>NC_142773.1:10798442-13457431 GCF_988280905.1 Pimephales promelas | reverse complement strand
AAACTTGGTCCATAAATCAAACACGCTTGCATGTAATAATATGAAACTCGGTGCACATATAGATCTCATCGTTCATATATACCTCAAACTATTACTTTTTACCCCAGCCCAACAGGAAGTCGGTTATTTAGAGTTGTTCATAAAACACTCGCAATGGAATGTGCAATACTCCTCCTAGAGAATTCAAACACACGGCACGAAACTCGGTCAGCGTGAAGTCAAGACATTGAGGATGAAAGTTTGTGTGGGGATTTTTGATATCTCGAACGGTTTGGCCGTGGCAAGGAAACGAAATAATGGCGAGAATCGTGAAACAGGAAGTGTGTCATAACTTCAGCATACATTAACTGATCTTGATGAAACTTCAGCAGTTTGTTCGCTGTAAGAGGACGATCACATGGATGTGACTATTGTGAGTCAAAGTTATAGCGCCACCAACTGGCAGCAGGAACTGTGTCACTTTCAAAATGCTTTGAAATCACCCTCTTATTTTTACCCGATTTGCTTCAAACTTAATCTGTATAATGTAAACACATAGCAGATGAAGACCTGAGAAATGGATTCTTGATATCTTTGATACTGTTGCTGTGGCAACGCATCAAACTTTAAAATTCTTTTTTTTTGATGATTTTGAGACTCTTAGCGGCTTTTGGGGCCCTTAACGGGTTTGAAAACTCTTGAAACTTTGCACACAGGTCATATCCCACAGCCCTCAGAGCCGGGCTGAAGATGGTACCTGGGTGTGGCAGGGGGGCTAGACAGCGCCCCCTGGAACGGGGTCCGAAAACTTGGTCCATAAATCAAACACGCTTGCATGTAATAATATGAAACTCGGTACACATGTTGATCTCATCATTTCATCTCCACCTCACACTCTTACTTTTACCCCAGCCCAACAGGAAGTCGGCTATTGAGGTTTGTTTGTAAAACGCTCGCAATGGAATGTGCAATACTCCTCCTAGAGAATTCAAACACACGGCAGGAAACTCGGTCAGCATGAAGTCAAGGCATTGAGGATGAAAGTTTGCGAGGGGATTTTTGATATCTCGAACGGTTTGGCCATGGCGAGGAAACGAAATTATGGCGAGAAATGTGAAACAGGAAGTGTATTATAACTTCAGCATACATTAACTGATCTTGATGAAACTTCAGCAGTATGTTCGCTGTAAGAGGACGATCACATGGATGTGACTATTGTGAGTCAAAGTTAGAGCGCCACCAACTGGTAGCAGGAAATGTGTAACTTTCAAAATGCTTTGAACTCACCCTTTTATTTTTACCCGATTTGCTTCAAACTTCATCTGTATAATGTAAACATACGGCAGATGTAGACCTGTGAATGGATTCTTGATATCTTTTAAACTGTTGCCGTGGCAACGCATCAAACTTTACCCTTCTTTTAGGATGCTTTTAGGATGCTTTTGAGACCCTTAGCATGCTTCAAAATGCATGAAACTCAACAGACACATTTATTAGCCAGTAGACATGTGCAAAGTTTCAGAAACGGGCATGTTGCAGGGACTAAATAGCGCCACCTTTTGACAAAAGTGGGGTTGTTAGTTTTATCTACAGTTACAAAAATCGGTATATAGATTTTACTCCTCAAGCCGGACAACTTTCTAATTCATAGTCATTAGCTCGGACCAAGGGGAAGTCAGATATTTTGGATTGAATATGGTGAGCCTCTCTCTGAGCCTACGTCCCTGTATGGCAAGCCCTTTCAACATTTAAAAGCTAAGTTTGCCTATCCGGAACTAGCAATGTAGATATCAACGTCTTTCTGACTAGTCGTAATTTCATTTTGGATAGTTTGTATTATCATTTAATAGATATCTGTAATGTAATTGTGAGTAGTCGAAATGACAGATAGAGTATGGCAAGCTGTTTTAACATTTAATCATTTAATCATGAAAGGGCCAAAGCCTGCGACACCGCCACCCCGGTGCCTTTAGGTAACTAAAGGAACCGGGGTTGCGGTGCCACCGGCTTGGGCCCGCCATCGCTGCTCGCAGCTATATTTATTATTTTGTAACCTTTTGGGCATTTTTGGGGCCCTTAACGTGCTCGAAAACTCTTGAAACTTTGCACATGGGTCAGAACCCGCGGCCATCAGAGCTGGGCTGAAGCTGGTACCCGGGCGTGGCAGGGCGGCTCGTCAGCGCCCCCTGGAACGGGGTACGAACACTTGGTCCATAACTCAAACACGTTTGTATGTAATAATATGAAACTCTGTGCACATGTTGATCTCATAGTTTCATCTATACCTCGCGCTTTTACTTTTTACCCCAGCCCAACAGGAAGTCGGCTATTGAGGTTTGTTTGTAAAACGCTCGCAATGGAATGTTAAATACTCCTCCTAGAGCTTTGATCCAAATTCGACAAAACTCTGTCAGCATGAAGTCAAGACATTGAGGATGAAAGTTTGCGAGGGGATTTTTGATATCTCGAACGGTTTGGCCGTGGCGAGGAAACGAAATCATGGCAAGAAACGTGAACCAGGAAGTGTGTTATAACTTCAGCATACATTAACTGATCTTGATGAAACTTCAGCAGTGTGTTCGCTGTAAGAGGACGATCACATGGATGTGACTATTGTGAGTCAAAGTTATAGCGCCACCAACTGGCAGCAGGAAGTGTGTCACTTTCAAAATGCTTTGATATCACCCTTTTATTTTTACCCGATTTGCTTCAAACATCATCTGTATAATGTAAACATACGGCAGATGTAGACCTGTGAATGGATTCTTGATATCTTTGAAACTGTTGCCGTGGCGACGCATCAAACGTTACCATTCTTTTAGGATGCTTTTGAGACCCTTAGCATGCTTGAAATTGCATGAAACTCGACAGACACATCACATTTATTAGCCAGTAGACACGTGCAAAGTTTCAGAAACGGGCGTGGTGAGGGCTCAGTAGCGCCACCTTTTGACAAAAGTGGGGTTGTTAGTTTTATCTACAGTTACAAAAATCGGTATGTATATTGTACTCCTCGAGCCGGACAACTTTCTAATTGACACTCATTAGTTAGGACCCACAGAAAGTCAGATATGTTTGTTTGAATGTGGTCTTGCTCAATCTGAGCCTGCTGTCTTTGCCTGTCTGTCTATGTGTGTGTGTTTGTAGGGGGAGGGGTATTAACCATTTCACTCCTGTGTGTATGGCCTGCATAAAAAATAAATGCCTTAAGCCTGGTATTTTTTTTAATAAGTTTTTTATTTTTTTATAAGTAAAGGCATATAACCAGTTTAATTGTAGTGCATTAATAGTTTTATATAATTAGTTTATTAATTAAATTAACTTGGTCCATAAACTTGATCTGAAAATTTGGTCCATAAATCAAACACACTTGCATGTAATAATATGACTTGAGTGTTAATCACATCATGTTTTCAGTTTGAATATAAAATATATAAATTATGTAAAAAAAAAATAAAGTTGATCCAGCTGGAGCGCAGGCTGAGAATAGCGCTGTCATGACTGGATCAGAGATCATCAGTCATGCCTTCTCATACCTTACGCGCACACCACGCCCACTTACATCAGATCACATCAACATGTCAGCCGGAGGGATAACGAGGGTCGTCGTCGCTTTTGGATTCAAGAATTTCTTACAACAAGATGGCAAAAGAACAGCGCTTTGCAAGACATGCAACGTTAAGATCGCGGACAGTCAGATGACAACCTCCAATTTCGTCCGTCATTTGAAGAGCCATATTCTGCCCAGTAAGTGCTTGTCAATTTGTTAATGTTATCTGGTTAGCTCGTTCGTAGTTAGCTAGCTAATGTAAGTTAAAGGAGAACTCCGGCGCAAAATTACACATTGTTACCTAGTCAACCGTTATCTGAGATTTGTTTTCATGACTGCCGAATGTAAATAGTTTTATCTATAAAAACAGTTTAGCCTATAAGTGACGTCCGACATTCTGCATATTGTGTTATTGTGTTAAGCCCCACTAAAGGCATAAAAAACTGTAAAGCACAATCAAGTTTTCACACTATATTCCAAGACTTCTAAAGTCATTCAATAGCTTAATGTGTGGTAAAATTAATATTTTAGTCTCTAAGTTAAAGTTAACGGAAAGTCATCTCGCCTCAGTCATTCTCCATGCATCAGCATTAGCGCGTCGCGTTCGGTTGCGACAGTAACACGACGACACTCTCTTCAAGATCAATGTTCCCAATATTATACTTTATTTGTAGATAAGGCATAAAGGTCTATGATTTGCATAAAATGACTATCTTGCTGGAGTGGAGTTTATTGCCCTTTAGAATACACTAAGCATTAGTGCTGCACGATTAATTATATCGCAGTCGTAATAGCGATCTCAAACCTATGCAATTATATAACGCAAAATGCCGCGATTTTAAATGAAATAAACAAAGTAGGGCTATTAGCGCAGCATCTCTTCTTTTTTGTCATCCTTTGACTAGTGTTACAAGATCCCCCTCTTATTGGTTCAAATGCCTTTTCGCATTTTGCACGACAAGAAGTGAAAAGCTGCCTGTGAGTGCCCTAGATTAGAATAGATGAGACTCGCATAATGCGCATGCACTGACCGTGTGCCAGCCCAGAATAAACAGTTCTCTTTCGAGCTTGAACGAACAATAGCACACACAATTATGCCAAAATGTGAGAGTTGTGAGTTGTGCTATGAGGCGCGTGTGAGATCCGCGTCTCGGCAACGGGTGCTCTTAAAGGGCCAGCAGCGAATAAAGCGTTCTTTCAGTAAAGTTAAAAGAACAAAGGGAAATTAGAAAATTACTCACTGATCTTGAGTAAAGAACTTTTGTAGCTTTAATAAGGATTATTATATATATAATTTATGATTCAGGCAGCGCAGACTGTTTGATAACTTTATTCAATTTCTGTACCTGTTAAGACAGGAAGGGCACAGGTAAATATGTTTTTTATTATGGGTTTATGTGGGGATTGTTTGAAGTTCACTTAATTTAAAAGCTGTTATATATTTTTTTTAAGCCTAATAATTTTTTAAAAAGTTGATGGCTTTCAATTGATGGAATCACTGTAATGTTGGTTTGGTTGATGGTTTATTGATCATTATAGGTGTTATCAATCATTTATTTTTGTTGTTGTTGTTGTTTTTAGTTTGAGTTGAGAAATAAACATTAATCTGTGTGTGCATTTTACTTTAGAACCAAGCAAGTTGGACTCATGAAACCATTTTATTATATCGGAGTCGCAAATCGCAATTGCAATATTGGCTCAATAATGGCAATATGACATTTTCCCAAATCGTGCAGCCCTACTAAGCATAGATTATAGATACCATCCCTTCGCTATGTTCTTTTCAATGTGAAGCGTTGCGTGCTGTGACTTGGTGTTGCTTCAAGTGCATCATTCTGCACACGGGATGCGCATGATTGCTTATAATACTTTGGGGAGACAAGGGGGCGTGGCCTAAGGGAATATCACTCGTGATGTTAAGTGATGTTACCCCGCCATCGCTGATACAACCTTTAGCAGTCATGTTTTTGCTTCTTGAGAGAGAGAGAAAGTGTGTGTGTGTGTGTGTGTGTGTGAGCAGTGGCGGTTCTAGGCGGGGGCCTGGGGGGGCCAGTGCCCCTGCGACAACAAGCTTGGACCCCCTTGTGGCCCCCCTAAATGTGGAGTCAGTGTAAAATATTTTTTTTATAGTGTGTCACGCATTGAGCATGACAGTCACTCGTTTCAGTCTTTTGTCTCACACTCCCGTCACACATTGTATTTCTCATGCGGAAAAACTATTAATAATATATTTAATATACGCAATTTCTCTGGCCGCGCCGCTCTCACATGAGAATCAAGCGCGTCTCGCCTGGAGTTCAGCAGTCGACCCTGCTACGCATCAGCCAATCAAAAAAAGAGAAGTGCTACTTAATAGCCAATCAGAAAAGGGCACTATTGTATCTGGGTAAAATTTAACGCAACAACCAATGAAAAAAAGCATATCCTGGAATTGTTCATATGATTCTGTTACAACATCTTCCGAAAGTTTCTTCACCCGTCCCACAGATGAAACTAATCACTGGAGCTCCGAACATCACTTGGAGCACGGAGTAAGTCATGATCTCCTGTTTTAATGTTACAACAAATTCACAACTTGTTTGACAAAAACTATGACAACTTGACTGATGTAAGATGAATCTTTCCCGTAGCGTAAGCTAGCTTACGCAATGCTCGTTCCCTCATCTAGAGAGAACCGAGGTTACGTTAGGTAATCGATTCGTTTCCCATTTAATTAGTATCAGTCTGTAACTTAGACAACAGTTTTACAGCCTGTTCACTGACAACACCTGCTCAGAACAAGTAGTCTAGGCCTAGTCATCTTATTACACGAATCACGATGACTGACATATTGTCACATTATAAACATCTCTCTCTCCAAATAGGCGTAAAAATTTTATTAGCACTAGATAAATTAAAGTGTAATGCATAGTCGATTTTAAAACATCTCTCTCTCCAAATAGGCTTAATAATTTTATTAGCACTAGATAAATTAAAGTGTATTGCATAGTCGATTTTATAGGTCACTTTTAAAATCATGTCATATTTTATAATTATATCCTGGCCAAGGATGCATTAATTATTGCTTCTGTCTTTCAAAGATGTCAGGAAAAAAACAATTATAAAAAAGCTCATTCACCCTGAGAGGAAAGCCCCCTAAAAAGGCCAGTTTAGAGGATAATTTGCTGATCTTTTTCCAAAAAAAAAAAAAAAAACCCCACAAAAATCGTAGATTAATTTGTAAAAATTATATATATATATATATATATATATATACATACATACTGTATATTCAATGTAAAAAAATAAAATGGAAATTCAAATACAGACTGATATATGTAATGCAAATGTAAAAATATAATGGAAATGCAAATTGTTGGATAATTATAAACATGGTATTTTGCTTATTTATGCATTCAGTGCAGTGCAGAAAATGATAAGGTCTAAATGTAACTGGCCCCTCTAACAGTACAACTGGCCCCAGCTTGGCCCCCCCAGTTGAAATGGTCTAGAACCGCCACTGTGTGTGAGAGAGAGAGAAAGAGAGAGAGAGAGAGAGAGAGAGAGAGAGAGAGAGAGAGAGAGAGAGAGAGAGAGAGAGAGAGAGAGAGAGAGAGAGAGAGAGAGGAGAAATGTAACAAAGTTTAATATTGTTTGTAAACTGTGTTTGAGAGAGAGGAAGGTGTTCAGAGAGTCTGTAGGATGTTAAGCTGTTATTTGTTTTATGGACTCAATGTTGAAAATTTAAAACATTTCAAACACACTGTTGGCAGAAGTGAAAAATAAATAATTTTATGAAGTTACAATTTTGTTTGATTCCATGGTGTATTTTACTGAACATGAGTATTTACAATGCAAATTATTGTAATTTACTGGCAAATACTTATCTTGTCTTTTCATTTTATTAAGATCAGATTCTGCATGTAAAATTAAAAAAATAAGGTGACTTGACTTGCACTTGACTTAACCTACTACAAGACTTGACTTGACTTGACATAGCCTGTGACTTGACTTGACTTGCCCCCCCCCCAAAAAAAATACTTGGGACTTACTTGAGACTTGACGGTTAAGACTTGAGACTTACTTGAGACTTGCGTGACCTGCGCCCATCTCTGCTCTAAGTTTTAAGACAGTTCAAATGGAAGTTGGGAATTATGTGTTGTTTGAATAAATCTCCTAGGAGAAATACATCAAATTACAACGCATGTGTTTACCAATCACCACCATACTCGGTGTGCATGAAGTCAAGACATTGAGGATGCTCAATTCCGGACGGATTTTTGATATCTCGAACGGTTTGGCCGTGGCGAGGAAAATAATTTTATGACTAAAAAAGGACACATAAAATGTGTTAACTTTGCTCGTTTTACCTACTGTTACAAAACATGCCACGTATATTGTTCTTGTCAAGCCGATCAACTTTCTAATTAACAGTAAGAAGCTCAGACCAAAACAAAGAAAGTCAGATATTGCAGTTTGGATGTGTATCTTGTCTCTATCAGTGTCTGTGTGGGGAAGAGGGAGGGGGGGGGGGGGGGTTGCTGGTGTCTGCGTTTATGTGTGTGTGTGTGTGTGTGTGTGTGTGGCTGACTGTAGATTTTTTCTGCAAGTCCTTATCTTTTTGCATAACAATTTTGTATTTTTTTAAATGACAAAATATGCATATAACCCTAATCTTTTAAATGTATAGTTTGCTTTAAATAAAAGTAAGATAAATTGGTAAACTACAAATTGGTAATTGAAGCTGAATGAATTTAAAATTAATGTGCTATATTTCAATACATTTGCTTTCCTTAATATTGTAAAACACTAACCTCATTTATATGTGTGTGTGTGTGTGTGTGTGTTTGTATGTATATATATTTTGCAAAGCCCTCACTGATGCAAGCTCTTCTGCACACTTCTCTTCGACAGTCAATGCGGAGGTTAAGTTTTTGCACGTCGTGCAGAATAACCCTCTTTATATATATATATATATATATATATATATACTTAAAAAAGCGGGGGTTAAGTTTTTGCACGTCGTGCAGAATAACACTAAAGGCACCATATATATACTTAAAAGTGGGGTTGTTAGTTTTATCTACAGTTACAAAAATCGGTATATACATTGTACTCCTCAAGCCGTACAACTTTCTAATACATAGTCATTAGCTCGGACCAAGAGGAAGTCAGATATTTTGGTCTGAATATGGTGAGCCTCTCTCTGAGCCTACGTCCCTGTATGGCAAGCCCTTTTAACATTTAAAAGCTAAGTTTGCCTATCCGGAATTAACATTGTAGATATCAACAACGTCTTTCTGTCTAGTCGTTACACTTTGGATAGTTTGTATTATCATTTAAGATATCTGTAACATAATTGTGACTATTTGAAATGACAGAGTATGGCAAGCCGTTTTAACATTTAATCATGAAAGGGCCAAAGCCTTCGGCACCGCCACCCGGGTGCCTTTAGGTAACTAAAGGAACCGGGGTTGCGGTGCCTCCGGCTTGGGCCCGCCATCGCTGCTCGCAGCTATATTTTTTGTTGTTTTTGCGCACAAAAAGTGTTCTCGTCGTTTGATAAACTTAAGATTGAGCCCCTGTAGTCACTTGGACTATTTTAACGATGTCCTTTAATGATTTTTCGAGGCCAGCAAGTCATTCCCTCAAGAAGCCTATGGACTGTATGCAGGAGCGATCTTAATATCTTAAATATCTTAATTTGTGTTCCGAAGATGAACGAAGGTCTTACGGGGTTGGAACAACATGAGGGTGAGTAAATACTGAAAGAATTTTCATATTTGGGTGAACTAACCCTTTAACTTTGTGACCGTCAGAGCCAGCTGATAAGTTACACTTTTGCCGAATATCTTTACGATCGACAAATGCCTTGATTGCAGTTTTCTGTTTGTCTATTAAAATGAATGCGCTGACGATTAATTTTAAAAACAGACGCGACAGCGGAATCTATACATCTCAATTCTTCAGCTGCAGTCATCTCTGAGGGAAACCAGTTAGCGCTCTTTGATAACGTGATGATTACGTCCCTGCAGATCATCTGTCCATCATCATATAAAGCCCGCCCTGGCAATCTGATTGGCCTGATAATTTTTTGCCTGATCATAATTACTCCTCAATGGATCGAGTCCAGACCGAACTTCCCGACCAAAAAATGTTGTGGGCGGAGTTCGGGCTGGCATCCAGGCTAGAATTATAGTATAACTCGACCAAGAATGGTGATAAAAAATAAAATGTTGCGCTTTTCTAAGCGTGTAAAGTGGATAACTATAATATGTGGCAGAATACCATAGCAAGTGCTTGGGAGCACTTTGACGCGGCACGGTAACGGTGGATTATCCCTTGGAAGAGTTAATGGTGAGACCCACCTCCTGAATAGAGTAGAGTAGTTTAGCTTTTTAGAATGATTCAATGACAAATAAATTCACAAAAAATAAGTGAATTTGTTTCCTATATGTTAAATAGACATTCATGGCGAGAGAAGATTCTCTTGACATGATGTTGCTATTATTTCCACATACAAGACGACATGTCAAAATTATCCAGTTCACAGAGATTAGCGAAAATGACTAAAACACTGGTATCAGTAGATGGCGATGTCACTTTGTAAAAAAACACAACGCATTCTCACCCCAAGGCGTCACCTTTGACCATGCTTCAATATTTGACGTTTTAGGCGCCCTTTAGAACGATCCTCTATGTTTAGAACATTAAGGATGTAGAAATGTGATGTTTAGAACATTAAGGATGTAGAACTGTGATGTTTGAAACATTCTGGAGTTGTGATTGTCTTGTGCCACACTAGGAGATAAGATCTCAGTGCCTTTGCTGTCTCTGTCACTCCATGTTAAGACAAGCACATCGAGATCAATCATCCAGCAGCGTATAGAGGCGGTTTTCAGGTGCAAGGACAAAGGCAGCGGGCGGTATGAACAAGATGATACTTAATTAAAAAGCCGAATCTGCTTCCCATCACTAATATGGGCTGACAGAGGTCAGGAACGGTATGAGACACGCTTTCAAATTGAGATAGAGACTCACTAGGGCAGGCCTGGATTTTCAACCTGGGATTTCCAAGAGCAGCCTCTAAACAAACATATTATGAGTGATATTCAAATAAATAACAAATAACAAACATTCTAGAATCAAACTTAATAGGTAGCCTAAAACAAAAACGCAGCATACAAATTAAAAAGTGAAACAGATTAAATTGAATAGCTAGGGGTAAGACAGAGAGATGCAGCCTTAGACTAAGATATCTTTAAAATGTCATGTCCACAGTATAAAACCTTGATTTTGTCTTTAGGCTATGGACTTTTTTATTTGGAAGGGAGGATTCTTACTTTTAATAACAGACACGTCTAAATGTAATGTTGACAGGAAAAACACTCAGAATAATAGCACGGCAGCATCTAAACCTTTATTTTACAACTATTATCTGTTTTGGAAATGATAGGCTACAGTGGGCCTATGTGGATTCACTTTTCCTCTCTGTAATGCGCGTGCGTGTGTGAGTGAAAGAGGAAGCACGTGCGCTCTCTGCCAAGTGACAGATAAAGACAATGATGCGCTGCTTTAAATAGAAAGACAATTTCTGCGATTAGTTAATGCGATTATCAGTCACGCAATAATATAACATGCATTTTACGCGTGTATGTAAAGTAGGCTATAGAGAGAAAGTCATGTGGCTCACCTTACGGTGTGCGTAATAATAGCCAGCCGAGGCCTAATCAAGGCTATTTAATATTCATAACCGCTACGAAGAGCCGTGATGGCCACTCAGAGCCTGCTAGACTAGAGGACTTAGTAGACTTTTGTTATCTATGAATTTGATTTTATTGCTCTGTGGAAACACAGAAGACTAACTGTTCCCATAACAGATAAATTGGTCACACGCCAATCACTGGTCTTATATACTTGGCAATGTTTCTGTGCAGATCTGCCATGTCAGTCGTTCTTGTGATGTTGATGTGCACAGTTTCTCGGATGAGAGAAAAATATTCATTTTTACTTGCAAAACCTAATGTTGTGCTCTATTGAACGTTTCGATTTCACATCTGTCTCTGGAACTATCTCTCTCTCTCTATCAGTTTTTTATCAATTTAACGCATACTTGCTTAATATATCCAGTTTATTATATATTTATAGTATATTATATCCAGTATGCTTGGTATTAAGCATCAAAAACTATTTTCAACATAGATAATAATCAGAAATGTTTCTCGAGCATCAAATGATTTCTGAAGAATCATGTGACACTGAAGACTGGAGAAATGATGCTGAGACTTCCTTCACAAACTTTTTGTTTGGTGGTGTATACATAATATTTGTGGCATTGCATTTACCAAACAAACTTTTTGCTGTTGTTGTTGTTGTTAAAAATATTGGTTAAACAACTTCTGCCGTTAGTTGAAATGAAAGTACTTAGCGCTGACGAGAGACAATTAGCTTTTAAAAGTTCTGAGATGTGAAGTTCTCAAAGTGCATCTCATCCCATTATGTCTCTTAACTCATTAACAAAATGACACCATCAAAGAATGGAGCAGTTGGGCTTCTCAGTATTGTGTGTGTGTGTGTGTGTGTGTGTGAGAGAGAGAGGTGGTACAAAACAAGGCTTCAAATGTGATTTGTAGTGGTGTGTCCTCTAGTGGTGAGTAGCTTGCACAACAAACACAGCACACTGCACAAAAATATTAATCTATACTGTATTATATCTGCCATAAAAATCAATCTGTTATTTACACACACAGGAATGTTGGAGCGTACATTGATTCATGAATACATTTATAATTACAACTGCCACAGAGCACTGAAGAGAAACCAGTGTCTCTTGAATGCCCATTATTTTCATCTTACTTTTCACGGACCACAATAAGGCCTTGTTTACACCTGGTATCCCATGATTTCTTAATGTCTAGTGACACATCAGAGAAAATGTATGATTAATTGAAATACATTTCTTGCATACAGCTCCTTTAAGCTGTTGCTCTCAGGGTTTTTCCATCGTCTCCAGGGGCATGAAATTGTGTGGGCTTATTTTCGTCCATTAGATCGAAAGATCTGAAAAAGACCACACATTTACGCGCTGATAGACCTTCCCCTAGACGAAATCAGGACAGAAGTGGTTGAAAGTGGACAAAAGAGACGGATTAAAACATCAGGTGTAAACAGATCGACCAGAACGCATCTTAATACCAAGTGTAAACAGGGCCTAACATACATTAAACCACATCAAGAAGATCTGGATGTTCGGAAAGTTTTCAAAAAATGTCAAATCAAGTCTTGCTATTTCTACCCTTTCCATGTTAAAAGTCCATAGTGAGAGTTTTATAGTGTTCTCATTCAATTTTAGCTACTAGGCATAACTTTATCCATTGGAAAGGTTGCAGATTAGTGTCCATCAAGGCTCAAGAGATTATTTGGCCACGTCCTGACCAAACATTAAGCATCTATGAAATGTATTGTAGCACTTTTAGTCAGTCGGTTGTGGTAGTTGGACTGGGTCAAGCAAACTGCTGGGTGAACGCCTGATGGAACTCCTTCAGTTTGTGGAGCATGATCTTGAGCTTGTCTGTTGGAGGAAGGATGGTCATCCTGGTAAAGAAGAGGAATGGAGAGGAGGGGAAAGAAGAGTTTGATTAATATTCAACAATATTATTGGTCTGTCTGCGTTGACACCATTATAGGAGAACTGAACTGAGCTGGACGATGACATCACCGTTTTCTACAGAGCGGCTGTAGTCTATAGATAAATTAACTACATTTTTAATAACTTTTTTTTACAACAGAAATGAACCATCACTGAACTTAGTTAAGCTGGACTATGACAATTTTTTACTTCAATATCTACCGGGCAGTGGTGGAATGTAACGAAGTACAAGTACTTTGTTACTTTACTTAAGTACATTTTTCACGTATCTTTACTTTACTTAAGTAGAATAAATAGTGCATACTTTTTACTTTTACTTCGTTACATTTTGCAGCAATTATAATACATTTCTACAACTTCTGTTACTTTTTGATTCCATTTTCTGATCAGTTTTTCCCCTGCCAAAACGTAATCTGACCGTCCGTCCGTTGCACGTTTGTCTCACCAGTGACGTTGGTTGCCATAGATATATTAACCCGGTCACACTAAATGCGCCTCACACGCAGTGCGTTTGGTTTATAGTGCAATTTATACGCGAAATTTGGTTTTTACGTGCATAGGAAACGCACGTGGAATATGGAATATACATTTGCATGTGGAATATACATTTGGTTAGGATTATGGCAAGCCAAGAGGTTCAGAATTACACCATGAATTAATCGCGTTTACTGCCATAGTTATTAACATATAGTAAGCATAAGCATGACGTGTATATTGCCTAATTGCAAGCTTGTTTCAGAAATGGTGACAACATTTTTTTTCCATCATTATTGAACATCATTATAGGAGCATTAGTTTGAATGAGTTAGAATTAAATGTTTTATTAATCATTAGAAAATAGACATTAAGAAAATAAATTATGCAAGTACTTTTACTTTAAAATCAGGTACTTTTTACTTAAGTATGGTTGTCATTGTGTTACTTCTACTTTTACTAAAGTAAATATTTATCTGGTTATTTGTACTTTCACTTAAGTACTGAGATTCTGTACTTCCTCCACCATCTTTGTTGCATTATTTTCCTGTTATCACTGTAAAGCTGCTTTAAAACAATCTGTATTGTGACTTGACAAAATTACATTTTTCATTACAATTTCTAGCAAAATTCCATGTACTTTTTCATTTATAATGATTTCTATTATATTAATTGAGAAGCTACGAAGCCCCTAAAGGGAAAATTATGATATATTTTTTATATTATATATAAGTATTAAAGTTTTTGTTGGAACCCAATACTTTTGTGAGAAAACCAAAAAATGTTAAAATATAATTTTTTCTCCAATCTAATATTTTTTCCCATCAACATGTCTCCATAAGAAGGACCTACATGGACTATTTGCAAATAGAAAATAATAAAATAATAAAAAGGTGTGTGGTAATTATCCCATGTAGCTTCTCAATCACAATAACTATATTCAATGAGCAGATACATAGACTTTTTGCAACAAAAAAAAAACAAAAAAACAATGTGCTTATGAAAACAATAAGTATCTGTTATACATTATTTATAAGTAAAACATTGTGAATATTTTCTTCTTTCTTTCTTGTTTTTAAATCTTCTTAATTAATATGAGCTCAGCAGCATGTCTAATAAATCTGGCATAAAATGAAAAATATCTATTCATTTTTTAATTGCATATTGATATAATTGTGAAAAATGTATTCATGAATTTGTTTTACTTTTTTTTTTTTTGACCTGTCATAACGTGATCTTCCGGTAAAGTGACAGACTCTGCTGATGTATGTCGGACTCCTCCAATCATGTAGTCTGCTTAAACTCAGCCCCTTTTCTACAGTTGCAAGCCCGCACTCGCACCCAGTTTCACGACTTTAAAGGAATTCTATGCAGTTTTTCTAGCTTAACTGAACAGCTTCAGAGTTATTGAAATGGTTATATGATTCCTTTCGGGTTGAATGGTGGCTGTCTCGTCTCGAAATACAGGTTTTGATGAGGAAAATCAACTATACAACTAGTAGGAATTAGAACCCAGAACCTCTGACACACTTGGCAAAAGTTCTGCCTCTGGAACATTAAAGTTAATGGGGATAATTGTCGGATCTATGTATTTAATCCCATGAAAATTCTCACCACTAACAACATACTGTATATTAGATCTCATTAAACGACAAATTAAACACAATGTACTATTGTATACTATGTAAAACGCCATGTTACGCTCGAGTGGTATTTACGACATTAACGTTCAATTCTGTTCAATGTACTCCACAGCGACTCTAGGGGTCGCTGTTTGACAAAAATGGGATTCCTGCATAGTGCCCCTTTAAGAGCCCACTACTTGTATATTGTGTGTCAACGATTTCCTTATCCAAACTCTTGAGGACAAACACACACACCTGAAGTGGTAAGTGCCATCTCTTTGACCAAAACCACTGCCAGGAACGAGACAGATCCCGGTGTCCTCCAAAAGCTTCATGCAGTAGAACATGTCTGGAGCCTGACCCTTCGCCTGTACTCACACACAGACAAACAAGCCATGAACTAAGTCAATGAAACCAATAAGCAGAAGACATAAAGAACATGTGACGCAAAGCGACCTTGGCTTCGTTGATGGCGCGTTGAGGTATGGTGATCCTGGGGAATGAGTACATGGCTCCCTGCACAGGGTTACAGCTGATGCCTGGCACCGTATTCAGAATCTCTTCGGTCAGTTTGGCTTTTTCAGCCAAGGCACTCAGAACGGCTGTTCGCTCCTACACAAGACAGAGGAAGAGGAATGAATAAAGGAAGAGACTGGGACACTAGCCAGTACATTTAACTTGATTAAACACAGTTAATTGGGAACAAAATACCCAGCCTTTTTTTGCAGAAACCAAAGAAGCATTGTACAGCAGTTGAATGTTTTCTTTTGAATTACATGTTAGTCAATGGGGGGTTTGACCAAATTTACTTATTTATTGACAAAAACACTTGAAACATTCCTTAAAATATCTTGTTTTTTGTTCCCCAGAAGAAAGACAATGAGTCTCATTCACTAACTGTGCAGATACGTACGAATGTTTTCAAAAACGAATCACAATTCATCAGTAACTTTCATACTAAAATTTATACTACATTTATTTTTTTATGGAAAAGAACAACTGAAACTATATGTACAACATATATCCATCCATCCATTCATCATCTATCCGTCCACCTACCTATCCATATATCCATACATCCATGTATCCGCAATAAGTTTACCTGTGCATGCACTTATTTATGTAATAATCTAATTATTACATTTATTCATTTAGCGCAGTGTTTCCCAACCCTGTTCCTGGCGGCACACCAACACTGCGTGTTTTCTTTGTCTCCCTAATCAAACACACCCGATTCAACCCATCAGCTCATCATTAACCCACCTGATTATGAGCTGATTGGTTGAATTAGGTGTGTTTGATAAGGGAGACAAAGAATACACGCAGTGTTGGTGTGCCGCCAGGAACAGGGTTGGGAAACACTGATTTATCCAAAGCGACTTACAATTGCTATATATGTCAGAGGTCGCACGCCTCTGGAGCAACTAGGGGTTAAAGGGTTAGTTCACCCAAAAATGAAAATTAAGTCATTAATTACTCACCCCCATGCTGTACCAACCCCGTAAGACCTTCGTTCATCTTCGGAACACAAATAAAGATATTTTTGATTGAATCTGAGGGCTGGATCAGTCCTACATAGACAGCCTGAGGGACTGCCTCTTGACGGCCCAGAAAGTCATTAAAAGAAAAGGTTTAAATAGTCCATGTGCCTACAGTGGCTCAACTATAACTTTATCAAGCGACGAGACTACTTTTTGTGCGAAAAAAACCGTAAATAACCACTTTATTCGACTTTCCATTACTTCCTTATGGGCGCATGCGCGAGAACTGAGACGAGACCGTTCTTCGTCGACTACTTTTTGTTACCGGCTGCTCACCGCTTAGGAGTTTTACCGCCCCCTACCGTATAAGATGACATACTGCTTGTAAACAGAACGTTTTGCGCCTCCGGCTATATCAGTACGTCATCTTATACGGTAGGGGGCGGTAAAACTCCTAAGCGGAGCAGCCGGTAACAAAAAGTAGTCGAAGAAGAACGGTCTCGTCTCAGTTCTCGCGCATGCGCCCATAAGGAAGTAATGGAAAGTCGAATAAAGTGGTTATTTACGTTTTTTTTCGCACAAAAAGTAGTCTCGTCGCTTGATAAAGTTATAGTTGAGCCACTGTAGGCACATGGAATATTTAAACATTTTCTTTTAATGACTTTCTGGGCCGTCAAGAGGCAGTCCCTCAGGCTGTCTATGTAGGACTGATCCAGCCCTCAGATTCAATCAAAAATATCTTTATTTGTGTTCCGAAGATGAACGAAGGTCTTACGGGGTTGGTACAGCATGGGGGTGAGTAATTAATGACTTAATTTTCATTTTTGGGTGAACTAACCCTTTAAGTGTCTTGCTCAGGGACACATTGGTGTCTCACAGTGGATTCGAACCCGGGTCTCTCTCACCAAAGGCATGCGTCTTATCCACTGCGCCATCACCACCCTTTATTAGTGAATGAGAACTTGCAAATGTCTCCCATAACCAGAGTTGTACACCAGCAAGTTAGTTGGTCTACTCGTCTACTCATCTAGAAATTGTGAAGAGGAAGGCACCTTCATGAACGTCTGGTAGGAGGGTTCTCCGGGCTGAGGAGAGTTGACCACCAGGTCCATGAGGGCTTGACCGGGCACAGGTGGGCACAAGCGCACTGACACCAGCTTGGAGAGCTGAGCCTTAACCTCTGGGTCCATGTTGATGACCTCCATATATCCTCCTCGAAAACCACATCTGAAAGTGTGTTCATGTACGTTAGAAAAAAAAGTATGTTATATCAGACTGATCTCATGAAATGTTGTTTGTATGACACCAATTCGTATTTCCATTTTTGACGCACTATTAACACGCATAATCGCTTTTCAGCGTGTTTATGAACGCCGTTGACTTAACGTTACATTACTGTATATATAAATATATATATATACCCCAACCTAAACCTACCCATCACTGAGGTTAATACCATTTATGAGTCTTCCCCTAACATCCAAGAAAAAAAATATCGCTCCCCAGAGGTGGATCTACATTTTGCTTTGTTTCGCTCGGACATTTAACGGCGTGTACATACACGCGGAATCACTCGGACATTTAACGGCGCGTATATACACGCGGAATCACTCGGACATTTAATGGCGTAGACCTACACGTGGAATCACTCGGACATTTAACGGCGCGTACATACACATGCGGAATCACTCGGACATTTAACGACGTAGACATACACGCGGAATCACTCGGACATTTAAAACGTAGACATACACGCGGAATCACTCGGACATTTTTTAACGACGTAGACATACACGCGGAATCACTCGGACATTTAACGACGTAGACATACACGCGGGATTACTCGGACATTTAACGGCGCGTACATACACGCGGAATCACTCGGACATTTAATGCCGCGTACATACACGCGGAATCACTCGGACATTTAACGACGTAGACATACACCCGGAATCACTCGGACATTTAACGACGTAGACATACACCCGGAATCACTCGGACATTTAACGACGTAGACATACACCCGGAATCACTCGGACATTTAACGACGTAGACATACACGCGGAATCACTCGGACATTTAACGACGTAGACATACACCCGGAATCACTCGGACATTTAACGACGTAGACATACACCCGGAATCACTCGGACATTTAACGACGTAGACATACACGCGGGATTACTCGGACATTTAACGGCGCGTACATACACGCGGAATCACTCGGACATTTAACGACGTAGACATACACCCGGAATCACTCGGACATTTAACGACGTAGACATACACCCGGAATCACTCGGACATTTAACGACGTAGACATACACCCGGAATCACTCGGACATTTAACGACGTAGACATACACCCGGAATCACTCGGACATTTAACGACGTAGACATACACCCGGAATCACTCGGACATTTAACGACGTAGACATACACGCGGAATCACTCGGACATTTAACGACGTAGACATACACCCGGAATCACTCGGACATTTAACGACGTAGACATACACGCGGGATTACTCGGACATTTAACGGCGCGTACATACACGCGGAATCACTCGGACATTTAACGACGTAGACATACACCCGGAATCACTCGGACATTTAACGACGTAGACATACACCCGGAATCACTCGGACATTTAACGACGTAGACATACACGCGGAATCACTCGGACATTTAACGACGTAGACATACACCCGGAATCACTCGGACATTTAACGACGTAGACATACACCCGGAATCACTCGGACATTTAACGACGTAGACATACACGCGGGATTACTCGGACATTTAACGGCGCGTACATACACGCGGAATCACTCGGACATTTAACGACGTAGACATACACCCGGAATCACTCGGACATTTAACGACGTAGACATACACCCGGAATCACTCGGACATTTAACGACGTAGACATACACCCGGAATCACTCGGACATTTAACGACGTAGACATACACCCGGAATCACTCGGACATTTAACGACGTAGACATACACGCGGAATCACTCGGACATTTAACGACGTAGACATACACCCGGAATCACTCGGACATTTAACGACGTAGACATACACGCGGAATCACTCGGACATTTAACGACGTAGACATACACCCGGAATCACTCGGACATTTAACGACGTAGACATACACCCGGAATCACTCGGACATTTAACGACGTAGACATACACGCGGGATTACTCAGACATTTAACGACGCGTACATACACGCGGAATCACTCGGACATTTAACGACGTAGACATACACGCGCAATCACTCGGACATTTAACGACGTAGACATACACCCGGAATCACTCGGACATTTAACGACGTAGACATACACGCGGGATTACTCGGACATTTAACGGCGCGTACATACACGCGGAATCACTCGGACATTTAACGACGTAGACATACACGCGCAATCACTCGGACATTTAACGACGTAGACATACACCCGGAATCACTCGGACATTTAACGACGTAGACATACACGCGGGATTACTCGGACATTTAACGGCGCGTACATACACGCGGAATCACTCGGACATTTAACGACGTAGACATACACGCGCAATCACTCGGACATTTAACGACGTAGACATACACGCGCAATCACTCGGACATTTAACGACGTAGACATACACCCGGAATCACTCGGACATTTAGCGACGTAGACATACACGCGGGATTACTCGGATATTTAACGGCGCGTACATACACGCGGAATCACTCGGACATTTAACGCCGCGTACATACACCCGGAATCACTCGGACATTTAACGACGTAGACATACACCCGGAATCATTTGGACATTTAACGACGTAGACATACACGCGCAATCACTCGGACATTTAACGACGTAGACATACACCCGGAATCACTCGGACATTTAACGACGTAGACATACACCCGGAATCACTCGGACATTTAACGACGTAGACATACACGCGGGATTACTCGGACATTTAACGGCGCGTACATACACGCGGAATCACTCGGACATTTAACGCCGCGTACATACACCCGGAATCACTCGGACATTTAACGACGTAGACATACACGCGGGATTACTCGGACATTTAACGGCGCGTACATACACGCGGAATCACTCGGACATTTAACGCCGCGTACATACACGCGGAATCACTCGGACATTTAACGACGTAGACATACATGCAAATAGCTCAAAATGCGTATAGATAACATGCCACTTGACTTGAAAGTGGCATGTATGTTTACGCAAAAGTCATGATGTAATGTTGGTTATATGGATTGGATGAACTCGGTGCACATGGAATTCTACATTGTTATCCGAGCAGCACAAAAATAAACTTAAGCATATTGTTTTCGTTTGTTGACAACTTTTGTAAATACATTTCAATCATTACAACTCTTGAAATAGTTTCAGCATGTTATTGAATATGGCAATGTTAGTGTATTTGTTCTTGGCAGACTAGATCCGTAATTAGATACGATCTGCTGCAGAGACAATATGTACTTGCAACTGCTAATAGACACACAGACACGCTGCAGTGAGTATGTAATATCCTTAATAGACATACATAAATCCTGTAGCAGATCTAGACAGGTGGAGCTGGGGAGGTGGAGGGTTTCAGAGGAACTCTGACTAACCTACAGCAAACACTGAACCAGACTATTTAAATGTTGAGCAAGCAATCTCATTGGCTGCAGTATCAGCAGAGGCCAATCAAATTGTACATGCAGTTATGATGTGATTGCTTGCAGACTGCATTAACCTATCAGCCTGCGCCCTCTAGAGTTTCATGACTGAACTAGATATGTATACAACAGAGCTGGGTCCATACCAATGCAATGTGTTTCCCTGTGAAATGATAAACCTGACGGATGTGTACTCACTCTCCCATGTAGCACTTAGAGGTGGAGTGGAATGAGACCAGCTCTATTTTCCTTGAATACTCTGGACCCATCTCGAACAGCACTTTCTTGAAGGAGTGAAACTCACACCCCTCTGCGTATACATTGTCCTGATACACCTAAGAAACGGACCCATAGTAAAAGAAAAGTTTGCACTGAGCAAGTAGGGTGAGAAATGCATGCCTTAAACCCTTGTAAGAAAGTGTGCACTTCTATGGCTATAGATTCTGATATGATATGTATACAGATTTATATGTATGATAAAATATGGTGTAAAACACCTTATGACCTCCAGTATTAACTTACTTCATCAGCCATTAAGAAAAGGTTTTCTTTGGCTGCAAATCGAATGACATCTTCGATACATTGTCTGCTTTGTACCTGACCTATTAAAAAAGAAAGAATGGACCAAAAAAAAATTAGCTGTAGGACAAGGTGAGAATAAAAAAGGGCAACTTTGATTAAATAATTCATAAAATACAATCTTGGCAAATGTTATTTATACCACCAAATTTTGGTTGACAACACTGTTTAAAAGTTTGGAGTCTGTAAAGTTTTTGAAAGTAGTCTCTTAATCAATTTTTTGATTAAATAGTGAAAACAGTAAATATTGTAAAATGATATTACAGTTTAAAATAACTGTTTTCTTGTATTATTTTTTGTTCAAAGCTGAATTTTCAGCATCATTACTCCAGTATTCAGTGTCACATGATTCTTCAGACATTTTCTTATTATTATCAGTGTTAAAAAACATTTGTGCTGCTTGATATTCTTGTGGAAACCATGATACATTTCTTTCAGGATTCTTTAATGAATAGAAAAGCTATATGTAATACTGTTACATTTGATCAATTTAATGTATCCTTGATGAATAGAGAATTAAATTCTAAAAAAAAGCTTATTGACCCCAAACGTTTGATATATATATCAAACGTACACATCGATTTACGGCGAAAGAGTAACCCGACCTGGCGCATAACGCATTGAGGAACGCGGAAGCGGATAAAGCTAAACAAAACACCAGTCACGAAGTCTTAAGCATGAATTTTTAAAGAGAAATAAAGAATGATTTCGATATAGGAGAAGAGGAGCTTGAGTTTGTTGCCCAGCCTTATTTGTTTGAAGCTCAAAGCTTACGATACTCCTACATCGGACGTCCTACATTGCGTCAGAAGTTACTCTTGTGGCGTAAGTCGACTTGCGTACGGCCGTCTGCCGGAAGCTAGTTATTCTAGTTTTTAAAGTTTTAAATATGGATATTTTTCTTACAAAAAAACATCACTTTTCTTCAGAAGGCTTTTAGTTTTGGATTACATTTATGATGGATGGATGGATGCGCTTTTTGGAACTTTAAAATCAGGACCGCCTTTCACTGTCATTATAAAACTTGGAAGAGCCAGGACATTTTTTTTATATAACTCCGATTGTGTTGTTCTGAAAGAAAAAAAGTTATATACACCTAGGATGGCTTGAGGGTGAGTAAATAATGGTGTAGTTTTCATTTTTGGGTGAACAAACCCTTTGACTTCACTGCATTACAGTCAGATGATCAATCTGAATTTAGTCTTTTGGAAATGATCTTAATGGTTTACCAGTGGGGTTGCCGGGGTTGATGATGCACAGCACACGGGGGTTGCAATGCTCTCTGGCTGCTTGTAGAGATCGCTGTAACTCACTTATGTCTAGGCTCCAGCACTTCTCCTCATTCAAGTAGTAATTCACCTGAACGGCACCCAGCTCTGCTATAGATGCAGAGTACAGAGGGTACTGAGGAATAGAGATCATGACCCCCGTCCGTGTAAGACCCTCCCCAGTCGTCAACAGCTTCAATATGGTCTAAAAGTCAACAAGACAAAGACAATGTGTGTGAATAAGAGTGAAAACTAGATTTCCTCAATAAAATGTGAGAGGTGCATGATTCAAGGGGGAGGTAGGTAGTTGTTGGGGCCTTATGTGGGTTCTACATGGCTGTTTACAAGACAAAGTCTAAAGATGCACCCCGAAATTCCTATGATATTCTGGCCCCAACATGATATTCCTATGATATTCTGGAGATATGCGTCTCAATAGCCTGGTTAAAACCAGACCAATCTCAGTTGTAAGTGAGTTATGGTCTGGCAAAGCGTCATAAACGAATCATTTCTAGAGTGGCGTCACCAATGGACGTCGTGGATAGACCTAAAACCAATCAGAGCGATGAAGGAGATAACGTATGCAGAGCGGCGCGCCGGCGGATAAACATCTCCGAGTGTTGTTCTTTGCTCGGTTTTTAACAAAAAGGAAACGTTCAAATCGCTTAAAACAGACGCGATAGCTGATTCGAACGAGTGATGTTCGACGACGGCATCCATCTTTGTAATGTAGGCTACAAAATCTGCTTCAAAATCCCAGCGCTGTCGTCATCATGTAAAGTCCGCCCCAACGTTTCTGATTGGTGCCGCGATTTCTGCGGTTTGGAAATGGGCTTGAATGAACTCTTTGCCAGACTAACTTTCAGAGCAAATCTAAATTTTGCCAGAAGTTGTCTGGGTTTTCCCAGGCTAGTGTCTCAATGTAAGGCTATGGGATTTTTAAAAATTAAAAGCTTTAGTCTGATTGCTATGGTAGCTTGTTTCAGCTATGGAATAAACCTTATAACTTGCATTATAAACCTTATATAATGCAAGTTATAAAACTCTGTTTTTGCAATAAATAAAGTCCAAATATGCGAGATATTAAAATGGAATTGCAAAACGAAACGATAAATAAATAAAAAATCAGAATTGGAAGTTGTAAATTCGCAATTGCGAAAAAAAATGTCAGAACTGCAACCTTATATCTAGTTAATTTTTTTTCTTGCAAATACAAATTTCAATCTTATAATTCTGAGAAAAAAATTCACTTGTACATACATTTATATAAAATGTACAAAATAAAAAATTAAATATGATTTATAAAACAACAGAATTTGAAATATTGCAGGTGCTGATTTTTTTGCTCACTCTACTGATGAGTTGACATATGGAATAATACATATAAGCCCTACTGGATAAAGTAGAGCAGAATAATGGTGGATGCACCTCTCTGACATACTGGAGCAGTCACCACGATTTTGCCAAGTAACACGTTCCTGGATCAACATATTTTGTTGATCCTGGAACAGTATTCCTGTCCAAAAAGAGCCCTAACCCAGCTATCCCTACCTCTAAATCATGTTCACCTACTGGAGCGTGCTGACTATTAAGTACACAAGTTACAGTAAGTGTACAAAGAACTGTGTTTGCCTGACGTACCACAATGCCGTCACTGGCTCCTGTTGTGAGGTAGATGTTATCAGGATCAGATGGAATACCGCCATCACGGCGCTGAATGTACTTCGCAACATCATGCCTTATACAGTCAATGCCCTGACTGTTTGTGTACGCACCTGACGAACATGAGGGAAAGAGCAAAGGGAGGCGTGTTTCATATTGACTTTTGGACAGTGACTAATATCAGCACTTTAATCAGTAACAACCCTGAGTAGATTGAATAACATCAGCTAGTTCAGCAGTCAACAATTAGTAGAGTTAAGTTTATCATTTTATGTGGGATATTGGGTTAAAAATGTACATATACTGCATGGATAACAGAAAGTGTCTATTTTGTGTCCTGTAACTGGCCACCATTTCTTTCCTTCTTAAACACAAAAGATGATATAACCATTTAAGAGATGATAAAAGATGATTTTAACCACTTAATGAAAGTCATGGGCTCCAAAAAAACACGAGAGCCCACTGGCTTTCATTATACAAAAAAGTAAAAACTTTCATTTAATATTTCATGTCTACTCTTATTATACACAAATCACATACCAATGCTATTCCCTCCACATGATTGCAAAATACGCCTCGCTCGGTTTTTGGTATCCTCTGGAAACTTGTTGTCATCAAGTAGTGTTGGATAAGTACACAGTGCCATCACCTTGAAAAACAATTCAGTCATGAGGCCATAAAAGCATCTAGAACAAACTAAGCAAAATTAATAAAATTAAATAGCTTGGCTATGTGCAAAGGGTTCCATCAAAACTGTTGACTTTGGTTAATGCGCGGAACAGCTGAAAGTGCAGTGGACCTGAAAATGACTGGAAAGGATTAGAATAGGTCATTCATTAAGAAGAAGAAGAGTCAGCTACCTGTCGAAAGAAGGTGATTGGCCGTTGCCCCATAGCGTGAGCATCGCCGATATTGGCTTTAATGACCTCTTCAAAAGGCTTCTTGACCCCCTGAAATGGAGTAAAATATATCAAACAAAATGTAAGAAAGCAGACAATGATATCTAGCATAGATGTTATCAGTCATGATGAATAGAGTTGAGGTTGGAACACTGGGCATCTGGACATCATACACTTGCCAACTTTGTAGAAGATTAAAGAGAAAAACTGTCCATTAACGAATGAGGATCACACAATACCATATACTTTCAAATTGTTCCCAACACAATGAACTCACACAGACACATATGTACATTACCAATGAAAACACTATGTGCCCTATTTTAACGATCTGAAACGCAAGCCGCAAAACGCAAGTAACTTCGTAGGCGGATCCTGGCGCTGTTGCTATTTTTCCAGCGGGATAAATGCCTCTTGCACCTGGTGCAAATCTAAAAGGGGCTGGTCTGAAGTAGCCTCATTATTCATAAGTGTGGTTTGGGCATAACGTGAAATGAATCAATCAGAGCGTCATCCAACATACCCTTTAAGAGCAGGTGTTCATGTTGCATGATGGATTGTTATTATAACAGCGGGTTTACCAGGCGCAACCCATGCTGAGCGTTCACAGCTGATGAGACCGACGTTCTTGTCAGGGCAGGGAAAGATAGAGAAGTGATGTATAGGGACGGGAGAAACCACCTAAATCAGCGTCGGTTATATGTATGCGTCTTGATAGAGTAGATAGATAGAGCCCTATGAGGTCTAAAATCAGCTCAAAAAATCTTGGTGGAATTTGAGGTATGCTTGGGATAATTGTCCTATTGGAAGGTCTAATGAAGCCCAAGTTTCAGCTTCCTCACTGACGGCATGAAGTTCTCTCTTAGGATTTCCTGACACTTCAATGAATCCATCTTGCCTTTCACACGCAGCATGTTTCCAGTGCCAGAGGATATAAAGCAACCCCAGAGCATCACTGAGCCCCACCATGCTTAACTGTAGGCGTGGTGTTCTTTTCAGCATATGCTTCATTCTTCTTACTTCAGACATACTACTGATCGATAGTGCTGAAAAGTTTTGTTTCATCGCTCCACAGAACAGATTCCCCAAACTTCTGTGGCTTATTTATATGATTTTGAGAAAATTGGAGCTGACTTCTCTTGTGCTTTTGGGTGTAGTGGGTGTTCTGGCATGCATTTAATATGCGCCTTACTGTGCAGCTGAAACCTTAGTGCCTGTTGCCACCATGTCTGGCTGCAGGTCTTTTGCAGTCACTCAAGGGTTTTCTCAACTTGTCTTCTCAGAAATCTGGTTGCAGCTGTTGACAGCTTCCTTTTCTGCCCCGTCCAGGTAGTGTAACCACTGTTCCTTTAACTTTGAACTTGCAAACTATGCTTCCAACTGTGTCTCTATGAACATTTAGGAACATTTCCTTGACTATCTTTTTGTATCTTGATTCTTGTTTATGAAGGGCAATGATATATTCTAATAAAGGGATACTCCACTTTTTTGGAAATAGGCACAATTTACCACTCCCCCAGAGTTAAACAGTCGGGTTTTAAAATTTTCTAATGTATTCAGCCGATTTTTTGATATTTAGAAGAATATCAGTAACCAGACAGTTCCTGGTCTCATTGACTTCCATAGTAGGAAAAAATATATACTATGGAAGAAGTCAATGAGACCAAAAACTGTCTGGTCACTGATATTCTTAAATATCAAAAAAAATCGGCTGAATCAGACTGATCTCATGAAGTAGCGTGTGTATGACACGCCAATTCGTATTTCCATTTTTGGCGTGCTATCAAGACGCATAATCGCTTTTCAGCGTGATTATGAACGCCGTTGACTTAACGTTATTACTGTATATTTAAATATATGACTTACCTCAACCCCGTCCCTAAACTTAACCGTCACTGGGGTTCCCTTACCATCCTAGGAAAAAAAAAAGATCGCTCCCCAGATGTAGATGTCCATTTTGCTTCATTTCGCTCGTACATTTGACGGCGTGTACAGACACACGGAATGACGCAGACGTTAATGGTGTAGACATACACGCATACACGCGGATACGTGCGGATAGCTCAAAATGCGTAGAGATAACATGCCACTTGACTCGAAAGTGGCGTGTATGTTTACGCAAAAGTCATGATGTCATGTTGGCTGAATACATTAGAAAATGGTAAAACCCAACTGTTTAACTCTGGGGGAGTGGTAAAATGAGCCTATTTCCAAAAAAAGTGGAATATCCCTTTAACATTTTGGACCATTCTTTTGTCTTGCCATCTTTCTAATGTTTTCCATGCTTGTGCTGTTGAGAGATTCTATTCAGGGGGTTGGATCATTTTTAGACAGCAGAAGTCAATAAAAATTGCATTTTCAGTTGAATTTGCAGCAACTACTTGAAACTTTGTTGTGTTAAGCTATTTCAATTACTGTCGTTTGATTTGTATATTGCAAACAGCTGAAAGTCAGTAAATTTCGATTACAACTGTGCTTGTTTCAGAATGTTCAGAGAACATTCAAAATCAAAAGTAACAATCCCAATGTTGGCAAAATGGAATGCTCACTTATTTGCATAACCAAGAAAACAAAAAACTTTTTTTTTTTTAAACAATCATAAAACTGGATGCTTCGACTGTTTGGAGAAAATCCACAACTAACATTTTCATAGATTAATGGGAACAATAGCAAAATGTTTTTAGAACATATTTTTGTAAGCTGGGAGTGATTGGAGAAATGCCAAGGCTTTGCTAAGGTGTTCTGAGAGGTTGTCAGGGAATACAGGGTAGTTTCTAAGTGGTTGGTAGGGTGATATGGGGGTGACCAGGTCAAACGTGCCCACACACAAATCTCTATGATATGGCCTAGGTGTGAGTTGAATGAGTTGAATAATATTCATGATAAAAACTCTACCTGATTGGTCAGTGAGTTTTGTGACAAAACCTTTATTTAAACCTAACTTTGTCTGATCAGCAGAAGGTTAAAATGCAGCAGTGCTTTTACATTCCTTATGGAGGAAAAAACAAGCAGCAAGGGTCAGTTTTCCTGCTGATGGCAGGGCTTC
The DNA here is from genome assembly GCF_988280905.1 of Pimephales promelas. Lineage (NCBI taxonomy): Eukaryota > Metazoa > Chordata > Actinopteri > Cypriniformes > Leuciscidae > Pimephales > Pimephales promelas. The sequence continues at coordinate 13,428,546 of NC_142773.1, read as the reverse complement.
ACCCAGTCCCCTCCTGTGTCCCATTCTTTCTGTTTACACATTTCAAAAGCACTTTAACAGAGTGGGCAGCTGAAGCTTCACAAACAACCTCCCTATCACTCTCACTGCATGCTGATTGCAAGCTTGTTTTTCCAAATATGTTGCCCAGTCCTCTCCGGTGTGGAACACATTTTTCTGACTGGGTTAGATGATAAAACCTGTCTGTCCTCTTATAGTCAACAAAAAATGATTGCCTGCTTAAGGAAATGATGATCAAAGATGGAGTCTTTACAAACATTGAATGTGAATGTGTGGGAAACAGACAGACATTAGATCTCTTCAATAGCTCAACTGTTGCTCCTAAACAGCAAAGAGATTCAATGGAGAGCAAATGAAGACTTAACCCCATATGTGCCTCATGCAGAGTTTACGCCGAAATCCATGTTATATTTCAATCTGCGCTCATATATGCCAAGATATCAATTTCTGTGGTAAAAGTCAGAGTATTCAGTATGAAAACTACTGATCAAGTTCTTCCAAAAACCAAATTATCAGCATTTCTACAGCTGCATTCTCAACTCTATAAGTGTTTTATAGAGTTCTTTCTTTGGTAAATCAGCTAAAACACTACTGCAGTTGTCAAGTCTTTATGTAACAAATGTGTGAAAACATGAATGTCATGTCAATAAGTGATAGAACATCACACACCTTAGAGATGATGACAATGGGCTGTTCTATAAAAATCATTATATATTATGATTATGTCAGTGTTGCAACATTTTAATAGGAGTGTTCAAATACTTGCTCATAAAAATGTAGAATGAAAGTGTACTACTGCAGCCAGAGCAGGTACAATGTGTGATGAATCCAATCTCATAACATGTTATAAACTGAGAGCCAGGAACTCCTAAATGAGTGAGAGTTCGATGCAAATGGGGTACTTTAAAATACAGTATAATAACAAATTTACAAGAATCTAGGAAACAAGAAACAAATGACCATAAACCATGGAAACACAAGGTCAATTGTTCACTGACCTAAAGGAATATTAGGAACACCTGTTCAATTTCTCATTAATGCAATTATCTAATCAACCAATCACATGGCCATTGCTTCAATGCATTTAGGGGTGTGGTCCTGGTCAAGACAATCTCCTGAACTCCAAACTGAATGTAAGAATGGGAAAGAAAGGTGATTGAAGATATTTTGAGCGTTGCATGGTTGTTGGTGCCAGACGGGCCGGTCTGAGTATTTCAAAATCTGCTCAGTTACTGGGATTTTCACGCACAACCATTTCTAGGGTTTACAAAGAATGGTGTGAAAAGGGAAAAACTACACGCACAACCTTGAGATGGATGGGCTACAACAGCAGAAGACCCCACCGGGTACCACTCATCTCCACTACAAATAGGAAAAAGAGGCTATAGTTTGCAAGAGCTCACACAAAATTGGACAGTTGAAGATTGGAAAAATGTTGCCTGGTCTGATGAGTCTCGATTTCTGTTGAGACATTCAGATGGTAGAGTCAGAATTTGGCGTAAACAGAATGAGAACATGGATCCATCATGCCTTGTTACCACTGTGCAGGCTGGTGGTGGTGGTGTAATGGTGTGGGGGATGTTTTCTTGGCACACTTCAGGCCCCTTAGTGCCAATTGGACATTGTTTAAATGTCACGGCCTACCTGAGCATTGTTTCTGACCATGTCCATCCCTTTATGGCCACCATGTACCCATCATCTGATGGCTGCTTCCAGCAGGATAATGCACCATGTCACAAAGCTCAAATCATTTCAAATTGTTTTATTGAACATGACAATGAGTTCACTGTACTAAAATGGCCCCCACAGTCACCAGATCTCAACCCAATAGAGCATCTTTTGGATGTGGTAGAACGAGAGCTTCGTGCCCTGGATGTGCATCCCACAAATCTCCATCAACTGCAAGATGCTATCCTATCAATATGGGCCAACATTTTTAAAGAATGCTTTCAGCACTTTGTTGAATCAATGCCACGTGGAATTAAGGCAATTCTGAAGGTGAAAGAGGGTCAAACACAGTATTAGTAAGGTGTTCCTAATAATCCTTTAGGTGAGTGTATATATACACAAGAGTCAAGAGGGGTAATAAGACACTTCTGAACACAATCAGACTAATGAGGGGAAAACAATGCAATCTCATGAAATTAAAACAAGTTGGAGAAGAATATCACAGAAGAAGGAATATCATCCATGTTTGGAATGTCATGAGGGGGAGGACCCGACCATTTCCTTCTGATTTTAGGCAGACTGATCTCATGAAGTAGCGTGTGTATGACACGCCAATTCGTATTTCCATTTTTGGCGTGCTATCAAGACGCATAATCGCCTTTCAGCGTGTTTATGAACGCCGTTGACTTAACGTTATATAAATATATGACTTACCTCAACCCCGTCCCTAAACCTAACCGTCACTGGGGTTAATGGCATTTATAACTGTTCCCTTACCATCCTAGGTAAAAAAAAAGATATGACTTACCTCAACCCCATCCCTAAACTTAACCGTCACTGGGGTTAATGGCATTTATGACTGGAGATTTGACTGCGTGTTCAGACACGCGGAATGACGCGGACGTTAATGGCGTACACATATACGCATACACGCGGATACACGCGGATAGCTCAAAATGCGTGGAGATAACACGCCACCTGACTCGAAAGTGGCGTATATGTTTACGCAAAAGTCATGATGTCATGTTGTTTTAGGAATAAGTTATGGTAGGGTTAGGGATAGTCTCAGGACTAAATTGTCTGAAAGGAACATTATTCCAGAACCAATAAATATATGTTGATCCAGGAATGTCTTACTTGGTAAAATAACGGTGAACGAAAATGATGACAGAATGATGGTCAGAATGAACTATCCCTTTAAAACTCATCAAACTATTTTTTCTGAGCTCTCTGCTCAACCTTCAAATACTGTACTTGGGTAGAATTTGCCTTAGCAGTCCAGAGTGCTTTAGAAACCCTCTACCTTCCCCAGCTCCACCTGTATAGATCTACTATGGGTAATTCATGTACGCTAAATTATACAACAGCTAGCATGTCTTACTTGCTCACAGCACCATGTCGTGTGTGTATTGGCAGTACTTGCACTGCAGCAGCAGCATACAGCAGATCTATTCCATGAAAACCAAACACATCAACATTGTCACATTCATTACCATGCCAATCACTCTGAGAGTTGTCATGACAGAAAATAATTTCTTGCTAAATTCCCAGAAGGTTTTATGTGTGGGAGGAATTATAGGCTGAATGTATGCACTTGATTATGGCTCTTTCACTGTCTCACATGTCATTTTGTTCCGCAGGCTCCAGCTGTCTGGAACTCAACAAACAACAGCGGCGCTCCCAGTAGTTGGTACGGACGGGACTGGATTGCAAGCTGCACATCTGTTTCTCACTAGGGTTAGGCTGAGTCTCTGTCCAATAGAACCAAATGCATCCACCATAATCTCTCACTCCCCCCAAAAATACCTAAAGTTTTATTTCCCAACCCTTATTGGTTCGGGAAGGGGAGACAATTCTAAATGGCAGCCAATCAGAGACAGCGGTGTGACTACCGCCCCTAAAGGAATGACAACCTTTAACCCTGTTTGAGCAGAGGGTGGATAGTTTGAGTTAAAAAGTGGTTTTCAAGTATAAAACTGAGTCATGTTGAGTTTCGCAGTATGAAGTGTGGATCAAATTTCACTGAGAATTCCTGTAGTTGTTACAGCTGGCCTTTCCCTGCATTATCACATAACTGCCTTTCATTTAGTCACGTGTCTGATGATCTGCATTACAGATTTATAGCAGCTTCTGAGACTGAGCAGGGTAAAAAGGTAAACTGCAAGGTAACTAGCGGAGTGCATGATAAACATGTCAAAAGAACTGCAGGGTTAAAGGATGTTTGGAAATATTTGTATATTTTTTGTGATAAAATAGAAAGACAGACATAGGTATAAACATGGATGGAAAAATAGACAGATAGAAAGACCTGGATAAATGGATGGTGTTGGAAACTCAGAAGACCATGAGACTTGGTTCTCTATTGAGAGTGTGCCGTTTCTTAGCTGCAGTCATCAAGTCCCACTAAAGAAGATGTATATTTATACATATTTTAGGGGGCAGTCCTGACAAGTGGAGACAAAGCCTGGGTGACTTTAAACAAAGGACTCAGTTATAGCAACCAACCCCAGACTCTAGAGTGTCACCACTCCTAATCCATTCAGCATAACTATTCAAAGAATGGGACAGAGACTCCAAGAGCCATTAAAGACAAAATGTGAGAGTATCAGTGATCTGACTCATTTCATTTACAATAAAGAGAACAGGACTGGCAGAAACTGCTTGCTAACATATTCTAAATCCAATGTATTTCCCCTTAGTTTTTCATGTGATGCTACGTCAGAATGTAGGATCAGCAGATCTTAAAGAGATACTTAAATTTGCAATCCCACAATTGATGGATAGACGGACATATAAATAGACATGAATAGATGGATAGACAGGCAGACGGACAGACAGACAGACAGACAGACAGACAGACAGACAGACAGACAGACAGACAGACAGACAGACAGACAGATAGATAGATAGATAGATAGATAGATAGATAGATAGATAGATAGATAGATAGATAGATAGATAGATAGATAGATAGATAGATAGATAGATAGATAGATAGATAGACATGGATGGATAGACAAGCAGACAGATAAATAGATAGACATGGATGGATTGATGGCTGGATAGACAGACAGACAGAGAGACAGACAGAGAGACAGACAGACAGACAGACAGACAGACAGACAGACAGACAGACAGACAGACAGATAGATAGATAGATAGATAGATAGATAGATAGATAGATAGATAGATAGATAGATAGATAGATAGATAGATAGACATGGATGGATGGATGGATAGACAAGCAGACAGACAGATAGATAGACATGGATGGATTGATGGATGGATAGACAGGCAGACAGACAGATAGATAGACAAGAATGGATGGATAGACAAGCAGACAGACAGATAGATAGACATGGATGGATGGATGGACAGGCAGACAGACAGATAGATAGATATGGATGGATGGACAGACGGCTGAATGGATATATGGACGGACGGATGTCTGGATGGATTTATGGATAGATGGACATGGATGTATGGATGGATGGATGGACGGATGGACAGACAGGTGGATGGATGGATGGATGGATGGATGTGTATTATATTGGCCATCTAGATACAAGCACTGGTATCAGTTGCTAAGAAACATATATAATAGATATAACATATGCTACAGGACATGAACAATGAGAATCTGTGGGTAAGATCAAGACTGAAAACATTCCAATCTAGTTTGAAGCCACCACAGAATAAAATGTATTTGTGCGTCATAGCCTGAGCAAATGTTCATAACACACATTAAAATGCTATCAGTGAATGTCTATTCTAGCAAGCATCTGATTGGACAAAAAAAAAGCCAAAGTATTCCCAGGAAAGGCAGATTAGAAATGTTACACCAACTTTTAGGATTAGAACACACACGGACACAAAACTAACCCAAGTATTTTAAAAAAGCTCAACATTTGACATATGCAAATAATTTACAGTAACCTGCTCAGTGGCCGTTAATGACTTTTTTTACTAAATGAATGGATGATGCATCTCGATACTATAGAATTATACACTTGCCAGACACATTAATGTGACCTCAGTTTGGACTTTACTTCACCAAATAATCATTTATAAACGTAATATTGACACACTATGTATGTCAGGTGTGGCTACTCTGGCACTCCAGGACGGGTCCACTGTCCTGCAGAGTTCTCTAACTGATTCAACCAGACCTGTCAGTGATTTTCAATAATCCTGCGGACGTTGGCTAGATTTCTTCATGTGTGATTTATTAGAGATGGAGCTGAACAATGCAGGACAGTGCACTTCGAAGGCCACCTCTAACATAAGTTCATTTGTACTTTGTAACTGCATGGATACTATGTAAATTTTGCTTTTGCAATACGGTTATATTTTACAGTACATACCAATTGAACTTTGCTGAGAGAAAGACGAAAAGAGACACAAGATAATTGAGGATATAGAGCTGTAAGAAAAGTAAAAGAAAGAAAGTAAGCAGGAAGAGAAAGAGAGATTTGTACAGTATTAGGTGAAGGCCACCTTTGTTATGCATGTCTTTCCCAGAAACCTAAAACCACAGGACCTAAAAACAGGTGCCAAGTCTAAAACAGAGTGCATATTCTTTCCTAGATCAAGACATCCCCCAGAAGATTGTGGTAAAAAAAAAAAAAAAAAGTCTTGGTTGCATTGTTACAACATATTCATGGAAAACAGTTGCATAGTATTTTTATAACAGCAATGAGATTAGGATGTTATGGTTAAATTTGTTCAGAATTTAACTACCATGCACCTTTAATACTAGTTCCTAGTGTGTGTGTGTGTGTGTGTGTGTGTGTGTGTGTGTGTGTATGTGTGTGTGTGTGTGTGTGTGTGTGTGTGTGTGTGTGTGTGTGTGTGTGTGTGTGTGTGTGTGTGTGTGTGTGTGTGTGTGTGTGTGTGTGTGTGTGTGTGTGTGTGTGTGTGAATGTTGTCATTGTGATCGCTGGTAATCTTGCATCTTAGCAAATGCCTTGTGGCTTAGGGCCGAATTTATAGTAATTATGTTTCCCTTGTTCCCAGTGCCCTTGTTACATGTTAGTTACATTGTAAAAAAAAAAAAAAATATATATATATATATATATACGATTGATAAGTTATGACAACATATGTTTTTACATTGCTTTAACTCAATTTTCTACATTAAAAAATATAAGTCAGTTTAATGCAATTTAAATTGAAATTACTTAAACATCCAAGTTGATTGTACTTAAAAATTGAAGGCAGGAACTTTTTAAAATAATAATAAAAAAATATTTGTTACATTAGAGCTTTTCTGGGTACTCGTAGTACGTATGTATAGTATAGCTATTAGTATGCAGCTTACATGCAACTCACCTTAACCGAACCCTAACCCTAAACCATAAGAACATGTAGTTCAAATGTAACGTAATTATTGCTTTTATAATGCATTTTTATGGTTTACGACTGAAAGTCACAGGCTCTGAGGCAATGGTAAAACAAAAGAGTTGTAATCTGGAAGGAAATTATGTTGAACTCCAACATCAGATGTGTGTCGCAACAGATGTTTGACATCTAATATAATTTCCATTTACACTAGTTCTTGGAAGTTCTCTTGCCTAACAGCCACCAATTTAATGAGTGAGGTAAAGACTTGACAAACAGAGATGCTCTCTGTTCCCATGACAATCAGAGCTGACATCAAGGACATGACCTGAGACATGAAATGAGGATTGCTATGAGATGCCAAGCCAAAATAACTAAATGAGTAACAAAGAGTGAACTTTATCCACTAATGAGTGATGACAGCTTTACAAACACTGACCTAGAAGATTTTCCAAAGAATGGAGGATAGCGAGTGACTTTTCTGTCATTTTTGCTCTTTTCTGTCATTTTGTCATTGGATGAACTAATCAAAGCATTCAACTTGAATTTCAACCAAGTGTCTGCAACAGGAAAGATCACTAGAAAAGTAAAACTTTTTTTTTCAGTAAATATGTATGGAGAAAGACTATCTAGGGAGTTCAGAATGCACAGTTTTGTCAAGTAGCCTATCCTAAAATATAATTTACGAGGTAAAAGGGTTCTATTTTAAAAAAATGTATTCGTGTAATCAGGGGCGTGCGCATAAATAAACATTCCCGTAAATGGGCCAGAAAGCCAAAGTTTTTTTTGTTGTTGTTGTTGTTTTTCATAGCCTATGTAAAATCATTGTAGCTTACACAACAACAACAAAAACAGCAAATTCAGATAATGGAAAAACACACTTTTTAAACAAATTTAACAGCATAGCTCAAGACAGCATCAGTTCACCGACTTGTTTTCCCTTCAGAGCGAAAGTCACACAAACATCCATCTTGCTTTCAAACTATGCGCAAGAAAATGACGGGATGTGAGCAGAATTGAAACCCCGACGTACAGCAACATAAACTTTATTTCAATGCATAACGTTTTTGCGAAGATGAAAGAAATATTGCTCATACCTCCTTCAGTTCCTTCTCGATCTGCAGCGCTCGCTGAACTATTGGCCCGCGGACCGCGTAGTCAACCTTCTTCACGTTGGGGTTCATGGTATCAACGGTGAGCACTCTCCCCCGATGGGGTAACACTCCATTTTCAGACATTTTCTGCTGTAGATGTTCGCTTTGGGCCACCAGGGAAGCAGAGATATCCCTGTGGGGAGAAGAAAGGGAAGGCAGCGGGGAAAGGTTCAGGACCCAGTTGGGGTACACCGTCGCGTAAGCCTCACATCTTCCCAATTTTAAAACCCTCACGCTTCTATTAGAAAACATTTTATAAAAAGCTAAGGCACAACAAGATTAAGAGGTAGAACTTAAATTTGGGTTCGTAAACTTTGTTTTTCCGCGCGGGTTTCGGTGTTATGCGCGTAGTAAAACCTTCAAAGACCTACTCACAACGACCTTTGGACTGCATCAGATAATTCAAGATTTCATACGCACGTGCGCATAGTGGCCCCCACTAAATGCCATATCCCCACGCCTCTTTTCTTTTCCCCCCCTTTTTTTCTACGGGCTCACAAACAGTAGCCTGTATTCAGTGTTGCATTCTCTTTTCCATGACTGCCACCCATTTTTAAATGGGGTGTTTAACAGCCAGTAACTCCTCCAGACTGTAGGCTATTACGCACCAGAAGAGTAGAAAGGGAAGCCTCTTGGGTTGCCGAGACGACAGACTGCAACGATAAACCAGTGTGAGGTGTCTGAAGCAGCTCCAAACTTTGACCCGACCAGTGTATAACTTCCATGCAAAGTGAGTGAACCTCCTACCATTGATAACTGAGAATAAAGCACGCCAGCTCCTCCCATGTTGTCGAGGCTCTGCTTGTGTCTTGCATGAGAGACAAGCGGTGCAACAAACGTTGCGATCACATTACAGGGTTGTGTGTTATTTGACAGAGGAACTGGCAAACTTGAGGAAATAGTAGAGAAATTGGAGAAAGTGAGACTTGATAAGGAAGGATGCTAAGTCTAATCAGTTGTCATGTGATCAGAGAGAGACCATGCTGTTCAGCATGTTGTTCATTATTCAATCACTTATTAGAATAGAGGAGTTATTAGAGAGATTGCACGTTTTAAAAGTCCAAAGTTATTAAATTTATAAGTATTATCAAATTTTCTGTGAGTCATTTACACTAATCTTTTTAAATATTGTCTAGTGACTTCAAATAAAAGTTGAAATTGGTTAAATTATTTTGATGGGACATATGACTTACTGATCTCATTGCATGCAGTGCATGCTGTTCACATCTTTCTTATTATCTTCAAGTCCCCCTGTGGTGAAAATACAGGTTTTAATGTCGTTTATGTCTATGTGGAGTTTTTAAAATGATTTAAGACAAACCATGTGCAAATCCTTAAGTCAACTCCATTGTAATTTAAGTTGAGATTACTTACAAAGCCAAGTTGCCCAATGTAACCCAACTACATTCAGACATGCCATCTTGTCATTTCCAGTGACAGAGTTCAATGATTACTCACAATTACACACACATCATATTGCAGTCATAAAAGCATGCAGTGACAAGCAAATAACGTCATTAAGTTTGCATCTTAGCTTAAGGGCAGAAACATGTGACTAACCATATAAGCACAGAACAAATCAGTCCTGATATTTGTCATTTCCCATTACTCCAGTGCAAACTGCTCTTAATGAGGTCATCTATAGAAATTGTGCATATGAGGTACATTATTTATTCACAATTGCCAAAAATCAATTCATGTGGACTTAGTGATAAATGTATCAGCTGTTTTGTATTCCTCTTTGAGGCCATTTTGGATTAAGTCACACAATTGTGTTGTGATAGTATTAATTAAAGTGGCTTGACCCATTTCAAACAGGGTGAATTGGTAAATATAGCACAGCCCTTCAATAAAAGTGTGCATGTACTTAGAGACAGCCAATGCATATAGATAAGATTTTGGGTGAACTATTTTTTTTAAACGCAGTATACTTTAATCTGTAATTCCCTTTATTATACAACCATCAACAGGCACTCAGGTGGCCAATAAAGATTAAAACGAAGTTGAAGCAATAATGTAAGTGGACACAAGGCAATGCCTGCTGCTTTTATTCTGTTCTGAAGGCTTAAGTTAATGGACTCAACAGCCATCAGCACTGATCATCAACAAACTCATCTCCATACCGGCGTGACTCCGACCTCCAACCAGGTGGAACTGGATAAATATTGTGAATGTTCTGATCCAATGTGACTTCTGATCTGTAATGTTGCCTGAATCATAATCATGTTCGTTCATTGGCCAGAGGAGAACTGGCCCTGTCTGAGCCTGGTTTCTCATCAGGTTTTTTTCTCCATTCAATCACCTGATGGAGTTTTGGTTCCTTGCCACTGTTGCCTTGCTTTTGGCTTGCTTAGTTGGGGACATTTAATATTCAACAATATTATTGATCTGTGTTGTATTATTTTCATGTTATCACTGTGAAGCTGCTTTGACACACTCTGTATTGTAAAAAGCGCTATGAAAATAAAAGGTGACTTAACTTGTTATATAATGTCAAACTTGTCCTCAAACTTGTTTTAGTGAGAGGGCTAGGCAGTTGACAGGACATTCTAAGCGGCCCCATAGACCTCCATTGTAAGCACATTTCTATCAACACATTGTTTTTGCAAACTGAGGCTTGTCACAGATCTCATCTGGTTTTGAACCCGGGTTATTTCTTTTAAGCAAAGATAATTAGACTGGGTGCGGCTGAATAGTTATATAAAACATGGCTTCATTTTCTTTTATTCATTCATAGAGCTTATTGACTGCACTGCAACGATATTTCAGCTTGACTGCGGGAGTGACTCAGGAATAGTTCTCAGCCAACTGCAGACTAAAGTTTCATTTGTTAATGGTAAATTATATGTGAACAAAAAAACAAGGACTGTAAGGCTAACATGATCATTTTATGACAAAAGCTTATTTGCATATCCAATGAAAACAGATATGCTTCCTTTTACACCTCGCGGATATTCGACTTTACTTTGTCATTATGTTTTTTTAAATTTATCGTTTGTTGGGTGTAATGCTGGTTAACTTCGGTGCAGGTTGTACAATGCTATTTATTTCTAAAACAAGATATAAATATGCTATTAATAGCCTAGAAAATGTTTGTGCAATGACACTTACAGCCAAAATGCGGTCTTTATTTAACCTTCTTACTGTATGTAGCGTGTTCAAATATGTCTTCTTTGTTTACTCTTGCGTAAGACTGGTTTTCCTGCCAAGACGGAGCACGGGATAAAACACTATGCAATAAAAGATCTCAAAGAAAGATAGGACACATTTCTCTCCTTACATCCTCCTTTTATTTCCCCCTGACTCAAAGTTCATTAAGAATGGTGATATGATATATATGATGTATATTGTGAATCTATAGTTGTTGTCCCTTTCATGTTTGGTATCATATTAAATGTCATTGGTAAAATGGTCTCAATTTCACCGCTGTCACTTATATTGTGAGAAAGATTGAAAGGAAAACTGTGTTCTACGGTTATCGGGTCCCTTCAAGATATCTAATAATCCTGTCTCCTCTCCCCCAAAACCAGGGCACATTTCTCTCAAAGTTATTTTTTCTCCATTCTCTCACCTATAATGGACTGGAGTTTGGGTTCCTTGGAGACTAAGCAAGCCAGTTATCTCATGGAACACGCATTATAGCTGTTTGTGCTACTACGTGTACACTAGTTTAGTGTAATTTTAAAACACAGGACTGTCGTACTGTAAGTGTTGTGTGCAATTATACTAAGGTTAAAGGTTGTGCATTCTAGACCGTGTGACTTGTGTAAAATTTGAATAACTGTAACACTGGAATTGTTCAGCAGTTTCAAGTAACATGTGAGACTGCTGAATTTGTTTGTCTTGTACACGTGGCCGACAGGTGATCCTTACACTTCCTAAAAAAAAAAAGAAAAAAAAAAGAAGAACAATAAGACTAGCCAGCAGAGGGAGTGGTTACATTGAATTCCACTGACTTGAAAAAAAAAAATTAAAAAGCAAAAACCAAAAAAGATGCATTTCAAACAATACGTATTTATTCACACCACTAATTAACATGAACACCGCTAATAAACGAATTTATTCGCCAGTGTTATTAAGTGATTATTAACATACACAGCTTTCAAAAATACATCCATGTTCAGTTACAATGACAAATCAAAGCTACAGTAGAATTTGGTCTCACAGTGTAAATGCTACACATCAACAGTCATACAGTAGTTAATAAGTGCTCCATATTTAGATTCACAATCTTGTTTTTTTTTAAATCCAATTATTCTAGCTCCAAATTGCGCTGTAATAATACAAAATGCTATTGGTCACACGTAATATAAGGTTCAATTTGTTAACATTAATGCATTATGCCAACTACATTATAAACTGTATTAATCTAGGTTAATATTAATTTATAAATCTGCTATTGTTTACTAAACATCTTTTAAAAGATATTTTATTGCGAACAAACCTTAAAGGGATACTCCACTTTTTTTTTTTTTTTTTTTTTTGGATTAGGCTCATTTTACAACTCCCCCAGAGTTAAACATTTGAGTTTTACCGTTTTCGAACGTATTCAGACGATTTTCTGACATTTAGAAGAATATCAGTAACCAGATAGTTTCTGGTCTCATTGACTTCTATAGTAGGAAAAAAAATATACTATGGAAGTCAATGAGACCAGAAACTGTCTGTTAACTAACATTCTTCTAAATATCAGAAAATCGGCTGAATACATTAGAAAACGGTAAAACTCAACTGTTTAACTCTGGGGGAGTGGTAAAACGAGCCAAAAAAAGTGGAGTATCCCTTTAATTAATAATGAACGCTTTTACAGTGTTTATTAATCTAGGTTAATACTAATTTACAAATCTGCTATTGTTCACTGTTAATTATTGTTCAAAGTATTAGTAGATGCAGGAATTCACGTTCTAGCATTATAATGAGCATTAGATTAATCAATATTAATAAAAAAAAAAGGACTATTCGTGGTTAGTTTATGATATCTAATGCTAACAAATTGACTCCTGTTGTAAAGTGTTACCAAAAAAATCTCCTTTTGATTAATATGCAACCAGGCACAAGCTTAACCATGACGTTAAAGTGATAGTTCATTCAAAAATGAAAATTATGTCATAATTTACTCACTCTCATTTTGTCCCAAATCTTTGTGTCTTTCTTACTTCTGTGAAACACAAAATAAGATATTTGGCTAAATGTCTTGGTGGCGTACAATGAAAGTCAATGGGATTCAATATTGTTTTGGATATTTTTTTTTTTAATTCTTCTTCAGCATTTCACAGAAGAAACAACAGTTCTGCAATGACGTAGGTGAGAAAACATTGACAGAATTTTCCTTTTTTTAAGAGTTTTCCCTTTAATGCCAGATCCGCTGGTGCCCAATTAAAGGGATAGTTCACTTTGAAATTAATTTTTGATATGTTTTAGCTTACCTCAAGGGCATCCAAGATGTAGTTGTCTTTGTTTCCACAGTACTTTCAATTTTGACATTTTTCAGTCAAACCGTTCTTGTCAGTCATATAATGGAGGCTAAGGGGGTCCATCAAAAAGCATGCATAGAGTAGTCAAAATTAAACATGATTTAATGACTCATAAATGTAAGTACACATTGATGGCCTAAGACACGAAACGAGCGGTTTTTGTGAGAAAACGAACAGTATTTATATCGTTTTTACCTCGTGTAATCACAGTGACGTCCAAGTGATCTGAATCAGTTGTGCAATGTCCAACTGAACTGAACTGAATCAGTTCAATGTTACGCCGGAAGTGATCGCTTGCGTGTGACGTCACTCAATATTTACACGGAGATTTCGCAAGTTTTACCTTTTACTAAACATATTTAGATATACCGAAATCGTCTTCCATTGCAGTTTTCCGTATATCTAAATATGTTTAGTGAAAGGTAAAACTTCCGAAATCTCTGTATAAACAAAGAGTGACATAGTCGTGCAAGCGATCACTTCCAGCGCATGCGCAGACCGAAGCGCCCGTGGCTGTGATTACAAGAGGTAAAAACGATATAAATACTGTTCATTTTCTCACACAAACCGCTCGTTTCGTGTCTTAGGCCATAAATGTGTACTTACATTTACGGGTTATTAAATCATGTTTAATTTTGACTTCTTGCATGATTTTTGGTGGACCCCCTTAGGCTCCAGTGTATGACTGATAAATAACAACGGTTTGACTGAAAAATGTCAAAATTGAAAATACTGTGGAAACAAAGGCACCTACATCTTGGATGCCCTTGAGGTAAGCTAAAACATATCAAAAATTAATTTCAAAGTGAACTATCCCTTTAAGTAACCCATACAGGAGCAAAGCGATGTGTTAAAAAGCAGTCGCAGAAGTAATCGCTGAGAGAGTTTGTGTAGCGACAGAACGCAAGGCGAACGTCGGCACAGAGAGATCCATGAGGAGGAAGAGCTGGTGTTGGGGACTCTGCAGGCCGTAACACTTGCACTCCTCAGTCACCAGGTAGCACTGCACGGGGACGTGGGTGAATCCCTGAGAAAAATCCTCCGAGGCTGACGTCTCCTGCGAGGTGAAATATCGAGTCACGGCAAAAGTGTAAAAAAGGCGAAGGAGCTCCAAGCGCCTTCCGGATGAAAGGAGAGGCGTAGCCTCCGCTGGAGCTCCGCCGCGGACCCGAGGGCAGACGGTGACCGCGCGTCGAGATTCGCGGTTGATGAGCAGAAGAGCCTGGACGTCCCAGCGAAGGCTCACAGACGGAGGAAGAGTGGAACGGTCGGCCTGCTCCAAACAGCTGCGTAGATTCTCCACCAAAGTGGACCAAAAACGACTAACAAGCTCATTCTCCGCCTTGTACAAAGAGGGTTTGGGTCCACAGAGGACGCACACGTGAACCCCGGGGAGAAGTTGGAAACCGAGCAAGCGAATGGCGACTGTGGGACTCCCTTGGGGCAGGAAGACCGGGTAGTCACATGACGATGCATTAGAAAGTGAGTGCATCAGGATTGAGAGCACAATAACTTCCTGGGAAGTCAGTCGCGACCACCACTTCTCCGTGGCCTGCGCCACGCGGCCGCGCACTAGCAGGCAGCCGAACTCGCTCTCCGCTGCTTGGGCGAAGGAGTCCAGGGCGTCCTGAAGCAAGGCGGAGGAGGAGGGAAGCAAGCAGTCGGCGCATCGCGTCAGATCTCCCATAAAGCCCTGCTCGTCATTGACACGCTCCAAGAGCAAGTCGAACAGGCGGTAGCAAGAGCGCAGCTCTCGCTTTAACCGCTCCACGTTGCGTATGTTCGCCAGCTCGTCCTGTCCCAGGACCAAGACCATGCAGTTCCACACGTTCTCCAGCAGGCGGCGCAACTGCAGCTCGCTGATGTCGGAGCCCCCGCCGCCACTCACCGCGATCAGCATCAGGCTCTCGTGGAAGACCTCCCAGACCACACGGCTGCCCCGATCCGTCTCGCAGCTCGATAGCTGAGCACCGTGGCCCGCGCCGAACATATGGACGCCGTTTAGGGAGCCGACGACGGAAAAGGGAAGCTGCTTGGTGGAGCCGCGTGAGAAGAGAGGGACCCCGCTGGAGGCTGTGAGGCACAGCAGTTGGAGCGTTTCTGCTTGCAGCATCGTGAGTGTAGACCAGGCTGGAGAGTGTGTCTAAACACCAGTCAGCGATTAAGACATCGTAAAAAGCCTTTAGGTGCAAAGACAACAAACAAACACTTCAGTATTGGACATTCAAGCAGGATATAAGTTTAGCATATAGAGGGTCATTACACATCAGCCAATGAGTTTCAGTTTCAAAAAATTGGATTTAGATTGTATATCGATAATATATAATAGACAATATATCGTTATCTGCTTTCAAGAATTATCGGTTATCGACATCGGCCAAAATTTTCATATCGGTGCATCCCTAATACACACATATATATATATATATATACACACACACACACACACATGTACCAGTCAAAATGTTATTTAAAGAAGTCTCTTCTGCTCACCAAGGCTGTATTTATTTGATCGAAAATACAGTAAAAACAGTAATATTGTGAAATATTATTACAATATAAAATAACTGTTTTCTGTTTTAATGTTTTATAATTTATTCCTGTGATGTCAAAACTGAATTTTCAGCATCATTTCTCAAGTCTTCAGTGTCTCATGATCCTTCAGAAATCATTCTGCTATGAAGATTCACTGCTCAAGAAACATTCATTATTATTATCAAAGTTGACAGTTGTGCTGCTGATTTTAATAATTATTAAAATTTAATTATTAAATTGAATAATTACTAATAATATTTATTTATTTATTTATTTATTTTGTGGAAACCATGATACACTCCCATTCAAAGGTTTGGGGTAAGTAATATGTGAAAAACAATATACTTTTATTTAGTAAGGATGCATTAACTTGATTAAACGAGACAGTAAACACATTTATACACATTCAAATATATTCTGTTCTTTTTACCTTTTTTCCATCAAAGAATCCAGAAAAAAATTGATTAAATAATAATTTAGCATTTTACTATGATTTCTAAAGGTTCATGTGACACTGAGGATAGAATGCTAGAAAAATCTAAATCTAAATCATATTTTAAATGCTATTAAAACAGATATCAGCTATATTAAATTGTCATAATATACTTAAGAATAAATACAGCCTCGATAAGCTTAAGAGACTTCTTTTAAAAAAAGAAATCTGAATGTTTTCAAACTTTTGACCGGTTCTGTATATATTTTCAGTGAATTCAGATTGATTTCACGTCGTAATGAAAAGCAAAGTTGTCTGAGATGTAACTTAGGCTAAATCTAATTACCTCAATGGCTTAATTGTAATATTTTCACTTGAAAAAATAAATAAATAAATACTCTAAAATCTTCATTAATGGGTCCGTAATTAATTAATGTGTCGACTTCATTATCAAGTATAGACAGAGAAAAACATTTGGTATTCAACATCATAAAACATTTTCAAAATTAACTTGAGTCCTGTTCTTTTTTTTTTTATCCGACTAATAATAATAATAATAATAATAATACATTTTTAAGGCTCCTTTCAAATCACTAAATCACATAAATGTTGATATCCAGACCAGATGAAATGACAAAAAAGAGAAGACTACAGCTGTTCATTAAATGTGCTGAAGTGAGATTTTTTGCCATTTGATGATCAGGAGAAGGAAATATGCTCATTTTCCCCCAGGTTACCCAGCTAACTGGGAAATCTGGTCCTCATGCAAAACAGACACGCTATCGTTAAGTTACACACCTGAGATAAAAAAAAAATGTTACATTAGTTTTTGTTTTTTTTGCCAGTGTAACTAACGTTATGCAAACATCGAAGTAACCTGCTAATGTGAGCGGACACATTCACAGACTGCTGTAACCAGCGTTAGTTCGCCTAAGTTTGACCAAAGGTTTTCATACACGGAAATGCGGAGCTAACTTTTGAGTTGGTAACATTTTCAATAAGAAAATGAATTATTTTTTTGTCTTGCCTGAGTCGTACACTTTAGGTCTCCACAGCAACATCTCTGACAACAGCGGTTCCCCTCTTCTTCGTGACCAATGAAAGTAACAGAGAACTTATTGGCCCGTAGCGCCACCTTGCGGAGACTCGAGTAGCGTTATAAGCCAGCTCCTTGTTTCCTGTCTGCCATTATTGGACAAAATTGATTAATTCAGGTGTGCCTGGCCTCAGTAGTTACGGCAACAATAATCAGACACACCTGAATTAATCAAGTTTGGCCAATAATGGCAGACAGGAAACAAGAAGCTGGCTTAAGTTCAGGTTGTAGTGCAGTTGTGCATAAAGCCAATTACTCAAAATTGAACTACTAGTTAATGTTTATCTGTTTAATAATGTATCCTTAATATTTTATGTTTTATTATACTTTACCAATCATGAACAGTTTCGACAGTCTAGAACAAAAAGAAAATATTTAACTATTGGTGAAAATCAAGTTTTTAATGTTGTTTAGATGTCTATGTGGTGTTTTTAATATATCAAACCATGTGCGAATTTAAGTTATCACAATTGCTGTGTATTTTCTCCTTAAAACTGCAGTGAATCAAAGAGTCTAAAAATCACTGGTGTTTCGGACGTCACACATCGTCAACGACTGGATCTCTGAGCTGGTGTGAGTGAGTGGAGGCGGGGATAATTTGCATATTCATAGACCAGTGTATAGCTACTAAATGAGGCAAGGGTGTAGTTGCATTCAAGCTATTTTAAGGCTTTTTTTTTTCAAAGGAAAAAAACATTTAAATTTGTAATTTTGGTGATCAGAGATGAGTCGGATACAATTATTGACTACAGGGGGACTTTAAATAACGACATATCCCCTTTTCAGCAATTCTTCATTCTTGTATCATGAAGTCCCAACTGAAGGATTTCTTTCAATTAACAAGAATTAGCAATAAAAATCCACACCGAAGATTGCCTTATTTATACTGTCTGGTCTGCTTCGCTAGAAGGGAGAGAGCATAATACCATGCTCATTAACAGTTAAATAATATTGTTTTCTATAATCAAATACAACAGTCTTTCAGTACTAAACATTTTAATTTTCACAAACACTCAGGCCTATAAAATATTACTTGTGTTGGAGCAGAATTTGTTCCCCACTGAAATTGAAGTATTACTTAAAGGGATAATTCACCTAAAAAAGACTCACCATCAACTTGTATGAGTTTCTTTCATCTGTTGAACACAAAAGAACATATTTTTGAAGAATCATCGACGGCACGCATTGGCTTCCATGGTATTTTTTTTTTCTACCATGGAAGTCAATGGGTGCTGTTAACTGTTGTAACCAACATTAACCTTTTATACATCCAGCTCTTTGTTTCTCTTCCTCCATTATGCTATCATGACACATGACTATAACATCATCTGAGAAAAAAAAAAACTCATTTTATTATGGTAAAGAGTACCACAATGTGCCAGAGAACTACATTATCCAGGCTGAAATTTCATATTCTGGAAGAAAGGAAGCAGCTATTAAATTACTAAGAAAGCAAGTTAAAGAAAATTAATATGAGGTGTGATATAGATTAGCAGACTGGCTTTTCATTCATAATATCTTGTGGAAACTACAAAATGATTGAATGTTTGGGGGTCCCAAAAAACAATAACATTAAATCAGTTTTGCACAATTATTTCAGGAATGATCGAGAAATCAGACATTACAAATCACATCACTCCTTGCGACATCACGATTTTTTACATTACATCAAAGAATAGATCGACAGACGATAACATTACAATTGATCGGAATGCAATTTTATGGCTTTTTGATTTTTTTCTTCATTAAAAAGGCACCAGAGAGGAATGACAGAATTGTTGCACCTCACAGAAGAAGATAAATCAATATAATCAACAAAAAGCCTTTCAGAAAAGCTCATTGGGCGCAGTATGTGGAAGTGGCGAGGAGTGGAGAGTTGAGACATCACTGGTCCTCTTTACATGCCCATTCGAATGCTCTGAATGATCTGGAATATTGCTGAAAAAAAAAAAAAAATTAAACAGTGAAGCTCAGTGATCTCACAGCTTTGGAAAAAATGCAACATAATTTAGAACAACATAAATGCAAGCTTTATTGGTTTATAATGGGTCATTTTTTTCTCTCACTAAACCAAAGTAAACCGATTTTTCACAAAGAGCGTCATCTTTAACAGATGCTTTCTGGATCTAATCAGATAAAAAGATTGCAAAAGATCACAAAAGTTAGGGCAGGCAAACAGAGAGCAAGATGACCCTGAAAACATGGGACGAAAATGTCATTCGTTCAATGCAAACAGATTCCCAAAGGACACTGTGTAAAGGAGAGCCTGCTAGAGCTGGAAGAAACCTGTGTCAGAGCAGGTGCCACATCAAGTCCGGATGGGGCCGCTACGACTAAAGCCGGTCTCAGACTACAGGGGTTTTCAAATATTAACCCATTGTGAATTCTGGTAGCATCACGCACATTATGGAGATTTTCTTCTTTCCAATCTCAAACCTGCACACGCTACAAGATTTGAAAATCATGATTATAATGCCTGCCTATATATAAAATTGTAATGCCAGATTTAGCATCTCACAGGAAAGTGGATGTAAACAAATTGGATGCGGTGTCGTGGCTAATTGCTGTAGACATTATATGAGGAGACATTATAAAGGCAGTCGTGTTGATCTCCATTGCCGTAGTCCACCGGACCGTTTATGGTTAGATCTGTAAATGCCGAACATTACCAGATAATCTGGGCAGAACATCGAAATCAACCGGTAGCCTGGATTTAATTTTTTTCTCTGGATGTCAGGAGGGGTAAATCAGGCATAAATCAGCCCGAAACACCTGCAGTCTGAGCTCGGCTTAAAGGTTGTTGTGTCAGTGATTTCGGGCCCAAACAAAAATGATCACATCTAATCTTTCCTAACGATCCGCTAGCTGCCCGCCCCAACATATATAAACATATTTACATACATCGAAATTGCGATTTCCTGTATATCTAAATATGTTTAGTGAAAAGTAAAACTCCCGAAATCTCCGTGTAAACATTGTGTGATGTAGACGCGCGAGAGATCACTTCCGGCGTAACGTTGGAGACGGTTCAACAAGAGGTAAAAACGATATAAATACTGTTCGTTTTCTCACAAAAAACGCTCGTTTCACGTCTTAGGCCATCAGTGTGTACTTACATTTACGAGTCATTAAATCATGTTTAATTTTGACTTCTCTGTGCACGCTCTTTGAGGTGGTGACCATAGACCTGCATTATATGACTGATAGACAAGAACGGTTTGACCAAAAAATATCAAAATTGAAAATGCTGTTGAAACAAAGACACCTACATCTTGGATGTCCTTGAGGTAAGCTAAAACATATCAAAAATTAATTTCAAAGTGAACTATCCCTTTAAATGTCCGTCTAGTTTGAACTTGCCACGCTAGCAACTGCTTTCTCCACGGAAGCTTTGCATTTAAAGACCTAATAAAATATTTAAAATCAAGTCGAAATTTTGTGTCTGGTTATTTACTTATGTGGAAAGTAGCCGTGTAATAAACGGCATAATGTACTTCCAGAGGGTTGTTATCGCAGAATAAACCCCTTCAGGCTGATGCAAGACTCCTGATCAATCTATCGGGTTTATTCTGAGATAAAAAAAACGGCTGGATGTACATTATCCCTATACCCTTACACTTTATTTGTTTATGTGCACAGATCCTTTATGATAAACACTGCAGTATTCAATTAAAAAAGTAAAAGAATTGTACATTTGATTTCATGGTGACTTTAAGCAATGTTGTTAATATTCTTGCTTGTTTTGAGAGTCGCAACACCTGAAAATCCACGTGTTGTACCCCAAATGAGCAGATAAAGTCATGCTATCAGTCCAGCCTTGTCCGTGTAAATAGTGAACATTATTATCTCAGCCTTCACAAGGTTTCACAGTGTGAGTGTGCCAAAAAAAAAGTTGGAGGTCGGCTTTATCTCGGACTCAATAAAAATTGCAACGCCAGCTCGTATAAAAACAAATGGTATTCAAATTAACGTGTTTATTATTCGGTCAACGACATGATAATCTTGCTACTCTTTAGAATTGGTAATTTCACTCACCTGAGCCGCAAACAACAAAGATGAAGAGTGCCAAGAGCCACGGTCCCACCGACACTTTCTCATCACTCACGGTTCTCTGTGTGAATTCACATTCAAATCAGTTGCAAATTAATCGCGCATAATTGAATAGTAGTAGTGCAGTGGGCTTCAGCATACTGCAGTATAAGGACAGTATCTCACAACAAAGAAAGATAAACCATAACGCCTAATATTATTCAAATCAACCAGCCATGTTAGCGCATTACATTAGGTTCATTTCTCTTCTGCGGTTAGTTACACTGTTGAAGATCTTGAAGAGACGTCATACCGTCGATTTGACGTTGCCTCTCTGGGTGATGTTTTTGCTGTGTTTCTCGTTGGCCATACGAATCCTCTGTTTGGCGACCATCGTTGCAAAATGCTGGTGTGTTGTAAAAAGTGAGCTGGTCACAGTCACAAATATGACGAACACAACACAAACTACTAGTGAGGATGAAAAGAAAACTACGTCGATTTTTGTCTACGTCCCCGGAATGCAAGCTCCGCCTACACCGGAAGAACGCAAATGGACTGATGATGATGCTCTGGGCCAGACCGCTTTTTGCAAAACGCTGATAATAAATGTCAACGCTTAATTACTTAGTAAATTATTAATTATTTACTAAGTTTATTAAGTTCAGTTTTTAAAATTCGGCACCGTCGTTGCATAATGTGGTTATACACTTGTACAAATAGTTCATTAACAAAGACCTTGGGTTGGCAGCCTTGGATATTTAAAAAAAAAAAAAAAAAAAAAACATGGATTTTTCTTTCTTTTTTCTTGTTCTACATTACATGTCAATTAATGGATATGAGGCGTAAAACAATCAAAGGTGTAACATTTCTAGAAAAACTAAAACCATGCTGATATCCGGTTTGTTCTTTTGAGTCGAATCTTTTTTAACGAATCGATTGAACCGGGTTGCAAAACCAGCTTGAATTTGGATTGTCCCAGTGGGTAGGCCTCTTTCACAATTCGGAAGGAATCTGATATTCTCAGAGAACAATTCACCCAATTCACAGAGTTAAAGAACCTCAACCTACTCTTTCAGAGTTGAGAAGCGAGTTGATTCACTATATGGTTGATGAAACAATGTGTATGTTTTTTAATGACTTTATGTTAACTACTACCAGTTAAGATTAAATTGCACCATATTAAACTTCACAATGATTGCACAATCAAAATATTACTTTTTTACTGTATTTTATCAAATAAACGCAGCCTTTGGTGAGCATTAGAGACTTTTTAATAGCATCTTAATTATTCCAAACGTTTGACAGTAGTGTTGTTTGCAATTAACTAAAGACATTTGAATATTTACAACTAGATAATAAAAAGTTTGTCAAGATGATGAACTTTCATGTTGGCTTGAGAGAGACTGGCAGTATCCTATTTTTAAAATCTAAGACTAAGTTGACTAAGTAAGAATTAGTTTTAAAACCTAGACATTTGAAGATAGATTAAACATCGGTAAACATTAAACAAAAAAGGTCATAAAAAGGAAGAAAAAAAGAAATCACGTCATGACGCAATAGCGCGAGGACGCAAAGATCTTGGGTGCTTCTCATTTCTTATTTGTGCATCCTCGTTTCCTTTCCTTGCTTCCTTTCCTTGCGTCTCAGCTCCACCCCCTGTAGGACACGAGGGAAGGAAGCGAGGAAAGGAAAGGAGGACAGAGGAATCGAATAAAAGCTTTTTTATATCCATTGGAATACTTGATCACTCGAGCGTCACTCCACAGTGT
This sequence comes from Pimephales promelas, assembly GCF_988280905.1. Taxonomy (NCBI): domain Eukaryota; kingdom Metazoa; phylum Chordata; class Actinopteri; order Cypriniformes; family Leuciscidae; genus Pimephales; species Pimephales promelas. The sequence goes on along the minus strand of NC_142773.1, from coordinate 13,405,030 downwards.
CATCAGCAGCGCTAAAAGGATCTGCCCTCATGATGTTGAAGTTTGGTTATTTAATAAATTCATAATAAATAATAATAAAGATAGACTATACTGTTGAAATATATGAGATGTGTGGTTTATATAAACTGCAAAGGTAAAGTATAAATTAAAATGATTGTGACCGATGTGAAGGGGGAGGAGAATTGACACGTGCGTCACGTTTAGTCAATATAACAGCTCCGCGTAGGATGCACCTGTGTATCCTCGCTTATGACTCCTCAGGAAGCCTCCTCACTCCTCGATCCTCGACTCCTCACGGTGCAATTAGAGAATTGAGATGTCCTTCAAGATGGCTGAGCTCGATCGGTTTCCGGGTCATAGGAGGGAGGACGGAGGAGCGAGGAGACGAGGAGGGATATTGAGAAGCACCCCTTGTTGAACTGTTCAAAAGAACCGATTCTCGGAAACGAGCCGGGCTTCCAGTCACGAACCAATCACAGCGTCGCTTTTTAGGATTACCCGTATGAAGTTCAGCAGTCCACTTCCTGCCTTCACTTCAGTTCTGTAACTGATCGTCGTTGGGGAAGATGCGTTGGTTGCCTCTCTCCGTGATAATATTATGGGCCTGTACTCTTTACAGTGCCTCAGCGGATATCAATGGAATAAAGAAGATGAAGATGCAGTTTGCCGCCGGTCCACTTCTTAAATTCCAGATTTGGTAAGTAAGAGTTTATACACTTGACTTGTTTATGTCACTCGGCTTCGTTCTCCGGAATAGGCCTGATGACTGTATTGTGACATTGCGTGTGTTGATATAGTAGCACAGATTAACCTCGCAGATAAACCGTAACATTACTGTGATAGCATGCGCAGACAAGTCTTAATTTGTCTCATATGGCACAAGCAGTCTGGCAAGTAACGTTAACCTCAGCAGGATGTTATAATCGGCCAGTAATCCGGTGTTAAGAGGAGAGCTCTCATTTGAGCATTAGCCCATTAGTGGATCTGTCTGTGTGCTTTGCTTTCGAACCGCTGAACGTTAAATAAATGCTGCTTTTAATGATTTCTAAAGCACATTTAGTGCTGCTATAATATCTAGAGTCTATTGGATGGGCGTTTATCACAATCTGAAATGGAAATTATTGTTTATAACCGAGATAATATCGGGAAAGATAGCTAGGCTTAACAGTACTGGTCGATAATCGAGTAATCTACCGATAGTTATAAAAAAGGATTATGAATGAAAACAAACATAACACACAAATAGGGCTGAACTTTATATATATATATATATATATATATATATATATATATATATATATATATATATATATATAAATGTACTGAACGTTTTAAATATAAATGAGTGCTGTTAAATCGATTTTTCGCATCTAACATAAAGTTTTTTGTTTACATAATAAATGTGTGTGTATATATTATTATACATGTCTTTATGTGTATTATATATACACACACATTTATACATGTGTATGTATACACAGACACACACATTTATCAAAACAAAAACTTTTGTTATATGCGATTAATCGATTTGACAGCACTAATATAAATATGAATATATGAATTACACCTTGATCATTTATGTAAATTAGTAGTGCATTAACTAATGTAAAGAAATACAACTTTAAAATGCAAACATTTATTTGTAAATGGTGACATTAACAAATGAGCATTACTTAAAAGTTTTATTAACCTTAGTAAAATTTTATTGTAAAGTTTTGGCATTGTATATAAATCCAAATAGTCATACTTAAAGATGGCCATCTTGAAATATCAGCACAAAGGCCATAGCGTTGAAAATAGACGTATATATATATATATATATATTATATTTTATGTATACTCCACACGTTATTTGCTTCTATTTTAGAACACTTGATTATCTAATTAAAATATGGATTACAGTTGACGATAAAAGAAACTAAAATCGAATGGGTTTCTGATTTGTTAATGTTTCTTTGGTTCTGTCGTTGCAGATTAATCTCAAAACCGATTAAATGTCCGAGCTCTAATTTATATAGTTATATATACAGAGCACAACAGTTGCAGCTGTAAGTGAAGCAAAGGCTCTGAGGTGTGTCTTCATCTTGTTTGTTTTCTGTTTCAGTATCTCCTGAGGGTACAAGCGGGTGTTTGAGGAGTACACGCAGGTTTTGTACCAGCGGTACCCGGACATCCGCATAGAAGGAGAGAACTACCTTCCAATGCCTCTCTACAGGTAATGGCCCACACAACACTGTTCATTGTTACTGTCGCGTTTGCATTCCTTCGAGCCTCGTGGCCTGGAATTAATGTATAAATAAAATCAATAACAAAATCATTTTTATTTATATATAATATTCATAATATATGTGTTTGTTTGTGTATAATTCTTTATTTTTAAAGTGTCCTCTTTCTTCCCTCCAGGCACTTTGCTTCCTTTCTGTCTATGTTTAAGCTGGTGTTAATCGGAGTGATCATATTGGGCAAGGATCCATTTGCTCTCTTTGGCATGCAGGCTCCAGGCATCTGGGTTTGGAGTCAGGAGAATAAGGCAAGACCATTATACCCGCTACACATTGTACGATTTTGGGCTGTCCCCGGCGAAAGCTGACCGATTTCTGTGGTTGTGGCTCCTAATTGGTGGTCCAGTGACAGAGGTCACAGTCTTTTGACAGTGTGAGAAATTTGCATTATCATATCACAGTGTGTTTGCTGCTGCGACCTACGTCTACTGACTAGCCAGTGAAAAATGCAATATGAAACGGTGATGTGATATGTAGCTAAAACTTGCCTCAAGCTTCATTTGCAAGATTGTCATGTCAACTTGGCCTCTTTTCTCTAGCCATGGGGGAACTCAACTTTAATTTTCTGAGAACTACCACTTGTAACCAAGCTATTTTAGTCCTAGGTTAGATGGAAGATCCAACAGGGGTTCAAATACAAACTTTTCCCCCGTGGACCTCATTAGTCTTTAACTTCGTCGCCTCGGTGTTGTCTGCAGTGCTAGGAGAGAACGCACCCGAGAGACCAAAGGACAAGCCTCATGTTAATATTCACCTGACTCTCAATGTTCCATTCCTGAGATGTAGACGAGGACGATTTTAATCTTCAGCATTCTTTGATTTTTTTTAGAATAAAAAAAAAGTCATGTCATCCACAAAATAAAGTATTCAAACATTAAATATGTGCAGTACAAGCAAACTAGCTGCAGCAATGCTTATATGATGGGATTTGTTTCTTTTTGTTAGATTTATGCCTGTATGATGGTGTTCTTCTTCAGCAATATGATTGAAAATCAGTGTATGTCTACGGGTGCTTTTGAAATCACGCTCAATGGTAAGTGTTCATTTTAATATTTCAATGTACAGACCATTTTGCAAGATGTAAACAACACTGGTCCAGAAGCACTTCCTGTTTCAGTTTTTTAACACTACATAAAAGCTGGGATAAAATACAACCAACAGAACATATAAAACTGAATCAGAAAGTTAAACAAACATCTTTAAGATGGTTTCTTTACATGTGAAAAAGAAAACAGTTACAAACTGAAACAGGAAGCAAAATGTTGCAAAATTGCATTCTTGCAAAATGGTCTATAATAAATGATTTATATTTATTTATAATAGTTATTGTTGAAAATATTAGAATTATTGTCATTTTATTTGCATTTATATATATAAAGTTTGTAAAAAGAGATAAATTAATGATTATAGTTTAGATAGAAAATCCCTGTTATGACCCCTTTCAGACAACATAACTCGACCAAAGACATTCAAACCCTTAAAAGGGATAGTTCACATTTAAATTAAAAATAAGTAATTGTTTACTCACTCTGGTGTTTTAATGCCATATGCCCTTCTTTCTTTTTTCAAACTAAATCCCGCTTGTTAATATAATTAAAATAAGTGTTTTTAAAGGGATGTTCGGTTGGGTTTGGTGCAGTCCGGAGATTGTACACGGATACTTTTTCTTTTGTTAAATTTTGTTTTGTTTTTCAACAAACCTTATCATATAGTTCCAAAACACTTGGGATATGACACAAATTTTTTTTAAAAAGCTTTGTTCTGTTTGTTATTCACTGCCAATATAGCTGACTTTTGTGGTCCAAAAAAGAAAGAAGGGCATATGGTTTTAGAACAACACTAGAGTGAGGAAATTATTTAATTTTAATTTTTAAGGTTAGGTAAACCTTTAAGCTTTTTTATAGCAAATAAAATTGTGCTAAACTGTTTATCAAATCAGAAGAATTGGAGGTTTTCACTGTGTGTCATACAGGATGTTGACATCTATAGAGAGTGGCTGCATGGCGGTTGGTTATTTCAGTGGTTTAGTCTGGCGGAAGTGAAAAATGCTGTGGTTGCACTATCACTATGGTAACGCTAGTTGTGGGGATTTTTCTTTTCTGGGTAGATGTTCCGGTTTGGTCCAAGCTGGAGTCCGGGCACCTGCCTTCCATGCAGCAACTAGTTCAAATTCTGGAGAATGAGATGAAGATGAACGTCCACATGGACACACTTCCACACCCTCGTTTGTAACCTTGCCTCTGATTCACTGCATGGAGCCTAGGACCCCTCCGCGTATGTGGAACCATCATAACATAACCTTACTGAATGTCTATTTAAAATTTTGTCTTTTGTTTAAAAAAAACCAAATCTATCATTTGAAAGTGTTGAGTCAGTAAGATTATTCAGAAATACGTCTGTAAACTAGGTTAAAGCAGATGATTATTTATTTTTATCCCTCTCTCAGCCTAATTTATTCTCTTCTCTTTTAGTTTTGTGGCAAAGCTCTCCTAGGGTTGTGAGGTGACGTTTATGACGGTTTGCGTTGAAAGTAGAGCCTCTGCTAGCGCACACCCGATGCTCCGCGTCCTCCTCAGAGCCTCCCGGAGATGCACCTCCTACAGACGCTGGTGTGGGATTCATGGCAACAACAGTGGCCATATAGATATGATTAGCCCATCTCTTGTGCAATAACCATTTGGTTCAGGATATATGCTCACAAGGAATATGTAATAAATATATTTGAGTTCAGTTAGCTCAGTTAACTAAATTTACTATGGCATATTTTCCTTTCTTTTGATTCTACTGTATAGCTAAACCCTGGTCTTAGTTTTATGTAATAAGTAGATATGTGAAGCTAACTTATACACCCATCCATCATCATGATAATTTAACTTTTAAGTGACATTAATTATATATCTGAGCCCTGATTTTTATATTGCTTTGTATAGCTTAAAATGTTAAGAAAATGGAAAATAAAATGGAATTAACAGAATATTGTGTCTTTATTGGAAGGATGTCGTAGCAAATTGTTTTTAAAACATTTTAAACAAAAAAAAAAATGAAAGACGAGATGAGTATTTGCTGAGTGGCACACTATATTACAAATAAAGGTTGAAAAATAATTACCATCAGCAAACCTGCCCGCTTCTCTTTATTAAATAATCTCATTGTTCACTGATTTGTCTTGTAATGCCATTAATCTAGTCAAGAATTGGGGTTAGTCTGGTTTTACCCAGATCACTTCAGGTGAAAAGTCTAATGTGCTTATCACCGCCTCCGAATCTTATTGTAAACTTGGTCTTAGTTTTGGATTCTTCAAATTTGGCACATTTACAGTTAATGTAGTTTGTTTAGTGAATGATTTGCTTTATTTTTCTATAGCAGATCTTTTAAGGGTAATTGATGCAAGTAATATTAATTAACAGAGAGCAATACATTTAATTGAATACTGCTAATTTAAACATTAATACAAATACAACATGTTAGTTCAGATGCAATTAAAAGATACGAGCTTCGATTTTAATAACATTAACTATAATATATTGCGTTAAGATTAATAAATGTTGTCACCTTTATTTATTTAGTGCTTTATACAACATAGTTTCAAAGCAGCTTTATAGTGTAAATAATGATTCAATGATGCAAACAGTTGATTTCAGCTGAACAGCAGCTCTAAAACAAAATAGTGTCATTGTTCAGCGGAAGTCAGTTCAGTGTTGATTCAGTTCTGTTGTAAAGATCATCGAGTATTAAATTAGTTTAATTTATCGATCAAGCAGTTAAGCAGAAAAACAGTGATGTCGTCGTCGTGTCAGAAACTCAAAGTTTAAAAACATACTGAGGAAGAAATTCAAAATGTTACGTTTTTTATTTATAAGGGGAGCTGATTTTATAGTTCAATAAACAAGTAGTTCATATTAAGTTACTTACATTTTACATACAATATTGTCAGTTTTTGTTCTATTTAAGTTATAGTCCTGTGATGCATCTCGAGTGAGCTTCACTATGTGCTTATTTTATTCAGATACAAGTCAAATAAATGTGTGATGGCACGAGGGTGTAATAAATGTTGACATCATTTTATATTTTTAATTTAATAATAATTTTCATTTTCGGGTATACTCTCCCTTTAAGATTTACTTTCTGTGGTCACTTTTGATAGTGAACCTCTATAGTTAACTTTTTTGTTTGTTTTACCAAATTTGTTAAGGTATGGTCACATTTAACAGCAGGCAATTTAACAGTCATTCCGATAAGAATCCAAGCAATCGCCATTTCAAGTGAGGGCGAAAGATTTCCCCACGTATATTTATTTCTCACTGGGTTTAAGTTGCTCGCGCAAATTTGTCACATTGCTCACAGCAAGCTACTTGGTTTGAAAGTGGCACCTCATGCCTTGCTTGAGTGTCAGTTCATGGACAGGCCTTCAGACAGCGCTGGATAAAGGCCTTGTCTGGCTCTTCCATTTGCACTCTGTGGCTCAAACTCCGAAGCCTTCGGACCAGCGAGTGAAGGAAAGGTGGAGGTCTGATTCTCAGATGTGTGAGGCTGGATGGAAAGGCTTGGCACTGCTGTAACCGTATCAGAGCCATGTGAAGGCCAACCCTGCATGCCAGAAGCACTAATTCCTCTTTACACATGAGGGGTTGAGGAGGAGTGTTGTGTACTTTGGACTGTAAGGAAAGACACGGCAGACAAAACACTTAGCTGGACCAATCTGAGTTGAGTAACAAGTGTCTCAAAACTCTCACATGAATAGCTAAAATCAGTGATCAGATTAAAAGACAGGACTTGTGTGCTTTCTTACCGACTCACTGTTGCCTACTCTGAACCTTGCTTGCTGTCCTGAAGCAAGGAATGACACAAACACCAACTGTTGGCCGAGAACCCGGACCCCTATGTTTCTGTTGAGCGACAGAAAGAGTGGTCTCAGGGGTGTCGGTGTTTGAGCCTGGCCTGTCCAGCTCCACGTTCGGATCCTTCTCCCGCTCTCATCTAGACTCCGCCCACCCCAAGCATCCATACTCAACCTGCATCACAGGAAACAAGAGCCACCGAACTTTATACTATACTACAGTATTTATAACGGGTTAGTCACTCTCACCCTCATTTCGATCCAAACCCACAAGAACACAAATGAAGATATTTTTCCTTTACGTCCATCTAGGAAAGGCACCCAAAAATGAAAATTCTGTCAGCAATTATTAATCCTCATGTTGTTCCAACCCTGTAAGACTTTGATAAGAATGAATGGAATGTATTTTCTTACATCAATCTGGTACAATATTATTCTATTCAATTCAATGTAACAAACAAGTTAGATCAAAAGTAACCAAACAGTAGTAATTGATTATGTTAATAACTATGGTTTTTGAGTAGCAACAGACTACAATTTGTGAGTAATAAGAAGTAAATAAAAGTCTAAATTTAATATGTTCATCTTACCGTATATATCAATCATGTCTCTTTGGAAGACTTGTATTAAACTGCTTGATTCATATTGGTTTTTACAAATATTTGATTGCACTTTAAGTATATGCACTTTTAATGTATTTATAGCGCACTTACCCACAAAAGTAGTGAGTGGTGTAAGGTAACTACATGGCTTAAAGGGATAGTTCACTTTGAAATTAATTTTTGCTATGTTTTAGCTTACCTCAAGGGCATCCAAGATGTAGGTGTCTTTGTTTCCGCAGTAGTTTCAATTTTTAGGTCAAACCGTTCTTGGTTGTCAGGCATATAAAGCATGTCTATGGTGCAACCGCGCAAAACATCACTTCCGGCGCTTTAAGGCACTTGCGCAAACCGAAGCGCCTGTGCCCTCAGATCAGTTGGACGTGGCTGTGGTTACAAGAAGTAAAACGATATAAACACAGCTCGTTTTCTCACACAAACCGCTCGTTTCGTGTCTTAGGCCATCAGTGTGTACTTACATCTACGAGTCATTAAATCGTGTTTAAATTGGACTTCTCTGTGCATGCTCTTTGAGGTGGTGACCATAGACCTCCATTATATGACTGACAGACAAGAACGGTTTGACCTAAAAATATCAAAATTGAAACTACTGCGGAAACAAAGGCACCTACATCTTGGATGCCCTTGAGGTAAGCTAAAACATATCAAAAATTAATTTCAAAGTGAACTATCCCTTTAAGTTATGGTTTAGAGGTAGGGTTCAGGTTAGCAGTTAGTGTCATTCCTACAATAAGTACATGGTATGTTCATGCGAAACAGGACTGTAAAATAAAGCGCTGGCAAATATTTTGAAGTGTCAATGTTTTGGTTTTGTGGACTTGCAGTGGTAGGACCACAATCTTTCAGGTTTCATTAAAAATATCTTCATTTGTGTTTTGAATATGAACAAAAGTCTTTAGAAAAACACAAGGGTGAGTAAATTATGACAGAATTTTCCTTTCTTTTTTTTTTTCCTTTGGGGTGAATTATCCCTTTAACGTTAAAATGTATTAGTGTTTGTAAAAATGTCGGTTAAAAAACTTGTATTATATTTATAATAACATTTCTGGTTCAGGATATTTAATATTATATGGTCTCGTGATATCCAATATATTTTAATAAATATGAATTCCCATGGTTCCCGTGGTTAGATGAGCCCGTCTGTCTGACTGTATTTATTGTCAAATAAATGTTGTCTTCCAAACAGAGCGCTGCAGGGATGATGTATTTTTGTAGGCCAAAACCCAGATACGAGTTAGCATTACAGGACTTCCGGTTCTATCATCCGTTTTTTGAAAGGGTTTTTGGTAAGACGTCTAAAATAAGGCCTGTGGTTAACCCATAAATACACTTTCAAACAAATTTCTCACATCTTCTTTTGTGTTCCACAGAAGAAGGAAAGGCCTAGATCAAGAATCAGTCCATTAGAGATATTCAGATTCGTGTCAGTGTAATAGCAATTCGGCCATACCAAATGCTGCCGTTGCAATAGTAACACGTGGCTCTGCCATTAGACTGAAAGAGGGCTCTGACTGGACAAAGAGTCGTCGTCATGTCATCTCGTACTATACAGATCCTTTCCTTCTCACAGATGAGAATGATGATAGCCAAGTTTCCTGAAGGATAGCTATTGCCATGACATTAAGGACAATCAACTTTCAAATCATCTTATCCCAAGGTGTCAAACCCTGTGTGAATGCATCAAGATAGCACTATTCAAGTTTTCCATAAACAATGTCATTGAAGAAATGCCCTATTTTTATAATGATATATAGTTTGTATCATAATACAGCCTTTTTCTCTTTTCATTTTGTACAGTAAAATACTTATAGTTATTATATTTTAGTGAAATCTACTACAATCCCAGATATAGACCATTTCGCAAGATGTAAACAACACTGGTCCAGAAACACTTCCTGTTTCAGTTTGTAACTGTTTTCTTTATTTCACATGTAATGAAAACATCTTAAAGATGAAACTTTTTGATTCAGTTTTATATGTTCTGTTGGTTGTATTTTATCCCAGCTAGGCTTTTACGTAGTGTTAAAAAACTGAAACAGGAAGTGCTTCTGGACCAGTGTTGTTTACATCTTGCAAAATGGTCTAGTAAAGCCTGACATATGAAATAATAGTCTGAATATTGACAATGGAGAATATGCACAAACTTAAGCTCAAACTTTATGAGGAAAAAATGCCGAATTGAGCAAAAATATGCATATTAAATGCAGTTGCTGATATTTATGTGACCCAAAAATTAGATGCAATTCTGATAGCTTGTAATGTAAATCAATGACATTTTATAACAGTTTTGCAAACTACTTACATAAAATGCATTTAAATTTCCGATTTCACTCTGTATCTCCCAATAATATTGTAACATGTAACATATAATTATTTTGTATATATAAATACACACACATGCTCGTATATATTTAAGAAATATTTTCATGTATATACTGTATATAGATTTATATATAATTTATAAGTATACATATTTTATATATAAACAATGTTTTTTTCTTAAATATACATGCATGTGTGTGTGTATTTATAATTACACACAGTGCACCCACATATATTATATAAACACAAACTTTTATTTTGGATGCAATTAATCGTTTGACAGCCCTAGTAAAGATATGTGTACCACAACCTGAAGAGTACATTTTTTAGAATTTAACTAAAAGGGCTTTTATTTTCTAAAAATGTAAAGTCAATGAATCAATCAGATGACAGAGGAGAAGTAAGGGATTACTCTTCATTTATCTGCAATTTAATTACAGTTACTTCTGATGTAATTGAGGTAAATACTGTGTATAGATCAATCCGATCTCACAGCGATTCGTATGCATTTTATGAGGCGTCTAAATCGTACGACTACACTCGTACAAATTCGTATGAATTATAGTAAAATATGTATGAAAAAAGTGTGAAATGTCTTGAGATCAGAAATAAAACAATAGTGGGTTTAACATCAAAATGTATTGTCTGTTGTTAAAAAGTGTGTTTTTATAATGTAACCTTCTTAACCTTGGTCAGTTTAAGGATAATTCATGCAATTTTGTAGTATTTATTTGAAAGAATTAAAGCAGATTCATGTCTATCCTTGTATTATTCAGCTGGTTGAGATTGATATAGGATTTTGAAAGCAATTAGTAATTAAAAGTAATTAAATACTTTTTAGAGAGAGTAATTAGTACAGTAATCTAATTACACTGTTGAAGAGGTAATTAGTAACTAGTAATTAAATACTTTTTTAGAGTAACTTACCAAACACTGGCTACGAGCATAGCCGCTTTCACAGTTATTGAAGTTTATTGTCCATTCTGTTTGTCACATTTGTCTTTGACACTGGTGACATCATGCTACTTAAAAGTACCCACATAGTATTCCATAGATTATTGCTAAAAGGATACAAAACTTGTGCAGAACCATCTTGAAACACAGTCAAAAATTTATCTCCATTAGAATAGTACTTCTCCAAGAAACTTGAATTGTTCTGAAAAAAAAAAAAGACCAGATGTTTAGTTTAAGGACCTAATTATGGAAGCTTGATCCACCAAGAAATAAAAAAATAAAAATAAAAATCCCATAATTAACTTGCATTATAATTAATAATATATACTCGCAATTCTGAGGGAAAAAAAAGTCGCACTTACCTTTTTTTATTTTTTATTCCATGGCGGAAACAAGCTTTTCCCATACCATGATAATATGACTTTCTAACAGAGTCAATTATTAAGGTCAGTTACCTGGTGATGAGTTAAGCCAAACTCAACTGACCCCAGTGCAGAAGAGTGATCACGTGTCCATTGTCCGGAGATCTCGCCCACATGCATGTACTCGTTCGCTTTCCAAAGATCCTCTTTGGGTGCACAGTTAGAGAGACGGAAACTGATAACTGACTTATCATGAGGCACATCTGAGGAAAGAAATGATTCATTTATCCCCTTAACATGCCGTCACTGAATGATATCTTTGTAAAACACACACACACTTTAAAACTATTAAATTTACAGGGGGTCAAATTCAATTTTCAGTTTAATTTGGGGAAAACACTTCAGCTATTTCAACTGCTTTGTTTGATTTGTTCATTGCAAACAGCTGAAAGTCTGTAAATGTTGCCAAGAAATCTGATTTGCAATGGCGAGTAATTTCAGCTACAGTATTCCCCATACAAATGTATTGTAGTAGACTTGGAATATTGTCCTATGGACCACTTTTGCGAAATGGTGAGTAAATAATGTCAGAATTTTCATTTCTGGGTGTGAATATTCATTGTTGTTACTGATCCATCCATGGGTAAATTGTCAAACATACAGTATGCTCTCACTCACATATGTAGGTACTCACCGTTCTTTGATACCAATAAACTGGAATGAGAAGCTCTGTCATATCTCTGTCTGAAACTAAACCAAAGGAATGAAAAGTATACACAAAATCACATGTGTCAGTTTTCATTACAACATGCACAAGTAACAACACATGCCATGTACACCGTATTTTTTTAAAAAAATCGTTGTCTGTTCACCAAGGCTGCATTTATTTATCAAAAAACAGCAATACTGTGAAATTATATTATCATTTAAAATAATATAAAATGTAATATATTCCTGCCATGTAAAAGCTGAATTTTCAGCATAATTTCTCCAGTCTTCAGTGTCACAAGATCCTTCAGAAATTATTATAATATGCTGATTTGCTGCTGAAGAAACATTTAATTTTATTATCAGTTGAAAACAGTTAAATATTTTGGTGAAAACCATAATGCTTTTTTCAGGTCTCTTTTCTACTTTCACTTTTTTTGTTCAATTTAATGCATCCTTGCTGAAATACAAATGAATAAATAAATATTCATACTGACCCGAAACCTTTAAGCAGTAGTGTGTGCTACAAATCAAACCTGTTTTTTCCTCTTTCTCGTGCTTTATCTTGTAGCTCTTCATCTTCATTGATGAAGGGGTCATCTAGTCGAACGGATCTGATTGACTGTGCCTCAGACTGTCTCATAGACAGATGCTTTTCATGGACCATAATCTCGAACAACTCTCTGTAGTTCTCACAGCAGAAGTCCTGAAGTCCAATTAGACAAGTGTTGAAGCAATAAGGGCAGTGTTGGGGTTTAACACATTACAAGTAACGCAAGTCAGATTAATCTTAATCAGATTACTTTTTTCAAGTAACTAGTAATGAAACATTACTTTTAAAATTACAACAAAATATCTGTTTATCTAGTATCTGTAAATCCACATTCTTAACCCCTTAACTGTCACCGTCCCGATACGCCTAATTTTACTTCACTACTTTACTTCTATTAAATCCTAATCTAATTATGACAAATTATATATTGTTGGAAAGGTCGAAGACTTCTAAATAAATATTCTATCCCTGTTTTGTGTTACAAATTATGTAGGAAGAGTAATTGATGAATTTATGGCAAGAGTGCGCCTCAAAAAATCTGCATCATAACAGGAGGTCTGACCTTTGTCACAAAAAGTCGATGCACCCACTTTTAATCATCCAAACTTCTGTTTTTATGGGTAAAAGTTCATAATAAAACATATAATCTAGTATTTTTCAATAAAAAAATTATAGTATAATATTATCCTCTAAAAATTATATTCTATATATTATCCTCTAAAATATAATATTATTTTTTTAATCGCCTTTTTATTATATCACATATTTTAGTAGTTATCATACATTAGGTATAATTTGAAAACTTATAAACTCAGAATTCATTTTGTGAAAACAGTTTTATAATTGAACATTACGTTACCATAGAAACAGTACTTATTTTATCAGGCTCCTCTCCTTTTGGGCATCATTATATTTCATAATTTATGATCAAAACCTTTTCTAATCTTGACAAAACACATATAAACACAAAATTGATATTTGGACAGAAATGTATAAATTTGTTAAGGCAGAATGTATACAACTAAATTCAATGGAATTCAATGGCACCCGGTGGCTATTTTTGGTACTACGCCTAAACAAAATCTCATGGGAAATTTAATTTTTGTGATATCAACTTCAAATTTGGAACATAACTACTTTTGATTTTATAGTAATTATAGAGTAAAACATATTTTGTAAAATATATATTTTATATAAAATAAAACAATATATAGTACAGTATACATGTTTTCACTTCAGCAATAATCTGCTGAGTGTTTTCTTTAAAACAACTCCAAACTTGGGTATATATTCCAAAGCATTCTTGAATTACAACCATTTAAGTGTGAATAGTGCATTTTAACTCCCATTCTCAAAAAGAGGGGTGACAGGTAAGGGGTTGAATACTGTATATCAAAAACTACAACATACATGTATAATCTCAATGACAAATGTGGAACAGTTAGTTCATGCCTTCATGACATCAAGGCTAGATTATTGTAATGATCTATTGCATCAACTTCAACAACTATTACAATCTCAAAAAAAATTAAAGCTGCAAGCAGCATTTAGCGGGGTTCAAGCAGTTTAGGCCTTTAAGGCCTTTAAGCACAAAAGCATCAAAAGACATTAAGTTTTATGTAGCAAGCATTATTTACCATGATAAACCATATTTCAATGTTATTTTTCATGATTTACCATGTTCTAGTATGATTTACCATGAATCTAACATGATTTTCCATAGTTTACCTTGATATACCATGTTATAGGATGGTTTACCACAATATAGCAAGTGAAAAGACTATTAATAAGAAAAGTGGCCAGCAGAGGGCAGTAGAAGACCACTTATTGGCACACTTCCATTTTGAAATGCTTTGTTTCTCCACTATTCTGCACTAAAGCAAACCATTTTTTTCATGTTAACTTCATAAAGCATGCTTACACACAAACGCACGCACGCACACGCACACACACACACACACAAACACACACACATTTATAGTGTGTACAGTATATGTATAGTTTGACTGCAAAACATTAACAAAAAGAAATTTGTTAAATAAATTAACTATGCAAAATATAGTGTGTACTAGGGGTGGAGCCGAATACGGTATTCGGAAAGGCACAAATAATGTGTTTTTTACGAATACTTATTCCGAACAAATACTTAAAAAATATTTGTGTTCGGGAACAAGAAATACTGTATGTCAAAAAGCTGCGTTCCTCATGAGACCGCAGTGCGCGAGTTGAGTGAGCGACGTTCAGGAAGAGGTGACTGACACAGGCTGCTCCACACAGCAACAGAGAGGGCTCGGCTGAGCGAAAAAACACTTAACTGCATCACTATTTTTGTTGAATAGATGTTTGTACCTTAACTAGGTTCCAGAGGCAGTTTATAACTTTCGGGAAGCGGAGTTTGATCGGGAGTATATTCCATTATTGACGTCTGCAGACGAGTGCTCTCCTGTTCGCTCTGTTTACGTAGCTCTGTTAGCTTGGTAACGGTAATTATTTGTTTCTTATATGGCTTGGTTGAATTCTAATGTAGAGTGCGGTCTGTTATTATAACAGGCCGCTGCTTATAAGTATAACACACCGTTGCCATGAAAAACAGAGCGTTGCCATGGATTCTAAACGTAGAGACAGAACGGACTATTTTTCTTTTTTATCGGCAATCGTTTTTTAAATCAATAAACTCCTGTTTATATCTATATTTTGAGTCAAATTATTGATTTACTTGGTAGGTAGCAATGTAATAAGCAGGGTAATGTAGAGCGAGGCGGTTGTTACAGCAAATATAAACCCGCAGGCTTTGCGTAATCCCTAACTTATTCTGTCTGTTAAGCGTCCTTCACCGTGGTGTTGGGGTTCATAATGTTCACAATTGTATTTTATTAGTTGTTGGTTTAACCATGGTTCATGAGGTAATGGCTGACTGTTATTTTCTTCTCAATGACTTTTCTTGTTACATGTTCATTGCTGGATTTATAGAAAAACACCAACCAATATTGCATAATGGATATAATTAAATAATTCATAATAGTAATTGAAAAGATTTCCTTTCTAATCTCTTTCAACTCCATTTCGCTTTTTCAATGAGACTCTGCCACTTCACCATGCACGACTCACCTGTTGCCTATAAATTGATTGTGAACCCTTTGGCTCATTCTTTGCACTCTTTCCTGGCATTTTGATGCATAACTGTGTGTGTCTTCATGAATTACGTGAGTCCATCTATTAATTTGATTGTGTTTACATTGTTTATGCCTTTTCATGATTTAATGTCACTGTCAGCCTGTGCGCTGCTAATTGATTAATTTGTTTGCCAGACATGTGCCCTGAGCCATGTTGAAAGATTGTTTGTTTCAATGATTTTTTTACAGCCTGTTTTATTGTGATTAGTACTCATATCTTTGTTCATTTATATCATTGTTCCTTTTGTGTTGATTGATCACTGTCACCAATTGTGTTATTTCTTTATCTCCTTATGCAACAACACACAAACAATGCATTGATCCAAAGTCAACAGGCACCTAAGACGAACTCTTATATTGCGCTGCATTACTGTGTTGTTGACTATTACTGACGGTAAGGTTGTACTGTTGACCCTCGCGCAGCCTCTCGAGCAGAAATCTACACAAATGAGCGCAGAACACACTCAGACCCCATTTACACCTGGTATTAAAATGCGATCTGTATCCAGATAAGTTATCCGGATAATAAAAAAACGCATGTTAATGCAAGGTGTAAATGCGTTGTGATCGCGATTGGATCTGCCTGACCACATCTACAGGTAGTCTGGCTCGCATTGTGTCCGGATCTTTACTAGGTGTAAACGCAATCTGGTTGTTGAAACCACATATGTATATTTTACTCCTCCCAAAAAGGCAAAAAAATAAACGAGTAAGCTTGTTATATAGGCTATAAGTCATGTTATAGTCAGATATGACGGCGCTACTGCGACACGGATCACCCATCACCGCTCATGAGCGTCTATTCATCGAGCCAACGTGCAAACATCGCAAATAAAAGTGAAAGTAAGTCACAGACGCTTAACACACAATCATCTTCAAGTAAAGAAACGAAATTATCTTACCAGCGGTGTTGCCACTCTTTTATTGATGTCTTTGATTTGGAAATTAGCTGATGATCAACGAAATGCAGCTCATATCTGTTGCTTTTGGTGTCGTTCAATCCATTAAATCTGCATACGCGGGAGTTTAAGATCGGATTTATATCCATTTTGCAAAAACACATGTATGTGGCCAGGTGTAAATGGAATCGGTACTTATTATCCGGATAACTTGTCTGGATACAGATCGCATTTTAATACCAGGTGTAAATGGGGTCTCTTATTCTTCCTGAACACCATCACGATTGAAAATGTGACATTGATTTCCTACAACAGTTCAATAAACAGTAAAAAATTAAATCACTTACATTTTAGATGCTATATTGGCTGTTTTTGTTGTGTTTCAGCAGCGAAAATAGTTCCAAACAACACAGCAGAACCACGGCACATGTCACAGGAACACTCGACGTGTTTTCATTACTGAATCATTCAGCATTTTGAACGAATCGATTGAGTCAAAGATTCAAAGACACATTCAAAAACATCGGTCTCATTCTTGAATGATCAGCCGTTTGAACGAATCGTTTGAATGAATGAATTGAATGACTCACTCATTAAGACGGTCGCCTGCCACCACCTACTGGCGGTTTAGTGTTAAATGTTTAAAAGTAGTATCATTCTTTCCCAGTTTCTTATGTAAATTTAAATAAATGTCATAACATTATTTTATGCAATTGTGTTTTTTCAGTGTAAATGATTTAATTTGATCAGCCCCTAGAGTAACAGCCCATAGTGTCTTATTATTCGAAATAATACACCAGAATTTATAGTTTACCCACCTCTTTTTTTACCACTACACCTCTGACCATAGTGTACATTAATTTACCACGTTCTAGCATGATTTATCATTATTTACAGTGATTGGGGCTTGGATGATTGGATTTTAATGTGATTCTAGGAATATAGTATAGCTATTTACCACGTTAATAGCAATTATGTGAAGATTCAGAACAACTGAAGTGATAAACTTTGACAAAAAAAAATGATTGTGATCAATATTTGACTAAATGTGATTGCAAATGTTAAAATAGATCATTAATAAAGTCATAATATTAATTATAGTTGAGTAGTGAGACACTTACTATCTTGAACAGCAGAGGGCAGTAAAACACCACTTATTGGCTTAATAGACCATCATTTTGATATCATTTCACCTTTTTTAACTGTTATTTAGGCATATTTTGTCAGATCTGTCTGAAAATGTTCATGATTATTTAATGTCACGTGTTCTGACTTGTTTATTGAAGAGATCAACGCTTTCAGGGACACTGAAAGTGTAGTAATAGATGGCTTCAACACACTAAATGTTGAAGCCATCCTATTATAGTCATCCACATGACGTAGTTCAACTTTTTGTTATAATTATTGATCTAGAGAGTCCAGAGAATTGTACTGCACTGGTTTTAACATTACGATATGATCAGAGATGGAAAACACCATTTACAGCCAATACTGGCAATTTACCATTGGAAATACATGGTTTTAAAGCTTTTTAACAGTTATAGCGCCACCTATGGTCCGATCTCCATGAAACTGTGCATGCTTCTTCAGCATGTTATGACACATATGCTCATCAATTTTTGTAAAGTTCTGAGTTTTCCTTTAGGATTTACAGGCTTTTGGGGGCTTTTTGTCACGCCCCCTTTTGTAAATGACCCTGTTATAGCAAGACAAATGACAAAGTTGAACTTTTTTTGGATAATTATTGATCAAGAGAGTCCAAAGAATTATCCTAGACTAGTCTGGTTCCGATCGGGCAAAAAACCAGGGACTAGTTCGCAAAAGTAGGTTTTTAACATATTCGTGAATATTTAACGAACGAATTGATTGACAGCAATGGTTCTTGAGGCAAAGTTGTTCATCATGAGGAGATCTATCAATTGATATACATTTTGTGGGGGTGTGTGCAACACCACGTGATTACAGAGCAATAAAACTCGTTAGCGCCAACTAGTGGCCGATTTCTTTCAAAATTTTTACAGACCTCTAGGGCCATGAGTCGAACATTCCCAACGAGTTTCGTTCCGATCGGCCTTCGTTAACCTTGTTTCATAGATGCTCAAACTTCATTGGCCGATGGCGGCCATGTTTTTTGAGATACACCAATGTCCTTATAGACTTACATGAGGCCTTGGACCAAGACACTGCATACCAATTTTCAAGTCAATCGGACTGACGGTCAGGTGTTTATCTGTTTTTTTCATTTTATAGCGCCACCTAGTGTTCAATCGTCGCGATTTTTTTACTGTCACCTCAAATTGAACTCTTACACATGTGTACCGAGTTTGGTGAAGATATCTCATTTACTTCTCGAGCTATAGCCATTTTAGTAAAATAGGCTCCTCCCACAACGTTTATTTTGCTTCCCCTAGCGACCGGAACGAGAAATTTCAACATTTTTTTGATAATTATTAATCTTCAGACTCCAGAGAACATTTCTGCACTGGTTTGGTTCCGATCGGGCAAAAATCCAGGGACTAGTTCGCAAAAGTAGTTTTTCGACAAAATTCAAAATGGCGGAAAATCTATCATGACGGAAATGAAATCGGAGATATACGTTTTTCTCGTCAGGTGACCAGCTTTCCAACGATATAAGACACTTGAGTGTACGACTTACGGTCTAGGAGTTATGAGCAGTTTTGCGCAATTGGTCGCTATAGCGCCACCTATGGGCCAATCGGGCTCATAATTTGATAACCTCTCCTCGATTTTTGTACTACCATCTGACAAAGTTTCAGAACTGCAGCACTTACGGTTTGGTCTGCACGATGCGTTTTACGGCAGAATAATAATAATAATAATAATAATAATAATAATAATTAAAGCTGCAAGCAGCATTTTGCGGGGTTCAAGCAGTTTAGGCCTTTAAGGCCTTTAAGCACAAAAGCATCAAAAGACATTAAGTTTTATGTAGCAAGCATTATTTACCATGATAAACCATATTTCAATGTTATTTTTCATGATTTACCATGTTCTAGTATGATTTACCATGAATCTAACATGATTTTCCATAGTTTACCTTGATATACCATGTTATAGGATGGTTTACCACAATATAGCATGTGAAAAGACTATTAATAAGAAAAGTGGCCAGCAGAGGGCAGTAGAAGACCACTTATTGGCACACTTCCATTTTGAAATGCTTTGTTTCTCCACTATTCTGCACTAAAGCAAACCATTTTTTTCATGTTAACTTCATAAAGCATGCTTACACACAAACGCACGCACACGCACACACACACACACAAACACACACACATTTATAGTGTGTACAGTATATGTATAGTTTGACTGCAAAACATTAACAAAAAGAAATTTGTTAAATAAATTAACTATGCAAAATATAGTGTGTACTAGGGGTGGAGCCGAATACGGTATTCGGAAAGGCACAAATAATGTGTTTTTTACGAATACTTATTCCGAACAAATACTTAAAAAATATTTGTGTTCGGGAACAAGAAATACTGTATGTCAAAAAGCTGCGTTCCTCATGAGACCGCAGTGCGCGAGTTGAGTGAGCGACGTTCAGGAAGAGGTGACTGACACAGGCTGCTCCACACAGCAACAGAGAGGGCTCGGCTGAGCGAAAAAACACTTAACTGCATCACTATTTTTGTTGAATAGATGTTTGTACCTTAACTAGGTTCCAGAGGCAGTTTATAACTTTCGGGAAGCGGAGTTTGATCGGGAGTATATTCCATTATTGACGTCTGCAGACGAGTGCTCTCCTGTTCGCTCTGTTTACGTAGCTCTGTTAGCTTGGTAACGGTAATTATTTGTTTCTTATATGGCTTGGTTGAATTCTAATGTAGAGTGCGGTCTGTTATTATAACAGGCCGCTGCTTATAAGTATAACACACCGTTGCCATGAAAAACAGAGCGTTGCCATGGATTCTAAACGTAGAGACAGAACGGACTATTTTTCTTTTTTATCGGCAATCGTTTTTTAAATCAATAAACTCCTGTTTATATCTATATTTTGAGTCAAATTATTGATTTACTTGGTAGGTAGCAATGTAATAAGCAGGGTAATGTAGAGCGAGGCGGTTGTTACAGCAAATATAAACCCGCAGGCTTTGCGTAATCCCTAACTTATTCTGTCTGTTAAGCGTCCTTCACCGTGGTGTTGGGGTTCATAATGTTCACAATTGTATTTTATTAGTTGTTGGTTTAACCATGGTTCATGAGGTAATGGCTGACTGTTATTTTCTTCTCAATGACTTTTCTTGTTACATGTTCATTGCTGGATTTATAGAAAAACACCAACCAATATTGCATAATGGATATAATTAAATAATTCATAATAGTAATTGAAAAGATTTCCTTTCTAATCTCTTTCAACTCCATTTCGCTTTTTCAATGAGACTCTGCCACTTCACCATGCACGACTCACCTGTTGCCTATAAATTGATTGTGAACCCTTTGGCTCATTCTTTGCACTCTTTCCTGGCATTTTGATGCATAACTGTGTGTGTCTTCATGAATTACGTGAGTCCATCTATTAATTTGATTGTGTTTACATTGTTTATGCCTTTTCATGATTTAATGTCACTGTCAGCCTGTGCGCTGCTAATTGATTAATTTGTTTGCCAGACATGTGCCCTGAGCCATGTTGAAAGATTGTTTGTTTCAATGATTTTTTTACAGCCTGTTTTATTGTGATTAGTACTCATATCTTTGTTCATTTATATCATTGTTCCTTTTGTGTTGATTGATCACTGTCACCAATTGTGTTATTTCTTTATCTCCTTATGCAACAACACACAAACAATGCATTGATCCAAAGTCAACAGGCACCTAAGACGAACTCTTATATTGCGCTGCATTACTGTGTTGTTGACTATTACTGACGGTAAGGTTGTACTGTTGACCCTCGCGCAGCCTCTCGAGCAGAAATCTACACAAATGAGCGCAGAACACACTCAGACCCCATTTACACCTGGTATTAAAATGCGATCTGTATCCAGATAAGTTATCCGGATAATAAAAAAACGCATGTTAATGCAAGGTGTAAATGCGTTGTGATCGCGATTGGATCTGCCTGACCACATCTACAGGTAGTCTGGCTCGCATTGTGTCCGGATCTTTACTAGGTGTAAACGCAATCTGGTTGTTGAAACCACATATGTATATTTTACTCCTCCCAAAAAGGCAAAAAAATAAACGAGTAAGCTTGTTATATAGGCTATAAGTCATGTTATAGTCAGATATGACGGCGCTACTGCGACACGGATCACCCATCACCGCTCATGAGCGTCTATTCATCGAGCCAACGTGCAAACATCGCAAATAAAAGTGAAAGTAAGTCACAGACGCTTAACACACAATCATCTTCAAGTAAAGAAACGAAATTATCTTACCAGCGGTGTTGCCACTCTTTTATTGATGTCTTTGATTTGGAAATTAGCTGATGATCAACGAAATGCAGCTCATATCTGTTGCTTTTGGTGTCGTTCAATCCATTAAATCTGCATACGCGGGAGTTTAAGATCGGATTTATATCCATTTTGCAAAAACACATGTATGTGGCCAGGTGTAAATGGAATCGGTACTTATTATCCGGATAACTTGTCTGGATACAGATCGCATTTTAATACCAGGTGTAAATGGGGTCTCTTATTCTTCCTGAACACCATCACGATTGAAAATGTGACATTGATTTCCTACAACAGTTCAATAAACAGTAAAAAATTAAATCACTTACATTTTAGATGCTATATTGGCTGTTTTTGTTGTGTTTCAGCAGCGAAAATAGTTCCAAACAACACAGCAGAACCACGGCACATGTCACAGGAACACTCGACGTGTTTTCATTACTGAATCATTCAGCATTTTGAACGAATCGATTGAGTCAAAGATTCAAAGACACATTCAAAAACATCGGTCTCATTCTTGAATGATCAGCCGTTTGAACGAATCGTTTGAATGAATGAATTGAATGACTCACTCATTAAGACGGTCGCCTGCCACCACCTACTGGCGGTTTAGTGTTAAATGTTTAAAAGTAGTATCATTCTTTCCCAGTTTCTTATGTAAATTTAAATAAATGTCATAACATTATTTTATGCAATTGTGTTTTTTCAGTGTAAATGATTTAATTTGATCAGCCCCTAGAGTAACAGCCCATAGTGTCTTATTATTCGAAATAATACACCAGAATTTATAGTTTACCCACCTCTTTTTTTACCACTACACCTCTGACCATAGTGTACATTAATTTACCACGTTCTAGCATGATTTATCATTATTTACAGTGATTGGGGCTTGGATGATTGGATTTTAATGTGATTCTAGGAATATAGTATAGCTATTTACCACGTTAATAGCAATTATGTGAAGATTCAGAACAACTGAAGTGATAAACTTTGACAAAAAAAAATGATTGTGATCAATATTTGACTAAATGTGATTGCAAATGTTAAAATAGATCATTAATAAAGTCATAATATTAATTATAGTTGAGTAGTGAGACACTTACTATCTTGAACAGCAGAGGGCAGTAAAACACCACTTATTGGCTTAATAGACCATCATTTTGATATCATTTCACCTTTTTTAACTGTTATTTAGGCATATTTTGTCAGATCTGTCTGAAAATGTTCATGATTATTTAATGTCACGTGTTCTGACTTGTTTATTGAAGAGATCAACGCTTTCAGGGACACTGAAAGTGTAGTAATAGATGGCTTCAACACACTAAATGTTGAAGCCATCCTATTATAGTCATCCACATGACGTAGTTCAACTTTTTGTTATAATTATTGATCTAGAGAGTCCAGAGAATTGTACTGCACTGGTTTTAACATTACGATATGATCAGAGATGGAAAACACCATTTACAGCCAATACTGGCAATTTACCATTGGAAATACATGGTTTTAAAGCTTTTTAACAGTTATAGCGCCACCTATGGTCCGATCTCCATGAAACTGTGCATGCTTCTTCAGCATGTTATGACACATATGCTCATCAATTTTTGTAAAGTTCTGAGTTTTCCTTTAGGATTTACAGGCTTTTGGGGGCTTTTTGTCACGCCCCCTTTTGTAAATGACCCTGTTATAGCAAGACAAATGACAAAGTTGAACTTTTTTTGGATAATTATTGATCAAGAGAGTCCAAAGAATTATCCTAGACTAGTCTGGTTCCGATCGGGCAAAAAACCAGGGACTAGTTCGCAAAAGTAGGTTTTTAACATATTCGTGAATATTTAACGAACGAATTGATTGACAGCAATGGTTCTTGAGGCAAAGTTGTTCATCATGAGGAGATCTATCAATTGATATACATTTTGTGGGGGTGTGTGCAACACCACGTGATTACAGAGCAATAAAACTCGTTAGCGCCAACTAGTGGCCGATTTCTTTCAAAATTTTTACAGACCTCTAGGGCCATGAGTCGAACATTCCCAACGAGTTTCGTTCCGATCGGCCTTTGTTAACCTTGTTTCATAGATGCTCAAACTTCATTGGCCGATGGCGGCCATGTTTTTTGAGATACACCAATGTCCTTATAGACTTACATGAGGCCTTGGACCAAGACACTGCATACCAATTTTCAAGTCAATCGGACTGACGGTCAGGTGTTTATCTGTTTTTTTCATTTTATAGCGCCACCTAGTGTTCAATCGTCGCGATTTTTTTACTGTCACCTCAAATTGAACTCTTACACATGTGTACCGAGTTTGGTGAAGATATCTCATTTACTTCTCGAGCTATAGCCATTTTAGTAAAATAGGCTCCTCCCACAACGTTTATTTTGCTTCCCCTAGCGACCGGAACGAGAAATTTCAACATTTTTTTGATAATTATTAATCTTCAGACTCCAGAGAACATTTCTGCACTGGTTTGGTTCCGATCGGGCAAAAATCCAGGGACTAGTTCGCAAAAGTAGTTTTTCGACAAAATTCAAAATGGCGGAAAATCTATCATGACGGAAATGAAATCGGAGATATACGTTTTTCTCGTCAGGTGACCAGCTTTCCAACGATATAAGACACTTGAGTGTACGACTTACGGTCTAGGAGTTATGAGCAGTTTTGCGCAATTGGTCGCTATAGCGCCACCTATGGGCCAATCGGGCTCATAATTTGATAACCTCTCCTCGATTTTTGTACTACCATCTGACAAAGTTTCAGAACTGCAGCACTTACGGTTTGGTCTGCACGATGCGTTTTACGGCAGAATAATAATAATAATAATAATAATAATAATAATAATTAAAGCTGCAAGCAGCATTTTGCGGGGTTCAAGCAGTTTAGGCCTTTAAGGCCTTTAAGCACAAAAGCATCAAAAGACATTAAGTTTTATGTAGCAAGCATTATTTACCATGATAAACCATATTTCAATGTTATTTTTCATGATTTACCATGTTCTAGTATGATTTACCATGAATCTAACATGATTTTCCATAGTTTACCTTGATATACCATGTTATAGGATGGTTTACCACAATATAGCATGTGAAAAGACTATTAATAAGAAAAGTGGCCAGCAGAGGGCAGTAGAAGACCACTTATTGGCACACTTCCATTTTGAAATGCTTTGTTTCTCCACTATTCTGCACTAAAGCAAACCATTTTTTTCATGTTAACTTCATAAAGCATGCTTACACACAAACGCACGCACGCACACGCACACACACACACACACAAACACACACACATTTATAGTGTGTACAGTATATGTATAGTTTGACTGCAAAACATTAACAAAAAGAAATTTGTTAAATAAATTAACTATGCAAAATATAGTGTGTACTAGGGGTGGAGCCGAATACGGTATTCGGAAAGGCACAAATAATGTGTTTTTTACGAATACTTATTCCGAACAAATACTTAAAAAATATTTGTGTTCGGGAACAAGAAATACTGTATGTCAAAAAGCTGCGTTCCTCACGAGACCGCAGTGCGCGAGTTGAGTGAGCAACGTTCAGAAAGAGGTGACTGACACAGGCTGCTCCACACAGCAACAGAGAGGGCTCGGCTGAGCGAAAAAACACTTAACTGCATCACTATTTTTGTTGAATAGATGTTTGTAGCTTAACCAGGTTCCAGAGGCAGTTTATAACTTTCGGGAAGCGGAGTTTGATCGGGAGTATATTCCATTATTGACGTCTGCAGACGAGTGCTCTCCTGTTCGCTCTGTTTACGTAGCTCTGTTAGCTTGGTAACGGTAATTATTTGTTTCTTATATGGCTTGGTTGAATTCTAATGTAGAGTGCGGTCTGTTTTTATAACAGGCCGCTGCTTATAAGTATAACACACCGTTGCCATGAAAAACAGAGCGTTGCCATGGATTCTAAACGTAGAGACAGAACGGACTATTTTTCTTTTTTATCGGCAATCGTTTTTTAAATCAATAAACTACTGTTTATATCTATATTTTGAGTCAAATTATTGATTTACTTGGTAGGTAGCAATGTAATAAGCAGGGTAATGTAGAGCGAGGCGGTTGTTATAGCGAATATAAACCCGCAGGCTTTGCGTAATCCCTAACTTATTCTGTCTGTTAAGCGTCCTTCACTGTGGTGTTGGGGTTCATAATGTTCACAATTGTATTTTATTAGTTGTTGGTTTAACCATGGTTCATGAGGTAATGGCTGACTGTTATTTTCTTCTCAATGACTTTTCTTGTTACATGTTCATTGCTGGATTTATAGAAAAACACCAACCAATATTGCATAATGGATATAATTAAATAATTCATAATAGTAATTGAAAAGATTTCCTTTCTAATCTCTTTCAACTCCATTTCGCTTTTTCAATTTCAATTGATTGTGAACACTTTGGCTCATTCTTTGCACTCTTTCCTGGCATTTTGATGCATAACTGTGTGTGTCTTCATGAATTACGTGAGTCCATCTATTAATTTGATTGTGTTTACATTGTTTATGCCTTTTTATGATTTAATGTCACTGTCAGCCTGTGCGCTGCTAATTGATTAATTTGTTTGCCAGACATGTGCCCTGAGCCATGTTGAAAGATTGTTTGTTTCAATGATTTTTTTACAGCCTGTTTTATTGTGATTAGTACTCATATCTTTGTTCATTTATATCATTGTTCCTTTTGTGTTGATTGATCACTGTCACCAATTGTATTATTTCTTTATCTCCTTATGCAACAACACACAAACAATGCATTGATCCAAAGTCAACAGGCACCTAAGACGAACTCTTATATTGCGCTGCATTACTGTGTTGTTGACTATTACTGACGGTAAGGTTGTACTGTTGATCCTCGCGCAGCCTCTCGAGCAGAAATCTACACAAATGAGCGCAGAACACACTCAGACCCCATTTACACCTGGTATTAAAATGCGATCTGTATCCAGATAAGTTATCCGGATAATAAAAAAACGCATGTTAATGCAAGGTGTAAATGCGTTGTGATCGCGATTGGATCTGCCTGACCACATCTGCAGGTAGTCTGGCTCGCATTGTGTCCGGATCTTTACTAGGTGTAAACGCAATCTGGTTGTTGAAACCACATATGTATATTTTACTCCTCCCAAAAAGGCAAAAAAATAAACGAGTAAGCTTGTTATATAGGCTATAAGTCATGTTATAGTCAGATATGACGGCGCTACTGCGACACGGATCACCCATCACCGCTCATGAGCGTCTATTCATCGAGCCAACGTGCAAACATCGCAAATAAAAGTGAAAGTAAGTCACAGACGCTTAACACACAATCATCTTCAAGTAAAGAAACGAAATTATCTTACCAGCGGTGTTGCCACTCTTTTATTGATGTCTTTGATTTGGAAATTAGCTGATGACCAACGAAATGCAGCTCATATCTGTTGCTTTTGGTGTCGTTCAATCCATTAAATCTGCATACGCGGGAGTTTAAGATCGGATTTATATCCGTTTTGCAAAAACACATTTATGTGGCCAGGTGTAAATGGAATCGGTACTTATTATCCGGATAACTTGTCTGGATACAGATCGCATTTTAATACCAGGTGTAAATGGGGTCTCTTATTCTTCCTGAACACCATCACGATTGAAAATGTGACATTGATTTCCTACAACAGTTCAATAAACAGTAAAAAATTAAATCACTTACATTTTAGATGCTATATTGGCTGTTTTTGTTGTGTTTCAGCAGCGAAAATAGTTCCAAACAACACAGCAGAACCACGGCACATGTCACAGGAACACTCGACGTGTTTTCATTACTGAATCATTCAGCATTTTGAACGAATCGATTGAGTCAAAGATTCAAAGACACATTCAAAAACATCGGTCTCATTCTTGAATGATCAGCCGTTTGAACGAATCGTTTGAATGAATGAATTGAATGACTCACTCATTAAGACGGTCGCCTGCCACCACCTACTGGCGGTTTAGTGTTAAATGTTTAAAAGTAGTATCATTCTTTCCCAGTTTCTTATGTAAATTTAAATAAATGTCATAACATTATTTTATGCAATTGTGTTTTTTCAGTGTAAATGATTTAATTTGATCAGCCCCTAGAGTAACAGCCCATAGTGTCTTATTATTCGAAATAATACACCAGAATTTATAGTTTACCCACCTCTTTTTTTACCACTACACCTCTGACCATAGTGTACATTAATTTACCACGTTCTAGCATGATTTATCATTATTTAAAGTGATTGGGGCTTGGATGATTGGATTTTAATGTGATTCTAGGAATACAGTATAGCTATTTACCACGTTAATAGCAATTATGTGAAGATTCAGAACAACTGAAGTGATAAACTTTGACAAAAAAATGATTGTGTTCAATATTTGACCAAATGTGATTGCAAATGTTAAAATAGATAATTAATAAAGTCATAAAATTAATTATAGTTAAGTGGTGAGACAATTACTATTTTGAACAGCAGAGGGCAGTAAAACACCACTTATTGGCTTAATAGACCATCATTTTGATATCATTTCACTTTTTTAACTGTTATTTAGGCATATTTTGTCAGATCTGTCTGTAAATGTTCATGATTATTTAATGTCACATGTTCTGACTTGTTTATTGAAGAGATCAATGCTTTCAGGGACACTGAAAGTGTAGTAATAGATGGCTTCAACACACTAAATGTTGAAGCCATCCTATTATAGTCATCCACATGACGTAGTTTAACTTTTTCTTATAATTATTGATCTAGAGAGTCCAAAGAATTGTACTGCACTGGTTTTAACATTATGATATGATCAGAGATGGAAAACACCATTTACAGTCAATAATGGCAATTTACCATAGGGATTACATTGTTTTTAACATTTTTAACAGTTATAGCGCCACCTATAGTCCGATCTCCATGAAACTTTGCATGCTTGTTAATGATGTGATGACACATATGCTCATCAATTTTTGGGATGTTCTGAGTTTTCCTTTAGGATTTATAGGCTTTTGGGTGCATTTTGTCACGCCCCCTTTTGTAAATGACCCTGTTATAGCAAAACAAATGTCAAAGTTCAACTTTTTTTTGATAATTATTGATCTAGAGAGTCCAGAGAATTGTCCTAGACTGGTCTGGTTCCGATCGAGCAAAAAACCAGGGACTAGTTCGCAAAAGTAGGTTTTTAACATATTTGTGAATATTTAATGAACGATTTGATTGACAGCAATGGTTCTTGAGGCAAAGTTGTTCATCATGAGGAGATCTATCAAAAGATATGCATTTTGTGGGGATATGCGCAACACCACGTGATTACAGAGCCATAAAACTCGTTAGCGCCAACTAGTGGCCGATTTTTTTCAAAATTCTTACAGACCTCTAGGGCCATGAGTCGAACATGCCCATCGAGTTTCGTTCCGATGGGCCTCCGTTAACCTTGTCTCACAGGTGCTCAAACTTCATTGGCCGATGGCGGCCATGTTTTTTTACATACGCCAATGTCCTCATAGATATACATGGGGCCTTGGTCCAAGACACTGCATACCAATTTTCAAGTCAATCGGACTAACGGTCATGTGGTCATAGCCCTTTTTATGTTTTTTTCATGTTATAGCGCCACCTAGTGTTCAATCGTCGCTATTTTTTTACTGTGACCTCAAATTGAACTCGTACACATGTGTACCGAGTTTGGTGAAGATATCTCATTTACTTCTTGAGTTATAGCCAATTTAGTAAAATAGGCTCCTCCCACAACGTTTATTTTGCTTCCCCTAGCGACCGGAAATAGAAATTTCAACATTTTTTTGATAATTATTGATCTTCAGACTCCAGAGAACATTTCTGCACTGGTTTGGTTCCGATCGGGCAAAAATCCAGGGACTAGTTTGCAAAAGTAGTTTTTTGACAAAATTCAAAATGGCGGAAAAATTTGCATACCGGAAATGAAATCGGAGATATACGTTTTTTTCGTCAGGTGACCAGCTTTCCAATGATATAAGACACTTGAGTGTACGACTTACGGTCTAGGAGCTATGAGCCATTTCGCGCAATTGGTCGCTATAGCGCCACCTATGGGCCAATTGGGCTCATAATTTGATAACCTCTCCTCGATTTTTGTACTACCATCTGACAAAGTTTCAGGTCTCCAGCCCTTACGGTTTGGTCTGCACGATGCGTTTTACGGCAGAATAATAATAATAATAATAATAATAATTAAAGCTGCAAGCAGCATTTAGCGGGGTTCAAGCAGTTTAGGCCTTTAAGGCCTTTAAGCACAAAAGCATCGAAAGACATTAAGTTTTAAGTTTCAATAATGGCAATTTACCATAGGGTATACATTGTTGTTAACATTTTTAACAATTATAGCGCCACCTATTGTCCGATCTCCATGAAACTTTGCATGCTTGCTGAATAAAATATGACACAAGTGCGTACCAATTTTTGTGAAGTTCTGACTTTTCCTTTAGGATTTATAGGCTTTTGGGTGCATTTTGTCATGCCTCCTTTTGTAAATGACCCTGTTATAGCAAAACAAATGACAAATCTCAAATTTTTTTTGATAATTATTGATCTAGAGAGTCCAAAAAATTGTCCTAGACTGGTCTGGTTCCCATCGGGCAAAAAACCAGGGACTAGTTCGCAAAATTAGGTTTTAACATATTTGTGAATATTTAAAAAACAATTTGATTGACAGCAATGGTTCTAGAGGCAAAGTTGTTCATCATGAGGAGATCTATGAAATGAAATTGCATTTCGTGGGAATGTGCGCAACACCTCGTGATTACAGAGCCATAAAACTCGTTAGCGCCAACTAATGGCCGATTTCTTTCAAAATTGTTACAGACCTTTAGGGCCATGAGTTGAACATGCCCATCGAGTTTCGTTGCGATCGGCTTTCGATAACCTTGTTTCATAGGTGCTCAAATTTTTTACAGCCAATACTGGCAATTTACCATAGGAAACATATGGTTTTAAAGCTTTTTAACAGTTATAGCGCCACCTATAGTCCGATCTCAATGAAACTTTGCATGCTTCTTCGGCATGTTATGACACATATGCTCATCAATTTCTGTGAAGTTCTGAGTTTTCATTTAGGATTTATAGGCTTTTGGGTGCATTTTCTCACGCCCCTTTTCTAAATGACCATTTAACACCATGCGCAAATTTAAAAAGTTCAACATTTTTTTGATAATTATTGATCTAGAGAGTCCAAAGAATTATCCTAGACTGGTCTGGTTCCGATCGGGCAAAAAACCAGGGACTAGTTCGCAAAAGTAGGTTTTTAACATATTCGTGAATATTTAATGAACGATTTGATTGACAGCAATGGTTCTAGAGGCAAAGTTGTTCATCATGAGGAGATCTATCGAATGATATGCATTTCGTGGGGATGTGCGCAACAACACGTGATTACAGAGCCATAAAACTCGTTAGCGCCAACTAGTGGCCGATTTTTTTCAAAATTCCTACAGACCTCTAGGGCCATGAGTCGAACATGCCCATCGAGTTTCGTTCCGATCGGCCTCCGTTAACCCTGTCTCATAGGTGCTCAAACTTCATTGGCCGATGGCGGCCATGTTTTTTGAGATACGCCAATGTCCTCAGACACATACATGGGGCCTTGGTCCAAGACACTGCATAACAATTTTCAAGTCAATTGGGGTAAAGGTCATGTGGTCATAGCCCTTTTTATGTTTTTTTAATGTTATAGCGCCACCATGTGGCCAATCAACGCCGTTTTTTTACTGTGACCTTAAAATGTCCTCCTACACAAGTGTTTTGAGTTTGGTGAAGATATCTCATTTACTTCTCGAGTTATAGCCATTTTAGTAAAATAGGCTCCTCCCACAACGATCAATTTGCGCCCCCTAGCGACCCTGAATACAAATTTCAACATGTTTTCGATAATTATTGATATTCAGACTCCATAGAACATGTATGCACTGGTTTGGTTCCGATCGGGTAAAAAACCAGGGACTAGTTCGCAAAAGTAGTTTTTCGACAAAATTCAAAATGGCGGAAAAATTTGCATACCGGAAATGAAATCGGAGATATACGTTTTTTTCGTCAGGTGACCAGCTTTCCAACGATATAAGACACTTGAGTGTACGACTTACGGTCTAGGAGTTATGAGCAGTTTCGCGCAATTGGTCGCTATAGCGCCACCTATGGGCCAATCGGGCTCATAATTTGATAACCTCTCCTCGATTTTTGTACTACCATTTGACAAAGTTTCAGAGCTGCAGCACTTACGGTTTGGTCTGCACGATGCGTTTTACGGCAGAATAATAATAATAATTAAAGCTGCAAGCAGCATTTAGCGGGGTTCAAGCAGTTTAGGCCTTTAAGGCCTTTAAGCACAAAAGCATCGAAAGACATTAAGTTTTAAGTTTCAATAATGGCAATTTACCATAGGGTATACATTGTTGTTAACATTTTTAATAATTATAGCGCCACCTATTGTCCGATCTCCATGAAACTTTGCATGCTTGCTGAATAAGTTATGACACAAGTGCGTACCAATTTTTGTGAAGTTCTGACTTTTCCTTTAGGATTTATAGGCTTTTGGGTGCATTATGTCATGCCTCCTTTTGTAAATGACCCTGTTATAGCAAAACAAATGACAAATCTCAATTTTCTTTGATAATTATTGATCTAGAGAATCCAAAGAATTGTCCTAGACTGGTCTGGTTCCGATCGGGCGAAAAACCAGGGACTAGTTCGCAAAAGTACGTTTTTAACATATTCGTGAATATTTAACGAACGATTTGATTTACAGCAATGGTTCTTGAGGCAAAGTTGTTCAGAATGAGGAGATCTATCAATTGATATACATATTGTGGGTATGTATGCAACACCACGTGATTACAGAGCCATAAAACTCGATAGCGCCAACTAGTGGCCGATTTCTTTCAAAATTCTTACAGTCCTTTAGGGCCATGAGTTGAACATGCCCATCGAGTTTCGTTGCGATAAGCCTTCGTTAACCTTGTTTCATAGGTGCTCAAATTTTTTACAGCCAATACTGGCAATTTACCATAGGAAACATATGGTTTTGAAGCTTTTTAACAGTTATAGCGCCACCTATCGTCCGATCTCAATGAAACTTTGCATGCTTCTTCGGCATGTTATGACACATATGCTCATCAATTTCTGTGAAGTTCTGAGTTTTCATTTAGGATTTATAGGCTTTTGGGTGCATTTTCTCACGCCTCTTTTCTAAATGACCATTTAACACCATGCGCAAATTTAAAAAGTAAAACATTTTTTTGATAATTATTGATCTAGAGAGTCCAAAGAATTATCCTAGACTGGTCTGGTTCCGATCGGGCAAAAAACCAGGGACTAGTTCGCAAAAGTAGGTTTTTAACATATTCGTGAATATTTAATGAACGATTTGATTGACAGCAATGGTTCTAGAGGCAAAGTTGTTCATCATGAGGAGATCTATCGAATGATATGCATTTCGTGGGGATGTGCGCAACAACACGTGATTACAGAGCCATAAAACTCGTTAGCGCCAACTAGTGGCCGATTTTTTTCAAAATTCTTACAGACCTCTAGGGCCATGAGTCGAACATGCCCATCGAGTTTCGTTCCGATCGGCCTCCGTTAACCCTGTCTCATAGGTGCTCAAAGTTCATTGGCCGATGGCGGCCATGTTTTTTGAGATACGCCAATGTCCTCAGACACATACATGGGGCCTTGGTCCAAGACACTGCATAACAATTTTCAAGTCAATTGGGGTAAAGGTCATGTGGTCATAGCCCTTTTTATGTTTTTTTAATGTTATAGCGCCACCATGTGGCCAATCAACGCCGTTTTTTTACTGTGACCTTAAAATGTCCTCCTACACAAGTGTTTTGAGTTTGGTGAAGATATCTCATTTACTTCTCGAGTTATAGCCATTTTTGTAAAATAGGCTCCACCCACAACGATCAATTTGCGCCCCCTAGCGACCCTGAATACAAATTTCAACATGTTTTTGATAATTATTGATATTCAGACTCCATAGAACATGTATGCACTGGTTTGGTTCCGATCGGGTAAAAAACCAGGGACTAGTTCGTAAAAGTAGTTTTTCGACAAAATTCAAAATGGCGGAAAAATTTGCATACCGGAAATGAAATCGGAGATATACGTTTTTTTCGTCAGGTGACCAGCTTTCCAACGATATAAGACACTTGAGTGTACGACTTACGGTCTAGGAGTTATGAGCAGTTTCGCGCAATTGGTCGCTATAGCGCCACCTATGGGCCAATCGGGCTCATAATTTGATAACCTCTCCTCGATTTTTGTACTACCATCTGACAAAGTTTCAGAGCTGCAGCACTTACGGTTTGGTCTGCACGATGCGTTTTACGGCAGAATAATAATAATAATAAAAATCCTACCAATTACAATAGGGTTTCAGCACTTCGTGCTTGAACCCCTAATAAAAATCCTACCAATTACAATAGGGTTTCAGCACTTCGTGCTTGAACCCCTAAAAATCAATACAATTACAATAGGGTTTCAGCACTTCGTGCTTGAACCCCTAATAATAATAATAAAAATCAATACAATTACAATAGGGTTTCAGCACTTCGTGCTTGAACCCCTAACAAGCAAGCCCAGCACTGGTGAGAAAGAGTAATGCAGTAATTTACTTTCGATATAGTAACTGCTCCATTTTTTTTTTTTTTTTTAGGGAGTAACATAATATTTAAACACATTACTTTCCCCAACACTCTATCTCCTTTCTAAAGAGACGAACCTCTCGAGTCTCCGCAAATCCTAGATCCAGAGGAGGCCAAGCTTTCAAACCACAGAACTGACAGCATATTGGAGAGTCCCGTGGAGGTTGAGGTTGGGGCTGGGTAAAACACAAATTATTTATTCAAAATAAGTCATTTTCGAAGATGTTACACTTTTAAAATGACAGAAATCAAATCAATAGGCAACCTGTTGACTGTACATCCTCTCTTGGGACTCTCTTTTGTATCTTAGGACTCCTGGAAGCCCATGACAGAGATCTGGTGAGGATTCCAATGTTTGGAAATACTTCTGCTCCATCTGCTGGACAATACAGAAAATGGTGTGGAGAGACCATAACCGGATAAGAGAAAAGGCATGCATCTTTAAAACACTACTAAAAGTGTGGTGGGGTTGGGGGACACATCATTTTGTTGTACCTAAAAGTTTAAACATAATGAAGAGACTTATAAGTGAAGATAAAAATAATCATTTTAAAAAAGTTTCTAAAAATTATCAGAAGAAATGTTTCTTACACATTCAATATGTTTGATCAGTGTTCCGATCTCTGAATCCATCACTGCAGAATCAGCATCTGATAATGTGAAAAGTAACATCTTTTATGGGTCTGTGATGCACATCCTCAAGTATTATTTCGTGTTTTAGATGTCTTAAAGGGATACTCCACTTTTTTTGGAAATTTGCTTATTTTATATCTCCCCCAGAGTTAAACAGTTGGGTTTTACCGTTTTCGAATCCATTCAGCCGATTTTCTGATATTAAGAAGAATATCAGTAACCAGACCGTTTCTGGTCTCATTGACTTCCATAATAGGAAAAAAAATATACTATGGAAGTCAATGAGACCAGAAACTGTCTGGTTACTGATATTCTTCTAAATATCAGAAAATCGGCTGAATGGATTAGAAAACGGTAAAACTCAAACGTTTAACCCAGAGGGAGTTGTAAAATGAGCCTATTTCCCAAAAAAGTGGACTATCCCTTTAACATCAGAATATAAGAAAAAAATGCTATTTGATCTGCATGCGAATTTAAAATATTCTACGTTTTGTCTCATTAAATATTATTTAGCTCATTGCTGAGGTGTCAAAAACAATCAAGTCACTTTTTTATGCAACTACAAAACTGATTTCTGACAAAAAAAATCTAAACAAATTCTGCAAAAGATGATGAATTCATGTCCTCACCTGGCTGAAAAGTTTTCTCTTGATTTTCCATATCACATGGGTATTAATGTTGGCTCATGACTTGGAGCAAATATTCACTAGTCCAATGTTCTGTGCTAGTAGTTTCTTGTACACTGTATTGGAAAATTACTGTTATTGAAAGACTGTCTAATAAAGTTTTATTCCGCTTTTTCACACTGATCAAACGGAAGAATAGACCATTTGGATTGTTCCACAGCAGTGCATTGAAGGAATGCACCCAGGTCAGTGTTGATGGTATCCATGGATATTTGAAAGGAGTTGTCCAGCCTGTTATATCAAACTCTGCGGGAGACCGCAGTGTTGAGTGCCTGAAACACCAGAAGCACAATAGAAGAACTATTTTTGCCAATAAGTCATCTCTAGTCTATTTTATTTGTTTTCTCTATGTTGTATTTTATGAGTAAATATCCATCACAAAATGTAAATCTAGTCAGGACACAGTAGCAACTCATAGCAAATATGCAGCAGGGAAATAACCAATCCATGCAACCGGATACAACACCTTTGGAATGCCTATGTGCATGGGACCTCTAATGTTACAAATTCAAACTTTTAACATCTGTTTAAAGGGATAGTTCACTTTGAAATTTATTTTTGATATGTTTTAGCTTACCTCAAGGGCATCCAAGATGTAGATGTCTTTGTTTCCGCAGTATATTCAATTTTGAAATTTTTAGGTCAAACCGTTCTTGTCTGTCAGTCATATAATGGAGGTCTATGGTCACCACCTCAAAGAGCATGCACAGAGAAGTCCAGATTAAACATGATTTAATGACTCGTGAATGTAAGTACACATTAATGGCCTAAGACACGAAACGAGCGGTTTGTGTGAGAAAACTAATTGTATTTATATAGTTTTTACCTCTTGTAACCACAGCCACATCCAAGTATTCTGAGGCCGCTTTAGTCTATGCAAGCTCTGGAAAGTGCCGGAAGTGATCTCTCGCCTGGTTGCGAAAAAATTCAACGTTGTCTGTTGATATATCGAAATCGTCTTCCATTGGGATTTCCTGTATATACTGAATATGTTTAGATCTTCACAGTGAAGGAAAACACTTCTGAAATCTCTGTGTAAACAATGAGAGACGTACACGTGCGAGAGATCACTTCCGGCACTTTACAAGAGGTAAAACAAAATAAATACTGTTCGTTTTCTCACACAAACCACTCGTTTCGTGTCTTAGGCCATGTGTACATCTACGAGTCATTAAATCGTGTTTAAATTGGACTTCTCTGTGCATGCTCTTTGAGGTGGTGACCATAGACCTCCATTATATGACTGACAGACAAGAACGGTTTGACCTAAAAATATCAAAATTGAAAATACTGTGGAAACAAAGGCACCTACATCTTGGATGCCCTTGAGGTAAGCTAAAACATATCAAAAATTAATTTCAAAGTGAACTATTCCTTTAAACTTTCAGGACAGGTTCTATTATGCCAACAGCTTGCTATATTAATTTTTTTTATTTTATTTTTTCGTTAAGTTGTTAGTAATAAAATTGTAAGTATCTTAATAAAGTAAGACATATTATACATTTTTTTTATATGTTTGCTCATTTGTAGAATCAGGGGCCAGTTGCATAAACATATCCATAAAGACAGTGTCTTAAGAATTAGTTTTGACCAGTTAGTTAGGGGTAATCAATCTTACTGTTTGGTATCAAATTAGACCAATGTACGTTTTTATGTAACTAACTTTAAGAAGTTATGAACAGTCTTGAAGAAAAAAAAAATGGAAGACTAACTTGTAAGACTATAGTCTTAGCAGTTTATTTATGCAACTCACCCCAGACTTCTTAATGCAAATAACGCTCGAAGATTAGATTTTGGAGGACAGAGAGAAAAAAAATGATGGATCTGGCAACTTGAAGTGGCCATAACTTGAAGGGGCGTACCTTGAAGTATTGACGGATGGAGATAACAGGTGATTTTACTAATGCGCGATAATTAACGTAAAGTGCAAATGCTAATAAAGACACGTCACCGGAACAAGGACGTAGCAGAATGGCGTTTGTAAAAATGCGGCAGAAACTGTTTGTTTTTTTCACATGCAGTATTTTAATAGAGTGCCGTGTTCTAGAATTATCTGGAACACAAGAAACAAACGATGGAGGGAGCGTGATTAAATCAGAACAATCTATGTCAGACCACGGGGGAACTAATGAGTCATTGGCCAATTTTGAGGCCCTTGGTGACGACCCCAGTGTCGCAGGTAACGTTAGGCCCATTGGTCGCTTGGTTTAATTTCATTTAAAAGCCCCGTTCACACTACAAGCGACTTTGTCGCTGCAGGTCGCCAGTGGCTGCGCTGTAGGGCGTTCCCACTAACTTACTGGTTCCCTAGTAATGTTTGTGAATGTCATTCACGGATGTTACTCTATGTTGGACAACAAATACGTTTTATTGCCGCTAAAAACAAATATTTTGAAAGGAAAAATCTAAATATCAATGGAATCAATGCATAATATTAAAGATGAACGAGAAACATTGAGCGTAATTGCCATCGCGGCTATTTAAATGCAGCAAACGGGCAAAAACCGGTCTATAATGGTTCCCGAAACCATTCAGTCACGGAGTCAGTACGGTGAATACCACTGAATGTACCTAAACGGAGATATATCATAAATTATAGGTCGGTTTCTGACTGCTAAAATGAGCTTCTCGTTGAACTTGCCTCGGTCAGGCTGCGTGACGCGCTCCACTGACTTCACCGCTATTTCCATGGCTATTTCACGCAACTGCCATTTTGAAATCGCCTCGATGGGAAGAATCCCGGATGTACAGATAGACAACAATGTTTTGGGCTACCGAAACTGCTGTCGCGATTTAAAAAATTAGATGTTAATATCCGAAATAGGATATAACGTTAGTTCGTTCCTAATTCTTTTTATGTTCTGAATATATATTTAAAAAAGTATTTTATAAATTTCATTGTAATAAGTCTAAAACTATTAAAGAAATGTATGTACATTTTTAGAATAGCACATTTCTGCATTAAAGGTATTATAGCTCACTTTAGAATTAATTGTCTTTATTTCCGCAGTATTTTCAATTTTGATATTAAGTCGTCTCTATTTTTATTTATTTTCATGTCTGTCAGTCATATAATGGAGGTCTATGGGGGTCCATCTCAAAGAGCATGCACCGAGAAGTCCAAATTAAAGTTGATTCAATGACTCGTAAATGTTAGTACACATTGATGGCCTAAGACACGAAACGAGCGGTTTGTGTGAGAAAACGAACAGTATTTATATCGTTTTTACCTCTTGTAACCAGGAGGTACCTCTTGTTACCTCCTGCGCCTGCAGATCACTTGGATGTGGCTGTGGTTACAAGAGTTAACATCTATTTAAATACTATTTGTTTTCTCACACAAACTGCTCGTTTCATTTCTTAGGCCATCAACGTGTACTAAAATTTACATGAGTCATTGAATCAGGTTTAATGTGGACTTCTCTGTGCATGATCTTTGAGGTGGACCCCATAGACCTCCATTATATGACTGATCGACACAAATGGTTTGACCTAAAAATATAAAAATTGAAAATACTGCGGAAACAAAGACACCAACATCTTGGATGCACTTTAGGCAAGCTAAAACATATCAAAAATTAATTTCAAAGTGAACTATCCCTTTAAACACAACAATACGCCATCACATTCACGACTCTCCTATGATTTAATGCGACACTTCCGGTTTTCTTTCCACCGGAGCCATTTCAAAATGACGGCTGCGTGAAATCTTATTGGTTGGCGCTCCTGAAAGTCGCTCTGCATTTGCATAAGGGTGATTATATAATTAGGGGTACATTTTCAAGTCCATGTTGAATTTCTAAT
The DNA here is from genome assembly GCF_988280905.1 of Pimephales promelas. Classification (NCBI taxonomy): domain Eukaryota; kingdom Metazoa; phylum Chordata; class Actinopteri; order Cypriniformes; family Leuciscidae; genus Pimephales; species Pimephales promelas. Next base: position 13,365,115 of record NC_142773.1, on the reverse strand, counting down.
TTTTACTGAATATTCACTTCAAGCAATGATCACTTTTATATTTGGGCACATTTATCTTTATTTCATGCAGAAAAGTAAACCAGATCCATAAGTTAATAAAGAAAATGTATATGTTGTACTGGAAATTGCAGTTTTTGTGATGTCCGGCTTGCTAAAAGTCAAGTTTTGCCTTTCAAATTATTAACACTACAATACATGTTTTTGAAATATTATTTTCATCTTTATTTGTTAGAAATAATCATTAAAACAAGGTAAATGTATTTTAAAAACTAATTCACTCATTTATATATATTAAATTATTAACTTTATGTGTGTCCGAGAAATCTTTGTCAGCTGTGTTACATTGACAAAACCCCCATAAATCAGCAATGGTTTGTTCCAAAGTCAAATGACCAATGTCATGTTCTGCAATGTTGAGAATTTTAAATATAGTGTGGTAAGTTTCTACTCCTTTTAAAATTGTAATCCTTATTATTGTCTTCACATAGAGTAGATGAATTGCTCGTCAACCGTGGATGCATAGTCTTGTGTACTTTAGATATTATGTTTACAAAAATGTAGAGAATGTATAAACTCGAGTTGATCAAGGTAAGGTGGGTGCATGTTCAAGGTCTACAGTTAGCACAAGGCCCTAAAATTGAAGAAATATCAACTGTGATATAAAACACCTTTATAAAACAGCACAAGACTTTAAGAATAGCATCCTGTTTGTGCTGTGTGATTACTCTGCTCACGCGATCATCATGATCGTTCTGGTGTCTTCTCCTAAATAAAAGCTGAAGATATTATGTATTTATAGAAAAAAAGAAGAAATTAGGACAAACGTATTTTAATTTTCCTATATTATACTGTAATGTAGGCTAAAATATACTTTGAAATACTCATTTTCATTTATATAGTACTTTTTATAGGCTAAATATATTTTACATCATAGGAATAATTATACAAATCATTATTATAATAATTGTTTGGCATCCTAATACACCATCGATAATGTAATGCAAACTGAGACACTCATAACTAAAAAGATGTTTGAGCCCTCTTTATTGTCCTGGTACAATTTAATGCTTTTTCTTTGTTCAACGAGCAGTTCATGGGTTGAAGCTCTTAATTTTGATCTCTCAGAGAGCACGAGATTGATGCACAAACTTTTCTTGTGGGGGAGCATGCCCCCGAACCCCCCTAGAGGCACAGAGTCCACCAGTAATTTACAGTAAAACTGTAAATGCTACATAAAATTTCTGCTGGCGACGAGGGCCGGTGGTCTAAGAAATTTCCCGGTAGATATATTTTTTGGTCCCACTCTGCCCCTGCTAACCTATTCATGATTCGTTTGAGATGCCACCAAATGCAGATTAAATGTGTGAAAGTGAAGTACTGAGACCAGAAACATCTACTTGAGTACAGAAAGTATTTGTACTTTGTTGGTTCCCATCTTTGCTTGCTTGCTTACAGGGCAACTAGTCAGTTCTTCTGAAGCAGCCTGGGATGCCATGTCTCCAAAGTTGAGGTGTGGTGATGATCTCATGAAGTTGCAACTTAGTGGTCCGGAAGTAACACAAATTGAGCTTTGTCGAGGTAACCTGTGAGTGTATTTGTTTACTAAATAATTTGATGTCAGGACTATCTTAGTTTGTTGCATTGGTCTTTTACGGTCCCATTCAGACTTGATTTTTAACGTGAACTGCATGAATTCATGACAAATCTGTGTGGTTTAAGCCTTAATCCCCTTTTTTCATGAAAATCACAGGTAATGGTGCACCTGTTCCCCTCGCAGAGTTGCCACCTCACTGTGGACACACCATTCCCGCTTACGGAGGTCTTGTCTATGCTACGCCCTATGATGGATGTGGTATCATGCAACAGGTATTGCTTTTTCCATTATACTTATTGTGAGCATAACATAAGGTTGACCAACCTGGACTTTCATGATGTTTTTCAGGGAGGGAATTATGTGATACAGATGCAATGGCAGGGAAACAATGCAGTAATTTCTTGCCCCATGATCTCTACAACTGCAAATGAAACTGTCCTTGGTCCTCTTATTCTACTGCCTCATTCTCTTGATCAGCAACATGGCAAACCAATGCCTCCAGAGAAACCAATTCTAACCTCTATCCCCAGCGACTCATCAGTTGACCTAGCACCAGCCCGGAAGCCTCAACTTCCAGGATACCCTCAGGACTTTTGGCCGTATTACTACCATCATGGCAAACCAAAGCCCCAAGAGAGGCCAGTTCCAATCTTGATCACCAGTGGCGTGTCAGTTGACCAAGCACCAGCTCATAAGCCTCAATTTCCAGGATACCCCCAGGACTTTTGGCCAAATTACTACCCTCATCATGGCAAAACAAAGCCCCCAAAGATACCAGTTCCAACCTCTATGCCCACCACATCAGTTTCTCAAGCACCAGCTCAGGACCCTCAACTTCCAGGATACCCCCAGGACTTTTGGCCAAATAAATATCATCATCGTGGCAAAACAAAGCCCCTAAAGATACCAGTTCCAACCTCTATGCCCACCACATTAGTTTCTCAAGCACCAGCTCAGAACCCTGAACCTCCAGGATACCCCCAGGACTTTTGGCCATATTACTATCATCATCGTCATCATGGCAAAACAAAACCCCCAAAGATACCAGTTCCAACCTCTCTGACCACTACATCAGTTTCTCAAGCCCCAACTCGGAAGCCTCAACTTCCAGGATATCCCCAGGACTTTTGGCCATATTACTATCATCATCATGGCAAAATAAAGCCCCTAGAGATGCCAGTTCCAATCTCAATCCCCATTGACACAGTTGCTCAAGTACCAGCCCAGAAGCCTCAAACTCCAGGAGACTCCCAAGACTTTTGGCTGTATTACTACCCTCATCATAATCCTCATGGCAAACAAAAACCACCAGAGATGCCAGTTCCAACCTCTATGCCCACCACATCAGTTTATCAAGCACCAGCACCAAAACCTCAACTTCCAGGATACCCCCAGGACTTTTGGCCATGTTACTCTCATCATCGTGGCAAAACAAAGCCCCTAGAATTACCAGTTCCAATCTCGATCCCCAGTGACACAGTTGTTCAAGTACCAGCCCAAAAGCCTCAAATTCCAGGAGACCCCCAAGACTTTTGGCTGTATTACTACCCTCATCATAATCCTCATGGCAAACCAAAACCCCCAGAGATGCCAGTTCCAACCTCTATGCCCACCACATCAGTTTCTCAAGCACCAGCACCAAAACCTCAACTTCCAGGATACCCTCAGGACTTTTGGCCATATCACTATCATCGTCAACATCATCATCATCATCATCATCATCATGGCAAAACAAAGCCCCTAGAGATACCAGTTCCAATCTCGATCCCAAGTGATGCATCAGTTGCTCCAGCACCAGCCCAGAAGCCTCAACTTCCAGGATACCCCCAGGACTTTTGGCCATATTACTACCCTCATCATTATAATAATAATCATCATCATCATGGCAAACCAAAGCCCCAAGAGAAACTAGCTCCAGCCATCCCCATTGCCTTCCCATCAAGCTCACCAGCAACAATCCAGAAGCTGGAACCCCCAATGTACCCTGGAGATGTATTCCCTCAGAATAACTACCACAATTATCATCATTATTTGCAACGGGTTTATTCGCAATACCCTGTTCAACCTCCCAAAACCCCTGCCATGCCACCTATAACTACCACCCCTCAACCCTGTACTACTACTACAGCTGCTGAATGCATACCATTAGCCAACCAGCCTCTCAATGACCCACTCCAATTCTATGTACAACTCGGTTCAATGTTTTCTGAAAAAGACCCTGTTGCAGTTGGTTTTGTGGACTTTTCGGAGATTGCAGCGGACTCTTTCCTGTGAATATTTAGAATTTGTTTAGTAATGGGCTGCACTTGGTTTTGAAAGATTGCTTCCTGCTTTAATACTAATGTAGGTTGTATGGGTGTATATGACTCAAAATTGGTTCTTACTCCTTTAACATCAACATGTGGGTGTCTGCTTCATTCTGTTATAATTGCCTAAAAACATTCAATAAAATTAATTGTGAAATGTACATTAGTTTCTTTAATCCTAAGTGTTTTTATTAAAATCTGGTATAAAATAGATGCCTAAACAAATCTGTTTGAAACGAAGTGTTCTGAGTGATATTAATACTTTTATATGGCTCAACAATATATAAAGTAAGCTGAAGGCAAGGGCTATTGTCAGGTCTGCAGCAGATATTATCCAAACTATAGTAAAAACACTGTTAGCATAGTAGCTTATATCAGCATTTTAAAACCTTAAATTGGTAAGCCTTTAACCCTTCTCTTTAAAAATACAAACAAAACTTTGAGAACTCTTAACACAAACTAACTCCAACACATCTAACTCAAACACAAACCCACTTTCATTTGAGGTTGCAAAAAGTGAGGAAAGAATGAGATGATGAAATTCCGTGTTTCTAGCATTGCATGAAAGACACTCACAAGACATGACCTGAATGAATCTAATTTAACCATTCTATTGTTTCTTAGGATGAGTTGAAATGAGTCCTTTGCTCAAAAAGGGACTGGCTGGCGGTCTCTTTGTGTCTGGATTGTCTTAGGCGGCCAACCATGTGATGAGTTGGCGGATGGATGGAGTCTTGTGGATGTTTGAAATGTGAAGCGGGCTTTGCTGTTGAATTGTTAAAGGAGAATTCTGGGAAAAATGAACCTTTGGTCTACTTACACATTGGGACCTAGTGGACCGTTCTCTGATTTTTGTTTTCATGATAATCGAATGTAAAGAGTTTTATCGTGGAAGGCAAGATTTTCTTCTCCGTCCTGGCCAAGAGGTTGACTACCTACCTCATAAGCAATGGATACATCGACACTAGCTGCCAGAAAGCAGGCGTGCCAGGCTTCCCAGGGTGCGTGGAACACTCTGCAGTCATATGGGAGCAGATCCAGAGAGCCAAAAGAGAAAAAGGTGATCTTGCCAACGCATATGGGTCTGTCCCCCACCAACTCATCGAGTATGCCTTGGATTTTTTTCTACATCCCTGACTGCATTTGTACCCTTGTGGCCAAGTGTTTTGAGGACATCAAGATGTGTTGCACTCATCAGGACTTCACGACAGGCTGGCAACAGCTGGAAGTGGGCATTGCCATGGGATGCTCAATCTCGCCCATCCTCTTTGTGGCAGCCTTCGAGATTATCCTGATGGGGGCAAGGGTGATAGAGGTATGAAGCTACCATCAGGCCAAAGGCTACCACCAGTGAGATGCTATATGGACGACATCACCACCATTCTTCAGACAGCTGCATGTATAACAAGGTTGCTGAAGAGGATTGACGAGCTTGTGGGGTGGGCGAGGATGAAGATCAAACCCGTCAAATCACGCAACCTGTCCATCAGGAAAGGGGTTAGAAATGACCATACCATCTTTTTCACAGGCGGTGAAGAAATCCCTTTGCTGGCAAATCAGCCCGTCCGTAGCCTGGGTCGTATTTATACAGCAGACCTCTTTGATAGGCAGATGGGGGAAACAGTGAGAAAGCAGCTCGCAGATGGCCTCGCCAGGATCAATCAGAGCCAGCTCCCCGGCTAGTATAAAGTATGGAGCTATCAGTTCATACTGTACCCAAGGGTGATGTGGCCTCTGAAGATGAGTGAAGTTCCCTCCTCAGTGCCAAACAAGATGGATGGGCTAGCAAACTCATTCATCAGGGAGTGGCTAGGTCTGCCAAGATGCCTATCAGAGGTAGGCCTCTTTGGCAGGAACACACTACAGCTGCCACTGCGATCCATTGGCCTGGGATACAAGCAGGAGAAGGCTCGGATGGTGCTGGAGCTGGGGGAATCCACCGATCAACTGGTGAGAGCAGCTGACCCTAATATACGAACAGGGAGGAAGTGGAAAGCCCAGGAAGAGGTCGACAGGGCAATTAGCAGGCTGAAACACTGTGAAATAGTTGGCAGAGTTCAGGAGGGTCGAGCACGCCTTGGGAGGAGTGAGACCCCCCTCTTCTGGTCAAAGGCCTCCAAGGAGGAGCGGAAAGCCATGGTGGTGGCAGAAGTGACAAGGACTGAGCAGGAGCACCTTAACATCAAGGCGGTGTCTCGGAGCCGGCAGGGAGGCTGGATGTCATGGGAAGGTGTCACAGACAGGCATCTGTCATCAGAATCTGTGGAAGATACCCCAAGCCAGGCTCAGCTTCCTGATTAGATCTACTTATGACACCCTACCTTGTCCCAGAAACCTCCATCAGTGGTTCGGCACTGAAGAACTCTGCCCCCTTTGCAGTACCAGCAATGCAAGCCTCCAGCACATCCTGTCGGGCTGCAAGACAGCATTGTCCCAAGGCCGCTATAGGTGGTGACACGAGAAAAAATCACCCTCACCAGAGAGCAACATCTAGAGTCCTCTTATTTGGCAGTGAGTGGAACATGAGGGTCAACCTGAGGAGGCAGCTCCAATTCCCCAGGGAGATCGTGGAAACTTTGCTCTGGCCAGACCTGATCATGTGGTCAGAGACAGAGTTATGCAAAATCATCTTGTTGGTGGAGCTTACTGTCCCATGGGAGGAGGGAATGGAGGCTGCCAATGAACGGAAGCGTGCCAAGTCTGGTAGAAGCCTGCAAAGAGGCTGGCTGGAAAGCCACCGCGTGTCCAGTTGAAGTGGGATGTAGGGGCTTTGTTGGGTTCTCAACGGTTCGTCTGCTCCGCGAAATGGGATTTACAGGAGCAGGGTGTCGAAAAGCCATTAAAGAACTGGCAGAGGAAGCTGAGAGGGGCAGCTTTTGGCTGTGGCTAAGGAGGAAGCACAAGGGATGCGGGCCAAGTAACATCTAGGGCATCAGCAGGGGGTGGCAGGGAGTGATCCCTGCCATCGCTCCGCCACCAGGAGATGTACTGGGGTTAAAGGAGCGAAACATCAATGACTGGTGGTCCCCAGCTGATGACCCGTTTTATGCCCAAAGAAGTGGAGCACACCTGGACAAAAGGCACCGGTGGAGGTGCGTCAGGCAGCAATGCCCAGCAGGTTGACCATCAGCCTGTATTTCAATGAGTATCTCTAAAAACTGTATATGGGGGCATTTAATCCACCTTTTTCTGCGGCCATTCTATTTCCCATGATTCATAGCGGGTTCAACTGACTAACTGGTTTTCTACTTCCTGTTGAAGTATTTGTTTATATAGAATGATAGCACTCTAGTCCAGACCCATCTATATAGAATCATATATTATAAAGTTAGATCAGTGGTCCAGACATTAGAAAAATATCAGTCTACACATGCGTTTTATATTCATGGACCTAACCGCACTGAAAGAGACTTTAAAACTTTCACAGAGATTTTAAAGAGAAACCATAAAGAAACCTTTCTTTATAGTGAATTTAATTTCAATCAATGTTTCATCAACCAATTGCCTGGTTTTAATAAATAAGAAGTGTATAGTAAACAATAGATGATTATGACGGAGGGCGCAAACTGGAGTTTGCTCTTATGAATGAAACTCAGCGTTATGCCTACCTCACAGGCCTAAGGAATATATAGACTAGAGTCGTATAATATATAGAGTCGTCGTCATGGCAGCGCGCATTGTTTTGAGCAGAATAAGGTGGATAGGTAAGAAGAAATTGGTAGTTAATGCCACTAACAAGGCTCAAAATAGCCCCACATACAGGCAGCAGCCATCTTTGGAAAACAGTCTTGACAAGTCGAAACACGAACACCGTTCATACAGTTCAGAAGTTTGCTGAACTCCATACAGTTCAGCTCACTTGGCACGTCGTTCGTGGTTCAACTTGTCGAGACTGTTTTCCAAAGATGGCTCCTGTCTGTATACAAAAAGTGCACTGTCTTTATAAAATATCTTCTTATTTAACGGTCTGTACTCTTACAAAGTTCTCGATGCTTCGTTCCCAATGTGTAATTAGACCAAATGTTCATTTTGTGCCAGAGTTTTCCTTTAACTGAAATTTTGCAGCAAAGTTTAACTGTGACTTAAGCTGTTTGTCAAAGGCAGGCTTCGACAGTGCGAAGGCAGAGGCAGCAGTTTCCATGTCTTGCGGACGGATGTGGCAATGTACACTAGGGGTTTCACAACTACTGATTTTTGCTAGTCGACTAGTTTTGCATAACAGTCGACGACTAGTCGTTAAATGGTTTATTCTAGGGGTGTGCGACAACACGAATAGTAAATGAAGAGTTCAGATGCAAAAGCCTCTAAATGCCATTTGAAATTTTCTTCTTTAATGATGATTTTTATCAAACTTGTATATTTAAGTTCAGTAATTTCACTTAAATTGCAATGATAATTACCTATTAATTGTTATTTAAGTGAAATTACTGAACTTAAATATACAAGTTTGATAAAAATCATCATTAAAGAAGAAAATTTCAAATGGCATTTAGAGGCTTTTGCATCTGAACTCTTTAAATGTCTCCACGATCTGCTTTTGAAGAAATATGGTAGTAGTAGTATCGTGTTACAGTGCATTCTATCAGTTCTGGCGCCTCTGTCTCAACTGTACAACGCGACGTAGCCTACACATCACACGTTAAGGAATAGGTACGGGACACTGCAATTCACTAAAGTTCATTGTTTGCATAAGCCTTGCCGGTTAAACATTTAATTGACGCGCTGTTCTAACGTGCGCTTTCCTGAGCGCGCGGCATATCAGGCATTAGAAGCCTGTCAAACAGCGCCTGAATACTGGACTAAGTTATCTTTCAAGTCTTATTATGCTAATACTGTTAAATACACACAATGTTTACATAAACAGAATTGGCTATGTCTAAAGTGCAGCCTCCCCATATAGAAAGTGAAAGCAAACATTTAAGAGAAAATCTGGTGTAGGTATAATATGCGTCTATATTAAACACGTTGCGTGCTGGTCTAAAAGAGAGAGTAGTACTCGTATTTTCCGCACTATAAAGCGCACTTAAAGCCTTTAATTTTCTCAATCCGACCTTTTCTCAAGCTTTATAATCCGGAGCGCATTATATATGGATCAATTGCTCGCGCTCGTGTCCATCTTATGCCCGCTTTGTCACACGGCCAGTTCAACCTCGTATAAAATATCTCCCGCTCACGAGCGCTCTCTCTAACACACACACGAACAGACACTGCTGTCAGCAGGCTGCGAATGTAAGTTACGTGCCCGCCCCAGCGCGCTCACGCTTACTAATTAAACGCCTCACCTCCGACGCCGCGCACTCGCTGCATTCCCTTTAGCACATCTAGTGGATGCATAATGCAAACCCAGTCAAACGTTTGAAAAATGTTCTAAAATAGGTCATTGAAGGTGCGCCTTATAGTGCTTATAGTATATAGTACTGCCGCTTGTATTTAAAGGGATAGTTAACAAAAAAATATATCTATATATATATGTCATCATTTTGTTTCCGACTAGTCGACTAAGGCCAACAGCGCCAACTAGTGGTTGTGACAGTCGACTAGTCGACTAGTTCATGAAACCCCTAATGTACACATGCACTCACCTAAAGGATTTTTAGGAACACTATACTAATACTGTGTTTGACCCTCTTTCGCCTTCAGAATTGCCTTAATTCTATGTGGCAATGATTCAACAAGGTGCTGAAAGCATTCTTTAGAAAATTTTGGCCCATATTTATAGGATAGCATCTTGCAGTTGATGGAGATTTGTAGGATGCACATCCAGGGAACGAAGCTCCTGTTCCACCACATCCCAAAGATGCTCTATTGGGTTGAGATCTGGTGACTGTGGGGGCCATTTTAGTACAGTGAACTCACTGTCATTTTCAAGAAACCAATTTGAAATGATTTAAGCTTTGTGATATGGTGCATTATCCTGCTGGTAGTGGCCATCAGATGATGGGTACATGGTGGCCATAAAGGGATGGACATGATCAGAAACAAAGCTCAGGTAGGCCGTGGCATTTAAACGATGACTAATTGGCCCTAAGGGGCCTAAAATGTGCCAAGAAAACATCCCACACACCATTATACCACCACCACCAGCCTGCACAGTGGTAACAAGGCATGATGGATCCATATTCTCATTCTGTTTACGCCAAATTCTGACTCTACCATCTGAATGTCTCAACAGAAATCGGGACTCATCAGACCAGACAACATTTTTCCAGTCTTCATCTGTCCCAGTTTGGTGAGCTCTTGCAAATTGTAGCCTCTTTTTCCTATTTGTAGTGGAGATGAGTGGTACCCGGTGGGGTCTTCTGCTGTTGTAGCCCATCCGCCTCAAGGTTGTGCGTGTTGTGGCTTCACAAATGCTTTGATGCATACCTCGGTTGTAACGAGTGGTTGTTTCAGTCAAAGTTGCTCTTCTATCACCTTGAATCAGTCGGCCCATTCTCCTCTAACCTCTGGCATCAACAAGGCACTTTTCCTCACAGGACTGCTGCATACTGGATGTTTTTCCCTTTTCACACCATTCTTTGTAAACCCTAGTTACATTTGTGCGTGAAAATCCCAGTAACTGAGTAGATTGTAAAATACTCAGACCGGTCCGTCTGGCGTCAAGTCAAGTCAAGTCACGTTTATTTATATAGCGCTTTTTACAATACAGATTGTATCAAAGCAGCTTCACAGTGATAACATGAAAGTAATACTACACAGAACAAAAATATTGTTGAATATTAAAATGTCCCCAACTAAGCAAGCCAAAAGCAAGGCAACAGTGGCAAGGAACCAAAACTCCATCAGGCGATTGAATGGAGAAAAAAACCTTGGGAGAACCCAGGTCCAGTTCTCCTCTGGCCAACGAAAGAACAGTGATTACAAAACAAATTGTAACCAACAACCTTACCATGTTCAAAATTGCTTAAATCACCTTTCTTTCCCTTTCTGACATTCAGTTTGGAGTTCAGGAGATTGTCTTGACCAGGACCACACCCCTAAATGCATTGATGCAACTGCCGTGTGATTGGTTGTTTAGATAATTGCATTAATGAAAAATTGAACAGGTGTTCCTAATAATCCTTTAGGTGAGTGTACATCAAGGCAAGGGCAACACATGAGAAAAAGAAACACAATCTTGTGGTTCCATCAGACTCTTCTCCAGTCCAACAAATCAAAGATCACCAAAAAGAATGCACAGAAGCCATAAAGGATGCAGTAAGAGGAGGGGATGTTGAGAGGCTAATGAGACTTTATAACGTTGACCTGTTTTCCTTTAAAGCATATGGGCACAGCCATTATGCCTATAGCACCTCCCTACAAACACTGCAGATTAACATCACACTGCCCCCGCGCATGGCACACAGTGTGATATGGAACAGGTTTTGGAATGGTAGAGGTGCAAAGGGGAAAAATATTCCTCTTAACCATGGAGGAACACCTGAACAATTTCTTGAAATCATTTATGAGAGGCTTGGGGCCAAACCTGTCAGAAATGTAGGCAGCCAGAATTAGTAAGTCCATTAGCATCCTCAAGGAGCAAATGGACAAAGAGACACAGAGTTGGAGCTGTCAATGCCGACTGGCATTCACCATGTAGCCCGAGAACATGAGGACGTTTTAACCCTGAAGTCAACATTTTAAGGGAGGCTCAACTTTTCCAAAATCAACAAAAGTAGACAGGCATTCCTGCTGATCATCTCTCAATCTTCGTATAAAGCCCGTCCTGACAATTTGATTGGTCCAAATAGCTCTGGTTCAAGCATAGCTGCTCCACAACGGATCAAGTCCAGACCGAACTTCCCGACCTCAAATGTTGTGGGTAGGGCTAAGTTCGGTTGGCATCCTGGCTACCATTCCTCATGAACAATGACCTCCAGTTCGGTAATATTCTTGGGTTTGCGTGCTGCAACCACTGCCTTCAAATCCCGCTGATTCTCTATTTGGTTCAAGTCAGATGACTGTGATGGGCACTGTAGAATCTTCCAGGGCTTCTTCTGCAACCAAGCCTTGGTGGAATTTGAGGTATGCTTAGGATCATTGTCCTGTTTGAAGGTCCAATGACGCCCAAGCTTCAGCTTCCTCACTGATGGTGTGATGTTTTCTCCTAGGATTTCCTGATACATAAATTAATCCATCTTGCCTTCCAAACACTGCGGATTTCCAGTGCCAGAGGATATAAAGCAACCCCAGAGCATCACTGAGTCCCACCATGCTTAACTGGCGTGGTGTTCTTTTCAGCTTCATTCTTCTTACTTCAGACATACTACTGATCCACAGTGGCGAAAAGCTTTTGTTTCATCCCTCCAAAGAACAGATTCCCCAAACTTCTGTGACCTATTTATATGATTTTGAGCTTCTCTTGTGCTTTTGGGTCAGTACTGGTGTACGTCTTGGAGTTCCGGCATGCGTTTAGTACACAACTTCCTGTGCAAGCTGCCACCAAGTCTGGCTGCAGGTCTTTTGCAGTAACTCATGGGTTTTTCTCAACTTTCTCAGGGTCTTTTAGTCCATCGGCTTTCTTTTCCTAAATTTGCTTTTGGGTGGAGTTCTCTGGGTTCGGGCCAAATTCTGAGCTCGGAGCCCTCCCCATGCACAACACACCAAATATGCATTACCTTTACTCTATTTAATCATATGTAACTGTGAACTCATGAAATGATGTTTTATTAACAAAGTTCTGAAGGAGTACGTTCAGATAATTTTCCCAATAGACACCTTAGGAGCACGTTCATTTAATCATCTCAATTAACGAGACAAGAGGTATATGTACAGCAGACTTGTCTCTGTTCGTTGACAGTTTTAGCATCCTTCCACCACCCCATCTCCTCACTTCTAACTATTCCTATCCTGACCTGGGATGGGGGAGTTCTCTGAGTTTGGGAGAGAAGCGAGAGCCCTTCTCCCGTAGCACGGCAAATACGCATTACCTTATTTAATTACGTATGTGTATGTATGTGTGAACTCGTGAAACCTGATTTGCAATGCGGGTTGTATAATTTTGATTACAACTGTACCACCCACTGTACCAACTGTTTTGTGCATTATGAAAATTTGTGGATAGATTAAATAGGTTAATCTAGTGTGAAATTGATGCCAAAGTAGGCTACAGATCTAGTTCACTGTTTTTTATTTGTGGAATTGATGCCAAAATATGGATCTAGTTAAAAATTATAATAATAATAATAATTGATTTAAAAATCTAGTGTGAAATTGATGCCAAAATATGTATCTAGTTCACTGCTTTTTTTTTTTTTTTAAGTGGCTGCGTTCCATTGTGAGACGCGTGTGTTCTCCTTGCATGCTCGCTTGCACTCTCCCTCCTCCCCCTCTTTCATGTGTGTGTGATGCTGGTCTCAAGGGTGTAGCTCAGACACTGCAGTAGAAGGTAGGGCTTGGCTGCTGCACTATACGATGCGCTGAAAGATGGTGCACCAAGAGAAATGTGTTTACCAGGTAAGACAGGTCTATATATATATTTTTTTTTTTATTGTGTAAACATCAGTGTGCTTTATATTGTGTTACACACACTAGTGTATATTTGGAAAAATCATGGTGCAAGAGGTGGCTTGAAGATTAAATTAATATTTCCGATAATAAGAAAGGAACTGTGTTCTGAATGATGGGTGTTAAATTTCTTGTAGATTTAGTTCATCGATATAATCTAAACTGAAAAAGACTAAATTAAATAAATAAATAAATACACTGTTTGAATTGGGACCAATTCAACCCATTCCACACAAGGTCGTATTTATTTGTGTATTTTTTGTGGATGGCTGTTTTTACTTGGCATTATCTGCTAGTCTAATGGCAAAATCTCACTCAGTAATAAAAGCAATCAAATTTAGCTGTTCCCATTCCTCAGAATGCTGGAAACATGCTTTACAGATGGTTAATATTACATCACAAGCTGAGCTATGGGTGTTCCAGTTATGTGCATAATGAATCAGCCTCTCTTCTGCCCCATATATTTCTCCATCCAAATGTTAATCTCAGTGGAACTGCTCTGCAAACAGGCTAAAAATGAAAGTGAGCTAAAATAAACATATCTGTGGATACAGGAAGGGAAAGTTATTGAATGTCACGTAGCCCTTATGATTATTGCAGAGATGTGTGCAAGGCATTTTTAAATATCAGTCATTCTGAGCACCATCAGAAGGGAACCGTGTTACCATGGCAATGAACTGAGTGTAGTGTGCTCATCTGAGAGAACATTATTCTTACAAAAATAACGTCATAAGCAATAGTCAGGCGATTTTATATTTAGAATGTAAATTGCATGCGTACTGCCTCCAGTTTTTTCTCTTCGTCTTTGTAATTTGCTGTTTGTTGATTTTTTTTTTGACCCTTCCTACTCACACTCCAACACCGATACCTTCTTGTCTGTAAATCTAGCAAGTTGTTTACCCTTTAACACAAGTACTCAATAGATGGTGTGTTAAAGCATATGACATCTTCTTTAAAATGCCTCATCAAATATTCCTGGTCGCGAGGTCTTCTGTGGCCTACCACATGTTGTGTTGCCTGTCTGTGAGCGTTCTCTTCATTTATTGAAGTCAACTGTGTTTGCGCTCAGGCCCAGAGGAATGAGAGGGAGTCCATTAGGCAGAAGCTGGCCCTTGGCAGTTTCTATGACGACGGACCAGTTACCTTTACTGGCTGCAGCAAGAGCAGCAAAAACTGCCCGTCCTCCCGGTCAGTGTGCGCTTGTGATCAGTGGCTTGATGTTGTATGTCTTATGTAATGTTGATTGTTTTTAGTGTATAACTGTATTGACAGGGATGACGTAGCTACTGGTATAATAATAATAGTGAAAACAATATCAAGTATTTTCAAAGGTTCTGCTGAGAATATTTTTGTTACTAGATGACAAAGCATATTTTTTTTAACCATGAGAACTGTCAAGTCACATTTATTTATATAGAGCTCAATGGATCGTTTCAAAGCAACTTCACGTTAAAGGGTTAGTTCACCCAAAAATGAAAATTCTGTCAGTATTTACTCACCCTCAAGTTGTTCCAGAAATCTACTGTATGTGTTTATTTGTGTATCTCAATGGGGATCTCAATCCCCATTGACTACCACATACTATGGTAGTCAATGGGGAATGAGATCTGTTTGATTAAAACATTCGGTCCCACTTTATATTAAGTGGCTTTAAGTACTGTGTACTTACATAGGAAAATAAGTACAATGTACTTATTGTGTTCAGGTTGTATTGTAAAACACTTTTGCTGCTATTGAGGTGTGATATGGGTAAGGTTAGGGACAGGTGTGGTGGTATGGGTAGGTATCAGGGTGGGTTAAGGTGTAAGGGAAGGGTCAACTGTGTAATTACAAATGTAATTACATCAATTAATTACAGTTGTAATTACATGCAGGTATTTTCAAAATATAAGTACAATGTAAAAACATGTATGTACACAATACGTCCAATGTATCAAAGTAGTAACTTCAATGTAAGTACATAGTACTTAAAGCCACTTAATATAAAGTGGGACCAAACATTCTTCCAAATATCTTCCTTTGTGTTCAGCAGAACAAATAAACACATGGAGGTTTGGAACAACATGAGGGTGAGTAAATATTGACAAGAATTTTCATTTTTGGGTGAACATAATAAAACTTGAAAACTTGAAAACTTGAACTTAAAACTTTAATAAACATAAAAATAACAGTGTTTAAAATGTATACATTTCAGTGTTGTTTTTACTCAGTTCTTCTTCCGCCACCAACTGAACTAAAGTGTGAAGCATCGATAAAAAAATGTGTATTATGTTCCATTTCCTGCACTTATTTTTTATGTTATGGTGTGTATGAGACCATATTCACCTGTTTGTGGTTCATTACACTTATTGCCCTTCCCTGTTTTGATGTAAACTTGCAATTGCCATTATCCAGTGAACGTGATTTAACATGTTTACATGTTCCTGGATCAATATTTGAGTAAACCAATCTGATTTAAGTTTACAGTTTGTCAAGTTTAGGCTTACAACCAGGGTTATATTATAGGTGCTTCTACATCAGTCTTATTCACCATAATTTCTCTGTGATTTTAGGGAAGGGGTTTATGGGTAGGGATGGGGTTACGACCTGGATCAACAAAATATGTTGTTGTCTTGGCAAAATCACGGTGACCGCCATTATCCAGCTCAAATTTGGTTCTAATCCGATAATGTCAGTGCAGTTAAATGATCAGATGCCTGCCTTATCTAAGGTAATTTTGGAGAAGAAAATAGCCATCCAATGACAATTCCTTATTGATAGTGAAGGTGGGATCTGGTGTCAGTGAGCGCGTGTAGTTCAAAAAATGAATATTTTGTCATCATTTTCTTACTCTCAAGTTGTTCCAAACCTGTATGCATTACACTCTAAACAATGCTGGGTTGTTTGAACCCAAATAAAATATGGACAAACCCAAATGTTGGGTTGAAAATGTAATTTCAAATTGTAACCCAACTTTAACCTTCACTTTCAAATGTACATTTTTTTTAATTGCATTTTTAACTCAACATTTGGGTTTGTCCATATTTGACCCGAATTTGAGTTGAAACAACCCAGCATTTTCTAGAGTGTAGCCTACTTCCTTCCAATTAACATAAAATAAGATATTTAGAGGAATATGGGTAACCAATCAGTTGATGGACCCCATTGACTTCCATAGTACTGAAAGGACCATTTGTGTTAGTCATTCTTATTTATCACGCATATTATATAAATTATTAAAAGGGGAGTCTTGAATTCCACTCTGAGAATTGAGAAATTTGGTCACCCTAACTGAAATTGATATTATTCCTGAATATTAAGAGTATTTCAAACCACATCTAACTAAGCAAGACAAAAGTTGCAGTGGCAAGGAAGGAACGCAAACTCCATCAGGTCACAGGAAGTGCCGGGCTCATTGCAGCATAACACACCTAGAATTCAAATTCAGTGGATAGTTTCTGTTGTCTTGGGTAGTCAACCCAATTTCTCGCTTGACACCAGTCTCTTGTTTTCACTGTTTGCTCAAACAAATATTTGACAGATTTTATTTTGTTTCTATTTTAGTCTGGTGTGCTGTGCTTACCGTTTCATGTTTCGAGCACTTTGGGATGGTAGAAAGAGTCTGTTGACTTTTCACATCTTCTCAAGAATGATATGGGAAAGGAATTCAAACATTGTTGATGTGGAGATGAAAAGATGCTGCAGAGAGTGAAAATGCCAGTCTGCAAAAATGTGCTCCTTAAAGGGAGACTCCACCCAAAAATTAAAATTCTGTCATCATTTACTCACCCTCAAGTTGTTGCAAACCTGGATGAGTTTATTTCTGCTGCTGAACACAAAGCATTTTAAAGAATGATTGGAACTTTGGCCCCATTGACTTCCATAGTATTTTTCTACAATGGAAGTCAATGGTGCCAAACAACTGTTTTTCTTCAAAATATCCTCCTTTGTGTTCAGCAGAAGACAGAAAACTCATACATGTTTGCAACAACTTGAGGGTGAGTAAATTATGACCGAATTTTCTTTTTTGGGTGGAGTATCCCTTTAAGAGATCAGTGATCACTTTATACCTATCTGTTGTCCAAGCATTACGTGTTAAGAATGCTATTGGTTTCATCGGCATCAGTAATGCTATTATTCTTTGTTCTGCCTTTAAACTGAATGTAAAGAACACCGCAAATGGGAGAATATGAAATTTAGTGTCTTTATATTTAATGTGAACTAAACATTTATTTGAAGAGTTCAGATGCAAAAGCCTCTAAATGCCATTTGAAATTTTCTTCTTTAATGACAATTTTTATCAAACTTGTATATTTAAGTTACTGAACTTAAATATACAAGTTTGATAAAAATTATCATTAAAGAAGAAAATTTCAAATGGCATTTAGAGGCTTTTGCATCTGAACTCTTCATTTACAGTTATGTACTGTACATTTATTTATCTTAATAAATTCAGAAACCTCATGATTGATCACTTACCATCTTATATATGCGGTTATTTTTTGCATCAGTCATAATTTTACCACAAATCACCATGGTTTGGCCATGTTTGAAGGTGTGTGAGTTGCTGTTTTTCTGTACTTTTCGCAATTTGCAATTATGTTAAAGAAGGTTCCTAGAAATTCAAGAAAAAGAAAGTCCAAAGAGGGTTAAAATTAAACGGAATGAGTATGTTTTCCCACAAAACTCTTTATCTTTGTTTATGTAACTACTTTACAAGAGATACCACAGATTCAGTATCATCTACAGGAGTAAACTCTGCCAATGAAGCTTTCAACTCTAATTATAGAATTACTTGAAGCAGTGGGTGTTTTCTTAAAATACTATTAACCTCAAGATTCTCTTGCATTTTAAGAGGAAAGTCTTTCTGTGGGAAGTGTTTCACTGTGGTTCACAGACACTAAAAATAGATCTTTCACTCTTTTGTGGTTCAGTTTTAAATACAATCTGGAGGCTTTATGTGAAGATTACATTTTTTTTAAATTTTTCGTTGTGTTTTTAAGCCATTTGTTCTTCAAATTGTTCACACTATGTGACTAAAATAAATGTTTTTCAATCTTTTCCCATGACACTGGTAAAAATATCGTATTAAAATTAATTAATAAATATTTATTAAAATAAATTCTAAAGCGGATCATTTAGGAGTCTTTGGTTGTATTTCACACCACTACAAAATAAAGTATCAATTTAGCGTAGTAAAACAATATGACAAAGGATAATGGAATTGAGTAAAACGGCAAAAAGCTGCATTGTTGTAGATGAACACCAACTTGTTTTTTAACAAATGCAAACATATTTTTTTTTTATTATTTTTAATGCAAAAACATAGTCAGAATAGGCAAATCTTAAACGATCAATAAGTCAAAAGTCAAATAAATGAATTAAAATAAAGTTAAAAAATCAAATATAAATAGATGATAGATAGATAAATAGATAGACAGACAGACAGACAGACAGACAGTGAACGATGGATGGATGGATGGATGGATGGATAGACAGACAGACAGACAGATGGATGGATGGATGGATAGACAGACAGACAGACAGACAGACAGACAGACAGATGGATGGATGATGTAGACAGACAGATGGATGGATGGATAGATGATAGAAAGACAGACAGACAGATGGATGAATGGATGACAGATAGACAGACGGATGGGTGGATAGATAGACAGACAGACAGATCGATGGATAGATAGACAGACAGATGAATGGATGGATGGATGGATGGATAGACAGATGGATGGATGGATGGATGGACAGACAGACAGACAGACAGACGGATGGATAGATAGACAGAGAGTCAGATGGATGGATGACAGATAGACAGACAGACAGACAGATGGATGGATAGATAAACAGACATACGGACGGATGGACGGATGGATGGATGGATGATAGACAGACAGACAGACAGACAGACAGACAGATGGATAAATGATAGATAGACAGACAGGCAGATGGATGGATGATAGATAGACAGACGGACGGACGGACGGACGGACGGATGGACGGACGGACGGACGGACGGATGGATGATAGATAGACAGACAGACAGACAGATGGATAAATGATAGACAGACAGACAGATGGATGGATGATAGATAGACAGACAGATGGATGAATGCATAGATAGACAGACAGACAGACAGACAGACGGATGGATGGATAGACAGACAGACAGACAGACAGACAGACAGACAGACAGACGGACGGACGGATGGATGGATGGATGGATAGATAGACAGACAGACGGATGGATAGACAGACAGACAGACAGACAGACAGACGGATGGATGGATAGATAGACAGACAGACGGATGGATAGACAGACAGACAGACAGATGGATAGATAGACAGACAGACAGACGGATGGATAAATGATAGACAGACAGACAGACAGATGGATAGACAGACAGACAGACAGACAGATGGATGGATAGATAGACAGACAGACAGACGGATGGATAAATGATAGACAGACAGACAGATGGATGGATGCATAGATAGACAGACAGACAGACAGATAGATAGATAGACAGACAGACAGACAGACGGATGGATGGATGGATAGATAGACAGACAGACGGATGGATAGACAGACAGACAGACAGACAGACAGATGGATGGATGGGTGGTATCCATGTCTGTTTTGTATTATGGCCAGTACACCTGCAGAATATTTATTCTTTCTTCTAAATCAGATGTCATGTGTCACCCTTTCTCTTTTCATAGGTTTCAGAATGGGGTGAATCTACAGATGTGTTTTGTGAATGACAGCAGCAGTGACAGAGACAGCGATGCCGAGGACAGCAGAACAGAAACCAGCCTGGACACCCCATTGTCACCTATGGTACACGCCACAATGTTCTTCAGTGTCTATTACACAGAGTTCTGCATTTTGAAACTGAAACTCATGAAACTTAACTGAGCAGTTTTTTTTGTTTTTCCTCTGTCTCCCTATAGAGTAAACAGAGTTCATCTCTGTCTGACCGGGACACAGGAGAGGAAGACCTGGACTCGGAGGATTCGGAGTTCTGGCGGTTACAGCGTCGGCTGCAGGAGGAGGCGCGTGTGGCTCTGGCTCTGGCCCGGCCCATGGCCCGCATGCAGGTGGAGGTGGAGAGACAGATTCAGCTACACCGCAGGTCCCCCGTGGCAGACCTGGTCAGTGAGACGAGTGTCCAAGAATAGTGCTGTGTTACATTACTTTCCCAAAGCTTATTGTGTCCTCAAAGGGCGTTCACGTCACCTTATAAGAAAAGATAAAAACACAATACATTTAACTTGACTCAAGTTTGTCCTTGTGCTTTAGTTACCACATCTGCCACACATCAGTGAGAGTCTAATGAAGAGGAGTCTGAGGCCTGTGGACCTGAGGGACATGAGTCTTGGTCAGTTACAGGTTATCACCAATGACCTGCACTCTCAGATACAAGGTGAAGACAGGAGATGGAAATGTTCAAAATAAGCCATTCTGTTATTATTTACATAATGTTTCATTGTTTCATTATATATATATATAATTAATAACATCTAATTGACAACATATACAATTGCCAGTTTTTTGCCATGCTCTTCTTATTTCTATAATATGCAACAACCAGTGTAAGACAAACATATTTTGTTGTGGTAATGGCAATAACAACTTGACTTGTAATTGTATTGCAGGTCTGAATGAGGAGCTGGTTCAGCTGTTGCTCATGAGAGATGAACTACACATGGAGCAGGATGCCATGCTGGTAGATGTGGAGGATCTGACCAGGTTAGGCCTATAAGCCAATCAAAATGCAGCTTAAAGTGCCCCTATATAGAGTGCCGAAGTTACGACGTCACTCTGTAGGCCAAAACGCGGAAGTGAGTTAGCATTTTAGCACTCCCGGTTCCCTCGCTCTAAAGCCTATGGGATTTTTGAATGGGTTTTTGCTAAATCGCCTGAAATAAGGTCTGTGGTGAACAAAGCCTCAAAATATTTTCACGTTTTGATCTATGACATAAAACACACAGTTATAACCTGCTTGTGGTTTTTTAAACTTCATTGTGTCTGCTTGTGTTTTTAAAAAAACTTTATATAGGCTTCATAATGTATTTTGGATGAACTTGTAAAGATTAACTTGATAGACAAAACATGTCAGGGTCACAACTCTTTGTTGAACACAGATCTTATTTTTTGCGATTTTCCAAAAGCCTGGGGAAAACGCATAGCTTTTCGATCGAGGAAACCCATGCACCGCTAACTCCCGAGTTGTCCTACAAAGTGACGCCATCACTTCGGCACTCTATTATGCTATTGTAAAGGTTCGATACTTTGTTTTAGAGGTCTCCTACAATAGATAAAAAACAACACTGTAATTTTCTCTAAATATACATTGCAGCATCACCTCATTTTTCACAGTGTCTGAAACTGTTCGTTAAAGGATTCAGTCTCTCTAAAGCTCTTCTTTCTGTGGCAACTCTGCCCTGATTGGTCAGATGAACCATTCTTTTCTTTCTTTTTTTTTTTTTGATTGGTTCACTCTGCTCTGATTGGTTAGATGGCCCAGTCTGTTGTGATTGGTCTACTTTGCTCTGATTGGTCATATGACCCAGTCCTTTTTTTTTTTTTTTGATTGGTCTACTCTGCTCTGATTGGTCAGATGATCCAGTCTGTTGTGATTGGTCTACTCTGCTCTGATTAGTCAGTTGAGCCATTCTTTTTTTTTTTTTTTTGGCTCAGTCTGCTCTGATTGGTTGGATAACCCAGTCTTTTTTTTTCTTTTTCTTTTTTTTGATTGGTCTACTCTGCTCTGATTGGTCAGATGATCCAGTCTGTTCTGATTGGTCTACTCTGCTCTGATTGGTTAGATGGTGCAGTCCTTTTTCTTTTCTTTTTTTGTTTTGTTTTGTTTTGTTTTGATTGGTTCACTCTGTTCTGATTGGTCAGATAACCCAGTCTTTTTTTTTTTTTTTTTTTTTGATTGGTTCACTCTGCTCTGATTGGTTAGATGGCCCAGTCTGTTGTGATTGGTCTACTCTGTTCTGATTGGTCAGATGGCATGGTCTACTCTGTTCTGATTGGTCTGATGGCCCAAACTATTGTGATTGGTCTACTCTGTTCTGATTGATTAGATGGCCCAGTCTGTTGTGATTGGTCTACTCTGCTCTGATTGGTCAGATGGCACAGTCTGTTGTGATTGGTCTACTCTGTTCTGATTGGTCAGATGGCACAGTCTGTTGTGATTGGTCTACAGCTTACAGCATGTTTCGGAAACCAAACACTCATTACCATATATCTGAATTTCAGCTCCAGATCTTGCTCAGGACATGATACACAGTGATAATAACAGTAACAATGGTGTTGGTTTTGCCATATCAATTCCACCTTGAATCCTCATCCTTTGGAAGTTCATGCAATGGATTTGCTTTCGCCGCACAAAAAACAGCCTCTTCTCGACATGTCGGCAACATGAACCAAACTCTTTCAGGCCTCAGTTACAACTACAGTGTTTGAGGTCGATCAAAGTAGACATTGTTCACGAGCAACCAATGAAGACCGCAGGCTGGCATTATGCAGATTTGTTCCAAACATACATGGGTTCGAATAGGGGGCAAGACTAGAATTACTGACAACTAATTTCAGCCAGTTTAGAATCATTTCTTCTTCTTTTTTATGAGACAATAATTCAATTTAAAACTTTGATCTTTAAAACTTTGCAGACCTTTTACATTTACAGCCGCATGAATTCATATAAAAAAAACATAATAGGGGGGCTTTAAATTAGAGCCTACAATACGTTTTTTAATGAAATGGTGTGTAAAAAAAATCTTTTCTGTCTTGTTTTTGAACAGGCATGCGCACAGCCAGCAGAGGCACATGACGGAGAAGTCTCAGGCCAAAAGCAAAGCAGTTTGCCACGGTCGCTGTGATTCTCCATTTTAAGGCAATCAGCACAGGGTCCATCCACTTGTGTTTCACTATATTATGAAGCAGTGTACTCGCTAAAGACCCCTTTTTCAACTAGATGTGTGTTTCTGCCTATGTTACAAGCTTTGTGTGGATGTATGTCAATTATACATGCTGTAAGTTTTCATGCATGCCCGCACCTTAGCTGAGGGTTACACACTCACTTTTGAGGAAGTCCTGCCGATCTTTCATAATGTAAAAGAATCATTCAACATGAATCAATCACTGACAGGATGGATCTGTTCCTGTGTAGAATGTCTGCTGGTTTCATCATGTATTGAATTGTAGGTCACTATGGACCTTAATGGGAAACAACCATGAGATAGTTCACTCAATAATTAAATGATTCTGTCGTCATTTACGCACCCTCATGTCGTTTCAAACCTGCTTAAAGATATTTCCAAGAATGGTTTTTGTCCGTACATTGAATTAGGTCCAAAACAACATTGGACCCCATTGGCTTTCATTGTTAGGGTAAAAACATGAAGCCATTTTCAAAATATCTTTTTATTTTCCATAGAATAAAAAAGGCTTATTCATTTTAGCCGAACTATCCCTTGAACTATGGAAGATTTTTTCCACCATGGGGGGATTTTTTTTTTTTCACAATTGCAAGGAATAAAGTAAGACGTAGAGTTGTGATATATATATATAAACTCGCAATTGTGAAGAAACAGTTTTTTTTTTTTAGTTAATATTACAGTAAACTTGTAATTGCGAGTTATAAACTCCAATTTGGTTTCTGAGGAAAAAACTCTAAATTGTGAGATAAAAAAGTGGCAATTACTTTTTTGATTTTTTTTTTTATTCTGTGGCAGAAACAAGCTTCCATATCAATTCAGAAGCAAAAGAAATCCTAACCAAACGTGAATTTTAGAATAATGTTATGTTAGCATTATATTTGTTTGAAGCTGCCTAGTGTGGTGGAAATGTATTATTGTGTTCACAATGAACTATAATGCCAGTCTTTTAAGAATGCCTATTTTACTTACTTTTTCTTCTAAATGTGTTTCCTGTTTCACAGATGTAAGTGACACACCATTCTGTATTCGTGCACAGAACTGTAAAAGGAAATCACGGTCAAATAAATGACTTAATATGGGCCAGTATGTTTTGATCTTCTAAACTGTCACAAGGCACGAAGCACTCAACACCAAACAAGTGTCATTGTGGTTTGTATTAGGTCAGTCCCAAAAACGAAACTGCAAAATGAAAAAAAAAAAAAAACGCAATAAATGAAAATAACTATGTAAAAAAACAGATCTCTCTTACTTTGAGTTCACTTCAGATCTCCGCAGAATTTTAACACCGTAAATCTGACTAAATAGCACTTTGTCAGAAAGTGTTAGCATACGGCACTGACCCGAGAGTCGAGTAGTTCTACTTCCTTTTTGTGGCCAGATTACGCAGATCAAGACTGCACTCCCACTCTCTCCCTGACAAGAGCCCAGCAACACAATATTACATCAGTTATGACGTGTCTGCTCCACACAATTAACATAAATAATAAGGAAAATAAAGGCAGTTAAGTTGTTTTTAATGGGGTTTCCAGTCTTGTTAAACATTGTGGCTTAAAAAGCAATAAGGGAATGTGTAGCCTACTGTATATATTGATAAAATGTACAATATCGGTCAAAAGTTTTAGATCGGTATTTTTATGTTTTTAAATGAAGTCTCTTCTGCTCACCAAGGCTGCTTTATTTGATGAAAAAAATGACAAACAGTAATATTGTGAAATATTATGACAATTTAAAATGACTGTTTTCTATTTTAATATATTTTAAAATGTAATCTGAATTTTCAACATCATTACTGTAGCATTACACATCAGTTTTTAGTGTCACATGATCCTTCAGAAATCATTCTATATGCTGATTTTATGCTAAAAAAAACATAAATTATTATTTTCAATGTTGAAAACAGTCATGTACCATTTTCCCCCCAAATTCTATGATGAATAGAGAGTTCAAAAGAACAGCATTTATTTAAAATATAATCTTTTCTAATATTATAAATGTCTTTACTGTAACTTTTGATCTGTTTAACTCATCCTTGATGAATAAAAGTATTTTCTAATTTCTTTCCCTCAAAAATAAAAAATAAATTCTTACTGACCCCAAACTTGTGAATGGTAGTGATTAATGTTACAAAAGCTTTACATTTCAGATCAATTCTGTTCTTTTGAACTTTCTATTCATCAAAGAATCCTGAAATAAAAATGTAAAAACTGTTTTCAACATGGATAATAATCATAAATATTTCTTGGGCATCATATTATAATACTTTCTGAAGGATCATGTGACACTGATGCTGTAAATTCAGCTTTGATCACAGGAATAAATTACACTTCACTATATATTCACATAGAAAACTGCTGTTTTAAATTGTAATAATATTTTACAATATTACTGTTTTGTTTTTTGTTTTTTTGTATTTTTTATCAAATAATTGCAGCCTTGGTGAGCAGAAGAGACTTCTTTTAAAAACATAAAAAATCTTACCGATCTAAAACTTTTGACCGGTAAAAAAAATACATATGTTATATACAATATATATGTTTTTTGAATGTAAACTCAGTAATGAGGCATTTCCAGGAACTGCCACCTGCAAAAAAAAAAAAAAAGGGGGGGGGGGGGCAATTCATGAGAGTTTTTCAAATATCAGCCTCTGTTAACATCTCACTTGATTTTATGTACATTTTTGAAAAACCCTCCAAATGACGATATAGGAAAGCTTGCTGTTTCATGCTTCAATCACTGGTGCCAAAGAGAGGAAATGTGACAGTTTTACTTGAAATGTGACATTAAAGGGAAAAAAAGAGGAACATTCCAGTTTAATGCAAGTTAAATTATGACCTGTCAGAAGAAGAAACAGAAAATATCAAGATTATAGTGAAGCACTTAGATGGACATTCATTTTTTGATGCTTATAATTTCATAAAATCATTAACATTGTTTTTTGAGATCATTTTTTTCTGTCACTTTAGGCTTTTTAATTTTAGGTTTTTAATCATTTTACCACAGTAAAAGTTTGTTAACATTATCTTTAATAAATCATTTAAATATCAGTCCAATAAATATTTTTAAACCCTTAGCTTAAAGGTGTGCTATGCATTATAATGCTGTTGAGCTTGGGCGGGATTTTAAAGTCGGAATGAACTTCTGATTTGTGATGTATCCCGCATTGCGATGAATCAGCTTCTTGAACAAGAGCAAATGTAGTTTGGGACTTGATTCTGTCAATGGGGAATTGATTGTGGTTTGCTATTGGTTGATCTCATGTGATTGACAGATTGCCCCGCCCTCGTGCCAGTAAACACATCATCAAAGAAGAGAAAGAGATGAGCCAAGAGGGAGGGGAAGTTATTTTAATTAAAGATTATGAGGGCACATAATAAAAAATAATAATAATGATGATGATGTGCATGAATAAACGAATTATAATAAATTCTGCAACATTCTAATTATAAAAATAATAATTGTCAATTTTGATTTCATGGTGACTTTGCTAATTTTGGGGGAAGATACACTTCAGGGAAAGATGATTTTTTTTTCTCCTTACCAGTGATGGCACGAATCTCATCTAAGGACTTTTTGATGAATGGCTTTGCTATCTTTTATTTTGTCATTTAATCTGACTATCGACACTTGAGATTTAGTCAGCCGAAACGGTTAATTTATTTAATTTGGTGTCTAAATAGTGAATATTTCTGTGTGTTTTGTACTTTTTTTTAATAATTACGATAAGAATCATCTTTGTAATTAATGGGGTTATTATTCAGTTTTTCCATGAATTAGATGTACATTTCAGACATATTAGACATCATACATATTTAGTATTTTAATTTAGATGACACTTTCGAAATGTAGAAATATTAAAAATTACATCAGAAGTAATTTATACATTATGTAAAAGTATGCGATTTTAATATTTTAATGTTTGAGATTTATATAACTAACTAAATTGGAAAATGTAAATTTACTATAATAACACATTGGCTGATGCATCATCATCGCCCTGCACATCCTTAATAAATAAGTAAATACACATTAATCTTCTCCCATACTTATATGTCCCTTCACCTTTGTCGTTTGTCCCTTTTTCTTTTCCTTTTTGTTTCAATTTGTTTAATTTCAGAAATTCGTTACGTTATCAACAATGCATACCACAAATGTTGTCAGACTGATGTTAACCTGGGATATTTTTTAATATTTTTATTTTACTAATTTCTTTGGAACGTTGCACATGGACATCTCTTCATCTCTTTACCCTTCTTTACGTGTTTCTGCCAAATGTTTATGACTGTAAACGAGAATGGAGCTAAATTTAAAATGCTGTTAAAGTGACAATAGGGGCTTTACCGAATAAGAAGGTTCAAGATTGTTATCCTGTCCCTCACACTGTTTGTGAAGTAGCCTATGTCTGCGTAAATCGAAACGTGCGTTAATTCCCAATGTATGCAAGCATCGTGTCCTAAACTCCAGGACTCAATATCTGTGATACCACGGAAATTACAAAACACATGGGCAGCGGGTTGTTTTCATTTGAGTTAATATGTTTCGAAAAGGGAACTCCCATACCTCCAAAAGATGTATAAAAAGGACAAATCCTGATCCTAAGCACTATAATATGCAACAGCTTAACGCAACAATGCTGCCCAGGCTCTGTACTTGTAAGTAGGCTATTGTTACTGTTTTTAATCTACAAACGATCCCGGCTCTAGTGTAGCTGTCCAATTTATCCTTCACGTTTTGTGAAATGTTATGTTGTTTTGTTAAAGATGTGTCAGTAAGCATCCTGTGCCTCGCGCTGTGTCGCTGTGGCGTCGCCGGTCCGGTCGGAGCGCGTGAATCTCCATTGAGCCTCACAGGAACGACGTGCAACGCGCTCGCGCGCTCCCTGCTCTGGAACGTGTCCGCGGTGCTCGCGATGGTGAGTGACTGTTATTCAATAAATCAGCAGGTTTCGGACACCCCAAATGGATGTCCACACACACAAGTAGTCTAA
This sequence comes from Pimephales promelas, assembly GCF_988280905.1. NCBI lineage: Eukaryota > Metazoa > Chordata > Actinopteri > Cypriniformes > Leuciscidae > Pimephales > Pimephales promelas. The sequence continues at coordinate 13,336,797 of NC_142773.1, read as the reverse complement.
TAATGTTTATTATCCGCTCACAGGACCACTTGTTCAGCGGGTTCGACTGCACACAGCAAAACGCAAAGGTGCACCTCAGGACGCAAACGGTGGCTACCTGCACACCGCAGGTAAGAGTGATGTCATTATGCTCTAATAGTGGAGCACACTTTCAAAATTATTATGGGTGCACTAATAAGCATTAATTCATGCTTAACTAATGCACAGATATACTGAGTTAATGTGTAACTAATGATTATCTAATAAGCTATTCATTAATGATTCCCACATTAGGAACTAATTAAGAGTCTGTAAGGTTAATGTACAAGTTCATACATGAATTGTTAGTAATTAATGTAATTGTGGATTAATTCCATAATAACTAATTTTTTAACTAATAGTGTTAAGTAGCCTAATGTTAATTACCATAATGAGCCAAAGCCTTGTATTTCAACTTCCAGAGCACTAATATGCATTAATACATGATTAATTACTTCATTGTTGGTGAAAATTCATGTGCAAATTACAACAATTACTAAAAGACTAGTTAATAATGATGTGCCTCAACAAGTAAAGTAAATATATAATGACTTCATTAGCTAATGATTAATTAAAGCAGACAACTGGAAGTTTAAGTGCTTTGACTAATTGTGCTAATTAACACATTAACAAATATGGAATTAATACACAATGACATTGAAATTCATGTATTACTTAATCTATTAATCATATAGACTCTTTGCTGATGCAGTAATCATTAATTAATGGTTTAGTTCTTTATAAGTTATACATTAACTCATGATTATCTGTGCATTAGTTAAGTAACACATTAATGCATATTAGTACTGTAAAGTGTTACCTAATTATTATTATTAGGGCCCAAGCCAAACCGGCAGAGGTCCTATTGTTTTACAAACAATTATTATTATTTCCTTTCAAAGTTTCAGGTACTTTTGGGGTCCTTAACATGCTCAAAAACTCTTGAAAATGTGCACACGCTTTGTAAAAGTCGATAATTAGGTCCAGGCACAAGTTGACGGTCTGAGGCACACCCTTTTTGTATGTTTTTTTTTTTTATGGCTTTTGCACTACAGTAACCAAATTACTATCAAGCCATGTTTACGGCATAGGCCTGCCCAACAGGAAGTCGGCTATTATGGGATGTTTGAAAAACGCATGGAATTTACTACTCCTCCTTGGGGATTCATTCGCCCCCAAACTCGAGAGCCCTCTCGCTGCAGAGCCATGGTGGAGAGTGAAGTCCAGCTGCCCCTCTCTGAATGTAATTTGGGGGTAGTGGGTGGTGCTAGAATACCCAACTACACCCGAACCCTACCTATAAATCTATCCCTCCACCTATTAGACATCCGGGAGAGAGGTGGAGATGCATGTCATTTGGCACTAGAGGTCTATGCGGAGGACCAGTTTGGGTCCCAATCTATTACTTTGTGTCCCGGGTCTGTTTAAAGGGTTAGTTCACCCAAAAATGAAAATTAAGTCATTAATTACTCACCCCCATGCTGTACCAACCCCGTAAGACCTTCGTTCATCTTCAGAACACAAATAAAGATATTTCTGATTGAATCTGAGAGCTGGATCAGTCCTATATAGACTGCCTAAGGGACTGGCTCTTGACGGCCCAGAAAGTCATTAAAGAAAAGGTTTAAATATTCCATGTGCCTACAGCGGCTCAATTATAAGTTTATCAAGCGACGAGAATACTTTTTGTGCGAAAAAAAAACATAAATAACGACTTTATTCGACTATTCTATTACTTCCTTATGGGTGCATGCGCGAGAACTGAGACGAGGACGTTCTCATTCGTCTACTTCTTGTTACCGGCTGCTCACCGCTTAGGAGTTTTACCGCCACCTACCGTATAAGATGATGTGCTGATGTAGCTGGAAGTGCAAAACTTTCTGTTTACAAGCAGAGGAAGATGCGCGCTGTACATACGCTTTTCAATTAGCGTATTTTCCGCACTATAAGGTGCACTTAAAAGCCTTTAATCTTCTCAAAAAACAACAGTGTTCCTTATAATCCGGAGCGCCTTATATATGGATCATCATTTTATACGGTAGGTGGCGGTAATACTCCTAAGCGGTGAGCAGCCGGTAACAAGAAGTAGTCGAAGGAGAACGTCCTCGTCTCAGTTCTCGCGCATGCGCCCATAAGGAAGTAATGGAATAGTCGAATAAAGTCGTTATTTATGTTTTTTTCGCACAAAAAGTAGTCTCGTCGCTTGATAAACTTATAATTGAGCCGCTGTGGCACATGGAATATTTAAACCTTTTCTTTAATGACTTTATGGGCCGTCAAGAGCCAGTCCCTCAGGCATTCTATGTAGCAGTGATCCAGCTCTCAGATTCAATCAAAAATATCTTCATTTGTGTTCCGAAGATGAACGAAGGTCTTACGGGGTTGGAACAGCATGGGGGTGAGTAATTAATGACTTATTTTCATTTTTGGGTGAACTAACCCTTTAACATTGTGTGTAATACCAGAGAACACTCGGCCGTGATCAGAGTCAGTGCTGTGTGTGTGTTTTGTAACCTGAAACTTGATGACAACTGTCACATGAATGTTTTCTCTGACACTGTGAATTTGTTTCTCTGAAATTGTGTTTAAAAGCATATATTTCAGGTTTTCATTATTAGGTTTGCTGCTGAATATAGATAACCAATGTATTCAAAAATCCCTACTGATCAGCCTCCTGTCTTCATGACAGTTAATTCTTGATTGCTGAATTTCGGCATTATCAAAAACATAATTTGACGACTATTATTTGTTTTTCACTCAACAGAACGCCGACTGTGCTCGCAGCACTGTCCTTAATATTGATGAGGTAAATTTAAAAAAGCATTCTTCCCATTCTTCTGTTTATTGGCTGCGTCTTTTGTCTTTTACACTGACATGTGTCTTTGTAGAATGAATGCCTGAAGAGAATTCTAGAAGATCTCCTCTACTATCGGGAAACTTTTCAAGCCTACTCGAATCCAGAGCTCAAAACAGTCGTCAGAAGCATCGATGACCTCATGCAGGTACAAACACCTTTACTAAACTAATGTTAAGTAACTATAACTGCGACGCTCTTTATTCTTGTTTTTTATTATTCTTTCTTTTTTCATCATAGAACTGTTTCTCTGTCTCTGTAATGGACAAATCTCCGGCAGAGGTAAAACCGGTTATATTTTTATGTTGCTTTTAATACATTCTTTTAACTTCTTTGATTTGTAAGTATGATTATGTTTTTTTTTTTTTTTTCAGGTGCTCATGGATCATCAAAACTCTTTTCAAGAGCGACTTAAGCTGTGCAAAGTCCTAAAGGGTTTCAACCTTCGGACAATAACAATAAACCGAGTTTTCAACTACATTTTGGCAAAATAGCAAGCTAGCAGTTGTTACCGGCCAATTTATTTTAGTTTACTGTTTCTAAAAGGAATGATTATTTATTATTAAGTTATTTATTGTATTTAAGCATTATTTATTTATGGAGTAATTTATGAAATTTTGATTTGTCTCTTGCTGTTTTATTAAAGGTGGACCTTGCATTTCAGCAAAACTTTGTACTGGTCATGATTTTCCATAGTAAGATATCATTTGTTAATACTGCAATATAATTTGTCTTATAAATTGGTGGAAATATGAGCAAAGTCACAACAACAAACACATAATCTGAGTGAAAATACACAAAAAAACTGAAACACTTTTAAATTATTACAATTATTACCTTAATACCTTAATAACGACCGATAAGAAAAGAGATTTCTCAGGTTATCATTTCTTTCTATTTGTTTATCACTGTTATATTAAAAGTATAGTTCACCCACAAATGTAAATTCTTTCATCATCTACTCACCCTCAAGTTGTTCCAAACCTGTATGAGTTTCCCTCATCTGTTGAACACAAAAGAAGATATTGTGAACAAACATTTGATGGTAGCCATTTTTTTCCATACTATGGCAGTCAGTGACTGCTACTGTTTGGTTACCATCATTCTTCAAAATATCTTCTTTTGTATTTAACAGATGAAAGAAACTCACACAGGTTTGGAACAAAACTTTTATTTTGGGGTGAACTATACCTTTAACAAGGCATTAAAGTGGTCATGAATTGAGAAATCACATTTTTGCTTTTGAGATCTAAGAGGTCATCGAGCATCATACTACAAGAATATCATGTACATTTCAGAACTGAAAACTTCCTTGTTAGTCCGAAACAGAGCGTCTCATTGTGGAATGTGCCATAGATAGGCTACGTGAATGAAAATCGACTCCTACTTCATCATTTGGCCCTGCCCATTGGATGACGAGTGAGATGTCAAGGAGAGAAGAGTGATACAGGATCACTCGATTAAAAATAGCATTACCTTCCAATGGATCCTAATGCGACTGTGGTTATTTTCAACAGTGTGAATGTCTCAGTTGAGCATTATTTGTTTGTTCGGTACATTTCACTGTGGATTCTTTGGTAAATCAGTCGCAATTTCGGACATGTTTTGCAAACAGACTTTTATAAAATGGAATCACCAGCAGGTAACTGTTCATTCTAATGCCTGATCTGTCATTCGAGATTTCTGATGTGTTCTTTGTCTATGTGTCAGTAAATCAAACTAGTCACTATAATGGTCGGATTCACATTTTTTCTCGAAGTAGGAAAAAAAACTTTAACTGTGATTAATTTATAGAAAGCAATCAAAGAACGCTCCCTATATATACAATAGCTGGAGCAGTTCTCTCACCGAAACTCCTGTTATATTCAAAATATCTCTTATTGTGTTTGCACCATGGACTGTTATGCGCATTGCACTGTTATGATGAAAGCATCTGTTAGTGTGCAGAAATCGAGTTGCAATGATGAGATCTCTGCATTCATGCGCTCAACATGTCTGTGATCGGCTACATGCTCATCACTGCAACCTTTCATGCCATGGGCTGAATATAGATCAAAATATAATGCTATAATCAACACTTTTTACAATTAGTTAACCTTGAGAACTGTAATAGTAAAAACGTGCTAAAAGTTTTCGAGAGCGTTGCAATGATGTCAGCCAATCACAGCACAGTGGGCGTTTACACTAAAGTCTCACAGACATGCCCCTTCAAACATAGCATTCAAATCAGAGGGCTAAAATCAGGGTTATTTCATAATTAGGACAACTTTTGATGTACAAATCATACTAACATTATTATAAGGTATAGTACTAAGATTCTAATTCTTCTCTGCTTCCCTACCTTTTCTTGCATGTAAAAATGGTCGACATTTTGCAGTTTCATCATCAGCGCAACCAAATATTGAGAAATTCTATTTTCTAGTTTCACTATTCTTAATGATCATACAAATGGTTTAACTGAGCTGGTGTCATAGCAAAAGAGGAAGTCTCCAACCACTGAATTACTCCATTGTAATTTCAAGAAATATTTTCAATATAATATGACAAAATTTGAGAATATTTTTTTCATCTTCAGCCATAGAAAGAGAGAGAAAAACAACTGGCTTAGAACATTTGCCGCACCCAAAAAAATAAAATAAATAATAATAATAAAATAATAATAATATGGTGTGGTATAATAATACTCATAGAGACGAGTTTGTTGAGGATCAGTGCCGATGGCTGTCGTGTGGATGAGGCCTTCGTTTTCGTCGGCAGTTGGCAGTTTCCTGTATTTTCTTTGTTCCTAGTTTCCTGCCAGTCTTTATGGACACTTAATCATCTCACCTGTTTGTCATTGTCTCATCATCACTGTGTACCTAGAGTATTTAAAGGGCTACTCCACTTTTTTTGGGAAATAGGCTCATTTTACAACTCCCCCAGAGTTAAACAGTTGAGTTTTACCATTTTCGAATCCATTCAGACGATTTTCTGATATTTATAAGAATATCAGTAACCAGACAGTTTCTGGTCTCATTGACTTCCATTTTTTTCTACTATGGAAGTCAATGAGATCAACTCAACCTCACTCTCATCACATGGAAGAGCTGATTTTGCACTCTTCCTTTTGCCCTGTCTGTAAAATATTGCTGTTTTCATTTTCTAAAAAGAAGAAATCATTTTGTTATATATACATAATGCAACCTATACTACAATAAACACTTCAAATAAATAAATAACTGCAATCATATTGTTGATGCTACTAAAAAATCCCCTTTGAGAAGAGATTCTAGGTTATTAGAGCAGTTTCTGGAGCACAACAAGAGTTGTGTGAGGGTGAAAGACAGTTGAAGGGCATTCAAGCACCTCATTGGCTATTCCCTTTTAATTCAATTTTAATTTCTGAATAACAGGGAATGAGTAGAAATTAATTTTTTGCCATATCCCCATGAGAAAAAGTTATATAACAGAATTGATACGCCTTACTTTTTTATGCAATATGTGGGTAAAATATTTACATCCAATACAATGGTAGGCTATACACTGTATTTAATTCGCAAATAATGTATTCCTGGGGCAACATGTAATGAAAAAATCAAATGTAATAATGGGAGTAGGCCTAATAATTGTTAACATTTTAATAATCGGTATCAAATAGAAATATTGATGTATAATTTATTTCCCTATTCACTCGTTGTGTTTCCCAAAATGCCAGTCCCAAAAATTATTGGACATGTTGGACACAGTGGACATGTGTGAAATTGATCCCCAACAGAAAGTCATCCTGATTAAACATAACGTTTTCCTGAGAGGTTGGTTTACAATTTGAAAAGTAGGATATAGCCTAGTCAAATTTAAAAAATAATCAGAATGAATGTAGCCTACTCTTATATATCCATGAGTGCTGCATTTGATCTCTAAATTAAATTAATGTCAACCAATTTTAAAGACCAAGGAGAAGTTGTTTTCATGGTGAAACCTCCATGATTGATGCAGATTTTATTGATTGCGTCTGATATTTTATTTTTCATTATTTGAGGTCCTAGCCCCTGGATGATGATGTTCTTAAAGTCCCCGTGAAATCAAAATTGAACCTATTTACTTTGCTAGCGCATATTACTAGTCTTGTGGTGAACAATTAATCCGTGCAAATGAATATATATTAAAAAAATGTTTTACCTTAGTAATCTTTAATCAAAATCTGAAAAGTTACTTCCGGTCTGGAACGGTTTCTTTTTCTGATGACGTAGGTTTCACAGTTTGGGTGGGGAGACGCTTAACCACTCCCCTCAAACCGTTAGTTTGCTATGAGCGAGAGATGGAGAGGAGGAGCGCTAGAGTAAAACCCTGCCCTCTGTTCAATATTCCGTTTCACTTGGAAATACGTCACAGCACTGGAGAAAAATCGTTTGCAACTTCCGGTTCACGGGGACTTTAACCTCCTATCTCTGAAAAGCATGTGCTTGTATGGTGTCAGAGAGAAATTCACTTAAATATAATGTCCACTACAGTGGTCAGTGCGTGGACAAATGTATATTCTGTGTCCCAGAAGAATATGGCAACCTTAAGATTTTTCAGGCAGGATTTAGGACCCAGCGGCCGCCGGCCAGGTTCTCTCCGTCACATCAGGGCAGCTCAAGGCTAACAACCATCGGAATGAAAATGCCGTCGTCTTTACTCAACATTACGCTGCTTTCATTTATACTGTTTTTTATTGCATTACATTTCGGGGAGGTCTTAGCTGAGGACAAAGGACGAGGTAAAAAAATGTTAATACATTTAGACAATCGATCTAGAACAATCCCTATCCAAGCTAGCCGTGCTAGCGTCAGACCACCGGCTTCTGACCCGGAACGCGGATCTAATGCAACTCTCGACTGACCGAGATAAACTCACTACTATCTTAGTAAGGGTGACTGTGTGTTGTTACAGCATCTCCGTATTTTGTCAAATCAGTGTGTTTTGTTCAGATATGAGCTCATCTTTAACCTGAGTTGGTGGGATTTTGCAATCCAAAAAGGATCAAATGAATTTAGAGTTATGAATGCTGAACGTCGTCAGAGAACAGTCATTGCATTAGGAAATTGGATGAAATACTTTAATAGGATCTCTGATCTCATGAGCTTTGTGTCAGATCTCTTTGTTCTGATGTTATAGTCCTGGCTTGTTCCAGGTACACTGGTTCTCAACCGGATGTATCATGTTACATATGCATTTGTTTGTATTTATTAAAGGATTTGGGGACCATATTCACTGGAGGACCCTTGAAGATGGGAAGAAGGAGGCTGAAGCAAGGTAGCCTATATATGACTGTAATACCCTTTCATCTCTGTGACATTGTGGTTTAAAGGGATAGTTCATTTTGAAAATAATTTTTGAGATGTTTTAGCTTACCTCAAGGGCATCCAAGATGTACGTGTCTTTGTTTCCACAGTACAATTTTGATATTTTTAGGTCAAACTGTTCTTGTCTGTCAGTCATATAATGGAGGTCTATGGTCACCACTTCAAAGAGCATGCACAGAGAAGTCCAAATGAAACATGATTTAATGACTCGTACAATACCATTCATTTTCAATGGTGAGCAGGCGACTTCCGGCGACCGTTGGCGACCGGAAGGGCGTGTCCAGCTACGTGACAAAGTTGAGAAATTTTTAACTTTATGCAAATGTGGCTGTGATTACAAGAGGTAAAAACGATATAAATACTGTTTGTTTTCTCACGCAAACCGCTCGTTTCGTGTCTTAGGCCATCAAAGTGTACTTACATTTACGAGTCATTAAATCATGTTTAATTTGGACTTCTCTGTGCATGCTCTTTGAGGTGGTGACCATAGACCTCCATTATATGACTGACAGACAACAACGGTTTAACCTAAAAATGTCAAAATTGAAAATACTGCAGAAACAAAGAGACTTACATCTTGGATGCCCTTGGGTATATCGAAATATAATTTCAAAGTGAACTATCCCTTTAAATGTCTATGAAAGGTAGGCCTGAACCAGTCTTTCAGAAATATAATCAGGTCATGTGTAATCCCATAAACCTACTGTATCTTTGATTTTTGTTCTGTCCAGTGGACTCCCTCTGATGGTCATTGTTCACAAGACTTGGTGTGGCGCCTGTAAAGGTATTTCTTCTGTCAGAATATTTGTCATAAGAATGGAAATACTTAAGTATTTCAAAATAATATTCAAAAGGTTGGGGTCAGTTTAATGTTTTTGAGAAGAAAAAACACAATATTATGTAAGTAATAAGTAATGGGAACAACATAAAAAATAATTCACAGTAAGGTAACATCTTATTACAGTTTAAAACAACTCTGTTCCTATTTGAATATATTTTAGACTATTTATTCCTGTGATCAAAGCTGAATTGTCATTACTCCAGTCTTCAGTGTCACATGATCCTTCAGAATTCATTCTAATATGATGATTTGATGCTCAAGAAACATTTCACATTATAGCCAATGTTGAAAACAGTTGTGCTGCTTAAAATTCTCGTGGAAACTGTAAAAAAAGAACTGCATTTAGTTGAAATAGATTTTTGTTTTCTGTTACTTTTGGTCAATGTAATGCATTCTTGCTGAATAAAACTATTAATATATTTAAAAAAAAAAACTCACTGACCTAAAACTTTTGAACAGTAGTGTATGTTTGGCCTATTCTGTTACCTTGAAGTGTACATTAATGTTGTAAAAAATAACTTCAGCACTAAAGCCCAAGTTTGCTGAATCCAAGGACATCTCTGAGTTGGCCCACAACTTTGTCATGATTAACTTGGAGGTGAGTAATATTTTCCTTTATTTATTTATTATTATTATTTATATGGTAACACTTTACAAAAAGGTTTCATTAGTTAACTACTTTAGTAAAATGAACTGAACTTCTACTGCATTTATTAATCTTCTCATTACATGTCCCATGTGGCTACAGGATGAAGAGGAGCCTAAAGATGAGGCCTTCAGCCCAGACGGTGGTTACATTCCCAGAATACTTTTCCTGGGTAGGTTATATACATAAACAAATCGGCTAAGCAAATGCACTAGTTCAGAACATCAACCATTGCTTAAAGGTGGGTGGACTCCATTTCCTTTATCATTAAAAAAGTTTATTCCTACAGAAATCTCATCAGTTTTCTTGATGAAGGCTATATTAATGGTCTAATAAAAGCAGTTTTATTTCATTTTACATGGAGGGAGGGAAGATTCAGTGTCTTAATGGGTGGTGAAATGTTGTCATCACATAACCAGCCAAATAAAACTACCTTTACCAAATTAAGCCCACAATATCATAAGTAACAAAACATTTTACTCGTGTGATGCTACATCCACAGCACTAGGTGTCAGTAAATGGCCAAGGTGACTTTCACAACATAGATGAAAAAAAAAAGTCTGTTACTCTTTGTTAGATCCCACAGGTAAAGTCCACTCGGAGATCACAAACAAGAATGGAAACCCAAACTACAAGTATTTCTACAGCAATGCAGATCAAGGTAAGACATTTTTACTTTGAAATATGCAGGAAACAACTAAATATCTTTCCCCAATGAGTCTGAATTGGTAATACCATAAATAATGCACTCTATTGACTTTAGCTGAGCATGAATTTTAGTTTTCGTCCACTTTGCTAATAGTGTAACATGCTTTTCGAATAGCAAAGCAGGATTGACAGTGTGTGCAGTCCATTCTGAAGATAACATTTGAAAACCAAATTAGACTTGACCTCGCGTCTCTTCCATGTGCAGTTGTGGCTAGCATGAAGGAAGCTCAAGAGAAGCTGACTGGAGATGCCTTCAGGAATGCTCACGTTGGTGACGAACTTTGAGAACGGAAGAAGTGGCATGGGAAGATCTCAACCGGCACACTACATCTCTCCGCTGGGCACTCTCCATCCATCTGTTCATCCCCAACCTCAACTCCTCCTGGGATTTCATTTGACCTGCTATAGCACAAGAAGCTTCAAAAATGAAGGAATTCATAACGCTGTCCATGTCACATAAAGGATGCTAAAACAGGGCTTTTTTGTTTTCTTTCAAATTCAAAGCGTGCGTGTCCTATGTTGATTATTCATGTCGGAAGCGACTTCATTCTCAAGGCACTCCACATTTTGTCCGACTTAGAAACATTTAACACAGGCGATTCTTGTGCTTCCAAGCCATATCTTGCAAGCTGTGGTGAAACTTATCCAGTTACCCAGTTGCATATATGAAGGGCCTTATAATCCCCAAAACTGTACCCACCTAAATCTAATATATGATTTGTTTTCATGAGTGTGACAGATCTATTATGTTAAGGCTATTATAAATGTATTAGAAAAGAATTAGTCCTCAATATATGGAGTTGCCTTTGGTTTAAAAAGAGATTTTTACTATTGACAATACTTGTGATTTAAGGACTGTAAGGTAAACTGGCTTTTTTTTTTCTTTGGGACTGAGGGAATTGTCTTTCTTCACCATACTGTATTTTTTACCAATATGTAAAATGAGGCTACAAATAAAGTTGATATAAAATAGTGTAATGTGGTTATTTCAGTGCTAGCTTATATAGAGTGGAGTGACTGATGGTACTTTATGGAAATATTGTCTCTCAGGCTCTTCTCCTTGGTGTTTTCGGATTTTATAAAACAAATTTAAAAATGATGTGCTACATTGTCTCAGCTGTATTTCGAGCACTATAAATAATTTTGACGCATTGTTGACAAAAGCAACAGTTTAAAAAATAATACAATTATAACAATTATACAATTTATATATATATATATATATATATATTCAACATGGATCCAGTAAATGCGTCTAAATTGACAGAAAAGACATTTATAATGTAACAAAAGATTTCAGATACAAATAAATGCTAACCCTAGACTTTTGACAGGTTGTGTAATGCAAAAAGTATTATTTTGTTTTTGATGATTTAAGGTTTCCAAACATTTGGAGAAATTTACCTTGAAATTATTGGAACACTCTTGGAGGAAAAGGTTAAAGGAGTAGTTCACTTTTAAAAAAAACTTTTGCTGATAATTTCCATATAATGCACTTCAATGGGAACCAAACGGTTCAAGGTCCAAAAGACAGTTTCAGTACAAACTGCAAAAAAAGTTTGTTTCAGTACAAACTGCAAACTGTTCAAAGGGCTTTAAATGATTCCAGACGATGAATAAGGGTCTTATCAAGCGAAACGATCGCTCATTTAATAAATAATAACGTTTTAAGTTTTATAAGCACAAATGGTCCTCTTGCTCTGTTCTGTGATGCGCGTTTGTGACTCTCCTATTCAAACTCGTTTTTCGTGTCATTTGGTTCATTCAACGAACGAAATGAACGAGTTGACTCGGGAAAAGATTCGTTCATTTTGATGAACGAGTTTGAACAGGAGAGTCACGAACGGCATCACAGAACAGAGCAAGGTGACCATTTGAGCTTATAAAACTTAAACTTTTTTTTATTTTAAATGAGCGATCGTTTCGCTTGATAAGACCCTTACTCATCGTCTGGAATCGTTTAAAGCCCTTTGAACAGTTTGTACTGAAAGTGTCTTTTAGACCTTCAACCGTTTGGTTATCATTGAAGTCCATTATATGTAGAAAATCCTGGAATGTTTTCATCAAAAACCTTAATTTCTTTACGACTGAAGAAAGAATGACGTGGACATCTTGGATAACGTAGGGGTGAGTAAATTATCAGCAAAAGTTTTTTTAAAAGTGAACTACTCCTTTAAGACACTTTAAAGGGTTCTCACCATGGGATCATTTTACGCATTTAGTTTTAATTGAAAAAAATAATTTAAATAACCAGTGGAACATGAAAGTATTATGCAATCATCCTAAAATATTTCTCCTTATATAGAACGTTTTTTTTTACAAAGTGTTCTTTAAAACTGAATCAAGAACCTTAGTATTCTATGTAGAACCCAGTTTAACGTTTTTATTTTCAACCATTATTATTTTCATATATAAATAATTTCCACACTAAGGAGCAGTTTCGTCTGAAAGAGTTATTAAAAAAAGAAAAGAAAAAAGATTTTCGTTACAGCATAGGGCAGTCTTCCTCCAGGTATTCCCTCTGTCCCACTTCTCTACTGCAGTAAGTGCAAACCCACAACAGTTTGAGCTAATGCAGTGCTTTAAATTTGAATTAAATGACATGTTGTGGCTTGAATGATAAACAACAATACATATGTTAAGCTATGTTAGTAGCTTCCCCATGCTCCCTTGCCGCGATTTTCACTCTCAATTCATTCTCAATGACACTTGTTCTGGTGTCAGCCAGGCTACCATGTTAGAATAATAATAACTAAATAGGCAACAATTTATTATTTCATCAACAGTGAATGATCAAATTCACAAAGTACTTTAGTACATCTTTTTCACCTTTAATGTGAAACAAATCAGGCAAAGACAAATCTTGTGATTTGAGCGCAATAGAAATTGTTTATACAAAATTAAATTGACAACACAAAAGTGAAGGCACACAAAAATAAACATACGTCTATCATACAAAGTGATCCCTTATAGATTGTATTTTACAATAAACTCAAAACAACAAAATCAACAATATGATACCAATTCATTTGTGGAATTTCTTAAATTAAGTGTATGGCACCGTTTTAATGGTTAATATGACGTTTTTATGTTCATGTGTATATTCTGAATCAGCTATTGATGCTGCAATTTCTTTTTTCAAAATCAAACATTTTATCGCTTTATTAAATAAATTAAAAATCTAAAATTGCTCTAAAAAGACAACAGATGTATATCCTTTATTCTATACAAAACAAGTTTCAAACATCACCCTTTCCCTTTGCTTGTGTTAAATATCATATATACCCACAGAAATAGGTCAAAACTGGGTGACTAAATGCTGTTGGAGGTTTTTTTTAAAGGCTTGAGATTGTATTATGTGAAGAAAAAAATACAGTGGTGATATTTACTATTATTTCTATCGGTCACATAAAGTCAAATGTTCTGTATGCTAGCTATAAACAGCTGAAATCAAGGGGATCATGTTGAGAGTTGTGCAGTATTTCAGTGTATGTAGCAGCATTTAAAACCGTCCCTGTTTGGCGTCACCGATGGCTCCCCAGACGTCAAACACAAACTCATCCGGGAAGGCAAAGTCACCGAGAGCCTGGTCCAGAGCCATGGCGAACTCGTCAGGGTTCTTCTTGTCTCTGCCCACCTCCACCATTGTGGCCGCTGTGCAGAAGAGAGAAGGAAGATTAAGTCATCCCCTTTACATTTTATAATGCAACAAACCAACGTTTCCAAATTGCATTGCAAAGGTCAGCCGTCTTGTTTTCAGCATTAGACTAGACATTATGTGGTTACACAACACAGTACCAAAATTATTGTATATACAAAAGTAAATTAAATGTATTTCTATGTTGCTGTCCCAAATATGCACTGAATATAGCATATGGTTACTTTAAGTATTCTAGATCCATTCAAACAGATTCTTCTCAGAAACAATAAAAAAAATTTCCTGGAAATAAATAATCGTCTTTATCCTTTTCAGTATAGCAGCGTTAATGCTGCTCTTAAAGTGTTTAGTGACATTATTAATGCCTACTGTAAAAAACACAACAAGTAATCACAGCATTTTTTCTGTTGTCAAATCAACTTAAATCATTTATTTAGTTCTGATAACATATAATTTTGAGTTTCTGATGATTAAATCATTCTCCTTCATTGTATTAACTCACTTTTTCCATTTCAATCAACTTAAAATTTTAAGGCAACCAGGTTACTTACTTTTTTAAGTTAAACCAACAATATTTTTACAGTTGATCATGACATGCTTAATAATATGATTCATTGTTTTTTTAATTGCCAATTACCTTTCAGTACGAACTCAGTGTGTGCTTTTAAAGGATGGTATCTGAAGGAGTACCTCAGGTGTCAGTTCTAGGACCCATTTTATTTCCCTTGTATACAAGTGATATTTGTGATAACATTCCTTTATGCAGATGATACTGGCATTTATTGTTGTGCATCATCAGCTTCACTAGCTCTTCAATACTTGCAATCAGCGCTTGATATTTTAGTCTTGTCTTTGTCAACTTAAACTGGTTTTAAATACAGATAAACTAAACTAATCATATTTGAAAACTCCAAAGCTCTACCCATTAATCTTCCTGAACGCATCCTCAAGGGTATTTTTTTTTATTAAATGTGGTGCTAGTTATAAGTACGTGGGTATTTTATTTGATAGTCAATTATCTTTCAAGCTGCATACTGATAAATTAATTTCTAAACTTAGGCTTAAATTTGGGTTTTATTTTAGAAACATAACTTTTTTTTCTTTTCAGCTTGGTGTCTGGACACTTTTTACCACTATTGGACTATATGCAGATGTGCTTTTAATGAATGCTCCAGTACACTATCTTTTTTTAAACAGTGCTTTGTTTTATTGTAGCTTTTAAAAAGCATCAGTTCATGTTAAATGACAAGGCTGAAACACCATCTCTGTACACGTAGAGAAGTTTTAACTGGTACTGATTTATTTATAAGCCTATCTGTGGTTTCATTCTATCCTATTTGTCTCTCAGCTTATCCAACACAAACACACACTCACTGGCCACTAAGGCCATTAGAAGTGCCTTAATTCGCTGTGACACAGATTCAACAAGACGCTGGAAACATTCGTTAGAGATTTTGGCTCATATTGTCATGATTGATCAACTGCACATCCATAATGTGAATTTCCCGTTCCTTCACATCTGGCCATTCACCTCTGACCTTTGGCATCATCAAGGCCTTTTCACCCACAGGACTGCCGGCCACTGGATATTTTCTCTGTAAACCCTAGAGATGTATGTGCATGAAAATCGCAGTCATCTTGACCATGGCTGTGTCTGATATCGCCCCCTTTGCCCTTAAATATGGCATCACAATAACGAGTGTACAACTGATGTACACTCAATGGCTAGAGAATACCCATAATGCACTTTAAGATTTGTGTGCCAAATGAATTCCCGCGTCTCACCAGAAGATGGCACCAGCAGATTCATCATCCATCCATCCATCCATTTTCTAAACCGCTGGTCTAATGTGACTGTAGCATGATATACAGGTATACATTCCTTTTTAATTGAGTATTAAATTGTTAAATTAAGGTTTATAGAGTTCAAGATAAATACTACTGGAGCTGCCAGTTTACTAAGTTTATAATGATTATTAAACAGCAAGCACAAACTATGCAAAAGCTGGAGCCCTTCCAGCACACTCAGTGTTCGAATTCACTCACTCGATGATTAGATATTAATAATAATGATTAGATATTAGGCTGATTAGATGAGCAGTTGAACAGGAGTACCTAATAAAGTGTATAGAATACTATAATCTTGCTTCCATCACTGAATGAGTTTAAGGTAATTTAATTATTACTTGTATCCCCTGGTAAACGTTTGCTGTGATCCTTGATTGTATTCACTCGGTGGATGTTGTGAAATGAATGTGTATATTTATGCTATTTGTTGCTGCCCTCTTGGCCAGGTCACTCTTGTAAAAGCCATTTTTTAACCTGCACAGGGCATTTATAATGCTACAAAAGATGACTATATTTCAAATAAATTATGTTCTTTTAAACTTTGTTTCATCAAAGAACTAAAATATATGAAGCACCACAGCTGTTTTTAACACTGACAATAAGAAATATTTCTTGAGAACCAAATCAGTATATTGAATGATTTATAATTAATCATGTGACACTGAATTGAAGGAATGAAGACATTACTGTTTTTACTGGTTTCTTGATCTAATAAATGCAGCCTTATTGAGCATAATTAAAGATTTAGCATTTTCAACAGTAGTGTATTTAGTTAAAATACACTTTTAAGTCAAAATCAAACCTTTATACGATCTTGTAGAAATAGGTGATGCACACTACAGAAGTCTCACCTAATTCAGTGTCTCGAATGCCCATGTAACTCTCAAGAAGATCATCCACTTTCTTCACTGCCTTCTCTTCAAACTCATTGGGCTGTAGAGTAATAGAAAGGCATTAGATATACTCTCAACTTAACTCGATTTTCAGTGCCAACACTATTAAAAGCTATGGAAACACTGGTAAAACACAGTTACCATCTCCTCGACGGTTGCAGGACCCTTTGAGCGCAACCTGAGCGTTTCTCTGCCTGTGCCGATCTTGCCCTCTCCTGAGGATTTGCCTCCGCCTCCGCTTCCTCTTGACCTTGGTTCAAGCATCTCTGCCAAGTGAAAGAACATTTTTTTAACAGTAAATCTACATTTATACATTCAATAGATCACATGAAGAAGCCAGGAGAAATCACAATGATTCATGGGTGTGAGTGTTCGCTGATTTCATGCAGCTGCCATTTTGAAATGGCTCCGGTGGGAAGAAAAACGGAAGTGTCGCCTTTAATCATAGGAGAGTCACAAATGTGATGGCGTATTGTTGTGTTTAATGTATAAATTTGTTATTCTAAAAATATACATACATTTCTTTCATACTTTAGACTATATACAGTGAAATTAATTTATATATATATATATATATATATATATATAAAATTCAGAATGTAAAAAAAGAAGCAGGAACGTAATATATACATATCCTATATTGGATATTAACATCAATAGAGTAAATCACGGCAGCAGCTTGAGGTTTGGTACTCCAAGGTTGGTAGTCCTGGGGTTCTCCCACCGGAGCCTCAATTTCGATTTCAAAATGGCGGCTGGGTGAAATCAGCATATTGCCACGGCTTCTCTCATTGGTGGATCTCTCTAGAGGATTGTGGGTAGTGTAGTTCCTCATTGGGAATTAGGCAGTTAAACATTTTTTTCTTTTTTTAAAATCAAATTGAAATCATTGACTTCTTGAGAAGCAAATACCATCACTTAGAGCTCATTGGTGTATATTTTGTTCAAAATAAAATTCTCTATGGAGAAAATGAATGGGATTTTACTCCAGAAACCCACTGCTACACTCCATTGTCTAGATTTTCCTCCATACATCAGTCACGTACAACATTAAAAATTAAAAATAGTACTTTAACAAGAAACATGAATGACAAACCGAAGGCTTTCATGGGCTCCATCAGTTTGAGGGTGAAGGACTGATCTTTCGGAAGCTCCTTCAGCATTCGCGCCACCTCATAGTGCCGCATCCCCACTATGGTCTTTCCGTTAATGCTTTCGATATGATCTCCCACACAGATCACCTTCACCCCATCCACCACACTGCCCTCTTTGATACGCTGCCAAACGGAAAACACACGCATGCTTCAGCTTCAAGAATGTTAACATGTTAAAAGCATCAATTGAGCAAATACATTTAGGTCTACTTTTGCTTTAACCATTACCTAGGCTTAACTATGTGTAAACAATTCAAAAAATGGGTCAGAAACACCGACACTTTCCTTTAGAGATAAAAACCTAGCGTTCAGAGCTACAACATGTGATCTTCTAACTTATAATTCTATTATTAAGGTCTCTCAATCAAAGCATGGCCAAACAAAAGTAACACTGGACAAAAGGGTAAATGACATTTTTATATTACAACTTACACAAAGTCATAAAATTCTCTTCAGGTACTACATTTGTTTATTTTCAAAAACATGCAAATCATTGGCTGTACATGGGAAGCGCTAGTACTACGGCAAGCCACAGTATGCGCGCTACGCTCAGAAAACTATAGGGCCGGCATCCCATAATAACAGCCTGTTCTCGAGAGAAGCATCTACCTTTATGAAGGCGTATCCAGCTCCATTGTCTGTGATGGTGAGCCCAAGTGCATCCTCGGTTTTGTACACCTCCACCTCCTTTTTGATCCCTTTTATATGAGCGAAGATGAAGTCCTCCAGTCCTATCTGCCCTCCCAGCAGCTTTTCCATATCAATTTTGTGGGTGTTGAGTGTGCAAAATAGGATCTGTTGTAATACATTTAGAGGAGGGTTTTAAATATCGTGACACGGGACTTTTTAAAAAAAAATAAAACATCCAGAGCGAACATTAAGGATTTATGCAATTTGTAGCTAATCCCACAGTCAGAAATATAAATTCTTCATTTGTTAAATTCAAATTCATTTGTAAATGTCACCTAATACACTGTAAAAATTTAGAAGATAAAACAGAAATGTGAATCTTCACTGCAGCCTTAAACAAAGCTTGGCGGATTTTGATATGAGGAAAAATTACTTCTAAATGCCTTTGCGTTTCCATTCAAAACACTTGAGTCCCCCAGAGAAACTTTGCATTCGCTCAAAAAAAAAAAAAAAAAAGGTAGTTTGGTAGTTTCCGTTCACTACCAAAAAGATTGCATACTGTATATTTGTCCCTCCAATTATATCTATCACTTTTGTATGTGCTTGCGAAAATATTTAAGGGCAAAAATTTTGCAAGCCAAAACAAAGTCAACAAATATACAACAAATCAACAAATATATCATTGTAGCCCTCAAACCGTATTCACTTTATAGGCCGTAATCTCGTAATGTGGACAAATGTGGGTACAGAGGACTCAGGTGTGATCCTCATTTTTATATATTATAAATGTTATATCACTGTCTTCGATAAAGTTTTGTCTATCCATTTATAGTGTTTTGTTTATTTTGGGCGTATTTTTGAATTTATTTACTTCAAAAACTACCATATTTTCTATGTAAATTATGCTTATTTTTATGTTTTATTATTTTTTTTTTAACTACATTAAAATATCATTCCAATAAGTTCTAAAACCTAAAGATGAAGTGACTTTGCTGTAACCCGGTGTCTTATTTTGGCTTATTTTAGAATGCTCTAAATTACAGTGTTTCCCATTCATTTCTATGGGTGCCCATTTTTGACCCAAATACAAGATTAAAAAGGAGGGGTTTTTTTTCACCCACTTAACGTTGTAGAATTGAGTCCAAAAAATTGTGTAGCCAAGTCTTGTACTGCTCAGATCAATGGAAGTATTTTTTTTTTAAATAAATCAAAACTATTTTGCCCACATTTTGTCCAGAATACAGTTTTAGGGTTAAGAACAGAGTGGCCAAAAGGAAAAATACAGCTACCAATACAATTCCCCAGTATGACATAAAAAAGAATAAAAAGAAAAACTTAAAATTATGGAAATTATTTCCTTTAACTGTCCAGTTACAAAACAGTTTTTCATTAGTGGGTTCTGACAAAGATAGAGACATATCTAAGAGGAGACAAGAATTTTATAAAATCCTCTTTCATTTAATCCAGTAGGATCCTGTTTGATTTTAATTGGATTCTTAGGATCCCATAAATATCTTTTCAGACTTCCAAATTATAATAAAATTCCATGGAATCATGTACATGTTCCAGTTATCTACAAGTTATAATCTCTTAACATGTTTCACAACATTCAAAACAGAAAGGGATTTCACAGTATTTGCCCCACAATCAATGCAACAAGCCAATGAAGGATGTATTATCTTTGTGTACCTCTATTTTTACCCCTATTAAAAAGAAATCAATGATTAAGCAATAAAAGTGACTTTTATAATGCTGAGTGCCTTATAAAGCTAGTTTATGTCCTTATACTGTATATGCAATAATATAAAAGCATAAAGCACCAGTTCCATAATACCCACAATGTCCACAATGACATATGGGGTCACCCTGGTGCCAATCATCTAAAAATCTGGCATCATGTCTATCAGTGTCTGGCAGCAAGTGAGGAAACATGAGACCTGGCAACCTGAGACACCAGATTTAAGGTTGACGGCTGATGGGCCGGGCCAATGAACACTTGATGACAACTAAACACAGTATTGTATAACAAGTCAAGAAAAGACTAAAGCATTTCACTTGCTTCATGATAACTGGATAGTAAACATGATCTCATGCTTGTAAGCGAAGGACAACCTTTGGACGCAATTTAACGTAAGGGAAACGAACAGTCCTTGTCAGCTCTTTACAGCGACCTTTGGCGGTGCAGAGACGCTCCAACAAAGACGACTTGTTTTCTGTTTTCTCCCCCTTTTGTGCCACAGCGCAGGCACTTTGGACACACATCAGCTGACACTCATACAAGACTGTTGCCCTGGTTACCAGAGCCTATCAAAAGGCCCGGGATTAAGGGGGAGCTTTGGCAGGGACAGGAGGGGGAGGAGGAGGAGACGGCTGTTGGCTACTAGACGACCGGCTTTGCTTCGTCCTGGCAGGCTGGAGGCGGATCTGTGGGCCGATTCACGGACACCTACTGCGTTACCAAGGTTTCGACTGACATCATGCTTCCTCTTACACATCGCACGTTTTTTTAGAGACACAGCGGATCTACGCTCTGACGTACCCGCCCACATTATGAGAAAAACCTCCTTCAACTGGCAAATGTTTCACCTTCGGTACGAGACACACCCACAGGCAGGATTGCAACAGGCCGACCTTTCAGAAGCACATTCTTTTCAACTGAGCTGATCAAAACAACTTTGTTAGCCAATATACAGGATTAGAGTAATCTACTACAACACTTTGTGGAAATAAAGTGGAAAGCGAGGACCGTTTCTTTGGTAACAGAGTGCTATTTTGGGGGCCTTGGCAGGGCAATCTGCTCTAATGAATGAACGAGCAGAGCCTAAAGATTCGGCCGGCATTAATAACGGACCAAAAAAAAGAACAACAGTTTAACAGGTCAAAATGCTGAAGCAGCCAGGTTTCACACCACACCAACATGTTTGTTGATGAAGTGAAGGGAATCATCAAATCATTCATTACAACGACTGACTAACCAGCCAGCTTAGACATCACTGTGTAAATCCATTCACAACAGCAAAATGAGACTCATCGACATTTTTTACATTAACCATTAACATTGGTGGGGTAAAGGAAGGATTTACCAGCTTTCAAAACTTCACTGTGTTTATGAGAGTGAACTTGGGTCAACTGTTTTTAACATACTTTTACATTTAACAACAAAGGAAACATGCCAACTGTTAAAGGGATAGTTCAATTTAAAGTCCATTTTATCCCTTAAAACTCATCTTTAATCACCAAAATGAAATATTTAAAAGTTTTTTCCTGTGAAAAACTTTCTTCATGCCTTTAAATTGCTTGATTGTAACTCTGCACCCTTGCTTCATGTTGATTCATGAATATGCAAATTAGCCCCACCTCCACTCACTCGCGCCAGCTCAAAGACCCACTCGGCCAACTTACTAATGTAAATGCTACACAATGGTATCGCTCTTTACAACATGGACACATAACAGTAATGGTATTTATTAGGGCTGTCAAACGATTAATCGCGATTAATCGCATCCAAAATAAAAGTTTGTATTTACATAATATATGTGGGTGCATTGTGTATAATTATTTTATATATATAAATACACACACATGCATGTATATATTTAAGATATATTTTCATGTATATAGATTTATATAATTTATATATTATATATAAATATAAATATTTTACATATACATAATATTTTTTTCTTAAATATACATGCATGTGTGCTTATTTATATATATACAAAATAATTATACACAATACACCCACATATATTATGTAAACACAAACTTTTATTTTGGATGCGATTAATCGCGATTAATCGTTTGACAGCCCTAGTATTTATATGATTAGCCTTTTGCTTGACTACGTTATCAAACAGCTAATATTGTGTGTTATGCCTGGTTCAGATTACACGATTTTATCCCGATTTTGGCACGATCCGTTTGACGTAGGGTGGGGATTCGTAAACGACAACGGGCGTCGGGACGCAAGATTCGATCGTATCATCTCGTATAGTGCGTCATAGTGGGCGACAACCTACGTCGCGTCTGCGATGCTTCACGACATCACGACAAAAAGACTAGCATGTTTAAATTTTTTAGCGGTCGTCCACGACGGTTCCGTCACATGTATGAGGTTGACCAATAGGAGCACAAGCTTTTCCGTACACAACTTTCAAAAATGGCGAAATGAAAGATAGACGATGGTGCTAACGTTAAAACTAAAAGTAAAAATATATAAGAAAACAATATTTTACCTCAAGTTCTCTGGAGGATTGACAGCCCATACTGTCCTCTTCAAGCAGGTTTCTCAAGTCTCACGCAATGGCCGTGAGACACACGCAATTCAACCAGTTCACACACTCACACGCCACACCGTGTATTTCTCACGCTGAAAAGGCAATGCCGAGCAATTCAGGAGTGTGTCCATTGTCGGGTTTTCTTTCTTTTTTAAACGTTTTTCTGAACACAGGACAGCCAATACAACACTCACAGCTTCATCCATTGTTTGTTTACGGTCGTTTCCGGAAGTCACTCGCTACTAGTTTCGCCTTCTCGATGACGGCACGCGAGGACTGGTCAGAAAGCAACGTGTAGTCTGACATGTGACAAGATTTTAGGAGTCAAAATCGCGTAATCTGACACAGTGACTATCGTAACAGACAAAAAAAATCATGTAATCTGAACCAGGCATTACTCAAACCATGTTCCCATTCGGCGTTCGCCATTTCAGCTGCCTTCTAACAATCATCAGAAAGGCTTTAAACAACTCAGAACGTCAGTGGAGACAGACATATAGTTCATCATAACATTGTAATAAACAAATCTACCCGATTTGTCATAACAACAGAAGAATATACTGGGATAACCTGGCTTCTTTTGAGACTCCCCTGCTAGTTCGCTGTCAATGATATACTAAAGCCCGCCCACAGGTTGACATTGATTGGTTACAAGGTAGTTTGTGACGTCAGAAACACCAGCAATCTTTTGTTCACTGCAGTTTTAAGGACAAAATACTCAGCAATGACATTTGCACATGGTTTGACTTAAAGCATTTTAAAAACACTACACAGACATAAACAACAACTTGATTTTCACCACAGGGGGACTTTAAATTCTGTCATCATTTACTTTCTTTTTGAAACTTACAGTTTCAGATATTTTTGTCTATGCAATGAAAGTCAATGGGGGTACAAAACAACACTAGACTGTTTACTTTCATTGATTAAAAAACACAAATATTTCGGAATTTTCAAAAATTATATATCTTCTTTTGTGTTTCACAGAAGTCATACAGGTTTGGAAAGACATTAATAAAAATTTTGGGAGAACTATCCCATTGAGATCAAATAAATGGAATGTTTCTGCATTTTTTCCCTGTATTTCATAAAGTAAAAGGATTTGTTAAAATGTATCATTCAAAATACATGGACTGACGTCTGAAGTAACAACATAACCATCTAAACGGGTTTCAATAAAGGCGTGACTAACATTCCATTCAGATGACAACAGCAAGAACATACTTGAAGGACGTGTTTCAACACTGATAATCATATTTCTTTTATAATGGCCCGAGTGCTGCAGGATCAGCCTCGGTTCAGTGTGGACAACAAGAATTGCAACATAATATGATATGCTTTGTAAGGTGTCTATAAACATCCTCAAAGAGTTTCACTTTTTTCAAATTCTCATTACTGTTATTCACATCTTTTACTTTTAAGCTTTGTGGTACAAGTCAGGTACTTGTACCACAAAGCTTATACCCTTATTGTGAAGCTTATACTTAAAGCTTTACCCTTAAAGCTTATACCCTTACTTGTACCACAAGGCTTATACCCTTATTGTGTACTTTACACAATATGAATCCATTTCAAGTTTACTTGAGCAAAAGTATAAAAGTAATTGATTATCAAAATGAAACTTCAACAAGCTAAAATGTCACTTTTACTTAGGCTACTAATAATTCAAATATGCAAAAAAATATATATATATATATATATATATTCTTTAATAGACAGAAACTTATTTCACGTGGAAACGTGCTAGTATATTGCTTTTTTTTTCAGGGTTTAACCATGCTTAACTCTTAAGAACTTTATTTCCTTTTGTTTTACTTATCTGGAAATGATACATTTGTACCAGTCGCACAGAGACATTTCCAATGATACCAAACATGAATAAAACTCGATGATACTCATTCACATTAAACCATTTAGATTCTCGGGTGAGTTTTTGGTGATCTTTGCATGGGGGAGAAGGAGTGGGGATGAGGGAAAGAAATGTAGGTTAGCTGACACTTGTCTCAAATGGTGAGTTCAAATGGTAATTTCTAGAGTGGTCGTTCCACAACCAGTTCTTCCAGTTTTTCCAGTCTTACACAGCGGTTCTCCATTTCGATTCAGTCAGAGCTAATCTTCCACTATTCTGTAGCAGTTTTAAAACTAGATAGTGCTAGTATGTTATATCTACACTCACCTAAAGGATTATTAGGAACACCATACTAATACTGTGTTTGACCCTATTTTGCCTTCAGAACTGCCTTAATTCTACATGGCAAATGATTCAACAAGGTGCTAAAAGTATTCTCTAATGTTGGCCCATATTGATAGGATAGCATCTTGCAGTTGATGGAGATTTGTGGGATGCACATCCAGGGCACGAAACTCCCGTTCCACCAAATCCCAAAGATGCTCTATTGGGTTGAGATCTGGTGACTGTGGGGGCCATTTTAGTACAGTGAGTGAACTCATTGTTCAAGAAACCCATTTGAAATGATTCAAGCTTTGTGACATGGTGCATTATCCTGCTGGAAGTAGCCATCAGAGGATGAGTACATGGTGGCCATAAAGGGATGGATATGATCAGAAACAATGCTCAGGTAGGCCGTGGCATTTAAACGATGACCAATTGGCATTAAGGGACCTAAAGTGTGTCAATAAATCCCCCACTCCATTACACCACCACCACCAGCCTGCACAGTGGTAACAAGGCATGATGGATCCATGTTCTCATTCTGTTTACGCCAAATTCTGACTTTACCATCCTAATGTCTCAACAGAAATCGAGACTCATCAGATCAGGCAACATTTTTCCAGTCTTCATCTGTCCAACTTTGGTGAGCTCTTGCATATTGTAGCCTCTTTTTCCTATTTGTAGTGGAGATGAGTGGTACCCGGTGGGGTCTTCTGCTGTTGTAGCCCATCCATCTCAAGGTTGTGCGTGTTGTGGCTTCACAAATGCTTTGCTGCATACCTCGGTTGTAACGAGTGGTTATTTCAGTCAAAGTTGCTCTTCTATCAGCTTGAATCAGTCAACCCATTCTCCTCTGACCTCTAGCATCAACAAGGCACTTTCGCCCACAGGACTGATCATCGAGTGCTGCAGTATGCGGAAAGATCACCGCATACTGAATGTTCTTCCCTTTTCACACCATTCTTTGTAAACCAGAAATGGTTGTGTGTGAAAATCCCAGTAACTGAGTAGATTGTGAAATACTCAGACCGGCCCGTCTGGCACCAACAACCAAGTCACACTCAAAATTCTGACATTCAGTTTGGAGTTCAGGAGATTGTCTTGACCAGGACCACACCCCTAAATGCATTGAAGCACCTGCCATGTGATTGGTTGATAAGATAATTACATTAATGAGAAATTGAACAGGTGTTCCTCATAATCCTTTAGGTGAGTGTATATATGATGTATAGGTCCCTGTTATTTAAAAATACCAATGACTTAGTCATTTGTGAACTGTACTGATCCATTGTCAGCGGTCCTCCAGTCAACTACTGAAGTGAAGCAAAGTATAATTTTATGCTTTGGAATGTAGTGAAGTAAAAGTTTTCCAAAATAAAAAGCCTAAATAAATATAAAAAAAAAGATTAAGCACAGATTCTTGTGAACAAATATGTACAAATACTTTGTTACTGTATCTAATATAGCAATCGTGTCAGGACAAAATATTATTAAAATCAGCAGTGCAGCAGCTAATACTATGTATAAATAAAAGTTTTTTTGAAATAATGGTAATTATGGTAATAGAACTCTTAAAGGGTTAGTTCACCCAAAAATGAAAATTAAGTCATTAATTACTCACCCCCATGCTGTACCAACCTCGTAAGACCTTCGTTCGTCTTCGGAACACAAATGAAGATATTTTTGATTAAATCTGAGAGCTGGATCAGTCCTAGATAGACTGCCTAAGGGACTGGCTCTTGACGGCCCAGAAAGTCAATGAAGAAAATGTTTAAATATTCCATGTGACTACAGTGGCTCAACTATAAGTTTATCAAGCGACGAGAATACTTTTTGTGCGAAAAAACAAATTTGTGTTTTGTGTTCCGAAGACGAATGAAGGTCTTACGGGGTTGGTACAGCATGGGGGTGAGTAATTAATGACTTAATTTTCATTTTTGGGTGAACTAACCCTTTAACAACCCCATGCCATATTATCCCCATTGCTGACATATTGACAAAGGAAGTCTGCACTGGAAAGTGAAATTGACATATCCAAAGGACTTCCTTTTAATTTTGTTTTTTAAATGGCCAATATGCTTTAGTTGAACCATAATTCTAGTAGTCTAGTCTGGTGGTGTTGGATGGTGGTACATTCTCATTGTAAGATCTGTAAAATCGATTTTGTTAATGTCTTTAAAATGCATAAAAATAGGCTTAACATTTATATGCAAAATATAAAATGTTTTACTTCTCTTCAGATTTAGATGTTTAGATGTTCTTGCTGCACTTTACAAAATACTCCTTAATGAACAAAACAATATGGAATTGCACACATTGTTTTTCAGTTCATATTTCAACCAGATAAACACTGACCTGACTGCAATTTAGCATTTAGTCAGATTGTGAATGCAGGGTCTCGTATCTACAGTGGATGATACTGTCTATGAAGCGTTACAGAAAACTAGGATGCAAATAATCTCACTAAATAATGCTATAATATACCGATGTCACACTGAGATAAACTGTGTGTTCCTGCCACATCAGATAGTACCGATACTAATAAACAATGCTGTCTATCCAGCTTTTAAAAAAAAGAAAGCATGAGCATCTACTCATTTGAATTTTTGATCAAATCATTTTCAGCTCTACTTTCTTCAGTCTTAATTGAAAATGCATGGGGCTTTTATTTGGGCCTCCATTATAAATCCATTAGCAATTACCCACTCAGATAGAAGCGAGCTTTCCAGTTCAGTTTTAGTATTAATACAGACTGTTATCAGAACAAAAACCTGGTGCGAGAAGAAGAAAGTCAAATTAACTAATCAAAACAAGGTGCAGTTTGTAGGCCTTCGAGCAAAATATTCAGATTAGGCCAGCTAAATCAAACAATCTACCAAATGTCTGAGCCGGCAAAAAACATAGAAAGCTGTTGAGCAGATAACACAATGTCCAGACATCAGCACCTACATGCAAATGCTAAACAAATGACATTTCAGCTCCATGAAAGCACACTTTAGTGAAGTCAGTCACATAGTCCAGCATGTGCAACAGAGCTGTGTCGTAGTGGTAATAAACAGACTTTGACCGGTGAAGTTCAGCAAAAAGAAAAAAAAAAGATAAATCTTTACAACGTCTTTATTTTTACCTGCGTTAAACCATACGATAGCTGAAATCTGGCTTGAATCTGCCAGTCACTTGACAAATGGAGTCTCTTTGTCACATTAATTTTACATAAGAAGGTAATGAATGTTGTAAACGCGTTAAACAGAGAGCAAGCCGAACCTAAACGACAAAGCCCTTTTAACCGGGTATGCTTCATTTCCCCAAAGTCGACATGGTGAATGTTGCTGTGAGATTGGCAGCACAAAAAACAATCTATTATATGACAGCTTTCAAATAACTAGTCAAATCCCAAAGAGTAACCAATTATGGTTTGCTACAAAATGCATCCTTATATCCTGGTATAGATAGGAATCAATAGGCAACGCTTGCAAAAGAGTAAAACTACTCCGCACAGCCCCCATCCCTGGGGAGGCCGGGGCGATTCATCATCATTTGTTAGGGTTGTAACCACTATAACAGGATGTGAGGGAGTTCCTCTGAGGACCTGCAATGTTCCTATACCGATATCAGGACCCACCATTTGAACACGCAAAAAATCAGGGTTGGATTGAGGTATCCGCAACGTATAAACTTCACCAGGCCATCGTGCGATTTATTTTCAGAATACTATCAAACCAATCTGTTGGCTGACCTTAAAATCATTTAAACACCCCACACCGACAGATCTGTCCAAACAGTCTGGTTCCTGGTCTGACTGGTTTTTGGGATAAATCCCTTTAAGTGTTTTTAGTACAGGAAGACGTAGGAAACTTTCTCAAATGAGGACCAACTGCTATGAGAGGCCAGACAACATTCACTCGCACTCACACACAAAAAAAGTGTTTCAATTGCAACCAAAAAGTTTAACAACACTTGATGCCTTGTATTGTCTTCAACAAACATATCTTTTTTAGTTTATTAGCAATTTAGAAAGTAGCCAATGCTCCCAGAAACAAACTAACTGAACTAAAGAATCTAGAATGCTTCATCATCAATAGGCTAATTATTTTTAAATTCTAAATTCAATAACCTTTTAAGTTCCAAAACTCCGAATTCATGTATCAGATCAAAATATTAATTCACACTATTAGAAAAATGAATAATTTCAAACTTGTGGTGGTTTTTCCATATAAATTTGTATGATGTGATTAGCTAGGAAATGTATGATTTTTTTGGGAAAAAGCAAGCATGATGTCACTCCTAAACCTAACCATCAGTGGGGCATAAGCAGATTGTATATGAAAAACTTACAAATGAGATCGTATGAAATCAAATTAGCTGAGTTGGAATTTCATCTTGAAGATTTATTGCATCACCAGAATTATATGGTGCTTTCAAATTCATGTATTTGGGTCAATGACAGAATGCTCATCTTTTTCTTTTTTTTTTGTTTTTTTTGTTGCAAGTCATTCAAAAAAAATAAATAAATAAAGAATTAAATAAATAAAAAATACTTTGAAACGCATTCTTTGTTGTACTACAAAAGCGGAAAATTTCTAAACACTTAGCAAATGTTTAAATCCAGTTTTTTTTAACTAGGCCCTAGCTAAGAACCAAAATTGTATCATACCTAATTTTATCCTTATCTGTCACTGACCCAAATGTAAAATCGCCTTTCAGGAGTCAAAAAAAAAAGAAAAGAA
Source organism: Pimephales promelas (assembly GCF_988280905.1). Classification (NCBI taxonomy): domain Eukaryota; kingdom Metazoa; phylum Chordata; class Actinopteri; order Cypriniformes; family Leuciscidae; genus Pimephales; species Pimephales promelas. The sequence goes on along the minus strand of NC_142773.1, from coordinate 13,307,043 downwards.
AAAAAAAAGTAAACGACTCCTCGATATTTGAAGTTCCCTGTACTCAGAAAGACGCACCTTATGCAAACACCATGTTTTTGATTTGCTAATTTATTCCTGACTCATTCACTGCCTGCGTACTAACTCAAGTTCACACTTAGATATTTAACAGTTGACATTTACCTCATCCGGACTTAAATTAAACGCTTCGGCTATTTTACTGTACAGCTCTTTGACGTTCGTGAAGCCCTCGATCCTCCCCGTGGGACTCCCGTGCGCGAGCTGCGTGTGAAACACGAGTTTCGGTCGGAGGCTTGCAGGTGGAGCAGGGAGTCCGCCGACTCCGCCACCGTTCACCGCCGACTTCCCGACACCTGGGTGCCCGCTCACCTGCTCGTTCTCCACTAAGTTCGAGCTTTCCCTCGACTTATTTTTCTTTTTCCTGAGTCCCAAAGGCATGTTTGCTCCTCCTGTAAATCCGTAGGGGGAACCGGACGGCTAGAGCATCGAAAGACTTAAAACAACCTGTTGAATGGGTCCTTTTAGTTGGGTGCGCTAGATTCCTCTCTTCGAAAGCGATCCAGAGGCTTAAAAATAACAGGTATTAGATCAGAAATAGACTGTACGCGGATCTACTGTAAAGTCTATCGCCGTTGAGACGCAGACAGACACAATGGACAGCTCTATGGCCGAACGCACGCGCGCTACAGGGCGCAGTGACGTCATCCTGAAACTCATTTACCTGGCTCAGGTGTCAATTAATGATTTTTTTTAAGATAAACATACGCCCAAAAAACAAGATTATTGTGTCATAAATACTTTCCTCTCTAATTTTGAACAGGTTAACATTTACGTGCGTGTAGATATAGGCCTATAGCTTATATAGCCTAACTAATAAATAAATAGACATTACGAGTCTAGCCTATTCATACTTTCCTCCAATATGCCTACTACAAACAATTTTTTAGGCTTTATTATTGTGACATTCATTCTTAATTATTTAGTAGCTGTTTTCGTTTAGGCCCGAAATTCTGCTTTCATCATTCTAATATGATAAATGATTCTCTGTAGCAAAGGTTGCTGATTTTTTTTTTTTTTTTTTTTTTGACCTAACTTCACTCATTTTTTTATTTTTATTTTTTTTTTCATGTGGCGTCCTCTGGCGGATGTTTCAATGAATCACTTGTGTACAGTTGTTGAGTTTCTATACCTCCTACAGTTTTTATTAATCGTATCATAAGGATTTAGTAATAAACTTCCAAACACAAGACACTAGTAGTAAACGGAGTAAAAATGTAAAATAATACTAAGTATGCAAATGCTCTTCAAATTTTCAATGAATAAAACATTGTATAAACCCACAGCACAAGTCACCATTTTTTGGTCTCTGTCAAAGACAGGTACTTTACGTGAGTCTGTTGCTCACATTTACAGGGATCTGACATATTAAACCTGAAAAGGCATTATGTCTAGCTAAATGCAAAGTATCATGAATGAAGGCAAGTATCCATGGCATCATCACGCAATTCACTTCAAGCCATCATTTACTAAAATTATATAGTTTTTTTGCATTTAGACAGAATGAATAAAGATGAATTTTCTACTTGAAAAAAGCAAACAAACACAGCTAATTTAGTCTGTAAAATACTGATGTTGTATAAGGTTCCAATAAAACATTTAAACAATTCAAATAAAGCGTAAAAAAAAAAAACTAATAATAAAACTGTGGGGAAAAAAATAACATCTCAAACAAAAATTGCACTTTAAGCCTGCACTGTCACTGACATACATAGGCATGCAACACACACACACACAGACACACACATATACATATATATGTATATGTGTGTGTGTGTGTGTGTGTTAGACATATAACATATAACATTTACATAAAAAATAGAAATTGCACATTCTCAAAATTTGATTTGTCATTTTAGTCCACGTATGAGACGAGGGGACTAAATTGTTCATGTAGAAATGTCACTAAAGTCCAAATTCACTTTATGAGACGGGTAAGTGTCTTTTCAGGACATCCTTGGCATTAGATGGCAGACTTTCAGGAAAGTTCACATCAAACTCCACAATGAGGTCCCCTCTTTGCTCTGGATTCTTTGGGAAGGGTAGTCCTTGTCCAGCAATGATCTTCCTCATGCCGGGTTTGATAACATCGGTTATCTTCATATTGCACGTGTTACCGTCGATCGTCGACACGGTGACGGAGCAGCCACACAATGACTGTGTGATCAAAGAAATAAAATACAGTGGTTAGCAGGATAAGAAATATTCTTTAAACTTTAACTTTGTGTGCTATTAGTTTTAAATTTACCCCCGATTAGACTCCAAGTTCAGTTTCTGCCTTAAATTTTAAGTAATCAAATTGGTATATTTTAAGTAAGTTGCTTAGTTAAATCCCGTATTACTTAAAAAATAAAGTTGAACATGGTGACATTATTTTGATGAGACAAGGCAAAGACAATGATACACAAAGGTAGTTTAGTTGTTTAAATTTTAAAAAGTTGCTTTTAACATTTTTAAGTACAATCAACTTGGATGTTTAAGTAATTTCAACTTAAATTACATTAAACTTATTTAAAAAGTGTTAAATCTTGTATAACTTGTAAAAAAGTTCAAAATTGTTTAAGGGTTTGATGACTTACAACAATGCAAAAACATGTTGCCATTACTTATTGATAATATACATTTTACAGTGTGTGTAACTGCATATAAATAGTTTAATTTTACATTGTGATCCATCTAGAAAAAATAATTGAGTTAGGCAAATATACTCAATATTCATGTCTGGTGCGAGCAGCTGTTTGAAAATAATTGGACCTGCTTAGATATGCTAACATTTAATTATTATTTTCAATATTATGAATACATATTCATCCGATTCACAGTGTACTCTTTACACTTTCTTCTTACATGACCAGGATGAGGACAGGAATCTGAGATGTTACAGTACATGTGTGCACAGCTTTCACATTATTAACCACCATCATTTCCATTCAATATACTGCAGATATTGTGTGCAAAAATGAATCTAACTCTTTCCCTTTCAAGACACACAAAGCCTAAAAGCATATTATATTGGTTTGACATGTTTGGTACTCTATGTACATACACCGGACTGTCTATCAATGATTCTGCCATAGAAGTACATCTTGATAGCGGTTAACAGTTTAAGTGGGCGAGCTCTTTTTCTGGCATCTCACAACAGCTGATCGAGCTCATATTCATTCTCGTGTAAACTGCATTATGTAAGAGATGAAATTTCACTCTGAAGAATGTAACGTTTTTAGCTGGGGAAATTTACTAAACAGTGCCTTATAGAAAAACTTGCACAGAATCGAAAGTATAGACTAAAAAAGTAAATTGTAAAAAAAGTAAATTGTTTGTAATTGTAACTGAAAAGCAATACAATAATGATTTGGTAAAAACATGTTACAGTAATAATTTAAACTACAATTTTTAAACAGACAATATGTGTAGCCCTATTTGTTACTGTAATTATAATAATGTAATATTATTGTATAAATTAGATAGATAGATAGATGGATGGATGGATGGATGGATGGATGGATGGATGGTTGGTTGGTTGGTTGGTTGGATGGATGGATGGATGGATGGATGGATGGATGGATGGATGGATGGATGGATGGATGGATGGATGGATGGATGGATGGATGGATGGATGGATGGATGGATGGATGGATGGATGGATGGATAGATAGATAGATAGATAGTTGGATGGATGATGCATGGATAGATAGATAGATAGATAGATGGGTATATAGGTAGATAGATGGGTAGATAGGTAGGATAGGATAGATAGATAGATGGGTATATAGGTAGATAGATGGGTAGATAGGTAGGATAGGATAGATAGATAGATAGTTGGATGGATGGATGGATGGATGGATTGGATGATGGATGGATAGATAGATAGATAGATAGATAGATAGATAGATAGATAGATAGATAGATAGATAGATAGATAGATAGATAGATAGATAGATAGATAGATAGATAGATAGTTGGATGGATGATGCATGGATAGATAGATAGATGGGTAGATGGGTAGATAGATAGATGGGTAGATATGTAGGATAGGATAAATAGATAGTTGGATGGATGATGCATAGATAGATAGATGGATGGATGGATGGATGGATTGGATGATAGATAGATAGATAGATAGATAGATAGATAGATAGATAGATAGATAGATAGATAGATAGATAGATAGATAGATAGATAGATAGATAGATAGATAGATAGATAGATAGATAGATAGATAGATAGATAGTTGGATGGATGATGCATAGATAGATAGATGGATGGATGGATGGATGGATGGATGGATTGGATGATAGATAGATAGATAGATAGATAGATAGATAGATAGATAGATAGATAGATAGATAGATAGATAGATAGATAGATAGATAGATAGATAGATAGATAGATAGATAGATAGATAGATAGATAGATAGTTGGATGGATGATGCATAGATAGATGGATGGATGGATGGATGGATGATAGATAGATAGATAGATAGATAGATAGATAGATAGATAGATAGATAGATAGATAGATAGATAGATAGATAGATAGATAGATAGATAGATAGTTGGATGGATGATGCATGGATAGATAGATAGATGGGTAGATAGGTAGATAGATGGGTAGATAGGTAGGATAGGATAGATAGATAGTTGGATGGATGATGCATAGATAGATAGATGGATGGATGGATGATGGATGGATAGATAGATAGATAGATAGATAGATAGATAGATAGATAGATAGATAGATAGATAGATAGATAGATAGATAGATAGATAGATAGATAGATAGATAGATAGATAGATAGATAGATAGTTGGATGGATGATGCATGGATAGATAGATAGATGGGTAGATGGGTAGATAGGTAGATAGATGGGTAGATAGGTAGGATAGGATAGATAGATAGTTGGATGGATGATGCATAGATAGATAGATAGATAGATAGATAGATAGATAGATAGATAGATAGATAGATAGATAGATAGATAGATAGATAGATAGATAGATAGATAGTTGGATGGATGATGCATAGATAGATGGATGGATGGATGGATGGATGGATGGATCAAATAAATGACCATTGAGCAAATTCATTTGTGGCTCTTCTCACCTGCCGCAAACTGACCCGGACCGGGTACACAATATCAGAGCCCTCTCGTCGAAAGTGGCCGTGGGGCTTGTCTTTAATGACAAACACAATGTCGGCAGGAATCGTGTTTGGCGATTCGTCACCCTCCCGAGGAAACGTGATTTTGGTTCCCTCTTTCCAGCCACGCTTGATCTCAATTGTGAGGATTTTGTCCTCGGCTCTCATGGTCCGACCGTCCGGATTCAAGCGCTTGCGTGAGATTTTCATGCGCTTGGTGCACCCATGAAAGACCTCCTCTAGAGACACCCGGAGCTCGTGGTGGATCGCGGGGTCCTGCTTTCTGCGCGGCGGGACGCCCTGACCAACGTGCCGTTCGCGCGGAAATCCATTTATGTTAAAACTCGTAAAAGAACCAAAGGGGTCACTCCCGTCCACCTCCATGTCATCGTCATCTCGTCCATTGACTTTCCTGCCAAAAAATATCTCAAAAGGATTGGCTCCTCCGAAAAACGTGGCAAACGTTGCATGAGGATCTCCATGGAAGGTGTAGGTGAAGTTGCCTCCTGGCCCGTCGGACGCTCCACCGCCTCCTTTAAGGCCTAAAAATGCACAAATTTGAGAGAAAACATGTGTTATCATGATGGAAGATTTAGGCCAAAGGAAGCATGGTGTTAGGCTTGCATTAGGGTACAACATGGCAAAGGTTGCACCGGGGTAAAAGGGGCCTTTGATTTTATTTTCCTCTACACCACTAGATTGCACAAATAAAAACTTGCCGCAGGACTTTCCAAAACATCCGCTTTTCAAGGTGCAGTGGAAATTTGTCTGATCCTTGACACGATCTTGGGCAGCAACTTGATCATGTGCTAATTTGATCTAGTATTTGATGGTTTTAAAAATGTTGTAGATTTCAGTAGCAAACGAGAATCGCTAAAATTACTGAACATATTTTGAGATTAAGATACTTTCCGTTTGGTTCAAGGTAAATAAAGTAACATGTACGTATTTACGGTAAAAGGTGCCCCTGCTGTCGGGACTAAATGCACATTAATTAGCATGATAATAAAAAGCTACCTGACTTTTTTATTTGTTGACAGGACATGGTTAGATTCAGATGGTAAATAGTTGGGTGTTCACGTTCCAGATAATCAACATATTTATTATGAATATATTTTAAAATATAATCATATCATAAAAAAACTATAACTTATTGTTTACTTACTATATTGTAGATCTATATTAAATTATTATGGGATATCCTTTAATGTTTTCAGAATCTTTTCCTTTTAAAGTAATTTTGTTTCTGTATTTTTTGTACATTTTAAATGACAATTTATTGAACAAAAATGTATTCATTTATCAAAATACACAGAAAAGAGTACAAACTTACCTAAAGTAATTGTTTTGAACAAGAATTAACTTAGACATTTTGAAAAACATTATTTTAAATTAAGTATTTGAAGACCTTGCCAGATAGCACAGGTACCGGTACATCTGTAAGATGTCTGCTAAAGATCTGGAAAACATCTTCAGTGTAAATACATCTAGGTATTTGATGTCCTATTTACATCTGGAAGACGTATTTTTAAGAGTGTTTGCTCATCTGCAAGACGTCGGACGTTTCCTGTCAGATGTCAAATAGACGTTTATAAGATGTCAGTTTAACAGGCATTCTAAATCATTACATCTTAGAGACATCTTCTAAACGTCTATTTGACATTTGCAGGAAACGTCCTATAAACGTCTTGCAGATGAGCAAACACTCTTAAAAATACGTCTTCCAGATGGAAATAGCACATCAAACAGCCTTGTGCTTTCTAAGAGCAGTTACATATATTCTAACCATAAATGTCTTACAGACATCTTCTAGATGTCTATATGAAATCTGACAGGAGATGTCTCAGAGATGTATTGCTGATGAGGAACACTAAAAAAATACATCCTGCAGATGTAAATGCTGACATCAAATAGATCTGGGATGTTCGTGTGCTATCAGGATTTTTAAACAAAACAAGCCACTTTTATGATTGATTTACTTTCACACAAAATCTCCCATCACCTGATACCACGTGCGTACATCATGTAGAGTTTATGCTCCTCTGCAATATACATGTATATAGGACGTTTCCTGTCAGATGTAAAATAGACGTTTAGAAAATGTCTTTAAGATGTTTTTTTTATGATTTAGAATGTATGTTAAACTGATATCTTAAAGACGAATGTTAAAACAGCAGATGCTCTCCTCAGATGAAGTGATTTGACATCTTGCAGACGTAGGCTATGTGAGCTATCTGGCAACGTATTTCTGCAATCATACGTTACATGTGAAACGCACATTTTAGCACCGTTGTAGCTACGATATACAACCCATTGTCTGCCACACTATAAATATACGCGTACAGACCACTTAGAATTAGACAACAAACACCTAATTTCGACGTTTACTGTACTACAAAAAAAGAGCTTTGTTTTCGACTTAAAATATGTTGGTTGCGCACTGCAAGCACAATAAAACCATCACTGACTCCAAATGGGCAACTTTGTATGGTCATACTATATGGATAAATGTCCAGCAATTTATTTTTCATTTCAACATAGCATTGTCTTGTCTATAGCCTACATATTAAAAAGATGAGCAGATGGATTAAGCATTCGTGGTCAGATAATGTTCACGGCTAACACGGGTGTGTTTCAGAGATGGAAGAAGCCTACCTTCTTCTCCGTACTGGTCGTATATTTCCCGTTTCTTTGGATCACTGAGAACTTCATATGCCTCCGCTACCTCCTTGAATTTCTCCTCCGCATTGGCCGCCTTGTTTTTGTCAGGATGCCATTTCAGCGCCTGTTTTCTGTACGCTTTTTTGATGTCGTCGTCTGATGCTCCTTTCGCGATTCCCAATATTTTATAGAAATCTTTGCCCATTTTCTCCTATGCAGAGCGGGTTGGCACGGGCTGCCCGAGGAGTCAGTCACAGTCAGTCCACTGAAAAAGAAGACCGTGAATAAAAGCACCGTCGTGGCTGTCAAACCCTGCCTCTTTAAACCGTGACACAGATGATCAGTTGATCCTGTTGTGTCTGTTTGGAGGCGGTTACTCAGCACTAAAGATCTTGTGTTATTTTAGCCTCTTTAAATAGCCACTGCTCCCTCCCCTGTACCAGTGCAGTTCTGGAATCAGAGGGCGCTTCTAGAACGTGTGAGCTGAAGCACGTCATTTCCCATTTTCAGATAAATCCATTTTCAGATCTAAAATCCTCTCGAACCAGACACGCATGAAACGATGTAAACTAGCATAGCCATTGTCTCTGAGAATCTATCTATCTATGTATCTATCTATGTATCTATCTATGTATCTATCTATCTATCTATCTATCTATCTATCTATCTATCTATCTATCTATCTATCTATCTATCTATCTATCTATCTATCTATCTATCTATCTATCTATCTATCTATCTATCTATCTATCTATCTATCCACACATTCATCCATCCATTAAAAAACAGATGTACCCGCTAAACTATTTATCATTGCTTTGTTACAAAATGCATTCAGTGATGACATCTTTCATTTTACATGAATTCTTTTCGCACAGACACAAACATCACCAAAACTCTAGACAGGTCGATTTGCATGGCATAGGCCTACATACTTTTTTCAAAACGGTTTACAGTAACTTGAGTTTTACTGTAAAACCTAGAACAACACAGAAATGTGCTACATTTCTAGGCTACTAGATTGACCTATTCTAAATCTAAAAAATCTAATAAATAATTAAATGTATCTCATTTTCAACAAGTTACTTTTTCTTTATTTCTTTACTTCTTTATTTCCTTTCTCTTTCTCTTCTTTCTCTCGCCTTTCTTTTTTTGTATTACAGCTTTGAATATTGCTATGTGTGTGTATATATTTATACTGTATTATATGTATAAGGATCATTGATCTACTGTACATATAAGGAAACTTATAATAGAGATACACACTCAACACAATTGTACACACTTCACATAATTACATGTACATATACTTTCTGTTTTTATGTATTTTTGATGGTATCATCTAACTATGTTTTGTTCAATGTTCTGCTTAAAAAAAATAGATTTTGTTAGCAGGTGTTAGTCTTTGAGTTTTACCATCCAAGGGGAAACTCAGGAGCAATTTTGTACTGTAATGGACTTTGTAACAGTGTTTTTAGCTGGTTGATTTAGTGACAAAGTGTGTTTGTTTGTTGACAACTATAACATACTTATAATTTATTATAATTCATTCAACTTTACCAATTAGGTTGCTCTTCAAGGTTTGCACCCAACAAACATACTTTGTTACTCATAAAACAAAAACCATAACAACAGTCATACAGTTTTCTTTAGTAAAATGTATTTGCAAAACAAGAATGTTATGTTTACATTAAAAATATTAACCAATTTTTCCCATTTTGAATGGATGGTAATGAAATCGAAAGACTATCTGCATAAGAGTTCATATACATCTAATTACTTTTCAGTTTTAGATTCAGAATATATTTAAATCTGGCACTACTGTGTATATTATGTTTTAACTTAAGTTTAAAAGTTTTGAGAAAAGTGTAAGTAAACGTGAACATTTTCGTGTAGGTTCATATGAGTTTTGGTGGTTTGTGTCTGAGTGAGAAATGAATTGATAAATTTGAAAGATGTCGTCATTGAATGCATTGTTCTTCAATTATTATTGGCTCCGCATTCAGCAGTTGTAAACAATCTGTCTTTTAGATTATGGGAGACTTTTATGATTCATAATAGGCCTACTGCAGATAACAAAGTTATTATTTTAACGCCTGTAAGTGAAAGTTCTTATAGCGCAAAGCACATCAGAAGCTAAGCACAGTCGATGCAGGCTATTACACGTCATTTTCTGAAAATAGATGGAAAATCTGACATTAAAAGACAGCGCTCTAAGTATAGTAGTGGCAGCCTGCCATCAAAAGATCCTATTTCGTCTTTATACCAACCTGTCCCCTTCACCCAGACTGATTTTGCATGTTTGAAGTAGCCCTATCTTTGAAAAAATATTAGATAAGGAGTCTGAATACACTGTAAAATATGATCAGGTCACGGGTTTGCTTTTAGAAATGACCATGTTTGGTCTTTGAACAATATTGCCAATCCACATAGCCTAGTTTTTTAGATTTGCGGACACACTAAAAGTGGTACTTGAGGCCCACTCAGTGAAACCATTCACTCATAATTTGTAAAACGATTTTAAACTTTTTTTTTTTTTTTTGCTAAATGCTTAACGCAGTTCTCTACATTAGATCAGAAAATAACAGCTCTTGTTTTTCATTTAGAAAACTTAAATGCCACAATCATTTCCCATTCCTCCACCCAACAATCATGTGTGAAAATGGCTACTAATAAATTGATCACTTATAGAAATCGAACCTTAATGTTTTCAGAAAGAATTTTTTTTACCCTCTTCATTTTCGTTTAGTATAAAATTCACTTAGAAATCAAAACTCAATGTTTTGAGGGGAAAAAAGCACCCTTCCATTTCAGTTTATTTGTAAATGCACAAAGTCTTATTTCTATATCACAATACAATACAGATTGTTTCAAAGTAGCTTCACAATAGTAACACATTCAAATTATACTATAAAACAACCCTAATAAGCCAAAAGTCTCATTATTCAGTTCAAGTCACTTCATTAGGCTATTTATTCAGTTCAATTCAATAAAAATTATCAATTGTGTGTATTTGTGCACATAGGCCTACATGTAGCCTATGTGTAACACACTCCCATGCACTCCACTGCTCACTGAACAAGCAATGACACAAGATAGTAGTGTTTTACATTGTTTCACATCTGTGTGTAGCCTACAGTAGTTTGGCATCTGTGCGGCCAATCATTTTATGCTTTGTGTGCAGTTACTGCAAAAACACAATTTTTAAGAGAGTTAAAATAGTTTTGAAAGTCGTGTTTGCTTTTGCAAGAGATGTGTGACGTTTTACATCATGTGTGCGTAATGTGTAGAGTTTTGAGAAATGAAGCCACTGGTTTCAGAAAAGTGTGTGTAAGCAATAAAACACTGTAACACACACCATCGCAGTTCCATCTGCTGGTTAGCCTCGGTACTGCACGACATTTCCCGCTGAGAGGAGGACAAACCACCTCATTGAACTCCATCCTCTGGCAAGAGATATGACTCAGCGTTAATGAGCTCAAAATATACAGACCACAAATTAAGTAGTGAGTTTACTTAATTCTATTTCTCGCATGAATCGTTCTATTTAAATAGCTTTTTGTCTTTTACATCATGGATAGCTTCCGCGGTTTGTTTGATAAACTCGACAGGGATAATGACGGTTTTATATCTCGTGAGGAGCTGCTGAGTGAAATGCGAAGGATAGGTGTGGAACCAGTGTGTGAAAAGGTTCAAGTAAGATTTTCTACTTATATCAATTGCAGAGACTATGTTAAGGAATCATTCTTTTATGTTGCCTATCTGGAGATCTTATTTTCTGTGTGAACAAATTAACAGCCACAATTCTGTCGTTCAGGAAATCTTGTCAAATTATGACCAAAACGAGGATGGACGTCTTAGCTATCAGGAATTTCTTATTTATATAATGGACAGAGAGAAGAAATGGAAAATAGATTTCCATGCCCTTGACAGAAATAAATGTGGTAAGTTGTCTGTGACAATAGCCCATTATTCTTATATTTTTACCGAAACAGCTTATAGTAGGCCTACTGTTATGTTCTCTCAACTAGCTGTATACAAAACAAAGTACCAAAAACAGTGCAAAAATATATATTTTAAATAATTAATATACTGTATCGTATTATTTTATATAGCCTATCACAATATATAGCCTACATTTAAATGGTATTCCATTTTTGTATTTTGTACGTGATGTAACATGAACTGTATTGTCTTAGAACTGCACATTTCAATTTGGATATTACTTTAATAGTCACCTCTGGTAACATCAATCTTACAGTTATTTTTGGAGCCCACAATTACTATAGGGCACATTTCTCAATACTTAGGTCACTTTTTCAAATCTTTTCACACAGTTCTCCTGAACGTCACATTCAAAATGTACTACTGTAAATCTATAAGAACACTTCAAATGCCATTCTTCCATAACGCTCGCAAAGGTTTTCCCCCAACAAACACTGTTCTCTTACGAGAGGTTCTCTCGTATTGCGTAAGCTAGCTTACGCTACGGGAAAGATTCATCTTTGCTGAGAAGTTGAAGCCAAAAAATTATTCCATAATTTTGTAATCATTGTCAACGCAGTCTCTTCTGAGGCAGACCATGAGCGGGCTAGCTAGCGGCTCATTGGTTCGCTCAGAGAGAATGCACGAACCTATGGGAGAGCGGCGCTGAGTCCGCGCCCAATGAGCGGACGGCGCTCGCTCACTGCGTCACAGCCTGCCAAAAGGGGTGTGGCTACAGTGTATAAAGGTCGCTCTCCCAGCTAGTTCGTCGATTCTTTTTCATTCAGCGAGCTACACGCATCCGCTGTCCTGGGAAGAAGCCGCCGTCGTCGAGAAGGCACCTTCTAGCGAGCTCCGGAGTCTGAGGAAGCCGTCCGTCTGCCACCTTCAGCCGCCCAGCAAGCTAGCGCCATCCGACGCGTATCCTTTATTCCATTCCCTAAAAGAGCCGAGCGTCTTTTTAAAGATGCCTCGTATTTCCTGCGGCTCATGCCGCTCTTTACTCGAGGAAGGAGACCGCCACCCCATCTGCGTTCTCTGTCTCGGAGTGGATCACGCAGAGCTCGCCCTCGCTAACGGAGGATGCGACCACTGTGAGGACCTGCCTCTGTCCTCCCTGCGGGCTCGACTGCAGGCCGTCAAAACCGCTCCCGCGCCGCCTCTCACTTCGCCGCGGAAGAAGAAACGCCGCTCCCAGAGGCCGCCGGAGCCCCCTGCGGATCCATGTGGGCCGCCGCCCACCGACCGCTCTCCCTCTCCGCCCCAGCCGGACATTCATTTGCCGCCAAGTGGCCGCTCTGTTGCCTCCGACGACACCGCGGATGAGAAGGACTCCTGTTCGCTGCACGCTTCTGACAGCGAGGATTGGTCGTCGATCGACTCATCGACGAGAGAGTCTGCGGGGACCCGCGCCGGCATCGAGGAGGAACTAACGCGCCTCCTTTCACAGGCCGTCAACCGCCTGGGTCTCGAGTGGTCTCCTCCCCCCGAGCAACCACCGAACCGCTTGGACGGAAAGTTCCTGCACCGGCGCCCGGCCCCTGCCTGTAGCCGGGCTGCACCATTCCTGCCTGAGCTTCACAATGAGCTCACGAAGTCCTGGAATGCCCCTCTCTCGGCCCGTAACCGCTCTGATGTGTCCGCTTCGCTGCGCTCAGTGGACGGAGCCGCCGCGAAGGGTTATGCTGCCATGCCGCCCGTCGAGGACTCGGTCGCCGCTCATCTTTGCCCGCCCTCTGCTAGATGGCGTTCCTCCCCTACGCTTCCTTCAAAAGCGTGCAGAGCGAACTTCAACTTTCATGCCCGCGCCTACAGCGCCGGACAGGCCGCTGCAGCGCTGCATTCAATGTCAGTCCTCCAGGTGCTCCAGAGCGACATCTTGTGCGAAATGGCGAGCAGCGGTAGGAACCCGCCCATCCTCTCGGATCTGAGAAGCGCTACGGACCTTTCCCTTCGCGCCACTAAAGCCGCCGCACAAGCCCTGGGAAAATGCATGGCCGCCCTCTGTGTCGCTGAGAGACACTTATGGCTCACGCTTACCGACATGGGAGATTCAGAACGCGCCGTGTTCCTCAACGCGCCTATATCTCCGACCGGGCTCTTCGGATCTGCCGTCACGGGCATCGTTGACCGCTTCTCCGAGGTACAGAAAGCGACTCAGGCCATGAACTTGTTCCTGCCCCGCCGCGCTAGCTCTTCAGCTGGCCGCTCTCATGAGCCACCTGCCAGAACTCCACAGCAGCGCCCGCCTCAGCAGGCTCAGCAGCCCCAGCGTAGACAGGGCGGCCGCCCTCGCTCTCGCTCTGACAGCCGCCGCAGACAGCCTCCTCCCCGGGGGCCTCGACCCAAGATCGCGCTGAAGCCCGATCAACAGAAGTCTGCCTAGCACAGCTGAGAAAAAGGCGGCTCTCTCCCGCTGCGACCGGACCGCCGTCAAAGCTTCGCCCACTGTTAGTCCCCGTCTCACCGCCGACTACAGTAGAGTTTACCGCCACAATCAAGCCGGTTTCCCTGCCCGCTTGCGAGCGACTAAAAGCCGTTTTCACGGCTACCCAGAGAGTTCACAAAAAGAGCATAAAAGCCTCAAGTGTAAAAAATGTGCCCACAAGCATGTGTTCACGTACACACACAAGCACCATATGCCCAAGGTCTCTCACGGAGCGAGCGCTATCCGCTCCAGTAGCAGAGAACATAAGCACGCCCACGAGCCCGTGCGCGTGTCCCCCCTCTGCCCGCTCTGTCACACGGCCCATAAACTCCTCTCTGAGTGTAAGTCCCGTTGCCATCCACATTATAAGCGTGCCCACACCCAGTGTCCAGCCCGCTATGTGCAGCAATCAGGGCGAAATCGCCATTCAACCGCTAGCCGCATGCTACGAAGCGTGGGAAGCCATCCCCGGCATCTCCCCGTGGGTTTTAAGCATAATAAAGAATGGGTATCGATTACAGTTTCGTCGCCGCCCGCCACGCTCGCTCGTGCGGCTCGAATCCACTGTCAGCCGCCCGCTATGAACACGCTTCGCTTAGAAATAGCCAAGCTACTGCAGAAGGGCGCTATAGAGAGAGTCCCGCCATCTATGACCGAGTCGGGGTTTTACGGCCGTTATTTTCTGGTTCCCAAGAAAGACGGCGGCCTCAGGCCGATCTTAGATCTCAGGGCTTTGAACAAAGCGCTCATGAAAAGACCGTTCAAAATGCTCACAGTCAGGAAACTCCTCGCGCACGTCCGCCAGGGGGACTGGTTCATCTCTCTAGACCTGAAAGACGCCTATTTTCAGATCCAGATAAACCCTCATCACAGGCCATTCCTACGTTTCGCCTTCGAGGGCCAAGTTTACCAGTATGCCGTTCTCCCGTTCGGCCTATCCTTAGCACCCCGTACGTTCACAAAGTGCATGGATACAGCGCTCGCCCCCCTGCGAAGTCAGGGGCTGCGCATACTGAATTATCTGGACGACTGGCTGATTCTAGCAGATTCCCAGACGGAGCTGCTGTCGCACCGCACAGTTCTCCTCAACCATCTGGAAGTGCTGGGACTCTCTGTCAACTGGACAAAGAGCTCTCTCCAGCCCAGTCAAACTATTTCGTTCCTGGGAATAGATTTGAACTCTGTCACTATGACGGCTCGCTTATCCACACAGCGCGCGCCGTGTTCAGCGCCTAGCCGCCTCTTTTCAGATGGGTACCCATACATCCCTGAAATCGTTTCAGAGGACGCTGGGTTATATGGCTTCAGCCTCCGCTGTGCTACAGCTGGGTCTTCTGCACATGCGCCCCCTTCAACTCTGGTTAAAGAGCCGCGTATCCCACCGCGAGTGGACGACGGGCCGCCAGTTGATCAAGATTACTCAGACATGTATCACTGCACTGCAGCCATGGTCAGTAATCGAGTGGTTTCAGAGGGGCGTTACCATGGGGACTTTTTCTCGCCGGAAAGTCATCTCGACAGACGCATCCAACTCGGGTTGGGGTGCGGCTTGCGAGGGCTCACCGGCCGCCGGCCAGTGGTCGAGCAACGAGAGTTCCCTACACATAAACTGTCTGGAAATGATCGCGGTCGAGAACGCGCTGCTGTTTTTCCTCCCGCGCATACACGGTCACCACGTCCTGATTCGCTCCGACAATATGGCCGTGGTATCATACATCAACCGTCAGGGCGGCGTCAGATCCAAGAATCTCTTTCATCTGACACGCCGCATCCTATTGTGGTCCCAGAGTCACCTGCTCTCGCTCAGAGCGACGCACGTACCGGGCCACCTGAACGACGGTCCAGACATGCTTTCCAGGAACCTGGTCTCCCCCGGAGAATGGTCCCTGCACACTCAAACAGTCCAAACGCTGTGGCGCCTATTCGGCAGAGCGGAGATAGATCTTTTCGCGTCAGAAGAGAACGCTCACTGCCCAATATTCTTCTCAAAGAGCGAGGACGCGCTAGCCCAGGATTGGCCCCGCCGCCAGCTCTATGCTTTTCCCCCGATTTCTCTGCTACCGCAGGTCATTCAGAGAATCAGGGACTCACGCCACTCGGTGCTCCTCATAGCCCCGCGCTGGGAGAATCAGATTTGGTTCCCGGAGCTAACGCGGCTGTCACAGACAGCCCCGTGGCCCATTCCAATCAGAGCAGATCTCCTCACTCAAGCCCGCGGCTCGATCTGGCATTCCCATCCACAGCGCTGGGCGCTTCATGCATGGGTGACCAACGACTACGCGTCGAATTGCCAGAAGGGGTTCTGAACACGATCAAACACGCCAGAGCGGATTCTACCAGAAAGCTCTATGCTGCAAAATGGTCTGTGTTCTCCAAATGGTGCACCGACAAAAATTTGGACCCACGGACGTGCGAGGTTTCGTCTTTGCTCGTGTTCCTTCAGGAGATGCTGGATAAGGGCAGGTCCCCATCCACTCTTAAGGTTTACGTGGCAGCCGTCGCGGCGTTCGTTAAACCCCGGCGCGCCCAGTCTCTGGGCAAAGACGAGCTAATCATCCGCTTCCTCAGGGAAGCCAGAAGGATGAATCCCCCTCGCCCCCCTACGGTGCCGGTCTGGGATCTTTCTATAGTTCTAGAAGCTCTGAAAGCCCCACCGTTTGAACCACTTGAGTCCGTGGAGCTTAAATACCTCTCGTTAAAAACCGTTCTTCTGACGGCACTCGCCTCAGTAAAACGTGTGGGGGACATTCACGCGCTGTCTTCGAGCGCCGCGTGCCTGGAGTTTGGACCGAATGACTCCATAGTCATTCTAAAACCTAGACACGGTTATGTTCCGAAAGCGATTGGTACCCCTTTCAGGGCGCAGGTGATCTCTCTATCGGCGCTGCCTGCATCCGATAGCGAACGTGACGCTGACCGCCTCTGCCCGGTTCAGGCTCTCAGAGTGTATACTACACGCGTTGCCGCGTTCAGACGCTCAGAGCAGCTGTTTGTGTCGTTCGGTGGCCGCACCAAGGGTTTAGCCGCCTCGAAACAGACTCTATCCAGGTGGATAGTAGACGCGATTGCCTCTGCTTATGCCACTAAAGACCTGCCTTGCCCTCTGGGCATCAGGGCTCATTCCACCAGAGGCATGGCCTCATCGTGGGCATGGTCCTGCGGAATTTCCATTCACGACATTTGTGTGGCCGCGGGATGGGCCTCCCCCTCCACTTTTGTCAGATTTTATAACTTGGAAGTTCCAGCCTTACAGGCTAAAATTCTGGCGGTCTAATACGTACAGCTGTCCTATAGAAAGCCGCACTATCGGGAGTTCCATCACACCGGCTCACCCCTTGTGTTCCCCTATGTGCTTATGCATTACACGTCACGGCCCGCTTTGCCGGCCGCCTTAGGGCGTTTTGCACTAGATGATAACGGCCGCTAGGCTGGCCGCCTTATTATCTTTATCCACTTAAAGATTCCCCCGGTGTTCCCCCCTGGGATGCTTAGTGGTTACTTAGCGCGCACGGCGTTGACCAGGTGTTCCCGTAGCGTAAGCTAGCTTACGCAATACGAGAGAACCTCTCGTAAGAGAACGAATCGGTTACCTAACGTAACCTCGGTTCTCTCTAGATGAGGGAACGAGTATTGCGTTCCCGGCCGTGCTTGCGCCACTAGCGTTTCGCTTCATGCTACAGAATCGACGAACTAGCTGGGAGAGCGACCTTTATACACTGTAGCCACGCCCCTTTTGGCGGGCTGTGACGCAGTGAGCGAGCGCCGTCCGCTCATTGGGCGCGGACTCAGCGCCGCTCTCCCAAAGGTTCGTGCATTCTCTCTGAGCGAACCAATGAGCCGCTAGCTAGCCCGCTCATGGTCTGCTTCAGAAGAGACTGCGTTGACAATGATTACAAAATTATGGAATAATTTTTTGGCTTCAACTTCTCAGCAAAGATGAATCTTTCCCGTAGCGTAAGCTAGCTTACGCAATACTCGTTCCCTCATCTAGAGAGAACCGAGGTTACGTTAGGTAACCGATTCGTTACTCATAAAACAATCCGAAAAACGCACACACTCAACAAGAGCATTAAACAGGAGTTTTCTTTTGTAAAGGATTAAACTTGGCCAAACAGTTAATCTAAACAGTAAACCAACAAAACACTTCATGTAGCCTGTCTCATAAGCTCGTTCCACCATAACACTGGCAAAAAAAAAAAAGCATTTTACTGCTTGTTTAAATTGCTTACTGTAATACGATGGGCTAAAGCAACACAATTACTGTACATTCTGTCATAACATTCTGTGTTCAATCCCAACCTGATCTCATGGCAATTCGGACGAATTTTACGAGGTGGCTAATTCATACAAATTTATACAACTTCAACAAATTCGTATGATTTTTGCTAATTCGTACATATTTTACGAGTTACCAAATTCGTTTAAATTCTTACGAATGACCTACTCCTGACCCCGCCCCTAAACCTACCTGTCACGTGGGTTTAGACGAATCGCACGAATTCGTACGAGTGAGGTCATTCTAATTCGTACGAATTAGCCACCTTTTAATTGCTCGTACGAATTTGTACGAATTGGTCGTGAGATAGCGTTGAAAATAAGCTTGTTATGTTCCACCATAACACTGGCAAAAAATAATAATAATTTGCTGCTTGTTTAAATTGCTTAATAAAAATGGGCTAAAGCAACACAATTGCTGTACATTCTGTCATAACTTAAAGGGTTAGTTCACCCAAAAATGAAAATTCTGTCAGTATTTACTCCCCCTCATGTTGTTCCAACCCCGTAAGACCTTCGTTCATCTTCGGAACACAAATTAAGATATTTAGGATATTAAAATCGCTCCTGCATACAGTCCATAGGCTTCTTGAGGGACTGGCTCTTGCTGTCCTCGAAAAGTAATTGAAGACATCGTTAAAATAGTCCAAGTGACTACAGGGGCTCAATCTTAAGTTTATCAAACGACGAGAACACTTTTGTGCGCAAAAAAACAACAAAAATAACGACTTTATTTCAACTATTCACTTCCTTCTCCATAAGCCTATAGTCCGTTAACGTAGTGTGATTGCGTAGAGCTACGTCACACGTAGGCTCACTATTGGTCGACGCTGGTCATGTGTGTGTGATGCGTGTGACGTACAATAACAGAAGCTTACGCTATTAAACTAGTTAGCTGACTCGCGCAGAGGGAGAAATAAACGAATAGTTGAAATAAAGTCGTTATTTTTGTTGTTTTTTTGCGCACAAAAGTGTTCTCGTCGTTTGATAAACTTAAGATTGAGCCCCTGTAGTCACTTGGACTATTTTAACGATGTCTTTTATGACTTTTCGGGGACGGCAAGAGCCAGTCCCTCAAGAAGCCTATGGACTGTATGCAGGAGCGATTTTAATATCTTAAATATCTTAATTCGTTTTCCGAAGATGAACGAAGGTCTTACGGGGTTGGAACAACATGAGGGTGAGTAAATACTGACAGAATTTTCATTTTTGGGTGAACTAACCCTTTAATTTGACTGTGTTCAATCCACTTAAATACATGTCAAATTTAAGTTTACTTAATCCGTTTGTTTTGGGGTTACATGATTGATTTGTGTTGCATTACTATAAGTTTAACAGTTTTGAAAAGAGTCAAAATTTTGGTGGTATTTGTGATTGATAATTGAATTTATATTTATTTGAGAAAATAATTCATATAAATTGAAATGTTTGAATGAATGAATGCATTTTGTGCCAAAGCAATGATAAATGATCCACAGTTTATCTCACATAACTGTGTAAAGAGTTTTGAAAAGTGACCCAAGGCTATTGAGAAATGTGTCCTAGCGATTGTAAAAAAAAAAAAAAAAAAAACTGTAATTAAAAACATGCTTTTTCTGTGAAGCTGCTTTGAAAAAGATATGTATTGTGAAAAGCGATATAGAAATAAATATGAATTGAATTGAAAATTCTTTCCTCTGATTAGGGGCAATTGACCTGGAGGATATCATGACTCTGTTTAAGGAATTAGGTTTGGTCATATCAAAACCCAATGCAAAAAGAATCATTCAAATGTAAGAGACCTGATGCTGCTGCCTTCACACTTGCAATATTTTATAATGATATTTGATATTAATTTCTATGCCATTGGTAACAATGCCATAGAAAATAAATGTCACTTCAAGATCACTCAATGTTTTTGTATTATGGGGTCAGATACCTTGACATTACAGATTTATGTAAATCTTACAGTAAATAGACCTTGTGTTCTGATACAGTTTATCTTAAATGCATGAAATGCTTAGGAATTTGTAGTGATTGGATTATTAACATTGAACTCTTATTGTCATTAGGATGGATGAAGACAACTCTATGACAGTAGACTGGGACGAATTCCTCCAGCACGTTATAATCAACCCAGCAGAAAACATTGGAGAGTTAGTATCTTCCTGGAAACATAACCTGGTAAAAAAAAAAGAAATCAGCTATTTCACAAATGCCTTTCTTTAAAATAATAATTGACCCAAAAGGGAAATTATCTCATCATTTACTCACCCCAGTGCTATATCAGATGTGTCTGACTTTCTTTCTTCTGCAGAACACTTCCATTTCAGCTGGGTAGATCCATCCAGGAATTACATTTTTTTCTAAAAAAAAAAAAATCTATATATGAGACATTGATTATGCCATTGGAGCCATATTAATTACTTTTATACTTTATGTGATTTTTGGAGAATCAAACTTTTGGTCACCAATCATTTGCATTGTGTGGACCTAAGATAGCTAAGATATTATTCTAAAAATATTTGTGTTCCACAGAAAAAGTCATACTTTACATAAAGACATGAGTAAATGAGGGGAAAATGTCAATTCTTTCAAGATTTTGCACATCTTGTGAACTGTTCATCATCAGATTTAAAAAATGATGTTGACTTTGTAGGTGTTTGATGTAGGAGAGAGTCGCTCTTTGTCTATTGAGTTAACCCAGGACGGGACTGACCTGTCGATCTGGGGGAACTTTATACTGGCCGCAGGCCTGGCAGATGCAGTGTCCAGAACTGTGACAGCACCAATCGACCTGTTAAAGACACGACTTCAGGTATATTTTTTTGTCAGTCAAAAAATTTAAAAATGTTTCCACCTTTGCTGTTAAATTCACTTAAATGTCTTTGATTTTAAATCCAAAGACATTAAAGGATGAGCGTTGTTGTTGTATACAACTCAAGACCCACCTTAGAGAAATGATTGCTCAAAATGACTCATATAATTGGTTTATTTTTCCTGTAAAGAAAGATCATTTACATATTCAATAAAAAAAACAAATAATAAATATTAACATACTTCTCCAATTGATTGATTAAATTACAGTAAGAATTACAAACATTAAACGTTTTTTGAAATGTTGTTTAATTATGCAAATGAGGCATTATCTAATTAAATATTCCCTTCATTGCGTACATTTCCACAACCGCAATTTAAACATTGGAATAAAAAAACAGGTTTAAAATTTATGTTTCATTTTGTTGCTTTCATATTAGAGTTAATGGTTTTTACAGCAGGGATTTTGGATTTCTCTTTTAAATATTGCATAAATAAGAAAATACTCTCAACTGCCAGAAAAAAATACAACTTTGGCCAGTCAATCTTTTTATTCTATATAAGAAACCTATATATTTTGAGCTGGCTTAAAGGGATAGTTCACTTTGAAATTAATTTTTGATATGTTCTAGGGCATCCAAGATGTAGGTGTCTTTGTTTCCACAGTATTTTCAGTTTTGATATTTGTAGGTCAAACCGTTCTTGTCTGTCAGTCATACAGTGGAGGTCTATGGTCACCACCTCAAAGAGCATGCACAAGTCCAAATTAAACATGATTTAATATAAATGTAAGTACACACTGATGGCCTAAGACACGAAACGTGCGGTTTGTGTGAGAAAACAAACAGTTTTTATATAGTTTTACCTTGTTTATTTACCAATTTAGACCTCCATTATATGACTGACAGACAAGAAAGATTTGACCTAAAAATATCAAAATTGAAACTACTGTGGAAACAAAGACACCTACATCTTGCTAAGCTACATCTAAGCTAAAACATCTAAGTTAACTATCCCTTTAACTCAAATTCACACGGATCTGACTAAGAAATGGCTAAAAACGCTATATTCTGCTGCCAGGCCAGTAGGTGGCGATGTCAGTTTGTTATTCGCCTACAGACTGAACACACTTGCACAGGACGTCATAGTTTTCACAAATTCATGGTTTTGTTGTTTACACAGAGACAGTAATGGTATCGTTCTAAAAAATGTGCAATTTGAAGGCCGTTTTCACCAAAACTGAACTTCAATTGTTGCAAAACTGGCCACAAGCCATTAAGCAGCTCTAATGAAGACAGTCGTGTCGTCATTAAGCTCAATTTAGTTCAAAAGTTGGTTCTCATCCAAAGGTGTCAGTGCAGTGAAATCGATATGCAGTATATGATACTGGATATTACTATTTCAGTTAAATTGGGAGTATATGTGTTATGCATTTGTAATACAATTTGTTGAGTGTGTGATCTAACAATACAGTAGTAGCCTAACACACTGCAATATACTGGATAGGTTTTTGGATCCAAAGCTGTGTCTCTGGGACTCCGAGAGCTGAAGACTGGAGGTTTTAGATCCTTGTGGCAAGGAAATGCTGTGAATGTTCTTAAAGGAACACCTCAATCAACGCTTCAGTGCTTCATCTATGCCCAGGTGAGCACTCAAACATGCACAAGCATTCACTCACATGTGCACAGATGCTCAAACATTCTTGATGTTACCCTCCCAACAGATGAGGATGAGCACTCTGGGCGAGAGGGACAGTCTGTCAGTCCATCAGAGGTTTGGACTGGGCTGTGTGTCAGGGGCGGTGGCACACGCTGTGTTCTACCCCTTAGAGGTATCACAGTGACACAACAGGTTGGAGCTCCTTACTGTTAGGTGTTGTCTGTCAAATATGTCGTTTTTCAGAGTACAATACACCTTGCGTAATTGGATTTTTCTTTCTCCCTTCTTTACTCTCCGACAAAGACAGGCAAAGGTTTTTTTAGTGATAATAAATTTTTTTTTAATCTTTGTATTGGATGATTTTTATGCTCCCAAAAAGAATGATGGCAAATGTAATTTTGTCACACAAACTTGTTGCATAATATAATGGATAAATGCATAAATAAATGTCTAGATTTCTGCCTCAGATTAAAAAAATTGAAATTACAATTATTGTCTGTAATTGTGGCAAACGACCCAAGGTTATTATAGTTAACTAAAACCATTAAAAAAATTCTACTTGAAATAAAATTAAATACAATAAAATCATATAGAAATGTAATTTTATTTCAGCTAGTTTCTCACTTTCATTTAGTTTAACTTGATGTATTAAAGCAACTAAAACCAAAGCTAATATAAAAAATTAATAAAAACTACATGGAAATATTAAATAATAAAAATGACAAAAAGAAAACATTATTTAACCAGCAACATTATTTAAGACTTAAGACATAATACTTTATTAGCTAAATTTAAAATTCAATTTAATTCAAAATAAATAAAGCTATAGTATCTCAATGATACTAAAATAACACTGATTGTGACATAAAGATTAAAATGTAATTCGAGGTATAAACTAATAACTGTAAGACTTTACAATAAGGTTTAATTTGTTAACATTAATTATCGTATTAAAGGGTCAGTTCACCCAAAAATTAAAATTCTGTCTTTACGCACTCTCATGTTGTTCCAACCCCGTAAGACCATCGTTCATCTTCGGAACACAAATTAAGATATTTTTGAAACTTGCCGGCCTCGAAAAGTTATTAAAGACATCATTAAAATAGTCCAAGTGACTCCAGTGGCTCAATCTTAAGTTTATCAAGCGACGAGAATATTTTTGTGCGCAAAAACAAACAAAAATAACGATTTTATTTCAACTATTCACTTCCTTCTCTATTGCCTCTAGTCAGTTAACATAGTATGATAGTGTAGAGCTACGTCACACGTAGGCTCACTATTGGCCGACGCTGGTCATGTGTGTGATGTGTGTGACGTACAATAACAGGAGCTTACGTTATTAAACTAGTAACCTGACTCGAGGCAGAGAGAAATAAATGAATAGTTGAAATAAAGTCGTTATTTTTGTTTGTTTTTGTGCACAAAAGTGTTCTTGTCGCTTGATAAAGTTAAGATTGAGTCACTGTAGTCACTTGGACTATTTTAACGATGTCTTTAATAACTTTTCGAGGCCGGCAAGTTTCAATTCCTCAAGAAGCCTATGGACTAGTATAGAGGAGTGATCCAGCTCTCAGATTTCATCAAAAATATCTTAATTTGTGTTCCGAAGATGAATTTTTGGGTGAACTAACCCTTTAACTAACACGAACTAAACAAGTTTCTAAAACACATCTGTTTATTGTGTTCATCACTTCACAGTGCATTAACCA
The DNA here is from genome assembly GCF_988280905.1 of Pimephales promelas. Taxonomy (NCBI): domain Eukaryota; kingdom Metazoa; phylum Chordata; class Actinopteri; order Cypriniformes; family Leuciscidae; genus Pimephales; species Pimephales promelas. The sequence continues at coordinate 13,282,334 of NC_142773.1, read as the reverse complement.
ATATTAGAAAAATGCAACTTTTTAAATTGGATAATGTATTAGTAAATGTTGAAATCAACATTAACTAAGATTAATAAATGCTGTAAAACTATTGTTCATTAGTTAAAGTTAACTAATGTAGTTAATAATGAAACCTTATTGTAAAGTGTTACTGTTATAACTACAAGAAATACAGTCGCTGTTCCAAGAAATAAAGCCACAATTTTAAAATATTAAGTTACAATATGCCATTTCAACTCACAATTATTAGAAATGTGAGGTAAAGTGACATTGTGAGATATATTGACACAATTATGAAAAACGTGTAACTGAGAAATAGTCACAATAGTAAGTCACACAGTACAAGTACTTTCCATATTAGTTATTTTTCATCACTAATCCAAAGTGTTTAGTTAACATTCAGAACCCCGGTTATCTTCCTTGACTTACAGTACATATACTGTAAGTTGATTGACGTTGTCTTTCTTTTTTCCAACGGCAGGTGCTGAAAGTGAGACTCAATCTCCAGCCGGCCGGCACCTATAATGGAGTACTGGGATGTGCCAAGCTGATTTACCAGAACGAGTCCGTGGCAGCTTTCTACCGAGGGTTCAAGCCCAGCATTCTCTGCATGATTCCTTATGCTGGAGTGGAATGTGCAGTGCATCAGGTATTCCAGATGAGAGGAGGTATCTGAGTATTCATTTAAGAAGAAACTACAAAACTGCTTTTACTTTCAGGCAGAGCGGCTTTATTTTCTTCTCACAAAGTCATCAGTCATTAACATGAAACCTTTCTCCTCTTGCAGTCAATCATGAGCTGGGCAAGACAGGATCAAGAGCAAGTCAGTGACTCCAAGCTGTTCCTCTTCAGTTTTGCTGCGTTTGCATCGGGACAGGCCACCAGTTACCCACTTGCTGTCATTAGGACACAACAGCAAGCTCAAGGTGAACGTTAAACCTGAACTGAGAATATTTACTTTCATCAACGTTTTCCTTTATCAAAACAAAAATGTCTTCCAAGGCTTTTAATAATTAATATCTGTGCTGTACAATCTGGCAAATTTTTACTGTCTGCATTCACGCAGCATCAGAAATGAGAATCCTAACAGGGAATGTTCTGACTAACGCTCTGCAAAGGTCTCTTTCAAAGTTATGAAGAAATGTTTTACTACGTTTATTGTTCAAAAGTGATGTTGAAGAAGAATGATAAAAAGGAATGCTCAATTAAAGGTACACTGAAGTGTCATGAAACACACTGAATTATTCAATGTGTTGATGTCATTTCCACTGAAACAGGAAGACAGGGTGGGACATATCAAACAGCCCCTCCCCTTTTTAACCAGCCAATAGCGTTCATGCACCCCAGTGTAAAGCATATTTACACTGTCTGGATCGTTCCCTATCCCCTCGATTTTAGCTGCGGCTTCATTTTATAGTGTAAGGGGCGGGACACTTTTTTTAGATTCTAGAGAGCATTTGACTGGACAGAAAATCTGATGAGAAGCTGAGTGATGTCATCAAAATCATTGATCCATATTGACGGACTGTTTTTTTTTAAAGCTTATATGTTCATCATTGTATTGGAGCACACTAGCAAAACCGGCTTATGGCTTCTACTGAAAAAAAAAAAAAACTTACATTTTGATTTCATGGGAACTTTAACATTCATAACTATGAGAAAAAAAGCATTTTTTAAAGCATTTAAACAAACTGACATTTAGAAATAACGTTTTCATAACTTGTGTTATGTTGTGTTAATATGTTCTCTGAACATCTAAAGGATGTTCATCTCGGACTGTTGAACGAATCAGTATTTGTCTTGTGAATTTCTTTAGCATTTACTAAATATATATCTGTAATTTGATCAGTGTGCTGTTGTCTTTTCTCTCGCAACCTCAGCTTTCTGTTCGACCTCTGGGAAGACTGCGGATGCTCTTCAAGGACTCGTCGGCATCTATGAGAAAAATGGAGTCCGAGGTTTTTATAACGGAATGGGTGCTAGCTTTGTGAGAGCTGTTCCCTGTGCTTTGCTGAATTACACCCTGACCTCAAAATTTGAGACATTGCTTTCTTCATTGTCCTAATGTAGAATAGTGGTTTTGAGTTTTTATTGTTATTTTTTATTTATTTGAATTATGTCAGATCACGTGCATTCCTGTGTTACCTAATGTTGATGACATGTGACTATGGTATGAGTATGTGGTATCAGTTTTTGATATCTGAGCCTTTTAACAAGTACACAAGCACCATATCAGTATTTTGTTCATCTTTGTTGTCATTTGAGTCTGCAACCATATCATGAAATTTTAATCATGTTACCAACCTTCCTGACATCAAAGATCATTATTTGCTTGGTACTATGATGTACTTAATCATTATGACACAAGTGGTAAAGTGAAAAAGTGTTTTTTTCCTCCATAATTGTCTGTTATTTTTGCTTGTGGTCTATTCCCTGGACGTCACTAAAGTATTGAGACACCTCTGCAGAATATGTGTAAATATTAATTTTGCTGTGAGTAAGTTTAACTTGTTGCAGTTAGGCTACTGAGCATACAATTCAATTGTTGCTTTTCCTCTTTATCTAATTATGTATAATTATGTAGCCTAATTCACAGTGTTAAAACTGTAATAAAATCTACAATTGGCAGTATTTAAACATACTAAAAAAAGTAAATTTTTCTTTTTTTTTTTTCTTCACAAAGAACCAAACTATATTAATTAACTGAAACGAAAGAGCGATGCTTGATTATGGTAGATGGAGTAAGTCTCAATGAGTTTCATTGAGCAAAAAAATAAATAAAATAAAAACGGAATAATAGCTGTTCGCCTATTCCTTACGACGCCACAAGAGGACACCATACACATTCATCAGCGAAACGAAGCAAACTGTTCTGGTTACGTGGCCATAGTGACGTCGTCGACAGAGTTGACGTTTCACAAACATGGCGTCGCAGCAGAATGAAGTTGATGAGCTGTTCGATGTAAAAAATGCCTTTTACATCGGCAGTTATCAACACTGCATTAACGAAGCCCAAAAAGTAAAGGTGAGTGTCCTGAAAATATTCTTAATGGCACGAAAGCATTTCTTACTGAAACGCTTAACTTTATAGATTCCACTTGTGCCTGTTAGCATTCGGCTAACGTTAATGCATTAACTGTTATAGTCTATATTTTAACAAGACTGTCATTGATAAATGACAACCAACCACGTGTAACTTGTTTTATGTTTTATATTTCTTTTAGACACCAGGGCCAGAAAAGGAAGCAGAAAAGAACATTTTCCTGTACAGAGCATATATTGCTCAGGTAAGTTCTTTAGCATCAGTCTGTTGTGGTGGTATGTTGGTTTGATGTTAATGAGAGAAAAAAACTAAGTTAATCGAAGTCGAACACCAACCCATGTATGTGTATGTATGTATGTATGTGTATGATGTGTGTGTGTATTCACATATACTTATGTTTTTGATTTAGTGCAATTAATTTTGAGTTCTAAGTGAATGATGATTTCTGTTGTCTTGTCAGAGGAAGTATGCTGTGGTTCTGGATGAAATAAAGCCCAGCGCCTCTGAGGAGATGCAGGCCGTTAGGATGTTTGCCGAGTACCTGTCCGATGTAGGCAAGAGGTATGTGCAGTAAAACTGTCACATTTTTATGAATTGTTTCAAGCTATAAACTAAAACCCTAGATACATACAGGTTAGCCATTTGGTCTATCAATCAAAGGTATAGCCTAGTTCACCCAAAAATGAAAATTCTGTCAATAATTTAGTCACCCTAATGTTGGTCCAAACCCTTAAGCCATTCGTTCATCTTCTGAACACAAATGAAGATTATTTTAATAAAATCTGAGCAGTTTCTTTCCCATGACAACGTATGCCACTTTCAAGCCTTAGAAAGGTAGTTAAGACATTATTAAAGTAATCCATATGATTAGTGGTTTAACCTCAATTTGATTAAGTGACAAGTGCTTTGTTTGTGAGAACCCCTCCGCCACTTATTTACTTACCATGATACATGGTTGTTGTGTTGATGCAGACATTGCATGAAAGTGCGTTGGAAATTAAGTGTTAAATAGGTTTTTTGTTTGTTTGCATAAACTAAGCACTTGCTTCGCTTCATAAAATTGAGGTTAAAACACTGGAGTCCCATCAATTATTTTAAAGATATCTTTTCTACCCTTCTGGGGCTTGAAAGTGAAACTGTGCCGATGGAGGGACAAAAATCTCTCCGATTTCATTTATGTTCCAAAGATGAACGAAAGACTTGCATGTTTAGAACGACATGAGGATGTGTAATTAATAACTGAATATTCATTTTTGGGTGAACTGTCCCTATAAGTGATTAGGCATGAAGTGAACTATACCATACAATGCTTTTCTTAGGGATGCAATAGTGGCAGAACTGGACAAAAAGATGGCTAAGAGTGTTGATGTTTCCAACACCACCTTCCTGCTGATGGCGGCCTCCATCTATCTGCATGAGATGAACACAGATGCTGCGTTACGTACCCTGCACCAGGGAGAGAGTCTGGAGTGGTGAGGCGGGAATTTTCATTAATAGTTTATGAGTGGGATTACAATGTATAAGTTGCTCACTGTCAATTTGTATTTCTCTTATAGCATGGCCATGACTGTCCAGGTACTTCTAAAGTTGGACAGAGTTGATATGGCAAGGTATTGTTTATTTATTTATTTTAGGTTTATAGCTTAGCTATTTGCAAACTTTTTAACCTGCTAAATATTATTTGACAATATATTATGTGGCCTAACTTTTTGGAAATCCATAAATCACTAGAACAATGTTATATATTTTGTTGACTTGTATACTTACAGTATCCCAAATGTTTCCAGTAATGTGTTTATCATATATTTATACATTAATTTTATTATTTTATTATTTTAACCAGTGTAAATAACATCCCGTATCATTGCGTCGCCTGTCAATGATGTCATATTTTTGGTGAAGACGACAACTCCCATGATTCCACGCTCTTTCACGGTGTCATCAAGCTTTGTTATTGTTTAGAATAAGCGACCTTTAGCGGCGAAACTTGCACACACTGTTCCTTTAATGACTTTGAATGTGGTATTTTCATGGATGTGTTGCGTTCACAGAAAGGAGCTAAAGAAGATGCAAGACCAAGATGAAGATGCCACTTTGACTCAGCTTGCTACAGCCTGGGTCAACCTTGCAATGGTGAGTATACAAGTCAATGTGAAATTCAAATAATTTACTTTCTTAATGGGCATTCTTGGTGCATGGATGACCTAAAAGAAAATAAAACGTTTTATTTGTTCATTATCTTTCATCAAAAAATAACTTTTCAGGCTATTGGGTAAAGTTAACTAATTGCCAAATTGATATTTAAGCATTATTTTTAGTCTAAAATCTATGATTTTCTTTATTTTTTTCCCACCAGATGGTCTTGCGTGCATTTGATTTGTAATACATTTGCTATAATTAATATTGTGAGTAGACAATTATGAGTTGAACATGGTCTAGTACCATAAAAGATTATGTCTCAAAGTATTAAAATAAAATATTGTGCATTCATTTCATTAAAAAATGATTACTTATTGTCGTCAATCTGTTTTGACTGCTGAGGTTTAATAGCCTTAATCATGAACAAATACAAACATGTATGCTATCCAAATACACCCATTTACTGCATATTTTTGCATATAGACATGCATTGTTGTAGCGAGCTGAAATCTCTGCATTTTCTTCAAATCTCTGCATGTCCTATCGCCTATTCAGTATTTGCTTGTTTTGCTGACTGATGTTTTTCCTTAGCGACTGGGAATTAAATGTCTTTCTCCTTCTTCTACCAACAGGGGGGAGAGAAATTGCAGGATGCGTTCTACATCTTCCAGGAAATGTCAGACAAGTACTCGCCCACACTGCTGCTGCTGAACGGTCAGGCTGCCAGTCACATGGCTCAGAATAAGTGGGATGAGGCTGAGTCAGTACTGCAGGACGCTCTGGACAAAGTAAGAGCCTGGACTTTAGCACAGCAAATGCCAGGAAGTTTTGTCTCCCACTGCAAAACAAAAGTTTAACTTTGGTCCTGAGAGTCTGTGTAGCGAAAATACATTTGACAAGTATAGATTGATGGTTAGACTTTATTTCCATGGTCCACTTAGACATTATACTAACTATAAGTAACTTGCAACTACATGTTAATTAACTCAGAGTGTTAGTAGACTGTTAGGTTCGAGTTAGTAGAATATGGTGGCGTAGTTGTAAAGATATTTCTAGTCAGTAGATTGTCTGTTGGTGGAGCATCAAAATAAAGAGTTAGCAGAGTAGTAGTTAGCATAATAGTCTACTAATACTCTAATGAGAGTCTGGTTGTGTTCACACTTGGCAAGGTTGGTTCGATTATAACGAACCCTGGTGCGATTGTTCTGTTAGTTCGGTTCATTTGAATGAGTGTGAATGCTGCCATCTGAACCCTAGTAATGCCACCAAACAAGCGGGTCGACTTCACAAAAGCTGGTTAACTAGGTTGTGAACATATCCCTATACTTTCAGGTTCGGTGTTAAAATGCCAATATCAACGCTAAGCGGACCAGGACTACATGATTTTTTTATTTGTTGGTCTGTAGACACACTCTTAGTTCACATGTAGTTGCAAAAATGACTTCTAGTTAGAAGAATGTCTAAAGTGGACCATCTAAATAAAGTGATACCAGATGACAAGTTGGCTGACAACTTTCATGCTGATCAAACATCCCAAACTCTAAGACACACTTTTTCTGATCTGGGACAATTCTGCCTTTTTTTTTCAATTAGTCAAGTAACATTTATTTACATAGTGCTTCATCATTTATAAAACGCGTTCAATTCAAGCTCAGTTCAGTGTTGATTCAATTCAGTTCAATGACAGTGTCAATGTTGCAAAGTTGCTGTCATTATCCAGCTCAATCCAAATCAAATTGTCTTCTCATCGATCAGTGCAGTTAAATTGATATTACTAAATATACATTTTCTTGTAAATCCCATTAGTCTCTTATGCTGACCTATACAAGGTTGTAAATTGGATGCCATGAAGGGAAAATGAGCATTTTCCGGTTAACAACTACAATCACTGTTAAAGTCGAATCGAGAGTTTTTAATTTTGTTTTTGTCTATGTGGTGTTTTTTTCATATCCTTTGAGACAAACCATGGAAAAATTCATAAGTCATCACCATTGCTGAGTATTTTGTCCTTAAAATTGCAGTGGAAAAGTCTTAAACACGGTTTGAAATCTCCTGTGTTTCTTACTTCACCCTTCTTGCGACACAAACTACCTTGTAACCAATCATGTGAATGTATGGGTGGGCTTTAGCATATCAATAACTATGCTATGCTTTGAAGCAGGGCAGACTCAAGAGAAGCCAGGTTATCCTGGTATATTTTTCTGTTTATTTGAAAAATCATGTACATTTTGCAATATAGTGGGTAAATTATGTATATGATGATGTTATGATGAACTATATGCCTTCCACTGACTTTCTAAGTATTTCAAAGCGTTTTTCTAAGGATACTGATTTTTAGAAGGCAGCTGTCTGACTCAATAGCAACACATTATTAGCTGTTTGATAATGTAGTCAATCAAAAGGCTTATCATGGCTAATTATTTCTGTTATGTGTCCAGATCAGTCAGTGGTCCAGGTTTAACTGCAGAGAAATGTAATGACCTGTCCTTTATCTTCTATAGGACAGCAGCCACCCGGAGACACTCATCAACCTCATTGTGTTGACACAGCATTTGGGCAAACCTCCTGAGGTAAGCTCCAAAAATGTAAATGTTGACATGTCAAGATTTTTTTTATTTTTTATTCAGTGTATCTGAGTTTCACTTTACCTTGAGAAATCAACACATCTGCTTATATTGTCTGTGTTTGTGTTTCTGCACAGGTGACAAATCGATATTTGTCTCAACTGAAAGATGCACACAAGTCACATCCTTTTATTAAGGATTATCTTGCTAAGGTAAGGTGATTTAGTATACTACAGGACACCATTCTCATTTTGAAAACATATTGTGAGAGCATTTTCTAAACAACTGTGAAAAAAAACAATAAGTTTAATGTAAACTCAATTGTTTTCACAGGAGAATGAATTTGACAGACTTGCCATGCAATACGCACCCAGCGCCTGAAAGAAGTATGGTTCCTATTTATGTCTCCTACGCTGCAACACAATGTTAGTTACTGTCTTCTATTTTTCAATGCCTTTAAACAAACTCATTTTGACGCTCTACAAACATTCCTGTATCATGGTTAAATAAAAATGTTTATCTTACATGGTGTTGCCTTATTGAGTACTCATTTTGCGTTTAAAAAAAGAGGTTTAAACAGCCTTCATAACACATCCGTTCACCTTACTGATTTCCAGTTCATAGAAGGGTATATATAAATATGGGGTAACATTTTTTTGGTCACTACAGCCGTGGCCAAAAGTATTAAAATAATTTGGTGATTTGCAAAGTTTGCTGCTTCGGTATTTGTGCATTATTTTTTTCCAGGTTTCTGTGGTATACCGGAAAACAATAAGTATTTTGTACATTTTAAAGGCTTTTGTTGACAAAATATTCAATATATATGCAAATAGAGTCAATATTTACTGTGTTGACCCTTCTGCAAAACCTCTGCAATTCGCTCTGGCATGCTGGATATCCGATTTTGGAACGAATCCTGACCAATGGCAATCCATTCTTGCCTTATTGGTGCTGGGAGTTGATCACAATTTGAAGACTTGTGGACTGCTTGTTAACTCGCCTTTTGAGGATTGACGACAGGCTTTCCATGGGCTCTACCGGGTACTTGCCTGGCCCCATATTCAACATTTTAATTAAATGATCTCAATGCCACTTTATTATGATTCTTGCTTTGTGACATGGTGCTCCATCATGCTGGAAAATGCATGGGTCATCACCAAAGTGCTCTTGAGTTGTTGGGAGGACGTTTTGTTACCGTTATTTATTCCAGGTAGTGTTTTTGGGATGAATTGTGAGAGAGCCACTCCCTTGGATGAAAAGCAACCCACTCATGGATGGTCTCAAGATGATTCACTGTTGGGATGACACAGTGCAGAAAAATGCAGTTTTAACCCTTTCACGCATAGTGGTCACTACAGTGGACAGCTATTTAAAAAGCATTTTCTTGAATTTGCAAGGGTTTTGATGGGAAAGTTGCACATCAATCTCTTCAGTGGACCCTGATGCATCATCCAATGCATTGCAACAAAGTTGTAAGCCATTGAGTTTTGATTTTTTTCCCCCTCCAAACCAAGATGGCCAATGGCCAGTCAGACATGCCAAGTTGCTCCAGAATATCCACCCGTTCCTTCTATCCTAGGACACCCTTGTAGGTAAAAAATAAATAAATAAAAATATTGGCGCATCAAGCAGTATCTAATCAATGGCTATATTTTAGCTACAATTCATACTTATACTGTGAATATTGTTTTTAAAAATACTTAATCTGCAGTAATTTGTTTTGACTGTAAATAAATGTATTTGTATTATTAGAATATAATTTCCATTGACGTCTAAAAAGTTATGTAATTACATAATTTGTGACTTGTAATGGATTACTTTACTCATCTCATGAAAAAGTAATCTAATTACGTAATGCATTACTTCTTAGATCAAAAAAAAATCTGTTTACGTAATGAATGTTGCTTGTACTGCATTTATTTACTCATAACATCAAATAGTAATCTGATTACACAATGCATGTTGAAAACATGGACTGTAAAAAAAATATGGACGTAGTGTCCGTGACGTCACCCATAGGTTTCTGAAGAGCGTTTTTGAAGCCTAAAGTGGGCGGGGCCGGCCGTCGCCATCTTGGCAGTGCGTCACCTCTCGTCACTACCGGATAAATTAAAATGGGCAAAAGGTGGGATGCGGGTGGAGCTGAGGTACTAATTATGCTATATGCTACTGCCCTCGCACTGACTTGAAAAAGTAAAGCCAATGGTTAAAGTTAGGTCATGTTGCACTGCTTTGTTGAAGTGTCCCTTGAAATGTTTTTGAACTTTGGACAACTTTGTGGGTTTGAAATATATGGGGGCACAAAATGGGCAGTGAAAACAACTGCAGCATTAATGGCATATCTACAAAAAGTCCAAGATTAAAGGCTAACGTTAGCTATCAAAATATTTTTCGGGGGGAAGAGGGCGAAAAAACATACAGTAAGGGCTCAAATCTTGTTACAAACTATCTTTACAAATATTAAATGGACTATTCATATGTTACGATGAGCTAAATTAGTTTTATTAAAAAATAAATCAAACGAGTAGGCTACTACGATTCGCTAAATAAAATTGAAGATAGCCTACTCACGTTTTTGGCTTAAGTTATTTACATGTTCTTCACATGTTTATCCTATACAATTTGATAGGAGGTGCTGTCTCGAAAAATGAGGGATCTGAGTCTGAGAGAATGCGGGACTCTGGGTGCAGGGGGGCTGTAGATGCAGGTCTCCGATTCTGCAGCTTAATACTCGTTTATGTTCATACCTAACGCCAAGTGTTCACTTGGGGTGAACTGCCAGCTCTGCCCATATATGAAATAATTATATTGTAAACAATTGTTTGTCGTTTTTGGCAATCTAGGGTGTGGCCTGTGTCCCACCCACCACGACCTGACAGGACACACCCTAGACCTAACGCCAAGTGTTAACTTGAGGTGAACTGCCAGCTCTGCCCATATATGAAAAAAACTATATCTGGGTATTAGTTGCGCTTTGTCATTTGAAAATGTGTTTGACTTTAATTACAAACGTAACTATATGACGACTTTTATTTTACTGTTTTTTGTAAACAACTGTTTGTCGTTTTTGGCAATCTAGGGTGTGGCCTGTATCCCACCCACCACGACCTTACAGGACACACCCTAGACCTAACGCCAAGTGTTGACTTGGGGTGAACTGCCAGCTCTGCCTATAAATTAAATAATTATATTGTAAACTATTGTTTGACGTTTTTGGCAATCTAGGGTGTGGCCTGTGTCCCACCCACCACGACCTTACTGGACACACCCTAGACCTAACGCCAAGTGTTGACTTGGGGTGAACTGCCAGCTCTGCCGATATATGAAACAATTATATTGTAAACTATTGTTTGTCGTTTTTGGCAATCTAGGGTGTGGCCTGTGTCCCACCCACCACGACCTTACTGGACACACCCTAGACCTAACGCCAAGTGTTGACTTGGGGTGAACTGCCAGCTCTGCCGATATATGAAATAATTATATTGTAAACTATTGTTTGTCGTTTTTGGCAATCTATGGGTGTGGCCTGTGTCCCACCCACCACGACCTTACAGGACACACCCTAGACCTAACGCCAAGTGTTGACTTGGGGTGAACTGCCAGCTCTGCCCATATATGAAGCTCTGCCCATATATGATATAATTATATTGTAAACAATTGTTTGTCGTTTTTGGCAATCTAGGGTGTGGCCTGTGTCCCACTCACCATGACCTTACAGGACACACCCTAGACCTAACGCCAAGTGTTAACTTGGGGTGAACTGCCAGCTCTGCCCATATATGAAAAAAAACTATATCTGGGTATTAGTTGCGCTTTGTCATTTGAAAATGTGTTTGACTTTAATTACAAACGTAACTATATGACGACTTTTATTTCACCGTTTTTTGTAAACAATTGTTTGTCGTTTTTGGCAATCTAGGGTGTGGCCTGTGTCCCACCCACCACGACCTTACAGGACACACCCTAGACCTAACGCAAAGTGTTGACTTGCGGTGAACTGCCAGCGCTGCCCATATATGAAAAAAATATATATATGGGTATTAGTTGCGCTTTGTCATTTGAAAATGTGTTTGACTTTAATTACTAACGTAACTATATGACGACTTTTATTTAACCGTTTTTTGTAAACAATTGTTTGTCGTTTTTGGTAATCTAGGGTGTGGCCTGTGTCCCACTCACCATGACCTTACAGGGCACACCCTAGACCTAACGCCAAGTGTTAACCTGGGGTGAACTGCCAGCTCTGCCCATATATGAAAAAACTATATATGGGTATTAGTTGCGCTTTGTCATTTGAAAATGTGTTGGACTTTAATTACAAACGTAACTATATGACGACTTTTATTTCACCGTTTTTTGTAAACAATTGTTTGTCGTTTTTGGCAATCTAGGGTGTGGCCTGTGTCCCACCCACCACGACCTTACAGGACACACCCTAGACCTAACGCAAAGTGTTGACTTGCGGTGAACTGCCAGCGCTGCCCATATATGAAAAAAATATATATATGGGTATTAGTTGCGCTTTGTCATTTGAAAATGTGTTTGACTTTAATTACTAACGTAACTATATGACGACTTTTATTTAACCGTTTTTTGTAAACAATTGTTTGTCGTTTTTGGTAATCTAGGGTGTGGCCTGTGTCCCACTCACCATGACCTTACAGGGCACACCCTAGACCTAACGCCAAGTGTTAACCTGGGGTGAACTGCCAGCTCTGCCCATATATGAAAAAAACTATATATGGGTATTAGTTGCGCTTTGTCATTTGAAAATGTGTTGGACTTTAATTACAAACGTAACTATATGACGATTTTTATTTCACCGTTTTTTGTAAACAATTGTTTGTCGTTTTTGGCAATCTAGGGTGTGGCCTGTGTCCCACCCACCACGACCTTACAGGACACACCCTAGTCCTAACGCCAAGTGTTGACTTGCGGTGAACTGCCAGCTCTGCCTATAAATTAAATAATTATATTGTAAACTATTGTTTGACGTTTTTGGCAATCTAGAGTGTGGCCTGTGTCCCACCCACCACGACCTTACAGGACACACCCTAGACCTAACGCCAAGTGTTGTCTTGAGGTGAACTGCCAGCTCTGCCCATATATGAAGCTCTGCTCATATATGAAATAATTATATTGTAAACTATTGTTTGTCATTTTTGGCAATCTAGGGTGTGGCCTGTGTCCCACCCACCACGACCTTACAGGACACACCCTAGTCCTAACGCCAAGTGTTGACTTGCGGTGAACTGCCAGCTCTGCCTATAAATGAAATATTTACATTGTAAACTATTGTTTGTCGTTTTTGGCAATCTAGGGTGTGGCCTGTGTCCCACCCACCACGACCTTACAGGACACACCCTAGTCCTAACGCCAAGTGTTGACTTGCGGTGAACTGCCAGCTCTGCCTATAAATTAAATAATTATATTGTAAACTATTGTTTGACGTTTTTGGCAATCTAGGTTGTGGCCTGTGTCCCACCCACCACGACCTTACAGGACACACCCTAGACCTAACGCCAAGTGTTGTCTTGGGGTGAACTGCCAGCTCTGCCCATATATGAAGCTCTGCTCATATATGAAATAATTATATTGTAAACTATTGTTTGTCATTTTTGGCAATCTAGGGTGTGGCCTGTGTCCCACCCACCACGACCTTACAGGACACACCCTAGTCCTAACGCCAAGTGTTGACTTGCGGTGAACTGCCAGCTCTGCCTATAAATGAAATATTTACATTGTAAACTATTGTTTGTCGTTTTTGGCAATCTAGGGTGTGGCCTGTGTCCCACCCACCACGACTTTACAGGACACACCCTAGTCCTAACGCGAAGTGTTGACTTGGGGTGAACTGCCAGCTCTGCCCATATATGAAATAAATATATTGTAAACAATCGTTTGTCGTTTTTGGCAATCTAGGGTGTGGCCTGTGTCCCACCCACCACGACCTTACAGGACACACCCTAGACCTAACGCCAAGTGTTGACTTGGGGTGAACTGCCAGCTCTGCCCATATATGAAATAATTATATTGTAAACAATTGTTTGTCGTTTTTGGCAATCTAGGGTGTGGCCTGTGTCCCACCAACCACGACCTTACAGGACACACCCTAGACCTAACGCCAATTGTTAACTTGGGGTGAACTGCCAGCTCTGCCCATATGTGAAATAATTATATTGTAAACTATTGTTTGTCGTTTTTGGCAATCTAGGGTGTGGCCTGTGTCCCACCAACCACGACCTTACAGGACACACCCTAGACCTAACGCCAATTGTTAACTTGGGGTGAACTGCCAGCTCTGCCCATATATGAAATAATTATATTGTAAACAATTGTTTGTCGTTTTTGGCAATCTAGGGTGTGGCCTGTGTCCCACCAACCACGACCTTACAGGACACACCCTAGACCTAACGCCAATTGTTAACTTGGGGTGAACTGCCAGCGCTGCCCATATATGAAAAAAAAACGATATATGGGTATTAGTTGCGCTTTGTCATTTGAAAATGTGTTTGACTTTAATTACTAACGTAACTATATGACGACTTTTATTTAACCGTTTTTTGTAAAAAATTGTTTGTCGTTTTTGGTAATCTAGGGTGTGGCCTGTGTCCCACCCACCACGACTTTACAGGACACACCCTAGTCCTAACGCGAAGTGTTGACTTGGGGTGAACTTCCAGCTCTGCCCATATATGAAATAATTACATTGTAAACAATTGTTTGTCGTTTTTGGCAATCTAGGGTGTGGCCTGTGTCCCACCCACCACGACCTTACAGGACACACCCTAGACCTAACGCCAAGTGTTGACTTGGGGTGAATTGCCAGCTCTGCCCATATATGAAATAATTATATTGTAAACAATTGTTTGTCGTTTTTGGCAATCTAGGGTGTGGCCTGTGTCCCACCAACCACGACCTTACAGGACACACCCTAGACCTAACGCCAAGTGTTAACTTGGGGTGAACTGCCAGCGCTGACCATATATGAAAAAAACGATATATGGGTATTAGTTGCGCTTTGTCATTTGGAAAATGTGTTTGACTTTAATTACAAACGTAACTATATGAAGATTTTTATTTCACCGTTTTTTGTAAACAATTATTTGTCGTTTTTGGCAAACTAGGGTGTGGCCTGTGTCCCACTCACCATGACCTTACAGGACACACCCTAGACCTAACGCCAAGTGTTAACTTGGGGTGAACTGCCAGCGCTGCCCATATATGAAATAATTATATTGTAAACAATTGTTTGTCGTTTTTGGCAATCTAGGGTGTGGCCTGTGTCCCACTCACCATGACCTTACAGGACACACCCTAGACCTAACGCCAAGTGTTAACTTGGGGTGAACTGCCAGCGCTGCCCATATATGAAAAAACTATATATGGGTATTAGTTGCGCTTTGTCATTTGAAAATGTGTTTGACTTTAATTACTAACGTAACTATATGACGACTTTTATTTAACCGTTTTTTGTAAACAATTGTTTGTTGTTTTTGGTAATCTAGGGTGTGGCCTGTGTCCCACCCACCATGACCTTACAGGACACACCCTAGACCTAACGCCAAGTGTTAACTTTGGGTGAACTGCCAGCGCTGCCCATATATGAAAAAAACTATATATGGGTATTAGTTGCGCTTTGTCATTTGAAAATGTGTTTGACTTTAATTACTAACGTAACTATATGACGACTTTTATTTAACCGTTTTTTGTAAACAATTGTTTGTTGTTTTTGGTAATCTAGGGTGTGGCCTGTGTCCCACCCACCACGACCTTACAGGCGAACCCTAGACCTAACGCCAAGTGTTGACTTGCGGTGAACTGCCAGATCTGCCCATATATGAAATAATTATATTGTAAATAAATGTTTGTCGTTTTTGGCAATCTAGGGTGTGGCCTGTGTCCCACTCACCATGACCTTACAGGACACACCCTAGACCTAACGCCAAGTGTTAACCTGGGGTGAACTGCCAGCGCTGCCCATATATTAAAAAAACTATATATGGGTATTAGTTGCGCTTTGTCATTTGAAAATGTGTTTGACTTTAATTACAAACGTAACTATATGACGATTTTTATTTCACCGTTTTTTGTAAACAATTGTTTGTCGTTTTTGGCAATCTAGAGTGTGGCCTGTGTCCCACCCACCACGACCTTACAGGACACACCCTAGTCCTAACGCCAAGTGTTGACTTGCGGTGAACTGCCAGCTCTGCCTATAAATTAAATAATTATATTGTAAACTATTGTTTGACGTTTTTGGCAATCTAGGGTGTGGCCTGTGTCCCACCAACCACGACCTTACAGGACACACCCTAGTCCTAACGCCAAGTGTTGACTTGCGGTGAACTGCCAGCTCTGCCCATATATGAAATAATTATATTGTAAACTATTGTTTGTCATTTTTGGCAATCTAGGGTGTGGCCTGTATCCCACCCACCACGACCTTACAGGACACACCCTAGACCTAACGCCAAGTGTTGACTTGCGGTGAACTGCCAGCTCTGCCTATAAATGAAATATTTACATTGTAAACTATTGTTTGTCGTTTTTGGCAATCTAGGGTGTGGCCTGTGTCCCACCCACCACGACTTTACAGGACACACCCTAGTCCTTACGCGAAGTGTTGACTTGGGGTGAACTGCCAGCTCTGCCTATAAATTAAATAATTATATTGTAAACTATTGTTTGACGTTTTTGGCAATCTAGAGTGTGGCCTGTGTCCCACCCACCACGACCTTACAGGACACACCCTAGACCTAACGCCAAGTGTTGACTTGGGGTGAATTGCCAGCTCTTCCCATATATGAAATAATTATATTGTAAACTATTGTTTGTCGTTTTTGGCAATCTAGGGTGTGGCCTGTGTCCCACCCACCACGACCTTACAGGACACACCCTAGACCTAACGCAAAGCGACACAACTTTAGTCAACGTATTTATATAGTTTATAGTATATAGTAGTACATAGTAGTATATAGTACAACTTTAGTCAACTTTCCACAAAAGTAGAAGATGGATTCAAAGGAGCTGTTTAGCCTACACCTGGTCACTTCATGCGTTTTCTGTGATCGGATAGCTATTCGATCGTGAAAAGACCAGGTTGCCCTCCGAAACGCATTCGAGACGGATTTGAATCCGATCGCTCAAATCACTTGAGGACGTGGTCTGGGCCGTATTCCAGACAAAAATGGACAAGTGTAAATGCATCTGGTTGTTGAAAGCAGGCTATATGGCTATGTCATGTTATTTTAGTCATTTATGACGACGCGCTTCACCTCAGATGAGCAGAGCGTCTATTCATAAAGCCAGCGCGCCGCAATCTATCGCAAATCTGTGTAATTTGAGTGTTAGATCTAGAGCATTGATCAGCATTGGTAATAATCAAGTTTCTTGAGCAGCAAATCATATTAGAATGATTTCTAAAGGATCATGTGACACTGAAGACTGGAGTAATGATGCTGAAGATTTAGCTTTGATCACAGGAATAAATTACAGTCCTCCTAGCAAGGTACTTCACTCTTGCTGCAGGGTCCGAATTTTTACTTCACTTAGCATTGGCATGTGGTAAAATACATTAAAATAGTTTTAAATAAATAAATAGGCAGTAATAAATACATTACTAATAAATGCATAATTACTAAACCAAAATTACATGCTTTCACTTTTTTGTTGCATTTTTCTCATATTGTACAAAGATTTTACATAAACCATCTAAACTATATTTTTTTTTAAAAATCCCAAATTGCATAAAAATCTAAGTTTATCTAGGTTTAAGTACTTTTTGTATATAAACCATCAATTAAATATAAAAGTCCAAAAATGGTAATTCTTTGAAGGTCGCACCACATGACATTTCATAAAATGGACATAATCAGACAAAGTTTGTTTGTATATTATGATGGAAATATAACTACAAATGCTTTGATTTTTTTTTTTTTTTTTTTTACAGAATTACAAAACACTTTGGAAATCACCCCAAAGAGTGCTGAAAATATATATATATTTTTTTTTTTATAAATTTAGAGTAATTTCAAAGACATTTTCAAAACATAAGTTAGGGCCAGACAGTCGCACCACATGATATTTCACTTAAAATATAAAAAAAAGTTACAAATAACTCTTTTTTTTAAAAGTTAAAGTGAGTACATACATGGGAGAGGTACTACAATACAGTATCTTTTTATGTATTTAAACCCGTTTTTACCTGAACGAATGCAAACATACAGAAAATTTTGGCGTCACGTCATTGACCCTTATGCGATTTTTAAAAAAAACACTTTTCTGATTTATTTTTTCACGAATTTCTGTTGCTCCATCAATGTTCAATAAAAAATATACTTTTGTTCTACAATCATAGGAGTGATTAAACGACTATTTAGCTATTTATATAAAGAAAAGTATAGGCTAATTTAATATTTTCTAACACTAATTTCACTAATATTATTCCTGCTGCAACTGTAATCTAAAATATAGCTGCGAGCAGCGATGGCGGGCCCAAGCCGGAGGCACCGCAACCCCGGTTCCTTTAGTTACCTAAAGGCACCCGGGTGGCGGTGCCGAAGGCTTTGGCCCTTTCATGATTAAATGTTAAAGCGGCTTGCCATACTCTGTCATTTCGACTAGTCACAATTATGTTACAGATATCTTAAATGATAATACAAACTATCCAAAGTGTAACGACTAGACAGAAAGACGTTGTTGATATCTACAATGTTAATTCCGGACAGGCAAACTTAGCTTTTAAATGTTAAAAGGGCTTGCCATACAGGGACGTAGGCTCAGAGAGAGGCTCACCATATTCAGACCAAAATATCTGACTTCCTCTTGGTCCGAGCTAATGACTATGTATTAGAAAGTTGTACGGCTTGAGGAGTACAATGTATATACCGATTTTTGTAACTGTAGATAAAACTAACAACCAATGTAGTAGCACTTCTCTTTTTTTGATTGGCTGATGCGTAGCAGGGTCGACTGCTGAACTCCAGGCGAGACGCGCTTGATTCTCACGTGAGAGCGGCGCGGCCAGAGAAATTGCGTATATTAAATATATTATTAATAGTTTTTCCGCATGAGAAATACAATGTGTGACGGGAGTGTGAGACAAAAGACTGAAACGAGTGACTGTCATGCTCAATGCGTGACACACTATAAAAAAATATTTCACACTGACTCCACATTTAGGGGGCCACAAGGGGGTCCAAGCTTGTTGTCGCAGGGGCACTGGCCCCCCCAGGCCCCCGCCTAGAACCGCCATTGCTCACACACACACACACACACACACACTTTCTCTCTCTCTCAAGAAGCAAAAACATGACTGCTAAAGGTTGTATCAGCGATGGCGGGGTAACATCACTTAACATCACGAGTGCTATTCCCTTAGGCCACGCCCCCTTGTCTCCCCAAAGTATTATAAGCAATCATGCGCATCCCGTGTGCAGAATGATGCACTTGAAGCAACACCAAGTCACAGCACGCAACGCTTCACATTGAAAAGAACATAGCGAAGGGATGGTATCTATAATCTATGCTTAGTAGGGCTGCACGATTTGGGAAAATGTCATATTGCCATTATTGAGCCAATATTGCAATTGCGATTTGCGACTCCGATATAATAAAATGGTTTCATGAGTCCAACTTGCTTGGTTCTAAAGTAAAATGCACACACAGATTAATGTTTATTTCTCAACTCAAACTAAAAACAACAACAACAATAAATGATTGATAACACCTATAATGATCAATAAACCATCAACCAAACCAACATTACAGTGATTCCATCAATTGAAAGCCATCAACTTTTTAAAAAATTATTACGCTTAAAAAAAATATATAACAGCTTTTAAATTAAGTGAACTTCAAACAATCCCCACATAAACCCATAATAAAAAACATATTTACCTGTGCCCTTCCTGTCTTAACAGGTACAGAAATTGAATAAAGTTATCAAACAGTCTGCGCTGCCTGAATCATAAATTATATATATAATAATCCTTATTAAAGCTACAAAAGTTCTTTACTCAAGATCAGTGAGTAATTTTCTAATTTCCCTTTGTTCTTTTAACTTTACTGAAAGAACGCTTTATTCGCTGCTGGCCCTTTAAGAGCACCCGTTGCCGAGACGCGGATCTCACACGCGCCTCATAGCACAACTCTTTTCATCCATAGACTTTTCTTATGTTATGAAGATACTAGACAAAATCACATTTTGGCATAATTGTGTGTGCTATTGTTCGTTCAAGCTCGAAAGAGAACTGTTTATTCTGGGCTGGCACACGGTCAGTGCATGCGCATTATGCGAGTCTCATCTATTCTAATCTAGGGCACTCACAGGCAGCTTTTCACTTCTTGTCGTGCAAAATGCGAAAAGGCATTTGAACCAATAAGAGGGGGATCTTGTAACACTAGTCAAAGGATGACAAAAAAGAAGAGATGCTGCGCTAATAGCCCTACTTTGTTTATTTCATATAAAATCGCGGCATTTTGCGAAATATAATTGCATAGGTTTGAGATCGCTATTACGACTGCGATATAATTAATCGTGCAGCACTAATGCTTAGTGTATTCTAAAGGGCAATAAACTCCACTCCAGCAAGATAGTCATTTTATGCAAATCATAGACCTTTATGCCTTATCTACAAATAAAGTATAATATTGGGAACATTGATCTTGAAGAGAGTGTCGTCGTGTTACTGTCGCAACCGAACGCGACGCGCTAATGCTGATGCATGGAGAATGACTGAGGCGAGATGACTTTCCGTTAACTTTAACTTAGAGACTAAAATATTAATTTTACCACACATTAAGCTATTGAATGACTTTAGAAGTCTTGGAATATAGTGTGAAAACTTGATTGTGCTTTACAGTTTTTTATGCCTTTAGTGGGGCTTAACAAAATAACACAATATGCAGAATGTCGGACGTCACTTATAGGCTAAACTGTTTTTATAGATAAAACTATTTACATTCGGCAGTCATGAAAACAAATCTCAGATAACGGTTGACTAGGTAACAATGTGTAATTTTGCGCCGGAGTTCTCCTTTAACTTACATTAGCTAGCTAACTACGAACGAGCTAACCAGATAACATTAACAAATTGACAAGCACTTACTGGGCACAGTGGGCAGAATGGCTCTTCAAATGACCGACGAAATTGGAGGTTGTCATCTGACTGTCCGCGATCTTAACGTTGCATGTCTTGCAAAGCGCTGTTCTTTTGCCATCTTGTTGTAAGAAATTCTTGAATCCAAAAGCGACGACGACCCTCGTTATCCCTCCGGCTGACATGTTGATGTGATCTGATGTAAGTGGGCGTGGTGTGCGCGTAAGGTATGAGAGGGCATGACTGATGATCTCGTGATCCAGTCATGACAGCGCTATTCTCAGCCTGCGCTCCAGCTGGATCAACTTTATTTTTTTTACATAATTTATATATTTTATATTCAAACTGAAAACATGATGTGATTAACACTCAAGTCATATTATTACATGCAAGTGTGTTTGATTTATGGACCAAATTTTCAGATCAAGTTTATGGACCAAGTTAATTTAATTAATAAACCTATAAAACTATTAATGCACTACAATTAAACTGGTTATATGCCTTTACTTATAAAAAATAAAAAACTTATTAAAAAAAATACCAGGCTTAAGGCATTTATTTTTTATGCAGGCCATACACACAGGAGTGAAATGGTTAAGACCCCTCCCCCTACAAACACACACACATACACAGACAGGCAAAGACAGAGATGTAGGCTCAGATTAAGCAAGACCACATTCAAACAAACATATCTGACTTTCTGTGGGTCCTAGCTAATGAGTGTCAATTAGAAAGTTGTCCGGCTCGAGGAGTACAATATACATACCGATTTTTGTAACTGTAGATAAAACTAACAACCCTACTTTTGTCAAAAGGTGGCGCTACTGAGCCCTCACCACGCCCGTTTCTGAAACATTGCACGTGTCTACTGGCTAATAAATGTGATGTGTCTGTCGAGTTTCATGCATTTTGAAGCATGCTAAGGGTCTCAAAAGCATCCTAAAAGCATCCTAAAAGAAGGGTAAAGTTTGATGTGTCGCCACGGCAACAGTTTCAAAAATATCAAGAATCCATTCACAGGTCTACATCTGCCGTATGTTTACATTATACATATGAAGTTTGAAGCAAATCGGGTAAAAATAAAAGGGTGATATCAAAGCATTTTGAAAGTGACACACTTCCTGCTGCCAGTTGGTGGCGCTATAACTTTGACTCACAATAGTCACATCCATGTGATCGTCCTCTTAACAGCGAACACACTGCTGAAGTTTCATCAAGATCAGTTAATGTATGCTGAAGTTATAACAAACTTCCTGTTTCACGTTTCTCGCCATGATTTCGTTTCCTCGCCACGGCCAAACCGTTCGAGATATCAAAAATCCCCACACAAGCTTTCATCCTCAATGTCTTCACTTTACGCTGACCGAGTATCGTCGAATTTGGATCAAAGCTCTAGGAGGAGTATTTCAAATAACATTGCGAGCGTTTTACAAGCAAACCTCAATAGCCGACTTCCTGTTGGGCTGGGGTAAAAAGTAAAAGCGCGAGGTATAGATGAAACGATGAGATCAACATGCGTACCGAGTTTCATATTATTACATGCAAGCGTGTTTGAGTTATGGACCAAGTGTTCGGACCCCATTCCAGGGGGCGCTGACGAGCCCCCCTGCCACGCCCGGGTACCATCTTCAGCCCGGCTCTGATGGCCGCGGGTTCTGACCCGTGTGCAAAGTTTCAAGAGTTTTCGAGCATGTTAAGGGCCCCAAAAGTGCCCGAATAGTCGTAAGAAAAATAATAATAATAATAATAATAATAATAATAATAGAAAAGAATAATCCTAAGGAAAACAATAGGGCCTTCGCCCTTTCAGGGCTTGGGCCCTAATAATAGAAAAGAATAATCCTAAGGAAAACAATAGGGCCTTCGCCCTTTCAGGGCTTGGGCCCTAATAAGAGAAGTATAATAATGGTAAATATAGCTGCAAGCAGCCATTACCGGGGCCAAGCGCAAGAAGCGGCAACATATGCCAAAATGGCAAGGAGTGGCAGACCAACTGCAGCAAGGAGCAATTAAGGGCATTTTGAGAAAACTTTGGGCAAATGGCTAAGAAAATCACATAAACATTAACTTATAAGATGATTTAATGGGTTATCACTTTCGAACAATAGGTGGCGCAGTTCCGAAATAGATGTGATGTGGTCAGAGTGAGGTGACAATGACACATGCAAAGTTTGGTGTCAAAATGTGAAGGCATTGCAGAGATAAAGCCTAAATAGTAATTTTGGCAGCATGCCTAAATTTTGATGCTGTGGTATACAAAAACGGTTTTGTCTATCATCGTGCAATTCATAACTTTTAGTCGGCACGGTCTGGAGATGATACGATTCAATTTTCGTGAAAATCGGACAAACGGTCTAGGAGGAGTTCGAAAAAGAAGGTTTTTCAAAGAAATAAAGATGGCGAACAGGACGTTTGTCTAATTATGGAAAACCTGATATCTATGTTTTCGGCATAACGGAAGGAATCTATTAAGATCAGTTTCATTGCAATAGGCAAATTTATTCAAAAGTTATTAGCGTTCTCAGAAATTAATTATAACTTTTGACCAACAGGTGGCGCTGTCTCAAAATCTTTTGAGTACCTTCAGGGCATGCTGCTTATGGCACACACTGAGTTTTGTAATATTACACCAATGCATTTGTTAGTATAGCATTTTATTTCACAAAACTCTATTGAAGTCAATGGGAATTTCACGTTTTGTTCTATTATAGCGCCACCAAGAGGCTCAGTCCCACAATTTTTTTTATGTGTCCTCAGAGTGACCCCATACATATGTGTGTCAATTTTGGTGCAAATATCTCAATTCACTTCCGAGTTATAAACATTTATATGAAAAAACACGTAAAAAATGACTGACACATGACTTTGTTTGAATTTTACTACCCCTTACTATCAATATTTTCGCATTTGGGCATTAGCGTATAGTTAACAAGCTATGATTCCGTGTTTCTGGCGGTGGTTTCGTCTCGATCGGAACAGCGGTTTTGAAGATATCGCCAAGTGTTTTTTTCGCGCTAAATCGCTACGCTACACCAACCGTAACACGAAACCCAGCATGTTTAGTATCAATGGACTCGGCAACGATTCAGGAACTCAAAAAGATGACTCCCGTGAAAATAAGTGTACCACACCCAAAGTTATAAGCGTTTGAAAAAAAAATTCACCACTAGGTGGCGCTGTTTCGAAACTTCTCGGGCTTCTTCAGGGCATCGTACTGATGACCCATACCGAGTTTCGTAACAATTCGTTCATGCGTTCAAAAAATACAGCATTTTAGCACATAATTCAAAATGGCCGACAGCCAAAATGGCCGATCTGGGAAAATTGGATATCAGTCGACTCGGCATGATGCCCTGAATCTAACGAGATGAAGTTTATGATTTTTGGACAAACCGTTCAGAAGTTACGAGCAAAAATAACCATTTTTCATATCTCCGGACCACTAGGTGGCGCTGCGCCGAAACGCAGCACCTAGCCTCAGGTCATGCTTGTGATGACACGTACAAAGTTTGGTCTGAAAACGAGTAAGCGTTGCGGAGATACAGCCTCACGTCTGTTTTCGCAAGCGCTACGTAAAATTAGTTTGCGCGCTTATCGAAAACGGTTATTCGAATCATCATGAATTCCATAACTTTTTGTCAGCACTGCCTGGAGATGATCCGGTGCGATTTTGGTGAAAATCGGACAAACCGTCTAGGACGAGTTCGCAAAAGTAGGTTTTTTGGAAAATTCAAAATGGCGGCCGTTTTTTTATGACGGAAAATGACGTCATAGGGTGCGATCGAATCGGCATGAGCTCAGGAACAAGAGGAATAAAGAATTTTGTTGATAGGCCTTACGGTTCAAAAGTTATTAGCATAATAAAAGTGAAACTTTGGACAGTTGGTGGCGCTAGAGGGAATGCGTTAGAGACACCAAAATTGGTGTATTTAAAGTTGGGACTGTCCTCTATCAGAATGTCAAACCAAAACAACTTTCCCGCAAACCGGTCTATGGGCTGCCATAGACGCCCAGTCGGAAGAAGAATAATAATAATAATAATAAATATAGCTGCAAGCAGCCATTACCGGGGCCAAGCGCAAGAAGCGGCAACATATGCCAAAATGGCAAGGAGTGGCAGACCAACTGCAGCAAGGAGCAATTAAGGGCATTTTGAGAGAACTTTGGGCAAATGGCTAAAAAAATCACATAAACATTAACTTATAAGATGATTTAATGGGTTATCACTTTCGAACAATAGGTGGCGCAGTTACGAAATAGATGTGATGTGGTCAGAGGGAGGTGACAATGACACATGCAAAGTTTGGTGTAAAAATGTGAAGGCATTGCAGAGATAAAGCCTAAATAGTAATTTTGGCAGCATGCCTAAACTTTGATGCTGTGGTATACGAAAACGGTTTTGTCTATCATCGTGCAATTCATAACTTTTAGTCGGCACGGTCTGGAGATGATGCGATTAAATTTTCGTGAAAATCGGACAAACGGTCTAGGAGGAGTTCGAAAAAGAAGGCTTTTCAAAGAAATAAAGATGGCGGACAGGAAGTTTGGCTGATTATGCAAAACCTGATATCTATGTTTTTGGCATAACCCAAGGAATCTATTAAGATCAGTTTCATTGCAATAGGCAAATTTATTCAAAAGTTATTAGCGTTCTCAGAAATTAATTATAACTTTTGACCAACAGGTGGCGCTGTCTCAAAATCTTTTGAGTACCTTCAGGGCATGCTGCTTATGGCACACACTGAGTTTCAAAATGTTAGACCAAAGCATTTGTTTAGTATAACATTGTATTTCACAAAACTGTATTGAAGTCAATGGGAATTTCACGTTTTGTTCTATTATAGCGCCACCAAGAGGCTCAGTCCCACAATTTTTTTTATGTGTCCTCAGAGTGACCCCATACATATGTGTGTCAATTTTGGTGCAAATATCTCAATTTACTTCCGAGTTATAAACATTTATATGAAAAAACACGTAAAAAATGACTGACACATGACTTTGTTTGAATTTTACTACCCCTTACTATCAATATTTACGCATTTGGGCATTAGTGTATAGTTAACAAGCTATGATTCCGTGTTTCTGGCGGTGGTTTCGTCTCGATCGGAACAGCGGTTTTGAAGATATCGCCAAGTGTTTTTTTCGCGCTAAATCGCTACGCTACGCCATCCGTGAGACGAAACCCGACATATTTGGTATCGTTGGACTCGGCAACGATTCAGGACCTCAAAAATATGACTCCCGTGAAAATAAGTGTACCACACCCAAAGTTATAAGCGTTTGAATAAAACAATTCACCACTAGGTGGCGCTGTTTCGAAACTTCTCAGGCTCCTTCAGGGCATCGTACTGATGACCCATAACGAGTTTCGTAACAATTCGTTCATGCGTTCAAAAAATACAGCATTTTAGCACATAATTCAAAATGGCCGACAGCCAAAATGGCCGATCTGGGGAAATTGGATATCGGTCGACTCGGCATGACGCCCTGAATCTAACGAGACCAAGTTTTTGATTTTTGGAGAAACCGTTCAGAAGTTACGAGCAAAAATAGCCATTTTTCATATCTCTGGACCACTAGGTGGCGCTGCGCCGAAACGCAGCACGTAGCCTCAGGTCATGCTTGTGATAACACGTACCAAGTTTGGTGTGAAAACGAGTAAGCGTTGCGGAGATACAACCTCACGTCTGTTTTCGCAAGCGCTACGTAAATTTTGTTTACGCGTTTATCAAAAACGGTTATTCGAATCATCTTGAATTCCATAACTTTTTGTCAGCACTGCCTGGAGATGATCCGGTGCGATTTTGGTGAAAATCGGACAAACCGTCTAGGACGAGTTCGCAAAAGTAGGTTTTTTGGAAAATTCAAAATGGCGGCCGTTTTTTTATGACGGAAAATGACGTCATAGGGTGCAATCGAATCGGCATGAGCTCAGGAACAAGAGGAAAAAAGAATTTTGTTGATAGGCCTTACGGTTCAAAAGTTATTAGCATAATAAAAGTGAAACTTTGGACAGTTGGTGGCGCTAGAGGGAATGAGTTAGAGACACCAAAATTGGTGTATTTAAAGTTGGGACTGTCCTCTATCAGAATGTCAAACCAAAACAACTTTCCCGCAAACCGGTCTATGGGCTGCCATAGACGCCCAGTCGGAAGAAGAATAATAATAATAATAATAAGAACCGGCACAGATACAATAGGTGCCTCCGCACCTTCGGTGCTTGGCCCCTAAATATAGCTGCGAGCAGCGATGGCGGGCCCAAGCCGGAGGCACCGCAACCCCGGTTCCTTTAGTTACCTAAAGGCACCCGGGTGGCGGTGCCGAAGGCTTTGGCCCTTTCATGATTAAATGTTAAAGCGGCTTGCCATACTCTGTCATTTCGACTAGTCACAATTATGTTACAGATATCTTAAATGATAATACAAACTATCCAAAGTGTAACGACTAGACAGAAAGACGTTGTTGATATCTACAATGTTAATTCCGGACAGGCAAACTTAGCTTTTAAATGTTAAAAGGGCTTGCCATACAGGGACGTAGGCTCAGAGAGAGGCTCACCATATTCAGACCAAAATATCTGACTTCCTCTTGGTCCGAGCTAATGACTATGTATTAGAAAGTTGTACGGCTTGAGGAGTACAATGTATATACCGATTTTTGTAACTGTAGATAAAACTAACAACCAATGTAGTAGCACTTCTCTTTTTTTGATTGGCTGATGCGTAGCAGGGTCGACTGCTGAACTCCAGGCGAGACGCGCTTGATTCTCACGTGAGAGCGGCGCGGCCAGAGAAATTGCGTATATTAAATATATTATTAATAGTTTTTCCGCATGAGAAATACAATGTGTGACGGGAGTGTGAGACAAAAGACTGAAACGAGTGACTGTCATGCTCAATGCGTGACACACTATAAAAAAATATTTCACACTGACTCCACATTTAGGGGGCCACAAGGGGGTCCAAGCTTGTTGTCGCAGGGGCACTGGCCCCCCCAGGCCCCCGCCTAGAACCGCCATTGCTCACACACACACACACACACACACACTTTCTCTCTCTCTCAAGAAGCAAAAACATGACTGCTAAAGGTTGTATCAGCGATGGCGGGGTAACATCACTTAACATCACGAGTGCTATTCCCTTAGGCCACGCCCCCTTGTCTCCCCAAAGTATTATAAGCAATCATGCGCATCCCGTGTGCAGAATGATGCACTTGAAGCAACACCAAGTCACAGCACGCAACGCTTCACATTGAAAAGAACATAGCGAAGGGATGGTATCTATAATCTATGCTTAGTAGGGCTGCACGATTTGGGAAAATGTCATATTGCCATTATTGAGCCAATATTGCAATTGCGATTTGCGACTCCGATATAATAAAATGGTTTCATGAGTCCAACTTGCTTGGTTCTAAAGTAAAATGCACACACAGATTAATGTTTATTTCTCAACTCAAACTAAAAACAACAACAACAATAAATGATTGATAACACCTATAATGATCAATAAACCATCAACCAAACCAACATTACAGTGATTCCATCAATTGAAAGCCATCAACTTTTTAAAAAATTATTACGCTTAAAAAAAATATATAACAGCTTTTAAATTAAGTGAACTTCAAACAATCCCCACATAAACCCATAATAAAAAACATATTTACCTGTGCCCTTCCTGTCTTAACAGGTACAGAAATTGAATAAAGTTATCAAACAGTCTGCGCTGCCTGAATCATAAATTATATATATAATAATCCTTATTAAAGCTACAAAAGTTCTTTACTCAAGATCAGTGAGTAATTTTCTAATTTCCCTTTGTTCTTTTAACTTTACTGAAAGAACGCTTTATTCGCTGCTGGCCCTTTAAGAGCACCCGTTGCCGAGACGCGGATCTCACACGCGCCTCATAGCACAACTCTTTTCATCCATAGACTTTTCTTATGTTATGAAGATACTAGACAAAATCACATTTTGGCATAATTGTGTGTGCTATTGTTCGTTCAAGCTCGAAAGAGAACTGTTTATTCTGGGCTGGCACACGGTCAGTGCATGCGCATTATGCGAGTCTCATCTATTCTAATCTAGGGCACTCACAGGCAGCTTTTCACTTCTTGTCGTGCAAAATGCGAAAAGGCATTTGAACCAATAAGAGGGGGATCTTGTAACACTAGTCAAAGGATGACAAAAAAGAAGAGATGCTGCGCTAATAGCCCTACTTTGTTTATTTCATATAAAATCGCGGCATTTTGCGAAATATAATTGCATAGGTTTGAGATCGCTATTACGACTGCGATATAATTAATCGTGCAGCACTAATGCTTAGTGTATTCTAAAGGGCAATAAACTCCACTCCAGCAAGATAGTCATTTTATGCAAATCATAGACCTTTATGCCTTATCTACAAATAAAGTATAATATTGGGAACATTGATCTTGAAGAGAGTGTCGTCGTGTTACTGTCGCAACCGAACGCGACGCGCTAATGCTGATGCATGGAGAATGACTGAGGCGAGATGACTTTCCGTTAACTTTAACTTAGAGACTAAAATATTAATTTTACCACACATTAAGCTATTGAATGACTTTAGAAGTCTTGGAATATAGTGTGAAAACTTGATTGTGCTTTACAGTTTTTTATGCCTTTAGTGGGGCTTAACAAAATAACACAATATGCAGAATGTCGGACGTCACTTATAGGCTAAACTGTTTTTATAGATAAAACTATTTACATTCGGCAGTCATGAAAACAAATCTCAGATAACGGTTGACTAGGTAACAATGTGTAATTTTGCGCCGGAGTTCTCCTTTAACTTACATTAGCTAGCTAACTACGAACGAGCTAACCAGATAACATTAACAAATTGACAAGCACTTACTGGGCACAGTGGGCAGAATGGCTCTTCAAATGACCGACGAAATTGGAGGTTGTCATCTGACTGTCCGCGATCTTAACGTTGCATGTCTTGCAAAGCGCTGTTCTTTTGCCATCTTGTTGTAAGAAATTCTTGAATCCAAAAGCGACGACGACCCTCGTTATCCCTCCGGCTGACATGTTGATGTGATCTGATGTAAGTGGGCGTGGTGTGCGCGTAAGGTATGAGAGGGCATGACTGATGATCTCGTGATCCAGTCATGACAGCGCTATTCTCAGCCTGCGCTCCAGCTGGATCAACTTTATTTTTTTTACATAATTTATATATTTTATATTCAAACTGAAAACATGATGTGATTAACACTCAAGTCATATTATTACATGCAAGTGTGTTTGATTTATGGACCAAATTTTCAGATCAAGTTTATGGACCAAGTTAATTTAATTAATAAACCTATAAAACTATTAATGCACTACAATTAAACTGGTTATATGCCTTTACTTATAAAAAATAAAAAACTTATTAAAAAAAATACCAGGCTTAAGGCATTTATTTTTTATGCAGGCCATACACACAGGAGTGAAATGGTTAAGACCCCTCCCCCTACAAACACACACACATACACAGACAGGCAAAGACAGAGATGTAGGCTCAGATTAAGCAAGACCACATTCAAACAAACATATCTGACTTTCTGTGGGTCCTAGCTAATGAGTGTCAATTAGAAAGTTGTCCGGCTCGAGGAGTACAATATACATACCGATTTTTGTAACTGTAGATAAAACTAACAACCCTACTTTTGTCAAAAGGTGGCGCTACTGAGCCCTCACCACGCCCGTTTCTGAAACATTGCACGTGTCTACTGGCTAATAAATGTGATGTGTCTGTCGAGTTTCATGCATTTTGAAGCATGCTAAGGGTCTCAAAAGCATCCTAAAAGCATCCTAAAAGAAGGGTAAAGTTTGATGTGTCGCCACGGCAACAGTTTCAAAAATATCAAGAATCCATTCACAGGTCTACATCTGCCGTATGTTTACATTATACATATGAAGTTTGAAGCAAATCGGGTAAAAATAAAAGGGTGATATCAAAGCATTTTGAAAGTGACACACTTCCTGCTGCCAGTTGGTGGCGCTATAACTTTGACTCACAATAGTCACATCCATGTGATCGTCCTCTTAACAGCGAACACACTGCTGAAGTTTCATCAAGATCAGTTAATGTATGCTGAAGTTATAACAAACTTCCTGTTTCACGTTTCTCGCCATGATTTCGTTTCCTCGCCACGGCCAAACCGTTCGAGATATCAAAAATCCCCACACAAGCTTTCATCCTCAATGTCTTCACTTTACGCTGACCGAGTATCGTCGAATTTGGATCAAAGCTCTAGGAGGAGTATTTCAAATAACATTGCGAGCGTTTTACAAGCAAACCTCAATAGCCGACTTCCTGTTGGGCTGGGGTAAAAAGTAAAAGCGCGAGGTATAGATGAAACGATGAGATCAACATGCGTACCGAGTTTCATATTATTACATGCAAGCGTGTTTGAGTTATGGACCAAGTGTTCGGACCCCATTCCAGGGGGCGCTGACGAGCCCCCCTGCCACGCCCGGGTACCATCTTCAGCCCGGCTCTGATGGCCGCGGGTTCTGACCCGTGTGCAAAGTTTCAAGAGTTTTCGAGCATGTTAAGGGCCCCAAAAGTGCCCGAATAGTCGTAAGAAAAATAATAATAATAATAATAATAAATATAGCTGCGAGCAGCGATGGCGGGCCCAAGCCGGAGGCACCGCAACCCCGGTTCCTTTAGTTACCTAAAGGCACCCGGGTGGCGGTGCCGAAGGCTTTGGCCCTTTCATGATTAAATGTTAAAGCGGCTTGCCATACTCTGTCATTTCGACTAGTCACAATTATGTTACAGATATCTTAAATGATAATACAAACTATCCAAAGTGTAACGACTAGACAGAAAGACGTTGTTGATATCTACAATGTTAATTCCGGACAGGCAAACTTAGCTTTTAAATGTTAAAAGGGCTTGCCATACAGGGACGTAGGCTCAGAGAGAGGCTCACCATATTCAGACCAAAATATCTGACTTCCTCTTGGTCCGAGCTAATGACTATGTATTAGAAAGTTGTACGGCTTGAGGAGTACAATGTATATACCGATTTTTGTAACTGTAGATAAAACTAACAACCAATGTAGTAGCACTTCTCTTTTTTTGATTGGCTGATGCGTAGCAGGGTCGACTGCTGAACTCCAGGCGAGACGCGCTTGATTCTCACGTGAGAGCGGCGCGGCCAGAGAAATTGCGTATATTAAATATATTATTAATAGTTTTTCCGCATGAGAAATACAATGTGTGACGGGAGTGTGAGACAAAAGACTGAAACGAGTGACTGTCATGCTCAATGCGTGACACACTATAAAAAAATATTTCACACTATTTCCAAGCTTGTTGTCGCAGGGGCACTGGCCCCCCCAGGCCCCCGCCTAGAACCGCCATTGCTCACACACACACACACACACACACACACTTTCTCTCTCTCTCAAGAAGCAAAAACATGACTGCTAAAGGTTGTATCAGCGATGGCGGGGTAACATCACTTAACATCACGAGTGCTATTCCCTTAGGCCACGCCCCCTTGTCTCCCCAAAGTATTATAAGCAATCATGCGTATCCCGTGTGCAGAATGATGCACTTGAAGCAACACCAAGTCACAGCACGCAACGCTTCACATTGAAAAGAACATAGCGAAGGGATGGTATCTATAATCTATGCTTAGTAGGGCTGCACGATTTGGGAAAATGTCATATTGCCATTATTGAGCCAATATTGCAATTGCGATTTGCGACTCCGATATAATAAAATGGTTTCATGAGTCCAACTTGCTTGGTTCTAAAGTAAAATGCACACACAGATTAATGTTTATTTCTCAACTCAAACTAAAAACAACAACAACAATAAATGATTGATAACACCTATAATGATCAATAAACCATCAACCAAACCAACATTACAGTGATTCCATCAATTGAAAGCCATCAACTTTTTAAAAAATTATTACGCTTAAAAAATATATATAACAGCTTTTAAATTAAGTGAACTTCAAACAATCCCCACATAAACCCATAATAAAAAACATATTTACCTGTGCCCTTCCTGTCTTAACAGGTACAGAAATTGAATAAAGTTATCAAACAGTCTGCGCTGCCTGAATCATAAATTATATATATAATAATCCTTATTAAAGCTACAAAAGTTCTTTACTCAAGATCAGTGAGTAATTTTCTAATTTCCCTTTGTTCTTTTAACTTTACTGAAAGAACGCTTTATTCGCTGCTGGCCCTTTAAGAGCACCCGTTGCCGAGACGCGGATCTCACACGCGCCTCATAGCACAACTCTTTTCATCCATAGACTTTTATGTTATGAAGATACTAGACAAAACCACATTTTGGCATAATTGTGTGTGCTATTGTTCGTTCAAGCTCGAAAGAGAACTGTTTATTCTGGGCTGGCACACGGTCAGTGCATGCGCATTATGCGTATCATCTAATCTAGGGCACTCACAGGCAGCTTTTCACTTCTTGTCGTGCAAAATGCGAAAAGGCATTTGAACCAATAAGAGGGGGATCTTGTAACTCAAAGGATGACAAAAAAGAAGAGATGCTGCGCTAATAGCCCTACTTTGTTTATTTCATATAAAATCGCGGCATTTTGCGTTATATAATTGCATAGGTTTGAGATCGCTATTACGACTGCGATATAATTAATCGTGCAGCACTAATGCTTAGTGTATTCTAAAGGGCAATAAACTCCACTCCAGCAAGATAGTCATTTTATGCAAATCATAGACCTTTATGCCTTATCTACAAATAAAGTATAATATTGGGAACATTGATCTTGAAGAGAGTGTCGTCGTGTTACTGTCGCAACCGAACGCGACGCGCTAATGCTGATGCATGGAGAATGACTGAGGCGAGATGACTTTCCGTTAACTTTAACTTAGAGACTAAAATATTAATTTTACCACACATTAAGCTATTGAATGACTTTAGAAGTCTTGGAATATAGTGTGAAAACTTGATTGTGCTTTACAGTTTTTTATGCCTTTAGTGGGGCTTAACAAAATAACACAATATGCAGAATGTCGGACGTCACTTATAGGCTAAACTGTTTTTATAGATAAAACTATTTACATTCGGCAGTCATGAAAACAAATCTCAGATAACGGTTGACTAGGTAACAATGTGTAATTTTGCGCCGGAGTTCTCCTTTAACTTACATTAGCTAGCTAACTACGAACGAGCTAACCAGATAACATTAACAAATTGACAAGCACTTACTGGGCACAGTGGGCAGAATGGCTCTTCAAATGACGGACGAAATTGGAGGTTGTCATCTGACTGTCCGCGATCTTAACGTTGCATGTCTTGCAAAGCGCTGTTCTTTTGCCATCTTGTTGTAAGAAATTCTTGAATCCAAAAGCGACGACGACCCTCGTTATCCCTCCGGCTGACATGTTGATGTGATCTGATGTAAGTGGGCGTGGTGTGCGCGTAAGGTATGAGAGGGCATGACTGATGATCTCGTGATCCAGTCATGACAGCGCTATTCTCAGCCTGCGCTCCAGCTGGATCAACTTTATTTTTTTTACATAATTTATATATTTTATATTCAAACTGAAAACATGATGTGATTAACACTCAAGTCATATTATTACATGCAAGTGTGTTTGATTTATGGACCAAATTTTCAGATCAAGTTTATGGACCAAGTTAATTTAATTAATAAACTAATTATATAAAACTATTAATGCACTACAATTAAACTGGTTATATGCCTTTACTTATAAAAAATAAAAAACTTATTTAAAAAAATACCAGGCTTAAGGCATTTATTTTTTATGCAGGCCATACACACAGGAGTGAAATGGTTAAGACCCCTCCCCCTACAAACACACACACATACACAGACAGGCAAAGACAGAGATGTAGGCTCAGATTAAGCAAGACCACATTCAAACAAACATATCTGACTTTCTGTGGGTCCTAGCTAATGAGTGTCAATTAGAAAGTTGTCCGGCTCGAGGAGTACAATATACATACCGATTTTTGTAACTGTAGATAAAACTAACAACCCTACTTTTGTCAAAAGGTGGCGCTACTGAGCCCTCACCACGCCCGTTTCTGAAACATTGCACGTGTCTACTGGCTAATAAATGTGATGTGTCTGTTGAGTTTCATGCATTTTGAAGCATGCTAAGGGTCTCAAAAGCATCCTAAAAGCATCCTAAAAGAAGGGTAAAGTTTGATGCGTCGCCACGGCAACAGTTTCAAAGATATCAAGAATCCATTCACAGGTCTACATCTGCCGTATGTTTACATTATACATATGAAGTTTGAAGCAAATCGGGTAAAAATAAAAGGGTGATATCAAAGCATTTTGAAAGTGACACACTTCCTGCTGCCAGTTGGTGGCGCTATAACTTTGACTCACAATAGTCACATCCATGTGATCGTCCTCTTACAGCGAACATACTGCTGAAGTTTCATCAAGATCAGTTAATGTATGCTGAAGTTATAACAAACTTCCTGTTTCACGTTTCTCGCCATGATTTCGTTTCCTCGCCACGGCCAAACCGTTCGAGATATCAAAAATCCCCACACAAGCTTTCATCCTCAATGTCTTCACTTCACGCTGACCGAGTATCGTCGAATTTGGATCAAAGCTCTAGGAGGAGTATTTCAAATACCATTGCGAGCGTTTTACAAACAAACCTCAATAGCCAACTTCCTGTTGGGCTGGGGTAAAAAGTAAAAGCGCGAGGTATAGATGAAACGATGAGATCAACATGCGTACCGAGTTTCATATTATTACATGCAAGCGTGTTTGAGTTATGGACCAAGTGTTCGGACCCCATTCCAGGGGGCGCTGACGAGCCCCCCTGCCACGCCCGGGTACCATCTTCAGCCCGGCTCTGATGGCCGCGGGTTCTGACCCGTGTGCAAAGTTTCAAGAGTTTTCGAGCATGTTAAGGGCCCCAAAAGTGCCCGAATAGTCGTAAGAAAAATAATAATAATAATAATAATAATAATAAATATAGCTGCGAGCAGCGATGGCGGGCCCAAGCCGGAGGCACCGCAACCCCGGTTCCTTTAGTTACCTAAAGGCACCCGGGTGGCGGTGCCGAAGGCTTTGGCCCTTTCATGATTAAATGTTAAAACGGCTTGCCATACTCTGTCATTTCGACTAGTCACAATTATGTTACAGATATCTTAAATGATAATACAAACTATCCAAAGTGTAACGACTAGACAGAAAGACTTTGTTGATATCTACAATGTTAATTCCGGACAGGCAAACTTAGCTTTTAAATGTTAAAAGGGCTTGCCATACAGGGACGTAGGCTCAGAGAGAGGCTCACCATATTCAGACCAAAATATCTGACTTCCTCTTGGTCTGAGCTAATGACTATGTATTAGAAAGTTGTACGGCTTGAGGAGTACAATGTATATACCGATTTTTGTAACTGTAGATAAAACTAACAACCCCACTTTTAAGTATATATATGGTGCCTTTAGTGTTATTCTGCACGACGTGCAAAAACTTAACCCCCGCTTTTTTAAGTATATATATATATATATATATATATATATATATATATATAAAGAGGGTTATTCTGCACGACGTGCAAAAACTTAACCTCCGCATTGACTGTCGAAGAGAAGTGTGCAGAAGAGCTTGCATCAGTGAGGGCTTTGCAAAATATATATACATACAAACACACACACACACACACATATAAATGAGGTTAGTGTTTTACAATATTAAGGAAAGCAAATGTATTGAAATATAGCACATTAATTTTAAATTCATTCAGCTTCAATTACCAATTTGTAGTTTACCAATTTATCTTACTTTTATTTAAAGCAAACTATACATTTAAAAGATTAGGGTTATATGCATATTTTGTCATTTAAAAAAATACAAAATTGTTATGCAAAAAGATAAGGACTTGCAGAAAAAATCTACAGTCAGCCACACACACACACACATAAACGCAGACACCAGCAACCCCCCCCCCCCCCCTCCCTCTTCCCCATACAGACACTGATAGAGACAAGATACACATCCAAACTGCAATATCTGACTTTCTTTTGGTCTGAGCTTCTTACTGTTAATTAGAAAGTTGATCGGCTTGACAAGAACAATATACGTGGCATGTTTTGTAACTGTAGGTAAAACGAGCAAAGTTAACACATTTTATGTGTCCTTTTTTAGTCATAAAATTATTTTCCTCGCCACGGCCAAACCGTTCGAGATATCAAAAATCCGTCCGGAATTGAGCATCCTCAATGTCTTGACTTCATGCACACCGAGTATGGTGGTGATTGGTAAACACATGCGTTGTAATTTGATGTATTTCTCCTAGGAGATTTATTCAAACAACACATAATTCCCAACTTCCATTTGAACTGTCTTAAAACTTAGAGCAGAGATGGGCGCAGGTCACGCAAGTCTCAAGTAAGTCTCAAGTCTTAACCGTCAAGTCTCAAGTAAGTCCCAAGTATTTTTTTGGGGGGGGGGGCAAGTCAAGTCAAGTCACAGGCTATGTCAAGTCAAGTCAAGTCTTGTAGTAGGTTAAGTCAAGTGCAAGTCAAGTCACCTTATTATTTTAATTTTACATGCAGAATCTGATCTTAATAAAATGAAAAGACAAGATAAGTATTTGTCAGTAAATTACAATAATTTGCATTGTAAATACTCATGTTCAGTAAAATACACCATGGAATCAAACTAAATTGTAACTTCATAAAATTATTTATTTTTCACTTCTGCCAACAGTGTGTTTGAAATGTTTTAAATTTTCAACATTGAGTCCATAAAACAAATAACAGCTTAACATCCTACAGACTCTCTGAACACCTTCCTCTCTCTCAAACACAGTTTACAAACAATATTAAACTTTGTTACATTTCTCCTCTCTCTCTCTCTCTCTCTCTCTCTCTCTCTCTCTCTCACACACACACACACAGTGGCGGTTCTAGACCATTTCAACTGGGGGGGCCAAGCTGGGGCCAGTTGTACTGTTAGAGGGGCCAGTTACATTTAGACCTTATCATTTTCTGCACTGCACTGAATGCATAAATAAGCAAAATACCATGTTTATAATTATCCAACAATTTGCATTTGCATTATATTTTTACATTTGCATTACATATATCAGTCTGTATTTGAATTTCCATTTTATTTTTTTACATTGAATATACAGTATGTATATATATATATATATATATATATAATTTTTACAAATTAATCTACGATTTTTGTGGGTTTTTTTTTTTTTTTTTTGCAAAAAGATCAGCAAATTATCCTCTAAACTGGCCTTTTTAGGGGGCTTTCCTCTCAGGGTGAATGAGCTTTTTTATAATTGTTTTTTTCCTGACATCTTTGAAAGACAGAAGCAATAATTAATGCATCCTTGGCCAGGATATAATTATAAAATATGACATGATTTTAAAAGTGACCTATAATATCGACTATGCAATACACTTTAATTTATCTAGTGCTAATAAAATTATTAAGCCTATTTGGAGAGAGAGATGTTTATAATGTGACAATATGTCAGTCATCGTGATTCGTGTAATAAGATGACTAGGCCTAGACTACTTGTTCTGAGCAGGTGTTGTCAGTGAACAGGCTGTAAAACTGTTGTCTAAGTTACAGACTGATACTAATTAAATGGGAAACGAATCGATTACCTAACGTAACCTCGGTTCTCTCTAGATGAGGGAACGAGCATTGCGTAAGCTAGCTTACGCTACGGGAAAGATTCATCTTACATCAGTCAAGTTGTCATAGTTTTTGTCAAACAAGTTGTGAATTTGTTGTAACATTAAAACAGGAGATCATGACTTACTCCGTGCTCCAAGTGATGTTCGGAGCTCCAGTGATTAGTTTCATCTGTGGGACGGGTGAAGAAACTTTCGGAAGATGTTGTAACAGAATCATATGAACAATTCCAGGATATGCTTTTTTTCATTGGTTGTTGCGTTAAATTTTACCCAGATACAATAGTGCCCTTTTCTGATTGGCTATTAAGTAGCACTTCTCTTTTTTTGATTGGCTGATGCGTAGCAGGGTCGACTGCTGAACTCCAGGCGAGACGCGCTTGATTCTCACGTGAGAGCGGCGCGGCCAGAGAAATTGCGTATATTAAATATATTATTAAGTTTTTCCGCATGAGAAATACAATGTGTGACGGGAGTGTGAGACAAAAGACTGAAACGAGTGACTGTCATGCTCAATGCGTGACACACTATAAAAAAAATATTTCACACTGACTCCACATTTAGGGGGGCCACAAGGGGGTCCAAGCTTGTTGTCGCAGGGGCACTGGCCCCCCCAGGCCCCCGCCTAGAACCGCCACTGCTCACACACACACACTTTCTCTCTCTCTCAAGAAGCAAAAACATGACTGCTAAAGGTTGTATCAGCGATGGCGGGGTAACATCACTTAACATCACGAGTGATATTCC
Organism: Pimephales promelas; assembly: GCF_988280905.1. Lineage (NCBI taxonomy): Eukaryota > Metazoa > Chordata > Actinopteri > Cypriniformes > Leuciscidae > Pimephales > Pimephales promelas. The sequence goes on along the minus strand of NC_142773.1, from coordinate 13,243,069 downwards.
CTTAGGCCACGCCCCCTTGTCTCCCCAAAGTATTATAAGCAATCATGCGCATCCCGTGTGCAGAACGATGCACTTGAAGCAACACCAAGTCACAGCACGCAACGCTTCACATTGAAAAGAACATAGCGAAGGGATGGTATCTATAATCTATGCTTAGTAGGGCTGCACGATTTGGGAAAATGTCATATTGCCATTATTGAGCCAATATTGCAATTGCGATTTGCGACTCCGATATAATAAAATGGTTTCATGAGTCCAACTTGCTTGGTTCTAAAGTAAAATGCACACACAGATTAATGTTTATTTCTCAACTCAAACTAAAAACAACAACAACAATAAATGATTGATAACACCTATAATGATCAATAAACCATCAACCAAACCAACATTACAGTGATTCCATCAATTGAAAGCCATCAACTTTTTAAAAAATTATTAGGCTTAAAAAAAATATATAACAGCTTTTAAATTAAGTGAACTTCAAACAATCCCCACATAAACCCATAATAAAAAACATATTTACCTGTGCCCTTCCTGTCTTAACAGGTACAGAAATTGAATAAAGTTATCAAACAGTCTGCGCTGCCTGAATCATAAATTATATATATAATAATCCTTATTAAAGCTACAAAAGTTCTTTACTCAAGATCAGTGAGTAATTTTCTAATTTCCCTTTGTTCTTTTAACTTTACTGAAAGAACGCTTTATTCGCTGCTGGCCCTTTAAGAGCACCCGTTGCCGAGACGCGGATCTCACACGCGCCTCATAGCACAACTCACAACTCTCACATTTTGGCATAATTGTGTGTGCTATTGTTCGTTCAAGCTCGAAAGAGAACTGTTTATTCTGGGCTGGCACACGGTCAGTGCATGCGCATTATGCGAGTCTCATCTATTCTAATCTAGGGCACTCACAGGCAGCTTTTCACTTCTTGTCGTGCAAAATGCGAAAAGGCATTTGAACCAATAAGAGGGGGATCTTGTAACACTAGTCAAAGGATGACAAAAAAGAAGAGATGCTGCGCTAATAGCCCTACTTTGTTTATTTCATTTAAAATCGCGGCATTTTGCGTTATATAATTGCATAGGTTTGAGATCGCTATTACGACTGCGATATAATTAATCGTGCAGCACTAATGCTTAGTGTATTCTAAAGGGCAATAAACTCCACTCCAGCAAGATAGTCATTTTATGCAAATCATAGACCTTTATGCCTTATCTACAAAGAAAGTATAATATTGGGAACATTGATCTTGAAGAGAGTGTCGTCGTGTTACTGTCGCAACCGAACGCGACGCGCTAATGCTGATGCATGGAGAATGACTGAGGCGAGATGACTTTCCGTTAACTTTAACTTAGAGACTAAAATATTAATTTTACCACACATTAAGCTATTGAATGACTTTAGAAGTCTTGGAATATAGTGTGAAAACTTGATTGTGCTTTACAGTTTTTTATGCCTTTAGTGGGGCTTAACAAAATAACACAATATGCAGAATGTCGGACGTCACTTATAGGCTAAACTGTTTTTATAGATAAAACTATTTACATTCGGCAGTCATGAAAACAAATCTCAGATAACGGTTGACTAGGTAACAATGTGTAATTTTGCGCCGGAGTTCTCCTTTAACTTACATTAGCTAGCTAACTACGAACGAGCTAACCAGATAACATTAACAAATTGACAAGCACTTACTGGGCAGAATATGGCTCTTCAAATGACGGACGAAATTGGAGGTTGTCATCTGACTGTCGATCTTAACGTTGCATGTCTTGCAAAGCGCTGTTCTTTTGCCATCTTGTTGTAAGAAATTCTTGAATCCAAAAGCGACGACGACCCTCGTTATCCCTCCGGCTGACATGTTGATGTGATCTGATGTAAGTGGGCGTGGTGTGCGCGTAAGGTATGAGAGGGCATGACTGATGATCTCTGATCCAGTCATGACAGCGCTATTCTCAGCCTGCGCTCCAGCTGGATCAACTTTATTTTTTTTTACATAATTTATATATTTTATATTCAAACTGAAAACATGATGTGATTAACACTCAAGTCATATTATTACATGCAAGTGTGTTTGATTTATGGACCAAATTTTCAGATCAAGTTTATGGACCAAGTTAATTTAATTAATAAACTAATTATATAAAACTATTAATGCACTACAATTAAACTGGTTATATGCCTTTACTTATAAAAAAATAAAAAAACTTATTTAAAAAAATACCAGGCTTAAGGCATTTATTTTTTATGCAGGCCATACACTATTGGTGAAATGGTTAATACCCCTCCCCCTACAAACACACACACATACACAGACAGGCAAAGACAGCAGGCTCAGATTGAGCAAGACCAAGTTATAATATTTGTATAATTTAATTTAGAAACAAATGATGTATAATTACATTTTTAGAAGATATGAGGCTTTTAGTGTTTACTTTTTTTGACATTACTTTAATCTTTTGCCATAGTTGCACATGTCTATTGGCTAATAAATGTGATGTATCTGTTGAGTTTCAAGCAATTTCAAGCAAGCTAAGAGTCCCAAAAGCATCAAAAAATAATGTTAAAGTTTGTTTCGTTGCCACGGCATTTTGAAAGTGACACACTTCCTGCTGCCAGTTGGTGGCGCTATAACTTTGACTCACAATAGTCACATCCATGTGATCGGTCTCTTACAGCGAAAACACTGCTGAAGTTTCATCAAGATCAGTTAATGTATGCTGAAGTTATAACACACATCCTGTTCCATGTTTCTCGCCATAATTTCGTTTCCTCGCCACGGCCAAACCGTTCGAGATATCAAAAATCCCGTGGCACTTTTTCATCCTTAATGTCTTGACTTCACGCTGATCGAGTTTCGTCGAATTTGGTTCAGTGCTCTAGGAGCAATAATTTAAATTACATTGCATGTGTTTTAAACACAACCCTAAATAGCCAACTTCCTGTTGGGCTGGGGTAAAAAGTAAGAGTGTGAAGTATATATGAAACGATGAGATCTATATGTGTACCAAGTTTCATATTATTACATGCAAGTGTGTTTAATTTATGGACCAAATTTTCAGACCAAGTTTATTGACCAAGTTAATCTGATTAATAAACTAATTATATAAAACTATTGTCAATTCACTACAATTAAACTAGTTATATGCCTTTACTTATAAAAAATAAAAATAAAAACTTATTTAAAAAATACCAGGCTTGAGAAATGTATTTTCTTTATGCAGGTCATACACACAGCAGTGAAATGGTTAAGCCCCCTCCCCCTGCACACACACACACACACACAGACAGCCAGCCAGCCAGCCAAAGGCTCAGAGTGGCCATATTCAAACAAAAATATCTGAGTTTCTGTGGGTCCTAGCTAATAAGTGTCAATTAAAAAGTTGTCCGGCTCGAGGAGTACAATATACATACCAATTTTTGTAACTCTAGTTAAAACTAACCACCCCACTTTTGTCAAAAGGTGGCGCTACTGAGCCCTCACCACGCCCGTTTCTGCAACTTTGCACATGTCTACTGGCTAATAAATGTGATGTGTCTGTCGAGTTTCATGCAATTTGAAGCATGCTAAGGGTCTCAAAAGCATCCTAAAAGCATCCTAAAAGAAGGGTAAAGTTTGATGCGTCGCCACGGCAACAGTTTCAAAGATATCAAGAATCCATTCACAGGTCTACATCTGCCGTATGTTTACATTATACATATGAAGTTTGAAGCAAATCGGGTAAAAATAAAAGGGTGATATCAAAGCATTTTGAAAGTGACACACTTCCTGCTGCCAGTTGGTGGCGCTATAACTTTGACTCACAATAGTCACATCCATGTGATCGTCCTCTTACAGCGAACACACTGCTGAAGTTTCATCAAGATCAGTTCATGTATGCTGAAGTTATAACACACTTCCTGTTTCACGTTTCTCGCCATGATTTCGTTTCCTCGCCACGGACAAACCGTTCGAGATATAAAAAATCCCCTCGCAAACTTTCATCCTCAATGTCTTGACTTCACGCTGACCGAGTTTCGTCGAATGTGGATCAAAGCTCTAGGAGGAGTATTTGACATTCCATTGCGAGCGTTTTACAAACAAACCTCAATAGCCAAATTCCTGTTGGGCTGGGGTAAAAAGTAAGAGCGCGAGGTATAGATGAAACGATGAGATCAACGTGTGTACCGAGTTTCATATTATTACATACAAGCGTGTTTGAGTTATGGACCAAGTGTTCGGACCCCGTTCCAGGGGGCGCTGACGAGCTGCCCTGCCACGCCCGGGTACCATCTTCAGCCCGGCTCTGATGGCCGCGGGTTCTGACCCGTGTGCAAAGTTTCAAGAGTTTTCGAGCACGTTAAGGGCCCCAAAAGTGCCCAAAAGGTAGTAAAATAATAATTATTATAATAATAATAATAATAGTAAAGAAAAATAATCCCAAGGAAAACAATAGGGCCTTCGCCCTTTCAGGGCTTGGGCCCTAATAATAGAAAAGAATAATCCTAAGGAAAACAATAGGGCCTTCGCCCTTTCAGGGCTTGGGCCCTAATAATAATAATAGAAAAGAATAATCCTAAGGAAAACAATAGGGCCTTCGCCCTTTCAGGGCTTGGGCCCTAATAATAAATGGTCATTTCTGTGACTCTTCTGGCATCTGTCCTCACGCCTGCTAGTTTTGTTGGTGATGACTCCTATGATTTTCTTTTTTGTGCAAAAATCGAGAGGGTTCTCACTGCAGAACATGAAATCCACGGGGAGGAGTTGGATCTGGATCTCCCACCTTACATACACCTAAACCTACACAACTCCGCCCCCTGATCCCTAAACCCAACCCTAATCCTACCCATCTCCACCCCTTGGATCTTGATCCGACTCCTCCCCGTGGATCTCATGTACTGCATTGAGGTGCTACTGGAAAAATCTGCGAATAAAACGCCAGTTTTGAACACTTCTGAATGTGATCCATTAAAGCAGTTTCAAGAAACCTTGTCCAAAGAGAAGAGCGTTTTTTCTACTGTGACGTCACCGTAGACATTCTGCTGCTGAGCGCGTGGAACTGCGCTAAGTTTATCTCCTCGCTAGTGCATATTTGGCTAAGAAATTAGTTATTTTCAAAGCTACTAAAGTTATCCTGGCGAGAGCAGTGAGTGATTTTCTGTTTTTATGCTCATTAACAGAATAGACAGCAGCAGGTTCTGTACATTAAGCTGCTGTCGCTGTAATACACAGTTATAATACAGGTGAATACGTTGCCAGTTGTCTACATTCAAAGATAATCGACTGTATTGTGGACTTGTGTGGCTTAACATTCTATGTATTGACAGTTAAGTCCAATAATATGTGAAAGAAAACTTAGTTTAGTACTTACCACATGAGTCTTGAGACAACGGGAGTATTCCAGAACATCAAACATACACTAAACCCTTGGTTGATTAAATGAAATCATCATAACACTTTTGGCTGTATATGTTTAATATCTAGATGTTTGCGAGATGAAAATTGCGTAACTTCAGAATACCCATTCTACCATTCTATTGTTAGATCAAAAAGTAATCTGATTAGGTAATGCATGTTACTTGTAATACATTACTCGAAACATTAAAACAAATCTGATTATGTAATGCATGTTACTTCAGACACATTACTTTACTTGTAACAAACAAGTAATCTGAATGCGAAAATCTTGCAAGGTGAAAATCTTACAACAAACAATCCAGAGTTGAAGACAAGTGATAATAATCCTACTCTTTCTGTTACACTTCCTCAAACCTGAAATCACTGATCGAGTGAATCTCCTGAACTCCTACAGTAGATCGTTTCTAATCCATTTATGTTGGGACATCTGCTCTAACGTGGGCCGTTTCGCTGGATCCCGGGCTAGACACTGCCTAATCAGATCACTGCATTCTGTACAAATGTTAACAAGGAGAGAGCTGGTTAGTCATGTGACTTGGAATCTATGAAAACAGCATCTAAACCTGACTAATATAATGTAAAATGTTCCTTAATCTTTACTTTAAAAGTAAAGTATGTTGTTTCTGCGACACTAGTGGCATTGAGCGGAATTAAAAAAATAAAGCATAATTTAAAAAAAAAATGTAATGAGACTGTTCACTTCTGTAATGAGAGGTTCGGGATGCCCAGGATAGAGAAAAGCAGTAGACAGAAGGTTAGCTGGGTGAAAGTCTGATGGAAACATCTCAGTTAACTTTTTAGATAAAAAAAAAGTCGGGCAGCGCTCCAGATGATGATGCGATGTCGATCACAGCATCATTAGGCGGGCTAGAGTCCTCGGGAGATGAGGATGCGGCTGCGTTGCCTCCTTCGGGAGTGCCAGCGTTGCCCGTGTCGGATCCCGAGCTGACGGCCATGCTGTCTCGAGCCGCTGGGAGTATCGGTTAGAGTGGAACCCTCCGCCCTGCCCCGATCCCTCACGGATGGATGATTGGTTTTTGGACAAAGCTGCCGCCGCAAGGCCACGGCCAACTCCTTTGCCTTTCTTCCCCGAGCTGCATGTGGAGTTATCGCGCTCTTGGGGGGCTCCCCTGTCCACTCGAGAGCGCGATCTCTCCCCCGCCTTTCCCCCCCTCGATGGTGGGGCCGCCCGTGGGTACACTGGGATGCCCCCGGTGGAGCGCTCTGTTGCGATGCAGCTGTGTCCACAGAGCGCCTCCTCCCGTGGTCCTCCTAAGCACCCATCCAAAGCCTGTAGGTTCTCGTCTGCTATGGCGGCACGTTCCTATAGAGCGGCGGGACAGGCGGCCTCCGCTTTGCATGCGATGAGCACTTTGCAGGTCTTCCAAGCGAAGCTGCTCAGAGATATGCACGAGGGCGGGACTGATCCAACGGCATTCAACCTTGCTCTCCGGGCGACGAAAGTGGCCGCTTGCGCCGTTGGTCAGGTGATGGCCACCAGTGTGGTCCAGGAGCGCCATCTGTGGCTCAACCTGGCAGACACTCGGAGCGCTGAGCGGACTCGTCTGCTCGACGCCCCACTCTCCCAGGTTGGCCTTTTCGGCGGTGCAGTCGCGGACTTTGCCTAGCAGTTCTCCACTGCCCAGAAGCAGACGGAGGCAATCAAACATATTCTGCCCCGACGACCAGCTGCTGCCTCCACCCAGTCGTCGGCACAGATGCCTCCCGCTGCTCGCCGCCGAGGATGCCCCCCCGCGGCTCCTCTCCCTCCCGCCCGGCCCCAGCAGCAGCCTTCATCCGGGCCACAGCGTGGAGGAGGCCGCAGGCAGGCGTCACAGCCCCCTCAGGCCGCACGCCCCGCTAAACGCCAGGCTAAGCGACGTTCCTGACACGGGCTGCTCAGTAATGAAGTTGAGTTTTTCCCAGGAGGTGGTAGCAGGCCCCCTCCTTCCCCCGGTCCAAAAAGACCGGTGGGTTACGACCGATCCTGGACCTGCGCATTTTGAACCGTTCTCTCCATCGACTACCGTTCAAAATGCTCACAGCCAAACGCATTCTCAAATGCGTTCGGTTTCAGGATTTCAGTACTTTCATGTCTCCATTTTGCCTCGACACTGACCGTTTCTTCGGTTTGCTTTCGAGGGCCAGGCATATCAGTACACGGTTCTCCCATTCGAGTTAGCTCTGTCCCCTCGCGTCTTCACGAAGATCGGGGAAGCACGGGGTTCGCATCCTGAACTATCTCGACGACTGGCTGATACTGGCACACTCTCGAGCTCAGGTTTGCGAACACAGAGACCTGGTGCTCCGGCACCTAGCCCGTCTGGGCCTTCGGGTCAACCGGGAAAAGAGCAAACTTTGCCCCGTGCAGAGGATCTCTTTTCTCGGCATGGAGATAGACTCGGTCGCCATGTCCGCGCAGCTCACGAACAAGCGCGCGCACTCACTGCTGACTTGTCTTCGACAGTTCGAGGGCAAGAGTGCGGTTCCACTGAAACTATTTCAGAGGCTCCTGGGGCATATGGCATCCGCGGCAACGCCGCTCGGTTTGCTTCATATGAGACCGCTTCAGCTGTGGCTTCGCGATCGAGTCCCGAGGTGGGCATGGCATGGCGGTTCGCTCCGAGTTCCAGTGACTCCAGCATGCCGCCGAACCTTCTTCCCGTGGTCGAACCTCAGCTTTTTACGGACCGGCGTCCCTATTCAGCGAGTTTTCAGGCATCTCGTTGTCTCCACGGATGCGTCTACCACGGGTTGGGGTGCCATGTGCAATGGGCATGCAGCCGCGGGTTCCTGGACAGGCCTCGAGCTGCTGGCAGTACGGCTCGCCCTGCACCGCTTCCGAGCGTTGCTCACGGGCCAGCATGTGCTTGTCCGTTCAGACAACACTACGGCAGTAGCGTACATCAATCACCAGGGGGGTCTACGCTCACGCCGGTTGTCGCAGCTCGCCCGCCACCTCTTGTTATGGAGTCAGAAGCACCTGAGGTCCCTTCGTGCAGTATACATTCCTGGAGACCGGAACCTGGCAGCCGACGAACTGTCACGGGTCCGTCCTATCTCCGGGGAATGGCGACTCCATCCCCAGTCGGTCCAGCTGATTTGGGACCAGTTCGGGGAGGCACAGATAGATCTGTTCGCCTCTCGGGACTCATCCCACTGCACCCAGTTTTATTCCCTGACCGAGGGTACGCTCGGCTCAGATGCGCTGGCGCACAGCTGGCCACGGGGCCCACGCAAGTATGCGTTTCCCCCAGTGAGCCTCCTTGCACGAGTGTTGTGCAAGATCAAGGAGGACGAGGAGCAGGTCTTGCTGGTAGCCCCCTATTGGCCCACCAGGACGTGGTTCTCCGAACTCATGCTCCTCGCGACAGCACCTCCTTGGCCTATTCCTCTGAGACAGGACCTACTCTCTCAGAGACGGGGCACTCTGTGGCACCCTCGTCCCGATCTTTGGAGGCTGCACGTGTGGCTCCTGGACGGGACGAGGCAGGTTTGAGTTCGCTGCCACCTGCGGTGGTGGCAACCATCACTTCCGCAAGAGCGTCGTCCACGAGACACCTTTATGTGTTGAAGTGGAACCTCTTCGTCAATTGGTGTTCTTCTCGCGGAGAAGACCCCCGGAGATGTTCGATCGTGGTCGTGCTTTCCTTCCTGCAAGAAGGGTTGGAGCGCAGGCTGTCGCCCTCCACCCTTAAGGTTTACGTCGCGGCCATTGCCGCTTCTCATGAAGCAGTGGAAGGTAAGTCCTTAGGGAAGCACGACCTGGTCATCAGGTTCCTGAGGGGAGTGAGGAGGCTACATCCGCCTCGTCCTCCCCTCGTACCCTCTTGGGACCTCTCTGTAGTTTTGAGTGCACTGCAGAGGCATCCCTTTGAGCCTTTGCAATCGGTAGAGTTAAAGTTTCTGTCCATGAAGACAGCACTCCTGGTTGCATTGGCCTCCATCAAGAGGGTGGGGGACCTGCACGCATTCTCCGTTGACGAAGCGTGCCTGGAGTTCGGGCCGGCTTACTCTCACGTGATCCTGAGACCCCGGCCTGGATATGTGCCCAAGGTTCCCACCACTCCCTTCCGGGACCAGGTGGTGAACCTGCAAGCGCTGCCCCTGGAGGAGGCAGACCCAGCCTTGGCACTGCTCTGTCCGGTACGTGCTCTCCGCACCTATGTCGACAGAACGTGGTGTTTCAGGACCTCAGACCAGCTCTTTGTCTGTCATGGGGGGAGCCAGAAGGGAAGGGCTCTCTCAAAGCAACGGCTGTCCCACTGGATAGTGGACGCCATTGCTTTGTCTTACCAGCAGCAAGGCCGTCCGTGCCCCCTTGGTGTGACGGCCCATTCCACTCGGAGTGTGGCCTCCTCTTGGGCTTTAGCGCACGGCGCCTCGCTAACAGACATCTGCGGAGCTGCAGGCTGGGCGACACCCAACACCTTCGCCAGATTCTATAATCTGCGAATTGAGCCGGTGTCCTCTCACGTACTCGTTTCCGCCAGTACTGGACCCGCTTAGGTGTCTTCGCTTGCTCGCCATTCCACTCCCCGGACTGGATAAGTGCGATATCTCCTCAGTTCTTCCATTGAAGTCTTGAGTCCTCCAGCACCGACGATGCGGGCACCACTGCTGTTGCTCTGGATGCTGGCTAGGTGCCTCCATGTGCACGGTTCCCCATGGTAACCGTCTCATGTGTATTATCCACTGTAAGCCTCTCTGAGCATGTGTCTTCCCTTGGCAAGCCATCTGCCACCCCTGGAGTTAAATTTTAGTAGCCACCTGCGGTTGGTGCTCCAGTGTTTCCATATGCGTTCCTATGTGGCCATATGTGTATTCGTAAGTCCTCCCTTTGGTAGGCAGCTGGTAGCATGTCCCTCCCGGGATATGTTTCCCAGTGTACCTTGGTAATCCTGTGTTAAAGTGGGATCCCTAAAAAAAAAAAATTGCACGCCATTGGCTCGTTTTTAAATACTCGAAGAGGATTGGCTTTCTATGCGAAACCCCCAATCTCCGTCACTTCTGACGTAACGTCTCCGTTCCCTACTCAGGGAACGAGGGTTACATCCGTAACCGAGACGTTTCCGGTACAGGCTGCATACTACCCTATGGGAATCACGTCACAACAAATGAAAGTACGACTCGGTTCGGGATGTGTGAGGCAAACTAACAGACTGAAGACCTAATAATTTCTGTTTCTCATAATTTGTCAGTGGCTGCATTAGTTTTTTTCTCTCTCTTATTTTAAATTGAGAATTTGGCTAGTAACATAACTGAAACATAATTTCAATTAAATTCTGTTTCCTGAAGAAATTGATTGAAAAAAAATTTGTTCATTTTGCTGAAACAGACTAAGATCCGAGTCAGTAAAATTATCCGAACTGCCCATCACTAGTATTATGCACATAGGCTATACGTTTTACAGATTGTGAACAGTTTCAACCTGTAACTGTTAACAAAAAAGTTATGAAAAATGTTATGTTAATTACCTTAAAATGACATTTATACTTAATCTAACCTCCGTTTAATTTAGTTGGTTTAACCTAATGTAGGCTATTTGAAAAAGAAGCATTTGAATAATCTTTGCTTTTCATAATTATTCTTAAAACATAATCAATCTTGGTAAAAGTTAGCTTAACACAGTATAAAAAAAACTTTTATTGAAACCATTTGCTCCAAGATGTTGAAGTTTAATACATGGAATCACATCCTCATGTCATGTTCTGATATCCTAAAATGTTGGAGTCTTTAGATTTTATCATTTATTTCAATCATCTGTTTTAAATATAATTCTACATTTTTAATTCTACAATTTACTAAAAGAACAAAACATTACAGAAATGAACAGTTATATTACATATTGAGTAAAAATACATGACATGAACATGAAAATGCAATGAACTGAACAGCAATAACAAATGAGCAAATAAAGCAGTAAAAAAAATAGTAAAAAAAAACAAACAGTGAATGGGAAAAAAAATCAAACAACAATAATTGGTGGTTATCACATCACATTGTTTACAGTGCACTGCAGGCAGTATACATAGTATAGCCTTACAAATGTATTACTGTGTGTGTGTGTGTGTGTGTGTGTGTGTGTGCTTGTGTGTGTGTGTGTGTGTGTGTATGTATGTATGTATGTATGTATGTATGTATGTAAAATACCAGTGGCATCATTGAAGGCTATTATGATCACAATCCCAATGAATGGACATCCAGTGAATCATGAGATATAATATTATAATATTAGAGAGAAAGAGAGAAAGACCTGTAGATACTGGGAAAGACTGGTACGTATGCAATGAAAACAAAATGTAGGCTAATTATTATTATTATTATTATTATTATTATTATTATTTTTTTTTTTTTATCAGGATATCTAGTAACCTAAACAATTTAACCCTAATGAATATTTTTTTCTGAACACATTTAATGTATGGTCTAAAATGCTAAGAACTTTTTTGAAAATATGGTTAGATTGATCAAACATTCTTATAAATGTAACAAAATGCTCTATATTCGTAAGTAGACTCAAATGTGCAGTTACAGATATACTACAAAAATCATTCATGACATCACACAGAATATGCATGATGACAAAAAGGGTGAAATGATCAAACACCATCAGCTGAAGTCTGTGAACAAAGAATGCAATAAACATATTTAATATTTAAATAGAATTAAAAGGCAGCCAAACAAAATACACTATCCAAGATAATAATAATAATAATTTTGTGCAAGCAACTAATTGTCACATGAAATGTCAAGTTTTGCCCTGAAGATGGCGGAAGAGTGTCTTGCAGGAAGTCCCTGGACAACCAGAACTAAGAAATCCTAAATTGAGTCTTTTATTTTAAAGGATTACAAATATGATACATTTTCAGATGAGGACCAATAAGGTTTGCCAGACATTATTTGTAACATGTTTTAAACATTAACCTAAACAAATAAATAAAATGTCTTAAATTTTAAAGAGCACAGTCAGTTCTACAACTAGCTAAAGAACACCGCTAATTTTGAGAGCTTGTGGTCCTTCTGTGTGAAACAGTTAGTTGAGTAGATGTCAGAAGTAGGATTGTCAGGGACTGAAGTATACCTTAATTATCCAATGGACTGATGAAATGAAGAACTATAACCAACATGTTAAATCTGTATTGTTGTCTAAAAATAAATGGGAGTAAAACAAGTTTAAAGTCAAATGACTTCCCTCTCCCTAGACACTTCCTCCAGCTCTTCTAAGGGGACACCGAGGCGTTCCTAGGCCAGAAGCTGCACTAATCCGTCTGTCAATCTCCCGTTTCATCCTTCCCTTGCTCGTGAACAAAACCCCAAGATACGTAAACTCCTCCACTTGAGGAAGTATCTCTCCACCAACCTGTAGTGTGCAAGCCACCCTTTTCCGTCTGAGGACCATGGCCTCAGATTTGGAGGATCCGAGGTTCCACTATCGGCCGTATTATCCTCTCCAGTACCCTGGCAAAGACTTTCTCAGCATCCCTGAGAGTCTATGCCAGGGTACTGGAGAAGATAATACGGAGGATTCAGGAGGAACAATGCAGTTTTCGTCCGGGCCGTGGAACACTGGACCAACTCTATACCCTCTACAGGGTGCTGGAGGGTTCATGGGAGTTTGCCCAACCAATCCGGCTAAACATCATTATTATAAAATATGACATCATCTATTAATTATTAATAACAGATGTCAAAGCAAAATCTCAGGTAAATCAATAGGTAATGGGTACATTTAATCTAATAAAATACATTTTAATAAAATATTTGTCATAATAGTAACATGCTATCGAATTTATGAATTCAGACTAAATGATTTCACTCATTTAAAAGGTTTGATAAATAATAATTAAATAAGTCTAAAAAGTAACTCTAACTCATAGAATTATTGAACCTGATGAATTATAATAAATATTCAATAAAAAATAATAACACTAGTGTCAAGTGTATGTTCTGATTTCCTTGTTTCTGTTTGCCTGTTTAGTTTGATCTAATTTACCATGTTCCCGCTCCTCATTGTAGTTGACAGTGTTGTTTTGCTTTGACATCTGTTATTACAATTACGTTGTCATAGTTACTGATTTGATTGGCCTCGTTATTAATTCGGTTCATCTGTGTGCCATTCAGTTCCTTTTGTTTGCTCTTTTAGTCCTCAGTTTGAGTTAGTTCTTTGATCTGTATTGTTTATGTTGTATGGTTGTTTTAATCTGTGGCCCCAAGTTCTCTATCGATACGGTTCACTCGTACTGCGTCGCTAGATGCTATGGGAAAACTCTGATTTACTGAAGTTTTATCACGCAGTGAAACTGCACAAGCCAGAGAGGAACAAACCTTCAGCATTGTGAAACCCATCAGAGCCGGCCGAATTGAACAGGGCCAGCCCTCTATATAAACAGGTATTTTGGCCATAGGAATAATGTTATTCTCCTTCAGCGATGATCATATTCTCTTCTCTTTCTAACAAATTAAGAAGAAGAAACGATGGAGTTGCTGGGCTGAGTAAACAGGATTAAGTGAGCTCATGCTGGTCACTACGAGAGCGCAGAATGGAGAAAAAAAAAAGCCTTGGGAGAAATCAGGCTCGGTCGGGAACAGTGATTACAAAACAAATTGGATCGAAACATTAAGAGAATTTGTCCATTTCCCTCTGTTTGGAAGATGAAGTAATCACACCGGTATGGAGACGAGATGTTGAGGATCAGTGCAGATGGCTGTCGTGTCGATGAGGGCGGCACTTAAAGGGTTAGTTCACCCAAAAATGAAAATGAAGTCATTAATTACTCACCCCCATGCTGTTCCAACCCCGTAAGACCTTCGTTCATCTTCGGAACACAAATAAAGATATTTTTGATTGAATCTGAGAGCTGGATCACTCTTCCATTGGCTTCCTAAGGGACTGGCTCTTGACGGCCCATAAAGTCATTAAAGAAAAGGTTTAAATATTCCATGTGCCTACAGCGGCTCAATTATAAGTTTATCAAGCGACGAGACTACTTTTTGTGCGAAAAAAACATAAATAACGGCTTTATTCGACTATTCCATTACTTCCTTATTGGCGCATGCGCGAGAACTGAGACGAGGACGTTCTCATTCGACCACTTCTTGTTACCGGCTGCTCACCGCTTAGGAGTTTTACCGTCCCCTACCGTATAAGATGATAATAAGGCACACTGTCGTTTTTTGAGAAGATTAAAGGCTTTTAAGTGCACCTTGTAGTGCGGAAAATATGCTAATTGAAAAGCGTATGTACAGCGCGCATCTTCCTCTGCTTGTAAACAGAAAGTTTTGCACTTCCAGCTATATCAGCACATCATCTTATACGGTAGGGGGCGGTAAAACTCCTAAGCGGTGAGCAGCCGGTAACGGTAGTCGAAGGAGATCGTCCTCGTCTCAGTTCTCGCGCATGCGCCAATAAGGAAGTAATGGAATAGTGGAATAAAGTCGTTATTTATGTTTTTTTTTTCGCACAAAAAGTATTCTCGTCGCTTGATAAACTTATAATTGAGCCGCTGTAGGCACATGGAACATTTAAACATTTTCTTTAATGACTTTATGGGCCGTCAAGAGCCAGTCCCTTAGGAAGCCTATGGAAGAGTGATACAGCTCTCAGATTAAATCAAAAATATCTTTATTTGTGTTCCGAAGATGAACGAAGGTCTTACGATGTTGGAACAGCATGGGGGTGAGTAATTAATGACTTAATTTTCATTTTTGGGTGAACTAACCCTTTAAGGATGAGTCGGGATGGGTCCAGGCGCAGGTCCACCATAGAAGGTCCCTCGGGATAAACAGAGAAACTAATATTAGCATAGATGCCATCCTTCTTTTGATGTACCAAGTACATCAGGATTTACGGGACGTGTTCCCGGTTCCGGCTGATTGTTCCAGAGTTTTGGTGCTAAATAGGAAAAGGATCTACCACCAGCAGTCGATTTTGATATTCTAGGTTATCAACTCAAGTTTTGAGATCGCAATAGACGTGAAGGACTATAATGCGTTAAGAGCTCGCTCAAGTACTGCGTAGCTAAACCATTTAGTGCTTTTTAAGTAATCAGGAATATTTTAAAATTTATACAATGTTTCATAGGCACCAATGCAGGGTTGACAGAACCTGTCACAGTCCTCCGTCTGCACCAGTCTGTCTTGTCTTCAGCACTACACTTCCCATGATCCTCTCGTCTGCACACCTGAACTCACTCCCTCATCAGCCTCCCGTTCAGCGTCCTGTTCATCTGTTACACCTGTTTTCCACCTTGTTATGTTTGATTCCCCTGTGTATTTAGTTCCCTCAGTTTCCTTCAGTCTTTGTCGGTCGATGTTAATGTTTGCTGTGTTTTGTGGATTCCCTACCCGCCTTCCTGTATATACCAGTTCCATGGAGTTTCCTCATTAAATGTTTGAATTGGAGCACTCTCTCTCGGATTCCTTCTTCAACCCGCACGACACCGTGACAGAACCGGGCTAATATGGTCATACTTCCTGGTTCTGTTAAGAACTCGAGCTGCTGCGTTTTGGACCAGCTGAGGTTGGTTTATAAAGCGTGCAGGGCAACCACCCAGTAGAGAATTACAATAATCTAGCCTTAATGTCATGAACGCATTAACTAATTTTTCCACATTTGTCAATGAGAGCATGTGACATAATTTAGATATATTTTTAAGATGGAAAAATGCGGTTCTACAGATACTAGACACATGACTTTCAAATGAGAGATTGGTTTCAAAGAGCACACCCAGGTTCTTAACTGACGACGAAGACTTAACAGAGCAGCCATCAAGTGTTAGGGAGTATTGTAGGCTGTTACGTGTGGACGTTTTTTGTCCAATAATTAGAATCTCTGTTTTTTTCAGAATTTAGCAGTTGGAAATTACTAGTCATCCAATTGTTTATATCAGCTATGCATTCCGTTCATTTTGTAAGTTGGTAAGTTTCGTTAGGTTTTGAAGAAATGTACAGCTGGGTATCATCAGCATAACAGTAAAAGCTAATTCCATGTTTCCAAATGATATCTTCGGGTAGTATGTACAGAGTGAATAGCAGCGGTCCTAGTACTTAGCCTTGTGGTACGCCATACTGAACTTGTGATCGATAAGACATCTCTTCATTTACTGCTGCAAACTGATAACGGTCAGATAAGTATGATTTAAACCATGCTAATGCAGTTCCACAAATGCCAACATAGTTTTCTGGTCTATTTAAAAGAATGTTGTGGTCAATTGTGTCAAATGTCAAATAAGATCGAGTAACACTATTAGAGAGATACAACCACGATCAGATGATAAGAGCAGACCATTTGTGACTCTAATGAGAGCTGTCTCGGTACTATGATGTGGTCTAAATCCTGATTGAAAATCCTAGCAGATATAATTTCTTTCAAGAAAGGAACACAGTTGTGAGGATACTGCTTTTTCCAGTATCTTTGACAGAAAAGGCAGATTTGAGATTGGCCTGTAATTAACTAATTCTGTAGGATCAAGTTGAGTTTTTATAAGAAGCGGTTTTATCATAGCTAGCTTAGGTTTTTGGTACTTATCCTAGCAACAAAGTCGAATTAATGATATTAAGAAAAGGATCTATGACCTCTGGAAGCATCTCTTTCAGTAGTTTAGTCGGTATAGGGTCTAGTTGATTTAGATATAACGAGTTTGCAAAATTCTTCCTCTCCTATAGCAGCAAATGAACCAAATCTTTCCTCAGGGAGACAACAATGCACCCCCTGATGTGATACTGTAGTAGACAGTTGCATAGTTATAATTTTGTCCCTGATATTATCAATCTTATAAGTGAAGAAATTCATAAAGTCATTACTGCTTTTTTGCTTGAACACTTCTGGGCTTGAAGCTTTCTTTTTCGCTAGTTTAGCCACTGTTTCAAATAGATACCTAGGATTATGTTTATTTTCTTCTAATAGGATTGAAAATTAAGCAGATCTAGCAGTTTTTAAGGCCTCGCTGTATGCAATCGAGCTCTCCTTCCATGAAATTTAGAATACCTCTAGTTTAGTTTTCTTCCAGCTACGCTCCATTTTTCTGGCTGCTCTCTTAAGGGCCCGAGTGTGCTCGTTGTACCACGGTGTTGGACTATTTTCTTTAATCTTCTTTAAGCGCAACGGAGCAACTGCATCTAAAGTGCTGGAAAAGAGAGGGTTAAAAGTTTCTGTCACAATATCGAGTTCTTCTAAGCTATCCGGGATGCTGAGATAATGAAACTAATTAGGAAGATTATTGATAAAGCAATCTTTAGTGGCAGAAGTTATAGGTCTAACATATTTATAAGACGGGTCGGCTTTGCTGCTTTGGCTAAGTGACTAGATAGTGATCTGAGATGTCATCGCTCTGCTGCAGAATTTCAACAGCATCAACATCTATTCCATGTGAAAATATTAGATCATATTAAATAAGAAATATTAGAATCTATGATTTCGACAAAGATTGGGTCCTAACATGTGTTGTCTAACTCCAATTGAGTTTACAATGTCTTTAAATGCCAATCCCAATGCACCTTTTTCATTATCTAGATGAAGTCACCAACTATTTGTACTTTATCTGAAGCCAGGACTAATTCTGATAGAAAGTCTGCAAATTCTTTGATAAAAAATGTATGGTGCCCTGGTGGCCTGTATACAGTAGCCAGCAGAATTCTCAAACGTGATTTATCATTTACACTATATATTTTTACACTAAGCACCAATACTTCAAACATAGTCTATTTAAATCTAGATTTCTTAGTGGTTTTGAGGATATAACTAAATTACAGCAACACCTCCCCCTTTGCCTTTCAGACGAGGTTCATGTTTTCATGTTTGAGAACTGTAATCTTGCAGGGTGGACTCATTTAAAGTTATGTAATCGTTTGTTTTTAGCCAGGTTTCTGTCAAACAGCACATCTAGATTATAATCTGAAATCATATCATTAACTATGAGTGATTTTGAAGTAAGGGATCTAATATTCAGCAACCCAAGCTTTATCATTTGCTCATCTATATTATATCTGTTTTTTATTTGTTGAATATTAATTCAATTTTTAATCTGACATTTTTTTTGTTTTTTGTTTTTTGGATATCCAAATTCGGGGAACAGACACAGTCATGATATCTAGGTGAAAGAGGCTCTATGTGACTATATAACCTATGTGACCATGTGATTCTTGTTACCACATAACAAAAAGGTTTCAAGGTTAGACATCTGTCTAGTTTAATTTCCCATAGTTGTTATTTTTACACTCACACAAACAAAGTCATGAGTTCCCTATCGAGGGAACTCAAACTGCGTCCAAGTGACACTTTGGGGGGAACGCCCCTCAGCGTAGCGTCTCTGAAGCATGAATGAAACTAAGCCAATCTCCGATTGTATCAACGTGATGACGTGATGTGTGACGACACATAGGCGGAAGCATATATAAGGAACCGGCACACACAACATGTCAGCTTTCTGTTCTTCAGCTAAGCGCTCTCTGTGACTGTCAGTCTTATTTATTGTTTGTCTGTCTAAGCAAGTATATCTCCCTAAAATCTGATAATGGCGAGTGTGAATTTCAGGCGGTGTGTGCACCCTTGCCCTCGCTACAAAAAAGCGGGCGGGGACACACCAACTGTGTACACATTGTCTGGGAATGCAGCACGCGCAGGCAGCTCTCGAGGGAGCTGCTTGCGAGCATTGTGAGGCTTTACCGCTCCGCGTGCTGCGTTCCCGGCTGGCCCTTTTCAATGAAGAGGGTCAGCCTCGTGAGCCCCGTGGTGCGGGACCCGCGTCCGCCGAGGCGGCGCGGCGACGCTCTTCATGGGGCTCGCAAATGGATCTGTCTGGGGATCCCGAGGCTGCTGAGGCACCTTCTCGGGATTCATCGGACAGTTCCGATGCCCTCGAGCCTCGCGCAGAAGCCCGCTCGGCGGCTTCTTCTGCGCGAGTCGAGGATCCGATGCTTGAGCTGTCTGCTTCCGAGGAGGTGGACGTGCTCAGCATCGAAGGGGGCGGGGACTTCGGGGATGACTCGCCACTCCGTGTCCCCGCATATGAGGAGCTGGTAGAGGTTGTTTCCCGTGCAGTGGCTCATTTAAAGATCGATTGGCCACAAGAAAAGCAGGAAGTGCAAGTTAAAAGCAAATTAGATGAGCGCTTCCTGCAGCACAGGGAACAACCTCATCATCGGGGCTTACCGTTTTTTCCCGATTTGCATACTGAGGTGTGTAAATCGTGGAAGAAGCCCCATTCTTCTCGTGTTTCCAATCCCACTATATTAAAATATAGTAATATCATGGGGGCACGAGAGAATGGTTATGGGATGATGCTGCGGGTTGAACAGCCTTTGGCTAATTATTTATCACCTGAGTCGGCATCATCCTTTAAAGCCCCGGTGCTGCCCACCAAGCCATGCAGAGAAACATCTTCACTGGTGGGCAGGGCATATATGGCTGCGGGTCGGGCTGGTGCGAGTCTTCACACCATGGCGCTTCTCCAAGCGTACCAGGCCGACCTTCTTAAGGATATTGATGAGGGTGAGGGACCAACTCCGGAGAATGTGGCGGAATTGAGGAAGGTCGCTGATTTGTCTCTCCGAGTCACCAAAGAGACGGCCCGCGCTGTCGGTCGCTCCATGGCGGCAATGGTGGTCTCGGAGAGACATTTATGGTTAAATCTGACGGGCATCAGGGAGAAAGACAGGGCTTTCCTCCTTGATGCCCCGATTTCGCCTTCTGGCCTGTTCGGCGACGCTGTTAATACCGTTGTCGACGGGTTTCAGGAGGCGAAAAATCAATCAGCGGCCTTCAAACAATTTCTCCCTCGCCGCTCAGTATCCAGGAAGTCTGCCCCCAGTGGGCAGTCACAGCCTCAGCCAGGTACCAGCTCCTCCACCTACAGGCAGGTTCAGAGAGAGAGCGTCGCGTCTAGAGCCCCCCCTCAAGCAGCTTGGGGGCATAGACGGCGCTCTCAATCTAAGCCGCAAGCCAAGCAGGGCGACCTGAGGGCCGTCCTGCAGGCTAAGAAAACATCTAAGAGGTCCTAGCAGTGCTAGGATCTCTGCGGGCGGCCCCACCCGTGATGGAGCGACTGAGGTCGTCTCCCTCGCGGAGCCCGCAGGAAATCGATGTCGTTCTCCCGCCGTCAAGTACGTTTCGGGACGCATCGGTTTCCAGCGATCGCAAGCTGCTTTGTCCGCCCCACGAGCCTGCGGACGGGCAGCGATTGCGTTCGCCCATCGAGAATCGTTTTCGGTCCAGTCCTGCCGGAGATCTGTTTCAGGCGGTCGAGAACGAATCCCGATTAATATCCGAAACCAGGCTCGAGCCGAAATATTTCGATGCATGGAAAAATCTAGCGAATATTTCCCCGTGGGCGCTGCGCACGATACAATACGGGTACAGGCTGCAGTTCGGGTTCCACCCACCCAGATTCAACGGGGTGGTCTGGACTGTAGTCAACCCGACGCAGGGTCGGGTATTGGAACAGGAAGTAAACTCCCTGCTGGCAAAGGGGGCCATAGAGCATATTCCTCCACTAGACAGGGAGTCCGGGTTTTACAGCCGCTACTTTATAGTTCCCAAAAAAGATGGGGGGTTGCGTCCGATCATAGATCTCAGATATCTGAACCGCTCTCTGAGGAGATTCAGGTTCAAGATGCTCACTATTCCCATGATCGTGAGTCAGATCCAATCCGAGGATTGGTTCGTCACGATAGATCTGAAGGACGCATACTTTCATATATCCATCCTTCCATCCCACAGGAATTTCCTGAGGTTCGCTTTCGGGGGCGAAGCGTACCAATATCGGGTTCTTCCATTCGGCCTAGCTCTCTCTCCCCACACATTCACCAAATGTATGGATGTAGCTCTAGCACCTCTGAGGCTCCAGGGCATCAGGGTGCTCAACTATATAGACGACTGGCTGATTCTGGCCCAGTCTCAAGAGCTGGCGGTTCAGCATCGAGATGTTGTTCTTGCCCACATCCAGAAACTGGGGTTGAGACTAAACACGAAGAAGAGCGTGTTGATACCAGCCCAAAGGACTACGTTCCTGGGAGTGGTATGGGATTCGGTCGTAATGCGGGCACGATTGTCACCTGCGCGAGTCGAGTCCATTCTGGCCACAGTGGCTGGGATAAAGCTAGGCCAAGCCGTCACTGTCAAGCATTTCCAGAGAGTGCTGGGACTCATGGCAGCAGCGTCCAACATCATTCCATTTGGCCTGCTGCACATGAGGGCCCTCCAGTGGTGGTTAAAAACCAAGGGGTTCTCCCCGAGGGGAAACCCGTTCCGCACAATCAGAGTTACGCGCAGATGCCTTCGTTCTCTGGTTATGTGGAAGAAAGCTTGGTTCTTGTCCCAAGGTCCAGTGTTGGGAGCGCCATGTCGCCGGAAAACCGTTTCGACAGACGCTTCCCTCACGGGCTGGGGCGCGGTCATGGACGGCCGCTTCACGACAGGCCTATGGCGGGACCATCATTCCTCCTGGCACATAAACTGCCTGGAAATGTTGGCGGTCTCCCGGGCTCTGAGGAGCTTCCTGCCGGACCTCAGAGGTCATCACGTCCTCGTGAGGTCAGACAGCATGTCAGTGGTGGCCTATATAAACCATCAGGGGGGCCTGAGGTCTCGCCCTCTATGCAGACTGGCGCATCAGATCCTCCTGTGGTCCCAGGGGAAACTGTTGTCTCTGAGAGCAACATACATCCCGGGAAGTCTAAATCAGGGAGCAGACGTCCTGTCGAGACAGGGGCTGAGGCCCGGGGATTGGAGACTTCACCCCGAGGTGGTGGAGTCGATATGTCAGAGGTTCGGCCCTGTGGAAGTGGACCTGTTTGCGTCTCGAGAGACGACCCACTGTCCGCTGTGGTTTTCCCTCACCCCTACCACCATAATGCTATGGTGCAGACGTGGCCGAGGCTGCGTCTGTATGCATTTCCCCCGATCGCTCTGCTCCCGGGAGTTCTGGAAAGGGTCCGTCGCGACGGGATCAGTCTACTGTTAGTAGCCCCGTTGTGGCCGGCCCGAGTATGGTTCTCGGACATAATATTGCTCCTAGACGGCCCTCCGTGGGAGATTCCCCTCAGGAGGGACCTGCTGACACAGGCGGGGGGCTCAATATTTCACCCTCGGCCGGAGTTATGGAAACTGTGGGTCTGGCCCCTGAGGGGGCACAGTACCTAGAGGCCGGCCTGTCAGCTGGAGTAGTGGAGACCATACTCAGCTCTAGAGCTCCCTCCACGAGGAAACTGTATGGTTTAAAGTGGAATGTGTTTATTGATTGGTGTAGGAGGCGTGAGGTTGACCCAGTTAACTGCCCAGTGACTTCAGTGCTGGAGTTCCTCCAAGATCGCTTCTCCTCTGGTCTTACCCCGTCCACGCTCAAGGTGTACATGGCTGCCATTGCGGCTTTCCACGCTCCGTTGGGTGATGGGTCTCTGGGGAGACACCAATTGATCGTACGTTTCCTCGGTGGAGCTTGGAGGATGAGACCTGCGGCTCGTACCAGGGTTCCCTCTTGGGACCTGGCAGTAGTTCTAGAAGGATTGGCTGAGGCCCCCTTCGAGCCACTGGAGTCAGCTGAGGCCAAGAACCTAACGCTGAAGGTCGCTTTTCTGTTGGCCATCACTTCTCTGAGGAGGGTGGGAGATCTTCAGGCGCTCTCCATATCTAACGAGTGCCTGGAGTTTGCTCCAGGCAACATTAAGGCCATCCTTCACCCTAGGCCTGGCTATCTGCCTAAGGTGCCATCTAATGTGGCACGGCCTACGGTTCTGCAGGCATTTCATCCCCCACCTCACCTGACGGCGGATGAGGAGAGACTTCATAGGCTCTGCCCTGTCAGAGCACTAGGTATATATATTCAGAGGTCCTCTTCATGGCGGAAGGCGGACCAGTTGCTGGTATGTTTCGGGTCGCCCAAAAAGGGGTTTCCGGCCTGAAAAACAAACCATCAGCAACTGGATTGTCAATGCGATTTCCACAGCTTATCAGGTGCGCGGTATGCCTTCACCTTTGGCTGTGAGGGCCCATTCCACTAGAGGCATAGCATCCTCTAGGGCCCTTCTCGCAGGGGCCCCCATCCAGGAAGTCTGCGATGCAGCTGGATGGGCTACCCCACATACCTTCATTAGGTTTTACAGCTTAGACATTCCGTCGACACCCGGCTCTCTTGTGCTCGCGTCCTGAGTGTGCCTGTGAGCAGCTTCACACCAGGACAGGCAGGGCGCGTTGTGGCGTAGTGGGTACTCGTTCCCCCAAAGTGTCACTTGGACGCAGTTTGAGTTCCCTCGATAGGGAACGTCCTCGGGTTACGACTGTAACCCTTGTTCCCTGAGAAGGGAACGAGAACTGCGTCTCGTGGCCACGCCTTCCCCTGCCTGGGAGCGCTTGCTTCATCACAGAAGCTGACATGTTGTGTGTGCCGGTTCCTTATATATGCTTCCGCCTATGTGTCGTCACACATCACGTCATCACGTTGATCCAATCGGAGATTGGCTTAGTTTCATTCATGCTTCAGAGACGCTACGCTGAGGGGCGTTCCCCCCAAAGTGTCACTTGGACGCAGTTCTCGTTCCCTTCTCAGGGAACAAGGGTTACAGTCGTAACCCGAGGACGTTTTCTCTAGTTTCGAACACTACACAACATTTTGTTCAAATGTTAGGATGCCTAAAAGGAAAGTAAGTTAAGAGTTAGTCATAATGTTAGACCCAAAGGGGAAGTCAGGTAAAAGTCATAAGGTTAGATAATCTAAAGGTCAGATTTTTAGAGTCATAAACATGATTAGTTCTAAATGATAGTTTACTATTTTATCTATTAAAAATCCAAGCTGTAAGGGACGTACCCCTTCCACGCTCAAAGTTTATGTGGCTTTCCATGCTTCAGTGGCCGGCCGCTCGGTGGGCAAGAACAACCTTAAATGTTTGTTTTCTGAAGGGGTCCAGGAGGCCAAACCTGCCTCGCCCCCCTCACAGTTCCCACATGACATGGGACTTGTCCACAGTCCTCAGGGCCCTCTTTCTGAGCAACTCCAGCTGGCCGACTTACGACCCCTTTTGCTAAAGACCACCCTCCTGCTTGTCCTAGCATTGGTCAAGCAAGTGGGTGACTTGCAGGCTTTCTTACCCTTGTGAGTCTAATGACTGTAAGGTCATCCTCTAACCAAGTCCTAAATTTTTGCCCAAAGTGCTCTGGACTCCATTCAGAGCTGCTGTTGAAACAAAAAGATGCCAGCCCTTTAAAACTATTGTTTGATAAACTAAATCATTCTGTGGTAAAATCAAGTTTTTATCAGTTAAGGCTTTTATCTAAAGTCAAGTTTTTTTCATCATCCAATGACTTCGAAAGGGTTATCGATGTTTTTATTTCATCTCGTTTAGACTATTATAATGCCGTCTTATGTTGGTGTCATTCAGGCCTCTCTCTCTCACACATGCTTGCAGTTAGTCCAGAATGCTGCAGCTTGACTTTCAACAGGTCAACACACAAGTAAGTGGGAACACATTTCCCCCATGTTGGCTTCTCTGCATCGGCTTCCAGTGTGTTTTAGGATTGATTTTAAAGGGATTTTACTCCACTTTTTTTTTTTGGAAATAGGCTCATTTTATAACTCCCCCAGAGTTAAACAGTTGAGTTTTACCGTTTTCGAATTCATTCAGCCGATTTTCTGATATTTAGAAGAATATCAGTGACCAAACAGTTTCTGGTCTCATTGATTACCATAGGAAAAAAATATACTATGGAAGTCAATGAGACCAGAAACTGTCGGTTTACTGATATTCTTCTAAATATCAGAAAATCGGCTGAATACATTCGAAAATGGTAAAACCCAACTGTTTAACTCTGGTGGAGTAGTAAAATAGCCTGTTTTCAAAAAAGTGGAGTATCCCTTTAAGGTTTTAGTGTTTGCTTATAAATCCTTAAATGTTGTTGCCTGAACCCTTCCTGACCTTATACAACATCTATCAGTGTTGTAGTACTCGAGACTCGGACTCGTCTCGGACTCGGTCTCGAGACCATATTTTAATGGTCTTGGTCTTGGACTCGTGTCCATTTGGACTCGGAATTGACTCGTACTCGAACATTTTTTTTTTTTAGGATTATTCCCAAGTCCACTCGAGTTCAATTAAAAATATTTTTCATGATTATTAATGTATGTTAATAAAATATTTCTTTAAATTGATTGACACGCCCAGTGATTGGTGATTTTCTAGTGTGCAACTGCGCATGACAAATTGTAATAAAATTACTACTTTTAACACCACCTACTATGTGGCCTTTTTACCCTAAACGGATCATATTTTTTTAACTCTAAGTAAATTCAGTAAAAAAAAAAAAAAAAAAGGATTTCTCTAAGTAAATAAAAGTAAATTAGGTAATCAACCCTCACTGGTCTCGACTCGGACTCGACCGTCTCTGGTCTCGGACTCGACTCGGACTCGACTCTCTATGGACTCGGTCTTGACTCGGACTCGACTCTCTCTGGTCTCGGTGTCGACTCGGACTCGAGTGAGGTGGTCTCGACTACAACACTGACATCTATTCAAGGTCTCTGAAACATAAGAATGTAATCATACGTGTTGCAGTTGCCCCCAAAGCAATAGCTCAGTGGTCTCTGTATTATGTTTGAATTGCCCAATTGTTAAATGCCTCCCCAGTCTAGGGGTCAGGGACGTAGTAACAAGGAAGTTCCCTTTCGAAGGGAACTCAACAATACGTCGAATGACGCAATGGGGAACGCCTCAGGCGTGACAGGTGTCTGAAATCAAATATCAACTCACAGTAATCAGGTTGACCGGCGACAGCCCGTGCATCATCAGCTTGAATGATGAGCGCGTCAATCTGGATGTATAAGAAGGGCGCCTTGAAACCGTGACAACATCTTTTCGTCTTCAGGGACTGTTTGTCTGTTTGATAGTATCAACGATTACGCGCGCAGAGACGTGGAGAAACACTTTGCGCAAGTGTGCCGACTTGTGTCCAGATATTTGACACCGGAGGATTCACACGATCTGTGCGTGTTCTGCCTGAGAGAAGAGCATGCGCGGGAAGCTCTCGAGGGAGTTTTTTGCGCGAACTGAGAGTTTTCCTTTCAGAACTCTCTGCTCTCGTCTGACCCACTTCTCGAGGGAAGTGGGCGCGGCATCTGAACCCCGCGGTTCCGGTTCCCGCTCGGGCTGAGGCTCAGTGGCGGTTGAGCTCGTGGAGCTTTCAGATGGAGCTGGCAGATTATCGGGAGAGGGGCGTTAACCTCGCGGATGATCTACCAGCTGACGAGGGTGAGTTACAGATTAATGTTGAACATCTAAGAAGAGAGAAAATGAGCGCTCTCTCTCTTTGGTGAATCTGTAACTGTTCTCTTCGGGCAGGGCAGGAGTTGGCTGTAATATATATATATATACAGTATATATATATATATATATATATATAGAATAGGATGTCAGTTTGGTTGAGACCGAACCATTTCAGCCCTCCTGCCCAGTGTACGCTGAGCTGGTTGACATTATGGGGCGCGTTACAGACAGATTGCAGTTGCAGTGGAGGCGTGTCTGGGAGGAACCCGCTCATGGTATTTTGGATGGCTGGTTCCTCCCCACCCATAAGCCACCAGCCCGGATGAGCCTTCCATTCCTTTCTGATCTACACGCTGGGATCGAGAGCATATGGAAGAATCCGTTCTCCTCACGTCTCTATCTGCATCAGCGGGCTAGTTTCGCTGCTGTGGAGGGAGCCGTGGAGCACGGATATGTGTCGATGCCGCCAGTAGACGAGACGTTGGCTAACTATCTCGTCTCTGGTTGGTCCTCTTCACTAAGAGCTCTGACCCTGTCATCCAAGCTGCTCAAGACATCTTCATGCTTGAATGACAGAGCGTACACGGCAGCAGGTCAGGCAGGTGCGGTTCGGCACGCCCTTGTGGTCCTCAGGCCTACCAGACTGATCTGCTGCGGGACTCCGGGCCACCAAGCAATCTGCTGTTCCGTCGGTGCTATGGTGGCCACGGAGAGACATCTGTGGGAGCTCCCACATACTGTGGTTGCCGGGTTACAGGCCTCACCAGGCCTTCCTGGTTATGAGCTCCCACTGATTGTGGTCGCCAGGTTACAGGCCTCACCAGGCCTTCCTGGTTATGAGCTCCCACATGCTGTGGTCGCTGGGTTACAGGCCTCACCAGGCCTTCCTGGTTATGAGCTCCCATATACTGTGGTCGCCAGGTTACAGGCCTCACCAGGCCTTCCTGGTTATGAGCTCCCACATACTGTGGTCGCCAGGTTACAGGCCTCACCAGGCCTTCCTGGTTATGAGCTCCCACATACTGTGGTCGCCAGGTTACAGGCCTCACCAGGCCTTCTTGGTTATGAGCTCCCACATACTGTGGTCGCCAGGTTACAGGCCTCACTAGGCCTTCCTGGTTATGAGCTCCCACACATTGTAGTCGCTACGTTACAGGCCTCAAAGGGGCCTTCTTGGTTATAGCTCCCACATACTGTGGTTGCCGGGTTACAGGCCTCACCAGGCCTTCCTGGTTATGAGCTCCCACTTATTGTGGTCGCCAGGTTACAGGCCTTACCAGGCCTTCCTGGTTATGAGCTCCCACATGCTGTGGTCGCTGGGTTACAGGCTTCACCAGGCCTTCCTGGTTATGAGCTCCCACATACTGTGGTCACCAGGATACGAGCTCTCATATACTGTGGTCGCCAGGTTAAAGGCCTCACCAGGCCTTCCTGGTTATGAGCTCCCACACATTGTGGTCGCTAGGTTACAGGCCTCACCAGGCCTTCCTGGTTATGAGCTCCCACATACTGTGGTTGCCAGGTTACAGGCCTCACCAGGCCTTCCTGGTTATGAGCTCCCACACATTGTGGTCGCTAGGTTACAGGCTTCAAAGGGGCCTTCCTGGTTATGAGTTCCCACATACTGTGGTAGTCAGTTTACAGGCCTCACCCAACCTTCCTGAATGTGGGCTCCCACATGCTGTGGTAGCCAGACTACAGCCTCACCACCTTTCCAGAGCACTTTGCTTCCACTCTGTGGTCACCAGGCTTCAGGCTTCATTGGCCTTCCTGGTTATGAGTTGTCACATATCAGGTTGCAGGCTTCACCAGGCCTTCCTGAATGTGAAACCCCCACTTTCGTGGTCACTAAGTTGTAGTGGTGAGTCTTCACATGTCAGGCTGCAGGCCTCAGCGGCCTTCTTGAATGTGAGCTCCCCATGCATTGGGACTATCGGGTGTTAGGCCTTGTCAGGCCTTCCTGATTATGGGTTCCCACTTGTTGTGGCTGCCAGGTTACAGGCCTCAAATTCGGCCTTCCTGAATTCAGAGTGAAGTACACGAACCCATACTTCACCAATTATTGTGGTAAATCACATGACAGGATGTCTTGTGTACTTTCTAAAATCCATTTCGTATGGTAAGGGTCACGCGCTGTATGCTTCGGTCCCTTCTTATGTGGCTCAGACCCCGGTCTTCCCTTGGGTCCCACTTTAAGAGGCGTCCTGTCACTTAAGTAGGCTACAGGGACGCCCTTCTCTGGCTAACTTCTGGAAGAAGTAGCTTCCACTTGGTGGAGTAAGCTCCCACAGGTTGTGGTCACCAGGCTGGGTCTCACTGACCTTCCTGAGTACGAGCTCCCACCCAATGTGGTCGCCAGGTTACAGGCCTTACCAGGCCTTCCTGGTCATGAACTCCCACACACTGTGGTCGCCAGGTTACAGGCCTCAACAGGCCTTCCTGGTTATGAGCTCCCACATATTGTGGTTGCTGGGTTACAGGCCTCACCAGGCCTTCCTGAATTCAGAGTGAAGTACACAAACCCATACTTCACCTATTATTGTGGTAAGTCACCCGACGAGATGTCTTGTGCATTTTTTAAAATCCATTTCTTATGGTGAGGGTCACGCGCGGTATGCTTCGGTCCCTTCTTATGTGGCTCAGACCCCAGTCTTTCCTCTGGTCCCACTTTAAGAGTTCTAAAGAGCTAACTTCTGGAAGTAGCTCCCACTTGGTGTGGTTTTTCAAGTACACCAGGCTAGGTCTCACTGACCTTCCTGAGTACGAGCTCCCACCGGAGGTGGTCGCCAGGTTACAGGCCTTACCAGGCCTTCCTGGTCACGAGCTCCCACACACTGTGGTCGCCAGGTTACAGGCCTCACTAGGCCTTCCTGATTATGAGCTCCCACATACTGTGGTCGCCAGGTTATGAGCTCCCACATACTGTGGTCACCAGGTTACAGGCCTTACCAGGCCTTCCTGGCCATGAGCTCCCACACACTGTGTTCGCCAGGTTACAGGCCTCAACAGGCCTTCCTGAATTCAGAGTGAAGTACACAAACCCATACTTCACCTATTATTGTGGTAAGTCACTCGACGAGATGTCTTGTGCACTTTTTAAAATCCATTTATTATGGTGAGGGTCACGCGCGGCTTGCTTCGGTCCCTTCTTATGTGGTTCAGACTCCGGTTCTTCACCTTGGGTCCCACTCTAGATGTGTCTTTGTCGCAATACATTACGACAGGCACTTCCCTTGTTCAAGCTATCTCCCACAACTGGTGGTTTTAGGTCTCATTAGACCTTTTTCGAGGTAGCCCCACATTGTGGGTCTGTCAGGTTTCTAGCTTCTGGCTTTCCTAAGGATGAGCTTCCACATGCTGTGGTCGTTGGGTTTCAGGCCGCACAATGTACGGCCTTCCTGACATGAGCCCTCATGTATCGGAGCTCCCCACACAGGGGGTCATCAGGTCTTAGGTCTCATTGACCTTCCTGATTTTGATCCCTCTCTTACTTCCTCAGTGCTCAGAGGTGAGCACTAGGTGGAAACTCGTGGATTGAGTGTACGATTCCCGTTGTTTTGAGGTTGAGTCACACTCTCCGGGGGATCCCGTCTCTGTGATCCGAAACTCGATGGTTTCTGCCAGCTTCGTGGGCCGTCAGTTTTTGGATGCCTTTCCTAGGCAATTTCCAGAGGCTCTGTCTTGGACAGACAGGCTATGGCCAGACTGTGTGTCTTAGTACAGATCACCAGGCCAGCCTGGGGGCATTTCAGGAGGAGTGTTCTCCTGAATAGTGACTGGCTGGGGGTCCCTTTGGCCCCCTAGCCACACTCCCTAGAAGGGACCCCTTCTATTTTGAAGTTGTGGTCCTAAAGCCTTTGAGCTGGCCCAGATTTACCCACGTTATTACGTTCTGGTTTTTCTTGGTTCATTAGCTTGGGCTATGACCGGTAGGGAGTGCTGTCACTGACAGCCCGATGTAACATAGGGTGAGTGGTTTCAGTGTTCCTTGGAATTACTGGTTCTGACAGTTGTCACTGCCTTTTCGGCATGCACTCCCCTCAGCATGGCGGAGTGGGTATTTCGTTCCCCATTGCGTCATTCGACGTATTGTTGAGTTCCCTTCGAAAGGGAACGTCTCAGGTTACGACTGTAACCTATGTTCCCTGAGAACAGGGAACGAGACAATACGTCTCGTTGCCATGCCTCGGGGCCTGCCTGCAACAGTCCCTTCAGACGATAGGATGTTGTCACGGTTTCAAGGCGCCCTTCTTATACATCCAGATTGACGCGCTCATCATTCAAGCTGATGATGCACGGGCTGTCGCCGGTCAACCTGATTACTGTGAGTTGATATTTGATTTCAGACACCTGTCACGCCTGAGGCGTTCCCCATTGCGTCATTTTGTTTCGTTCCCTGTTCTCAGGGAACATAGGTTACAGTCGTAACCTGAGACGTTTGTAACAGTTGGCAACAACAGGCAACCAAGAACTCTCCTCTCCTGTCCCAGCACTCCAGGAAAATTACATAGATTTTTGAAACACTCAAGATTGACTTTATTTGGATTAGTCCAAAGTACAATAAAAGGGGAAGTATCAAAGGGCTTCAGGAGGGGACAAGCCCAATACAATAAAAATAAAGTTATAACTTTAGGGGGAACACTCTCTTAACCTTTCAAAATAAAATTCAAAATGAACAACACATTTCTTTTCTTACTCCCTCTTTAGCATTTTACATTTTTAAAAACATTTTTTTGGGAATTATAGAATGCTCACATATACATATGACACAGTTACACTACCTGCTAATAGCCTTTTATGAGGACATGATAGATATCTGTATGATGAAATAAAAACGAATTATTACTAAAAAGACTATTATCTTCCAATATATAGTGAGCTAGAGAGAGAATTATGGGTAGGTAATGATAAAAAGAGGGAGACAAAAACAAAGAAACTCTGAAGTCATCTGTTTATTGATAGAGCTTAGACTTTGAGCTCTGAAGATAATCAACCATTAACTGGCACGCCATAAAACCATGATGATATGACCCACAAAATATGTTCCTAACTGTTGAAACCAGGTTACAGTGAAATCAAAAGAGAGATAAATCATTTGTATTTATATTTATGAATATGCTCTTTTTCACAGCATCAACTACCATTAATAAAAAGGGAAACTGACAAAAAATGTAAAAGAGTTACCACAAACTTACTTATTAAAAAACCCTTGTGTAATCCTGAAGCTAATTCCTGTTAAGAGGAGACTATTTATATTGTCTTAATATTGAGAAGACCATTAATATTGTGTCCCAGCAAAACCATCCTGGAGGGGCAGTCCATGAAATGGGATCAATGAGATTTTCCAATAATTTCAATATTGTCTGAACTGATATGGTATCAATTTGGAATGTCTTTGGTATGAAACAAACTCAGCATCCTACATAAGTACGCCCTGGCAACTTTTGTCATCAAGTGATATAGAAGGGGGTTATCCAATGAGCTATCCCATTCATAAAGGGATTTTTTTCCAGTTCCCTCAGTCACTGGCAATGACATTTCAGTTTCTCTTTTGATCTATAACCACACTCACTATGATCACAATAATTATGCAATACAATACTAGCACCAGTATCAGACCAATATGAGATTTATCTGAATTAAAAAAAAAAAAAAATATATATATATATATATATATATATATTAAACACATATTGATGCATGCTGTTAGTGCTTCTTTCTAGTTTTCCCCTGAATCGGTGAATGAGAGTGTAAAGTTTAGTGTGTTGTTATCTCTGCGATGGACTTTTCCGATAGTCCCAGCATCCCTGCGATCATACATTGGACAATCAGATAATTTGGTGACTAAAAGAGCCAGTCACACTCCCAATCAGCCAGTTGGCTCCATTTTTATGCAATATTTATTGAATTAGTTTTAACATAATCACAGAAAGAGACTCCAATCATATAATAACTATATATGGTAATGGTGTGACCAGAGTAAATGTGTGTCTCACTATGAAACGATCACACCCATCATCAACAGTATCGTCATAAGCTGAGTGGGTTCTTGGGTGCGGCAGTGGCTTTATGACCCTCCACAAAGGTTGAAGTCCTGCTGCTCAACGGAAGAAAAATTCAAACTCAGTTATCTGGAGTAGAGAAAGGTTCACAGGACTATTCTAGCACATTATTCTAGCCTATAATTTTCTATTCATCTTCTATTTCTCTCACTTTGTGTGCGAAGTGTAAAGATGTCAACAGCATTAGAGGTGACTGGATTCTTCATGTGTTTGATCGGCTGGGTGATGACTGGCCTTGCTGTGGCTAATGACTACTGGAAGATATCTAGTGTGCAAGGCACTGTAATCGTTTCAAACCGCCTCTATGAGAATCTATGGCATGCCTGCGGCGAGGACAGCACTGGAAAGGCCAACTGCCAAGACTTTCAATCCATGTTAGCCTTGCCAGGTAGGAACCAATTTAAAATGACACCAGGTTATTAAGCTTGCTCTGTAATATCAGCACAGTACTTCATTCCTATCATGAATATAAACTTATTGAAGACTGTTTTAGAATCTTGCATTAGATGTTTGAGGAACTATACTTGGACCTGGAACTTGGTGAAACTCTTTCAATCTCTGGCAGCCATTTTGTGTTGTAACAATATGGAGAACCGCATAGGCCCAATTTTATCTCTTGATTTTTCTTTTTGGAAGTATTACTGGCCTTTCTTAATGGTAAACATATACACTAGTAATAGAAGAAAGGTAGCTTTTTGAATCTCTGAAATAAGTGAAACAATTGCTTTACAAAATGTTTTAATATTAAAAATAATGGTTCTGCAAACAATATTGTATATCAATGGAACCATTCTAATCCACCAAAAGCCTCTTTACTGTGGAACATTTTTCTTTCGATTTTTTAAAATGTTGAAATAAAAAAAATGGTTATTTTAAGAACTGATGACTGAATGGTTCATTGTGGAACCAAAAGTGGTTCTTTACAACTGTGTAAGTAAACCGAAATTACAGTGTACGTTTACATAATTACAGTGTACTTCCGTGTAGGTACAAGGGAACAATATGTTAAGTTTTGGGTAATAAAGGGGTAACAAGCAGATTACACTGCAAAATTATTTTGTAAATATAAATACACACACACACATATATATATATATATATATATATATATATATATATATATAAGAAATATATATATTGTATGTATTGTATTAAAAAAATGATATTATATAATATTAAATATTAATATTTTATATATAAATGACACATTTTTCCTAAATATATACATGCATGTATGTGTATTTATATATACAAAATAATTATATGCAGTACACACACATGTATTTTGTAAACACAAACTTTTATTTTGGATGTGATTAATCGCGATTTTATCATTGCCAAGCACTAATATACATGTGTATATATATATATATATATATATATATAATTACTGATAATTACAGATTAATTAATCTGGTTGTACCGTACACTGTAATTTCGGTTTACTTACGCGGTTGTTTGCAGGTCGTAGTATAAAGTGTTACCCAAAAACCTCCTTTTGGAATCTTTATTTTCTAAGTGTTTTGAAACACTAACACATCAAAACTACCTTTGTCATTAAAACGGAATCTATATTAATAAAACTGACCCAAGATCAATGAAAACCACATTAGACACTGGTTCATGCATGTGATTACTGAATACCAGTTCAATGCCCCTAGCGGCAGAACCACTGAAACTGTGAAAAGTTTTAAAAGAGTATACTGTATGTTTTCTGTAGACAGGCCAGTTTGATGCACTGATTCACTCTGAAGCACTGATTCAAAAGAAAAGATTCAAAAGTTTAGAAGCTTCATGATGCAATGTTAATGAAAGCACCAATCACTACCATAGATCAGTGATGCCAATCATAACAAAGACCACTTTAATAATTAATGATAACCTTTTATATACATAATTTTACCAAACACTTCACCACATTTTAGATATGATGAAAGTCTGAACTATATTGTAAGCACACACCAAATTTACTAAACTCTAAACTCAAAGACTCTTTGTTTTTGTTTTTTGTCTTTTCTCTTTCTTGTTTTCAGTTCATATTCAAGCATGTCGAGCATTAACTATCATCGCTCTGATCATGGGGCTGGTCGGTATAATTTTATCTACCATGGGGCTGAAGTGCATTAAATTTGGGACAAAAACAGATGAGGCAAAAGGCAAGACAATGGTCATTGGTGGCATTATCTTCATCATTGCAGGTAAACAGAAATACATTGTTCAAATGAACATGCAGTTTCTATTATTGTTTAGTTGTCTGCATGTTTCCACCTATTTAGCATCTATTATAATTGAGAAATATGTATATATCCCTAGGTCTTTGCACTATGGTGGCTGTATCTTGGTACGCTACACGGATTGTTCAAGAATTCAATGACCCCTTCTACGGAGGCGTCAAGTGAGAAGACTCACATTCACACACATTCTTAAATGCACACACATTTACTTATCTAAATGGGGACATTCCAAAGACTTCTGTTTTCATATACAGCTAATTACTATAACCTAGCCCTAATCTACATTCTAACCGTAACACTTACAGAAAACATTCTGCATTTCTACAATTGACCCCCTATGACCCTCTGAACCAAGTGGGTCCAATTCTGTTTCTGGAGGGCCACTGTAGTGCAGAGTTCAGCTCTAACCCCAATGTAACTCACCTGAACCAGCTAATCAATGTCTTACTTGACACAGTAGAATCCTCTTGGCAGGTGTGTTGTGGCGAGTTGGAGGTAAACTGGACAGTGGTCCTCCAGAACCAAGTTTGGACACCCCTGCTCAGGGTAATGGTGTCAAATTCCGCTCCTGATAGGCCACTTTCCTTCAGAGTTTAGCTGCAACCCTCACAAAACACATCTGACTCCACACTAAATCATCAGACCAAGAAATCAACAGAAACATAGAAGTACAAATTAGGACATCCTTAAACGGAGTAGGCCTACTGTCAGGTTTAGCACACTTCCGGATACAGATTTGTTCCAGATATATCATTAAATAGCCACATACATCTAACTATCTCCCTTTGTTTGCAGATTTGAGCTGGGTAGTGGTCTCTATATAGGTTGGGCTGGTGCAGGGCTGTGCATCCTGGGTGGTGCATTCCAGTGCAGTGCCTATAAAAGAGCCTCTCAAGCGAAAGACAAAGGGTAAATATCACACAGACAATTTTCTACACTGTGAAAAAATGTGACCAGAAAAATGAGTTAACTGGTTAACTTTAAGTTACCTTACCATATACCGTAGTTTAAATGGTTTACTGTAAAATCACATTATCTGTAATTTTACTGTAAAATACTGTCAAATGTATGGGATTTTTTTGCAAGGAAAAGTAAACATCTCCGAGTGTTGTTCTTTGCTCGGTTTTTAACAAAAAGGAAACGTTCAAATTGCTTAAAAACAGACGCGACAGCTGATTCGAGCAAGTGATGTTCAACGGCGGCGTCCATCTTTGTAATGTAGGCTACAAAATCTGCTTCAAAATCCCAGCGCTGTCGTCATTGTGTGAAGCCCGCCCCAACGTTTCTGATTGGTGCCGCGATTTCTGCGGACTGGAAATGGGTTTGAATGAGCTCTTTGCCAGACTAACTTTTAGAGCAAATCTAAATTTGCCGGAAGTTGTCTGGGTTTTCCCAGGCTACCCGGACCCCTCCCAGTTTGTTATTTCTCTCGGGAAACTCCTGTAATTCGCATGGCCCAAACTCCTTTATGAATAATCGGACCAATATGTTTGTCTAATGTTGACCAGTTGCAAGACCTTGTATGAAATCCATTATATTCACACAATCCACACACCATAAACAATTTCAACCCGTTTGTCATCTCAACCTGGCAACTTATACCCCAGTTGCGCAATCGCGGAAAGCTTAACCCGAAAGCGAGATTTTTCTAAAGTAGGTATAATATAAAGCATAAGGCATATGTATATTAACATTATATCCTGTAATTAAATATACGGTTAAAAGTAATAAACAGGGATTCTGTAAAACTGGAAAAATTCTAATAGTATTTTTACTCCTTATATTTCTAATGCTGTTCTTTGAACTTTTGATGATGTTTTTTTTTCTCTTTTTAACAGGGCATACTACCCAGGTGGAAAGCCAAAGACAATCTATACTCCAGCTCCATCTACTGCAGAGACGTCAAAAGCTTACGTTTGAGACACCAGGGTCACCCATATTAACAAGGCTGAACTTTTGTTACGTTGATGTTTGTTTTACTCAATTATGTTTTTACTACTTTTTTTTAGGACAAAATTATGACAAATGTAAAGATCACTTAAATTATCATGAATGCTGAACTTCTGGAATAAAATATGTTCTCTGAATTAAGATATCTAGATATTGGTAACACTTTACAATAAAGGTCCGTTAGTTAACATGTTAGTTACATTATTAGTTACTAGTTAACATGAACTAATAATGAACTGCACGTATACAGCATTTATTGATCTTTGTTGAGGTAATTTCAACATTTACTAATACTTTGTTAAAATTGTGTTAAAATTAGTCATGTAAGTTAATACATTAACTAATTTTAACTAATGAACTTTATTGTAAAGTGTTATCTAAATAGTTTGCCTTGGTGTTTAGACTTGTGTTTTTATGTAAAGGGGAGACTGCAAGCTTTTTACAGCATAGAATATTTCTCATTGTAGGTTCATTTTTAAATGTAATTTCTCTATGGGTACTTACATTACACAATGGCTACAGAAATCACATGATAGATGGCAGGGCATGTTGTTGCATTGTATTTGGTATTTGGGACTGGCCATTAAATGGCCTTTCATATGTTCTGCAAAGTTTAAATAAAACAATAAAGACTTTAAAAAACAAACAATAAAGACATTATCATAATGTATCCCACATGTGTTCATAAAACATGATAATATTGGGCATGTAATTAGGAGTATGTCAGATTTCACAAATGTATATAATACATATAAATTATATATAAAATTTACTAAAATATGTAAAATCATATAGTTAAGGAGAAATAGTCAAGTCAAGACACCATTTATATAGCACTTTTAATAATATGGGCTGTTTCAAAGCAGCTTTACAGTGAAATGAAAGTAACATAGATTATTTTGGCTTTACAGCAGCTCTAGAATAAAGGGTAACACTTTAAAATAATGGTCAGTAGTTAACAAGTAGCTATGCAGGAAGTAATAGGTAGTACTGCATTAACACCGAAGTTAATACTATTAACTAATATGGAAGCAATATTAACTAATCATTAAGTAAGGTAATTTAGTACAAAGGTAGTTCCTTGGTAGGTATTTGATTGTTACTAAAGAAATATATCCTCATTGAGAACTACTTGTGAACTAAGAAATAATAACCAATTAATTACTAATCACAAAAGTAACATGTCTAAAAAGTGAACAATTGTGGGGGTTTTATACTCTCAACATGGTCATAACATTTCAGAAGCATGTGCCTCAAATGGGTTCTTTGTGGAAACCAGTTTATGAAGTTTATACATCCCCCCAAATACATTAGCTAGGTTGAGATTGTGACCACTACTCTTGCCAGGATGGACGCATTTTCTCTGTTTATTTAAAACTTAAACATAAAATAATCCTAATAAAGACAGTTTTTAAAAATAAATCTTAAATAATTCGGAAGTGATGCTGACACTCTCATGATTGGATTAGTTCACCATTATGAGCTCTATTGAATGTCAGTCACATATATCTCAGACTCCAAAGACCTATAACTTTATAGGTCTGAATATAAAGCACATGAATATAAACATTGATGTTCACTTGTCAAAAACAATTAGCATCTTTAATGAAGAGATTGGCTGCATTTATGTTACGATAAGCGCAAAAACACATCTTCCAGATTACAGTGTTTGTTAGAATATTAGTGCCTCACAGAACCTGTACAGTATGTGTCAAATATAAAATTAAATTAACAAGCGTTAATTCCTAAGCGTTAAGGTAACGCTTGTAGTTAGTTAGGAGTTAACATGTTTTTCACTTTAAAATAATGGGCCACATCACTAGTAGTTCCTGCGGGATGACAAGGTAACGCTTAAGTAGTTATTGAGGAGTTAACATGTTTTTCACAAATGATACAAGTAATTTAATTTTATATTTGACACATACTGTACAGGTTCTGTGAGGCACTAATATTGTAATGAAGTGACGGTGGATGAATGTGTTGTTATGAGTGGCGTGGGTGGAGTGGAGGAGTGGGTTGAGTTTAGTGAGTGTTTTCACCTGATCACTGATGAATGGGAAGGTCCAGGAAGCAGTAATTAGTGCAAATTTCAATGTCACCCGAGGGATTAAAGAGAGAGGTGAGCACAGTGACGGGGCGTCTGAGAAGCGGGCTGTTGTTGCAAATGCCTACTGCACTCAAGGTTGGGGGGTGGGTGCCGTTCGCATGCTAATTAGGGCTGCCGGCGGTGAAGATAGTCTAGCGGGATAACCGATAGATAAGGCTGGGTATAGGAGTGCGTGGGCAGTGCGCGGCTTCTCAGCAAGGGGTGCTCCGTTCCCGCTATAGTTCGGAAACCTTCTGAGCGCTGGACTGGCGTCTGCTTTTCCCCCTTGCCAACCAGCGCCAAAGCCTAGACCCCGGGGGAGGGTCTTACATCCTGGGAGAGTTAAGTGTTGAATTTTAGAAGTATTATTGTGTGTGTGTGAGTGTGAGTGTGAGTGTGTGATTTGTTTTAAAGCTGGTAGTGTAATCATTTCATGACGGGGTGGGAGGGTTATGATGAACTAAATCTTTGTGTAGTAGTCGGAGGGCGTCTTAGGTTTGAAGTTCACGTGCATTTTGAACGTGTGCAGTGTCCTACGGGATTGACGTGTGTGTACTATAGCATTGCTTATTGATGACGGTGTTTTCTGTGGAGAATGATCTCTTGTGGTGTTATTCGCCCCTGACTTGCATACGTGTTTGGTAATTCAGGAGCCTGAACCACTCTGAAATGTTTGGTCACTACCTGAATTGTATAAAATAAAGATTATTTTCTGTAGTTCTGTGGTGCTGCTTACTTGTGTAGAGTGAATTACTCTAGCTGTGACAATTTGACAACACAAGTCTTGGTTTATTACACTGGTGGCAGCGGTGGGAGTGTGCTTAATTTTTTTTTTGAATCTATAAAACCTAGACTTAGTTGTAGAATGTTACAGGGGGAGGATAATGCTAGCCCCGAAGAGGTGGACCGTGCAAGGGATGTGGGACCCTTAAGAGCTACTGCACGGCCAGTGTTTATGCCTGAGACATTTACGGGTGTAGGCAGGGAGTGGTCTGATTGGTCAGAGCAATTTGATCTAGCTGCTGATGTAAATAATTGGGATGAACCCTTAAAACTTAAATTTATGTCTCTTCTACTCTCTGGGCGTGCAAGAGATATTTATAGTGGTTTGCCCAGTGATGCTAAGGGAAATTACGCGTTGCTAAAAGCTGCTATGGCTAGATGTTTTGAGCCCTGTGACAGTAGTGACTGGAGTAGGGCTACATTTACAGCCCGCCGTCGTATGCATAATGAGACTGCAAGGGAATTCGGAAATGCCTTGAGGCGTCTTGCCACTAAAGCCTACCCCACAGCTGATAATTGTACTTGTGATATGTTGGCAAGAGATCAGTTTCTTACACATTTTGCAACTGGTGACTTCCGTATCAGCCTGCGTAGAGCAAAACCTAAAACCTTAGAAGACGCAATTGATCTGGCTTCTGAATTAGAGCTTCTTAGGAATATGGAGCAAACCCATCTGATGTCTGATGCAAAAGTAAGGGGAGTGGTGGAGAATAACTCCAAAAGTGATGAACAAATGCAAGTGATGTTAGGAATGGTGGAAGAATTAAGGCAGGAAGTAAAATCTCTTCGTACGACAGTGAGTAACATTCAACAGTCTATGGTAAACCCTACCCCCACTCAATTTTCCAGGGAACCGGCACGAGAGCCCAGGAACAGTGGTTCACAAGGGTCCGTAGATCGAGCCAGAGGGGTGGGGGGCGGTTGTTGGGAGTGTGGGTGTACAAGACACATAAAACGAGATTGCCCATATTTGCAGGGAAACTACAGGGGGCAGGCACTGTAGGCCCGCTGCCTGCCCCCCGGCGAATTGGTACAGATGTGGCCTTTGTAAGCAACCAGGGTGGCTCTGGATACATTGGAGCCAAAATAGGTGCGTCAGACTCCCTTCTTTTGGTAGATAGTGGGGCAACATTATCAGTCATACAAAAACAACTTTGGCTTGAAATCACTAAGGGGGAAACACAAGAACTGTCTGGACATCATGGTGATGTGTCTGCAGCTAATGGAGGGTTGATGGGGATTTTGGGAAAATGGCAAACCGTCTGCCAGTTTGATACATTGGCATTAATTGTGGAGTTTTTGGTAGCTGATGTGCCTTCCCAGGATATTCTTTTGGGTTTTGACTTTTTGAGTAAATATGGTGCCGTTGTGGATTTTGGGAAAAAGGAGTGTCGAATAATGGGTAAAATGTTTCCCCTGATTGTTTCGGCAGATATGGATAAGCCCCAGACTGTCTTCGTCTTGGAAGACACTTTAATCCCCCCACGTAGTGAGGCAATCATTGCCGGAAAGGTGGAGAATTCCTTGGTGGCCGGTTGTGAGGGTATGTTGGAACAATCAGACACATTATCAAACCAATGTGATGTAATGATCGCTCAGGTGGTCTGTAGAGTGGAGAGGTGTAGGCTGCCTGTACGAGTAATTAATGTAACTAAAGATGTTCTTACATTAAAGGGTGGTATGAGGCTGGGAACTTTACATACTGACATTGAGGTGGGCTGTAGGGCTGAACATTTGGGGACGGGTGAGGATGAGGATGGCCCAAATGAGCCTTGGTCTGTTGACAAGCTTATGGCTCATTTTGGGTTGCATCAGAAGAATTTTACTCCATCTGACATAGTAGATATTCGGGAGCTGTTACGAAGAAATATGTCTGTGTTTAGTGAGGGGGAGGGGGATTTGGGGAGAACTCACCTGACACTGCATCAGATCGATACAGGGGATGCGAAGCCTGTGAAGTTGCCACCCCGTCGTGTTCCCCTCCATTTACAACAGGAGGTGTCTGACCATGTAAAGAAAATGTTGGCAAATAACATAATTCAGCCTTCTCAAAGTCCATGGGCAGCTCCAGTAGTTTTGGTACGCAAGCGTGATGGCGGCCTCCGTTTTTGTGTAGATTATCGTAAGTTAAACGATGTAACCCGGAAGGACGCGTATCCGTTGCCACGGATCGATGATGCCCTTGACAGTGTGAGTAAAGCTTGCTGGTTCTCCACTCTTGATTTAGCCAGTGGTTACTGGCAGGTGGAGGTGGATCCTAGGGATAAACATAAGACTGCTTTTATTACTCGGCAAGGTCTGTTTGAATTTAATGTCCTTAGTTTTGGTCTTTGCAATAGTCCAAGTACATTTCAGCGACTGATGGATCTGGTGCTGGCAGATCTTCAGTGGACTACCTGTCTGGTGTACTTGGACGATATCATTGTATTCGGACGGACATTTCAGGAGCATTTAGGCCGCCTGGACGAAGTTTTAATAAAACTATGACAGGCTAACCTTAAAGTCAAGCCCAATAAGTGTAACTTGTTTGCCACTCAGGTGCAGTATTTGGGGCATATCATTTCATCAAAGGGGGTGAAAGCGGATCCTGCTAAAGTGGAGGCTGTGCGTCAGTGGCCGGTGCCCAAAAATCAGACAGAGGTCAGGAGCTTTGTGGGTTTAGCTTCATACTATCGGAGGTTTGTGAGGGGGTTTGCTGAGATTGCTCGTCCCCTGCACCAACTCACTGAAAAAGGTAGGCGGTTTAAATGGACAGAGGCATGTCATACGGCCTTTGAACAGCTCAAACTAAGTTTAATGTCAGCACCTGTTCTTATATATCCTGATCCTTCCAAAACCTTCATTTTAGATACGGATGCAAGTGACGCAGGTATTGGGGCTGTGTTGTCACAAGAAGAGGAGGGGTGTGAACATGTTATAGCTTATGCCAGCAGAGCCCTTACTAAGCAGGAAAGAAAGTATGCCGCCACCAAGAAGGAGTTGTTAAGTATGGTCACGTTCATCAGACATTTTAAACA
The DNA here is from genome assembly GCF_988280905.1 of Pimephales promelas. Taxonomy (NCBI): domain Eukaryota; kingdom Metazoa; phylum Chordata; class Actinopteri; order Cypriniformes; family Leuciscidae; genus Pimephales; species Pimephales promelas. The sequence goes on along the minus strand of NC_142773.1, from coordinate 13,200,290 downwards.
TTACCTGTTGGGTAAGGAATTTGTTTTGAGAACGGATCATAATTCCTTGAGGTGGCTGCATAATTTCCAGGGTTTAGAGGGACAGTTAGCCAGGTGGGTGGAGCAATTGGCAAGCTTCCAATATAAAATTGTTCACCGCCCTGGACGAGGGCATGCTAATGCTGACGCCCTTTCTAGGCTGCCTGCTTATCTGTCAATTCCAGGGCCCCTGGACACAGCCCCACAGATACGAGGCGGGCCAGTAATAGCTGCAGTTCAAAATGTACCGACTAGTTTAATTCCCGGGTGGGAAGGGGATGAGTTGGTTCAGGCACAATGGGAAGATGCAGAGTTGAAAAAGATCATTGATTTAAAAAAAGAGGGAAGGACTGGTTTGCAACCACCGGACGATCTACAAAAGTATGCACAGGTATGGTCCCAATTACAAATGCAGGGCTCCCGGTTAGTGAGGGTTCCTCCATCAAATTCGGATGCTGCAAACCAGGTTCAGGTGGTTATTCCCACTGTGATGGTGGCAGAAATCTTAAGACAGTTGCATAATGATGTTACGGGTGGACACTTGGGAATACAGAAACTACAAGCAAAAGTGAAAGACCGTTTCTATTGGCTGGGCTGGTTTGGGGATGTGAAGCGATGGTGCAGTGAATGTGTGGACTGTGGGTCTAGAAAAGCCGGGGGGAAACAGTGGCGAGCCCCACTTCAATCGGTGGTAGCATTGAGGCCACATGAGCGGGTGGCGTTGGATATTTTGGGACCTCTCCCCGAAACCCCCAAAGGAAACAAATATATTGTAGTTATTGGGGATTATTTTTCCAAATGGACGGAGGCATTCCCTCTCCCTAATCAGGAAGCTGAGACAGTGGCCAAGTTGTTGGTTGAACAGTGGGTGTGCCGCTTCGGAGCCCCTAGGATAATCCATACAGATCAGGGCCGAAATTTTGAATCCAGGTTATTTAAAGAAGTGTGCCAGTTGCTGAACATTCATAAGACTAGGACATCACCCTATCATCCTTAATCTGATGGAATGGTTGAAAGGTTTAACAGAACATTGGCCTCCATGTTGTCTCTGTTTGTAGATGAGAACCAAGCTAATTGGGACATCCTGTTGCCTTATGTGATGATGGCCTATAGAAGCAGCGTTCACTCCAGTACTGGGTTTACACCCTACAAAGTGGTTTTCGGGAAAGAGATCATCCTTCCTGTGGATGTCATGCTTAACCTAGGTGGTGGGGAAAGATTCTCTTCTGTTTCAGAGTATGTGTCTAGATTGCTGGAGACATTGTCCACAGTAGTAGAGGCGGTAAAGGGCCATCAGTTAAGAGCCTCTGTGAAACAGAAGGGAGAATATGACTTCAGAGCACATTTCCAGTACTACTCAGAAGGAGAATTGGTGTGGGTTCGGGGGAAGGTTAGGAAAAAGGGTCTTTGCCCAAAATTACAACGAAGGTTTAAGGGGCCTTATAAAGTCACAGAGAGGATAACTGAAGTTTTATATAGACTTGTGCCAGTTGAGGGGGGGACAGAAATAGTGGTGCACTTTAACCGACTGAAACCATGTCTTTCTTCTGTAACAGAGGTAATCAACCAAGAGGGTGCAGAGAGGCCACGGATAACTGGCATTCCACCTAAAGAGACCGGGCTGCAGACTTCAATTGCTGCAGAGGGTCGAGAGAGGGAGGTGGTAGTGCCAGGGGCCAGATCCGAAGTACCCCCAGTCACAAGCGAGGTATCAGGAAGCGGTGCTGCCCTAATGGGATCACAATGGCAAAGAGGCCGGCCAGCTCGGGACACACAGAACCAAGGTGGTCAAGAATCTTCATATACTGGGGAGATGCAAACATCCATGACTAGCCATTCTGCAATGACCGGGGAGGCCCAGCAAGGTGCACTGCTACCCAAAGAAGTGCGCCAAGGACGATCAAGGAGGGCACCAGTATGGTCCCTGGACTATGAAATGTTTTGAATTCGACTCGAGGACGAGTCTGCCCTATGGGTGGGGGGAGTGTAATGAAGTGACGGTGGATGAATGTGTTGTTGAGGAGTGGAGGAGTGGGTTGAGTTTAGTGAGTGTTTTCACCTGATCACTGATGAATGGGAAGGTCTAGGAAGCAGTAATTATTGCAAATTTCAATGTCACCCGAGGGATTAAAGATAGAGGTAAGCACAGTGACGGGGCGTCTGAGAAGCGGGCTGTTGTTGCAAATGCCTACTGCACTCAAGGTTGGGGGGTGGGTGCCGTTCGCATGCTAATTAGGGCTGCCGGCGGTGAAGATAGTCTAGCGGGATAACCGATAGATAAGGCTGGGTATAGGAGTGCGTGGGCAGTGCGCGGCTTCTCAGCAAGGGGTGCTCCGTTCCCGCTATAGTTCGGAAACCTTCTGAGCGCTGGACTGGCGTCTGCTTTTCCCCCTTGCCAACCAGCGCCAAAGCCTAGACCCCGGGGGAGGGTCTTACATCCTGGGAGAGTTAAGTGTTGAATTTTAGAAGTATTATTGTGTGTGTGTGAGTGTGAGTGTGAGTGTGTGATTTGTTTTAAAGCTGGTAGTGTAATCATTTCATGACGGGGTGGGAGGGTTATGATGAACTAAATCTTTGTGTAGTAGTCGGAGGGCGTCTTAGGTTTGAAGTTCACGTGCATTTTGAACGTGTGCAGTGTCCTACGGGATTGACGTGTGTGTACTATAGCATTGCTTATTGATGACGGTGTTTTCTGTGGAGAATGATCTCTTGTGGTGTTATTCGCCCCTGACTTGCATACGTGTTTGGTAATTCAGGAGCCTGAACCACTCTGAAATGTTTGGTCACTACCTGAATTGTATAAAATATATGTGAACTGGAATTATCCTGACAAAGTTTTATCTGCACAGAGGTACAGGGAGGGAGGCCTTCACAAGGGATGGACGGCGTTGTCATCGTGTCCAAGCGCAGCGCAGGTCCTTCATCAGATCCGCATACGACTTGGATCTGGTGGACTGCAGTCAACCTCGAGATAAACAGAGAGACTAATATTAGCGCTCACGCCATCCTTCTTATGATGTAACAAGTACATCAAGATTTATAGGAAGTGTTGCCGGTTCCAGCTGACCCAATATTTGAATTATGGAAGTATATGGTGTCATGTGTATACTAGGTCAAAGAGATGTCTTTTTTGTCTAGATTTGAACAGACGAAGTGTGAAAACCTGTTCCAAAGATTTGGTGCTAAATCGGAAAAGGATCTAGCAGCAGTCGATTTTGATATTCTAGGTATAACTGGCCAGAATTTTGAGATCGCAATAAACGTGACGGACTATAATGCATTACGAGCTTGCTCAAGTACTGGGGAGGTAAACCATTTAGTGCTTTATAAGTAATCAGCAATATTTTAAAATTGTCAATGCAGTGTTGACAGAACTGGGCTAATATGGTCATACTTCCTGGTTCTGTTAAGAACTCGAGCTACTGTAGGACCAGCTGTAGTTTGTTTGTGTGTAGGGCAACCACCCATAATAGCATTACAATAATCTAGCCTTGATGTCAAGATTTCTGTTCCGCATTTGTCATTGAAAGCATATGATGTAATTTAGATATATTTTTAAGACAGAAAAATTTGGTTTTTACAGATGCTAGACACATGACTTTCAAAAGAAAGATTGGTATCAAAGAGCACACTCTGGTAACTGATGACGAAGACTCGACAGAGCAGCCATCAAGTGCTTTAAGTATTCAAGTCAAGTCAAGTCACATTTATTTATATAGCACTTTTCACAATACAGATTGTATCAAAGCAGCTTCACAGTGATAACATGAAAGTAGTACAACACAGATCAATAATATTGTTAAATATTAAATAACCCCAACTGAACAAGCCAAAAGCAAGCCAAAAGCAAGGCGACAGTGGCAAGGAACCAAAACTCCATCAGATTGGATGGAGAAAAAACCTTGGGAGAACCCAGGCTCAGTCGGGGGCCAGTTCTCCTCTGGCTTACATTCATATTGTTTAAATATAAATATTAAATATAAATATTGTTTATGTATAAAACGGCGCCATAACATATCGCAGGCGTTGAGTCGTCTCTTCACAGGCGCTGGTCTTCTCATCACAGTATTCTAGGTTTGTATGTGAGGATTTTTTTTTGTCCAATAATTAGAATCTGGGTTTTTTTTTTTTTTTCTCAGAATTAAGTAGTGGGAAATTACTAATCATCAGCTATGCATTCCGTTAATTTTGTGAATTGGTAAGTTTCGTCAGGGCGTGAAGAAATATAGAGCATCATCAGCAGAACAGTGAAAACTAATGCCATGCTTCCTAATGATATCTGCCAAGGGTAGCATATATAGAGTGAACAGCAACATTACTTAGGCTTGCGGTATGCCATACAGAACTTGTGATTGATAAGACATCTCTTCATTTACTGATACAAACTGATAACTGTGATGATCTGCGGCTGGAGTGCCCGCTTGAGCCTCTGGGGGGCACTCCTTCCTAGTTTATTGTTTCATTCATGTTTTACCCTGGACTGATTATGGTTTATTTCTTGCACCTGTGTTTTATTATCTTGTTTAGTGCACCTGTCTTAAGCCCGAGTTTCCCCTTTGTTCGGTGCTCAGTATTGTGTGTGTATAGTGTCTGACTGCTTCGAGTGTTTTCCTAGTATTTCCTAGTTTCCGTAGTATTTCCTAGTTTCCTGGTTCCTGGACTCTCTGCCTGTATCTGGTCTTCCCGTTTGCCTTATCCCTGCATTGTTTGATTGCTGATCTGGACTGCTTACCTGGTTTTGACCCCTGCCTGTTTCATTGTACCTGTCTCTGGATTCTCCTCTTTAATAAAGCCTGCGTTTGGATCACCTCTGTCCATGTTCCCTGTGCAGTTTCATGACAGAATACTGAGCCACTACTGATCCAGCGGCTGAGAGGAACACAGACCTCGCAATGGATCCCACAGCACAGATCGTATGCCTCCGCCAAGGAGAACGTCCTCTCAAGGTTTTTGTGATGGATTTTTTGAAGCTCTCTCATCAGTCCTACTTGGATGATTTTTGTTTAATGATATTCTTTCGGGGAGGACTGTCTGAACCGCTCGGCTCTGATATACCGTTTCCGAGTCCAAGCTGGACTCTTTCCCAATATATTGATCTGGCCTTTTCCATGAGTGGTTCGCTTTTTACTGTGGATTTTTTGGAACTTTCGCTTCACAGAGGACCCGACGATTCGGCATTTTACAAGGTACCCACTTAATCCACGCATCTAGAGTCTTCCGGTGAGCCAGCGCTTCACACGTGCTCCGCCGAGTTTGCGCTACATAAAAGCCCAGTTGAACCAGCACTTGGTGAGGAGTCCCCCGAATCCACGCGAAATGTGAATCCTGTTGTTCTAACACTTCACGTGAGCTCCGTTGCATTCCTGCCTCAGGAGTTTTCCACTGAGCGCGTGCCAGCCGAGTCAAGTGCCGGGCCGAACGAGTCAAGTGAGTCAACGGCCGAGTCAAGTGAGTCAACGGCCGAGTCAAGTGAGTCAACGGCCGAGTCAAGTGAGTCAACGGCCGAGTCAAGTGAGTCAACGGCCGAGTCAAGTGTGTCCAGGTCCAAATCAAGTGAGTCAAGTGTGTCCTGGTCCAAGTCAAGTATGTCCAGGTCCAAATCGAGTCAAGTGAGTGAATCTTCAGTTCAAGGGAGCGCTGAATCTCCAGTTCAAGGGAGCGCTGAATCTCCAGTTCAAGGGAGCGCTGAATCTCCAGTTCAAGGGAGCGCTGAATCTCCAGTTCAAGGGAGCGCTGAATCTCCAGTTCAAGGGAGCGCTGAATCTCCAGTTCAAGGGAGCGCTGAACCTCCAGTTCAAGTGAGCTCTGAACCTCCAGTTCAAGTGAGCGCTGAACCTCCAGTTCAAGTGAGCGCTGCATCTCCAATTCAAGTGAGCGCTGCATCTCCAGTTCAAGTGAACGCTGCATCTCCAGTTCAAGTGAGCGCTGAATCTCCAGTTCAAGTGAGTGAGTTGTCCAGCCCTGTGACGCGCCGCCGCAGGAGGAGGAGAAGGAGGACTCGTTCGGTTCGCCAGGCCCCGGTGAGCGTGCCCAGACTCCTCGCTCTGCCGGCCCCGCCTCTGCGCCTCGCCCTGCTGGCCCCGCCTCTGCGCCTCGCTCTGCCGGCCCCGCCTCTGCGCCTCGCTCTGCCGGCCCCGCCTCTGCGCCTCGCTCTGCCTGCACCCTTCAAGCTCTGGGAGGCCTTTCCTGTACCCGTTCACCACCCAGAGGTTCCTCCCGTGAATTTCCCCAAGTATTTTTTTTTGGGGGGGGCAGTAGGTACTCTGTGGGGGCCATGGAGGCGGCACTGACATGGACCGCACCTGAGTCTGCTCCGCCCTCGTCTCTGCCTGAGCCTGCTCCGCCCTGGCCGCCATCACGTCCTGCTCCGCCCTGACCGCCATCACGTCCTGCTCCGCCCTGGCCGCCATCACGTCCTGCTCCAACCTGGTCACCCACACTCCACGGCCCAGGCCCGCCTTGCCTGTGTCCTGGTCCCGTTCCCCTGCACGGGCCTGGCCCTCCGTCCCTCCCCCGGGATCACCTTCACTCTGCCCCCCGCCTGGATTGTTCTAGGAGCGTCTGGAAGCCGCTCCTTAGAGGGGGGGTTATGTGATGATCTGCGGCTGGAGTGCCCGCTTGAGCCTCTGGGGGGCACTCCTTCCTAGTTTATTGTTTCATTCATGTTTTACCCTGGACTGATTATGGTTTATTTCTTGCACCTGTGTTTTATTATCTTGTTTAGTGCACCTGTCTTAAGCCCGAGTTTCCCCTTTGTTCGGTGCTCAGTATTGTGTGTGTATAGTGTCTGACTGCTTCGATTGTTTTCCTAGTATTTCCTAGTTTCCTGGTTCCTGGACTCTCTGCCTGTATCTGGTCTTCCCGTTTGCCTTATCCCTGCATTGTTTGATTGCTGATCTGGACTGCTTACCTGGTTTTGACCCCTGCCTGTTTCCTTGTACCTGTCTCTGGATTCTCCTCTTTAATAAAGCCTGCGTTTGGATCACCTCTGTCCATGTTCCCTGTGCAGTTTCATGACAATAACGGTCAGATAAGTATGATTTAAACCATGCTAATGCAATTCCACTAATGGCAACATAATTTCGAAATCTACAGTATTTAAAAGAATGTTGTGGTCAATAGTATCAAATACAGCACTAAGATCGAGTAACACCAATACGTCCCCTTGGAATTATAAGGTTCTATCTGACATTTTTGTCAAAATTGAGTTATTCACATTTTCTTATTCTGTGGCAATTTATTTACATTATGTGATGTGCTTTGTACATTTAGGGTCCCTGTTATTATTATGTTTGAAAGAAACATGTTCCCCATACACATTTTCCTATATGGAATGCAAAAACTTTGAAGCTCAATATCTCAAAACTGCTCAGAACGCAGATAGAACCTTATAATTCCAAGGCGACGAATAGTCAAGTCAAGTATATTTATATAGCACTTTTCACAATATAGATTGAATCAAAGCAGCTTCACAGTATCAATCAAAACATAATAACAATGTTTGTTTCTTAGTGGAAAAACATCCACGTTTGGTTTGGCTGATCAATGGTATTAATGGTTGGTTAATTAATTTGAATATCCCCAACTAAGCAAGCCAAAGGCAACAGTGGCATGGAACCGAAAAACTCCATCAAGTGACCTATTGGTGTCCTAAAACTCCATCACAATGGGAAAAAAAAAACCTTGGGAGAACCCAGGCTCAGTCGGGGGCCAGTTCTCCTCTGGCGTTAATGAACAAGAGGGCGGATTTACAGTAAGGTAAACATTTATATAAATGTCTCTAAACAGACTTTAAACTTGAACCTGTGATAAACGCTGATGGCGTTCACATGTGCATTAAGAATTGATTCTATTGAGCATTTGAATATATGTGCGCAGGTTTGTAAATTCCTACAAATCAATGCCTGAACAAACTACTTGTTTTGTTTAGAAATTTGATACAGAATTTTGTTTTATTTTATCACTTGAGGGTAGGTATGCAAAACGAATTCACAATACTTAATCTGTAGAGTGGGAAAGGGATCCTCCATAGGGAGAGGCTAGTTGGCACTTAAGCACTGCATTGTCATTGGGTCCAAGCTCCTCGTCAGATCTGGATTTGGCCTGGATCCGGCAGGCTGCGGGAAAACCTCTGGATAAACAAAGACACTCAAATTAGCGTAGATGTCATTCTTCCAATGATGAAACGAGTACATCAAGATTTAAGAGGGCAGTGTTCCCAGTTCCGGATGACCTAATTTATGCAGCCTAAAAATAGGGAGATACAACCATGATCACTTGATAAGAACAAATAATTTGTGACTCTAATGAGAGCTGTCTCAGTTCTATGGTACAGTCTAAATCCTGACTGAAAATCCTTGCAGATACCATTTCTTTCTGAAAAGGAACATAGTTGTGAGGATACTGCCTAGAATCTCTGACAGAAAAGGTTGATTCAATGGACTAATTCTGAAGGATAAAGTTGGGTTTTTTAAGCACCAAAACTTCAATAGAATTATATTTATAACTAGACATTCTAAACATGACTAAACATGAGCCTTCAGACAAGGCTCATGTTTATGTAAACTTGCGGGGTGGACTCATTTACAGTCATGTAATCGTCTGATTTTGGTCAGGTTTCTGTCAAACACAGCACATCTAGGTTCTAATCTATAATCATATCATTACAGTTTTTTTTATTCGCTTTGGTACTATTTTCACAAGTAAGGTGTACATTTTCAAAACTCTTAGTACAAAAATCGGTAACACTTTAGAATACGGTTCCTTCGTTAATGAATAACTACACAAGAACTAATGAGTAACACAATATTAACAATCTAGTAACTATTATTAACTAACAAGAAACTCTGATTAACGAACTAGTAAGTAATAGCGCACAGACGAAAGTGGTAGTTCACTATTAAGTAATCAATAACTACTATTTTTTTAATAGTTCCCAGAGAACTACTGAAAAAGTTTATTAACAATCTAGTAACTACTATTAACTAAAATAAATTCTTATTAACGAATTAGTAAGTAATAGCTCACAGATGAAAGTGTTACTAGATACTTCTGTGGGAATTACTAATTATTTGGATTCGTATTATAAAGTGAAGATCATTGGAACTAACTAGTAATTACTCAAGTGTTACTAAAGACATTTTCTAAAAGTATACTAAAGTTCACCAAAAATCTCAAACGGTTGCACAAATCATGACTAGATCATGTAGTAACACTTGAGTAATTACTAGTTAGTTCCAATGATCTTCACTTTATAATACGAATCCAAATAATTAGTAATTCCCACAGAAGTATCTAGTAACACTTTCATCTGTGAGCTATTACTTACTAATTATTTGGATCCGTAAGTCAAGTAAGTGTGTAATCCTACCCTTGGTAAATCTTCAGGTCAGGCGGTAGATATAGCGCACCCTCCTGGTTAAATATATTCATGGAAGAGCTCATTGATGAGTATCTCTCAAGAAACTTAGCCATTAAGGATTATTCGTTTCATTCATCCCGCTACAAAACATATTCTCAAATTGATTATATGTTTGTTTGCTGACTGTATTCTTCGTAATAAGGATTCTTTTTCTAATCCCCAATCCATGTGGGAAGTATCTAAATGTTTTTTTACAGGGCAGTGCTATTCCTTTTAATCATGTCTCTATTCGTCTAGGAAAAAGAACAAACTTGGATCTCTCTAATAGAAAATAGGCAAAAATCTGCATATTGTGAATCTAGAGAGAAACAGCTGACAGCACTGAAAAAAAGAATATAACTCGGCTACACATATGCAACGCATTCCCAGATAGCAAACTGACATTGAATCAACGTGGAAATATGACATCAAAACAGGAATCAACGTGGAAACGACGTCTCTCATGACATTGAAACAACGTTGATTTTGCTCATCGAATTAACGTTGAACCAACGTCAGACGCGGCATTCTTTCAAAACTAACGGAAAATCAACTTGAAATCAACGCGTTGTTTCAACGTTATGAAAGCAAACCAATTTTCGATTTTCATTTAGCTTTGAAGAATGCCGCGTCTGACGTTGGTTCAAAATCAACGTTGTTTCAATGTCATGAGAGACGTCGTTTCCACGTTGATTCAATGTCAGTTTGCTGTCTGGGTTCTCACCCCAAGGCGTCACCTTTTGACCATGCTTCAATATTCGACGCTTTAGGCGCCCTTTAGCATCAGTTACGCGACCCTAAAGCGTCATCTAACTGACGCTAAAGGAAAAGCGTCAGATGACGCGGGTAGGTTTAGGTCTGGGGTAGGGGTAGGGTTACACGCGATCCTAGGGCGTCATATAACTGATGCTATAGGGTGCCTAAACCATCAGATATTGAAGCATGGTCAAATGCTTTCCAAGGCGTCAGTTGGCTGATGCCTTGGGATGAGATATAGCAGAATTTATAATTCATAGAACTAGAGTCAACAACTATTATTATAACGAACGGTCAAACAGACTTTTGGCTTTAAAAATTAAGGAAGGCGAGTCTTTGTCATACATCATCAAGGCCTTTTGCAGCGCAAGCGCCGAGCTGAGTGGTGTCTGACGTACCATCTTTCTGTGCAAAAGCTGGTCTAAGCATGGCAGGATAGAGTCATGCCCTCTGTCAGCACAGAAGGCCAAGCTGCCCGGTCTTCCGCAAGGTGACGGTCAGGGTTGATGTTACAGACATTCATGTCCCGTTTGACAACATCATTAAAGCAGAGCTTGGGTCGGCCACGAGGGCGGTGTCCCACAGCTAACTCCCCATGGAAGATGGACTTCAGCACGGTAGTGTTCGGGACCCGATCCTGCCATGACAGGCCAAGGATCTGTCGTAGGCAACAGAAATAAAAAGCATTAAGCTTGTGCTCCTGCCGCTGGTACAGTATGTAGGCCACGTTTCGCTTCCATATAGCAGAACGGAGGACACACAGGAGTCAGTGTCACGGGTCAGGGTGTGTCACCAGTTCCTCTCTGTTGTTTGTTTTGGTCCTGTCTTTTGCTGCAGCATGTTAGGGTGACAATTAGCACAATCGTGAGCTGATCTTCAATTAGCACTATCATGAGCTGATCTTCCTCACCTGTCGCTCGTTTCTCTACCCTTTATATACCCAGCTGTGTTTACCAGTGTTTGTCAGTGGATTGTTTTATGTTGCGTGTGCTGGTCTGGCCTGTTTGTGTTTGCTGTGCTACTTACCAGTGATCTGTGTTCAGGATTCCTAGACGTGTGGATCGGTGCAGGACTGTGCATCTGCTAGTTCATGTCCTCGTCAGTTGCTGTGCATTCCTGGACTCTCTGTTCTGACGGTGGTCTCTGCTTCTCTTCACGTCTGCAGTATTGCAGGCTATTTCTCACCGGAACCACTGATCGGAGAGGCTTCACAATTATTCACTGTGTCACGGAATTAATTGTTCCCAAAGTTTTCTAAATAAACTTTTCACTACTCCTCACTGCATTTGAGTCCTCCTCATCTCTAAACTCCAGGGTTCACGACAGTCAGGACTCATATACGTGCACCTTTACTTTGAGAGAAAGGTGGCTGTTGTTCAAGACGCAAAACTGAAGCCGCTCAAAGGTTGTTGAGGCACGACTGATCCTGGTATTCAGTTAAGCATCAAGGCTGTTGTTTGCTGTTAAGGTTGAGCCGAGGTAGATTAATTTCTTGACAATGGAGAGCACTGTGCCATTGATGGTGACGTGAGGGGAAGCAGAAAGCAGAAACAGGCTTCTGATAACGTCAGATGACTTTTTTACTTTCATAGTAATATCCTTGAAAGATTTAATAATCCAGCTCCACTTTTCAGCTTAGATGTTGAAAAAGCCTTTGGCAGGCTTGAATGGAGGTGTACTGTATATGGCAGTATTTGGCTTTAATTGTAATTGTATTCAGATGATTAAAACACTATACAGCTGCTCTCAGGCAGTGGTTCAAACTGGTCAGGTTATCTACAACCCTTTTCCTCTTAATAGGGTCTCGTCAAGGCTGTCCACTATATATCTTATATGCTCTTTCCGTAGAACCTTTATTACAGGCCATAAGACAAAACCCCATGATTGGCCCAATAATTATTAAAGATACAAGTCATAAAATTTCACTATATGCTGATAACATAATCCTTTATTTTTCTGATATTACTAATTCCCTTCCACAGACCATGACATTTTTTTCTAGCTTTAGTTCCTTTTCAGAAATTAAAATAAATTGGGAGATGTCCCTATTAGTTCCTTAAATGATCCAGCGAAGAAATCTCCCCTCCCTGACAGCTTACCTCTTGAGTGGCACACCTCAAAATTTACTCACCTTGGTATATGTATTCCTCCCTTTTTTAAATGTCAGCTTTAAGAATTAGGTCACACTTAAGAGTAAAATACAGGCAAATTTTCAAAGATGGTCATCTTTGAAATTGACATTACAAGGGAGGATTGTTTTAAGTAAAGATGAATATACTTGGGCATTTACATTGCCATTTTCTCCACCTAAAGATTATTTCACAGATATGCAGAGGATGACTTCTAAATTCATTCGGAATAACAAAAAACCCTGTATCAAATTTGATACCCTAAAACGTCCTAAGTCTTTGGGTGGCCTGTCATTGCCGGACTTTAAGTTGTACTATTGGTCTTTTTAGTTAAAGTCTTTAAACTCTTGGTTAGATGCACAACCTTTCATGGTTCCTTGCTGGAAATTAATTGAATAATCATTGGTTGCTCCTCATGGTGTGATATTTTCAGGAATCAAACCTAAAAAGCCTCTAAAGAATTTGTCCCAATCGCAATTCAAAATATCTACATGTTTTGTAAAAAATAGCTACAGGGGTTGGACAATGAAACTGAAACACTGGCCAATGTTGGAGGTTTCACATCTATATGCCTGGCGGCCAATCTTCAGAGTGAAGCACGGGTGGATCAGTGATGGTTTGAGCTCCAATATCATGACAATCCTGATTGTATTTGATGGACACGACACTGCCGAGGACTACCAAACCCTTCTGGAGGATCATGAGCACCTGATGCTCAAACCGTGTATCAGCATGATCATGCACCAACACATACAGTAAGCAAGACTTGTGACAGAAGGGTTTGATGAAGATGAAAGTGACGTTGAACATCTCCCATGGTCTGCACAGTCTAAATATTATTGAGGTGTTTTGGAGCAAGTCCACCAGCATCATATAGTGACCTGGACACTGTTCTGGAAGAGGAACGGCTCAAAATCCCTCTGGTCACTGTGAAGGACTTCTATCTGTCATTCCCAAGATGACTTGGTGCTGTATTTGGATGCAAAATGAGGCCCTCACTATACTAATAAATTATTGTGTTGTAAAACCAGGTGTTTCAGTTGCATTGTCCAACCCCTGTAATTCAATATCTACAATGCATCTGGTGGACAAATATGTTAATAATTCATGAAAATCTTGCATGCAGTCTCATATTTGGATCAATTACTACAACGAAACATGAAACCATACACTTGGCTGTGGTCAGATAGAGGCATTAACAATATATGGAATATACAGTATAATATATAAAAGAGTTTTTTTGTTAGTTAATAGCTATTAGACTGTTAATACTATATTACTCATTTGTTCCTGTGTTGTTATTTATTAATGATGGAACATTATTCTAAAGTGTTACCAAATATTTAAAAATGCAGAAAGTTATCACTGCATGCTATGGTTAACATTTAAACGTATTTATGCTTCATATATGTCCATATTCAGATTATTTATTTAAATATGTGATTGGTTTTATGTGCACAAATGGCTATATGGCTTGAAGTGATGCCAATGAAAATATAGCTGCAAGCAGCAATGATGGGTCCAAAATCCGCCTCCACCCCCACCCCGGAGGCTTTAGGGAGATAAGAGTCTCAAAAACACCCAAAATAATATTAAAGTTTGATCCATTGCCATGGCAACAGTATTTAGTATATCAAGAATCCTTTTGCAGGTCTACATCTGTAGTGTCTTGACATTATACTGGTGAGGTTTGAAGCAAATCAGGTAAAAATAAGAGGGTCATTTTGAAGCATTTTTAAAGTGAAACACTTCCTGCTGCCAGTTGGTGGCACTATGACTATGACTCAGAATAGTTACATCCATGTGATCGGTCTCCTACAACGAACACACAGCTGAGGTTTTATCAAAATCACCAAAAGCGTGCAGAGGTTAATACACACTTCCTGTTTCCCTTTTTTCACCATAAACATGTTGCTTTCCCACTGCCAAACCGTTCGAGATATCAAAAAGTCATCCACAATGTCTTGGCTTCAGGTTAACTGAGTTTGGTTGCGATTGTATTAATTCCTTAGGAACTCATTCCTGCATGCGCTTTTCCAAAAATCCGGAATAGCCCACTTCCTGTTGGGCGGAGCTTATGACTATGAGTGCGGAAGCTGTTTGGCTTATAATGAGGTCTATATGTGTACTGAGTTTCATACATGTATGTGCAAGTGTGTATGATATGTGAACCAAGTGATTGGGCCGCATTCAAGGAGGCGCTGTGGAGCCTCCCGGCCACGCCCAAGTACCAAGTACTTCTGTGCGGCCCTAATGGCAGACAATTCCAACATGTGTGCCGATTTTCATTAATTTCTTACACATGATAAGGGCCCCAAAAGTGCCAGAGAAGTCGGGATTTTTAAAAATAATAATAATAATCCTTAGAAAACTATAGTGCCTCCGCCCCTTTGGAGCTTGGGCCCTAATAAGAAGAAGAATGAATAATCCTAAGGAAAACAATAAGGCCTTTGCCCTCTCAAGGCTTTGGTCAGAATAACAATGACTACACCTCTTTCATGGTGGTAATCCCTCCTCAGCTTCCTAGGTGTTTACACTGCTGACACTGACAGACTGGGATTATAACTGAGGCACTATCAATGATTAATACCCCTGAGCATCGTCTCCTTTGATTAAATCTCTATGGGTGTATTATATATCCATGAGTATATCCATATATATCATGAGTTTTAGGTTATACTTTTTTTCGATGATCCACTATATGTCTACTAACTCACACCAGAGTATTACTAGTAGACTGGTAGGGTTCGGGTAATAAGTTGACATGTAGTTGGCAAAAGTACTTATAGTCAGTAATGTCTCTTGGGGGAGCATCAAAATAAAGTGTTTCCCGATAATAGGCAGAGGGTCTACTAATACTCTAATGACTGCTAGTTGACATATAGTTGCAAAGTTAGTTACTAGAATGTGTAAAGTGGACCATCGAATAAAGTGTTTCAGGGTTTTGTTTAGTTTAATGATAAACACTCCCGCCCAAATAAACTATACTGTAAGTATAATATACTGTTACTGAAAATTTTATTTACATTGTTTATTTGATTGATTACATCGATTATTTCAATGTTGCAATGTGCAAATGCATTTGTTTTATAGAATGACATCTAATTGTATTTTTGACTCTGATTTTGTATACAAGCGAAAATTTCCCAGCCTATATAAAACTAGTGAGCTGTTTACACTCAAAGCCCATGCGAGAGACCACAGTTCTCGGCATGAGACTTGGCCTTGACAAATAAAGTACCGCTGCTTGTGCACAGAGTGTCAGTGCCTAGTAATCTCCCCCAATGCTGACTAAAGCGAACCAACCCAATCCGCTCAGGAAGGTATAGCACATGCAGAAAGCACAACAAGCTATCTATCCATATCCGTCTGTCTATTTGGAAAGCTGGAGAATGTGTAAAGGGGATTTTAGCTATAACCCTGCCTAACCTGATTAGTTGGGCAATACACATCCTGAGTACAAATACCATCTCTTCCCCACGGGTCACTGCTTTCTCTGTCCTCAAGCCTCAGACCTCACAAATTAGTTGAATCATCACTGCCAGGTATGAAATTCCTAATGCATGTAGAATTTATAGGACCTTCTGTTGGGTTTTATGTGGGACATGAGTAATGTTGATTTTATGTCACTGTTATTTAATCTGAAGTCCCTCTTATGTCGGAAAGCCTTGATTAATGTTTAATAAATGACATATGAAGAATAGTATTGTACGGTATAGCTTGAAGGACTTTTTCTGTTATAGCAGTTGACTTACATGCAATGATTGTTGCATTTAGGTTTACATTGCATAATGGCTTGACATTAATCTAAACATTAATTTATTGTTGTTTTCTTTTGTTTGTTTGTTTGTTGTTTGTTTTTTTGTTCTTGTTTAAGTCTCTAAACAACAATGAGTCAAAAACAGGTCGTCTTCAAGAAAATATCCAAGGACAAGTCGGTAAGTTATGGACAATTTCAAAAATAATCGCCACAACTATACGGGTGGATATAGTACCTTAACATAGTAATAAAGAGAATATATTTGCATGATGAAATGGTGTTATGGTCATTAAAAGAAGATGCCTAAATAGATGATAAACAATAATTTAATACTAGACTTGTTTAATCGAGTAAACTTTGATACGGAGTTGGAGAATATCCATCTTTTCTACAAACCCACTTCTTATGTTGGGTTGAGGGGATGCTGGAAGCCTATCCCAGCTTCTTGGACCATAGGCAAGAAAATACCCTGGATGGATGGACACTTTCACTCACTGGCAATCTCCATTTCATCTATCCATGTTTATAAATTGTGGAGGCATTGACAATAGGCTTCCTGACTCAGCCAGGACTCAAACCAGGAAAATTCTTGTTGGAGTTGACTATATATACAGTATATATGACAATGTCATGTTGCTTTTGATTGGAAAATGTTACTTGGAGTAGAATAATTCTCAGGCTGCACATGCAGGTGTGATCGAGTGTATATTTGGTTTGTTGTTTGATTGTATGTGGTTGTAGTTGATTCTAAATGGCTGACGGAAAACTGGGACATGCAGAAATATTTTTTTAGAGGTGTTTCGCAACGCTATCTTACGACCAATTCGTGCGAGTGATTAAAAAGTGGATAATTCGTACTAATTCATATGAACCAACGTGATGGGTAGGTTTAGGGGCGGGGTCAGGGGTAGGTCATTCGCACAAATTTATACGAATCGGCCAATTCATAAAATATGTACAATTTAGCAAAAATCTTACTAATTTGTAAGAGTGAGGTTGTACGAATTGTTATGAATTAGCCACCTCGTAAAATTCGTACGACAAGGATTTATGGTAACACTTTACAATAAGGTTTCAATTGTTAACATTAGTTAACTACTTTAGTTAACATGAACTAAGAAATAACAATACTTCTATAGCATTTAGTAATGTTATTTAATGTTAATTAAAAAATGTACTAATACATTCGTTGTTAACATTAGTTCAGACGAGACCACTCCCTTCCTGGCAAGTAACTTGAATTTATTGAACACAATTTATCTTATTCTTTATGGGGTTCTTTCTCCATAATTAATGACATAAAGAGCTTTAGCATTAAAAAAGCATTGGAAAGTGTGTGTCCAACATGCATTTTATTAGTCTGTTAATGTTAGATAAGTGGTCCTGGGAAAAAGAACAACACACAAAAGACCTTTCCTCGTTTAGGCTAGTAATATATGTTGTGTTTTTGAATCAGGTTGGTGTCTATATGGGGAGGAGAGACTTTGTTGACCGTGTTGACTCGGTGGATCCAGTGGGTACGTGAGAGAATCATCTTAATGTGATTTTAAGCACTTACCACGTTTTCTTCAAACCTGTAAATTTACGTTTACCTTTTCCTTCTCCATCAGATGGCGTCCTTCTCGTTGACCCTGAACAGCTGAAAGGGAAAAAAGGTCACTAGATTCATTCAAAGTTTACACACTGAACAGATGATAAATTACAGTAGATGTATTATAATGAGAAGTGCTTTGTGATTGTGTCGGCCTCCAGCGTACGTCACCTTGTCCTGCGTGTTTCGATACGGCCGTGATGATACGGACGTGTTGGGAATCTCATTCAAACGTGAGATCTACATGACCACCCGGCAAATCTACCCCCCACTGCAGGACAAAGAGCAGGGCATTCTCACCAAGATTCAGGATAAACTACTGCGCAAACTGGGTGACAATGCCTACCCGTTTTTCTTTGAAGTAAGCATCTTCAAGTGATTACGTTAGACCTTTTTCCTTGGAAAATTTGAAATGAGACTATGGTACTGAATCACATCACTTTATTCGTGTATCATGGTATTATTTACATGTTTTTTTTTTTCAATGTGTATTAAAGACCATGGTACCATCACAGTCAGTTCAACATTTATTTAAATAGAGCTTTATACAATTGCTTCGAAGCAGCTTTACAGTGATGTACATCAGGGAAATGATTGAATGATGCTTCATTTTGGCTGAACAGCAGCTGTAAAAGACAATAGTATCATTTCAGTCAGTGTTGATTCAGTTCTGTTGTAAAGATAATCAATTAAATTAGTTAGTTTCAGCTCAGTTCAGTTCTCATCCAATAGTCAATGCAGTCAAATCAACAATATTGTTGAATGTTAAAGGCTTAGTTCACCCAAAAATGAAAATTCTTTCATTAATGAATCACCTTCATGTTGTTCCAAACCCGTAAGACTTGTTTTTAGGGACACAAAGATATTTTTAAATGAAATCTTGCTTCAAAAAGTCAGAGGCAACACTGGTAAAGAACCCAAACTCCATCAGGTCATACTTTTTTGTCAGCATTCAATTTTAATAATGACCTGCATCCATTCTCTAAACTGCTTGTGCCTATCCCATCGTCTCTGACTGTAGGATGTATAGATAGTTGCAGGGCTAACATCCACAGACACAGGCCTGTACATTTACAGTCTTGCTCACACCTATGGGTGAAATTTATTATATCCACCTAATCCCCTATTAATGAGATAATTTGTCACAATATTGTGTGTGTGCATCTGTGCTTTTTCATTTTGATATATAAAACAACGTCTTATGTTTTTTGTATATTGAAGCACCTGATATAATAATATTTCTGTTTCTTTAGTTCCCTGATAACTTGCCCTGCTCAGTAGGAATACAGCCAAGCCCAAAACAAGCTTCAAAGGTAACATTTTACTGTCAAACATCAAACTATTCTGCTAAACTAGGAAGAACTTTTTGTTTAAGACATGGTGAAACATGTTATATCAAATATGTCATCAGCCTACTCTGACATAGTTTATTTTGTATCTATGTGATATATGCCCTCTGAGTGGTGTCATATCTATACTTTTTCACAGTACTGTGCCGTTGAGTTTGAGGTGAAAGCCTTTTGTGCTGAGAGCCAGAATGCAAAAGTTCGCAAACGGTTAGTCAAGCCTACAACTCTTTGTTCTTATTCTCTATTCGGGTGGGAAAACAGTGCTGTATCCAGTCCAGGCCTATACCTTGATCTGAGTTGTAACACTTTGATTATCCTGATGTGCTTATCTTGATGATATATACATATATACATATATATATATGGGGGTCTCTTGTATATATATATATATATATATATATATATATTACCACAAGTTAAAGGGACAATGTGTACTTTTTTATGTATTTTACTATTTAAAATCAATATTTTTATTCATATCTAACAATGTCTAAAATATATCTAAAATATAACGAATAAAGAAGGCTTAACCACTAATAGATCATGTTTTTCACAGTCAGTAATCATACCGTAACATTTGTTTGTTCGTTGTGTCAAGTTGCTGTTTGTTTGAAATAACAAACCTGTTCACCCGAAGGAATACTCGATGAAGTGCTATTAAAAAGACATCCTGTCATAGCTTTTTGGTACATAATGGCATTTGAAAAAGCTAGGCGCTGGAGAGCACAATTCGTTTGAATGCAAAATACATTTTCACCGCTAGATGGTTTAAGAAATTAGTAAGAACTTAGTCAGAAATGACTACACAATGACTATGTTTATACATGCAGCCAATAACCCGTTCAAAACGGGATATTGGCAATAACCCGGTCGCGAACGGCCATATAAACACAGGCAAAAACCTGAATATACTAATTTCCCGGATTTTAAAAAACGGGATATTATACCTGGGGTACCCCTTTTCTAACCCAAATTTTTGGTCATGTAAACGCGTATCTCCATATCCCGATTGTGATTTGTGTTCTGCACATGTTCTATTCGCAAGGAATCTTGGCACATACAAAAATCCGTGTGCAGTATACCGGAAGTAAACATGGCGAGACACAGTAGCACAGCATACTTTTGGAGCCAGGTCAGTAACTGTTAGCGTTACCAGCATCAAAGCGCAAACAAAGGCGATCGCTATCTGCCCCCAACTATTCATTATCCGCATGCTGCTGTTGTTGTTGTCTTTGGATACAGGAAGAAGAATCGGAAATGACGTGTTAAGGTTGTCCGTACGTCAAGACACTTACCGCGTATCGCCGTTTACATCAGGATATTTCAGAAACCTGAATAGTGACCTCAACCTGACCATAACCCGAAAATTGGCTGCATGTAAACGTAGTCATTGTCCCTTTAAGTGTCAAAAGACAGAACAGGTTTCCTCATGTAGTCTGTGGAGCAGTGAATAATATGTCTTTTCCCCTCCACCACCATCAGGAGCACAGTATGTTTGACGATTCGCAAGGTCCAGTACGCTCCAGAGAGCCCCGGACCAGCTCCCTGTGTGCAGACCACCCGTGACTTTCTCATGTCTGACAAACCACTGCATATGGAGGCAAACTTACAAAAACAGGTGGGTTTCAAACAGACCACCAGGCGAGCATGCATGTATTGTATCTTTCTTTGTTGTTGGCAATGTTTATTACTGCTTTTTAAATGAAGAATGAAATTTTATGGAATATAATGAATCCGTTTGGAATGTTGCACCATGACTTTTTTCTTGTAGAGTTACTATCATGGGGAACCCATCAACGTAACTGTCAAAATCAGGAATGACTCCAACAAAAATGTGAGGAACATCATTGTCTCTGGTAAGAGCAAGTTTGAAAGTGTTAAATTATGAAATAAGTGTTTCAGATTAAATATCAGTTTAAATGAATGAGCCAAATCCTTTGAAATGTACTCTTTTTTGATTTATTGAAAAATAAATTTGATTGTTTGATTTAAATACAATCTGAACAAACAGAGTATGGTAACACTTTATTTGAAGGGGTGTGCATAAGACAAACATGACACCTTCATAATCATGACACATGTCATGAATATGAAGTAAATTGTATGCATGTTTATGTCAACTGTCCAATCACTCAAATGTGACATTGTTTGAGATGTATTTGTCATTACAACTTCACATAAACCAATACATCATTACCTGTCATTGTCTTGGTAATGACAACTTGACATTACCAAGACAACATAAATTGTCATAAATTTGTCATAAACATGACATAGCAGGTTAATTATCAAACTTAAGAAACCACTTAGCGTTACGGGTTAACATTACATTAAACTGACATGTGGTTGCTTTTGACAATGGCTGTCATTAGGCCATTATAACTGTTGATGAATATTTTGAATATTTTTCTGGACCTCAACTACAGTGGTACAAATTGAATTTATGATTAAAATGGTATAATGCCCGGCGCATGGTCTAAAATGGTTGTCCCTTTTCTCTTAATGAAAAAAGGGGTTTCAACCCTGATTGTAACTGCTCATATAAACTATTGCAAGAGAGATGTTTGCAGCACTGAAGAGCAAAATTTTTCCAGGATTTTTGACAAAAGTTAAGATTTAAAATTTAAAATAGTTCAAAAATTGGCAAAATTATTTTTGTCTGTCCCAGGTTTCTTAAGAATAAGTGTTATAACAGCAGTTAATGCCCTGTGAACTAACATGAACAAACAATGAACAGGTGTATTTTTTCTTAACTTACATTAAAAAAAGATTAATAAACAAAAACTGCAACAAATGTATTGCTAATTGTTAGTTCATGTCAGTAAATACATTAACTAATGTTAATTAATGAACCTTTTGTAAAGTGTTACTGATATTTGTGTACACAGTCAGTCATAAGTCAAGTAGACTGCTGTACATATAAAATAACACACTTGTGATTGTTTGCCTTTTAGTGGAACAAATCGCCAATGTGGTGCTGTACTCCAATGACAGTTATAATGAGACAGTGGCCATTGAGGACTCTGGGTAATCATTTTATACAGAGATTTAGATGTAATCCAATAAAACAATAAATATTAATCTGACTAAGGATTCCTTTTTGGTGCAGGGACTCTGTTGATGCAGGAGCCAAACTAGACAAAGTTTACACCTTGCTTCCCCTCATGGCCAATAACAGAAAAAAGCATGGCATCGCACTGGATGGAAAACTGAAGCACGAAGACACAAATCTAGCCTCTACAAGCATGTGAGTCCCATGTTTAGATAATGATAGTTGCTTTAGTTTATTGGGAAAAAACGTTCATTAATGCATTCCAAATGTTTACTAAGTTGTTTAAATGCTCTATTGCAGCATCAAAGAGGGAGTCCTGAAGGAAGTTCTGGGAATCATGGTGTCATACAGAATTGTTGTGAAGCTTATTGTTGGAGGGTTTGTATCCCAAGACACAATATACCACTACAGTACCATAAAACCACACATCCTTGATGTGTGTTATACCTGTTGTGTGTCACATCCTAATATTTTCTGTTTTTCTTCTTCAATAGGATTATGGGATCCAGGTGAATATAAAATTCCTTCAATCTTGGAGTCAGAGAATTGCATATCAATAAAGCTTTAATGGGTGTGCAACTGTGCATATGTTGTGGACTACAAAAATCTGAGACCTAATTGAAAATCTGTAACACTAGGAGCTGAATATATGGTATGGCAGGCAGTGGTATTTGTTAAAATGTATTACAAACAAAACAATAAGCACACAAATTTTGACCGACAAAACAAAAAGAGAAACACTGTATACACACAGGCTAACAAGCTTAAAGGGACTTAGTTCACTTTCCACATCTTGGATGCCCTTGAGGTAAGCTAAAACATACCAAAAATTTATTACAAAGTGAACTATCCCTTTAACAAAATAATGAGATAACAAAACACCTGGTGGAGAAAATCAATATGAACAAAAAAACTAAAAAAGGCCCGCAAAGATGGCAGACAGAAGTGGAAGTAGAAAGTCCATGGACAAACACAGATGCTGCATCCAAAACTGCATACTAAGTAGATACTTCATTTGAACTTAGTATGAATGAATTCAAACATACTACATCCACCATTTTGTTACTCTCACGTGACCACAGTTGCCACAATTGACCTTCACTTCCATTCATAAATCCTCTCCCGTAACCTAATGGGATAGTACTACCCTATCTCACGACCAATTCGTACGAATTCGTACGAGTGATTCAAAAGTGGCTAATTTGTACTAATTCATACGACCTCACTCGTACAAATTTGTACGATTTGTCTAAACCCACGTGACGGTTATGTTTAGGGGCGGGGTCAGGGGTAGGTCATTCGTACGAATTCATACGAATTGGCTAATTCGTAAAATATGTACGATTTAGCTAAATCGTACTAATTCGTACGAGTGAGGTCGTACAAATTGTTACGAATTAGCCACCTCGTAAAATTCGTACGAATTCCCGTGAGATCGGGTTGGATAGTATTGTGTCCATCGAAAGAAACAAAAGAATATTGTGTCCAAGGAAGTAGTAGTTCAACCGAGGACTTTTCCCCTACTGTGTTTTTTTCCCCGAATATTCAGACATACTACTCTTATGCGAGTGAACATATGACAAAATCTGACATTCAAAATGTTTTTTAAATCTAGTAAAAAAAAAAAAAAACGTTTTGGTCACACTTTATATTAGGTGTCCTTAACTACTATGTACACTGTACAAAAAATAAGTACAATGGATGTTTACTGTGTTCATAGTTTATTGCTGCTACTGAGGTGGGATACAGGTGTATATAATATATAATATAATATAAATTAAGACCAACTTTTTTGCTAGCGGTCTCAGACTTTTGGACTATATTGAGATCCCTTTATTTAAGCTTTGTGTTTTGACATATTAGTGAGGTTGGAGTGGAGCTCCCGTTCCAGCTTATGCACCCGAAGCCTGACGCAGGTATTATTATACACGAACATGTGTGTGTGTGTGTGTGTGTGTGTGTATGCTCTATGCGCATGCTCTTTTATCTTTTATTCTCTTAAATACTTTATGGTTCACATACAAATATATTTAAGCAACTCCTTAAAAAGTTTTTTTCTCTTTATTGCCTCTTGAAGTGAGAGAAAGGTCAGTCATGATTTTTACAGTTTACTCTTGTTCAAGAATAACAACATATTAATAATTACTCATTTTTATGTACCTTCAATAATATGTGTAATGTATATGCTTCTTGTCCTTTTTATGTGACTGTGTGGCTGTTTGTAGCGAACTGGAGGATGAAGTGGTATTTGAGGAGTTTAAGCGTACCTACTTGAAAGGCACAGCCGAGGAAGAGGATGAGGGAAACGTTTCACCTGCTGAGAATTGAGAAATGCATGTAGAAGTCAAACAGTTCTTTAAGCATATTTACAAATTTAAGGCTGTTCAAAATAGAGAGCATCATATAGAGAGCATCACTGAAATAAAGCACTGCTCTGGACTGTTATAAGCAGATAAAACTATTGGCAATTTGAACAATTTCCAAATACATGGTTCTCTAGAGACCATTTTTTCAGCTGTCTGACATTTTGGTGAATATCTTTAGTAATATGAAAGAAACTGCTTTGCTGGAATTTGGTGACTACACTACAATAGTATAAAACTACGTAGTAAACACCTAGCTGTTTTTTTTTTTTTTTTTTTTTTTAGTTTTAACACATTTTGTGATATAAAGCAACATTCTTCACTGTAAGTAAATGTATGTAATAAAATAGTGTATTTAAATAAAACACTGTACTGTAGCTAGATGTTCAGTTTATGAAAGCATGATAAAGAAGGTAAATGCTATTGTACACCACAACACCACAAATTTTGGACAAAAAAAAACAGTTCTTGTTTGTTTTTATTTTTAAAATATCAGTATTCATACAGATTAAATTTCTGTAACTGGATATTTTTTCCAAATATGATTTTCAACCTTACAGACAGGCAAGGTGCAAGGACAAATGTATTTAATCCATATTTATTGAAAACAGATAAAGTTCAATAGAGTCAATACAGACCAAAATGACTGAATAAAACTTTTTATATATTAATCTCAATAATGATATTTAATATCACAATTTCTCAGGTAAAGTTGATTGTCAACTGATAGTTGTAAATAAAATCATAGATATCTTTATTTTCTCTATGCACAAGGATAAAGGAGAAATCTGTAAATATATATTTCAACAGCTGTTAGCTTGCTTACTGTTGCTTACAATGGCTCTTCATACTCCTATAGACCTCATTAAAGGCACTCTATGCAAGATCTGTACCTTAATATAACAGCTTCAAAGTCGTTTCGGTGGTTAACAAAGTCATAGTAGGGCGAATCATCCTGGTAGGAAAGCTTGGGGGGGATGCCGCCGGAAAAACCAGCCATGCAAGTTTGAGAGTTTTGCCCCTGACACAGCTCGCGAGAATCACGAAATGCTTTACGGCAACGACGTCACACACATCAACAACAACATACTGTGTAAAGCTACCTGCGCGCATCCAAGAAAACTCGGTCAGAAATGTCCAGAAAAAGGGAAAGAGAATCGGACCGTGCTAGAAACCCGGTCGGGCTTTCACTCGTTGGCGCGAGCTTAAAAGCAGCACTGATTGAAACTGCGATGCTAACCTGCCATGTTGTATGTTGCTGCCTTCTATGTTGTATGTTGCTGCGCTAACGTAATGTTAGTCCTGTGTCTGATTCTTATGGCGCCGTAAATTACTGTTATATAAACTTTATCTGACTAACAGTGCACTTCCCAACTGTAATTATCATGAGAACATAGTCAATATCTCACATAATTATTAGGACATATATAAGCCTAGAGGTTGTAAATAGTGTAATTGGACACAATTTGCTAACTATTTTGTCAATCATGTCTAATGAAATCATAACGGCCAATGTTATGAAACAATGCGACGTACATTTAACTTTATTGATTTCATCTGACATTTTGTAATGTTTACATTAAAATAAAAAAACACAAATGAAATAATACTCCTACACTATAGCTTATTTACTTGTGATTTAGCAGAAATCATGTAAAAACGTTATAAGCCAGCAAACGCGATAGGCAACTTTATTATTATAAAGTAGTCTAAAACTTGACAGTAGTTCAGTAGGTATGCAGTAACAGGGGAATAACGGTTATTTACGACAGTTGCAAATACACCACAGCGGCTCTAGAGCTCACTGTTTTACAAAAAAATCAGAGAGTGCATAGTGTGGCTTTAAGCAAACAACTGCAGTTGAGCAGCTCATCTAGAACATTTGTTTGTTACTCTCTATCTTTCTGATAAAGTACATTGAGCATTGGGCTTTATCCTCTCTCACTCGTGCATTATGCAAAAAAATCATAACTAATAGTATTAATATAATTTTAATTATACATAAGTAAAATTAATTAAAAAGATGCATCTGCTCATATATGCTTAGAAAACAATTTGCCTAAATTTTGCTGTCCTTTCAGCAGACGTAATTCAACATTATGAGGATTGCATGAGCAGGTCAACAGGAGACACTCATACAAAAGGATTTTTTTTCTTTCACAATGATACATGTTGAAAATGTGAGGTAGCACATGCAGGCAATGCTCTCATATATAAACCACATATTTTAATAAAAATATAATGTAGTTTCACTGCACAGATGTAGTATCCATTTAATATAATTTAACATGCACATTACTTTAATGTTTAGAGTAAGCTTACCTTTCAAAAGCTTTACTTAGATAGTTCACTCAAAAATCTATATTTTGTCATAATTTACTCACCGTCATGTTGTTCCAAACTTGTATGAATCTTTTTCTTCTTGTTGAACTTATGTTGGTAACCAGGAAAAGAATAGGAAAAAGAATACTTTGGAAGTCAATGGCAACTGTCAATTGTCTGGTTATCGACATTCTTCAAAATATATTCTTGTGTACAGCAGAAGAAAGAAACTCATATGGGTTTGGAACAACATAAGGGCCGTTCACGGGAACAGAAGAAAGGTCACAAAATATACAAAATCCACCAAAAAGGAAATAGATTCACAGTTGCCTGGTCCTTATAAATGTTGAGAAAATAAAAAAGGCATCTGTTTAAAAGGCTGAGGTATAGCGTCATAAATGATGACAAAATTTTCATTTTTGGGTGAACTATCCCTTTCTGGACTAAACATGTGACTGTCTATATAACTCTTACTATATTCAGTTTACTTAGAATTTACCAAATATAGGGAGGTGTTTGGGCCTGGGTTACATCAAGACTGGACATCTGGAGCAAGACTGGTAGCAGTTTCCTCTAATTCACCCCAGCTGTATGTTCCAGTTATAGGATCTGGTAAATCCCGTGACATTGGAATATCACAGCTGTCTGGGTAGAGCAGGAAGCCAGAGAAGGTACTGCTGCACTCACTATTGGAATACATTCCATTGGAATCGGCATCTCTCACCTGTAGCCAAACTTCATCACCCATGTTAAGATGCAGGACCACCTGTTGAGAAGTTGTTCCAAGATCTGTTGACCCTGTACTTTTGAGGACAGCTCTGAAGTTGTGGAAGAGCCCCACCTTGAGCAGTTTACTGAAGACAACTAAGTAGTAGTTAATGACGTACGTACCATTGATGGGAGCCCTGTAGATGCCTCTGAAGGGGTCAAAATTAAATTCTCTGTTGTAAAAGACATTAGTAAAAGGAACTGGCAAATTTGGCTGTGGGTAACTGCTGCTTAGTGCTGCTAAAAAAGCAGACTGAATTGGTTGAGAGCAAGGGCCAGGAGCACCTATTACCCCAGGATCCCCCTTTTTCCCCTTGTCTCCATTTACCCCTGCTGCACCTTGTTGTCCAGTGTCCCCTTTGCCACCTTTTAGTCCTGGAATGCCGATCATTCCATTTGCACCGTCTACCCCATCCTTGCAGTGACACTCACCCGTTTCTCCCTGATCTCCTTTCTGGCCATTTAAACCTGGAGCTCCATTTGGACCAAGATCCCCCAAATCTCCCTTGTGTCCTTTCGACCCCGGACTTCCTCCCAACCCTGGAAGTCCCTTTTCCCCTGTCATACCAGGTTGGCCAAGTTCTCCTGGAGGTCCCTGGATTGAGTAACAAATTGCTGGGCACTGTCCTGACTCACCAGGAGAGCCCTGCTGTCCTGGATTTCCAACCGCACCACTGTCCCCTTTATCACCTATAGGACAAAATGTTTAACAAGTTGGTGATCTTAATTCTTAAAATGTGGTTCAAATTGCTAAAAATGTTAACTAACTTACCCCTGGGGCTTCTTTGTCCTTTGAGTCCTGTAAAGCCAAGTGGACCCAGATCTCCTTTTTCACCAATATCACCTATTTGGCCTTTCGGAAGAAAAAAGGAAGCATAATTGGCAATGTTCCTCTTATCAAATGTAAACACTCCAGTATGTTTTGTACTTAATCGCCAAGAAGCAGATAAGTGACTCTATAGTAAGTAAACTGTATCTGTAACTCTTGGTTTAATGGGTCTTTAGGATAGAAATAAAGTGATTGTATTTACCCTTTGGTCCTTGATGACCATTAAACCCTGGATAACCTTGAAATCCTGGCAAGCCTCTTAATCCTGAACTACCGGGAAGACCTAAGACAAAGAAACAAAAGAAAATACACTCTTCAATTCCTACTGTATTATACATATACAATGCGATTATACATATACAATGGACTAAAAATTGGTTCAAATGAATAACCTTGCAGTCCCCTATCTCCTTTGTCCCCCTTTGGACCACTGGGACCCCCTTTACAATGTGAGCAAACACAGAACCAGGGTGTTTGATCTACAGGTGGAGGCACTGGTGCCTCAAGAAGCATGTCACAGTATGAAAGGTCTGGCTTTTGTCCCGTAGGCACTGTGCGAGATCCTTGAGTTGTGTTCCCAAACAGAGGTTTTGATAGAATGGGATACCTATCAGGTGGGATGGGTAACATGGGTAAGGGATATCCATTAAATGAGTTGTCATATTGCATATTCTGATCTCCTCTGGCCATGGGATTGCCTCCTTTTGCTATAGGGTAATTATCATAGGAAAACATGTGGTTGTTAATTGCAGCATAGTCATCAAAATAGTCATCAGGAGGAATGGGGCTATCAGGAGAGCCAGGGGGTGGAGGTACCAGGAACCCCCTTCGGTCGATAGTCATCCCAGATGAGAAGGCTAATGAGACCAGGACTCCTGTAATTATTCTTATCATCTGAGAAAAAAAGGGATGGAGGAAACAGATAATGAACACTAAAGAGACATCACAACTGAACACATGTTACTCTTGAAAGCACATCCAGGCATAAGCACTACAGAAAACAGGTGAAGCTATTCATAATGATGAATTGGTCCTTTTAAGGATCCACCTGATCATTTTATATCATTGGGTGTAAAATTGTTATTGTCAAACTATTCATTCATCAAACCTTTAGTCTGTCGAACTAACAGCACTTCTAAAAATTACTTCTAATCAATGTTTCAAGCATAAAGCAATATTGTCACAAATAATTTTTTGTGACAATCAAATATACTTACAATTTGGAAGAACTTTTGACCCATCATCTGGTTGAAGCACATGTGAACTGAACAGTGCAACTAAAGCAAAGATCAATTTATAAGTGGTCTTTGGGAACTTGAGTCTCTCCCAAAGGCCTGCAAACAAAGCAGAGGGGCTGGAAATAATATCCCATTATACCCAACATTGGGCTCCTGCATGAGAAACGACAACAAGTCTGGAATATGATAATCAAAATAATAGCGAACCAACAAAAGCCTACCTCATTGTTTTCATCTCTTCCTTGTTCCTAAAATAATCTGGCTGATGTTAAGAAAAGATGCTGAAGAATGAAAAACAATCCTTTTTTAGAAGACTGCCGTTGCAAGACCGCATTTTTTGTCCCCATTCAGACAGGACTTTAATATGGGTGAGAAAAAAAGTGCCTGTGTTTGATGATCAATTTTCAAAGTATTGCAACAGTGCCACAAAAACAGATATGGTAAATGAATAAGTTTAAATCATGTTTCTTTTTAAGTTTGGTTTGTTTTATAAGATTTTCAATAGAAAATGCAAAACAGTAACATTTCCTACTATTCTTGACATTTTAAGTGAGATTATTTATTTTTTAATTCACAGAACACAACAAATTCATGTTTACAAATGACACCAATGAATAAGAAAAATTAAGCCTTGTTCACTGTAGTGATTCAATATCTAAGTGTGACAAACTTGGCTTGACATCAGCCTCTACAGGACAGTTAGCGTTAGGCCATACAAACTCATTCTCACGTGTTCAGACAAAGAAAACACCAAGAATTTGCTCCATTCAACAGACAAATCCCACCACTTTTATCTCATAGTGTCAACCAGTTAATACAAAGAAAATTGTAAGGCAACAGCTCATTTTTCCCCATATTAATGCAACCTGAGTCTACTTCATTCATACAATTCATTATGAATCTAACACTGGACACTGAAGACACTGATCCAAGGCCTTAACAAAAAGGAGCAAGAAGATGAATGGCTAACCTTATTATGTGCCCTAATTTCCACACCCTGAGCTAAATGTTTCTGTGTAGGTGAACATGTGTAGGTAAATATAATAGAAACCTTTTCTCAAAAGTACTACTAAAATTCTTTAGGAAAAATACAAACAGAAGACAAAGGAAACAATTGCTGTCAAACTGCAAGGATAAAGAGCTACAAAGCGATACTGAGATAATTTACCAGTGTGCTGGTTTGATATGGCTGGCCTACTGAAACTTCTTATTCAGCTAGATTACTGTGTACTGTACACACTATGACAAAAGTTTTGGGACGTCTGCCTTTACACGCACAGGAACTTTAATGAAATCCCATTCTTAACCCGTAGGGTTTAATATGGAGTTGGCCCGACAAAGGTGGGAGCATGAAATTTTCCAAAATGTCTTGGTATGCTGAAGCATTAAAGGTATACTCCACCCAAAAAAGAAAAATCTGTCATCATTTACTCACCCTCAAGTTGTTGCAAACCTGTATGACATTCTTTTTTCTGCTGAACACAAAGTAAATTAAGATATTTTGAAGAACGATTAGATCCAAACAGATGTTGAACTTCCATGAACTTCCTTAGTAGAAAAAAAATACTATGGAAATCAATGGTGCCAAAGTTCCAATCGTTCTTCAAAATATCTTGCTTTGTGTTCAGCAGAAGAAAGAAAATCTTCATTTTGGGGTGGAGTATCCCTTTAAGAGTTACTTTCACTGGAATTAAAGGGCCAAGCTTAACCCATGACAACCCCACACCATTATCATCCCTCAACCTTTATACTTGTCACAATGCAGTCAGGCAAGTACCATTTCTCCTGACAAATGCCAAACCCTGACTCGTCCATCAGATTGCCAGAGAGAGAGGCATGATTCGTCACTCCAGAGAACACGTCTCCACTGCTCTTGAGTCCAGTGGCGGCGTGCTTTACACCACTGCATCCAATGTTTTGCACTGCACTTAGTAATATAAGGCTTGGATGCAGCTGCTCGGCCATGGAAGCCCATTCCATGAAGCTCTCTACACACTGTTCTTGAGCTAATCTGAAAGCCAAATGAAATTTGGAGGTCTGTAGCTATTGACTCTGTAGAAAGTTGGCAACTTCTCCTCACTGTGAGCCTCAGCCTCAGCATGCGCAAACCTCGCTTTGTGATTACGTGGCCTACCACTTTGTGGCTGAGTTGCTGTTGTTCTCAATTGCTTCCACTTTGTTATAATACCACTAACTGTTGACTGTAGAATATTTAGTAGAGTGAGGAAACTTCAAAAATGTTTACAGGAGGCAACCTATTATGGTACCACACTTGGACTCACTGAGCTCCTGAGAGAGACCTATTCTTTCTTAAATCTTTCTAGAAGGAGTATGCATGCCTATGTGCTTGATTTTATATGTGGCGAGGGGTTAAGAGCAAGGAGAGAGAGAGAGAGATGCTAACTAAGATAAGCAACCCGGGAGTTTGCATTAATAAAACTCTAATAAGATTTACAATGTAGATAACTATGCCACCTCAGGACTTTCATCCAAGGATGTAATACTCAACACAAGTTCATTCTTCCCAAGGAGGACCAAGACAGTTCTGACAATTAAAAGCAGTTTATTGCATATTCTTTTCACATTGAGAAACAACACATTAACTAATAAATACCTTTCAGACATTTACCTCTTTATTAGGAAAAAGGTATTTTAAATAAATAAAACAGAGAAAAAAAATAATAATACTGGGGTTAATCAAAGACACAAACAGGAATCCCTGACCCACCTTGTAACCACTCATTAGACTGCACCCACATGCTAGTGACCCTCACTACAAATACATTGAAGCAAATCCAAGTGTGTTGAAGACCACATCCCAAAAGCGGGTGGGCCAAATAGCCTAAAGCCAAAAACCCACAGCACTTAATTACAGGTTCCCTAAAAGAATACTCACAATACACAGTTTATATTTATACAAAAGACAAAAGCAGAAATATATTTACAATAAAGACAAAACAGCAGCGTAGTCTGGGACCAGGCGTCTGCTGATTACACAGCTCTGGAGCTGGAAGCATGCTGTTAAACACGATCCCCAACCTACACACACTTACAGCAGTGAGATTTAAGCACTTTTCAAAGCATAAGACAATCCCCGAAAAGAAATCATACTCACTGCGTCAGAACAATGTATAGACTATTTTGCAAGATGCAACAAAACTGGTCCAGAAGCACTTCCTGTTTCAGTTTTTTAACACTACATAAAAGCTGGGATAAAATACAACCAACAGAACATATAAAACTGAATCAAGAAGTTAAGTCAAGTCAAGTCACATTTATTTGTATAGCACTTTTCACAATACAGATTGTATCAAAGCAGCTTCACAGTGATAACATGAAAGTAGTACAACACAGATCAACAACATTGCTAAACACTAAATAACCCTAAATAACCCCAACTGAGCAAGCTCAAAGCAAGCCAAAAGCAAGGCGACAGTGGCAAGGAACCAAAACTCTATCAGATTGGATGGAGAAAAAACCTTGGGAGAACCCAGGCTCAGCCGGGGGCCAGTTCTCCTCTGGCTTACATTCATATTGTTTAAATACAAATATTAAATATAAATATTGTTTATGAATCAAACGGCGCCATAACATATCGCAGGCGTTGAGTCGTCTCTTCACAGGCGTTGGTCCTCTCATCACAGGCGGGGCATCCGAAATCCCTGTGAGAGGCTGGACACAGAACTGGACCTGACGAACGCCATTTTTCTCGGGACAAGCGTCCCGAGATAACAGCAGAAAGGCAGATGGGAAATAATTAGCATAGCTGATGTTCATAATGATTTACATTATACGGGAGTCGGTGTTAGAAAACCCCTCACAAACTCTCCGCAACCCAACCATACGCGCCGACAAAGTTAAACAAACATCTTTAAGATTTTTTCTTTACATGTGAAATAAAGAAAACCGTTACAAACTGAAACAGGAAGTGTTTCTGGACCAGTGTTGTTTACATCTTGCAAAATGGTCTATATAAAACCATTGCGTGATGCCACATGCTCTCACTGCACTGCAACAACTGTTGAATAGGCTTAGTTACACACCAATATTACCCACAAAATTAAATCACATGCCACTGTACACTCATCCACATACCAGAGATTGGAAAAATAAGTAACCCTACACTCAAAAATAAGTAAACTACACAACTCCTCGAAAATACATAGACATGGCAAAACACAAGCTCAGCTACCCATGCACCTTGCTTTTATTATAAGTGTAATCATGATAATGATTAAGCAGCGGTATCTGACAAAGCTGAGTCCATGGGGAAATTATTCCCATTCTCCACTGGGGGGAGTAATGGAGGACAATCCCCAATCTACTACATATACAGTACAACTGTTGTTATGGAAGTCATTGGAACACCTGAATGATTTGGAGGGGTGTCCCAATACATTTGGCAATATAGTGTATATATATTCTTAAACAACCTGCTGCTAATGCAAGACAATTCCATATTTCCATTTATGGACATAAAGGCACCCAACTCATTTTTTTTTTCAAGTCAAGTCACCTTTTATTTACAGTATATAGATACAATACAATACAGATTGTATCAAAGCAGCCAGCTTCACAGCGATTACATGGAAATAATACAACAAGTTTGTTTCTAGAAGAAAATTGCATCATCGTCCACCTGAAGTAAGACAGATCAATAATATTGTTGAATATTAAATGTCCCCAAACTAAGCAGTCCAAAAGCCAAGGCAACAGTGCCAAGGAACTAAACCTCCATCTGGAGACAGAACTGAGAAAAAAAATCTGGGGGCCAGTTCTCCTCTGGCCAACGAGCGAACAGTGTATGATTATGATTCAGGCAACATTACAGGCCAGAAGTCAGATTGGATCAGAACATTCACAATATTTATCCAGTTCCATCTGGTTGGAGGTCAAAGTCACGCCGGTATTGAGACGAGTTTGTTGAAGTTGAAGGCCTTCACAGGGCTGAAAAGGCTGGCACTTCAGGGATGTGTTTTGGTCGTGTCCAGGCGCAGGTTCATCGTCTGATCTGGATAAGACCCAGATCCGGCTGACTTCAGTAAACCTCGGAATAAATGTAAAGACTAACATT
This sequence comes from Pimephales promelas, assembly GCF_988280905.1. NCBI lineage: Eukaryota > Metazoa > Chordata > Actinopteri > Cypriniformes > Leuciscidae > Pimephales > Pimephales promelas. Next base: position 13,165,641 of record NC_142773.1, on the reverse strand, counting down.
AGTGTGGATGCCGTTCTTCTTATAATGTAACGAGTACATGGGGTGTTGTAGGAAGTGTCCCCGGTTCTGGCTGACTTAATCTAAGCAGCCTAATAATCATTTATCTGATTTGAATGATTTCCATTACACGAGAGTAACTTCATGCTGATTTGTACTCAGCTTTCGCCAAGATAAGCAAAACTAAGACGTAGCTTTACAGTAAATATGCTTCTCCATCTATTTACGCTTCTTTCCATATGGTGGTGTGACTCCCCTTGGCGCGGCACACACGACGGCCGCAACTACAGTGTGCTCTCCCTAGTGGACCAGCACGACAACCGTCTTGATTGAGCCGAGTAGGGGACATCTCTAAGGTCTTCAAGTCGACTAGCCCACGACACCTCAAGAGGGCTCGACAGTGACAGTGTCCCCCCTCCGTCCCCTACTCAACTCAGCCCAGCTTACTGAGCTCTACATTCCTCCTGCTGCTGAGCCCTAACCACAATCTCGCGCAACCCAACCATACGCGCCAACCCGTTTGACTAAGGCTGTCGAGCCCCACTGGTGCGTCAAAGCAGTTTCAATGGCAACGGTTCCGTATGGCATACTACCGCAAAACACAATATCCGCCCAACCACCCGTCATTCACGCAATATACACAGAAACGTAATGACTGTAAATACTATGCTTCCTATACAAATAAACCAACAGACTCCATTTCTTTCTAAAAAGGAACATAGTTGTGAGGATACTGCCTTTTCTTGGAATTTTGATTTCGGCCTGTAACTGACTAATTCTCTAGGATCAAGTTGCATTTTGTTTAATAAGAGGTTTAATAACAGCCAGCTTAACAAATTTCGGTACATATCCTAGTGAGAAAGACGAATGATATTAAGAGGGGATCTATAACCTCTGGAAGCATCTCTTTCAATAGCTTAGTCGGTATAGGGTCTAACATATGATGTCGATTTAGATGATTTAACGAGTTTATAAAATTCTTCCTCTCCAGCAATGAATGAATGGAATTTTTCCCCAGTGAGACTACAATGCACTGTCTGATGCGATGCTGTAGTAGACGGTTGCATAGATATAATTTTCTCTCTAATATTATCAATCTTGTAAGTAAAGAAGTTCATGAAGTCATTACTGTTTGAAAACTTCCAGTGTTGTAGTTTTATTTTTCATTAATTTAGCTACTGTTTCGAATAAATACCTTGGATTGTGTTCGTTTTCTTCTAAGGGTGTTGAAAAAGCCTTTCTGTAAGCAGTCGTGCTCTCTCCATAAATGCAAAAGAACTTCTAGTTTTGTTTTCTTCCAGCTACGCTCCATTTTTCTGGCTGCTCTCTTAATGGGCCGAGTGTGCTTGTTGTACCACGGCGTTGAACTATTTTCTTTAATCTTCTTTAAGGGCAATGGAGCAATTGTGGATGGGAGTTACGTCCAATTTTAAATCTGCACCTATATGAAACCGCTCAGTAGGGAAGCTCAAATTCAAGATGCTCACAGTCAAGCAGATTGAGTCACAAATCAGATCCAAGGACTGGTTTGTCACAATAGATCTAAAGGATGCTTACTCCCACATTTCCATGCTTCCACAACACAGGAAGTTCCTGATGTTTGCCTTCGGGGGCGAGGCATACCAGTACAGGGTTCTTCTGTTTGGCCTAGCTTTATCTCCCCGCACTTTCACGAAATGGATATGGATGCAGCGCTAGTGCCTCTGAGGCCAGCTACTCACTGTAAAGCAGTTTCAGAGACTGTTGGATCTGATGGCAGCAGCGTCCAACGTTTTACCTTGTCATGTAACCACAGTGGTGGCTCAGGACCAAGGGATTCTCCCCAAGGGGAAATCCACTCTGCACGATCAAATTCACGTGGCGCTGCCTTCGTGCTCTGGTCATGTGGAAAGAAACTTGGTTCCTGTCCAATGCTAATGACGGATGCTTCCCTTACGGGGTGGGGGGCGGTAATGAGCGGTCGTCCAGCCCAAGTTCCGTGGGGTTCGTGCGTATTATACGGCAAAAAGTCCATATCATATGCACGCGAAAAACGCGTACCATATACACGCAAAAACTGTTTTTGCCGTATAAATGCCACGAGAAATGACATTCGTGCTTTAGATACGAACTTTCATGAGATCGGGCTCGCCCCACTGGGGTTAGACCCTATGGTACAGCCGTGGCCGAGGTCACATCTGTACGCCTTTCCCCTGACTGCTCTGCTCTTAACTGACCGGCCCATTATCTACATGGATATTAAAACGACCATCAATTTGGACTTTGTCTAGAGCCAGTACTAACTCTGAAAGAAAATCAGCAAATTCTTTGATAAAATCTGAATTGTGCCCTGGGTGCCTATATACACTTGCCAGCACAAAAGTCAAACAGGATTTATCACTTACACTACATAACATTACAGAAAGCACCATCACTTCAAATGAATTAAACTAAATGTCTGGTAATACTGAAGATATTGCTATGAATAATAGCAGTACCTCCCCCTTTTTCTTTAAAACGAGCCTTATGTTTATAGTAGTAATCTTGCGGGATGGACTCATTTAAAGTAATGTATTTTTTATTTGATTTGATTTATTAGACAGTAAAATAAAAATAAAATAAATGCATAACAAGATGCCATCAAAATGACAGCATACATTTATCAGAACTGTCGAGGATAACACATTAAATTTACAAAACTTATTTCCATTGTGGTCCTCGTTGTAGTCTAATAAAGATGGCAAGCAAGCTACAGATGACTCAAGGGTACCTTGTATAAACCAAAATAAACACAAATACATACACATCAAGATAAATACTCCTTAGGACTACATAAAAACTAAGTCTAATTAGCATTTAGCAACCATTCGCCACATCACATGCTTGATTAAAACAGCAATCTGACTGGCTTAACTTAATCTCAACAGGGAATTTGTTCCATTCCATTGCTGTCATGTACAAAAACCCAGCACATCTAGGTTATGGTCGGTAATCATATCATTAACAAAAAGTGCTTTTGAGCTTTATCATTTGTTCATCTGCATTATATTTGTTTTTTATTTATTGAACATCAATTACATTTTTAAATGGGTTTCGGAGTTTTTTTGTATTTCCTAGTTTGGGGAACAGACAGTCTCTATTTGATGATAGGTGAAAGAGCCAGAGCCTGACGTGAGACCGCTAGCAGACAGTCGGTTTAGCTAGTTCTTGACCTGAGCCTCATGTTTAAATGCTTTTCTAGGCTGTGAATATACAAATAGCTTTCAACTATAGATCAATGTTAAAATGGGATTGTATTTCTTGTTGAATGCAATAAGGACATAATAAAATTAATTTATTAATTTATTTATTTACCAATCATAAGTAATTAAATCACAAATGTAATTAACATGCGATTAAAACTGTAGCTGTACACGAGTAGATAGCTGTATGAGGACACAGACAGCAGATGAGAATGCAGCAGCATTCAGACTGTGGACTCTCAGTAAACATAAAGTTAGTCATTAACACACTTTAAACATCACATTCTCCATTCCTGTTCCATTCTTATTGTTCAAAATGTAAGTAAGCATTTTTATATAATTATTTTATATTTTATTATATATATATAATTATTGAGGGTTAGTTACAGTAAGTCTTGCAGTCATGACGTTTCTGTGGTGGATATTAATGAACTCGCAAATATAATTCCTATTAGGATTTATCTCAGCCACCATTATTTGTTCAGCGAAAGGTTTGTTGGAGTTCAGTTAACTAAGGCTGTTTGTGTTGTGCTGTCCTGTTGGATTAGAGACAAAGCAGAATGACAAAATTGAGCAGAGACTAATTCAAGCTAAAACATTTCAAAGTTTTTGTTTCATGTGTTTTCGAATGTAGTTCTCACCTGAGGACAAATCTGGCCTCTAACTATCCTGCTCATATTTTGGAATACGGTAAGAATGATTTTTCTCTGTTATTGACAGTCACTCTTCTGAATGTGAGTTATTATCCACATATCTCTATCCAAACTATCTGTTTAACTCTACTTCAGGTATAGTTTTAGATTTCTGTCTTGCTTTATTTACAGGGTCTGTTGCCATAATGAGGAGCCTCTTCCTCTGTATCTCAGTGCTGGTTGTAATGTGGTCTGATTGGGCTCTTTGCAAGTCAGGTATGAGGTCAATATCACTTATTGCAAAGCGTATGTATTATTCTTATGAATTTGTTAAAAGCTGGTGACCTTTTGAAAATGTAAACATTTGGGGGAAATATTTGTGCCACATTAGAACATTACATATTGCCACATAGTAAGTGCATACTCATCATGTTTGTGCCATTACCTGATTACGCATAACTTGTGCAAATAAATGGCGGCACATCAGTGGGCACAATAAATTCTTAGTGAATTACCCTGTTAATAAAAATAAAGAAATAAAACAATTCAATAAAATGATTTGTAGCACGCAAGACAAAGTAAAGTAAAGCATTCAGCTTAAAAGTAATTTGGAAACTCACTCCAAGTGCTTTGCACATTAATCCCTGTGGTCATCTTGGTCAGTATTTTTTAACAGCCCAAAAGCACACATGCTCCTGCGGTCGAGAAGAGCCAACACTTTTATGGAGGAAGTAAAGGCCCCTTCATTGGAGCGGGAGTGTAGGGAGGAACTGTGCGATTTTGAAGAAGCGAGGGAAATCTTTAAGACGAGGGAGGCCACGGTTGGTAATGTCAGCTTTTATCTACATTTTTCCCCCCTAAGTTGTGATCCACTGACTAATTTTTTGTCTTGCAATTTTTTACCTCCTCGGAATGGTACGAATTGTCTTGTAGTTGGAATTCTGGACAGCGTATAAAGGTTGGTTAAGTCTGTGTTGTGGAATAGCTTTCTAGGGCATAATAACTGGTGGCACTCATTAGGTGTTCTGTACCCTTAGATGGAAACCAGTGTGACTCGAATCCATGTGTTCATGGGCAGTGTGTGGATCTGTTACAGGATTACTCCTGCACCTGCAACTCTGGATTTGAAGGGAGACGATGTGACCTACGTGAGGCTCTTGCTTTCTTAATCCCTCTTGTGCTTTTCAGACCATTTTTGACCAAAGCATTTAGCATTTTTTTTTCCTTTCTAAAATTTTTTACCCTCTGAATGGTAAAATGCTCAAAAAGTGGTTATCAGGTAATAAATGGATTATAACTACAGCATAAATATAATTTTGTACCCTAAAATCCCCTGAAAATATTGAATAAAAAAAATTGAACTACAATATAGTTCATTAATTTCACTGGGGAAAAAAGTCAATAAAGTCAATTAAATAAATAAGTACATTTTACATGTTCAAATTTCTATCCATTGGTCAAAATGTACAATTTAAATTTACATAATTTGATCTGTGACACAGCTTTCGTCCACGGTTTGAACCACGAAGAAGAAACGTAAAAAAAAAAACAAAGGCAGTATTTCAAACTGAGTAGCAGCGTAATAGTGTGCAAACACCAGACAATGAACAGAAAGCACCGGAGATCTTAAATACACAAGATGACAAACTAAATGCAAACAGGTTAAGTCAAGTCAAGTCATCTTCATGGTGCTTTTAACCACACTGTAAAAAAAAAAAAAAAAAAAAAAAAAAAGTTGAGAAAACTGAAATGTTTAAGGCAACCAGCTGCAGGACATTTTTGAGTTTTTTTGAGTACAAACATTTTCATGTTAAATTGTTGAATAAACTTTAAAAACAGAATTTGTCAAACAAAATGTAAGTTGGATTTTTTTGTAGATTATTCCAAAGCTGCTTTACTGTGATAATAGGAAATAAGTAACAGATTGTTTTGGCTTTATGACAGCTCTAGAATAAAGTTATTTTTAAAGTGTAGCTGACCTAATTTATGTAGCCTAAAATTTAATTATAGAAGTCTATAGTGTGTTACATGTATGCTAGTTCAAAGAGATGTGTTTTTCGTCTAGCTTTGAACTGACAGAGTGTGTCTGCTTCCCGGACAATATTAGGGAGACTGTTCCAAAGTTTTGGTGCTAAATAGTAAAAGGATCAACCGCCTGCAGTTGATTTGGATATTCCATCAAATCTAATTAATCATTTAATGAATAATCATGGGAACTAACTATAGTGGTGGGAAAATGAGAACAAAGGAAAACTAACCAGAGAACGAAGGCTGGTAGAACAGAACACAGTGAAAATGACACCAAGAATAAACTCTGCGAAGCAGATGTTTATTCTACGATAACAACTGTCTGGATGTACATTATCCTGTACATTATCCTTATTACTTGCCACATAAGTAAATAATTAGACACAAAATATTGACTTGAGTTAAAGTATTTGACTTCGGATACCTTGATGAGCCTGTGTTATCAGTTTTTACCAGTTGTTATTGGAGAATAAAATACAGGTAGATGGTGTGATTGACCAATCAGAATCAAGTATTCCACTGAGCCATGTAATAGATATAAACATACTTCCCCAGTTGATTAATCACAATAAATTAGGACATTTGTTTTGTATTACAAGTTTTCGGAAATGTTATGTTAAATATGCAAACGAGGCATTGTGTAATTAAATATGAACTTATATTGCAAGACAGGTTCAAAACGTCTTGGTTACGACTGTGACCTCTGTTCTCTGAGACACAGTGATCAATGACACTACTAGTGTATACCCAGAAGCAGTGTTGGGTGTAACTAATTACTAAGTAATTAGTTACTGTAATTTCATTACTTTTCCCTTGAAAATGTAAAGTAAGGGATTACTCTTCATTTATCTGTAATTTAATTACAGTTACTTCTGATGTAATTGAGGTAAATACTGTGTATAGATCAATCCGATCTCACAGTGATCCGTGTGCATTTTATGAGGAATCTAAATATTACGACCGTACAAATTCGTATGAATTATTGTATATGTATGAAAAAAGTGTGAAATGTCATGAGATCAGACATAAAACAATAGTGGGTTTAACATCAAAATGTAGCCTATTGTCTGATGCTAAAAAGTATGTTTTTATAATGTAACCTTCTCCACCTTGGTCAGTTTAAGGATAATTCATGCAATTTTATAGTATTTATTTGAAAGAAACAGATTCATGTTTCAGCTGGTTGAGATTGATATGGGATTTTGAAAGTAATTAGTAATTAAAAGTAATTAAATACTTTTTAGAGAGAGTAATTAGTACAGTAATCTAATTACACTGTTGAAGAGGTTATTAGTAACTAGTAATTAATTACTTTTTTAGAGTAACTTACCCAACACTGCCCAGAAGTATACAAGGGGTGCCCAGAGAACATGTCATCCACTTATTGTCTGAAGGGACTGTTCAGCAGGCATGGTGAACGAAGAAGTGTCTGGTTCCCTAATCTCAGGGAACAGAGGTTACAGTCGTTCCTTTTCGAAAGTGAACTCACACTGTGTTGATGAAGCTATGGGGAACGTATACAATCCCACCATTCTGAGGGGAGTGCATGTCAAAAAGCTGCTCAAAGGCTTGGAACCAACAGCTTCCATGGAAGGGTTTCCTTTAAGGGAATATGGCCAGGGGGTCCGAAAGGAGTCCTGTACAGTTACTTTCTGGGGGGAACATAAAGTCAACTCCACATGCCAACAGGGAGCCAAATTACTGAGCTAGTCTTTCCTAAAACCTTTCCTAAACAGAGTCTCACAAAATCCAATAGGAAAAAAAAACTGCAATTAATGGCAAATGAGGGGAGGGACTCAATCCTGGATCTACACAGTGCTCCAAAGGGCTGTGGAGGCTGGACACTCTAAAGGGACCCTAATGGGGGGGGGGGGGGGGGTACTGACCAGTCTCTGGGCTAAAATCAGGGAGGCTCCATGGGGCCTGCAACATGATACTTAATGCCTTTGCAATGCTAAGCATCCAACTCGCCTTCAAGGAGGCCTGACGTAAACTACTGCTCTAGTAGAACTAGAACTACTGCTCTAGTATATGTTGGCCTGACGTGGCCAACGCTTGATTTTGTAGTTTTATCTGGAGCTTGACAGAGCGGTGGGCTCAGTACAAAAACTCCTGACAGGGAGGAAGGCATCTCACACAGAAATGTCTGTTTTGATGCTCGGATGAACGGTGGCCTGAATAGAAATTTTTCAAGACCAACCTGTTCACTACCACAGACTGGCACTTCCGACTATACAAGCCTGACGACTCTAAATCAGAAGAGGCCTATGGGAAGAGTATGCATAGCCTACCTACAAGTATATGGAAACTTCAGGGTCCTATTTAAACTTCTATAAAAACCCTATCAAACAGGTCAACTATTCAACCTTACTAGAGAACTCTTGTAAAGGGAGGAGACCTACAGAGCTCAACCTGCTGCCCGTAGAACGATGGCCTAAACGACATTCAAAAAATGGAGGCCTATCACCATAAAGAGACGAGAGATGGATAGACGAGGTGAGAGAAAAAGAGATGGAAGCATAAGGAGCGACAGATACGAGAGAGGGGAGAGAAGAAAAAAACGAAATCTTGGTCCGGTTCCTGCCATCTGGTCCTCCACCAGCAGGGTGATTTTCTCCGCGATGCCTGGCGGTGGTGCTGGATAGCTCTCGGTGGGCGGCTCGACACTCCTCTGCTGCCTGGTGGACAGCGACGGCTTCTCCGGACACAGGCAGTCGGCAGGAGTCACCCGTTCTATGCTCCTCCCCATCATGGCGGAAAACAGCAGGCTCTGACCTCAGGCAAACGGCGGCGACTCCTCCGCTCCCTCACGGACAGCAGCCGCCCCTCCAGGACCCAGCCGGCCGGCAATAAGCTCATCCGTCCCCCTGGCAACTCACTCCAGCACACCGCCTCGAGCGTCCATGGTGACGGACTCTGCTCAGCCATGCTCGATAGCACCGCAGATTCCCCACAACGGCAAGGACTCTTTGACAGCACATTCCTCCTTCTTCCCGGGTTTTGGGACCAGTGTAATGAGATGTTGTGGAAAGAAGGAGGTGGGAACCGGCGAACATTCAACAGTCTTTAATACAATAAATAAAATAAATTCAAAACGAAAGTAAAAGACAGCAGCCCCCCCACGGACGACTGCTGTCACATATATCAAAATAAAACACAACATAAATCCAGGCCTGGTCTCTCTCACTCCTCAATGTCATGCTCCTATTTGTATGCTTCCGCTCCTCCGTGAGGGATACGACACTGTTGCGTCGCACAGGTATCGCTCATTATTAGTCACCCCTCTCTCACGGCCCCAAAACATATATAAAGATATATAAATAAATAAATCGCCATGTTTTGTGGAATAAAATGTTATAAAAATCAGGTGAATGAAAAAAAAACACTCTTTAAAAACTTTCTGAATATAGATATGAATACAACTGGTAAGTTTGGCGTATGCAGGCTAAGTGTTATACATGCAGTGAGGAAAAAAATAATTTTGAGAAAGATATGCACTGTATTTAAAGTCTGTACAATGCATACATAAATAGATATAAATAAACAGATAAATAGAATAAATAGCTAAACAAAAAATACAAAAAATACTTTAAATACATGTTGCAGCATAACTAATGATAATTTATGTGATTTGGTATTTGAGCTATACTGCAGTCAACCACAATTGACAGCTGCAAATGAATCTCTTTGGCCTTACTGCACTTTTGTCTGCTTGGTCAGTGTTTTTTGATATGCTGTGTCACAGCAGATTTGGGGCATTTAATAGTGGACATCTTGAGTTAAAGAGCAGGTGTGTGTTGAGGTCATGGTGATAAATGTCCTGACAGCAGTTCTGTGGTTTTGTCCTCAGCAAGGACAGCCTCTAACTGCTCTGTGAACAATGGGGATTGTGATCATGAATGCCACGAGAGAGAGGATGGTCTTGCTCGCACGTGCAGTTGTATTGAAGGATACCAACTCCAAGACAACTCTAGAAAATGTACTCCCAAAAGTAAGTTACCTCAACAAAACGCACAAATACAAACTATACAGACACTGGTGATTTTGTATCCACAATGCACATTTGCATTTGTACTCAAGATTGTACTTTAGGAATTTTAATTGATATAATTAGAAATACCCACTAATGAATAATACTGGGAAGGACTCTGAAGAGAAATCTGAAGAGAAATCTCATCTTGAGAAAAAAGTTCTTTGACCCTTAATAATAATTATTTTCTAAAGCCATTTGACAAAATGAATTATGGTCTATGCATTTTTTCATATACAGATGAAGCTTCATGTGGCCAGATTCGGATTGTAAAGTCATTCTATAAAAATAAGCCTTTAGTAGGTTTACAGCCATGGGTCGTAGGAGGTACAGTTGGCAAAAAGGGAGAGAGTCCCTGGCAGGTAGGCTATTTGTGATTCATTCAATACGTGTGTAATCATAATAGAGCCAAATGTTTTATTAGAGCTGACAGATGTCATATTTTATTCCAATACTCAGCCAGAACATATTTTGTGCTTCACTGTATAAACAATAATGTGTTTTGCAGGCTCTTATACTAAATAATCAAGGCAAGTTTCACTGTGGTGGAGTTCTGATTGACGAAAACTGGGTTCTCACTGCTGCTCACTGCCTAGAGACAAGTACAAGGTTCAGTGTCAGATTGGGTATGTGATGCAATTTGAAGTATTTTTTATCCTCCCATAGATTTACATTTTTAGAAGATGCACTACTATAGCAGTGAGAGATGTTGTTTATTAAGCTTTAGAAGTTAAAAGAAATGCCAAAGTACAAGAAATTTGTTACAGAGTCTATACAATGTTAAAGTATAGTTCACCCAAAAATGAAAATTCTGTGAATCATTTTACTCACCCTCAATTTCTTCCAAACCAGTATGATTTTTTCTTCTGCTGAACACAAATGGATATTGGATATTTTAAAGACTGTTTGTAACCAAACAGTTGATGGACCCAATTGACTTACATAGTATGGGGGGAAAATACTATGGAAGTGAATGTGGCCAATCAACTGTTTGCATAATTTTAAAATAATGACAGGATTTTTAATTTTGGGGTGAACTATCCATTTATATTTTATTATCACATAAAATGTCCTAACTACTTGACGGATAGCACTGAAAAAAATGTCCTGAGAAATCCCACTTTGTTTCTGTTGCAGTCCTAATCTCTGTAAAAAACCAAACCTTTTTAACCAGTCAGAAAAAGTGTCCATCCATAAACACCTTAAAGCTTTGAATAATAATTGTATACCTTCAGGTTCCCGGGTGTCTTTGGAGAACGTGTGATTGGAAATATGGGTGAGAGGTGGTCTATTTCAATGGCTAAGTCGGGAGAATTTCACCCATTTCAACATTAATCTTTATTGAAAGTGGATCATATATGTATATGTGCTCTCGCTGCGTGCTATGACAGTCCATAGCACGCAGCGAGAGCACATGCACAGCAGTCCGCCTCAGCTCGAGCCATTCCGGGCTCCTCGACCGCAACAAGCAGCCGCCTCCTGCTCGCAGTTTCAGAACTAAACAGAATCATATCATGTTTAGTTTCTTCCGTCATTGTCATACTTCCTAACTCCACAGCACTTGTTAGCTTAGCTTCCAAACACAAGATGGCTGATATTGATTCATTATCTGCAAGTGAAGTCACACCCACTGATCTGTAATAGGCCTGTAGGGTAATCTTTGTAGTCTCTACAGATTCCAATGAAAAATGACTTCCTGCTTATTATGATGCAAAATTACTATTTTTACATCATAATAAGCAGGAAGTAAAACACTTAAATCCTTATTTCTCCCATCTCAGGGGAAAATAAGGGAATAAACCATGACCATTTAAAAATCTGACTGGGTTTCTAAAGATACAAAGCTTAATGCAAATGGGTGAAGTGTCCCTTTAATGAAAAGAATTATCATGAGCTCTGTCATGGACACTAGCATGTATGCCATCTTCTGGCAAGACACAGGAATTCATTTGGTGCAACCGTCACAGTGCATAATGGGTATTCTACAGCCATTTACAGTACATTAGTTGAATGCTTGTTATTGCGGTGCATTATGGGACTGAATGAGTGCACTCGATAACATCCACTGTGGTTTCGGACGCCACTACAAATGGCTGTCCCCTCAAATAGTGCCATATTTAAGGCTAAAGGGGGAGAAACTTCCAAGACAGGTGTTAAAAAAAAATATTTCAAGGCTTTTGCATTCTCTCACAAAAGTTCAGCCGTCCCACAAGGAACTTTGCGTTCTCTCGCAATAAATTTGGAGTTTCCCCCCCAAAAAATCACATTGACTTGCAAAGAACACAAAAGATTTGTGAACCTTTGTGAACGTTTCTCAGGGAAACGCAAACACTTTGCGAATTGTGAAGCTTGTATTGTTGTTAATACTTTAATATGAATTATTAAAAAGTTTATTAGTGTAAATTTGTCTAAATAATCTTAACCAAGTGGGATGGCCATCTCTGCAGGTGACTATGACCGGTTAAGGAAGGAAAATACTGAGAAGACCCTTCCTGTCAAACAACCAATCTCCCACCCTGAATACAACCCTTATACAGTGGACAATGACATAGCTCTGTTGCGCTTGGCTACACCAGCCACATTTTCCACATACATACTCCCAGCATGCCTCCCCAGTCAGGAGCTGGCAGAACGAATGCTGCATCGCAACGGTACCATAACGGTCGTCACTGGCTGGGGGAAGGACAACGAGACTGCTAATCATTTCAGTTCAACTCTCAACTTCATTGAAATTCCTATTATGGACAAAAACGAGTGTTCAAGGCATATGATGAACAACCTCACTCAGAACATGCTATGTGGGGGAGTGCTGGGACAGAACAAAGATGCTTGTGAGGGGGACAGCGGGGGTCCAATGATGACACTCTTTCACGACACATGGTTCCTCGTAGGTCTGGTGTCCTGGGGAGAAGGCTGTGGGCAAAGAGACAAGCTTGGCATCTACACCAAAGTGTCTAGCTATTTGGATTGGATAAACAGTGTTCGTCAGGGGTGGGATAAAGTCTAGCCTATACCCTGTTCTGCATATCATAGAAAACATAAATATGAATCGGAAACAAATCAATGTACTCACTACAGTTTTTCCGATATAGAGATTGGCAGTTAATAAACACATAAATGCAAGATGCTCTTATTTTCCTGTTATCTGCATGTTTAAGGAAATCAAGCTGTAAGTCAAATGAGGAGTTCAACTAAACAAATGTTACATATTATGTGTTTTAATGAGTATATAAAAGTAGCACACACTTGCAAAGTCTCGTTATTTGATTTCTTTATTGGGTAAAAGAAACATGTATAATAAGAGGGATTAATATTGTAATAAACCTAGACTAGTGTTGTCAAATTGTCACAGCTAGAGTAATTCACTCTACACAAGTAAGCAGCACCACAGAACTACAGAAAATAATCTTTATTTTATACAATTCAGTTAGTGACCAAACATTTCAGAGTGGTTCAGGCTCTTGAATTACCAAACACGTATGCAAGTCAGGGGCGAATAACACCACAAGAGATCATGCTCCACAGAAAACACCGTCATCAATAAGCACACACACGTCAATCCCGTAGGACACTGCACACGTTCAAAATGCACGTGAACTTCAAACCTAAGACGCCCTCCGACTACTACACAAAGATTTAGTTCATCATAACCCTCCCACCCCGTCATGAAATGATTACACTACCAGCTTTAAAACAAATCACACACTCACACTCACACACACACAATAATACTTCTAAAATTCAACACTTAACTCTCCCAGGATGTAAGACCCTCCCCCGGGGTCTAGGCTTTGGCGCTGGTTGGCAAGGGGGAAAAGCAGACGCCAGTCCAGCGCTCAGAAGGTTTCCGAACTATAGCGGGAACGGAGCACCCCTTGCTGAGAAGCCGCGCACTGCCCACGCACTCCTATACCCAGCCTTATCTATCGGTTATCCCGCTAGACTATCTTCACCGCCGGCAGCCCTAATTAGCATGCGAACGGCACCCACCCCCCAACCTTGAGTGCAGTAGGCATTTGCAACAACAGCCCGCTTCTCAGACGCCCCGTCACTGTGCTCACCTCTCTCTTTAATCCCTCGGGTGACATTGAAATTTGCACTAATTACTGCTTCCTGGACCTTCCCATTCATCAGTGATCAGGTGAAAACACTCACTAAACTCAACCCACTCCTCCACTCCACCCACGCCACTCATAACAACACATTCATCCACCGTCACTTCATTACACTCCCCCCACCCATAGGGCAGACTCGTCCTCGAGTCGAATTCAAAACATTTCATAGTCCAGGGACCATACTGGTGCCCTCCTTGATCGTCCTTGGCGCACTTCTTTGGGTAGCAATGCACCTTGCTGGGCCTCCCCGGTCATTGCAGAATGGCTAGTCATGGATGTTTGCATCTCCCCAGTATATGAAGATTCTTGACCACCTTGGTTCTGTGTGTCCCGAGCTGGCCGGCCTCTTTGCCATTGTGATCCCATTAGGGCAGCACCGCTTCCTGATACCTCGCTTGTGACTGGGGGTACTTCGGATCTGGCCCCTGGCACTACCACCTCCCTCTCTCGACCCTCTGCAGCAATTGAAGTCTGCAGCCCGGTCTCTTTAGGTGGAATGCCAGTTATCCGTGGCCTCTCTGCACCCTCTTGGTTGATTACCTCTGTTACAGAAGAAAGACATGGTTTCAGTCGGTTAAAGTGCACCACTATTTCTGTCCCCCCCTCAACTGGCACAAGTCTATATAAAACTTCAGTTATCCTCTCTGTGACTTTATAAGGCCCCTTAAACCTTCGTTGTAATTTTGGGCAAAGACCCTTTTTCCTAACCTTCCCCCGAACCCACACCAATTCTCCTTCTGAGTAGTACTGGAAATGTGCTCTGAAGTCATATTCTCCCTTCTGCTTCACAGAGGCTCTTAACTGATGGCCCTTTACCGCCTCTACTACTGTGGACAATGTCTCCAGCAATCTAGACACATACTCTGAAACAGAAGAGAATATTTCCCCACCACCTAGGTTAAGCATGACATCCACAGGAAGGATGATCTCTTTCCCGAAAACCACTTTGTAGGGTGTAAACCCAGTACTGGAGTGAACGCTGCTTCTATAGGCCATCATCACATAAGGCAACAGGATGTCCCAATTAGCTTGGTTCTCATCTACAAACAGAGACAACATGGAGGCCAATGTTCTGTTAAACCTTTCAACCATTCCATCAGATTGAGGATGATAGGGTGATGTCCTAGTCTTATGAATGTTCAGCAACTGGCACACTTCTTTAAATAACCTGGATTCAAAATTTCGGCCCTGATCTGTATGGATTATCCTAGGGGCTCCGAAGCGGCACACCCACTGTTCAACCAACAACTTGGCCACTGTCTCAGCTTCCTGATTAGGAAGAGGGAATGCCTCCGTCCATTTGGAAAAATAATCCCCAATAACTACAATATATTTGTTTCCTTTGGGGGTTTCGGGGAGAGGTCCCAAAATATCCAACGCCACCCGCTCATGTGGCCTCAATGCTACCACCGATTGGAGTGGGGCTCGCCACTGTTTCCCCCCGGCTTTTCTAGACCCACAGTCCACACATTCACTGCACCATCGCTTCACATCCCCAAACCAGCCCAGCCAATAGAAACGGTCTTTCACTTTTGCTTGTAGATTCTGTATTCCCAAGTGTCCACCTGTAACATCATTATGCAACTGTCTTAAGATTTCTGCCACCATCACAGTGGGAATAACCACCTGAACCTGGTTTGCAGCATCCGAATTTGATGGAGGAACCCTCACTAACCGGGAGCCCTGCATTTGTAATTGGGACCATACCTGTGCATACTTTTGTAGATCGTCCGGTGGTTGCAAACCAGTCCTTCCCTCTTTTTTTAAATCAATGATCTTTTTCAACTCTGCATCTTCCCACTGTGCCTGAACCAACTCATCCCCTTCCCACCCGGGAATTAAACTAGTCGGTACATTTTGTACTGCAGCTATTACTGGCCCGCCTCGTATCTGTGGGGCTGTGTCCAGGGGCCCTGGGATTGACAGATAAGCAGGCAGCCTAGAAAGGGCGTCAGCATTAGCATGCCCTCGTCCAGGGCGGTGAACAATTTTATATTGGAAGCTTGCCAATTGCTCCACCCACCTGGCTAACTGTCCCTCTAAACCCTGGAAATTATGCAGCCACCTCAAGGAATTATGATCCGTTCTCAAAACAAATTCCTTACCCAACAGGTAATGTTTAAAATGTCTGATGAACGTGACCATACTTAACAACTCCTTCTTGGTGGCGGCATACTTTCTTTCCTGCTTAGTAAGGGCTCTGCTGGCATAAGCTATAACATGTTCACACCCCTCCTCTTCTTGTGACAACACAGCCCCAATACCTGCGTCACTTGCATCCGTATCTAAAATGAAGGTTTTGGAAGGATCAGGATATATAAGAACAGGTGCTGACATTAAACTTAGTTTGAGCTGTTCAAAGGCTGTATGACATGCCTCTGTCCATTTAAACCGCCTACCTTTTTCAGTGAGTTGGTGCAGGGGGCGAGCAATCTCAGCAAACCCCCTCACAAACCTCCGATAGTATGAAGCTAAACCCACAAAGCTCCTGACCTCTGTCTGATTTTTGGGCACCGGCCACTGACGCACAGCCTCCACTTTAGCAGGATCCGCTTTCACCCCCTTTGATGAAATGATATGCCCCAAATACTGCACCTGAGTGGCAAACAAGTTACACTTATTGGGCTTGACTTTAAGGTTAGCCTGTCGTAGTTTTATTAAAACTTCGTCCAGGCGGCCTAAATGCTCCTGAAATGTCCGTCCGAATACAATGATATCGTCCAAGTACACCAGACAGGTAGTCCACTGAAGATCTGCCAGCACCAGATCCATCAGTCGCTGAAATGTACTTGGACTATTGCAAAGACCAAAACTAAGGACATTAAATTCAAACAGACCTTGCCGAGTAATAAAAGCAGTCTTATGTTTATCCCTAGGATCCACCTCCACCTGCCAGTAACCACTGGCTAAATCAAGAGTGGAGAACCAGCAAGCTTTACTCAGACTGTCAAGGGCATCATCGATCCGTGGCAACGGATACGCGTCCTTCCGGGTTACATCGTTTAACTTACGATAATCTACACAAAAACGGAGGCCGCCATCACGCTTGTGTACCAAAACTACTGGAGCTGCCCATGGACTTTGAGAAGGCTGAATTATGTTATTTGCCAACATTTTCTTTACATGGTCAGACACCTCCTGTTGTAAATGGAGGGGAACACGACGGGGTGGCAACTTCACAGGCTTCGCATCCCCTGTATCGATCTGATGCAGTGTCAGGTGAGTTCTCCCCAAATCCCCCTCCCCCTCACTAAACACAGACATATTTCTTCGTTACAGCTCCCGAATATCTACTATGTCAGATGGAGTAAAATTCTTCTGATGCAACCCAAAATGAGCCATAAGCTTGTCAACAGACCAAGGCTCATTTGGGCCATCCTCATCCTCACCCGTCCCCAAATGTTCAGCCCTACAGCCCACCTCAATGTCAGTATGTAAAGTTCCCAGCCTCATACCACCCTTTAATGTAAGAACATCTTTAGTTACATTAATTACTCGTACAGGCAGCCTACACCTCTCCACTCTACAGACCACCCGAGCGATCATTACATCACATTGGTTTGATAATGTGTCTGATGGTTCCAACATACCCTCACAACCGGCCACCAAGGAATTCTCCACCTTTCCGGCAATGATTGCCTCACTACGTGGGGGGATTAAAGTGTCTTCCAAGACGAAGACAGTCTGGGGCTTATCCATATCTGCCGAAACAATCAGGGGAAACATTTTACCCATTATTTGACACTCCTTTTTCCCAAAATCCACAACGGCACCATATTTACTCAAAAAGTCAAAACCCAAAAGAATATCCTGGGAAGGCACATCAGCTACCAAAAACTCCACAATTAATGCCAATGTATCAAACTGGCAGACGGTTTGCCATTTTCCCAAAATCCCCATCAACCCTCCATTAGCTGCAGACACATCACCATGATGTCCAGACAGTTCTGTTCCCCCCTTAGTGATTTCAAGCCAAAGTTGTTTTGGTATGACTGATAATGTTGCCCCACTATCTACCAAAAGAAGGGAGTCTGACGCACCTATTTTGGCTCCAATGTATCCAGAGCCACCCTGGTTGCTTACAAAGGCCTCATCTGTACCAATTCGCCGGGGGGCAGGCAGCGGGCCTACAGTGCCTGCCCCCTGTAGTTTCCCTGCAAATATGGGCAATCTCGTTTTATGTGTCTTGTACACCCACACTCCCAACAACCGCCCCCCACCCCTCTGGCTCGATCTACGGACCCTTGTGAACCACTGTTCCTGGGCTCTCGTGCCGGTTCCCTGGAAAATTGAGTGGGGGTAGGGTTTACCATAGACTGTTGAATGTTACTCACTGTCGTACGAAGAGATTTTACTTCCTGCCTTAATTCTTCCACCATTCCTAACATCACTTGCATTTGTTCATCACTTTTGGAGTTATTCTCCACCACTCCCCTTACTTTTGCATCAGACATCAGATGGGTTTGCTCCATATTCCTAAGAAGCTCTAATTCAGAAGCCAGAACAATTGCGTCTTCTAAGGTTTTAGGTTTTGCTCTACGCAGGCTGATACGGAAGTCACCAGTTGCAAAATGTGTAAGAAACTGATCTCTTGCCAACATATCACAAGTACAATTATCAGCTGTGGGGTAGGCTTTAGTGGCAAGACGCCTCAAGGCATTTCCGAATTCCCTTGCAGTCTCATTATGCATACGACGGCAGGCTGTAAATGTAGCCCTACTCCAGTCACTACTGTCACAGGGCTCAAAACATCTAGCCATAGCAGCTTTTAGCAACACGTAATTTCCCTTAGCATCACTGGGCAAACCACTATAAATATCTCTTGCACGCCCAGAGAGTAGAAGAGACATAAATTTAAGTTTTAAGGGTTCATCCCAATTATTTACATCAGCAGCTAGATCAAATTGCTCTGACCAATCAGACCACTCCCTGCCTACACCCGTAAATGTCTCAGGCATAAACACTGGCCGTGCAGTAGCTCTTAAGGGTCCCACATCCCTTGCACGGTCCACCTCTTCGGGGCTAGCATTATCCTCCCCCTGTAACATTCTACAACTAAGTCTAGGTTTTATAGATTCCAAAAAAAAAAAATTAAACACAATCCCACCGCTGCCACCAGTGTAATAAACCTAGACTAGTGTTGTAAAATTGTCACAGCTAGAGTAATTCACTCTACACAAGTAAGCAGCACCACAGAACTACAGAAAATAATCTTTATTTTATACAATTCAGGTAGTGACCAAACATTTCAGAGTGGTTCAGGCTCTTGAATTACCAAACACGTATGCAAGTCAGGGGCGAATAACACCACAAGAGATCATGCTCCACAGAAAACACCGTCATCAATAAGCACACACACGTCAATCCCGTAGGACACTGCACACGTTCAAAATGCACGTGAACTTCAAACCTAAGACGCCCTCCGACTACTACACAAAGATTTAGTTCATCATAACCCTCCCACCCCGTCATGAAATGATTACACTACCAGCTTTAAAACAAATCACACACTCACACTCACACACACACAATAATACTTCTAAAATTCAACACTTAACTCTCCCAGGATGTAAGACCCTCCCCCGGGGTCTAGGCTTTGGCGCTGGTTGGCAAGGGGGAAAAGCAGACGCCAGTCCAGCGCTCAGAAGGTTTCCGAACTATAGCGGGAACGGAGCACCCCTTGCTGAGAAGCCGCGCACTGCCCACGCACTCCTATACCCAGCCTTATCTATCGGTTATCCCGCTAGACTATCTTCACCGCCGGCAGCCCTAATTAGCATGCGAACGGCACCCACCCCCCAACCTTGAGTGCAGTAGGCATTTGCAACAACAGCCCGCTTCTCAGACGCCCCGTCACTGTGCTCACCTCTCTCTTTAATCCCTCGGGTGACATTGAAATTTGCACTAATTACTGCTTCCTGGACCTTCCCATTCATCAGTGATCAGGTGAAAACACTCACTAAACTCAACCCACTCCTCCACTCCACCCACGCCACTCATAACAACACATTCATCCACCGTCACTTCATTACAATATATTATTTGAGACATTCTAAAATACAGTAGAGTAGATTTGTTTATGATTTAAGAAATTGTAAAGGACGGCAATTTATATTTAGTTTTTAACTTAGTTTTAAAGTGAAAGAGCACAGTATACAATCACCCCAGAAAACAACATGCACTGGAGACATTCCTGAGTATGGACAGTAACAGATACTAAAGGGCCCGTTTACACAACACCGTTTTCAACTAAAACGGGAACTTTTATGCGTTTTGGCCATTTATTTAAATGGCAACTGCGTATTGGGATCCTGATCTGAAAACGCTTATCCTTTGACGTCATGCGCATGTAGTGACATCGCCATCTACTGGCCTGGCATGAATACAGCGTTTTTAATCGTTTTCGTGGATCCGTTGAAAGGGGATCGTTTTGACAAAGTTGTTGTCTGTACTCGTAACTTTTCAAAAGTGCAAAGGATAAACTTTTCAGTTTTTAGTACATCGCTGTCGTGTAAACAAACCCTAACCTAATTCCTATTCAAAACAAAATCATAGCGGGCAAAGGCATATTGCATAGAAAAAGGAAGCTGAGAAAATAAAGACAAACATCCTTTTAAAATGAACAGACCTCTAAAAAACTGTCCCTGAGGGGTGTTTTTTTTTGGTGGTTTTGGTCTAAAAAGCACACACAATTATAACATTATTTAAATATTTCACTTTAATTGCATCTATGAAAAATAAATAAAATCTTACTGAGATAACAGTTAGCAGAAGAAATTTGCAGGTTTTCTATGTTTATTAAAGGGCAGAAAAGTCTAGAAAAGGACCCTCCAAAGAGCCTTAATCCAGCTAAAATAATCTAACTTTACTTTCTTCAAACAACCATTCTGTTGGACAAAATGTAGGCTATGATGATTATATTTCTTAATATTTTATATTATTTTATAAATTACATAATCTCTAATTAATAAACAGATGATAGCCTACTCATACTGGAAGGAAGGAACCTGATTTTTATGTAATTCAAAAAAGTAATATACAATAGTTACATTTAAAATTAAAAAATGCAAATAAATTTCAAAACCTGAGCAGAATAATTTAAGGCACATATCCCTTATTTAAAGAGATTCATAATATTCAGCAAGCTTTAACAGTGAAGTGTCTAAGGCCTTAACTATATTCAAGCAACAGGTCTAATATTAACAACGACAACAAAAAAGGTTGAGAACGTAGTGTCAGAAAATGTTGGTAATGAAGTTAAAAAGGAGAAGGGTTAGATGACCTCCTGATCTTCAGCTCCTGTTCATATCGCTCCAGCTGAGTCCAAAATCCCGGGTTAGGCTCAACAACAGATCGGGCATTTTTTACTACCTGGTAGAACAAATAAGAATTACAGAAAAGTTAAACAACACTATATTCTGGCACAAAAATCTTGAATGTTGTGGTTTTCCATTATCAATTGGGCTACCAGTAACAATGATTATGATGATGAGTTGATGTCCTGTGGATGGATGCCTTTATTTTGTTAGAGCAAATTATACTTGTATATTATAAAAAACAAAAAAATATCAATAACAATCATTGCATGGAAAAATCAAGGATGAAATATCTACTAAAAAATAATCCTTAATATATATTAAAAAACAAAACAAAAAAACATACTGCACATATCCTGACTAGAATTGTTTGCTATCAGAATGAAACACTATACCTGGAAGGCATCTGTTAGGCTGAGACCCTGGTGCTTCATTAAATAGGCCACACAGACAGTAGCTGAACGACTGCGTCCATTCTTACAGTACACAACGGTCCGGCCTCCCCTTTCTGCCTCGCTTGCTATGGCATCAGCACAGCGATCAAAATACTTGTACAGGTCTTCATTAGGGTCATCATAGACGGGCACACGCAAAGTGCTGACCCGCATTGTGGTAAAGGGTTGCTGCTTTGACACATTGATACAGAAAGTGACCGCCTCCTTCTGGATGAGATCATTGTTGCAGGCTGACTGGGCATTGCTGATTAGCAAACAGTCTGTAACTAGGCTCAACTGTAGCATTTCTTGCTATATGGTGCCTGCATGTATGTGATGTGACTATATGTTTGTGCATGTATCTTGAAGAAACGTCATAAGTTATGAATGACTATCATCAACTAACATTGTTTCATATACTAAGCTCAGTGAAGACTAGTGTTATTATAACAGAGGTAGATGCATATGTCAGATATTAGAGTATTTTATATATAGCTAAATGCATCAGCAAGGAGATAGGTCAGATGTTTCACCCTAATGCCATTTCTAATGCCAAGTCTGGTGAGCTGTTGATTCAAACAGAGAGGAGAGAGAACAATGTCTGTTTAGAACAAACACATGCAAATGTAATATAATAAATGGAACAACAATTTTGTAAAGCAACCTAAATGTACACTGCATTTAAAATGTTAACTGGGCATGCTCGAACACCATGTTTAATAGCAGTGAAATGCTCAGCCTTCCACTCTCTTTCAAAACACTACATTAACATTAAAATCATATTAAGAAAGCATTCTGACCTGCAGATTGAGCGTAGGGATGATCCTCGAAGCGGATGTGTCGGTCAGGAACTCATCATCCTCCATCACAGAAGTCTCTATGGCAGAGAAAACAACAACGTGCAGTGATCTCACATGCGGCTGACTGACCCCGCCCATTGAACTCTCAATCTTCGCTGTCCTCTCGCTCTGACCACTGTGGGGTTAAAAATAGATCAGTTACTTGAAATCTAAACTTGCTAGACAACCAACTGAACCAGATTATGCCTGTTCTGCTTACGTTTTGTCAATGAAAACAGTCCGGAAAAAAAAATCTATATTTAAATAATAAATTTTTATTCCCAGTTGTACCTCATTTGTTTTATACTGAGATTAAAATAAATAAATAAATAAATAAATAAATAAATAAATAAATAAATAAATAAAGGGCTTTTCTGTTTATTTATAGTAATCTGATCTGATCATAGCGCCACCCAATGGACTGTGTTTCCCTTTCATTGTCATTGAAGGAAAAACCTTCTCATTGTTCATTTTATTATTATTTTTTAACTGAATAAATGCGTTTAAAACGACCTGGTAGTGAGTAGATGATGACAGAATTATTTTTTTGGGGTTAACTACCCACATAAACAAAGAAATAACTAAATAAATAGTCAAAAATAGGTAGTCGAAGTACAAATAGAGGTACTTATTATAAATAATGGGTAGAGAGCGTATGTGTGTTTTTAAATGTGTGTGTGTGTGTGTGTGTGTCCACTCTACGCAGATTATTTATAATAAGTACCTCTATTCGTTCATAAATAACGGGTTATTAGTATTTAGTAAGCTGTTTAATTAGCGTTTAGTAATAATCTGATGTATTTTTATTATACGGAGTAAACAACGCATTGCTCTCCACCGCGTTTGACTCATAGACAGTAAAGGTTTGACCATAGGGTTTGACTGACGGCCAAATTAATTTACTGCTATGACAAACATGCCGTGACGCAGTTCTCCCGCCGATACGTCTGACGTCATGACGTTGTTTCGGAGTTCAAAGCGACGCGAATGAGAGGAAGCCTCGAGATGGAGGCAGGGGGGGCAATTTAATGCAAAAAATATAAAATTTACGCGTACTTTGAAGACAGTTGACATTTCATTTTCAGAAAGAGAGACTACAACAGTCTCCACAAGGAAGAGTCGTGTGTTAAATTTAGATATATAGACTCAGTCAGCACTGGATATTTTGGGTGAGTTTCTCAAGTATTGACCGGGCGCCATTTAAACACGCTTTGCGGGACACAGGGAAGAAATAACCGCTCTCAGCCACACAATTATCCGCCTCAGTGGATACATTCTGCTCTCAAATAAACGTTTTTTTTTTAAAAGGAGATTCTATTCTCATTTTGGTAGACGGCGGAAATGTGCCGTGTTTGTGAGGGCCCGTGGTAGCGTCAGGTATTGTGTTAGCTGGCTAACGGCTAACCGCTAACAGACCTCGAACTGAAGAGACATTTACGACCTCAAACAAGAGATTACAGGTATAAATTATGCATCAACCGACAATTTACGTTTTTGTTTTAGTTTCTGCATTTAAGAGATACATGTCTTTAATACTTAAGATTTGTTGGCTTTAAATTTGTTTGTAATTGAGTTCTGCATTATTACATCAATGCGGGATGTAACGCCACCTAAAGAAAACACATGCAACTAACTTAAAAAATGTTTTACTGGTGTTCACAAATACGTCAATGTTACCCACATGACTGAAGATTTTCTAACATTTACATTGCTTTAAGTCGACTCGGAATGTATTTGCGAAAAAGACATTGGATGGACAAAATTCGTTCCTACTAACTTACTGCTAAAGTGTACTCTTACTAATTATTTGTACATTTATATTTAAATTTAATCAATCACGCATACATAAAGCATCCATATTATCATGCATCAAAATACACATTTAGTCACAGACAATGTTCTGACTTTTATTCTGTTAAACGTATTATTTTTTTTTTCCCATTTACATTTCTGGTAATTTACTTTGTTCAGAAGAACTGGGTTTTTTTGATTGTATGTGTAGTGCCTGTAGTGTGTATAATAATACACTGGATGATGCACAATATGCTGTATGAATTTCTTGGTCTCTGTGAGGGTGAAATAAAATAAAATATGTTTTTCAAAAATTAATCATTTGCACATGCTCTAAGCTGGTTAGGGTACTCCGGGACAGTGCTTTGCCAATGCTATTGGTTCAGGATGCAGATTTTACATTAGATATCAAGGGGTGACACAACACACTGGAGAAGTTTATTTTTTATTTTCAAACCTAAACATTTACTTTGTGAAAACGTCAACCAGCATAATAATTTCACTAGTATCTACCAAATGACAGATTAATTTGCCCTGAAAGAATACAGAACTGGTGACCCACCTGTTGAGAATAACTGCCATAGACAATAAAGGGGTCCAGAATGGGATTGGACTTAAGCCATCCTGACCACTGCACAATTTTATTGAAACAAAATTATAGTCTTCTTTAATATAATTAAATAATATTTTATAATTAAGTATTTGTTAAGATTATTTTTTTTCTCAGAAACCTGTTCATTGACATCAGCGGTATTATTCACTCTTTTAACAGAGCAGTTTTAACAGTCCATTTGACTTACAGTAGCTACTTGACCTCGGTCAGCTCTGATGGCATCTAAACAGGTTACCAAAGGTGTTTGTATTGATAAAAGTAATCCATTTTGTATCTCTTTATTGTATGAGTGAGTTGCATCAAGAAACTGACCTCTTTTACAAATGTGGCATTAGGAAGTTACAGAATGCAATGTTTGTTTGCATTTTAGGTTTTAAGAATAAGTACTCGCCAACATTGGTACAAAGCTTTTTGCAGTCACACTATGTATTTCTTACATTCTAATTACAACTGAAGTATTTACAAAAAATATATATATCTGGTGCTATTAGGATAATTAAGTATAAGTAATTTAGTTTATTTTTTGCAATGAAATATCCTACCTGGGAGTCGAGCCTCTTAGCTACCTTTGATTCCATAAAACACTGATCCAATGCCATCTTTGTGTGTACACTGTTGTTTATTATTATTGGAAATTTAGTGGAATAGGCACTACTACTATTTAGACCTTTTCATTGATCACAATGGTTTTAACTGGAGGATGTTTTTAATGAGAGTTGAAAGAAGGATAACTATTAATACTGTGATCTTCTAGGATTTTTCTCTTTGTGCTGCTTTCTTAAAAGTTGAACAGGGTAACTGTCCGTTTTCGCCTGTGTTTAAGTTACGCATTAATATCTGTTTTAGATGCTGCCCTATTTTATTCATGGTTAAGTTCATTTTGAGCATGGATTGTTTTTCCAGATACTCAGTACCAACAAACATTGATGTTAGTTCTCTGACATGTTAAATAAGTAGAATTATCCTGCCCTGGAAAAGGTTTCTAAAATTAACTTGGGGTTGCTTTGAAATCACTTGCACCATGCCATAGCTTGGATTTGGAAGTCAATTTATAATTACGTTAATTTCTTTGTATTGATTACAAAGTCTTTACCCTATTGTGTGTACTGATGTCTATCTTCACTTAATTACTGTTTATTCTTTCCGAATACTCTTTTCACATCCTGAAGAACCATATTGATTGATTGCAGTATCTATTTTATGTTGTTGTTGCTTAAGTTGTGACATGTAGTTCACATTTTCCTTGTGCTGTAGAATAAGATGTTTCGGTAACGCTTTACAATAAGGTCGGTAGTTAACATAAGTTAGCTACAGGTTAATATGAACTGCACATATACAGCATTTATTGATCTTTGTTAATGTTCATTTCAACATTTAATAGTGTTTTATTTAAATCTTGTTAACATTAGTTAATGCACTGTGAACTAATAGGAACAAACAATGAACAGCTGTATTTTTATTAACTAACGTTAACAAAGATGAACAAATACAGTAACAAATGTATTACTTATTATTAGTACATGTTAGTTAATACATTAACTAATGTTAACTATTGAACCTTATTTTAGAGTGTTACCGATGTTTCTTATTCACCAGTTGTTGGTCTTATGGCACAGATGTCATTTTTGATGTTAATATCTTTTCTGTCTCTCTGTATGTTACATTTTCCATTGACCTGTGCAATTGGTTAAGTTTTGTTCACTTAAAGTGAACCGATGTAATAAACCTTAAACTCGTAGTAAATGTCCTTGCCTTCACATCTTCAGGTGTCAAACATGGCGACTGACATTGGCTCCCCTCCCCGGTTCTTCCACATGCCCCGGTTCCAGCACCAGGCTCCCCGGCAGCTGTTCTACAAGAGGCCAGACTTTGCTCAGCAGCAGGCCATGCAGCAGCTCACTTTTGATGGCAAGCGCATGAGGAAAGCTGTCAACCGCAAGACCATTGACTATAATCCATCCGTCATCAGATATCTTGAGGTATAGTCCTGAAAAACAATTAACTAACAGAAACAGAGCATCCCTCCTTTAGCAATCTGAATATTTGGCTAATTGCTGTATTTCAGAATCGATTGTGGCAGCGAGATCATCGAGATTTCCGTGCCATTCAACCAGATGCAGGCTGCTACAATGATGTATGTTTTACTACTATGCTCAGTCCTTGTATGTTTCTCCTTCAAGTTCATATATCTAATAAAATACTTCCTTTTCTTGCAGCTTGTTCCTCCAGTTGGTATGCTTAACAACTCTATGAATGCTGTTACAACAAAGTTTGTCAGAACCTCAACCAATAAAGTCAAATGCCCTGTTTTTGTTGTGCGGGTAAGTATTTTTTTATTTTACAAAGTACGTTAATATGTAAAATACATTAATTTGTTGTATAATCCACATAAAACCAAGTCCTTTGATTGTTCTAAATATTTCCGTATCTTTTACATCCCTTCTAGTGGACTCCTGAAGGCAGGCGACTTGTAACGGGTGCCTCCAGTGGGGAGTTTACTCTGTGGAATGGGCTCACGTTTAACTTTGAGACAATTCTGCAGGTAACCAGAGACCATGTTTTTGATTTGAGGCACATCACCTTGCTTCAACCTCATAAGCTTGCTAAGAGGCCCTTGCTTATCAAATTTTCTTCTCTTCGTTCTCATAGGCTCATGACAGCCCTGTCAGGGCAATGACCTGGTCTCACAATGACATGTGGATGTTGACTGCCGACCATGGAGGTTACGTGAAGTACTGGCAGTCCAACATGAATAACGTCAAGATGTTCCAGGCTCACAAGGAGGCGATTAGAGAGGCCAGGTCTATACACAATCTACCATTTTCTGTAGTTAACCCGAGCCTGTTACTGCCCCTGCAGTGGCAGGGCTCTGCCTGTAGGGGGCTCTCCTCAGTGCTGTCTGTTCTGAAATACTCTTCCCTGTGCTGCTCAACGTTCATGTCCTTTATTATTGACACGTTTGTGTGTTGTTGTTGCAACACTGCATTTATTTGTCACCTGTGGCTTATGAGTTATGTATCCTCATCTTTTATATACATAATTACTGTACAGAAAAGGTGTATTTCTCACACTTTTAAATAAAGTATTTCCAATTATTTATATTCTAAGGTGATGACACATGCAGTCTAGAATAATAAATAAAAAACACGTCCGTTTAAAAGACCCTCGGGGACTAACGTGTTTGTTGGAAGGGTTTATGGAGCCTCCGTATTGGAGATGCTGGACTCTTGTTTTGTCCTTGCGCTGGTGTAATTGTAGGAAACCTACACAATTTTAAGTTTCAGTTCACAATGGTTTAACAATGAGACAGGAGCTGTGCTGTCCCGACTGGCCATCAGAGTCTGTGCCACACTCTCAGTCAGTCCCATAAAACAAGTCTTCCCTAATAAAAATACTGCCTCCAAATAAAGATTTTATTTAAGAATAAATAATATTCACTTCGATGCAACTCTTACGGGTATAAATGCACATGGCAACATTTTCATATACAGTGAAAACCAGGTTTTTTTTTTATTCACTGGCACTCCTTTTCATTATGTTAACTCAGACACAATGCAGGGCGTGTGAAGTTCTTTCTGATGCAATAAAATGCAATTTCACCTACAATATTTAAAAACAAAAGGAAGCCACAAATTTAAAGCCAGTGTAACCAATTTATACAAATGGATCATGGGTTGAAGTAAAACCTGCTGAAGCGAGGCTTTTGCTTACTTCAGTGGTTCATTTCTATCTTAAGAACATTTGAGCACTGGTACTTCATGGTGTTAGGTGGTGTGATAATTCTGCTTCATTTGTCTGTAGAAATAGTAAAGTAATGGTGTGTTTTTGGAGGTCAAAGAGTGAGTTGGTAAACTGAGGCAGGCTCAGTTTTGCCAAATGCTTGAACCAGCTTGTGTGCCCTCTGGAAGGAAGAGTGGTCTGTGTAGAGATGATTGTTCAAAACCTACATGGTTGTGTTCTAATTGAACTAAAGTAAATATTTTTAACATGCTCATTCCTATTTCTGATGTTGTACGGCAGGGCTCAGAATACAGGGAAATGAATGGCCAGTTTTAACTATTGCAATCCTTTAAGCATATGTGCTGTCTATGAGCAGCCCACATAGTTTTACCATCTGATTGTATTTGTGTTTTTTTTTTTTTTTTTAATTAGAGGTGTGGAAAAAAAAATATGCGAGAGTATAATAGGACTGTTCTGTAGAGTGAGCTGTCTGCTAAGGAGATGGATTGTTCCTTGTCAGATCAACTCAAAGCGGCCCTGTAAGATGTCCAACCCACAGAGAACTGCTATGTTATCCTTCATTGTTGATTCTCTCCCTGCTGTGTCTTCAGTTTCTCTCCTACGGATAATAAATTTGCCACTTGCTCTGATGATGGAACTGTACGCATCTGGGACTTTCTCCGCTGTCATGAGGAAAGAATTCTGAGAGGTATGTCATATAATATGTGGAGATATTCACAAATGCTTTCCTTTGAGCAAAATTACACTGTCATCTGGGTTCACAAACACAAGTCTTCATGTTGTCTTTCACACAAATCTGCACACTTTACCATGGGCTGTCGGTATCAGATTCATGTTTTTGCTTTGATTTGGCAGTTTTTATGGGTCTGCAATTTAATATTTATTAGAGCTTGGTTTTGAGATTATTACTAATATTTTACTGATAAATCCTTTTTTAAAGTACCTATTAATGCCAAAGATACAGTTTCCTGTGTTAATAGTGTTTTGTGCACCTTTTTTTTTAGGAATTAATGCATTTTCTTGTGGAAATTTAATCCATGTAAACATGGGGAAAAAATTAGCTTTCTGTATGAGCATTTTATTGTTTGTATCGGCAAACTATTGCATCTTATAATCATGTGTTTTAGGTATTAAAGTTTTGTTTAAAAAAATAAATAAAAACTAATAATGTGGTGCCCTATTGCCGTACTACTACAAAAAAAAAAAAATTGTAGTAGAAAGGTTTAGATATTGTTTAAATATTTTTTTTTTTTGGGAAAAAAAAAAAGATTAAGAAATTATCTTACAAAATTAGATTATCAAATCTACTGATTATCAGTTATCTTAAAAAAAATCTAACCTTTTGTCCTATGACTTAAGATTCTTATAGCTAAACAGAATAAGCATTAAACCATCTCTCATCATGTGTTGCTATTGAAAGTCACTCTGTAGTACAGAATCAAATGCAAATTTGAGTTTGGCTTGCAGAATCATTACGCACGTTGATTTTCTGATCATTTTTCTTTTCGGGCACATTTGACCAATTCCAAACCACATTAATCTCAATAACCTACTATTCATTTCCTGTTTAATCATTTACAAGTATAAAATAAGCCAAAAAAAAAAAAAGATTTAACACTGTCCAATGGACAGTGAAATGTTGGTTAGACAAATCATTGGAATTGAATCATTGGGTCAGACAAAAGCGGGTCGAGAAGTAAAGACACGTGTTCACTGCAAAAGAATTAAGTGTGGAACAACCAGGAATGCTTTAGTCTCCAGTGCCACCATTTTCCAGGACTGCAACCTCCCTGGAGTCTCCAGAAGTGCAAGGTGTCAGGATCTCAGAGACGTAGGTTAGGTAAAGCCACTTAATAAGAATCACAAGCTGAAGTGTTGTAAAATACATGGAGGCTGTTTTTTATAGGCTTTATAGACAGACGGATTGAGAATGACTCTTTAAGAACCAGCAACACATCCTCTTGTACCACTGAATAATTCATCTGCCAGTAAGTTTTGTGAGTTCATTTTTTAGTCCACCTCTGCAATACAGTCTTCAGGGTAGGAGGGAGGTTGCAGTTCTGGAAAATGGTGGCGCTGTAGACTTAAGGGTTCCTGATGGTTTTTCACTTAATTCTTCAACTTAATTCTTTTGCAGTGAACGTGTCTTTTCTTCTCCACCTGTTTTTGTCTGACCCAATGAGCATTTCACTGTCCAATGGTCATGCCTTAAATGCAATTTATAGCATTTTATCCTTCTCATGGAAATTTAATTATTTTATTTTTTTTTTACTTTTCAGCCCAAGTTAAATCTTTTTTGGCTTACTTTATCTGTAAAAGAAACTGTGCCTAATAATTATGCACACTTTCATTTCCAATTTTCCAGCCTTCCTGAACAATTATATATCACTTATAAATGATTAAATACAAAAGTAATAGTAGTTATCATTATTAATGTCATTTGGAATTGGTAAAATGTGCCTGGAAATAAATATATGATTAAAAAAATTCAACATGCCTAATAAGAACGTACCTTCTGCAAGCACTGTAGCCTTTCTAAACCGCCACTTGCCTGTATCGCTCGTTACAATGTACTTTCTGTTTTAGGACTTTGTTTTTTGCTGCTCACTTCTGTTGACTTTTAGTTTAAAAAGTGTTGATCCTTCTGGCATAATTAGAAATATTTGTGTTTATTACAATGTAGTGAAGATGAGGCATTTGTCATACCAACAACATACTAATTTATGTATGCAAGACATGCATAACCTGACCTGTCATCATTTTCGTAAAAGAAAATCCATCTTAAATGCACAGACATCATCACATGGCAATGGGCTTCTTGTTTGGCTTCAATAATACTGAAGAACATGGAATACCTTAAACTACTTTAAATACAAAATTGAAAGAAAAAAAATGCCATTAGTTGACACATGATGACCATTGTGGGACTTAAGGATTTTAGTCTATTATTATTGTTGTTGTTGTTTAATAATCAGTTCAATAACAGTACCAGTCCTTTTAATCTCTTTGGGTTTTCTTGTGTTTGTGTGTCCTGTGTTATTGGGACAAAATGTCCCCACAAAGATTTATTATCCATTTATTATCCATTTTTTTATCCACGAGAAGGAAACAGCTTATAAATCATACTAAGTGATTTATATATATATTTTTGAAAATGTAAAAATGCAGAAAGTTTTCTGTGATGGGTAGGGTTAGTGTAAGGGGATACAATATACAGTTTGTATATAAACAGTATAACCACTACATCTATAGAAAGTCATAAAACATGAAAACTGAATGTGTGAGTAATGCAAAAAAAAAAAAAATAATAATAATAATTATAATGTGAGTGACAGGGTATGGAAGCTTTGTGGTAAAATAAAACATTAAGGGTTTTTTTTATGTTTTATTAACAAACATACCAAAATTGGTATGTTGATTTTATATTTAGTTTATATAAAATTGGTTTATTATAAAATCAACATATTTGGTTTGTTGATTTAGGGGTTATTGGCTGTAGGTTCAAAAATTGTATCCTTTGTCCTGTAAAAATTCAAGTCGAGTACTTTGTGTACTTTTGAGAGGTCAAATATTTCAAACAAGATGCATATATTTTTTAATGCTAGTTTACTTTAAGGTAGTTTCAAGTCTATGTGCACTTCAATAGTGTACCAGTTAAGACAGTGACAAAGTGACCTGAAATTTAAGCAAAGAGAAGATATTACTTTCACCTAATTAATGACCCACTGGATCTATGATTTAAATATTAATGAATTAAAGAAGGCACAATATTGTCAATTTGGCAGTAAAAAAAGACTGGGGGAAAAAAAAGGGACTGTAAACAAATAAAGTATTGCATGAATGTGATTAGCATAGGTTTTATACATCGTAAGACCTTTCACATTATATTAAATTTATCTCCAGTTTTTGTTGTTGTTTGTTTTCCTGAATGCTACGTGTCTTTAAGATATAGCACTCTCCCTATTACAGTCATCTAGAATGGGCCTAATTTTTATCATTAATAAAGCATCATTTCTTTTTTTTCTTTTTTTTTTACTTTTTAAGTTACTTTTTAATAGATCTCACTGATTTGCATAAAAACAGAATTTGCATTCTTTTACAACAGGGATGTTCACTCCGTTTAACTGTAGGCTTTCTTGCTTTACCTCATGTTTGCAAACACACAAGTGTTCATTCATCTGTCAACTAAACATACCGCTAAGGATTCATGCAGCTTTACCCAGACATAATATAAATTAATTAGCAAGCTCATGCTTACTTGATTATTTTGGGCAATGTTTTTGTGGCTATCAAATAATAGCATTATTTAAAAGGGCACATAATATGATTGTCAAAGTGTCCCGTTTGTCTATGAATTTTGTTATTTTGCTAATTTTATTATTTAGCTAATTCAGTGGCATGTGACTTGATTAAGAGTTTAATCTAATAACATGTGTTTTGTTCTGGCTGTTACTTAGGATGGCTTTGCTCATTATAGAGTAGTAAAATATTATGGCATTTGATACATATAACTTAATGCTTAATTTGTGATCAAAATCAATAAAACTCTCAAGTAACAATGTTTTCCTGAAATATTAAAGAAAAATATTTGCAAATACACAATATGTTTCTCTTTTTATGTCACGAACTCATGCGAAACCTACATATGTTTCCAGGACATGGAGCCGACGTGAAGTGTGTTGATTGGCATCCCACAAAGGGTTTGGTGGTGTCCGGCAGCAAAGACAGCCAGCAACCTATCAAATTTTGGGACCCAAAGACTGGACAAAGTTTGGCAACACTGTAAGTTAGTGCGGTGGCAGAAGTCAATCTTTGTCTCCGTAGAAACTTCTCGAGTCAGGAGTTCAAGGTGTCAAAAGAATATACTTCGTTTCTATCAACAAAGCAGAGATGTCAGCTGATTTTCTAACAATTTTACTCAAAACTCATTTTTATGCAGTTTCTTCCAACCTGTAT
Source organism: Pimephales promelas (assembly GCF_988280905.1). Lineage (NCBI taxonomy): Eukaryota > Metazoa > Chordata > Actinopteri > Cypriniformes > Leuciscidae > Pimephales > Pimephales promelas. The sequence continues at coordinate 13,131,928 of NC_142773.1, read as the reverse complement.
ACACTTTGCTCAACAAATGGTCTTTCGTTGGGTCATTTCACGATATAAGTAATTTTATCAGGGAAATTTCACAGTTATCAATACTATTGTTAACTAATGTAAGAAAAGGGTCCTCAAAAAAATTACACTTTAAACTGTCAGCAGTACAATAAGAACAAAATCGTATTACAAACAAAACTGAAAAATAAATACAACACAATGAAAATACAAATTAAATAAACAGTGTTTTAACTTCAGGAAGATGCACCAACTGTGGTATTCAGATGAAAAATAACACTGCATAGTCTTAATGTACATATTGAATATAGATTCATTCTTATTAAAGCTACTTAAGAAAATCACTCACTGATTTGACTGAAAAGCTTTTGTCATTTGTTGTTTGATTATCATTAATGACAATGTATGACTATATTAGTCATCTTTATTTATATTGCGTTTTTCACAATACAGATTGTATCAAAGCAGCTTCACAGTGATAACATGAAAATAATTCAAGAAGTTTGTTTCTAGAGTTGAATTGCGTCATCGTCCACATGAAGTAACGCAGATCGAAAATATTGTTGGATAATTAAATGTCCAACCCCAAGCAAGCCAAAAGCCAAGGCAAAATATTTGGCTGCTGTCAATTTAAGAGCTAATGCACTGATCCACCATCTGTTACACGTGTTTTATTTTTTTTAGCTGTGCACATTCACTCATTTACTGTGTACATTACCCACAGCGTTTACGTGAATAGGCTACTCCAAAAAGACATTTCGACATTTTTGTGTACGTTTAGGTGCGTATCTGAAGGCCATTTGCATATCCGCATGCGGCTCAATCTCGAACCGTCACAACGCTCACTTATTTGGCCAATTTGGATGTTACGCTTGGGCTTTTAGGGAGCAAAGCAAGCCTACCGCTGTGAAGGAAATAATGGTGTGTTGGACGCAATGATCATTTTACCTTGACTATCTTGTTTTCATAATCGTTGGAAGCCCAAATAAAAAAAAAACGATTAATTGCACAGTCCTAGCTCTGAGCTACTAAAAGGGAGACAGTGCACTCTATGACTTGAGGCCTTCTGAGTGTTACACTGTAGACTGAGAAATAAAACCATTCCTATATGTTTAATAATATATAGTTCTAATAATACACGTTAAAGCTGCCGTACGCAATTATTCCTCTTTGTCGGGTACACAGAGATGGCACTGTCATCTCTGTTCGAAAGTGCTGTGAGAAAAGGCTATAAATCTCAATCTCCAACATCCTCACACGCAATATAGTCTACTAGCCGAGACTCCTTCTGTGTGTGTACAGATGTGACGTAATGACGCAAAGACATGCTCGAATCTCAAGCGGAAATCCACCAGTACCACTGGAATTAAAAACATTATTACAAGCTTACCGCTTTGAATCGAGCTAAGGCAAGCAGAGTTTTGAGCACTGGCTGGTTATGTATTTTCTCAAATATGTATTTTGGATACTTTTTAACCCCCCTAAAAAGCTACGGACTGCAGCCTTTAGAAATATGCTAAATCAGCAGACTGTAAATGATTTGATAAGAGCTACTTCGATGTATTACGCCATTTAACAATAAAAATGGTTTTAGCTGCTTTTAAATTATTTTTATGCTCAAGTGTTGGAGTAATTAATCAGCTAAAACAGGTTAAGTGTGGCTATTAATCTTTCGGTTGTGTTTTGTCCTCAGACATGCGCATAAAAACACTGTCATGGAGGTGAAGTGGAACCTCAATGGCAACTGGCTGTTGACGGCATCACGTGACCATTTATGCAAACTGTTTGACATCCGCAACCTCAAAGAGGAGCTACAGATTTTTAGAGGACACAAGAAAGAAGCCACAGGTATTATAATCCTAATGAGAATGTGTATGAATGGCTCTTGTGGTGGTGAAGCAGTTTAGTCTATACTCATGCTTTCGACTTCTGGTTGCAGCTGTTGCCTGGCACCCGGTTCATGAAGGCATGTTTGCCAGTGGCGGCTCTGATGGATCGCTGCTGTTTTGGAATGCAGGGTAAGCTCAGATCAGTTCAGATCCTTTCTGTATCCATAATAGTCAAAATTGAAAATTGAATCAAAATTATTTACTTTGTCGCATGTTATTTGACTGACTGCTAATCTGGTTGAAATATTTTGCTAGTGTGGAGAAAGAAGTGGGAGGAATGGAGATGGCTCATGAAGGAATGATCTGGAGTTTAGCCTGGCATCCACTGGGCCACATCTTGTGCTCTGGGTCTAACGACCACACCAGGTGAGTGAGTGTAACCAAACTTTCATGTAGTTGACAGGGTTGTTTGTTACATTTACTAAAATTTTAGTTGCCAATACCAATAACAGTGAAATTTCCCAATTCTCGATAATAATTGTTACATTGTTACATGTTGCCGCAAACAATATGCTATTTATTTATCACACTCCTTTATTTAGATTGAAATTTTAGTATATTGATAAATTAAATAAATTCCATACAGTTAAGTGTACAGTCAGAAACAAAGAAATTAAAATTTAAATGCAATAGATCTTAGCTCATTGCTCTGCAATCACTCCCTCAGCAAATTTTGGACAAGGAATCGGCCAGGGGACAAGATGCGGGACAGATACAATCTGAACTTGTTGCCTGGAATGTCAGAAGATGGGATGGAATATGGTTAGTGTTCCTTGACCTCTTGCAATTTGGAAGTCCTGTACATGTCATGTACTTATGAATTCATAATGCTTTATCCTGGGGTAATTCTAGATGACATGGAGACCAATAATGTTGCCGCCATTCCGGGCATGGGGATCCCAGAAACGCTGAAGGCTGCCATGGAACAAGAACAAAGTGGTTAGCACACACATACATGATCACAGTCAATATTATTGACATGTATTCATGTATATGTAGTTGCTTGATTATTGATAAATTGTGATTGTGTGCTTAGGAAAAGATATGGCAGCGGAGCCTGAGATGAGCATCCCTGGGCTGGATTGGGGAATGGAAGAGGTCATGCTGAAGGACCAAAAAAAGCCCCCGACTAAAAAAGTCCCTTATGCAAAACCTATTCCAGCTCAGTTTCAACAGGTCAGTATGATGGATGGACTTATACACATTATACATATGTTTTAGCACCATACTATGGTGGTTTGGATCTTGTGGATACAAATTTGGCTAGTTGTCTGTCCTTCACTTTTATCTCATTCAATAGGCCTGGGCAGAGAATAAGGTTCCAGCAATGGCTCCTGGAGAGGTTCCAAAAGAAAGGAAGGATGAGAAGAAAGTAGATGGCAAGAAGAAGACGCAAGCTGAGATTGAGCAGGAAATGGCTGCCCTGCAGTATACAAACCCAATGTTGCTCGAGGTCAGCTAATATGCTTATATGTACAGCTTTAGCATTGTGCTGTAAACATGTGAATCATCACTATGTTATGCATATCAACACTGGTTAATTATTTTTTGTTAAAAAACAAACAAACTTTTTGTCTGTAGCAACTGAAGATGGATCGAATGGCACAATTACAAGAGCAGGGAATGCCTCCCCCTGCAGGACAGTCAGGGCCAGTGCCTCCCTTTCCAGGGCAGGGTGGCCCGATGCCCCCTCCAGCACAAGGCTTCCCTCAATCTATGCCTCCACAACAAATGCCGCACAACATGCCTCCAGTGGGACCAGGTGGAATACCTGGTCCATTCATATCTTCAGGCCAAATGGGTCCACCAGGACCTATGCACCAGGGTCCTCCTCCACAGGGCATGATGGGACCTCCAGACATGCATGGACATCCACGTCATCCTGGCCCTCACAGGAATATGGGACCCCAGGGTCCTCCTGGCATGTCTGGCCCTAGAGGTATGCAAGGCCCCCCCCCTGGAGGAATGCCCCCAGGTTCTGGTGGACCTCCAGGCGGTATGATGGGACCACCACCGCGAGGACAGGGGCCTCCACAGGGAGGGATGATGCATCAGGACATGAGGGGGCCCGTGCCTCATGGAAACATGATGGGCCATCAGGGACCCATGCAAGGGGGTATGATGGGGCCTCCACCCAGGACTCATGGCAATATGCAGGGCATGGGAAATATGCATGGAATGGGGCCTCCTCCAGGTGGTATGCATGGACCACCAAACAACATGCAGGGGCCACCAGGAAACATGCAAGGACCTCCAGGCAATATGCAGGGCCCTCCACCATACATGCAAGGCAAACCATCACACATGGGTGATGGAAACCGAGGACAGTTCAACCAGGTGAAGAAACCGTTGGAATGAACACATCTGGGAATGTTTAGGACAAAGAGATGTAACTGAATAGATGTCAGAGTAGCTTCTGTTGCTAAATTTTGTGCATGTCTTTCAGGGACAGAATCCTGGGCCTCAGTCAATGATGCATGGAATGGGACAACAGGGTCCTAATGGGAAAGGTAATGCTCAGCCTCTTGAGGGAAGAAAATTACTCATATTAGGGCTTCACTATTCTGGATAAATTGAGAATGACGTTTTTTGGTTTCAAACAGAGATCACGATTCTCCCATGATTCCAAACAGACAACTAAACAAAATAACATGATTTACTAGAGGTTCTGATAAAGTATGAATTGCTGCAGTCTATTTATAATGTTTAATTAATCTGAATTATTTTACTTGTCAAACTTGGTTTGAAAGAATGACTCAAGGGTTCACTCATAAATAATTCACTTGTTTCATTACTTGATGAATCTGTTTTTGAACAAATCTTTTGAATTCAATGACATTTTTATCAGTCACTTGTCACCACCTGGTGGCTATTTACAGCACCAAGTTACTTTCAAAAGGTGATTTGCTCTTTTTTGATTGCTTCTGTAGACATCAGTGTTTTTATCCAAACTATAAACCTTTATCCTGGTACTTCTGTGATATGAATGTTTGTAGCAAAAATAATGATAATGTGTGATTGAAAAGACTCTATGGGAAGCTATTTCCTTCCTACACATGATAAATGCTTTTACTGGGTCAACGCCAAGCCAATGCAGATTTGAAGGTTTAATAGACACAGGCACATCATTGTCATTTAGAAATGGAGATCGTGTGGGTGTTTAAATTGAGATCGTGTTCTTTTAACGATTAATTGTGCAGCTCGTATGCAAGATGATATAATCAAAACTAGTGTGTGAAAGTTAATAGTGGCTTGTTTGTGCTCTCCTTGTCCGATATTACCAGGAGATGCTCCTCGAGGACCTAACCATCACATGGGACCCCCATCGGAGCGACAAGGCCCAGGAGGGGGTGGTCAGGGCTCTGATGGAGGCCAGTACTGGGGTGATGATGGGGGTTATCAAGAGGGCTGGAGAAGAGGCCCTGGGGGTTCGGGACAGGATTACTCTGGAGGTCACAGAGGAAACTCTGGAAACCAATGGGAGGGCCAGGAAAGGTTTCCTTCACATGATGGAGAGTACATGGGACATGACAGGTATGCTTCATTTAGCACAACACGAATATATATTCTGATTTTCTTAAATGTCTTGAGTCATATGAATTAGAATGTGAAATGTTTGTCTGGTGTCTTTACAGGTATGATGGGTATGAGGGTTCTGGCGAGGAGTTTGACCAGAGGCAGAGACGGCCACCGCGTGGAGATGATTCGTAAGTGTTGCGTGCAACCTCAGATTTAGCCAAGAATTGGCTTTACTGTGTTCTGGCAGAAAGAAAGAAATAATAATTCAAAATGATTCTTAATACTGAAACATGACACAAAAGTCTGAGGAATGCTTCCTTTTCTGCCAGTCGATCGTTCAACCGTTTAAAAGTATACTCTTTAAAGCATGAGCCTGTACAGACATGTTCTGATCTTTGACCAGGATTGTCCACTGATTGATAAATACTTGATTTTTTTATTGTCTGATTGTCTCTACAGATACAGGAGAGGCGGCCCAAGTGGGCGTGGTGGAATGGGCGGCTTCCAAGAGGAGTATGGCGAAGATGAGGGCTTTGATTCCCAAGAAGACATGGGCCAAGGATGGGGAGGAAGAGGAAGACCACGTGGTGGACCACCAAGAGGAGGTAGAGCGTATGCCATTCACCAGTCCTTGAGCTCACGTTGCGTCCATAAAAACTGAGGTGTCAGGTTTGAACGTGACATCTTTCTTTGGTGGTGTAGGAAGAAAGGGGCTTCTCCCAACTCCTGATGATTATCCCTCTTACTATGAAGGAGGAAGAAACCAGGAGGGCTGGGAGGGAGGGCGAGATTCAGGTAGAAGTGCATGAAGGGGATGCCAATAAATGTTCTTGTTGTTGCTGCAGTGCAGTAAGACATGCTTGAGCAAATTCCCATTTTTTAACTGAGGCCATAAAGTTGAGAGTACACTAAAAGATTTTAACCCACATTTTCCAGACACAGACATTTATTTTTTGCAACAACAATAAAGTCAGATGAAAGCCAAATTGGATGACGGGCCAGTTAGGTGTGAGGATTCCAACATAGTCTGTAACTTGCCTGAAACAAGGAAATCTTTTAGTGCAGGTATTGTAGTGAGAGCAGTGTCGTGAATGACTGATGAGGAGATGACAGGATGGGGTCTGTTTTAAAACTTGAGTATTAGATTAGGTGACAACAGGGTATAGTCTGTGGCCATCCCATAAGCTTACTTATAATTCTTTATGAAGAACGAAAAGCCCTCAGTGCCCATCTCTGACTTGTCTTGCTCCATTTTCCAATTTCTTTGTTGTTTAGATTCATTTTTCAGCACAGGGTACAAATCAAAACATACATGAAGCTTAAAACTGCTTTGTGGTAGCCACTTGAATTTTTTTAAACTTTTTGGACGTTGTCATGAGAAATTATTATACAGTAAATTTCAAGGCTCTTTTCAGGTGGATCTTGAAACGTCGTCTACACTTGATATAGTGGACAACATGTGCTTCAAGAAAGCAGATGTTGCATAATATTAACAGTAAAGCAGTTTGTGTCCTCATGTAAAGGCATAGTTCAAGCTTTACATTATGTTAAGGCATAGTTCAAGCCTAACATCAAAGATCCAATCAAATTAATGTTGGTGTGTATGTGTGTTCAGGTCATGAGAGTTATCGGGATGGTCAGCGGCCAGACCACAATATACATGACAGTCCATCTCCAGCCAGTAGAGAGCGTTCCTCCTCTTTACAGGGCATGGATATGGCCTCGCTGCCCCCACGCAAACGCCCTTGGCATGACGGACCAGGCACTGGTGACATGGACTCCCCTGGTGCAGTGCCTGATGACAGAGCAGGTGAGCGATGGATAAGTGACGATGACTTGTTTTAAAGGGGTCATGAACTGGCTTTTTATAATTTTTGATACTGTTGTCTGAGCTCAACTAATGACGTTTGTAAGGTTTTACATTCAAAAACATCATAATGAATAAGTAATAGGCTATTTTCTACCGGTTTTGCGCCTAGCTCCTGAAACGCTCGGTTTTTATAGGCTTGGAAGCTATGTTTAGATATTCGTTTTGCATATTAAAATGAGCTTCGACTCCCCGTCAGTCAGTTCATGTGGGGAATTGTTTTGTAAACTTCCAATGTGGAAAAATGGAAACCAGAATGATTCGCCCATACATGTTCGACCCAGAGTCTGATCACGAATCGCAGGATCAGTAGATATTAAACGATCTGTAACAATGTTATATTAGCAACATATGCAACACACTTATTTGAGTAAAAAATGTGTTTTTTTATGATTACTGTCGGATCCAATATACAGCATATATGCACAGCATTGTTTTTTAATCTCATTCTGTCTGCAAATCCAGCCTTAACCTGTGTCTTGTTTACAAATAACCTCAATATCTTGCACAATATCTTACCCACGCGAGCTGGAAGTTCATTAAGAATACATTTCAACCACGCATTCCTAAAATTGGAACACGAAGAAAGCTTATGCAGTCACTGTGTGTTTAACAACAGCGGCACTGTATCTCAGTCCGGTTTAGCGCCACATAGGCCAATGTTTTTTAGCCATAACTAATCACCCGCTACTTGGTGGGCAGGGCTACAGTAGTAGGCGTTGGTTTTCTTTTGTTGAGGCGGTGTTTCGCTGCTCTCTGACATCACAGGTTGGCCAATTCACAGATCCCTTGTATTACGATAAAGCTCAAGGAAAAATGTATTTCTCAATTCATGACCCCTTTAAAGTAAAATGTAGAATACGGCATTCTGTATACTAATATTATCCAACTCCCCATAGGTCGGCCATCACCAAGAGAGGAAGGTGGATATGGGCCTCCATCACGGGGAGGAAGAGGTGGATGGGGCCGTGGTGGGCCGCCTAACCCAGGCGGTCCAGGTCCCAATCTGGGTCCGAATGTCAGACGAGGGGCTCCACGTGGTGTTATGAGGGGCGGTCGCGGGCGGTAGTAGTGGTCACGCCTGCTTCTCAGGGAACACGGAGGCAAAACCACAATGAGGACGGGGGACAACAAAGAACCACACATCGCTACAAAATCAGCTTCCTTGAGGGTCTGGACAGTTTTGCAGGCTTGGACAGGTGTCTGGAAGCACTTCAGTATAAATCAGCGTGGAACCCTTAATTGGTGGCTAAGGCTTAGCTTTTTCTCTGATGTATCAGGCGGAAGGTGGTGGGTACCGGTTATCCAAGTCCAAATGTTTTGGCTTATGATGCCTCTTGCCACCTGATTGGTGTACTTGTGACACGTGGGATTTGTTCTAACCTTACGTCAATTGTGAGAATAATAACTGGGGACACATCATGGTGTGACGAGAACCATCTCTTGCAATGGACTTGTGTTTGTGGTCCAGGAAACTGTATTTGTGATGCATGGTACAACACTCTGTAGATGCTTAAGAGAAATCCCTTCCCTGCACTGAGCAGCTGACCTGCTTGGTGATTGGCTTGGACAATGGCAACTGAATTTGTACCAGCACCCGAGCCCCCTGTGTCTTTTCTTCTTCTTTTTGACCTCAATGATTCTGATGTATCAAACACAAAACATATTGTGAACCATCGACTTCCTCAGTCAGATTCTGTCAGCCAGCAAATGCAACTCAATCTAGGTAAAGGCCTCTAGTCATCGTCTTGAGGACTGTCTATTACTAGAGAAAAATGGTCTTTTGAATGTTTCGTTCCCCCAGTGGCTCAACGATGTTTATTTAATTTCTTTTTCATGTAAAATAATGGAGATAATATTTCTGTAACATTACCAGGCTACTCTGAGAGACGAAGCTGCAGACTTTGTTCCTATATGTACAGTTTGTCACAAAATTGTCATATTGTTTTGTCCTTTTTTTGTATGAAACCATAATAGAATGTGCAAAGTTTATGTAAACTCTCTCTGCTCTTGTCGTTACTTTGATTTCACCCACTCCTTTGTGTTTTTATTACACTGATATGAACTCTTGAAGGTGGGAGTGTCAGTCCTGCTTCTGGAGATCCATGTTCCCAACAGAAGCGTAGTCGCACAAGACTGAGATCCTCTATTAGTCATGTGCAAGTCAGTTCACAAACTTGATTATTTTTTTTACTTTTTATTTTCATGAGCTTGCATTTCCATTCTCCCTTCCAATCACACCCATGCAATTGTGGAAGTCAGTGGAACGAAAAGTCTAGCATGACTTCATTCCTTTCAACCCACCTCTACATGCATGTATTTTTTTAATTACTTCCAAAGCCTTGATTGGTTCAGATGTGTTTAGAGTTCATCTAAACTTGGTAGGAAGGTGGATCGCCAGGAGAACAGAGCAGCCTAGCTTTGACCCTGTCCTAACCAGATTTGACAAAGCAATAATAAATCTCTCAAGCTCTCTCTTCCATAGTTTTTGTCCTAATTAACCACAGAGAACTGCTCACATTTTGGGTTTTAGCTCTGCCCACACATGAAAAAGATTGGAAGTTATAAATAAAATTTATGTTTTACGTTGCACGTGTTGCAAGTGTGGGAAAATGCGTAAAGAGGGAAAACCGTTTTGTTATCCCAAGTTTTTGCCATAGCTCATCCATTTTTGTATTCGGTATGAACAGACACATTTCTTGCAGCTGGAATCTTTTTGTTTCGGGCCTGGCTACGACACGGTGCAACACTACACTTTTTCCAGACGATAATTCTATTTTGGTTCTATATCTGCAGCATCACGCCTGATAGCACTGCTCACATTGATATCTGACTTGACCAGAGAACTACTGCTCATGAATATTAATCATCAAATGGAACGAGTCAGGAAGAAATATTGGATATTACACATCTCTGAAGTTTCACAAGGTAAACCATTACGGTGATTGCTGTCTGGAAAGCCATCATGGTAGTGACAGCATGCAAACAAAGATCTCAACCACACTGTTCTGAATATCTGATTTGTTATATGTCCCACATCATTTTTTGTCTTCAGTGTTGACTTGCACATTACTTGACAAAAAATGTCCATTGTCAATAGTGTGGCGATAAATGAGAAACCGTTCAATTTCAACACAATTAGCTTTGTTGGTCAACTTTAACTCATGTGAAATCTGCACCTCTGCACCTCATTTTATCGCCCTCAAGCAAAACTCAATGACTGGATTTCACAGAGCAATTATAAATGTGCCTGCACCACTTAAGGTCAATAGCTTCTTTCCTATATAGAGATACGTTATTTTAGTGGATCTTAAGATGCAGCCATATTTACAATTGCCCGGTGAAATTTTACAAGCAAAATCCAGCCATCTCAATAGAAATTCAAGCATTCGAGAGTTTTGGAAATGTTCCCAATGTAGGTTTTGCTAGTGTTCAAGTTCTTCACACAAATCAAATTTTCCTCAAATCCAGTGCTGGAGGGCCACAATCCTTCAGTTTACTGGATAAAATTGAATCCAATCTGACTTCTGACCTGTAATGTTGCCTGAATCATAATCATACACTCTTCGTTCATTGGCCAGAGGAGAACTGAGACCTGCTCAAACATCCCTATGTGCAATCTAGGCTGAATCTGAAATCGCCCCCTAAACCCTTATTCACTATACCCTAAGTCTACAAATACTGTTCACTATTCACTCTGTAAATGAGAACGAGTGAGCGAGTTCAGGCAGCCATTGAGTGTACATCGGTTGCATACATAAGTGCTCTCAATAACATCGGCTTCCGATATCACTACAAATGGCTGTCCATAGGGCGTTATTTGAGAGGACAGCCATTTGTAGTGGTATCTGAAAACATAGTGAATGATATTAGTTATTATAGGGGGTGATTTCGGATTCATCCCGAGTGAGTGAAGACCTTGATTAGTTTGTTCAGGTGTGTGTGGCCCTCTATGACTGGATTTGAGGAACCCTGACAATACTGTGCGTCACTCATGGGAAATATCTGTGCTCAAAGACCAGGATAGAAAACCACTACTATACATGTTTGACCATCATATGTGATACAAAACTGATCTGTCATGAAATAAATGGCTTATCGTCCTTCAGACCAAAGAGTATGATGTCGAGAACACAGAACAAGATACATTCAGCGAGTTTATTTATAAAGCTCAGTTTCAAAAGCAGTTCAGAAATGTTAAGTCAAGTAGTAATTGACGTCTTGGTCATATGGTCCTTGTGGTGAAAATAACAAAATGTATATATCCTCATCCATAGAGTGCAGCTTGCATTGTTTTCCTAAACCATTGCCTACCATAGTTTCACAATCTGTACCAGACTAGTCACTCTCAAAAAAAAAGTGTGTTTAGTCCGTGGTCATATAGGCATTGTCTTTCCAGTTATAGTCCTTTTAATAGCAGACGCTGCCATGCCACCCACAAACCTCATCCCAGCACTCCCACCCGGCAACAAAGCCACAATATAACCCACGATAGCTGCGATCTGAAGGCCGGCCCCGAGCGCGGTGAACAGGGTGCTGTGAAGACTGAGTGCCGCGTACAGGGTGCCCACCAGTGCGCACAGGTACACCGCGCCGCCCGGGGTCGGGGTCGCGATGAGTTTACTGGGTCCGCGGAGGATCGCCGCGCCGAGCAGCGCGAACACGGAGCCGAGCGACCAGAGCAACGCGAACTTGCGCGCCTTCAGCAGGAGCAAAGGGGCGTACAGCGCCGACAACCCGAAGCAGAGAGCCGAGAAGAAGATACACGTCCCGAACGCGACCAGCCGCTGGGATCGACTCAGGCCCGGTAAACACGGGTCCGGTTCTGATGACCAGGGCCACGAGAAGCCGCTGCTCGAGCCCGGGCCCGATGACGACGCTCCGCGGTTGCTGGCTCTGGAGAACGGACTCGACCACCGACCGAACCAGCTCTCGGGCACCGACTCCGGCTCATTAAAGTCTATGGTAGTGCTGGAACTGGACTGGGATACCGTCTTCGCGCCGCTTTTAGACTGAGCCAGATATTCCTGGAGATCTCGATTTAATTCGGCCATTATTCAGAAGGATTTATGGAATGAAAACAGGAAGTTATTGTGGCATTGTGATGACGTCTCACAGTGACGTTTCTGTTCTTCTTCTTTCCTTTTAAATGGCGGCTGGCAAACCCAGGAAACCCACCTACAGGATTGGAGTGTGGAGCATGATGAAGGGGAAAAATGACCTTAAATCCAATTTATTAAACCTATTTCTTTCAAATGTTTATTATTACATAATATAGTTACATAACATGCTGTTCTAAAGCATTCTTTAGTATTGTCTTAAGTGTTAATGTCGTTACTGTACTCGATGGAAGTACAATTTTAATCAAATACTCTTACACATTGTTTACTCTAGCTTATTTTTTGTGTTTGGAGGTTTGAATTGGCGCAGGTGTAGTAGCTAGGCTACTTTTAAATTGTAACATAATTATAAATAAGTTTACACACGTGTGCAGGATGATGATCGCATCAGCCAATGTGTTATTATAGGATATACAGAAACATTTGCAAATTAGCTTGGTATAGCACAAAATGTAAAATATTAAAAGAGGGGTAAGTTGGTCCGCTACCAGGGATAATATTTGATATTCAACATAATACAATGTCACAGTTCACTATTTTCCAGAGACTCAAAACTGTTTAGGCTGACAAATTTTAATATTCAGATGAAATAACAAAATTAAAAACAGCTTAGCCAATAACCAGTCATCAAAAGTGTCGAGATCAATTGTTGTGCCATCTGGTCAGGAGAAAAAACACTCTAAAATGTGCTGGAAAACCAAATATTGATTACTATTGCAATATCTGTGAAGGTGAAAAGGAAACCTCTTATTTTCTTTTTCTTCTTTTTCCACTAAAAAATATTTTCATGATTTGTATACATTTTTTTCTTTTTCCAAATCAACTTAAATTATTTATGTGGTTCAGATAACATATTTTGAGTTTCTAATGATTAAATCAATCTCTTTCATTGTATTCACTCAATTTTTCCATTTCAATGAACTTAAAATTTTATGACAGCCAGGTTACTTCATTTTTTAAGTTAAACGAACAATATTTTTTTACAGTGCATTGCACAGACATTGTTTGGATTGATATGGAAGTTTAATTAAGTAGAAATTTTGCATTGCTGTTCAGAGTAGACTCGACATATTAGCTTTAATATGAGAGTTTCACATTCATAAATTGAAATGGTCTGACTCCAAACCAAGTTTTTTTACTTTTAAAATGATTTCAAGCTTTGTTGTATTGATTACACAATTGTAAAGGTCAAAAGAAAGACAATTAGAGCCTATAACATGATAAGCAGTATGATAAAAAATTGCATAAAGCGGCACTCTTTTGTTTATTATTTATAGATTGTGTTATTGTATTGTTTGTTCTCTGGCATTGTTTTAGTATTTTATTTATTTATTTAACTTTTGGATTAATATTTCTCATTGTATTGTTTGTGTTCTGTAGCATGAATAAAAAAAATAGTTAAATATTTAGTTTATTATATAATAAACAAATACAAACATTTAGTATATTGATATGTTATTTTTAATTGTCTTCATTTTGTTATGGTTCTTATTGTTGTTAGCAATTTAAAAGAAAGTTCCAAAAAACAAGAATTTTTTTTTATTTGTATTTATTTATTTTCCTTCATTTATATTTCTGTTAGGCTACGTGTTCAGCATTTGATCTGTCTATATCTAATTGCATTCAAGTTAATATTTAAGTAGGCTATACGCAAGTGTTCTTTTTCTACATTTCCAAACCTTGCCATCAGTTAATAAAAGTCCAAGTATGAATTATTTGTTTGGCTTCATAAACCGACAGGCTGTCTGTCATGAAGACAAGAAGTGAAGGATGCAGAGGGAGTTTAAAATTAATCTCTCTCCTCATTGGCCAGTTGTCTTCAAAGCCTTTTTAGGGTTTGAGCGTGTCGACGGGATCTCCCTGCACACAGTGTCCAGCACAAGTGTGAGAGAGAGACACACACCAAGGGACCAGGTCAGTTTAGCCTTAAAACACTGGGCACAATAAAGAAACACTATTATACTATACTTTACTATTTTAAATATATTTAAATAGTATAATTAGAAAAATCAATAAATGTAGAGTCCTGTCAGTGTATTCCTGTATGCATGTTCCACATTGTAGTGTAAAGTTCATATGAAACACTCGTCTGTATTTAGCTGATTGCACATGACTGTTGTTTTGCAGCAACTGGTGAATTCCTTTTTTAGCGTTGTATTTTATGTCTTGTATTTAAAACTGAACTATTGTCATTTCTATTATCTCTGCAGTTTGGGCTTTAGCTGTTTTGTGGGGTTTTGTTTTTGACATATTCCTCTGCATTTTACCGTTTTTGCTGCTATGAATGCATCCTGTCAACTCTTCGTTTACGGGCTCATTCTAACACATGTACAGGTCAATTTATTAAAAAAAAAAAATACATTAAAAATGCAGTTTATACACTGACTTTTATATCCTACTCATCTTCTATCATGAGCATCACTGACTAAAGCTATTAAACAATATTGTTGCCTGTTGTTTTGTGCCTGATGAAGCACAAATCTCTGTTGGATTGAAACACTGCTAAGTATTTTCCTTGAAATTTCGGTAACAATTTACAAAAAGGTTGATTATTTAACATTAGTTAATGTGATAAAGGGGCACTTGGCAACTCTAGTTTTATCTTCGTTGATTTCCACTTTTGTTGTGGCATATGTTCTCATCAGCGCCCCCTACAGCTGTGTGGCATAGCTATATTTCACAACACTGTCATAAAGAAACTCACTTGCGGCGCCTTCCTTCGCTCATCTACTTCTCTTATTATCGGAGCCGGCCAACTCTCGTGCGTACGTTCATTATTAGTTTTTACAAAGCCAATGTACTGTACATGCATACATTTATAAGAACTTGGCACATGTGTTTTAAACTTGATTTTACTTAAACTTGAACTTACTTTCCTTTATCTCATATGTTCATTAACCTGTATATATTTGTGATTTTTCGAGAACAATTGAAGCTGCTGTCAACTATTCATAAGAGGGCTTATCAAATCAGACTCTCATCGGTCCACTTTCCGGCAGAGTTCAGCTCCAACCTTGATCTCACTCACTCTCCGTAACTTCGAGAATCATCGCCCCCTATCATTCACTATTCCCTACATTACTCCACTAATATCACTCCACAAGGGAGTGAATTCGGACACTGAGTGCGCTGTTGAACGGCTGCTGCTTTTGCATAGTTTGTGCTTGCTGATTAATAATCATTTGACACACTAGTATTAATAAAAATATTTATCTTGAAGTCTGTCATGGAAACTAGCACCTTAATTGAAAAAAAAGGTGAAAAATCGGTGAATTATGGGTATTCTTTAGCTGTTGAGTTGGGCCCTGTCCCAAATGGCACACTTGCGGTCTTGTGGACTTACAATGGCTGTGCACGTGTGTTAAGTCCATAGCCGCTTTTCCACCATAACGTTCACTATGGTTTCAGACACTACAAATGGCTGTCCCTTCAAATAGTGACGTATGGGGCGATTTCTGGCACAGTTTAGCTTGTCCAGGAGTGTATGATTAGGGTTGGAGCTAAAGGCTTGTTCATGCCATGTCGTAATTAGCATAATTACAAGATTCCAACTTGTGAAAAGCCTTAACATCTTCATAGAGTTCATAATTACAACTTGGTAAGAACGTCACTTGGTGATTAGGGCATGGTGTTGTAATCGGTCCAACCACAGTTTCTGATGAGCGGGTGAAGGTTTGCTGTGTGTTACTGTCTTTTCCGTGTGGCAAAGTAATTTAATTAAGCTTTTATCTGACTCCATTTTATCACAACCTCGAATTTAGGTTGGAATGCCAATTAGTTATTGGTCATTTATACAATAGTTTAGCAGCAATTTGATTAAACTCTATTAAACTCTTTACTCTTATTATCCTCGTTCATTCGGGTGCCAAAGTCAAACAGGGTCCTCACACCGGCCGTTCATATTATGTGGGCCCACGATCAAAAAACTTTCATTTTTTGGTCACTAAACAGATGTAATTGGCTTTCTAAGAGTGTCGTATTAGATTGAATACTCTATTTAAGATATTTTACATAGCTCTCTTGGTTGTAACGTTTTCTTTAGACAGAGGTCATGACCACTACTACAGATACAAGCCGACCAATACTACGTCTCTGGTTGTAGCTTTGGTTTAGTCATGCCATGGTTTCCCACGTAAACTAAACTAAAGTAACCCTATTTAGGTTGGTCGAGGAGTATTTGGTCTGTCCTAAACGGAAAGTCCCTTTTAGTCTTTGCAAACCAATTGCACTTGAATTAGTGCCAAATTTTAGCCGGAACTCTAAAATCACACTGTGGCCTATGCTCCACTCAAAACTGGACACTAGTACGTCAATAATCTGACGCAGATCTGTGGTAACAATGGATTTAGCGTAATGTACTAAAGTTAATAATTTCAGAGCAAGTCAGGATAAATCCAAATGTAACAAATATTAGTCTGTTAAATCTATCATGCCAATGACATAATCAGTTCAAAGATAATAAATACAAAACATCAATCTCTGGAATAAAGATAGAAAATGCATAGGCTGTCATTAGAAATATATAATTCTGAGAGAAAAGAGAATATTTGCTAACAATAGGAATTTGCATTCAGAGTTTACACCTTTTGAGGGCATGATGCCATTTGCCTGGAAGACACATCCTCCTCTGTAAGCAAGATATCTCTAAAATCTTAAGAACTTGATTACCTTTTGTTTTACTTCTTTGGGGATGAGACCTTTGTACCAGTCGCGCTGAGACGTTTCAAATGAGACCAGACATGTATAGTGTTGTATGATAAATATTCACATTTAAACCATATAGATTTTGGGTAAATTTCAGCATGAGAGAGAAACGGGATGGGGGGGAAAGGACTTGACTTGCTTAACAAGAATAGCTTAATGCCCAAACTGTTTCTAAACTGTCTTGTTGCTTGTTTTTTTTTTTATTATTTTTATTATTATTATTTAAAAAAACAAATATTCTTTCTTTCCATGCAGTCAGTATCATGTCAGTATCGCAGATAACGCCGACCCTCTTCCTGAGTGGGGCCGATGCTCCTATGAATCAGGAACTAATGATCCGCAAAGGCATTACACTCATTGTGAACGTGACCCTGTCCCACACCTGCCCCATCTACCCCGGTGTGGAGTGCATACGTGTTGCAGTGTCCGACCTCCCAAATGCCCGTCTGGGGGATCATTTTGAGCACGTTTCAGCTCGCATCCACAACAACAGAGCTGGAGGAACGCTAGTGCACTGCGCCGCGGGCATGAGTCGCTCGCCGGCTCTAATAATGGCCTACCTCATGAAGTACAGAGGAGTGACTCTGAGACAGGCACACAACTGGGTTAAAGACAGCAGACCCTACATCCGCCTTAACACGGGATTCTGGACCCAACTTCTGAACTATGAGAAGAAACTCTACGGGAAGAATACTGTGAAATTAGCAGAACCACTGGACCCAGTACCAATGTCAAAAACACCAAAACTACCTTCCAGGAACAACCCGAGACAGTGTCCTCCATCACCGAGGCTGAGACGGCTTAGAACATTCACCTCTTTGGCACTTTAAACAACAATAACAAACTGATCTTTTTGCCAAATGTGGACATTAAATGTCATTTTTCATATTGTAAGGGCAGTAAATATCACTTTGGATGGACAGGACCTCATGCAGTGAATCAGACCATCAGCACTTCAGCTTGACTTTGATTTTTCTGCCAGCATTTGATTTGTTCGGTTTTGATGTGGCCTGGTTGGAATTCCATGAATAAATGTTGAAATATTGTAGAATGTTGCATTATTTAACCAACAGAGGACACTGTTGGAGCATCACACTCACACAGGCTCAGGACTGACACATGTGAGGTCTATATCTCAGTTCATCTAAAGCCAAGTTTGCTTGGATTTATACAGTATGATGTGCATGATGTTAAGACTATGCAGCTTAAACCTTTTTAAAACTTTCAAACAAGACTTTGTCAAGCAAATATCACAATTACATTTTCAGTTCATTTTAAATGCACTTTTAACTTCAAACTCAAATTGCAGTTCTTCACCCTGTTTGCATTCAGATGTGCTCAATTCTCAATTTTAAAAACCTATGAAATGCCAAAGCTGCTGAAATGAGACATATAGATAGATAGATATGAAAAACTCACAATATTCAAAATGTGTATTTGGGGATTTCATATCTGGAAGCCATAATCATCGACATTATAACAAATAAAGGCTTGAAATATCTCACTTTGCATGTAATGAGTCTATATACTAGTTTCACCTTTTAAGTTGAATTACTGAAATAAATGAACTATTGCACGATATTCAAATTTTTCGAGTTTCACGATATGTAATTGTTATATTTACTTGACAATATTTGTATATATATTTGTATATTTGTTATATTTGGTGTATATACTATATATATATATATATATTATATATATATATATACACAGTAGTCAACATTTGAAGTAGATCAAAACCTTTTATAAATCAAAAATTTATACATGAATTTAACAATTTTTTCCTGTTCTTGTCTTGGGACAACTTTGATTAAATTTTTTGATCCACTTCAAATGTTGACTACTGTTTATATATATATATATATATATATATATATATATAATATGTACATATATGTACACACACACACAATCATACATACATAAATATACAAATAAATCAAAGCTGTCCACCCTGAGCTCGGTTGCTCTGTCTGAACTAAAACTTGCCTCCCTCATTACCATATGGACAAAGAAATGTATAAATAAATAAATGTAAAAAAAAAGATTTTGGAAATAAATAAATGTAGACATAAATATCTATTTATAAATAAATGTGGAAATAAATGTATATATATATATATAATAAATAAATAAATGGTGTAAAATAATAAAATTATTACATATTTATGTATACAACTATACATTATACAATTATACAACAAAAGTATATAAATGCACATTTATGTTTGTTTTCTTCATTACTTTGTAAATGTATTAATTTATGCATTTATTTATTTATTATTTCACCAGCTTTGGCATTCCATAAAACCCCTGATAGATATGTATACATTTATTGTTATTATTTTAAATCCCTATAGCTTATACAATTGGCCTTGTGACACAAGGTGAGCATTTCAATGAGACAAAAAAAGTCTCAGGTTATCATTCGTCACCTTTATAATACAGGTTGATCCCTCGCAATCTCTCTTTTAATCATGTGTGTTTAGTGCTTTTGGCAATGCTTTGTTGGTGCTGAATGAGGGGAGGGAAGGCATGGGGAGGGGGGGTGAATGTGTTGAAAGCTGAGAAAGACAGCGTGGAAAGGGGGGAGAGTCGAAATGTCTTGGTTAAAAAAAGGCACTAATTTATCCTGAAAAATAAGTGTAATTTAGCTTTGGCTAAAAGCCTGCCATCTTGTGCAATTAACAGGAAACAAGTTGGCCAACTATGTTTTGGGGAAAAGTGAAGTGTTTGTGTGAACTGGCCCGTGAGTTTCTTTGTCTCTTTGTTAATGAAGACACTGCTTTCAGTGAACCCATCATGGGATAAATAAGCATGTCATTACCACACACTCATTTATCTTTCGGCACATTATTTGACAGCAATCCGTCCTTGTAAGGTATTGCTGTCTGACCACAAATGATATGTTAGATGTTTTCCCTGGAAGTTATAGCAGAACATTCATCTGGATGGTGTGTGCGTGTGTGTGCCTATGCCTGTGTGTGTGTGTGTGTAGTATAGAGAGAGAGAGAGAGGGCACTGTGCCAAACACCAGGCGCCACTCTTCCAATATGATGACCTCATCCCCATCCACTACTGGAACATTTCGTCTACATTCATCATCGCTGAATGTAGTGTTTGTGTCTTTGTTTATGCACAATGAAATTCACCAACAATACTAAGAGTTAACTATGTTAATTGTGTAATAAATGTAGCTTTATTTTTATTGATAGAATTCTGTGGAAACCTTCTGTGGAAAACTCTGTGGAGACCTAAATAATTTGCTGCAGGTTTTAGGGTTTTCTCCTACGAAGTCCACCCTATTTATCCTGCAAAAGTGAAGCAGTTGCTTTATTATATTATACACACAAGACGTTTGGGTTGCTTAGTTAGGGAAAATGTATTATTCATCAATATTAATTTGACTGACACAGAGCTGCTTTATATTGAACTCATTGAACAGAACTGAATCAACATTGAACTGACTTCAGCTGAATAATAGCAATATTTGTACAAAAAAATGTTTCTGTTTTCCTAAAAGTTCAGTCGTAAATCTTAAAATGCATGTTGAAACACTTTTTCTCGGGAACAAGGACTCTTTGATACGGTCGATGAGACGGTTTAAGCAGTTATAGAATTATTTATTGCAAATATACACAAATATTAATATTGTTTAAAAAAAAGCAAATGCAAATAAATAAAACTTCAACCCTATTAAGAATGGAATGCATAAACATACCACGTGAAAAAAATACATACACCCATATGAACAGTTTAGAGTTGCTATTATTTTGGAAAGAAATGCAGCAGTGCAACCCTGCTGCTATTTGCAACAATGGTAAAGATCCTTATACACAGAGTCTCTTTTAGATGCTCATTAAGTAATTATTATAATATGTCCTGAATAACTCATCTAATGAAGATGTGTATTTTGTCAGCACAGTGAGACCTGTTTTGTATTGGTTTTTGCCTCGTTGGTGTCCTCATATTCCAAAAAGGATGCCAGAAAACAGACTGTCTTGAAGAATTGTGAGGGCTGAGCCTGTCCCATTGTCAATGAGAATAGATACATACTCTCCAGCCTGTGAAAAAAAGAAAATAAATACATTAATGAAGCATTTTGTTTATTTTATGTTCCATGATGAAGAAGAAACGTTATTAGATATGTGCTCTTTGTAGCTATAGTTGGTGTATTGGTTCACCGTTTTCAAGGAGAGTGTATACGTAACTAACACACATGACACTGTCATGTGGTTTAACCGTCAGGTAAATAGATGTTAAATGTATTTTTCAAGGTATGAATTCATAAATCATTAGGTTTTGGGTCGTTGTGCCATATAATAAAAGAGTCCAAACTTCATTATGATATCAGGACAGTTGCATGACCCTGACTTTAAACATCAAGAAAAATTCCAAGTGAATTTTAAATTAGAAATTACAACCATGCTCACTGTAGAAAAAGTGTATTCAAATCACTGTATGTATGAAGCAATTATAATGGGTTTTTGAATAAACTGAATAAAAATAGCCCAAAAGTGAGCATCACATTACAGAAAGAGGGCAATAATGTATAAGCATACTGTAATACAGGTTTTGACAGGGATTAATCATATTGTCAAGGTACCTGCAGCAGAAGATGCCTCTGTGACAGATCAAATGAAAAAAAGATGCCCTAAATATATAATTTTCCCAGGCCTTTGATGTCTTTTAGCATTATTGGCACAAAGAATTCCAGAAATCTGTATAATTCTTGTTCAGTTAAATATGCTTTTTATGATTTGTGTAGGCTTGTCAGTCAGTCGTACCTGTAGGTAAAGAGTACCGGTCAGGAGAATACTGAATACTCCTCCTGTGGCGCTCACTCCAGTCACAGTCTCAAGAGACCTGCATCATTATAAACACATTACTCATGGTCTTAGACTCATTTGCTTGACTGAATGTGTGGTGTTATAATAACAGTTCAAACGGTCAGTGCGAACATTTGTGATCATGGATCATTTCTACTCACACATTACTCTGACAAAGAGACTCTATGCATATGGAGGTCTTGATACTGTCTCTCTGCCTGGCATTAGGCTTCTTCTGAGACTCGTTGGATTCTAAGAAAACACAAACACAGACGCATGATGCAAAGTTAAAGGGAATGTGACAGGCAAACTCAATTTTCAGTAGTACAGGCACCCCACCCCTGTTCCACTGAGCTTTATCTAAGGGACAGACTGTTGGAAGGGCCACATTTACATTTACTGCACACTCTCTATGAGACAGCATGATGCAATTAGGAATAAGGCATTGCATGTGTTTCAGCTTGCAGAATTATGCTATGAAGCTTATCATTTATATCTGTCTAAATGGCAGGGGCGTAGATTTTAATAGGGAACCCAAGGACGTGTCCCTACCAATATCCAGTGACCACTGATTTGTCCCTAGCAATAATTTTGATCAAAGATATAAATTTTATTTATAAATAACCATTGTTGTCAGATTGTGTCATGCTGTTTTTATGTATTAATTATTTCATTTAACCTTTATTTAACCAGGAAAAGTCTTATAATTAAAAATCTCTTACAAGAGCGTTCTGTGAAAAATACGCAATTCCTTGAACACAAGCAGTTAATAGAACGGAGTACCGCCTCCCGAACCCACATTGCTAATCCGAATGGCTTTTTTGTGAGTGGCCGTAGCTAACATTTGGTTGTGCGAAGCGGCAAAGCTCCTCCAAAACCTAGGCGTGGTAATTAAGGGAGAAATCAGTTTTCTGCATGGAAATAAGGGGCAAATCATGTCACGTATCGATTCAGGGAGAGTGCATTTTTTTCAATATAGCAACTGCAGGATAAGTGGCAAACCTAAACACTAGTGTGTGTACACACTCCTTTTTGAGGGCCTTTATTGTGAAAGATTATGACAACTGGCTATTTTATGTGTGCTCACAAGCTAAAAAGACTTATAAATCTGCCAAATCATGTTTCTATTTAAATCTACTGTTTTGCAGAGGTTTCTGTGAGGGTAATGTTTAGGGGTGGGGCTTGGTCTGTTGAAGGCTTGGTCTTGTCCTGTTTGATCAAGTTGAAACCCTTGTCAGGCTGCTTTTAGTCATACTAGGTGTCACAGACTAGAAGGACACAGATGGATGAGGGTAAACCAGGTTTATTGGGACAGGTGGTATGGTTAAACAGCAGGTGAGTATATAATGGAGAAGGTTCGGTAATGAAGCGGGAAACAGTCTGATAATGTATTTCTTATCTTGAGCAGGATGGAGAGACGGAGGGCTGATGCAGCGGACGGATGACCAGATGAAGACCGGGGACCAGGAGCGGATGAGAGGCAAACAGGACTGATGCAAGCGGGTAAGTATTCCTTTTTCGTAAGCAGTAGAGTAGCGGGAGTCTGTAGCCGATGTGTCGACGAGACCAGACGGTGAGTGACTGTGAGGAGTGAGTTTATGAAGGGAGGATGATTGGGACGGTGATTGAAGCGGGCAGGTGACGGTGATTAGAATGCTGGAGAGCTGGAACGAGTGGGCGGAGTGAAGGTGTCTGGTGCTGACGCAGATGGATCCGTGACACTAGGATCATCAGCTGAGGCTGAAAGAAGTTTCAGTGCTCTTAGGAGACTGAAAACATGGCCCAGAACAAGAATGGCACAAGTGAGACTTAACAGTATTGCTGTGTGCCATGTCCACCAGGACAAACCGGACAATATTGATGTGAAACAAATATGCCAACAGTTCATTTCCGTTAATGACAGATTAACAGAAATGAATGAAAGACATGTGTATAGCTTCTTCAAATAGCAAGTAACAAGACAGTAACATTGGCATTAAAGCATTTAAGGTAAGTTTCGGTTACACTGCCTCCTTCTCATTGTTAGTTACCTGTGACATTACAGAATTCATTAATTAACATACGTTAAGGTCAATGAATTATGGAATGTAACTGAATACATTGTCTTATTAATTTTCTGAATCCTCAGCTTCCGGGGATGTGTGTGGCTGATAATGACCATGGTGACAAAAAGGTAGAGAAAGGAAGATGAACTAAGGCGGCTTAGGCGGGAGAGAAAGCCTTCTGGGTGTTACTGGCAATAAAGAAAGCAAGAGAGGCGCCGGTAGTTGAGGAAGCCAAGGAGGAATCGGCCTCCATGGTCTTGCCTGGCCTATCACTGGACTATGGTCAAGGGCTGGAGCCATCACTAGACTCTGGTCAGGGGCTGGAGCCATCACTGGACTCTTGGTCAGGGGCTGGAGCCATCACTGGACTCTTGGTCAGGGGCTGGAGCCATCACTGGACTCTTGGTCAGGGGCTGGAGCCATCAATGGACTCTTGGTCAGGGGCTGAAGCCATCACTGGACTCTTGGTCAGGGGCTGGAGCCATCAATGGACTCTTGGTCAGGGGCTGAAGCCATCACTAGACTCTTGGTCAGGGGCTGGAGCCATCACTGGACTCTTGGTCAGGGGCTGGAGCCATCAATGGACTCTTGGTCAGGGGCTGAAGCCATCACTGGACTCTTGGTCAGGGGCTGGAGCCATCAATGGACTCTTGGTCAGGGGCTGAAGCCATCACTGGACTCTTGGTCAGGGGCTGGAGCCATCACTGGACTCTTGGTCAGGGGCTGAAGCCATCACTGGACTCTTAGTCAGGGGCTGGAGCCATCAATGGACTCTTG
Source organism: Pimephales promelas (assembly GCF_988280905.1). Lineage (NCBI taxonomy): Eukaryota > Metazoa > Chordata > Actinopteri > Cypriniformes > Leuciscidae > Pimephales > Pimephales promelas. Next base: position 13,107,178 of record NC_142773.1, on the reverse strand, counting down.
GTCAGAGGCTGGAACCATCACTGGACTCTTGGTCAGGGGCTGGAGCCATCACTGGACTCTTGGTCAGGGGCTGGAGCCATCACTGGACTCTTGGTCAGGGGCTGAAGCCATCACTGGACTCTTAGTCAGGGGCTGGAGCCATCACTGGACTCTTGGTCAGGGGCTGGAGCCATCACTGGACTCTTGGTCAGGGGCTGAAGCCATCACTGGACTCTTGGTCAGGGGCTGGAGCCATCAATGGACTCTTGGTCAGGGGCTGAAGCCATCACTGGACTCTTGGTCAGGGGCTGGAGCCATCACTGGACTCTTGGTCAGGGGCTGAAGCCATCACTGGACTCTTAGTCAGGGGCTGGGGCCATCAATGGACTCTTGGTCAGAGGCTGGAACCATCACTGGACTCTTGGTCAGGGGCTGGAGCCATCACTGGACTCTTGGTCAGGGGCTGGAGCCATCACTGGACTCTTGGTCAGGGGCTGAAGCCATCACTGGACTCTTAGTCAGGGGCTGGAGCCATCAATGGACTCTTGGTCAGAGGCTGGAACCATCACTGGACTCTTGGTCAGGGGCTGGAGCCATCACTGGACTCTTGGTCAGGGGCTGGAGCCATTACTGGACTCTTGGTCAGGGGCTGAAGCCATCACTGGACTCTTAGTCAGGGGCTGGAGCCATCAATGGACTCTTGGTCAGAGGCTGGAACCATCACTGGACTCTTGGTCAGGGGCTGGAGCCATCACTGAACTCTTGGTCAGGGGCTGAAGCCATCACTGGACTCTTGGTCAGGGGCTGGAGCCATCACTGGACTCTGGAGCCATCACTGGACTCTTGGCCAGGGGCTGGAGCCATCACTGAACTCTGGAGCCATCACTGGACTCTTGGTCAGGGGCTGGAGCCATCACTGGACTCTTGGTCAGGGGCTGAAGCCATCACTGGACTCTTAGTCAGGGGCTGGAGCCATCAATGGACTCTTGGTCAGAGGCTGGAACCATCACTGGACTCTTGATCAGGGGCTGGAGCCATCACTGGACTCTTGGTCAGGGGCTGGAGCCATCACTGGACTCTTGGTCAGGGGCTGAAGCCATCACTGGACTCTTAGTCAGGGGCTGGAGCCATCAATGGACTCTTGGTCAGAGGCTGGAACCATCACTGGACTCTTGGTCAGGGGCTGGAGCCATCACTGGACTCTTGGTCAGGGGCTGGAGCCATCACTGGACTCTTGGTCAGGGGCTGGAGCCATCACTGGACTCTGGAGCCATCACTGGACTCTTGGCCAGGGGCTGGAGCCATCACTGAACTCTGGAGCCATCACTGGACTCTTGGTCAGGGGCTGGAGCCATCACTGGACTCTTGGTCAGGGGCTGGAGCCATCACTGGACTCTTGATCAGGGGCTGGAGCCATCACTGGACTCTTGATCAGGGGCTGGAGCCATCACTGGACTCTGGAGCCATCACTGGACTCTTGGCCAGGGGCTGGAGCCATCACTGAACTCTGGAGCCATCACTGGACTCTTGGTCAGGGGCTGGAGCCATCACTGGACTCTTGGTCAGGGGCTGGAGCCATCACTGGACTCTTGGTCAGGGGCTGGAACCATCACTGGACCCAACACACATAACACCAGCAACATAAATGGAAAGGATCACCTATTTGATCCCACCAGGACAGACAGGAAGGGCAGGCTCTGGCATTTCACTCATTGGAACAGACTCAGGAATTTCACACACTGCAACAGGCTTGGGATCTTCTCTCACTGGAACGTTCTCCGGAATTGTTTCACTGGGATGGATTTGGGAATTTCACACACTGGAGCAGGCTTGGGAATTTCACTGGTGTGGATTCAGGACACGAGATCCACAGGTGGCCAGCACCTGCTCCATGATGTCTTCAAAGGTCCCCCGAGGACCATCAATGGGCAAGCGTGCTCTTGTCTACTCAGTAAGGCTGGCGTGGTAAAATACCTTTAATAAGCAGTTGGGAAACGACGTCAGGCATGTCAGTTGTAAAAAATTCTTTGTGTTGTCCTTAAGGGTTATTCCTTGCTGTTCAAGACAGAAGGAAGTTCTAGTAGGACTCATGGCAAGTCCATACTTTAGACTTTGTCCGGGTCTTGTGTTCTGTCACTGTATGTGGCTGATAATAAAGCGCACAACAAGAAATTAAACAAAACCGTCTTTTAATGAATAATAAACAGGAGAAGACCAATTAAATGAGAAACACAACCACATTTCTCGAATGCATTAAGAATGCAAAACAAGGAACTAACTAAAACAGAGGGCTTAAACACAGGGCAAACAGAGGGAGAAACTAACTAGACACGCCTGAGCTGAGGAACCTAATCAATTACTGACCATGGTGAGAAACATTTGATTTCAAAATCTACACCCTTGGTAAATGGAACAAATGAATTACCTGCCAATGTATTTTGTTTAGCTTACAGTTACATCCATTCCTTGAATACTGCTACATATGCAAAGAAACAATGTGTCAAAGGAGTTGAGTGCTTAAAAACACAATATATTCATGACTTAGTACTACTTAATAAAGATCCACTATCCTGCAGAGTTTAGCTCAAACCCCAATCAAACACAAGCTAATCAAGGTCATCAAAAAGAACTGCGAGCCAGTGTTCAAGGTTGGGAATCTTACCTTACAACAGCTTGTCACTGGGGCAGTTCCCTCAAAAGTACACCTACTGCACCTCCCCTACACCTTAAATCTGCACTATGAAGCCTTGTTTGGCTATACATTAATGAATTTCCATTATGCCTAAAGCATAGATGCTGGGATTGTCTCCAGTGTCCCTGTGATCTACCATGGACAATCATCTTGTTTGAAGAATCGATGGATGGATGAAATAAATTCAATTTTGAACTGTCGAGTCAGATTTCGCTGGAAATTCCAGGCTTACATTATTCATTCTTCACAATTTGCATTCAAAAAGGGAAAGCACCAGATCCTGTGCCAAAACAAGATCCACACACAATGGTAGACATGATACTAGCTCGTATGACTTTTTTCTGATATACAGGTTTTTTTTGGAAATTCTTCTTTCTTGGTGCAGCAACAGATCCTATCTGATATGGTGATCAGCCATAACCATGTGGTCTCCTTAAACCATCAGATTCATCTGCACAGATGTGCAGCGCTGAACCACAACTTAAAAGAACTTTAAAGAACCTTTAAGCTTTAAAGAACTATTCTGCAAGTAACACAAAATGTTAGACCCCGTTTACACCTGGTATTAAAATGCGATCTGTATCCAGATAAGTTATCCGGATAATAAAAAACGCATGTTAATGCAAGGTGTAAACGCGTTGTGATCGGATCGTGATCGGATCTGCCTGACCACATCTGGAGGTAGTCTGGCTCGCATTGTGTCCGGATCTTTACTAGGTGTAAACGCAATCTGGTTGTTGAAACCACATATGTATATTTTACTCCTCCCAAAAATGCTAAAAAATAAACGAGTGAGAGCGTGTTATATAGGCTATATGTCATGTTATAGCCTAGTCAGATGCGACACGCGACACGCATCCCCGCAGATGAGCAGCTGAGCGTCTATTCAACGTGCAAACATCGCAAATAAAAGTGAAAGTAAGTCACAGACGCAGTTAAAACATCTTCAAGTAAAGAAACGAAATTATCTTACCAGGCCTGTTGCCACTCTCTCTTATTGATGTTTCTGATTTGGAAATTAGCTGATGATCAATAAAATGCCGCTCAGATCTGTTGCTTTTGGTGGCGTGCAATCCAATAAATCTGCATATAACGCAGGAGGTGAAGATCGGATTTATATCCGTTTTGCAAAAACACATTTATGTGGCCAGGTGTAAATGCAATCGGTACTTATTATCCGGATAACTTATCTGGATACAGATCGCATTTTAATACCAGGTGTAAACGGGGTCTTATGTTTCAACCACAGATGGCAATAGAGAGACGAAAGTGCATAGGGGAGCTTTGACATATTAATATATATTGTTTAGGGCAGGGATGGACAACTCTGAACTGGAAGGGCAATGTTCAGCTCCATGCCAAATCAAACACACCTGCCTGTAATTAATAAAATAGTAAAAGTAATTACTAGTAAAAGTAATCCTTGAATACTTTGGTAAGATTTTTCAGGTGTGTTAGACTAGAGATGGAGCTAAACTCTGCAGGACAATGGCCCTCCAGACCGGAGTTGACCATCTCTGTTAGATAGGGTACACATACATTTCATGTAAATAAGTAGAGTGGGAGTCCTTTTGAAGGCTTGAAGAAACTGCCCATGAAAAGCTAGTCTAAAGTTTTTTTTTTTTTTTCACAACTTGACAATATAAAGAAGACGCTTAGTATACAGAAATTTAGATTTAAGTTTTATAGCTGGTGATGTCGATTTTATCTTAAAAGCACAATGTGCCGAGCACAATGTTTTAATATAAACTAAGGCTGTTACCATATTTTCAAGTTCTGGAGCATGAAGTTTAACAAAATTGGTTGATAACAAGTCTGAATGTTGGGGAGATTTTTGAACTACGTACCGAGTAGCAGACTAGCTGTGAGCTGATAGAATCCAGACACTGGAGCCGTATAGCGGCCACTGCTGGCGTTAAAGCCCTGTCCTCTCTGATGGAACTGCTCTGTATTTGAGGGCTGTTTGAGAAAAAACACACAGAAATGGAATTATTGAATATGCCTTTGCCGATCTCTTCCTTCGCCAACCCTTCTCCACTGCTTTGCCAGTCTGTTTCACCAACAGCCAACGCTAACATTGCTGCTTAACCAATATATCTAGAAGTTAGGGCTACTTCAGGCCAAGGAAAGCTTAATTAAGTGATTAAATTTAATTTCTCATCTCTGGGGATGTTATATCATGGTTAATAAATGGAGTAAATTGTTTCTAGTTTGAAAGGGATTTTATCCACTCACAGTGTCGAAGGGCTGGAGCTCCTGCAGACTGCGACGGTGGACCAGCAGGTTGTGGTGGAGTCGGCAACGGAAAGCCGTGGCCACACGAGGAGGTTGATCGCAGAGCAAGCAGTGAGTTCCTACCATCTCTGAGTTGAAATAAAATAGCAGCATTGTAATGTTCCTTTGTCAAAAGCACAATAATAATTTCCATCTGACTGCATTGTTTAACACGGGACAAAGTATAATAACCCAGTAGACTACACTTTCTCAGACACAGAAACACTGAAACACAGCCAGTGGAAAATGGTTGAGATTGTCTTTGATCGACACTTGGCTGCAAATAAATTCATTAAACAATCTCACGGTGAATAGAAGACGTAAATATTTGGAGTGTTTGAGTGTGTGTTTAAGCAGACTGAGTGGATGGAAGTGTGAGGGAATGAGAATGCTAGAATGCATAAGCGTGCGGCGCCACTGCACTTTTCTATGTGAATAAGAGCCTTTATGTTTTATATTGCTGTCAGAACAGCCTGCAGCTCACTGCACCAGAGCACAAACAGACCTGTGTCTGCTTTCCTGGCAATCCTCCAACACTCATTCCACACACACACAAAATCTGGAATCTGTGGAATTCTTTGGCCAGGCCAAGTCAAATCCACGTCCTGGAAAATTACACCTATTAAGAGATCAGGCCAGCCCACAAACAGACTTGCAGCCGCCCCAACAAATGAGCATAACAACACGCATCCCAAACATCAAGCAATCCTGAAAGTGATCTAGCCGAACAAAAACACACACAGCTGTTAGGCCACTAAAACAGACAAATTCCAATGTTTAACAAACTCTTTGAAAGGTGTTGATGTCAAAACGTAATACTTAATAGTATAACTAATTTGTGCACCTGCATCTGCAGTCTTTGTGTAGTTTAAATCCATCACTCTGAAAAACTATTGCACAAGTGCACTGAATCTTTAGATGGTGCATGGTATAGACCATCAACCCTACAAAGTCACAATAGTGTTTATGAACACTATGAACAGTGGTTGTCAATCCTGGTCCTGGAGACCCACCTCTGTACATTTTCCATGTCTCTCTTATCTGACACTTTCTCCAAACAAGCTGGTGATCTGAATCCACTTATCAAATCTTAACAAGTTTTAGATCTTGCTCAGGTCTGCTAGATGTACAATTGTTAATGGTGTGTGAATGGGCTTATGTCCAAAAATCCCAGAATACCTTTCAGTTTGACTTGGAAGTCCTGTACCAACTCTGGATAATGAGGCAGTAGGGGGCCTGGAGGACCAGGAGGCCCCTGGGGACCAGGAGGGCCTGGTGGACCTGGAAGGCCATGCTAGACATGGAGAAAGTTTTCAAGTTACATTGCGCAATTAGAGAAATCCATTTGAAGAGGTGAAGGATTGGACACTTTCTCAAAGTAGACATGTTGTGCTAAATCTGTTTTCATTCAGATGCACTCAACATTGTTCAATATATCAATGCACTTATTCTATGTATTAATAATACTCACATTTAACATGGTGTGTAAGAAGCAGAGATTACCTTGGAGAGTTTTTTATTTCCTTTTGGTTTCTTATTTCCACCCTTGTTGGAGTTGTCCCTAAAGACTTTCCATGTCCTGTGGGGGCTCACGATGGTTATGTCAGAGGATACAGTCTCCTGTAAAAGTTAAGCATCTCAGGGCTTTAAACTATGTAGGCAAACTTTCACTACAGCAAATATGCAAACTCTTCCTGTAGAAAGGATCAGGTTTTGTGTGATCATTATACATATATCGAATCATTAGATCATTATACATATATCCTATATATATATATATATATAATAACAGTTTACAGGTGGTAGACAATTAAGGTCACAGTTACAATAACTTAGGACACTAAAGAGACTCTGAAAAGCACCAGTAGAAAGATGGCCAGAGTTCCTGATCACCTGCGTGAACATGCAATAGTCGTGCTGCAGGAGGCATGAGGACTACAGATGTGAATAGAACAACAAACTGCATTGTCCGTAATGTAAGAGGCCTAAGTGGCCAGTGTTACCGGGAGACCGGGAGGATAACTGATCTGAACGTCTTTGCAGTGCCAAACCACATGTAACCATATGCAATAACTGGTGCAAATTTGGTGCAGTCCATGAGGATGCACTTTAGTATTAAAGCAGCTGGGGACAGCAACATTTCTCAAGCTCATATATCCGTGAAATTTATTCTGTTTATGTCTCAGTCGTTGAATCTTTTTATGATCATATAAATATTTACAAGCGTTTAATTTAATGGGAAAAAAAGTTGAAAGTGAGAGGACATTCCCTTTTTTTGGTTCACATTGAGTTTGTATAAAGTTTAAAAAAAAAAAATATTCCCTCTTGTCTAGTGGTTTTCAGACCCATAAGATTTGACACAGTGTCATCGTGTAAGCCTTGACAGGTGTACATCAGGTGTGTGTACGGCATTTGACTTACAGGGCTCTCAGTGCTGACTGTGTTGTCCTCCTCCTGGAGCTCCAGACTCTCCTCACTCTCTTGTGTGGTGCAGGCGGTCAGCAGTAAACCCAGCAGAAGGGCCAGCAGTGCCCCTCTCGTCCCACGCCTGAGCTTCATCCTGCAGTGTCAGTAGGTAAACGTCTAACTCACTCAACCCCTTTTTAATATCTCAATGCAAAATTTCCATTCCAAACCAGAGATGTGTCCAGAAGTCCTGAGGGTAACGCAATTAAATCGGTCCTTAGAAAACAAGGATGTCCAAAAAAGAGTAGGTGAGAACTTGGAGTGCTGGTTCTCCAAAGTGTGAACAGAGTCCTTTAGCTGATAGTGGAACTGGTCTGTGATCTACCAATGTTCAACTTTCATTTCCGGGGTGGTTTTTGAGATGGAGAAGAAAATAGGTCCTCAGATTAGTTCATGTTTTGATTGTCCTCAGCACGGAGAGTTCAGAGAGCCATGAGTGTTGTCCATAGGGCCTCACTACTCTTCTACCCATTCACAGTCAGTCTGTCCTCTGACAGCCAAGATTCTCTGTGCCTCCTGAGTATAGTCTAAACTGTCTGAGCTTGAGTTATGGATGTTCAGCGTATGTGTTATAGTCACCCACTGTGAGTAGGTGTGTATTCCATAAATACATGTGTGTGGTTGTGTGAATGTATTTGTTGATTGTTAGTGTCTGTTGCTGAGTTGCGGTGTGATTACCTGTGATAAACCCTGTGTGTGTGGTATACTCAGTCTGTGGGTGGTATCTCCACTTCTTCTCTCTGTTTTAAAAGTGTTTGATTGTCTTCAGCTTTTCCCTGGTGCCTTTGCACAGTTCTGTCTGTTTATATTTTCAGTTATTCCTTCAGTGATGATTTTTTTTTTTTTTTTTTTTTTTTGCCAGTTGAGGTCCCCTTCAGGCTCCAGGTAATTCCACATCTATCAGTGGCCCTCTCAGAAAGGATTTTTCTGTTTTGAAGGGCTCCTTTTCGCGCTCCTCTCTTTTTAGCTTCCTCTCAGACCAGACTCCTCCTCCTTTTCTAATTTGTCCACTCCTCCTGATATCTGCCGCTAAATCTTGACCTGTCACTTTGTCTCTCTTCAGCCTCCATGCTATTTATCTGAACTCTCAATTTATCTGATCTCTCTCTCTCTATGTCTCCTACACTGAGTTCCTTGGTCCCTTCTTTCGTTTCTCTTAGATCATTTGTTTGTCTGTGCCAGCCCTTTCTCTCCGTCATCCTCATCTGCAGGGTCCTAGTGCCTCTTTTATGGGTTTATATAATGGTCAGAGATGCTCTGAGATGATTTCCAGTGATGGAAATAATAATAATAAAAAAAAGAGTTAAATGTCAGAAATATTATAAAAAATAGTGTTCATTTAGTCTCTATCCTAAATTTGCAAGCAGTGAGAGACCTTTGGGTGTGGCAGAAATGTGTATTGCAGATATGCAAAAATGATGACAGTTGAGATGAAAATTGCACACTTTCTTGTAACAAACCACCACACCTCTCCTTTTATCAGTCTTCTGCTCTTGCTTTTTCCTGGCTGAGAGTACAGCATCTGTGTGGTTTTTAGACTAGACCACAATTGGGGATGAAACTAATGAAGCTTTAAAAATGCAGGAGTCTGTGAGCCTAATTAAATGTCATTATTTTCAAAATTCATACAAGAGATTATTAGTCTTTTGGCAAATTCGTTTAAACCTCTGGTGCTCATGAAAACGAATCAAAAATGACCGAAATGTTGTTGTTTTTTTCAATGGAATTAATGTACTATATTTTAGCTGCATTTTTAAGGTATTTTGTTGTATTAAATTATATTTACGCTGTATTCACTTTTTGAGCATAGACCTGAAAATTACATTTCCAACTTAAACTGTCGTAAATATTGAATGCTTTATATTGCAGACTTAAGTTTGAATTCTTTTCAAAGACGACACTAGGCAGATTATTGCTGATGTGAAAAAAAAAACGTTTAATTTTTACCGAATTTTACGTTTATTGTTATGAAAACTGTGCATGTGTTGCATTTTTATTTGAAATATATATTTAAAAAACATGTTTTACTCAAAAAAACCATCATAAATCAAAACAAGTTGCGTTAAAAATTTTAGCCTAAAATATCTCAAAAAAATTAGTTTTCAGTAAAATTTTGTTTTCCCGCAGTACCAAAAGTCTCCCATTCATTCCGAATGCGCTTATTTTTGACCGCGAAGAGCACTAGTGTGACTATTTTTTTTTTACCAGTTGTTTTTTGTTCACATAGACAAGAGCCAAAACCTTTTCCAATTTTCGTACCCTTTCGATGAAGAAAAAAAATCTTAAAAAACGAACGTAAATGACCGAAAAGCACCAGAGTGATCAGGACAATCAGCACAGTATTTTTCATCCTGGATCAGTGTTATTTTAGTAAAGAATAGAGGCAATTTTAAATGATTCAATTAGAACCACTGCAGCAAATCCCTTTAAAGTATGCACTGAAAATAAAAACAAAAGCATACTTCATCAAACAACATAGACAATGCTATCTAAATGATTTAGGAAATAGACGTTTGTTGTTAGAGAATAGTGAGTGGAAGCTAACTGCATAATTAAGTCCTGGATAAGAGGATTTGAGGTCACTAGTCCTGATCTGTAAAGACTTTCTCAGTATCACCAAATCTCATCAGACAATTTCAATATCCTGTACACACAATGACTTCTCCGGTGGCTAAAGGAGAGGCCCGGAAAAGATGTTTCGGAAAAGGTTTCACGTCCCTGTTAACGAATATGCTCTGTGACCTCATTTGAGAAACGGCACCACTTGAACTGCTGTAATTCTGTTGTCAGAGCGGGTGAGTACCAAAGCCTCAATATATAGGCTAGCACTACGCTTATATAACATTATGTCACCATGGTTTTATTCATCTAAACTGTGAATTATACTCACTGTACTTTCAGTGTTAAACATGGAGCAGGACGATGTTTCGCCGCTGCAGCACTTTGTGGTTGCAAAGAGGACAATCAGTGCTATGTTTCAACAGATGTTGGAGTATGTTAGAGAAGGATCAGATTTTGTAGAGGGTAAGATGATTAACTATTGCATTTGTGATTGTGACTTTCATAGTTTACATTATATATTTAGCAATTAGTCTATTTAATTTACATAAGGTACTTTTTTACGTTTGAGAACGCTAGTGAAAATGCTTCAGTTTTGGCTTTTTATCATTTGATATATTTATCATAGTTTTCTTCATTACAAATGAAAGGATCAGCATAGCATTTTAAGTGAAATGTTTATTGTTACAAAGGACACCTTACGCTTTAACTTCAAATTAATTACCTCCATTAGGTTCGATTTAAAATCCCAGCATTTTACGTGAAGACTATTGTATACTTTTGACAATATCTATGTAGACTCATAGCGGTCACCAGGGAGTCCCCTTGAGAGCAACCAGAGGGCACTCAACTTTTTTTAATAGGGCAAGACTATTGCCATTTCCTCACAAACTACATCTCCCATAACTCCCTGCCCGGACTCTTCATCCATTATCACATTCACCTGTGTCTCATTATCTTGTTTAGCTCACCCCATATAAGCCTGGTTTTCACACTCACGATATGCAAAGTCTTGTTTAGTGTTACACTGAAATTTTGGGCCTTCTCCCTGGTTTCATGTCTCTTTGTTTTGGATTTCTTGCCTGTTTGCTCTGGATTTGGATTACTCTTTTGCCAGGTGTTCCCTGCCCCGTGTTTGTTTGTATGGATTGCCTGCCTGTGTTTGACCCTACTTGTACTTTGGATTATGTCTTTGGATTACCCCGTTCAATAAATACTGCATTTGGATCCACAATCTGTGCATTATTTATTGAACAGGGTAAGTGTGAGCTCAGGGTAAGAGCAGTTCGTTACAAATACTATGGTTTCTTAGTATGGAAATGATTTAGTACCATGATATATATTAAAGCACCATGGTATTTATGCTAAAATGCTTTAAAGTTTTTTTTCACATCAAAACATTGTAGTCCATAGTGTCACAGGTCAGCGTGTGTCCATGCGTGACACAATGAATGATAATATAAGACATTAATGAACACAGAAAAGAACATAAAACCAATAACATAACTTTAACAAGAGACAATGGACAGAGATGAACTGAAGGCTTAAAGGCCCACTGAAGTGCCTTAAAATCCACAGGATTATTCAATGTGTTGACGTAATTTTCACTGAAACAGGAAGGCAGGGTGCACATTTCAAACAGCTCCTCCCCTTTAAAAAAAATAGAATTTTTTTTTTGCACTTTAGCCCTATTTACACAAGAACGCTTGCGGATGAAAACGTAAAAATATTTTACCGAATGTGCCTTTCGTTTACACGGCGACGCCGTTTTTTTGAGGCTCAAAAACGCAAAAAAGTGAAACCACCCTCCAGAGTGGAAATCTTAAAAACGCTCCACCGCCGCGTTCCCGTGTAAATGGTAAAAATGCAAAAGTCTGCTCAACAGTGAAGGTTGTACGCAGGCGCGTGGACTTGGTGTTGTTGTAGTATGCACTCCTAGCCGCCTGAGTGCATACTACATTGAATTTCACACACTTTTGAGTCTCCATTTGCACGCGGATTTCCCACACAAAACACTCGTCTAAACGCAGATTAAAAAAAGATGACAACACCACTTTTGCGTTTTCTCTTCAGAATAGTTTCCGTGTAAACATAGCCTTAATTTGTTTATCCCAGCTTGGCCAGAGCCGTTGAGCTTGGTAAAGCTGCAGTTTCCTCCTAATCTCCTCCATATTGTTTTAAAATATATCATCCATATATAATCCTGAGCAGAATTCATATTGGTATGATACATTTTCTGGTCCGCTCTATACTATCGTGTCTCTAGACCATAGAAAACCATATGCGCTGCGACGGTTCGTAAAACCAGACTTCAATCACCGTAATGAAAATCATATTTACACAGTCTAAATAGTTCCCTATCCCCGATATAGTGCACTACGCACCATTCATCAAACAGAAAATAGTAAATGTGTCTACAATTGACCGGTTTCAGCCACAACTTCAGCATCTATTTATAGTGTAAGGTTTAAAGTTTTACGCAGATTTTAGAGAGCATTTGATTGGACAGAAAATCTGATGAGAAACTGTGCAAAGTGTAGAGTGATGTCACCAAAATCATTGAATGCTTATATCTTCTACATGCGAATTTTGTCACTGTTTTGGAGCACATTAACTTAGATAACAATAAGGATGGCATATTTATACTAAAATTACATTTAAACTTCATGGGAACTTTAAATACACAAAGGATGATAATCAATGAAACAAGGAACAGGTGTGTAACTAACAATAAACCACGACAACTAATGAATGACTTAAACTAAGGTAAACAATGGCAATGAAAACACTAAACAAGACAAACTAAACATGTCTGTGACACATACCCTATAATAACAAAGCAAAAAAAATAAAAAATTCTAATAACATAGGCATTCAGACCCTTTGCTATGACACAAATTTAGCTCAGTTGCATACTAATTTTCTAGGTCATCTTTGAGACGTTTCCACACTTTGTCAAGAGTCCACATGTGGCAAATTCAATTGAGAACCCATTGGCCTCTGCAATTTATATTGGACGTTTGGAACAACCAGGGCTTTTACTAGAGCTGGACCTCAGTCCAAACTGAGCAGTTGGGGGAGAAGGGCCTTGGTGACAGAGAACCTGGTGGTCATTATGGTTGCGGTTCAGAAATCGTGTGGGAGAAGCTTTCAGAAGGACAAACATCACTGCAACACTCCATTAATCTTGGAAACTACATTTCAAATAACTTACTAATTTGCAACTACATGTCAACTTATTCTCATTGAAGTTAACGTTGGGGTTCGGGTTAGTAGAATTAGTTGAAATACTTCCAAAGTAACTTATAGTCAGTAGAATGTCAGTAAAGCACCCACAAATATTAAGGAGACAGTTACTAATACTCTAATGACTGCTAGCTAGTTGACATGTACTGTAGTTGCAAAGTTACTTAGTAACTAGAATGTCTAAAGGGGACTATCAAAATAAAATGTAAACAAAAGCACATTAAGGACTTTCAGACTCTGAGAAACAAGACTCTCTAGACTGAATTGCAGTTCCAAGCATCATGTCTGGAGAAAACCAGGCGCTGCTCATCACCTGCACAATACCATCCCAATGGTGGTGCTTTTAGACTGAGGTAATGGGGGAAATATAAATGCAACACAAAACTATCCTATCAGTACTGTGTTAAGGGCCTGCAGTGTGATATTTCAGGATTAAACAATAAATAATAAGCAATGGTTGAATGATGGACTCTCACACAGGCATAGATCTCTTTATCACCTAAGTTTGGTCCTTCGCTTTACTGTGATGGTATTTAATAAGTGTGTGTGTGTGTGTGTGGTGCCCAGAGACGAGGAAGAGTGAGGATCTGGAGCATGTAGCCGAGGAAGAACAGTGTCTGCAGATCCAGGCCTGCTCCAGGAAACTAACGGTCATCAATGATGTGCTGGCCCGCAGACACATGAAGGTGGCTTTTTTCGGCAGGTAAAGCAACAGTGGTCATATGTAAAGCAAAAGGCCAGCCAGAATGAAGTTAGCAATGCATACAGCTGAGGAACTAAAAGAAAAACATTAATATTGATATGTTCATATTTTAATTCTTCACCTGTATTGCTAATTTAAACAAATAGCAAGACGTCAAAAACTTCCCTCCCTCCCTCCCTCCTCATTCATTTGTGTTTGAGCTTCTCTTGAGAGTGTAAATGGACAGTTTTGTTACTGGATGCTTTATGTTGTTTCTCAGGACCAGTAATGGAAAGAGTACAGTAATTAACGCCATGCTAAGGGAACGGGTTCTGCCCAGTGGAATCGGCCACACCACAAACTGTTTCCTGAGTGTGGAGGGCACAGATGGGGAACACGCCTACCTTACCACTGAGGACTCTGAAGAGAGGAAGAGCATTGAAGTATGACGCAAATATTACGCAGTTCTTTATGTTTGTAAACTGGTGTTCATCTGGGATAATTAATGAAATTACTCTTATTCTTGCGACTGGGACAAACCTAAAAACCTTTTTTAAAAACTAAAACTACAGTTTCTTTGATGCTTAAGTTGGCATCATGGTTGTGAGAAAATATAAATCAATCAAAATTACTGGTAACACTTTACGATACGGGTGCACTAATATACATTAATTCATGCTTAACTAATGCACAGATAATCATGAGTTAATGTATAACTCATAAAGAACTAAACCATTAATTAATGATTACTGCATCAGCAACTAATAAAGAGTCTATATGATTAATAGATTAAGTAATACATGAATTGCTATTAATTCAATGTGTAATTGTATATTAATTCCTCAATAACATATTTTATTAACTAACAGTGTAAATTAATGTTTAAATTACCATAATTAGTCAAAGCTATGCACTTTAACCTCGAGTTGTCTGATTTAATTAATCATTAGCTAATTATTTGCAAAGGTATCATTACGTTATGACTTTACTTGTTGGGGCACATCATTATTAACTAGTCATTTAGTAATTTGCACATGAATTTGCACTAACAATGAAGCAATTAATCATGTATTAATGCATATTGGTGTACCTGTCATATTATCTGGAAGTTGAAATACAAATCTTTGGCTCATTCTGGTAATCAACATATTAGTTCAAAAAACGAGTTATTATGGAATGAATCCACAATTACATATTTAATTAATAACAATTCATGAATGAACTAATACATTAACCTTACAGACTCTTAATTAGTTCCTAATTAATTAATAGCTTAAATAATCATTAGTTACACATTAATTCAGTATTATCTGTGCATTAGTTAAGCATGAATTAATGCTTATTAGTGCACCCGTATTGTAACGTGTTACCCAATTAGTTAAAGCTATGGTAGGCAATTTCAGAGAGGCTGCGACAGTCAAGTCAAGTCACATTCACTTATATAGCGCTTTTTACAATATAGACTGTTTTACAATGATAACAGGAAATTAATGCAACAAAGATTGTTTTGGATGTACAGTAGCTCAAGAGGAAAATCATTGTCTAGCTTAAGTAAGTTTTATATTGATTAATTTGAGTTGTAAAAATCATTAGTTATTAACTCAGGGACTGCTTTTAATGCATTCTTACTGTTTATTACATGACAACAGCGCTTTGTTGATGGCATATGCACATGCGTATTACGTGTTAAATCTATAGACATGAGGACAAATCTGAGGACGTGAATTGCAGTAATTACCTAATTAATGGGTAACGCATTACAAGTAATGCAAGTTACGTGATCAAATGAAGAGATACATTCAAGTGTGTCATCTCTAGTGAAGTTTAATGTAGAATTTGTTGTTTTCTAAACTGATGGCATGTCAAGTTATGCATGTTTTATCTCACTTTTATATTAAGAAACTAGCTTTATTTTTTTATGTCAACAAGATCCACAGAGGAGTGGATCTATCATCCACTCTATGTCATTTTGACATTTTAAAAAGATAAATAACAGGTGTTTCCATATTGTGGTGTGATATGAAAAAAGTGTTGAAGCTTAAAGTTTGGCTTTACCTTACAGACAGTCAATCATCTGGCCCACGCTCTGCATATGGACAGAAACCAAGACTCAGGCTGTCTTGTCCGAGTGTTTTGGCCCAAAACTAAGTGTGCGGTGCTGAGAGATGATCTGGTTCTGATGGATAGGTATGGAACCGTCCACACAGGCTACAGGGTTGCCAGAGCTAAATATAGTTTCTTCAGGGTAGTTTGGCACATGAACAACAGACCTGGACTGCGTTTCTCAATAGATCATAAAACTATTGGCAACAACGATCAACTTAGCTCACAATCATTTTGGGATACACAACCCTGGATACATGGACTTCTACAAGGAACTATACAAGGTTTGATGTGTTGTAAAGGGGGGCAAATCAAAGGACTAATGGTTTTGGAAGTGCTGCTCTAGAGATATCATGAGTGGTAACAGCTGACACAAAAAAAGACACCAAATCCCCTGATCTCAGATTAGCAATAAAGAATAGAACATTATGTGTGGTTTGGTGTAATGTTAATGCCCTCACACTCCTCAGTCCAGGCACAGACGTCACATCAGAGCTGGACAGTTGGATTGACAAGTTCTGTTTAGATGCTGATGTCTTTGTGCTTGTGGCCAACTCTGAGTCCACCATAATGAACACTGTGAGTAGAACCTTATCACTTTCAGAAATCCATTAACAAAATAAATCTTTGTTATATCTGTTATCTCAGTCAATATTAGAGTTGTTTTTTTTTTTCATCTATTGGTATCAATTGGATATTTAAAAATTCAAACTTCCAACATTTCCTATATTTAGATGCTTCACGCTCATTTAGACTACCTTTGCAGTCAACTTGAGTTTAAAAGTTTTTAAATGAATTTTAAAATGAAGATCCATTTTTTCATAGTGTATATTACTATGTTGTGATACTTTAACTAACTTGTAGCATTTCAAATAATTTATTGTGGCAAAACATTGCATCCCTATAAAGTTTACTTTTATTATTTACATACTTTTTCTGCATCTTTTAATTATTTCCCCTTTTGTTTATTTCAATATTTCATTCTTCTTTGAAAGGAGAAGCACTTTTTCCACAAAGTGAATGAGCGCATATCAAAGCCCAACATTTTCATCCTAAACAATCGCTGGGATGCATCTGTCTTAGAGCCAGAGTATCTGGAAGATGTAAGTTTTATTACCATTAGTCTCAAGTGATTCACCATATAAAACCACCACAGAGATTTGTGAGATTTTTGTAACATCTATCATTCCTCCGTCATCCATTTCAGGCTTTTGAGTTCAAGGAAATGAGATTAACAACACTTAATAAGTTTCATTACTATGTCATTCACAAACATAATGCAGTGCTTAACAGTTGAGAAGTTCATGTAGATTAAAGGGATAGTTCACCCAAAAATGAAAAAAGATACTCTGAAGAATGTTGGTAACCAAACAGTTAATGGGCCCCATTGAATTCTCTAAGTTTTCTTCTTTTTTTTTCATACAATAGAAGTCAATGGGGCCCATCAACTGTTTGGTTACCCATATTCTTCAAAACATATTTAGTGTTCAACAGAAGAAAGAAATTCATACAGGTTTCGGAACACCTTGAGGGTGAGTAAATAATAATAATAATTTATTATATTTGACAACATTAAGGGTAACTAGGACACGCATTTACATTTGATTTTATAAAAAAGTTTTATTTTCAGAACACCTCTGCACACCACTGATCTATTACGAGGCTTTCTATAACACATATTCAGTAAATGATGACAGCATTTTCATTTTTGGGTGGACTAACCCTTTAAGAGATGAATGGATATAAAATTTTATTGAATATGTTTATGAACTATAAGTTGATTATTGAAAGCTTAGTTAAAGGAGGTGTTATATTGTGTTCATTTGTTTGTACTTCACTAACCTTTTAGGTGCGGAAACAGCACATGGATCGCTGTGTCAGTTTCTTAGTGGAGGAGCTGAAGGTAGTGGACCTTCACAAGGCACCTGACCGCATCTTCTTTGTCTCTGCCAAGGAGGTGTTGAGTGCCAGGATCCACCGCGCTCAGGGAATGCCAGAGACTGGTAGGCTCCAGCGCTTTGGGTCACACAGTGCCGAGTCTACTGCTTTTGACACGGTTCTGGAGGGAGACCAGGAAAAACGAGGCTTAGCCAAGTTAAAAACGAGAGTAACAACCATATAAAACACTCAGAGGCAGATGCTATTAAATCTTGAAGTGGCCCAATGATTTTGAGGAGTGACTTGAAGAGTGCACAAATATATGTAAAAATGATACAAAATGCATCATTTGATATTTCATTTGTTGGATGGTAGGGATCAAACGGGGCATATGCTTTTTATTTGAAGGCGGGGCTTTGTCTGAAGGATTCCAAGAGCGACTGATGGAGTTCCAGAGTTTTGAAAGAACATTTGAGGTGAGAATGCTCTCAAACTGTAGTCACTGGCTCCAGGATAATCGTTGTCTGACAACGAGGCCGAAAACAATGAAGATTAAGAGGAGCTTGATGGAAACTGAGTCTTAGCCATGTCTGTAAGCTGTTTAGACTAGATGAGAATTTATGACAGCTTGACGTGGTGACGGTCTCCTTAAGCAAGCTGTTTTTTGCGTTGATTCAGGCCATCTGCTGCTGGCTCCCAAACGTGTGAGATACTTGGTGTT
This sequence comes from Pimephales promelas, assembly GCF_988280905.1. Taxonomy (NCBI): domain Eukaryota; kingdom Metazoa; phylum Chordata; class Actinopteri; order Cypriniformes; family Leuciscidae; genus Pimephales; species Pimephales promelas. The sequence continues at coordinate 13,088,578 of NC_142773.1, read as the reverse complement.
CCTCTTAGATTCCAGGCAGCTGTTTACCGTAGTGGCCAAGTTAGCGGATTTGAGTAGGTGAGCGTACCTCACATTCTTGGGAACCAGGGATGAAAATTCACAGTAATCTGTTGTGATTCAGCCATGAAAAGCATGTTGATGGGTACATATAAAAATCGACCCGTTGGCATCTTGTTTTAATCATGACGTGATCCCTGATAATTGTGGCACAATGACGGCTCAAGAACGCGCTTCATGGATTCCACAGGAATTCATATCCCAGTCTGCCGTGAAGACCAAGTTTGAGCAGCACACAATCAGAGCCTGGCAGATCATTGAGTCGGTCAAGGCTATCATGGATGCCATCAATATTTCTTCAGCAGAAAAGAAGTGAGTTCCAAAACCTTGTCTGCTCTGTAATGGAGGGTCTCTCTCCACACTCCAAGACACTATAATTGGTCCCACTATTGAACCGAGACCTCAGATTCTCTCAGTCAGAGAGAAAACATTTGTTTTTAGAATGGTATTCTTCATAGAAGTCATTGTTGTGTTGAAACGTTATTGTTGTAACCATCAAAATGTTCTGTAAATCTGTAGAGTGTTCTCACTGGAAGAGCGTGAGGCTCAAATGGACCGGCTAGAGTTTGTGCGAAATCAGCTTAACTTCCTGACCGAGGACATCAAAGACAAGATAAAGGCCATCGCTGATGAAGTGGCTGCCAAGGTAACTTGCATTATCATCCCTTACAAAATGTACCATGGCAAGCCTTGTGTCTGCAGAAAACCCCTCAATGTAATCTGAGTATGTAATCAGATTCTTGTGCTTGTAATTAGATATTACACTTTTTATTGATTAAATGATTACATGTTAGTTTAACAATGGCAGTAATTCATACTTCATTCTACTTCATGTTTTTGAAAAAAGTCTACTGCTTATATATACGTTAAGAAGGTTTTCCAGGTTTGTGGAATTGCACACTAATCATTAGCCGATCACTGAAAGTGAAAACTGTGACTACAAACCTTTTATTTAGGTTATATTTGAAAGTTATTTAAAATATGATTTAATTACATAATAGCTTGGTCTAAGAAACCCTGACATAATATAATATTTCATACATTTCATGTTGTTGTTAACAAAGAATGAAATATTTTCTTTCTCTTTGTATTTTTAAATCAATATAGTAACTATTTAAATTAACTTGATAAATGTGTCAGGTCAAAAGTAATCTAAAAGCAGTCAAAATACATTACCTAGAATGAGTAATCAAGATTACATTACTAACTACAATTACATAACTGACTACAGCACTGTATTTATGTATATCGTGTACATCAGGGGTCTATATATATGTGAAGAGTTCAGATGCAAAAGCCTCTAAATGCCATTTGAAATTTTCTTCTTTAATGATGATTTTTTATCAAACTTGTATATTTAAGTTCAGTAATTTCACTTAAATAACAATTAATAGGTAATTATCATTGCCATTTTAGTGAAATTAGTTAACTTAAATATACAAGTTTGATAAAAATCATCATTAAAGAAGAAAATTTCAAATGGCATTTAGAGGCTTTTGCATCTGAACTCTTCATATATATATATATATATAGATAGATAGATACACCTAAAGGATTATTAGTAACACATGTTAAATTTCTTATTAATATTAAATTTAAATTTAAATTAATAATTATCTAATCAACCAATCACATGGTACAGTAGTTGCTTCAATGCATTTAGGGGTGTGGTCCTGGTCAAGCCGTGTTGATGCTAGAGGTCAGAGGAGAATGGGCCGACTGATTCAAGCTGATAGAAGAGCAACATTGACTGAAATAACCACTCGTTACAACCGAGGTATTCAGCAAAGCATTTGTGAAGCCACAACACGCACAACCTTGAGGCGGATGGGCTACAAAAGCAGAAGACCCCACCGGGTACCACTCGTCTCCACTACAAATAGGAAAAAGAGGCTACAATTTGCAAGAGCTCACCAAAATTGAACAGTTGAAGACTGTTGTCTGGTCTGAGTCTCGATTTCTTTTCAGCGTCAGAATTTACCAATAACAGAATGAGAACATGGATCCATCATGCCTTGTTACCACTATGCAGGCTGGTGGTGAAGGTGTAATGTTTTGTGGGATGTTTTCTTGGCACACTTTAGGCCCCGTAGTGCAAACTGGGCATCGTTTAAATACCATGGCCTACCTGAGCATTGTTTCTGACCATGTCCATCCATTTATGGCCACCATGTACCCATCCTCTGATGGCTACTTCCAGCAGGATAATGCACCACATCACAGAGCTCGAATCATTTCAAATGTGTTTCTTGAACAATGAGTTCACTGTACTAAAATGGCCCCCACAGTCACCAGATCTCAACCCAATAGAGCATCTTTGGGATGTGGTGAAACGAGAGCTTCGTGCCCTGGATGTGCATCCCACAAATCTCCATCAACTTCAAGATGCTATCCTATCAATATGGCCCAACATTTCTAAAGAATTCTTTCAGCACCTTGATGAATCAATGCCACGTAGAATTAAGGCAGTTCTAAAGGTGGAAATTGATGAAACACAGTATTAGTATGATGTTCCTAATAATCCTTTAGGTGAGTGTCAGTATACTGTATATACACATAAATATATATACACAGTCAAGTTCATAAATATTGGGACATTGACGGAATTCTAATCATTTTGGCTCTTCACACCACCACAATGGATTTGAAATGAAACGAACAAGATGTGCTTTAACTGCAGACTTTCAGCTTTAATTTGAGGTATTTACATCCAAATCAGGTGAACGATGTAGGTATTACAACAGTTTGTATATGTGCCACACACTTTTTAAGGGACCAAAAGTAATGGGACAGATTAACAATTATAAGTCAAACTTTCACTTTTTAATACTTGGTTGCAAATCCTACAGCCTGAAGTCTGGAACGCATAGACATCACCAGACGCTGGGTTTTATCCCTGGTGATGCTCTGCCAGGCCTCTACTGCAACTGTCTTTAGTTCCTGCTTGTTCTTGGGTCATTTTCCCATCAGTTTTGTCTTCAGCAAGTGAAATGCATGCTCAATCGGATTCAGGTCAGGTGATTGACTTGGCCATTGCATAACATTCCACTTCTTTCCCTTAAAAAAACTCTGTTTACTTTTGCAGTATGCTTTGGGTCATTGTCCACCTGCACTGTGAAGCACCTCCCAATGAGTTCCGAAGCATTTGGCTAAATATGAGTAGATAATATTGCCCTAAACACTTCAAAATTCATCCATCTGCTTTTGTTAGCAGCCACGTCATCAATAAATAAAAAGAAGAGTACAAATAAAGAGAACCAGTCCATTTGCAGCCATACATGCCCACACTATGGCACTACCACCACCATGATTCACTGATGAGGTGGTATGCTTTGGATCATGAACAGTTCCTTTCCTTCTCCATACTATTGTCATCACTCTGGTACAAGTTGATCTTTGTCTCATCTGTCCATAGGATGTTGTTCCAAAATGTTGTTTCGGCTTTTTTTAGATGTTCTAGATTTTCTTTATCAGGGAAAGAATTCTTCAGTCATCCACCACAGTTGTTTTCCGTGGTCTTCTGGGTCTTTTGGTGTTGCTGAGCTCACCAGTGCATTCTTTCTTTTTAAGAATGTTTCAAACAGTTGATTTGGTCACACCTAAAGTTTTTGCTATTTCTCTAATGGGTTTGTTTCGTTTTATCAGCCTAATGATGGCTTGCTTCACTGATAGTGACAGCTCTTTGGATCTCATATTGAGAGTTGACAGCAACAGATTCTAAATGCAAATAGCACACTGGAAATGAACTCTGGACCTTTTATCTGCTCCTTGTAAATGGGATATTGAGGGAATAACACACACACCTGGCCATGGAACAGCTGAGCAGCCAATTTTCCCATTACTTTTGGTCCCTTAAAAAGTGGGAGGCACATATAGAAACTGTTGTAATTCCTACACCGTTCACCTGATTTGGATGTAAATACCCTAAAAGTAAAGCTGAAAGTCTGCAGTTAAAGCACATCATCTTCGTTTCATTTCAAATCCATTGTGTATAGAGCCAAAAAAAAAAAATTAGAATTGTGTCGATGTCCCAATATTTATGGACCTGACTGTATATTGCATTATTTTATCCCTTGAGGTAGTCCCCTGATGTACATAACGTTCAGATTAAAAAAAAAAAAAAAAACTTTATTAATTCACCTTAAACCTCTTTCATGAGGATGGTTTTAGACGCCTAATAACCATGGATACAATTATACAATATACCATTTAAAAGCTAAAACTGAATTGTTAAATTGGTAAGTGCTAATTGGTTAAAATCCAAAATTTCTGTTCAAAATAACTTTCTTCCATTTTTAAGGGAATTCTATTTTATTTTATTTATTTTATTTTAATTTTATAATTTGTGAAACTGATGGTATATATTCCTTCAAATTACAGTAGCTACTAGCCTGTAAAAAGTTGACAGTGTCAGCTAATATTTGAACATAATATTTTTTACGGTGTTAAAAAGGTCCAGTGAATTCTCCCTGCTGTTCTTCTAGGTGTCCAGTGCCATGGCAGAGGAGATCTGTTTCCTGTCTGTTCTTGTGGATGAATTCTGCGCTGATTTTAGCCCTGCCCCAAATGCCTTAGCACTATACAAAACTGTGAGTTTTGTTAAACCCCTTTCAAAAGTTATGTTATTTTATTTCAAGTCCGATTAGAAAGAATCATGGAGAGTTAACTTTTCAAGCCTGAAACATGTACCACAGATACCCAAATACCTGCACTTGGTTAAGCAGCGCACTGGTTGTCACAGTCTGTTCACCGTTCATAACCTAACCTCCTGTCTAGAGAGTTACCTGAGTGACAGCTTGTCTGTGTGATCAGCGTAACAGGATTGAGGAGCTGGTGTCTTAACGTCCTGCTGTGCACAGGGAAAGGTTACTTAAGACTAGACACATTGTTCTTTCATTCTTTCAGGCATGTGACATCTTCAAATTCTGTTAAAAGACACACAAAAGGTACATTTATTTAAATCATGACAACTCTCAAAATAGTTTTGGTATGTTATAAAAATGGCAATGTTAGTGTATTTGGTCTTGGTGGACCAGACCTCCTACACCGCCGCTGCAGAGATCAATGCAAAGAGATAAACTTGCTACTGCTAGATACACAGACACGCTTGGATAAATGAATAAATAGACATACATGAATCCCATAGCAGATCTAGGCAGGTGGAGCTGGGGAGGTGAACGTTTTCTGATAGCGCTCTGCAGAACTAGCTTACAGCAAACAAGAAATCAGACTGTTTCAATGTTAAGCATGTAAAGCATCAGCTACAGGAGGTTTTTAATATCTTTACCAATTGTGAAATCTGCTTGCATTCGAAAATTATGGTGCATCACAAGATATTCTTAAAGTCCCCCTGTAGTCATTAATTTAATTCCCTAAAACTTCCCTTTGATCACCAAAATGACATATTTAAACGTTTATTTCTTTTTGCCTTAAAATAGCTTGAATATAACTCTTCACCCTTGCCTCATTAGTATATGCGGTGCTATAAATATGCAAATTAGCCCTGTCTCCACTCACTCACACCAGCTCAGACGTCCACTCGGATTGGTTACAAGGTAGTAGTTTGTGATGTCAGAAACACCAGCGATTTCAAACAGCGTCACCATTTCAAAAGGTCTCCTTGTAGACTTGTTTTTCATTTGCTATAGTGGGAGTACTGACATTATCATAGTCGTAATCATCTCGATTTAAATTCCTAAATATAAAAAATGTTGACATTGTCAGGGCGTCCCTGATGTGTCCCGCGAGCGAATCGGGAAGTTTCAGATTTTACCTCTAACGCCTCACATTACCAGATTATCTTTGCCGAAGGACCACCAGCCTGCGCCCTCTAGAGTTTCACGACTGAACTAGATATTTAATGCTATATTTGTGAAGCACAATAAGACACTTTCATGACACTTAAGATTGGGTTGATTTATGAGCGTACATATTTCTGATATATTATATGATTTGAAAGCTTTGACATAAATTAAATAAAAGTTATATTCTGAGCCATAAACACATTGCAAAAAAACGAAACACCATAAAGCCTGCAAACTGAGGTCATCTTATCTGACGCAGTCTTGCTAATGACCCATATTTATCTTGTTTTAAGAATATTTAGTATCCAATAGGCAAATAGGCTATAATCATGTTTGTGTGCATTTTCCAGAAGCTTATGGCCTATGCGGAGGAGAGAATGGCCAAGAATCTGGACCTGCGCTGTTCCAGCACTATAAACGGCTGTGTGATGTCGTCTCAGAGAGACATCATGGGTACACACTCATGCACAGTTCTCACTTCAGACATAAAGTCTCCAGTAAACAAGCTTTCTCTGGCAAAAGATACTTTAGCATTGACCGCCCTCCCGTCGTTTTCCTCACACCAGACACCTTGCGTCCTCTGCTGCCCCCTGCTGCCCGAGGGCACCTACACCTCCCCCACAGGAGGTTCACCATGACCTATGACCTGAACTTCTCAAGCCTCTGTGAAAATTTTGTGGAGGACATCGACTTTTACTTCTCATTGGGTCTTACATCCTTGGTGAATCGTTTCCTAGGGCCAGCTAAAGCCAAACAAGCTTTGAGTCTGCTGAACCAGAACTTGAAAGTAACTTGATTTAATGATCTCTAATGAAAAACGTATTACGCGTGTGAACAGGCCTAAAGTGAAATGATATGCTTTGTGCACAGGTCACCTCTTCCTCTGCTCAGACCCAGGACGAGCTGGCTATCTCCATGGCAACAGGACTGGTCTCGTTCACATCCAGAGCATCGGTGGGCGTGTTGGTCACTGCTGGAGTGGTAAGAAATACTTGATTCAAAGCTTTACATATCAGTAAGCACATCTAAAAAGATTCTACAGAAAATACAATTGAGTAGTGTGATGACATTTTTGGACAGGTGTGGCGTTCTGTGGGATGGAGGGTTGTTGTACTCTCTGTGAGTCTCTATGGTTTGCTCTACCTGTATGAAAGGGTCATCTGGACCAACAGCTCGAAAGAAAGGGCCCTGAAGCAGCAGTTTGTGGATTACGCCACTCAAAGACTGCAGGCCATCTCACACATCCTCAGCAGTGACTGTGGACAGCAGGTGCAACAGTGAGTGACGGGCTGAACAAATCCTCCACTCACCTATAACACAAAAAAAATTTGTTTACAGAATGTTCTGGTTGTTTCCTGACAAATTACAGTAAATAGGGAAGCCTCAAAAGGCATCCAAATCAAAAGCAAAGTGGTCCATGTTATAAAGTGTTCTGAAGTCAAGGAACAGAATGATATTTTGTGAGGAAAAGAACAATGATGAATTGAAAGTGAACTGTTCCTTCAGTTTTATAAACCACACCTGAAGGATTGTAGGCAAGTGTATAATTATAGTGTATAAAAGTGCAAAATATAGCAAATTAGCTTGCAAAATTCCATATGTCCACCTTTTTCTCAATTTTTTTCCCTCTATCAAGGACATCTTTAATGAGTTTCTATGGAAGCACACAAGCTAGAGTCTTAAAGGGATACTCCACTTTTTTTGGAAATAGGCTCATTTTACCACTCCCCTAGAGTCAGTCAGTTGGGTTTTACTGTTTTCGAATGTATTCAGCCGATTTTTTGATATTTAGAAGAATATCAGTAACCAGACAGTTTCTGGTCTCATTGACTTCCATAGTATATTTTTTCCTACTATGGAAGTCAATGAGACCAGAAACTGTCTGGTTACTGATATTCTTCTAAATATCAGAAAATCGCCTGAATGGATTTGAAAACGGTAAAACTCAACTGTTTGACTCTAGGGGAGTGGTAAAATGATCCTATTTCCAAAAAAAAGTGGAGTATCCCTTTAAAGTCCCCCTGTAGTCAACCATTGTATCCCTTAAAACTAATCTTTGATCACCAAAATATATAAGGGTTTTTCCTTGAAAAACAAATTATTCATGGCTTAAAATGGCTTGAATGTAACTCTACACACCTCATTTTGTATAAGCGGCATTCTATGAATATGTAAATTAGCCCCACCTCGACTCACTCGCACCAGCTCAGAGATCCACTCGTTGATGATCACATGTTGACCATGGGTGCGTTTCCCCGAAAGCATCGTTAGCCAACTATGGTCGCAAGTTCCGTCGTTATCAGCATAGTTCAACGAGTCGGTGTTTACCGAAACAATCGTTCCAACAAACATTCGCAAACAGCATTGCAAAGTTGTATGGTTTGAACGTGGTTTTCCACATTTGGACGTAATAAATCCTTATTTTGAGCAAAATAAGCAAGTAGACATTCAGTCCAACCGGTGCCTTTTATTCAGAACCAAGCGTGCCGCACAAGCCCTCAAAAGTGAAGCCAAAACGTCTCGATTGCCCCCCTGTGACCGGTCCTAGTATAGCTCATAATCCCCGCCTCCCTGTTTTATTCAATGGGACGCGAGACCAAATAAACAATTAAATTACACTTCACATATCCTTTTTCCAAAGATAGTTTCTGTCATTTAGTGTAGTTTCTATCACGTTGATGTAATTTCAAGTGTTCGTTTTTAAAATAAGTTTGGTTTTAGTTATTTATGTGATGATAAAAACGGTGCTCTGACATCATGATTGACAGCTGTGATTGACAGGTTCTCTGTGCGAGGTAGTCACTGAAGCACCAGTGGACTTTTTTTAATAGTATTGATTATGGGAAACAGTCGTGACTAGCTAGTTGATTTCTCCAACGATGCATCGTACTATGGTAGTGAAGCAGCGAAATACATACAGGGGTTGGACAATGAAACTGAAACACCTGGTCTTACAACACAATCATTTATTAGGATGGTGAGGGCCTCATTTTGCATCCAAATACAGCACCAATTCATCTTGGGAATGACAGATCGAAGTCCTTCAAAGTGACCAGAGGGATTATGAGCCGTTCCTCTTCCAGAACAGTGTCCAGGTCACTATATGATGCTGGTGGAGGAAAACGTTTTCTGACACCTCAATAATATTCAGATCTGGTGACTGTGCAGAAAATGGGAGATGTTCAACGTCACTTTCATCTTCATCAAACCCTTCTGTCACAAGTCTTGTGTGTGTTGGTGCATGATCAAGCAGATACGCGGTTTGAGCATCAGGTGCTCATAATCCTCCAGCTCATGATTTTTGACTCATGTCCATCAAACACAGTCAGGATTGTCATGATATTGCAGCGCAAACCATCACTGATCCACCCGTGACTCACTCTGAAGATTGGCCACCAGGCATATAGATGTGAAACCTCCAACATTGGCCAGTGTTTCAGTTTCATTGTCCGACCCCTGTAGTTGTACAGGAAACGCACCCCTGATCGGTTACAAGGTAGTTTGTGACGTCAGAAACACCAGCGATTTCAAACCGTGTTTGGTTCACTGCAGTTTTAAGAAGAAAATACTCCGCAATGGTGTTTACTTGAATATGAATTTGCACATGGTTTGTCTTAAAGCTACACTGTGTGATTTTTACCCCCATCTAGCGGAGAAAAGGTATATGACCATCCAGTGAATATTAGTTTCTGTTTCTCTCAATTCCGATTTCGTTTTAACTCCTACGGTGGCCAATGTAGTCCAAGATTAACATGGCTTCCAGTTCGACCTCGTCCATGAGTGTTAACTCAAATGTAAACGCGAAAGGCGAAGCTTGAATTAATGGGTACGTCCCTCTTTGGCTAATGTACTTTCAAGATGGAGAGGCAACATGGCGACCGACATTAGAACCCCTTACCCGTATGTATTTTCAATGGCATATTATACACTCATGAGAATACTTTATTATTTGAACAAAGTAAATATACATTAATGAGCACATATATTTTTGAAAGAACTAAGTGTTTTTAGCTAAGAATAAACTAAAAAAGTTACACAGTGTAGCTTTAAATCATATTAAAAACACCACAAGCGTGATGTTCACCACAGGGGGACTTGAGTCCTTGTGAATCTTGAATGAGATATTCTGGGTTTTGTAAAATATTATTCCTAATGGATACACAGGAGAAATTTCAGGGGGAAAAAGGTTGATTCATGTCTCTTGCCAGTAGTGTATTTGATGCGTGAAGTCACTTTCAAAATATGCGTAGGGACATTTTTTTTAGCCTCACTATAAATTGCCAATCTCAAAGGTTCCCAATGGAATGATTAGGAGGCGTCTGAATCAAATCAACGTGTGTGTTGTTTCATAAGCAAGCAAAAAAGTCAATTGTCTATTGTGAATAGTGCAACGCTGAATGAAGGACTGTCACTTTCAAGCTGTCAAACTGAGCTGATTTGAACCAAACCTTGAACCAAACCATTCCAGATCACGTGAACTCAATTGAAACAACTGGCTTTTGCTTGTTTTTGCACATTTATTATGCCACAAAGACTGTTGTGAAAGGATAGCAGAAGCCTAAAAGGCCTGTTCACACCGGGACAAATTTCGCACGCGTTATTCGCTGACGTTTAACGCCTCATGACTAAACAAAGGGCGCCAATGTGACCCCGTTTACACCTGGTATTAAAATGCGATCTGTATCCAGATAAGTTATCCGGATAATAAAAAACGCATGTTAATGCAAGGTGTAAACGCGTTGTGATCGGATCGCGATCGGATCTGCCTGACCACATCTGGAGGTAGTCTGGCTCGCATTGTGTCCGGATCTTTACTAGGTGTAAACGCAATCTGGTTGTTGAAACCACATATGTATATTTTACTCCTCCCAAAAATGCTAAAAAATAAACGAGTGAGAGCGTGTTATATAGGCTATATGTCATGTTATAGCCTAGTCAGATGCGACACGCGACACGCATCACCGCAGATGTGCAGCTGAGCGTCTATTCAACGTGCAAACATCGCAAATAAAAGTGAAAGTAAGTCACAGACGCAGTTAACACATCTTCAAGTAAAGAAACGAAATTATCTTACCAGGCCTGTTGCCACTCTCTCTTATTGATGTCTCTGATTTTGGAAATTAGCTGATGATCAATAAAATGCCGCTCAGATCTGTTGCTTTTGGTGGCGTGCAATCCAATAAATCTGCATATAACGCAGGAGGTGAAGATCGGATTTATATCCGTTTTGCAAAAACACATTTATGTGGCCAGGTGTAAATGGAATCAGTACTTATTATCCGGATAACTTATCTGGATACAGATCGCATTTTAATACCAGGTGTAAACGGGGTCTGTGAGTTCACACCGACGCATAAAATGCCACACGTTAAAGCGTCATTTAAAAAAAAATGCCTCGGGTTCATTTATTTAGTTTGACGCGCCACGTCAAAAATTATCCGACCAATGAGATTGGCGCTTTTGCTCAGATGTTTGGAGCTTCTGAAGTTACAGTGAAACACAACTTGGAGGCGCTCAAGCACAAAATGGTCTTGCTGAGCACACACATGCAACGGTGAAGAAGATATATACGTGTCGCCGTCTTCACAGCCATAAAGAAATAAGACGAGGAAGATGCAAAGCAAGATGAATGTAGAGCTGATGTTCTCGTTGGTGATAGAACATAAAGAACTATAATGGCAAACGCGACAGCGACTACACACATCTTGATAAAAGAGAACTGTTATGGAGTGGTATTGCAGAGAAAATTGGCGCCATCTAATGTCAGGGAATGAATTTGCATGTTCACTCGGCTCATCGTCACCGAAAATCGCTTGAGTGTGAACAAAAAACGCGTTGAAAAACGCTGTCAAATAACGCGCGCTAATATTCGTCCCGGTGTTTACAGGCCTTAAAGCTGAATCTCTATTCTTTGAATTCCCACTTCAAGCCAAATTAATTCAAAACAAGATACCATACCATTAAGAAATTACACATTCTTACAAAAATGTATGGCTTCACTTCAGAAGACCTTTATTAACTCTCTGAGCCGTGTGGACTGTGGAGCAATTATGATGGATAGATGCGCTTTTATGATGGATAGATGCGCTTTTATGATGGATAGATGCGCTTTTATGATGGATAGATGCGCTTTTATGATGGACAGATGCGCTTTTATGATGAACAGATGCGCTTTTATGACGGACAGATGTGCTTTTATGATGGACAGATGCGCTTTTATGATGGACAGATGCGCTTTTATGATGGACAGATGCACTTTTATGATGGATAGATGCGCTTTTATGATGGGCAGATGCGCTTTTATGATGGATGGATGCGCTTTTATGACGGACAGATGTGCTTTTATGATGGATAGATGCGCTTTTATGATGGACAGATGCGCTTTTATGACGGACAGATGTGCTTTTATGATGGACAGATGCGCTTTTATGACGGACAGATGCGCTTTTATGATGGACAGATGCGCTTTTATGATGGACAGATGCGCTTTTATGATGGGCAGATGCGCTTTTATGATGGATGGATGCGCTTTTATGACGGACAGATGTGCTTTTATGATGGATAGATGCGCTTTTATGATGGACAGATGCGCTTTTATGACGGACAGATGTGCTTTTATGATGGACAGATGCGCTTTTATGACGGACAGATGCGCTTTTATGATGGACAGATGCGCTTTTATGACGGACAGATGCGCTTTTATGATGGACAGATGCGCTTTTATGACGGACAGATGCGCTTTTATGATGGACAGATGGACAGATGCGCTTTTATGATGGACAGATGCGCTTTTATGACGGACAGATGCACTTTTATGATGGACAGATGCGCTTTTATGATGGATAGATGCGCTTTTATGACGGACAGATGCGCTTTTATGATGGATAGATGCACTTTTATGATGGATCGATGCAATTTTATGAACAAAAACAGTCATTCACTGCCATTTTAAAGCTTGGAAGTGCCAGAACATTTTTTAGTGTAACTCCGACTGTATTCGTCTGAAAGAAGAATGTCATATACACCTAAGATGACTTGAGGGTGAGTAAATCATGGGCTATTTTTAATTTTTAAGTGAGCCATCATTTAAAATTCAAATCTGTCCTTGTCAACTTTGCACACTGAAGGACATGGGCTTAATAAAAGGTAAATAATAGACATCACCTGGCTTTCGCAGCACTTAATCATGGCAGTGATTATTGAAGTGAATATTTCATCTACAAGCCGATGACAGATGAAACAAAGACAAACTGCGGACCTGCATACAAACATACCGAGATGTTTGAAATATTGGTTTATATGATATTCTCGGATGGATGAGGGTGTGCGGGTGATGTGTGAAGGATATGCTTATCTGGGTTCTTGCAGGGAGATGGTGGCCGTTTTCGCCCGCATGTGCCAACAGGTTGACAAGAGCGAGATGGAGCTTGAAACTGAGATCCGCAGACTGAGCGCCAGGATCCAGCGCCTGGAGAGTGTCCAGAGACGCTCCAAAACCCTCAGGTAGAAGAGTCATGGTGTGCGTGAGAGAGAATGACAGCTCACTGTAGATAATTACCCGTAATTGGAAGAAAATCTTTCTCATTTGGCAATTCTGTAAGCACAGGAAAGGTGTGGCAGCATCATTAAACAACATTGCATGTTCGCTTGCTTTTTTATTTTCTACAACACTAGAAATTTAAACTGTATTTTATGACTTCAAGATTATATTTATTTAATACTTAAAATAGTATTCGTTCAGCTTAACATACAAAGACAAAGTCTTTTGGAGATTGAAGACATGACAAAAACTTGCACTTTGAAAACCTTTTTCAAAGGCCACCCCACGTCATCCAAGATGTGTATAGTAGAGCCCTGTGAAGCAGCAATTTGGACCTTTAACCTGTCTGGTTCCCGTTGAAGTCCACTATATGGAGAAAAATCCTGGAAAGTTTTACACAAGAACCTTAAAAGGAGTCGTTCACTTTAAAAAAAACTTTTGCTGATAATTTACTCACCCCCATGTCATCCAAGATGTCCATGTCTTTCTATCTTCAGTCGAAAAGAAATTAAGGTTTTTGATGAAAACATTCCAGGATTTTCTCCATATTTTGGACTTCAATGGGAACCAAACGGTTCAAGGTCCAAAAGTGAGTTTCAGTGTAACTTCAAACGACACCAGACGATGAATAAGGGTCTTATCAAGCGAAATGATCGGTCATTTAAAAAATATTTAAGTTTTATAAGCACAAATGCTCGCCTTGCTCTGTTCTGTGATGAGAGTTCGTGACTCATCAAAATGAACAAATCTTTTTTCGAGTTATGACTCGAAGGGTCTTAGATAAGACCCTTTTTCATTGTCTGGTGTCGTTTAAAACCCCTTAACTGTCACCGTCCCGGTACCGGGACGCCTAACTTTATGACAAATTATGTAATATATAAATTATGACAAATGATATATTTTTGGAAAGGTCTAAGACTTCTAATTAAATATTCGACCCCTGTTTTGTGTTAAAAATGATGTAGGAAGAGTAATTAATGAATGACAAGAGTGCACCTAAAAAAATCTGCATCATAACAGGAGGTCTGACCTTTGTCACAAAAAGTTGATGCACCCACTTTTAATCATTGAAACTTCTGTTTTTATGCTAAAAGTTCATAATAAAACATAAAATCAAGTATTTTTCAATAAAAAATAAAAAGTATAGTATAACATTATCCTCTAAAAATTATAATATATATGTATATAATGTCCTCTAATATATAATAAAAAATTTTATCGCCTTTTTTTATTATATCACATATTTTAGTAGTTATCATAAATTAGGTATCATTTGAAAGCTTATAAACTCAGAATTCATCCTGTGAAAACCATTTTATAATTGAACGTTGAGTTACCATAGAAACGGTACTTATTTTATGAGGCTCCTCCCCTTTTGGGCATCCTTATATTTCATAATTTATGATCAAAACCTTTTCTAATCTTGACAAAACACATATTGTCAGAAAGGTCTGAGTCTCAAGGTTCCAAATTTTGTGACAAAATTGATATTTGGACAGAAATGTATTAATTTGTTAAGGCAGAATGTACACAACTAAATTCAATGGAATTCAATGGCACCCGTGGCTATTTTTGGTACTACGCCTAAACAAAATCTCATGGGAACTTCAATTTTTGTGATATCAACTTCAAATTTGGAACATAACTTGGTTAGATTTATGGCTTTGATTTTATAGTAATTTTAGAGTAGAAATATTTTGTAAAATATATATTTTATATAAAATAAAAAATATATAGTACAGTATATTTGATTTACTGTGAATTAAAACTTCCATAACTTTTTCATACTTTCATTTTTTTAAGCGTTTTCACTTCAGCAATAATCTGCTGAGTGTTTTCTTTAAAAAACAAACAAACTTGGGTATATATTCCAAGGCATTCTTGAATTACAACCATTTAAGTGTGAATAGAGCATTTAACCCCCATTCTCAAAAAAAAAAGGGGGGGGGGGGTGACAGTTAAGGGGTTAAAGCCCTTTGAAGCTGCACTGAAACTCTCATTTGGACCTTGAACCGTTTGGTTCCCAATGAAGTCCATTATATGGAGAAAATCCTGGAACGTTTTCATCAAAAACCTTAATTTCTTTTCGACTGAAGAAAGACAAGACATGACTATCTTGGATGACATGTGGGTGAGTAAATTATCAGGAAGTTTTAATTTAGAAGTGAACTTCTCCTTTAAGTACTTGTAAACATCAATATATTTTCAAATGCCTCAAAAATAATAAAGTCAGTTTTATTTGGTAACGAGTGCCGTTGTTCTCAGTATAACCTGCGAAGAACATTTTAGAATGCAGCTTAAAATTACAGCAAACACAATACTGTAAATACACTATAAATGTGATTATTTAATTTAAATATCAGTAAATGGTTAAAATGCTGCTTATTACATTAAAGTGCAATTTAATTTGGAGATACAGGTGGCAGGGCTTTATTTCATAAGAGATCTGCCACTGGGCTCTCACAGCTTATTCATTCAGTATGTTCACAATCTCATACCCAGAACAAAACTTTCCCCAACCAGTTTAGTGTTAGTCACCATGACAATAAATGCCTGTAAACACTTTTCTTGCCCTTTAAACCTGTTTTTTTTTTTTTTTTTTTTTTGTGAGATTGCTCTCCCAACCACCCTAACACTGTAACACTGGCTTAATCATTAATATAAGAGCTTTACAAACAGATAGAGGGAAGTATTTGTGGAATCTCATCTGGGGAAAAAAAAAAAACTGGTGACACTTTTGTTTAAAAAAAAAATTACAAACTTCTGTTTAAGTGGTCTTAACCGATAATACTGGTCTCGTTTTATTCTCAGGCACAAAGCCACTGATCTGGAGTCACAGCTGGAGTCGTTTTCAGCACAGTATCTGCAGATTCAACATTAACCAGAGCAGCAAGAAAGGAGTAAGACTGTCCTCCAGTGTTCAGAGCTGGAACAACCCAAAATCTGCTAAAACGAAGTTTAAAGAGAGTCTACATTTATTTTATTTCAGTATTTCATACAAGCCTCAGGAAGCCAGATTTCTCACTGACAAGACTCTTATAGCAAGTTAATAATATGCAGACGACCTCCTTGATGAAAAGCCTTTATTGGTTATGAGAACAAATAGTAACAGGTGTCACTGCCACTGCACAAATACAAATAAATTCTGGGTGTTAAAAAAAAAAAATCATAATTAACAACAATAAAATAAAATAAAAAAGATTCCACAGCAAGTGATAATTGTTTACTGAACCAACATAAAATAATACAAATCGGTTTTCAATAAAGCAGTTAAAGTGAATTAAGAGGAATGTGTGTTAGAATAAAAAGGCAGTTATGTCTGCTGGTTTTGTCCATGAAATACACACACAGTGAGGGACAGAAGCACAGAACTCAGAATTACTAAAGTGAATTCAGAACTAAATCATTTTGGTCTTTAATCAGATAGTTACGACATATGCAGGACCATCCAGGATCATTTATTTTACACAATGAACATCCATAAGTGGATCTATCGCTATAAAAAAATACATAAACCACTATGAATCACGCGAGCTTGCTTTTTGGTAAACCACAATTTGTTTTAAGGGTTGTTGACAGTCTGTCGTTACTGTGCTTGAAAGATTGCACTTGGGTTATCGTTGTCGTGTGTGTTTACAAATGGAAACAAACAAAAAAAAAAAAAAGGGTTTTGTCTGAAATGTAGCGAGTGAAAAAGCCATCACCCGACAAACACTGTTTTTTAAAGGTGGTGCACTGCTTTAAATGTGCTAACCGACGTTAACACCTTTGAATACAGCAAACATTGCATTACCTCTGATACGCTTTCATTTTTAGAGTTGAAGGCAGGGTGTTCCTGTGTAGTTTTGTGATCATGTGATTGATGTGAACCGCTGCAAGAAGGAAATCAGCCTTAGGGTTTCAGTGCAGTAATTTCGACGTTTGGCAGTGCAACCACCTCAGCAAAAACAACCATGGCCTAGTTCCGATTCAGAAAAATGCAGCTCTTGCTCACTTCCTCTAACGACAAGGCCAGCACACTTGGAAAACCAATGTTGCGAGGGAAACTGTTTTCAGAAAATATAAATATTCAAGGCTCGCGTCATAAGTAATGCACCAAGTGCGTATCGTATCTCAGAAGCCGCGTCATTTAAATATGGTAGTTCTAACACTTAAGCTTTAAAATGATTTTCACAGTTGGTAACGGCTCACAATGATTCAGTTCTTCGCAAAGCTTTGCACGAGCGCAGGTGAATCAGAAACCGTTCAGGTGTTGTTTGTGACCTGTTGAAGGAGCAAGCTGATTTCACTGTCGTGTCGCTGGCACGATGTTTGATCTTATCCATAGGATAAGGCTCAGTAAGCTCGCTGAAATATCCATAGGATAGGATGTAGCTTGCTCCTTATGGTCATGCATATGTATGGACGAACTGGGAACGTCAGGTTGAACTTTTAAATAATCTGAAATGAATGTTCCAGGTTCAATGCAAGTTAAGGTCGAGACATTTTAGTCTTCAAACACACACAAAAAAAAATCAAGGTTAAAGGCACTTGCAATAAAATTAAATAGAGCAGTGATGTCTACACCAAAATACAACTTCTAAAGTATAACACTTAAATTTAGTCTCATGTTAACAGCGTTTTTAAGCTGCCTTCCCAAATTTAACCAATATCAACTCCTGTCACGATTATGTAAAGTCCTCAATGAAGAGGACTTTTATAGAAAAAGAAAAACAACAACCACAGGAATGATGATTTAGAAAACTTATATTCATTTTCCTTATTTTCATTGCAAGTGCCCTATTTTTCCCAGAAAAAAAAAGGGATGAGCCAAAATTACTTGACTAGCATTGTTCGTATTGCTTAACTTGTATTGCGACTGGAACATTTCTTCAATTCAATTGTAGGACTAAATGGCTATATTTTGACGAGGCTTGGATTTCATATGAATTACGTTGGTTTTAATAAATCATTTTAGGTTAATACACTTTTTGCCTTCATTGTACAATGCAACGTTCTTCATGGACCTTAAAGGGATTGTTCACTTTGAAATTAATTTTTGATGTTTTAGCATACCTCAAGGGCATCCAAGATGTATTGTATGCGTCTTTGTTCCCACAGCATTTTCAATTTGGATACTTTTAGGTCAAACCGTTCTTGTCTGTCAGTCATATAATGGTGGTATATATGGTCACCACCTCAAAGAGCATGCACAGAGAAGACCAGATTAAACATGATTTAATGACTCGTGAATGTAAGTACACATTGATGGCCTAAGACACGAAACGAGCGGTTTTTGTGAGAAAACTAACAGTATTTATATCGTTTTACCTCTTGTAACCACAGCCATGTCCAACTGATCTAAAGGCACGGCGCTTTGGTCTGTGCAAGCGCCGGAAAGTGCCGGAAGTGATCTCTTGCACGGTTGCAAAAAAAATAAAAATCAACGCTGTCTGTTGATATACCGAAATCGTCTTTTTTTTCGCCACTGCAATTTCCTGTATATCTAAATATGTTTAGATCTTCACAGTGAAGTGTAACACTTCTAAAATCTCTGTGTAAACAATGAGTAACGTACAAGAGATCACTTCCGGGGCTTTCCGGCGCTTGCGCAGACAGAAGCGCCCTCAGAGTACTTGTACGTGACTGATTACAAGAGGTAAAAACGATATAAATACTGTTCGTTTTCTCACACAAACCACTCGTTTCGTGTGTCTTAGGCCATCAATGTGTACTTACATTTACAAGTCACTAAATCATGTTTAATTTGGACTTCTCTGTGCATGCTCTTTGAGATGGACCCCATATACCTCCATTATATGACTGACAGACAAGAACGGTTTGACCTAAAAATATCCAAAATTGAAAATACTGTGGAAACAAAGAAACCTAGATTTTGTATGCCCTTAAGGTAAGCTAAAACATATCAAAAATTAATTTCAAAGTGAACTATACCTTTAATTCAACATTCTAAATGTTGTAAACACTAAAAAAAAACAACTGAGGAACATTACTTCAACATTTGTCGGATATCCTTGCATATCATAACTAACTGGATGATTCAACAGAAAACTCAAAATAATTGCGTTACAAAAGTTTACCAGTAATGTCAAAAAAGAAACAAATCTATTCAGAATACTGAATGCAATCTGGTATTGAAAATTGATTCATTTTGCCTGTATTTGTAATGTATCAGAAAAAAAAAAAAGACAAAGCCCACAACTAAACAACTAAACAGGAAAATAAATACATATACCATTGTTTTATGCTCACTAAGCCAGTCCGTAGATTCATTCATACTGATTGGCACAAAATTAAGGTGATTACTGACTGTAAGGTTTTGTTTTACACAAAAAGGTAGACGGCTCTATACCTTCAATTCTCACATTTGTGAAAAATGCACAGTGTAGCTTGTGGTCCACAACAGCTTTTCAGCTTTCTTGTCATAGAATCTAAGCACATTAATTCAAATACATGCAGAAACACCAATGTGTGTTGTTTTGCGTGACTATTTTCTAGTGCAAAAGCATACAGTCCTAGCTAGTTCCTCATCTAAGAAGGGCAGATGCTCATAGTGTGTGTAGGAAGGCAGACAATGTCAGAGTGGCAGTGACCAAGGCCTCTTGTTAGGTATTAGGTTGCACTTCCAGCCTGCTAACCAATGGCAAAGAGTCACAAAGCATCAAGGCCATGCTTGGTGTTTGAATTCAAACAAATTATGACTAAACCAAACCTTCAGAATGCGTCATCTACTCACCCTCAAACTGTTTCAAACCCAAATAATTATCATTTTTTTGTGCTCACACGGATTTAAAAGCACCATGAACAAGGACCAAATGTTTTACAGGCCAAACCCCATGTCATCTTAAGCTGTACAAGCCGACAAACAGGAACAACAGATCTGAAGCCGTTATTTACTGATAATGGCAAATGCACCAGGTCTTCCTGGAAGGGTCATGAATTGCTTTGTGCCGATTCAGTTCTTGAGTTCAACCCACTTGAACTGGATGCAGAGGTTAAATGTAGATAATCAAATTAAATTTCAGTTCGTTTCTTAGTCAGTCTCTTGTACGTCTTCAGAAGACTTAGAATGTAGAGCACAAGTCGTCTGTATCCTGTTTCTGAAGCAAAAATGCATCAGTCCCCATTTACTGCCATTGCTTGGAAAACAAAGAACAGCACAGTCTTCTTCTGAGTTTTTCTATTTTCGACAGAAGAAACAAAGTCATAGAAGAACAACATGATGGTGAGTAAATGACGTCAATTTTCACTTGTGGGTAACTATCCCTTTAACCATAAATGCATCACACAAGTCCAGCTGGATCAGTATGGAAAGCAGCAAATCTCAGAGTATATCTAGTGATAGTAAAGACAGAAGGGACAGACAGGCTGATGGTAAGTCCTTCTGTGCAGTCAGTAATACAGTCTAATACCATGAAACATGCCAAACATTTCTGTCAGGCTTCGAGGATGGCGAACACAAGCTCAGTGACATCAGTGTTTCTCACACAACTACACTCAACCAACCTGAACCATTTATGACAGAACAGGCCAAAACTGACGATACTAGCCAAAGCAAACTAAACTTAAGGTCAAACACTGATGGCCTACAACACTGTGGCAGCATCATCCTTCGGTGTGGCATTGTGTGTGGCAAATAGCACTGTGATTGGGAACTAAGAAAAAAAAATTACGCAGGAAAAAAAAAAACAGGCACAGCTAAGACACCCATCACGAGTATCCAAACACCAGAACATCCAAACACTGTCAGAAGTGCATATGTTATACATACAAGCATAAAGAATGGCGGATATATACAACACAGTCTGTTCCGCACCTCTCGAGTCGAGATGTGAAGCCCGAGAGACAGACAGAGCCAGCGGAGGCTCTTCACTGCTGGTCCTCACCTCTTTGACTGACTGTAGGATAGTGGGATAGTGCGGAGAGAAGAAAACCAGGTCATCTGTAAGGAGGGGAAGGAGAGGGAGGGGTCCTGTGTGGCAGTGGTGCACTACAGTGACTCTTGTTATCAGAAAGAGTGGCTCCCCGAAGTACTGTCCAGTGAGGTCAGTTCCATATCCTTAGGAAGCTGTCCCAAGAACCGGTGGCCACAGCCATGCCGTCACTGGTCACCCCCAAACAGCTGACCCTGTTGTCATGCCCAGCCAGAACGCCTTCAAAAACACAACAGCAGGCATGAATAACAGAAGCATTTTACAGACTTAACCCTGGGTTATCTTTCATTCTAAACTCTGCATTTAACCCTGGGTAGAGGAACGTTTCACACTTGTAATTTCAAAGCGGGGTTACCACTGCTTTTTTACCCAGGGTTATGAACCCCTGCTTAGGAGTGATTAACCCCGCATTGCAGTGCCAAACATGTACAGCGTGAAAATGCGCTGTTAGAAGGTTAGATGCTTAGCAACAGACCGCTGAACGCATGGGACGCAAACCAATGCAGGTCCAACGAACAGGGTTATAAGAACGGTCAATTCTTTGCATGGGGGATTATGCCATAAATATTTGTTATTCATACTTAAATGTTTTAGCTGCATGTAGAGTTTCTGATTACACTTTGTTGTAAAAGTAGTAATATTTCAAGTCTCCATCAGAGTGATTAGTTTTCTCTTTAGTGAACTTTGATTTCAACGAGTATGTACACAATGGCCCTCATTTATCAAAAGTGCGTACACCAAATTTTCAGCGTACACCCAAAACCACGGAGACTTTGAGATTTATCAATATGGACGTTGGCGTACGCTCAAATCCTACACCAGCTCAGGAGGTGGTGTACGCACGTTTTGAGTTAGTGCGGAAATGCGCAGAAAAATTCCTACCACCACAAAACGCACTGGCAAACTAAAATATATGATATATTATGACCCAGTGTAAAAAACAACAACATAGTAATTATAAACTTCAGTATTTATTTTTGTGCAACATGGACTTCAATGTTTAATTTGTGAGACTTTACCAAGGCATTTGATTAGTAAGCATTCCTTCAGTTGCGAGCCTGTGGACTTTACCCTGCCGTTTCAGGGTAAGCCCCGGCAGGTGCGCACGGACTGGGTTCGATAATGAAAGGCTTTCAATGACCAAAAAATAATTCAGACTGACAAAGTAATAAAAAATACATTCCTCTTCTTTTACATATAATTATAATACAAAAATAATAACGCCATTCTTCTTCTAAATAACAAGCGCCATTAATAATACAAATCATAATAATAAGAAGAAGAATATTGAAAATTGTCATGCAATTATTAATGTGAATGAATGGTACTCCACATCACATCATCATCATCATCATCACTATTGTACATCCCAATACATGTGAAGCGATTCTAAATTGAACGCTAATTCAAAAGACGTGTTGTAAAATAATGCATTGTTGTGATAGGTCATTTCGGCATCACGTCAGAGAAGTTTCTCTTCTTTGCCGTCTTCCGTGTGTCCATGGCGTAAAATGAGGGCGTGGGGGGAGCGGAGACTTAAACATTTAGGGGCGTGTTATTCTAATGACGATCGATTTCGGCCGCGGGATTTATCAAGGGCAAGCATTGCGTACACCTGGATGTCAAAGGTACGCACAGCTTCATAAATCAGGCGGTGAGAGGAGTGTAAGCATAATCTTACGCCAACATAGACCGTTTCTACGCAAGAATGATAAATGAGGGCCAATGTGTTTGTGTAACTGTTACAACCTCTTGAAATGCAAAAAAATACAACTTAAAAATGCAAGTTTATTGAACTTCCACAAGTAAAAAACATCAGTTTAGAGAAATTAAATAATGTTGATGAAAAACTATTACAAATTTTTTTTTTACAAATTTGTCGACAGTCGATTTAACAATACTGCTGCTGCTATTCGAACCAATAGGAAATTAATTTCAACATTCTTGGAAATAGTTGTATATTGTCCCAATAAGGCAGCACCCTTTTAATAAATATAATAATTTACACTGTTATATTGCATCTTGTTCATCTACAATACTGAGGTGTAAATAGTATTGGCCACTAATATTTATAAGTATACATTCTAACAACTACTTGTATATAGTGTAAATAGAATGTCTTGCTATTGTCACTTAGTGTAAATAGCATCTATTGTTATCATGTAAAATATGTTATTTACACAGTGCAAATAGCTGCTGCTTTTTATTTTTTGCTTGTTTACAGTAAATCTGCCTATATTTCTCACTTTGTGGGAAATAATCCCTTTCTTGCAACAAACTAACTTTCCTCACTACTGTTACGCAACCATAGTAGAACAAAAAGTACTGTAAAAAGTGTCATGAAAACTGCATGCATATGTATGTAACAGTAAAAGCGGTGGGGGGGGATATAGTTAACTAAACTAAATATTTTATAGATATCTTCATAATTTCTTTGTATTTTAATACAATGACAATATAAAAATAGATTTAATTTTGAAACCTGGTCCCTATAATTGACGTTTTACACAATAGCTGCCAATAAATATTCTAGGAAGGTCCCTCGCTTGAGGATCATCATAATGCAAGCATCTAGTTTATTAGGGCCCAAGCACAGATGGTGCAAGCTCAAGTTTTCTGCTTCCGCTTCAAGGTATTAAGTCATCTCCTAGAATATCTGAAGGCAAATAAAGACAGTTTCTCCTCTAATATCACTACCTCATTCACATAAGAGATTCTTTAACACAACATTTGTGAAAACACCAAGGTGTGTTACTAAAGTAAAACCATGACAAATGGCCTCAATGCCGCTTCGAAAGTGAGGACTGTCTGAGATGAGACCACTTGACTTTTTTCTACTGTGCTTTAAAGCAGAATGGCTTCACTAGAACTCAAACAGGTTCCACAGATTAGGTAACCGTCAATGAGTTTTTCCCCCCGTGTGGTCAAAGTGTTGTGTGAAGTACTGACCTGCACGCTCTCCTTTAAGCGTGTCCCACACATTGCAGTTGAAGTCATCGTAGCCAGCGAGCAGTAGACGGCCACTCTTGGAGAAGGCCACGGAGGTGATGCCGCAGATAATGTTGTCATGCGAGTACATCATGAGTTCCTGGTCCGCACGAAGGTCAAACAAACGACAAGTCGCGTCGTCCGAGCCCGTGGTGAACGCATTACCGTTTGGAAAGAACTGGAAAAAAAAAACGAGAGCACTATTAAAACGGGATGATGTAAACATTTGCACAATTTTGAACAAGTATTATGAAAGCATTGCAGAGGCTCAATAAGAAGTAAACCAGCATCAGACAATGCTGAGGACTTTTCCTTTTTGAAACTCACACAGACAGCATTTATATCAGACACGTGTCCGGTGAAAGACTGTCTGCACATCCCGTCTCGGATGTCCCACAGTTTGGAGGACGCGTCGCAGGCACCGGACACAAAGGTCTTCGAGTCAGGGCTGAGGGACAGGCTCATCACGTCTCCACTGTGCCCTGTGAACGTGGTGGTCTGCTGACCGGTCTCAATGTCCCAGAGAGCACTGCAAAGAGGGAGGACAGCTGGTTCACATTCAGTACAAGATCAAACAGACCTTGAGAAAAGGGTTTTCAACTCTTTATCTTAGCAGTATGAACTCTTTTATCAGAGCTCAACAATCAGGATTGCATAGGGTAGGGCTGGGCACTTTGGACAAATCTTTCATATATTTTTATATGGCTTAATGACGATATACGTTATACATCTGGGTACTTCTAAGAAGAGGGCGAAATGCTCAGTTTTGTTTTGGGTAAATAAGGCCCGCCATCCTCTGATTGTTTTAACGGTACATGTCCACTACAGCGACAAAACTCAGCTCAGCAAAACTATAATGTCGCACTTGCGACTTGCAAGTGTGTTTAATCTGTGATTGTTTCCAACACACACAGTATAATCATCAGAGATGCATGCAATTACATTCGGAAATAGACAATTGGCTTTGTTTCCAAATGCCCCAAGCAAAGATATCCTGTAAATTTTCGGTTTCTGTTTAAAGGTCGGTTTCTTCAAGCATCTTAGAGACCTTGTTGCAGTTCTGGATTTAGTCATTCTCAGTGTGTTCTGTTTCTTCATGTACAGTATATTCCCAGACTCGATGATGGTGAGATCAGATCTCTGTGTGAAGCACTGGCTGATGTCAGACTCCTTGTGCTTACAAAAATCTCATTATTGCAATTCATGGAAAAAATAGTGTTTTGGAAACTAATATGCCCTACTGACACTGCAGCATTAAATATATATATATATATATATATATTTATATATATTAGGGGTGTAACGATACACGTATTCGTATTGAACCGTTCGGTACGATACATTTTTAAACCGAACGGTTCGTTGGACCATTTTTTCCTGCCGACTAACATTTCGATATTTCAAATGTAGGCATGTCACGTGTGGCAAGCACACTAAACGTAAGAGTGACAACATTGCCCAACATCAAATGGCAGATGTAATGTTAGCAGAGCAAAACTGAGCTACTCGTTATTGTGTGGTTGACGTTTATCAGTTTGGACCAATGCAGCGCGAGGCGATCTTGATCATCAGCACTGTTACTACACAGCCAAATCCATTTCACATTTCTCCGTTAACGGATCAAACCGCGCTGATGTGGAAACCATGAGAAACATTGTGCCATGAATGAACTAATCAGTGTCCACAGATCAACAACATTCACCATGGATTTACTGTAGTAACACTAATAGTTGGCTATAATGCTTTCAAGTAACATTACGTCAGTTTTATTGTGACATTATGAATACAATTGCTGCCCTCAAATGTTAATCTGAAATAAAATAAACCTTAGTTTATAACTAATACAATACTACATTTCATTTTGTCCAAGGGGCTGTTTTGTTTTATATGCTCCTAAGAGAAGTCAAGTATAGCTCCATCACTGGTCAAAGTTAAAAAATTCTTGATGAAACTTCATGATGTTAGTTTTAATAAAAATATCATTTAAAAATTATATCATGGACATTTCTCTGGCATTTCTTTCTTTTTGCTACCGAACCGTGACACAAGTGTATCGTATCGAACCATGAATTTTGTGAACCGTTACACCCCTATATATAATGTGTATATATAATGTTTTCCTTGCCTAAGACAGTACTGTATGTATAAAAATATATAATATGCATATATATAATAAAATAGCAGACACAACAGCTATTCATATATCTGAACTATTTTAACAGTACTACTAAACGTTGAGAAACCCATTAAATGTAAGATAATTTACAAAAGTTCCTGCCCTTAGCCCAAATAAATTTGTTTCAGTTAACTTAGAAATCGGCATCATTCAAACAATTATCACACAATGTCATGAAATGCCCACCTGTGAAATTCTTCAATTATTTCTCATGGCCTCTAGCTCAGCAATACATCATGTGATAAACGTAATCCATTCATGAAAGAATTAAAAATGTTGTTGAGGGGGAAATTAATTGAAATAGTCATTTAAAGCTGTGATGGACTCACCATGTAGTATCTCCAGAACTGGTGACAATCTGACTATCGTCCAAAAAGCGACAACATGACAAATAACCTAGTTTGGGGGGGAAAAAAAAGTGTAAAAAAACCACTTCATCCATGCATGATGGATATGGCGATTAATGATGCTAATATTGCTGTTGACAAGGTCTACCTGTGTGTCCAGGCAGTTCTCTGGTGACTCTGACGTTGCCCTCACGGGTTTTAAGGCTGTAGATTGAGCAGATGTTGTCCAGGCCTCCACAGGCAACATAATTCCCTGAAGGAGCGTAGGCGCAAGTCATCACCCATGATGACCTTAATGGAATGGCATGCATCTGGAAAAAAAAAAAAAAGTTGCTATTCCCTTTTTTAATACAGAATGAGACCAGTGCAGAATCTGGAACAGCATACTAAGCAAACAATTCTTGTTATTTTTGCCATGTAACGAAATGGTAAAAATAGTAATGCTAGTATATGATTTTGAATTCAGAACAAGGATTAGGATGTTCTACAACTCCACCTACAGGTTTCAAGCAGCAAGAGGCTAAGTTGGATATATAGCACATCCTATCTTACCTGCAAACATACAGTATGCATGTGTAAAGATATATATACTGTATAGCAAAACTGGGCTACATGACTGTTTATATCATTGCAAAAATATAACTTTTTTTATCGCACTGCTCATGCATACAGAATAGTATAACAAAGTGATTTATACAGTATATTAACAAATTGCAACAGCCTGATTTGGTTTATTTCATCACCAAATGTAAACCGCATTATCACCCAGCTCTCATCTTTGCAACAATGTGCATTGTGAAAAGTGCAATATTTAACTTGAATAACTATATGATTTTGTGCAGACTACCCCACCCACTTTGATGGCTTTTAAAGTTAATGGTATTTGCATTATAGTTAAAAAAAAAGTTTAAGTGAATTGAATTTTAACACTGACTTCATAGTTTATTATCCTTTAAAAATGACGGATCAATTACACGGGAAGATCTCATTCATACATCCTTTAACAACTGTGCTTTTTATATCTATATTCACTTGTTGAGCTGGACAAACCTTGTTTGTGGTGTAGCTGTCCCAAATGATGAGTTTGCCATCTTGTGACGCACTAACTAGTAACCTTAATGTAAAAAAAAAAAAACA
The DNA here is from genome assembly GCF_988280905.1 of Pimephales promelas. Classification (NCBI taxonomy): domain Eukaryota; kingdom Metazoa; phylum Chordata; class Actinopteri; order Cypriniformes; family Leuciscidae; genus Pimephales; species Pimephales promelas. The sequence goes on along the minus strand of NC_142773.1, from coordinate 13,060,595 downwards.
CAAACACAGAAAAAGGGTTAAAGAATAAACCTCTGTTGATAATACAAAATGTCACAGATTAAAAATTCAACACGGTGAACATGTAGAAAATGACTGCAGCTTATAATATGAAAACACATCATGGAACGCAAATGCTTGTGATAATATTCTTCAAATGACAAACACATGGCAGGCAACTATGGGTACAAACTCCAACCAACTAACAATTGCGTCTCCTCCCTAAAGCACTAGAGCGGACGGAGAAAAGGTGAACGACGGAGGGAGGAAAAGAGAGACAGGAGCAGAAGGCAGCCTTCATAATCCCAGAACACCCCTGGGTTGAGAGAGGCCTGCTGTATTATTCATTGAGTGTACACTGACAGAGCTGCAGGGTTCCTCTGAGAGGGCCCATCCTCCAGCCCCCTCAATCTCTCTCTGTCAACTGACCTGGAATCAGTGGCCCAGTGCATGGCATAGATTTTGGCTAAATGACCTCGGAGGGTCCGCCTTGTTCTCATCTGGATCCTTCCAACTGAATCCAGCCCAGCTGTAATCTGAACACACAAAAGAAATCCTCATTTACAGTGATGCCACAAAGCAAACAGACGCAATTTCAGAGTTACAGTGATCATCTTAAATCAACAGCAAGGACTGAAGTGAAGACAAGCAGAAATGATGACATCAGTCACAAAAATTGCCCGGGCATGGGTTGCACCGCACGTTTAAATTTTGATGGAGGGCTGTTTAATATTTCAGTGCACTTATGAGCGTGTTCAGCATGTACGTCAGTGGCTATTTTGCATGTCTGTTCTGGGCTCAGAGAACAGGAGAGTGGGAACCTCCATAGATGAGCTGGGTTACACCAGTGCCTCTCTCATGATGGAGGGGGGACCCAGCAGAGATGCTTACCTGGGACAGGCTGGAGTCACTGCATGCTTTCCTGGCATCCTGCAACGAGAACAGCAGCATGTCAGAGAGAGCAGTCTTTCTACTGAACAGGGCTGAGGAAGTGCATATAGAAGAACATCTGTTGGCCGGCACTCGGGTTCGTTTGAAAAATAACCAAAATCCCAGTAACCAAAGCTGATATTGTGCAAAGCAGGGCAACCAATATAAGAGAGGGGCACAGTTGTATACATAATTTAACAAAATACTTCCTTCAACAATGAAGAAACAGGACATTAATATTTATCTTCTTTTATAGTATATTTTTAAAGAGGTTACGCATATTTTATAGGCATAGGCAACAAATTGCTATAAATAAAATGCATCTCATGCTTGAAATCAGTCAATAAAACTACAATTACTACTAAACAGTACCATATTTAAATGTGTGGTTATTCTTAAGAATGTATTTTGGCAGTTATGCAAATTATAGATCCTACAGCTGTAAGAGTTTTAATATAGTAAAAAAAAACTTGTTCACAGCCCAAAAGAGGTTGAGAACCCTTGATTTAGATGGTTTCTGAAAAGGTAGTTAAATCTAGCACTAGGGAAAACTTCCACTTGATTACATCAGCTGTACAGGCACCGTTATTAACTGTCACCGTCCCACAGGTGGGACGTTTGCCACTATATTTTTAAAACAATAATATCTCAGTAAATACCTTAAATAATATTGACAAACTATATATCATTTGAAAGCTTACAATCTCTAGTTTCCATATTTGGTGACTGATTTTCAAAATATATTACAGAGGAGCCATAATTTATCAATATAAAACAAGAATATTTTCATACTCATAAGGCGTGTTCAGACCTTTATTTTAAAATAGCAGTAAACATGAAAAATCATGAAAAAATGGTAGATACCTCAGTTTGTTTTCATGCCAAAAGTTCAAAAGATAGAATCCATTCAATTATTTTGGAAAAAAAAGGTATGAAAAGTTTGAAATATCAAGAAAAAAATAATAAATTCACCATTTGTGACGTGTCAGCTAGCTATGACTTACATGCGTGTTCTTTTGTATGTGTTTCTTAGAGGTTCAATTCATATCAAAATCTGCCAAACTTCCCATGCTACTTCTGAATAGGATCTCTACTTCAGAAATTGTATGAAAATTGTGAAAATAATGGTTCATATCACTCAAAACACGAATTGAAATGCAGGCGCCCTTATATGGGCAGTAATGGAGTCTGATTGTGCCCTAGTGTAAATGTTTGGTACTGCGCTCAAACAAAATCTTACTGAAAGCTCATTTTTTGAGATATCAACCTAAAATTTGAAACACAACTTGTTCAGATTTTTGGCTTTGATATTTCTGCCATTTTAGACTAGCCCAGGTTTTGAAAATATATATTTTATGTAAAATATGAATAATTAATATTTTTACATTGTACATTTCCATAAACTCAAACTTCTATAACTTTTTTTCTGTTTCACTTTCTTAATTTATTTCACTTCTACAAAAATCTGCCAAATGTCTTCTTTAAAACAAGACCAATCATATGTCTATATTCCAAAGCATTCTTGAATTACAACCATTTAAGTTCGAAATGTGCATTTTCATGTCTATTCAAAAAAGGGGGGGTGACAGTTAACAGGTTAAAGGGATTCTCCACTTTTTTTTTGAAATAGGCTCATTTTACCACTCCCCCAGAGTTAAACAGTTGGGTTTTACCATTTTCAAATCCATTCAGCCAATTTTTTGATATTTAGAAGAATATCAGTGATCAAACAGTTTCTGGTCTCATTGACTTCCATAGTAGGAAAAAAATATACTATGGAAGTCAATGAGACCAGAAATTGTCTGGTTACCGATGTTCTTATAAATATCAAAAAAATCGGCTGAATACATTAGAAAACGGTAAAAACCCCACTGTTTAACTCTTGGGGAGTGGTAAAATGAGCCTGTTTCCAAAAAAGTGGAGTATCCCTTTAATGGCCATTGCAATTCATTAATTAATCAATATACTTATATACACACCACCGTTCTGAAGTTGGGTTGGTAAAAAATATGCGTATAAAAAAATAAGTCTCTCCTGCTCACCAAGGCTGCATTTATTTGATCAAAAATGCAGTAAAAACAATAGTACTGTCTATTTTATTAAAATGTAATTTATTCCTGTGAGGCAAAGCTGAATTCTCAGCATCATTACTCCAGTCTTCAGTGTCTTATCATCCTTCAGATATCATTCTATATGCTTTTATTCCAATATGTTAAATTATCTAAGATGTAGTATATTTTTGTGGAAACTGTGATACATTTTTGTTCAGGATTCTTTAATGAATAGAAAGTTTAAGAGAACAGCATTTATTTGAAATGTAATTCTTTGTAACCATGTAAAAGTTGTTGCCAACTATACAACGTTCCCACAGGCAAATTAATGTCATGTGACCCGTTGTTCTGACAAAAGTTTAGTCTTCTCACATTCATGGAGTCTAATGACGGGTATACTGTAAAATCCCAATTTAACTGAACCTCCGGCACGATTTTAACATCCACTGACCCAGCAGGAGATGACCATTTTCACTTTTTAGCACGAAACTCATTTCACATTGTTTATTAACTCATATTGCTTCTTCTAATGTTCTGCCCTCAGCAATGGCGCTGAGTCGGCAAATGCCCGTATGTGACGTCATGTGAGAACTATGTATAATCAATTTAATGGATCCTTGCTGAATTAAAAAAAAAAAGGTTGCCCCAAACTCTCGAAAGGCAATGTATGTACCAATATGTATGTTGTTGTGTAAAGAAATGTCGATTAGGGATGGGTGCATCGATACTGATCTATCAAAAGTATAGATACTCAACAAAAAAAAATAGATACTACGGTGTTTTTGTTTTTTACATTGATTTTTGATCAACAAGAATTGTAATGCATAGGCTTCAACATGCATTGAACTGGACAAATAAACTATAACGAATAATTGTGTAGTAGAACTATTTTTAGGCTCATCTGAACACAAGCAAACACTGCAAGGGAAAACCAATCAATCACGGAGAGCGTTCGCTCACTGCTGACACTGCATTCAAACAGCCCAAACATATTGCTTATCAGAGGACAGAAACATCTTTGAGGTATTTCACAATAATCAAATCAAAATTTAAGCTGACATAGTTTGTGAAGTTTCATATTGATCATGTTCTATCCTGTAACTAATGTAAAAATAAATCATACAGATTAAAAAGGTTACATTTTATGGATTCTATAAATGAACCATGGTTTTATTACAGTGGCCATAGTTCAACTAGAGTATTTGTAGATTTTCATGGTTACCACAACAGTAAACATTGGCGTATTGAATGATAAAATGACTTTCAAATATATTTATATCATGTTAAGTGGGTATCATAAAACATTTTACTCCAAGTAATTTAATAAACGTAATAATTTAAAGTTCTGTAGAGGCATCGTTATCGACGATACTGGCCTTTTAAAGTATCTGTATCGAAAAACAAAATAAGTGGTTTCGCCCATCCCTAATATCGACATGACCCCAGGAGCCATCCTTTGATCTGATTGGCTGAGCAGAAATGTTACGGGATCTTACGCTGATCTGACTGGCTGAGCAGTAAAGTTACGGGATCTTACGCTGATCTGATTGGCTGAGCAGAAAATTAACGGGATCTTACGCTGATCTAATTGCCTGAGCAGTAAAGTTACGGGATCTTACGCTGATCTGATTTGCGGAGCAGAAAAGTTATGGGATCTTACTCTGATCTGATTGGTGGACCAGATAAATTATGAGATCTTACTCTGATCTTATTGGCGGAGCAGTAAAGTTAATGGATCTTACTCTGATCTGATTGGCAGAGAAGAAAAGTTACAAGTAGTGATGCACCGATGTGAAAATTTGTGGCCGATATCGATAACCGATATTAACATTGCTGTTATGGCCGATACCGATATTTACCGATGTCGATATCCCTGTATAGAAAACACATAGCGAGGATTAGGGCTGCACGTCACGATATTGGTAAAAAATGACATTGTGATATTTTATTTTTCTGCGATATATATTGTGATATAAAAACAATTTCACCAGATTACTTGAATTGCTCTATTTGGAAAGAATGAATCATTCTAGAATGACTGGGGTAGTTTTGTCATGGAGTAAATCTGCATAGAAACTAATATTAATAGAATGTTAACAAAATTTGTTAACATTCTATTAATCTATTAACCTTACACTTTACAATAAGGTTCCATTTAATGTACACTTTAATAAATGGAACCTTATTGTAAAGTGTTTCCGATTTATGTATCTTGAGCTCATGTTGGACAGATCAGTTGTTTTAACCATTCATTAAAGTGAATCGGTTCAAAGGAGTCATTAGTTCGCGAATCGGATGCGTCATTAACGGAACCACGGCACACGTTGTGATTATCCAGGCAGTTTAGAACATCGCACGAGATTTGTCTCGACCTATTTTTACAGTCTATGGTCTCGACAGTCGACACAGAAAACATTTCATCAACAGATAGATTTTTTTGGTTTATTGAAAGTGTGGTTTCACAATTCACAACCAGTAGTTCAGAAGAAAAAAAACTTCGGTCTTCCGAGCTTTTACCGTCGTGTATTCTCAAAGATATTCAGTCAACTCAATTCATAAACATGCGGGAGGGAGGGAGGAAGAGAGAGAGAGCAAGACATTTTGAAGACGGCACGCGTGACCGGTGCTTTCACGCTCTCTTGTTCCCTCAGTTAAACAAGCGCAAGACATTTTGAAGACGGCGCGCAACCGGTGCTTTCACTCTCTCTTGTTCCCTCAGTTAAACAAGCGCAGCAGTCACTCATCTACATCACTTACCGGTCAAATATGGCTTTGGCGGGACAAAAATACGCATTAGGAAGGCTGGCAGAAAACAGCTCACCAGTTCCAGTCGTGGCTTGATGTTTAAACGCACTTGCGCTTTTAATACGCGTGCAAAAACAAACATCCCCGCCCCCACACTCACACCTACACGCACGTCAAATACACAGGTATGATCATCGGCCTGTTCACATCGGCCCTATTTTGACATCGGAACGATACCGATGTGTAAAAAATTGACCAAATCGGCCGATATTATATCGGCGGCCGATATATCGTGCACCACTAGTTACAAGATATTACTTTGATCAGATAGGCTGAGCAGAAAAGTTACGGGATCTTACTCTGATCTAATTGGCGGATCAGAAAAGTTATGAGATCTTACTCTGATCTGATTGGCCGAGCAGAAAAGTTACGAGATCTTACTTTGATCAGATAGGCTGAGCAGAAAAGTTACGGGATCTTACTCTGATCTGATTGGCGGATCAGAAAAGTTATGAGATCTTACTCTGATCTGATTGGTGGAGCAGAAAAGATACGAGATCTTACTTTGATCTGATAGGCTGAAAAGAAAAGTTACGAGATCTTACTCTGATCTGATTGCGCAGCTGCTCGGCCTCTTGCCGCAACTGCTCCAGCTCACTCATGGTCCTCCAGGTGTTTCACTCACTTCCCAGCGTTGATAATACTGAACACACAGAAAACACAAAGTCACATTAAGTAGTCAATCAAGGAAGTAAAACAGAGCACTCATGATGGATCAATAATGCAAGCCACTCACACAAACAATATTCATTAGAAACTAAGTCATGTCAGGTCACACAAGACACTGAGATGGAGCCTTTAGATACAATATGTGGTGAACACAGAAAGTGGTCCATCAATGTTTTCACAATACTGAATGGCTGTATCATATAATTCAGCGAAGGGGCCAAACCATCCTGCTATAGCACTGAAGAGCTGGGCACGCTCCGCTCCTTTGTTTAATGAGGGGCAACACTGCTTGGCACTGCCTACTAGTTCATTTCCCTAAAGATATTGCTAACAACAGCACATAAAAAGACAGCTACTCAAATTCTTTTAAACATTAAGAGGTTATACAGTATGATTCTCAACAGCCAGGGAAACAAAACAACACTCATTCAAAGGCATGTCAAATTAAATGTAAATGTAATGATATAAATGTATCAAATGTTTAAAAAAAAATTAATCTTGAAAAAAGTCAAACCAGCTAGTTCGGGCATATGAAAACCACTTTAATCCAAAATTTAATATATACATCCGGGCGACATTTATAATCCTTAATCCAGATGTGCTAATCTCTTATTTAACCTGTGACACGATAAACTCAAAATACGCAGTTGTAAATTAAATATCCACACAGGGATGAAAATTTAACTGTTAAATTTGTATTGGTCACTGGGTTTAATGCGATAACACTGATGTTCACCTACATTCCACATTATTTGAAGTTAGCCAACTGTTTTGACAACAAATAGTAGTAATATTACAAATTATTTAAAAAAAATACTTTTAGAATAAAAATGTAACACAAACTAAATTCTTTCTAACGTTAGCCAGATTATTTTCGAGCCGAGCATAACTTCTATTTCCGACACTTTCTCAGACTGTCTGATTGTCAAGGTTTGGAAATTATAATTTTAAAATGTCTATTGCAGCCTAACAGCAAATGCTGAGTAACTGAATATGACTTTGAATATGGTTTGACACCATATGGGAACACCCCTAGAGATTGTTCAGGACTACCCTGACCTCAGTGAAATCTCTACATTTCAGCATACGTTTTTTTGTTTGTTTGTTTTTTAGGGAAGCACAGTAGCATGATTGCAAGCAGTGTTGCTAAAAACAGGAAGACTACTTGTCTTAACCCTAGCAGCCAAATTACAGGAAAAGCAATGATCAGTATGCAGTTTAAACAAGATTTCCATCATAAAATATTGTAACGTTACATTAACTGACAACATTATAATATGAAATATTAATAACACACAAAAAGCGCAGGTTGATTTAAATAATGGAGCATCTTCTCAAGAGGGGGGGGGGGGAGTAAATCCAGCTAGTTCGGGCATATGAAATCTATTTTAATCCTACATTTAATATGTACATCCGGGGATTTTTAATCCTTAATCCAGATGTGCTAATCTCCCATTTAACGTTAACCTGTGACACTCAAAGCTTGTTAAAGCTTGTCGCGATAAACTCGTAAAACGCAGTTGTAAATTAAACATCCACATAGGGACAAACATTAAACTGTTAAATTTGAACTGGTCACCGGGTTTAATGCGATCAAACGTAGTGTGTAACAGTTAATTTAATACTGGTGTTCACCTAACAGTTACCGTACATTTCATATTAATCGAAGCTAGCCAACTGTTTTCACAACAAATTCAATACCACATGTTGCACGAGGCAGATACCTCTATATAATCCAGTATTTATGCGACAAAAGGTATAAAAGACCCTTTCTCTGTGGACTTGTCATCCGTACAGTTAACCGGAGAGTTTTTATGATTTGGTTAGTTTGGTTAGCACGGTGGCTAGCGAGCGGTGGCTGTATCATGTCAGTTACTCCAGACCACCACACAAACACAACTGACACATTACCTGATGTAAAAACACTACAAGATCCTCCTGCCGCGTGTAAGGGTTAGCAGACTTGTTTTCTTTTTCACGATGTTAGCGCGGTCATTTCGTTAAAATCCAAAACAAGGCATAGGGCGCCAAATTTACTAGATTCAAGGCAATTCACACAGCGATTACCACACCCATACTGATATTGAGAGCATGGCAACAATTGGATGGAGGGGGTGGGGGGAAGAAACAGTTCAGAGTTTTTAACAGAAGATATGCTGTCTTCCAGCGTAGAAATGAGTAAAATGTGTCTCTCGTTCATTTATATAGTATATTAGTATGAAGCTAATTTATTTTTATCAAAAGAGTTTGACATTTGTCTACGCCTACCTAATCAAGTCACCCGCGCTTGAAATGGTTCTGGCTATCAGCTTCCTCAATTATCAAAATGACTGAAGTAGTTTGATATATTTGGATGCAGTCACAGATTTGTAATAATACGCATGCATTAATTAGACTCGTAAAATATCAATGAGAATAGTGTGCTCTGCCATTTTAAAAGGCACATATTATAATAAATAAACAAATATGTTTACAATTATCTACTTTCCATAAATATTAAAAATTTATTTATTAGTTACTATTTTAGCAAACTTTCTTTATTTTTTTTTTTATTTTTTTTGTAAGTAAACCTCGTCACAGCATAAGATTCCCACCTATTTAAAGCCACAGGATACACTGGGTGGTTGCCAGTTTGCCACTTCGAGAGACAATCAATTTCAGAGCCAGTTTATTTAAAAACTATTTGGCTAACGGGTACGTGAGTTATTCGGAATTTAATTTTAAAGTTAATTATCATGTGATATTTTGGAGCAATATACGAATAAGTATTAGGCAATAGTGGCAGGAATGAAATCATCTGTGGCAATCCATGGGTTAAGAAATGCAAACCACACACTCACTGCTTCATCATCTCACACTTGCTGATCTAGAAACCCAGTCAAATTAAATAATTAAGTTACAAAACCAGTATTAAGTGACATTTAGTCTTACCTAGTATGTTGAAGTCCACCAGTGAGAGGTTGGTCAGTGGAAGCACACGGCTCCCTCTGTAGTGTGTGAGTGTGTGTGCGCGCCTGTGCTGATGGGAGCACTGGCACCGGGATAGGCAGTGGGGACTTTAGTTAATGGCCAGCACATCTACACTGAGAGCTGGTGGTGGTGACAAGGTGGGGCTGGATGGGGGAGGCTGAATACTGAAAGTGGGAAGATGAGGTCTTAAAGAGACAGCAGTTGTCACTGTCTGTTCATTTGGTCAGTGTCGCAACCGAGTAGGCCTACGCGTTAAACAAATCAAACAAGGACTGTCCTTTGCATTTAATTATTGACCATTTGTTTACATTTTGGGCGCATGCACAAAAATCACTGAATGTAGGATATGTACAGCAATGAAGGGCTGTCAATAATTTATTAAAATGGAAAGCTTTTCTATTTATTCCATTGTCAACATTGTCATTTCAAGTGCTTCACTGAATCGCTCTCTGTTTATTATGTTCATGTTTACCGACGGATTTCTGTTGAATTTGGTGATCAAAACATGCCTATTAGCTTCTCATTCATTGCTCCACTGGATGAACATCTGCATTTATGTATCGCATTTCAATGAAAACTGTTCAGAAAGACAACCTTGACAGTCAAAAGTCAAATTTGGGGCTGAGAGTTTCCTTCCATGAGTCCATGATCCAAAGGTTCTGACATCAATAAAGTTATTCCGGTTACAAAGGAATTATTTTGAGCCACTATTTATCTGAGGATGATACGAAAGGTCATGAAACATGACCCTGTTAAGACATCCACCTCACATTCTCAGTTACCTAAAATCATGAAGAAATCTATAAGTTAATTTAAGCCAGTTTCCTTTTCAACCACATGGCTTTATTTTCAGAGCCTTGAAAGATGTCTAACATTTCAAGTCATGGTGAAAAGACTTGAAAATCTAATCTGCTCACTGTACAGGTAAAACTCGAAAAATTAGAATATCGTGCAAAAGTTCTTTTATTTCAAAAAATCAACTTAAAAGGTGAAACTAATATATCATATAGTCTCATTACATGCAAAGTGAGATATTTTGCTGTTTTTATATTATGTTATTTGTTATAATTTTGATTATTATGGCTTACAGCTAATGAACACCCCAAATTCAAAATTAGAATATTGTGAAAAGGTTTTCATAGCTGTAAGCCATAATCATCAAAATTATAATAAAGAAAGGCTTGAAATATCTACACTCACCTAAAGGATTATTAGGAACTCTATACTAATGATGTGTTTGACCCCCTTTCACCTTCAAAACTGCCTTAATTCTACATGGCATTGATTCAACAAGGTGCTGAAAGCATTCTTTAGAAATGTTGGGCCATATTGATAGGATAGCATCTTGCAGTTGATGGAGATTTGTGGGATGCACATCCAGGGCACGAAGCTCTCGTTTCACCACATCCCAAAGATGCTCTATTGGGTTGAGATCTGGTGACTGCGGGGGCCATTTAATGCAGTGAAGAAACACATTTGAAATGATTCAAGCTTTGTGACATGGTGCATTATCCTGCTGGAAGTAGCCATCAGAGGATGGGTAGATGGTGACCATAAAGGGATGGACATGGTCAGAAACAATGCCCAGGTAGGCCGTGGCATTTAAACAATGCAAAAATTGGCACTTGGGGCCTAAAGTGTGCCAAAAAAAAAACATCCCCACACCATTACACCACCACCACCAGCCTGCACAGTGGTAACAAGGCATGATGGATCCATGTTCTCATTCTGTTTACACCAAATTCTGACTCTGCCATCTGAATGGTAGAAATTGAGACTCAGACCAGGCAACATTTTTCCAGTCTTCAACTGTCCAATTTTGGTGAGCTCTCACTAATTGCAGCCTCTTTTTCCTATTTGTAGTGGAAATGAGTTGTACCCGGTGGGGTCTTCTGCTGTTGTAGCTCATCCGCCTCAAGGTTGTGCGTGTTGTGGCTTCACAAATGCTTTGCTGAATACCTCGGTTGTAACGAGTGGTTATTTCAGTCAAAGTTGCTCTTCTATCAGCTTGAATCAGTCGGCCCATTCTCCTCTGACCTCTAGCATCAACAAGGCATTTACGCATACTGGATGTTTTTCCCTTTTCACACCATTCTTTGCAAACCCTAGAAATGAAAGCTACTGTGAAAATCCCAGTAACTGAGCAGATTTTGAAATACTCAGACTAGCCCGTCAGGCACCAACAACCATGCCACGCTCCAAATTGCTTAAATCACCTTTCTTTCCCATTCTGACATTAAGTTTGGAGTTCAGGAGATTGTCTTTACCAGGACCACACCCCTAAATGCATTGAAGCAACTGCCATGTCATAGGTTGATTAGATAATTGCATTTATAAAAAATTGAAGAGGTGTTCCTAATAATCCTTTGGGTGAGATATAAACATAACTTAATATAACATAATATAATATAAAGGCAGTTGTGGGGTAACATTACAAGTAATGCAACTTAAAAAAGTAATCTGATTACATAAGTAACGAGTAAAGTAATGCGTTACTTTTAAATGTAATGAGAAAAAAAAACATCTCTTTGACCTCGCATACACATAACACACTATAAACTTCTATAATTCAATGTTAGGCTGTATAGATGAGTCAGTCGGAACCAGGAAATCCTGATGTACTCGTTACATCATAAAAAGAATGGCATCTATATTAGTCTTTCCCACAGTCTGCCGGATCCAGGCCATATCCAGATCTGATGAAGGACCTTCGCCTGGACAAAACGACAACGCAGTCCTGAAGTGTCAACTGTGAAACCCTCCCTCCCATCCCTTACCTCTGTACAGATAAAAAGTTATATATCGCTTCACGGGATAATTTTGGTTCACATGGGTATGTGGAAGCGATCAATAATTCTGTATTATACATATTTAAGGCCAGACAAGTAGCTTGTTGAGGGTTGGTTTGTAAAGAAGAACTACAGGCCTGTGCACATATATATTAAACGTGCATTCAGTACCTATGGACTAAACACTAAGCCATCTGCGTTTTCGCAGGTTTGTGTTTTTGAAGTTTGTGCAGAGATAACCTTTTTTTAAGGTTTTCACCTTGGAACCTATTTCAGGGTTTTCATTCTTGAGCCGCCATGCACTGTCGTTGTGCGGATGAGCGGGCCAGAGCACATAAAGGGTTTTCAGATAGAACGGTGTCATGTTAGCGGCCCCTATGTTAACAACTAATGATCTTTGCGACAGATGTGATTAAATCAAAACTAACTTTAGCTGGACAATAAACTTTACTCTAGAGCTGCGGTAAAGCCAAAACAATCGTTGTTACTGTAATGGCAACGCTTCCTACAGTCCTGTCACCCATGTACATACTATTATAGTAATTGCAATTACTGGGTAATAACTAGTTACTAACTCAGAACCTACCCCTAACCCATGTACTTTCTAGGTAAGTACACGTAAGTACTGTACTGTAAAAGGAAGCGTTTCCGACTTGACTCAAATGTACAACTTAGTCACGATTAAACCTATATCAAAATAAAGGTGTTGTTTATTAAACGAAGCAGCCTCGGGTAATCCAACAAGAGGTAACATCAACGAACAGATCGCATAGCACAAACACCAACAACACCGGACAAAGACAAAGGAAATGAGGAACTGAAATATTCAATGATAACAAGTTATTTTTTCAAGTTACTTTGTTTTCCCATTTATTGACTGGCATCTATCCTGTGCCCATGAGAGAAATCGTAAGTGTGCACGCTGTGGAATCATGTCTATAGTTCTAGATTAAATGTTAGCATTTACTCACTTCGTTTAAAAACATTGAAACGCAAACCCAAAATATAACGCACACCTGCAATAATCAGCCTAAATATGTTAAATTGCACAAATATACTTTATGTATTTAAGCAATTTCTTTAATTAAGCAATTTGCTGCTGACCTTTGGCGATCCATTTCATGCATACTAAAAAGCAAAAATGACTTTAGATAAACATCATATTGTATTCTTTTTTTGTTTTTATTTCTGTAGTAAGGCCCTGTCCCAAACGGCACTCTAAACACTCGCGTTCTTCCTACGAGTCTGCACTTCCGTGACGTCACACCGCTTTGACAGCCGATAAGAAGCTCGCTTCAGCGTGGGCTGGGCAAAAGTGCACATCGAGGGCACATATCACTACAAAGGGGGCGCTAACGAGCACCCTTTTGAGACCTAAAAGGACAAATGGGACACCCCAAGGTCTCCTTGACTAAATGGACGCGCGCCAGCCATTGTCAATGCATAAGCAGTGCATATGAAGTGTGCATATGATTTGCGACAGGGCCTAGGAGTATTGAGCTTTCTTCTGCATCCCGTTCTTCTGGTATATTTGAGCTGCGCCCTCTACTGTACAGACATGAATTTGCTTATAAATTCAATTTCACTTTTGGTGTGAAAGGGCCTTTGCATTTGCTAAAAATACAACTTTTTAAAAAATAAAAATCAAACAAGCAAACCCAGCCCGGATGAAAAAAAAGAACACAATTAGTTACTTTTTTAGGGAGTAATGCAACAATGTATATGCATATTATTGTAATATCTATAAAAGTGACATTTAGCCCAGACAGTAGAAAGCAGTGTTCAGCATGTGCCTGTGGGGGGTGCTCTGGTATCATCATATCTAGATCATTTAAAGGTTAGGGACCACCATGTGCTTAGTTTTGAAATGGAAAAAAAAAGAGACACATAATATTTCAGTTCTTCTAAAATACAGCTTTAATAAATAGGTTATAAATGCATCTTGGCTATATTACCTGTTAATGTAGGAGAGATTGAAAGATGATACTTGATGGGTAGACATGCATACATTTTATGACTGTTCATTCCATGAAATAGTCTATTTTACATGAATAAAAATGAAATACATTTTCCTTCTGCTATTCTACAATTGTAATTATATTTATAGTTACATGACAGCTCTGAATATAGCAAAACTAGTGTGATTTTCTACAAGACGAGTGTCATTAATGCCCGCATACTGTGCTCATACATGCCATGTGATTTTAAATATTGTCACATATAGTATGCTTAGTGTTAGAATTTTGCTCTATGTCAAAAAATGTAGATTAATAGTAGTTACATTCACTTTTAAGTAAAAAAATCTGGAAAATCTGTTTTCTGTATCACATGCAATCACCAGATTTTCCAAATCTTCAGTAATATTTAAATTGTAGATGCATCTAATGAAGCAATTTTCTTAGTCTTTGCCCAAACTAAGTAATTAAGGTTATTAATGTTATTTATGTCTTTAAACACTGTCTCATTCAGTGCCCTTCAATCATCTCAGCTCACTCCAATTACTTTGACGTTAACTAATAATGCATAGAGTTAAAATGATAGACAAATAAGGACCCCCACTAAGATTTTTGGTAAATTTAGCAACAACAAAAAACAACAACAGCAATGCTGGTTTGCATAGTTATTTCTTCAAAGAAAATATCCAGCCTAAAACAATACAAAGGAGCTGAAATAATAATGTTCTAACACATGGCTTTTTTCACCATAAACTATATACTGTACATATGAACGATAAAGGGATTTCAGTCTCATCAAATGCACTTCAAAACTTTACCAGGCTCAACGATTCGACTGTATGGCCAAGATGTTGTTGTTCGTAGATTTTGTGAATGTATTCGGTCCCCTTTGAACGTTTGGGCTAACAGTCTTAAATGAACTCGCTCACTTTCAACATGATACTGCTTTAGCAGTGACCTTTCATGCAGAGGCTTTGAAGTTGCTCCCCGCCGAGCCCTGATCCAGAATGCCCCGGAGCACACAGCATTAAACGGGGCTTGCTGGAAGACAGATGGCCTGGGGAATACGCCCTGCCCGCACACCTGGGTATAGATCATCCTGAGTCAAATTCAGCTAGGCTGCAACCGAAATCGCATACTTCCTTACTATTTAGTATGCGAAAAATAGTACTAAGTACTAAAAAAGTAGTCAAAAAGTTCGACCGAATACTTCCGGCGAGACTCTAAGTGTGCATTCGATGGGCACTTAACTATCCCATGAGACCACGGGATTTGTGAATGACAGTGAAGTGACGCAACTTATACTGGCAGGTCACATGACAATGGCAACACTGCAGATGTAGCATGTCCTGATTACGTTCATACTACAGACTGTTTTTTTTTTTCCAATATTGTCAAATTATTCTTTTTCCAAAATAAGCACCCATGCAATTTCAGAAGCAGCCCTAGTGTCATTCCTGAACTGACTGGCTATATGGCTACACTCTTTTCAGCAGAAAAACAGTGCCACCTTGTGGTAAGGAATGTGAACTAGCATTGTAAAATGAACATGGAAAAACACAGGTTCTTGAGATCTCAATTGACCATGATAAGATAGCTAGGTTCTTTGAAGATTAATAATCAATTCGATATACTAAAGAAAATTCCTCCTATATTCCCCAACAAGGTTTGGTTCATTTTTCTCAAGTATACAAAGTTAGATAAGCTTAAAAATGTTAGTGAAATATAACCAACATCAAGAAAAGGTGCTTTTGCGCTCACTTTCTGGCATTTATTCCTCTAGTTTCAAAAACCTTCACTTACCGGTTCTGTTTGTGCTCTATAGAATATAAACGCTGTCTTCAGGGGCCTCTGAAGAAAGCAAAGGCTGCCCATAAATTCAACAAAAATAGCTGTGCACACTCTGCATATTAAATATTGACATCTCGTATTCACTCGAGCCAAACTTTGTGCCTGCTGTTAGTGAATAATAGATTTCACAGGTCCGAGTCTCATCACATGTCCATGTTGAAGGCCCTCATTAGGAGGTCTAGATCTCCCACGCTTGCTGCCTGGAACAGTTCTGGCTGGTCCATGAGCGAGAGGGCGATCCGCAGAGCGGCCCAGATGTTGCTGGACACTGCCTGATGACTCCTGCTCTTCCTCTGCTGGTGCAGAGCGGTCAAGAAGTTACTCACTGCCTCCCTGTGAGAGGAAAGGCAGAGGTAAAACATTGAGTGCCCTATCATACGCTCGTCACAACGCAAGTGTTGTTATCATTTAACGCAGTTGTCATTTTCACGTCCTGTGCCACGTTGTTTAAATAGCAAATGCATTTGTGCGCCCATGGGCGGTTGGTCTGAAAACGAAAGTTATTTTGAGGCAACTGAAATAGACTGCGCCATTGACCAACTGACACCTGGTCTGAAGTCAATGGCAGAATAAATGTTTTGTTACTTAAACTTATTACACACACAGGGAAGCGCAGTAGCACACTTAACGCCAACTGCTTAACGCACCAGTGGGGCTCGACAGCCTTTTAGACAAACGGGTCGGCGCGTATGGTTGGGTTGCGGAGAGTTCAGGTTACGGAGAGTTTGTGAGTTATAACGGAAATCATTATGAACATCAGCTATGCTAATTATTTCCCATCTGCCTTTCTGCTGTTATCTCGGGACGCTTGTCCCGAGAAAAATGGCGTTCGTCAGGTCCAGTTTTGTGTCCAGCCTCTCACGGGGATTTCGGATGCCCCAACGCCTGTGATGAGACGACTCAACGCCTGTGAAGAGACGACTCAACGCCTGCGATATGTTATGGCGCCGTTTGATTCATAAACAATATTTATATTTAATATTTATATTTAAACAATATGAATGTAAGCCAGAGGAGAACTGGCCCCCGACTGAGCCTGGGTTCTCCCAAGGTTTTTTCTCCATCCAATCTGATGGAGTTTGGTTCCTTGCCACTGTCGCCTTGCTTTTGGCTTGCTTTGAGCTTGCTCAGTTGGGGTTATTTAGTGTTTAGCAATGTTGTTGATCTGTGTTGTGCTACTTTCATGTTATCACTGTGAAGCTGCTTTGATACAATCTGTATTGTGAAAAGCGCTATATAAATAAATGTGACTTGACTTGACTTGACACTTAAAGGGATACTCCACTTCTTTTGGAAATAGGCTCATTTTACCACTCCCCCAGAGTTAAACAGTTGAGTTTTACCGTTTTCGAATCCACCCAGCCGATTTTCTGATATTTAGAAGAATATCAGTAACCAGGCAGTTTCTGGTCTCATTGACATCCATAGTATATTTTTTTCCTACTATGGAAGTCAATGAGACCAGAAACTGTCTGGTTACTGACATTCTTCTAAATATCAGAAAATTGGCTGTACGGATTCGAAAACGGTAACTGTTTAACTTTGGGGGAGTTGTAAAATGAGCCTATTTCCAAAAAAAAAGTGAAGAAATGTAAAAGATTGTTATTATGTACTGTACATAAAGATATGGTGGAATACGGCTTGTCCTGTAGATGTTCTGTTTCACGCTTTAAACTCGCGCACTAGCAGATCCGTTTCGAGAAGCGTTCAGTCTTTCCACTTGTAAATTCCATCATGTAAATAGCGAATCTGCCATTTTACGCCCAAAACACCCGTTACTCATTAAGAGAATAGAGACAACCCTTTTAGACCAACTATTTTTCCCATCATTAAACTAGCAAAAGTGGATTCGGACACGACCTAAGTGCACTTGTGCAGTGCGGTTTGGACCATGTGCTTGGATCCTTAAAGTAGGGCCCTGAAGTTTCAGCTTGTTCAGTCTGCTTTAGTGTCAACACTAAGGAGACATACAGCTTATATTAACCCTTGCTCATTGGTTCGGTTCATTACCGATGTGCCCCCAGGTTGATGCAGCTGATGCCGAGGTTGTATCTGGAGCGGATGAAGCCTGGCTGGAGCTCGAGAGCTCTGGTGTAGGCCTCCACTGCCTCCTCACTGCGGTCCCCATTCGCCAGTGTGGCCCCGAGCCGATTCCACAGGAGATAGTCCTATGGAAACACACAGAATTGGCAGAGTAAAGGTCCATCTCGGACAGGGGTTTTCCAGCTGGGTTCCAAGGGGTCGCAAGGTAGTACTACTAGACGGTCTACGGGACAATTTCAGAGAAAAAAAACATGTACATTTTTTTATTTTTTTATTTTATTATATTATATTATATTAGATATACAGTTATTTTTTCTTACAATAAAGCAAAACATTACAATAATTATAACATTTCACATAAAAACAGGTAAAACTACCATAATTGAGATTTGTATTTAATTTTTTTTAAGTTTAAAAATTAAACTCACCTTATAATGATAATAAAATAAGATAAAACTATTATACATAAAACTATTATACATAAAAAAAGGAAATTAATATTGATTACAATTAATTTAAATATAACTTTCATTTAAAAAATACTTATTAAGTTGTCTTCCTTAAATCTATTGGTTAATGTGCTCCAGAGCTTAATTCCAGGCATAATTGTCAATGCTGCATTCCCCATTGTCTTTCGAATGTTGCTGGGAACCTCCATTAAACAAGCCACAGATGATCTCAGTGTTTCCGCAGGCACATCATTTACGAATTAACATTATAACTTGGTCATTAAAATTAAAATCTTTTTTTTCAAAATGTTCCATTTATATTATGCATCTTTATTATATATATATATATATTATATTATATTAGTAAGAAAGAATAGGTTAGAAAGATTTAATAGACTGCATTATTTTGATATATTTGTTTTAAGTGTATTAAGTGTTCGTCTATTAATCCTTGTTGTGTTTTTATTGGGGGTTTTTTCTCTTGCATTTAGCTTGCTCAATAGGATTGGTTAGGCAATATATTATCCATAAAGTTATTTCTATCCATAAATATTTCTATTAAAGTTTATACATTTAACAGTGGATATAAACTATACCCACTATCAACACAATCGCTTGTGTGCGTTTGCCGCGGCTCTCACGACTGGATTTACTTCTGTTGTCTTGTGTTAATAAATGTCCACTGCGCTCGCATCCAACGCCTCTTTTGTCTGCAGCAGCCACGTTACAACTGCACTACAGTACTTCATCTCTGTGCCTGATTTAAAACCTACAGAATTCTAGATCTAACGAGTCGCAGCGGACGAAAAATAACCGCCATTTGAATCCTTTCAGTCAAATTCAGTGATGCAAACAAACATCAATGACAGCTTTGACTTGTCATTGCTGGCAAATGGCCATGGTATAAGCAGCATAATCAATGCCTAGCTGTGCTTTAAATGATCTGAATGGACTCTGCTTCGCGTCAGGCGCTTCTTTGCCTCCACATCGCGCATTAAAATTAACATTAACACTATTATATCAACAAAGCTAAAAGTGGTGAAACTAAACATTTTCAGTTATCCATTGGTTATCAAGGTAACATCTCAGCCTACTAACTGCCTGGTTAAGAAAAGCAGTTTTGATTAGGAAATCATGATTAAACTGTACATGTTTTGATCAGGAATTGAAGAAGGGGGTGATCTTGCACCACAATGGCGCATCATAATACATTATTTTCAACATTTCAACAGAACCCTGCACCCAAATCAACGCAAACTACTAATTTATTATGCATTACAGATTGCTGTATAATTTTTATAACACACCCAATGCAATCAGGACATCTTGGAGAATCTAAAAGATCTGTAGCGTTAAAAAAATGATGAATAGGACTTCCTGGCTTACCTCCGGCCGGACAGACAGTGCAGCATTGAAGGCGTCCACAGCTTTGTCAAACTCTGAACTGAGGTTGAAGAGCACACCCAGGCCTGTCTGGAGGTCAGGGTCCACCCCTTCAGTGCTCTGCACTGCCTCCTGGTACAGCTCCAACACCTCCACCAGCTGAGAGCTGCACACAACACACACCATGAACAAGGGCAGGGCCATATGAGGACATATATCATGGCGAAGGCGAAGATATAAGCTGTCAGTTGATAGCACATTCTAGGGCCAGGTTTTATGGCTGGGACGCTCTCTTTCTGCGACAGTGGAAAAGGCTTTGCTACATTTTGATTGGATCTTGGTGGACTAGCACAAACAAATGTCCAACACCACCAGATAGGCATGCTAGGACTGACAGACACCTCAAACAAAGGAGGGTTTCCACAGGCAGTTTCGGCCCTGCACTCATCTACACTCATCCCTAAGGTTTAAGCCAACTGCAATAACAATTAGGACATTTTTGGTGCAACAGCAGTGGTTCAAACAATTAAATTTTCATTTGGAACAAATCCATTCATAACTATGCTTGGAAACCTTAAAACTGATGTAAATACACATTAATTTGAGCCTGGGTTCTCCCAAGGTTTTTTTCTCCATCCAATCTGATGGAGTTTTGGTTCTTTGCCACTGTTGCCTTGCTTTTGGCTTGCTTAGTTGGGGGATATTTAATATTTAACAATATTATTGATCTGTGTTGTACTACTTTCATGTTATCACTGTGAAGCTGCTTTGATACAATCTGTATTGTGAAAAGCGCTATATAAATAAATGTGACTTGACTTGACTCAATTTAATATAAATTAATGTAAAAAATTGTGCTGGGCAACGATTAATCATGATTAATCGCATCCAAAATAAAAGTTTGTGTTTACATAATATATGTGTGTGTACTGTGAATAATTATTTTGTATATATAAATACACACACATGCATGTATGTATTTAAGAAAAATGTGTTATTTACTATATATTTTTGAGTAATATAAATGATGTGTACATATATACACAGTATATATATGCAAATATTTCTTAAATATGTACATGCATGTGTGTATTTATATACAGTATACAAAATAATTATACACAGTACTCACGCATATTATGTAAACACAAACTTTTAATTTGAATGCGATTAGTCGCAATTAATAAAAAACAACAACAAAAAAAACAAACCTTAGACAAATTCAGCTGTACAAATGAATGCATGAATGACAGTCCAATCTTTTTGCCAAAAGGCTAGAGCCCAACCAATAAAGGATTTTGAAGGCTGTTACCGATACAAATATTTTTTTTTGTTTTAAAATCCGATATTCTGATATATCGGCTGATATTTTTTATTTATTTATTTTATTTGAGAAACACGCAACAAAACATTAACAGATTTCCCTAACATTAGTTATATGTAGTTATTTTTGAGTTTTATCTAAAATAATATGATAATGCATTTTAAAAAGAAAATTGTATCTTTTATTGTTGCAACAGAACAGAGGAACCAAAGCTCATTAATGTTAACGTTAGTGGGCTTCCACTGATGATAGTGGCATTAGCTAGCTTTGTGGTAAGCTAGTCTAAGATTAGCCATAATTTAGCAATAGATAACGTCATACTGCAAATTGTAAAATCTACATTTTCAATATAACAGGCCAAGGAGAGACGATACGTCTCATTGCTATAACTGTCACGTACTATTAAAGAAATACTTAAGTTCAGTTACATTGTCAAAAGTTAAAAGGACAGTCAGTCAACTACTAACGTAACATAACAACATAACCGAATTATTACTAGCTGATTCCACTTCACTCTCAGCTTATTTAACAGCAGCAAAACTGGACATGATAGTCACAAATTTTGTCATGCTTATTTGAGTTAAGAGAACTGATGGGGATGTTCTTTTAAATGTTATTCAATGTATGTCTCATGATCAACTCACCATGAACACACTTCACCGATTATTTTTACTCGCGGATAACTGGTTCTCTCTGCCCGACTCTGACTGGGTCAGCAGTTTGCAGAATGTGTGGTACATTATACACAAGTGTTGCCAACAGGGACGGTGTAGAGTGCCCTCTGGTGGACAAACTATACAACTCCAACACTCATGACATGCTTGAAGCGTGTTTCGTTCGTTTTTATTTTATTTTTGAAATATTCATTTATCGGCCATTATAACTGCCAATAACCATAGTTTGGAAAATGCCTAATATCGTCCGATAATATCGGCCTGCCGATAAATCGTGGTCTGGCTCTACAAAAGGCTAAAACTTTCCAAAGGTATTCTGTTGGTCGTTTGGGAAGTGAGAAATGCACTGGAATGGAGAAGCAGCAAATTGCAATCTCCTCCTCATTGGAAAGGGATAAATGTACCCTTTCAACAGACACTCCTTTTCTGAGTCTCAGGCCTGTAAGAGGAGAAACAGAAACAGATCAACCGGTTCTGAATCTTCCATCTGGCGAGACAGGTCGTTCTGAGCCTCCGTCCCATTACAGGGAAGGCAGCAACAGATACACCCAAGTTCTGAATCTCTAACCTTCAAAGGTGAGACATTATCAGATACAATGTTTTGAGACTGGTTTTGAGACTCTGTTTTTGAGACTCATAAAGCGAAATATTCGCAATAACCAAAGCAGCTTGCCCTGAGTCTCTTTGCCAGAGAGACAAAAGCGGATAAGTCCTGAGTGTCTGGCCCAGAGAGGCAGAAGACAATCCGACATTTGCAACAAAGTTAAGCTCAGTAGGGCAATCCTTCACTTCAGAGCCTCTTCTGCATGTTCCAGATTTTAGGAGCCCTTTTTGTTGCTCCAGGAGGTCAGCATCCGGCAGAGCTTCGTGTTCAAGGCTGTTGAAACGTATTCTGGCTCCTATTCCCACTTCATTGTCACCCTTTACAACTAGGGGAAGACTTCACGACCATCGGACACTCGACCTTGTGGAACATAAATATCACTTTACCAATTCTCTTAGGCAATGTCCACACGAAGCCAGTGCGTTCCCTATCCGATTTTTTTCCTCGTTCTAAAAAAAATCCGTACAGCGTCGTCTCAAGAAATATCTGCGTACACACAAAACCACTGAAACCGACTGAAAAAGGTGTATTATGTATGCCAGACCAGTATGAGGCGCTGTAATTCTGCCACAGAGATACGCTATACATGGAGAAGAAGACTTTGAGGATGTGCATAACCTCGCGCGCTGCTGCCAACACGCAGCTGACATGTGATGTGATGACATCATCGCTTCACAAAATATACGGATTGGCTTACACGCGAAACCGCAACGGTGTCGTTTTTAGATTTATCCACTTAGGGACCCGGTTTCAAAAAATAGTGGTTTCACTCTCCCAAAACGCCAGATCAGTGTGGACGAAACGCCAATACGATAAAAAATGTATAGGTATACAGCGAATCGCGTCTTCGTGCGGATTATTGGCATTATTGTATATCATCAGTATATGATTCTCAAATTTGCATTAGATGTTATATAGCTGATGCTAGTCAATAACAAATAATCTTTCACTGTTTTATTTTTTTATGCATAAGGTTCTTTACATTATTAGTTTCAGAGAAATAATGTATCTTCCCATAAAATAACGTAACTCTGCCATACCCACACCCAACTTAATTACTATACAGAAGACATAAAACAGAAGAGGCTCTAAGTTAATGATATCTCACAAATCCTTCATATTGGTTAGATGACAAACTCCCTTCAGTTTACAAAATTGTATTTACTCAACAATCATCTTTGATTGTTATTTTACTGTTAAGGTGCAATTCCTTAGCTGGTACCTTGAGGTACAGTAGGAGGAGAGGTCATCTGACATTCTCACACACATCTTAAAGGAATAGTTCACTTTGAAATTAATTTTTGATATGTTTTAGCTTACCTCAAGGGCATCCAAGATGTATCCCAGACAGCAAACTGACATTGAATCAACGTAGAAACGACGTCTCTCATGACATCGAAACAACGTTGATCTGGCATTGTTTTGCTCATCGAATTAACGTTGAACCAATGTCAGACGTGGCATTCTTCAAAACTAAATGAAATTGGCAATAATATACTAAATGAGCAATTGGTTTGCTTTCAACAATGTTGATTTCAAGTTGATATTCTGTTAGTCTTGAAGAATGACGCGTCTGACGTTGGTTCAACGTTATATCGATGAGCAAAACAATGCCAGATCAACGTTGTTTCGATGTCACGTTTCCACGTTGACTCAATGTCAGTTTGCTATCTCGGATGTGTCTTTGTTTCCACAGTATTTTCAATTTTGACATTTTTCGGTCAAACCGTTGTTGTCTGTCAGTCATATAATGCAGGTATGGGGGCAGCCTCAAAGAGCATGCACAGAGAAGTCCAGATTAAACATGATTTAATGACTCGTAAATGTAAGTACACGTTGATGGCCTAAGACACGAAACGAGCAGTTTGTGTTAGAAAACGAACAGTATTTATATAGTTTTTACCTTGTTAACAGCCATCGAACTGATCTGAATCAGAAGTCCAACTGAATCGATCCAACTGAAGTGATCTCTCGCACGTCTACGTCACACAATGTTTACACAGAGATTTTGGGAGTTTTACCTTTCAATAAACATATTTAGATATACGGGAAATCACAATGGAAGACGATTTCAATATATCTAAATAGTTACTCTCGAAATCTCCGTGTAAACAATGCGTGACGTAGACGTGCGAGAGATCACTTTCGGCGTAAGTTTGGTTCAGTTGGACAACTGATTCAGATCAGTTTGACGGCTGTTAACAAGAGGTAAAATCTACATAAATACTGTTCATTTTCTCACACAAACCGAGTCATTAAATCATGTTTAATTTTGACTTCTCTGTGCATGATCTTTGAGGTGGACCCCCCAAACCTGCATTATATGACTGACAGACAACACCGGTTTGACCGAAAAATGTCAAAATTGAAAATACTGTGGAAACAAAGACACCTACATCTCGGATGCCCTTGAGGTAAGCTAAAACATATTAAAAATTAATTTCAAAGTGAACTATCCCTTTAAGTGACGTGACCAAAACGCATTATAAATTTGGTGCCACCAGTAAAAATTTCTACATAACAGATGCCTTGTATGAGAGAAAGTCTTATCATTTACAATAGAGAATTTGCTATATTGTTTCTGTCACAGTATGTACATACAGTATCTGTGTATCTTTTAGTAGTTGTGACTGCATTAAGTTATTGACATGTTGATGAAGAAACCTGAATGACTGAGAGGAATCTACAGTGAAATAAAAATTACGTGATCTAAGCCAGTGTTTCCCAACCCTGTTCCTGGCGGCACACCAACACTGCGCGTATTCTTTGTCTCCCTAATCTAAAACACACCTAATTCAACTCATCACCTCATTAACCCATCTGATTATGAGCTGATGAGTTGAATCAGGTGTGTTTGATAAGGGAGACAAAGAATACGCACAGTGTTGGTGTGCCGCCAGGAACAGGGTTGGGAAACACTGATCTAAGCCACACTATATCTCACAAAACTCACAAAATAGCCCTTATGCATATGCTTTATATATGGAGCATATAGACAATGATTCATGTGAGTGCATGTGGAGCGTACCACCCGAGAGTGGGGATGGGGGAGATGGTGGACCCTCTGCGGCTGGGCAGTGGAGAGCCATCCAGAGGGCTGCGGTTCTGGAGCAGGTGTCTGTATCTGGGGTTGTATCTGATCCAGCGGTGAAGAGCCTCACAGGCTTCCGGCTGCTGCCCTACGTTGGTCAGGCTCACCGCCAGAGCCATCAGGGCCTTCAGATTGTTTGGGTGCAGCTCCAAACATCTATTTGAACAAAGAAACACAGACCAAACATGGCAAAATAAGCGAGGGAGTGAGTTGCCCAACATGTTTCTTGATTTATTTTTTTTTTTTACTTCTGATTAAACCAACTACGTGAGTTTGGGACGGCACTATCTGTAGTCCAATAAATGGTGCACAAGGGGAGTGTTCCAAAAAAAATATTTGTACAATACCATTTGTTACCACTAATTGTGCAGATGCCCAGAAGCTTTGAAGGAATAGTTCACCCAAAAATGAAAATTAAGTCATTAATTACACAACCCCCATGCTGTACCAACCCCGTAAGGCCTTCGTTCATCTTCGGAACAGAAATGAAGATATTTTTGATTAAATTTGAGAGGTGGATCACTGCTACATAGGCTGCCTAAGGGATTGAAACTTGATGGCCCAGAAAGTCAACAAAGAAAATGTTTAAATATTCCATGTGAATACAGTGGCTCAAGTATAAGTTTATCAAGCGACGAGAATACCTTTTGTGCGAAAATAAAACAAAAATAACGACTTTATTCGACTATTCCTTTTCTTCCTTCTGGGCCTGAGACGAGAGATCAAGAGATTTCCACGACGCATGCGCGAGAATTGCGATCTTATTCTATGACTTCTTGTTTAGTTCTCGCGCATGCGTCGCGGAAATCTCTTGAACTCTCGTCTCAGGCCCAGAAGGAAGTCATTCTTCAATGACTTTGTGGGTCGTCAAGTTTCAATCCCTTAGGAGCCTATGTAGCAGTGATCCACCTCTCAAATTTAATCAAAAATATCTTCATTTGTGTTCCGAAGACAAACAAAGGTCTTACTTTGGTACAGCATGGTGATGAGTAATTAATGACTTAATTTTCATTTTTGGGTGAACTAACCCTATAATGCAATTTCCTCATGCATAATTTTACACGTTTGTGAACTTTAAAGGGATACTCCACTTTTTTTGGAAATAGGCTCATTTTACCACTCCCCCAGAGTTAAACAGTTAGGTTTTACCGTTTTCGAATGTATTCAGACGATTTTTTTATATTTAGAAGAATATCAGTAACCAGACAGTTTTTGGTCTCATTGACTTCCATAGTATATTTTTTTCCTACTATGGAAGTCAATGAGACCAGAAACTGTCTGGTTACTCATATTCTTCTAAATATCAGATAATCGGTTGAATGGATTTGAAAACGGTAAAACCCAACTCTTTAACTCTGAGGGAGTAGTAAAATGAGCCTATTTCCAAAAAAAGTGGAGTATTCCTTTAAACTTTTTGCTCCAATTGAGATTGTTATGGCCTTAATTTTAAAAATAAACAATTTTACAAATTAAGAATTGCAGAAACCCCGAAACTACAAATGTGACTATTTCTGCAGCCTTTCATCTAAACGATGTTTCATTGAATATGGGATTTAGGCAGGATTTAGGCAATCCTGCACATTGCACTTGTTAAGAAGATTCTGGTTTGTCGGAGTGTCTAGTAAGTGTGTAATACCCAATGAAAGGACATTAAAACTCTGTATTTACAACATTTTTCACCCTCAGCGAACAGAGCATTAATGCTCCTCTGGCATATATCAGATTCAAGCATAAATCACAAAACCCCTCATTATTGTCCACTCACCTCTGAAGACAAACAATGGCTGCCTGTTCATTCTCATTCTCTGCTTGTGTGGTGCCCAAAACCTGCCAAGCCTTTGTAGAGGAAAAAAAGCACTATAGTTTGATACATCACAAAAATATTACAGCAAAGCAGAAATAAAAAAGACTTGAATTGCTCGAAGGGCACTGTAAAAAGAGCGTTCAATTATTGGGGCTGCCAGTTTTCTAAAACATATTGTTGTTCCCTCTTCATTATGTGCTTGCCTAGTGCATTTAGTGCATTCACTCTGGGGACGTTGACATTTGACTTTAATGTGGTTTTGTTTAGAATTAAACAGGATCATATTTAAAAGCCATCCCAGAGGTTTGCGCCATCTGTCTGGCATCACTGTGGCTCATAAAGCATGGGAAATTTCATTAAATGTTTGATGGTGCTGACTGGGCAATAATAAAAGGAAGGCAGGAAGGACATGGATTTTTTGCACTGTCTGTCACACTAAGCTGTTTCATTGTTTGTGAGGTGATAAAACATTCTGAGTAGATTGAGTTGAATATATGACATTATAGTAATGTTCCAAATCCAAGTAAGCCGACAAGAGGCTAAATTAGAACGTTTTAACTATCAAATTATTAAACTTCTTAAACAATTGGACCCCCCATTTTCTACAAGACACCCATTCAAACGATTGGGGTCGGTTTTTATTTTTCTATGTTTTTTAATTAAGTCTCTTATCATCAGGATTACAAAAGAACGCTTGACCAATGAACACAAAGACTAGGCCCTCGAAAAAAGACACGAAATAAGAGCACATGGTGAGTAAACGAACACTCAATCTGTGAGATTAAAACAAAAGACAAATCATGGAACATGAATGTCCGAAACCCAGAAAGTACCCTCCCTCAAAGGCATTGAGGAATACCAAACACAAGACTGATACATCAAAACAAAATAGACACACACCAAGACATCACAAGACAGATACACACACCGACACAACAACAGAAGACAGACTGGGGTCAAACAATGACAGGTAGTGGAGGGAAAACAGGCTGCTGTTGGGGGGCACAGTCCAGGAAAGGTCTAGATGGTCCAGAAACCAGACAGATGACCAGAGAGGGAAGGGAGGCCAGGCCAGGGCAGGGCAGAGTTATCTGAGTTTTTCGCAGAACTACGCCCCCTCTGGTGACAAGCGAAACTGCAACCAGAGGTGTGCACGCTCATAGACCACACACACAAGCACACTTGCACAAGCTGTTCATAACCAAAGGACCATCAGCCGCACAAATATTTTGTTACAGTCATAATGAGGTAATAAAGTTATAAACTCATTTTAAGTATATGAAAGGAAAGGCATTTGAGTAAATTAAACACTTATGTGTGTGTGAGGGGAAAACGGGGGTAGTAGAAAACTTGAAAGCTTCCCGATGTTGACTCTCGTCTTATTCCGACGCCTGGCACTAGACAAAAGTTTTATTTTCTTTGTCTTACGTGGAGTTTGCGTTGGGGTTTTGGAATGAACTAGCCGGTCTCTTTGAATCAATCTTCTACTTTTGTCGAAAGTTGACTAAAGTTTTGTCGCTCAAGTTGTATTTGCTGATACGGAGAATGGCGGCGAATACACAAACCTGACATAGCCAGGGGAGAGTTAACATGCATGACGTCACACCCAGTCTCAAATTCGAGCCCGAATCCCTCTCATCTATTTTACTGTACAGGATTATAGAGGCGATCACAACAACAAGCATGTATAGGTTAGAAAAACAAGGGTATGGTTTTTTTAACATGAAATGTTGCATAATGCACCTTAAAAATTTTGTCTCAGTAGGCCACTTGCTAGGTTTAGGAACACAAATAATGTGTAAGACAGCTAAAACACACACACACACACACACACACACATACACACACACACACACACGCTCAATAAATGGGTTGCCCAGTTTGGGGTTCTTTACCTCTGAGTCCAGAGGGTCTTGTAAGATGGCTGCCTCTAACAGTAGTACAGAGCTGTTAAGATCCCCGTCCTTGCACTTCTGCAGCCCCTGTTCAAAAGCATTGGTGTAGTCTTTGTAAGGGTTATTGGTATGGAAGCATTGACCCTGTAAACAACAGAACCAAAGAACAAGCTTAAAGAAAACAAGCAAAACCACGATTAAATATCATGATGTTTTTAATAGAATACTTGAGCGCAGGACTCAAGCGTAATCCTTTCATAAATCTGGAGAGGCAGACGGTGGAGTGTTGATAATTGGATCATGCTGAGGTCTTTAATATTGCAGTGAAAAGTGCAGTTGGACTAATCAGTGGCGTGGGGAGAAGAAAAGGGCACAGGAACTCACACTACGCACTAAACTAAGTGACACTACACAATAAGACTCTTTGTAAGCTTGAAAGAAAATTAAAAACGATAATTTAATTATTTTTTCACTGAGACACATACTTTTTCTTAAGATGGTTTTAAAGTAAAAACCTTTTCTTAAAAATCATTCTTAAATCCCTAAAGGTTTTCAATTAATGGATGGTGTTGTTTCGAATATTAACCATGACAGAAGGAGCGTAAATGATTGCAACAGGTTAAGGTTAGACAGGTTCTTTAAAAAAAAAAAAAAAACTCTTTAAAATATTAAACGTTGCATTAAAATATGTGATGAAAACAGTATGCACACTTAAAATGATTATTTCAGTAATCTACAGGCAGTGCAAAAAGAGCTTTTGAGGTGTTTTTCATTCAGTGCATCTGAATAGATAGGCACTACATTTGAATTTGAAAATACTTCACGAAAGTTAACTTAAAAAGTATGTTCTATATCATGAATATGGGTAGTATTAATAAATTCCGGACGTACAACATTCGCCATGTTGTTTCTGTCACATAACCTACCGCATCAGTTGTGTCACTTCACTGCCATTCATGAATCCTCTCCCATGGCCTCATGGGATAGTAAACTGTCCATTAAATGCACACTTCAGAATTTCGCTCAAACTAGTAGGTCATCCAGCTACTTTTTGCCTATTGTTTTTCAAATACTATGTATGAGGACATATAACTCTGTTGGAAACCTATCAACTACATAGAAATGCCCTAGCATCTAGACACTATATTAATCAAAATCTGTTTCTCTAAAAAGGGATGCAGCATACTGTAGGTAGCAACTCAAAACAAATTTATTTATAAAGCACTTTCAAAACCATAAAAATCGACTGAAGTGCTGTAAATAGCATTAACACTCTCACAGTATTTA
Source organism: Pimephales promelas (assembly GCF_988280905.1). Lineage (NCBI taxonomy): Eukaryota > Metazoa > Chordata > Actinopteri > Cypriniformes > Leuciscidae > Pimephales > Pimephales promelas. Next base: position 13,030,024 of record NC_142773.1, on the reverse strand, counting down.
TAAGCATAAAATATCAACATAAAAAACAGCCATATAATCCGTCATGCTACATATCACTTACAATGATCAGACCCAGGCAAAAGCCAAGGACAATAGAAAAGCACAGTCGTTTTTGGCTATATCCGAACATTCTCTGCCTTTTTGGAAGCACACAATCATAGAACATAAGAGAGAATATTAGATAAAAGAGAACATTATCTGACATCTGGAGTCCATAACCTTTGAAGTGATAATCTACCCCTGTAGTCAGTTCTGTCGAATGCAATACAGTGGGCAGTCATTTTGAAACTCATGCGGTGGTGCGGAACAGCACCTTTGATTGGTTAACAATCAACAAAATGGCTTCTGCCGGTTAATGTTATGTACATGTAATGTTAACTACATCCACTCACTGACACTGTGTCCAAACCAAGTGCGATGCCATAAAAGCTCCTCTTTCCATGCTCCAGTTTTTGTCCCAATCAGTGTTAAATCAAATCTCTTTGGGCCAAAATACTACACCACATAAATATCTATTTAAGTCAAGAAACTCTAGCTATCACATCATTTCATCATCTATATGACACAAGCTGACTGGCCTCATTTGAGTGAACATTTAAATGCACTGGTTCAGTATTTGCTGTATAGAAACCCTCCACTTCCCCAGCTCCACCTGCCTAGATCTGCAATGGGCTTTATGTATGTCTGATCATGCAGCAGCAGATCTTACATGCTCATAGCTAGGGTTGGGTTCCGATATGGAACCGGTACCCAAGTAACCGGTAACCAGACTGAATCAAAACGCAGATTTCGGTGCCTCATTTCGGTGTCACTTAAATGCCTCAGCTGTGGGTTGAAATATTCACACTCTGGTTCTCCGAAACGGACGCAAGCATCATCCCCACATGTGATCGCTCATTAACCCTTTGATGCGTACGATTGTTCACACTAATTCAGATCGCGTTATCATCAACTTCTAAATTCAAACCTGTGTTCCCACGTTGTCTTATATAGACATAGCCCTGTTATATAGCCTATCACAACTATTCTGGGTTTTCAACCACATAAGTTTTATTTTAGGTTTAGACATTCAAATACACATAATTATTAGCAAAACAACATTTATAATTTGTAAAATACACACCGATGGCTATGTAAACGGCAATACCGATCCTTTCAATTATAAATTGTTGACGTGTTTAGATAAACATTGTGTAGATAACTATAAATTGACGTGTTCACAGATTCTGAATTGACGTGTTAACAGATTCTCTGAACTGCGGTGTTTAGCCTACTGACATTGTGCGCTTATTGTGCGTTATGGATCAACTAACATAAATGATCATTATAAAGGTTTCTTAAATGACAAACCACATTCACTCATGTATTTAAGAAAAAAAATATCAGTCAAAGACTGACTATAGACAAAAAATATATAGGAAAAGAGAAACAGCTTTATTTTACATTCGGCTATATTATATTATAATATATTAAATACAGTATGTGAGCTGAGCATTAATTTATAGAGAAAACACATTAGGCAAGCGGAATGCAAGTACGATGTGATGACGTCACAAATATACGAATTAACGTATGACGTATCTAGCGACATTTAAACACATTTAACCAATATTTATATATATAAAACAGTTGGGTCTGGTCGAACAATGTATCAATTACATTCAGATTGAATTATATTGGTAATAGAAATTTACTTAATACTAAAAGAAGTTGTGTGACCTCTAACAAGTTCTTTTTAATCTGAATAGTGTGTGGAAACCACTTGAGTTTTTCCACAAACTTGTCCCAGCATCAAGAACGCAACTAAATGCTTTCAAGCGCCTCCATACTTCAAAAAAAACCCCCCGAAAACTAGTTTTAAACAGGAAATGATGGAATATTTATGTACATATTTACAGAGAGTCTATTTGCATGGGATTAATATTACCTGAGGTAATTTTTCCAAACCTTTTTACAGAAGGTAAAAGTCACCGTAAACATTACTGACATTATCCGTAATGATTACTGAGAAGTCATATTCGAACGGGACTAAAATCTATGAGAAGCTCTGGTAATTATTAGTTTGCCCCACTTCTCCATAGCCCTATTTGCATGGGATAAGTATTACCTGGTGACCTCTAGTCATTTGTAAAAATTGCAGAGGTTGTCTGTGATCTTAATCACGTGCGAATCGGCCATATCTGTAATTTGGCGGGGTCGTTCATGATTTTTTCAAGGTTTTTGTTTTCTGTGTGCTTTTTTTTATCCATCATTCGTGAAGAATGGAGTCTTTTGATAGTATTTTGGGTGCTGGGTCATATTGCTGTACACCATACAACTATACAATTTGCTGAAAGAGAAAGCTGAAAACCATCAGAAGAGAAAAAACTAAAAGAATGATTAGATGGAGATGAATGACATGTATAGAAGCATGTTGTAAAGAACATTTTTCTGTTTATGATATATTATACAGCTAGACCTATAATAATGACAAGACATTTCCAAGCAATAGCCTATTGACATCATATCCAGGAGATAAGTCAGTAAATTTGAGTCAAATCACTGGCCTCCCATGCGAATGCTCCACACGAAATTCAGATCATGTGGGTGGGCAATTTCAAATTCACACGAGGTCCCAATTTAATACTAATCCCGTGCGAATTGGGCTCATGTTAAAGTAATCCCGTCTGAATAGGGCTTTAGTCAACAGAATGTTCTGGGGACCATCAAAATAAAGTGTTCCCTAGCAGTCTTGTTAAGAAATGTAATAATGTTGCACTACATTACTCTTTACTGTACATCTAAATATACAAAACTGTGAGCGTGAGAGAGGCCAAGTGTGCGAGAGAGTGGGTGAATCAATGGTTTTAGTTTCAAATTATAGGCTTTGGCTCCAGAAAGCAAACTATTCTGGTAGAAAACAGGTATAAACGTTCTGATTGACTAAGAATACCTTTTCAGTGGATGAAAAGTTGGGTGGAATCGGGCCTTCACTGTCAGCGTCCTCCAACCAGTTCCTCCGTGCCAGCTCCTCCCACTCGGCCTGCATTTTATCCCAGAACTCAGTGTCTGACTGTGGGAGACAGTTACACAGCCCTTTAGGACACAGCCATATTGGAATATCATACAAAACAAGACACTGTACAGCATTACAGAGAGATGTTGTTTGGCATCCATAAAATGCTTTTTAACAGAAGTTTTTTTTTTTTTTTGCCCCAGCAGGGAATATAAAGGATAGACTTCATAGCATTTGAATTGCTCTGTGTTTTTAATTGGTCCACATAGGATTAGCCAGACACAATCGTGCTCCAGTGTTATGAGGACATATTGTTTTTGGTCACAAAAACACTGTATTTTTAAGCAGCAAGGCCAAACGGTCAACATGCTATATTCATCTTTATGGATTTGCCATTGGATTACCAGAAGACCTCTCAGTTTGCATAAAGTATCTAATTCTTATCAATCTGTGAGGTCAGCAGAAGTGGTAAACAATGTATAGATATGTGTATATTTATACACTGAGTTTTATGTGTCAGATCAGGTATGATCAGTTACAGTCCAATATTGATTGCAGAGTAAAGTATTATCATAAATGACTCTCTTAGACTGTGTGTGGGTATACTGTATATATATATATATATATATATACACTCACCGGCCACTTTATTAGGTACACCTGTCCAACTGCTCGTTAACACTTAATTTCTAAGCAGCCAATCACATGGCGGCAACTCAGTGCATTTAGGCAGTTAGACATGGTCAAGACAATCTCCTGCAGTTCAAACCGAGCATCAGTATGGGGAAGAAAGGTGATTTGAGTGACTTTGAACGTGGCATGATTGTTGGTGCCAGAAGGGCTGGTCTGAGTATTTCAGAAACTGCTAATCTACTGGGATTTTCACGCACAACCATCTCTAGGGTTTACAGAGAATGGTCCGAAAAAGAAAAAACATCCAGTGAGCGGCAGTTCTGTGGGCGGAAATGCCTTGTTGATGGCAGAGGTCAGAGGAGAATGGCCAGACTGGTTCGAGCTGATAGAAGGGCAACAGTGACTCAAATAACCACCCGTTACAACCAAGGTGGGCAGAAGAGCATCTCTGAACGCACAGTACGTCGAACTTTGAGGCAGATGGGCTACAGCAGCAGAAGACCACACCGGGTGCCACTCCTTTCAGCTAAGAACAGGAAACTGAGGCTACAATTTGCACAAGCTCATCGAAATTGGACAATAGAAGAGTGGAAAAACGTTGCCTGGTCTGATGAGTCTCGATTTCTGCTGCGACATTCGGATGGTAGGGTCAGAATTTGGCGTCTACAACATGAAAGCATGGATCCATCCTGCCTTGTATCAACGGTTCAGGCTGGTGGTGGTGGTGTCATGGTGTGGGGAATATTTTCTTGGCACTCTTTGGGCCCCTTGGTACCAATTGAGCATCGTTGCAACGCCACAGCCTACCTGAGTATTGTTGCTGACCATGTCCATCCCTTTATGACCACAATGTACCCAACTTCTGATGGCTACTTTCAGCAGGATAATGCGCCATGTCATAAAGCTGGAATCATCTCAGACTGGTTTCTTGAACATGACAATGAGTTGACTGTACTAAAATGGCCTCCACAGTCACCAGATCTCAATCCAATAGAGCATCTTTGGGATGTGGTGGAACGGGAGATTCGCATCATGGATGTGCAGCCGACAAATCTGCGGCAACTGTGTGCTGCCATCATGTCAACATGGACCAAACTCCCTGAGGAATGCTTCCAGCACCTTGTTGAATCTATGCCACGAAGAATTGAGGCAGTTCTGAAGGCAAAAGGGGGTCCAACCCGTTACTAGCATGGGGTACCTAATAAAGTGGCCGGTGAGTGTATATATATATATATATATATATATATATACTGTATATATGCAGGTAAGCAAGGAAGAAAATATGAAGATCTACATTTAGTTTTCTTAGAACAATTAACTAGAACAGGAACACATCAGGAGAAGGATAAACATAATAGCTTTAATTACAACACAGACCTATAGACTAAACACGTAATACGCATGTGCCGTCAGCTTTTTCACAGATTCGCTTTTTTGAAGTTTGCACAAAGATAACCTTTTTTAAAAAAAAGATTTCAAGGCTCGCACCCTGGAACCTGTTTCAAGATTTGATTTCTCGCGGCACTCATGGCCCATCTGTTGTTGTGCAGATGAGCGGGCCGGATCGCATTAAGGATCTTCTTTCAGAGCGGTGTCGTGTTAGCGGCTCCAAAGTTGATATCTAATGATCTTTGCAATGGAAGTAAATCAATAAAAACTAACTTTCGCTGGACAATAACTTTGTTCTAGACCTTCTGTAAAGCCAAAACAATCTCTGTTACTTTAATTTCCTATTATCACTGTAAAGCTACTGTATATAAATAAATGTAAATGTAAAATGTAAGCTGCATTGAAACAATCTATATTGTTAAAAGCGCTATATGAATGAAGGTGACTTGACTTGACTTGACAAAAGACAATACCAAAGGACTGATCGAAATGAGGGCTTATAAATACACAGGTAAAACTAAACAAGACCCAAATGAAAACGATTAGTAAGCATAGCAACTAACTTGAAACGAGAAAAAGGAAAACAGGAACATACAAACTAAAAGTCCAAGGAACAGAAACAAATGACATTGAAATACTACAATTTAAAATGACAGTTTTAGAACAGGAACACATCAGGAGACAGGAATAAATTACTTAATTAGTGATGGCAAAACTAAATTTTCGCAGCCATTACTCCAGTCTTACTCCAGTTCTATGGATGAAAACAAGAGCCCCCTTAGTTGAAACTGTAAAAATATAATATTGGCAAAACAGATTTTTGCAAATGCTCCAGTTTGTGTTCTGGAGAATGTCAAACTTTCTACAGTATTTATGACGTGTTTTTGCCGCGTTGAGTTATTGCAGCAAATCACATACATGTCTGTTGATCACTTGAATGCAATGGCCAACCAGAGGTGTTTAAGTTCGTCAGAACATAGATATTACGTATAAGAGATTCAATGAGCATTATAGACAGCATTTTTGATCAATTTAATGTATTCTTGCTGACCCTAAATTCTCTCTCTCTCTCTCTCTCTCTCTCTCTCTCTCTCTCTCTCTCTCTCTCTGTTGTGTGATGTTCTTATCATTTTGAGACACCACACCTTTTTTTTTACATAATTTTGCACATAATTTTGCAAAAAGTGGGTTATATCCACAGCTACTGTAATATCATACGTGATCAGCATATTCCGAATAAACAAACCACATCATTGGTTTCCTTATTCTCTACTGGAAGCCTTTCCTCTATTGCTTCCTGTAAGAATTACTTTTGTTTAAACTTGCACAGATACAGTACGAAATATTCAATTACATGCATGATTCAGAATAAGGTGTTTACGTGACACAGAATTCTGGCATATTCCACCTGTTCTGAATAATATTGGAATATTCTTGTGCATCAAAAGACAGTCAGTGGTAAAATCAGCATCACCTATTTACAGCCATGACACTGAGTTAAAAAACGTGTATATCTCTCTGTGCATTTGTGCATTGTTTGCTTGTCTGTTTTTCGTCTAGCATTCTTTGTTTTGCTTACTTTGGCTCCTTTAACAGTACAGCTTGAATAGCCCAGTTCTTAGCATAACTAACCGAGTGTATTGTTTTTTTTATGCTTCTTGGCAGCTCAAATGAATCTTGCAACACACAAACAATTGCTTAGGCTTCAACTGTCGTCCTAGAGTTGATTCACTGAGTGTTTGCATTAAGGGGAAATGAGGGGAGAGTGTTGCATCTGCGATGAAGGCACGCGCTGGACAGGACCATTAATCACAGAAAATCCTGCAAGCCGCACACAATCACGTACAACAGACAGTCACGTACGCATTCATTTTTTTTTTTCATTTGCATGATTGATACACTGGGATAAATCATATAAATAAGTGGCCCAACAGAATATGGATGATCAATCTTTTCCTAGATTGCCTGCGTTTTCTTTTTCAGCTCTGTCGTCGTGATGAAAAGGCCATGCAGATGCAACACCGCAGGGGATCTCTAGAGTCATTCATCTGTACTCAAATAATCACCCACTGGCACAGACAACCTGTGCTTTAGCTTTTACAATTAAAAGGGTTTCATCTCTGCTTCAGTTTAAAAATATGAACCAGCTTTTGAAGCAATTAATTAAGAGCTATGGGTCCTTGATAAAGGATACGGATAAAATTATCATTTCAAATATGCAAGTTCTTAGAAATCTTATATTTGTGTTGGTTCGATGTTTGATTTAAAAACAAATTGAACAATTTTTAAGAAAAGTTTAAAGGGATAGTTCACTTTGAAATTAATTTTTGATATGTTTTAGCTTACCTCAAGGGCATCCAAGATGTAGGTGTCTTTGTTTCCACAGCATTTTCAATTTTGACATTTTTTGGTCAAACCGTTGTTGTCTGTCAGTCATATAATGCAGGTCTATGGAGCCCATCTCAAAGAGCATGCACAGAGAAGTCCAAATTAAACATGATTAAATGACTTGTAAATGTAAGTACACATTGATGGCCTAAGACACGAAACGAGCGGTTTGTGTGAGAAAACGAACTAAGTATTTATATAGTTTTTACCTCTTGTTAACAGCCGTCGAACTGATCTGAATCAGATGTCCAAGTGAACCGAACTGAACCGTATCCAACGTGACGGCGGAAGTGATCGCGTGCGTATTTACGTCACGCATTGTTTACACAGAGATTTCGGAAGTTTTAACTTTTACTAAACATATTTAGATATACGAGAAATCGCAATGGAAGACGATTTCGATATATTTAAATATGTTTAGTGAAAGGTAAAACTTCCGAAATCTCAGTGTAAACAATGCGTGACGTAAATACGCACACAATCACTTCCGGCGTCACGTTGGAGACGGGTCAGTTCGGTTCAGTTGGACATCTGATTCAGATCAGTTCGACATGGCTGTTAACAAGAGGTAAAAACTATATAAATACTTCGTTCGTTTTCTCACACAAACCGCTCGTTTCGTGTCTTAGGCCATCAATGTGTACTTACATTTACAAGTCATTAAATCATGTTTAATTTTGACTTCTCTGTGCATGCTCTTTGAGGTGGGCTCCATAGATCTGCATTATATGACTGACAGACAACAACGGTTTGACCAAAAAAAGTCAAAATTGACAATGCTGTGGAAACAAAGACACCTACATCTTGGATGCCCTTGAGGTAAGCTAAAAACATATCAAAAATTAATTTCAAAGTGAACTATCCCTTTAAATATGGAGACTCATGCATTGTGAAACAAAGGGAAAAAATCATATTTATCGTTTTCCTTACAAATTCTTGTGAGCGTAGGTAAACATCTTAATTATTATTTTAAAAAAAATCTTTATTTGATATCATTTCCCATTTTATGTTTTTGCATGTTTCTACATGTTGGTTACCAAACAACATGCAAAACGTGACTTTTGCCATGTGGGAGCATAAAAAATATAACTGAAAGGTTTTTTTTGTTTTTGTTTTATTAATACGTATTGTTTATTACTTTTGTAAAGAACAGAGGAACAACATACACATTAAAAAAACACAAAGTTAACATACATTACATATAATCCTTCAGTCAGTTCACCAGTACATTACATCATTATACACTCAAATAGGAAATAATTAGAAATAATAATAAATGATTATACCAAACTACTTAAGATTGTTCCTAATAGGAAATTTAATTCTTATAATGAGGCTTTTTTTCTTCAAAACATTTTAATATTGAAAAAGGCACTTCAACTGTAGATACAGTATAATATAACAATATAAATGGTTTGATAAAATCTGCTTCACGTCAGAAATATTACTCTAATATTACCGTATTTTATAGCTGATGCATTAGAGAGTGTGCAACACAAGGTACAGTAGTTTCATGCAGGGGAAGTACAGAAAACTTCAGACAGTTTGCATCAGGATATTGACTGGATCTTAGTGTCACTGTTAAATATAGCTACTTTACTGAGCACGTCACTTTAAAATGGATGTCTTATGAATATTACTGGCCAATAAGCATCTCTGAATTGGACTAGAGAGGTAAGAGCTGACATAATCACAAAGCAGAGATGTCATTTGTGTTGATGCTGCACTCTTCAGCTAAAAATACACCAATTATGCAGTCTTAACTTACAGGGTGAGTCTGACCTTACAGAATGCAAGAAACTGCAATTCCCAGGTGGCCAGATATGCTGTGAATAAGCACTGAGGAAGATTACTGTGGCCGCAGAGAAGACTTTTTCCAAACTTTTCGAATAAATGTTTTTCTTTTGTGACCGTGTGTGTGTCTGTGTGTGTTGTAAGGACTTGGTCTCACCTCCACAGCAGCCTTGGCTCGAACAAACTCCTCCTCTAATGAGTGTTGTCTCCCCAGTAAAGTGCCGCCCAGCTGGGGCCTCTGCCGCTGCGTAAACAGATGGTAATACACACATATGCAGACAAGGTCAACAAGCAGTCACTGACTAACACTGTTTTGTCCTCAGATCATGCTGAATAAGCAACCTTAAAGTTATAGTCAATATCATTTTTTTTAGTATAAAGTGGCCTCAAAAAGTATTTGGACACTTAAGTCACACTAAAATATATATGGGCATCTGCAAACGAATGATGCTAGACCTTTCCTCAGAACGAATATGTCTAAAACTAACTGGCATATTGGGAATTCAATTTAACCATCTGGATTCAATGCAATGTTTAGTGGCTGTATGTGAAGACAGTGTTAAAAACAGGTACTAGTGTTTTTAATAAATAATAAATTCTACAATATTAAAATAAAAATATGAGTAAAATAATAAAATGGTAATTACAAATTCCAACATTTACAACTACTGTATAATATCTACCCATACTACTATACAGTGTTGTGGAAAGATACTTTTAAAAATAATGCATTACACTTTTGTGTTACTTTTCAATTTTTATAGAAAATAATGCTTTAAGTTACTTTTGTGTTACTTTTTAACCAGGGCTAGGCTTGCTACTGTGGTGTGATTAGTATGTGTTTGAGATTCTTTAGGAGACGGAGGCTGGGAGGGGCTGGGTGAACCGGGAAGTTAGAGGAGTGAGATATAAGCAATAAAAGAATGGCAAGTGAGTTAACACGTTCAGTGGGCCTGATGATCTCTTTTGTTTAATAACTCAACATGGTCAGAAGTAAAGCCAGTTTTTAATATCTAACCTCAAGAGTGGGAGCAATGCGAGACGAAGCAGACACTGTGTTTAGAGGACAGCCTTAATCTGAGGCACGACGCATAACTACCAAAAAAGAAGGTAATCTATGAACGAGCAAGATTCAGTCAAAGAGTGCAGCAGCCATGTGAACCAGTTGATAATTTCATAACAGCCCTGTATGCTCTTGCAGAAAACTGTAACTATGGTGCCCTTCATGATGAATTGCTTAGAGATAGACTTGGAGTTGATCTAGGAGACAGTACACTATCTGAGCGGATGCAGCTGAACAGAGATCTCACTCTTGAGAAAGCTATTAATATGGCATGACAGTCACAAGTCATTAAAAAACAGCAGACTGACTTAAGTCATGAGACAAGAAGTGTAGCTAAAATTGATGCGGTGGCAGCAAAAAGCAAACAAAAAGCCCATTAAAATTCAAAAACAGCGGCTTTTCCATAAAGTAAAATTTTAAATCGACACAGGTGACGTTACAGCCATTCCAGAGTCTACATTCAGAGAGATTACAAAATTTACACTGGAAAATTTAGACAAGCCTCTACTTAGGCCAGATGGGACTCCACTTTCTGTAATTGAAACGTCCCATGAGTCACTTGGAAAAGGTGAGCTCACTGTGCAAGGGAAAATTTGTGTGGTTAAAAATCTTTACACAGCACTTTTAGGTCGGCCAGCAATTTTAAATCTCAATTTGGTAGCTCAGCTTGACAGTGTAAATGCAAACATGCTCAAAAAACATGCTCTACCCAGAGCTGTGTCAAGGCCTAGGTATGGTACACCAGCCCTACACCATCAAGCTCAAACCAAACGTGATTCCATTCTCAATGGCAGAGTTCCCCTTATTTTGCTGGGGAAAGTTAAGAAATTAGAGCACATGGAATCACTGGGGGTCATTACAAAGGTTGAGGAGCCAACCGACTGGTGTTCATCATGCATGGTAAATGTTCCCAAGAAGAACGGGACAATCCGTATCTGCGTTGACCTCACCAAATTACATGAGGCTATACGTACTGTAGGGATAAGTACATTTTACCTTCTGTAGAGCAGACTCACGGACAACTGGGCGAGGCCAAATTTTTTAGCAAATTGGAAGCAGACCAATCAGCTGTCAGACCAATCAGCTAAATACACAATATTTATAACCCCACTTGGAAGATTTTTTTCTTCAATAGGCTGGCGTTTGGTATTGCTTCAGTACCGAATCATTTTCAAAGACACATGACCATGGTCATAAAAGGACTATCTGGTGTTGTGTGCCATTTGGACAATGTGCTCATCTGGGGTGAGTCTCAGACTCAGCATGATGAGAGACTACACACAGTCTTAGCTAGGATTGAAAAGGTGGCATCACACTGAACTTGGAAAATATGAGTTGGATAGACAGAAGGTCCAAATTCTCAAAGTGGTGTGAGACCTGATCCAGACAAGACTAGAGATAAAAGACCCATACAACATCAGTGAAGTCCGCAGCTTCCTCGGAATGTTAAACCAATTAGGTAAATTCATACCATGCCTTGAAGAGAAGGACAGGCCATTGAGGGACCTTCTATCAAAAAGAAACCACTGGTGTTGGGGTAGACCTGTAGATTTTTGAGACCGCAGACTTTTTTATTCAGACCGCACAAACTTTTTTTTTTTCAGGGGTTAAAAATCTGAGCATCAAAGGCGAGGCTAGGTAATAAACATTTAAAATCCTGATATGTGACTGACAACCAAAGCCGGATACGTTAGAATGTTTACATACGTATCCTAGGCAATAGTTGGCATGCTCCAGCAGTTATACTGTGGGCTAACATGGGAAAAAGGCAGAGCTGGTGCCCCAGAAAAAGAATAACTCAAGGCTTAGTCGTCGACTGTAGATGTAGAGCTAGAGTAACTCGAGGCTAGTTGTCGACTGTAGACGCAGAGCTAGAGTAACTCGAGGCCAGTTGTCGACTGTAGACGCAGAGCTAGAGTAACTCGAGTCCAGTTGTCAACTGTAGACGCAGAGCTAGAGTAACTTGAGGCCAGTCGTCGACTGTAGACGCAGAGCTAGAGTAAATCAAGGCTTAGTCGTCGACTGTAGACGCAGAGCTAGAGTAACTCGAGGCCAGTTGTCGACTGTAGACGCAGAGCTCGAGTAACTCAAGGCCAGTTGTTGACTGTAGACGAAGAGCTAGAGTAACTCAAGGCCAGTTGTCGACTGTAGACGCAGAGCTTGAGTAACTCAAGGCCAGTTGTCGATTGTAGACGCAGAGCTCGAGTAACTCAAGGCCAGCTGTCGACTGTATAGACGAATAGCTAGTGTAAATCGAGGCCAGTTGTCAACAGTAGACGAAGAGCTAGAGTAACTCAAGGTTAGTTGTCGACTGTAGACGCAGAGCTAGAGTAACTCAAGGCTAGTTGTCGACTGTAGATGCAGAGCTAGAGTAACTGGATGCCAGTTGCTGACTGTAGACGCAGAGCTAGAGTAACTCGAGGCTTAGTCGTCGACTGTAGACGCAGAGCTAGAGTAACTCGAGGCCAGTTGTCGACTGTAGACGAAGAGCTAGAGTAACTCAAGGCTAGTTGTCGACTGTAGACGCAGAGCTAGAGTAACTCAAGGTTAGTTGTCGACTGTAGACACAGAGCTAGAGTAACTCAAGGCTAGTTGTCGACTGTAGAAGCAGAGCTAGAGTAACTCGAGACCAGTTGTCGACTGTAGAAGCAGAGCTAGAGTAACTCGAGACCAGTTGTCGACTGTAGACACAGAGCTAGAGTAACTCAAGGCTAGTTGTCGACTGTAGAAGCAGAGCTAGAGTAACTCGAGACCAGTTGTCGACTGTAGAAGCAGAGCTAGAGTAACTCGAGACCAGTTGTCGACTGTAGAAGCAGAGCTAGAGTAACTCGAGACCAGTTGTCGACTGTAGAAGCAGAGCTAGAGTAACTCGAGACCAGTTGTCGACTGTAGACACAGAGCTAGAGTAACTCAAGGCTAGTTGTCGACTGTAGACGCAGAGCTAGAGTAACTCAAGGTTAGTTGTCGACTGTAGACACAGTACTCGAGTAACTCAAGGCTAGTTGTCGACTGTAGAAGCAGAGCTAGAGTAACTCGAGACCAGTTGTCGACTGTAGACACAGAGCTAGAGTAACTCAAGGCTAGTTGTCGACTGTAGAAGCAGAGCTCGAGTAACTCGAGACCAGTTGTCGACTGTAGACACAGAGATAGAGTAACTCAAGGTTAGTTGTCGACTGTAGACACAGAGCTAGAGTAACTCAAGGCTAGTTGTCGACTGTAGAAGCAGAGCTAGAGTAACTCGAGACCAGTTGTCGACTGTAGAAGCAGAGCTAGAGTAACTCGAGACCAGTTGTCGACTGTAGACACAGAGCTAGAGTAACTCAAGGCTAGTTGTCGACTGTAGAAGCAGAGCTAGAGTAACTCGAGACCAGTTGTCGACTGTAGAAGCAGAGCTAGAGTAACTGGAGACCAGTTGTCGACTGTAGACACAGAGCTAGAGTAACTCGAGACCAGTTGTCGACTGTAGACGCAGAGCTAGAGTAACTCAAGGTTAGTTGTCGACTGTAGACACAGTACTCGAGTAACTCAAGGCTAGTTGTCGACTGTAGAAGCAGAGCTAGAGTAACTCGAGACCAGTTGTCGACTGTAGACACAGAGCTAGAGTAACTCAAGGCTAGTTATCGACTGTAGAAGCAGAGTGTGGTATGGGGGGCGTGGTTCAGCGCTGTCTGCAGCGGGAGAGCGGGGGAGGAGTCGAGCGGGAAATAAGCGGGTCAAGTTCAAATGATAAACACCTGTCTGTGATTGCAGTGATTGGCGTTGGGAGAGTATATAAGCGGCCCAGTTGGACGCTTCATTGGAGAGAGTCTGGAGCTTGTGTGCAGACACCGGGAGCTGTAAGCTGTGGAAAGAGTGAACTGTTCGAATCCGAAGGAAGCTGTAAGCTGTGGGAAGAGTGAACCCTTCGAGGCGGAAGGAAGCTGTGAATCAGCTGGAACGAGTCTGTTCTATTGTTCTGTTGAGTTTATGGTGAAGCGCTAAGTCGCTGTGGAAGGAGTAACTTTTTGTTCTGTCTAAATAAAGCACACAAGCTCCAGTATTTGCCGACCCCTTTGCCTTCTTCCATCACCTCCTCTGAACCTTACCACACTGGTGCCGAAACCCGGGATGGAAGAAGCAGCCGCCGCCAGGAATCCTCTGTCTTCGCCATTTGCGGAGATCATCCAGGGGCTCGCGGGCTTGCATCAGCAACACCAGGCAGCCCTGTTGAAGATGGAGGAGCAGCAGGAACGACGTTTCGACGCGCTCCTCCAGGAGCAACGGGAGGCCCGCGAGCAGTTCCGGAGCTGGGTGGACCAGGGGGTCCGCTCCCCGGCCGCGGCCCCAGCCCTCCACAAGATGGGGCCTCTCGACGATCCGGAGGCCTTCCTGGACCTCTTTGAGAGGACGGCCGGGGCGGGGAAGTGGCCGGAAACTGACTGGCCGCTGCGCCTCATTCCACTGCTGTCCGGGGACTGCCAGTCAGCAGCCTCCTGGTCTACCAGGACCTCAAGCGTGCCATCTTGCAGCGGGTCGGTCGATCTCCGGAGCAAAGCCGCCAGCGGTTCCGTTCCCTAGAGCTGGGGGAGGTCGGCCGACCCTTCGTCTTCGCACAGCAGCTCCGGGACGCCTGCCGCAAATGGCTGGTGGCCGAGGGCCGCGACGTCGAAGGAGTCATCGAGCTGGTGGTACTGGAGCAGTTTATCACCAAGCTACCCAAGAAAACCGCGCAGTGGGTCCAGTGCCACCGGCCGACGTCGCTGGACCAGGCCATCACGTTGGCGGAGGACCAGCTGGTGGCGTGCCCGGGGGTCGGCGAGCCCCAACAATCATCTTCTCTCTCTCTCCCCTCTCCCTGCACTGAGGCACCCCGTGCTCCACCTCGGGGAGGATCCCTGGCCGGGAGCGTTCCGGCGTCCTCTGGCCCCGCGCTCTCCCAACGCCAATCCCTTGACCCGCTTCCCGCCGCCGGAGTGGCGGGGAGGCCTGGGCCGGCCTGTTGGCGTTGTGGGGACCCGGGGCACTTTATCGACAGGTGTCCATTGATGGAGGTGGACACCTTCATTCGGGTCCCCTATGCGCCACAGGCTGCCCCCGATCAGACTGGGCTGTATCAGATACCCGTGAGTATTAAGGGGGTTACGTGTCAAGCTTTGGTGGATTCAGGTTGTAACCAGACCTCCATCCACCAAAGTTTGATTCAGCCAGGGGCATTGGATAAGAGCCGCGAGGTTATGGTGCGGTGTGTGCACGGCGAGGTGATGGGGTATCCCGTCGTGCCAGTCATAATCGGATTTAGGGGACAAAAACATAGTGTGGAGGTGGCAGTTAATCCGCACCTCCGGCACCCGCTGATTTTGGGTACCAATTGGCCGGGGTTTCAATCATTATTGGCTTGTTTGTGTGCGGGTGCTCCTGGGAAAAAACAACGGCACCGGGGGGGGCGACTGTTCAGGCCGGCGAAGCTGTTCCGGGACCATCGGCGGCTGATCCAGAGGAACGGAGCGGGGCCGAAATACCCATCTTTTCGGTCCGTGATGATTTTCCTCTGGAACAGTCCCGAGATGATACGCTGAAAAATGCGTTTGAACGGGTCCAGGTCATCAACGGACAGCCGGTGCGGCCAGATCAGCCGCTCACGTACCCATATTTCGCCATGATTAAAGATAGGTTGTATCGGGTGACTCAGGACATCCAGACAAAGCAAGATACAACCCAGTTGTTAGTACCTAAAAGCCGTCGGGAAATGCTTTTCCAGGCGGCTCATTCTAATCCGATGGCTGGACACCTCGGGCAGGCAGCCACGTTAAATCGTTTAATGGCCCGATTCTTTTGGCCGGGCATTCATGAGAATGTGCGCAGGTGGTGCGCGTCTTGTCATGAATGTCAGTTAGTGAACCCTCCGGCCCATAGTAAAGCACCATTGTGCCCCCTGCCGTTAGTCGAGGTCCCCTTCGAGCGAATTGGCATGGACCTCATCGGGCCATTAGAGCGATCAGCACGGGGGCATCGCTTTGCATTAGTCCTGGTGGATTATGCCACGCGATACCCTGAAGCAGTCCCACTACGCAATATTTCGGCTAAAAGCGTTGCGAGTGCGCTGTTTCAATTAATCTCCCGGGTGGGAATCCCAAAAGAGATTCTCACCGATCAGGGCACGGCGTTTATGTCACGTACGATACGCGAACTATATGAATTATTGGGCATTAAATCGATTCGCACCAGCGTCTATCACCCACAAACCGACGGCCTGGTGGAACGATTTAATCGCACGTTAAAATCCATGATTCGTAAGTTCGTGCGGGAAGACGCCAAAAATTGGGATTAGTGGTTGGAACCCCTCTTGTTCGCTGTACGGGAGGTCCCCCAAGCCTCCACGGGGTTTTCCCCCTTTGAGCTTCTCTATGGCCGCCAGCCCCGCGGGGTTTTGGATGTCCTTAGGGAGGCTTGGGAGGACGGACCTTCTAATAGCAAAAACGAAATTCAATATGTCCTGGACCTGCGAACAAAACTCCACACTTTGGGGCGGCTCTCTATGGAGAATTTGTTACAGGCTCAGGACAAACAAAGTCGGCTGTACAATAGGGGGGCTAAGCTACGTAAATTTGCACCGGGAGATAAAGTGCTCGTATTACTTCCCACATCCAGCTCGAAATTACTCGCCAAGTGGCAAGGACCGTTTGTGGTTACACGGCGAGTTAATGATCTTAACTATGAAATCATTCGTGCAGATAGGGGGGGAGCACATCAAACATACCACCTCAACCTCCTTAAAAAATGGAATGAGGTGGAGTCAGCGATGCTGGCGACGGTGGTGAGTGGGGAGGAGGATCTCGGGCCAGAGGCGAATGTAAAAGTGCAATCCCGCCCTCTGGCCGCTTGTGGAGACCACCTCTCACCGTCCCAGATCGCTGACATCCAACAGCTACAAGCGGAATACGCAGATGTGTTCTCACCCCTCCCTGGCCGAACGAATCTCATACAGCACCACGTTGAGACGGAGCCGGGCGTGGTGGTTCGCAGCCGGCCATATAGATTACCTGAACATAAGAAAAAGGTAGTTCAGGATGAATTAGCGGCGATGCTGGATATGGGGGTAATAGAGGAATCCAACAGTGACATGGGCAAGCCCGATAGTTGCCTAAAACCGACGGCACCGTCCGGTTCTGTGTGGATTACCGCAAGGTGAATGCTGTATCGAAGTTCGATGCATATCCAATGCCAAGGGTTGACGAGTTACTCGATCGGCTAGGCACGGCTCGTTTTTATTCGACACTGGATTTTAACGACGGGATATTGGCAGATCCCCTTATCTCCAATGTCTAAAGAAAAGACTGCTTTCACGACGCCGTTCGGATTACACCAATTTGTCACCCTTCCGTTCGGTTTGATCGGGGCACCCGCCACCTTCCAGCGCTTGATGGACCGGATTCTACGGCCGCATGCTGCCTATGCTGCGGCGTACTTGGATGACATTATCATCTATAGTAACGATTGGCCGCGGCATATGCAGCATTTGCGAGTGGTTCTCAAGTCGCTGAGGAGGGCGGGGCTCACGGCCAACCCGAAGAAGTGTGCGATTGGGCGCGTGGAGGTCAGGTATCTGGGCTTCCACTTGGGACACGGACAGGTGCGTCCCCAAATTGACAAGACCGCAGCGATTGCGACCTGTCCGAGACCCAAGACCAAAAAGGAGGTTAGACAGTTCCTGGGGCTGGCAGGATATTATAGGAGATTTGTGCCTGATTATTCGGACCTTGCTAGCCCGCTGACTGATCTAACTAAAAAGGGGGCGCCAGATACCGTCCAGTGGACGGAGCAATGTCAGCAGGCTTTTACCCAGATAAAGGCAGCTCTGTGTGGCGGCCCGCTCTTACAGGCTCCTAACTTTGTTCTTCCCTTTTCTCTGCAGACAGACGCGTCGGACAGAGGACTGGGTGCGGTCTTGACCCAGGAGATGGAGGGCGAGGAACGGCCGGTGCTGTACATCAGTCGCAAGCTCTCTAAGAGAGAGACGATGTACAGCACCATTAGCCGCGTTTCCACTTCCGGGCCAGGGCGGGGCCGTGCTAGTGCGTGCCAGGGCCAGTCGCGTTTCCACTGTCACTTCCGGGGCTTGATCGGGGCTTCCTCAGGGCCAACGGCCAGGATTTCTGGCCCGTCGAATACCTTGGGCCAGAGGGGGCCAGCTCGGGCTAGAGGCGTGCTCAAGGTAAAAGGCGGAGTTTATCGGTGTTATGGAACGTTATGATCTGAAGCAAGATGCACATAGGGGTGTCCATGTTTAACCGATTAACCATTTAAAATTGCATAACATTTTAATTTGAACTGTAGGCCTATGCCAAATGCTGCGCAACAATACATAGGCTATATATAGGCTACATATCGACGAATTTTCAGATATTTGTTTGATTTTTTTGCCCCTTAAACATTTAAAATATTTGACAAATTAATATGAAAAAATATATATTTTACTGGTTTTCTGAGGCCAAATTAGAACCTGGAAATGATATTTTCCCCGCAGTGCTGAATGAGAAGAGCCGTAACCACAGCCTACAGAAAGGGGATTTATGGGTGATTTATAGGCTATAATAAATGTGTCTGATAATAAAATAATATAAAATAACGAGGCATTAATTATTTATTAATAAACTATTGTTTTCTAAATGATTTTCGGCTAAAAACATATCTCCATCTCCGGATGCACATTTAGAGAGAAATTAAGCTACATAAACATAGAAGATATTGGCTTTCGATTCGAATTTGTTCGTTTTAAATTGGACATTTAATCTACAGATATAACCCCTGTAGACTAAAGCTTTAAATGTCCAATTTAAAACGAACAAATTCGAATGCGGTGGCTGTTTCAGGTCTCGCGCTTCAGTTCACGGAGATCATGAAGCGCGCCTTGATTAATTGTTAAAGCACAACGTTTTTGTCACAGAACGCTCAACGACGCCTCCTCCTGGTTTCATCAGATCCCTCTCTCCTGCATATTAGAACTCCTTCCCTTCTCATTATCCCCTTATTAATTGGCTATCATCTCATCAGCCCCACCTGTGCACCCTTTCAGCTCCCCTTTATCTGGACTGCTATGTTCTTTGTTCCTTTGTGAAGTCTTGTTTTACCGTTACTCTGTCTCATGCTAGTCGTCTTGTATTTGCTCTGGTATTTTGATCTTGGACTGTGTTACTCGCCTTTGAACCTTTGCTGCCTGCCTCTGACCCTAGCCTGTTTGTTACGCCTTTGGATTGCCCTTTTCAGCGGCTTTAGTTAGTTTACCGGCCCCTCCTGTCTTGGGCCTTGAGTTTATGTCTGTTTACCTCTGTTGGCTTACCTGCGTTAATAAAGTACTGCAAATGGATTCGCCCGCCTCTGCCTCTTCATCACAGAAGACTTCACCCTTCAAGCTCCGGGAGAACTTTCCTGAACCCGTTTACCACCCAGAGGTTCCTTCCGTGAATTTTCCCAAGTATTTTTTTGGGGGGGGGCACTAGGTACTCTGCGGAGGCCATGGAGGCGACACTGACATGGACCGCACCTGAGTCTGCTCCGCCCTCGTCTCTGCCTGAGCCTGCTCCGCCCTGGCCGCCATCACGTCCTGCTCCGCCCTGGCCGCCATCACGTCCTGCTCCGCCCTGGCCGCCATCACGTCCGGCTCCGCCCTGGCCGCCATCACGTCCTGCTCCGCCCTGGCCGCCATCACGTCCTGCTCCAACCTGGTCACCCACGCTCCACGGCCCAGGCCCACCTTGCCTGTGTCCTGGTCCCGTTCCCCTGCACGGGCCTGGCCCTCCGTCCCTCCCCCGGGATCACCTTCACTCTGCCCCCCGCCTGGATTGTTCTAGGAGCGTCTGGAAGCCGCTCCTTAGAGGGGGGGGTTATGTGATGATCTGCGGCTGGAGTGCCCGCTTGAGCCTCTGGGGGGCACTCCTTCCTAGTTTATTGTTTCATTCATGTTTTACCCTGGACTGATTATGGTTTATTTCATGCACCTGTGTTTTATCATCTTGTTTAGTTCACCTGTCTTAAGCCCGAGTTTCCCCTTTGTTCGGGGCTCAGTATTGTTTGTGTATGTCTGACTGCTTCGAGTGTTTTCCTAGCTAGTTTCCTTAGTTTCATGGTTCCTGGACTCTCTGCCTGTATCTGGTCTTCCCGTTTGTCTAATCCCTGCATTGTTTGATTGCTGATCTGGACTGCTTACCTGGTTTTGACCCCTGCCTGTTTCCTTGTACCGGTCTCTGGATTCTCCTCTTTAATAAAGCCTGCATTTGGATCACCTCTGTCCTTGTTCCATGTGCAGTTTCATGACAGAATACTGAGCCACTACTGATCCAGCGGCTGAGAGGAACACGGACCTCGCAATGGATCCCACAGCACAGATCGTATGCCTCCGCCAAGGAGAACGTCCTCTCAAGGTTTTTGTGATGGATTTTTTGAAGCTCTCTCATCAGTCCTACTTGGATGATTTTTGTTTAATGATATTCTTTCGGGGAGGACTGTCTGACCCGCCTGGCTCTGATATACCGTTTCCGAGTCCAAGCTGGACTCTTTCCCAATATATTGATCTGGCCCTTTCCATGAGCGGTTCGCTTTTTACTGTGGATTTTTTGGAACTTTTGCTTCACAGAGGACCCGACGATTCGGCATTTTACAAGGTACCCACTGAATCCACGCATCTAGAGTCTCCCGGTGAACCAGCGCTTCACACGTGCTCCGCCGAGTTTGCGCTACATAAAAGCCCAGTTGAACCAGCACTTGGTGAGGAGTCCCCCGAATCCACGCGACATGTGAATCATGTTGTTCTAACACTTCACGTGAACTCCGTTGCATTCCTGCCTCAAGAGTTTTCCACTGAGCGCGGGCCAGCCGAGTCAAGTGCCGGGCCGAACGAGTCAAGTGAGTCAACGGCCGAGTCAAGTGAGTCAACGGCCGAGTCAAGTGAGTCAACGGCCGAGTCAAGTGAGTCAACGGCCGAGTCAAGTGAGTCAAGTGTGTCCAGGTCCAAATCAAGTGAGTCAAGTGTGTCCAGGTCCAAATCAAGTGAGTCAAGTGTGTCCAGGTCCAAATCAAGTGAGTCAAGTGTGTCCTGGTCCAAATCAAGTGAGTCAAGTGTGTCCAGGTCCAAATCGAGTCAAGTGAGTGTATCTCCTCTTCAAGTGAGTGTATCTCCTCTTCAAGTGAGCGCTGAATCTCCTCTTCAAGTGAGCGCTGAATCTCCTCTTCAAGTGAGCGCTGCATCTCCTCTTCAAGTGAGCGCTGCATCTCCAGTTCAAGTAAGTGAGTTGTCCAGCCCAGCGAGTGTGTCTAACCCCTTTTAAATGTGTTTTAGGTTACCAGCCTCCCCTCTTCCCGTGGGCCGGGGAGCCGTCCGACCTCCCAGCCGTAGATGCTTGGCTCCGGCGCAGCGAGGCCACCTGGGACACTGCTCACGTTCACCTGCAGCGCGCCGTCCGCCGGTATCAGCATCAAGCAGATCGGAGGAGGCGTGGGGGTCCCAGGTATCGACCCGGTCAGTGGGTGTGGCTGTCGGCGCGAGACCTTCGCCTCAAGCTCCCGAGCAGGAAACTGTCTCCTCGCTTTGTCGGACCATTCAAGATTCTTCGTCAGATTACACCAGTTTCTTTCCGCTTGGCTCTCCCTGCTCATTACAAGATCTCACCTACGTTTCATGTGTCCCTTTTCAGACCCGCCGTCGCCCCGAGGAGAGAGGGGAGCCGGGAGGAGACCGTCCCTGTGCAGACCCCTCCCATTGAAGTGGACGGTGCTGAGGCTTTCCGGGTGCGCGAGGTCCTGAACTCCAGACGTCACGGCGGGGTGTTACAATACCTTATTGATTGGGAGGGGTACGGTCCCGAGGAGCGCTCCTGGGTCAGGTCTCAGGATATCTTGGACCCCACTTTAACAGCCGCTTTTCATCGGGATCATCCTGATCGCCCCGCTCCAAGACCCCGTGGTAGACCCCGTCGTCGACCAGGTCCTCGCTTCCGGAGCCGCTCGCAGGGGGGGGGCTCTGTCACAGAACGCTCAACGACGCCTCCTCCTGGTTTCATCAGATCCCTCTCTCCTGCATATTAGAACTCCTTCCCTTCTCATTATCCCCTTATTAATTGGCTATCATCTCATCAGCCCGACCTGTGCACCCTTTCAGCTCCCCTTTATCTGGACTGCTATGTTCTTTGTTCCTTTGTGAAGTCTTGTTTTACCGTTACTCTGTCTCATGCTAGTCGTCTTGTATTTGCTCTGGTATTTTGATCTTGGACTGTGTTACTCGCCTTTGAACCTTTGCTGCCTGCCTCTGACCCTAGCCTGTTTGTTACGCCTTTGGATTGCCCTTTTCAGCGGCTTTAGTTAGTTTACCGGCCCCTCCTGTCTTGGGCCTTGAGTTTATGTCTGTTTACCTCTGTTGGCTTACCTGCGTTAATAAAGTACTGCAAATGGATTCGCCCGCCTCTGCCTCTTCATCACAGAGAGGAGAATCCAGAGACCGGTACAAGGAAACAGGCAGGGGTCAAAACCAGGTAAGCAGTCCAGATCAGCAATCAAACAATGCAGGGATTAGACAAACGGGAAGACCAGATACAGGCAGAGAGTCCAGGAACCATGAAACTAAGGAAACTAGCTAGGAAAACACTCGAAGCAGTCAGACATACACAAACAATACTGAGCCCCGAACAAAGGGGAAACTCGGGCTTAAGACAGGTGAACTAAACAAGATGATAAAACACAGGTGCATGAAATAAACCATAATCAGTCCAGGGTAAAACATGAATGAAACAATAAACTAGGAAGGAGTGCCCCCCAGAGGCTCAAGCGGGCACTCCAGCCGCAGATCATCACAGTTTTCTTGTTATAAATAAATTTATTTGCGAATAATGTATTATTATTTTCTGTATGACCAGAAATTAAAGAGTATTTTAAGTTGTTTCCACTGAAAGAAATGCAATGAAACTGTTCACATGGGCGTCTCGCAGCCATCAGTGCGTGCTCCACACACACTGGATATGCGCTGATATTTGTCAAAAATTTTGTGTTTATTTGTGCTCTGTTCCTTTTTTGGATAAAGGCGTCTTCTACATATGCAGCCTAATAAAATGTTACAATAATGATGATGATGGTTATTATTATTATTATTATTTGCAGACACGGAGTTTTTGTGAAATGGACGTTTTGCTTATTTTCAATTGGCAATTTCAGTTTGAAGGGTGATGGAAATGGGCTTTAACTGCTCCGTACTTGCTGCGTTTCAAATGGGGTCCAATCAGTTATTAAAGGTGTTAAAAATTTACTCTGTATCTCGAGGTTGCGGCGCGCACACTATGCACTGAGTATTAACCGATGGGCCTCGGTTAACGATTAATGAATAACTTGAAAACGTGCCCGCAGCCTGTTATATTGCGCAAAAAATCGCTGCTTGAAATGGAGAATCGCCTGTACTGGTCTCGTGACACTATTGCAGCCACTACGGCAGGTGAGTTAATATACATGCTATCTTCCTAATTTACAAAATAAATTAATTCATAATACCCGCTGAAATGGGTTGGGATTTATGACGTTTGATCCGGAAAGGCGTGTTAGGGGTGGGGTCTGGGGCAGCGCTGTGGGGCTACTGGCCCGGCAGTGGAAACGCAAGCCAGGTGCTTGAGGCCCGAGGCCACTAGCTCGGCCCGGCTCGCTGTTAGCTCTGGCCCAGCCCTAGCCCGGCAGTGGAAACGCGGCTATTGAGAAAGAGGCGTTGGCCATCAAGTGGGCTGTCCTCACCCTCCGCTATTATCTCCTGGGTCGGGAGTTCACCCTGTGTACGGACCACGCTCCCCTGCAATGGCTCCACCGCATGAAAGATGTCAACGCGCGGATCACTCGTTGGTATCTAGCATTACAACCTTTCAAATTCAGAGTGATCCACAGGCCGGGTGCACAGATGGCTGTGGCCGACTTTCTCTCCCGGAGGGGGGGGGGGGGCTGCAGGCCGGACGGCTCCCCGGCCTGAGGCGGGCGGTGGGGGTATGTGGTGTGGGGGCGTGGTTCAGCGCTGTCTGCAGCGGGAGAGCGGGGGAGGAGTCGAGCGGGAAATAAGCGGGTCAAGTTCAAATGATAAACACCTGTCTGTGATTGCAGTGATTGGCGTTGGGAGAGTATATAAGCGGCCCAGTTGGACGCTTCATTGGAGAGAGTCTGGAGCTTGTGTGCAGACACCGGGAGCTGTAAGCTGTGGAGGAGTGAACTGTTCGAATCCGAAGGAAGCTGTAAGCTGTGGGAAGAGTGAACCCTTCGAGGCGGAAGGAAGCTGTGAATCAGCTGGAACGAGTCTGTTCTATTGTTCTGTTGAGTTTATGGTGAAGCGCTAAGTCGCTGTGGAAGGAGTATCTTTTTGTTCTGTCTAAATAAAGCACACAAGCTCCAGTATTTGCCGACCCCTTTGCCTTCTTCCATCACCTCCTCTGAACCTTACCACACAGAGCTAGAGTAACTCGAGACCAGTTGTCGACTGTAGACACAGAGCTAGAGTAACTCAAGGCTAGTTGTCGACTGTAGATGCAGAGCTAGAGTAACTCAAGGTTAGTTGTCGACTGTAGAAGCAGAGCTAGAGTAACTCGAGACCAGTTGTCGACTGTAGAAGCAGAGCTAGAGCAACTCAAGGCTAGTTGTCGACTGTAGAAGCAGAGCTAGAGTAACTCGAGACCAGTTGTCGACTGTAGACACAGAGCTAGAGTAACTCAAGGCTAGTTGTCGACTGTAGAAGCAGAGCTAGAGTAACTCGAGACCAATTGTCGACTGTAGACACAGAGCTAGAGTAACTCATGGCTAGTTGTCGACTTTAGAAGCAGAGCTAGAGTAACTCGAGACCAGTTGTCGACTGTAGACACAGAGCTAGAGTAACTCAAGGCTAGTTGTCGACTGTAGATGCAGAGCTAGAGTAACTCAAGGTTAGTTGTCGACTGTAGAAGCAGAGCTAGAGTAACTCGAGACCAGTTGTCGACTGTAGACACAGAGCTAGAGTAACTCGAGACCAGTTGTCGACTGTAGACACAGAGCTAGAGTAACTCAAGGCTAGTTGTCGACTGTAGAAGCAGAGCTAGAGTAACTCGAGACCAGTTGTCGACTGTAGACACAGAGCTAGAGTAACTCAAGGCTACTTGTCGACTGTAGAAGCAGAGCTAGAGTAACTTGAGACCAGTTGTCGACTGTAGACACAGAGCTAGAGTAACTCAAGGCTAGTTGTCGACTGTAGATGCAGAGCTAGAGTAACTCAAGGTTAGTTGTCGACTGTAGATGCAGAGCTAGAGTAACTCAAGGCTACTTGTCGACTGTAGAAGCAGAGCTAGAGTAACTCGAGACCAGTTGTCGACTGTAGACACAGAGCTAGAGTAACTCAAGGCTAGTTGTCGACTGTAGATGCAGAGCTAGAGTAAATCAAGGTTAGTTGTCGACTGTAGAAGCAGAGCTAGAGTAACTCGAGACCAGTTGTCGACTGTAGACACAGAGCTAGAGTAACTCGAGACCAGTTGTCGACTGTAGACACAGAGCTAGAGTAACTCAAGGCTAGTTGTCGACTGTAGAAGCAGAGCTAGAGTAACTCGAGACCAGTTGTCGACTGTAGACACAGAGCTAGAGTAACTCAAGGCTACTTGTCGACTGTAGAAGCAGAGCTAGAGTAACTTGAGACCAGTTGTCGACTGTAGACACAGAGCTAGAGTAACTCAAGGCTAGTTGTCGACTGTAGATGCAGAGCTAGAGTAACTCGTGGCCAGTTGTTGACTGTAGACGCAGAGCTAGAGTAACTCAAGGTTAGTTGTCGACTGTAGACGCAGAGCTAGAGTAACTCAAGGTTAGTTGTCGACTGTAGACGCAGAGCTAGAGTATAAAGTATTAAGTGTCGACTGTAGACACTTGGGTGTTGATGGTAGATACCCCAGGTAATGGGCTTTATGCCCAGCTGCACTACTTCCTGAACTTCAGCCAGCTCCTTGTTTCCTGTCTGCCATTATTGGCCAAATTGATTAATTCAGGTGTACCTGACCTCAGTAGTCATGGCAACAATAATCAGACACACCTGAATTAATCAATTTGGCCAATAATGGCAGACAGGAAACAAGGAGCTGGCTGAAGTTCAGGAAGTAGTGCAGCTGGGCATAAAGCCAATTAGGAGCCATGTAGGGAAAAATCTACCACACACTCTTGCGGTAAATAAACACTGCATGCATCTTGCAGAAGAACATTGTAGCCGGAGCTCCTATTCTCTGTTTATGACGAGTCACGCAGGTACTGGGCTACTCCTTAGTGATATGACCCGAACCAGTCAAAAATAGTCAGAATATAAACACTTTTTATAGATGTACTGTAGTGAATCAGGATAAGACAAAAACGCTATTTGGAAAATGTATTTATGATGTACTCGCATATTATAGAAACTTTGTACATTTTGAACACAAAAAAAGAGCTTTAAGCAGCTAAACATTTACATACAAAGACAAAACTTCCTTGTGTACAGTATGATGTGCGACGTGTTATATCTTTCAATGTCATACTTCTGATGTGAACATCATTTGTTTGTTTGTTTGTTTGTTTGTTTGAGCATTTGTTCTAGCTTTGCAACGGAAGTGAATCAATAAATCAAAACTAACTTTAGCTGGACAATAACTTTATTCTAGAGCTGCTGTAAAGCCAAAACAATCTGTTGCTGTAATTTCCTATTATCACTGTAAAGCTGCTTTAATTGCTTCTATATTGTTAAAAGCGCAATATAAATGAAGGTGACTTGACTTGACATTTGTTAACATGGGCAACGTAAAAGGATGCCCAGCTGAGGCTTGTGGTGTGAAACAGTTGTTATGTTAGACAAGCAGATAGTGTCCAAATACTGTCTTAATTTTGAACAGTATACCTATTGTTTAATCATGTAGAGCCTAACAAATATTTTTGTGAAACATTTTCCTTGAAAAGTGTGCTTTTGTTATCTAATGCACTGTCATGTAGTCATTTTAGCAATTAAATACTTTCTGGGGCCACTGTATATTATCTCTGTACTCAGTATACAGACATACTTCAATAGGCAGAATTGAAGTTGTAGGTAATATAAAGGTTTAGTATAGAGTATTGCTATTGAATCCATACTAAAATCTAAAAAAAAGAGAAATAAACAGAGCATGTCTTACACAAAAAGGAAATCCTTGCTGGCAAATCTGACAAAAACATATTTATGACAAATACAGAAAAAGGGTACATGTGGGTCCTTCTTTATAACCAGGGCCGTATTAAGAGCTCACTGGGCCCCGGGGCTATGAGTTACTGCAGGGCCCCCCCACCACTTTAGGTCACCAACTACATGAGCTAAATGTTATATTATTATAGCCTACGAGTCATTTTATCCATGATATACTTCACAGTTAAGTTATGTTACTTTTAACATGATTTTTTTATCATATCAAAATGTATTGACTAAAATTTCATAATTATTGTGACCAATTTCAATATCACCAAAAAATAATAGTAGCTTAAGAAAATAATCTCAAGCTTACTGATGACAAGAGTCACAAATTAAAATAGAACAAAGGCACAATAAATCGACCTATGAAAAACTTAAAGCACTGAATAATATTATATAAAGTAATCAAATATACAATACATGGTTTTCACTATAAATGCAACATTCATTCTTGTTAATTTTGCAAAAGTAATTCAGTCAAATGCAATAAATTACTTTCTTTCTGATGTTTGATTAACATTATTGACACACATGGCGACAGCAGCTTTATTAGCAGCGTCTGTCACTTTGAGACCTCAGAGTCGGATTCAAGTGCGCTGTGCAAAACCGTCTCAAGTTCACCACAGTCTATGGTTCACCTTGGTCTCAAAACCAGCATTTACAAAATAAATTCTCCCGCTGCTCACTGTGCCTGAGCAGTTTGAAATATTTTGTATCCAAACCACAACGTTTAAAAACGCGTTTAAATGATAAACTTACATCATGATGGCGCAGCAAAATTTAAATATTTCTACCGGATATATTATCGCCAGTCCTTTAGGCGAATATAGAGTTTAATCAAACACAAAAAGCAAAATTATACATCCATCAAGTTAATATTCAAACTTACCGAAAGTTTGTGGGGTCGATGATGACGCTGTGTTTTAAGAATAGACTAGAATGAAGAGAAGAGTAAAGGCGATTTATTGGTTGATATATAACCTATTCTAATAAGGCGCAGGCAGCAATCATCTATAGGCCTACGTGCAGCAGCAGGTCGGTCGTTCACAAGTTAAATATAGAATAAATATATTTGTCATATCAAATTAAAACCTGACGTTTCAATTTACCATGCCCTGCTCAGAGCCGTTGGCCCTGCATGCCTAGGGGGTTTGATTGACAGGTGGCCTGGCCAATCATAACGCCGAATACGCAACTTTGTCCGACAACAAAGCTGTCAGTCGGTGGACATGAACTTGAAAACGGTAATGTTTAAATTACTTAAATGACAATATTTGAAAGTTGAGACTTTGTTTCATATCAACAGTAAGCTGCTCTGAACTCTCTCTCGTAATCACTCGGTGTAACGTTAGTCTTTGCCTGCGAAGTATTTTTCACTGCGTGAGTGCATGAGAACATGATGTGCGTGACTCGCGAGAGCCGCCTGGCTCGTGGCCTGTCCGTCACATAGTACCTAAAAAAGGCGGGTCTTTGCGAACGTCTCTATTAATGATAATGATTCCATGATAATGCATGGAATATAAGGCAAAGTGCAACTAAATAACAGGGATAATTTGTGGGGGACGTTGCGTGGTAAGGCTTTGGTAATCAGATGGCTTGCAGTATCTGCTCCACAGCCAATCACGGGCCCCCTCCTTGCTTGGGCCCCTAGCCCTATGGTTAATGCGGCCGTGTTTATAACTGCACCTTAGAAACACAGAAGGGCTTTTATTGTATCATTCTGTACCTGTCATATACAAAGATGTATGTGCCTTTCCTCAGGTGCCTCTCCTCACTATTTGCAGTTTAATACCACCAATTTTATATTTTTTTTATCTAATGGAACAATTGTGTCCCCAGAAGGCCTCAGTGAGAAGAGTTTGTACCATTTTAAAGAGCCATTTTCTGAGTGTGAGTGTGAGAGGAGACAGTGATCAATACTGAATGCTGCTGTAGTCTTTTACATGAGATCAAAGTATCATTAGTGTGTACCTGAGGGGCCGGCCCAGGGTCTGACTCGGTGCTCATGCTGAGCTCCAGGGCACTATGCCTGTTAGAGAAATCGGTTTTAAAGTCTGCAGACCTAAAAAGGACAAAATGCAGAGAATAATGTTATTATTGCTTGCATTAACAACAATATTGCACAGAGAAAACTCAATTTAAACAATCTAAATCAAATTATATACCAATGATAAATGATGATACTATTAAAAATGCATTTTATTGATTTATCTTTTATAACGAATAGATGTATTTACCCCCTAAAACTCAGGTTTCAAAAACACAAAAGGTGTCCATTTGAGGAAAAAATAATAAAATATGTCAAATTATTATTAAATATTCACATCCACTTATAATGCTGGTGTGATGTTGTCAAAAACATTTCATATACATTATAATGCAGCATTCACACAATCAGTGATACAGCTGCCCAAACTTATTTTGAGGAACTATGTTAATGATCTTTTTAAAATGGATCATTAAATCTAATTTAATATCATTCTGTTCTGTTTCCTTTAGTTTCTGTTTCCCCTCTCTGTTCAGTTTTGCGGTGCGTCTGAAATCGCGTACTGTCTGAGTAGGCACAACATTTTAATTTATTAAAGTATGAATTAAAAAAGTATCTTGCATATAGTATATGTGTAGCATGAATGAAATTCGGACTTCAGTACATTCGCCATTTTGATGACTTACTAGAGCTGAACGATATGACCTAAAATCAAAATCTCGATTAATTGAACAATTTACCTAGATTATGATTAATGAACAATTTTTTTTGCCCACAGAGTTCACTGACAAGGTTTGTAGGCTACTGTGAATATGCTCAACTAATAAATGTGGATTTTTTTTTTCCTAATGATAGAGTGCATTTCTTATCTTTGTGATTTTAAAATAATTGAAGGAAAAGAGTTTTGATGTTGGCTTAAAAAAGCCTGAACTTTGAACTGGAAATCGAACTTGGATTGCATTGTGCAGTGCTATGACAAACGTCATGGTTGCCCACACAGTGCTATTGCTCCGACAAAACAGCTCACTTTCAGCAGCTCATTTGTTTATGGCTCATAGCATTTCTTCCAGATTGTGCGCTGTCGTGTAGCAGCGCATAAGAACAGTGGTTAAATTCCCTTTACAATAAACTGTGTAAAACATGCAATTACCCTATAGCAATACTGAGTATCCAGATTATATAAACAAAGATAACAGCTCCTGAATCTTTTATTGTGCTTGCAAACTGCACTTGATGTGTGAGCTACTGTCTGTGCGTGTGTTACAATCAACGTATTGGTTTAAAACCGCGTCAAATTAACGTTAAAAAACGGGAAAATCACGCCGGTTAGAGGTTCTAAATTTCGGTTTCGATTACTTTCGATTAATCGTCCAGCCCTTTGTCCTACACACTTCACTGCCAAGCATAAATCCTCTCCCGTGGTCTCATGGGATAGTTAAGTGTCCATTGAATGTGTCCATTGTCCATTGATATACTACTCTATGGCTGTACTGTTTTACGCATATTATATAGTAGGGAAGTACTCAATTTCGGACGCAGCGTTGGTTTCCCTGGTTACTGATTGTGTACTCGTTGGTTTCTAAAGTTACATATTGCAGTCACCTGTGTCTACTTTAGTTCCCTGTGTATTTATACCCCCAGTGTAGTTCAGTCCTTTGTTGGTTATTAACAGTACAGTATTCCTCCTATGATCTCCTACATGTTCTTGGTTGGATTATTAATAAACTGTTTGATTTAGTTGACCAGTTCGTGCATGATGACCACACACTTACATTCAAAGGTAATTTGGCCAATAAAATGTAAAATGTGCTTCCTATTGGTTTTATACTATTAAAGGAGAACTCTGGCGCAAAATGAACCTTTGGTTTAATAAAACATCGGTACCTAGTCAATCGTTCTCTGAGATTTGTTTTCATGATAATCAAATGTAAAGAGTTTTATCTCTAAAAACTGTTTAGCATATAACGCTAGCCTAGTATATGGGCCATAGAATAAGTAAAAAGAAATCGCTAGTTTATACCACTAACAAGGCTCAAAATAGCCTAAATAATGAGGGTCCCTACATGCAAAACGAAGCATTGAGAACTTTGTAAGTGTACAGACTGTTTAATAAGAAGATATTTTATAAAGACAGTCCACTTCGTGTATACAGACAGGAGCCATCTTAGAAAATAGTCTTGATAAGTCGATCCCCGAACGCCGTTCATACAGTTCAGAAGTTAGTTGAACTTCATACAGTTTAGATCACTCAGCACGTCGTTCGTGGTTTGACTTGTCGTGACTGTTTTCCAAGATGGCTCCTGTCTGTATACACAAAGTGAACTGTCTTTATAAAGTATCTTCTTATTACGTAAATGGTCTGTACACTTACAAAGTTCTCAATGCTTCGTTTTGCATGTATGGACCCTCATTATGTTACTGTGTTAGTGTGGGGCTATTTTGAGCCTTGTTAGTGGTATAAACTAACGATTTCTCTTTACTTATATGCCCCCGCCGTTATACACTAAACAGTTTTTAGAGATAAAACACTTTACATTTGATTATCATGAAAACAAACCTCAGAGAACGATTGACTAGGTACCGATGTTTAGACCAAAGGTTCATTTTGCGGCGGAGTTCTCCTTTAAAGGGATAGTTCACTTTGAAATTAATTTTTGATATGTTTTAGCTTACCTCAAGGTGATCCAAGATGTAGGTGTCTTTGTTTCCACAGCATTTTCAATTTTTACATTTTTTGGTCAAACTGTTGTTGTCTGTCAGTCATACACTGGAGGTGAAGGGGGTCCTCAATCGGTTCACCTCAAAGAGCATGCACAGAGAAGTCAAAATTAAACATGATTTAATGACTCGTACATGTAAGTACACATTGATGGCCTAAGACACGAAATGAGCGGTTTGTGTGAGAAAACGAACAGTATTTATATCGTTTTAACTCTTGTAATCATAGCCATGACAAAATGATCTGACTGCACGGGCGCTTCGGTCTGCGCATGCGCTGGAAATGATCGCTTGCGTGCCTACGTCACTCTTTGTTTATACAGAGATTTCGGAGGTTTTACCTTTCACTAAACATATTTAGATATACGGGAAACCACAATGGAAGACGATTTCGGTATATCTAAATATGTTTAGTAAAAGGTAAAACTTCCGAAATCTCCGTGTAAATATTGAGTGACGTCACACGCAAGCGATCACTTCCGGCGTAACATTGAACTGATTCAGTTCAGTTCAGTTGGACATTGAACAACTGATTCAGATCACTTGGATTACACAAGGTAAAAACGATATAAATACTGTTCGTTTTCTCACAAAAACTGCTCGTTTCGTGTCTTAGGCCATCAATGTGTACTTACATTTACGAGTCATTAAATCATGTTTAGTTTTGACTTCTCTGTGCATGCTTTTTGTGGACCCCCTTTGCCACCAGTGTATGACTGATAGACAACAACAGTTTGACTGAAAAATGTCAAAATTGAAAATACTGTGGAAACAAAGACACCTACATCTTGGATGCCCTTGAGGTAAGCTAAAACATATTAAAAATTAATTTCAAAGTGAACTATCCCTTTAAGCAGCATAAACTTGATCTTTACTGGCTCCAGAAGAACATGTGTTTTGACTCTACATTAATCATGAAATATGCAAACCGATCTCATGACACCTGGTTAGGACACCATGATAACACATATTAACGATGAGATGGAAACCTGAGCGTACCACAAAAGCTCAGTGGATGAATGGTTGGATGTGCACCTCTTCCTCTCATATCTCCACTTCCGCCCTCCATTCAAGGCACTGTCTGGGTGAAGGCTCACCTCCTCCCATTTCTCCAAGGGTGAGCTGCTCACTGGAGACAGGACGGTTAGAATGCAGTGAGATGGGAAATAAAAATGACAGGCAGTCATAAACACTATGGGCCCTATTTTTACGATCTGAAACACAAGTGTCAAAGCGCAAAGCGCAAGTAACTTTGTGGGCGGGTCCCGGCGCTGTTGCTATTTTCCCGGTGGGATAAATGCCTCCTTGCGCCTGCCGCAAATCTAAAAGGGGTTGGTCTGAAGTAGCTTCATTATTCATAGGTGTGGTTTGGGTGTAACGTGAAAAAAACCAATCAGAGCACCATCCAACATATCCTTTAAGAACAGGTGCGCATGTTGCCTGACGGATTGTTATTATAACGGCGGGTTTGCCAGGAGCGTTCACAGCCGATGAGACCGACGTTCTTGTCAGGGCAGTGAAAGACAGAGAAGTGACGTTGTATGGGGATGGGAGAAACCCTCGCACATCAGCGTCGGTTAAACATTATATACGTATGTTTCTTGCCACTATTGGGCAAACAGGTCTGATCCTTCAGTACAATTAGCCTTAAAAAATGGGTAATAAGGTTTTTTTATCTTCATTTAAACCACAATGATTTTCCTCATGTGTTAATATTTTTCCTTATTATAATGTATGATTTGCAAAAATAGCATTATGAACAACGCGCAACGCGCCACTGACTTTAGACCAGTTTTTTTCTGATCAGTGGCGCAATTGTTTTCTGGAAGTGTAAAATAGCACCGGGGAATGTTTGCACCGAAACACGCCTCCTTTTTGCGCCGATCCGCCCAGGGAGTGCAAGTTCATTTCTTAGTTTACTGGCGTGTGTCTTTTGAGGGGAAAATCCCGCTTTGCGCGCATGCAAAATAGGAGTGACACATGCGTTTGTGTATAAAGTCATTTGCGCCGGGTGAAAGATAGAGCCCTATGTTTTTAATGTAACAACATTTCGGTGCAAAAAGGTAGATACCAGCAGCAGATAAGGATGCATCTTATAGCTCAAAGCTTGCTTATCTCAACCAGGCTACAGTCTGCAGCTGGGAATTGATTAAAGCAGTCGGACTGTGGAGTGATAAATTTACCACCACCGGAAAAACATGGCAATGGTTTAGCTACTTACAGTAGCTTATGGCGTACATCTACATGAACTTTACAGCGCAAGTTGTTTAATGCTTTCCAGAGGATTAAGATAAGCCGTTGTAGTGTTTCGTATTAAACCATTTCTAGCATGAGCTTGAGACAAATAAAAATGAATACATTTCTACTTGGGGCAGCAATGCCGTGAAATCCACAGTTTTGGTGTGTTTAAACCATTTCCACAATTTCCCACCAATTCAGTTCCACCACATTAAATCTAATGATATGCTAATGCAGATGCTAAAGAGCAGAGTAACTGCTTCCTGATGGAGTGGCAGAGGGCATTAAAAAACACACAACAAAAGGCAAAAATCTAATTACACTGAGAGCCGGGATTAAATCAACTGTAAGTTTAATCATAAGCACCTCTTGAACTGATTAAAATAACTCTACACTTAAACAAATTTCACAAATCCAGGCCTTTTTTTTAATAGATTATAATGGACAACTTTCATAATAGGTTATACAGTTTCACGAATTAACGTTTTATTCATGGTAGGGACATACAGCTACAATTGCAAGGGCATCTGGGTAACCCAGGTAGATCATAATCATAATAATATGATATTACCCAACCTTTCAGAAATTTGCATCACACCAGATTGCGCATTCAACACTAAGGGCCCTATTTTAACGATCTGAAACACAAGTAGCAAGCGCAAAGCGCAAGTAACTTTGTGGGCGGGTCTTGGGCGCTGTTGCTATTTTGAGATGGTTCTCACTGCGGAACATGAAACTCACGGGGAGGAGTCGGATCCAGATCCAACTCCTCCCACCTTACATACACCTAAACCTACCCTGATCCCTAAACCCAACCCTAATCCTACCCATCTCCACCCCTTGGATCTTGATCTGACTCCTCCCCGTGGATCTCATGTACTGCATTGAGGTGCTACTGGCTATTTTACCGGCGGGATAAATGACTCTTGCGAGTTTAAAAGGGGTTGGTCTGAAGTAGCTTCATTATTCATAGGTGTGGTTTGGGCGTAACAGAAACAAACCAATAAGAGCGTCATATCACATTCCCTTTAAGAGCATGATGAACGATTCGGTGAACGGGGCGCAATTCTATTATAACGGCGCATTTACCAGGCGCGCTTCACAATCAGTTCACAGCCGAGGAGATCGATGTTCTCATCAGGGCCGTGAAAGAAAGAGAAGAGACAGTGGGGATGGGACAAACACACCCAAATTAGCTTCGGTTAAACATGCATATAATAATTTGGGTAAATGTGTAAGCTTTTTTCCCAACTTCATGGACACAACAATGATTTTCCTCGTGTTTATATATTTTTCCTTATAATAATGTATCACTTGCAAAAAGTAAAATGCATCTGTGTAGCTGAGAGAATCATCTATAGTGTATGCGCGTTGTTCACACTGTGTATTATGGCCAAGAATGCGCGCTTAAAATAGCATCTGAATGTACGTGCAACGCGCCACTGACTTTAGACCAGGTTTTTTCTGGTCAGTGGCGGAATTGTTTTCTGGAACTGCAAAATAGCACCAGGGGTTGTTTACGCCGACACACGCCTCCTTTTTGCGCCGACCTGCCCAGGGAGCGCAAGTTCATTTCCTAGTTTACCGACTATTTACCGCTTTGCGCGGGTGCAAAATAGGAATGATACATGCGTTAATTTATAAAGTAATTTGCGCCAGGTGCAAGATAGAGCCCTAATGGCTCTTTCAGACTGCACGATTTTCAAAGTAGTCAGGTCGCTGCTCTTTTCACACTGCATGACTATCTTGGCCAGCATTCAGTCGCTGCTGTGTTCACACTGGACGATGGATCGGCGACAGAAGGTTTCACACTGCATGACTTTAAAAAAATCGCCGACAGACTCTGTCTAGCACGCTGCACGCAAACTACATTTCACAACAAACACGCGTGAGATATGAAAAGGAAACAACGCGCGACACCACACGTGCAAGACCGGAGTTCTCACGTGAGACTTTTTTTTTCGACCCGGTTGTGGTACAGCTGGTGAAACAGACACGAGTGCTCCTGCCAAATTTCTACTAATTTTTCTTCCATTTATTGTGTCCAAATAGACCGAGAAGAAGCTTTTTTTGTTGAAACAATGCCATATCATGTTGATATGTGATCTATAACTCCTCCCCGAACTCCCTGCTGCTCTGTATCTTGCTCTCTCACTGGCTGCCGGTGATCGCCGATGTAGTTTTCAGTCAAAACACTTTTCACACAGCAGGATTTTGAATCGCCGACAGGTCCAGATATTTAGCATGCCAAATATCTCACGGGCGTCGGCGACTCGTCGGTGATTCTCTCAGTTCGCGTCTTTGTTCATTCACACTGCGTGATTGTCACTCGCGTGAACGAGCGCCGATTTGCCTGTGATTTCGGGCATTTGTCGGCGATTTCTCAAAACCTGTCGGCGAGCCAAAATCGTGGCTAAAATCATGCAGTCTGAACTCGGCATAAGTCTCAGTACCTTCTGATTGTAGACTGGCGAACCTATAATCCTTTAGCACACATTAAGATTAATTACAACAAGATATGATCATAACTTTTTCATGTTATTTGTTATGCTGTGTAAACACTTTGTAAACACAAATCCAAAGACGAATATTAATTATATTTGTTAACTAGATGTGTTCACTCCCTGTCTATTAATGTGTTTATACTGAAACATAATAAAACAGTTTTATGTCTTTAAAAGACAATTTGTCTTATAAAAAGCTATAGACCATTTTGCTAGATGTAAACAACACTGGTCCAGAAACACTTCCTGTTTCAGTTTGTAACTGTTTTCTTTATTTCACATGTAAAGAAAACATTGATGTTGTTTAACTTTTTGATTCAGTTTTACGTGTTCTGTTGGTTATATTTTATCCCAGCTTTTGTGTAGTGCTAAAAAACTGAAACAGGAAGTGCTTCTGGACCAGTGTTGTTTACATCTTGCAAAATGGTCTACATGCCTTGAAAACACAGTTTGTTTTATAAAACGGTATTTGTTATATCTCTTGAAATGACAGTTTGTCTTATAAAAAGTTATAATTTATGTTTCGAAAAGGAAGTTTGTTTTATAAAAAGTTATATTATGTCTTGAAAAGACTGTTTACTTTATAAAAAGTTATACTATATGTCTTAAAAAGACAATTTGTCTTATAAAAAAGTCATATATTATATGTCTTGAAAAGGCAGTTTGTCTTATAAAAAGTTATACGTATGTTATAACCTGATCAAAAGTTATAACTTCCTGATCAGGGCTCTGACTTCTGAACTAGGGAGCTGATTGAGATGCACCCACTGAGAAAAGATAACAAATATAAATACCTTTTGAAATGGCACAATACTGCCAACTTCGACTGTTAGTATTAAGAGAGTGACGTCAACTAACACAGTCTCATCCCAAGACGTCATATAACTGACGTCATGGTACGTCTTTTGTTTTGACCATACGTCAACATCCGCCTTTTTAGGGTACCCTTTAACGTCGGTTACATGACGATCCTGGGACGTCATATAACTGACGCTTTACCTTTAACGTCAGTTAGGTGACGGGGTAGGTTTAGCATCCGATAACGTCATCTAACCGACGTTAAAGGGTACCCTAAAACGGCGGATGTTGACGTATGGTCAAAAGACGTACCAAGACGTCAGTTATATGACGTCTTGAGATGAGACTGCGCTGCGTCAACACAATAGGAAAATTCTTCTGTAATTGCACCTGAAAGGGATAGTTCATCGAAAAACAATATTGTTCATCTCTGAAACACAAATGTGTTTAAATGAAACCTGAGAGATTTCTGTCCCTCTATTGAAAGTCCTTTCCATCTAAAATTTGATGCTTCAAAAAGTACATAAAACATCATCCAATTGTTATATAACACCATATTTATGAATAAAAGCCTAAATTATCCAATCATAAATAAAGCGATCTTGTCTCTTTAGAAGATTTAGTGGAATGGACTCAGCGGAGGGACAGATATCTCTTGGGTTTCGTTAAAAAATATCTTCATTTGTTTTTTGAATATCAACGAAAGTTGTATGGATTTGGAATGACAGGGTGAGTAAATGATGACAGAATTTTCCTTTTTGGGTGAACTATCCCATTAAAATTAAAGTGTGTAATTTCTGCATTTCAGTGAGACCATTTTTTTCTGTCATAATATGTAAAAGAAGTCATGGGAACATTTTAAAACATGCCATAATTGATTATCTAAATTGACTATAAATGTCTCTTTATATACCTGAATCTAATGAGACTCTTTCGGGGTTCGAACGGCTGGGGGATGATGTCTCTGTCTCCACCTGGATCAGCTCCGTCTCTTCCGTCTTCTTCTTGCGAAGGCTACTCTTAGAGAAACCGTTCTTACGAGACCCGCGGGGACTCCGCCTGTCCCAGCTCCACCTTCTCTCGCACGGCTCACTCAAGTCCACCAGGTCTAGCGCAGTGGACAAGACTAGAGCACGTGGAGGAACAAAACATTACCAACAAAAGTCACTCAAAATGAAAACCTGTATTAGCCAGGAACACATTTATAGATAAAATATTCATTTAAAACTTCTATTCTTAGGTAATATTCAATTATCAAACATAAAATGTGATAAACTGATATCTAAAACATTTTTTTTGACACAGTAAATGCCAAGGAACACTAACTGTAAAACTGCATTATATAAACAAGGACTGAAATCTGGGGCAGAAAACTTGCTGCCTAACGGCTATGGGATAGAGGTGGAGGAAAAGAAGAACAGATGAGAGAGGAGGAGCAGATGAGAGAGCAGTAATTATGAGGGAACCTGCTGTGTTGGAGGTGACTGGTCGTGAGGCTCCATCACTCTTGCTCTCACTCTGGAAGTCATCGATGGAAGGGCTCAGTAGCGGACGGCTTTCTTGCTGCTCACTGCACAGCTGGAACACATAAAACAAACATATTTCACTTTAATTGCACCCATTTCCACATTTATCTTATTTGTGACATTTTTATAGATCTTTATTTTGTTTTATGTTTCTGGTCAAGTTCAGTTTTATTTCGAAGTTCTAATATCTAAACATTTGCATGTCCTTGTTCCCCTCTTTGTTGTTTAGCCACACGGCTAAAATACTTTTTCTCTGCTTAAAAAAGTGAAAATGCTGAGGTGCTTTAAAAAAATTGGCCCGTTTTTGTCCCAACTTGCCCAAAGGGTCTAGGATTGCCTGGTGAGCATGGACCAGCTAGACCCTTTTGCTAGATACAGTTGTTGCAAGATACTGTCCGCCTGCAACGGACCCCATGCGATTCCAATGGCTGAGAGATTTTAATAAGTACTTTATTTGTGTCTGATTGAAAGTTAGAGAAAATCACTTTATTGTGTATTTTTTCTTAATCATGAAATAAATATTTATAACACTTCATAGCGTCTTTGTTACACGTTGCAAGTACTAACTATAGTCTTAACCTTATAGATGGTCCTAGGTCACTTCCGAATAATTTTCTGTTTTGAATTTTAAAAAAATCACAGCATCATCGGAAGGTTATGATACTTGGTGACTTTTCTGGCATTTGGTATGTGAATACAAAAAAAAATTTAGGTCATGATCCGAGCATGCTAAGTGGTCGTAAAAAAAATAGTCACACTTGTGGTCCTTGGTCAAAAATGACCGACCCATTGGAAATGAATGGGAAATTTACAAAAATTCTCTGTATTTTTGTCTGTACAATCTACAAATCAGCCACGATTCTAAAAGAAAGTACACCGCAGTAAAGGGGCAACACTCTACAACATCAAGAGTGCAAAAAATTCACACCCACACACACACATACAAACACACTTTTATACACATACACACCAATAAATTCAGATTACAAAAAATATGTTTTGAATTTTTAAAAATCACAGCTTCATCGGAATGTTATGAAACTTGGTGACATTTCTGGCATTAGGGATGTGAACACAAAAAAAGTTCATGATCCGAGCATGCTAAGTGGTTGTAAAAAAATTAGTCACAAGTTTGGTCTTCGGTCAAAAATGACCCCCAAAGGAAATGAATGGAAAATTGACAAAAACACAAAAATTCACCTTTTTTTTTTTTTTTTTTTTTTTTGCAATTTATTGAGATTGTTTCAAATATATATTCAAATCCACCACCCCTAAAAAAAAATAAATAAATAAAAATTTAGGTGTCCGTTCACTTCTGACCGGGATGGCCCAGGACGTGACTCCTAAACGAAGACCATCAGAGGGTTAACAGTAAATTGTATAAATTACATACCCTATACAAAACCCTAATACTTATTCCCTAATAAGTACATGTTTTTAATTAATATTGCGGTACTCAGTACCGTATATATAATTACATTGTAACAAGGACACCTTAAAATTAAGTGGTTACACTTTATTGTAAGGTGTCTTTGTTACACTGTAATTATACATTTAAGTAACTAAAAATAATATTAAGTAACT
Organism: Pimephales promelas; assembly: GCF_988280905.1. Classification (NCBI taxonomy): domain Eukaryota; kingdom Metazoa; phylum Chordata; class Actinopteri; order Cypriniformes; family Leuciscidae; genus Pimephales; species Pimephales promelas. The sequence continues at coordinate 12,989,222 of NC_142773.1, read as the reverse complement.
ACATGTACTTACTAAAGGTTTAGCACTAGGGTTAGTTGCATGTAATTATGCATGATTGATATTTATTACAATAGTAACTACACATGACATATGTAACAATGACACTGTAAAATAAAGTCATCACAGGGACTGGGTCAATGATCCTGGTTGTCCCCCTGGCGATGGCAATATTCAGAGTTCAAAATGGTCAAATTAAACAGTTAAGGTCACATTTACTTTTTTGCACTCAATATTGTCAATAGTGTAGCTATATATGCTCACACAGAAGTCAAAACTCGAGTTGTTTTCTAATAGTCAAAGCGGCAATTCCTTTGACCTACTTGAAACTCCTTATTAAATTACTGCATTTCACCCTTGACAATTCGCTGAACAGCAGCAAATGCGACTGCTCTTTAGTTTTCATTTTGCAAGTTTACCAGCTTAATCCACAGATTAAACTTTCATCCACAGATGTTGAAAGACTAACTAAATTGCTTAGAGAAAACAATTGCCCTTGACACAGGTCAGCACTAAGAGTGTCCCTCACTTCATCATAATAGAGGTCATAAAGCATTTATATATCGATATTGATATATCAAATCCATTTATCAGCCTTGGTAATGAGTAAAGAACTGCAAGCACCAAACCCATATTTTAACAGTCTAGGTTGAATTAACTAACAAGTTCCATGATGTCTGTTTATTATTTCAGTGTTTCTTAATTAGTATTTCACTGATTTATTGATTAACCACACATAATCCAGTTTAACTAAATGTGCAGGTGTTTATGGTCATTCTTTTCAGCACAATCAAACCTATATTTTTTGCAAATTAGGCTATAGATTGTGCCTTATTCCCATAACCCAATGCTATTTGTCTGTCATGTTACAACTGTGCTGTGACCACCCACAGAACAAAAGCCACTAAATGGAATTCAATTTAAAAGGGATTTTTGTGCATGTTATATAAGCAAAACAGTAACTCATATGTATATATATGTATGTATATGAAGAGTTCAGATGCAAAAGCCTCTAAGTGCCATTTGAAATGTTCTTCTAAAATTATCATTTTTATCAAGCTTGTATATTTAATTTCAGTAATTTCACTTAAATGGCAATGAAGATTACCTATTAATTGTCATTTAAGTGAAATTACTGAAATTAAATACACAAGCTTGATAAAAATGGTCATTCTAGAACAAAATTTCAAATGGCACTTAGAGGCTTTTGCATCTGAACTCTTCATATATACTCTATATGTATATATATATTAGGGCTGGGCAAAGATTAATCGCGATTAATCGTGTCCAAATTGAAAGTTTGTGTTTACATAATAAATGTGTAGTGTGTATAATTATTTTGTATATATAAATACATACACATGCATGTATATATTTAAGAAATATTTGCATACTATATATATATATATTAATATATATTTTATATATAATATATATATATATATATATATATATATATTCTTAAATATATACATGCATGTGTGTGAATTTTTATATACAAAATAATTATACACACTACAGACATTTTGTCACAGTCTGTCGTCCTCACCAGTGTGTCCCGTCATCTGCACCACACTTCCCCGGATCCTTTTGTTTCTACTCCCGGACTCACTCCCCAATCAGCCACCTGTTCCTCGTCCTGTCATCATCATTCTCACCTGTTTGCACCTCGTTTAGTTTGATTCCTGCTTGTATTTAGTTCTTCCTCTGTCAGTCAGTCTTTGTCGGTCAATGTTTGATGTTACTTGGTTTACCCTGTCTTCCTGCCTGTATTTACGAAATAAATGTATCTTCATCGTGATTCTGGACTCTGTCTGCTCTTCTGCCTGCACCACCCTGTGACAGATTGACCGACCGCAACAGTGACAGTATGGGACTTCTCCTAACCCCAGCTCTCACAACCATCAACCTGTTCCAGGACGGACGATCTTGTGAGGAGTATGTCGTCAGGTTCCTGGAGCTCTCTGCTGGGGTAAGTTGGTCGGATGACGTTCTAAAGTCAGTCTTTTGGCTGGGTTTGGACGATCATCTGTACCAGCAAGCCCCAGCAGCAGCGGTTCCAGGAACCTTTGCCGGATACCTGGACCATGTGTTGTGGTTGAGTGGGTCAGCCTTCACCGTTGGTGAGGCTGAAGATGACAGCACCACTCAACCACACACACCCACCATCATCACCACACCTGCCATCATCCCCTCTCCGCTGGTTCCGTCCAGCCTCTCAGAGCCCGAGCTCTCTTCTTCGCTGGTCCCGTCCAGCCCCGTCCAGCCCGCACCCGAGACCGTCCAGCCCGCTCCAGAGACCGTCCCGGGCCAGAGACCGTCCAGACCGTCCAGCCAGAGACCGTCCAGACCGTCCAGCCAGAGACCGTCCAGACCGTCCAGCCAGAGACCATCCAGACCGTGCAGCCAGAGACCGTCCAGACCATCCAGCCGGAGACCGTCCAGACCGTCCAGCCAGAGACCAGGATCCCGCCCAGCCTCCCTCTCCCGCCTCCTCTCATCGGTCCTCCCTCTGCTCTCCTGCCCTTCAGCTCCCCGAAACCAGCCTGGTCCGTGTATCCCCGGTCTTCGCCTCACACATAACAACATGTTTATTAGATCCAATACCCACTAAACTACTGAAAGAACTATTACCTGCAGTGGAAGAGCCTCTCCTCAATATTATTAACTCGTCTTTATCTTTAGGTCATGTCCCAAAAATATACAAGCTGGCTGTAATAAAACCGCTCATTAAGAAACCGCAATTAGATCCAAATAACTTGGCAAATTACAGACCCATCTCAAATCTTCCATTTATGTCCAAAATACTTGAAAAAGTAGTGTCCGCTCAATTGTGCTCTTTTTTGCAAGAAAATGATATCTATGAAAAATTCCAGTCAGGATTCAGACCGCATCATAGTACAGAAACTGCGCTAGTTAAAATTACAAATGATTTACTTTTAGCTTCTGACCAAGGCTGTATCTTAATACTAGTCCTACTTGATCTTAGCGCTGCGTTCGACACTATAGATCATATAATACTCTTGGATCGACTACAAAACTTCACCGGTGTCCAGGGACAGGCATTAAGCTGGTTTAGATCGTACTTATCGGACCGTTCTCATTTTGTCTGTTTAAATGGGAAAAAATCAAAGATAACGTCAGTAGACTATGGAGTACCGCAAGGATCGGTTTTAGGCCCTCTGCTATTCTCAATATATATGCTGCCACTTGGTAATATTATAAGAAAACATGGAATTAATTTCCACTGTTACGCTGACGACACTCAATTATATATTTCATCGCGACCAGATGAAAACACTAACTCATCTAAAATGACAGAGTGTCTCAAAGATATAAAATGCTGGATGACGCGTAATTTCCTGCTATTAAATTCAGATAAAACGGAGGTATTACTTATTGGTCCAAAAAACTACTCACAAAACCTCTCACAATACAACTTTAATATAGACGGATGTCCTGTTACTTTATCCACTACAGTAAAAGACCTGGGTGTTATACTAGACCGCAACTTGTCTTTCGAAGATCATATTTCATATGTTACAAGAACAGCCTTTTTCCACCTTAGAAACATTGCTAAGCTACGTAACATGCTATCTGTTTCTGATGCAGAAAAATTAGTTCATGCATTCATGACCTCAAGACTAGATTACTGTAATGCTTTATTAGCCGGTTGTCCTGCATCCTCAATAAACAAGCTACAGTTAGTACAAAATGCAGCTGCTAGAGTTCTTACTAGGTCAAGAAAATATGATCATATAACACCGATTTTATCATCTCTACACTGGTTACCTATTAAGTTCCGCATCAACTACAAAATACTACTACTGACCTATAAAGCCCGAAATGGTTTAGGACCTATGTACTTAACGGACCTTCTTTCGCCCTACAATCCACCGCATTCCTTAAGATCACTAAATTCAAGGCTTCTGGTCATTCCTAGGATATCGAAGTCCAGTAAAGGAGGGAGGGCGTTCTCGCATTTAGCTCCAAAACTCTGGAATGGCCTTCCCGATACGGTCCGAGCCTCTGACTCGCTGACACAGTTTAAAACTATATTAAAGACGCTTCTCTTTAGTCATGCATTCACATAATGCTTACCTTCTAGTCCTCTGTTATGCCATACGGAACCGTTTGCCACTGAAACTGCTTAACGCACCAGTGGGGCTCGACAGCCTTTTAGACAAACGAGTCGGCGCGTATGGTTGGGTTGCAGAGAGTTCAGGTTACGGAGAGTTTGTGAGTTATAACGGAAATCATTATGAACATCAGCTATGCTAATTATTTCCCATCTGCCTTTCTGCTGTTATCTCGGGACGCTTGTCCCGAGAAAAATGGCGTTCGTCAGGTCCAGTTTTGTGTCCAGCCTCTCACGGGGATTTCGGATGCCCCAACGCCTGTGATGAGACGACTCAACGCCTGTGAAGAGACGACTCAACGCCTGCGATATGTTATGGCGCCGTTTGATTCATAAACAATATTTAATATTTATATTTAAACAATATGAATGTAAGCCAGAGGAGAACTGGCCCCCGACTGAGCCTGGGTTCTCCCAAGTTTTTTTCTCCATCCAATCTGATGGAGTTTGGTTCCTTGCCACTGTCGCCTTGCTTTTGGCTTGCTTTGAGCTTGCTCAGTTGGGGTTATTTAGTGTTTAGCAATGTTGTTGATCTGTGTTGTGCTACTTTCATGTTATCACTGTGAAGCTGCTTTGATACAATCTGTATTGTGAAAAGCGCTATATAAATAAATGTGACTTGACTTGACTTGACACCTCCTCCACATGGACACTCCCTCGGCCCTCTGTCCCATCGGCTCCCCCGTGGCTCCTACCTCCCTCAGCTCCTCCATGGCCCCTCAGTCCACCAGCTCGGCCAGGCTCCCTCGACCCTCCGGACTCCCTTCGCTCCCTCGTCATCCTCCCTTCACCTTGGGACTTCTTTCCTCTGGCTCCGCCCCGTCATGTCACCCCCCCAGTTCTGTCGGACTCCTCACTCCCTCCAGTCACCCGTCAGCCCTCACTCCCTCTGACCTCACCGTGTCCCTCTGTGCCCCTGTCGTCACCTGAGCCTGCGGTGTCACCATGGTCCCTCAGTCCCTCCTCAGCACCATATGTCATCTGTCCCTCAGCTTCACCCTGGTCTCCTCTCCCATCTGCTCCGCCCCTGTCAGTCGGCCCCCTGGTGTCGTCAGCCCCAGTTCCATCGGCTCCACCAGGGGTCCTCCCTCCATCTGCTCTGCCCTGGCCACGCCCTCAGCCTGCTCCGCCCTGGCCACGCCCTCAGCCTGCTCCGCCCTGGCCACGCCCTCAGCCTGCTCCGCCCTGGTCTCGCCCTCAGCCTGCTCCGCCCTGGGGGGCTTCTCCCTCCTGACCACGCCCTCCACAGCCTCCAGGGCGCCCACCCCCCCTCCCCATTGATGTTACGGCGTGAGGCCACGCCTTCCGGGAGGGGGGAGTGATGTCACAGTCTGTCGTCCTCACCAGTGTGTCCTGTCATCTGCACCACACTTCCCCGGATCCTTTTGTTTCTACTCCCGGACTCACTCCCCAATCAGCCACCTGTTCCTCGTCCTGTCATCATCATTCTCACCTGTTTGCACCTCGTTTAGTTTGATTCCTGCTTGTATTTAGTTCTTCCTCTGTCAGTCAGTCTTTGTCGGTCAATGTTTGATGTTACTTGGTTTGCCCCGTCTTCCTGCCTGTATTTACGAAATAAATGTATCTTCATCGTGATTCTGGACTCTGTCTGCTCTTCTGCCTGCACCACCCTGTGACACATATATTATGTAAACACAAACTTTTATTTTGGATGCGATTAATTGCGATTAATCGTTGCCCAGCCCTATATATATATATATATATGTATATATATTAGTGGTGGAGTTCCAGTAAAATGTGTGGTAGTTTAATGCATCCACCAACACCACCAACTGCATTGCTATTTGATTTTCATAGTTCCAAAACAGCACATTACATTTTTAGTTATAGTCGCCTTTCTGAATCCAGGAAAACTTTACCTGTTTCATCGTTAAAAGTAACTTCCTCATTTCTTTATAATTAAAATAGGTCTTTGATTTCTGAAAATGTAAATTTGTGACTGCAAAATTCAGTCTAAATTGTACAAGACTTCACCAGTTACTTTCAATTTCACTTGGTCTTGTGGACTTGCCAAGGATGAGATGGCAAGTGTTTTTCAGTCCATTTTCACAATGCGCAATCTCAGCAGTAACTGGCAGTAAATTCCCCATTGAGCAGCTCATCACAATGTATTGAGAAATGCATGGCTCTCTGCCACATCCTCAATGGAATACAACCAAGCCCTCCAAGATAACAAAATCCTTCAACATTTGGGTAAACCTTTTATAGACAGCCAAAAATGACATCCATTTATTGACTTTGTGTAACTGCAGAGAGGTGGTACAATAAATAGCAAAAGCCACCCCACATTGCAGCAAGAATCTACATCCCACAAAATCCACATTTAATGTGCTTCCTACAAACAAATTATTCCCAATGTATTAACAAACAGCAAGTAACATCAACATGCAGCTTGGGCTTCAGTAAAAAACAGGTCACATACATGCGAATAAAAGCCAAGACAACAACAGAAATAAAATTCAAGCAACAGAACATTCAGCAGCTGTTTATGGGGAGAGTAGCGCTCACATAAAACAAATGCCACTCTTGTTTGTGTCTTGAAATACTGAGTGGTCCCAAAGGACCATCCCATTGCCATGGGTCTTGATGACATCATTTAGTGTGAACCCCATAGAGCAGCTTGCTTTCGACAACAAGAAGCAACTATAGCACTTCCACACACATGGCTCATGTGTGTCACATAACACTAAGGGATATTCAAAACAGGGTGCACCAAGCTCTTGGGTTTACTTGACTTATTCACACAGTCACACTTGGTGTTCCCTGTTGGTGGGTGTATGTGCTCAGCCCACCTTGGTTGTCACGGTGAGCAGGGGTTTTCCATCTGAGGATGCCTTACTTGGTAGCTCCTTCAGCACCAAAGCAACCGCCCTAGAGTCTTTCTCCTACAACAGTGAAATCAACAGTGAGTTGTGTCAGTCAGTTTGTGTTCAAATTAATGCAGCGTTTCTGTGGGTTCCTTGAAAAACACTAATAAAGCATTACCAAATCAAATGAAATAACAATTTTCAGGGGTACAAGAAAAGAAAAATCCATCTATCTTGCTTTATAAGCCACTTCTTGTTGATTGAAAAAAATGACAATTCACCCAACTGACACAAAACAATGTGCATGATTAGCATGCTGTCATCTATCAGCTCTACAGTACAAATCATATGAGTAGGGAGGGATGCACCATGTGTCGATAAAATATAGTTCATTGGCTGACATTTGTTTTGCCAAATAGTTTTTTTTTTTATTCATCAATATCGGTCAATAAGTTTAAAAAAATTAATTAATAAAATTAATTTTATTAAAAATAAAATTAATTAAAAATTAATAACAATGTTAAAAGTAACCTTTACAAATCTTGTGATACCTAAATTCCCATGTAGCATCTACAATGGTTGATTAGATTTTAGTTTTTTTTTTTATTTATTAAATAGTATATAATTTAACATAGTTCATTTATAAGTTATCAACCAGAACATGAAAATAGTATCAATAATATCAGTGCATCCCTATTAAGTTCCATTTGAAACAGACAATTTAGTTATCAATGCCAAAACTGCCAAAACAAAAAACGACTTACTTCAGCAAAGACATGCCACAGTACATGGAGTAGTAAACCATTTCAAACAATTCAGAGATAGAGTGACACCATCCAAAAACACGAGGCTTACAACTGTGCTTTTAACAGCCTCGACTCCACTCAAACAGATCTAAGCACTTAAGCCACCGCTGGGACGCTGAGAACTGGAGTGGAATAAATTCACTGGTGATGTTTAACACTGCAAACTGCCAGTTAAACCCCAATGTATTGAACAACTACACTGTTGGCTCCATATTGCAATCCAAGATAATCTGACTGTGCTGTTTTACAGTGATCAATGAAGTGAACCGCTAATGCAACACTCCATGGTCCAGCAACAGAATAACATCAAAAAGAAATGTTTGAAAAGAAACTCTGGAGACACATAAGAAACAAAATCAAATTTGAAAACCGATGCTATCAATAAGTTTGTGTTTTTAACTTTGTAAAAAAGCCTATAATGGTAGGATGTTGAGGGTGATAACCAAACTGTTACTAAGGAGAATCTAGAGGGTTCAGAGTGGTTTCTATGTGACTGCTACAGAGCCCACCTGATATTCTGTGCCATACACATTGTAACGAGTATACCCTGTTCTGTTCATTGTGTTTTTGGTTCTGTCCTGTGACCTATGCTGCGTTCACGTGCAATGGAAAATAGGATATTTTCCACTTGTGAACTGGTATTTACCAGTGTGTTGCGTTCAAGTGCTTTTGTTGTCGTAATGTGGTAAAAAGATGGAGATCTAGACCTGTTATTTAGCTAAAACTATTTTAGATTGCGTAAGTCTTCTGCAATAGCAAGAAAATGATTTATCAAAACTCAAAAGGTAAATAATATGCTGTAGACTATATTTTCTAGATCATGAATAGTATATATTTTTAAGATTCACGACTCTCGCGGTGCTCTCCGCCATTTTGAAATGGTCAAAGGTTATCTCATCTCGGCAACTCGTCCATCAAAATATTCTACGAGTTGCCCAGTGGAAAATACCACATGAGGGGGTGTTCATGTGCATTTTCCACGTCGGCTTTTGGTATTTACCATAATTACCATAGCACATGAACGCAGCACTAGTTTTCCTCAGTCTGTTTAATAGTTATCCCATTCACCTGTGCCTTGTCAATCACCTTGGTAAGTATTTTGTTTGCTTTGTGTACTCAGTGTACTGTGTACTTGTACTCAGTTCTCCCTCTGCATTTGTCCACCTTCATCAATGGTAGCACGTGTGTGTAAAGTATATTCTGTGAGATTTGCAATTAAAGATCCTGTTTCCCATTCCCAGACTGTTCGTTGTGCACACCACTACTTCACCAGCTTGAACGAGGAAATTAAGGCACGCCTGCCTGGTGTGGAGTGGGTGCTCAACACAACAACTCACCTTTCACCATCGGCCCCGCAGAGGATGACGTCATAATCAGTCCCAATCTAGCACTACCAGAAACGAGCCATCCACCACCTGTGAGCGAATCAATGGAGATGTTGCGTGTGCCCACTGTGGAGACCAGCCGGCGCGATGGACGAGCCTGAACCGAGGGAGAGGTTGGAAGGAGTCATCACCCCGGACCATGTTTCACAACATGTGTCTGACCAGGTGTGTGAGCGGACAACACCGCAGATCGCAGAGGGACTTTAAGTGAAGATGGATGGCTTGGAGGATAGCCGTGCCTACAATTATGTAGCTGTGAGTGAGTTGAGCCTTGTCTCTGGAGGATATGTGGAGGAACTTGGATACCTTTTTTAGGAGGATTTGATTGACTAAGGTGAGGTGATGCCCCGAATCTCACGCTTTCTTTGTATCTCCAGCGTGCCCTGGTTCTCCAATGCCCCCTGAATCTCCAGAATGTTCGTCCAATCTTCCCTTCCCACCTCCTCATCCAGCCAGTTCCTCAGCCCCACCTTCACTGGTGTCCTTCAGCCCCTCTGCATCTCCAACACATAGCAGGGTTCTGCCAAGTGTCTTCAGGCCACCAACTCCACCTAGCCAAGAGGATCCCCTCGCTCCGGCTCCAGCCTATGGGCCCATCGCTCCACCTCGGCCTGTTGACACTTTAGCTCCACCTTGGCTCCAACTGAAACCATCAGCCATACGGCTACCTCGTCCCTTAGTCAGACATCTTCCTGCCTGCATGAATTAAGTCAGCCGGAAGTGGGAACACTTCCTATAACACCCAATGTGCTCGTTGCATCATAAGAAGAATGGCATCTACGGTCTTGTTAGTCTTTCTGTTTATTCCGAGTTTTACTGTAATTAGCCAGATCTCATTGACAGGTCAGCTCCACCGAGGTCTCCATCATCTGTGGCGCCATCTCTGTCGGTCGTCCCCAGGGTGTCATCTACCATCATGGCTCCTCCCACCTTCAACTCCACCCTGGGGTCTTGTCCTGACTGGCCTCAGGACCACCTCCTGGCTTCTCCTGTTCTTAGCTCCTCCCTGGCTGCTTCCACTCCCCCATGGACTGTTATATTTATATGGACTGGTGTTTATTTTTCAGCTCCACAACCTCCTCCAGAGCCTCAGTTTTATTTACGGCAGTACGGGGGCGTACTGTAACGAGTATACCCTGTTCTGTTGTTTTCATTGTGTTTTTTTAGTTCTGTCCGGTGACCTTATTTTCCTCAGTCTGTTTAATTAGCTGTCCCATTCACCTGTGCCTTGTCAATCACCTTATTAATTATCTTGTTTACTCTTTGTATTTAAGCCTTCAGTTCTCCCTCTGTGTTTGTCCATCTTCGTTAATGGTAACACATGTGTATGTGAAGTCCATTCTGTGAGATTTTCTTGTTGAGGGGGCTTTTACACTGGGCTCGTTTGCTGCAGTCTGAGCCCGGGCGTATTTGTTCCCGGCGCCCTCCACAGCGTTGGTATGGTTTCACACTCAACTTTATATATATATATATATATATATATATATATATATATATATATATATATACTTATGTTATATTGCTTATATGTTTCGTTATATGTTATGTTTCATTTGTTCCCGACGCCCCCCACAGCGTTGGTCTGGTTTCACACTCAACTTTATATATATATATATATATATATATATATACTTATGGTATATTGCTTATATGTTTCGAAGACACTCGTAATGTACTTGTAACACAAATAAAGTAGACTTTAACATCACCATTCAAGCATGTAATTAGTCCCTACACAGGCATATACTTATTTGAAGTTGTTTCAATTTACAAATTTCAATTTTCAAAAGTACACTAAATACACTTTTAACTAATTTAATTACACCTTAAATATACTTAGTACAAAATTAGTAGTTTCAATGGTAACTTATCATTAACACATCTGAAGTATACTAAATTAGTCTGGCTGCAAGTAGCATACTTTTTTTTCAACAGGGCTAATATGCCCCCTATGAAAGGGTTCTGCCTCAGTGACAGCCTTTGTACCTTTTCTTCTGTGTAGATTATATTTTGTGTATGCTCTTTGAATTTAAGTAAAATGCCAAATATGTTGAGTTATTAACAGTCTTTTAAAGAATTGTGTTTTCCTAATTTACCCAATATTAGAAAATCCAAAAAAAGGGCACATCGCCAGCTGTGTTCTGTCCTTTTATCTCTGCTTGTGTTCTCATTTTCAAAGTGATTTTTGCATCAAAGACATCCAGAAATATGTGAATAGTGTGACAGACAGTCCTTTTCTTGTGTAATATCCATTACAGACCAAAAATTTACATTGTTTTACAGGTAAATTGGTCTTCACTTACATTATTCATCTTAAGACGTCAAGAATATATTCACATTTAGCATTTTAATAAGTCAGTGTTTGAAAGAGATCTAAGCATTAAAATAGTTAACACAATCCATATGACAAAGATGACCTTTGTGGAAAATGACTCTCTCAGGCCTGTCTGTGATCATCCATCTACCTTCTTATTAATGTAGTCTTCCTACAAACCCCACACGGAGCGACATTTCAATCCTGACAACTACTCTATCAAGCTCATGTTTGACCTTAAGAAGGTCTTGCACCAGAATGCACATAGTACATGCCATCCCATTACATTTAAAAATCCAAATATAATATAACCTCAGTAACACTGACACTTTAAACTAGTATTGTCCGAAAAACTGAAACATTTATGATAAATCATTTACTTATAAATCACAAACATATAGTAAGTAGTACTGATTCTTGAACAAAACATCTTTTCCCAGCAAGTCATCCGATCATGAAACTTCAGTTCAGGGCCGATGACCCAGGACACAAAGACACAGCCGAAGTAGCATGCATGTCCTTGCACAGCACCTAATGAACCAATGGGCTTGTCCTGCGATCAAACGTATCTGAAATAGGCTGTCTATTTAATTTATTTATTTATTTTTTTTTTTTGCTAAAATGCAAAAAGTAGAGTAGAGTATACATTCTTGATTATGTTTCTTAACACCTTTAAAAAGTGTATGTCAAATCAAAAACAGTTTAGTTTAAAGTTGTCATGAATGCCCTTGTTTGTTACCATGGTTAACTTATCATTTGCACCTGTGTCTTGTTTATTTTCCTTTGTGTGTTCTGTGCATTTATAGACCTTATTCAGAGCAGCTCCATGACAGGTATGAAAGTGAGGCTGTGAGGGATAGACTTACCGTGTTTCCAATGGCATCTGCTGTAAAAAGCTGAATAAAGCGGCTAGATTACTTACAATTTTCCACAGCTTACATTGTCGGGAGATTTTTGTCAACTGACATTTCTTGGAAAGATATTTTTCCAGTGTTTCATGAGCAGAACAATCTGAAAACACATTAAATAACAGTACAGCCCATTGAAGAGATGCAAGTCTATCCCTCACAGCCTCGCTTTCATTCTCATTAAAAATCAAAGATGGTGCTGCCGTGAATAAGGCGTATAGCTCTTAATTTTCCTTTTGCGTATGTCAGATATAGTCTATGTTTTATGTGGTTGTTTTCTATGATTATTATTCCTGTGATCTGTGTTAGTTGGAATTGTGACTAAAATGTTTGCTTTGGAAACTCATCTCAACTTTATCTTGTGATTACTACAACAGCCACAGCATGACAAATACATTTGAAATAATTTACTAAATAATCTTTTGTCATGATTTTAAAAATAAACTTACTTTAATATTGACTATAGAATACTAAAGCACATGTAAAGAACATGATTATAATTTTAACTGTAGAGTGGTATTTGATATTGCATTTAAATGTATTATTATTATTTTTTAAATGTACTAAATAAAGTTATTAGGTGAAAGTTTCTGACATAGCATTTTAAAAACATTGAGTGTGGCACATGGTGTGGGATACCCATCAAAGATGTTGCATATTTTCATAGATAAAGTTTAAATAAAGTGCAGATGGATTCAATGACATGTCCTGTGTGAATAGGACAGTTTTATAAGCAACTATAGACAAGAATGTGCAGTGTCATGTTGTAATAATAATATGCTGGTAGGTGATAAATTCGGTTCTCACACATGGTGACGGAGTCAGGTTGTGTTGACTGGGTGAAAGTTGACCGCGCCAAAGAAAGAATCTGCAAGCGAAGGTATTGTAGGAAGTGCTAGCACAAGGTGTCAATGATTGTAATTTCAGAACAACATACAGTATTTAGTCTTAAGAGCTGCTTATTAGCATAAGACAACTAATCAAGAAAGCTACAGACAAAGTGGGTTAAGGTTTATAGAATATTATGACTAATCATATGCATAATCATTAATCCCCATTAACCCGCCAAAATCAACCGTGCGGAAAACACACATCAACTCATTAGCCAGTTTGCCTGAATAATGATTGACTGCTGTAAAACTGCAAACCATTCAATTATATCAATTTATTTTATTTTTGTTTTGGCCTTGTAGAATGCCTGATCACTTACAATTTAGTAGACAAATTACCTGGGGAGTGAAAAAGTTCATTTCAAACCCAGATTATAAAAGGATCTCATGTGGCAGGAAGCCATTAAATAAACACTCACTGATGACTGCCAACAACACTATAGAGTCCCAGGCCGGGTCCTCTCTCGTCCTTAACTGTTGTCACTCCTTTTATCCTTCCGGAGCTCCACCATGGGACTAGAGATGGACTGTTGATGTGTTGTTTTGGATGTTATGATCAGTGATGGATGAACCAATAATGAATTTTGGATGTCAAACAGTGTGATACATGGATTTTACTTTTTGCATATTTTGTCTGTAATTCATGGCTTTGAATAGAAATTAGAATTTCCACTTCTGTAGCACCCACGTACACCAAACTTTACAGTCAACTATATTGTAAAGGTTTGTCCAGAGGGATTTGTTGATATATCATTCTTGGCCTGATTTATTAGACATTGTATGCCTACAAATATATTTTAAAAGGCAGTATTTTGTGATTTACAAGGTAACAAAAGAAGATATTCAAAGATATTTATATTTTTTTCACTTGTCAGATTTGCCACTTCAAAATATATGCAAATTAGTGCATATTTAATTAGATATAGCCTGACTAGCATATTTAAACATACAATTACAGAAAACTTGTTTTTCTCCTATTCATGCGAGTAATCAAATGGTAAAGTTTCATGATGATGCAGTATCTGTAAGTTAAAAATTATACCCTATTCACCAGTGTCTCGCCTTAAAAAAGGGTAGATTATGTTAGGTTTCTTTTTTTTTCTCTTTTTTTAGAATGTAAAAACATTTTTATTCAAGTGTAATGAACTGTTCTTTGTTATCCATTTTTCATCAAAACTGTATTGTATGTGTGAAATGTCAGTCAGATTAACCCGGCTACCAAATCAACGGCTGGGTAACACAAAAACTACAACCATGGAAAAATAATCTCCAAATATTATCTAACAGGGTCAACCCAGCATTTGAATAGAAAAAAATAACCTACTATTTTTTTAAGTATTTTTTTTTTTAAATGGTTATAATTAAGTTTAGAAATAGAAGTGGAAGTAGTTACTCAAACATATCTATTTATTTATACAGAAACTAAAATGGTCATTGCAGTTTTCTGCCTAATAAGTTTTATATAGTATAAATGTGGTATTGGTTTGGACTTTGGAGGTAGGGTTAAGGGATCTAAAAAATCTATTAAATGGTAAATATACAACAAAAATATTTATTATATAAAAATATTCATAAATATTTTAAATTTCTACAGCTGTAAATATGTTGTAAATACAGCCATAAGCTTCAGTATCTATCCAAAAAAAAAATAATTCTTTACCTGCAAATGTTACTAATTCCTTCATACAAATGAGACCATGCAGGGTGATTCAAGTGAACTAAGTGCACAGTGACAGTAGTGTTGTTTTCTACATTTAAAGGAGTCCTTATTATGCTTTTCGATTTGTTTTACTTTAGTTGGCGAAAAATGCATTAAAACAATCTGTAAGCTAACAAAGCTCAAAGTCCACTCCAAAGGGAGAATTTTTTTAAAGTGCAACAGAATCTACTTCGTTTGGACTACAATGCGTTTTTTCGGATCTCCCGTCCTCGTCCCTGGAACACACAAAAAAAGGTGACGAGCCCTGGTTGAACTTTGCTAAGCGCCATCATGGAAACTTGCACTCTGCAATTGAATGCTGTCTTGTGGTAAGAGGCACAGAATCTCTTTCTCTGCCCTTTTTCTGGTCTGTTCCATGCCGGTGGAATGACCTGCCCAGTGCGGCTGAGTCCGTGGTCATCTTCAAGAAACGTCTGAAGAAGCATCTTTTTCGGCAACACTTGGTCCATTAATACTAACACCTTATCTTCTATTCTATATCTATTATCTTTATATATAAAAAAGTACACATACTGCGTTAGATTAAACTGGGAAGGGTCATAGCACTAGCATATTGTTAGTTTAACTGCTTCTATTGTTCTCATTTATAAGTCGCTTTGGAGAAAAGCATCTGCTAAATGAATGCATGTAAATGTAGAAGATGAAGAGTGTTGTCACGGTCTTTTCCACCATGGAAAAAGTTTGTCCTAAGTTGGCAGACGAATTCAGAGTGGTCAGGGTCTGAATTGGGGTCGAATTGGTTTGAAATTGACCCCATCCTTAACATTTACATCTGAGAGCTCGGGTTAAAAGGGGCGTGACATTTTCCGAACACGCTGCCAATCACAACACTCTAGGCTGGCTAACCAATCACAAAACATTTCATATTTCGGAAGGAGGGGCTTCATCAAAACAGAACCTAAACAACGCGTTCTAGCCAGACTGGGGAGAGGAGCTGTAATGATGTAAAATATGTGCAAAATAATGCGTTCTTTGAACAATCAAGCATGAAGACATATTCTTGTAAACCCTAAAAATAAAATCAAGCCTAAAATCATATAATAGGACCTCTTTAAATCTACACTGTGTAACTCTTTTAGTTTATTCTTAGCTAAAAACACTTAGTTCTTTCAAAAATTATGTGCTCATTAATGTATATATTTAATTCGTTCAAGTAATAAAGTATTCTTGCGAGTGTATAATATGCCATTGAAAATATATACGGGTAAGGGGTTCTAATGTCGGTCGCCATGTTGCCCCTCCATCTTGAAAGTACATTAGCCAAAGAGGGACATACTCGTTAATTCAAGCTTCGTCTTTCACGTTTACGTTTCAGTTAACACTCATGGACGAGGTCGAACTGAAAGCCATGTTAATCTTGGACTACATTGGCCACCGTAGGAGTTAAAACGAAATCGAAATTGAGAGGAACACAAACTAATATTCACTGGATGGTCATATACCTTTAACCACTAGATGGGGGTAAAAATCACACAGTGTAGCTTTAAAATGACAAAGTAAATGTTCTTGTTCTTGTGACAAAGTAAATGTTCAAAGTAAATGTAAATGTTCTTCAAAGTAAATAAACAAACTTATTTTAATTGTATTACTATTAATACTGACAAGTTGCCCACTCCATATACAAATTCGCACCTCACCACGGCATCCTATAATATCATTGTTATCACATATTCTTGCATATTCTCCTTTGTCAAATTTATGACTCATTCGATATTTAACAGGCTAGGCTATACACCTACATGCTAAACTTGTGATTTTTGCACAGCCAGTAGACAACATAATTCCAAAATTCTAGCTCATACACATGTCAAGCAAAGATCACAGCTTTTGGTTAGAACAAGAATATTCAGTTACCTTGAAAATCCTCTAAGCAATACCTTAGAGAATGAAGCAGCCTAAGGCTGCATCAATCTTTGCTCATATCTGAGGTCAGTGTCGGCTCCACTGTGGCCCACCAGAGGCTTATTAGCATTAATCATACCTTCAGCAACCATACTCTATTCAAAGTTAGACAAAAGCCCCCGTTTTATATGAACCCCATGCAATTGTCTCTTCACAGTTACAAATGGAAAATGTTTGATTACAGCATGTTTTCACAAACTATAAGACAGTAGACATTATTTGAAGGCTTGGCAGGATGCGAGTTTAATCCGCACATGTGCGCCACGCTTGTAGGTCAAAGAAAAAAAAACTATTTGCACTGTGCTTTTTCAAATTTACAATAATCCTCTGCGTTTTGCACCTACTTTCACCAGGGAATATGTGTGCCATCCACAGCGGCTGCTGTGTCAGATGGCATTATGTGATCTGTGGCGTGTGAGCCGATACAGGGAAAAGAGGCACAACAGCTGCAGTGTCATCAGCCGAATCCAGTTGCTTTAAGTGATTAGCAGTTTAAGCTGCAGCGAAGAGCAACCTGCCTTAGGCTTCACATCTGACCCATTTTTTGAAGGCCGGAGAGGATGAATTCCCTGCCTTCAACACTCCCGGGATTCAATGACATTTAAGTATACTGTGTTGAATTCATGAATGGGACTGATCCATTTGCTTACATTGAAGTTGTTAAGTTCAGCACAATTTAGTGCTCTATCTACAGAGTTGGGTATTAGTGACAGTTTGAAAATCTCTCAGATTACTGGAACATTGTGAGCTAAATGAGTGAGCATTGTCTGTTGATCAATGTTTTATGGTACAGTTCGATTTTCATTGACTTTCAAAAGCAGTCATCTAATTTCTAATGTTCCGGTGCAGACCACACTGATCCGGACGGCTGTAATCCCATCAGCAATCAGTCTTTCAACATTTACAGTGGATTTTTTATGGCTTGACATGTGAAATAATGGCTGTTTTAATCTTACAACACGTGTTGTCTTAAAATCAGTGTTTCTATTCTACATTTTTGCTTCAGAACCATTTAAGTTTGTCCCCAAGGCAAACAATACTCATTTAATGTGTTCATTTTCAGCCTTGAGTTTATACCAAATATTTTGACCCATTGTCATGGTTAGTTGTTTTTTTCCATGCATGTTATTTTCCAGAGGTTGAACTCAAGAAATGGATATTTTCACCATATTCTCTGACTTCAATTCATTGTTATATTCCTTCTCAGTGTGAAATAGTCAAGTGCAAGTCAAGAATGTTTCAACTAAATTATTAAAGAAATACAATATGCTCTTTCATTAACTATGGCTCCTTTCATGTGTGCTTAAGTGGCTTTTGTAAAACTAAATAATTGGTTTCTTTGGAGAAATATGAATATGACAATTAGCAGAAGTCTCCAAATGATGTTTTACTAACAAAGTTCGGGAGGAGCATGTTCAGAATTAAACACAGGTGGAGCACATTCAGGTAATCAAGCCTAATTAGACACGTGTGGAGCGCACTCCCAATCAATGAAGTAAGAGGTATATATACAGCAAACTTAACTCAGTTCATTGACAGTCTAACAGCATATTGGTTCGACCTTTTTGCTACCATGTCTCAACTCCAGCTCTTCCCATCCGATGATGAATCCAACTTCTCACCGGATCCTCAGCCAGAATCAGCTGACCCAAGGACCACTCCTTCTCCGCCCAACATTTCAACTGATCCCAAGGCTTCTCCACGCGGCCGCCTGCCTACCCGAACAGCTACACGCTCGCCTAGACGCAGAGGCCAGCCCTCGCCTCCACCAGCGAGACATCACAATCCCTCCCCTGCTTCTTCCTATCGCTCGGCAGTCCCAACAATTCCACCAATTGCAAAGTGGACAGTTCTAGGATTGAGGCAAGCGCTGATAAATTCGGATGTTCAGTTCTCGCGAAGGATGAACAAAGCGGAACTACTGTATATGCCCTCTATGTATCCTTGCAATCGACTAACCTCTCTCCGAAGTCCATGCCGGCCCCGAAAAGGACCAGCAGGCAAAGTAAAGCTCAGGATTCACCTCGCTGGACAACACCACCATCCCAGCGTACTAAATCTAGTTCTCTTCCAGCATCAAACCGCAGCGGAAGGCCTTCAGCAAACTTGGGCCGCGCCCCAGTTCCTTCTGCCGTCAGACCTCGCCAGCAGGCTGCAGCTTTGGCCGAAACCAGGCCCGCCGACCTCCCCTCAGCATATCAGAACATGGCTCCTGCTGTTCCTAATAATCCTTTTTCTTTTCAGTGGCCTCCAGCACCGGTCCCAGATGCTAGCGTGAGGCTGCCTCCGCTAGAAATGGAAGCCCAATCATTTCAACATAGTTTTGCAACAGCTACTAATCCCTCTTCTTTTCAGTGGGCTCCAGCACCTGTCCCAGATGCTAGCGTGAGGCTGCCTCCGCTAGCATTGGAGGCCCAATCATTTCAACCTGCTTTCGCAACAGCTACTAATCCCTCTTCTTTTCAGTGGCCAGCAGCTCCAGTAGCTCAAGCAAGCGTGAGGCTGCCTCCGCTTGCAGCACGAGCCCACTCTTCCCAGTTTCAACCTTCCTTTCCTTCTCATACTTTTAACCCTCTTCCCCAAGTCCCAGAGGCCGATTCAAGCGTGAGGCTGCCTCCGCTGACAATTGCAGCCCCTGCTTTGGTTCCTTTCAGCTCTCTTCTCCAGGCAAACCACCCCCAGTGTCCCACAACATCCGAGCACAGATCCTGTCAGGTGCAGACGTAGATCTCTCATCTCTTCTCTCTCTGTTACCTGTAACCGAATCAAACCGCCAAATAGATTGTGGGGATTTTTCTGTCACTTTAAAAAACCCAAATCCACATTCATTACGTTTACTTTCTTTTTCCGAGTTCACAATTGCTTTCAGCCGTTTCACTGAAGTAATCTGCTCAGCCTTCCCCCATAGGCGGCGTGAATTAAACGACTACTTATCAATTATAGACGAACTTGCGCTGTCCAATGGAGGAGGGCACTTCTACACCTACCACAAGCTCTTCTCCGCCAAGTGTTCTGTCCGGGTCGCCCAATGGAACCAATGTCCTTACTGGAGCGCTCTTGATCCAGATCTACACAGCAGGGTTTTCCTAGGCTGCAAGAACATTTCATGTGCGGTATGCAGGTCAGTGGCACATTCAACCACGACATGCCCTCAAGTCAACCCCTCCATCCCCCCCTGCCCAGACTCAGCCCCAGTTAAATCAACCAGCTATGTGCCAAGACCTACAACCCATGAAAATCCCGATGGAGGGAGACCGCAGACAGCCTCCTTTTCAAACAGCAGGCAGCTGTGCAACAGTTTTAACCGTGGGAGGTGCTACAGACAGCGTTGCCGGTTTCTCCATGTCTGCAATTTTTGCGGCGGTGCCCATGCCCAACTAGCTCATCACCCAGACACCCATTTCACACACTATCTTCTGTCCGGCCTCGAGCACGGTTTCAAACCCGGTGTGGAATGCCCACTCTCTCAAAATACTGTCTGTAATAATCTTCAATCTGCTTTGGCTGAGCCCGACATAGTAGACAACCTGATCAAAAAAGAAGTCGAGTCAGGCTTTATGATTGGTCCCTTCGACAATCCTCCTTTCGAAGTTTTTCGTATCAGCCCCATTGGAGTGGCCACAAGAAAATTTTCAGGTAAAAAACGCCTTATAATTGATCTATCAGCTCCACATGATTCCCCGTTCCCAAGCATTAACAGCTTGATCCCCCTTGACGAATTTTCTCTCAAATACCATGACGTAGACCAGGCGATCGACATGATAAAAACTGCGGGTCGGGGAGCTTGGCTGGCAAAAATCAACATCACTTCTGCCTTCAAAGTGATGCCCATCCATCCAGATTCATGGCACTTATTCGGTGTACGCTGGCAAGGAAAATTTTATTTTTCCGTACGCTTAACTTTCGGATGCAAAAGCAGCCCCAAAATTTTCGACATGCTATCAGAAGCTGTTTGCTGGATTTTGTCTAACAATTACGCGATTCCTCACCTCATCCACTTGCTAGATGATTTCCTAATCATTTCGCCTCCCGATGCCATCCCAGCCGCGCATTTCCTCACCGTTCAAAATGTTTTTTCGGAGCTTGGGATCCCCATCGCCCAGGAGAAAACCATGGGTCCCACCACATCCATCGAATTCCTCGGCATTAACTTAGATTTAGTACAATTCCAGGCTTCCCTGCCAAAGGAAAAAATTGACAGGATCATACTCGTCTCATCTACCCTCGTTGACCGCTCAAATTGTTCCAAACGCGAACTCTTATCCCTGCTCGGCCACCTAAACTTCGCAATGCGCATCATTCCACAAGGCCGCCCTTTCATTTCGCATCTCCTCTCACTCGCCTCTTCAGTAAACGCACTAGAAGACCTAATTTCCATAACTCAGACGTGCCGCGATGAACTCAGGTTATGGATAACTTTCCTTAAACAGTGGAATGGCCTGTCCTTTTTCTATAACAATCTCGTTTTATCTCCAGTCGATATCCAATTATTTACAGATGCGGCCCCCTCAATCGGCTTCGGGGGTTTCTACCAAGGACACTGGTTCGCATCTCCGTGGCCCCCCCAACTCCAAGACACGACTCAGTCCTCAGCCCTATTTGAGCTCTACCCTCTCGTGGTAGCAGCCTTCCTGTGGGGGAAAGAATGGGCCACCAGCAGCGTTTTAGTGCATTGTGACAATGAAGCAACTGTTGAATGCATTAATAAAGGCCGTTCCCATTCACCCGCCCTGATGCCACTCTTAAGACGCCTAATCTGGATCTCAGCGTGTGATCAGTTTATCATAATTGCCAAACATATCCCCGGGTCTGAAAATCAAATCGCTGACTCCTTGTCTCGTTTTCTTTTTCAGAAATTCAGGACGCTGGCTCCAGAGGCAGACCAATTCCCAACTCCAGTACCTCACTATTCAGAACTAATATTCCCGTAACCCACCCTCTAAAACAACTCCTCGACGCATCACTGGACACCATCCTCCAAGCAGTTTCTCCCAGGACCCTCCAATCTTATGTGACAGCTTGGAGGTGTTTTAAAGCATTCCACTTCTCATACAACTTGCCATTCCCTGATTTTTCTCTCCTTTCAATCCCCTTATTCATCTCCTACCTTAACAGCATTAAGGGCCTTCAAGTTGGATCCATCAAAGGTTACCTGAGCGGCATCCAGTTTTTCCATAAATTGATGTACGGCGCTCCCTCTCCAGAGATAAATAATTAACAGACCTCCCTTCTGGTCAAAGGAATTCAACGATCCCATCCCACCCATCCTGACACCAGACAACCCATAACACTAGATGTTCTCACAAAATGTATTCATGCCCTCCGCACAGTCTACCAGCCTCTCGAGACAGCCCGCACACTCGATGCTATGTTTATTCTAGCCTTTTTGGCTTTCTTAGATGCTCGGAACTCGCCATCACTTCCAAATTCGACCCAAGAGTCCACCCCACCATCTCAGACTTAGCAGTACTGGATAGTGAAACCATCTCATACTTAATTAAGCAAAGCAAGACAGACCAATTCAAAAAAGGCCATTTCATCTACATCTTCAAACTCCCATCGCCAATCCAACCATACCAATCCATTCAGGCATATCTTCAGTGGAGAAGCTCCCAGGCTAAATCCCCTCTTGATCCCCTATTTTTAGATGACTCCAACAAACCTGTGACACGCTTTTGGTTCCAGAAACATCTCAAACTCGTTCTTCAACAGTCAGGCATCCAAGCAAAACATTTCTCCAGTCACTCTTTCCGCATCGGAGCAGCAACCTCAGCAGCCCAAAAAGGCCTCTCCCAGCAGCAGATCCAAGCTCTCGGAAGATGGTCCTCAGACGCTTTCCAAAGCTACATCAGGACCAACCGGTACCAACATTAAAAAAGCCCACCAAACCCTCATCGAATAAAACCCTCCGGGTCGTCCACCTGGGTGATCTTCCTTCATCCAGTGATCTAGTTCCCAGCAGACGAAGCAAAAACTCTCCCTGTAGAAGACTTATATTATCTTTTTCTCCGTCCAGCAAGCATTTGCTGTCCAGCGAGCATTGGTCTTCCAGCGGACATTGCATGCTTCTATGTTTCCTCTTTTCTGTCCAGCGAGCATTGGTCTCCCAGCGGACATTGCATGCATCTATGTTTCCTCTTTTTCTGTCCACCGAGCATTGGTCTCCCAGCGGACATTGCATAATCCTGTCCAGCGAGCATTTGTCCCCCAGCAGACATTGCATAATCCTGTCCAGCGAGCATTGGTCTCCCAGCGGACATTGCAGGCAGCTGTTTCCTCTTTTCTGTCCAGCGAGCATTGGTCTCCCAGCGGACATTGCTTAATTCTGTCCAGCGAGCATTGGTCTCCCAGCGGACATTGCAGGCATCTATGTTTCCTCTCTTTCTGTCCAGTGAGCATTGGTCTCCAGCGGACATTGCATGATTCTGTCCAGCGAGCATTGGTCTCCCAGCGGACATTGCAAGCATCTAAGTTTCCTTTTTCTGTCCAGTGAGCATTGGTCTCCCAGCGGACATTGCATGCATCTATCTTTCCTTTTTTCTGTCCAGCGAGCATTGGTCTCCCAGCGGACATTGCATGCATCTATGTTTCCTCTTTTTCTGCCAAGCGAGCATTGGTCTCCAAGCGGATATGGCATTCATCTATGTTTCTCTTTTACATCTAACAGGTATCGATTTCCCAGCGGTCCGCAAGAAATCTCCAGTCTGGGCTTCCAAAACACTCCACCGTCAGCCGGTAGGGCCCATCAGCCCGACGCCGTGAGCTGCTCCCGTCGGAAGCTACATGGGCCCTCCTGGTTGGGCATCCCCAAATCTTGTCACCCCTCATTCGTCAACCAGTAGGGCCCGTCCGCCCAGCGCAGTAAGCTGCTTCCGCCAGAGGCAACACGGGCCCTCCTGGTCAGGCGGCATAAATCAAGCTGTTCCTCATCCATAGGCCAGTAAGGGCTCGCCCGTTCGACGCAGTAAGATGCGCTCGCTAAGAACGGTGCAATTCAAATGGACCCAGCCCGCCAAATACGCATAATCTTTACTCTGTTTAATTGATGTAAATGTGAACTCGTGAAATGATGTTTTACTAACAAAGTTCGGGAGGAGTATGTTCAGAATTAAACACAGGTGGAGCACATTCAGGTAATCAAGCCTAATTAGACACGAGTGGAGCGCACTCCCAATCAATGAAGTAAGAGGTATATATACAGCAAACTTAACTCAGTTCATTGACAGTCTAACAGCATCCCACCACCACCCCATCTCCTCACTTCTTCTCCTAAATACTCTTACAACAACGAGGGGGGGGGAGCACTCTGGGTTCGGGCAAAAATTCCGAGCTCGGAGCCCTCCCCCTGGACAGCACGCCAAATACGCATAATCTTTACTCTGTTTAATTGATGTAAATGTGAACTCGTGAAACAGATAATATGCATGGCAAAAATAGGTTCCTGTCCCAGTCGAAAAGAAATTAAGGTTTTTGATGAAAATATTCCAGGATTTTTCTCCATATAATGGACTTCAATGGGAACCAGACAGTCCAAGGTCCAAAAGACAGTTAATAACAGTTTCAGATGCAGCTTCAAATGTCTTTAAACGACACCAGACGATAAATCAGGGTCTTATCATGCGAAACGATCGGTTATTTCAAAACTTATTCCAAAAATGTAACTTTTCTAAGGACAAATGCTAGCCTTGCTCTACTCTGTGAGGCGCGTTTGTAACGTCACGTAATCAAAAGGTCACGGGCGACGTAGCTGGAAGTACAGAATCAAAATCATCCGACATCATTGTTTTACCTTTTAATTCCTTTTTTTTTGTAAACGGCGTTTGAGTTAGTTTGCACGTTCAACCTATGCGTTCAACTTGTAAACACTGACTCTGTACTTCCGACTAGTCACCCGTGACCTTTTGAACGTAATTACGTATTGCGTGACGTTACAAACGCGCCTCACAGAATAGAGCAAGGCTAGCATTTGTCCTTAGAAAAGTTACATTTTTTGGAATAAGTTTTGAAATAACCGATCGTTTCGCATGATAAGACCCTTATTCATCGTCTGGTGTCATTTAAAGACATTTGAAGCTGCATCTGAAACTGTTATTAATTGTCTTTTGGACCTTGGACCGTCTGATAATAACTTGATTAATTCAGGTGTGTCTGATTATTGTTGCCGTGACTACTGAGGTCAGGCACACCTGAATTAATCAATTTGACCAATAATGGCAGACAGGAAACAAGGAGCTGGCTTAATTTCAGGAAGTAGTGCAGCTGTGCATAAGGCCAATTCGAATTTGAATTAAAGGATGCAGAATTACACAATTCAATAAAAATTCTAAGAAATGAATTTAGATATTTTAAGTGAAGTGTTTAACAATGTAGCTTTACAATATATGTCAGATATGATTGCATTACATATTATATAAATTATATTAGTTTGAACTACCAGCAATGTTTTCCCCCCAGCAATGAATGTTAAAAGCTCTAGTCACAGAACAAATAATAAGTTTGATTTATTGTAATTGTGACGCCCTTTCCCAGAATTAAAATGAAATTGCTTTACATTGATAAAGTATTCCAGATAAATTCATCTAAACCACATTTTTAATGGGTAACTTATAACAGTGAGCAATTACATTTCCAAAGTAACCTTCCTAACCCTGACTGTAGGGGAGCGCGGGGCTAGTTGTAACACCCTTGTTTTAAATACTTCCACACGCTAGTAGCATGACGAAACTTGATGTATTTACTAGTTGCCATTTCAAAACTATATAGAGAAAAAAATACGCCAAAATTCAGAGAGCTTTGTAAGATATCACTGAACATTTAACCATAGCAAAAGTACATATCTTACCTAAATTAATTTTTCATCTCTATTTTTGTGTTTAATTAAAATTACACAAATCTGATATTTTTTAATCTCTAATCTGTTGTTTAACAGTTGATATAGTTCTTTAATGCTTCGCTAACCAGCAGAAGACACTAGCAGGGTTTAAACCCCAGTTGTGCAGTTGGGGCATGTTCTCACACTGCGTTACATTGTGCCCCTATTAGAAATATGCTATTATATTCTGTACTTCTATGAATTCGATTGAGAAAACATGAGAAACATGTAAATAAAGACTGAAAGTCAATGTTCAGAAATTATTAATTTTTTTTTTTTTTTAACTATGCTGTATAGCTGTGTATTCATGTGTTTGTTGTCAAAATCAAAAATTAGATTATTTTGAATTATTTAAAAAAATGACATTATTTTATATGAAAAAGTTAATAACTGTATTTTATTAAGAAAATATTTTGGTTTGACTTGTATATATATTTTTTTTTATTAGATGAGATAGCATTTTAAGCTGTCATATGGTGATATTCCAATGTGCCCCTCACATGTTACAATGCACCCCACCACCTATAGGGCATGTTGTCACATTTAACATTTCTTTCAGGGTAAATTAAGAAAAAAGTGTACACTGTATTAATAAAACAAAACCACATAATTGTACTACACATGAAGGAATTTAATGTGGGACAAAATAAACACTCTAAATAGATTTGCACAAACTGAGAAAGTCAAAAAGCGTTACGTTGTGCCCCGCTCTCCCCTATGTGAGATTCAACACATTCTTACTGTTGTGACTGTATGGAATTTTTTTGAATTGCCATGAATTTAATTCCACTTCCTGGGGGGCGGAGTCAATTCAATTCAAATTCCAATTCATGAATTGAATGGAGGCCAATTCTGAATTTTGCACAAGCCTGGTATTTTAGCATAAATCAGTGTCCTTTCTGAAGAGTGCACATGTGCATAAATGCATAAAGGGAACCCCAGAGTATGACGTAGGAAGGGAACCAAACATCAAATAAAGCAAAACAAGTGAAGTAGAATAGATACAGTAGCATGTCTGTTACAGAACTAAAACACTGCATAGTCTTCACTGTATATGAATCAAAAGAACTGATTCAAATTAAAGATACAACAGTGATTCAGTCAAGAGAAGTGAGTGATTTTCTCTGTCTTTTGTTGTTTGAGTAAAATGAATGAGACGGACAACAGTTTATCACGCTCCTGTCCCTTGACCGAATGCACAAATCCAATTTATTGACACACATCCAATTTTCACCCAAATGTTCACCTTAATTTAAAACGTAACCAACTATGTTTACGTGATTACTCCACACGATGTGCATTTTGACATTATTGTGTATCTATCTGACCATTCAAGCGCAATAAGAGGTGAAAGAGAACTGAATTTGCGAACTATTTGAGAAAAGCAGCTTTCTAAGCGCTTCTCACAGAAAGCCTGTCAGCTGACTTCTCTTTTTCACAGCTTATCCACAAGTTTCCTACGCCCCATGAGGCCTTGCGTCAAAAGTGGGCGCGACTTCCGGTTGGAAGTAAACAAAGCGCGATTTGACATACTTCACACTCGTTCATTCAACAGTTGACAGTCATTCAAGTTATGGCAATCCAAACTAGCTAACGATGTGGGAACACAACCTCAACGAAATTCAAAAGGGTGAAATAACAGTACCTTTACCCTCCGCAGTAGTTGATTGGGAGTATTATTATAATAACATTATTAATAATCAATACTCATCAAGGCATGGTGACAGACAGTTGTGTGAGCTGACAAACAATTAAAATAAAAAATACACACTTAGTCATTGTGCTTTGGAGTTTATTCAAAATTATAAATGAATGTGCTACTTGAATACATTAACTGGCACATTTGGTATTCTGTCAACACAGGCTTTGATCCTGAGTTTAGGTGTAACATCAGTAGCGAACAGCCAAACACATGCTGATAGAGTTTATAGAATATTAAGAATTTAAACAAATGTACACAGGAAGATTCGTCGTCTTTTGGGAAGTGATGGAAACTACAGTCGTTGGCAGGAACAGAGACGGGCTCTGGCAGGATCACTCTGATTCGTTTTCAGCTTATGTTCAAAACAATCACGTTTAAGCCACTGAATTAGTTTAGTCCGGTGATATATACAACCGCGAACAGCACATGTTGTCCCTGAGCTCCGTAACAACATCTCTCATAAAGATTTGCGTCTTTAAATAGTAAAATAATTCTCCGAAAAAAAAACAGCTAGCCTCTTCGCTAACTAACACACAAAATACCATTGGAATGCTACTTCCGCCGCCTCACCGGAAGTTTCACCCACTTTATTTTTTACAGGAGCGCCCCTCGGAAACTTGTGGATTGCATTTAATAACTTTATTAAACGTCATACACATTCCGAATTTGTTATTGCATGCTCTTTAAGATGGGCGGCTTTCTGTGCGCACTGCGCACGCTTCAGCTGTGTCCTTCAGCGTGAGCACCAACTACATTGAGTTCTTCTTCATTCTTTATTTTCTTATCAATGCATGTTTTATCACTCTTACGTGTAAATAACTCTCTAACAATCTCTAACAATAGACACTTTATACCGTGGTCTCACTATGTACCATACCGCCCAGTCCTAGCTCAATATGAAGAGTTCAGATGCAAAAGCCTCTAAATGCCATTTGAAATTGTCTTCTTTAATGATGATTTTTATCAAACTTGTATATTTTATTTCATTAATTTCACTTAAATAACAATTAATAGGTAATTATCATTGCCATTTAAGTGAAATTACTGAACTTAAATATACAAGTTTGATAAAAATCATCATTAAAGAGGAAATTTTCAAATGACATTTAGAGGCTTTTGCATCTTGGAACTCTTCATATATTGAATATGTAAAAATAAGAAAATTTTTTTTTACTTGATTTCTACTCCTCTCAAAAAATTAATTATCACACATCCCTCACAGCCTGCTAACCTAAATGGGACAACAGCAGTATTCCACAAACAAAATCCTCAACATAACGGTTTAGTGGAGGTGAATTTTTATGATAAACACATCAAAGGGCTTTCTCACCCTTCTCTTTTTTAGTATCGGCTGAACTAATGTTCCTTCAGAATGCAGAGCCATGGGAATAGCTGTACCAAAGAAGGTTTATGTAGGCATAAAGGCACACTCTCAAACGTTATTCTCTTGCTTTTGGGAATTTAGGAACATTTTAAGTTCTTCCTTTCATCAGTAAGAACCAAATGCAGTAAACTAAGCATATATTACACACTCTCAGAGTCGTATGCAGATTTAAAGAATCCAGTTCAGTGAGTGGCAGATCAGTGGGAAGATTGCATAACATCCATAAACTACAGCACCATTCGAGCCTTAATACTCAACTTGACGTTTAAAAGATGTTTTAAAACATCACTCTGTTCCTCCTCCTCCTGTGCATCTACAATATCAGACAGAAACTGATGAGGAAAAGAAGCAGCCACAAATTGCGAAGCAGCAAATTACTTGCAACCACACAATTGTAAATCGCAAACACTGATTTTCCTTTGTCTGATCGTGAGAAATGTGACACGGGTCTAAACCCATCCTACTCAGATTTAGCTACAGCTTGGTGTGACGGGAGACATATTTATCTTGAGGACTCGGAAGCAAACCACACTTGATGGCAGTTCCCTGAAGTGCAAGCGCAGCATCATTGGTCATGTGAACGGCAGCAGGCAATATCTAAGTTCATCTGACTCTATGAAGGTCAAATTCCTTCCAAGTCCAAAAAAATGGATGTTGAGCCTGCAGCCATGAAGGGTTAATGACATCAATGCTGTTTAATCCATTTTTTATTGATGAAATGTCTTGTTTTTTTAAGGAAAAAGGAAATAAATGCATTTAAACCTGCTTAAAGTTCTTCGAAAAAATGTGCAACATTTATATGAGTACATCTTTGTATTTACAAAATGGATATTGAGGGAAAAACATACTATATAATAATTATAATACTATAGTAAAAGAAAGTATATTAAAAAGCATTTTAAAAGCTATCTTAATAAAAAAAACTTAATAGGGACTTTTTTGAGGCCCTTTAAAACAAAGGTGTTTTATTCAATGCATGACGCAAATAAAACCAGAAGATTAAACGTTTCAATGGGACAAGATAATGCCTTGAAAGGATCTTTTCTTCAGAGTTAACGTCCTCCTCATGAAATTAAAGCTTATGCCGTGTAAAATATGTTTGCCCATTGCTCTAATGCTAAAATAGAGCTGAAAGAGTGCGATTTGACCGGTGTTAACTCCTCAATTTGGGGATGATTGATTATTTTACATGCGCACGTGCTGGCATGAGATGCTTCACGCGCTGTTGGCCAATAATAGATAAAAGAAGCATGCCAGCTTACCTGTGAATGTCCCTGGTACATATTCAGTCCAAGTGCTGCACCCGCCGTGTGTGTTGGTACCCACTACTGTAAATTGTCAATGTGGATGAGAAAGATGAGCGGAGCAATCCCTGAGTCTCGAGATGTTGATTTCATGCTCCGGCTCCGTCCACGTGAGGGTTCCTCTTACAGGACCTTTCACGAGACCGCGCATCCGAGTTTCTGACGTTCATATTACATGTTAGCTTCGAGGTAGAGGGTTCGTAGAGCAAGTATGGTCTTCCTCTTTTTCCCCTCTGGTTATTACACACACTCCTTAGTGGAAACGTTCGAGTCCCAGCCCATTTGAGCGCGGAAACGCCTTATTGAGCAGAATGCCACCTCCCATGAATAACATCAACACTCAAGATGTGCTGCTGATGCTGCTGGAGGAAGAGGAAGTCGCCTTCACTACTGTACACTTCATCAGTGGACTTCATGTGATAAGAAGATGTTAATCTCATGACATTGGAAACCATTTACAGTCTTCCACACATGTACTTTCTAAATATAGCCTAATTTTATTTATTACAAACTTACAGAGTTTACAATTCAAAATAAATAGATATTAACAAAATATTCTTCATTTTTATGTAATAGGCTACTTAATCAAGTATCAAGTTTGACATATTGAACTCCTCTATAAATGCTTTGTGAAGTCAAACCTCACTAAAATATAGGCAACATTTCATATTTATATCGTCATTAGGCTATAATTGTATTTTTATGCATTTTTTAACTATTGTTACTGATTCTCTATACATTTTTTTATTTTATTTTTTTAATTTAAATTAGCATGAATTAAAGACAGTACAACATAGACATTTTTAAGTTTTTCACTCATTCATTCAATAATTTTGCATTACAGTACCTAATGGCTTATTTCTTTCTAAAACAAAACAATCAAAGCAAAGCAACTTAATTGGCCCATAATTGTCAAATAGACTATATTACTGAAGTAATTCTGTTATTTAACTGCATTTGATTTATTCTCCTTTGATGTTTCGATAGATAGGAATTTATAGGATATCACTTTCTTGCTTGGACCACATTGTACACAAATAAATCCATAACAGAAAAGGTACTGGCAGCTCATTACCGGGTAAAAAAAATAAATACAGAAAAAATCCTTCAGATTGATAGAGTTCATTGTGCCCTATTTTTTTTATTTATTTATTTTTATTTATTTATTTATTTATTTTTTGAGTGCGGTAGTGCCCTGTTACTTCCATCACTGTCTCATTGGAAGCATTCATTATGATTGATTGTCTCTTGTTCGGTGTAGCAGTCAAAGCTTAATCAGAAGTGAGAAACACAACAAAATATTCACTCGCAGTCATGCAGTCTACACTGTAAGTCAGCTTCAAATTAATGAGCTGACACAAAATCAAATATTTCTCCTCCCTAGCAAATAAGGTCAGGACATAGAAATCCTCAATAACTGCAAACGCCCAGTCTTCCTCATGATTTGTTCATGAATTTCTAATGGTTTCAGTAAATCCACATCAGTGAGCATTATGTGACAAAAAAAGAGAAAAGAAATCAAACGATTATACATTTAGACATTATTTTTCCAGTGAAAATAATGTATTTTTGTACGCCTACAACTCATTTCTTGATCAAGATCTTTAAGTGTTTAATGTGCAATAGAATATAAGCGTTTACATTTGCCCTCAATTCCTTTGTATTCAAGAAGCTAATTCAGGAACGTTCAGGCGTTTTTGGGTTAAAAAGTAACTGAAATTTCGTTGTTAACTAAAATGTGTCTTCAAACATCTAGTAGGAATAATTAACACATTATTAAGAAAGCACAGTACACTGCGTACAATGTAACAAGTTTTTACCAGTGTGTTAGGGGTAACACAAGTAATGTGAGTTAAGTAATCAGATTACTTTTCAAGTAACGAGTAAATTAATCCATTACTTTTACATTTACAACAAAATATCTGAGTTACTTTTTCAAACAAGTAACGCAAGTTACTGTTTTCCTGTGTATTGACTGACACCACCAGTCCCCATGTTGACAGTTATTGTGAGTATAAGTGCAAAGGCGTCTTTTGTGCTCTTTGTGAACATGATGGTAACTGTAGTTCTAGACTGAGGGTACGGTTACACGACCACGATATACTGTACTAAAAACGGAGACATTTTTTCTTTGAGTTTTCCACGTACAGACGAACCCATTGTCAAAACGATTACACGGATCCGCAAAAACGACTAAAAACCCTGTATTCTGCCTCCAGGCCATTATGGCGATGAAACATTATTGAATGAACACGTAATACACACGTGCATGACATCATCATATTCAGAGATTCTTGTTCTTGTTGTTTACACGGAGACTGTTTTCAAAAATGTGCAATATGCAAATTAGCCCCACCTCCACTCACCCGCACCAGCTCGGAGACCCACTCGTTTACGCTCACACATTGACCTGATTGGTTACAATGTAGTTTGTGACGTCAGAAACACCAGTGATTTCAAACCGCGTTTTTGAGACTGCAGTTTTAAAGAGAAAATACTCAACAATGGTGTTGACATGAATTTGCACATGATTTGTCTTAAAACATTAAAAACACCACATGGACATATAAACAACATTATAAACTTGACTTTCACCACAGGTGGACTTTAAAGCACCGTTTTTAAACGAAGGTGCATGTGGGTATGCGCTCTATGTAAGAATGAGCCTATGATTGAATCTGGAAATAAAGCAAAATAACTGAGAAAAAAAAGAATTAGTCCTCAGATGCCATTTCCGCAATTTATAGCAAAAAAAATCTAGCATTGATTTGATCTCATACGGTTTCTTCAAAAGCAGTGATTACTCTATATCATCGCGACATCATTAATCAATGTGGCTGAACGACAAATTTGTGACTGTATAAGATTTAGGGAAACAGTCGTGACTTGCTAGTTGATTTCTTCATCGGTGCATTGAACTAGGGTATTAAAGGCCTAAGTGCATTGGAACCATAGACAGTAAAAGAAATGGACACAGCGACACCATTGATTTCAACGGGGACCATTGAAGCCCTTTAAAAGCTGATTGCCAGGCGTACTGCGCAAGCTCAAACTGAGCCTTTCGCGTGAGCAACCTGTACGTTTTCTAGTAGCTGTGCCGAATGAAATCTGAATAATTCCCTTCTGAATCTCACAGAGATTCAGAAGGGAATTATTACAGTGAGTATTAGCTGTCCGTGAGCTAACAGCAGGATTAACTTTATGACTCTCTATGGGCTTCTCCCTCGACTTTATCAGACTTTATCAGACCCCCCGATGGCCTACAAGCTTTTCCTCCTGTTTTTATCGTAATCTCTCTACTGTGCGACAGAGAGTCGATTCATTATGACGCAATTGTTAGCCTATTTTTTAAAAAATTGCTTCTGTGGCGCCATTACGTAAAATACAAGGTAATGGAGCCTTTTATACATGAGCCGCTTTCCGACCAAGTAGTTACAGGAACTTAGTTATAGGAACTGTCCACTTCTAAACAGTTCTAAGAACTACTCTCCCCCAAACTCTGTTTTGCTGCTTGCGTTCGCACTGGCCAAGTGGCTATAGGAACTGGTAGGACGCAAGCACGTCGACGGTCTTACAACAAACCAGCATGGAGGAGGCTATTGCAATGTTCCTGGTTCCTGTTCTGCCTTGCCGGGACCTTTATAACGGAGAACGAACGGCGGCGTTTAAAGATTCTGTACGGCGTTTGAGTTCTGTACAGAGAAACACAGAAGACGAAGGCTCCAGCGTAATATGATATTAAGTATGATAGTATGTTTGTCTTAATCCTCGTTGTAATGTTTTGCAAAAACACACAGCGTATGGCAGACAGCGCGCTACAAGTTCCGTTTTGACAGTGAGCATGACGTATAAGTTGAACCAATCAATGTAGACCTAGGGAAAGGGAACTAAAAAAGTCCTCGCTCTAGACTAGGCACTGAAAAAGTTATAGGAACTACGGTCTGAGGAACTAAAAAATCCCCAATTTAGTCCGGTCAGAACACGAGAAAAAAGGGTTATAGGAACGTTAGGTTCTAAGAACTGCAAAAGTCCCTCCAGTCGGAAAGCGGCTATTGTCGTTGTGTTTGTTTGGAAATAAATAATTGGCTAATGAGATGCCTCAGATGTTAAGTTATTCGCTGTCAAAGTGACGCCAAAATGAAAGGGAGTCAATGGAATGCTAACAGCAGGTGAAGTTCTGCTACAATGGCAGCTCCCGCGAGGCTTCAACTTCCGGCTTCAACTTTGTATGATGCGTTGATGTAATTTCCACTGAAACAGGAAGCTAAGGCGGGACATATTGAATGGGTCCACACCCTTTTCAAATTGCCGATGGCGTTCAGTTTACCTCATAGACTGCAAGTCGTACTTGAAAGCACAGTTGAAGCGAATCCGAGCGCTAATGATATGTTAGATTCAATAGTAATGCTGTGAATAAATTCTAACCATTTCATTCTTAACCAACGTACATTGGAAAACAGAATAAAACTTGAGCATTTGAGCAACCGAACAAACATCTGCTGCCCATATTGCTCA
Organism: Pimephales promelas; assembly: GCF_988280905.1. Classification (NCBI taxonomy): domain Eukaryota; kingdom Metazoa; phylum Chordata; class Actinopteri; order Cypriniformes; family Leuciscidae; genus Pimephales; species Pimephales promelas. The sequence goes on along the minus strand of NC_142773.1, from coordinate 12,954,557 downwards.
GTGACGTTGACCAACGGTCGCTTTGGCCAGGTGATGTTTATAGCATAGGGGGCGGGACACTTTAGATTCTAGAGAGCACTTGATTGGACAGAAGATATGATGAGAAGCTGAAGTCCGCAGCGATGTCATAAAATCCGTGATCCATTTTAGCGGAAGTGAGAGACTTTTACTCCTAAATGCGAATTTTGTCGTTGTTCTGGAACACCTCTGATTATTCATAAGGGTAACATTCATACTAAAAGCTAAAAAACTTACATTTTGATTTCAGAGGGTTTTTAATTCTTGAATTCGTTCTGGTCTGATGTATTGTACGCACAGAACTGTTTCTGCATGAGATTTTTTTTAATAAAATGATATTATTCAATGTCATTAAGCAGTTGCTCATTTGCACCGGTCTCAGTCTACAGATTGAGCGGTTATGGTCAGTCGTTCTCACTCCTGTTTAATGTGCTGGCTGATTTGACCTCGCAATGACTCATGTGTGCCCTGCGTAGCAGTGGGAATTCTGGACATCATCTTTGAACTGTTTGTCCTACACTTCATACCAAACTGATGCAGTAATGCTTTCTACAATATGTATTTAATGCATTTGACTATTGTAAATGGAGACAATGACCTTATATGAATTAAATTTGTCTCATAATTATGAAAATGATTGTAAATCGCAGCAGATCACTGCATATTATGCAAAATATCTTAAATAAAATATAATATGCAAGTGTCACAGTCCTCCGTCTGCACCAGTCTGTCTTGTCTTCAGCACTACACTTCCCAGGATCCTCTCGTCACCCTATCCCGTGTTCACTCCCTCATCAGCCACCTGCATGTTCCTCGTCTTGATCATCTGTTTCACCTGTTTTCACCCCATTATGTTTGATTATTCTGTGTATTTAGTTCCCTCTGTTTTACTCAATGATTGTCGGTCGATGTTTGATGTTACCCCGTGTTTCCCTGTATCCTTGCCTGAATTCTGCATTAAATTATATCTTCAGTGTGAATCTGGACTCCTCCTATTCCTAAGTTCCGCCTGCACTCCTGCTCACCTGCACCATACCCCGTGACAGCAAGATGTGTAAACTTAACATATGTATTTATTTGTTTTCTATGACAAAAATATAGATTTCAGGTCACTCTAACAGAAGATTTGGGACTATTTAACCTGATATATTTTGCATTTCCATTGAGGCCAAAAGGCACCAATTTTACTAAACAAATTTCTGGCCTTCAGGGTGGTGTTTAACATTGTGTTTAAAAAGTACGCACATACAATTGGTGAACCTCATTGTCCATCATGATATCTATTCATTCTTCAAGGTTTTTTTTAAATGAAGCCACTTGTTTCAACAGACCTAACATTCTCTCTACAACCAACCATCATACAAAACAAACAAACAAACAAAAAACAAACTAATCTCCATGTCCTGTAGACAGACATTCATGCTTGCTTAATGACCCTAACATCTTCCTTTTCACAACCCACTCTCAAGAGGCGAACAGCAAAGATGGAGAAAATTTGCCATCAAAGTCAACCTTGAACTCTTGGCATCTGTGCTTGTCCTTGTGTTCTCCTGTGTGCGAAATTGAGACTGGAGCTAAAAAGACTATATATATGAAGCCTCTGTCCCAGAGCAGACTGATGAACCTTAATTATTGAGCATCTCTTTAAGTATGTCTTAAGATTTCACTATTTAAAATGTAAATTAGCTCTAGATCACACATGGTCGTAAAAGCCGGGGTTTGAAGTCCCGGTTCAGAAAGTAAAAGTCCTCTTCAGTATTTTGTTCCAATGATATTTACATTTTAGAAATTGCCAGTTATTTTGTGTATTTCTATTCCCCAAATGAACCATTTTCAGCATTAAAGGGGTGGTTTACTGCTTTTTTTCTTTGCATGATTGTGTTTATGGGGTGCAATATAACATGCATTTGTGGTTTGTCTTTTTTTAAAAGTCTTATTTTTCATAAATTTCACCTTTATTGTCATTTGAACGACCGGTTGACTTCCTGAGCTATGAAACCATTCCCTCAGAAACAGGCAATGGGCCCAGATTGGTTAGTTTGAGCTGGTGTGTTGTGATTGGATAAAATTGTGTAGTGCACGTTGTCCGGAAACTTCACGGCCATTACCGTGAAGTGAAGTTGCATGTGTTCCTGTCAAATGTAAATAATGCATAGACAGTAAAAGAAATGGACACAGCGACCCCATTGATTTCAACTGAGAAGTCTGAAGCCCGATTATTTCACTTCCTGTCTGATGTCTGAGCGACTGCGCAGGCTCAAACTGAGCGTGACAACAGTCTGACAGTTGTAAATCTTCTAGTAGCTGTGTCAAGACAAATCTGAATCACCTAATTCCTCAAAAACGCTGTTGAAATATTTTGTCCCTTTGCTAATGGACTCTCTATTTTTGGGCTTCTTGAATTTTGTGCCTCCATGTTCCCCCGATTGCATCATAGACAGTAAAAGATTGCCTGCGAGCTTCTCCTCCTGTCTATACAGTAATGTCTCTATTGTGCGACAGAAATTCCCGTGATTATGACACAATCTTTAGCCTATGTTTTCAAAAACGGCTTCTACGTGGCCGAAACGTAAGATACAAAGTAATGGAACATTTTATACATTGTTGTGTTTCTTTAGAAATAAATAATAGACAAATTAAGTCTTTGGACGCATCAGATGTAAAGTTATTTGCTGTCAAAGTGATGCCAAAATGAATGGGAGCCAATGGGATGCAGGTGAAGTTCTGCTACAATGGCGGCTCCCGCGAGGCTTGAAATAATGAAATAATGGTGTCGATACTGCCGTATCAGTTTGAGCCAGAATCAGATCCAGAAAGAGTCAAGCAGAACCTCCCCAAACACGGCTCTCACAAAACATTTCTAAATGACACATTTTTTTAATTATCATTATTATATTCTATTCTACTATTATTATAACAATTTCGATTTTCCTTGAAAATGCTACTGCTGCTTGTTAGCTTTTGAGATACGGTTTTCTCCTGATTAAACATTTAATATAACTTAATAAATGTTTTTTTTAAACATTTACAGTTATTGTTTTATCGATATAATGAACAACCGTTTATATTCACAAAACTTAGTTTACTCAGTGTATCGTTTTATTTAGGAGTAGCCTACATGTGGAAACTTTGTTAAACCATCCTGTACACTGATAACAGCAGCTGAAGGATATAAATATCCTATTTTTATTTTTTTTTTTACTTTTTACACATTTGTCTTACACAAAATAGCATCAATCTAACTGGCTATATTCACAAACAGCGTTGGCATTGGTTTACGTTATTGATCAAATCGAATAATTACGTCATAAAGTACATGAAAAATACCTTTAAAAAATTAGTACATATACAAATTCAGGTCCAAAATGTTTGTACACGTTTGTCGTAGACACGAAAAAGCGTAACTAAGTGGCTATAACGCCAGCGCTGGCATTTGATAAAACTAAAACATTACGTCTGAAATTATACATGAAAATACATTTAAAATTATTAAGTCTTACTAACAGGTTGTGGCCCAACAACTGCTGCCTCTGGTTTTAAAGTTGGAACTGCCTCATGTTTAGTAACAGTTTGTTGTTGAATCTGGCGTTAAATTCGTAGAGATTCTGGAAACTGTCTTCCGTAAAATGCGCAGCACAGAGAGCTACATTATGATCGTCATTTTCAGGAACACAATCAAACATAAATTATATCCATTGTTGACAAACTACAACATCCGTGGGAAGCTCGAACACAGAAGACCTGACAGCTGCGTGAACCGAGACCGGGTTGCGTGAACATAACACACTCGACGAGCCGCAGAAATATGGCCATGCCCTTTTTTGCATATTCCAGAGGAAGGGTTGATGCAAATGTATGGGTTAGTTACGTATAAAACCCGTTGTAGTCCCAATCGAGTCGTTTTTGTAGGCAATATACTTCCTGATTTTTAAAAGACAATATCTCTGCTTACATTGAACTTTTAGCGCTGCAACTTTGCAGATACTATTCATGCACCAACAGCAACATTACACACTATTTAAAATGAAAAAAGTGAAATCGCAGTCAACCACCCCTTTAACACACAGTTCTGTCATGACAACTCTTGGGAGATTGGTATAGTAATAGTAGAGAATGGGTAATGAATATGGCAATGTTATGTATTATGCCTTCTTGGCGGAATAGAAGATAATGATGGGTTCACTACCAAATGAGTCAAAGACTGATCAGACTGAGCCATCTAGAGTTTCTAGGAACTAGGTGGTCTTTATTTCTTAATGAGTCACAGTGTTGAACAAATCAATTGAGTAAGTAATTCAATGACTCACAGTTACTTGTCACCATGCACCTGTCACAAGGTGACAAATTCAGCGGAACCAATTTCCGCTGGGAGTTCAGTGACACACCTTGCCAGTTCGCTTATTGTCAGTTGCCATGACAGCGGCAGCTGATTAGCTAAGCGGTACCAGGTGCGGATGTTTAGTGTGGGGATTTGTGATTGGGGAGACATGGCCTAAAGAAGCAGTTAAAAGGAAAAGGAAGAGGCATTCGAGGGTGTTACTCCCCCGGGAAAAATCTATTCCTTTGGCAGTGGCTTGAATTTGCTGGGATCTTTGGAGCGGGCTGTGAGGATCTGGCTTGAAAAGGGTGCAACGTTGATTTGTGAGAATACAAGCTGGAAACGTGAACTGGATGTGAAGCGAGTGAATTGTGGAGATTGAGTCAAGACTGGAAAACGCCTTTATTCTAGAGAGGAAGATAAATAATGAAACACCGGATCTGTGTGAATGCATGTCTTGCACTGAATTGAATAAGGAATTGTGAAGTGTATTGACCACAAATATAATTTTCACTCAAGAGTGAATTGAGTCATCATTGAAATCCTGATATCTTCTTCTGAGTGTGAAAGAGTATTGAAGACGCTGTTTCCCATGCTGTGAGAAGTCACCTGCATCTCTTCATCTCCTGAGTGTTGATTCAGCGCAACAGTGGAAGGATTGATCATTGGGTGAGTGCTGGCTTTATTGCACTGAGATTGAGAGTATGCAGTGCCTGAATTGAAGTGTCACGCAGTATTGGACTTGACGTGAAGTTGCAGTGTGTGGATGTATGTTTATTTAACCGCCAGTATTCCCCATTTCACATTCTCGTCCAGTGTTTGCTGAATGAAGCCCTCAGTGTTGAATGTGTATGTCCCACTCCAGCCACAAGCTCATGTTGATACTGAAGAGGAGTGTGCTTGCCCTGTTTAACTTGTTCTGTCTATTTAAATAGAAGGTTCCTCTGCCACCGCCTTCTTGTGTGCTGCCTGCTTGGAGGAGAGACACACCCCAGCTTCAGTGCTGCCTGCTTGGAGCAATCCAGCCCAGCCGTAAGCCTGATTCTCCATTATACGAAAGGAACATGTTTGCACCTGTATCAAATGCTCTGTCTGTTAAAAATAGAAGATTCTTCTACCAATGCCTTCTTGTGTGCTGCCTGTTCAGAGGAGAGACACACCCCGGCCTCAGTGCTGCCTGCTTGGAGCAACCCGCTCCAGCCTTAAGTCCTTGCTTCACCGTAAATAGAAGTGAACCTGTAAAATTGTCTTGGATTAGATGATACCTTTTGCTTCAGTCTGGAGCCGCCAAGGGAGAAAAGACACATGGAGGAACTTGCACCTGTTCAGCGACGCTACGGGAGAGCACTCTACATGGAGGAGACATGCGTACCCAGCTACCTACCTGGCTGGCAGCGAGTCCCCCTCCTGGTCCTCATCGCCCCAGTGCCGACCACCCACTGAATAGTTGATGCCCGGGAACGTACCGGCCTGTCTGCCAACTGGTTCTCCAGTGAGGCCCCGCCGCCATCCGAGACCCCGCTCACCTGTCCTGTGGAGAGGAAAACTTACCTGCCACCCACCTGTCCGGTGAAAGAGTCCCCTCCTGGTCCGTGGTCCCGGTCCGTCCGGATAGCTGCCCGCCTGTATTACGCCTGAAAGGGTCTACTCACCACGATACTTACCTGCTTGCCGGACCGGCGTTCGACCCACAAAAAAAGGGATGTCCCGGTGCTGGTCAAATTTGAGGCCTGGAACTACGTGAGCAACTTGTATGTTGTCTAGTAGCTGTGCCGAATGAAATCTGAATAATTCCCGTCTGAATGTCACATGGAGAGAGTATTAGCTGTCCATGAGCTAGCAGCAGGATCAACTTTATGACTCTCTATGGGCTTCTCCCTCAACTTTATCAGACTTTATCAGACCCCCCGATGGCCTGCGAGCTTCTCCTCCTGTCTATATGGTAATCTCTCTACTGTGTGACAGAGTCGGTTCGTTATGATACAATCATTAGCCTATTTTTACAAAAACTGCTTCTACAGGGCCATAACGTAAGATACGAGGTAATGAAGTATTTTTAAAAACGCAGTCGTGTTTCTTTGGAAATAAATAATGGACTAATGAAGTCTTTGGACACCTCAGATGTAAAGTTATTCGCTGTCAAAGTGATGCCAAAATAAATGGGAGTCATTGGAATGCTAACAGCATATAGATACAGTATACACTAGTTGTCATCTTGGGGTTCTAAGCATTCGTCAAAACCGCCGCCATCTTGGAACAGGGGTGTTGTCATAGCTAGGTAAAGCTGCCATCTCTGCCTTTACTTCTAATTAATTGATGGTGGCAGACTTTTGTGCTGTGTATGATGTTCACACGAATTAAATCTGAACTAAGAAGAATGTTTGTTTGTTTTTTTGTTTTTTGTTTTTTCTTGAATCAATGATAAAAACATGTCTGACCGTTGGAACGAACAAAAAAAAAACGAGAAAATCTAATTCATGATGATTTATGGTGATTTTTATTTCCGTTAGACCTTTACATTCGCGCTGATGCATTAAAGGTGCGTTCCATTTGACTGTAAGTGGACTGCGAAGTGGATTTCACAGGATATTTCGCCATCTTAAGTGAGAATCCAATTCGAAGGGCACTGCAAACGGCATAGGGAATAAGGGAACATCGATACATCATTTAACAGGAAGTCAGTGAAGTCCACTTCAACTGATATACCGTGTTCAGGGAGTAGGGAGCAGTGAACACTGCGTAGGGACCCTGTTGAATGGAACGCACCTTAAGTGGAGGGGCTCCCCTGTTCCAAGATGGCGGCTCTATTGACACATTCGTTCTAATCAACTGCTGTAGCCAAGGCAACATCTAGTGTATATATCTATGTGCTAACAGCAGGTGAAGTTCTGCTACAAGGGCGAGGCTTCAACTTCCAGGTGATGGATTACCCCCTTGAGGTAAACGTCAGCGAGTGGATCTCTGAGCTGGTCTGAGTTAGTGGAGGCGGGGCTAATTTGCAAATTCCTAGAACCGCGTATACTAAATGAGGCAAGGGTGTAGAGTTATATTCAAGCTATTTTAAAATATGAAGAAATGTTTTTCAAGGAAAATTGTCAATCCAATCATTTTGGTGATCAAAGATGAGTTTTAAGGGATAAAATGATTGACTACAGGGGACTTTAAAGTGCTGGCTGATCTTGGCTATACTTTTTATTTGACCCACTTGACCTTAGTTCGCTTAGACACTAGTGAACAGGCCAGGACATCGATGCATTGATGTAAATGCATTTGAATGAATGCCTCAGCCCAGGAGATGCCAGATGGGCTGATGTCAGACTAGTCAAAGGTCACACAATGACAACACAGTGAGCATCACATGGGTGTTCAGAGTGTTATTGTCACCGTGTCAAATTCATACATCCACCATCTGCCATTGTGACAAGAAGGGATAAAAAGTGACGGATTCAGAACAGGATTTGGAGCAGGAAAGTCAATCATGTCAGGTATCTCTGACACATAGAAACAAATGCCAGTCAAGCTATCAGTCTGACTGACTTGAGGAAAATATTTTGAAATGAAAAGGTCTTGAGTAAAAGGACGGTAATTGATTATCTTAGCATCAAAGATTAGGTGACACCGAAATAACTTTGGGAGAAAGATGGAAGTAGAGACAGCTTTGCATCTTAACCCTTAAAGACCTAGACCATTTTTGGAGCACCTGCACCGCTTTTTCTTTTCTTTGTTTTTCTAACCCATTATAGCAGTCAGCATCAAGTGCCATATATCATTTTTATCAGGAGAACTTGAAGTTTCAATTTATCTCATTTAAATAATCCATTTTTACATTTAATATGTCTTAGAATGGATGAATTTACCAGATTTAAGAAAAACGGCAGCATATTTGTAGTGATTTTTTTTTTACTCAACTCAAACAAATCCTCCTGACGTTTGGATTTTTTCCTTTAGAAAGCTGTACTTGGATATTTTACATTTCCAGATGTAATTTTGACTACATGCAACAATCCCTAAGCAAGTTATAGGCATTTATTACAACATTATGATAGGCGATTTTCAGTGAAAAGCATTGTTTCAGTGAAAACAGTGTTTTTCATACTGACAATTTAGATGTGTCCAAAAAAGTTAAGGAAGTTACATAAATAGAAACATTGTAGTAGAACAATGAAGCAAAAAAAAAAAAACCTTAAATATAAATAAAACTTATATATATATATATATAAACACACACACACACTTACATACATAGCCTATATGAACTACTTTGACTTTACCTCTGTTCAAATTTCTAAAGAAAGATGCTAATTGGTCGTGCAAAAGACCAAGAACTATATTTATTGGTTGAGTAGATGATAGTTTTAACCAATCTGGGGATGGGGTGGGACTAAGCATTAACAGTCATTTATGATTGGCTCAGAGGGAAAAAACGCACGGGTTTCTTTGACGAATCAATGCTGATCAAAACTTGATGACGCAATCACATTCACTACGGAGCTTCTGAATGTCCAAACGCGATTAACCCGATATCACAGAAAAGCCGCGAATCTCCTCTTTATGGGACTTTAAAGCATACGGATTGGAGCAGCGGTTCAAAAGTTATTTAACATTTAAGAACAACAGTTATTTTTAGCCGCCGGCGGCTGTATAGGTCTTTAAGGGTTAATATATTATACTTATTTCTGACTCATTGTATGTTTGATTTGAGAAAAAAAAGTGTTCTTTGCAGAAATGTTCCACCATTTCAAGCAATTAAATAGTTTATTCCGCCAGGATGGCATTGGCCTGAGAGTGTGATGTTGGCTACAGATGTGTCGTCGATCTCTCTGCAGTTTTGAGGCCAGGTTGCCCAGTACATGAAATGAGAGACAGAAATGTCTGGAATATGTAAGGGCTTACACACTGTCTGAGATGTCTAACATTTTATATATTAAAGAAATAATTGATTACATTTTTAAGAACAATTTAGGTATTATTTAGGACCATTAAGGTTATTATTTATCATTTTCATTCAAGTATACTGTATGGCAGTAGGCCACTGACTTTATGTTGATTTAAATAAACTAAAAAAGAAAGAACATCCATGGCAGTAATTGCACACTGCCTTTTTGCTTATTTAAATACAATTACATTCAATTAAAACATTTGGATTAGAGTAATGGGTTACACTTTATTTTTAGTTAAATTGTGCTTACTCAGTAAGCAGGATACTAAGTAATATTAATGAACTACACATAGGCTAAGCCTGCTATAGAGTTTAATTAAGGTTTAATTTTGGGTTAGTAACTTGTATGCTTAAATTTACTGCTACAGGTTACTTGTTCATACTTCACCTTACAATAAAGTGTTGCCCAATAATGTGAATTTAACCCTTTCATGCATAGTGGTCACTACAGTGGACAGCTATTTAAAAAGCATTTTCTTGAATTTGCAAGGGTTTTGATGGGAAAGTTGCACATCAATCTCTTCAGTGGACCCTGGTGCATCATCCTATGCATTGCAACGTTAGTTATAAGCCATTGAGTTTTGATTTTTTCCCCCTCAAACCAAGATGGCCAATGGCCAGTCAGACATGCCAAGGTGCTCCAGAATATCCACCCATTCCTTCTATCCTAGGACACTCTTGTAGGTAAAAAAAAAATATTGCAGCATCAAGCAGTATCTAATGAGTCATATCACAGTAAAATTTTCCAAGTTTTGATTTTAGATCTGATAAATCACCCGTCCACTATAGTGGACCTCGATCATGCATCAATGGCTATATTTTAGCTACAATTCATACTTATACTGTGAATATTGTTTTTGAAAATACTTAATCTGCAGTAACTTTTTTTGACTGTAAATAAATGTAGTTGTATTATTAGAATGTAATTTTCATTGACGGCTAAAAAAGTTATGTAATTACATAATTTGTGACTTGTAACGCATTACTTTACTCATTTCATCAAAAAGTAATCTAATTACATAATGCATTACTTCTTAGACCAAAAAATATTTGTTTACCTATGTTTCTTTACTCGTAACATCAAAAAGTAATCTGATTACACAATGCATGTTACTTGTAATGCATTACTTGTTAGATCAAAATTAATCTGATTATGTAATGCATGTTACTTGTAATGCATTGTTAGATCAAAAAGTAATCTGATTATGTAATGCATGTTACTTGTAATGCGTTTCTTTATTCGTAACAACAAAATGTAATCTGATTACGTAATGCACATTACTTGTAATTAATTGTTAGATCAAAAAGTAATCTGAGTAGGTAATGCATATTACTTGTAATACATTACTTTACTCGAAACATTAAAACAAATCTGATTATGTAATGCATGTTACTTCTAACACATTACTTTCCTTCTAACATCAACCAAATAATCTGAATGCGTTATGCCTGGCCCAACACTGCTCATTTCAGATGAGATTTAAAAAAATGTATCACTAGGTTTTCTCAGAAGAGGGGCTATGCTAGAAATGTGTCCATCTCTAACATAATCAGAATTATCAGCTAATAAGGGTAAATTGACATACTCTGGCACACTGGAGGGAGCATCTGAGTGTTTCCACAATTGTACATTGACAGGCTGTAGACATTTCTGATGGAATCACATCATCATGTTCTGATATCCAAGATACACGAAGTGCAACTTGTATGCAGGTCAATTGCCTTTGCAATATTTCGGATTTATATATATATTTTTATATATTTTATAGTTTTCACATGATTTGATGAAATTGTATTGATTAGTTTGTTAAATACACATAATTTATCTGTTTGATTATTGTATTATGTTTAATACAGTATCTCTTCAGTTTAAACTATAAATGCATGCTGTCCACTCAAGTGGACATCTGAAAATCTCTTTGAAAAATTTGTTTAAAAAAAAAAAAAATCAAATCAAATCTTGTTTTTCATGCCCTAAGGGCAATAAAAACACAAAGGAAAAAAATCCTGACTGAGGTTATCATAATTCATGCATGAAAGGGTTAATAAATATATTAGCTTTAGAGTTGTTTTCATGAGATTTACCTGAGAATCAATAGACAAAAAATGTTTTTTTTTTATTCCAGAGTTATGAAATAATACAGCAGATAAAAACGTTGCACAATGCACATATGTTCCAAATGATTCGAAAGCATCATATGATGTGAGGAACATTAGAGGTAACATCCCAGAAAAAGAAATGTGTGTAGAAAATATAGCTGAGCTCTAACGTACATAAACAAGAGTTCTCTACTGCCACCTCCCGACGCGTTGAAGTAGGCTACTCTCATGTGTTCTCACAAACAAACAGACACGCAAATGTGGTATAAAATTAAAGTTTAATCCAACTACGACAGCAAAAGGTTATCCACAAGTCTCTAAAGAAAGCTTTGTTAAAGATCTTCGCGGTTTAATCACGTTCAATTTCCCTACTGCACCACAGCGTTCCACCAGTAGAACACATTTCCCATGGTGCCACAGGGTAAACCAGGAAGTGCTGCATCACGTGGTTGAACTGTCACAGGTGACGTACAGTCGAGAGCAGCACAGCAGCAGCATGGCGAATAAAGATCCCGGAGTAAGTCGCATCATATTTAAAAATACAATGAAAGCATTGAAAATGTATACAAACATTTTGATAGCAGGTAATAACTGCATTTAAAATATCTGTCTTCTAGTAGTTTGCATTTAATTGTCTAGGTTTATTTATGTCTAAATAAAAGCAATGCTAGGAGTGTGCTAGCTTTAAAGGGTTCAGTTATGCCACAATGACGCACGTTGTATAACTTTATGTGTGTGACCTTCATTGAAATATAATTATTATGATGTAGCTCACTCTAAAATCACAATTTGTCTCAGGTATATTGTGAGTTTATAACAATATTTTAAAGTTGGTCCTCATTCGTCCTAGACAAGGTCAAGGCTACTGGTATCTTGCATAAAACCACTACATTTTTTTAGTGGTCCTTATGAGATTGGATACATTTTCTTTGTAATCTATTATGAAAGTCATTCTAAACTTGAGTTTGAATCAAACTGGCTTGAGACTTTCAAGTCTCTTTAAATCATGATGCCCATGCATTAGTTGGAGGAGGTTCAAGCAGGTTGAATATGATATATCATGCTGCCTTGAACAGATATAAGACAACATCATTCATCTAATATAATATAAATAACCATTTGAATGTGTATTTGAAAAGTCTGACTTTATGTGACCGTTTGTCTCAGAACTTTTTGCAGCAGCTGAGGCAGATTGCTGGTAGGATGGGGTCCGGCCCCCGAGGGCTTGGGCTGGGTGTGAAGCTGCTCATCGGAGCCGGTGCCCTTGCCTACGGGGTCAAAGAAGCCACATACACAGGTAACACACACACTGAAAAATACAGAAGGGTTACATGGCTAGGATGGGCAAATTAAATAATGAATGAAACTTCTCTCAAAAATAATCATTCTTATTTCATTATGTTCTCTCTCACATTTTCTAAATTCGTGCATGCTTTATTGGGAGTTTAATAACTAATTGTGTTTTGCTTTGTGTGTGTGTGTGTTGTGTGTAGTTGAGGGTGGCCAGAGAGCCATTATCTTCAACAGAATTGGAGGGATGCAGATGGACACTGTGCTTGCAGAAGGATTGCACGTCAGGTACATTACACACAACGACCAACATTCAAGCCATAAGCTTTCATTATAATAATAAGTGACCTCACTCAGACCAGCTGAACCACCTAGTGACCCCCAAAGTCTAGTTCGTTTGATATGCTGAACCATGCCTGGTCCACTTACGTATATGGGCTCAGGTACAAATCTATAGGCATGTAGTTTGATCTCTAACTGTGCCGGAGAAAGGAACTTGTGTCTAGGGTTATCACAGTACCAACATTTCAGTAGTTGGTAAAATAGTGCAGTTCTCTGTTCCAATTACGGAATCAGAGCAAAAACTATGTAATTGAGAGTACTTCAAAAAAAAATGTAATTGTAATACACAGTATTTCATAAAATACAGGTTTGGTTTACACGAACTTCCCCTCCAAAGTGGTACGCTTTATGGTGTCTGTTGAAACTCAATGGGCACAGGTAAGGTACGAGAGACGCGGCATGATTTTTAAAACAGGTGATTTATACTCTTTTTATTATTGTAATATAGATTATTTTCTCACCCAATTCTTTTAACGAGGCACTGCCTCCTTTTTTTGGAAACCGTGATACTTTTTAAATGTTTTTTTTTTTAAGTTCAAAAGAACAGCATTTATTTTAAATATTATAAATTACATTATAAACATCTTTGCTGTCACTTTTGATCAATTTAATGCATCCTGAATCAAAAAATATATTTTAATTTAATGTTAACTGTTATCTTCCCATCATCTCACAAATCTCAAATGTGGTTCAATATTTAAAGCTTGCTGACACATAATTATCGTATGTCACTTTATACGTGCTTTTTTGGAGCTTAGCAGAATAAATATTTTAAAAAATAAATATCTATTTTAGTTTTGGAAAAAAGGAATTTGAGCGCTCTGCCGAACATTTTACTTGATACTTGATACTTACATGATACTGGTCTGAACAACATTAGAAAAAACATGATACTGGTCAGAACAACACACTGGTCCTAGAAGACACATTTCTGAATTTGTTGGGATTCAGAGGGGTGTAATCATTCATGATGTGTACTGTATCTTAACTTGAGAGGCCAGAACCCCTTTTACATTTATTAGAAAAAATAATGAACCATTTAAAATTGACATAATAGTAATACACAGGATGATAACAAAAAGCTTACACAGCAACTCCTGTTTATTAATATAAAAACGTAATTTATCTTTCATCCAAAGCCCCTGTTTAATGTACAACTATTTAATGGACACATTTTACACTCCTGAGGTTCTCAGAACCAATATAATTGACATAAAAAAGTGGTGAATGGGAATATGTAGTGGTGAACTACAGCAAATGTGATTGCATTCCAATTTTTCTCCAATTTCTTTTAGATATTTAAATGCCAATATTACATAGTGTTATAAATATAAAATGTAAATAGTTATAAGAATTTTGGTAAATTTAACCCTTATGCTGCATTAGGAACATTTTTGGTCTTTTGCAGTTTAATTTCTTTGACCATTTTGGCTGTTTTAATGCAAATGGTATGAAATTTGGCAAAATTGTGACTTTTTGGATACATGTAAAAAATGTGATCCCATTTTGCAAAATATGTATAACACACACTGTGTAGATCAAATAGTAACACTCAGCACCATAAAGACCAAAAATGGCCCATTGAAACCCATTAAAACGTTGTTTAAATCTGAGGCTGTCAGTAATACATGAAACATGATTTTTGCACAAACATCCTTTCATTTTGAAGCAAAAGCATTATATTTGCATTATATAGTGTATTCCACCAGATGACGTCACTACATATTTATTCCCTATGGGTGGAAATGCACCTTATTTTAGGCAATAGGCAATGTTTAATAGGTGGCCATTTTTGGTCTCTAACGCGCTAAGTGGGATTTTTTGCAAAGTGGGACTGTGATAATCCAAATCTAAAGTTTTCTCTTTGCATTTAGTTTATTGAAAATAATTGAATTTTTGTGTTTTTTCCTCTTATACAAATCGATGGTTTCGCAAACAAAACTGGTAATTAAAGGGTTAAAATCCTGAAATTGAATACATTTTTGGTAGTTATGATGAGGACTGATGCTGGTTAAAAGATTTAACTTGGTAAAAGTGGAAAATAATAATAATATATAATATTTTATGCAATGTTTAATATGTGGCCATTTTTGGTCCTTAATGCACTCAACGGTGTTAAAAATATAATGCAGCACAAGGGTTAAATTGCTAATAACCAAATGCATCATTACAGTCTGTAAATATCTCTTAACAACACAATGCAGTCACTAGTAAGACTTCCTGTAAATGAAGTATCTGGTAAAAATCTGTTCTATAATAGCAATGCATTAAATCACATTATACATTAATAAACCACAACAAATAAAACAAATTAAGTGATGTCTCATGTCTCAAGTCAAGTGAATTACGGGTCATTGGACAGGCGTCCAATCACAACTGACTTCCGGAAAGGGGGAAGTAGCCAATGACATTTGAGGTTATGAAAACAGTACGTCCCGCCCCTCGACTGCCAAAAGCAGGCGAGAGCAGATCGAGCGCGTGGGGAATGACCATGCGTGCGCATGAGGGCTTGTATTGCATGCAGAGATGTCATGTGCGCGTGCACGGTTTGAATGAGCTTGCGAGTTCCCGTTTCCTCGCGTGTACATCTGTTGTCCTCTCGCGAAAGTCATTAACCGTGCGTGCCAGCATCAGTTGTGCTCTCGTTTATTTTAGTCATTGATTTGCCAGCATGAACTTGAGGGAAAGCAAATGATGCCAAAAGTTTCATTTTACAGTAAACTATTAATTTAAGAAGTTTGTCTTGCATCTAGGATACCATGGTTCCAGTACCCCATCATCTATGATATTCGAGCCAGGCCAAGGAAGATTTCATCTCTCACTGGAAGCAAAGGTGACTTTGAACCAGATGTTTTATTGTCATAAATGCAATAAATTTGCGTGATAAAGCCTTAAAACGCATTGCCTGCTGTTAGGGCAACATACCCTGTCTCTCACCACTGCCTTTGTCAATGACCAGTGCAATTAAGAGTGTGACCTTCATCATGTGACTCTGTCCATCACAGATCTCCAGATGGTGAACATAGGTCTTCGTGTCCTTTCTCGGCCTGTTGCCTCAAGCTTGCCAGTCTTGTACCAGCAGTTGGGGAAAGACTATGACGAGCGTGTGCTTCCTTCCATCGTCAACGAGGTGCTCAAGAGCGTGGTGGCCAAGTTCAACGCGTCCCAGCTGATCACGCAGAGAGCCCAGGTACAGTATGAGGACTGAAGTCTGAGACACACTGAGCCAACAGCCGGCCTTCAGGTGAACCAGTGCTTGAAAAGAAAAATGCAAGTGACAAAAGCAAGCAAATGACGAAGTCAATTTGTTTTGTTAGATCTAGCTTTTGTTAGAAAGCATTTTGTTAATATAGCATTTATTTAATTGAATTAGAAAGAGAGAGAGAGAGAGTTTGTGCATGTGTAGATTGTTTGCTCAGTGTGTCTTGAGTTTAAATACTTACAGTACAAATACATACTAAACACATACTAAACATACTAAATAAATACAAATACATACTAAACAGCTATGCTTGATTTTTTTTTTTTTACCACTCCAGAGTTCGCAGGTTTGCATTAATGACTACTATTACTGTATTGAAGTTATATACGGTATAACCTGAAAACAAAATATTCTGTCATGTTTCAAACCTGAATGATTTTTTTTTTTTTACTTAACCACTGAAGGAGATGTTTTGCAGAAATGAGAAGCTATTCCATTTGATTATGGACAAGCATTAATATTTGAGAAAATAGTGTTTTTTGGAAGTCCTATACAGGTTTTTTTTTTGGGGGGGGGGGTTGGTGGAAATTTTTTTAGCTTGGCAACCTTGGTCTCTATTCGCTTTCATGCAAAAAAAGAGCCTTGAGAACATTTTGTTTTTCTCCTTTTGTTTTCAATGGAAGTCATTTACAGGTTTGGAAAGACATGATCATATAGAAGAGATAACCTGATGCCCGAGACCTCATTCTCAAATGGATAGTATCAATATCATCAAGTATTTATCTTAATGCGGATTCGATTTGATCTTGTTATAAGATTCAGTCCCAACCCCTAAATTCACCTTCCCCTGACCTTTGACTTTAACTCCACCAGCAGCTTTTCAAGTCTAAGCCTGGTGTGAGACAGAAATGATTAACTCTCTGAACTCTGAGAAGCTCAGGCTTTGTCTAGTTAGAGCTTTTTAAGGCTGTTATTTCACACACTCTCACCTGATGCTACGGGACGACAGCTCAGACACACGATTACATAATTCATGTTAACTTGTGACAATTTTATTACAGTTTTATTAGATGTCTTTGATACAGTGGGGTTTAATTGTGAAAATCTGGGATTCCAATGAAGCACAAGATGCTCTTTTGAACATTAAATCATGTTAAGTTTTACACAAACTTCTGGAGTTCATGCCAGCTCAAATGCTGCTGTCAATAAAGCAAAAAGAGATAGCAAATACTAAGACATTCACACTGTATTAAATAGAGCAACTTAAGGGAGAACTCCGGCACAAAATGAACATTTGGTCTAACATTTGGTCATGTGAAGTGAACTGTCTTTATAAAGTATCTTCTTAATAAACGGTCCGTACACTGTACACTCTCAATGCTTCGTTTTGCGTGTATGGACCCTCATTATGTTACTGTGTGAGTGTGGGGCTATTTTGAGCCTTGTTAGTAGTATTAACTAGCGATTTCTCTTTACTTATTATATGCCCCATATAATAGTGTATACGCTAAACAGTTTTTAGAGATAAAACTCTTTATATTCGATTATCATGAAAACAAATCTCAGAGAACGGTCGACTAGGTACCAATGTGTAATTAGACCAAAGGTTCATTTTGCGTTGGAGTTCTCCTTTAAGATAAGCAGTTTCACTTTTGGACTTCATCGTATCTGCATGCCTGTTGGTGGTTTAACTGAGGTGATCAGTTACTGAGAAAATCAGCTTAGCCTTTATTTGTGTGTCATTTTATTTTGGTGGTCAGGTGTCACTACTCATAAGGAGAGATCTAATCGAGAGAGCTAAAGACTTTAACATCATCCTGGATGACGTGGCCATCACAGAGCTCAGCTTCAGCAAAGAGTACACCGCTGCTGTGGAGGCCAAGCAAGTTGGTATGTAGTACCAAAATACATCTTTTCTAATCTGTCACAGAAGTCAGTGAATTTAGCACCCTAAACTAAGCATGCCTAAGCTAAAAAAATATGATATTGTACCTAGTAGTCACATAATAATATGATTTGTTTACATTTGATGAGACAATTGATACATCATATGAGACGACTCTTTGTCATAAAGTCAGTTTCACACAATACCTTATTAATTGTCTATTATAAACAATATAAAAGTACTCAGGATGTTTTGCCACAATTTATGTTATATATGACATTTCGCTTTTTATGATATATATATATAGGGCTGTCAAATTTAATACATGCGATTTTATTATTTTTTTTTTGTACTTTTTATTTAAGTTTATAATAATATTTAACGCAAATAAAAGCATGCGTTTTTTTCTGTCATCCTCTGACTGCATGTTGTATATGATCATACTATCAAGTGCGATTTCATTAATTCAAGTGCTATTAAACCATTCAAACATAAGAACTCAGATCTGTACTGGTAGGCTGTCTGTGAATCGACTCTGAACAAACATGAGAACAGAATGATGTCAAGTATCCTCATAAGCAGAGTCTTAAAATAGTTTAAAAATTGTTGACTGTATGTAAAGAGTGAGGAAATTGGATGTGTGTCAGGTCTTAAGGTGACAGCTGTCTGTGTCATTACTGATAATCAAAGAAAATCACTCACTGACACTGAGTTCATGGGCGTCAGTGTGGTTTAAAATGTGCTGGGGATAGAGACGCATTCAGAAATGTATTTTCAAAAGTGCTGGGTATAATGACGCATTCTTTTTTTTTTCTCTTTCGCGCAGGTCATGTTCTGAAAGACGATGTCCTGTAGCTTAGGCCTACTGATGTAAATAAATAATGTATACAAAGATGTGATGATGTTCGACCAAAAATGTGAAGGGTGGGGTGTTAAATAGTACTTTGTACTTAAATAGTAGTTACTTACAATGGTCAAAAACAGGCAGTTAAAAAGATGCCTTTAAACAAATATGGAAAATAGATGTCTTTATGTCGTTATACTTTATTTTGTAGATTTAATGTGAAAATATATTTAAAAAACTTTGATTAATTACAGGAAAGTTTCAGTTTAATATTTGAATCGATTGACAGCACTAATTTATACAGTATATATATATATATATATATATATATATATATATATATATATATATATATATATATTGGAAGGCGTTGGCTAAATCAATCAGCATATAAACAAATTTTGGTCAAGGTTTTCAGTGTATTTTCAATTCTGTTTCCTACACTGTAATTTTTTGTTTTCAAGCTTTAACCCTAAAACCGTATTCTGGACAAATGTGGGCAAAGTAGTTTTGATTTATTTTTAAAAAATACTTCCCTTGATCTGAGCGGTCAAGACTTGGCTACTTTTCCTAAGTTTGCCTCCTGAACACACACAATTTTTTCGACTTAATTCTTCAATGTTAAGTGGGTGAAAAAAAACCCTCCTTAATCTTGTATTTGGGTCAAAAATGGGCACTCATTGAAATGAATGGGGAAAACTGTAATTTAGAGCATTCTAAATGGAGCCAAAATAAGACACCAGGTGACAGCAAAGTCACTTTATTTTTAGGTTTTAGCTCTTAGAACTTGTTGGAAGGATATTTTAATGTAGTTAAAAACTAGAAAATATGGTACTTTTTGAAGTAAATAAATTCAAAAATATTCAAAAAATGGATAGACAAACTTTATCGAAGACAGTGATATAACATTTATGATAAATAAAAATTAGGATCACACTCTGTGCCCACATTTGTCCACAATTACAGGATTAAGGGCTATAAAGTGAATACGGTTTGAGGGCTACATTGCTTTTACTAGTACTGGTTGAAAACACTGAACACAAACGCTGATTGAGTCTGTCTCTTGCTCGGATGTATCTATGATCGCAGAGGTCAGGTGGCGCACTGAGCGTTCGGCACCAGTGTGATCATACGCATCATGGAGTTAATGTTCGCTAGGAAAGCACTAACTGAGATTTTAGATTTTTTTTTGTTTTGAATCAATGTTCTGTGTGACATGAAGAAATGGTCTGAATTATGTATAAGGTTGTAATGCAGTATGCACTACCATTCAAAGGTTTGGTGTAGGATTTAATGTTTATGTTAAGAAAACTTATGCTCACCAATAATGCATTTATTTTTTTTTTAAAAACTCAACTGTAATATTTAGAAATATTTAAAATACACCAATATCATGTAAAATAACTTCTGTTTAAATATATATTCCTGTGAAAATTGTAATTGCAGCTGTTGAAAAACAAAATATAATTTTGACCGGTTATCACCCAAAGTGGTGCTTCTTTTAAAGAACATGTGTTTGTCTTAATGCTGTCCGCTAGAGGGCACTCTGGCCTAGTTATTTCACCAGTATTCCCTATTGACCAAACAACAATACACCACTTGCATAAACCATTTCTGTAAGAACTGAAATGTTTATTTTATCACTTTAAAATGAACCACGTTGGCTAGCCCGAAAAAGAAGAATATTTGTGTGTGAGCCAATTTTCTATGAATTAAATAAGCTTTCTGTCCCGTTGCCGTGTAGCCCAGCAGGAGGCCCAGAGGGCTCAGTTCTACGTAGAGAAGGCCAAACAGGACCAGAGACAGAAGATCATCCAGGCCGAGGGTGAAGCTGAGGCTGCTAAACTGGTAACCTACTGCAGCTTTCTCGATCCCACATATTGGCCATCGTCGAAAGAACGTCTCTGTTTTATTAAGGATTATTATAAGGGGTTTCCTTGGTTACCATCAATCGTCCCAGATGCACTATTTGCATCCACAAGGACCTCATTTCATATGATTATTATTCCCTGTTATTATGTTCTAAATCTGTGAGTGGTAATTGACTGTAATTATCAGATATAATTAATGAATCCTGCTTCTGTAATAATTAAGCCACAGTCCCTCATCTAGGCTATTTTGAACTGTTGCCCCCCTCATTCTCAACAAGCTATCCGCAACCAAAACACTTCTGAAAGCGTTTGTTCTCTTTTGTTTGTGCATTATGGACATTTCTCAGTCATTCTTTCGATTTGATTATGTTCCAGTGTTTGCAGTCTTCCTGTCTTCAGAAATGACTTTGCTTTTGCGCTCTTTTCTGCTGATATGAAGCAATTCTGTTTCTAAAACGGGCTGCAGGTTAATGGCCGTCTGCTGATGGTAAACAAAGGCTCAACTAAGGGTACGGAGTAATTTGCTTTTGTTTTTATTGTGTGTTTGTCCACTCCAGTTGGGTCAAGCTGTTTTGAAGAACCCTGGATACCTTAAACTTAGACGTATCAGAGCAGCCCAAAGTATCGCCAAAACGGTAAGACACTCTCCAAACAAAATAAATCATTGATTGAATTTCACTGACTCACATTAGCAGATGTTGATACGCTACCATTCAGAAGTTTGTGGCCAGTGTGAAATAAATAAATAATAGGGCTGTCAGTTAAACGCGTTATTAACGGTGTTAACGCAAACCCATTTTAACGGCGTCATTTTTTTTATCGCGCAATTAGCGGTCTTTTTGGCCTAGCAAACTTTGTAGTTTTTTTTTTTCACATGCTTTTGCAACAGGACGCGGCATGTGGGACGCTGCACTATGAAACCCATTCATTTCAATGGCTTGCGTCGGGCGAGGATGTTTTGTTGTTTCGGTTTGCAAGCTGGCCAAATAGTTGGTTAACGTTGCATTCTGAGTGGATGACGAGCGTGAGGCGCCGAAATGGATGCCAATAAGATTCTGAATGGAAAGTTTACTTTTAAAAAGTTGCCAAATGGTTCAGTTGACAAGACCAAAGTGATCTGTATGTTTTGTCGTTGTGAACTGAGCTATCATCATCGCAGCATGTCCAGTCTGAAATACCGCTTGATGATGGCCAAGCACACACATGCACACACACACACACACACACAGCTGATGCAAATTCTCCACCCCCTCGTCAATATCAGGAGCTCGTCAGTATTTCTTTCACTCTTTTATTGATGGACAGTGTTACATTGTGTGTGAGATTATTTGCTCTAAGTGAGAATTCTAGTGTGAAATTGAACAAAAATTAGTTGTTCAATAAAAAAACATTTGCACAATGCAAGCCGATCCACTTGTAAATGTTGATAAGAGCATTAAATTATGAAAAAATAATGGGACAAAAAGAAATCAAGAGACATTTAGAATACCTAAAAATGTGCGATTAATTGCAATTAATCGCGAGTTAACTATGACATTAATGTGATTAATCACGATTAAATTTTTTAATCGTTTGACAGCACTACTAAATAAATCAAAACTAATACTTTTATTTAGCAAGGACGCATTGAATTGATCAAAATTGACAGTAAAGGTTTAGCAAATTGATTACTATTTCAAATAAATTAAAGAATCCTGAAAAAAAGATTAAGCAGCACAAATGTTTTCAACATTAATAATCAGAAATGTTTCTTGAGCATCAAATCAGCATATTTGAATGATTCTGAAGGATCATGTGACACTAAAGACAGGAGTAATATATGGTAAAAAATTTAGTTTTGCATCACAGGGATAAATTACATTTTAGCTGATAAACAGAAACCCATTATTTTAAATGGTAATATTTTGCAATATAATAGTTTTAATATATATATATATATATATATATATATATATATATATATATATATATTTTTTTTTTTTTTTTTTTTTTTTTTAAATAAATAAATTAAGCCTATAGGATGGGACTTTCAGAAACATAAAAAAAAAAAACTTACGGACCTAAACCTTTGGTCAGTAGCGTACATGCTAACAGCTTAGTACTTTACTGGCAGTTCCACAGTTTACATGAGCCACACATGAAAACTAGGATATTTTTTTGTCTTGAAAATAGATTTTCTAAAATGTCTTTAAAAATAGAGATATTAAAAAATCCCTGCTGTGTTTTAAATACTTTGCATTCATTTGATCTCACTAGTAATGGGAGGTCAAGCTGAAGCATCCTTGTAGGTGATTGGGTATTTCATGTTTTCTCTACACAGTATACAAATTCTGTTAGTATGCCATAATAATACAAAAAGGCGATAGCCTCATGGGCAGCACTCTGTTGCGCTAGCTGAGTTTGATTCCTGGCCCGAGGTCCTTTGCCAATCCCATTCCTCTCTCTCCACCCTGTGCTTTCCTGTCTGACCTCGACACTGTCCTATCTAATAAAGCCATAAAAAGACCAATTAACACCCGCCAAATTCGATAAATGCAGGTGAAAATCCACTGTGGAGGGTATAGCAAATCAATGCATCAGACAATTTTGGCAGGTTATGATTCATAAATTGTTCTATCACTTTGCAATGCTACACCCTTACCCATAGGTACACCCTCTTTGAATTCTATGGTTTTACATATCAGGACATTCAAATTTGGTAAAAACAACCTCAGATGAACATCAACACGTGTCATTATTTATTTAACAAAAACTAGGCCAAAATGGGGAAGCCATGGGTGAAAAACCAAGTAGACCCTTACTTTTTCCTGCTAATCGAACGCCCTTGATTACATTGATCATTAACAAGCTTGACCAACTCTATAAAAGCAGATGTTTTGCACAACGCCAAGGAGGAAAGACATCAGCAATGATCTTTGAGAAGCAACTTGTTGTTGCCATCAATCTGAGAAGGGTTATAAGGCCATTTCCAAACGACCTGAAGTCCATCATTCTACAGTGAGGAAGATTTTTCACAAGTAGAAAACATTTAAGACCGTTGCCAATCTTCCCATGAGTGGACGTCCCAGCATATTCTCCCCAACGCCAGACTGTGCACTGGTCAGAGAAACTGCAAAATTCCCAAGAGCTACACCTATGTCTACACAGGCCTCAGTTAACATGTAAAATGTTAGTTCATGATGACAGGAGAAAGCCGCTTCTTTCTTAAAAGAACAGCAGCATGGCTTAGGTTTGCAAAGTTACATCTGAACAAAAGAAAACAAGACTTCTGTAACTATGTCGTTTGGACGGATGAGACCACACTGGCGGAGGATTGGTGGATTTTTGGCTTGTTTTGCAGCCGACTATGATCTCCTATTCATACCAAAGTATTCCAGAGTCAAATGTGAGGCCATCTGTGCGACCGCTAAAGCTTGGCCGGAATTGGGTCATGCAACAGGACAATGATCCAAAGCACACAAGCAAATCTACAACGGAATAGATGTAGCAATTGCCCAATCAAAGTCCAGACTTCAAGCCGATTGAAATGCTGTGTCGGGACCTTAAGAGTGGATCTGTGCATAAACAAATGCTCGCAAACCTGAATGAACTGAAGCAACTTTGTAAAGAATAGTGGGCCAAAGTTGAGAATGATTAAGTCATCAGAAAACCATAACTTCAAAGTTATATGCTAAACATGACACTACAAGCAACTGAATCATATGGTGTGCTTGTTTTGTCGCACATGGCTTTATTTTTGTTAAATAAATAATGACACAGTGTAATATGTCATGTGTTTAGGTTGTTCTTAGCTAATTTTAAGACCAGCTAATTTTATTATTTTGTCCTGATGTGTAAAACCATGGAATTCAAAGAGGTTGTACTTTCTATTTCACATGACCATGTATGTGTGTGTTTAACATATGTGAATATAAGACCTTGATAATCTCATAATCTTGTATTCTTTTTTTTTTTTTATCAGGTTGCAACTTCTCAGAACAAGGTGTACCTGAGTGCAGACAGCCTAGTTTTGAACCTCCAGGACGACTACTTTGACAAGTAAGATCCGAGTGCTCCTCACATACTGAGCATACTAAAACAATCAACATGTTGTCTCCTTTGCTCAATTGAGCATGATCTTCAAAACGAACTGAAACTTTCCCAGTTGTAGATATAAAAAAAGGGAAAATCCCCTTGGGGTTGGGGTTTCCTACTATATCATAATCATGTAATGTCCACTGGTTTAAAGAGCCCCTATCATGGATTTTTGAAAATGACTGTTCATATGGTGTGGAATATAGCTCTAAGGGAATGAAAACATCCTGCAAAGATTTATATCTGAAAGTGCACCGTATATAAAGTTATTGTCTTTCAAAAGTGAGAGTCGACTCTGAGTCTATGAAATGATTTTCATAGAGAGGTAGAGAGGTCATTGGGTGCGCCCAGTTACTGCGCACGCAGACAGAAGTGTAAACTTGAAGTCTACACATTCAAATACTTCATCATAGCATCATGTCGAGAAGATGCTGTGTTCTACAATGCAAAGATACTTCAGACACTTTGTTTTCATTTACCAGGGACGAGCATGTGAAGAATCGGTGGTTAGAGTTCATATTTGCAACGATACCACAACAGTATAGCCCGATTCTGTTCTCATCATTTTAATAACGAATCGTTCAAAAACATAAATTAATTTAAATGTGGATTCGCAAGCGGTTGTTCCTGAAGGAGGGCTCAGTAACTTACTTACCCAGTGTATATGGATCAGCTTCCTCCTACGAATCACAACCTGTAAGTATTATTAATAATTGTTGCTTTTATGGGTTTTGAACGGTTTTGTTGCGTCGGGGCGCGAGGAGGGAATGCGCAATAAGTATGTGTGTGCAAATGTGTGTGTGTAAGTTACGTTCAGCGCAGCTTCTTGGTTTTCAACGTCAATTTTTTAAAAATATGTGAAATGTTTGTCGCTGTTATTGGAGTTGTCAAAGAATAGAGCGTCTTGTAGTACTGCAGTGCTTTTTTTATTTATTTATTTATTTATTTCACAATAATTCAGTACATTTTACTTCAACAAAAGCAGTTGTTGGGGCATGAATAGTATAGACAGAAGCAGTATAAATTATGCAGTACATCACACATTACAATTGCAACTACTACTATAGCACGCCATAGTTCAATGTAACTTTCCCAACAACTGATTAGGAAAACAAATATATGCTATTGTGAAAATGGATCCCCAAGAAGCAATAGCTTATAAATAGGGGTCCTTTATCAATATGTTTATGCGTTATGCTAACAAACAATAACTGACTGGGTCTGTCATCTGACCAATCACTGCCGATTAGCGTAACGCAAAGGAGTGGTTTGGAAAAATGAGTCGTTGTACGAATCATTTGGGAGTCGGTGAGCAAATCAGTTAAAAATAAATGCATATTATAAGACAAATAAAGTGTTTTTTATCCTTCCATGCATGTTAAACTGTTTTTTGGAACTCCTAAAACAAAAATAGGAACGTTTCAAATGCTATGATAGGGGCTCTTTAAATAAAATTAGTTTTACCTTGTCTTAATTTAAATAAAAAAAATATTCCCAGTGCGCACAAATTAGCCTCGAGTGCATGTTGGTTACAGTGTTTATTTCCTTTTTATTAATAGCCTATTTTATCAAATAATTTCTTTATTTACAATTGTATTTTTTAATTCATTTTCAAATTATTTTCCTAATGTATTAATTATTAATTTGCATAAATATAAAGTGTATACATATCAGCCATCGAAAAACCAATAGCTAGTCTAAAGCAATAGTTTTATTTAATAGTTCTCATTGTTGGTGTGAATGCTAGTCCCACATCGTGTTTTTTCCCCCTCTTAAACATTATTAAACAATTACTCAGTGGACAGAACACATTTTCAAGTTTTGCCCTCAGCCCTGTTACTAAGTATTCTTTTCTGTTTATATTGATGCCCATATGTCAGCATGGTTCCCTCAATCCCTCAGCGGTTAATCAGTGCATTTGTCTTCTCTGGCAGGCTGTCACTGGGGAAATGAGGAGCGTCATCCATGAAGAACATATGCATTCCATATGTAAGCAGTGTTCGCCGAGCCACTATATTTTTGTCCTCATCCTAAACGTGACTGTGAGCAGAGCCTCTCTCACGGGTACAGTTCAGCTCGGGCTCAGATTACACACTGGTCTGGCGACCTTACAGATTCACACATACATATCCATTTATACACCGTTGTCTGTCATTGAGCAGGACATTTTTGGATTATTTTCAGCTCAAGAATTGGATATTTTGGAATCAGGTGGCTTTGTATACTAATTGTGATTACAAAAATATACATTCAAAACAATTAATGGTCAATTATTCATTTATCCCATTTATTATTATTATACCCATTTACCATCTATATTTTCTGCTGTTGGATTCCACTTAAAAAGTGTTGACTGATACAAAAGGACTTGCAGCAATTTTGATTAAATAATATGTTTTCAGGACTATTTGTGGGGATATTTATTTCTTTTGGAAAAATGGACTTTTATTGATTATTATTATTACAAAAAAATATTATATATTAATTAGAATTTCCAGAATTTATTAGAATTTGGTATCTTCCAAAACAGTGCAGTTAATAAATAAATAAATAAATATATATATATATTAGGGCTGTTAAATGATTAATCATGATTAATCACTTCCAAAATAAAAGTTGTGTTTACATAATATATTTGGGTGCAGTGTCTAATTCTTTTATATATATATAAATACACACACATGCATGTATATTTAAGAAAAAATTATAATTTATACATAAAATAATATAATATAAATTGTATATAAATCTATATACAGTATATACATGAAAATATTTCTTAAATATATACAAGCATGTATGTGTATTTATATATAAAAAATTCATTTGACAGCCCTAATATATATATATTGTAAATTTAATATATTGCGTGTAAATTTTCATGCTATATGCATTTGGCTAATAAATGTACAAGTTTGGCACAGATATATTTACTCACCTTCACTCGTCCTGTCCTGTACTCCGTCAAGCGATCCTTAAAGCGCTCTATTTCTATGCACAGCGTATTTGATGCATCATAAACTGAAGTGTTAAGGTGCATCGCGTAGTGTTTCTCTCGCACACACAAAGACTTGCACCCTTCATAAAATTGATGCCCCACATGTAAATTATATTCTTTATTGTATTTTCCTGTCAAAATAACAGGAAATTCATTTGGAATTCTTCAGCCTACACTGTCGGTATTTTTATAGTATTCAGTTCCTGCGAGTATACATGAATATTCATGATATTTGCCCTATTGTGGGCATGTCCTTGACAACGCAGAATGCAATACTGAAAATATTAACTCAATCTCCTCAAATCGTAAGTTTTAATGGATTATTTCGAAGTTTTAAATGTTGAACATCAACTCCAACCGTCCACATTTTCAAAACAATGCATAGTTTATGTAATATGATAAATCGTCGGAGCTGTTTAGACTGATTGATTACAGGCGTTCAGATCAAGGACACAGCAGAGTAATCAATAAGCGAGTAACCTATGCTAGTCAGGGCTAACACAGTTTTTTTTACTCTTTGATGTGTTGAGATTTTTTTTAATTTATTTGTGAGGCTTTACATTTGGTTTGAATAGTTGATTAGTTGTCATTCGGTGACTGCAGTGTTGACGACAATGCCTGAAATAAACCTCTACAAATGTATCATGCCCTAATAAAATTTATATAAGCTAGCCTGGTGCAAGTATTCTGTCATCCTTAATTTCTTGTTTATTTTGTTTTTAGCCAGTGCTTCCCAGACTTGGCGGCCCAATCAATAAGGCTCATGTAATCAACACCAAACTATGTTTTCCTGTTTACTCATATTATACTGGATATCATGTACAATTAAAGTCTCACAAGTAAATGCAATCAACGATATGCCTATTGAGGAAAATGTTTTCTTAACCTTGTAGATGTCTCAAGCACCACCACCAGTCCGCAGCTCTTAAAATAACAAATATGCATTCATACCTTTTCATTCATACATGGTTGCCACATTTTAGATCTAATTACTTGTGTTCTATCATTAAAAGAGAAGTTCACTTTAAAAAAAAAAACTTTTGCTGATAATTTACTCACCCCCATGTCATCCAAAATGTCCATGTCTTTCTTTCTTCAGTCAAAAAGAAATTTAGGTTTTTGATGAAAATATTCCAGGATTTTCTCCTTATAATGGACTTCAATGGGAACCAAACGGTTCAAGGTCCAAATGAGAGTTTCAGTGCAGCTTCAAAGGGCTTTAAACGACACCACACGATGAATAAGGGTCTTATCTAAGGACTGTCATGACTCGAAAAAAGATTTGTTCATTTTGATGAACAAGTTTGAACAGGAGAGTCACGAACGCTCATCACAGAACAGAGCAAGGCGAGCATTTGTGCTTATAAAACTTAAACCTTTTTATTTATTTTTTAAATGACCGATCGTTTCGCTAGATAAGACCCTTATTAATCGTCTGGTGTAGTTTACAGCCATTTGAAGCTGCACTGAACCTCTCATTTGGACCATGAACCGTTTGGTTCCCATTGAAGTCCATTATATGGAGAAAATCCTGGATTGTGTTCATCAAAAACCTTAATGTCTTTTCGAATGAAGAAAGAAAGACGTGGTCATCTTAGATGACATGAGGGTGAGTAAATAATCAGCAAAAGTTTTTTTAAAAGTGAACTACTCCTTTAAAAAAATGCTTGATTGACTGATTTTAAATGTACTTTCAGTTATTTTCCAGTTTTAAATGATTAAAAATAAGTCTCTGACATGTTTCCCACTGTAATAAGTCTTGGACTTTTTGAGGTTCTAACACTGAGTAATGTTAAATAAGAAAACCAAAGTAGGATTATGAGTAACAAACTGATTTCAGTAAAGCGGATGTTTAGTCAGTGGGTGGCGCCAAATACAAAGCCAGTAGTTCCTCATCCTTTACATGGAATTCTGGATCCATGGAGATAAAGATGATTCGTAACGTAGAGAGAGAGAGAGAGAGAGAGAGAGAGAGAGAGAGAGAGAGAGTATTAATATCTCCTCAGATTTACTGAACGCTCGGGAGCACGTTTCAACGCGAGCCTCAGCAATAGTGTCTCTTGTGATTGTTCAAATCTCTCTGGATTAAAGTGAGCGCTCTTCAGGAGGGGTCTGAAGGGGCTTAATGCATTATCCCACTCTATTGATGTGGAGGAGGAGAGCATGGAAAGGGTGGAGCCGGTGAAGTGCTGCATAAGGCCAAACCCCCCATTCCCCCTCAGCCTATAGAAGTCAGTGGTGTTTTTTGAATGCAGAAAGCCTCGAGTGAGTGAGTGGCTGCATTTGTCTTATAGCTTCCCTGTGGCATCTGTGTTATTGTAACATCTTCCACAAGAGGGATCTGGTGCTGCTGCTCTTTTGACCTCATTTTTGCGCGTGTAATCCCAAAACTGGTTCCGGTTTGATCTTCTGAACGTGCTGCGGCGAACGCTCTGGTATGCAAATGCGAGTTGAGGAGATGTCGGTCACGTGATCAACCCTCCATTTCCTCAATCCCGTCTCTTGCACCTCCCCTCCCGGGCCTATGCATAAACAACAGCAGATTACCACTCAGCTGGTCCGTCTCCATGGAAACGCTGACCTCATGCTGGGACGAGAGATCTGGGCCAGTCACCATGGCGGTTTGCCAGGATACTAGACTTGATCTCTCTTACCTATTGCAAGGTGCACCTAATAGCGGCTTTGCTGCTATTTTTAGAGGTCAACAGCACAACGTTCTCCGATCATGCTGGTTTTTTTTCTCACCCCATTATGCACTGCAGATAATGATTTGCTACGCTGCAGCTCAAGAACCGTTGTTAGCTCCTGCTAACTGTGCACTCATGCTAGATGTGTGACCTACATCCCACTTCAAAGTCGTGATGCTCTGCAGTTTGTCTGCGGTGTCCTTGCCTCACAATCTGCTCTACAGAAATGCACACTGAAGTATTTGCTTAGTCATTTGTGCTGTATTAACATTTCACATCTTCAACGTACTAATAGAAGGGCCAACACTATCGTCATGAACCTTATATAAACTTAATTATGTTTGAACTGAAATGAGACATTTAGTGCTTTTAGTCTTCCTCGTAGATACAATTAGCTTGTTTTAATGAGAAAATTACGATTCTGGCCTTATTGGGAGGACCACTATAATGGTACCTTGTTAAAAGAACAAAAAATGCATTGTATTGTATTGTACAGGATGCCTATATTTTAATGTAAGACCAACTAGCATTGGTGATTTTCATCAACTAACGATTGAATGAGAGTTGGGTAATGCTTGGTGAAGCTACAGGTCCCTCGTTTCCAGGTTGAATTCGCTCCCTTGGAGATGAATTGATGAATTGGTGCCATCCAGTCAGAGAAGGCCTCCACATTAATTTACTGAGTGGATTTAATTAACCTGTTTCTTTTTTATGGCACCCTCATTATGGTGTCAAAAGGGATTTGGAAAGCTTGCCCTAGTTTGGTTAATATTGCTCCTTTTTTGTCGTCCTTTTTTCTTCGATTAAGTCACACTCGAGGCAAACTTGTACAGAGATCCGGCCTGGCTTTGGTGTAGAGTCCCCCCTCTTTAAAAGTGTGCTATAATTGCACATCCATAGACTCTCTGAAATGCTAGTTAAGAAAAGTGTGCCTGTTTTTTTCTCTCTCTCATTTTTTTGCTTCCTGCTACCTGAGGAAACACTCGTGTCTTTGTTTCTTGCTAGAAGAGCAGGAATGCTAAGTGGAATATTGGAAATGTGTTAACCTTAGTCTCTGGTTCACACGTAGGTACGACATTTGAATCGTGTCTCTTTGTGTGAGGAGCGATGATTCTCACACATCATGAATAGAGGTGTTATGCTACAGGGGTATAGTTAGGCTGTATAGTTCATGTGAGTTTTTAGGAAAGGAAAAGCAGAATTGGTGCTAGACTTCAGCCTATTGGGTCATTTTATTGGATTTTTTATATATTTTTTTACCCATGTGCTGGCTAGTTTTCCTGTAACTTAACTGCTGGGTAATTTTTACTGTCGAACCCCCTCACACACCTACCTAGCGCTGGGTTAAAGCAAAACCGGTTCAAACTGGACACATTTGTCAACGGTCATTTTGTGTCATTTTGTTCGGAGAGACGTTTGTATTACCTATCAAATCATTACAGCTCAATTAGGAAAACTGTCTGTAGTATCGAATTTTACCTTTTTGTTTACATTCATGCATTTGGCAGACGCTTTTATCCAAAGCAACTTACATTGCATTTCAAGGTACACATTTAGTTTCTTATAAGTTCTTGCTTTCTCTGGGAATTGAACGGTTGACCTTGGCGTTGTAAGCGCCGACTCTCTACTGTTTGAGCTACAGGAAAGCTTGCGTTTACATCTTTACACCCATATAGCAAAAGTCTATTTGATGTGATGTTTACATCTGAGTTTTTGCTCATCTGCGATACATCTATAGGATGTTTTCTGTCAGATGTCAAATAGACGTTTTGAAGATGTCAGTTTAACATGCATTCTAAATCATTACATCTTAAAGACATCTTCTAAACGTCTATTTGACATCTGACAGGAAAAGTCTTATAGACGTATTGCAGATGAGCAAAAACTCTTAAAAATACGTCTTCCAGATGTAAACATCACATCAAATAGACTTGTGCAATCTGGGCATGTACGTCGCAGCTCAGATAGCTCAAAAACGTCTGCAAGATGTCTGTTAAAGATCACTTCATCTGGAAAGCATCTGCTGTTTACGAACATCTGATAAACGTTTTTAAGATGTCAGTTATATACTTTCTAAATCATAAACATCTCAAGGACAATTTCTAAACGTCTATTCGACAAGAAACGTCCTATACGCGTATTGCAGATGAGCAAAAACCCGTCTTCCAGATGTAAACGTGCGCATCAAATAGACGTCTCTGGGATGTACGTGTGCTATCAGGGAGCTTACGTCTGCTTGGAAAGCTAGCCTTCTACAAACAAAGCTACTGTACGGATATACACTCAAAGCTACCGACGCCAAACCAGGGCTGAAACACGAGGCGTCATTGCTGTCGTGCAATAGAAGCGCTATTAATCTAGTGTGCTAGCGTCGTGCTACGTTTTGACAGGTTGAAACATTTAATGACCTGGAACAGCCTATACTGGTTTTCTTTCCACATTTTCCTGTCGGCTGTTCTTGCTGCTCCTGTCACTTCCTAAAATGTTTACTTAATGTTTTTGATTCTATAGCTAATGATTGTAGAAGACTTGCCATTGAATAAAAAATATTGTGCATCAAATTGTCTGTTCCTGTACTATATATGTGCCATTTCAGAGATTTTAGAATATATTTTTATTATTTAAAAGGAAATATTGAATATCAAGTTGACTGACCCAGCACCATGTCAAAATAAAAACTAGCAAATGTGTTAATGTTTAACATGCTAGGTCAAAATAACCTAGCATGTGTTCTGTCCAGTATTTACCCATTGCTAGGTTGCCATTTAACCCAGAAATGTTTTTAATCCAGCATTTTCAGAATGTAATTTTTGACTGAATAACTTCTGATTTATATGACTTTTTTTCAGTAAGTTTACTCATGAATGATGATTAACCGCATATAAAAAAGGAAAAAGGGTACTTTCTAAGCATCTGGTTTCAAAATAACCCCTATAATCCATGGTCCATTGCACAAAAGGTTTAGACTATTAAAATGTTCTTCACAAAGCACTATTCAGCAAAAGGTTTTTTCTATATATCAGCAAAAAAAAAGAAAAAATTTCTAATACCTTATTTTTAGAACTTCATCCACATGCTTATAAACAAAATGGTCCGAGCCAAATGGAGAGCTACGCATGTCTGTGGAAATGACTATTGAAACACCATTGAAGAGCAAGTCTGGTGATCTTTCTTGTTCAAATAAAATTGTCTTGCGACCTGCTTTCACTTTAGAGAAACGCTTGTGGTTTTTATCGTATTTGTCCAAAGCAGCAAGAGCAGCAGCTTCCTCTTTCATTGTGTGTCAGGAAACAGGCCCTCGGTCCCTCCATGTCAGTTCCCACGCATCAGCCTCGGAGCACGTGGGCGGCCGATAGAAGCTACTATCCAGTCATGACTGAATGGTCATTACTTGTCAGTCAACTTGTGCTACATTTCCCTGTAAAACTCCTCTCAAAGTCACTAATGTTGCTATTTTCCATTCAGGCAAGTTTAACAATATTACCGTTTCTTTTTAAGTCACGATGTAACAGAAGTAGCGAAAGATCCTTTCTTCCATCTGAGATGTGCGTCTATCAAAAATCAACTCACTTGTTAAATGAATTGAGGCAGTTTGTAAGCAAGCTTGCAGATTATTGTAAGAAATGGGCAGGGTTTACGTGAATAAAATGGATTCACGTCATGCTGTAATTATAGTCTCGAGAACACTGACGTTATTTTCAGAGCTGTTCACATCATTGGACTACGAATTATGCATTTATGGCACCACCATCACCTAAATGAATCTGCAGAGGTCAAGTGATACAAGTAGGAGCTCTCAGACAATTCCCATCTTACAAGCTGTAATTACGAGCCCAACGAGGACGTGAACGATTTTTACAAGTTGAAATCACGTCATTGCGATATTTACGACATGGCGGAATCCAGTTATGACATTCTTAAACTAAACATTACAAGGTAAAACATTTTTTTTAATTGAAACATACAGAATGAATTGTTTGCACAATAATCGTTAACAATAGTTGTTTCCACTTATACCAGTATAGCTTCTGTCGACCTGACTGAGGAACCTATAAAATGGTTTAAAGTTGTTTCGGTAATATATTTAAAATCTACTATCAAATCTGAGAGTTATGGTATCATAAATTGGACTTCTTTCATCAATTCAGGTTTAACTGTTTTTCAAGCGGGTTTATTTGGAGCGCGTTAAAAAAAAAACGTGATCCCTACATCAAAAGACGATTGGCTCTTTTAACTGTAAAGGTGCTGTCATATTAAAGGAATAGTTCACCCAAAAATGAAAATTAAGTCATTAATTACTCACCCCCATGCTGTACCAACCCCGTAAGACCTTCATTCATCTTCGGAACAGAAATGAAGATATTTTTGATTACATTTGAGAGGTGGATCACTGCTACATAGGCTCCTAAGGGATCGAAACTTGACGGCCCAGTAAGTCAATGAAGAAAATGTTTAAATATTCCATGTGACTACAGTGGCTCAACTATAAGTTTATCAAGCGACGTGAATTTTTTTTTTGTGTGAAAAAACAAAAATAACGACTTCACGACGCATGCGCGAGAATTGCGCAAGAATTAGTAGAAAAATAACGCAATTCTTGCGCATGCGTCGTGGAAATCTCTTGAACTCTCATCTCAGGCCCAGAAGGAAGAAAAGGAATAGTCGAATAAAGTCGTTATTTTTGTTTGTTTTTTCGCACAAAAAGTATTCTCGTCGCTTGATAAACTTATAGTTGAGCCACGGTAGTCACTTGGAATGTTTAAACATTTTCTTCATAAGTTGCAATTACCTTTTTTATTTTTTATTCAATGGTGGAAACAAGCTTCTATACAATATATTATTTAGTTTGAGGTTGAAGAGTTTCTCCAATGCAGGTTTTTTACAGGGATCAGGGATTCATGCAAATGGACCACTTAGTTTGGAAGCAAGTTCTCTGCGAGCTGCGCTTCATACATCGCAACACTTAAAATTCTCACCCTACTTTTTTCTCTTTTATTTTTTGCTTCTAAAATCCCGCTAATATGAAGTGCACCTTAAAGCAGTTCTCTCTACAAATGCGATTTCTCCTATTCATTTGCCTCCTCCCCGTGTCTCTTACTCTACATAGATGTAGTCACGTGTGTCAGTTTTATGTGTCTTTCAGTGGGAAGGTATTACATGTCACAGGATTTGTGGCATATTACCTCCCTTCTGCTTGGCTCAAACAGACCCCTGTGTGTTTATCAGCTCTACTCCCACTAATGACTGTGTGTTCGACACAGATGGTGAGTACTGAGAGTCTCCAGGCTTTGACACACTAAGTCGGGCCTCTTCCCAGGACAGGACTTTCCTTATGATGACTTACTTTACAATTAAACTGGACGCATTTAGTTTAACCCATTGCTCTAATTAGGCTATTCCCTAAATTAAAGTCAGCAACATCTGAGTGCTCAGTTTATACGTAAACTTGACTGATAAACACAATGCATCATTCAGCCGATGAACATTTTAGCCACGCTGTGATAATGAACTAACTCCTCAACTCTCACTTAAGATGAATATTTAATGAGCAGATCAGCAGGACACTCCCATGCTTCTGTTGCTGCTGGCCCCCAAGGGTTTTGAGTTACAACAAGAGAGGGCGGGGACACAGAAGGAGAACACATTTTCCCTCCTTTTTTCTATACCAACTCAAGTAGGTATCAGGCATTGTTTGGCAAATTTATTTTCACAAATTGTACAGTAATAATAATAACTGTTACATAGGCTATTTGTTTTCTTCTCAAGTGAAATAATATCATCAAATTTAATCCCTAATGACTTTTCTTTGTTTACATATTGGGTTCCAGCTTAAGGTCTTTCTAAAATGATTTATGATGCTAATGATAGTGCAGCTCCCCTACATGCCTCATTGTAAATTAGCACAACATATTTGAAGTCTTGAACCGTCTCCTCACTCAGAGACCATTATTATCTATATGTCCCAACTGCGTTCTTGAATAGTATTTGCTTTTGTTAGTAAAGAGGGAAAGGTAACAAATGTGTATGAAGTAGCATGCTGGCACAGCAAACACATGTAGGGTAGGCTACTTTATTTTTTAATATGCCAAGAAGTTAGGTCTATTAAAGCACAAAAAGATGGGAAAATGGCGCAACAAACACATGTAAGCTACTTTATTTTTTAATATGCCAAGAAGTTAGGCCTATTAAAGCACAAAAATATGGGAAAAGATGGACAAAGGTTACACTGCACAGGAATGCTCAAGAAACATGTAAGAACATGACTGACTACACCTGTAACATTCCTTTCACCCCACAGGTGAACGGATCTTTCTCCTGGGTGGTGTAACGTTGATTTAATTGTCATTTAAAGTGTTAAAAACACAAACATGCAACCTCAACAAGCATGTTTTTGGAATAAATGAAAAAAAAAAATATTGCTAAAGTCCAAGCTCTAAACATGGTTTGTCACCTGAGCTGTATCTTCGTATTGTTGTAACTGTGAGTCAGTGATGAAGCAGATCCGGATCCAGTGAGTCTCTGGTCCGTGTGTTTGCGCATGCCTGCAGTTGTTGGGTCGGGTTCCTCCGTCCTCCTGCTCGCTTCTGTCCGCCATTTCGCGTTGTTCCGCAGGGCTCCTCGCAAGTCGCGTCATGGAAGAACAATAACGCGTCTTTGTTTCACTGCAGCTGACGAGTGGAAACGCTCGTCAAGAGGCAGTGAACGATATAATGAACACAAAGAAACACAGCGAAAGGCCCATTACACGACGCATGTCGATTAAATAAGAATGATAACAGTGGTTTCTAGTGTTATTCTGTTACATTTGATTCTGCATATTTCCTCTTTTGAAATTGTAGCCAGTAACCGGAAATGGACATGCCATTTTTGTCCTTGTTGATTTACATATTCTTTTAGGTGCTAAAAAAAACATTTATTATACAGGATACAATTAAATGAGCAGTATCCACCGCAATATCATATTTGATATTCGTTTTTGACAAGCTTATTTTTAAATTTAACTTTAGGTTTAACGTTTTTACAGTTTGTTGAACAATGTTGAGGTATTTGAATAAACACGAGGGTCTTCTTGTGATATGTGGCATTTAATATAGGGTCATTCCAATTCGGAAGGAAAAGTGACCAGGCCTATACGTCTGGATGCTGTTATCATGTGCATGGCCTTTAACTCACCTTGGCTTTATTCATCCCGTGTTCAAATAAACACTTTATTAATAATGTTTGCTAGTTATTGAGCTCTGTACCTATATTATCTTGCTCAAGCCTTTGAGAATGGACATTTTGGTGGAGCAATACTTATGTAGTCAGGTTGTTAAAACCTTTGTCTTAATCTCTGACCCTAATACATTACAAAAGCAAGGAAAGGGTTGTCTTTCTACTTGTGTTTTGCATTTCACATGGATGTATTTAAATGGAAAGGTAGCTAGATAGCCAGACCGAATTCTAAGGTAATTGCTTTAGTGGTCTTGGTCTTTTGAACAAAGTGCATTGAATAGGATGAATATTCAGAGAAGCATTAAGAGAGATTTTTTTTTTTAGAGCATATCTCCATTGGCTCCTGTAATCCTTCACTTTCTTAATAATTCGGTCTGTGATTTGAAAAAGTTTGGTTTTAAGAGCAGAACTGTGATATTTTGCAGTAATCCACACAGTTCATGCTGTTTGGAAAAGGTGGAACTTGAAGAGATATTCATGCTCTTTATTGTTTTACTCATTTTTACATCAGTTTGTTTCTGCATTTACAGCTGTCTTCATAAATGAATAGACTGTAATTTATCTTGCCAAGTTTCCATTTCGCCCTCTGTAATTCTTTCAGCGTAAAGTCATTTCTTTTCATGTAGTGTCAGAGAGATGACACTAGATGGTACTAAATTGTCTTTCACTTTTAGGCTACAGGACAGATTGGAATGGATGTCATTTTGGAGAAAAGACTGGACAGGCAAATGAATAATAAAACAAGCCAATTTAATGGCAGCTTTCATTTTGAATAATAGGTAACATTCCTATTTTCGTTTGAAATTAAATGTAATTTATTTGGCTTGGGCCTTCATGATTGAATTTGACATAAATTGCATTCCTATTTTTTTCAAACAAAAATGTGTTGAAACGCATTCTTTATGAATACACAGTATTTTTATTTTTAATGTCAAATTTGTATTTCTGAGAATGTGCATTGCATAATTCTAATGGTACAAAGTATGAAAATGAGCAATCCGTCAAGATTTACGTGATTTGCATAGTCATATATTTCATATACCTTATGAAATGCATTTATCAATTCTTTTGTAATGCATTTATGAAAAGAATCAACCAAAATGAAACACATTAGACTTCAGGTGATTGGACGAGTAGGCCTATGTGTTGTTTCCTTATTCTTGATGTCATCATTGCCAAAGTTCAGAAACAGCACGTGGACTATTCCACGTGGATCACAATGTCATACTGTTTGTTTTGTGAGGATTTATCATGGTCAGTTTTAGTTCATGATACAAGAGAGAGGTTTGCTTTTTTTCCCTTTATGTGTTGCTGTGTCTGTCCACAAGAGGAGGCTAGAAGACCGTGATCACAGGCACTTGGGATGGAATGACTTTTGGGCCTTTTAGATGACACTAAAAGTAAGTGGAAAAAAGGAAATCTTTTGAAGTTGTCTCAGCTCTTCCAGTAGTTGCTTGTTTTATGGTCTCAGGCTTTAGTGTGGGAGTGAATAGCAGTTTAATTGGCCAGTCACTGGTAATTTGTTCTCGGGTTTAATCATTATGTGAAAGTCAAAGCATCTGGTCAAATATTGGATCGTTTTTAAGGAATTCAATTACAGAAACTATCAAGAAATGGCAACATTTCCCCAAAATGGTGTTTATTTAATGACTGTGCATGGATAAACTACTAAGAACAAAGTCCAGTCCTGCCCACTTGAATGAATTCCAAACGTGGTGTGATTTTTCAAATGTAACCAAACAGTTGGTGTTTCCCATTGACTTCCATAGTATTACCTGTAATGTTTCCAAATGGGGTCCATCAACTGTCTGGTTACTGACATTCTTCAAAATATCTTCCTTTGTGTTTAGCAGAAGAAATAAATACAGGTTTGAAACAACTCGAGGGTGAGTAAATTATGACAACATTTTCATTTTAAGTCAACTATTTCTTTAACACTTGGTAAAAAAAAAAATCTATTATGGTGGTTATGAGGTTCATCATTCTTTTGACTGTTTATATCTTGAATGGCAATAAAGAGAAAAGCTGTATCATTTCCCCTTTGTGAGCGAGCCATGGAGAAAAGCTGAGACAACATTAATTTTTAATCTGAAAGGAAAGACTGCTGTAATTGGGTCCATGGGAAAGTCTTTTTCACCTCTTCCTTGTCCTCTAACCTCAGTTACTGTGGGAGAAAATGGTGTCCGTGTCTATGCTAGAATAATATTAACTAAAGGAATACCTTTGATCCATTACTTTATGAATACCATGTGCTCTCAGACGCTTTGTTTTCATTGAGGCCCAAACCTTTTCATCATAACTGTACACTAAGTTTTATTAACACCACACTGTGAAAAATGTAGTTTGTGGACAAACTGGAAGATATAGTCACAATGGTTGCTCTAAGACGCAGTTCTTGTCCCCGATGCCCAGTCGCTGTTTCTCTATTATTTTTGTTTTCTATGTGACTGTGAATGCTTCTTATTAAAGCTAATGAATAAATACACAATGCAGCCATTATGCCTGAGACATTCCTATAGTTTCATCACACAATGTGTGTGTTGCAGCCGAAGAGAGGACTTCTTCAACGGCATGTGAATGAAAATAAACCTAGCAGTGGAGGGAAATGTTGCATATTCAATACTATTTGTTGTGTCTAAGTTTTGTGAACTATTTTCCAAACTATTTTAGAATAACAGACTAAAATTATCTTACTTCAGCAGATGAACAAAGGAGGGCAGTATTTGTAAATGCTGTGGGTATATTGAGAGAAGGGGGAAACCAGGATTTCTCTCCAAAAGGCAGGAAAGAAAGAGGATACATAAACTTCAAAGAAAAGTTGTCGCACTTGAAGTAAAAAATAAATAAATTTAGTTTCATTTTTAACTATTTTGGTTGGTTTTAATCAGGTTAAGTAGTTTTTTTTTTTTTTTTTGTAACATTGATAAATTCTAATGTGAATAAAATAACGTGCTCACAGCTCTGTTCTGTTGCTTACTGTTTTCTTGATCATCTTTCCTGTATGATACATTTTTATGAGTTGTAGCACTTTAAGCATGTACGGTTAGTGCACTTCAGTGATCATCTATGTAAAAACTCCTTAGCTTCAGGCACTTTCTGCTACATACTCCAAATCCTTTAGTGCACTTTTTATGTGTGTTAGACCATAAAGTAATTTGAGTTGAACCACTTCAAAGAAATGAAATAGGTACACAGAAATGTGTGAACGAGCATTTTCCCACAAATTCTAGACATAAAATGTCTATATTCTTCATAGGCCTGTAGCTATATATGGCCAAATATGTATTTTTCTTTCACTTTTGCCACGTTTTTTTGTTTTTAAATGATGTAAAATGGATTAAAATAGATCTCTGTTCTTTCACAATTTAAGAAACTGATCCACTAGAGACAGTTCACTCAAAAATTAAAATACTGTCATCATTAACTCTCACCCTCAAGTTGTTGCAAATCTATATGAATGTCTTTGTTCTGCTGAACACAAAATTAGGATATTTTGAAGAATGTTTGTAACCAAAACATTATTGGGCACTATTATCCTCCATAGTATGAAAAATAACGCTTCCTTTTACAGTCCAGTTACCCATGTACTTATTTTAGTAACTACAATTACTGGGTAATAACTAGTACTAACCCTGAACCTACCCCTAAACCTACCCCTGTTCCATGTCCTTCCCTAATATTAGCTAGTACTTTCTAGGTAAGTACACTGTAATTACACTGTAAGTACTGTACTGTAAAAGGAAGCGTTACCGAAAAATAAATACTTTTACTGTAAACGATGAGAGAATTAATTTTTTGGGGGTGAACTATTTATTTAATAAGTAGCGTGATTGGAATATGTGATGCAGTTTTAGACGCCAGATGTGGGCCTTAGGGCCGGTTCACACAGTAACAGTACGTATTTATCGGTTCCAGTGTGTCGTTCTTAAATAGTTTTTGTATAGAAACTTACGACTGACTCTTATGATGGTTGTGCTCTGTTTTGCTGCTCCTTTCAGCATCACACAAGAAATTAATTTTAAAACGATGTCAAAGAAGTTCATCTCAAATGTGTCTCGAGCTGTATTGCGGGTAATGCATTACAAGTAATGCGAGTTATGTAATCAGATTACTTTTTTAAGTAACTGGTAAAGTAACAAATTACTTTTAAATGTAAAAGAAAATATATTTTTCAAACAAGTTGAGAGGAATCATGAGTAAGGGGCTGTTTACACAACACCATTTTCAACTTAAAATGTAAGACATTTTTTCATGTGTTTTGGCTGTTCGTTTACACACAACAACAGAGTTCTGGGTGCCTGAAAACGCAAACTTTTGAAAACGGGTTTCAAGATGCAAACGGTTAAAAAACGGTTTCTGTGTAAACAACAAAAACTGAATCTCTGAAGACGATGACGTCATGCACATGCGTATTAGGCCTACGTGTTCAGTCTATATTGTTTTATCGCCATGTAATGGCCTGGCAGCAGAACACAGCGCTTTTAGTTGTTTTCGTGGATCCGTGTGAATGGGGATCGTTTTGACAATGGTGTCGTCTGTACCGGAAAACTCAAAGGAAAAACTCAAAGGAGAACTCTGTGTAAACATGAATGTTTATGGTATTTCTAGACTAAATGTTAACATGCATTTACTCATCTCACTTGATGAATAAAACAATGAAAGGCAAACCCTGAATATTACACTAACCCGCAATAATTAAATATGTTAAATACCACAAACATACTTTATTACTGGTGAGCTTCTATGATCCAATTCAACCACAATAACATCATATTTGTGTTTCATTATTTTGTTTTTATTGCTGAAGAGTGTTGAACTTTTCTGTGATCCAGAATGGCAGCTGAAAGGTTATTTTGAATAGCCTACTGTACAGGCATGAATTAGCATTTTTCTTCAGTCTGAGGCTTATTCATTTCACTTTTGATGTGAAAGGGCGTTACGTTACTCTGCTGACATACTTTGTATAAAAAGTAACACAAAATGGTAATTACTTTTAAATTACTTTTACTTTAAATTACCAATTACCTTTTTACTTAATTAATTTTAAATTACGTAATTACTTTTAAATTACTTTTAGTTTAAATTTCTTTAAATTACATTACTTTTAAAAGGAACTTTCCCCAACACTGGTCTCGAAACACCATGCATTATTTTCCACTCCACTGCGCTAGAAGACTGTGTCAATGGCTCCCTTTGCTTCAAATGTATAGAAGAAAGGGAAACAGAGCGGTGTAAATGGAGATGAGACACAGTTAACAGAGTATTGAGGGGACATGGAAACAACCTGGGATAAATGCATTGAGTCGGCCTTACTGTACAAAAAGATCTGCCTGAAGGCCAAAATTTGAGACATATCAATTGCTACTATTACATCATTCCCACAACTTAATTTCACTGTCAAAAGGCACAATGGGGCTTTTAAAAAAATGACGGGAAAGTTTTCTTGAACCTTTGTGTGTGATATATTTTATCTTCCCTAAATGAGACGTTGACCACCATGTGAATTCTCAGAAATCTCTGAACTTAACACACTATATGCAATCTTAAAAAACGTTAAATCATATTTCTGTTATTTTTCAGAAGTTACTTATTATTGAAGAATTATTATTATTCAAAATAACTATGAATTAATAATTGTATATGAATATTTATTAATAACCAATTTGATTTTTCATGATATATCCTAAGGTGCATTACATTATCACTGCGTGATGACATGTTGACCGTTCCAAGATGGTGGACGAGTTGATGTGTCTCTGGACTGTCTAATATGGCATCTGCGTATAAATATCTATGGTTTTAGTACTTTGAGGTGTATCATGAATGTATAAAATCAGACCCATGGTATGGATTCAAGCACGATATGTTTGAATTCAATCACTGAATCCATTGCCAAAGACACCCGTCATACAAGCGACTCAAATGTTCATTTCAGCTCACTCAACAAACTCTCTCTCTCTGCTTTCACTCTCACTTCTTCTGCTGCCATTAGCCATCTAATGTGAAGTCTAATTCCACACCCTGCCAACTTGATCACACACTCTTTTACTTAAGATGTGTGTTTCAGAGGTTGCACATTTCACAACACATATTATAGACGGCTACGGTGACCCCTTATTCTAAAGAAACAGGTCCTTGACCATCTTTTTGGTCAAGAATAATAATACAGGCCAATTTTAAAGGGATACTCCACTTTTTTGGAAATAGGCTCATTTTACAACTCCCCAGAGTTAAACAGTTGAGTTTTATCATAGTATGGAAGTCAATGAGACAAGAAATCTTCTAAATATCAGAAAATCGTCGGCTGAATCGATTCGAAAACGATAAAACT
This sequence comes from Pimephales promelas, assembly GCF_988280905.1. Taxonomy (NCBI): domain Eukaryota; kingdom Metazoa; phylum Chordata; class Actinopteri; order Cypriniformes; family Leuciscidae; genus Pimephales; species Pimephales promelas. The sequence continues at coordinate 12,910,443 of NC_142773.1, read as the reverse complement.
CAACTGTTTAACTCCAGCGCAGTCTCACCCCAAAAAGTCATATAACTGACGTTTTGGGACGTCTTTTGACCATACGTCAATATTCGCCTTTTTAGGGCCCCCTTAAACGTCGGTAGATGAGGTTATGGGATCCTAACTCTACCCCAGACCTAAACCTAACCCGTCACCTAACTGACGTTAAAGGTAGAGCGTCAGTTGTATGATGGCCCGGGATCGCCATCTAGCGACGTTTAAGGGGGCCCTAACAAGGCGAATATTGACGTATGGTCAAAAGACGTCCCAAAACGTCAGTTATATGACTTTTTGGGATGAGAATGTGTTGTTAACTCTGGGGGAGTTGTAAAATGAGCCCATTTCCCCCAAAAAAGTGGAGTTTCCCTTTAAATTAACCATTCCTAAATAAAATAGGCCTACTTGAAAAAGCTGTTGTTTCACTATTGAGATCTTACTTAGATGCTGTTGGCCTTATTGAACCTTTTCAGTCAGGATTTCGTCCATCACATAGCACTGAAACTGCTCTTCTTCGTGTGTTTAATGACATTAATGACATGGTTCATAAACATCATCTTTGGTTCAACTCTTTCCTGGCTCATTTACATCAGTGACAATGTATTATATCACTGTACAATGATATAAATCTGCCACTGCTCCGCTTCGGTGTTCCTCAAGGCTCAGTTCTTGGTCCACCATTGTTCATCATTTATATCCACTTGGTGCTCATAAATGGACTTCAATTTCATTAATATGCTGATGACATTCAAATTGACCTCACCACCAGCTCTGAAAGGCCATCCCTATCTGACTCACTCACTCACTGCAAGAATCAGGAATATCAAGCATTGCCTGTCCCTGAATTTCCTTAAATTAAATAATAACAAAACAGAAAAACTGATAAACAGCCCTGCTACCTCAGTCAAAAGAGTGGACCTGTCCTTTGATATTGATGAGGTTCATGTTCTCTCCTTCATCTGTCTGTAATCTTGGTGTCGAATTTCACTCAACTCTATCTTTTGCCTCTCATATTTCCTCTGTTGTTAAAAACTCCTTTTCCATCTTCATAGTATCATAGTATCTTCAATCTGATGCTGAAATCTTAAATCATTTGTTAATCACATCACGTCTGGATTATTGCAATGCTCTATTTCTTGGTCTACCCCAAAAAAAAAAAAAAAAAAAAACTTATTGCAAGATTACAGTATGTTCAACACTCATCAGCAAGAGTTCTCACCTCCACCAGGCGTTCTGCTCACATTGCACCTCTGCTTCATGACCTTCACTGGCTACCCGTGGCATCACGTATTCACTTTAAGACATTACTTCTAACATTTAAGGCATTTAATGGTCTTGCACCTCCATATCTGTCAGATCATCTGAACTTTTGTCCATTCCTCGTTTTCGGTTGTGCAAGGTCTGTTCTAGTCATACATTGTGCATATCTACATATTAAAATTAATCCAGAAAAAGAAGGTATTAAGATATGCGTCCGAAATCACGTACGTCCCTACTATATAGGTGAAAGACAGTATGTGACAAAACAAGTATGTCGACGATAGTTCGCATTAGATAGATCCAGACATATGGACTCAACCAAAGTTGTGTCCCAAATCTTACACCATGCACTTATGTACTCTACTGTGTAGTTTATAAATTGCATACGGTAATTTAGTCATTTAACAACGTAATTAGAGCTGTGACAGTTGAGTGCATGAAGTGTCCAACGTTACACACTTTGTTTTTTTCATTAAATTAAGTGCATCATTCGGGTATTTAAAGTGACTTTTTCTATTCTGAATTTTCAGTGCACACTACTCTAGTGCACACTATGTATACTACAAAACGTCAATGACCAGTGCACACAAATGTGTACACATCTCAAGTCTTTAAATGAGGGTCATTTGAGACCTTTTTTCATCAAAGTTTACCTATTATTATATTTTATTTTAAAATTATATTTTATTTTAAAATTTTAAATAAAATATATTATTATATTATTTTAATATTTTATTTAATATTATTTCTATTATTTTATTTAAAAATAACCGACATGCATTGTGTAGAGGTCTCTCTCACATCGTATCTCAATCCTCATCTTGTTATCGATCATTTCACCAAGGGCACCATGCCTAATTTATGACTTCACACACTTGTGGGAAGGACAGGAGGAATTGGGTTTCATCCCGCTCAGTCCGAACCATTCAAGTCCAAATTTGTTTTCATGATTGCCGAATGTAAATAGTTTTATCTCTAAAAACAGTTTAGCCTATAACGCTAGTAGTATAATGCTAGTACATAGGGCATAGAGTAATGACAAATAAAAATCGCTTGTTATTACCACTAACAAGGCTCAAAATAGCCCCACACCAACACGACAGCATAACAAGGGTCCCTACATTCAAACCGAAGCATTGAGAACTTTGTCAGTGTCCATACAGTTTAATAAGAAGATATTTTATACACACACTCAACTTAGCGAATACAGGAAGAAGCCATCTTTGAAAAAATAGTCTCTACCAGTCGATCTACGAACGCCGATCCAAGTGCGCTGAACTGTGCAGAATCTCATATGGTCCGTTGTTTCCAGAAGAAACACAAACACATACCGCTTACTTGTCTTCAATATGTACACGTAGCCTACTGTTCGCGCTCACCTTATTCACATCTCACCAGCGCACTTGGATCGGCGTTCGTAGATCGACTGGTAGAGACTATTTTTTCAAGATGGCTTCTTCCTGTATTCGCGAAATTTACTGTGTGTATAAAATATCTGCTTATTAAACTGTATGGACACTGACAAAGTTCTCAATGCTTCGGTTTGAATGTAGGGGCCCTTGTTATGCTGTCGTGTTGGTGTGGGGCTATTTTGAGCCTTTTTAGTGGTAATAAAGAGCGATTTTTATTTGTCATTACTCTATGCCCTATGTACTAGCATTATACTAGCGTTATAGGCTAAACTGTTTTTAGAGATAAAACTATTTACATTCGGCAATCATGAAAACAAATATCAGATAACGGTTGACTAGGTAACAATGTGTAATTAGACTAAAGGTTCATTTTGCGCCGGAGTTCTCCTTTAAGATGCGTTTTGGACAATTGGATCACGTGGGGGACACATTCTCGTTTTCTCCTGGTGTTTTAATCCGTCTCTTTTGTTCACCCGTCTCTTTTCCCTACACCCGGGTCGAGTTGGACCCGGGTGTAGGGGTTACATTGGTGCCGTGACCCAGATGAGAGTGAGGTTTAGGTGGGTGAGTGTAACGGAGGCCAGCTAGTAGTTGCTGTGCGAGTAAACCTCACTCCCCTGATCTCAATAGGCGCTCTAGCGACAGACGTTAGAGGCTGCAGTCTTTAGCCTCCTTGTTAGAGCGCCTGACTCTCATGCCGGAGACCCGGGTTCGAGGATCGAGTTGGACCCGGGTGTAGGGGTTACATTGGTGCCGTGACCCAGATGACAGTGAGGTTTAGGTGGGTGAGTGTAACGGAGGCCAGCTAGTAGTTGCTGTGCGAGTAAACCTCACTCCCCTGATCTCAATAGGCCCTCTAGCGACAGACGTTAGAGGCTGCAGTCTTTAGCCTCCTTGTTAGAGCGCCTGACTCTCATGCCGGAGACCCGGGTTCGAGGATCGAGTTGGACCCGGGTGTAGGGGTTACATTGGTGCCGTGACCCAGATGACAGTGAGGTTTAGGTGGGTGAGTGTAACGGAGGCCAGCTAGTAGTTGCTGTGCGAGTAAACCTCACTCCCCTGATCTCAATAGGCGCTCTAGCGACAGACGTTAGAGGCTGCAGTCTTTAGCCTCCTTGTTAGAGCGCCTGACTCTCATGCTGGAGACCCGGGTTCGAGGATCGAGTTGGACCCGGGTGTAGGGGTTACATTGGTGCCGTGACCCAGATGAGAGTGAGGTTTAGGTGGGTGAGTGTAACGGAGGCCAACTAGTAGTTGCTGTGCGAGTAAACCTCACTCCCCTGATCTCAATAGGCGCTCTAGCGACAGACGTTAGAGGCTGCAGTCTTTAGCCTCCTTGTTAGAGCGCCTGACTCTCATGCCGGAGACCCGGGTTCGAGGATCGAGTTGGACCCTGGTGTAGGGGTTACATTGGTGCCGTGACCCAGATGACAGTGAGGTTTAGGTGGGTGAGTGTAACGGAGGCCAGCTAGTAGTTGCTGTGCGAGTAAACCTCACTCCCCTGATCTCAATAGGCGCTCTAGCGACAGACGTTAGAGGCTGCAGTCTTTAGCCTCCTTGTTAGAGCGCCTGACTCTCATGCCGGAGACCCGGGTTCGAGGATCGAGTTGGACCCGGGTGTAGGGGTTACATTGGTGCCGTGACCCAGATGACAGTGAGGTTTAGGTGGGTGAGTGTAACGGAGGCCAGCTAGTAGTTGCTGTGCGAGTAAACCTCACTCCCCTGATCTCAATAGGCGCTCTAGCGACAGACGTTAGAGGCTGCAGTCTTTAGCCTCCTTGTTAGAGCGCCTGACTCTCATGCTGGAGACCCGGGTTCGAGGATCGAGTTGGACCCGGGTGTAGGGGTTACATTGGTGCCGTGACCCAGATGAGAGTGAGGTTTAGGTGGGTGAGTGTAACGGAGGCCAACTAGTAGTTGCTGTGCGAGTAAACCTCACTCCCCTGATCTCAATAGGCGCTCTAGCGACAGACGTTAGAGGCTGCAGTCTTTAGCCTCCTTGTTAGAGCGGCTGACTCTCATGCCGGAGACCTGGGTTCAAGGCCCGCTCGGTGCCCGGGTGTAGGGGTTACGTAAGCTCACGCAATTTACAATTTTACGTAAAAAAAAAAAAACATTATGAGAATATATCAGCATTCGTTTCTGCTCCGACAGCCACAGCAAGACTATGGCGCGATAAATGAGTACATGTTAGAAATCAGGAATGGTGAGTGAACATCGGGCTTGGTGCGTACGTTTTTCATCTTCAAACCAAACTTGAGTCTCCAGCCGACAAAGTTTAAATCCCGTCTTGCTAGCGCACTTCCATAATGTTTACTCATTAGGTCAGTAGATGTTTGAACGCATTCGACCAGATGATGAAACTATGCGAAAGCTATCCGGTCAAATGTGTTTTCGACTGTCTCTGGAAGTGGACAAGCTCAAAACGTTTAGCATTTACATCCTGTATTTAGCGCCGTCCACTTGTGAATGGACAATTTCCCTTTCTACACACTTTGAATATTTAAGAGCATGTGACTTTTGTTTTTGTGTCCCTTCTGAGGAAGTATTTTGAGCCTCTAACATAACCGTTGCTGTATAGTAATTGTCTGCCAGGGATCACCAGGACGCACTTGCTCTCATTATGCTTAAAATACACCAGGCCAGTGTTATAACTTTCTCCTTGCGGAAATGGCATCTCAGTTCCAAAACATTTCTCGAAGAGCAAGTTCAATGCGGCTCTCTGAATAAGAAAGCAAAGATTAAATTGCTTTCAAACATCAAGCAGAGTTGAAACAAAGAATAAAATGAGGCAGAGTATTGATATTGTAATCACTGTGCAGAGGAGAGCATGTCAGCTGCTGTAATACGTGTTTCCCACTAGAGGGAACACATTCCTGTCTCTGACCGAGACACTTTTTATGAGAAGAAAAACAGGGAAATTAACAGCCTTATTTGATGAGGAGCATGTCTTGTTTGTTTTTTTTTTCATGGTGAAGGAATGCACATTGATAGCTGAGTTGTTTTCTAAGGCTCTGGCTGTCTTGCACAGGGAATAATGTTCCCTTGTCAGAAGAATGCACCTGTCGGAAGCTCAGAGAGCGGGAAGCTATCGTCTGAGACTCTCAGTTAGTTGTTTCACAGCAGTGCTTTCCTCCTCCACATCTCTCTGGCAGGTCCACGCATGCACAGTTTTCACTGCCTACTCATGAGGAAGTGTTTCTCTGTGTCTGTTATCCTGTACAGCAATATATACTCTGCCTCAGGGGAGACCAGCTTGAGAAGCAGGAAATTTGGCCTGATGCTAGAATTAAAGTGGAGCATTATTGGTGTGAAGAATAAGTGTTCAGATTCTGATTAGGTAAGAGTATTGATTATATTTATATTTTATAATAATTTTTTTTAATTGATTATATTATTATTTTTTATCACATTGTTATTGTTGTTTTCATATCTTTTTAACAAACAAAATAAAAAAATCATTGATTTTATTATGACAAACCAGATATTTCTTCATATTATGATGTGTAAAGAAGGTATAATTTAATGACTGTTATAGCAATCCATCATAAAACGATAATGCACTGTGATCAATATATATTATATTAATTATTTTAGGTGATGAAAATTTGTAATATTAGGCCTATAGTCTTTGTATAAACAGGCAAACTTAATTTTCTTTTTTTTAAGCTTTATTGATCTAATAATATTATTGATCAATTATTGATCTTCTTCTTTTTTTCATTTCGTTCAAGCAAAACTGGTTTGTCTAATAATATCATTGATCTACTATAATAATTTGCACCAACAAATGATTTGTTCATTTCGTAAAACTAATTTACAAACGCATATTTGACCTGCTCATAAATCGGCATCCAGGCCAAGAATCTTCTGAAATCCATTTCCAGGCTTTCTCGCGCACTGTGGGTCATTACTTTGATTGACATCTCTGGCATCCAATAGTTTGGCGCAAAGCGTCAACTTTGGGTTCTGATCGTTCGGGCGTCCAATCAGATTCGCCCGACTGCAAGAAGCCTCGTCATCAAAGTAGAATTTGAATGTAGGTTATGATGAAGTATCCGAAATTCCCCTCCCCTCTGCGTTCGCCGGCGAGGTTATGGCTTCTGCTTTGTTTAAACGCTACTCTCATCCCAAATAATAAAGCACAAGACGTGTGTTGTTAATGATTCTAAAATACCTTTTTTAACAGTGTTATTTACAGAGCCCAACTTGCAGAAGACGCGTTTCCATTGGTTGCAGCTTCTTACGTCGTGTGTGTGGTTAGTTTTTTTTTCTCGGAAAAATAAATCAGACTATGACCTAAACATGGGTTTCTTGTTTCCCAAAAGGGGTTCTGGAACTAAAACGATGTGCCTTCTGAAGGTTCAGCATGTTTGTGCGCATTTTTATCAGATGAAAGCAGGCAGCGGTGAAAAGAGCTGTTTTTGCGTTTACTCACTGCTAAGTTTAGTGCGATATGGACGGAAAGGGGAGGGGCTGCATTTGGCATGAAAACAGCGTTTCCCAAGTGCCACCCCTATCATCATACGTGCTCAAAAAACAACATTTCCTTAGTGTGCTTCGGTATATTATGCTACAATAGTGTTTGGGGGTGATTTAGGGGTCAATAAGTCTAGGAGCTAAAGTACAGACGCCATTTTGTTAACTATTAAATTTCATGAACTTTAAAAGAGAGGCACGACTTTATATGTGAGAGTAGTTAGTATGTCGTATCAACGGATTTGTTGAGGAAATGTGGAATTGCGTTGCACAGCTCTGTCTGTAGCGAGAAAAGCGGAGGTAGGAGGTGTGTCTTTACTGTTGAAATACCGGCTGGGGGTGTGTCCTTTTACGTTTGGAAATACTTTCCATTGTTCCACTCTATTGCCTTGAAAACACACCCCCTCTGAGTCCACTAACCAATCAAATACAGCCGACCGCCTCTCGTGCCCCGCCCACAAATCTATATTAAAGCCTCCTTCATCACATGCCGTCGGCATAAGAAAGCTTCATTACAATAGTGATTATTGGAGGATAGAGGAGGATTATTCTCGCATTTTCCTGCGTTGAGAATTTTATTGATACACAATATTAATTATGGCCGATACGAAGGTTGACTCCGCGAAAGAAATCTCCGCAAAGGTAAGAATTGATGCCTGTGGAAAAACAATTTTCATTAAAAAAAGAAAAATTCTTTAATTTGTCTCCTAGTTCAGATTTAACGCGTAGGCTATTTTGGGCTGTAGCCGGAAAGAACCGTTGATTAAGTAAAGCAAACGTACTCGAACTCTGTAAGTGGTTTTAAATTGATACATTCATTGTGATGAGAACTTTAAATGGGATACATTGTAACGAGTTCAATAGCGCGTGCGGAATGAGAGCACATTCAAACGCAATTTCTCATTGTCCGGAATGTAACAGTCTGCGCGCGCGGGTTCTTTGTTTATACAAGCGTGTCGGTTCCCCTTTGAACGGCGTTGATGCGCGCTGGAGACGTCAACTGTATAAACGGGATAAATCCATAAACATTTTATTCTTTCTACTTCGTTTCCCAGATCTTTAATCATGCATAAACAGCCTAATATGTTACACAATTTGCTTGTTTAGCTTGTCCTATGGTTTTATGGATTTATGTATTTCCGTACAACAATGTTTTGAGCACTCATTTATTCCTAAATCCGTTCATTCATTGCCGGTGAGTTTGTGGCAGTACGGCTGGTTTGAGAGCGATTTAATCGGTCGATAGCTTCTGGGCTGAAAGTTTGCCGGTTCGTCTAGGCGGCTTGAAGCCTAAACCGACAGGAAATCTCACATATGATGAAGAGAAATAGAAATGGTTGCAAATTTTACAGGATTAAAGCAAGTTATTTCGAATTACCGCTGTTCGTGTTTATCATGTCCGATAGCGATTGATTGTGATGCAGCCGATAGGCTACGCGGAACTCGGATTAACGCTGCAGTGCATCGGTTTTCAAAGACAAATAACACATTTTTGAAGTCCATGTATAAAAAACAAGTGAATAAATTGTAATGTTACCCGAACTGTTTGATTGGGTTGCAAATTGTGGTGCCGTTGTCTCGAAAGCCCTTTACACTCCCAGAGGCAGCTGATATATGCAAGCCCAGAGATCGAGTACGCTGTTTAATGAATTTCCAACGAGTTTCTATTTTTCCATGTTGTGCGACGGCAACGTGTGCTTGTTGGTTTACTAGTTTGAAGCCAGAGACGTCGGTGAATTTAAGGGGGCGGTCCAAGTTGATGTGGTTTATAAACGGCTTAAGGGCTAAAGATTATATAAACGAATTAATGCAAATATTTGCATGGGTAAGGCTCATTTAACTGTATTTGACAGGGCTTTAATTGAAAACGAGACCCGACAAAGCAAATTCAAGGACCGCACGATATTCTGACATTTATGACGGGTTGTGTTTTTTTTTGCCGATCGTTTCTTGTCAATTCTGCGACTGCGCGAACTAAATCCAGGTTAACGTGATGGTGGTGGTGTTTGCGTGCGTGTCGAACTCTGTCGTGTTCGGGATGGATAAGACTGACTGTGAGAGCCATGCGTGCGCTTCTTTGTCTTTCATTAGAGTTCGGCATCAGCTCGCGGAGCCACAATTCCGTGGTTCTGAATTATCCCGCTTGTTTGGCGTTTTAAGCTTTTGTTTTCTGGAACTGCAATGCAAGCAAGCGCGTACACGCTGAAATATGGTTGCTTAATGCATTTACATTTTACAATAACCACAGCCGCTGAGCCTCACTAAAGTGTCAGATTACAAACGAGCTCTCTCGATAGGAGGCGGGAGCACGAGTCGGATGATGGACAGCACACGTCTCTGCGGCAGCCAATCAGGCGTCAATGTCAGAGGGGCGTCATTAGAGATGCAATTTAAATTTGTGCGCATAGGGGGCGTTTTGCTCACGTCAGTCGTAATCTGCATAGACTCTGCCTATTGGGCACAGATGTCTCCAATCTGACAAGTTTAATGTTTTAAAATATTAGTCAAGAGAAATGCATAACATATATATTTTTTGTTATGTAGGACTTGAAAGAGAAGAAGCTCCTTGAGGAGAAGGAAAATGGAAAAGATGCCACTAATGGAAAGGTAATTAAATGTGTTCATCTACTTTAGTTGCCTATTCAATAGAGAACATGCACTGAATTTTTTTCTTTTAAATGTGTAAACAGGAGAATGAGGAGAATGGAGAGCCTGAAATCGATGATGAGGAAGACGATGAGGTAGATGAAGAAGACGAAGAGGAAGGAGAGGGTTGGTGCAACATTAATGTTCACTCTTTACTGCCCATGACGCAAACTTACTCGAAGATGTTTTAATTGTGGCTAATGATCATTTTCTGCAGGTGATGAGGATGAGGACGAGGATGAAGATGACGACGAGCTAGGTGGAGGAACGAAACGGGCTGCTGAGGATGACGATGAAGATGATGAGGTACAATCATGAATCTCTATGCCAAAAGAATACTGTGGTTTTCACTTTTTGTCACAATTCGTGTAATTAATTTTCGAATCCCCCTTTTCTTTCAGGATGATGTCGACCCCAAGAAGCAGAAGAAAGATGATGATGATTAAAGGATTTTCATATTGCTGAGCAGATGTAGACGCCTCTGCTTTAACCCAACCGTTGGAGCCAGTGGCATAAAGGACTCAAATACATAAAACATGGTCATTTTCAAGTTCGTCACCCATGTCTGTCAACCAACTGACCCCCAATTCAAAATTTTCTAGCGGACCGACCACAACGCAGATTTCCAGCATTCGCAATGAAATAAGCAAGACAAGGATTTGTTTGTATTTTTATTTACATTTTATATTTTTGTACATATTGTGAAGAGGTCAGCCACTTTATCGTGATCTCCTGTGACCAAAACGGTGCTTCTTTATGAAATTTTACTTGTTTGACCATGTCTCAATATTTCAACATAAAGACAACATGTATAAAATCAACAGCCATTGAACTCAGAGCATTCCAGTAAATTTTATGTATGAACTTTAGTTGTACCATAACTAGTTGTTCCATAAACTAGTTTTTGTATGGGAGGGCTAGGCCAAAGAAAAAAGGAGTTTTGGTTTCTTTTGACTTTGTTTTGTCTGCATTATTTGTTTTACCTTGGCCTGTTTGTTGTATGTGTGGAGTTTGTTGTTCAACAATAAACTTAACTTTTATTTTGTGACTTATACCAATTTATTTTGTTTCACAATCACATTTGCCACTTGACACGACCATTCATTGTGTCAAGAGACCTTGGTGCAGCTTGAAAAATTAAGGAAACATTAATGAACATTTGATACACTTCACCTATTAATTCAGTTCATGAGATACTTGACCCATTTAAGAGTATTATATTTTTCCAAAACTACTTTCTATATAATGTATAAAGAAATATGTGATAGAAATATATAAAGTGATATATTAAGTTATTATACAAAAGTACATCAGATGTCCAAACTGGCATGATTGGATAAAAGGTTTGCTGCTCTCTGCAAAAACTAAAAAAGTCAAGTGTCATTGGATTTCTAGTTCTCAAACAAATAAAATTATTTTCCTAAAAGCCATACCGCTCCATCAACAGCTCTAACAACCTAACCTGACCTTAACGTGCAGGTGCGCTGTCATAGAGATTGAGTTTACACATTTATTCCAATAGAAGGGATCCTGCTGGAAGTAGGCTTTTAAAGGGATAGTTCACCCCGAAAATGAACATCCTGTCATTAATTACTAACCCTCATGTTGTTCCAAACCTGTGAGATTTCTGTTCATTTTCAGAACACATGTGATCTCATTGATGAAATCTGAGAGCTCCCTTTATTATCAGCTTGATCTACAAGGACCAATGAGGTTCATTCTTGTGTTACGCACCACTTTTGAGTTTCAACAAGAACCAATGAGGTTTGTCTGAGCTTCTGTTAATGTTTCAGTGTCAATAAAAGCTTAAATTAAATTGTTCATCATAAAGCATTCAAGTCTCTTCAGAGAAATGGGATTAAAAGGCTAAATTCATATGAATTATTTTTAAGATTACTTTATGAGGTCATCATCAAATTGGTAGTTGCCGTCAACAGAGGGACACAAATCTCTCACATTTCATCAAAAATATCTTCATTTGTCTTCTGAAGAGGAAAAAATGTCTTGCAGGTTTGAAACCACATGACGGCGAGTTATTAATGACAGAATTTTCATTTTTGGGTGAACTATCCCATTCACACACGCATTCACGCACATCTGCATCCTTGCCGCCTTCGCACAGCTGCAGGAGATTTCCCCACTAGCCTTATAAGCGCAGGTCATTTGGCTCAGTAAAAGTGAACTGAATGTGTTTGTGTGTGTTTGGCTAAAAAACCGGCTGATGTCATGTCTAAAAAGGGGTCTATTTCAGGCTTATATGTCAGGGTCACGTTTGAGGTGACTGAATGCTTGTGGTCTGGACGTGACTGAGTTGTGGATATGTTTGAGACTAAGTCACATTATAACTTTTTTTTTCTACACAGAAATTTTGTGTAATGGGACAGAAAACATATAGAAAACAGCAACTTCGCATACAATACGACATAATGTTGAATTTAACTTTTCACCTCACATTTTGCATCCCTTTAAAACACATTTCCCAGCGTTCATTGCAAGCATGTGCTTTGATCTTGATAAGAGGGGAGCTGCTCAGTCTAGACCGGATGGCAGCTGTCGACCAGCCTCAACCGATCTCAATATACCAGCCTTCACTGAAGTGCATCTCAATATGCAGGCAGCAGCTTGAGTGTTTGAGGCTTCAGCACCACTGCCGGTATGTGACAACAGAAGGACGCCGATCTATCAAATACTACATGTAAATGCTGCACGTCAAAATGTTGGCTCCTGAAATTCAGCGACATATCACGTAGTCTGGTCTGACAAGTAACACATCAGATAAAGTTTGTGATAATGCTTATACTTGGATAGACACCTCGGGATAAAGTAGGAATGCGGAAGTGAGTTTTTAAAAACATGCACTAATTTGAAACATAGCAGCAAAAGTTGGTTAACAAATTGTGAAAGAAGTGAAACTGCAACGCTCTATTTAAACCGCTTGCAGACTGTTCAAAGATTCAAATTAAAGTCGTCTCTTTATATTTCCCAAGATTTGTTAAACAATTTTATTATCTTACCAGTTACAGATGACGTAGCCTAATATAACAGCCAGAATCGATGAATATCCAGTTTAAAATCTCTCCATAATTAATCCTTTTTTTTTTTTTTCATTTTGACTGACAAATGGGAAACTAAAACGCTTTACAGCTATTTAAAACTGACGAAGCACTGGTAAAACCATGTCCACATCATGCTGGGTTCATGTGTGTCCTCATTCACATTTCCAACAGCGCGGTGCACGAGTTCTCAGTGGATGTGACAAACTTAAGCGCGCGCGGCGCATGATCTCATACAAATAAATCGTCAACCGTTTGACTCGCTAAAATTCACCGTCCTCTTCTGTCTCCTACTGGCACCCAAAGGTATCGCACACCAGCGACGTCACAGTCACAGACGAAGACACGACGAATGGAGGGAAAGGGCCCGTTCTTTAGGTTACAAATTTGAAACGAGTGGCGTAACTTCTTTTTACTGGAAACGCGTTAGCAGGCTAAGTCTCATAACCACAACACACAGTAGACTAGGCCTATATCTTTTTTTTAACGGAACACGATGCAAAGTGATCATGTTTAAAAAATATGGGTTAAACCAGATGTCCTAGCTTTAATTAGAATCGTTTTTTAAATGATTTAAAGTTTTATTTTTAAATGATGTTGATATTGTTGAATAACCTTTGTGTGACTACATTGTATATTATGGTAGGCTACAGAAAAAGTGCCATTTTCTAGGTTCATGGTATTTAGGCTACATGATTCTTCAAGAATGTTGTAAAAAAAAAAAAAACTTTTTTTTTATTAGTTCCCCCTCTCCCTCCAATCTTCATTGAGCAATTGTTAGTCAAACTTTACATTCTAGCCACGGTAAGTTCCAAAGTCTTTGTCTCCAAATCCTATACAAATGCAGGTGGCAGTTGCTTCTTTAAAACAGAGACATGGCCAGCTGTACCCCTTGATGCATTCAGTTGGGGATTTGTGGGGGTGTGTATTTGGGGTAGAGAACCCCCCACCCCCACCATCATCATCACCACCACCATCACCACTACTATCATTACTTTTCTCCCCCACCATCTCTGTTTCCTCCACCCCCATCACACATGCACACCAGCTCGCCTTTTGTTACCCCACCTTTTTTGAACCAAAGCAGCCTTTGCTTAGTAACGTATAGTCAAGGGACATCTTGTGTTGGATACCGCAAGTGCCACTGAAAGCACATGGCAAGGGGCGCTGTTAATTGTCCCTAAAGGCAAAGCTGTGGCTGCTTGTACAGCCCGCTGAGATTAAGTGTAATGAGTGCCTTGTGAAACACGATAGCTTTGAGAGAAAGGTGAGATGCAAGTGGTCCTCCCGTATTAGTGTTCAGGTGAAATAATTAGGATTAATGAACACAGAAACCATCTAATTTCATGGGCTGAAACGGTCTCCCTGATCCGTCTAATGTAGAGGAGTTTATAAAATAAAATAAAAAATGCAGTTTTTGAGCTAAATTTACATGCATGTTTATACAGTATATGATTTATTTCAGCCATGTAGGAAAGTCAGAGATGCTCTCCTGCTCATTCTGAAGGTTGTGTGTCCTATAGACATACCGTTCTCTGCCCACTAGGTGGCGCACTTGCACGGCTCTCACAGCGTCATCATGTGTCAGGCAATAGCGGCCACTTTATTAGGTACATCTTCTTAGTACCGGTTTGTCCACTTTCCCTTCCTTCCTTCAGATCTGCCTTAATTCTTAATAGCATCGATTTAACAAGGTGCTGGAAACATTCCTCAGAGATTATTTTATCCATTTTGTCATGAAAGCATCACACAGTCAACGACCGCACATCCATGATGTGAACATCACATCCCAAAGCTGCTCTATTGGATAGAGATCTTGAGACTGTGGAGGCCATTTGAGATTCAGACTGATCTCATGAAGTAGCGTGTGTATGACACGCCAATTCGTATTTCCATTTTTGGCGTGCTATCAAGACGCATAATCGCCTTTCAGCGTGTTTATGAACGCCGTTGACTTAACGTTATATAAATATATGACTTACCTCAACCCCGTCCCTAAACCTAACCGTCACTGGGGTTAATGGCATTTATGACTGTTCCCTTACCATCCTAGGTAAAAAAAAGATATGACTTACCTCAACCCCATCCCTAAACTTAACCGTCTCTGGGGTTAATGGCATTTATGACTGGAGATTTGACTGCGTGTTCAGACACGCGGAATGACGCGGACGTTAATGGCGTAGACATATACGCATACACGTGGAGCGGACACACGCGGATAGCACAAAATGCGTGGAGATAACACGCCACCTGACTCGAAAGTGGCGTATATGTTTACGCAAAAGTCATGATGTCATAAGTCATGATGTCATGTTGCGAGATTAGTGAATTTATTGTCTTGCTCAAGAAACCAGTTTGAGATTATTTGAGCTTTATGACATGTTGTGTACAGGTATGGTTAGCAACAATACTCAGGTCGGCTCTGGTGTTTAAAAGATTGATCAATTGACGTGTGCCAAGAAAATACAACACTACACCAGCAGCCTGAACCACTGATACAAGAAAGGACAGATCCTTCCTTTATGTTTACGCCAAAATCTGACTCTATCTGAATGAAGAAATCAAGACTCATCAGACCAGGCAACGTTTTTCCAATCTTCTATTATAGTTTTGTTGAGCCTGTCTGAATTGCACCCTCATGTTCATGTTCTCAGCTGAAAGGAGTAACAGCTGTGTTTCTTCTGCTGCTGTTGCCCGTCTGCTTCAAGCTTCAACGAGTTCAGAGCGTGCAGAGATGCTCTTCTGCAGACCTCAGTTGTAACAAGTGGTTATTTGAGTTACTTTTACCTTTTATCAGCTCAAACCAGTCTGGCCATTCATCTCTGACCTCATCAAGGCATTTTCACCCACAGAACTGCCTCTCACTGGATAATTTCTCTTGTTCTGCCCATTCTCTGTAAACCCTACTGATGGTTGTGTGTGAAAATCCCAGTAGATCAGCAGTTTCTGAAATACTCAGATCAGCCTGTCTGGCACCAACTAGCATGCCATGTTCAAAGTCACTTAAATCACATTTCTTCCTCATTCTGATGCTCAGTTTGAACTTCAGTAGATCAACTTCAGTGACCGTACATGCCTAAATGAATTGAGTTGCTTCCTTGTGATTGGTTGATTAGATATTTGTGTTAATGTGCAGTTGAACAGGTGTACCTAATAAAGTAGCTGGTGAGGATCCTGGAGGTACAGACACTTACGCTATGTTTACGATTCTGAAGAGAAAACGCAAATGTGGTGTTGCGTTATCACTTTTCATTCTGCGTTTAGATGAGTGTCATGGGTGGGAAATCCGTGTGCATATGGTGATGCAAAAGTGTGTGAAATTCAATGTAGTATGCACTCCAGGTGGCTAGGTGGCACCGTGAAGCTCTGCCACACAACAACACCAAGTCAACGCGCCTGAGTACAACCTTCACTGTCAAGCAGACTTTTGCGTTTTTACCCTTTCACACGGAAACGCGGCGGTGGAGCGTTTTTAAGATTTCCACTCTGGAGGGTGGTTTCACTTTTTTGCATTTTTTAAGCCCCCAAACTGCCGTCGCCGTCTAAACAAAAGGCACATCCGATAAAATATTTTTACGTTTTCACTCGCGAGCGTTCTCGTGTAAACAGGGCTTTAGGATTTCCCACCCAAATTTATTCGTCTATACGCAGAATAAAAAGTGATAACGCAACGCCACTTTTGCGTTTTCTCTTCAGAATCGTTTCCGTGTAAACATAGCCTGAGGCCTCCCCAAAACCACACATGTAACATTAGATTTCATCCTTTATAGGATTTGCATCTTAGGCCCTGTCCACACTACTGCGTGAGACCTTTTGCCACGTTTGCACCTCCCGTCCAGACTAAAACTGAAAAAACGAAGACCTAAAACGGAGAATTTTAGAAACGCTTGCAGCTCCGTTTTTTGCGTTTTTAATCTCCGGAGGGTATTTTAGGCCCCGTCCACACTACTGCGTTTTCGTTTAAAAACGGAGACCTTTTTGCTACGTTTGCACCTCCCGTCCACACTAAAACGGGAAAAAACGAAGACCTAAAACGGAGAACTTCAGAAACGCTGACGCAAAGGCTGACGCTTGGCTCTATGATTGGGTGTTATCAGTCCTGATGTATCTTTCCCTGATTCGTCATTCACTGTTTACACCGGCACGCGCATGCACAGTGTTGGTGAATGGTCACGTGATCCTCGTTTTCAGTCGTTTTAATGTGGACGGAGATCGTTTCTAATACGGAGATAAAACGCTGGTGTGGACTGAGATCGTATTCGTTTTAATTCTCCGTTTTTAAACGAAAACGCAGTAGTGTGGACGGGGCCTTAGTGTAGACGGGACAAAACGGAGGAGTTTAGAAACGATGTCGCAGAGGCTCACACTCGGCTCTATGATTGGGTGTCATCAGTCATGACTTGTCCTTCCCTGATTCGTCAGCCACTGTTTACACCGGCACGCGCATGCCCAGTGTTGGTGAATGGTCTCGTGATCCGCGTTTTCAGTCATTTTAATGCGGACGGAGATCAATTTTAATACGCAGATAAAACAGTGGTGTGGACGGAGACCGTATTCGTTTTAATTCTCAGTTTTTTTAAATGAAAACGCAGTAGTGTGTACGGGCGCTTAGTTAACATTAACGTTTGTTTATATTTATGCTTTTAGAAGACACTTTATCCAAAGCAAATTACACAAGGGGAGCAAAAGCCACTCATCAAAGGGCCATCAATATTTCTATGCAGTGTTTATTAGACAGCTAAATTAGGAAGCAAGATAAAAAAGGGCAAGTATTCATACTCATATTGTGAGTGAGTGTGTAATTGCATTGATTTAAGGGTGTAGGGTGGGTGAGTGCTTGCAGAAAAGTTAACAATGATGGTTTAAGTTAACAGTGGATGTTAATGAACCCTTCATGTGTAGTGATGAAAGTATGAGGTCCTCTCCTTTTTTATGTATAATTAAGTTTTAATTAATTAATAATTAAGTTGTTTCTCTAATTATTAATATGAAACTGAACAATAATGGAAGTTCAGACATTTGAAGATGGTGTTCAGGTCATGGTGTTCAGGAATGACCCAGGACCCTCCACACATTTCTTCCTCTTTTTCATGCATGGAGCGATTTGGATGGATAACAGTAGATGACGTCTTCTCTCCCCACCTCTGAACCATAGGAAATGACTCTTGCTTTCTAATATTAGATTTTGGTAGGATTCCAGGTGCCGACATCTGAGTCTGTGTGTGAGCCTGTGAGTGTGTGTATGAGCTCATGGACAAGATTGTGTCTCTCTGAGTGTCTGTGTTGTCTGTGTGTGCGAAACCCGCACTGATCCTATTCTGAGCTTGGCTGTTAATCGGCTTACTTGATATCCTGTGTGTCTGTGTCTTCTGTCTTCCGTCTCAGCACTTTTGTCATATCTTGCTGTCAGATCACAGGGCAAGCTGCATGGCTCTTTAGCTGTTAAAATTAATAAATATTGTACAAAATTTGAGAGCTGATATTTTGTATCAGCACTGGGAGTTTTCACTGTTTGCATCATCACATTGTTTATGCTGGTGTGTCCAACCCGATCTTACGGGAATTCGTACGAATTTTACGAGGTGGCTAATTCGTAACAATTCATACGACCTCACTCGTACAAATTAGTACGATTTTGCTAAATCGTACATATTTTACGAATTGGCCAATTCGTATGAATTCGTACGAATGACCTACCCCTGACCCCGCCCCTAAACATAACAAATCGTATGAATTCGTACGAGTGAGGTCGTACGAATTAGCCACTTTTTAATCACTTGTACGAATTCGTACGAATTGGTCGTGAGATAGGGTAGGACTATCAGCCTGTGCATTAGTGGTGGGGTTTTTCCGCAGTAGGTTGAATCGCTACACCAGTAGGTGGTGACAAATTATTTGTGTGTTTCCTTTTTTCTTTTTTTTTAACCTAATGTTCAGCCAAAATGTCATAACTGGATCTTCCGCAAAATGCGTCAGACTCTATCATTTAGTCCATTAAACTTTTATGTAAATCACAATACAAAAGAAAAGATCTGTCGCTACTTCTGTTTCATTGCGACTGTAAAAACTTATCATGTGACCTATTCCAACATCAGTTACGTCGCTTCACTGTCATTCGCAAATCCTCTCCCGTGGCCTCATGGGATAGTAAAGTATTCATTATATGGGATAGTAAAGTATCCATCAGAAGTTGGTCATCCGGTATTTTTGCCTTCTCTTTTATGAGTACTGTGAATTCGGACACACTTTGTTTGTCACATACTTTTTTTCGCCTACTAGTTTGGGAAGTATGCGATTTCGGAGGCAGCCACTGTTTAGTTGAGTCCACAACTGCTTGTTGTTTGGAGATGCAACGGCTGTTCCTGCTTCTTTGCATTCATGTTGTATCGAAATGACTGTAAAAATGAGAATTCAGACTTGTGAAAAACATTCTCTTCTCTAACTCGTAATTACAACTTGTAAACTGGCAATTTTCTCAGAGCTCCAGTTTGTCATCTATTCTGACATGACGTGAATGCACCATTTAAATTTGTCTGTTTGGAACTATTTATGTTGGTGGAGCAAATGGTGCGTTCACACCATGTCTAGAAAACAAACCAAACTTTCCATTCGGAGCTGCTCAGTGTTCACGTCCTAGGACTTGAAATTATGTGTTTCTGTGGCAACAATATTCAAATTGATATTCAAACAAATTCTGTGTAATTTGGGTAATAAATAGACAAAACCTTCCATCTCTCACCTCCCATCATGCCATTAGGGACTTATTACAGCTACATTTACACTTATTGCTGTAAACAGATTTTATTGAACCTATTTTGAAGCAAGTGCTTGCTTGTGATAAACGTGGTACCACAATGTTAGCATGTTGTGGGTGGTTGCTAGGGCATTGCCATTCAGTTGCTTTGGTGTTCTGGTCATTGCTTGGGCATTCTTGGTGGTTTCTTCTTGGCCTAAATCAAAAGGGCTCACAGAAATTTCTATTTAATTTTGGTCCCTATTTATTCCCCAGGTCCCTGTTTCAAGTAATATCATCCATTGCCTCAACAAGCTGCACGGTTTGAGGTATCATTCAAGCTTACTGTTGCATGAGTTGTGTATGAGCAACAATGCCTTCTTTGGAAAACTGTATCTTCTGATGCAGGCACATTCTGCGTGTAGCCAACAGATGTCCTTCATATTCTTCAGCTCAATGAAACAGCCAATAATTCACTTCGAGAAGGGCAGACTGATATTCCCCAGTCATTCCTTAAAGGAGCCACAAATGAATTATCACCCTTTGTCTCACAATATGATGATCTGAGATACTGAGATTTAAGATCATATTCTTATTTTACTATAGAAAGGAATAGATTAGGTGAAGGGACAAGGATTTCTTAACTACAATGCCCGAGTTGCTCTTTATTGAATTAGGTCTGATTTGGAAACACCAAGGTTATAGACCAGTTCAGAGGTAAACAACACTGGTCCAGAAGCACTTCCTGTTTCAGTTTGTAACTGTTTTCTTTATTTCACATGTAAAGAAAACATCTTAAAGATGTTTGTTTAACTTTTTGATTCAGTTTTAAACGTTCTGTTGGTTGTATTTTATCCCAGCTTTTATGTAGTGTTAAAAAACTGAAACAGGAAGTGCTTCTGGACCAGTGTTGTTTACATCTTGTGAAATGGTCTATACGCCCAACGCAGCATTGGATAAAGCATGTGTAAGAAATGTGTAATGAGTAAGGGTGAATGTTTTCAAGGGCAGTAGACCAGTGGTGTGAGCAGTGTGTGTGCTTATGATGATGAAAGAGTTACAGGTTCCAGCTGAGTTGGCAGAGCATTCAGCAGAGTGTGCTACCTGAACCTGTCTATCTATCTGTCTTTCTGTCTGTCCGTCCGCCCGTCCATTCATCCATCCATTTTTCTGTCTGTCTGTTTGTCTCAAACACACGTCCCTTCTACTATTGGTTTAACAAACAGTTCCACCCAAACTGAGTGGTGCAGGAATCACGTCACCTTTGTAGGCTAACTGGCAGTTTGCATCATGCTGGTTCCCTTGACAAAAACCCAATTTTTATATAGGTGT
Source organism: Pimephales promelas (assembly GCF_988280905.1). Classification (NCBI taxonomy): domain Eukaryota; kingdom Metazoa; phylum Chordata; class Actinopteri; order Cypriniformes; family Leuciscidae; genus Pimephales; species Pimephales promelas. The sequence goes on along the minus strand of NC_142773.1, from coordinate 12,889,519 downwards.
AGCAAGGTTCAGGGAAGAAGGAGGCAGGAACCAGATAACAATCAAAAATAAAACTTTATTCAAGTTAAATAAACAAACAAAATACCTCACGGAACTGCTGGCTACCCAAATAAAACATAACTACCGGCCAGCAGCCCCTCGCGGACGACTGCTGGCTTACCAAATAAAATATAACAAAATACAAACAAAAGCAGGCCTGTTCCTCTCTCGATCATCCACTCCCTCGCTCCCCCTTTATTCCTCTGTGAGAGATGAGAGACCGGTGTGCTTCACAGGTGCTGCTCATTAGCAATCGCACCACCGGCATCGCGACTTTCTCTCACGTCCCTCAGCCGTCCTGCTCACCACAATAGGCTTTTGGATTATGGCTAAAAACAAGCTCAACAAACGTGTTATCTGAATGATATTTAGATAAAATGATCCTGCCAGTAGAATAGCATGAGAACTTCATGTCTGTCTGTTCCGCCTGTATCATCTCAGTGAGCTTTTACAAGGTTTTATGCATGCGGAGTAAGGTGAATTTAGCACTTATAAACTAGTCTAACTCAAATATTCTGAGAAAATGTTTTTAGATCAAATCTGAATGAGTTGTCAGAAACTTAGTGATGAGACGATGAATGCGTGGACCGTGGAGTAGTTTGATTATAGCCTACCTTTAGCTTTTTAAACTGGTGATTGCATTTAGTTTGGAAAATGCTTGAAACCGCTATTGTGGACGAAGATCGTTTTGAAATGAAAAACCTGTTTTCAAATGTATCTGGATTAATGTAGACGTAGGCCCCAGTCTGGGGTGCTTAAAAAGAGTGCAATCCATTTGATGCAAGATTTAAAAAAAAGCAAGACAACAGCTGTACAACTAAACTGGAAATGGCCTTGCTTTCACCCTGTTGTGAGATTAACTAATTCAGGAAGGGCTTCAGCAGAGGTCAGCACAGCCCATGGAAACACAATCAATGTTTCCACTCAGGCAAGTCATTGATCTTGAATATCATGTACAGTAGTTGTAGTAGTGTTGCATGTCACAGCCTGCCACATCATTGCAGACAGGCATCCAGTAAGACTTGAGAGATGCATTATGTGTAAAACATGGCCATATGCCATGTACTGATTTGCTCAGACTAATCTTGTCATTTTATTTGCATTTTCATTGTTCAGTAATGTTCATTAGTAACTTTTTATGAGTGTACTTTAGCTGTGTTTCCCAGTTTTTATTTATTTTTATTTATTTTTTTGCCTTAGGTAACCCCAGACTTCACAAAACTGAACTGGCATTGCCAATACATGTTTGCACAGTGAATTGTGGGCTGACAGTGGAGCCTCGTCTTATCCAAGCAACAAATTGATGAGAATCACTTTACCAATGTGCATTAGTGAATGACTAGATGTGACCGTCTGTTTAAATGCCATCCACACTTCTGCAAAACACAAATAAGCAGAATTTCATCTTCCTTGTCCTGTGAGTCTAAAGTCTGGTGAGAACAGCTTAGTGAGGATTTTGAACTGTCCGTGTCATCATAAGCAGCTTTGCTGCTTTGGTCAGAAGTCCGTTGAACTGAAGACCACCTGAGTTCTGTGGAGCTGATAAGGTGGTTTAGGACATTATTCCTACCCTGTCAGGCCATCATTAACATGTATTCTACATTCAGTAGCATCTGCATACTGTTTATTTAAGATTTACAGTACACCAGTTGTAAAAGACGACGGACATTTTTTTTTACCATTCTTTTTATCTGCTTTATATAATCCGGACTTCTGATAAGCAGCGCAATGTTGCAGACCACATACACTCACCTAAAGGATTATTAGGAACACAATACTAATACTGTGTTTGACCCTCTTTCGCCTTCAGAGCTGCCTTAATTCTATGTGGCATTGATTCATCAAGGTGCTGAAAGCATTCTTTAGAAATGTTGGCCCATATTGATAGGATAGCATCTTGAAGTTGATGGAGATTTGTGGGATGCACATCCAGGGCACGAAGCTCCCATTACACCACATCCCAAAGATGCTCTATTGGGTTGAGATCTGGTGACTGTTGGGGCCATTGACAGTGAACTCATTGTCATGTTCAAGAAACCAATTTGAAATGATTTGAGCTTTGTGACATGGTGCATTATCCTGGAAGTAGCCATCAGAGGATGAGAAACAATTCTCAGGTAGGCTGTAGCATTTAAACAATGCCCAATTGGTACTAAGTGGCCTAAAGTGTGCCAAGAAAACATCCCCCACACCATTACATCACCACCACCAGCCTGCACAGTGGTAACAAGGCATGATGGATCCATGTTCTCCTTATGTTTACACCAAATTCTTACTCTACCATCTGAATGTCTCAATAGAAATTGAGACTCATCAGACCAGGCAACATTTTTCCAGTCTTCAACTGTCCAATTTTGGTGAGCTCTTACAAATTGCAGCCTCTTTTTCCTATTTGTAGTGGAGATGAGTTGTACCCGGTGGGGTCTTTTGCTGTTGTAGCCCATCCGCCTCAAGGTTGTGCGTGTTGTGGCTTCAGAAATGCTTTGCTGAATACCTCGGTTGTAACGAGTGGTTATTTCAGTCAAAGTTGCTCTTCTATCAGCTTGAATCAGTCGGCCCATTCTCCTCTGACCTCTAACATCAACAAGGCATTTTCGCCTACAGGACTGCCGCATACTGGATGTTTTTCCCTTTTCACACCTTTCATTGTAAACCCTAGAAATGGTTGTGCATGAAAATCCCAGTAACTGAGCAGATTGTGAAATACTCGGACGAGCCCGTCTGGCACCAACAACCATGCCACGCTACAAATTGCTCAAATCACCTTTCTTTACCATTCTGACATTCAGTTTGGAGTTCAGGAGATTGTCTTGACCAGGACCACACCCCTAAATGCATTGAAGCAACTGCCATGTGATTGGTTGATTATATATACTATAATGGCTCTTCCTTTAAACCTATTGATTTGTGATAAAGCTGTGTAAAACCTTGTATAACAAGACTGAATGGTCAATATTGCCTGTTCCTAAATACTAAACACATTTTTCGTTTGCTTTTCTTTAAAAAACAAATGCAGTTGAAGATTATTCTGCTGCAGTTTATTGCTTCATCAATTGCAAGACTTCAAAGGTGTGCTTCAATAGAGTGGAGGAGAAGTGCATGTAAGTGAACACACAATGAATGGCTCATTTCCACTGTAGGAGAAAAGGAAGCAGAGGCAATTTGTAATTAGCATAACCAAAGGCTACATCAAATAACTGGTTCTGCTCAAACAGGCAGGTCAGATGAGAGCAAAATCTGGGTTCAAGGGGTCTACCATTTCATGTAATTTAAGCATTGGTGTGTTATGTCTTGCATACTAAATACGTGTGCTTATTTAATAAGTAAACATGATATGGTGAATTTACAGTGAGGTTCAGATTTCAAACCAAGTGGCATCGGCAAGCAAATAATTCTAGACCTTTTCTCAGAACTAAAAAATACTTGTATAGTTTTTACTAGTATAACTTTTGACAACTTTTTTTGTGTGTGTGTCAATGTATTTTATGTATGCTTGCTTACGTTCTGTTCCCCGAGATGCCCACTATAAACTGATCTTTCCTTGAATGCAGAGAAATGATGCCTCATCAGATTGTACTTTAAAGCAACATGACATCATGACTTTTGCGTAAACATACACGCCACTTTCGAGCCAAGTGGCGTGTTATCTCTACGCATTTTGAGCTATCCGCGTGTATCCGCGTGTTTGCGTGTATGTCTACGCCATTAACGTCCGCGTCATTCCGCGTGTCTGCGCACGACGTCAAATCTCCAGTCATAAGTGCCATTAACCCCAGTGACGGTTAAGTTTAGGGACGGGGTTGAGGTAAGTCATATCTTTATATAACGTTAAGTCAACGGCGTTCATAAACACGCTGAAAAGCGATTATGCGTCTTGATAGCACGCCAAAAATGGAAATACGAATTGGCGTGTCATACACATGCTACTTCATGAGATCAGTCTGTTTAAATGGATAGTTCACCGAAAAAATGAAAATTCTGCCCTTAATTACTCACCCTCATGTCATTCCAAACCTGTAAGACTTTCATTCATCTTCGGAACACAATGAAGATATATTTGATGAAATCTGAGCGATTTCTGTCCCTCCGGTAACAACTACACAACTACCACTTTGACGCTTTACAAAAGTTCATAAAGAGATTGTAAAACTAATCCACATGTGATGAACGAATTGAATTTAGGCTTTTATTCACAAACATTCTTCAACTTACACATCAGTTGTGATAAACGGAAGCTCAAACATGTTCAATTGACATGCTTCTCAACGTGTCAAGCAGGTTTTGAGGAACTCAGGAATCTTTCAGGTTTTTATTAAAATTTCTTAATTTGTGTTTCAAAGATAAATGGAAAAAAAGCATGAGTTTGGAGCAACATTATGACAGATTTTCTTTTGGGGTTTTTTGGGGGCGAACTAACCCTTGAAGTACAAACGAACTGGCAGTAATTGTACCAATAAAAGTGTTTAAACTTCAGGGGCCTCTCTCAGAGGGGCCACCCCAACTTGACATTAGATCACATTACTGAAGTCATATACAATGGCAGTTTGAAAAACTGGCCTGATGTTTCTCCCCACCATACTTTGCTGCTGTTGCCAGGACAGCTAGGTGGGAACATTTAGTAGAAAACAGAGAGATTGGTGTATGGAAAATTTGCAATGGATGCATAGGTGTAGTGGGCCAAGGATTTTGACAGTATAGACTAGTTTCAGGCTAGCTTAAGGGTTTTGTGAGAGCCACTAAAGGGTGTGTTTGTGCATATTGTGTTCAGGTGTCAGTGCGCATGCTTAAACAAATATGTGTGCAGTGCAACCCAAGCTCTCACACATTAACACACACTCACATTCACACAATGAGCCCAACCCTTTGCACTTTCTCTTCTTGAACAGAGGAAGCTTTTGTACAGCCTGGTACACGGTTGCCGAGTCGAGACTGCCAAGGAGGCTCTGTGGTGCTGTTCCCTCTCCTTTCTCTCCCCCTTCCATTCACTCTTTCTCAACAGCAACCAGACACCAGGGCTCTCTGTGCCTTCCATTAAGGGAAACAGCCTTCTGACCAGCACTCATTCACTGGCTTCACTGGCACTACGCCTCTTTTTCCTTATGCGGTATGTGGTCATTGCTGGGCAGCCCGGGTCAACGCCCAAAGCACACTCTCGCACCACACACATATTTTTAAAATGAAGACTCGTACTATGATTTACTTTGCCTTTCTGGTTGGATTAATGTATTGTGGCTAGACTATATTTGTTGAGCTCTGTGGAAATATAGTCTAAGATGCAAAAAAAGACTTACCACTGGCTTTTTTACACCCTAACCAAGTATTTAAATTGAAATGAATAATGTCTTTATTTGTAAAAGTCTTTTTGTACAAAAAAAATAGTACAAAAAAGATTTTGTACTAGTTTCTAAATTACTTGCTCTACATGCCAAAATTAATTATATTCATAAATATTGGGTTAGAGCATGGTGCCAGGGAAAATCTTTTAAAGTGTAAAACGTGCCTTTCTTGGTTTAGTTTCGTTCTCACTGTTTGCTCTGTTCCAGTTTGCCTGAGTTCCTAGTTAATTTCCCTGTTTCCCCTTAATTAGCTTGTATAGTTCCTAATTCCACACACCTGTTATGTTTCTCTCTTGATTACATTATCTGTGTATATAAGCCCCAAGTATCCCTAGTTCATGTGTCTATTATCATATATGTTAAACATGGTTGTGTGTTTGTTTGTCCTCAAGCAATCTTCTGTTTTGACATATTAAAGGGTTAGTTCACCCAAAAATGAAAATTCTGTCAGTATTTACTCACCCTCATGTTGTTCCAAACCTCTATGTGTTTATTTGTTCTGCTGAACACAAAGGAAGATATTTGGAAGAATGTTTTAATCAAACAGATCTCATTCCCCATTGACTACCATAGTAGGAAAAAAAATACATACTATGGTAGTCAATGGGGAATGAGATCTGTTTGATTAAAACATTTTTCCAGAACAAATCATCATGTTAAGCATTAAGCAATATCATGTGCTACCATGGAAGTATTAGTGGAGTGAGGGGATGATGGAAGACACCGTCCACACTCCCACCACTGAGGGTGAGCTGCAGTTGGCCTCTGCAATGACTTAAAATTGGATGCATGCCTTAATTGCCTGTCCCTGCTGGTCCCGACCAGCTCAAAGTCTTCTTTGTCTCCAAAGTTCCCACCCAGCCTTCCCTTCCAGCCTCCTCTTCAAAAGTCCACCAGTCCATCACCGATTGCCAGTGCCGATCCTGACCTCAATGGGGCCCTAAGCAAAATTCTGCTAAGGGGCCCTCTACCTGACCCGTGACGCCGTGACGTGAGCTATGTAAACCATTTGCCAATGCTACACAGTCACACCTGACACTCAGTGCTCCAAATACAATCCTCCCTCCTTTAAACAAAACAGTCAAAGAACAGAATGAGGTTCAAACAAACAATATTTATTGAATAGAGTATTTTCCATAGAATATTAAGATAACAAATGAATATTATTAAGTAAGTGAAAATTAACGTAAACATAAATAAGAATAACATAATAAATTATAACCCTGAGCTTTGGCTTTTGGGATTAACTTTTGTTCTCTCGTGTTTTTTTTTTTATTTTTTATTATGCATGTTGAAGCAATTTTTGATTTATGGTAATTATTTACTGAGGGATGTTCATCCATATTGACCAGTATGTCCAGCTAATCAACATTTTAAATTCAATATATATCAATAGTCAATCAATGTCAAATTGTCAATATTGCTTTCCATTTTGCATGCTGCTGCAGTTGTTTAGAATGTTTAACTACACATTGACTGAGACTAATCAGTGTCTTGTTTTAAAAGTATGTAAGTACAATGTACTTTGATGATGAGTGCCATCATTTCCCGCCCATATATTGTACAGTATGTCCACATATATTTCTGCTTGAAAAAATGCGCGTTTCATTTCGTGCACGCGCATATGAACGCATGATAGCATAATAACACATGCAATCATCTTTTCCGAGCTGCAGTAAACAAACACCGTTGCACAACTTGCACTTTGTTGTTTATCAAAAACAAACGTAATAAATAATTGTATTTTACTCTAACTTTTGTCAGTCAGGCACAAAGAGAAGTGATGCAAGAGATGCACTGCCTGTCTGCCCAGCTAGGTTAGCAAGACCGAAAAAACACAATAGAAATGTAAACTTAACTTTACTTTGCTGACTGACAGCAAATTTGGAGAGGATCAACACACGTTTACCTGAATGTTGTTCCCACAATTCACTCTCATGTTTTTTCTTCTTCCTCTTATCGTGACCAGAAGGATAGTTTCGCTTCATTTTGTCAACATTAATTGACGCGCTATGACATGAGGGGGGGAGGCGGGGCCTTGAGTAATTTGCGGGGCCCTACGCAGCTTGCGTAGTGAGCGTATAGGGCGGATCGGCTCTGCCGATTGCCTTCAGCACCTGGGCTTCTCCTATAATTTTACTGTTGTTTGGGTTTTCCTATTTCCACCTCTGACCAGTCAGGTGGATCCCTGGCTCTGCCTCATGCCACTGATCCTGTCAGCTCCACTTGGACTCCTCCCTCCCTTGGCTGCACAAGATACCATCGCCCTTACTGCTCCATTGAGCTCCCTCACCCCACCGGCTCTGCCTTGGTCAGACGTCGCTCTGTCTGCGCCACAGACGTCTCTACCCCTTCGGCTCTGTCTGCCTTTCCTCCGGCTCCACCTCAGTCCTCTTGCACCCTAGCTCCACGTCAGACGCTTGTCACTGCGGCTTCACCTTGACCTCCAGGACTATTGGTGTTGCACAATCCCATCTGCTCTCCATCTTCGCATTGGGCTGCACAACCATCGGCTATATCTCCATCATTCATCCCGCTGGTATGATCAGACAAGTCACCACCATGGCCCACCATAGGTCATCTTCTTGGCTGTGTTCTGGGTCCCCTCCTGGCTCCATTCACCATCATCACCAACCTGGTTTCATCCTATACCATCTCCTCTTATTTCCTTCTCTTTGCCAGCCCCTCGTCCTCTTTTAGAGCTGTTTATGGTGTACTGTAACATGCATGTCCTGTTTTAGTTTAGTTTATGCTCTGTTCCTGTTAGCCTGAGTTAATTTCTGAGACTGTTAATTAGCTTCCATAGTTCCTAATTCCACACACCTGTTCTGTTTCTCTTTGGATTACATCATCTGTGTATATTAAGGGGACTTTCACACTGGCAGTTTAGTTCGGAACGGGGCATGGTTCTCATGAAAAATCGCTAATGTGAACGCTGTCATGGGACCCGGGTGCACACTGGGGTACCGAACCCGAGACTACCTGGAGGAGGTGGTCTGAGTTCAGTTGCTTCCGAACCGTGCCGCGGTTCGCGTGAATGTGAAAGCAACACTGATTCGGACGCACACTTGTTCAGGAAGTAAAGTATCCTGCGCATGCGTTTTAGCTTATTGTGATGTATTCAATTAAATAAAACACTTGTAAGGGATGACGGTGTTGATGATTTACCTTGGATACGAGCGAGAGTGAGTCTACAGTGTATTCGTGCACTCATTTCGTGTCTTAGGCCATCAATGTGTACTTGCATTCACGAGTCATTAAATCATGTTTAATTTTGACTTCTCTGTGCATGCTCTTTGAGGTGGACCCCCTAAAACTGCATTATATGACTTACAGACAACACTGGTTTGACCAAAAAATGTCAAAATTGGAAATACTGTGGAAACAAAGACACCTACATCTTGGATGCCCTTGAGGTAAGCTAAAACATATCAAAAATTAATTTCAAAGTGAACCATCCCTTTAAAGAAAAAAAAATGGGCCTGGTGTCACGGCACGGAGCAAGAAGCGGACGTGGGAGCTTATAGCGCAAATTGTTAACGATTTATTCCCCTGCTTGTGCGCACCAGTGCAGTAAATGCAGAGCCTGCAAGGTGGGACATAATAAGGTGGGACATAAGAACTGCGACATAATAAGAAGTTCTGAAAGTGCTGTAATGTTTGCGTGATGCCTGCTTACAGAAGGTTGTGACAGACCCAAATCACTGCTGCTTTATTCCATTTTCCTATTTGCCAAATATCTTAATGTAGTGATTACTTTAATTTCTGGCGTTATAGCATTGCGCTGTGTTGGAGGTATTAGCGTGTCTCTAATAAGATCAGTCACAAACATGATCCCTGCACAATTTTGTCTGTAGCGTCTTATTAACTAACTGTCATCTATTGCAGCACATTTCTTCTCCCTCACCATCTCTCTGACATTTTCTCCTCTGCTAAAGAAACTCTTAAGCTTGTTAAAAGTCCTCATCCGTACTCCTAACAATTTTGACCTTAAGACCTCTTTAAGGGTTAAGATTCTTTCTGAATTACTTTTTACCTTTACTAGGATTTTTTTTTCTTTAATTTTAAGAGTAAACGCCCACATTTCTAAGAATTTTCTTAGAATTTTGTCACTAGGAGCTACTTTTTGCATTAATATTCTTTATGAATACGGGCCCTGGATCCTGACATTACCTCCCTCAAAGGAGTGGCTTTCAGACGCAGCTAAAAACAAGAATAAGTCCAGGAGCAGGAGGGTAGTGAAAAGGAGGTGGATCGGGGGGTGGAAAGGAGGTGGCTGAGCAGGTGGCCAGATTCATGCAGGCTGGATTGAAGACCACCTCAAAAGAGCTGGAGACCACCATGGGGGAGCAGATGACCACCACAGCCGGGCAGACAGGGCTGAAGATTCCCACGGTGGAGCAGAAGACCACCACACCGAAACAGACCACCAAAGCAAAACAGACGAAACTGACAACCACCATGGCGGTATGGAAGGAACTGCAAACCACCATAGATGATCCGGCAGATCTGTGACATGCAGCATACAGAGGTCAAAGGTGGCCGTGACAGGGCTGGAACAGTGCTCATAGATGGCCTCTTGAGACACCTTTCATAGCAGTAACAGGACTGGCACAGAGTTTAGGGGCAGCCCCCATGTAGTGTTGTCAACTATTTTCAAAGGAAAGAAGCTAACGCCGTCCCTAAATGCCGCTAGAGGATGTCATACATCCAAAGCTCGATTCAAAGCTTGATTAAAGACACATTTCTTTGCCCTATCATACACATAATACATTATAGACTTCTATAATTCAATATTAAGCTGCATAGATTAGGTCAGCCGAAATTGGGAAAACTTCCCTTAAATCCTGATGTACTCGTTACATCATAAGAACAATGGCATCTACGCTAATTTGAGTGTCTTTGTTTATCCCGAAGTTTTCCCGCAGCCTGCCGGATCCAGGCCGTATCCAGATCTGACGAGGAGCTTAGCCTGGAACCGATGACAATGCAGTGCTGAAGTGCCAACTAGCTTCTCCCTATGGAGGATCCCTTTCCCATTCTACAGATAAAGCTCTGTGAATTTCGTTTCGCGTACCTACCCCGAAGTGATAAAATAAAACAAAATTACAAAAAGACAAGTAGATTGTTCAGGCATGGTTTTGTAGAGATTTACAAACCTGCGCACATATATTCAAATGCACTTAACAATAGAATCAATTCTTAATGCGCATGTGAATGCCATCAGCAGTTCTCACAGGTCCGCGTTTAAAGTCTGTTTAGAGACATTCATGATATACATTTTTACCTTACAGCAAATCCGCCCTCTAGTTCATAAACCCCAGAGGATGAACTGGCCCCCACTTGAGCCTGGGAGCTCCCAAATATTTTTTTCTCCATTGGGTCACTTGATGGAGTTTTTCGGTTCCACTGTTGCCTTTGGCTTGCTCAGTTGGGGATATTCAAATTAATTAACCAATCGTTAATACCATTGATCAGCTCTTCCAAACGTGAATGTTTTTCCAATAAGAAATTGCATCAAAGCAGCTTCACAGTATCAATCTATATTGTGAAAAGCGCTATATAAATATACATTTCTTGACTTGACTTGATACATCAGGGCTTATATCTGAACTTCCGGCCTGACTTGACGCGACCGCAGGGGTCGTATCTGAACTTCCGGCCTACCTCGACGCGACCGCAGGGGTTGTATCTGAACTTCCGGCCTACCTCAACGTGATCGCAGGGGTCGTATCTGAACTTCCGGCCTACCTCAACGTGATCGCAGGGGTCTTATCTGAACTTCCGGCCTACCTCGACGCGACCGCAGGGGTTGTATCTGAACTTCCGGCCTACCTCAACGTGATCGCAGGGGTCGTATCTGAACTTCCGGCCTACCTCAACGTGATCGCAGGGGTCGTATCTGAACTTCCGGCCTACCTCGACGCGACCGCAGGGGTTGTATCTGAACTTCCGGCCTACCTCAATGCGATCGCAGGGGTCGTATCTGAACTTCCGGCCTACCTCAACGTGATCGCAGGGGTCGTATCTGAACTTCCGGCCTACCTCAACGTGATCGCAGGGGTCTTATCTGAACTTCCGGCCTACCTCGACGCGACCACAGGGGTCGTATCTGAACTTCCGGCCTACCTCAACGCGATCGCAGGGCTTGTATCTGAACTTCCGGCCTACCTCAACGCGACTGCAGGGGTCGTATATCAACTTCCGACTCAGGCTGCTCCGCCCTTGCTTCATGCTCTGCCTCAGTCTCCAGGCCCTCTTCCGCTCCACAGGCCTGGTCCTTCATCCCTCCCACGTTCTGCCTCCGCTCCACCACCCTCCTGGACTTTTGGAATGGCTAGAATCCATTCCTTAAAGGGGGGCTCTAATGATTTCTGTCTTGTGTTCCCCTTGCCTTGTGTGGACTTTTATGTTGTTTACTGTTCTTGCCATGTTTTGTAGTCCTTTGTAGTTTTTCTTATTGATTAGTTTTCCTCAGGTGTTTCCTATTAACCCCCTTGTTATCTTGTTAACATTGTTTCCCTGGTGTGTGTATATAAGCCCTGGTGTTTACTTTGTCAGTCATGGTTAGATGTGCTGTAGATGTTTGCTGTTCCTCGTAGTCCTTGTTTCCCAGTGTTATTTTGTTCTAGCTTTACGTTCATTATTGTTTGTTTGTTTCATTAAACTCAACTGCTCTCCCTGCCTTCCTTGATTCCCCTGCTCCGTTACAGATACACAGTCATGAGGTCAGATTGTGAATAAATTGGCCATGTTGCGAATGAATATCTGGTGATGACATGGCACTTGTAAGAGATTTCGCTTTACACTTTAAATGCAAATGTCTTGCATAGTATTATATAACTTTAATGCTACAAATATTATATAATAGAATAAAGACTCTGTATGGTCCCTGCAGAATGACTTCTCTGAGATAAGACTATGTACTAGAAACCATGTAATAACTGAGAATTATATGAGAGAACATACAAGTCCCCTCAGATGAGTACATGCGTTATAAACAATACGTGCTGCCAGTAAAACATGGCCAGCCCCTTCTGTAAAAGAAGAAAAGCTGTTAGACAGCACTGACCCATAAACGTGATGGACAATGGAACGAGAGTGAGTTAACATACTGTGCCAGAAATGGATCTAATCCTACAATAGCTTTTTAATGCAGTCACTCAGTGTAATAGACCCAGTTTACTTTTCTAGAGCAGTCTTTAGAGCAAAATGTCTGTTAAAACGTGACAAATACCGTTTTCCTCTTCAAAAATGTGTCAACATGGTTAGACACGTATAGATCTCCATGCATTTTAATTCCTCAATTTAATCCACAAAGATCTGCTTCATGGCATTAGTTTATCTTCAATTTTCACACACATTTGACCTATTGTTGTGTTCTCTGTTATTCTGGGATTAATCCCTGAGGTCAAAGAAGCTAATTCAAATCATTATCTGTCCGCCTCTGGGATTTGTTCAAATCAAGAGTGGAATCGAGTGTACTCAGATTACATTGCAAAAAAAAAAAAAAAAAAAAAAAAAGCTGGCGTGTCAATCACAATAATAAATCACTTCCCATTAAGACAAACATTTTAATATGGCTATCTCATCATTTCTAAATGCCTAAAGATGCCAACTGCCATATGTCCACATGAAAACAATCTGCAATATGGCAGGCTTTTACCGTTCATTTTCTAAATTAAGTCACACCATTTATACAGCAACATGGCTGACCCCCACTGAAAAAAAATGCCATTGGATTAATTGTGCTATACTTCACAGCAACTACAAATCAAGTTGTTGTTCTGATAATCGATTGTATCTCTCTAGTAATGGCATATTCAGTATTTAAGAGAAAAAAGATGCTCACAAGAACGTGTTTTTTTTTTTTTTTAAGACAGCAGTCATCACACAGTGTACATCATACTGTTCAGTGAAAGCTTTGTTACCAATTACCATATAGAAATTAACGTGATGTTTATAAGTTGATCAGAGTTTCATAAGGCCAGACAACGGATCTGATCGAATTTGACATGTTTTTTGATGACTTAAGATTTTCAAGGATATTGGTTTACAATATTGGTTTAAAAATTGGTTTAAAGCAACATTTAAGCCATTAATAATACATGATAAATGACATGCTTAACTGAAATCAGCTAATGATAATGCTTTATCAATGATAAAAAAATAAATGTTTGTATTGTCACACTTATGTATCCAAATAAATAACTGTACTGTAAAAAGTATTTTTTTTATATATAAATGAAAGATTATTGGAGTATGTTCTACAAGAAAATACAATTTCATTTTTTTTCTACTTCACGTTTTTATGTTTAATTCAATATGTCACAAGCTTTTTTTTTGCAATTATTAGTGAAATTTACTTATCCTTGAATGAAAGTAAATCCTACACCATTTTCCCTTATTGTGCAGAGCTTGTTTAGACATGCACTTTAAACAATTTGGCTGTGCTTTCATTTTCCTCCCCCCAAAAAACAACCAGTAAGCAGATGTTAAACTCAGATTTATGATGTTTTAGACTGGTATATGAGCACTGATCAAAGATTAAAGGAGTAGTTCACTTTTTAAAAAAACTTTTGCTGATAATTTAAGTTATCTTAAATTATAATTTAAATTATATTAATCTTAAGTTATTGTAAATTATAATTTAATTTATGTGAAAAGAAATGAAGGTTTTTGATGAAAACATTCCATGATTTTTCTCCATATAATGGACTTCAATGGGAACCAAACGGTTCAAGGTCCAAAAGACAGTTTCAGTGCAAACTGCAAACTGTTCAAAGGGCTTTAAACGACACCAGACAATGAATAAGGATCTTATCAAGGGAAACGATCGCTCATTTAAAAAGAAATAAAAAAGTTTAAGTTTTATAAGCTCAAATGGCCGCCTTGCTCTGTTCTGTGATGAGTGTTTGTGACTCTACTATTCGAACTCGTTCATCAAAATGAGCGAATCTTTTCCCGAGTCAACTCATTCATTTTGTTCGTTGAATGAACCTAATGACACGAAAAAATATTAGTTTTTTCTTTTTGAAACTCTCTTTTGGACCTTGAACCATTTGGTTCCCATTGAAGTCCATTATGGAGAAAAATCCTGGAATGTTTTCATCAAAAACCTTAAAGGAGAACTCCGGTCAATTTTAACATTGAGCTAATTTTTTTGGTACATTTGGAGTGCTGTCAGTACAGACAAAAACGACAAAAATTGGTGTTTCCTACACAGTGTTATCTTCTTTTTTTAAATTCGCACCCTGTTGACTTCAAGGGGACAAGTTCTAAACCTGCTTTTAGCCTCTTAACATCCTTGATTTGTCATTACAAGTTCACAGTGAGTGGCGTTATTAAGAGTGACCACGTCAGTCTGACTGCAGTAGATTTGAAAGATATTAATACAATGTTAAATCATCCAGCGCACATACCTGTATTTACTTCCTGTTTTCGGTCAAAGTCCACAGTAGTCGATTGTAGAGTTTGTGCGCACAATCATTGGTATCTAAGCAATAACCTTTCTTTTACTGTGTATGGCAATAACGCGCAAACTCGACAATCAACTACTTTGGACTTCGACCGAAAACAGGAAGTAAATACAGGTATGTGCTCTGGCTGATTTAACATTGTATTAATATCTTGAAGTCAACAGTTTGCGAATTTTAAAAAGAGGATAACACTGTGTAGGCAACACCAATTTTTGTCGTTTTTGTCTGTACTGACAGCACTCCAAATGTACAAAAAAAATTAGCTCAATGTTAAAATTGACCAGAGTTCTCCTTTAATTTCTTTTTGACTGAAAAAAGATTGACATGGACATCTTAGATGACATGGGGGTGAGTAAAGACAAACACACATTACTTTTCCCTTTATTTAGTAACACCATGTACCATGAAGTTTTTGCATATTTTCAGGCACACTATAAGTACATCATCATCATTGCCCATGTACTATAGGTGCATAGTACAGTACAGAATGGTGCCACTTGGCACAAAAGCCCATTCGCTTGAATCACTATGCTTTGTTTTTGCAGACAGCAATGCAGAATGTGTGCTACTGTCTCCCTATAGTTCTCTGTTGGGCCTGCTGATAAGACTTCCTTGTGTATACTACTGTCTGTGGGAGATTATATTAACAGACTTATTTTATGATGTAAGGTGGGATTTGTAGGGTGCCATCTGGCCATTCAGCAACACTAAGCCCCTTCCCCAATAATTTAATCATGACATGAGGGGCTGGAATAGATTACAAGGAAATCTCCCCACACACACAGATATAAAATCAAACTACCTGCAAAGCTAAAGGTACAAGCATCAGTCCTTGATATCAGTCCATCCGAATTGGTAAAGACTCGTCTCTTATTAAGATTTCAGATAGTAAAGTTGAACAAAAGTCTGTCTTCTGCCATTATGACAAATTTTGGTGTTCCCCATGGATGCTCTGCTCTTTATACTGATTTTTTTTTTTTTTTGGTAAAATATTTTAAGATACAAAATATTTAGATGTCACAGTTTTAATATCTTTTAAGTAGCTTGGGCATCTGAGATTTGAACACCAACACGGTATGGACAAAGTGTTTGAATGGAGTGGTAAAAATGTTCTCGAGATTACAAATAAAACCAAATACGTCAGTATTATACGTTTCTGCGCGTATAAAACATAAATAATTGTATGTATGATAGAACTACACTTTACGTACAAATACATACGTAGCCTATTCTGACGAGATCACGCTGCAGCCACAGAACATTTATAAGCTTCCAGATGTTATTCACGAGGAGGGAATCATGCAGATGGTTCATAAATACTTGGGTGTAATGATAAATCATGTATCTTGGAAAGATAATTGAAAATGTTTGTTAGGAAAAAGCAAAAAAAAAAATATTTTCTTCACCATCTCAGATCTTTTTGATCTTCTGTCTCCTATGTTTTATTGTGTTTTTGGTTTAGTCCAGTGACCTAGTTTTCCCTAGTCTATTTAATTAGTTATGTCATTGACCTGTGCCCTGTTAATTTACTAATTAAGTTCCTTTGTTTTCTTTGTATACTTAAACCCTCAGTTCTCGGTTCTCTGTCCGTTCTCATTAATGTGTGTGTGTTTGTGATTTAAAGTCTGTTTCCTGGAATTATTCCTCATCATGTGAGTTTCTAATAAACCGTGTTGCGTGACACAATACAGGCATTTCTTTTTTGCAATATTGTACTACAAACATGCAACAAATGTTTAAGTTTAAAGATTGTTAGCCAGCCCCTTGAGATGCTTTTTGAATCAACTTACCATCATAATTAATTAAGCCTGTCAAACAATATTATCATGATCCTAATCATGCCCTGCACATAGAGAAATACAGTATATTGTTACCGTCAAATCAGAATCCCGCGATTTAATATACTGAAGCACTCCTTTATGTATCAGTCATAACACTTTATTTTAAGGTGACGTAGTTACACGTTACTACTTAACAGCAAATTATGCACAGTTACAACTAACTAATTACAACTAAGTAAACCTGTTAACACTTTACTTTACAGTGTCCTTGTTACATATGTGACATGTACTTACCATACTAACAGTGAATTATGCATAATTACATCCACCTAACCCTCAACCAAATCCTAATCCTATACACTAACCCATATATACATGTAGTTGCATAAATGGTTAGTTCACCCAAAACGGAAAACGATGTCATTAATGACTCACCCTCATGTCGTCCCAACTTCGGGAACACAGTTTTAAGATATTTTAGATTTAGTCCGAAAGTTTTCTGTCCCTCCATTGAAAATGTACGGTATACTGCCCTTGTCCAGAAAGGAAATAAAGACATCATCAAAATAGTCCATGTGACATCATGGGTTAGTTCGATTTTTTTGAAGCATCGAAAATACATTTTGATCCAAAAATAACAAAAACTACGACTTTATTCAGACTTTATTCAGTTCTGTTGTCAATCCGCGTTCAGTGAGTTCAGTTTTCTGGTGCGCCCGAGCTTCTTTTACAGTCTGAGGGAGACGCACACTGTAAACAAAACAATCTTCGGAAACATGTCTAAGGATTTCGACACAGGGGAAGACTTTTTTTTTGCCCAGGCATATTTATTTGAACCCAAATACAGGGACACACCAGTTAAACGTCATCAGCGTCACTGTGGACTCGTGAACGCGGATTGACAACAGAACCGGAAGACAATACAATGCTGAATAAAGTCGTCGTTTTTGTTATTTTTGCACCAAAATGTATTTTCGATGCTTCAAAACATTCTAACTAACCCAATGATGTCACATGGACTATTTTGATGATGTCTTTATTTCTTTTCTGGACAAGGCTAGTATACCATGCATACATTTTCAATGGAGGGACAGAAAGCTCTCGGACTAAATCTAAAATGTCTTAAACTGTGTTTCGGAAGATGAACGGAGGACTTACGACGACACGGGGGTGAGTCATTAATGACATCATTTTCATTTTTGGGTGAATTAACCCTTTAATATTACTCAGTACTTAAAAATATAATTTCACTGTAACCAAGTCACCTTAAAATAAAATGTAATCCTAAACCCAACTGTGAACTCTATAGTATGTAGGCCTACAAGTAGTTAATTCAAATGACTTCAAATTAATTCAAAAGTGTGACCTCAGTCAGTCCTAAAATTGAATGTGGAACTTAAGAATGTATGTTGAGGGACTTGTTGAGGGACATAAAAAAATGTTATGCAGGAAATAAACAACACATATATATATATATATATATATATATATATATATATATATATATATATATATATGTTGTGCTGTTTCTTTAATGTGCTTTAATATGGGTTTTATATCTATCTATCGCTTCTACAAAAGAGGGCATGGGGATGTTTATTCGCAGCATATCGCACTAAACATCATGGATGTTTGGCAAGTCCATTAACCTATTTTACATTGGCATATTCTCCCCACATTGACATGGGTTTCCTCCGGGTGCTCCGGTTTCCAGTTGAATTAGGGAAAATACATTTCCAAAGAGTGTGAATGTGTTTACATCCATCCAGGATGTTTCCCTGCCTAAAATCCAATAGGCTCCAGCATTCCCGCAACCCTATGACAAGAAGTTTGGAAAATGGATGGATGTGTTTTTAACATGTTTTATTTATTCTTTCATGGCCCCAGACTTTTATGGATCCCTGGAAGACTCTGCATGGCATTAAATGATGATGTTTCAACGTTAATCCATTTAAATGAGCATGCAAAATCACTGAATTTGACTTCTTAGGGAATTACAATATAATCTTCATTGGAAATGTCAAGTGTTGCCATTAAGAATGGCATTTCTCATAGGGAGAGTGTCTTTGATAAACTGAGATGCAGCACAAATGGAAGATAAGCTGTTACTCTGGATCGATCACGTCTTGGCATCCTGACATCCCGCTGAAATTATGCCAGGGAATTATCATGTTTACAGGCTGGGATTTGTTTAATAGGCCATCAACACATTAAGAGAATAAGATCAAATTACATGCCACGCTGCTGTATGATACCAAAACAATATGATTCTAATAAAATGGAAAATGACGGAAAAAAATCGGAAAATCACATTACCATTAGTGGTGACAAAGCAGAAACAACAAACAAAAAAGTCACAAATGTGTCTGTATACGTAGATAAAGCTGCCCGGAGAAACTCCTGCATCATTCTAGTTGTATTTCCCTTGTTTTTGACAAAATCTCATGTCGCTGCACTACTGCCAAAATCCTGATTTATGCCAAGATTAATTGTGAGCAATTTGTCCAGAGATGACAGCAAAAACAGCTGCTATAATCACTGTTCAGTATGAGAGAGCCAGACGGGATGGACATGTGTTGGAAAGAGCCGATGTCATGTTGCTTACAGATCCACATTCTGTCACAGAGAATATGCCCAGTCTCAAATGCTAATACGTGATGATTACATCGACACAGTTTGGACAAAAACTAATATAGAAACAAACTAAATATTCCACAACAATGCCAGACTCCAGAAAAACTAAGCCTTAAGCAAAGCATGCATGTCTCACCAAGAATAATACGCTGGGGTAAAGGCAAAATCGAACAGAACACTCAAAGCGAATCCAGTGTTCATGAGATACAATACAAACCTGTACACTGTGGCAAGGAGGAGGTACGGCCTCTTCAAGATCAGAGAGGAGGAGCATTCATAAAACATGATCATCTAAAAATAAAATCCTCTTTTACCATGACTCCTCACTAATCTGGGCCACTGCTTTGGTTGTTTGTGTCAATACACAACACATGTCATATTTGAACGGCACATCTGGATCTGAGGATCCATTGAGTGTTTGTGGTGTCAGACAACCTTAATTGTGTGTTCTGGGATTGGACAACATTAATAAATGAAGATTGCACAGAGGATGTTTTCGTTCAAGGTTATTTCATGGTTGAATTTTTTTGTTTTTAATTTAAGCTGTATTTTTTTAACGAAATGTGCAAAAAAATTATTTTATAGCACTTATGTTTTAATTATAATTAGTGTTGGGCAATGATCAATCCCATCTAAAATAAAAGTTTGTGTTTACACAATATATGTGTACTGTGTATAATTATATATAAATACACACATATGCATGCATGCATATATTTAAGAAATATTTGCATACTGTATACATTTATATATATAAATAACATTTTTTTTCTTAAATATATACATGCATGTGTGTATTTATATACAAAATAATTATACAGTAGACCAATTAAGAAAGAAAAAAAATACTATTTAGCTATTTATAAAAATAAATATTTTTAATATTTTTATGCTCATAAAGCCTGCATTTATTTGATCAAAAATACAGAAAAAACTATAATATTGTGAAATATTATTACAGTTTAAAAAAACAGTTTTCATACTTTAAAATATAATCTATTTCTGTGGTGCAAAACTGAACTTTAATCAGCCATTACTCTTCAGTCTTCAGTGTGACGTGATCCTTCAGAAATCATTTTAATATGCTGATTTGATACTCAGTTATTATCAATTTTGGAAACAGCTGCTGCAAAAATACATATTTTTGTTTAGCAGGTGATACCTTTTTAAGAATAATTAATAAATAGAAAGTTTAAAAAAGAACAGCAATTATTCAAAATAGAAATCTTATCTAACCATATAAATCTTTACTATCACTTTTGATCAATTTAACACATCCTTGAAAGTATATATAAAAAAAAAAAAACTAAGAAAAAATGACCGACCCCAAACTTTTGAATGGTAGTGTTTGGCTTATATATTGTATAGTGTAGGCTACACTGCAGGCTTGATGAGCATAAGAGACTTAAAAAACACATAAAAAATAGAAATGTTTCCAAACTTTTGACTGATACTGTCTATATCTGTTTTGCAATACCCACACTAAAATAGTTCTACTCATTACACCAGTGGATTAACACAGAGAAGTGTGTGCAGCAGAAGCCACATCTCAAGATCAGGTTCTGCGTGGCTTTACATAATGCCTCTTCAGTTGAGCTACCACGTAAACAACTACTACAACTTCTCAGCATTGGGTTATTAAGTCAAAGCCGGTGTTATAACCATGCATGTTTCATTTGGATTGGAAACACAATCTAGGCATAGCAATGTTCAATCACAATATTTACTTGTAAGAGCCTATATCCTCATATGGTCCCTTGTTTACACCACTAGCCTGCTTGAGTCAGTAGTGAGTCTCCTTTAAGAAAGTGTGTAGTCTCACCTTCCCAACCCTGAGCTGAAAGGTATCAGTCCCATGATTGGGCGGTCAAGGGTAGGGTCTAGCATCACGTGACATTGTTCCAACCCTGGGACGCCATTTTGGAGGAAAGTTTGGAATTTCTGACACATAGGAAGAAAAAAAAGGAGGAGGAGATAACGAAAGAAGTTTGACGTTTAGGAAAACAATCCTCATTCCTCCGAAGGCGAAGAAGAATGAGGGAAAACTGCGGACGTGAGGATTTGTACCGCTTGTGTTGACACTGAGCCCTTGCAAGCTCACGGCTGGGAGGGAGGTGTATATTTGCAGTTTGGGGAGTTTTTTTTTTTTTTTTTTGGAAGCCCTCCTGCAACTGGCGGCGACATATGTTCAGTTTTTCCCCGCAGCCGCGGAGCAGATTGGCGGCGGAGCCTGAATCGCAGCGTCTGTGTGTGTTTTGAATGGAAACGCAGGGCTGTCAGTGGAGTAACGTTAAAGCTCGACTGTCGGGTTAAAGAAGTGCAGCTCGCGCTCGACTCTACAACCAAGCGGCTCGTTTTCATATCAGCCCGAACCGTCCTCATGTTTTTTTACCGGATAAACACTAGAGTTTCATGCCAACTGCGTCTTACTTAACGTTACCCCCCTCTGACACTCTGGACGCACTCGTGTTGGGTGAGGAGCGTTGGTTTTATCAGTGCGTGTTTTGTTCATTTCTGTCGCGAGCTCTGCTGGATTGGTTATCGTGCACGAGCCCAACCGAAACATGCCAGTCAGAAAAAAAGGTGAGATACACTTCGGATATACTTTTACACAATCTGGCACTGGAGCTGGTAAGTCACTTCTTTCAGACTGTAAAATAATAATATAATACGTTTTTGTTTTGTCCAGTCATCAAAACATAGATTTTAAAACTTATAGCAAAGTCATTTACGACTTATTTAGGCTCTATTCAGTCCGTAAGACGGCAATAGCTTACTCTCTCGTGTAATTATGTAATTAATCAAACGTTCTGTCTGCTCTGTATAGATGCACAGAGGGCTCTGTTACTCCTGGAGGAATACCGGTCAAAACTCAGTAACACTGAAGACAGACAACTGAGAAACTCCATCCAGAGAGTCATCGACATCTTCCAGAGTAACCTCTTCCAGGCGCTTATAGGTACTACAATGTGTCATTCAGTACTTCCCTAGTCATAATGAAACTTCTGTGTCATGCCGTCATGTGTCATCTATCTATCTATCTATCTATCTATCTATCTATCTATCTATCTATCTATCTATCTATCTATCTATCTATCTATCTATCTAGATTCTGTCTAGATTCTGTCTAGATTCTGTCTGTCAAAAAGGGGACACAAGACAAGTGACTAAAGTCTGTTTGGAGCCCTGTAGGATATTTTCAGTGTCTGTTTTTCATTTATGAAGGGTTCATATTCAGTGTATGGATGGAGGTTGCTTGCGTCATTTTCCCTCCAAAAGTTTGTGAGAGCTTGTCATTGCACAGATGTGTTGAGTAGTAAAAAGACCATCAGGGCCGTGTGTTACTCGAGCTATACTGTCATTTAATGACTATTGCCCCTTTTCAGAGGAGTGAGAACTTCTGACATGTAGGCGACTATGATATAAGGGTACCTAACACTGTGCTGTGAATGGTAAATACTTTGCAGTGTAACCTATTGTTTAAAGTGTCTTTGGATGTTCTTGTATAAAAAGATCTAATATGCATTCATTTATCTTGCAGTCTGTTTTGAGGAGCCACAAGACAGTGTCTCTTGTGGCTCTTAGTTTTCTCATTTATCTGTTTTTGATAGAGACAGTGCACATCAATCAACAGTCAGACACTGTACATAAGCCAGAGGTAACCCAAGAGGCTAATTTTCATCTGTTGCCCCCTGCCAACTATAATAAAACATGTGTCAATCATTATAATTAGGGAGTGGTGATGGCGCAGTGGATAAGACACATGCCTTTGGTGTGAGAGACCCGGGTTCGAATCCACTGTGAGACACCAATGTGTCCCTGAGCAAGACGCTTAACCCCTAGTTGCTCCAGAGGCGTGCAACCTCTGACATATATAGCAATTGTAAGTCGCGTTGTATAAAAGCGTCAGCTAAAAAAATAAATATAAATGTAAACCAAGTGGTCCCCAAACTTTTTAGACTGGCATACCCCTGGAGGCATTTAAGATCCTTCCTACGTTCTCTCTTCCACTTGTCACACCTTTTCTGGGAAGGGACAATATTTTGCTTTTCATTTTTTTTACCTTTATTAAAACAAAGATTTTCTAAACCTATTAAATGTATGTCATGTTTTATATAACATTCTTAAAATTCCATTCATTTAATAATTAATATAATAAAGCAATGAATTAAAGTAAACCAATAATTCTAATGAAATCAGTTTTAACAGAGGCTACCTTTGCACTGCAGTTGCACCTAGATGTATTTAGTTTAATCCTGCTCAGTGGCATGCATTCAATTTCAATGGTATAAATAATGAGAATGTTTTAAGAAACAAAAAAAAGTTCATTAGAGAAACAAAGTGATACTTTTAAATATCAAACTAAAACTGACAGTAGGTGTCAGTCTTATGTCACTCGACTCGGTTCCGCTCGGCTCGCCTTTGTTTGGTTTTCCACTGTCTAAAAGTTGTACATGTACCTGCTTTCGGCTACTTTTTTAGTATCACCTCCGGCGAGGTTCTGAGCGAGCTAAAATGTGATGTGAAAACAATGCCGACTGCTGATTGGTCAGAGAGAATCGTGACCATTCACTGCGTCATCATTGTAGGCGCCAGACGGAGTATCCAGGAATACCCGTGCCATTTTTAATTAGTTTTGCCAGAGATAGTTTCTAAACTTACTACTATTATTATTATGGCAACTCGGAAGAGGAGGTGCAGACTCTCCTTTGTTTGGTTGCCGATTAGAGGATCCAGCGAGAGCTTGATAGGGCAGCGAGGAATGAAAGTTGTCGCTATGACGACGGGGTACTATTTGTGGCGGTACTGTCTGCAATTGAGAACGGTGCGAAAAGCGAGCCGAGTCGAGCTGAGCTGAGCTGGTACTGGTAATGGAAAAGTGCCATTAAAGATTCATTCATTCATTCATTCATTCAGTCCGTCAGTCAGTCAGTTGAGTCAGTCTGTCAGTCAGTAACGAAGCAAGCGGCTGGCTGTATTTATGAATGGGTCATTGGGTCATTGAATCATTGACTCTCCCGATTCGTTCAAAGCCGCAGATTTGTTCACTGACAAAACACTGCTGTGTGCTTTTCAGAGAGGCACACCAGTTCTGCTGTGGATTTTAGAGCACAACAGAGAAATAGAGCAAACAATACTGTTTAATGTTCAACTGTTGGATAAAATAAATATCACAATCATGTGGATAATCTGAAAAAACAGCATTCTTACTCGTAAAATATGTTATCAACACTAAACTAGAACTCACACAGGGTCTGTTTTTGTGTCGAAGAGAATTTGAGTCTTAAATGGATCTCAATGCACAGTCTGTGTCTATATTTGTTTGTCATGCTAGTAAGTGCTAAAAGCCCACTTTTACAAAGGTACATTGTCGAGAACCGGACCAATGTAATGCGATTTGCTAAGGCAGCAGACTCTGCACGCAACCTAACAGCCAACCCACATGCAATGCTGCTTGTGTGGATGCAGGCAGTTTTGACCCCAAATATGATTTAATTTGATTGGATGTTATGTGTTTTAGCTTTTACGGCACTACCGTTTTCCTGTTTTTACATTAGAGGCGGCATTTTGCCATAGCTTTTTGTTTGCGTACTCCCTCCGTCACCTCAAATACCCTAGTTCAACCACTGTCTTTGGCAAGCCGTTGCAAACTAGGCAAAGAAAGCAACCACGAGGAATGCTGAACAGCCAGTTTGAGTTTCTCCGGGGTTTTGACTGGCCTTGCGCCAGTGTCTTCCTGTGTTTGACCCTTAAGGTGTGGAGGCTTCCTGTATTAACTTAATCTCTTGTTTCCAATTCTTTTGAAAAAAACAAAAAAACAAAAAGCTTGAATGTTTTATTGCTCTAGTTGTTCAACGGAAAGAGTGCTGCTTTAGGCTGGCTTGGTTACTTGTTTAGGTTTGTCTGCTAATATGCTCATTCTTTTTAGTATCATGTCTGGTCAGCTTCCACTTTGTGAATGTATTTTCACTCATGTATGAAAACCCAACTCAGTTAGAGACAGGGGGAACTTTGCAAACATTTTATTTGCACACCACAAGGCACGCAAGATGTAAAAATCTGCTTGTGTTGTCCAGGCTGGAGCACTATGTTCTGTATCTCAGAAAACCGTCTTACTCTAAGCTGCCATGATGAATCGTTGTGCTCAACATTGCTGGATAAGTTCATACATCATACATGTGTAATCATCCTCATGCGTAGCCTCGTTCACGTTCACACAAACACGCACAGAAATCCCTCTACTCGTATATGTCCTGCATGCACACGTGTTCTTCTTAAGAGTGCCGGCCGCTAATGAAAAATGCATTGGAGTGACGGATTCCAATTTGACTTTTCCTCAGATATGTATTCTACAGGACAAACAAAATGTAATCCGTCTGTTGACATGATTACCCTAGTCCTAATCCGTAGGCTGATGATTTACGGCAGTTTCTCTGAGAGAGCAGCGCATGCAGACTCGGTGCATGTCCCTCAATGATTAGAGCCTTAAGATCCCTCTCAGGATGCCAGAGAAGAAGAGTTAACCAGAGCAGGGCAGGTCTCCTTCCACATGCAAAATGTGGGTCACAAGACAGACCAGGTTTACCCTTGACAGAACACACCCTCCTCACGAGTTCCTAGTTAATTGTTTTGAAAATGAGACTCGGAGTAGGGGTAAGATCTAATCACATTACCCAAAGTAGATAATGGACAGGTTTTCTATTCACACACAGAAGAACCTTTTTTTTAAAAAAGCTCTTAGTGCTTCATAAAGAGCTGGAGTGCTGAATCTGATATCACACAGGCAGGCTGATATCTTGTCCTAATCTTTATTCAGACGTCCTGCCTGAAACAGAATATGTAATGGATCAAAATCACTTCCTCAAGTAGGTAGGAAGCATCTCTTAAATCACATCATCATATCACTTGGGCAAGCGTCAAGCTAGCCAAAAAAGCAATAGTATACACTGCTAGTCAATAGTTTTGGATCGGTAAGATTTTTTAATGTTTTAAAAAGAAGTCTCTTCTGCTCGCGAAGGCTGCATTTATTTGATTACAAATCCACCCCCCCCCAAAAAAAAAATAGTATAATAGTAATAGTAAAAGAAAAAAATAGAAATAGTAAATACTATTACAATTTAAAATGTCTGTTTTCTATGTGAATATATAGTAAACTGTAATTTATTACTGTGATCAAAGCTGAATTTACAGCATACTTCAGTCTTCAGTGTCACATGATCCTTCAGAAATTATTATAATATGATTTGATGCTGCTCAAGAAACATTTTTCGTTATTATCATGTTGAAAACAGTTATTTACATTTTTATTTCAGGATTCTTTGATGAATAGATAGTTCAAAAGAACATAATTTATCTGAAATAGAAAACTTTTGTAACATTAAACACTACCTTTCAAAAGTTTGTGGTCGGTACAAATTTTTATTTTATTTTGGGGGAAAGAAATATAATGAAATCAATACTTTTATTCATCAATGATGAATTGAATTGATCAAAAGTTACAGTAAAGACATTTATAGTGTTACAAAAGATTCTATTTAAAGTAAATGCTGTTCTTTTGAACTTTTTTATTCTTCAAAGAATCCTGAAAAAAATGGTACACAACTGTCTTTTTGAGCATCAAATCATCATATTAGAATGATTTCTGAAGGATCATGTGACACAGAAGACTGTTGATGCTGAAAAATGTTGAAAAATAAAAAAATGATGCTGAAAAATCAGCTTTGATCACAGGAATAAATTACACTTTAAAATAAAGTATAAAACTAAACTAAAGTATTTATTTTAAATTGTCATAATATTTAACAATATTACTGCCCCCCCCCCTTTAACTGGTAGTGTATTTTAAAATGGTTTCCCGATGGCAAATTCACACAGGATTTTAAGCCCGATTTGCAAATCGTTGAGCTCGCCGACAGGTCAGGGTGTTATCGTGTGCAAATTGCGGGGGATTAGCGGATGATGAACGCTTCCCAATCTGTTGGTATGAAAGAGACAACAACGCATCAAAGACGCTCGCAGACGCGTCGCCGAGCCCAGAAAAATATCTAGCATGCTAGATATCAAGAGCTGTCGCGCGACTCAGCCTCAGTGATGTCATGAGCTCCAGCCAATCAGAGGAAGGCATGGGTTGAGGTCACCGGGTAAATCTTATTTTTTTTTCTTTTTTTGCATTTTTTTTCTCAGAGCAAATCATCGCGCAAACAGTTTGAAGCACTAGTTTCTGTATGACGTCCATATTCGCGTGTTGTGTTCTTCGCTGGGTATTGACGCACGTGCTGTTTTGCGTCATTTCCGGTTCGTCTTATCTGGTTTGTTACCTCCTGTTGTGGATCAATCGCATTGTTTTGTGTGGTGTGAACAGCTCAACAACTTGAACACTCCTGATTTCACAGAGAGCAAGTCATGTAGTGTGATGAAGTCATGTAGTCTGCTTCCTGATGTGCTTCAATGAAAAACAGTAATATTGTGATTAAAATGAACGTGATTTTTAGGGTTGGGTATCGTTTGAATTTGAACGATTCTGATTCCGATTCCTTGTTTCGATTCCGGTTCCTAACGATTCTCGATTCCGATTCTTTTAAGAGGCAGGGTCAAAAAAGTTTAGCTAACCTTGCTAACCAACGACCTTTCTGAAGGAAATACTCCTTCTGTAAAAATACTCCTTTTGTCAAAAATTTTGCATTTTGCCGAGATTTCGTTATTTTTAGAAAAGTGAAGCCACACTTTGGATCGCCGACGTAAGGTACTCATGTTCGACTCGCGTGGTTATGCTAACACTTCCGGTAGACGCTCGTTGGTGTTGTTCAGCGGTTTCTTCTTCCGCTCGGCGGACTGTGAATATCGAAACTAGGAATCGAAATTTTAACTTTTGAACGATTCCGGGAAAAACGAAAATTTAGTCTCGGTTCCAATCGATACTCGATTCTCGATACCCAACCCTAGTGATTTTTAGTGACAACGTGGTTTGTAGACAAGATGGAATCGTTGGGTGACAGAGTTGTTGTCAGCTCGTGTAGTGAGTTACCTCCTTACCTGTTGTGTGGTGTGAACAGCTCAACAACTTGAACACTCCTGATTTCACAGAGAGCAAGTCATGTAGTGTGTGAACCGCACGGTTCAGCCCTGATATTTTAAAATCATGTTGTGTGAACAAGCCAAGGCATTATGTGGTTTATTGTGGTCTAGTAAATTATTGCAATCTTCAAAGAGAATCACAACTATTTTATTAATTGGCTACAGACAGAAAGCATTAACATAGCATAGTCTGTAATTGAGCCATCAGAAAATGAAGACATGTGTCAGAGGTAAAGGGACCCGGCAGGCTCTGTGAACTGAGGAAACTCTATCCTGTGGCTGCAGAGGTCTGTTAATCGGACGTCAATACAGCACTCTGTTTAAGGGCTGCCTTACCACAGATCTCATTCCGGAGGGAGAAAAGTGAACATGAGACTCCGAGAAACCTGGGAATCGGCTGAGAGTTACACCTCTGTTTTGATATAACAATCATCCACACTAATGGATTATAACAAACTTAAGGCCAGTTACAGATCTTTTGCTTTTTGCATCCTATTATGAATCCACTGCCATTTACATTTTACATTAGCTGTTTTTTTTCTCCAGTCTTTCTTCTGATATTATAAAGATCATGTAAAACAAGACCATTTGTATTATAACAACTGGTACTACTACTAAAATAGGCAGCGATTAAAAGTGTTAGAGCTCCATTTTTATCGTGCACATTACGTTCTCTCAGAGCATAGATGGGGTCACTGAACTGACATGAATAAACAGAAGGCCTCGTAATGACATTGGTATTATAAGGGCAGTATTAACCTCTTACTGATTCTCAAACAATGATTAAAATGGCGTTCCTGACTCAGAAACTCGTGCTCATTAGTAATTTGCTTCTTCAATCAAAACTTCATCAGATGCCACACTGATTTGCCACAGAGACAAGATTAAAGATCTAACTCATAACCTCACTGGTTATTACTTTTTTTTCCCCATCACATGCATGTTTTATCCTGGCTGACCAAAAGCCTAAGTTCAGCCATGTTGTTGACCATACTGTTTAAATCTGCTGGAACAAACAGATTGCTTTGGAGTCAAAGGCCTGATGTTAGAGAGATGCTTTTTAGCACAATTTAAACATCATTGGTTTTCCAGGCGATGTTTGGGTTATTATTAATTATTAACATAAGACGTCTGCGACGCACTGATTGGGATGGGATTGGGATTTCTGTGTCTGGTTGTGGTCTGTGGGGATTACAGAAGGTAATGTGCTCTGGATATTTGCGTCACAAAACTCATTCAAATGAACAATTTATATATGCGATTATAATTAATTATTACGTTATGTACTTAACTCAACCCGAGCTAAAACTAACACTTACACCCTACTATTCTGTATCAAGTATTTACATGTACTGTGCTGGACTAACTGGGCACTGGTCACTCTCCTCATTTGTAAGTCGCTTTAGATAAAAGCGTCTGCTAAATGATTAAATGTAAATGTACTTTATTGAGGGG
Source organism: Pimephales promelas (assembly GCF_988280905.1). Lineage (NCBI taxonomy): Eukaryota > Metazoa > Chordata > Actinopteri > Cypriniformes > Leuciscidae > Pimephales > Pimephales promelas. The sequence goes on along the minus strand of NC_142773.1, from coordinate 12,859,720 downwards.
AGAAATTAATTAAGATGACGATCATATCTCACACTGCTGCTCCAGTGGCCTTTTTTTGAGCAGTTTGCATTGGGATTCCTGCAGTACGCAAGCCAGTAACTGTTATTTTACTCAGAACGTTGGCAAAAAGGTCAAAAGCGCAATGACAAATGTTATTGTAATCTTCGTGAAGATAAAAATAAATTAGCAAAAAAATCATACACCGCAATCTCAGACACTCATATCTAGATTTCTCACAGATTTTCCCCAGGAGTCAGTTGATAGTTTGCTCTATAGTTTTTACAGAGGTTGTTTGGAGAAAACACGATTCGATTTCAGGGTTAAATTCGCAAAGTGTGTATGAGAAATACAAATTTACCTCAAGGAAAAGTAGTTTAATCTAAAAATCACTTTTGGCTGTTGGTCCATAGCTTCCCTTCTGTAATTACTATTAGGAGATTATTTGAGGCAAATTCAAGGCAAACCTTGGCAAAGTGTAAACGCATCTGCTTGTTTAGGCTAGTCTAATATTGGCATACTTAAATTTGGGAGACCCACAATCCACATGTAAGAGAGCTGCCATGGATGGAGCTAACACAACTCAAACACTATTTTACTACTATTAAAAAAAAATATATATATATATACTTCAAATATACTTGTTCATCATAACTGTACATGATTGATTTGCTTGGAAATTGAGGGTTTTTAACCATCTGCTTCCCGATGTGCTTCAATGAGATTTACATATACATTTGTGAAATATTTTGCTCAGATATTGCAGCTGACTCAGCTGGAGTGCTGTGTAAATGCACACTCTTATGTAATGCATTTTTAATTTGTTTGATGCATGATGATTCAGCACTTGAAAAATCGTTAGGTCCTTTGATTTATGTGTCCCAGATTGTTTTCAGTAAGATAGCATAGTTTGTTCTAGTCTCACCCCCACTAACTTTTGGACTGGTCGGTTGCCAATCTGAAGCTGCACTTGGCTCAACCGAACCTACTTGACGCTCGAGAATAAACCTCTTGCAACCTAATTAGCTGCGCAGTACTTGTAGCCTTGTCCGCCCAAATTAATTATAAATAAGCATAAAAAACTAGTAGACGATTTGAAGTATATAACATTTTTGACTTAATTATTTTGCACTGAAATGACACACGGATCTGTCAGCTCTGACAGCGTTTCATCATGTGCCACTGCCTGATATTATAGCTAGCCTATGATTTCAGAAAATAGTACTATGTCAACTAGTGAGATCAGCACAAGAACTGTTGAGGAATATGCAACATATTTAGACTATTTTTTTTCATATGTTATAATAACTGACTGACATTTCAGCCACTCTGTGCATGTCCTCGCACAGAGTGAGGCTGAACATAGGAGCTCAGCTTCGCGGCTGAGACACGAATAGACTATTAGTTGTTCACTTTTAAAAAAAACCTTTGCTGATAATTTACTCACCCCCATGTCATCCAAGATATCTATGTCATTCTTTCTTCATTTGAAAGGAAATTAAGGTTTTTGATGAAAACATTCCAGGATTTTTCTCCATATAATGGTAACCAAACGGTTCAATGGGAACCAAACGGTTCCAAAAGACAGTTTCAGTGCAAACTGCAAACTGTTCAAAGGGCCTTAAACGATTTCAGACGATGACTAAGGTTCTTATCAAAGGAAATGATCGCTCATTAAAAAAAAAAAATTACAAAATTTAAGTTTTATAAGCTCAAATGTTCGCCTTGCTCTGTTCTGTGACGCACGTTCGTGACTCCTGTTTGAACTCCTTCTTTAAAATGAACAAAACTTTTTGTCATTTGGTTCATTCAGTTGACTCGGGAAAAGATTTGTTCATTTTGATGAACGAGTTCGAATAGGAGAGTCACGAACCTACATCACACCCTAAACCTAACCCTAACAGGTGACCATTTGGGCTTATAAAACTTTTTTTTTTTTAAATGAGCGATCGTTTCATTTCATAAGACCCTTTTTCATCGTCTTAAATATTTTAAAGCCCTTTGAACAGTTTGCAGTTTGCACTGAAACTGAAGTCTTTTGGACCTTGAACCATTTGGTTTCCATTGAAGTGCATTATATGGAGAAAAATCCTGGAATGTTTTCATCAAAAACCTTCATTTATTTTCGACTGAAGAAAGAATGACATGCATATATTGGATGACATGGGGGTGAGTAAATTATCAGCAAAAGTTTTTTTTAAAAGTGATCTACTCCTTTAAAACTTTTACTCTTAAACACAAAAGGCACGTTCACTATAATAATAATTAAAAAAAAATCATATTTATTAAACAAACCAGATGAAGACGAGAGCAGCAACGAAATACGAGTGCATAACCTAAAAATAAAGCATTGGCTCAAAACAAATACAAACAGTGGGGACAGTGCAATTGCGCATTAGGCTTAGGCATTGGGTTGGGCCAATCCAAAAAAAGGGAAAACAAGGGCAGTGTTCTAAAGACAGACTGCTACCTGTGAAACAGGGGTACTCTGAAAACACCCTCATTAGCAATTAGTCCTTTCCCCCTGATGAAATTAACATGGCAAAAAATCGACCAATCATAATTTTGGTCGAGCCAGAACATATTGACCAATAAATCGACTAGTCGACTGGGAGATTACAGCCTTAGAAATAAACTTTTGGAAGAGTCAAAGTTGTAGTTGTGTGGCTGTCAACAGAGAGACAGAAATCTCTCAGATTTAATAAAAAAGATCTTCATTTGTGTTCAAGAGATGAATGGAAAATCTTGTGTGTTTGGAACGACATGAGGGCGAGTAATTAATGACAGAATTTTTAGGTGCAATATCCCTTTAAAGAGTTGTCACATAACCTGCTTTCAGATGTCACTACATGTGTTAAACAAGACATGCTTTGGAATAATGTCAGTCAGTAGCTAAGTTTTCATCCAAAGTAGCAAATTTAACTTTGTGAATAAAGCATTTGTTTCCATTCCATTTGTTCAAGAGAATCATCAAACTGGCAAAAACTGGCAGTTGTGTATGGAAGTTGTTGCAATCGGGGAAGCCACTGTGGCTATTTTTTTTTCCTACATCATAATGACTTGCGTCTCAGAGCGCACACAAAGTGCAATAAACGCTGTCATCACGTAATCTCGAGTTCTCTTACGAGAGGTTCTCTCGTATTGCGTAAGCTAGCTTACGCTACGGGAAAGATTCATCTTTGCTGAGAAGTTGAAGCCAAAAAATTATTCCATAATTTTGTAATCATTGTCAACGCAGTCTCTTCTGAGGCAGACCATGAGCGGGCTAGCTAGCGGCTCATTGGTTCGCTTAGAGAGAATGCACGAACCTATGGGAGAGCGGCGCTGAGTCCGCGGCCAATGAGCGGACGGCGCTCGCTTACTGCGTCACAGCCCGCCAAAAGGGGCGTGGCTACAGTGTATAAAGGTCGCTCTCCCAGCTCGTTCGTTGATTCTGTTCATTTCAGCGAGCTACACGCATCCGCTGTCCTGGGAAGAAGCCGCCGTCGTTGAGAAGGCACCGTCTAGCGAGCTCCGGAGTCTGAGGAAGCCGGCCGTCTGCCACCTTCAGCCGCCCAGCAAGCTAGCGCCATCCGACGCGTATCCTTTTTACTATTCCATATTCCTAAAAGAGCCGAGCGTCTTTTTCAAGATGCCTCGTATTTCCTGCGGCTCATGCCGCTCTTCACTCGAGGAAGGAGACCGCTTCTGCGTTCTCTGTTTCGGAGTGGAACACGCAGAGCTCGCCCTCGCCAACGGAGGATGCGACCACTGCGAGGACCTGCCTCCGTCTTCCCTGCGGGCTCGACTACAGGCAGTCAGAACCGCTCCCGCGCCGCCTCTCACTTCGCCGCGGAAGAAGAAACGCCGCTCCCAGAGGCCGCCGGAGCCCCCTGCGGATCCATGTGGGCCGCCGCCGCCGCCCACCGACCGCTCTCCCTCTCCGCCCCTGCCGGACTTACAGTTGCCGCCGTATGGCCGCTCTGTCGCCTCCGACGACACCGCGGATGAGAAGGACTCTTGTTCGCTGCACCCTTCTGACAGCGAGGATTGGTCGTCGATCGGCTCATCGACGAGAGAGTCTGCGGGGACCCGCGCCGGCATCGAGGAGGGACTTTCGCGCCTCCTTTCGCAGGCCATCTACCGCCTGGGTCTCGAGTGGTCTCCTCCCCCAGAGCAACCACCGAACCGGCGCCCGGCCCCCGCCTGCAGCCGGGCTGCACCATTCCTGCCTGAGCTTCACTTCGAGCTCACTAAATCCTGGAATGCCCCTCTTTCGGCTCTTATCCGCTCCGAGGGGTCCGCTTCGCTCAGTGGACGGAGCCGCCGAGATGAGTTATACTGCCATGCTGCCCGCGCCTTTGACGCCGCCGAACAGGCCGCCTCAGCGCTGCATTCCATCCAGGTGCTCCAGAGCGACATCTCGTGCGAGATGGCGAACAGCGGTAGGAACCCGCCCATCCTTTCGGATCTGAGAAGCGCGACGGATCTTTCCCTTCGCGCCACTAAAGCCGCCGCACAAGCCTTGGGAAAATGCATGGCCGCCCTCGTTGTCACTGAGAGACACTTGTGGCTCACGCTCACCGATATGGGAGATTCAGAACGCGCCCTGTTCCTCAACGCGCCTATATCTCCTACCGGGCTCTTCGGATCTGCCGTCACGGGCATCGTTGACCGCTTCTCCGAGGTACAGAAAGCGACTCAGGCCATGAATCTGTTCTTGCCCCGCCGCTCTAGTTCTTCGACAGGCCGCTCTCACGAGCCTCCTGCCAGAACCCCACAACAGCGCCCGCCTCAGCAAGCTCAGCAGCGCCTGCCTCAGCAAGCTCAGCAGCCCCAGCATAGACAGGGCGGCCGCCCTCGCTCTCGCTCAGACAGCCGCCGCAGACAGCCTCCTCCAGGGGGCCTCGACCCAAGATCGCGCTGAGGCCCGATCAACTGAAGTCTGCCTAGCACAGCTGAGAAAAGGACGGCTTTCTCCCGCTGCGGCCGGATCGCCGTAAAAGCTTCGCCCACTGTTAGTCCCCGTTTCACCGCTGACTGCAGTAGTGTTTACCGCCACAAACAAGCCGGTTTCCCTGCCCGCTTGCGAGCGTCTAAATGCCGTTTTCACGGCTACCCAGAGAGTTCACAAAAAGAGCATAAAAGCCTCAAGTGTAATAAATGTGCCCACAAGCATGTGCTCACGTACACACACAAGCACCTTATGCCCAGGGTCTCACAGAGCCCATTCTCACGGAGCGAGCACTTCCGCTCCAGTAGCAGAGAACATAAGCACGCCCACGAGCCCGTGCGCGTGTCCCCCCTCTGCCCGCTCTGTCACACGGCCCATAAAACTCCTCTCTGAGTGTAAGTCCCGTTGCCACCCACATTATAAGCGTGCCCACACACAGTGTCCAGCCCGCGATGTGCAGCAATCAGGGCGAAATATCCATTCAACCGCTTACGAAGCGTGGGAAGCCATCCCCGGCATCTCCCCGTGGGTTTTTAGCATAATAAAGAATGGTTATCGATTACAGTTTCGTCGCCGCCCGCCACGCTCGCGGCTCGAATCCACTGTCAGCTGCCCGCTATGAACACGCTTCGCTTAGAAATAGCCAAGCTACTGCAGAAGGGCGCTATAGAGAGAGTCCCACCATCTATGACCGAGTCGGGGTTTTTACGGCCGTTATTTTCTGGTTCCCTAGAAAGACGGCGGCCTCAGGCCGATCTTAGATCTCAGGGCTTTGAACAAAGCGCTCATTAGAGACCGTTCAAAATGCTCACAGTCAGGAAACTCCTCGCGCACGTCCGCCAGGGGGACTGGTTCATCTCTCTAGACCTGAAAGACGCATATTTTCAGATCCAGATAAGCCCTCATCACAGGCCATTCCTACGTTTCGCCTTCGAGGGCCAAGTTTACCAGTATGCCGTTCTCCCGTTCGGCCTATCCTTAGCACCCCGTACGTTCACGAAGTGCATGGATACAGCGCTCGCTCCCCTGCGAAGTCAGGGGCTGCGCATACTGAATTATCTGGACGACTGGCTGATTCTAGCAGATTCCCAGACGGAGCTTCTGTCGCACCGCACAGTTCTCCTCAACCATCTGGAAGCGCTGGGACTCTCTGTCAACTGGACAAAGAGCTCTCTCCAGCCCAGTCAAACTATTTCGTTCCTCGGAATAGATTTGAACTCTATCACGATGACGGCTCGCTTATCCACACAGCGCGCGCGCCGTGTTCAGCGCCTAGCCGCCTCGTTTCAGATGGGTACCCTTACATCCCTGAAATCGCTTCAGAGGATGCTGGGTCATATGGCTTCAGCCTCCGCTGTGCTACAGCTGGGTCTTCTGCACATGCGCCCCCTTCAATTCTGGTTAAAGAGCCGCGTATCCCACCGCGAGTGGACGACGGGCCGCCAGATGATCAGGATTACTCAGACTTGTATCACTGCACTGCAGCCATGGGCAGCAAGCGAGTGGTTTCAGAGGGGCGTTACCATGGGAACATTCTCTCGCCGGAAAGTCATCTCGACAGACGCATCCAACTCGGGTTGGGGAGCGTTTTGCGAGGGCTCACCGGCCGCCGGCCAGTGGTCGAGCCACGAGAGTTCCTTACACATAAACTGTCTGGAAATGATCGCGGTCGAGAACGCGCTGCTGTGCTTCCTCCCGCGCATAAACGGTCACCACGTCCTGATTCGCTCCGACAATATGGCCGTGGTATCATACATCAACCGTCAGGGCGGCGTCAGATCCAAGAATCTCTTTCATCTGACACGCCGCATCCTATTGTGGTCCCAGAGTCACCTGCTATCGCTCAGAGCGACGCACGTGCCGGGCCATCTGAACGACGGTCCAGACAGGCTGTCCAGGAACCTGGTCTCCCCCGGAGAATGGTCCCTGCACACTCAAACAGTCCAAACACTGTGGCGCCTATTCGGCAGAGCGGAGATAGATCTTTCGCGTCAGAAGAGAACTCTCACTGCCCAATATTCTTTTCAAAGAGCGAGGACGCGCTAGCCCAGGATTGGTCCCGCCGCCCGCTCTATGCTTTTCCCCCGATTTCTCTGCTACCGCAGGTCATTCAGAGAATCAGGGACTCACGCCACTCGGTGCTCCTCATAGCCCCGCGCTGGGAGAATCAGATTTGGTTCCCGGAGCTAACGCGGCTGTCACAGACAGCCCCGTGGCCCATTCCAATCAGAGCAGATCTCCTCACTCAAGCCCGCGGCTCGATCTGGCATCCCCATCCACAGCGCTGGGCGCTTCATGCATGGGTGACCAACGACTACGCGTCGAATTGCCAGAAGGGGTTTTGAACACGATCAAACACGCCAGAGCGGATTCTACCAGAAAGCTCTATGCTGCAAAATGGTCTGTGTTCTCCAAATGGTGCACCGACAAGAATTTGGACCCACGGACGTGCGAGGTTTCGTCTTTGCTAGTGTTCCTTCAGGAGATGCTGGATAAGGGCAGGTCCCCATCCACTCTTAAGGTTTACGTGGCAGCCGTCGCGGCGTTCGCTGAACCCCGGCGCGCACAGTCTCTGGGCAAAGACGAGCTAATCATCCGCTTCCTCAGGGGAGCCAGAAGGATGAACCCCCCTCGCCCCCCCCCTACGGTGCCGGTCTGGGATCTTTCTATAGTTCTAGAAGCTCTGAAAGCCCCACCGTTTGAACCACTTGAGTCCGTGGAGCTAAAATACCTCTCGTTAAAAACCGTTCTTCTGACGGCTCTCGCCTCAGTAAAACGTGTGGGGGACATTCACGCGCTGTCTTCGAGCGCCGCGTGCCTAGAGTTTGGACCGAGTGACTCCATAGTCATTCTAAAGCCTAGACACGGTTATGTTCCAAAAGCGATTGGTACCCCTTTCAGGGCGCAAGTGATCTCTCTATCGGCGCTGCCTGCATCCGATAGCGAACGTGACGCTGACCGCCTCTGCCCGGTTCGGGCTATCAGAGTGTACACTACACGCGTTGCCGCGTTCAGACGCTCGGAGCAGCTGTTTGTGTCGTTCGGTGGCCGCACCAAGGGACTAGCCGCCTCGAAACAGACCCTATCCAGGTGGATAGTAGACGCGATTGCCTCTGCTTATGCCGCTAAAGACCTGCCTGCCCTCTGGGCATCAGGGCTCATTCCACCAGAGGCATGGCCTCATCGTGGGCATGGTCCTGCGGGATTTCCATCCACGACATTTGTGTGGCTGCGGGATGGGCCTCCCCCTCCACCTTTGTCAGATTTTACAACTTGGAAGTTCCAGCCTTACAGGCTAAAATTCTGGCGGTCTAGTACTCACAGCCCTCCTATAGAAGCCGCACTATCGGGAGTTCCATCACAACCGGCTCACCCCTTGTGTTCCCCTATGTGCTTATGCATTAGCCTTCACATCACGGCCCGCCTTCGCCGGCCGCCTTGGGCGTTTTTGCACTAGATAGTAACGGCCGCTATGCTGGCCGCCGTATTATCTTCATCCACTTATAGATTCCCCCGGTGTTCCCCTGGGATGCTTAGTGGTTACTTAGTGCGCACGGCGTTGACCAGGTGTTCCCGTAGCGTAAGCTAGCTTACGCAATACGAGAGAACCTCTCGTAAGAGAACGAATCGGTTACCTAACGTAACCTCGGTTCTCTCTAGATGAGGGAACGAGTATTGCGTTCCCGGCCGTGCTTGCGCCACTAGCGTTTCGCTTCATGCTACAGAATCAACGAACGAGCTGGGAGAGCGACCTTTATACACTGTAGCCACGCCCCTTTTGGCGGGCTGTGACGCAGTAAGCGAGCGCCGTCCGCTCATTGGCCGCGGACTCAGCGCCGCTCTCCCATAGGTTCGTGCATTCTCTCTGAGCGAACCAATGAGCCGCTAGCTAGCCCGCTCATGGTCTGCCTCAGAAGAGACTGCGTTGACAATGATTACAAAATTATGGAATAATTTTTTGGCTTCAACTTCTCAGCAAAGATGAATCTTTCCCGTAGCGTAAGCTAGCTTACGCAATACTCGTTCCCTCATCTAGAGAGAACCGAGGTTACGTTAGGTAACCGATTCGTTTGTATGCCTAAGCTGAGGTTTGAAAAGGCACACTTCTGACACTTTCCAGACACTTCTGGGAGGACATTATACCAAATCATTCTGATGACAGACATTGGCTCAGGCATGTCAAAATGATCAAACCAACATTTGAGATGCTGTGCTAGTGCAAAATTTTTTGAATTTATGCACTTATTGGCGTTTACATGCAGCGATTTATTACTTTTTTATGCAATATCCCAAAATGTGCATAAAATAGGTGGATGGAAACATAAATAATATAGCACAGTGACATGCATACAAAAATGTCAGTTTCTTAATGTTAGGTGTCTCAATTTCCAGAACATCTGATAAGTGATCACTTTAAAGAGCATATTGCAGGTAAAAAAAAAAATCTAAAATAATAGATAACCTTGTATGAAAATACCATATGAAAAGTTAATGCGGGATTTAAAATGTTTTAAAACAACATAAGGACACTAATTTAGTAGATAAAGTGAGCGTTTCTGGGACTGCTCGTAAAAACGGCGCTTTTTTTTCAACATCGCGTCATTTTACGTCACATTAGGGTGCCTCAGCCTCGGCTCAGTGCAGAGTAGGCTGGTATTCAGTGAGAGCGGTCGTCAGTAAGTGTGCTTTCGTTAGTTTTTGTATTTTAATTTATCATCGTCATGGTAAATTATTGTGTTTGTGGAGGTTGCAAAAACTCCTGCCTGTCAGATTTCACAAGTTTCCATTACAAGAAAAGGGACGGTGCTATTGCCTATAGATAGACCATTTTGCAAGATGTAAACAACACTGGTCCAGAAACACTTCCTGTTTCAGTTTGTAACTGTTTTCTTTATTTCACATGTAAAGAAAACATCTTAAAGATGTTGTTTAACTTTTTGATTTAGTTTTACATGTTCTGTTGGTTGTATTTTATCCCAGCTTTTATGTAGTTTTAAAAAACTGAAACAGGAAGTGCTTCTGGACCAGTGTTGTTTACATCTTGCACAATGGTCTATATCTTTCGTTCCTGGTGCGGTTTGAGCAGGTGAACAGATGGGATTTCTTCGGAAAACGCGGTCGTATGTAGCGTTCACTTCAGATCAAATGATTATCATTCCGGCGATATGATGGAGTTCAACATGGGATGCCGAAGCAAGAATATTGATCGTCGAATACTATACCAATGGCATCAAGTAGTGTGATATAAGTAGTCATGCCCTAAATAGAGGCAACTTGTAATTGAAAAACAAAATTGGTTGTTTAAATACTCAATTATTTAATTTTCTCTTTATGTTATAACCCAGGTGAAAAATATGTATTAAGATTGTACCCGAGTATGTTTTTAGTATAATAGAAAAATACTCAAGTATAGTTTTTATACATTTAATAGTATATAAATCTACCCTAAACATACTAATGTCTGCTGGCCTGTTATAGGATCATAATAATCTGTACAATATTGGGAGCACAGTGTATATCTTTAGCGAACGTGTATACTATAAGCACGTCTCTCACCAAAAGACACATGTCCTGTTATCCTCTGGTTCTCCTCACATCACAACTCAATTTGTCTCTGACCGTTCTGTCTAACATTATCCTGGCCTGTCCCTGCTCTCTTGGCAGCATAGCAGGCTCATAAATTTATGGCTTGGTCCTATAATATGTGTATTTCCTGAGTGTCCGAAATGTCATTGCGATCCCTTGTTTTCCTGTTGTTTGAATCGACCGCTCCCCCCCCCGTTACGTCACGCCCACCACGCCCCTTTTCAGACGTGGAAGTAAAATTTTCTCACAAAAACGGCTCCAGAAGCTTCTGTAGTATATTTTAAAGAAAATCTAGTTCCTACATTTATTTTTCTATGCATTGACTCGTTGGGTCCTCTAACCTGCAATATGCCCTTTATTGGTTTTTCATAATTCCCCTCCCAAAAAGTTATATTTTTTAGAAAGTGAAATGAATGCCATTGCATTTCACCTGAATAACTTTAGCGTTTCGGTTTGCGTAAATAGATTCAGTATTTGTTTTTCTTTCTTTTGTTTTATTTTGAGAGTAGTTGCATGACTGAGAGGTCAGTCAGATGTTAAATGGTAGGATACTGTGACAGCTTCCAGCTTCTCTAACGCTTACAAGGCCTTTGACAAGTCAAAGAACAGCGATTAATCTCACAAAATAAATCCTGGATTAGACACTTTCATGTCTGGTGGAACAAAGCTTTTCTTTTTGACTAGCCTTAATACAGGCACCAAAGACACCTTTCAGATCTAGATATTAAGAAATGCTAAATTATTAATGGTCATAGCAGGACAAATGATCATTCTACTACGTTATTTGGAGCTCAGTTACAAGCCAATAGTTTTTTAAAGGGGCTGTGAAGTTACTGGACTCTTCAGATTTCTTCAGGGAAACCAGAGATGAGGGAATCACCCCCACCAGCTGCGTGCATTATAAAAATATTTATTCTCATTTCTGTGAAGCTCCATGTGATCCAGCATGTATTTTCAGCCATGTTACCCAATATCTTCCATGCATAGAAGACCTGTAACCCTCTGCTATTTTCTCTCTCAGCTGTGTGTCGACCAGCATTGCCAACCACTGCACAGCACGGCATTCTCTCGAACAGTCATTTCCTTTCTGCTTGTGGAAGGGACTAGTTCCCTAATTTTTAAACTGCATATTTGCCTTTTGCATGTGTGAACAATTTCTGTTGGTTTGAATGTCACAGTGTATGAACTTCTTATCTTATCTGTCACATTTATACATACATATGCCCTGTTTACTCACGACTGGGTGGTGGCTTTCAAATAAGTGCAAGACATTTTCATAAGAAGTTCATCTGTTGTTTTTGTTGAGGCCATGCGTGCTGACCCTTGTATCATTATGATTGTAACCTGATAAATGTTGTAACAGCTGTGAATGACCTTTAGATCTCCCATGCCCTCCAGCTTCAGTCAACACTCTTGTTTGTAATCTTTAAATTGTTGTTCACTCTAGGATGTGTATTTATAGATGCATGCCATTAGCCACCACATCACTTCAGAGACTCTGATCAGTTATGAACAAGGTTTTAAAGCTGCACAATTAGTGTGTTCTTGAATGACCTTTAAAAAAAGTAAAAAAGGTATACTTAAAGGGATAGTTCATTCAAAAATGAAAATTGTGTCAGTATTAATTACTCACCCTCATGTTGTTCCAACCTGTAAGACTTTCGTTAAGAACACAAAGATATTAAGATATTTTTGATTAAATCTGAGAGCTGTTTCCCTCCTCACTTGTTCTATTGTAATTGAAACCTGCCTGCCCAGAAATGTAATAAAAACATCATTAAAATAGTCCAAGTGACTACAGTGGCTCAACCTTAAGTTTATCAAGTGACGAGAATACTTTTGTGCGCAAAACAAACAAACAAAAATAACGACTTTATTACAACTGTTCTTCTTCTACTGTAAGCGTTGTGAATTCGTTTCGCGTACCTACTCCGAAGTGATGAAAAATAAAATAAAAACTCTGTTTCAAATTTGTAGACAAAACAAGTAGTTTGTTCAGGCATGGTTTTGTAGGGATTTACAAACCTGCACACATATATTCAAATGCACATAACTATAGAATCAATTCTTAATGCGCATGTGAACGTCATCAGCGTTTATCACAGGTTCTCGTTTAATGTCTGTTTAGAGATTTTCAGATACATTTTTACCTTACAGTTACTGTAAATCCGGCCTCTAGTTCATATACGCCAGAGGAGAACTGGTGCTCGACTGAGCCTCGGTTCTCCCAAGGTTTTTTTTTCTCCTTTGGGTCACCTGATGGAGTTTTAGGACATCATTAAAGTCAGCATGAAATCAAATTTGACAAATCTTCTTTTTATATGTAATACTGTAGTGTTTATTATAAATGATTTATCTGTTCACTTCATTATTTTTTAAAAATTCATATAGCCTTATAATCTTTAATCAAAGACATTACCCTTCCCTACCCCATCGAAACAACCTCTCTTCTATTTCGGTCACGTGGAATGGCGAAAGGGTGCGGCCATATCCGATGAGGGTGTGGCTATCGATGATCCGCCTAACAGAGAATCGCATTCAAATCTGCCTCCATTTTGTATGCAACGTCCAACCTCCAATGATCCAATCAATTCCCGAAGGACGAAATCAAACCCTGCCCTACATGTTTTTCTAATTTCAGAAGCCGTTTCACTTGGATCTACGTCACGACAAGGAAAAAATGACTATCAACTTCCGTTTCACGCCGACTTTTCGGTTCCTTGCCACTGTTACCTTTGGCTTAATCAGTTGGGGATATTCAAATTAATTAACCAATCGTTAATACCATTGATCAGCTCTACCAAACGTGGATGTTTTTCCACTAAGAAACGAACATTGTGTCTTGATAATGTCTTGATTGATACTGTGAAGCTGCTTTGATTCAATCTATATTGTGAAAAGCGTTATATAAATATGCTTGACTTGACTTGGCTTGACTGGGCCTCAGAGCAGCGCTACGTCAGAACGTAGGCTCACTATTGGCCAATGTTGGTCACGAGTGTCATGCTGGCCAATAGAGAGAAAGCTCTTAGATTTCTTAAAAACAATCTTCATTTTTGGATGAACTTTAAGTCACAATTAAAATGTAGGAATGACATTTTGAACACAAATTAAGGCATTTTATAGTTGTCAAAGGTTAGAAAAACACATTATGAACTATGACCTTTGTGAATTATAGGGGACCTGAAATCATGCAGTCGCCCTGTTGGTTAGAATTAATAGCAGAAATTACTTTTTTGATATGAAATGATCTATGCAGTGGATACATGTATGGCATAAGTGTCTACAGTAAATAGTTTGTGGGGCCCTGTGTCTTGCTTTTCCTTTTTAGTAAGCTCTCTCAGGTATGACATTACAGAAAAATGTCCTGTTACAAATGTTTTCTCTTTTAACAGATATCCAGGAATTTTACGAAGTGACCTTATTGGATAATCAGAGATGTGGGGAATCGGTGAAAGTGCCCGATGTGATGCCCCCAATGAACCTGTGGGATTTCTCCAGCATTCAAAGCACAACGGTGACTTCAGACACCCTGCCCAGCCTTAGCACCAGCATAGAGGTAAGAGTGCTCCAATTTCTAATTATCTGAATTAGATTAGCGAATAGAGCTCAGAAGTGTCTGGTCTGATTTTTAGGGTCAATTTAATGCCATTTAAGACTTTGCATTTCAGCTAACACATTTCTAGCATCTCACAAACATCTCACAGTGTAAAAACATTGATGTTTTTAAAGAAAATGTCATACAGCTTGTTTTTCATTAAACAAGCCATGCTACAACATGGTCGTTTAATTAGATAGCGTTTAGATTACTAAGCACCAACCAAACATGACATGATTGACATGTTAATTGGGATTAGATGGTAGTCTTACATATTAAATGAAAGGACGCTGTGTGGTTGCTGTCATTTGGGCTTTTTTTGTTCTTACACTTCATTTGTCATTGTTCTGGGGTGCGTTTCTCAAAAGCAACTATGGGAAACAGCGTTCAGCAGAGCTTGCGACCATAGTTGGCTGATGATGCTTTGGGAAAACGCACCCCTGAACGGGAAAGGAAATGTTTCCCCTACATGAAACACGTGTGCTTTTGCTGTTACACACTCTTATGTAATCATCAGTCAGTCATTCTGGGAATCTGACATCCTGCTTTGCATGTTACCACCGAAGTCATTTTTGGTGGAATTCACTGTAATCCGTGTTAAAGATTCTACTGGAAATCATTCGCTGAATGACTCCTCACACTGTGGTAAAAGACACTGTCCTCCTGGATTCAGGGGGAGTTTTTCGGTCTCAGTAGCTGCGCGTGATGCTACTGAAAACAAATATGACAATCTTTACGCTCCACGGCTCTAACTGCAGTCTCTGTGCTTGCTGTTTGTGAGCTTGAATACTTTAGTAGCAAATGTTCTCTTTCTCTGAGAGGAGGAACAGAATAATGTACTTGTGCAGAATATCCTGAAAGAAAGCAATGTTCAATCACTAAATGACCTCTTAAAAGTGCAACAACATAGATAAGTTGTCACAGATTTTTTTCAGTATCCTTTTTAAGGATCTAAACTGAACAAGCAGTGTAAATTCATACATTTTTTGAGTTTAGGAGTAGATATGCAGATACCTTCAGACTTTTGCTGCTTAATGTTTGCTTGTGTGTCAGGAAAAATGATTTCAGCTCTGGTCATTTCTAACCACACTTTTGAGAAAAAATTGGACAGGAAAAGAGAACACAACAATTGTCTCTTCCAGTCAGTTTTATTCCTCTTTCAGTTAAATATATCAAAGGTTCACAATGCATAGTACTAGAGGTCGACCGATATATCGGCAGATGTTTGGCATTTTTAGAATATCGGCATCGGCCGATAAGTTTTTCTGCGGGACCTTTATTTTGAGGGTGCTGCAGACTTTTGTTTTGATGGCCGGTGCTGAGAACACCAGCAACTGAGAAGAGAACACGCCTGATCAGTGATCACACAGCGCTCACTCACATTCTCAGTCTTCTTCTTTAGTTTACACAATCTCTGTCAATCATATCTACAGTGACGGGAATAACGGCGTTATAAATAACGCTGTTACTAACGGCATTACTTTTCCAGTAACGAGTAATCTAATTGATTACTCTTCTCCTCTTAATAACACCGTTACCGTTACTGCCAAAAAATGCGGCGCGTTACTATAACTGATGAAGCTGTTTTTTTTATCAGACCAACTAGATCTCTGAGCGAGAGGCAAATACTTTTTTTACTGTTCTTTCTTGGTTAGTGGGCAAGAGCACGAGACAAGCTCATAAATGCTGATGATTGGCTGAGATAGAGTAAAATGTCATTGTAAGCCAATCAGAAGTAGAGTTGGGCGGGTGTTCGAAAGCACGCATAGTAGTGATGGGCATTCGGCTCTTTTGACTCAGCTCACTGAAAAGAGACGGCTCTTTTGACTCACAAACAGCTCTTTAAATGACTTTGACTATAATATTTCAATTTTTGTTAGATTATTATTTAATTTCAATAGGCTAAATTTGTAAAAATAGAGTCGGCTCTTCAGATATCCGAGCCAGCTCCCGACGTTCACCTAAAAGAGTCAGCACATTCGCAAATTCGAACGACCCATCAAAAGCTCATTCGCGAACGAGTCGATCCATCATCTCTAACGCTCATTCGCGAACGACTCATCATCACTAACTGCTAACGCTCATGAATTGTGAACGACCCATCATAACGCATAGTCGGACAGGACAGGACACACAAGGAACAACACAAGCCAGTCAGTCAACGAGAGACGGGTATGGCGACAAGCCCAAAATAATCCAAAAGTAGCCTTCTCTAAATGGTATATTACTTAACAGGCTTAATTTAATTTTGCCCAGTTTTGGCCTGTTGAGGGGCAATAAATATCAAAAGTTCCAAAACATCTATTGCGTTACTTGCATTGATCAACTATATAAACATAATATCTACATACATGGCATTTGATTGGAGGCTAGTCTCACTTTGTACCACAGCAACATTTTTTTTTAGATGTGTGTACAATGTTTCATGTTTCTGTTAATAATGTATTGTATTAAGTGTCCATTTCATTATAATATTTCGATTTATCTTAAATAATTGAACATGCACATGTATTTTAAGTTCCGTTAAAGAGGGCTAGAGGTGGGGTCACATTTGAGCATTTAAAATTTGATTTTACTTGAAAGTATAACGCAAGAGTTACTTTCTTAAGTAACTACTTTTAAAATTTGTAACTGAGCAACTAAGTTAGTTACTTTTTGGAAGAAGTAACTAGTAACTGTTACTAATTACTTTGTAAAAGTAACTTGCCCAAAACTGCATATTTAATACTTTATGACAGAACTGGGGGCTTCAGAACTGGTAATCAAATAAAGTAAAGGGTATGTGAAAAAGTAATGCGTTTGCTTTTATATTATTTGTAACAGAAAAGGCAAACAATCAGCCTAAAATACTTTTTCTCATTTACCGTCAACATTCAGCAAATGCGCATATACATCATTTAAACAAATCTCTGAATATCTAATAAACATTTAGTGAGTGAATGCAAACAGAAGATCAGCTTCACAGGATATGCGATCGAAACATTTTAAATCCTTTATTTCAAAATATGCTGTGCTATATCCAGTTGCCCACTGTGTCATATTAATGTCGTTTTCACTGTGTGCTGTATGTAAAATTAGTGTTACCTTGTCAAAAGTTAAATTCAAAAAGTTTTTTTTTTTAAATGTATGATTATCAGTGTGCATGAAATGACCAGATTACTGAGTGCCCTGTCACAGTGTTTACTTCCTTTTTATTCACATATTCATATGTTTTTAAACAATGACTGTATTTGTGAAAAATTGCAGATTCAAGAAGTTGCCATCTAAAGTATAGGGCCTAAGCATGTTTATTTTAAAGATTTTTTAAACATAAGTTTATTAAATATCTAATTTATATCTCATATCTATATCTCTCTCATATATCTATATCTCAGATATTGGCATCAGCCATCAAAAAACCCATATCGGTCGACCACTAACTAGTACTAGTACTTCATGCAAAAAAAGAAAATCGCAAACATATTATACATGGTTTTGTAAGCTTCATTACACACCAATAATTATCTTTAATTTAATAGTGAAAAGCATGTTAAATATCAACTAAGAACCATTTTTATTTTCTATAATTTATAATCAAACTGCAATTTTGTCAAATTATGTCTAATAGTGTGAACATGGAAAGTGTATAAAATGTTTATTCTTACATAATGATGTTGTGTTTTTAGGAAACATAACATGCTAGCCATGAAACATAGCTTTATGACAAAGAATTCAGAAACTTTATTCCAAAGTTTCCAAAGTTCATTCCCAGTTTCAAGTGTCATTCTACAATATAATGCTATTAAACACTGTAATGAAAGAATGTCCATTATTGTGCATAGTTGAAGAAACACTTTTAGTTTACTTGCATCTCTAAGGAAGTAATAATAAAAATATAATAAGCATTTACAAAAACTGGGTATAACGAGATGACCACCCTCGGATCATCGGATATTCGGATGCCATCGGATATTAAAATGACATTTAAAAGTGTAAGAGCACTAACAAATTACTAGCAAAAACAATGAATAACCCCAAAAGATTGATTATATTTCCACAGCATTATGTTAAAAGTCAAATAAAAAATGTGAATTAACTGGAACATTGCGTAATAATATTTATTTAAGTGATTTTGCGTAATAATATTTATTTAAGTGATTTTCGGCATTTTGATGGACAATAGCCAGCAGCCATATCACCCTGTAGCCCAAGACTGGTTGCCCACTAAAGCTAAGCAGGGCTGAGCCTGGTTAGTACCTGGATGGGAGACCTTCTGAGAAAACCAGGTTGCTGCTGGAAGAGGTGTTAGTGACGCCAGCAGGGGGTGCTCACCCTGTGGTCTGTGTGGGTCCTAACACCCCAGTAAAGTGATGGGGACACTATGCTGTCAAAAGAGCACCGTCCTTCGGATGAGACGTTAAACCGAGGTCCTGACTCTCTGTGGTCATAAAAAATCCCAGGATGTCTTTTGAAAGAGTAGGGGTGTAACCCCGGCATCCTGGCCAAATTTGCCCAGTGGCCTCTGTCCATCATGGCCTCCTAATCATCCCCATATACACCAATTGGCTTCATCACTATCTCCTCTCCACCAGTAAGCTGGTGTGTGGTGAGCGTTCTGGCGCAATATGGCTGCCGTCGCATCATCCAGGTGGATGCTGCACATTGGTGGTGGTTGAGGAGATCCCCCCCTCTATGTGAAGCGCTTTGAGTTTCCAGAAAAAAAAGCGCTATATAAATGTAATGAATTATTATTATTATTAATAGATATTGTATTTAAACAAACCTGTAAAGAGACGTGAGGATTTGGGCAGACAATTTTGATGCATTGCAGTGAATTAGTCATGGGATATATCATAAATTAAATCAGGAGCAGTAACAAATGCGCAGAATATGTTGTGTTTTCATAATGTTACAGTGGAATACAAAGGAAACAAATCAATTCAGCGACTGAAAAGAACTCATGCCATATATATTCTTGTTACCGTCATGACACATTATATAGACCATTTTGCAAGATGTAAACAACACTGGTCCAGAAGCACTTCCTGATCCAGTTTTCTAACACTACATAAAAGCTGGGATAAAATACAACCATCAGAACATATAAAACTGAATCAGAAAGTTAAACAAACATCTTTAAGATGTTTTCTTTACATGTGAAATAAAGAAAACAGTTACAAACTGAAACAGGAAGTGTTTCTCGACCAGTGTTGTTTACATCTTGCAAAATGGTCTATAGAACACGAAGGACATTTACAGCTCATTCAGTCAAACTGTCGGATAAGGATTATTTGTGGCACAAACATCAGTCTTTTTGATTGGAACATCCCCAAACCGGAAGTGCCTCCCATGATCTAAAGCGCAATATTCTTGTTAGGTCTTGTAAGTGTGAATTCAGTTTGTTTTACTAAAGGTTACCAAACAAGTTTTGCTCAACTATAACATCTGACAATTGTGAACAAGCTAAAAAGATCATACAGAAATAAACATGCTTTGTGCCCAGCTTCTCAGAGTTGTACAAAATTAGATGAATTGACCACTTGTAATAACAGTAGTGATGTCTGTTAGTGACTTGTCAGACCACATTCTCAGTGTCTTTTCATATATACATTGTGTAAACAGTGTTGATGTAGTTTGTATGTTTGGATCAGTCAGTCTGTCACAACACCACCACCTGCCTGCAGTGTGTAGACGTGTACAACATGAACACTCACTTTGAGTATATTTAAAATAACAGATTATTGGATCCAGTCATTAGCTTAGTTGGGAAAAAGGAACTCAACTGTTTGACTAATATCTCAGTAAAAACTTTCACAGACTGACCTCTTAAGACGAAATGGTTTACATTTATATAAGTGAGTTAGTCAGTAAGCTGATCAGATTCTCTAAACTTGTTCAGCTACTGCAAATATCACTTAGAAAACCTGTAAATCTGAGGCTTGAACTTCCAAAGCCTGAAAATGTTACTTTGCATCTGTTATACCATAAACACAACAATCACTTATTCAGAATAATTCTTCTCATTGAACTCTAACTTACTGGGCTTTCTAATATTTTGTTTTATACAAACAAAATATTAATTGTTGCTTAGCCTCAAGCTTTTAAACTTCATACTAGTGGAATGTAGGTCATTTTAAATAAACTTATCTAACTCGCACCTCTGCTGTGTATTTCAATGTCCTTTCTCTTTTCCCTCTTGTTTCTTTCTGTGTTAATAAAATGGCCCCTCTCAGGACTCTCCCCTCCTAAATGAAATCCTTCTTGTGCTCGCTAAAGCGAAATCCTCCCACAGTGAGCTGGACCAAGTGAGTATCACACCGGCACGGGTCTGGTGGGTTGGGCATCCCCCATGGCCGCATGTCTGGGCCGTTCATTTCCTCCTACCCTCGTCGACGGGGTTTGCTCCGAGAATAGAGGGACTCATGGGTCATTGCGCCCTCATTCATTTAGGCCCCGTCCACACTACTGCGTTTTCGTTTAAAAACGGAGACCTTTTGCTACGTTTGCACCTCCCGTCCACACTAAAACGGGAAAAACGAAGACCTAAAACGGAGAAGTTTAGAAACGCTGCAGCTGCGTTTTGCGTTTTGAATCTCCGGAGGGCGTTTTAGTGTGGACGAGACAAAACGGAGGAGTTTACAAACGATGACGCAGAGGCTCACGCTCGGCTCTATGATTGGGTGTCATCAGTCATGACGTATCTTTCCCTGATTCGCCAACCACTGTTTACACCGGCGCGCGCATGCCCAGTGTTGGTGAATGGTCACGTGATCCACGTTTTCAGTCGTTTTAGTGTGGACGGAGATAAATTCTAATACGCAGGTAAAACGCTAGTGTGGACGGAGATCGATTTCGTTTTAATTCTTCGTTTTTAAACGAAAACGCAGTAGTGTGGACGGGGCCTTAGGCTCGCCTCATGGGTCATAGGTCATAGCATTATCGGTGGGATACCAGGTTTTGGTGGCCGTGCTATGGGTTGCATTTTCACAAGGCTGAAACTTTATTAAAAATGTGTTGGCAGCATTAAATTCATAACGTTCAAAATGTGACGTTTGTTTCTGAATCTTTATTAATGATTTGTTGGATTTGGATTTTTAATTATATGATTGTTAAATTGTGCTGTTTAATATAATAATTTCATGAAAAAAAGTCTGTTCAAGCTTGTGAAAATGTCAATTTGGTGTTTAACGTTTAAAAATGTATTTAAATCTCTTATTCAAGGACTAAATGATTAATGTTTTTTTATATGTACCAGCAAAATGTGTATTTTATGTTGTTTACTTTTCGTATTGCCTTATGATTGTACCGGATGCCTATTATCTAGCAAAATTTCACTATCGACTCATTACACAGACTTTGCTTACAAAAGGGTCAATAATGGAAGAACTTTTTTAGACTGTAATGTATTTATATTCTGAGAGGCTAAGAGGGTTGTGTCATTACTTTATAACAAGGCAGTCTTGAGGTGAA
This sequence comes from Pimephales promelas, assembly GCF_988280905.1. NCBI lineage: Eukaryota > Metazoa > Chordata > Actinopteri > Cypriniformes > Leuciscidae > Pimephales > Pimephales promelas. Next base: position 12,838,157 of record NC_142773.1, on the reverse strand, counting down.
ACGCATGACAAGTACGCAAGTTACGAATCAGCTTAGTTTTTTCAAGAAACTGGTGAAATAACACATTGCTTTTACAATTAAAACAAAATATCTGTTACTTTTTCAAACAAGTAATGCAAATTACTTTGTTTTCCCATTTATTGACTGACAGCTCTAGTGTCCCCATGTTGAGAGAAATCGGAAGTGATCTTCTGACGATGCACAAGTTAAAGAACCCAGACACAGCTGGATCATTTCCATAATGTCTCAATCTACCAACAGCAGCATAAAATAGCATCTGGGTTAAGACATGCTTTTTTTGGGCATTAAATAATGGCACAAATTCCAGTAAATTGACTAGCACTAACCTTAGTAAATCACCTTGCATTATCATTCATTTTAAATAATGCTTTCCTATAAATTGTGCATCACAAAGGGAAACGCCTACAAATGCATATGCTAAAAGGTAAGCCACAAAAATAACCCTCTGCATGCCTTTTCAGTGCTAATCTTTCACAAGTGTGGATCGTCATCTACTGTTTGCGATCCACCGTCACCTCCAGTAACAGTAAGTGTATTTTATGATTTTTGAGCAAATAGTCATTTCAGTCTGTCAGCCAATTCAACAACAAATGTGTCTAAAGTTGTTGTCGTAGGATGTCTGTGTATATAATAGGGATGCACCGAAATGAAAATTCTTGGCCGAAACCGAAAACCGAAAAAGAGGAAACCAAGGCCGAAAACCGAAAACCGAAACACCGAAAGAATTATTAGTATCATTGTATTTATGGCTATGACTGTGTACAAACTTTACTAAAATCAAGGCATTGCATATTAATATTTTCAAAGAATAAATCAATTACAAATTATGCAAATATTTATTTAGCACAATGCACAGTATAAAATAAAATTCAAACTAAAATGTTAAACTTGACCCCATACACTAAATAATAATCTACTGGCCTGCAGAAAGGTTTTAAAATGAAACGTTCTCTCAAAAACAAAGCCGAGCGCAAACTTCTCATCACACTAGCAGCCAGTTTGCATGTCTAAATTAGTTACATTTTAAAAATTTGGCATACAATAACATAAAAAGCCTTTTTAAATGAACAATTGTCCATGTTTAATGCAAATGTACATGAAACTTAATGAAACATGTTTAGTAAATGCATTTAAATATTTAAGAGAGCATTAATTTAGTTCTATACATACATATACATAGTTCCCAATCCCATATATTTTTTGTAATGTCACAAGTAATAATCTCAGGGTTTACTGGGTTTTACATGATTATTTTTGTATTGGTGGTGGAATAGCCTACTAAAAAATAAGCATTGTCATGTGTTTTCTTCTCACCGATTCCTGATGGTTAGATGACAGTTACTTGAGTCGTCCCCTGTCGTTTCAAGGAATAGGAAAACGGAGAGCGCGTCAAGTATAAACGCCTCGACCGTTTGGAGCGGTGCGCGCGCTGTCTGTGGAGACTCGCTCTGCCTTGTTTACTTTCGCCTGCCTCCGCAGCGCGAGTCTCCACAGACAGTGCGCGCACCGCTCTTGACCCGCTCACAACCGGAATCGTCGTCATGGCGGCGCGCGTTGTTTATAGGTGGATAAACAAGGCTTCCGTCTCCTCGCGGGTTCAGATACACTGAAATACGTCCGCACCGCAGACATGTTGCTTCAGACAAGCACGTGCAGGTCGCGGTTTCTGTTTGCGTCATCACAAAATTTCGGCCGTATTGTTTCGGTGATAAAAGTCTTTCGGCCGAAAACCGAAAATGCACTTTTGGGCCATTTTCGGCCGAAAATTTTCGGCGGCCGAATATTCGGTGCATCCCTAGTATATAATTTAAACATTGTTTGTATAGTGTGTAACCACACGTTTATAAATATATATTTAAAGATATTGTATTAAAAACTGCATATATGTTGTTGTTCTTTAAGCCATCTTCTCACATTTGCCACAGAAGCACCTGTATGACAAGTAAACATGACGCCACAGGTCCCTCGCATAAATGTAATTTCGCTTGTACGTGTGTATCTGTGTGTGTGTGTGTGTGTTGCACATCCATACTTGCAAAAATACACGATTACAACTCTATAAGTACATAAATGTATCAAATAACTATACCGAGACGTACTGGTCCAAGATAGCTAACTTACAGAACAAGAACATATATGCAGTTTTTAATACAATATCTTTAAATATATATATACTGTGTATATTAGGGGTGTAACGGTACATGTATTCGTATTGAACCGTTTCGGTTCGAGGCTTCCGGTTCGGTACGCATACAAACCGAACGGTTGCTTGGATAATTTTTCCTGCCGGCAAAATTCGTGCTGACGCGGCCAACACAATGTTGCGCAACATCAAATGGCAAGCGTAATGAAAGCAGAACGAAACTGCGCTACTCGTTATGTGCTTCACGGATCGTTTATCAGTTCGGACCAGCAACATCTGTGCAGCGCGAGCCGATCTCGATCAAGCAACACTGTTAACACACACCGCGCTAAGAGATCCGGTAAAGAAAACATTTGAATTCGCCACTGAGGTAATAGCATCGCTGCGAGATCTAGTCAGTGAGAAGCATTCACATTTCTCCGTTATTTACCGTAGATCTCTATTAGATCAAACAGCGCTGTCATGGAAACGCAGGAGAAATATATTTGATATAGATAAGAAAGATATTTGCACCTACAATGGACATATTACCACCTGAAAAGGACATATTAGCTCATGAAATTGACATATTAGCACCTAAAATGTACATATTAACACTTAAAATGTACATATTAGTACCTCAAATGTACATATTACCACCTAAAATGGACATATTAGCTCATGAAATTGACATATTACCTCCTGAAATGGACATATTAGCACCTAAAATGTACATATTAACACTTAAATGTACATATTGACACTTAAAATGTACATATTAACACCCAAAATGTACATATTAACACCTAAATGTACTTATTAGCTTATTATTGAAATGCTAACTTATTATTGAAATGGACAAAAGTTTACCTTTTGAAAAGGTACAGCCCCAGTGACAACTTTTGTACCTTTTTTTTCTGAGTTTGTGATGACCAAAACATTATTTGTTCATCCTTCAAAGATGACCCCCATTTATAAACCTGAAAGTTTCAAGATCTAGGAAAACTCACACTTATTTAAAATTATTTTTTTCTTTAAACAAATAGGAAATTTCTCTGGCATTTCTTTCTTTTTGCTGTATCGAAAACGTACCGAACTGTGACTTTAAAACCGAGGTACGTACCGAACCGTGATTTTTGTGTACCGTTACACCCCTACTGTATATATATATATATATATATATATATATATAAACGTGTGGTTACACTATACAACTATACAAACAAGGTACATCGACTGAAAAGACTATTTGCTCAAAAATCATAAAATGCACTTACTGGAGGTGACGGTGGATCGCAAACAGTAGACGACGATCCACACTTGAGAATTAATTTTTAAGCCACAACAACAGGATTAACCCACGACAGAACATTTATGTTTCCAAGAGACATTACCGGCTGTCGTTGAAACAATGGAGGATGGTGTACAGATCACCGAGGGCGGGGTCTATATGCCACAACCACACTGTCAATCAAACCCCTTGCTCAATTCTACATCACAAAGAGCTGGATCTCAGAACAGCTTGTTTTGAGACAGTGCATATGATTTATTGAGAAAAAAAAACACTGGGTGGATTTTTATCATTCTAGGGTGGTTCTGCTCATACACTGCCAACACACGTTTATGTTTAAACACGATGTAAAAGTGAATTTTCCATAATAGGTGCCCTTTGAAGAAAGGTTTCTTTGTGGTTTCTCTTTAAGATCTCTGTGAAAGTTTTAAAGTCGCTTTCAGAACGATCATGTCCGTGAATGTAAAACGCATGTGTGGACTGATATTTTTCTAATGTCTGCACCACTGATTTATATAATATATCATTCTATATAGATGAGTGGTCTGGACTAGAGTGCTAGCATTCTATGTAAACAAATACTTCAACAGGAAGTAGAAAACCGTTTAGTCAGGTGAACCCGCTATGAATCATGGGAAATAGAATGGGGGCAGAAAAAGGTGGATAGAGTTGTAATCGTGTCCCCTTTGAAGTTATGGATGTGCAACCCACACACACAGACACACACAAACGCTAACGTTGGCGCAATTTTTTGAAACTACATACACATACTGTGATGAAGTTTGCTACGTACAAGCGAAATTACATTTATGCGAGGGACCTGTTGCGTCATGTTTACTTGTCATACAGGTGTGGCAAATATGAGAAGATGGCTAACTACAGAACAAGAACATATATGCAGTTTTTAATACAACATCTTTAAATATATATATATATATATATTTATAAACGTGTGGTTACACTATACAAACAAGGTTTAAATTATACACAGACATCCTACGACGACAACAACTTTAGACACATTTGTTGTTGAATTGGCTGACATCGACTGAAATGACTGTTTGCTCAAAAATCATAAAATACACTTACTGTTACTGGAGGTGTCGTTGGATCGCAAACAGTAGACGACGATCCACAGTTGAGGATTAACTTTGAAGCAAGACCTGCTTTCAATTGACCCTCGTTCACAAAACAGTCAGTCAGAAAATGATTCGCTCAAACATATTTACGAAGGAAAGGCGCCACTTAAACTTCCAAAATACAATACATCCAGTGTGTTTTCAGTGGCTCTGATGTCGGAAATAAGTGAAAACTACTATGAATGTCTTTTCTGTAAGTCTTTAATTCTCCGCTCAACGGTCGGATTAACGGTTGTTAACTGTCATAGCAATCTTTTTCCAAATGAAACATTTCTTCTTACTACATTCTCCGTTAAACTTCCCAAGTAAAATGTTCTTGTAACTGTTATATTCCTCCAGCAAACACATGTTTGACTATCTTATATATAAGCCATAGTCAGTCTTTGTGAAACCAGCCCCTGCTGGTAACGTTTTTTTTAATATATATTATGAAAACTTTTTTTTTTATTTAAAGAGCGTGTTAGTAATGTGTGCTTATAGGCGGGTACACAATGTACTTACACTTTGTCCCGTATATGGTCTGCTCCTTAACCTCGCGCATGAGCAGATCCGTTTCATCGCTAGAAAAGCGTTCAGTTTTTCCTCTTGCAAAGTCCGTCATATAAATAGCTAATCCGCCATGGCGCAACTGGCTTTTAAAGAGAATAGGAGATGAGGCTCTGATTGGTTTATTGCACGTTACGCCCAAAACACACCCGTTACTCATTAAGAGAATAGAGACAACACGTTTAGACCTTGTGCCGCTCACGCCAACCATTATTCCCGCCGTTAAAAAGTGGATTCAGACATGCTCTACGTGCACTTGCACCATGTGATTTAGACCATGCCCTTAGATCCTTAAAATAGTGCCCCTAATGTTTAGAAGGTAGTGTTGAAATAATGTCAGTTTAGATTAAAAAAATAAGTCAGTGTGGTAAAAATAACATAAAAGTTAAAAGCACAAACAAACAATCAAACAAACAAATCCCTCTCATTACAATCACCAAAGTGCCCTACTTTGTGTTGGATCCTTTTTCTTATGTTCAGTATGTTTCGTTATTGTACTATTAACAAATATAGCATGTGGACTTATTTAACTTATTGTATAAAAAGCAGCTCATAATGGTGTTGAGACACTGAATTAATGTCTTAGATGTTTAAAAATGTTTTGCGATGAATGTGTATTTGTAAATCAACGTTCATTTCACAAGTCAGGGGAAATGTTGTCCGTTTCGAAGTGCTTTCTTTTTGCCAAAGTTCCGACTTCATAGCACTATTTGTTGGAAACTAGGTTATCCAGTGTTCTTTGTTTTCTCTGGTCCAGAAAGCTTTATGCAACAGCAGCATGCGCTAGTAGAGGCTGCCTCTGAAGGGAAGGGCTAATCACTGTGCACATCAAATATTTATTCTTACACTGCATTTCAAGGCAATCTGCTATAAAAGGCTGCTTTTACACTGTCAGCTCAGTGTTAAAATGTGTGTGAGGTGACTGATGGTTGGACTGCTTCTGCTGGGAACATGCTTGAGTTCTGCCAAACACTTTCTCTGTCTCCTGGATCAGTTATCACTTTTAAATTTCTTGTGTCAGTCTTTTCAGGATGTGGCACATTCAGTTGTGAATATATTGCAGTGTAATTTCAGAAAAAAATGTTATGGCATGATAAGGTTCAGGTAAATTACTGAAGTTTTGATTATCCTGAAGAGTCTGTTAAGTAATCCCATTCATCAAACAATTGTAAGAGATACAGTATATGATTTTTTTGTTTGAAGATATATTTTTCACTCTGAAATGAGGTCTTTTGAGATCATGTACCATGCAGCCCCAATCTTTTTGTATTTATTTTTTGCTTGCTGGTTTGGTCATTTACAATGTATTGAAGTTTGCTCATGGGTCGCAATTCTCTGTGGAGATTCAAATATGTCGCGAGGACTTTTTTGGTGTAATCTGATGCTGATTGACAGATTGATGTCTGGGACATCTGGGCTGAATATTCTTTTTTTAAGAGTTGTTAATGTCTACAGTGGTTTTTAAATATTGGTTTATAGTCGCAGTAAAGTTATTCACTCTGCAGAGTTGAATTAGTGAGATGCTGGATGAAGCAGCACGCGCGCTCTCGCTGATGCTCCTTCTGGTTCACTTGGAGACGTGCGCGCATCTCTCTCTCTCTCTTGAACTTCATCGGCATGGCTAACATGGAGAGCAAATACAAACACGTGGATGGCTGTTATCTTTCTCTCGTTCATTGAGGAGTAGCGGTGAGCTCCGCATTTATGAACGGATTCAGCGTGATTCTCGTTAAAGAAGAGTTGCAAAATGAGATGCTGAGAGGCGCGAGGTCTCTGTCCGATAGGAGAGAATGGACTGCATTTGTATTGTTACTACCAAGGTAAGCGCACAGATTAATGATGATTTACTGCGACCATCTGAGTGATTGCATGCACTGCATTATAGTTCGGGTTTTTTTCTGTATACATACTATAGCAGTACTACTAATAACATTATGGCAGCATTATCATCTTGTCCTAGGGAGTCAATTTAATTACTTTAATATTGTTAATAGTATTTTAATATTGTTTTTTATTGTTGTTGTTATTGTCTACTAAATAATAATTATAATAATAAGATTTATTTTATGTTTCTTTACACAATATATAAAAACCTTTATTGATTGACAACTATTCAGTGTCGCTGTCATTTTGCTGTATTTAACCCATGCAGGTCTTGCCCTGATCAATTTGCTGCCCCATAGGCAAGATCCTACATGCTATCCCTTGCATCACAGTCAATTCTACTGATCATTGTGTCATACTCACACTAGAGCTGCATGAATCTGGATCTTTTATTATTTTTTTTAAGACAATGTGCTGTTTTTGTTGAGCTCATTCCATCCAGATATTATGATTTATATCATCCCCATATTTTGAGCCTCAGTGCTCTCCTTTCTGCCAAGCAGAGCTACTGAGCCCATATGATCCAGAAGCAACCTGCCTCCGAGCCATGAGGCTCACTATCAGAGACATCACATGTCTTCTTTCCTAGTATCCTTATGTACCAACAATACCAAAAGCTTAAGGGACATGCTGTTGAAATCTGCTGATTATATTACCGCTGGTGTGATGTCGTGAAACTTCTGCACTTTCTTCCCCCTGTAGTTTCTCCCTGAGCTGTAGTTCAGTTCGTTCATTACAGTACTTAATGCCATTATATCCGTTCATAGATGACTGAGCACGCAATGCTGAATTGTTCTTTTTTTGCTGATTTGTTTGAAGAAAGAAAGATGGCAGCTGGACGCCTTGACAATATCTGGTGTTTTGTATGCCAGTCTTTCCCATCCTGCTTTGATGACGTTTATCTCGAGGGTCTTACTGTCATTTATCTTGACCTTCATGAGGCTGACGTCCTGTCTTTGATCTCTAGTACTGTCTCTCATAACTGTGGGCTGAAATGATACCTATTTAATTCAAATTGGACTATTTATCAACAATATATGAATACTATAGCAAGCAGTATTACATTTTCTGTTCATTTGTGGAACTTTTTGTAATAATGAAAGGTTCTTCATATTTTAAACTGATTTGAGCAAGTATATTATTATTTTTGAAAGTGCTAGGCTGCTTTGTGTGTCAAACTGGACAGTATGAGGCGGTCATTGTGATTGGGACAGTGTCTATGTCTATGTACTTATTTTCTGTTGTATGATCATCCATGGTGTGAGAAGAATAATTGTTCTTTTTTATCATCAATGTGTGGTCAAATTAGCACAATTTTGGCAAAATTGTAGTCTAGCGATGTATGAAGCACAACGGTCTTGACTGTAAGCTTGACCTTTGACTATGTAAATAAAGTTTTATTGCACTGCAGTGCAAGCTGAATTTTGGCTGAGCGTCATCATCATCACATTTTGCACTGAACTGTATCGCTATACGTTTACTTCTTTTCTGTACTGTTTTCTGTTAGTTAGTTTTTTTTCACCTACAGCATACACTTTTTCACAAATTTGTCATCTCTAAATATAGACTACACAAATTACATTTCTAAGTAAACTGATGAATAACCTATGATCTTCTGTTGTCAGAAATGTTGCAGATGAGGCTATTTCTGCTCTAGAGAGCAGCGTTGGTGTCCCTGTGTGGGAATTCTCTCGTTCTGTCTCTTCCTCTCGTTTGAAGCGACCGTGAGGCTTCACGGAGGACGGGCTCCAGTTGTGTGGAGTGACTGCATGTTTTCTGCATGCATGACTGCTTATTCTCATGTCTCCTCTGGTTGGTGCCAGCCTCAGGGCATGTCAGACTTACAGTTAAGAGCACATAGATTTCCATGTGGGCTTTGCATCGACTTCACCCAAGTACCAGAAGGAAGGGTCAGAAAAAAAACAAAAACGTTTTTTTTTTTTTACACTTTATACATTTATCAGAATTTAGTGTAATGTGATTCAGAGGTTTTTCCTCCATAAACGTTCCTCTTAAAAATTTTATTTGCTTTCTGATGAAGTTATAGACACCCACACTGTCCACATGATATTAGCTTGTCAACATTATGCACAATCAGGGTCAGAGTTTACAGTGCAGCTTTTATTAAGTCTACAGGCCTATTAAGCTTAGCAGTGGACATGAGTTCTGTAATAAAAAAAACTAGCCATAGACTGGCCTGAAGAATTAAACAGACACAAGTAAATCAGCTCATTTATGCGTGTGTGTGTGTGTGTGTGTGTGCACCGCTTAAATATGGTGTAATATGGCTGTGTTGGGGTCGTTGTAGCGTAGCCTGCATCAAATGTCATGCTACACATTATCTCAATCCATGCAAATGAATGACTCATTGGTTCAGAAATGGACCATTCTCCTCTGGGCATTACAGTCTGCGCTAATCACTTCTTTAAAATATTCATCATCTTGTCTGTCTCAGCAAAGATTCAAATGAACGTAGGAGGCACCATTGTCATCTAAACGTGAATTGCTATACCACATAGCTGATTTCTCTCAGGTCCCTGTTGCTCTTGCCATTTTAATGCATGGTGGTGAGGATGCCAAGCTTTCTCAATCTCCCTGTGCTTTTATGCTGAATTATGTATTTAGTGGCTCTGAAATATCAAGCAGGAACACAGTATTTCTTCATCTAAAAATACTCTTTGAAGCTGCTGGTCAGCACTGATGGAGTAAAGGCTCGTTCACACCAAGGACGATAACTATAAAAATAACGTTAAAGATATAGTTATACTAATTCTGGGGGGCGGGTGAAATCGCGTTCTGTGGTTCTGGTAAGGGCGTGACACAACAAGCTGATGTAAAAGAACTACAGGCGATGAAAAGCTGACTGTTGTCTGACTGTAGTGGTCGACCAATATTGGTTTATAGATCGATGGCCTATATAAAGCCATATACGTATGTGTGTGTGTGTACACTGCAGTTCAAAAGTTTAGGATCGGTAAGATTTTTTATGTTTTTAAAAGAAGAAGGGCTGCACGATTTGGGCCAAAATGATAATCACAATTATTTTGATCAATATTGAGATCACGATTAATTATCACAATTATTTGTTGATTTTAACCAAAACAAATGTTATTGTCACATAGGCTAATTATAACTGCTTTCACATCAATATTGTGCTACATTCCTGCTAATGTACAACTATGTGCATTAAAATAAAACAGGTGCTCTCATTCACCAAAATTCAGTACATCTCTTTAAAGAATAAATAAAAATAAAGAAAACAATAAATAAAATGTAGCAGAACTTCAACAGGGCACTATTTTACATTTTACATTGTGTAAATATATTTTAGGAAGCAAAATATAAACTTGCATTGTACCTGCATAATGGATGTGAATAAAACACGCAAAATATACAATCAATAAAAAACAAATATTCCATAACAGAATGTAACCAAATGAGTACATGTCAAGGCAGAACTATGCACTATGGAAGTTCGATTAATGGATTAAATTCAGTGTCATTGTTATAGGGGTGGACGATATGGCAAAAATATCATATCACGATTTTTTTAGGAAAATCACAATCATTTTTTCATCTTTTTCAAGATGGTTTTAATATTTTGCAAGTGGCTGTTCATTACAGCCAAACTAATGTCCCTATGTTAAAAACAAAGCCTTAGGTAACAAAAGAAAAAAGAAAGGCATACATTTAGGCCAGTGGCGAAGATAAAAATCTTTTTTATTATTTTCTTTGTTATTAAAAAAATAAGACAAGATAAACATTACACAAATTAAATAAATAGTGTTTTATTTTTTCAGATGCAGTAGGTGTATTTAGCAGTAGCATTAAGAAAGTAATTAAATTAACAAATATTAACTTAAAACTCTACATAGACTTCACTGAATAAATTATTGATTCTTATTAAAGCTACTATTGTCAGTGAGTGATTTTCTCCTTGTGTTTTTTTGTTTTGTTTTGTTTTATTAACACTAAAGGGATAGTTCCCTCAAAAATGAAAATGGTCTTAATTTACTCTCTCAAGATGTTTCAAACCCAAATAAGTTTCTTTCTTCTGTTGAGAATAAAAGTTATTTTGAATAATGTGGGTAACCGAACAGTTGCTGGTCCCCCTATAGTTTTTTGTAGGTTCTCTCCTGGAAGTTAATGGGGACCAGCAACTGTTTGGTTACCCACATTAAAAATGTGTGTTCAGCACAAGAAAGAAATGAATACAGGTTTGGAACAACATTAGAGTGAGTAAATAATGACAGATTTTTTTTTTTTTTGTGAACTATCCCTTTAAGGACAAGCGGCAGTACTATTTATTCCTGTCCCTTTTAGACCAGCACGCGACACGTTTAATATAGACGCATATTACACCAGATATTCTCTCAAATGTTTGCTTTCACTTTAGACATAGCCAATTCTGTTTATGTGAACATTGTGTGTATTTAACAGTATTAGCATAATAAGACTCCAAAGATAACTTAGTTTAGTATTCAGGCGCTGTTTGACAGGCTTCTAGTGCCTGTGAGTGTCGTGGGTATGCGACACTAATATTACATATAGCACACACTGAAAAATACATGAACATGTTTCAGTGGGAACTGAATTAAATGTAGCATAGTTTGAAATCAAGGGTTCAAAGTTTGTCAATTACAATTCACACAGACTGACCGTCACGCATATTGTAAAACGTTCAACCAGGCTACAAATGTGCACTTCAGAATATGCAACTAAGACTGCAAGGTGTGTGAAATTGAAATGTTTAATAGATTTTCGAATATTTGTTTAAATCATAAAAACGCATATTTGCTGAATGCTGAGGGTAAATACGATAAATGAGAAAGTATTATAGTGTTTGCCTTTCTGTCACTAATAATATAAAAGCTATTAGGGCTGGGCGACATGTACAATATATTTTATCGATAATCGCCTTAAACAATTTCACAGGTACAGTTTACTTTCTTTAGTAGTTTTATTTTGTAACCATAACTAATGAAGATGGAGAATGTGATCGCTGTGTGCTCAGGCTGTTTTCAGAGCACACCAGTGTATGAATGTGGTATGGATGTTCTCTTGCCATCAAAATAAAAGTCTTCGGCCAAACAGAAAAATGTATCAACTTACAGTATCTCTTTATGCTCACTTAAGACACAACAGGGTTAATGAGGACACGCGCCAAAATATTTTCTATATGTGACCGTTCAAGTGTATAAAGACATGGAAAAAGCACTCAATTCGCATGGTGTTTGAGAGTAGGTTTTCTGTGCGCACACTTCTCAGACTAAACGCAAATACCAAATTGAGTTGTTTTTCACGTCTCTTGTGCTCGAATGTTTAAATTGACAAGAATTGTGCAAATGATAAACTCTTGTAATGCCACAGGACTGGTATCTTTGACGCTATCCCCGGGCCATAATACCTACGGTAATACCTTTCATAAGTATTTATTTTTAAAATGTTGAACTCGATCCATGGATCTCTAAGATATCTTTTTGCATTTTTTGTTACATTTTTTGACAAGATTTTGCTCTAAGGTTTTGCCTTTATCTATGAATAGAATAGTGGTGCATACAGCAATTCTACAAATGCTGTGTCCAACTTAATAAGAAGCGAGTCACAGTCATATGTTCAGAGTCTTTAAGACACTATGAAATCAAATTTGAACTTGTTTGGATTTTAGGCCATGTCTGCTATCTTTGATAACATTTATAGGAGTACACTCCTCAAAGTTGACAAAAACTTTTAGCAGACTTATATTTATATAATTTAAATAATTATCTTTTTTTAAAAAAAAAACTGTGTCTATCTTTAACTATATATTTAAAGCTGCAGTCCGTAGCTTTTTTGGGGGCTAAAAATGATCCAAAATACATATTTGAGAAAATACATGATCAGCCAGTGTTCAAAACTCTCTGCTTGCCGTAGCTCGATTCAAAGCAGTAAGCTTGTAATAATGTTTTTAATTCCATTGGTACTGGTGGATTTCCACTTGAGATTGTTAGATTTAATCAGTGCGATTTACTGCAATGTCAAAACCAGAACAAAAGTGGATGTTACTAACTAGTTCAGATGACATTTTCCGGTGAAAATTCTTATGTTGGTCATACTTCCAAAAAGAATAATCTGTGATTCTGAATGCCAATATCCACACTGGCGGACAGCTGCACACTCTCCTCAAACATTGTGTTCATACACACTGTGCCGTGTTGAGGTACTACTCGCGTAAAGTTAATAATTCTACGAATGACTGCAATTGCAGATTTCGAACAGAGATGCTTTAACAACCCACTCAGTAATGAGTTTTCATGAGCCTCATTTGGAGAATATTTGCTTAATTTCCAGGGTTTTTCCTGACTCAAAACTAAGCAGAGGTGGTAAAATCCTAATCACGTATTTTAATAATAAGATAATTTAATTTTTTTTTTTTTGCGAGCAATTACTAATTTTGTCCTTCTTCAGGTCAAACCATATATTCGTGAAGAAAAAATACGTTTGCCACAAAAACAAACATTTTGTTTCAGATATTGAACATTATTTATTTGATTGTGTTGTTCATGTTGTTCAAATCGCTCAAATCCGGTCCCATTCGTTTTGCGCTCTGTTTGTACCGTTAAAGCAAACACTAAGTATTTTCCTTCCCCAGATACAAAAAAATATAATTTGGGAGCTGTGACGTTTCTCTCCCCCCATTTAGACTAAATCGCGCAAAACGGTATCCTTTATTATGAACGAAGTAAATCATTGACACGCCAAATTGAGCACCAAGGAATGGCACACATGGGTGAGGATTGACGTAACTGCCTCTAAAAGATTATTATTTTTTTGTTAAATATTGAATCGTGGTCATTTAGGAATGAGATTGCGATCTTTTAGCAATTTATCTTGCAGCTCTTGGTGGAGAATCTTTTTTTTCCTCGTTATATTTAAGAAGAGGTCATCACTTTTTTTAACGGCACTGTTTTGGAGCAATTTGGACTGCATGGAGAGTGATTAATATGCATACGGAAATGATGTGCAGATGAGGATATGCATACAGCCAGGTGAAACTAGAAAAAGTTATGAAACTTATGAAAACCCCAAATTCAAAATTAGAATATTGTGAAAAGGTTTTCATAGCTGTAAGCCATAATAATCAAAATTATAACAAAGGCTTGAAATATTTCACTTATCATGTAATGAGTCTTTTTAATATATTATTTTCACCTTTTAAGTTTAATTACTGAAATAAATGTACTTCTAATTTTTCACCTGTGTTTTAAGGTCCATATATGGTTATTTCGGGGTGGAGATGTATGCATGTACACACAATATCCCGCTGACTGGTTTTATAAAGGGAATTTTGCACACATTCTAGCTTTTGTGCGTACGCACACTTAAAGGGTGAAATCTACATAAAGTTTAATATATGAGGCAGCCCATTTCCTCTTTGTCATTTTTAGATTGTTCATATCATGTTTCAGCAATTCCAAATACAATGTCAGCCTGATGGGTCTGGAGAGGGGGACGCTTTCCTTTCCTTTGTTAGCTAGAGAAGTGGTGTGTATATCATGGGAGTTTGAATGGGATGGAGTACTCCTCTCATGATAGCTGTTCAGTGCAGATGGTGGCACCTCCATAGAGACTACTACTTACTGTGCATGTCTTTACTGCTCTCAGATCTGTTCACAAACAGATTCATTGTGAGAACAGAACAGTCATGGGATTTGTTTCTCCAGACGTGCCCCACAGTCAGGGGATCATATATCGGTTCTTTGTCTATGCTTTACCAGTTTAAATTTAGAAAGAATTAATTGCTTTTTTACTCTAAACCATCCTCAAAATGAAAAAAAGTACGGTTTGTAATTGAACCCTACTGAACCATGTTCAGAACTGGAACTGTTCATCATCACCGTTCTTAAGTCGGGGCTATACATTGTGACCATTTCAGTTGCATTTGACTGAAAATTACTGCATGTGACTGAAAAAAAATATTTAGACTAAACTACTGTTGTGTAGTGTAGCTGTATTTTGGCAGTTGTTGATTAATTGCAACTGTGATCAGCTAGTTTTCATGCCTTTAGTCAACAGAGCAAGAGTAAAAAAGTTATGTGCAATGTACAACACTTCTTTGATTGTAATTATTTTTGTGAAACAGGTTAACTGCTTCTGTTTGTATAGCTTCTGCTGTCTATTTTCTGATAAATAAACTGAAAATGTCAGCCGGATTTTGCTCCTCTTTGTTTACTTCCGGGAGTTTTGTTGGAATTTTCACGCACGTTAGTTATGACCAATCGAAGTGCAGGTATGGAAATATGTTCAAGACATATCTGGCCAACGAGTAATGTGGATGTTGTCACGTGACTATATTTTGGTTTGTTTCATCAACTCATCAACTGATTCAGAGCAAATCAGTGTGATGTGAAAACGAACAAAAACCCCTGACAAATGCTACAAAGTATAATTTTTCACCCTTGGTCCGGACCAAATGAACCGAACTGCAGATGTGAAAGCACCCTAAGGCTTCTGTATTCATTTGCTTCCCTCTCCTGGTTTTATATGGCATTACATACTGAAAAGCCCAAATCAATGTATAAAATTAATTGACGTGGAGAAAGACTTGTCCAGCATCTCATGAAGGTGCGTGTGTGGTTGTACATAATGTGCATGCATGTTTCTAACAGCAATCAAAGGACAGCAGATCAACTTTTTCCTCTTAGTTGGAATCTCTTGTCAACTGATAAAACATGCTCACTTTGTGAAATAGAGAGAATAGTGTATGCAAGCACAAACCCATAGCATTAAATCTATGAGCTATAGATTTAGTCCACAGGGTGGAGCTGTGCACATTTATTTCAGGCTTCCCAAAGAGGTTTGCAATTATGACAAATCCTTGATTAGGTTCGTGATTACTCACCCCTTACTCAAAAAAGAACTTGATTAAAATTAAATGGCTTTGAATAAAAGTTTAATTATTAAGCCTGTTTTGTCTTATTGTTGAGCTAGTGGTGAGAATTGTGCTAAATTATGTTTCTCAGGAAGACTTTCATGCTCATTTGAAGGAAATTATATTATGTAATTGTTTATAATGAAGCACACCCCCCTGGAACAGTCTGAACAATTGTGACCACAGTAACAGCACAAATCTTCTATTAAGAAAAATAACTACTCACCTCAGTTACCCAAATAAATGTATCATTTGGTCAGTTTAAAATACAAGCTCTTGTTCCAGGGGTTCAGGTGTTGCTTTTTCAATCAATAGGTGGTACTTTTTTTTAAAAAAAATATACTCAAAGAAATTGATAAATTGTAAACAGATGAAAAATTTGAATTTTCAAACTTTCTCAGATCAGGTTGATAGACTCTGCTATCTGTTTATTAGTCGTGTTGGAGCTCTAGTAATGTTCAGTTCTGCTTTGAGGTTGTTCCCTCTGTGCTGTCAGAAACCTCTGATCACACTGAACCATCCATCAGAAATGCTCTCAGTCATGTAAATCAACTAAATCAGCTAAATTTGCACTAAACGTAAATGCGCAAGTAGAAACTGAAATATTTTTCACCAACAACAACAATTTGTGCTGTTGTTTATTACAAAATTATTTTGCTTTGAATTTAGTCTAGGATATCTGCGCTGACAGATTATAGCACGTGTATGCGCACGTTGCTTACGGACATGATCTCATTAACTGTAAGGATTGGATTAGTGTGTATGGCAGTATTTTGCTACATCCCTCTTAGCTTG
Organism: Pimephales promelas; assembly: GCF_988280905.1. Taxonomy (NCBI): domain Eukaryota; kingdom Metazoa; phylum Chordata; class Actinopteri; order Cypriniformes; family Leuciscidae; genus Pimephales; species Pimephales promelas. The sequence goes on along the minus strand of NC_142773.1, from coordinate 12,821,448 downwards.
ACTGCTGATTTAAAATGCTCCTAAAGCAAAGTCAAAGCCTGATCTTTGTCATTGCAGACCCTCCCCCATGTTACTGCCCCTTTTTGGCCAATGACCCGAGCGGTTTGTCCTGTCTGACCGTTCCACGGACATCATAATCAAACCTTGTACAATGGGAAAAATAGACTAGAGTGAAGCTTAAGAGGACCCTGTCATGGACCACTTTAACCATCATGGATTCCTTCAAGAAATGGCACCAAATTGCAGAAGGTCACAGCCAGACTGTCCAGTCAGCTGCAAATGACATTCTGTCGTCTTATTGGCCAGTCTCCGAGCTCCCCCTCCCCCTGCCGCTTTCCTCTCCTCCGTGTAAACGTGCAGGAATTCTCTCCATTATTGCTCCTCCTCCGCCATGTGAGGCTGTGCTCCCCGAGGATGTTCATTTGCTGTTCCACCATCTCACTGGTAACTGCTTTAGCTTTTTTCCTTCCCCTCAATGTATCGGGTGACGTAGAGCACCCACGCTGAGGATGAGACAGAGAGAGACTCAACCCAACTCCTGTCTGACGGAGCCCATGTGACAAACCCCACGCTCTACAACAGCTTTACCATCCCCTCCCTCCCCTCACTTCTCTCCTCCTCTTCCCCTCGTTCTCTTCACAACTCACTGCATTGTGTTCACTGTGGCGTTCTTCACCTCTGTGTTGGGAAAGAGGTGCTCGTCTGGTGTCTTGTGTGATGGAGAAGATTTAACCAGAAAGCCTAAAAGCTGTGCTTCACGCACGCACGCACTCTCTCGCACACGGCATGGCTCCAGCGAGGCCTTTGTTTAGACATCTACTCTGTGACTGACAGCCGTGAGGTCGCTGGTCAAAAAAGGAGAAGGACGGACCGTGGAAGACCGGCAAGAAGGTGCGGGGATAGATTCTTCATCGCAAGCAAGTGAAGCAGAAGAAGAAAGGCACTGAGACAGCGGAAAACAGTGGTGGCGGAGAGGGGGGCGTGTGGAAAACTCGCTGGATGAAGGAAGCAGACTGGCTGTCCCTTCCCTGGCGTGATGGAGTGAGACGAGGAATGAGGGTGGATGGTGAGAGCGGGCAGCAGCAGCAGCAGTGGAGGGGCAGGAGGAGGAGGCGGTGCGGGGGGAGGTGGTGGAGCAGGAGGTGGCCGGAGAGGCAGGAGCAAGTGTCGCTTGCGGAGGCGAGTTTCTGGTTCCTCGTTGGCCGAGCGGCTCAGCTCCCACAGCAGCGAGAAAATGTCGCCCAGCATCAAGAAGTTGGACTGTTTCTCGCCCATGCTGTGCCACTGCAAAGTGGCCTGTACGAATAGCACCATCTCGCTCATGTTTGGATGCAAGGTGGGTGGCGGAGCTCTCTGCTCTGTTTCTCAGGTTTGCTTTATGGTAGAGATAGAGGACAGAGAGTGAGAATCTGTCCAGCATGTGCATCCAGATGTTGCCAGAAAAATCAAGGAAGAGAAAGTCTGATCTCTAAGGCACATACAATCAACTTGGTGAGATAAGTGTTGTCTTAAAGATCCAGCATACACCAAAGTAGAGATATTCCCATGGAGAGCTGACACAAAACATGTTCATGGACATTACATATGAAATTTATATGAATGTGTAAGGGAAGGTACACACATTAGGTTATTTCTTTTAGCTCTTATACATACATGTATACATTTTTGTACTCACCAGTGTATATTAACATGTGTCATAAAACCTGTTTGCATATAAATAAATAAAACGATCAAATTTTGTTTAAAATAGTTTAAGATAGAACGTACCATGTCACATGACATATCAACTTTCAGAATGTGTATTATGTTAACTACTAGCAGCATGTTTAGAAGTATCAGTCCAAAAGTCAGGGGTGTCTTTCCTCTATTCACAGCTTTCTCTTTTAATCAGCCATTGGCTTATCTCTGCTCTGACTATAGTTAACACTCTGCTCTCCAGTAATCACTCTTTCTACACTGATGAAGATTGCATACATTTCAATGTGATAGCTCAGGGTAAAGCCTGCTTGTGCCTTATGAGAGTCACAGTAATGCGTTAGCTCTGGCATTAAGAAGAAACTCCTGATCAAACTGTATGAAACATCTTTATTATTCAGTACAGTGTGATCATGAAACACATAGTTCTGTAAAAGTGACTGTTTGTGGTGAATTGACTTTTGATTAGCGTCTCATGTTCTCATTAATTTTGTAACTCTCAAGCCTTGGAAGACGCAATTAATTCAAATGATAATGTCGTCAGTCACCCAATAAACTGTTAGAAGTCATTGGGATAGGCAGTGTTTAACTAGTACCCTTTGGCCTCTGGCATGATTACTGGTGCCGTATGGCGTCTTATGCCACCTCGAACCATGGCATTAACTTCTCAAATCCATAGGATTACATTCCATCTGCTCTGCTTGTGATTGACATTCAATTGGAATTTGTTGTCAATTGTTAAAAAAATTGTGAATTCTTGAGCGGCAAACCTCAAAATACTACAAGATTATTGTGAACTTTTATTACAAGACCCTTACCATAATTAAACTCACCAGGCCAAAATTGTCTCAATTTCAGCCATTTGTGAAATTTCTAAATTGTAATTTAAAAACAGTGCTGAACCATACATATGACAGGATTTCAGGCTGACATTTGAGGGCTTCACTAAGTCCTCCACCAGCACCTGATTTGGTTTGGTGGATTTTTAATCTTAAAGTTAATTTAATCATAAAATGTTTAGCCTTGTTTTGCATCAATAAGTGCAGTAACTAATAACAGTAACTATGTTTATTTCTTTGAAATGCACATTTGACGGTAATGCACTGAGCTTGAGTTGAAGTCAGTGTTAATTTCGTTAACGAAAACTTTGACGAAAAATGTTGGTTGACGATCGACAGACTAAGATAGATGACACCCACGTCATTAAACGATCAATGTGACTATATCAACGCATGCAATATCGTTGACGAAAAAAGACGAGACTGAAATGTGTTAAAAAAATTTTTAAAACTTGACAAAACCACTTGTTTTTTGTCAAATAAAGGAGACAACATCACGTTTTTACGAGCGTTCATGCTTACGGTTGCCAGATTTCAAAACTTTAAACCCCCAGTCAGAGCTTTTCTGTTAAAAAAAACACGATTTTAGCTGGTCTTTTCAATAGTATCTGGCAACCACACGCATTGCAATGCGCACACCCTCTCTCTACACTGCTGAAGAAGTGTGTGGATGATCAGAAAACACAGACAAGTTAAACTGGAGTTCAGCGATTTTCATTTGAGATTTTCAACTTAAAGCGTCATTCATGTCGGTCTTTGTTCTGTTACAAGCCGCTCGAGCTGTTTGTGCGACTAAATCTGCGATCAAAATGCAGACAAAAGTAAGAATGTTTTCTGAATATCCACATGATTTCAAATGTGACATTGATTTTATACATCAGTTCAACAAAAAATAAGGGTACGAATAAGTAATGTTCAACGAATTCGTGGCTGTGAACGAATCGTGAGATTGAATGATCCATTTATAAATACAGCAACTTGCTTCGTTACTGCATGAATGAATGACTCAGTGACTCACTTAAAGCATTATTTATTTTATAAAGATATTCATAAAGGTAAAAAAAAAATAACTGGAAAAATCGATTTAAGGGGCAAATATTGTGGAAAGGTGTGACTGGAGAAAAATTGGAGAACCACTGGTGGAAAATGGATATGTAGAATTGCACAAGTGCTACTGGTAAAGAGTGCAATATCAACAAACCGTTTCAATTTGATGGTGTAGAGAGAAAATTAAATGACATTTTTTTTTTCTAAATAGTAAAGGCTACATATAAATCGTTACCAAAATTATTGTCGGCAACTGCAGTCTGACTAAAAGTTGACAACTTGCAATGACTTTTTGTCAACTAAAACTAGACTAAAACTATGAAAGGCAAAATGACTGAAATGTAAATAAGACCAATATTTTATCTGAAGATGAAGACTAAGACTAAATCAAAAATGGGTGCCAAAATTAACACTGGTTGAAGTTGACTTGAAATGTACTTTTATGTAAAAATGAAATGTAAATATATATATATATATATATATATATATAATTTATTTACATTTTTGCTCATAACATTAACATTTAAATTGGATTATATTTAGAGCTGTATATAGTAATGGTGTCTCGTGACCAAAGATAGGCCTTCGTGTAAACCTGTTCGGAGGTCACGCTACGCTGTCTGTTATTTATCCGAGCTGACAAACAGTTCTCACTGCGCACCTCAAACATGAAGCGAGGTTGCCTTATGCTTTCGTTTCGTTTGTCATTTGATGTTTTTTTCATATGCAACAGAATCGATAGAGCTCATCAGTTGGGCAATGTGGTGGTGACACTAGTGTGACCTCTAACAAAATTTACCCGCACCAACTAGAAAAAAGATCGCAGTCTTGAGCCCTATATGAGATGTGTAACATGTCAGCCAATATGATTAGCCCTTTCTACAGATGATCTGAAGTGCCTCAGACCCTTTTTGGATGAAGGAAAATTTTACATTCCCACTTGGTGAATTTAAGTACTTGTAAATATTCTGTTGGTTCTAGTCAAACATGGAAATTATGTTTTTAGGTGTGTAATGACTGTTTAAAAGGACTTAAAGCATTTCTCTGATTAAACTAGAGGGTGAAACGGCAGTGTGACAGTGATGTATGAGGGAGCCTATGCTGGCTGTTGGACTGCTGCTTGTGTAAATACTAATTTCTTAGTCAATCGTCCTTTTGTTCCAGGACTCACCTGCTGAATATACAGCTTCTATTTTTAGTTTCTTAACAAACATGGGAGGTTAGCCCTCCTTTCTCTTTTGCTCTCCGTTTCTGCCATGCTCCGTTGATTTAATAATAATTCAGTCTATATATCCCAATTTGTGAGCAGCGCAGCAGCGCAACACCTCACCACGTTAACACAGTTACGTTAGAGGTGCACGTACACTTTTCCCCAGCTATAGAGTCCAGATTCTCTGGTCTACTGCTCACTCTCGTTCTTTGCCTTTAAGAGGTCTTGTTTGATTTGATAGATATAGGCTGGCGCATCTCAGATTGAACTAGAATGATCCAAACTTGCAAATGTCATTTTCTTGATGACAGGAAGGGCAGCATATAAAAGAGCAGTGGCTGAGCAGAGGAGCTTATTCTTCTCACTGGATTGCCAGCTCAGTTTTAGCATCTGATCACACAGATGAGATAATTGCCCAAATGCCATGTCATGCCACCCCAGTTTTGGTTGTTAGAACCGTTTCTGATGATTGTCCTATAGCACTGGAGCCAATGGCTTGCATGAGGATTCAGTTACAGGCGATGTAAAGCATTACCATTCGGTCACCCTGTAATAACAGTAGGACATCACTTGTCTTGCTGGTTAATGCATTTAGACAGATGTGAAGCTAAGGCTTATTATGCAATTGTTACAAGAAATTATACATTCAAACATGTGCATTTAATTGTAGCTCCTGGTTATGTGTGTTTATATGGTAAAGTGGTTTTTATTTTTTATTAGTACATTGTGAAAAGGCATTCACTAATGTGCATTTAAAATTTTACATCATCCAGGTTCAAATGGATCCAATCCTGCCCCCTTATTGTTCCAGTAGTGGGTGCTTCCCTGTATTATTAAGGAAAAAAGAAGAGTCTGTTTACTAGAGTATTTCATCCTAATCCTTAAGGATAAGCTTATGTTTTAGGGAGTGGGATGTTGAGTGTAATTTTGACAAGACCTCTGAGGCACATGTGAACCAGATCTGACTCTAACTGTAACTTCACTTTTTTCAGAGATTGCAAACTTTTAAATGATGCAAGGAAAAAGAAACTACAGATCCTAAAGATTTTTGTCTATGTTTTCATGAAATCGTTTGACACATTTTTAAGAATCCCTAAAAGCTTAAAACAGCTCTTAAAAATAATTTATCCTGCTAGTCACCTTGAAAATACTAGTCTCTTAAATTATTTTGACAAAAATGTCAAAAATGTCATGGGGTGTATGCTCAAGTAATAATAATAATAATAATAATAATAATAACTTGGACTTATATAGAGCCTTTCATGGTACCCAAGGTCGCTTAACAAAAGTGTGTGAGTTTGTGTGCTGGGGGAGGAGTCAGCGGTCGAAAGACTTCGTGAAAAGAAATGTTTTAAGGTGCTTTTTGAACATGGGCAGGGATGGGGCAGAGCGGACGTGGAATGGTAGACTGTTCCAAAGTATAGGAGCAATGGGCTATATGCACGCATAAATTCCGCATTTGACGCAAGGATGCTCGTCCATTTCCGGTTGTGGATTATGGCAGAGTCTTCAAAATTTACTGTCCTCCAGTCTTTGAAATGAAACGTACATACGTTTAGATGTAATTTTATATGTAGTTATATTTGTTTAATATAATTTTAAAAAGAAGCATAAACACAACGAGGGGTGTCTGTTTTATCTGTTTTTGTGACTAACATTTCTTTAGTATAACCATGGATAAATATAAAATTCAATATAAATTCTCGGTATTGCATTGGACTCTACGATCGGCGGAAGTTATCGAGCATCCCTAATGCTTCACCGGAAATACTGCCGTGCATAGAGCCCATTGCAGAGAAAGCCCTGTCCCCAAAAGTCCGCAACCTAGTGCGGGGGGTGACCAGCAGGTCCTTGTCAGAGGACCGCAGGGAACGTGACTGAGTATAGGGATGGAGGAGGTCACTGAGGTATTTTGGTGAGAGTCCATTGAGAGATTTGTAAGTGAGCAGAAGGATCTTGTAGGTGATGCGTGACTTGACTGGCAACCAGTGAAGCTGTTGGATGATAGGAGTGATATGCTGCCAGGGCTTAGTATGGGTTAGAACCCTGGCAGCAGAGTTTTGTACATACTGCAGTCTGCTAAGGGCCTTAGTGGGTAGTCCAGAAAGGACACCATTGCAGTAATCCAGACGGGAGGTGATAAAGGCATGAATGAGTGTCTCAGTTACTGAATCTGTGAGTGAAGACCGGAGTCGTGAGATGTTTCTAAGGTGGAAGAAGGCCACCTTAGTGATGTTGTTAATATGGGACCTGAAAGATAGAGTGGCGTCCAGAATGACGCCCAGGTTGTGCACCTCAGGAGATGGCGAAATGCAGCAGCCATCCACTACCAGAGCCAGGTCACCAACTTTCCTGAGCAGTTTTGCAGGGGCCACCACCATGAGTTCTGACTTTTTACTGTTCAGTTTAAGTAGGTTTGTGGTCATCCATGTTTTGAGTTCCTGCAAGCAGTTGACAAGTTGTGTGGGTGGAAGCTGGGAGGAGGGGTTTGTGGTGATATAAAGTTGAATGTCATTGGCGTCGCAGTGGTAGTTGAGTCCATATTTACGGATAATCTGACCTATTGGTAGTGTGTAAATAGTGAACAACAGTGGACCAAGCACACAGCCTTGGGGTACACCATTGTTGGCAGGTGCTGGATCAGAATCTCTTCCATTTTCTCTGAGCTAATGTTTTGGTAGGAACGAAAGTTCACATTCATGTTTCTCCGGAATCAGCCAGCGTGAAGGACGTCTATATTCCGATTTGGCGTTTTTCCGCTGCTTGCCACTGAACCGCGTCGCAGCTCATTACCATAAAGTTGAACTTCTTTCAACTTTCTGATTGACGCTCAAAACGCCCAAAACGCGACGCCGATAGATTTGACGCTGCTTGCAGCTGAGAAAAGCCAGCTTCCATTGAAAATGAATGACTTCAAGTCGGCGGCGGTGTGAACGTAGATACTTGATAGGTTATTGATTGCACAACCTCTTATTCCAAGTATTAAACATAGGCACAAAACTTGTCCCGCAGTCATAGTGCCATGGTAATAAATGGTACTGTAATTCAAAAATTTTATTCAAATCGGATTTAAACGTGTGGGTAAAACATGTAAGCTTACTGACAAATTGCCATATAAAGCAGGTTATTGCAGTATGTGTGTTCTCATTTGAAGCTGTAATTGTTTGCACAGTGTGCAGAGGTGGAAATTGGAGTCAGTTTGGATTCCAGTCTGCAGTGGTGAAGTATCAGGTGTATCCCAGGAAAGCTCCAGATTGAATAGAGAGCTGCCTACCTCAGTCACAAAGGACCGTGACTCAATAGTGAGTGGTCGTGGTTGCCAGGAGATCCTCCTCTTCATGTGCTCATGAGGGAAGACTGTGAGCTCTCCTCTTCTATCATGTGCTTCCTCCAACATGTTCGACACACCGAACAGCTACAAATCAATCTTAATGATAGCAATCCTTTATTCCGGTCTCACTGACGTTTCCATGTTTGGTTTTTAGAGAGGATTACATAACATGGCAGTATTGTTAGGGAAACACGAAACATCCCAAACTGTGGCCAGATAAAGAAATGGCTACATCTTTGGACACCTTTGACTTTTTATTAAGGCTTTATTTCATTGTAATTAGATCACTCGCTGTCAGTAAAAAAACAAACAAAAAAAACACACCAGTTCTAGGTAGTTGAGAAGTGTTTAGAGGAATTGTTTCCATCCAAAATAACTCAATATGTTGCTCTTAATTTATAGTTATAATTTACAGTTAAACTATTAAAATATTACCTCACTGGATTTTATGCACATGCACTACTGTAATCTTAATAGTACCGTTTACAGAACAAATACAATAAAGTCCTTTCTAACTGGCCAAGGACCCCCTTCCTAAATTATAAAGACTGTAAATTTCCATGCATAAAAATCATATATACTGTATGAGAATATAATGTGATGTGAAGTATGTTGCATAAAAATGTGAAATAATTTTCTTAAATGAAATAATTGACTTACAATAACAATGTACTGAAGCCAAAACAAATGATTTAAACGAATGATAAAGAGAAACATGTTCTCTCAGTTCACATTTATTTCTACAGGCACATTAAGTTTTAATTACTGTTAAACATTAGGGCTGTTGTACTTGTGTGTCATAATGAAACCGATTGGAACGCACTTGAAGAAGGGAGCAATTAATGAGTCAAGACCACGTTATTTCCTCATTCGCCTCACGTTACCACGAAAAAGTTAATCAGCGACAACAGGGATATCGTTTTATTGTTGTTAATAGTACATTTAAAATGAAGTTTTTAAAATATGCTTCAGATGTGTGTGTGCCCAATCTGCTCTTAGACTTAAAGCATTTTACACATTTCTTACCTCTAAAACTTTTTTTATACTTAATATGAAATGCATGACAAAAATGTTTGTAATACTGCATATCACAACAAAACAAAACAACTTGTATTATACTGTTTATTTATTAACCCCAACTCTCCCATCATACCTAGATTATTCACTTCACGAAGGGATTCATTCATTCATCCCTGTTCTGAAGTGCCCTTCAAGGGTGCAATTGCGCCATTTGAAAATCTGGCTTTGTCATTCATTCATTCATAATCATTCATACATTCATAATCATTCATTCATTCATTCATTCATTCATTCATTCATTCATTCATTCATTCATTCATTCATTCATTCATTCATAATCATTCATTCATAATCATTCATTAAGTAGGTGTCTTGTGTTAAGTTAACAGTCTCAGTGTGTGCCCATTGTTCACTCTGTTCTGTTCAAACATAGCCTGGATGCCAGCCCGAACTCCGCCCACAACATTTTTTGGACGGGAAGTTCGGTCTGGACTCGATCCATTGAGGAGTAATTATGATCGGTTCAGAAATCATCAGGCCAATCAAATTGCCAGGGCGGGCTTTATACGATGATTGACAGGTGGTCTTCAGTAACGTAATCCTCACGTCATCAAAGAGCGCTTGTCAAAGATGACTGCAGCTGGAGAATTGAGATGTATAGATTCCGCTGTCGCGTCTTTTGGAAAAAAAAAATCGACAGCGCATTCATTTTAATAGACAAACAGAGAACTGCAATCAAGGCATTTGTCGATCGGAAAGATATTTTTGGCGTCCTTCCTACATGATTCGGGAAAAGTGTAACTTATCAGCTGGCTCTGACGGTCGTTAAGAAGATGGGACGTAATGAAAAGCCTGTGGTCGTTGTGGTTTCTCCTTTGGTGGCACTCATGGAGAAGTAAGTAAAAGAAGTAACACTCATTATTTAAATTATAAAATAAGTAAAGTAGGCTACGTTCTGTATTTGAAAACTGCGCTATGCAAAGGAGTTGACTTATGCGTTGCTCTGATTGGTTGGTAGGTCTACCGAATATCCAGTTGAGTGCAGAGGGTTTTTTTTTATGGTTCGGTTATGACACGCCTCATAATCAAAGCCCAATTTTTGAGTTTCAGACTCATATTCTTTCTTGAATATAGGTATGACGAAGTCAGGCTAGTTCAAACAGTTAAAATATTAGAATTCAATGCAGTATTTACACAATATTATTCCATTGAACATTTAATATCTTATGTTAACATTTTAAGTTTGTCCCATTGATTGTCCCATTGAATTGGCTTGATGAGTGCAAGTTTTATTCATGCTTTGATGCATTTCCGACTGAAACGAAGTCAGGGTGGGCAAAATTATGTATAATAAATTCCCCTTCAAAATGCCATGTTCCTCACCAAATGAATGAGAAGGGTTTTTAGTCTAAATAAAAGGCTATTGGTATTTTAAAATGAGTTAGATGTGATTGATCATTTAATTAATTATTTAATAATCAAGTATAACGATTAATAAAATGTGTCACCAACGCCGCCTCAGATGCGTGCTAGTCAGAATCTGTAACTGCTGTTGTGGATGCGCTCTACTGTAACAACGCACTGAAACATGGCAACTAAACTCAACGAATACACAACGTTTTATTACAATAGTGTTCTCTTTATAATGTTATGTAACATGACAGTTCCAATCATAGTTGTTATTAGTCATGCATTGTTGTTTAGGCTGCATGTGCTGAAGCTGAAGATGATCAGCAGCACGCTTTACTACTGCGTTAGTTCTTGACCAATATATAGATATAGATACACAAAATAAACCATATAGAAAATAGTAAATGTGTGAACAATTGAATTGACCAGCATAAGAGACTTCAGATTCTAGACAGCATTTGATTAGACAGAAAATCTAAAATTAAGCAGAAGTGTAGAATGATGCCATCAAATTTGCAGAGCCGTATTGGTTGTAGAGAGAAGCTGCAAATTTTAAATGCTTTTAAATGCGAAGTTACTCATTTTAATTAAAAAAAACTTAATTCAATTTAATTTTTGTGGAAAAATACCTTTTTGCAAAACCTTTGTGTGCACACTTTTTGCCCCAGAGGGGTCCTTGAACTGCAGTTTGAAAACCTGTTTTATTCTATAATTTTTTGTATTCATGTATATTTATGTATACTCTCTCAGATTTACGTTAAATATGTAACTGTATCTCAGTTAAAATATGTAACTGTAATAAATGGTCAACACATATTTAAAGGTAGCGTAGGCAATTCACACACTCCATATCGTCACCATTATTTATGGCGCTTTTCCACTACACAGTACCAGCTCGACTCGACTCGGCTCGCCTTTGTTTGGTGCCACTGTGTAAAAGTTGTACCTGTACCTTCTTTTGGGTACTTTTTTTTAGCATCACCTCAGGCAAGGTTATGAGCGAGCTAAGGAGAGCTAAGCCGGTACTAATGTGACGTGTAAACAATGCAGACTGCTGATTGGTCAGAGAGAATCGTCACCATTCACAGCGCCATCATTGCACGCGTCAGATGGAGCATCCAGAATAGCTATTTTTAATTGGTTTGGTCAGAGATAGTTTCTAAACTTACTACTATTATTATTATGACAACCCGGAAGAATACGCCGTGGTCAAACGAGGAGGTGTAGACTTTCCTTTCTTTGGTTGCGAAGAGAGCATCCATCGAGAGCTTGATGGGGGCAACGAGGAACGAAAGGCGTCGCTATGATACTGTCGGATACTGTGGTACTGTCTGCAATGGAAAACGGAGCGAAAAGCGAGCCGAGTCGAGCTTCTACATGTAATGGAAAAGCGCCTCTAGTGACATCCCGTGATGCTCTTTTCGGAGCTGTTCACGTCCTCTAAGTCTCGGATTTATGCGTTTATGATTATGTGTCAACACTATCAACGCCGAAATGAATCTGTGGCAGTAAAGCTCTGTTTAAATGTATTATTATTGTAATGTTATGTGCTTTGAGATATGAGGTAGTTTAATGCTGACTGTCTCATATGACGTGTTTTGGATGAGGCGTGGCTTTGGAGACACTCTGAGGGGAGGGGGTAGGATCTAATGCTTTGCTCCGATGGTTATCTCGGTTGTCCTCAACATCCATAATTAAATATATTTTCTAAAACATTGTGGATGATGTACATAATTTCCCTTAAGTAAACCAAAACACTTTAGTGTGTGAATTCCCCATTGATCTTTCGTGTAATCTAGCTACTGATTATACACCATGTAAATTCATAAAGCTAAGTGGTTGAACCAGTCCAATGAGGCTTATGTTGGCTTTAAATAAGGCTGCTTGAATCTCAGGCTTACTCATAGTGAGGAATAGTCAGTATCTGATAAACCTGTTGCCATGGCAACTGTCTCCATCCTCCGCCTGTGTGGAAACAGCTCATCAGTTTTCTGTGAAAGCATGTTCCACTAAATGTATTTTAGAGGGAGGGGAGCTCATTCATCATCATATGAAAGCGATACTGTAGTGCAAGGGAATGGGTTGATAGCAAAGTCCCTTTCAAGGATAGTCTGTGCACTGGGCGGCCATATTTGCTACGCCTCTGTACGCCTCCAGGCAGCTATTTCGGACATCCAAGACCAAGTCCTATCTTTCTGAATAGCAGAATCCTGAAATTTCAAAAAACTGCTTCTGGGCTCACAATTAAATAACATATTTCAAATCAGCAACAAAATCTGACTTTAACTGTCCCGTAATTGTTGTTTCTTAAAGCTTATTTGTCTGGCTAGATCAGCCAATGCACATGTACAGTCCTAAGGCATGAGTCTCACGAGTCTCTCTAGTCTTCTAACGGCAGATGTTGTGACTTAGATGGTGGGGTGTAAACTAGGGATGCACCGATCCACATTTTTTCACTTCTGATCCGATCCCGATACCTGACTTTGGATATCGGCCGATACCGATACTTTTCCGATACCAGACCTGTGTTTGCTTTAACATTATTTATCATTATTGTTGATTTTATATGATGCTGAAATAAACACCTCTCTACAAGCATGGATGATACGTACGTATCATATGTAGCCTATGTCAATATATATATATATATATATATATATAATAGATATATTAAACAATAGATAGACAATTAAACAAAGATATACGCATTATACAGGCCTACACAGTGCTTTAATTTCAGGAAGGTCTACTAACATTATTCAGGTATATCGTCTAAAAAGAATTATAATAAAGTAATCAAAAGTAAAATAGCACTGCAAAGTTTATCATAGATAGATTTATGCTTATTAAAGCTGAAGTTATTCATTCAAGAGCTGTGAGTGATTTTCTCTTTGCCTTTGGTTGTTTTATTCTCAGTAATGTCGCAATCGTCACATTTACTGCTGCCCCTTTAAGAACTAGTGCGGATTTCATAGTCTACTGATGCACCATATTTTCTCCCAACTATTTCCATAAACCGTTTATGTCTAAAATGAACGTAGTTAAGTGATAATCTCCAAGCCGGTCGTTTTGACATTTTTGTGCAGGCTACATTTGATCGTTTAGACGCGCATATGAAGCCCAAAGTATAATTTGCTTGTCTGTTTCGGAGCGCGCGCCGCCCTCTTGCGCAAATTTTGTGCTTTTAATAGCTCTTTTTATTATTAAAAGCGTCCCGCAATTTAGCAACAGCAGAGACGGCATTTTACAACAATTACCGATCGTGCTGATTCTGTCTTAAAGTTTGAGTTTTAGGGAGAAATGACAGTGCACCGCCGCGATGGGAAGGAAGTTGGCTACACAGAATGCGGCTATTGTTTAATGTTTTTTTTTTACCTCAATATATTCTTTAATCTTTGGAAATCAGACTAATATCACAGATCTAAAGTGTAACCAGGCTATGTCTGTCGTCACTCATTAAGCAGGGCTGTCGTGTTGTGCGTGCTGTGGCACCGCGTGAGAGATCTCTCTCTCTTTCTCTTCTGGACTGCGAATTGCAAACATGCATCACTGACAAATAGTTTAATTAATACGGCTTTGCAAACATTGCATTTTGCTGTCTTGCTCTGCTGCGGTGTTTCCAGTGTGAAGTATTTCCACCATAGGATTTCCACACAGCGAACATATTGGTAGCTCAATGCTATCCTGCTAGCTGGCTGCAAACTGCGGAATGGATTTCTTGAGCGGGCGTCTGTGTGTCTCATTGAGCCCTATTTTTACAGTTTATGATTGAGCTGCACCTCCGTTCAGGAATCCATTCCACAGTTTGCAGCCAGCTAGCAGACTAGCAGCCCCGGGGAATCCCTTTTGGAGTCATTTCAGCAGCCAACGTTAAAGCGCAGACATGGATCATAAATATCGGATTTCTCCGCAGGTTGGATCGGAAAAATCCGATACGTGAATTACGCTGGTATCGGTCCCGATACCGATACTGGATCGGATCGGCCCCATCCCTAGTGTAAACCATATTGCGCGTTGCAGTTTCTCAAATTCATAATTAATAGAAGTGCACCATTTATAGTCTTTGGTTGATAGTCTTCTTTTTTTCTAGAATCAAATGTGGATAATTGTAGTTATTCACAACATTTATGATACTTAAGCTCCACATTGTGTAATGTTAAAATGAGACAAAGCCAGTGACCTTTCATCACGGTTGAAGTTCACTCTCTTTAATGCCGGGTGTCTGGTAAACAAAACTTTCATGAGGAGTTCAAGCACAAAGTGCTGAAACCCTATTTTAATTGTAAGGATTTATAAAATGCATCCTGCAGACCAAATCGTAAGAGCTAGAGACTTGAAACCTGGCCAGATGGTAGGCCTCAATTTGGGGACAACCTATCAGAGTATGACCCCGATTGGTGGCGCTACAGCAACCAAAAGTACAAAATTAGACCGTTTGGCTTAGACTCAAGGTTTTTACACCACTGAGATGTTGAATTTTGTCCAAAACCTACTTTTGCTAACTAGTCCCTGGTTTTTCACCAGATCGGAACTAGACCAGTCTAAGGCAATTCTCTGGACTGTCTAGATCAATAATTATCGAAAAAAAAGTGGAACTTTTGCATTTAGATGGCTGTAACATGGTCATTTAGAAAAGGGTTGTGAAAAAATACATCCCAAAACCTATGTATCATAAAGGAAAACTCAAAACTTGAATGAGCCTATGTGTCCTAATATGCTGAAGAAGCATGTAAAGTTTCATCAGGATCGGACCATAGGTGGCACTATAACTGTCAAAAAGGTCTCATTCTTATTAGGGGTTCAAGCACAAAGTGCTGAAACCCTATTGTAATTGTAAGGATTTGTAAAACTGATCATGCGGATCAAACCATAAGATCTTGACACTTAAAACCTGGCCAGATGGTAGGCCTCATTTTGAGAGTAGAGTATGACCCCAGTTGGCCCATAGGTGGCACTACAACAACCGAAAGTATGCCTAGACCGATTTGACTTAGAATCACTCAAAAGCCTATAAATCCTAAAGGAAAAATGGATAATCTGGACGCTGATGCACATCTTAATATTTTTAATTCCACCTGCGCAGATATTATGAATTCTATTGCGTCCTTGAACTACAAAAATCATAAGCCTGCACTGGTGCCCTGGCAGACTGACACACAAGTTCTCTTTTCCACTACTAACTCTGTTTTAAATCCTTCTGTGCATTCTATTTTAGAGTCCTCTACTGCTCTCTGTGACAACATTTTTGTTGACAAGATCACAACTTTAAGATCTCAGTTGTCTAACTCCATACTATGCATACAATGCATGATGCTCCATTATGTTCTTCCATCTTGTCTAAGTTTGATCTGATTGATCTGGACTCATGTAATGAAATTGTTGGTCACCTAAAACCTACTATCTGTCCTCAGGATATTATTCCAATATATATATATATATATATATATATATATATATATATATATATATATATATATAAACTCATTTGGATCCTTCATCTCTTTCCAGCTTCCATCCTATTTCTAATCAATCTTTTATTTTGAGAGAGAGTTGCACTGACTCAACTACAATCATACTTTCCTGTAAATTCAATCTGGTTTTAAAGCTTTACGCATCACTGAATCTGCCCTTTTTAAGAGTTTCAAGCGATATTTTCACAGAAACTGATTCTGGGAAATCCATGGCTTTAGTTTATTAGATTCCAGTGCTGCATTTGATTTGGTCGATCAAGAGGTCCTGTTGAGACGTCTGGAGATATCTGTGGGCTTTCATGGCGTAGTCTTACAGTTGTTCCGTTCTTATCTGACCAGCAAATGTCTTAGTGTTCGTATTGGTCATCAGTCCTCCTCTAGTGTTCCTCTAAAGGCGGGCGTACACGGTGCGTTTTTTAAATTATTTTTTATTTATTTTTTTGCTGTTTTACGAGCTCGCAGATTTTTTTCACTCGGGAGAAATCGCGTGTAAATCGGTTATGTTCGCATGTCGCAGCTCGTTTCGTGTGCGAGGAAGATACGAGCCGAGCACCTCTCGACCTCCTGATAATTTTTAAGCATGTCGAAAAAGTTCGGGAGCTGTCGGCTTGCATTCGTGAGGTGTGTGCGGTTGAATGAGCCGATTTGTCGATCTATCTGAATTTGACCAATCAGGAGCTGAGGAAATCCACAGAAGAAAGACGAAAAATGGTGTGGACTACTAGAAACACTGCTTCAATTAAAGTTTTTATGATGACTTTGTGAAAGGTTAACTAAACAGCATCTGCCATGTTCCTACTGGCCAGTATTTGCCATATTTCATTCTGAAACATCTGTAGGCTATTAGGCTATTGTTTTTGATAGTGTTATACATTTCTTACAGATTCTTACACATCATGATCACGATCACGTTTGTATCTTCCTAAAAGCAATTACAGTTTGTCTACAGCCTAAGCCTTTTTTATTAATGCCGACAGAACAATGTTGCCAGATATTGCTACGAAAAACAAGCAAAAACTAACAAAAACAAAGAAATTATATAAAAATCCGAAATAAGTTCAAAGCTTGTGTTTTGGAAATAAGATGAATATATTACGAACCACTTTAATAACTTCCTAAAGTGTGACATTAATCCAAAAAACAAGTCCAGATACTTTCACCTTTCCATTATGTGGATCTGACAACACGGGATCTGGCACCCGCGCCCTCACTCACAACGCGCTCAAGCTCACTCAAGCCCCGTTCACGGCGCTATAGCTTCTCGCAGCAAAATGAATTGCAAACTCTCACATGAGGCGTTTAAACAGCTAATTAACAATTTAGAGAGCTTGAAATTTTATTTTTGAATGTGTGTAGCCTACCTAACTACGTTTTTTAACTCATTCACACACACACACACAAGGGTGACAGGATGTCCGTTTCCCGGTGCTGAAAACGAACCTATAGCAAAATAATCACGGCTTAAATCAATATTTGCAGTTATGAGAGTTTTTAGTGCGAAACTTCGTGCGATTTCTACGGAATTCAGCAGGTCGTAAAATCGTGTCGTATATCACTGCCTCCGTACGATTTTTGGATAAACTCATTCGTAACGTGTGCCTGGACATACGATCTTCCGACCATCAGAATTTGTACCGTGTACGTCCGCCTAAAGGCGGGCGTACACGGTACGAATTCTGACGGTCGGAAGATCGTATGCCCAGGCACACTTTACGAGTGCGTTTATACAAAAATCGTATGGAGGCAGTGATATACGACACGATTTTACGACCTGCTGAATTCCGAAGAAATCGCACAAAGTTCCGCACTAAAAACTCTCATAACTGCATATAAAACATTGATACAAGCCGTGGTTATTTTGCTATAGGCTCGTTTTCAGCACCGCGAAACGGACGTCCGGACGGACATAGTTACGGTAGGCTACACATTCAAAAATAAATTTCAAGCTCTCTGAATGATTAATTAGCCGTTTAAACCACCTCATGTGAGCGTTTGCAATTCATTTTGCTCCGAGAAGCTATCGCCGTGAACGGGGCTTGAGTGAGCTTGAGCGCGTTGTGAGAGTGAGGGCGCGGGTGCCAGATCCCGTGTTGCAAGATCCACATAATGGAAAGGTGCCAGTATCTGGACTTGTTTTTTGGATTAATGTCACGCTTTAGGAAGTTATTAAAGTGGTTCGTAATATATTTATCTTATTTTCAAAACACAAGCTTTGAACTTATTTTGGATTTTTATATAATTTCTTTGTTTTTGTTAGTTTTTGCTTGTTTTTCGTAGCAATATCTGGCAACATTGTTCTGTCGGCATTAATAAAAAAAAGCTTAGGCTGTAGACAAACTGTTATTGCTTTTAGGAGGATACAAACATAGCCTAATGATCATCGTGATGTGTAAGAATCTGTAAGAAATGTATAACACTATCAAAAACAATAGCATAGCCTACAGTTGTTTCAGAATGAAATATGCCAAATACTGGCCAGTAGGAACACGGCAGATGCTGTTTAGTTAACCTTTCACAAAGTCATCATAAAAACTTTAATTGAAGAAGTGTTTCTAGTAGTCCACACCATTTTCGTATTTCTTCTGTGGATTTCCTCAGCTCCCGATTGGTCAAATTCAGATAGATCGACAAATCGGCTCATTCAACCGCATACACCTCGCGAATGCAAGCCGACAGCTCCCGAACTTTTTCGACATGCTTAAAAATTATCGGGAGGTCGAGAGGTGCTCGGCTCGGCTCGTATCTTCCTCGTACACGATACGAGCCGCGACATGCGAGCATAACCGATTTACACGCGATTTCCCCCGAGTGAAAAAAATCATCTGCGAGCTCGTAAAACAGCAAAAAATCGCACCGTGTACGCCCGCCTTTAAACTGTGCAGTCCAACAGAGATAAATCCTCTGGCCGGTATTGTTTAATAAATACGGAGTATCCTTTCATCTATACGCTGATGATACTCAGATTTATTTTCCCTTAAAGCATAACGATAAAAATAGTTTACAAGTAATTTTCAAAATTTAAATGACAATAAAACTGTAATAATTCCATTTGAAATCTGGGCTTTCTGTTTGATCACAACCTAAAACAGATCAGTACTGTTGTAAAATCATGCTCTAACTCCAACTCCCTAAAGTGAAAATTTTTTTAACCCAGTGCAACTTCTAAACAGTGATTCATGCTTTCGTAACAACTCATCTAGACTATTGTAATTCACTTTATATTGGTCTCTCAGTCTCCCCTCTCCCGTCTACAGCTAGTGCAAAACGCAGCTGCTAGACTTCTCACTGTGACCCGCAAGTATGAGTCGATCACCCCTATTTTATCCACAATGCACTGGCTACCTCAAATTTAGAATTTATTTTAAAATTGTATTTGTTTATAAAGCCCTAAACAACAGATTGGCCCCTCTGTACCTGTTTAGTACTTAATCTACTCTGTCCATAAACCCCTTCTATAACTCTTGAGATCTAGTGATAACTGTCTACTCATTGTGCCTAGATCTTGACTTAAAAAAAACGAGACGATCACCCTTTTGGGACTGCAGGCCTAAAACTTTGGAACAGTCTGAGTCTACCTCTAGATGAGACTAGCTCCCTCTGTTTCCACCTTCAAATCTTATTTAAAGACTTGTTTATTTTCTTTGGGCTTTTAATACTCCTTGATTTAGGTATGATTATTATTTATCTATTCTTTTGTGTTTCTTTGGTTTTTTTTTTTCTGTACTGTACAGCACTTTGGTCAGCCTTGGTTGTTTTAAACATGCTTTATAAATACATATTGTATTTTATTGTATGAGGGAATAAAAATCATTTACTCAATCATTTTGCATTAAAACTGTATGCTTTTGACGGTTGCTCTACTTAAGACACTTAACTGCATCTCTACTTTCAGTCAAGGATTTCCATACATTTCAGGATTAAACTATCTGCAACCAAATTCCCTTTTCATTCCTTTTGCACCAAATACATGATTGCTAAAATCACCTTAAGCTACAGTCTTTTTTCATCACCCTCCTAATTTCACATTTTTGATTGTCTGGATATGTCTGGATATCTTAGCTCTTTTACAAAACCTAGACAGATGTCTTGGTGTCTACTTCCTCCATAGACAGTCATGTTGTAACGCTCTTCCCAACAATCATAGAACCTCATTAGTGACAGAAACTTCACACACAAATCTCCTAAAAAAGAGACTTCTTTAAAGGAGCTAAACGCAAGTCTCTGAGTTTTTGCAGAACTACGCCCCCTCTGGCGACAAGCGAAACTGCAACCAGAGCTGTGCGCGTTCATGGAGGAACACACACACACATACGCACGTTTGCACGAGCTGTTCATAACTAAGGAGCATCAGCCGCACACTGTGCGGCACACATCTTTTGTTACAGTCATAATGAGGTAATACAGTAATAAATCTGCAAGTCATTTAAAATATATGAAAGGAAAGGCATTCGAGTAAATTACACACTTGTGTGAGAGGGGGAAACGGGGGTAGTAGAAAACTTCGGTTTTTGTTTCCATCTATCTCCCTGTGCTTACTGTATCCACTTATGATTGAATTATTATGGAAACACGTTCAGTTATCACTTTGTATAGGCTATGACCCGTTTGAGCCCTAGAGACGACCGGAGATCTCTCCGTTTGTTGAAAGCTTCCCGATGTTGACTCTCGTCTTATTCCGACGCCTGGCACTGGACAGACAGAAGTTTTATTTTCTGTCTCACGTGGAGTTTGCGTTGGGGTTTGTAATGAGCTACAAGCCGGTCTCTTTCCGCGCCATATACAGATTTAATGAAGTGCACGTCACCGAAAGCAACAGATATGAGCTGGATTTTATTAATCATCGGCTAATTTCAAAATCAGCAAAGAGAGCAATAGGAGAGATCGGCAACAGGCCTGGTAAGATCATTTCATTTCTTTACTTTTAATGAAGATGGTAGTGTTAAGCGTCTGCGACTTACTTTCACTAATTCACTTTGATTTGCGATAGATTGCGGCGCTTGATGAAGGGGCTCAGCTCAGCTGCTCAGGTGATGCGCGTCGTCATATATGACTAAAATATCATGACATATAGCTTGGTTTCAACAACCAGATGCATTTACACTTGTCCAGTTTCGTCTGGAATACGGCACAGACCACGTCCTCAAGTGGTTTGAGCGATCGAATTCAAATCCGTCTCGAATGCGTTTCGGAGGGCATTTACACCCTGGTCTTTTCACGATCGAATAGCTATCCGATCACAGAAGACACATGAAGGGACCAGGTGTAAACAGCCCCTTTGAATCCATCGTCTACTTTTGTGGAAAGCTGACTAGAGTTGTGTCGCTCGAGTTGTCATCTCTGATACGCAGAACGGCGGCGAATAGCTACACGAACCTGCCAGACATAGCCAGGCGAGCGTGAACGCGCATGACGTCACGCCCAGTCTCAGATTCGAGCCCGAATCCCTCTTATATATTTCACTGTACAGGGTTATAGAGGCGATCGCAGTGATCAAAGAAGGGCTCATTCAGCCCATCAGGCGATTGTTTAAGCATGTATGGGTTAGAAAACGGCTATTTTTAACATGAAAAGTTGCGCAATGCACCTTTAATAGTTTGGCGTCAGCATGTTGCTAAGCTAACATACTGTAATATACTCTAAGCAAAAAATTATATAAAGTACACAGGCATTGGGTAAAAAAACCATTTAGATTAAACTGAACTTTTTTGTGTACTGTATTATATTATATTTACATCTTGGTATTGAAATAAATAAGATAATCCAGCATTTTGGATTACATTTTGGGATTGGCTTCACTGACAAGGCCTAAATAGTCTTCAGAGGTTCTAAATAATTAAGAAAAACTATTTTTTTAAAGCAACCTTTTTTCAGAATCGTCCTTACGATGGGTTAAAATTCTGTCTCTATAGTAAGTTTTCGAATAATATTTTTGTGACTACATTGTCAATTCAAACCAAGCAGTTTTCAAAGGGAAAATAAGTTCTCAAATGTCTTCTCAAGCATTTATCTTCTCTGACTGGTCACTGTTGTTCTTTACAGAAGTACAGACAACATGACGAAGACACAGGATCTGCACAGGAGCAAAGCTCGCCCCAGTTCACCGATGAGGCTCCTGGGCCAGAGCTGGTCCAAGTGGCCGAGAAGAACCTTTCCCAGATTGAGAACGTCCATGGCTATGTGGCACATGCACATATCTCCCCAATGAAGGTACGCCTGGAATCTACATTTCCTGATCAGTTCACCTTGTTTTAACATGTGCCATGTTGTCTATCACCTCATTGTCCAAATTCTGCCATGCAGTTGTATCTGTGTGTGCCTCACTTTTTACATACACAAGACACAAACACAAGTTTTAGGTTTTAGAATGGCTTCCCCTTCTTGCATTATTACAAAAGAAAGCCGGACAACCATAGTACTGCTACTGCTTTTGTACATTCAGCTGTTTTTTTTTTTTTTGCCACAATTGATCAAAATGGATAACTTTGACTAAAGCATACAATGGGGTCAGAATGAGAAAATGTTGGGCAAATAGAATGATTTTGCTAGATTGGCTCTTAATCCACCAATGCACTTGGTTCAATGGGATTCTCATTATTAGTGTGCAAAGTGCTGTATAACACAGAGGCGTTTGCAGAGTCCACAGGCTAATTGGACATTGATCTAAACCACACCGCTAAAGCATATGAAAGACTGGCATAATGGACACAAAGACATGTACCCCCCCCCCCCCCCCACACACACACACACACACACACACACTCTCTCACTCACACACTCTCTCACACACACAGGACACATCTTTAATGTTTTTTACGTGAGCAGCTTTTAAATTTATTCTATTAGTTCTATTAGCTTTTCTGATTTAAACTTAAGCAGCAAAGTTCAGTTCATTTTTTATTCAAAATTCATGATTCAACTATATTTATTTTGCATTATTACTCCGAAAAGTTCACAGATTTGCCATTTTGCATGAGTTTAAAATGTTATAAGAATGTCTTGGTATAATAGTTTAGTGTGTTTTCAGTTTCTAAAGGAAAGCTGTCAGGTTCCCATTTGTACAAGTTTCTCTTTTTCGGCTAAAATTTTGGTGCATTACTAAAATAAATCTATATTAGCTGTTTTGTATGTTTAAAATGCAAAGCATACAAATGAAGATGATACAATATTCGATTACAAAAATTCTGACATAATTTACACACCCTAATCTGGTTCCGAACCTTCATGAATTACTCAACACTTAATTCTCAGTTATGAAGCAAATTCTGGTCACTCTTTTGTAAAATAATGAATTGAGCTGTTCATCTCCAAAAAAAAAAAACATGATAAAAGTGGTCCATAATACATACTGAAATTTAAATTTATTGAACAATATAAGGTTGGGTAAATTTAATAGTGTAAAACAGAATTCATTGAGTTTTTCAGCCATTTTGACAGCCCTAGTTCCATATCCATATCCACATTCCAAATCCATATTACTGAATATTAAGTGTCCTCAACTTAGCAAGCAAAAGGTGACGGTGAAAAAAATCCAAAATCCACCTGACAGAAAATAGAAGAAAACCTTTGGAGAAATCAGGCTCAGACAGGGGAGCCAAATTATTATGTGGCTCCATCAGATTGTGGATTGATATCATTCAAAATATTTCATGTAACTATTTCTGCTTGAAGATCGGCATACAGAATTTGGTTGGGGGGGGGGGGGGGGAGAGTAACTTTTATATTTGATTTTATATTTGATTTAAAGCCACGGTGCATTTATTGTTGGCTTCTTTGAATATGTTTGTGAAATTGCTTAGCCCTGTATTTTCTCAGGGTGAAGCACTATCTCTGTGTGCTAAGTGGAAGGCAGTAGAGTGACTGTGTCCAGAGAAGGTGAATATACTGTGAGGCAGGAAGTGATATGTACTGTATGTGTGAACATTTACTAGGACTCGTCCTGCTCCGGTTGTGCTCCAGCGCTCCCTTCTGCCTTTAGATTTATGACCCCATGACAGGCTCCTCCTCAGTCCTGATCAGAGCCTAAGCCAAAAGCATGCACATGAGAAATCACACCTGCCATTTCTCATAACCTTCACTGCTCTCACTTAAACCGGCACCTTTTCATTCCCTCAGCCCGCCTCGCAATGTGCCATCCATCTCAGACACACCCTCAGAATACAGTTATGGCCTCAGCATCTCCTCAGAGACTCTCTAAACATCCTTTTTGACATTTTTTAAGACCCCCTATGACTCAACACAATATTTGAAGGCCCCTCCATATACAATAAGATATTTCCTGAATTTCTGCTTTAATTATGAAAAAGAAATGCTTATTTTAAAACTTTTTTTCATTCTTGATATATTGAGTTCAATGGTTTAATTAATTTATTATATTAAATTGACCACAATTCATTTTGTGATTCATATAGTAATATTCTGCATTCCAGAAATCTGTTCTTTAATAAAAACAATAGGGAAAATGTATTCATCCATCCATTCTCCAATCGGCTTTATTCCCTGCAGGGATGCTGGAGCATATACAGGTACAGGAATATGCAGAAAGCTTAAAGTCCCCCTGTAGTCAATAATTTAATCTCTTAACTCATCTTTGATCACCAAAATGACATATTTAAATATTTCTTTCCTGCCTTAAAATAGCTTGAATGTAACTACAACCTTGCTTCATGGTTTGTCTCAAAGCATATTAAAAACACAACATAGACATATAAACAACAGTAAAAAATAAAAAAATAAAAAAATGATTTCACCACAGAATATAAAACATTTGTTTTAACTTTACTATTGTACACCAACATTTTAGAAGACCATTAGGGTTGGGGTTAAATTTTCTTCATAATTGTATAAAAGCTAACAAAATAAATAAACAAAAATAATTTGAATTCAAAGAATGCATTTCTAGGAATATGGTTTTGAATATATATGTGTTTTGAACTTCTTTTTAAAATCTTAAAATTTTAAAATCTGTTTCTCTATTCTGGACACTTTTAAGTGTTATTGACCCAGTATTTTATCATATAACAATTTGACATGGATACTTTGTGAGAGGAACTTTTGGAGATTAGTTATTCAATCCATCGCAGTGCTGGGTTCTATTGCCACCTTGTGTTACATAAAAGCCTTTGCAGTTGTACATGCGTGCCTCAAACTGCTGATTCTGGCCATTATATGTACCAATGAGACGTTTCTTACTGAATGTTTTCATGTGACATGGTTGAGGCTGACAGTCTATCCCAAGAGTCTTTTCATATATTTGTTTTACGTTGATTTTTATAGTATGCATTTGTATTTTTGTATATTAAAACATGATCTGCATGATCCTCATAGTTGCCATTTGGGATTAATGTTTCCATCCTGGTGATATACAGTCTGTGTTCCATCAACATAAGGGTCCTTGTGATACCACTCTCCGTTTGCTGACTCTTAGGCTTTGTCTCAAAACCTAGCCTAGGGATTGCATTTTTGGGTATCATAGGACGCTCAAACATGCATGTGATGCCCCAGACTGATGACTAGATCACTAGGGATTGTGGGACTGCATTTTTGGGTATCATAGGACGTTCAAACATGCATGTGATGCCCCAGACTGATGACTAGATCACTAAGGATTTAGAGCTAGTGAGCAGCTCTAAATCCTTACTCCTCATTTTGTCCTATTGTCTGTCCTCTCTTTAACCTCCTCTCACGATGAAGCAATTGTGGGCAATTTGAAGTCAAGCTTATATTGTAATACTTTGAGTTCAATGCCCCTCTGTAGGTTGAATCGTTGGAATGCATCTTCGATGGGCCGTCCGCTGTAGGGAACGAGGAGAGTCCTCCGTCTCCTACTACTCCCCTCTCCAATCCGTACCCTCAAAGTCCAGTGACCGTCCAGGTAACAGTCACCCTTCCGACTTGGCAAGCATCTTTATGTGCTTCTGATGTTACTATCTGTGGCTTGCCAATTCTGTGTTTGTCATATGGCTGTCAGTGGTGTGGTCTGGTGTTGGTCATCATGTGATGAGAGTGACTGAGTCACATACGTTTTATCAGACAGGCTTGATGCCGCTGACACTAGAGGTTACATTACAGTACCTCTCGTTGGTCCTTCCTGTCTGTATAAGCAGTATTTCATTTTGATTAGTGCATGAGCCTGCTATAATCTACATATGTGGGTTCTAGTTAAAATATCAACTTGTTGCAACTTGTTTTAAATGCAACAGTTGTTTGTCTACGAATGTGAACGCGATAGCTTTGCTGTTGCATTCTTCATTTGTTGGTGCATGCTGTCGTGCATGGAAGCACCTTTGCTTCCAAAGCGCATGGCCAGTGTTTTTCCGTGCTGTGTAGGTACCAGTTAAAGCCTGGTTACTGCATGAAATGGTCATTTTATATTATGATGGCAAATTCCCGGTTTACTCCTTTTCTGACTGCACATAAAATAGGTCTTAGGATATATGAGTTGAAATTCAGGTCTAGAAACGGTTTGGTATTTTCTTCGCCACATGCTTCTAAGAATGAGGCAGTATTGTTATGGGTTTGAGGTGAGGCTGTGTCCTTCAGTCACTTTTCTCATACAAATCATGAGCCTTGAGCTGCCTCCCGTTTCTCGTCAGTGACGTCAGTCCTGATAAATCTTCCCATGAGGCAAAGTTGAATGGCTTTATCGCACGTTCAAGAATGCATTAGACGAGCACGACAAACGCGAAGAGGTCAAGGTTCCAGAGTGCCATCCCCTACAACCCGGGAATATCCATAGGCGCAGGATAAGGATATTGCCCTGCCTCATCTCCAAAGCAATTTGAGGAAGAAGGGGAACACATCGTCCTCTCTTTCATCACAACGCAGCATAGAGACACTGCAGCCGTTTATCAGCGAGTACTGTCTGCATCGCAAACCTCTGGACTAATTTCTTTCAGGCAGTCAGAGAGGAGCGCAGTCAGTGCTAGCCAAGTCAAGCACCCAGTCTCACTCTCTCAGCTTCCTGCTGACTCATTTTGAGCTGGAAGAGACGAACGCAGGCACCTGCATCTGCTCGCATCCCACCACTGCACAGCCGCGATCGCATCAGCGTGCCAGGAACTGCATCAGCCACAGCAGCGAGCGAGCGAGCGAGAGAAAGAGAGAAGGTGAAACGAGTAGCTTTACTGGCGGCTGCACTGATTGTAAAGTGCTTTATTTCTGCTGCAGTTTACGTGCGTCAGGGAGCCTGTGTTTTTCTCTTTCCCTGCATGCGGCTCTTCGTAGGTACCTGCACCGTATGTTTTCGACGCCGACACGCACTATGTGCGGAAACTGTCTTTAAGATGCCTGCGTAAGAAGAGGTGGAGGGGGCAGGTCAGAGTCGGGAAACCAGTTCTATTTTACCGGAGCGTGAACCCCACACACGCACACTCCAGCCTCAGCCCACAATGCTCAACTCGGTTTGGTATGCTAAAAAGATGGGTCGCCGGATCATGGGTACCCTCAGGAGAACCAAGAGGCGGCGTCTGCACTTGTTGGTAGGTCTGGAACTCTGCAACAAGAAAAAGCTGCGTTTCAGTCACGGCAGTGAATTCTTTTGGTAAAGCAGATGATAAATGCTTAAACTTAGTTTTGTTGACAGAAGTTACTTGATTTTCCTTTATTGTACATCATTTGCAACTGCATTAATCCGATTCACGGGAACTTAGACCAAATGGACGATATAATCACGCCTTAGATTGTGAGAAAGCAGAGTAGCGTCATTTTTTTTTTTTTTTGTCAGCACGTCATGGAGTCTGAAAGGCACTGATTGACAGACTGTCTCGTAAGGCCACAGTAAAGTCCTTTGTTTTGTTGTGTGAAATATGAGCATTGTGGAAGTCACCTGTGTGAATGTACTGTATGGTGTCAAACACACATCAGTGTGTTTCGATGAGAAAATGTTAAAGCACATATCTCTTCCCTCTGCTGCCTGGCAACCTGCGTGCCTCTGTCATGCAGCAGTGCTCGCTGTGTCCTACACACACACGGTGTGCACTGCACAAAGCGTGCACGTTACAGATGTGAATGGTAGCGGTGCTTTGCCACTGATCCAATCATGGTTGTTGAGACCCTGGAAAGATTAAGCTCATTTAACTAGTCAGATTTACTGTTATGGTCCCTAGTCGCTAAATGATGCATGTGATTTGTTATCAAATGCATGTTACATGTTTAAATACCCATGGTAGCTTTGGTTGTGCCTATTTATGGGTTTGCTTCTTTGTGTGTATTTACTTACTATTGCTATTGCTTTCCTATTGGCTTCTACATTTGAATCATGTAAATAATGTAACCTGTACCGTAAAACCCAACAGATAACCAGCCATTTTTCAGGTCAAAGACGTGAGTGTATATATAACATAAATGGCATTCCAAATAAGGTAGATATAAAATGTTTAATTTAGAAAAACGGTACAAAACAATCCAAGGGTTTGGATGTTTAGGGATGTTCAATTAGCAGTATTGAATATATGTGGAGTCTGCACAAAGAACTGAAACTCTGTAGCGGACTGTTTTCATTAACCGTTAACTTTATTTATAGATAGTAATTTTTTAAGTTATTTTTTTTATGCTGCCTTATTGGCAGTGCTCCAACATACAGTTTAAGACGTATCTAGTCATTGTTAAAAGATCAGTCTTGGAGTCAGTTTAATGCGCTGACGTTCTCAACAACACTGACGCTGAAAATGGGAGAAACATTGTGCCACAACGATATAGTTTCTTTCAATCCACTATCATCAACATTTACCATGAATTTATTGTAGAACACTAACTGTAACCATGGTATTAAGGCTGAAATGTGTGATATTAATATCGAATTTGATAATATTATTAAGGTAGACATGCATTGCATGTATTAAAGGAATAATGGAATATAATTCTTGTATTTTTGGTTGTTAAGCTATAGTAGTTTTTGTGCATTTGTATTTATACAAAATGTCATTAACCTACTGTTTTTTTTTCATAACAAATGCACAAAAATAATACTTTTTACCTTAATGTAATGGTAATGAGGTGATAAATGTGGTTATTGTGATCTTCAAATGTATGATACTATTGAAAACCAGTAGTTAACTTTAATACGAGGAGAATCCTAGCTTATAAGTCAGAAAATTTAAATTTTACTTTAGAAAAATTAGGTTGTTACAGTTTTTCAAGATGTTACTGTTTTTGTTAATAAAAATAAGTCTATATCCACATCCATACTCAAGCACAAGCTACCGTCAACTCAAACTACTGTAAAAATGTATGTTTGTAAGAGACAAAGCATGTACCTTAATATTATTAATATTACATGTGCGGTGCTATCAAATCAGGTGCTGATGAACTCTCAAATGTTACTCTAGAGCCTTGTAAAAGTTATGTAGGAAGCTTCCCCACTTTCCATTACTTGCAAATATTTCAACCTCCATTAACACTAACATATACAGTATTTGAGATACCTGTGGTACCTGTAAATCATGTTTGTGCTTTAATAGTTAATCTGGTGCATCTGAGTGCATTAATGTATTGAGGATCTCTCTTTTGATAAAAGTAAGTAAATTCATGGGTTATAGTTTTGGGCAGGATCATCATCAGCAGCAGTTCTTTCATGTTCCCTGAACAGGACAGGCTTTTATCAGAGACTGAATGCAGAGAAAAGGTGATGACAGTACTAGCCAATACATCATTTGTGGATTCTGACACTGCTATCATCATCTATTGAGAACCTGACCAGCCGTCTGACCCTGTCAATAGCTGGCCTAATTTGTCAGCCATTGTGTGGCCTATGGAAGATTTGAAAACGGATATCCAGCGTTAGGTGCCCATTCTAACTATAGAGAGATTCAGACGTTACCTTCATGCAGTAGCTGTTTTAGTTGCGCTAACACGTGTTTTTTTTTAATCTCATTCTTTTACTCTTAAGGTGTTAAGACGGTCAGATCCATATTGGTGTGGATTTCCCGTGCTGCTCAGTGCTGCAGCAGCATGATGGTTTAATTGTCAATTAGCAAGGTGACAGGATGGCTCAGTTCTGAGAGGCGACTATAAATGGGGTTTGCTGGCATCTAATTAGATATGCTCACAGTGTATTCAGGGATAATGTGGAATTTATTATTAATGTCCTGCCATATCTATTGGCGATCTTTTCAGTAGGTGGTGGTTTAGCATTGTTGTCTGGGATGCCATCTTACCCTCCGAATCAATAGTTAAAGCTAAATCCTGACAAGCCAATTCTTCAGTGTAATTCAGTGGCGTTTATGTGCAGAAGGCTTTATCTGATTGCATGAGGGGATGCAACACTATCACAGCGCTTGAGCCAGCATGGTGTTGACACGCGAATGATAATGTTTTCGTACCATCCAGTCCCTGCTGTAGGCTCTGGTGCACCAATGAATATGTCAACAGATGAAGCCGAAGAGCATGTTTACTGTGGCTTCTGGTGCGAGACAGGGGACCGGAGCCTGCACGGGAAATCCTGCTGGCTCTTTTAGATGTGCGAGCAGTTGCCATGGCTTTATGCTCCTAAGGGAGTGGAGGCTGAGCCTGGGTGACAAAATCAGCCAACTCATCCGGCACCTGTGGCACATCTACGGAAATGTTGAACGGAAGAGGTTCCCTCTGTGTACCGGTGTTAAAGATCGGGTATGATGGCCACAGCGAATGGTAATGCAACTGATCCGGACCTGGAGAATACCTCTTACCTTTTTGTGCTTTTTTTCCCAAAAAGAAAAATCCATTTTTGCTCTAATTACTGACCACTGCTACACTTTTGATGGGATGGGATGGGAAAGCCTTCTCGGAGGAATGGAGATTAACTTAATTTTGGAATGACGCATGTTTGGGTCCCGGTTTTCAGTTTATGAAAAAAACTGAGGGTCAGTTTTTAACACTTGGAAGTATTGTTGGCTGGGCTGTGTGACATTCCCAATTGGACTTGGATAGGCAGCTGTTAATCATTCAATGGCCTTTTAAATTTAGTATCTTGGAAGCACGTCGAATTGCACAGATGGTTTCATTGGAACGAAGTAGTGCCAACGCGTAATTTGTCCAGCTACTGATCACTGTCTTTGAGTTTGCTTCCCCAGCTTCTTGTGGCTGATAAAAAGGCAGCTAGCTTTGTGTAGAATACTTAATTTCTTCTTTTCATCTGAAGTTCATCTGAAGTTGGATGGTTGTTGCTGTTTCACTTGCCAAGTCTTGAACGGATTGGAGGATCCAGGGTCATGAGGCTTTGTCCTGATGAAAACTCCTGATATGGCCCAGCACAGGAAGCCACACTCCTAATTAAGGAAGTTGTTTGGAAATGCTCTAAGACTTTGACTAGATTTGTTTTCCTGTCTTTGTCATCGACACACTCCCGAGAAGTGACTGGCGTGCGTCCATAGTACATTTGCAGTGATGAACTACATTTTCGGTGGAAACACCCTCTACCCCAGGGGAAGTCGAGGCGGCAGCACCAGTTCGGCCCATGGTGGTTCATCTGGACCCAAGCTCAGACAGTGGTCCATACGTAGTTCCTCTAAGGAGACTCCAAAACAGACCCCGTCCCGCTGGCGCCGAGTCCTCGCCACCCTCACCCACCTCAATACCTTCTCTGACTGCATCATATCAAGCACGAGTCGGGTAAGTTCTGCAAGCTCATGCAGGGGTGCCACAGGCCACAGACATCAAGAGATAATGTTAGCTTTCAATCCTTATGCGTCAATGACAAGTTATCTCTTTCGAATAAACATGCTACGTATGTGTTTCAGTGTTTACTTCCACTCGGCCGTGTTTTTATATGTATGTATATATATATATATATATATATATATATATATATATGCAGGTGAGCTAACAGTGTTGTTTAGTATAATTTTTTAAAATTTTATATTTGCCCAGATTGTTGATGATATTTTTTGTTTTGTTTTTGGGCTGTTTGTCTCAAGACCTTTGATTGCAATGACAGATTATGAACTTTTGAAAGGAGTTTGTTAAAAATGTAAGCAGTTTAATTTAGAGCACACAAAACTCCCTTGAATATATATGTTTTATATTATATTATAATATAATATAATACTGTTGTTTGCAATGCCATGTAATTAGTTATCCTATTAATTCTTTAATCATTGAGCTTTACCTTGCAGTATGTGATCGGCACATCTACCAATATTTCTCAAATAATGCCACTACATGTGGTAGCAGAATTTCTTGCCCAATCTCTTGTTCCTTTGTAATTGTAGTTAGCTGAAAATGATTTGACTCATAGCGACAGTTCAACTGAAGAGCAGAGAGATAATTGAACAGTTTAATCCCCTCATACAGTGTAAAAGAAACAGATAAATCTTTGCACATGCATGCATATGCAAGTATTATGCAAAATAACTGGATACTTTATTATACATTTCAGTTCAAATATCCTTTCACAAATAATTAATACTAAATTGTATTTTCCATTCACAATTTACAGTTGGTATAATGTGTTAGTTAGTAGAGAGCATGCAAGCAAAATTGTCCAGGAACCTTGTGTTGGTTGTGTGGCCAGTAGGTGGCACTGGAACTGCATTGTTTTCTGAGGTAAAGTGGCTTGCTGTAAACTTGATCTGAATCCTGATCACATCCTTAATTTTGGATTTAAATCTCTCACTTGCAACTGAAATGAGCAAAGTTTAAGAAGCTTAATCCGTAGTTTACAGGGGGCACGCTATTATTATTAATAATACCATTATACTATTAATACAATTATTATTGTCATTTTTTTGAAACATTCAAAGAGTTAACTTTTAAGCAATTTTCAAATTACAAATAGACTGATTCTCACTCGGAAAACTAATGCTGTGTTTGACACTGTAACATAACATTTATTAAATTGCACTTTAACCTGCTCTGCGCATTGTGTTTGAGTTCATCCCAGCTGACATGCGTACTATATGTGCTGAAGCAGTGGTTGTTAACAGCTTGGCACACTCAGACTCATCAGTTCAAATCCACTTATAAAATCAGCCTCCAATCCAATGGTCTGAGTTGTCATGTCAACGCAGCTATTCTAGGCCATTTATCTATTCATAATATTCCCAAAGGAAAGATCCTTTGCATCTATACACTTATGGTAAGCCATCTGTCACAAAAAGAGGTCATACTGTATGTAATATGCATTATTTTGTATGTATGTACTGTTGTATATGCATTCTTTTACTATTGAGTGCCATTGATGGAATGAAACTGAAGTTCAGACCACAAACAAAGATTTGTGCATTTCAGGCGTTAAAATCGAATGGACAATCGACTTAAAGAGAATTTTATATATAATATCGGCAACACTGTACAATCAGGTCTCGATTGTTACTAACATGAACTAACAATGAGCAATACATTAGTTAAAACATTAGTTAATAAAAATACAGCTGTTTGTTTATATTCGCTCACAATACTTTAATGTTAACAAATACAACTTTTGATTTTAATAATGTATTAGTAAACGATGAAATTAAAATCAACAAAGATTAATAAATGCTGTAGAAGTGTAGTTCATGTTAAATAATGTAGTAACTAATGGAACCTTATTTTAAAGTGTTACCATATTATCTTATTCATCCTGACTGTGATCACACAGAACATCAGAGAAAAGCTCCCCACAAACGGCACGCTGACTCAAGGAACGCAAGGAGGTCAGATATTCTTAATTATGTGGGCGAGGAGCTGTTTGCTAGATGGATCCCCCTCATGCGAGGTTACAGTCGCTCTATGTGTGTTGGCGCTGTTTCAGCAGGCTGGCTTTGTATGTGAATCGGAGCTCAGCATTGATTATTCATGCCAGGAAAAAGCCCCTCCACGCCTGATGCCTTTGCCCATTGGAGCTCTCTAATTGGCATGAGAATCCAAAGAGATGAGAGGAAGGGTGAATGAGAGAGATAGTGAGCACGCAAGAGGATCGTTGCGCACACCAACGTGCGAGAGACTGGGGCTGAATCTCCCTCCAATTGCTGTTGCCAAGGCACTGCACCAAAACACAGCAGCTTTTTCAACGTCAATCTTGTTCTCCTAAAATTTGACGCCGTCTCCTAACGTCCACGTGCCAACCATGACGACCTTCTACTCTGGCCATGAGTACGGCATTCGGAGAGCAGACAGCTGTGAGAAGAGGAGCGACCCTCATGCTCGAGTCAACCTCAGGCAGAATCCGCCAACCACCTCTATCCTCAAGCAACCGCATCTCCAGCAGATGGTGAGCCAGGAGGGCTGCTACAACTCTTGCACCCTGCCCTTAAACATAGGGAAGACCAGGACCAAGTTCCTCAATCTGCGTGACAGCGTGAAGAAAAGCCCCACCAAGAGCACGGCCAAAGTGAGTGGACCAGGGGAGAGGTTTTCCTTTTGGGCCTCTGTGTCATTCGATAAGGTGAGTTAGAGGATAGGGATGAGCAGCTCCACGCTAGTTTGGACCTTAAGAGACGTTTCTACTTCTTGGTGTTAAATTAGGTTCCTCCATTTACACACCTGGCTGGTGTGCTCTTACATTTTTGTTGATCTTGATATATCTCATTCACTATCGTGTCTCTTTAATCTACAACACTGGGCGCAGTATTTGTCAGCTCCTTAGTGTTTTCTGGTTTGTTCCTGCATTTCTTTGCATTCTCTTAGCAAATTTGTGGGTTGTTGCGTTTTATATATGCACCTTTTTACCCCTTTTCAGATGTCCGTTATTATCAGGTCGACGCCAAGCTTCTTGTATGCTAATGTGTTGTTTTTCCATGTTAAATTCATTTAGAGCAATTAATCCCACGATTAAGGGTCTATAGTGGGACGCCAAAGTGGAACTCCAGTCGATAGTATTGACAAGCCCTAATGTTAGTTTCCGTGCAGATCGCGGATTTGGGGTTTAGGCTCCGAAACAATTAAAGTGGCATCAGTATTGTATAAAATCAAGCAAACCCTATATTTATGGGCCAAAGACAAAAAGGGGGTTTCATGGGGGTTTCAATATACTGTATAGTTAACTGTATAGTTTTTACGCTTTTTGGCATTTTACTGTGTCTTTTAACTCGTGGCATCTAAAATAATCAATAACACAAATTAAACAATACAAAAATATGCATTAAAATAATAATATTTATTAAGTTTAACAATTCTTTTCAGTGCTAAACATCCATCTGTACCTGTAATATGAATAAGATGCTAAAATTGTTATTTCTACAGTGATATTGCCATTTTGTAATGGATATATATATATATATATATATATGCTAACCAAGGCTGTGTTTATTTGATCGAAAATACAATTAAAAAAGGTAATTTATTCTTTGTTGGCAAAGTTGAGTTTCAGGATCATGACTTAAGGCTTAAGTGTCACATGATCCTTCAGTGATCAATCTAATATTCTGATTTGGTAAAGTAGTAACATGTATTATTGATGCTGCTCAATATTTTTATATTTTTGTGGAAACCATGATTTTATTGTAAACTGCATTGTTAGCATGGACTGAAAATGACCAGTACTTCTAGAGCAAGGGTCTTTAACTGGGGGTCTGCAGCTGTACTGCAGGGGATTAGCCAATTCATGTTTGATCACAAATCATTTTTTGATGACTGATTTTTTTTAGTCTTTGTAAAGAGGGTGGTCTTTGCTTGCTTTCGACGGTTATATATAATCCCTTAATTTTGTTTTTCATGATGCAAATAGGACCAACATTTTTTACATAGCTTTTACATTTTACAAAATTTTGGATGTGACATCTACATATAAATGCAGGATTCATTCCGAAATTGCAATTGACAGTGAGACAGTGATAGCTAGCTAGCACGAGACAAATATATGGCATGCCAAAATAGATCCAGTTCATGCAATGTAATTGCAGACTAATAGATTAATAGAAAAATATTTGCATCAGTATATTTTTGAAATTCCCTTTCCAGTTATTTGTAAAAGTAATAACTTGTAAATAATCTTAAATGTCTCACTGTATATTGTCTTGTTATGGTGGAGCCTTTGCTTACACATTATATCTGTACTTTACTGGAGAACCCTCACTAATTTCAGATACTCAGTGATTCGATTCTTAATTGTCCTTCTCACAGTAAAATTAAAACTTTGATGTTTTAGTAAATTTGAGGCTAAAGTTCTGGTAAATGTTTAATTGTCCAACTGACTTGTAAAATTAAAATGTATGACTCTGCAAATCGATTAAAATCATTTACAACTGTGACCAACTCGTGAATTGTTGATTTTTATCGCAACATGGATGTTTGTTATGATACATAAATCTCAATTTTTACAATAGTTCTAATAGTTGCATAGTTCGAATCTGCTGCAGCCCGCAACTTTTTTTTTTTTTTTTGTAAAATTGAAAAATTTTATTTAATAAGCAAGTACATCATGAATCATTTTTCCAAACTTTTTTTTTTTTTTTGGTAAACCTATAAGTGTTTATTTTCAGACTATTTTAGACTGGTATGGCCATTCCAAACTGTTTTCTGTGGCAAAATGAATGAAAATGTAAACACAGAAGTGTGTAAATCCTAAATATACACTTTAATTTCTGACTGAGTGAAATGCCTTCAAACTTTCTTTGTAGAGAGATACAGTGTTAATTGTGAAATCTCTGCATATTGTACATCAGTGGCTGAAGAATCGCCTGTGATCTCAGTTGTGGGATTGTGAGTGTTACTGTATGTCCGAGTAAGTCCAACTCCTCCTAGCCATTCCCCAGGCTGGATGTCAACCTTGTCATAGTGTTACAGTCATGCCCATGAATGTGTAACTCATCGTTCTGCTTGTCGTCACACAGCTCAGTAAACATTAGCTAGAGTCTCAGTAACACTATGACCACAAACAAATGCAAGTTCACTGCATCATAACATAACGCAACATGGCATCGTGACTTTTGCGTAAACATACATGCCCTTTTCAAGTTAAGTGGCGTGTTATCTATATGCATTTTGAGCTATCCACGTGTATGTCTACGCCGTTAAATGTCCAAGGGATTCCACGTGTACGTAACACACCGGTGAATGTCCGAGCCAAACGAAGCAAAATGTAGATCTACATCTGGGGAGCGATGTTTTTTTTCCCTAGGATGGTAGGGGAAGACTCATAAATGGTATTAACCCCAGTGACGGGTTGGTTTAGGGTCGGGGTTGGAGTAGGTCACAGATTTATATATACAGTAATGTAACGTTAAGTCAACGGCGTTCATAATCATGCTGAAAAGCAATTATGTGTGTTGATAGCACGCCAAAAATGGTAATACGAATTGGCGTGTCATACATACACCATTTCATGAGAACTGTCTGCATAACAGCACAATATCATAACAGAAAGGCTTTATATAAGTGTTATGGAACTGTTGGATTTCAAGAGTTCCTCATACCTTTTCCCCGATTGATTACTTTTTTATGGATAATGGTTTGATTCCTAGAGTTCAATCTTGTGCATACCGAAATTTTGTCATATTGTCATTGTCATGCTCCTTTATCTCTTGACTTGACTTCCACTTTTTTGAACTTAGCCTCTTCTAGGAGAAATTGGCATTTTAATATTTCTCTCTTTGCAGATGAGAAATTTGTCTCCCTTAAAGCTGATCAAATTTGTCTTTTTAAGCATCAATAAATCAGCAGACGTCTCTGATTCAACTGTATGGGTGGCTCTTAAGGCATATGTAAGAGGCCATATTATTTATAATGCCACTAAGAAAAGAAAACACTCTTAAGAAAAGCAAATCTTTCTTGCAAATGAGATTTCTTGGTTGGATGAACAATATCAGGTCTCCTACACCCGGACCTGTAAAAGAAGCATCTTAAATGGGAATCAGAGTATGATTCGCTTTCTTCCAATGAAATAGAGAGCCTTTGAGAAGAACTGGAAGAGTTTATTGTGAAAGTGGGGAGTAATCTGGAAAACTACTGGCTAATCAGCTACGTAGGATAACAAATGAAGAGTTTGGTTCCAAAACGCTATAAATCCATTTTGATGAATTTGAGTAAAACTGTGTTTTCTTTAGCAAGAAAATGGGAAGATGAAAACCACTATTTTCGGTTTCAAATTTTCACATAGCATTTGTAGGTTATAATAACAATAAAAAATGAAATCCAGGTTTTGATTTCCAAAGATTTATTATAAAAACAGATCGTTTTTCCCCAAAATGCAATAAATCCAATAATTTATTTTTTTTCAAAATGCAATTAATCAAAATAAAATTTTATACACATTGAATTTCTTGTGCATACTATAAATCCATTGCTTTAATATAACAATATTCGGTAACACTTTAAGGGTTCATGTCATGAATTATCATGAATTCATGGATAAATGAATTATGCATTAATTTATATTAATATCATCAGGAACTATCAACGTTTTTTTTAACAGTTCAACGTTTTTCATTCATGACTTCATGGATGAACAAAACCTTAATTAAAACATTAACTAAGACGAGCACATCATCATGAATTATGATTTATTAAGCATGATCTAACGTTATGCATATACATCGCTGTTGTCAACCTTGGGACGACGCCGCTGAACTTTTGACGGCGATCAGCTGTAAACTGGCTTGGTCCTGCTCGGTTTTCGTTGACTTTGAATAAAACAACTGAAAGTTTTCCAAAAGATCCTCTGGGGGTCAGTGTGTCAGCGTGACAGAAGTTTGATGCTGTCGTGTGAGAACAAGCAACAGCCGGCATTTCCTCCTCCCGAGTCCATCTTCTTCCTCACGTAAATGATTCGATTTCGATGTCACGTTTACCCATGCAGGATGCCTTACCCTCCGCAGGTTCACCAATGCTGTCAAAATTATTCATTTTTTTTGTTTGTTTGTTGATCGAAAGGACAAAATAGAGAAATCCTAGGAAGCCGGGTTAGTTAAAGCGCTGCCGTTACTGTTCACATTGCGTGGAATGGTGCGTTGTGATTGGTTTAGCGGATATGTGGCATTTTGCAGAAAACGGAGACTGGCGTTTGTCGCGGTTTGGAAAGAAAGGGAGAAAACATTACATAATAACACGGCGGATATCCCATTTTACGTAAAATTAAACATTGTTTTGTATCTGGTCGGTATTGAAAAGTCCGATTTTTGCAGTAACTCATTTTTTTAAAAAATGGCGTTTATCGCGTTTTGGAACCAAACTCTTCAAATTATCAGTGGCCTTTGTTTGGATAATAGGGAAGTCACAACTGAACAAAGCTTAATTAATGATGCATTTAGGGACTTTTATTCTTTTTTTGTATGCCTTTGACTAGGAATGCTCCAATCAGGGTTTTTGCAGCCAATACCGACTACCGAGGCGATTAATTGTCATTATGATCAGGCCAATACCGATCCCGATCACTCAAGCTTTATAAGTGATACAGGTGAAACTCGAAAAATTTGAATATCATGCAAAAGTTCATTTATTTCAGTAATTCAACTTAAAAGGTGAAACTCATATATTATAGAGACTCATTACGTGCAAAGTGAGATATTGGATTGGTCTTTCTTGGATTAAATTATTTTATATTACTCCCTCCACAGTAGTCCTGAGCAATAGTCTGTATTCTAGACCATTTAACTTGTACTGTGGGACTCGACAGGTCTGTCCTTTAAGCCCATTTATTAGTCACTTTAGCCATTGAGCCTTTAGCAATTGCCCTAGACGAAAGTCAGCAGATTACTGGAATTACCCGTGGTGATGTTGAACATAAGGTAATAACAGGTCAGCCATCTGATAAAACTGATCTTTAGATAATATTTGAGTACTTTTTCGAGGAAGATCCTGGCAGACCACTCTCTGATGACACGTGGGACCATATCCTCATGCAGGTCCACTCATCATCAGTGTGTGCTCGGTACTCGCTTATTCAGTTCAAAGTAGTAAATTTTGTAGTAGTTCAAATTTTGTCAAACCGATGTCAGCGTTTTAAGGGTTCACTATTTGGAGATTCTGGAGATGCCGTAAATTAGGGCACTGTTGTTTATCTGTATTTGACACTCTTTCAGCTCCAGCACAGGTTAATGCCAGATCCCCTTGTTGGCTATATTTAGTTGCCCCAGAAGAGTCATGGTTATCAGCATCAATATGGAAAGTCCTTGCTTTTTCTTCCTTGTTAGAACATAGAGCAATACCACTAAAGCGGAAAGAGGCTGCTTCACCCACTTACATCCAGTGGATCAGAGTTATAACGTCTTGTTTTTGCCTTGAAAAGATCAGACTCTCGTTAAGAGGATCGAAAAAAAATTCCTTCGGATCTGGTGGCGTATTTTGATCATTCTAATTAATGCCTTACACCGTGTCCTAACTACTTTTTTTTTAACTATTTATTTTTAGTTAAAAATAGGTCACTGTGCAACAAGCGATAACGGATAATTTACCTCAGATTTTGAAAGCATATAATATAGAACTCTATGCAAACATACAACTGTACTTCATAACAAAATTATTCAATGAGTAGATTTTGTTGTTTTGATGTGTAATAATGTTATTTGTTGATTTGATTATGTCCTTACCCATTTCCAATGCGAGTGCGGGCCAACAGTGCGCTTTCACAGAGAGACTCTGCTCACACGCTGTTTTGAATGTGGGGCGTCTCACAGTCGTGTCGCGTCTAGTGTGGACAGACACACTTGCTGTCGCTGGTATTTTATCGCGTCGCGTGTAGTTAGGACACGGTGTTATTTATCACAATATTTCTCTCTATTAAACCCTAAATTGATCTCTCTTTTGCATATAAGTGAGTATGTGTGTAGTTATGCATATGCTACTTTTCAATGTTTCTTATAGTAATCAATGGTCAGCATGGATGTAATCAAGGGATTGTTGAATCTAATCTGTATTGTAAAACTCATAAAAAACTTTTAGCGGTGTTGCTTTGTGTTGAGTAAACAATTGAGTAGGCTAAGACGCAATAATTTACTCACCCCCATGTCATTCCAAACCCATAGGATTTTCATTGATCTTTAAAAAAAAAAATCGTCTGTTACGTCCAGAAATGCCATTCATTTATTCATTCATTCATTCTTCAAAAAGCACAAAGACTTTATAATATTACACTATAAGAATCGAGTGGTTTAATCCAAGTCTTCTAAAGAGGCACAATCACTGCCCCTGCCCCTTTTCAGCGATGTGCTCGTTGCCTTTTGTCTTCTGGTCTGTAATTTCACAGTTACCTTGCGGATTTATGAATGAACGGCTCATTTTAAAAAGACATTTGTTAAGACGTCTGCTTTAAACACTACAATCCACATGAGAACTTTCGTTAACTTTACAATAAGTCCACTTTACCAGCTAATTACTCCCCGACAAAGATGACTGCTCGCTTGTTTCTCTGGCGCATATGATAACATTAGATTTTTTTATTCTATTCACAGATAAACATTGATCAACACGCATCAAATATGGTTAATGGCAGCTCAACTGTGCTTGCTTGAAATATAAACAAACCTCACTTACTTGGAGAAGCACTAATGTACTTGCATGACTCACGAAAACAAACATCATTGCAAGCAGGTTTGGACTTAAGTTTACCATATTTAATGCGCTCATGGTTGTGTTGATCTATGTTTATATGAGAATAGAAGCCCAAATTAAATTTGTTAATCATATAAAGTGACCGTGTCTTATCAAAAGACTATTAGTAAACTGCTCAATCCATATGGGTTACTTTTACAATATCTTTATGAACTTTTTGAAGCATGAAAGCTTTGGTGGAATGCATAGCAATTTGAGTGAACTGTCACTTTTAACATGTTTTCTTTACAGTTTTGTTACAAGCTGGACATTATAATAGAACTCTAGGGGGGGGCTTTGCAAGTTTGCAGTGGCTTTGTTGATTATGTCAGGAGTAGGGGTGTAACGGTTCACAAAATTCACGGTTCGGTTCGATACAATACACTTGTGTCACGGTTCGGTACGTTTCTGATACAGCAAAAAGAAAGAAATGCCAGAGAAATTTCCTTGATTTTATTTTTATTAAAACTAACATCATAAAGTATGATTTTTTTTTTTTTTTACTTTGACCAGTGATGGAGCTATACTTGACTTTTCTTAGGAGCATTTAAAACAAAACAGCTCCCTGGACAAAGTGAAATGTAATATTGTAGTAGTAATAAACAGGTTTATTTTAGTTTAAATTAACATTTGAGGGCAGCAATCAATTGTATTCATAATGTCAAAATAAAACTGACATAATGTTACTTGAAAGCATTAAAGCCTACTATTCCTGCCAAACTTCCATGGTTACAGTAGTGTTATACAGTAAATCCATGGTGAATGTTGCTGATCTGTGGACACTAGATCATTCTAGTTCATTCATGGCACAAAGTTTCTTCATAGTTTCCACTTCAGCGCGGTTTGATCCGTTAATAACGGAGAAATGTGAATGTTTCTTCTGAATTACTTCAGTGGCGAATTCACATTTTTTCTTCTGTAGAAAAGAAATGTTTTCACTGTAGTAACAGTGCTGGTGATCAAGATCGGCTCGCGGCCTCGCGCTGCATTGGTCCAAACTGATAAACGGTCCATCAACCACACAATAACGTTCGTTCCGCTTACATTACATTTGCAGTTTGATGTTGGGCAATGTTGTGGTCACGCCAGCATCTCTTACATTATGAGCGCACGTGCCACATGCTATGCGCCTACATTTGAAATAACGAAATTTTGGTCGGCAGGAAAAATGGTCCAACGAACCGTTCGGTTCAAAAATGCGTACCGAAAGCCTCGTACCGAACGGTTCAATACGAATACATGTATCGTTACACCCCTAGTCAGGAGTAACTGTACCATGTGCAGCTGGGTGGATTATGGCCGTATTCTCATTCACATGCTCATTTCCATTCTCCCCTCAT
This sequence comes from Pimephales promelas, assembly GCF_988280905.1. Classification (NCBI taxonomy): domain Eukaryota; kingdom Metazoa; phylum Chordata; class Actinopteri; order Cypriniformes; family Leuciscidae; genus Pimephales; species Pimephales promelas. Next base: position 12,778,666 of record NC_142773.1, on the reverse strand, counting down.
CTGGATTCTTCAATAATCACTAACATCCCCCCGCCCTCCACCTTCAGATTTGCTTCAGTCTTGCACACATTCTCATACAGACACCTACTTGCACCCATCCTCCATGGCTGGTTCCTGTGCAATGATGTGCATTGTTGTGTTGTTGTGTATGTATATGTAAACTGACCTCTCCCCTTCCATGCTATTGTTCAGCAGACAGATGCTGTCCCACCCTCCACTCTCATAATCCCTGTGATCCCAATCTCCACTGTCCCTGCGGAGTCCGCTGTCATCTCTCCATCGACGTCACAGGTCTTTTTTTTTTCTTTCTCTATTTTCCCACTCCCCCCTCCCTTCTTTTTTTTTTTTTTTGCTCTCTTCCTGTTGGTCATTTTTCTTGATCCCTGCCATTCTCTGGTCGTTGATGGGGCTGAAGGATTATCGGCCCTAGAGTCGGGTAAAGTACCACGGCTCCCCTTGACTAATAGCATCTGCGTGTCAACCAGCCGGAGGAAGTGGAAAGCTCCACAGAAAGACAGACAGAGAGATTGAGCAAGCAAGAGAGAGAGAGGATTTAATTTTAGGCTACTTTTGGCTCGTAATAGCATTCATGCTTCAGCATTGCATGTTCTGCAGTATAAAATGCCATGTACGTACGTATGCTGGCAGTGCTGTGTTAATCTGGTGTGAATGCCAGTGGTGGTAAATGTAGCATCATGTGGAGAGTAAGTGAATATACCTTTGCTGTGTAGAATGCTGCAAGCTTAACACGGCTTTCCATACTTACTGCAGTTCCAGGTACAGTTTGGATGGAACAAGAAATGTGCTGCAATCGATGCTTTAACTGGACTGTTTTCTCTTGCAGGCAAATCCTCCCCCTGTCGTGGTAAACACAGAGAGCTTGGATTCAGCTCCATATGTAAGTTTTCTTTTCACTTTTTTGCACTTTATTTTCATTTTGAAATTCACAATTCCTTCAGGACCAGCATGCGACATAGTTTTATCCTTTTTCCTGTTTCCTTTTTGGAAGCAAGCTGTTATTGCCAAGTTACTTTTGGTGATGCCAGCAGAAAAAGGTGTACTACTTTTAAAATCAGACGGCATTCCCAGTTTGCTTATGTAATGTCATGGATTTTCAATAGAACCTTTATATGTCTTGACCTCTTGAATTGATTGGATTGAGTTGGCATCCTGTACCAATATGGTGACTGGAAAGTGATGCCTAAATACACTCTTAAAAAGGTGCATACAATAGCTTGTCATTGGGGCAGTACCCTCAAAGGCACATCTTTGAACCTCATTTACACCTAAAGTGTTGTTAATATTATCCTAAGGGCACATAGTACTTGTAGCTAAAAAAAAGTAATGTTGTTAGTAAAAAAAAGCGTAAAGCCACTTCAGAGGCAGAGCAAGTTATTACATTTTGATGAAACGAATGAAAAATTTGAAGACAATAATGTCTGATATCTGAGGTACTATAAGTATAGTCAATATCTTAAACTCATGTTGACAAGATATAGTTTCTTCAGTCATATTTTATTTATTGCACTATGTGCTACTGGATTCTGATTTAAGTCACTGACTTTGAGTCGAGTACCAGGGTATCTCTGGATCTTCAATGTCATGATAGCGTAGAGTTTGAAATATCGTTTCTAAGGCCCATTAGTCAAGTGTGGTGTTCATTCAGCTCTCTGGTGAACTGACATCTCTTGGGTTTGTTTTCCACTTCATTTCCCTTGAGTCTTCTTGTGGAGTAGTGAGGTCAGTAGTCTTGATTGTGCCACTCAGGGCCACTACGTCTGTTTTTCTCATCAAGCGCCACACATTCAACCTCAACTCCATCCTTTCTGCTGGATCAGCAGTGCTGCAGGTTCTGGGTAGCATACAGAGCCTCATGGGACTTTTTGTCTTATGTGATCGGGGACCATAATTGACTCAATGTGGAAATTATGTTGTGAAGGCAAGTGGGGTGAGAATAATGTTTTTAGGTTGTCTTGTTTAGAGGAAACTACATTATGTTGGCGGTGTTGCTGTGGTTCAATTGAGATGATTATTAAATCAGGCTAATATCTCTATCATTTATTGAATTTGTTGATTTGAAGTGAGAGTGAGTGAGCAAGAATGAGTGTCTGTGTGAGCGAGAGTGAGTGTGTCTGTGTGAGTGAGTGAATAAGCGAGCGTGTGCATGCGAGCGAGAGTAAGTGTGTGTCTGCGCAAGTTAGTGTGTTTCTGCGCACAATTGATTGAGTGAGTGAGAGTGAGTGAGTGTTTGTCTGCACAAGCGAGTGAGTGTGTGTCTGCACGAGTGAGTGAGTGAGTGAGCAAGCGCAAGTGTGTGTCTGCGAGAGTGAGCAAGAATGAGTGTGTCTGCCTGAGTGAGTGAGCGAGACTGAGTGTGTGTCTACACGAGTGAGTGAGTGAGTGAGCGAGCGAGAGTGTGTTTGCTCGAGCGAACGTGTGTGCGTGCGAGAGAGAGTAAGTGTGAGTCTGCGCAAGTGAGTGTGTGTCTGCGCGATTAATTGATTAAGTGAGTGAGTGTGTGTCTGTGCGATTAATTGATGAAGTGAGTGAGAGTGAGTGTGTGTCTGTGCAATTAATTGATTAAGTGAGTGAGAGTGAGTATGTGTCTGTGCAATTAATTGATTAAGTGAGTGTGTGTCTGTGCAATTAATTGATTGAGTGTGTGAGAGTGAGTGTGAGTCTGCATGATTAATTGATTAAGTGAGAGAGTGAGTGTGTGTCTGCAGTTAATTGATTAAGAATGAGTGAGAGTAAGTGTGAGTCTGCACGAGTAAGTTTGAGTCTGCGCAAGTGAGTGTGTGTCTGTGCGATTAATTGATTAAGTGAGTGAGAGTGTGTCTGTGCAATTAATTGATTAAGTGTGTGAGAGTGAGTGTGAGTCTGCGCGATTAATTGATTAAGTGTGTGAGAGTAGGGCTGTCGCGGTTATGGAATTTCCCTTGCGGTAATGTTGAGTGGCTCAATAGCTCGATATGCGGTATTACCGCCATTTATTTATTTATTTATTTATTTAATTTTTATGTTTTTGTTGCTATATAAATAATGTTTACGATGTGGACAAAAACGAGGACATTTTCAGTAACCAATGTAACCGAAACTAAACAGCGTCTACAGTATATGCGCATTGAAAGACTTTCACTCAGCGCGCATATTGTTATGACAACGGACTTTGAGCGAGTCATTGAACCGTTCATTCAACGAACACGTTTAAAAAAGCTGATTCAACAAGATGTTATTTATTTTTAACTTTGAGATTCAACTTTTCAAGGCTCAGCCGAGCAGCAATGCGTCGCATAGGCAATGCTGAAGCTGATGCTTCACTTATTAGAGACCCATTGATTCAATGCGTGACTCACTGATTTTATTTCGGCTTCCTTGTGTTGTGGGATGCTGACCAGAGCTGCTGCTGACGCGCATTTATGGGAAAATACCCGTGAAGAGAACATTGAGAACAACAGAACAAGAGAACAACATTAAAATGATGATGCGACAAATTTTTCGCTTCCCTTTGACACGACAAGCTTTTCACGACTTCAAAGACAGACGCGCTCTGCCGATCTCTCTCATTCACTGTCTGTGTGAAGCCTGTAGGCTACACATCACCATGATAAACAGTCTTGTTATCGTTATGAACTTGTTTAACATTCAATACACATGCATTAAGTTCAAAACAAGAAGGGTATAGCCTTATAAAAAAAAAACGTGAATATCGCGGTTGCTGCGGTTACGTGCTATCCTCTGCGGTTGACTTGTCAGAAGCGCGGTACTACAATATTGCGGTTACCGCGACAGCCCTATGTGAGAGTGAGTGTGAGTCTGCGCGATTAATTGATTGAGTGTGTGAGAGTGAGTGTGTGTCTGCGCGATTAATTGATTGAGAGTGAGTGTGTGTCTGTACGAGTGAGTGAGTGTAAGTGTGTGTCTGCTCGATTGAGTGTGTGTTTGTGATATAGAGTGAGTGTGTGTCTGCATGAGTGAGTGAGTGTGTGTGCGAGTGAGTAAGTGAGTGAGTGTGTGTCTGTGCAGCTTCACAGTGATAACATGAAAGTAGTACAACACAGATCAATAATATTGTTAAATATTAAATATTAAATATCCCCAACTAAGCAAGCCAAAAGCAAGGCAAGGAACCAAAACTCCATCATCCAGTGAGTGAGTGAGTGTCTGCACGAGTGAGTGAGTGTCTGCACAAGTAAGTGAGTGAGAGTGATTGTGTGTCTGTGCGAGCTAGCATCTTTGAGAGAGGGCAAGCGATGACTGGTCGGAAAGCAACGTGTAGTCTGACATATTTCTTGTCCACGACATAACACCATTTTAGTAGTCAAAATCACGTAATCTGACACAGTGACTATCGTAACAGACAAAAAAATCATCTGAACCAGGCATTATGCATTTATTTAATCAGACATAAAGTAAAAACTGTTAAATTGAGAAAATTATTTTGAATTTTAAATATTTTTTTTCCAATATATTTTCAAATGTAGTATATTCCTGTGATTGTGTCACATTAGTCAAACCATTCAAATATACTGATTTGGTGCTTAGTATTTTACTGTATAATTGTACAAGGTTTACACCTGCAGAACCAAAAGGTGTACATTGTGCAAATAGTTAAGTCCCTGATCTTCAATACTAAATGAACTCAATATAAATATCAAATCTTGAAAACTACTAATCACCAATAAAGGGAAATCAATGTGTGGAAATGTCCTTGCTCATTATCTTAATGTGAGTGTGACACTGTCTGTGGCGCTGAGACCTAACCAGACGCAGCTAGCTACAATGCTGATGAATATGTAGGCTCATTTCCTCTATGCATTACATAATCAAAGCTGAGTTCTTCTGGAAAATTGCATTGACTGCAGTCACATATTGTATAGACACTGTGGTTTAAGGTCATTTTAGTGTGAAGAGGTTTAAATTGATGTCAAAAGAATGCCTTAAAGCAGAGAACTTAGAAGATTACTTCATGTTTGATTCTAAAAACAGACAATTAGATGTTTATGTGTAGTAGTAGTAATCTTTATTTGTCCCTTCACAGGGCAATTTATGCAAGAATCAACAATAAAATACAGACATCACAAACACACATGAGCTACGAAAACCCAGCCGTACAGCACATTTTCCTCATAACTTTAAGCATAAACTTTAAAACTCACCTGTATCTTTATGCTTTAAATTAATTCTTACTATCAAAACTGCATTTGACTTAAAAGATCTAGAAGCTCTAAAAGTTCTCCACATTGGGACTACTGTATATCGTCTTCTTGAAGGGAGGAGTTCAAATTCGAAATACAAAATGTGATATGTATCATCTAAAATGGTCAACGAGTTTCTAAGATTAAGATAATCTTAAACCCTTAAGATACATTTCTCTTTGCAGATTATACATTCCGTGATGGCAATATGAGCTCAGACGCAGTTGCCATTTTCATTCATTGTTTTGCTCTTCATAATATGAAGCAAAATATGGTTATAAATAGGGATGCAGAATTTTTTTATATGGATTGATTATTGGCCAATATTTCGTTTTTTTTTTTGTTTTTTTTTCATTTACTGGATGTGTATTCGCATATTAGATACATAATTGTGCATGTTCATTTCCTTTATTTTAACATTTAGATTATCTTTACACCATCAATGCTTTCTTAATCATAGTTAATTTTTTCGTTCAGTACATTATAATGGTGTAATGATCAAATTAATTGAAGCATGTAAAACGACTGGTTTTTAGTTTTTAGATTTATTTTTTATTTATTTACACAAAATAGTATATCATTTTGTTTTCTGCTATTTATCCGTTTTCGGACATAACAAGAAAATTCGTTGTGAATTCCTAGTTACAAATGCTTTTTCCAAAATTTGTTTATCTCCGTAACCAAAGTTGTTTTAAACGATGGAGATGGTGGAGTTTTACAGGTTTACGTGGTCCGTTTGCATTGTTTTATTTTCCTGAATGAACTCTCATTGACTTCCTGTGTACCCCACATATGCCACAGTCTACTAAGCAATCCATGAAATGAATACAGTTCTCCTGTAAAAGATAATGAGTTGAGTATTGAAATATGTAAAGAGTCTCTGACATGTTGTTTTATTTACAGGTTAACGGTACCGAGGCTGACTTTGAGTATGAGGAGATCACACTGGAAAGGGTGAGTGGACTGACTAGTACTGCTTTTGTTCTCTGCTTTCTCCATACAGCAGTTCCTACAGTCCACTATGGGGCCATTGGCTCAAAACAGAGCATGTTTTGCTTGAAAAATCAGTAATGTGAAAGCTGTTGTGCGATCCCGGGAGCGCACCTAACTCGAGGCTACCTGTAGTAGTGGAACTGTGATTCATTTGAATGTGAAAGCAACTCTAATTTGGGTCCGTACTTGTTCGAGCAGTAAAGTAACCTGCATGTGTGTGTTTTAGCTGATGATGTCACTAGTTCAACAAAACAAATGCAGGGGATGACAGTGGTGATTTACCCGGATATGAGCGAGAGCGAGTCTGGAGTGTAATCGTGCAGCGAGTACAAACAATCCGATGAATCAAATTTAACACACATACAGTAGATGAAAGTCGTTCACTCTGATGCGCATAATAGCACCAAAAAAACACAATATATTGACCCATGTTCTGTTTTCAATTAAGGAGAGGAACTTGTAGCTCAACTGCATTGTGTCAACTGCATGTCAGCATTCATTTTAATGTAATATAACAGACAGATTTTTTTTCTTTGAAATAACACACCAAAAGGTCATTTACAATCTGGTAAAAGGAAATGTGGTTGGTTTTGATTTTAGTATTGACTGATAACAATTTGCATTTTGCACAGCATACAGGACAATCAAAAAAATCTGTATTAGAGCCGAGCAGTTTGCCGATGAATCTTTTTAGAATTGAATCACAGATTTCTCTCCGTTATTTCCCCTCTGAGCAGCTTGTGTAACACTGACTCGGGTTACTGTGTACTTCTCCCGCAGCCATTCCTAAAGTACAAGCGGATACACAACCAAAGCTTTAAATACTCCTCTGCAGTGACTCCATTTAACTGCTCAAAGTCTGTCAATTAAAATGCAAACGCATCAGACAATCAGCGCTTGAGAAAGAATGCGAAACGCTCTCCCGACTAACCGACTCACTCTCTACAGAGTTATCAGGGAGGAAAAAAGAGCACCATCTTGCCTTCTACAGTCAAGACTTAATCCCGACTTTGCCTAAGGCCCCCCCCCCCCCCCTTCCCTTCTCATCATGCTTTTTTTTTTGTGACCCAATTCAGCACTGCTCTGTTGTGCACATTTATTAACTCTGCATAAATAAACAATGCTCCTCCACAAGCTGTTGTCAGCTCAACTTTAAGCCTGCTTCTTAATCGCAATAACAGAATAACTTGATGTTGCAATCCACAACTGGAGCCCTGGAGGTGTTTTTTTTTTTTAGTCTGGGCATCGTTTCTTCATGCAATTAGTCTTGTTGGCTTATAATAGTTAGCCTGTGACCTAAAAATCCACATTATTAGAGCATTCTTCTTAACATGTTTTGAGTATCACTGTAAAAAGGCAGTGACAGAATTACAGTATTAAGTACTATAACAAATTCTGGCCATTGTTATTGACTGAGGGTTGACTTTAACAGTGGTGAGAGCTATTTCTTTGTCCACGGCTGCAACAACAAATCAATATAACAAATCGATACAAATACAATAGTAACAGCAGTTAACAGCAGAGCAAGCTGTAGCCCTTTTATTGTGGCATTTATTAGGACTGCTAACAATTATTTAAATTATTTCTTAGATTTTTTGGAGACAAGTCTTTTTCTGTATTTTCTTAAAAATGCAAATCTAGCTCACTGTTCTCCTGCAAGCTATAAAGGCCATAAAACAGTTCCAAATGTATGAATGTAGCTGAGCTATACATGTGCAAAAATGTTTAAAATATAAACATTAAAAAACTGCAACTTTCTCCTCAATGTTAAAGCACCATGTCTAAATAAATAAAATGATAGATTTCAATTAAATGTTTTAATATAAAAGTAAAATGCAAGTTGTGGAATTATGTTATGCAGGCACTTTTATTATATTATACACTTTTAATGCAGGCACCATTCCATAGAGTTTTAATAGACATTGTGGCCTTTGATGTCAACCACAAAACATATAGGGAAGATTTTAATGTATTAGCCGAAATAGACTGATATTTTCAATTTGTTAATGAATTAAGGGTAGCAAAACAATATTTTATTTATAATTTTCCTGAAATGCATTTACACTCACAATTAACACATTTGAAATTGCATTTTTGTTAATACCACACAATGAATGTAGCTAAATTTAATTAATTGAAAATGCATTGCATAGCATGGTAATAATGTCAATCGCTTATGTGCGTCAATGTCTTCAAGCAAAGGTTTTAAGCAAAACCTGTTAATATACATTTAGTGCCGATAAATAAATAAATATTTCTTCACTTATGCAGTGTGTATAATTGTGTACTGTTTGTGTGTGGATAGACCTGTTCGTCATCCACCACCGAAGAACATTTTTGGTCTAATGGTCTAAATTCTAATGGAAGTTCAATTCAATTCACATATTAAAGTCTATGGAAGTCCAGTGTGTGGGTTAAAATGATCCTAACAATATTATATGGTGCATTGGTTCCTTTATTGCTTTGATCAAATTCTAGAATAAAAGATAATAGCCTAAATAAATGAAATATGACACATTTTCCAATGCATTGCATTCATATTTTTGAATTTACGTTTTGGCCTAAACGTTGTAATTTGCTTTAAAATGCCATTTCAAACGCATTTTGCATATCACATTGCCAGTTGATTTTAGTCGACATTATGTTCCCATAGTCGTTGACCAAAGCATAGATTGATGTTTTAACCCTCTGGGGTTGTTCGTTTCAGAGTCACACTCGGGGTGTTCGGGTCCAAATGGACCCAAAGGGCGGGATTCATATTTTAAAAAAAAATCATGATTTTTTTTTTTACTCGTTTTTTATAATATTTTTTCTTTTCTTTTTTGGTGTTTTGAGAAAATTAAAAAAAAAAAATTATAATTAGTATTAATGCAATTATTATGACAAAATTTCCCCCTATTGAACATAATAGAAAAAAATATTTTTTAAAAAAATATATATTTTTATATTTTTTTTTTTAAGCTGTATTTCATTTTAGAGTCAAGCCTAGGCCTCGTAAAAGCAATTTTTGAAATGAGATGGATGCCATCTGGTGGACAAACTGAGCATTTTAAAAATGCAAAACACATGTATAATCTGAATTTTTTGGTGTGTTTGTGTATAAAAGTGTGTTTGTGTGTGTGTGTGTGTGTGTGTGTGTGTGTGTCTGGATGTGTCTGTTTTGCACTCTTGATTGATTATAGATTTACCCCTTCACTCTTGTGTGCTTTTTTTTCAAGATCGTGGCTGATTTGTATATTGTACGCACAAAAAAACAATTTCCCATTCATTTTCCATGAGGGTCCATTTGGACCCGAACACCCCAAGTGTGACTATTTTTTTACATCCACTTAGACTACTCACATCCTGCCCCCTTTTTTTTTGGATGTTCAAATACCAAATACCAACAAAGTCACCAAATTTCGGACCATTCCGAGGAAGCTGTGATTTTTAAAAAAATTTTACTTAAATTCTTCGGGTCCATTTGGGCCGAACAACCCCAGAGGGTTAATGGATGTTCCTCCAGAATCTAACTTAAGGTTTCCTCTCCAATGCTGTGTAGGGGAATTCAGGCCTGGGCTTCAGTATTGCCGGTGGCACGGATAACCCACACATTGGTGAAGACCCCAGCATTTTCATCACCAAAGTCATCCCAGGGGGCGCCGCCGCTCAGGACGGGAGATTGCGGTAAGGCTAAGGTTCTCAAAAGCTATATGTTGCTTTTCACACTTTAAACAGTTAAACAATACATTACATTGAAAATTCCATGTGGTCAATGACGCAGCAGTTTTTTACGCCTCGTGTCTTAAGTGCTAAAAGTAGTTAAAAGTTAAAATTTTAACTATCAGCGAAGGATCACCATTCCAGAGCAGAAGCAAATTTTCAGATTTTTTTTTTCAAGATTATCACAACACATTTTTTCTGTGTATTATCGGATTAATTGTTAACCACACGACTAGTAATGTGTGCTAACAAACTAATTTTGATTTCATGAGGACTTTAAAATTATTATTTTCGAATTTTCGATATAAGATTGTATTGACATTTGATGTTGTATTGACCATTGAGCATTGTAATAGTTTCCTCCTCTCACATGTTTTGTTTGGGGATGGATTTTTCCTGTTTTGGAGTGGTTACTAAGTGATAGAGCCCTCCAGTGTCTCGCTGCTGTCAGAGGCTCATTAATGCAGCGCTACTGAACAGTCCTGACAGCATCACACTGACAGCTCAACACACACACACACAGAGAGAGAGAGAGTTTAAAGAGCCAGCCACTGACTGCTTTTTTGGGTAAATTGAATTGTGTGAAAGAGAGAGTTAATTAATAAATGTCGTAAGAGATACTTTGATATTCTTACAGACTGTAATGTGTTGTATAACGCCAGTTTGTTGCGACTGACTTGATAACTTACTTTTATTGCTTGTAATTTTTCATGCCCAGTTAAAGCTGTCACTGAGAATTGAATTGTAGACTTGGTTAATGCTCAAAGTTCTCTATTCTTGTGTGAAGATGCTGTGTTGAAGTTCTGCATTTGTGTTATCAGGCATTGACAGAGCAGGCAACATTAAAAATAAAGGAAACCAGGAGACTTTGTATTCAGTAACGGCTTGACAAAGCGATCCTCATCAAGATGCCACGCGGTGTCCACAGAAATCAGTGTAAAACATAAATCTAGCGTAACAACAGAGTACAAGATTAAGTACTTTCTGCTCCACTAGCGGCACTAAACAATGACTGTTGTTTACTCAAAGAGAGCCCCACTCAACTATTTGGTTGATAAGTGTGACTGTGTCTGGCTTGTCTGGATGCCAAAACAGCATCTTGATAGTGTCACAAAGCGACAATGTTTATACATGTCTGGGAAATCAGTTTATACTGTAAATGGCTTTATGTATAGCTGCCTTTATATATTAAAGGAACATCCACCCAAAAATAAAAAATTCTCTCATAATTTACTTGCCCTCATGCCAAATGTATATGACTCACTTCAGTGTGGCACAGAGATTTTCAGAAAAATAATCCGAATCTGTGAGTCCATTTAATGCAATGGGATTGTAACCCAAAGGTTGACGCCTCAGAAACAACACAAAATGACCCCAGTTGATGAATCAATGTCTTCTGAAGCAAAACGATTGGTTTAAAATGATAGAAGAAAGTCATAGAGGATAAAATAAGTGACAAACTTCAACTCTAGAGTTTGCTGTCGATGGTTTGCCTTTGTGATGTCTTGGTACTTGATAAACAACACAGAAGGTAACTTTTTGAAACAGAGTAACAAAAATGAATCAGAACACTTGATTCTTTTCGGTTGAACAATGTGAGTATTTAAATGGGATGGTGATGTCCACACACACACACCTCAGTGTTTCTTGTGCATGTGTGTCAAACACCTTGCGCTTTATTCCACTCAGGGTTAACGATGTGATTCTGCGAGTGAACGAGGCTGATGTCAGGGACGTGACCCACAGTAAGGCTGTGGAAGCATTGAAGGAGGCAGGATCACTGGTCAGACTGTATGTCAGGAGGAGAAAGTCAGCATCAGAGAAAGTCATGGAGATCAAGCTCATAAAAGGACCCAAAGGTACAGTAAAATCAACCAACTCCTCATTACTGCTGTTGATCTTATTTTAGAGTTTTAACAGTGTAACTGGGATATTAATGGTCTTACCAATTCTAAACGTTAGAGACGAGTACAACATGTGGAACTCGCAACATCTTTGTGTTTGAATCTCTTCATCTATTTAGTTAGCATGGTTTCTATCACTGCTTAATGTTGACTTTCAGCAGGAAGAGCTTTTTTATTTTATTCATGATCATTTTTCAGTTGCAGAAATTTGTATTTCTTTCTACTACACTCTATACTATTTCAAAGTGTAAAAATGTGGGGAATATTCTATAGTTTTTTTAACCCTGGGTTAAGCAGTGTTTTTATTTTTTAATTATTGCCACAGCCCGTATACAACCACAGACAGCAATTATTTTATCGGTGGGCAAAGTTTGCACAGAAATGTAAGGTTTTCCCATCCTAACCAACCTTGTCTTAAAACTGATCATACGATACGACGCCTCCTGATGCTTTGTCGACTACATGTCGACTACATGCTCCTTTTTGTTTTGATGACGCATGCGGCGGCTGCGACCTGGGTGCGACACTGGTGGCTTGTGTTGCCAGATTGTGTGTTTTTTCTTCGCTACATATTAAAGGATCTGTATGTAAGAAATAGGGCTGGGTAATAAATATCGATTTCTCGAAATTAATCGATTCTCGTTTTTACGAACCGATATCGATTCTTAAATCTCAAGAATCGATTAGTCATCCTGTTTCATTTGAATGAATGGAACATTGTATCGCGGCTGCGCACATCCAAAAAATCGCAATAATCTTTGTCCTTTGTTACTATTGATATGAAACAAAGTCTCAATTTTCAAATTACGTCCATTTTCTTTAGAAATTCAAAAACATAAATAAGGTTTTGACGCTGTGGTGTGAGATCGCTCTGGCTCAGCTCAAGAGAAGCAGCAGCGCTGATCTCTCTTCCGGCTTAATAATACCAGTCACAGCGTGAAATAAACATGAATGAGCATCTGAAAGTGTGTTAAAGATAGAGTACAACTTATCGAAATCCGTATCGTCACATTGATTCACTCAGTCAGCGTTTCAACCGTGGAAAGACGTCAGTTAAACAGCTTGTCACGTATCGTCATATTTACCTCAGAAAACCCACATAAACTCGTTAGTCAGCTAGAAAAAAATAACTCTAGAGAGGAGCATTTTGCTAAATATATACACCATATTACATATGCATTATAATCTTAATGTTCTTCAATAGTTAATGCATATTTGAATAAGCTGGCACGTTTTTATGACAGCCACCATTTAAATGTTTATATTTCATAAAATCTTCTTATTATAAAAATAAATAAAAGTGTAATTTAAGTGATTCATTCCTTATTACCTTAATATTTGAATAAATCTGGCAAGTTTTTATGACAGCCACCATTTAAATGTTTATATTTCATATAATCTTATTATTATAAAAATAAATAAAAGTGTAATTTAAGTGATTCATTCATTATTACCTTCATATTAGGCTAATGAAGCCTATAGGCTACTAGACTCCCATAGTTTACAGCATTAGTTAAGAGATTTGATTCCCTTGAGAAAAAAATGCAATTTATTGTAACTGATATCCAAAATAATCGATATTGAATCGAATTGAATCGAAATCGAATCGAATTGCAAGCTTGTGAATCGAAATCGAATCGAATTGTGAAATTTGTCTCAATACCCAGCCCTAGTAAGAAATGTATTTCAAATAATCATAAAATGGCCCTGATATGTCACTAGACATTAAGAAATAATGTTCATTTCAAATACTTATATCACTGACAACAGTAGTCCAGCCAGGATATTGTCATTTAAAAAGTGAAGTTGCAGCCCTCAACTGATGTTGATTTAGTCATGTTGTGTTTTGGTCTGATTCGCCACCCTCCACCGATTTACCAATCGCCAAGTCAGTAGTTTTGCAGCATCCAGGTTGCCAGCTCTGCTCTAGTTACCACAGCTGCTGCAGATACAAACGTGTGGGATAAAAAAATGTTGGATCCTGCAGCCTATCTGGCAATAGGGTTGGGTATCGGTTGGGTTTTATCCGATACCAGTACCTACTCGGTATTTTTTAAACAGTTCCGGTGCCTAAACGGTTCTTGAAACGGTACGTAAGAAAACGAAACCGCAGACACTTTGTCAAAAAAAATAACAATACCCCTTTATTTACAGGGCCAAACTGGACACAATATTAACTTAAAATATAAATCCAAGTAACATATGGTAATAATAAATAAACCAATATAAAATAAAAGTTCATATTTACATAGTATCAAATAAAACAACATTATATCAAACAATGTAATTATACTGGAGATTAATAGAGATTACTACCAGGGTAATATAATATCGACATGGCTACAGGTTCCCATGTTTTGTCTGCTTTAATTAGTCATGCAAGTTATCTTGTCATTTACTAGTTAAACTCTTAGCCAGTTTGATATTTCGTTCCCACTGCGTCTTATACGCAGCTTTGAGTAAACATATGAAAGAGAACGTCTCTGTGTAACCCATGTTCTCTGAATAGGGAACCGAGATGCTGCGTTCGCTGCCGACAAGCTTCCTTTTTCGACAGAGAACTCTGAGGAGCAGATGATGCGCGCGCCAATGTAATATGACGACGTGAGCGTCAACGCGGCGCGAATGGTGATTCTATATCCATAGACAATCGTTATTCTGACAATCGTTATTCTGACGCGTACATTTCACGTGTGTTTAATCTCCTCGCTTTCAGCAGACGTTCCGGGAGTCTCCCGCATATTGATAACGGCTCCCGGATGATCGCAAATTAGTTCAAATCTCCCGGAACCTAGAGCGAGCAAGCAAGACAGATCAGACAGTGCTTCAATAAACCGTATAGTGCGCGCACGTCGGAGAGGGAGACAGCGAGAGACTGCTTGTTCATTCTTATTCGGTCTGGTTACTACCGTTTACGTCTGAACCGGTTCCCTATTAGAACCGAGTTTCGGTACCCAACCCTATCTGGCAACCTCGAGTCAATGGGGAGGGGGCGGGGATACACTGCTCTACAGTAATTTGAAAGTGATTGCAGTACCAGTTTTGGCCACAATCTTACATATGGCTCCTTTAAGGCCTGTTTATGTGTGTTTTAGCCGGGTTTTCGCTTGGAAGGCTCTCTAGAAATCTGGCACCCTATACAAAGTTAAACTGAGAGAGCATGCATTCACAGACACCAGAATGAACGCATTCACAGTATCGTTCATCAGACAGTAATACAGTACGTTCAGTTCATGTTCGCCCAAAATATGAACGAGTTCATGAACTATCATTCATTGACCGCGCTCAGGCACAACACTGAAACTATGCTAAGCAAGGGTTAGGAATAGCATGAAAAACCTGTAATTATACTGTTGTTGTTGTTGTTTTTACACTGCATACATCATGCTAATCAACAATGAAATTATTGATCAGAATTAATGTGCATCATGTTGCAAGTCTTAACTTCCTAAAAGACTGGTCCCTAATGTTCGAAATTTTTTTGTACAGTTGTAATCAGAATATTTCAACCTCGATCAACCTCGCAAATCAGGTTTATTGACAAAATGTACAGACTTTCAGCTGTTTGCAATGAACAAATATAACAAAAGTAATTGAAATAGTTCAACACAACAAACGCAACTTTTAATGACTTCTGCAGTTTCAAAATTATTCAACCCTTTCATGGCAAGCATCTTTCTTTAGTACTTAGTAGAACAACCTTTTGTTGTTAAGCCTGTACATTTTCCTAATAAACCTGATTTGCAAGGGGGGTTGAATTTTTGATTACAAGTCTGTATAAAGTTATAATTATGGCTCTTGCTCTTTTAAAAAGGATAAATTGCGTATACGAACAGAGTTTTAGTTTGAGCCAACCAAATGTGCCATTTTCTAGGTATTTATTCCTCTTTAATCAAAACCTCTAATCCTTCTCGGCATTACACTGAGGAAGCAAGAGTGCTGCTAAATCATTTCTTCAGAGTTAAGAGTGTACTATTGTTCACGCTTTAACTAGAGACCATAGACATTGTCCCCTCTTGGGAAATTATATATACAAGCACACACACACAATACGCAATGGGGGGTATTTTAAGGCCAGCCATAAAGTTTCCATAACACTGCAAAGACTTTAAGCTGCTGTTGCCATGGAAACATTCCCCTCCCATGGTTTTATAGACAGTTTGTTGTATAATTTATGCAACATTTTTTTTTTTGGTATTCAAATTTGAAGATTACAGCATAGCTTTTTTATGGTGTGTGTGAGTGAGTGAATGTTCATTATGACATATTGATTGTTTAGCTACTAATAATAGCTTTTTTCTCACGTTGTCTGTTTGATTTTTGCATGTTTTAGGTATAGTGTCAGATGTATTAGAGCTAAATATAAATGTCGTTGTCGCCATCAATTAACCTTTTGTTTTTCGTCTCTATTTTTGTTTATCCCAGGTCTTGGTTTCAGTATAGCAGGGGGTGTTGGGAATCAGCACATCCCAGGGGACAACAGCATCTACGTCACTAAGATCATTGAAGGTGGAGCCGCACACAAAGACGGGAGGTTGCAGATAGGAGACAAACTTCTTGCTGTAAGAAAAAAGAGACAGTGCCTATTGCTGACAATGTGCTTGTTAAACAGACTAAAAGTCTGTGTGTGTTTTGGTGGTCTTAGGTGAATAGCTCCTGTCTGGAAGAGGTTACCCATGAGCATGCCGTGACTGCCTTGAAAAATACCCCAGACGTGGTCTACTTGAAAGTGGCTAAACCCAATAGTGTCTTCATGAATGACAGTTTTGCTCCTCCTGACATCACCAATTGTGAGTTCCTCTTTAAAATGACCTGACTAACATCAGACACGTCACAGATTATATTCTTATACTATTCAATATTAAATACAGTGAGGGAGTTGTCAGGTAGGTGGATATTTAAAGCACAAAGTCTACAGTAGTAATATGAGGTAGGTTATGTTATGCATTAATACCATTGAAAAGTTCCCTCAAAACATCTCTCAGTCCCACTACACATAAGCCTCGATGGAAACATTTGTAAAAGCGGTGAAATGTGGTGATGGTGGGAGTGGGATAAAGTGTGGTACTTGTGCAGACCAGATTGTTGCGGTGTGTGAGGCCCATGCCCAGCAGTGAGTGTATTGATCTGTGCTCTGTTCATAGCCCTGCCAGCAGGAGCACTAATAGGCAACAGAGGGGAGGACTAAACTACTATCGATTGCTCTTGACTGAACGTGCCACCCCCGCAGCCATTAAAGCCTACGTTGTGCTTAAGTGCAGAGGAGGTGAAGTCACCGCTGCACAGATGCCCCTCCGTGTGTCTTCCTGCCCTTAAACATGAGACTAATGATTTAGAGTAATGCTGAGGCCTGACAATATCATCTTTATGTGTCAATCAACTAGGGATGTGCAAAACACACGTTCAAAATAGACTAGTTGGTTGGTTGCCAGAACGACTATTAAACCAATTGATCTTAAGGAAGCCCTAATTAGTCTAATTTCAGGTTCACCTGACCCCATTTGGATGTATTTTTTGGACAGGCATTTACACAAGATTAATTCTTTCAAACAGCTAAACCAATGGTTCTCAACCAAATTTCCAAGGGGGGTTGATGACCTGAAAGTATTTAAATTAATACATTATTTTTACTGTATTAAACTAATCTGTAATCTATAATAGCACCCTAAAAACACTTAGAATGATATAAGGGTTATACAAATTTAAACTGAAAATATTTTCCATTATTTTCCTCAACAAATAAAGAGTTCAGATGCAAAAGCCTCTAAGTGCCATTTGAAATTTTCTTCTAGAATGATCATTTTTATCAAGCTTGTATATTTAAGCTCCGTAATTTCACTTAAATTGCAATGACGATTACCTATTAATTGTAATTTAAGTAAAATTACTGAACTTGAATATACAAGCTTGATAAAAATGATCATTCTAGAAGAAAATTTCAAATGGCACTTAGAGGCTTTTGCATCTGAACTCTTCATATATTGTTTTTATTGAAGAAAACAGTTACGTAACTTGTAAATGAATCTTGGTTAATTATTTTAAGCACTTTAAAATAAACCATTTTAATTCAATTTGAAAACAAGCAACTTTGTCATAATTTCTACAGAAATACTAGAAATACCTTGCCATATAATGAGTCTTCGAATATTGTGTTGTACAGCGAGTCAAAAAGTTTAAGAACCATTGAGCTACATGGGAAGCAACCTTTTGAGATGCTTATTTGTCGGACTACTAGGACTGTTAAATTATTATTCGACTTTCGAATATTCCTCAAGAGTTTTAAATACACTTTATTGTTTTTCTTAGCCTATTCAGTATAACCCACTTGATGCGGAGCTGCTGTTTTGTTCATTAAAAATATTCCAGAAATAGAGAATCTTGGTTACTTCAAAACCACAACCAAGCCGTTCACACAGAGCACAATTTCTGCACTGCTTTTCCATTGTTTTCTGTGTAAACAAGCGCTAGACTGACATATTTAACAATTGCACTATGAAATTATCAAGCTACTGTTGGCAGTAATATTTATCTTCTGATACATATTGATACTGAAATATCTGAAACTTGAGTTGACACATCAACCCTGTACTCACTCATTTTATTTGCTCTGGATGAATATTGTTGGTGGTACAGGGCTTGAATTCTGGTGTGGGATTACACTTATTGGGCAGAATTTGACTCATTCCCACAGATTTTGGGCTCACACCCAAAGTGCATATACATATATTGGCTATATAAAAGAGTATAATGGGTCTGTGCGTCAGATCTTAAAGCAACAGCAGCCTAATATACCGGCTGCCAAATTATGAGATGCTATTAAAAATATCTATATGGTAGTTATTTTCCCTATGGTAGGCCTATTGGTGTCCAAATTGTGGCCTGTGGAAATGCTGAGTGGCTAGTAACTTTGGAAAACCACTAGCCACAGTGGCTTGTGAGCAAAAAAGTTAATGTCAAGCCCTGCTACTGACTATTTTTAACATGTCTAACAACTAGAGAACAATACGCTATATTCAACATGCTAATTAAAGCCCATAACATGCTAAGTAAAGCACCATAGCCCAAAATATCAAAAACTAAAAAAAGAAATCCAAATAAATTCGTCCATCTCACTTATCAACTAGTCTGTTGTTGGACAACTGAAGGCTGGAATACACTACACAACAATCTGAACAGTTTTTAAAACTCCAGCCATCACACACTTGCTGACTTTGTATGGTAAAAGGAAAAACGTTGTTCCAAAGTCCGAACACAACAAACTCGCACCGAAACGAGCACCTAAATGCGAAATGAAAATGAAAACAATTTGTGTTCTAAAATCAGCTCAATATGTTCAACAGGATAGAATCATAGTCTAAATCTGTTCCCATCATACAAAATGCAGTTTTGTCAGTCAGATCCGACTGCTGAAAATCTCTAGACTTTTAGCAACTGATGATAACGTCCAAACTGAAAATCTGGAAAAAGTTATTTAGTGTATTTCAGCTTTAATTGGCTTGTTGATCGTCGTGAGCCACCCCCTACATGGAGGATGATTTGTCAACATGATTTGTCTCTTTTGATGGAAAACCCCCAGTGAACACAGATGGTTTGATGGAAAACCTCGGTTATCCAGCAGCCATATCTCCCTGTAGCCCAAGACTGGTTGCCCACTGAAACTGAGCAGGGCTGAGCCTGGCTAGTACCTGGATGGGAGATCTCCTGAGAAAACCAGGTTGCTGCTGGTAGAGGTGTTAGTGAGACCAGCAGGGGGCGCTCACCCTGTGGTCTGTGTGGGACCTAACACCCCAGTATAGTGACGGGGACACTGTACTGTCACAGTACAGAAAGAGCACCGTCCTTCAGATGAGACGTTAAACCGAGGTCCTGAGGTCATTAAAAATCCCAGGTTGTTCTTCGAAAAAGAGTAGGGTTATAATCCCGGCATCCAGGCCAAATTTGCTCCTTGGCCTCCTAATCATCCCCATATACTGATTGGCTTCATCACGGTCTCCTCTCCACCAGTAAGCTGGTGTCTGGTGGGCGTTCTGGCGCAATATGGCTGCCGTCGCATCATCCAGGTGGATGCTGCACATTGGTGGTGGTTGAGGAGATTCCTCCTTCAATGTAAAGCGCAATGTAAAGTACCCAGAAAAGCGCTATATAAATGTAACGAATATTATTAGATGAACATGTCCTTAAGGCCTAAAATATGATACATGATGTCATTGTTCCCCGGTTGCAATACGTCAAGCTATAGTGTTACCTTCGGTACCTTTAAGCATTGTTAAGCAGTTTCAACTTTGACACTATTTGCAGTTGGCCTTTTAAAACTGAGACAACGATTGATGCATCAGCATGTATGTCTGTAGCCTCTAGCCCCTTTTCCACCAACACAAACCATGTGCTGCTTCAGAGCTAGAGCTAGTGCTGGTTCGGAGTTGGTTCGACTGATGAACTTTCAAAGAATCGGTTTGCCTTTCCACAGACTAGAGAGCCATCACAGAGCCAGATCCTTCGTCACTGTATACATCTCATGTTGCCCAGCAACGCTAGCGCGGCACACCCAGGCTAGGGGTGTCCATGGTAACCGATTAACCGTTTAAAATTGCATAACCGAGTAAAACCTTTTTGCTCGGTTAAGTGACGTCAATACATATTTGCACAAAACTTTTGCGTAAGTCATTCCAAAAATAATGGCAACGGATGTTGGTAGGCTATATCACAGCCACCGCACTAGACATTATTATTATTTATGGAAGGAGACATGGTGTGTTATCCAAGCATTAATGGCAGGAAAGACACAGAGTTCCTGGGTGTTTCCCTCTCTTTTCTGCTCCGAGGTCTTGATTGTGAATTTCTTGATCGAGGTCTTTAATGAATTTTTTTTTTTTTTAACTCTGCCTCGTATTATGTCTAAACGGTCAGTGTACTTTTGTGTTCATTCGTTTCCCCTTATTTAATCCCTAATTGCAAAATGAAAAATGAACAGTTGTTGTGTTTTTTAAAACGCAAATTTGAACACAATTGAATATAGACGAATTTTCAGATATTTGTTTGATTTTTTTTGCCCCTTTAAATATTTAAAATATTTGACAAATTAATAAGGAAAAAAATTGATTTTACTGGTTTTCTGAGGCCAAATTAGAAATGGGTAGAGCCGCCTACATTCTGTAGAGCCGCCTACAGAAAGGGTATTTACAGGTGATTTATAGGCTTAGGCTATAATAAATGTGTCTAATAATAAAATAATATAAAATAATGAGGCATTATTGTTTATTAATAAACTATTGTTTTCTAAATCAGTTTCACCTAAAAACTTATCTCCATCTCTGGATGCATCTTTAGAGAGAGCAATACATAATTAGCTACATAATTACTTAGTCAGAAGATATTAGCTTTCGATTCAAATTTGTTCGTTTTGAATTGGACATTTAAAACAAAGGATATAACCTCTGTAGACTAAAGCTTTAAATGTCCAATTTAAAACGAGCAAATTCGAATGCAGTGGCTGTTTCAGTTCTTGCGCTCCAGTTCACGGAGGTCATAAAGCGCGCCTGATTGTTTAATTTATTTTACAAAAGCACAACGTTTTCTTGTTATTGTGAGTTTACGCCAAATAAATGTATTTTGTGAATAATGTATTATTATTTTCTGTATGACCAGAAATGAAAGAGTATTTTAAGTTGTTTCCACTGAAAGGAAACTGCAAGTGTTTGCATGGGCGTCTCGCAGCCATCAGTGTGCGCTCCACACTCCGCACACACACTGGATATAGCCTACGTCAAAATATTGTGTTTAGTTGTGCTTTGTTCCTTTTTTGGATAAAAGCGTCTTCTAAATATTTAGCCTAATAAAATGTTACAATAATGATGATGATTATTATTATTATTTGCGGACACGGACCCAAAACACACAAAATGTCGCATTGCAGTTTTGTGAAAAATACTTTTTTTCGAATTGCGGAGTTTTTGCGAAATGGACGTAATTCCAATGTGCGTATTTTCAATTGGCAATTTCAGTTTGAAGGGTGATGGAAATGCACCTACTTGTCCAACCAGTTATTAAAGGTGTTAAATTAAGTCTGTATCTCGAGGTTGCGGCGCGCACACTATGGTTAACCGAGTATTAACCGCTAAGGGCCTCTGTTAACGGTTAATGAAAAATTTGAAAACGTGCAGCCCTACACCAGGCTTATTCGAGATGGTTCGGCACTGCAAATCTCGAACTGCGAGAGCTTTTTGAGAAGAAAAAAAAAACATTAGAAAAAGATTCGATTCAAAAGCAGAAGGAGTCGTAAACTCTCCAAACACTCCCGCCTCTCTGATCAGTCCACGCTGCTCCGAAGCATCTTGAACAAGCCTTCCATCAACAATGGCGGTTGTTGCGTTACTATTTATGCTCATGGCTTTGCAAACCTACATCGGTATCCAAACACGGTGAATACAGCATGTCTGTGCAGCTCGCCGTAACTTGCATTAACGGAGATTACTATCGAGCTGCTATTAGCATGATTAGCTGCTATTTAAAAAATGGCGGTCACAAGTTTCTATTCGTCTTGTTGGTCACGGTAACCCCGCCCCCAGCCGCTGACGTAAGCGGTTCTTTCTTCTAGACCAGTAATGATTTGGTGCTACTTAAGAACCACTTTTACTGGTTCGGAGCTGGTGCTTTGGTGGTCGAAAAACAAAGAGCCGATTTGAAACTAGGCTCTGGCTCCGCACCAGCTCTGCCTTGGTGGAAAAGGGGTATCTGTGTATCTAGATAGAAGTTATTTGACACATCTGTTGCAAACAAACTCAATGCTCAAGATGCTTATTCTTACTCCAAATATTTTTATCTTAATGTCTCTGGCAAGAGGTGGCAGGTCAAAGATGTCCATCTGACACGTGTTCATAGACGTGACAATTAAACAACTGTGCTGACGGAGCATGGGAATGCCATTTGTGTTATCAATCCTCATCTGCAGTGCTGTTCATGTGGATGTCAAAGCACCACAGGCTGCTTGTTTTGAGAGATGCAAGCCTGACGCAAGTCATATGAAACGTTAGCTTTGTGCTGTAGCTTCAAAGCACTAAAGCTACAGCTTTTGACCTATAATATATTGACTTTTGAAGATGACCAGAATAACTTTCCAGTAAGCTAAAGTCTGTTGAATGAAAGTTACCGGTAATCAAAGTTATTGTACCCACCCCATGGTTGCCCACAGTGCATTTACATAATCAACCACCCTTATTCTCCACTGTTAAGCCCTGCAACGGCTGTAGACCCCAGACTCATACAGACACACCATCACACCATCCAATCAGACAAGCTTTCGTCATAAAAAGCCCTTGATCTCTCTACCTCTTCTGATGTGCCCCACACAACTCTCTTTAGACACACTCGTTTTTAATCCTTAAAAAGAATGCTTGCCATGTACCCTAATACGATGAAGGATGACTACTTTCTCAATGTCAATGCTTGCACAACTCTGCTCATTTGCACTGATCCCCCTTGTGTAAAGGACAATTAGACAAAACCACCCCCATATCGGTCACAATTTGCGACCTATTAGGGATGAAGTCTAGAAATCAGTTCAAAACCACTAGAAGAGAAAAGGTCCATGACCCTAATTAGAAGGATCACATGCAGAATTACTGCAGCCGAGGTACTGTATATTGGTGCCTTCATAACACATGGAAGATTAATGGTTGATTGTTGATGGCAATCCTTTTAATAATCCTTGTCCTTTTAAATCAGAATGTCAATTCAACTTAATCTTCCAGTAAAACTACAGACTTTACTCTGGTGATGTATACTGAATTTCTCTGATAATTCAGTCCGCTGAAACCCTTCCCCTTTCTTACAATGGACTGGAAGCTTACTTTCAGATTTGCCTCCATCCAAGCAACAACCAGTTAGAACCACATTTATTCTACTACCATTGCATCACAACAATATTACCTGCATCCTTTGAAGAGGCAACCGTAGCACGAACTACATACATTCAGTGCCGAAAAGTGTTAAAAAGAGTTTCTGCCTATGTAGCACATTCCAAATCAGTCAGTTTCTTAACCAGTAAATGATTAGCAGGCAGCTCATTAGGTTGTGGAAGATAGCTAGGGTTGATATAGCTACAGAAAGAATCACTATCTCTGAGACCCATCCATACATAATAGTGGAGCCAGCAGACAAGGATGCTTTGCTCTGCTTGGCTTGAAAGACAAATAGCAAATTCAATCATGGCTGGGATCACATGGTCAAGTGTGTATTGCTAATCCAAGCAGCAATATCCTAATGCATTGAGGGCAGCATGTGGAACGATGGCACACTGGCCTCACAGAGCCAATCTGAGTCTTGAGTTAATGAATGAGAAATAATTCTATTGAGTGTGCACAATCATTTAGCAGCCTGACTCAGAATGGTAATAACGCTGTTTATAGCTTGTAGATGGTGTGCAAGCGCTTTTCTTTTTTGAGTGTGGTTTTTGGGCACACTGATCTGCTTTATTTGGTTAGTGTGTTGCAGAGGGGGAGCCCTCGTGTTAGTAGATTATATTTTTGTCCCCATGGAGAGCCATAAAGCATGCATTTTCCCATCTGTTGGGCTTTTTTTTTTTTTTTTTAATCGTGCCACTCTGTTCTGCTCTGCTCCGCCTAAGGGTAAAGCGAGGTTTCTGCAGCTAAACCTCTCGTTCTATTGTATGCCATAGTTGCAGTACTGTAGTAGAAAAAGCCACTTCCACTGCTGCTCCCCACCAAATGGGTCCAAATATACATCTCACAACCAGCAGTTAGCTCATATCACAGGATAAACAGACCTGGATAGACACATAGATGAATAAAATGTAGTGAGTGTAGTAAGATGTTTCTTTCTAAATACATTGTGGTCTTGAATCTCTGGTCTCATCCCATTAAAGTGGTGTACATCTCATCACGGGAGAGAGCAATCTTTCACATGGTCAAAGATGGGAGCTTTGTTACCCTGCCTTTCGCCACTACAACAAATGCATCATGTTTAAGAATGCATTCCACATTAGTGACATTACCACTGTAACTGTTGATGGCAAATATCGGCAAACAGACATTATTAGCGATGTTGGGAAAATTATTAATTTACTCGTCTTGGTTGATGTATCATCTATTATATCCATTTCCTACCATCATTCTGTCATTATGCAAGTACGGATCACACTTATTTCCAATCAACAGAGTTCATATGAGGATGTACCGATACCCAGGCAGCCTTTTGTCATGAGCTCAGCCAACTGCCTGTTTCAAATGAGACATTTACAGAGAGACAAAGACAGGTGAGATAAGGATAGTTTAGGCTCAGTTTCACCCTGACCTCCAGGTCTTTTTCACCCACATGGATAGCCATGTAAGCAGAGCCGCAGTGGAGGCCCAGGTGTTAAAGCTCAGGCCAAGGTATCATTTACTGTCAACGTGTGTCTGTTTAGCTTAGGTATGCAAACTGCGGAAGAGCATAGTTGTGCAATTTTGGAGGGTTATGCAAAGTTGACATCCTGGAAATGATTTGTTCAAGCTTCTTGGGGAATTCAGATCAAGACGTTATAGACTTGTTTCGGTCATGTTGATCTTGTTTTTCTCTTTCCCAGCCTATTCCCAACACGTGGAAAACCATATCAGCCCTCCAAGCTATATGAGCCAGCCAATGCCCCCAGTGCATTCTGGACGCTACTCCCCGACCCTAAAGACCACAGCGGGGGAAGATGATGTTTCCAGGTATTTGCCTCAAAATTGGCTACATAAACCTACTATGATGCTCATGATTTTGCCACAATGCAACAATGAGACACGATGCAACACTGTCTGTCTGTATAGACCAATGTTTTGGCCAGCTCATATTAATTTATCAGACTACACCGATGGCGCCATCACCAGTTGAATACCAGATTAATCCTGTTCTTATAAGCTTATTGTTTGCGAGTTCAACAAATGGGAAGCTTCAAGCTGTTCATGATTATTAGTATAAAGTGTTGCCTGAGCAGGTCAGTGCTCTGATGCCAGAGGTGGAAGTAATGAATTACAACTACTCAGATTACTGTAATTAAGTAGTTTTTTCGTGTACTTGTACTTTTATGAGTACATTTTTTAGTCTGTAATTTTCCTTGTACTTAAGTACAAATTAAGTTAAGTAATGTACTTCACTACTTTAAAAATCCCATTAATTACAAAGTACTTGTACAATTTGAATTCAACAATTATTCAAATCTTTGACCAGCATTTGGGTATCCAATGGAAATAACTGATCTTGGGCGGGCCAATAAAAACCCTTGTATTTGGAGCGGGAAAAAAAGCCCGGTTCCTGGAGAGCTATATTCGTCCTCACACGTCCTTCAGTTTGTATTTTAGAGTTATCAAAGAACTTTGCTCTAATGGACATGGACATTCGAGACACTGAATTCATTGAAAATTCGGAAGAAATACCAGATGACGAGTGCCCATGACCGCACATGGAGGAGTTGTTCTTATACAGAGGAAGGAAAGGAGACGTTTTATAGAAACTTTGTTTCTGCAGTGATATGTGATAGTTCAGTTGTTTTTGTTTTTAAAGTTGGGTAGACCTCACGATAATTTGACTAAAAACATCACTTGAAACTAGGGATGCACCGAAATGAAAATTCTTGGCTGAAACCGAAAACCGAAAAAGGGGAAACCAAGGCCGAAAACCGAAACACCGAAAGAAATTATGCCAATTATTAGCATCATTGCATTTATGGCTATGACTGTGTACAAACTTTCCTAAAATCAAGGCATTGCAATTGCATAAATTAATATAAAATTTTCAAAGAATAAATCAATTACAATTATTTATTTATTTAGCACAATGCACAGTATAAAATAAAATTCAAACTAAAATGTTTTTGACCCCACTCATGTGTACATTAAATAATAATATGGCCTGCAGAAAGGTTTTAAAATTAAATGTTCTCTCATAAAAACAAAGTCGGCCATGACCCACTGGCATAACAGTGTAACTGCACTGATTGTCAGTCTGTCTAGATGGCACATTTGTGTCAGTGCTAAATGCTGATAACTTTTGAAACTTTTGAAATATTAGTAGGGTACTTTTGGAAATCTTTATTGTAAGAAAAAAAAAGAAGTTTATAAATAAAATAACCCAATAAGCTTATTTATTTTGCATTATAATTCATTAATAATAATAATCATATTAGACCATTTTTATAACTTGGTTTCCATAAAAGTAAATAAATATCACAGGCTAAAAGTAATTAGTAATTAGTACTTGAGTCGTTTTTGAGAGGGGTACTTTGTACTTTTACTTAAGTACATTTTTAACACCAGTACTTTTGCTTGTAATCGAGTATTATTTTAGCAACTACTTGTACTTGTACTTGAGGACAAATTTTCAGTACTCTTTCCACCTCTGTCTGATGCTCACCTGTCATGTTCAGAATGATGTCATGAACTTCAATAAGAGTTCACTGGCATATCAAATTGCTTTTTACTTTTGCTCAGGTCACCTGACCCAAGCTGCAGTGCTTCACTGAGGGAGTTGTCAAATGTGAGGGCAGACAGCAGTTCCCCTTTCAGCACCTCCCTCTATGTCTGATAAACATATGTATTGATTTTACTGGGTTAAACACATTTTGATTTTAGAATTCCCCCCACAAAATCAAAAATCAAACTGGACTCAAAAAGAGTGGTCAAAACATTTATCCAGATGCAACAGCAGACGTTTAGAGAAATCCGACCTGAAATGACACGTCTGTGCCGATTTAGCGATTTAATAAGCTCCAAATTTAGCTCATCACATGTTGGTTCATTTTCATAAAAACCGCAGCGCATCATCAAGCCTCTTAACCAGCTTGCCAGAAAATGAATAAACAAGATTGTCGTAATCCAACAGAACAAACGATTCTATTAATCTGACCATGTAGGTGCACGGGGGGGTTGAATTTGAGCACAATAATAAAGCATACAGTACAAAGTAGCCTGAAAAGAGCATTTTAGATGTCATTGTGTTCAGTTTTGTTTTTTAGAGGAATCTTCTATTTAGTTGGCAAAAGCTGATGATGTGATCAAATGGTGTTTGACTACAGTATCAGACTCAGTATTGTAAGATAGCCACAGGGATGTTTTTGATGCTGTTGTAGAACAAGGCTGTGTGCAGTAGTAGACCAGCAGTGCCTCCAAGAGGACAGTTATATACACTGATCCTGCACTTTTAAAGCAATGTTTATTGTGGCATAATATCAATTACCACAGAAAATATTTTCATTTTGCCTTTCAGTTTGACACTCCACTATTGACATACAGGTGCAATATATTCAAGGCAATTACATTCTCTTAAAAGCAGAAATATGATTCTTGAATGTTATTATATTATGTTGTTTGCTCCATATAAAAGGTGTTTTGTTCATAGTATATCACATCTTTCTCTGATATTCTTGCATGCATCATCCAAAAATTACAGGTTTCCTGCTTTTCCCTTGACAAACAATTTTTGATAAGATGTGCTTTTAGTTGCAACAGACTCGTGTATGGTAGATGTTGCGGATTCTTTGCATTTGTAGGGATTTTGAATCTACTGTTTCTGATTATTACATTTTTTTCAGCATCAGAGTCAGTGCTTGTTTTGCACCTCTTCCATCTAAATTTCTTGTAAACTCTTTGAAAAGACAGAAAAATGATGTAGTTTACAGTTTTATGCATACAAATTATGAATGCACAAAAAAACCAAAGGCTGAAATCCCATGTTCTTTGGAGAAAGAACTGTTTGATATATTAAATAAATGTATAGTTAACGCATTCCACAGAAGTTTTCTGGGAGATGGGGAGTATTGACGTTTGTGGCTGTGTGTTTCACCTAAATCACCTGTTTCAAAGTCAGAAGACCAGTGTTAAAATACAACACGTACAATACAAAGAACGCCGCACAAAATTTTTTGGATTCAGGAAAATATAAGAATTTTTTGCCAGCTGTTTGTTTCGGACTCAATGAACAATTTGGTGTGCGATGCTATACAAGTCTGTAAGTTTAGTATTTATGTCAGTCTATAAGGACATATGTTGTGTTGTTTTTGGTCATGCAGGGAACCCAGGAAGGTGGTGCTGCATCGAGGCTCTACAGGGCTTGGTTTCAACATAGTGGGTGGAGAGGATGGAGAGGGCATATTTATTTCCTTCATCCTGGCCGGAGGCCCTGCAGACCTGTGTGGAGAGCTGAAGAAAGGAGACCGCCTGGTGTCTGTGAGTGTTTCAGTGGCCACTGTATTTCTTACAGTATTCAGCGGTCATACTGAGCTGAATGGAATAGATAATAGTTATTATACATAATAGATACAGTCTGCAGACCACTGTTACACTGCTTGCGGTATAGATGTAAAAACGACTGTCTTTTTCTTAGGTGAATGGAATAGACCTACGCAGTGCCACTCATGAACAGGCTGCAGCAACCCTGAAGAACGCCGGACAAACCGTTACCATCGTTGCCCAGTATAGACCAGAGGGTGAGTCATAGTCAATTATTTTGATCACCCATTAAAAACAAACCCGAAATCAATCACCGATCAGCAGGAGTCTCTTAGCTGTGTTGTTGCAAGGAGTAAAAAGCCAATAAACCAATACTCCAGTTTTATAGCCATCAATTGACTCATTGGAGTCTTTAAGTCAGGTCAGGGTCTGAAGTAGAACTCGTAAAAATTAGATTTGGATATTGAATCATGCAAGGCTTACTGTACAACTCGTCCTACAGACCATTATTACACTGTTAACAATGCCAGTAAATGTGTAATGCTCTTTCCTGCATTCCCCTTGATGAACAATTTTGCAGAAGATGTGCTTTTAACTGCCTAGTGTCCCTTTTTAAAAACCTTAGGCAGAAATCCCATGTTCTTTAGAGATTTGATTAGATTAGATATGTTAATTAAATGTATTTGCCATAAAATGGTATTATGAAAACACCGCCCGTGTATATTGGTATAAATCATGTCTTTTGTTGAAAACATTTTTTTATACACAAATATTCTTCTGTGAAGTCTATTATAGGTCTAGTTTAAAACTAGACTAAAGACGCATTTATTTAGCCTGGCATTCATATACATTTTTAAAAACAGTTACTGTAAATTTGGCCTCTAGTTCATAAACGCCAGAGGAGAACTGGCCCCCGACTGAGCCTGGGTTCTCCCAAGGTTTTTTTTTTTTCTCCATTGGGTCATCTGATGGAGTTTTAGGAGACCATCGGGTCACTTGATGGAGTTTTTTGGTTCCTTGCCACTGTTGCCTTTGGCTTGCTCAGTTGGGGATATTCAAATTAAATGACCCATCATACCATTGATCAGCTCTACCAGTCTTGATTGTCTTTTTTCATGAATAAACAAACACTGTGATGTTGTCTTGATTGATACTGTGAAGCCGTTTTGATACAATCTGTATTGTTGAAAAGTGCTATATAAATATATTTGACTTGACTTGACTTGACTATTATCTATTACACACACAAATGTTTCATGACTGCATTCAACAGCAGCATTCTGGGAGATGGGCAGTATTGACGTTTTGTGGCCTTGTGTTTTTAGAGTATAGCCGATTTGAAGCCAAGATCCATGACCTAAGAGAGCAGATGATGAACAGTAGCATCAGTTCAGGCTCAGGATCCCTGAGGACCAATCAGAAGAGATCACTATACGTCAGGTACTGGACAAATTTACACCAATATGTTACAAGGGACTGGTCACCAGCATGTAAAGTCACCATTAAATTAAAATGGACAATTCTTATTTTTATATTTAATATTGCAGTTATTATAAATAATTTCTTCGTGCACATCATTATTATCATCATTATCTCGCAATGACATCTCTTCTCTGATGACTTGAGCACTGCACAATCTCTTCTAGCAACCTGTCACTTACATGAGATCGCTAACAACAGCGATCCAACAGTACAATCAAGTCCTGATGGATATCAAGTGCCGCCCTAAATTTTTTTTCTCATTCAAGAAGCAGTTTCTCTCAGATATTCATCACTAGAGCTTGGAGCTAGGGGGGAAAAGGCCACAATTTCTGTTTCATACCAACTTTAAAGGCCTGGTTACACTAAGAACGATAGCTGTAATGACAACTATATTAGCGTCCATACCAAAGGACAATAATGTTCTGTTTATTCTAAGCGCATGTTGCAGTTTTGTCATCTGCCACTTTAAACGCTCAAGCTCTTTAAAGTAGGATGGATTCTGATTCTGAATTTTTTTTATAGTTTTTTTTTTATCGCGATTCCAGTGATATCGTTCCTCTGTGCCTCTATCGTTAGGCCGTGTGTCCACCAAAGCGTTTTTCCACGTGCATGGCGTATGTTTTCAATTGTTTTCAATGGGAGCGCCGCGTTTTTTTAAACGCCATGAGCGTAACGAGGTGCTGGGCGTTTTTTTTTTCATGCTGAAGCGCCGAGCGCCCAGCGTTTTTACTGGTCGCCGGGAGTTGAAAAATTTTCAACTTTGGATAAAACGCAGCGCTCATCATCATCACTTTTTACCCAGCCGTCCAATCACAGTGGAGGACTAAACCACACTAAACCACACTGACCAACTGTCACAACATTCTTTCTGTACAACATCAACTAGCAGAGCTAAACGAACTTAATGGATGAAAAATACATTTTTAGTATGAAACAAATTATCTGCGAAATCGGTTACAAGTAAACTGTGCTGCGGATATTCTGTACCACAGTAACGAAACGTCTCAACGGAAAAAGCGCCCAAAGCACAGCGTCTACAGCAGAGCATCTAGCGTTTTCAGCTGGCAAAAAAACACTTTGGTGGACACACGGCCTTATAGTTTTGGCGTGGACTCTACTATTCTTTTATATTTAGAACAATTTTTAGAACTACATCTCTATTATTGCTGTTATAGTTATCATCCTTGTTGAGAACAGGCCCTAAATGTAGTATTATTTTTTTTTTTACAAATTTCACAATTGATTTGAAATGTTTAGTTCACACACAGCCCTGTAGAGTTTAGTTTCAACCCCAATTAAACGCCCTTGTTCCAGATAATCAAGTCATTCTGGCTTATTTATAAACTACTTGTGTTGAAGCAGGGTTGTAAGTGAACTCGGTAGGACTGGGGCCCTCCAGGAGCTGAGTTTGACACTCCTGATTTAAATGGGCCAGCAATTTTTAAAGCTTCTTGTCAGACTTCACCACATGCACTCAGATAATGCATCAAGTATCTAGTCTGTGTTTTCCCTGTGGTCTTATTTCGACTGTTTTCTGCAGGGCACTGTTTGATTATGATAAAACTAAGGATTCAGGGCTGCCTAGCCAGGGCCTGAACTTCAGTTTTGGGGACATCCTGCACGTGGTTAACGCTTCAGATGATGAGTGGTGGCAGGCACGGCAGGTCACTCCTCAAGGAGAGGTGGAGGAAATGGGCGTTATCCCCAGCAAGAGAAGGTGAGAGACTGAAGGTTAAGAAAATGAAAAAAACGAACAAAAAAATAAATTGTTAAGGTTTACTTTGTAAACTTTTTATTTGTACCAAATAACATCACAATCACAGGTCCTCCAGCACCTGAGTACTTAGCTGATAACTTCTGTAGCCTAAAGTGCATGTCTTCGGCCCTGTTCACACCCGGTATTAAGATGTGTTTTGGCTGATCGGAACACAAGTACACAAGGGAGACAGTGTTTTAATCAGTCTCTTTTGTCCACTTTCAACCACTTCTGTCCTGATTTCTTCGAGGAGAGGGTCTATGGGCGGGTAAATGCATGTAGGTCTTTTCTGATCTTTCAATCTATCTACGCAATTTACATTTAAACACACCCAGAGACAACAGAAAACCATAGGGAGGCATCATTTCTAAATCAGGAATGGAGAGAGAACATCATACTTGGGATGTTTTTAATCTTTAAATCAAACTTGAGTCTCCAGCCAACACCGTTTAAATCCTGTCTTGTGCTTCCCCTTATGTTTACGCAGTAGGTCAGTAGGCGAACACATTCGACCACATGACAAAAGCAATCCAGCAATCCTACACTATAAAAGCAATCCAGTAGAATGTGTTTTTCGACTACCTCTTGATCTTGAAGTGGTTGAAAGTGGACAAGCTCAAAACGTTTTAGACCCTGTTTACGCCTGCATGGGATGACCCATCACCAACCCCCACCCCCATGGAGTCATGGAGTTTTCATCATGTGAAACTGTTGCTTGTGTCGACTGAAAACATACATGAGAAACACCATGAGACAGAAGAGATTCTTGGCCATTGCAGTATGCTACTGAACATTGAACACGCCATTTGTGTGGATTTGCATAAAACAGTTAATTGCTTTGATGCCGTGAAGAATGCAGTGTAACATGGATTTAAAGTGGATAACAGCTATTGTTATCTGAGATCCTTGTGATTTCTCTACAGAGTGGAGAAGAAGGAGAGAGCCAGGTTAAAGACAGTTAAGTTTAACTCCAAGTCACGAGAAAAAGGGGTGAGTGAACCATTTCACACATGCATACAGTACCTAGTAAGATAAGAACAATGTTCTGTTCTAAAACCTAGCGAGTTGCAAGTTTGACTTCTAAGACCACTTTCTTACTGAACTTGAACTTCGTGACTGATTTGCAATTTTTATTTCATTATTTTCCATAAATAACATAAGACTTGACACTTCAATTTTGTTGTTCATTTTCTAAGATAAATTGACAATAATGTAATAAAGAAAAAAATACCTAGCACACTTAAATATTGGGTAAATTTGGGTCAGAGTTGTTGGGTCAAGTTGTGTCAGGATTTTTTTTATATACTTTTCTGTTAATCGACATTTCTCTCAACTTGTCTACAATCTTGAATAAAGTTTTGAGCTCACAGTGTGTCCTGGGATTGTATTCTCTGCAAACCAGACACTACTGTTTAAAAGTTTGGGGTCGTTTTTGAAAATGCAATAAAAACTGTAATACTGTGAAATATTATTACAAATTTTTTCTATTTTAATGTTTTTTTGTAATGTTATTTAGTCCTGTCCTGACAAAGCTACGAATTACTCCAGTATTCAATGTCTCATGTTTCTATGCTGAGAAATGTTTCTTATTATCAATGTAGAAAACTGATATGCTGCTTACGATGTTCAATAAATATTGAACAGATGTGCTGCACAATACATTATGATAATTTTTTGATGAAAAGTATATCTTTTGTAACAAAAATGTTAATTTAATGCGTCCTCGCTAAATTAAAGGTGTTAATTTCTTAAAACAAATTTACTGACCCCAACAATTGGATCAATTATATTGGTAAGTTTACATGTTGATTTTGGCCAAAATAAGGTATCTTAGAAGGCAACACAATGTTGTTTCCTTCCTTATGGAACAACCTCTGGATTATGATGTCTAAAATGCTGTAGAAGTAGGCAACTCACTAGGGATTAGAACAAAACGTCTTTGTTGCTTACATTTTGTATCTAGAATGGCATTGAAATGCAATTTAAATGACTTTACGAATTATGTTTATATAATGTTCCTACCTCTGTGAAAGTTTGAAAGTTTTATATTAACTCACATTTAATAATGCTCAGTCAGTGCATTCAGTGGAATGTAAGATTCTGGATTACGTTTACTAATCAGTCTGCCATATGAATGGTCCGGTCTAAATTAACAGCATGCATAGCTGCAAGTGTTGCAGGCCCAAAAACGGCCATATGTTATATATAACACATATAACAATACTGTAATACATCTATAACTCATTTATGAGGCATAGAAGTCAAAACACCAGATTATCTAACAGCCGACAAAACATGCATGATAGGAAAACGAAGGACAAATACGCTTGCCATTGATGTCGGACTGCTCGTCCTTCTGTATGCCACACCTCCTCCTTTCCTGTCCTTCATCCTCACACTCTTCTCCTTCTGCCTACCATGCTATGCTCTCCAGTAACTCACAGTGTTGCAGTGCAAACAACCAGGCTTATAACTGACACCGCGTAAGAATAGAAATGCACCAATACTCCTGGTGCCGAAGAACAGAGCCATGTAGTTACTATTACTTAAAGGGGTGATGAACTGAGAAATCAAATTTTTCCTTTTCCTTTTTGACATCTAAGAGGTCATCATATTATAAGAATATCCTGTAAGTTTCAGAACTGAAAACGTCCTTGTTAGTTCAATAAAAGCTTTTATTGACACCAGCCTCAGCAAAAGACTCATTTTTAAAAGTGAGGAACTATGACGTCAAAGAGGATAAAACACCACCCCCGCAGAAGAAGATCAAACGGCTACTTCAACACGGCCGGTTTAGCCCCGCCCACCAATTCACGCATTACACGCATAGCAAATAACATAGATGCCTACCTCGTGATGACAAACCGGATCGAGCTACCGAGCAAAACAAAATATTGTGCAGTGCCTGGTTGTGGAAGAAGACAGTCACTGCAAATGCTTCCTCTGGATTCCTATAGGGCTGCATGGACAAACTTTATTTTTAATGATGATCCAGTTGATGAGGTAAAACATTGTCCGTCTGTTCGCTTCATTTCACTGAGGATTGTTTTGTAAAGAAGACTGGATTTGCAGTCCGATTAAGATTAAAGAACGGTGCTGTGCCGTCTATATTGGATCTGACAGGAATGGTGCAACACTCAGACTCTGGGTCGAACATGTATCGGCGAATCATTCCGGTTGCCATTTTACAAAATTTGACATTTTTTTAAAACAATTTCCCCCAAGTGCATCGACGGGTGAGTTGAAACTCATTATAAAATGCAAAACTGTTATCCAGTCACAGCAGTGGGCGTTTATTTCCAAGTCTTCAGTACGAGACGCCCATAAAAACCAAGCATTTTTTTCAGCTAGGCTCAAAACTAGGGTACAAAATAGCCTATTACTTATTCATTTTGATGTTTTTGAATGCAAAAACCAAGCGGACGTCATAAGTTGACCTCAGACAACAATATAATAAAATTTAAAAAGCCAGTTCATGACCCCTTTAAATAGTTTCGCATACAGGCTCTGTCCACAGCAAAGGATTTCATACTATATTTTGACCAATAAATCAGCCCAACTTGCTTTGTTTTGTGGCATGTGGCCACAACCAAAGCAGTTATAGGCCTT
The DNA here is from genome assembly GCF_988280905.1 of Pimephales promelas. NCBI lineage: Eukaryota > Metazoa > Chordata > Actinopteri > Cypriniformes > Leuciscidae > Pimephales > Pimephales promelas. The sequence continues at coordinate 12,742,821 of NC_142773.1, read as the reverse complement.
CACGTACATGCTTTTTACCCTCTGCATGCAAATCTGAATGCTTCGAGATTTCCTGCTGCTAGCTTTTTTTTGAGTCCTCGACTCAAAATCCATTCATTTGTCCACTTCAGTTCATCATGCATTTCATGTACAATTCTTACTTTGTGACGTCCTCCATTAATTGAGTAAACACCTATCTATGAGAAATTGATCGTCAAATGTATCTTGAATCACTTGATCAAGTCATCAGAGGTCCACAAAGCCAAGAGCAAAACAATCATCTTTTATTTTTTCCATATGAACATTAGACAGCCCTCTTTCCCTCCCTTCTTTTCTTTTGCCCTCCCCTTCCTTTTCTTCCTCAGCAGTCCCTCAATGACAAGCGTAAAAAGAACCTCTTTTCCCGCAAGTTCACCTTCTACAAGAACAAGGAGGCGAGTGAGCCGGAAATGGACGATGTGGACCGTAAGTACAGAAAGCGGCACTGCAGCGCAATCTTGGGTGAGAATAGGGCAGCAGGTCATGAAGGACAGAGGTGGGCACTGCTCCACTGGACACAGCAGGCATCACAGCAACACCCGTGGACAGAGAACGCATGGTGCCTGCTGTGTCCAGTGACTGGACCAGGCCTTAGAGTGTCTCAGTAACCCATGTACTCTTGTGGTTGTTGTCTCTCTCGTTGCTCCCTTCCTGACCGCTCCACAGGACAACCCAGATGACATGCTATCCAAAGGCCTGAGTAAGTTCCCCATGTAGACGCCCACTTGGTCACCTCTGGACCAGATCTCTCTTCCTCTCGCATCTCTCATTCTTCACTCTCATAATTCATGCTGATCTTCCTCTCGAAGGGCACCTTTAGTTTGTCCCAGAGATCAAGAGCTTCTCCAGACACACTTAAACTACCAGATCCGTTTTCTCTTTCTGTTGTTGATGGTGGAGGTGAAAAGGTCTGTCTTTCTCACCGTTCTCTATGGGATCTCCCCTCATTCAGTATCTGCACATTTTATTTTCTCATGATGTTCTATTGTGAAAAATGATCTGATTTGTATTTGCCATGACACACTTTAGATCTAAGCACGAGTCCATCACGTGGACAGGTGAACTGCTAATGTAACGGGTGGAAATAACATTTACGTGGTCATTTGCAGTGCTGGTCGTGAATCGTTATTATTAATTATTACCATGTTATTGGGCTGAATGCCTAATGTTGGTTGGTTTGATTGCCTGTGTTACATGAGAAAATCAATCATTTTTCTTTCTAATCAGATTTAATGCGGGTGTGGTGTGGTTTTATTTTCTGTGTTGAGTCATTCTTCAATTGCGGTGGCACACAACATTTGTAAAAATCATGATTTATTTTTTAAAATAATAAAATGCTACGTATTTAAAAGTTGTTTAATATAGTATGTCTTGTAAAAAGAAAGCTTACTGATTTTTTTTTTTTTTTTTTACAAATTGAAATCAAATACTGGTGCCACAAACATTTATGTCTGTAGTGTATAGTCTATAGTGTACCAGTATTTGAAGTAAATTTCTGTTTTTCTAAAATGAGTAGGAATATGCACATTTAAAATGGTGTTTAGTGTCAGGTTTGGGTGAAGGGATGAAGCTAGGATTCAATATGCTAGAAGCAATGGGCTTTATTAATGATTTATAAATAAAAAAAAGACCTAGACGTTTCCACATGAAGGTACCTCACGAAACTGATTTGGGACAGACTTCTGAGGCAGCTTCACGGTTTAATGATCTACAGCAAAATAGAGCGAGCTTCGGTGAAAACTAAATTAATATTTAAAGACTACAATAGTGATTTCTCGCTAAAAATGACATCATAAGTGGAAAACATTGATCAAAAATGTGCATTTACAGACAAACTGATGACCAGCCGCAACTTTGAGACACCATCTTTCGTGTCCAGGGCTCTCTCATAAAACCTAGAAATAAACTATTGACAGAACCCTGACATTTGGTACCTTTATCACTTTAAGGTCTCAAAACTTTTAATTATAAATGGCTATGAAAGAAAGTTCAGATATATTTTTGAAGTAACACTACAGAGGTAATATAACATCATAGACTTAGAACAAAGTCTACGCTGTCATAAAGATGCTGTTTTTCAGCCATACCTGAAGAAGAGTGAAACAATTATATGATAATGAATGTCCTAAAGCAAATTCTGTAACACTTTACAAACTGAACATCTACAGCATTTTGTAATCTTAGTTAATGACTAATAGATTATTAAAATCAAAAGTATGTTAGTTAATGCACTGTGAGTTTACATTAACAAACAATGGCAGGCTGCATTTTAATTATGTAACATTAAAAAAGATAAATGAATACAGTATTAAATGTTTTGCTCATTGTTTGTTTGTTAGTTAATACATTAACTGATGTTAACAAATGAGACCTTATTGTAAAGTGTAACTGCAAATTCTTTGATTTTTTTTTTTTTTTTTTTTTATGAAAAATGTAACCAAATGTTTGCTTTTTTAAAACAATTTATTTAAATTGTTCCTGGTAAATTAAGAAATCAATATAACTATTTTATTTGTTCTAAAAATGTTATATTTTTTCAATTACATCCCAGGATATGTCTGAATGGCGGGAACATGCTGATTTTGTTGGTTGCACATAAAATTTCTCAAACTCTGTGTTCTCAAACAAAAATGTTCCAGTTTAAACATGTTAAAACAGTACAAAAATTGTTACCCCTCTACACAATTTAAAAATGCAAACATTGAATGATTTATTGGTTTTTAATGTTTATTTTAACTGTTGCAGGGGTAGGGGTAACTTGCCACTGAAATTGAAGAATGACCCCGTTGACGGATTTTGTTTTGAATCAGGACGTTGGGTGTCATCCAGTAGCTTTCAGTTTAAAACTCAATAAAGCCACACTAATATGGACAAAGACACCTTCAGAAAGGAAATCATTTCTCAGCCTACAGCCTAAAACTTTAAATCTGCCCGTATATGCAAAATAGGTAGTACATATTTTAAATGTTTAAGACATTTATAGACAAACGTTGCGTGAGCGTGTGCTTAATACCCTGTCTCTGTCGTTTAGATTAATATTTGCTGCTAGGAAGGATTAACTTGTTTACTGTCTTTCTCTATTTTTATTTTCAAATTTATAGGCTATTTTATGCTAACATTAATTTGAGATGTATAAGAAACATGAAACTATGGCTGGTAATAAAAACAAAAATTGTGATAAATCTTATGATTTCTGACCAGTATTTAGAAAGCAGAATGAAACCGTAATAATGTCAAACTCTGTATTTTTAACTATCGTGTAATTTAACTATTTTTCCATGAACTTTTCTACAAAGCTTGCATTTTCTACAAAGCTTGTAGACCCCTGCGCTAGTTAAAGGATAAGTTCACTTTTGAAAAAAACTTTTGCTGATAATTTACTAACCCCTATGTCATCCAAGATGTCTTTCCTCAGTCGAAAAGAAATTAAGGTTTTTGATGAAAATATTCCAGGATTTTTCTCCATATAATGGACTTCCATGGGAACCAGGTCCAACCGAGGTCCAAACGACAGTTATAACAGTTACAGATGCAGCTTCAAATGTCTTTAAACGACACCAGACGATGAATAAGGGTCTTATCATGCGAAACGATCGGTTATTTCAAAGCTTATTCCAAAAATGTAACTTTTCTAAGGACAAATCCTAGCCTTTCTCCATTCTGTGAGGCGCGTTTGCAACATCACGTAATACGTAATTACGTTCAAAAGGTCACGGGCGACGTAGCCGGAAGTACAGAGTCAGAGTGTTTACAAGTTGAACGTATAGGTTGAACGTGAAAACTAACTCAAACGCCGTTTACAAAAAAGGAATTAAAAGATAAAACAACGATGTCGGACGATTTTGATTCTGTACTTCCGGCTACGTCGCCCGTGACCTTTTGAACGTAATTACGTATTACGTGACATTGCAAACGCGCCTCACAATATATTACAAGGCTAGCATTTGTCCTTAGAAAAGTTACATTTTTGGAATAAGCTTTGAAATAACCGATCGTTTCGCATGATAAGACCCTTATTCATCGTTTGGTGTCGTTTAAAGACATTTGAAGCTGCATCTGAAACTGTTATTAACTGTCGTTTGGACCTCGGTTGGATCTGGTTCCCATTGAAGTCCATTATATGGAGAAAAATCCTGGAATATTTTCATCAAAAACCTTAATTTCTTTTCGACTGAAGAAAGAAAGACATGGACATCTTGGATGACATGGGGGTGAGTAAATTATCAGCAAAAGTTTTTTCAAAAGTGAACTAATCCTTTAACTTTGTCAACTTTTAAGAGTATATTAGCACACAACCTCAAAACTATCAAACATGGACTAAAGTTTTGATTTCATGTGGTCTTTAAATTGGAGAGGGACACAGTTGCATTGATGATTCTCAGAGGGTGTACTGTGTCCCTCAGTGGTGTGTGTCTGCACTCCTCCACTCTTATGTGAAGTCACCTCATGCATCATCATGTGTTCCTGTTCTTGGTTTTCATCATCCATTCCCCTCTGTTATGATTTCAGAGCATGTCACCTCTAATGCCAGTGATAGTGAGAGTAGTTACCGTAAGTTCTTCTTTCCATTTTGTCCATCCGTCGGCCTCGTCTGCTTTTCTTTCACATTTAACACTCTTCCTCTCTCTCTCTCTCTCTCTCTCTCTCTTCCTCTCTGCTGTGAACTAACGTGTATGGGAGATCCAGTTTAATAATACAATATAAAAATAAATAAATCGCCAAGCAGTGTTATTCTGGGCTTCTCACGAGTTTACATCACCCACCCCCTTCACCAGAGCAGCACTGCAGTGAGGCAGGCTGGGTAATGTTCCACAAGCCACACAGATACAATACCAAAATCAATCAGTGAGCCCTCCGCCAGTCTCCATAGCAACAGTGCACCCCCATCACTACCCAGCCCTTGCCCTCTCTCTGTCAGAGACAGTCAGAGTCACAGTGTTATATCAAAGCCACTCTGAAGATATTACACACCGCTGTGATCAGCACTGCAGACTGTGCATCAGAGCAGGGCATTACCAGCTACTGCATGAGACCAGACACTTCGAGGCACGATTCAATGCGTCACAGCATCATAATGGGATCGCCAATGAAATTAAATAAATTCAAACATAAATCTAAATTTGATGTAGCTTCTTCAATATTTCCACTTGTTCTGCTATATCACCGTTCAAAAGCTTTGAGATTTCTTTTTTTGAAAGAAATGAATTCCTTTATTTAATAAGGATGTATAAAATGATGTAATAGTTAATTACATTTAATTGGGAAAGTAAAGACATTTGTAATGTTTCAAATAAATGCAGTTCTTTTGATCTTTCTATTCATCTAAAATCCTGCACGGAAAATCCACAGTTTCACAGCATGTGACTCTGAAGACTTGGAGTAATGATGCTGAAAATTCAGCTTTGACATCACAGTTTGTTGTTTGTTGACATCACAGAGTTGTTTAATGTATTATTAATAAAAGATGCATTTATTTTAAACAGTAATAATATTTCACAATATTACAGTTTTACTGTATTTGTGATAAAATAAATGCAGCCGTGGTGAGCATAAGAGACTTATTTCAGACACGTTTTTTAAAAAAATCTTACTTTATTTTATGCTGATATGTTTTAGTAAATGTTAAGTTTTCATTTCTTTGGCATTTGTTTAGTTAGCAATGATATGGAAATTGTATGGCTACAGTACAGTGCAATGAAATCCATCACAGCAATTAATTCATAAATAATTGTTTTGCTGGAAAATGATGTCATACAATGCAGGACCTGTACTTTCCAGTTGTAATAGTATAATCAGTATTTGATTGTGTCAGCACAACCCTGCTTGTCCTGTAAAGTCAAGTCTTCATTGAAGCTGTACTTTGTGATCTTTCATGCATGTGAATAACTAACAAAAACAGGCAGTTTATTCTGCACTAACCTACAGTATTTCACATTGCTTTCTTGTGGGAAGGGGAATAAATGCATAATATTTCATAGCATTAAGTACACTACAGTATGATGCAATAAACAGCACATGCATGGCACAGGCCCTTACAAATTCTGCCCTTAACTTTAAAGGACGATCTACATTCATTTACAGCACGTATCTACCTCTAACTCGTAGTGCACTGCTGAGATCCACAGGAAGAGCTGCGCTTTAATCATTATGACAGTTTCATACCATCCATTTTGTTGCAGTTTCACACATTCAATAATAGACTGGTGCAGGTATGACGTCAGAACCCAGTTCGCCGCTGGTTTCTTCGAGATGTTCCTGTGTGGTTTTATAATGGGCTTTTTTCACTTTATGAGTAAAAGAAAGCCTGTGGTAAACATAACTTGACGATTCTTTGACGTTTTTTCTACAACTTACACTCATACCTCAAGCAGTCTTATCTAGTAACTTAATAAAAATGAACGCAACTGCTTCAAAATTGAGCGTTTTGCCCTGGGTGTGTGTAAATTATGTTGTAGAACAAAACGTCAGTTTATTCAAGTCATGTTTTCCACAGTTTAGTCGGAAAAAACTCATCATAAAAACCCATTGGAAAATCTCGAAGGAACCAGCGGCGAATTAACGTCATACCTGGACCACTCTATAATGCATGAGCTGAAAACATTGCATTGATATTTAAGTGTCTTAATCTGCTTGGCTGGATTTGTTTGTCTTAAAACGATACCGTAAACCAAACAATGTATTGTACAGAGATATTTTTTCTAGGTTTAACTGTGTGTCTGTATATGTTTATTTCTCAGGTGGTCAAGAGGAATATGTGCTCTCTTATGAGCCAGTCTGTCAGCAGGAAGGTAAAATGCTTATGATTATCTGTAACATAAATATTAACCTGTGAGATTGAACACAAATTATTATTAGGAAAATGTCATTGATTTCATGTATGGTCTTTTCACAGTGAACTACGCACGGCCAGTGATAATCTTGGGTCCGATGAAGGACCGAGTAAACGATGACCTGATATCAGAGTTCCCTGACAAATTCGGTTCCTGTGTTCCCCGTAAGTCTCTGTACACCGTGTGTATGAGCTGATGAGATAATATGATGAGTAGGGTTGGGTATCGAGAATCGAGTATCGATTGGAACCGAGACTAACTTTTAGTTTTTCCCGGAATCGTTCAAAATTTAAAATTTCGATTCCTAGTTTCGATATTCACAGTCCGCCGAGCGGAAGAAGAAACCGCTGAACAACACCAACGAAGAAGCGTCTACCGGAAGTGTTGGCATAACCACGCGAGTCGAACATGAGTACCTTACGTCGGTGATCCAAAGTGTGGCTTCGCTTTTCTAAAAATAAAGAAATCTCGGCAAAATGCAAAATTTGTGACAAAAGGAGTATTTTTACAGAAGGAGTATTTCCTTCAGAAAGGCCGTTGGTTAGCAAGGTTAGCTAAACTTTTTTGACCCTGCCTCTTAAAAAAATCGGAATCGAGAATCGTTAGGAACCGGAATCGAAACAAGGAATCGGAATCAGAATCGTTCAAATTCAAACGATACCCAACCCTAATGATGAGGGCTCATTGTCATCGTGACAGTGTCTGCAGTGGATATAACAGGATGGTTTGCAGGCTTGCCAGATGAGAAAAGCAGTTTTGACTACATCGACATGCTTGAATAGCTTTTTTCTTTTTCTTTTTTGAGATTTTAATATAATTCTACTTGTAAGTAATGTTAATTATTATTCCATGTGAGGTTATTAAACTGGAGAATGTCTGTGATTTAATTAATTTCCCTTCAAAATGCAATGGACTCGGACCATTCATGATGCGGTTTGATTAAATTGAGCATTAAGAATACCGAAATATGATCACACAATGCACCGTAGTAACGAGCGCACAACCAATGGCTAGAGAATACCCATAATGCACTTTGTCTTGCCAGAAGATGGCACTCACAGCTAAGTCATCCATCCATTTTCCAAATCGCTGATCCAATGCGGCTACAGCGTAATATCATCCTATTTGATGGATTATTAAATAATTAAAGTAAGGTTTATTCATGATCGTTTCCAACACAGTGTTTAGTATAAATCTTTTCATTATTCCTGGAGCTGCCAGTTTGCTAAGTGTCAAATGATTTTTGAATCAGCAAGCACAAACTACACAAGAGTGGCAGCCCTTCTGGCGCACTTAGTGTCCGAATTCCTTTAAGGCCGCGACACACCAAGCCGAAGGTCTGCCGTCAGCCAGCCGAGTTTTTTTGGTGTGTTCCGCAACATTGTCTCTAGTCGGACGGCGTCTGGGTTTTTTGGGCCAATTCAGCATGTCTGCTCTGCGTCGGGCCGTCAGTGAGAGAGAGAACTTTGATTGGCTGTTCAGCTTAGTGAATGAATCCGTGCAAAAGAATTAAAGCGAAAGTGATGAAAGCGAGCAAAGAAGTTAAGAGGGTACAGACAGAAGACTGATATAATTTTACATCATCTTACCTGAGCATTCGAATGCACAAATATTTTCATAATAATAATAATAATGAGCTGACTGGAATGAAGAAAGTGTTTGATATTGAAAATTTAACTTATAATTGTAAGCAAGCACTGCTTTGCTTACGTGTGTGTATCTGCAGACCTAGTTTCAGTTACCTATTCTGAATGATGAAAATACCTGCTGATATAGACAGATATTTACTTACACGCAGACGCGGAACGCACATGCTAGTTTACAGTTGCCTTTAGTCCATTTGGTGAGATCAAGTGCAGCTTTTTGGCCACAACACAGTCAGCTGTAGTCGCTGCTAGTTCTTGGTGTGTCCCAGGCTTTAGATGAGGAAGGCATCCAATGATGAGCAGGGACCCCCAGGACAAGTTTGAGAAGCACAGCAATAGCTTCCAAAAAAGTCATTGAGGCCAATGGTTCTCATCTTACATTTTTTTATATATATATATATAAGCTTATCAGGTTGAAATTGTGACTAACAAATATTTTACTGATTCTTTTCCTAATTCGTATAGAATAAATCTCTTCAAACTCATGGGCTTTGCACAGCATAATCTGGGTGGCTGTGTTCTGAGACCCACAATAATAATGTATCTTGTGCTCCTCTCTGTCTCAGATACAACGAGACCGAAGCGAGATTACGAGGTGGACGGGAGAGACTACCACTTTGTCGTGTCCAGAGAGCAGATGGAGAAAGATATACAGGAGCACAAGTTCATCGAGGCCGGCCAGTACAACAGCCACCTGTATGGAACCAGCGTGCAGTCTGTCAAAGAGGTGGCGGAAAAGGTGAGGTTATTACCAACACCAAGTACGTACATTACATTTACCAGGCAACAGAATAGGTTTTTGAATGTCATTAGTCAATGTTTACATATGATGTTATTTACGAATCGGAGCTTAGCATTATTTCTGGAGAAATAAGCACAAAATGCACGATACACCTGCACAACTGCTGACAACACAGGAGTCTAATGCATAAACATGCATCATTATTGCTAACCAGATGAAAACACTGTGTGTGTGATACTCTCGTCAGGGCAAACACTGCATTCTAGATGTATCAGGCAACGCCATCAAGAGGCTGCAAGTGGCTGTGCTTTATCCCATCGCCATTTTCATCAAACCAAAATCAGTGGAGAACATCATGTGAGTAAAAGACAAGAAATCCAACTAGTATTTACAAAGAATGTCATGCCGTCAATGACGAATACATTACTATGGTGATGATGGGAAGGGTGGGATGTCTATTCTTTACCTGTATCGTTAACCGTGCCCAGTCAGAGGCATCGGGGCGCCGTCAAATCTATTTATTTCTCAAACCCTTTTTAATATTGGATCACCCAGTAACCCACAAGCAATGCAATGCACCAGTGTGTAATTAGAGGGCAATGTTGTTTGCTCTGTCCTCAGGGAGATGAATAAAAGACTGACGGAGGAACAAGGCAGGAAGACATACGACAGAGCCATGAAGCTGGAACAGGAGTTCATGGAGCACTTCACAGGTCTGTATGCTCATTCTGTGTGTCTCTCACACAGCCGTCAAGACTAGAGTCTACCACAACTCACATTCCTGATATTACAATACCATAGACTGTAAAAAATATGGACAAAGCGTCTGTGACGTCACCCAGAGACTCTCTGAAGAACGGGTTTGAAGCTGTTTATGGGCGGCGCCATACTGGAAAATCTTGGAAAATACAAAATACAAAAGTTTCAGAAAGGATACAGAGGTGGTATGATGTGTTGTGTCAGATCATGGCCGAGACGTCAAATTCACTCGGCGCAGCCCGTTATCAGCTGTCAATCAAAGTTAACCGACCTTATTTGTCATACGTTTTATATCTAAATATGATCTAAACTAACGAGTTCGAAAAAAATGTACCCCCCTCACAGTTGTCAGGCCATATTGAAGATTACAATAAAAGTCCATGGGACCAAACTGTAAACATATGAATTTATGCTGTGAAAACGGACATTATAACATGACGTCTATGGATATTTGCTCCCTTTTGGGACCGGCCTCTAGCGGATTTGAGATGTATTGCAGTTTATCGCACTTCCGGGTAGGCTTCATCTTTCAGATTAGAATGTTGCCGCTTGTACAATACACTATATATGAAGAGCTCTTTTCCAAAACGCTATAAATCCATTTCAATAGTTTTCAGGAAAACTACATTTTTTACCTAGACCCACACATTTTGTGAATATTCAAATTATCCTGTTTAAATGTTTTATTGGTTCAGTCTGAACATTTTGAACAATAATTATTAAATCAAACAACAATATTGTTAATGATAATTTAAAAGTTAATTTTATTTTTTTCCAAAACGCTATAAATCGAAATAAACCTCAAACAAATAGTACCAATTTCAACATATGCATGAAAAAAAACAAATTATTAATACCAATTTCAACATATGCATGAAAAAACTAATTATTAAAAATGATCAATATATGATAACGATATTAAAAAAAGGGATGGGCACCCCTCCAGCACATGCACACACACACACAGGCTACATAACATGTGAGCAAAGCGGAGCAGCATGACGCTTAAATATAAGTTAAAAAAAAAAAACAACAAAAAAAATAAACATTTCACATTTGTTTTTAATAATATTACATTACTTATTTTTATTATTTCATCTATGTTGAGTAGGCTATGAAAAGGGAACCGCATGAGATGAGTAAGATAGGATCAAAATTCAAAAGCTGCCCAATATCGGAAAATATTTGGAGTGCGTCAGACATGATTTTGACCACTTATTAAGTTTTGTTTTGTAGAAAGCTTGTAAATTTCGTTTCATATAAATTGTATCTTCATTTTAATAAATGTTTCATCGACAAATTGACTGGATTAATACATTAGAAGTAAATATCAGACAATATAATCAGGACACAGAGGCGCGCAGGTGAACCGGAGCGCGTCTCATAATATGAACCGAAACACCGCGATGCTTGCCTCACACAGGCCTGAGAACTAAGCTACAGAAAGCTTTAAATATCTACTTTTAAACAAAACAATTAAAAACTAAAATAAATTGGCAACTCTCTGCGTATGTATAGGCTAATTCGAAGTATGCGTTTCTCTATGCGCGTTCACTGCGAAGATGGCGAGTAAGCATCATCAACTTTATCTTTGTTGCTGACACTGACAGAAAACACTAGTTTATTAATAAACAATTCAAATGTTTCATGCATAATCATTACTTTTGCCGGTTCTTTGTGGCAAGCTTTATGCATACGTTGAGATGCGGAATATGCAATTAAAAACGCTCATATGGTTTCTCTCCCATTTAATTAAATCAATATATGTGATTACTGATAATACAAATGGCTTAAATGATCTACTACTAGTCGACTAGAAAACTAGGACTCATTTTGAGGAATGAATGAACATAATAAACCTCTGTTCAGAGTGCCGCCGTGCTGGATTGTGTAGAGCGCTCATTGAATTTGAGGATTTATCGTGTTTAGGCTAAAAACAGGGCTGGTGCTTATCGCGGCTTGGGAAGAAACTGTATCTTGCAGTACATTTTAAACAAGGAAATATAGCGATTCGGCATGAAACGTTGATAGAGCAGTGAAAGGGTTCTGTCCGCAGCAGAATGACACGACAAACTCATTTTTTTTAAAAATGTCGTTTAACGCGTTTTGGAAAAGAGCTCTTCATATGTAGCAATGGCAAGGTCATTGGTTTGATTCCCAGGGAACCAGGGCTATGAACCAGTTCAAGAAATGAAAACAAAAACTGGAAACGAACGACATTTTAACAAGTACAAAAACGAAATTTAGTTTAATCATTCTAAACAGAAACGCTAGTCTGAAATTACCTGTTAGCGGTCAATAATGTTATTTTATCATTCTGTTTAATATTTTAATTTGGCAGACAACCAGTCATGAATTAAAATATTACGACCTATGCAACGTTGTCAAAATGTGACTTCGACATGTCCATCGTGAGTGTATTGTCGAGCCATCGCCATGGCAGTACTCAATTAGCTTTTGATCGCAGGAGTTTTTCCAAGGATACGCCACCAACTGTTAAAGCATTACATTTAAGTGAAATTAAGATTAAATCCAGTGTGGCGTGTTTTGAACCCCGCAAAAATTGCAGGTTAGTGTGGAAGTTTTAGGAAATTAAAAATACAAAACGTACAAACCAATGAAACCTTGTTGTTTAAGTTAGTATTGTGACTCTGTATGTTCAGACACTAGCATTATATTGTTAACATTTTATGAAGATCAAGCTCAAATGGAGTTGCAAGGTTTTTCCCCAGAGAATGTCGGAGATCTGTTTTGTCCGTCATTAGAACGGCTACATTTGGCCATGCATTGGCTATGACCATACGGCAAAAACCAGACGAAGACACTCTACTCAGCTCCTCAAATACGTAAAACATTAGCCTTTACAAATATTGTGTTTCATGATAATCGAATGTAAAGAGTTTTATTTCTAAAAACTTTACTTCTAAAAACTCGGCGTTCGTGGTTCGACTTATCGAGACTGTTTTCCAAAGATGGCTCCTGTCTGTATACACGAAGTGAACTGTCTTTATAAAATATCGTCTTATTAAACGGTCTGTACACTTACAAAGTTCTCAATGCTTCGTTTTTCATGTATAGACCCTCATTATGTTACTGTGTTAGTGTGGGGCTATTTTGAGCCTTGTTAGTGGTATAAACTAGCGATTTGTTTTTTTTACTTATTAAATGCCCCCATATACTAGCATTATACGTTAAACAGTTTTTAGAGATAAAACTCTTTACATTCGATTATCATGAAACCTTACAAACCTCAGAGAACGGCCGACTAGGCACCAATGTGTCATTAGACCAAAGGTTCATTTTGCGCCGGAGTTCTCCTTTAAAGCACCACTGCTGAAATGTAAGACTAACCAAAAAGCCTAGATAAACTCACCGATTGACTCGCTGTAAGAATCTAACTGTTGTCAGTTTACACTGTCTGCATGCGTTTCTCATCTCACTGTTGGCGGTCTCTGCATTGCAGCGATCCTTCAGGGCGACACCTTGGAAGAGATCTACGATCAAGTCAAGCAGATCATCGAGGAGCAGTCTGGGCCGTACATATGGGTGCAGTCCAAGGAGAAACTATGAGCGCCTTCAGGAGATTACCGTCCCCTTTTCTCTGCCTGATTTATTTATTGATTCTCTCTTTTTTTTTTTTTTTGTGGTTCTTTTTCAAATAATCTCAGTCGGGCTTCTCCAGCCGACAGCGTTCGCTCAACAGATTAATTCCTTAATCCAACGTACTTGGATCTCTGTTCAGTCCTACATCTGCACCTCCTGACTCTCAAGAGAAGGTGATCTGTCCTCCTCAGATCTCCACTGCTTCCACGCTTGCAGAGAGCAAAAGCTGCGCCGGAGCGGCATCTGTTTACCAGGGGTTTGGAAACGGGACAGTTCCTTAATGTTTAAGGGAGGTTACTTTGTAAGGACAAAGACAGCGATCTGGATTTTCCGACACACGTCTCTTTTTTTTTTTTTTTCGTTTGACCCGTTCGTTTCTGTGTTGTTTTTTTGTGTAAATGGTAACATGGAGCCAGAGTCTCAGGCATCGCATTCATTCAAACGGTGAGAGAAACTCAAAAAGGCAGAAGTTTGCACGTCGTAGCTTTTAAGACCAGGCGTTTCTCTCTCGTTGTCCGTTCCGCACATTGATCGTCGTCGATTTACTTCTTTTTCTCCCCTTGACTGTTGTATTGGCATGCTTATTGTTCTCCTCATTCTAATCGTCTGCGTTTCAGAGCCGTTGTGTGTAGATGATGTCCCGCCACCGCTAGAATGTCGGAGTCTACAATCAGTGTCTTACACAGAGTACATGTTTTCAACTCTTTGATTTACATCTAGGAAAGTCCGCCATTTGTAAGGAACTGATATTTTTAAGAGGCAATAAAATGCCAGCGCATATGTGGAAGAAATTTATTGTACAATGAGATATTGACAGATATTTAACCCTCCATAAACTGCCTATTTTGTTATAATAAAAGTCTATATTGAGCTTTACTTAAGCACTATTATGATGGGAGTTATTTTCTTGACATTGTAAAATGTATATTAGAGCAAGATATTTAACAAAAGGAATAGTATGAATATATTTTTTTCCCCTTTTTCTGTTACCACCCTTTATTTTCCCAAACTGAAACAAACGACAAGGCAGGGCAGCGAGGAGACCGCAGAGAAGACTGAGCCAGGACGACGATTGACACAATATTTGAGGCTAGTCCTGTCTCTTCCTCCTCGCTGCCCACCATTTCATCATCATCAGCTGGAAGAAGCCGGCTCTGTCCGCTCCCCCTCTCAGCTGCAAGAAGAGCTTCACAGAGACTTTTTTTAAACCCGTCCCAGAGAAGGGGTCCCGTATGCTCTTCCTACGACATGATTGTTTTCTATACTAAGACTGCTTGTTCTACCACCTCAACACCTCTGCTTTTTAGGGACATTTTGGGACTGGACGAGAAAAAAAAAAACATGTAAATAACCTACTGATCTGATTCATTCCATTGATCACAACGAACAAGAGAATGGTTAATTCAAAAACAATAAAACAAAATCTTTCTCATACAGCACAGTGCTGGTGTGAGTCTTCCTTCAGATGGAGTGCTGAAGTATATTTACATCACTTCTGAAAGTTGTCATTATGGTAATGCCAGGCCATTTATGCTCGTTCAGTTTGGTATGATTTATTCGCCCCCAAAATCTGTTCATTAAAATGGTTACCAACATTCTTCAAAATATCAACAGTTAATGGAAATGAGAATTCGTAAATGATGACTATTTTACAACACACTGTCAACTATTTTACACTAATTTGTATAAATTCTTACAATATTATCATTGGTAGGATTTCATATGATCAGCTGACTCCCCACTGGCGGTTTAGGTTTTCTCATGAGATTGGGTTGGAAGTTAACTATCCCTTTAAGTGTTAAAGCAATGGCAACTGATGTGATAGTGTGTTTGCAGATGTAGGGATGCAATTATTCATTTGGTTAGTAAACCCGGGAATTGTAATTAACAAACATTGGGAAGAACAGTGAAACGTTCCAAAGATAAGGAACGTATTATAGATAAGTGCGCCTGGTTTCACCCACTGATAGAGGCTATTTATTTTACATACACACAGTTAGACTTCTAACAAGGGCTTTTTGACTTCTTTAAGTATTATGGAAATCACCGGCGCCTCAGAGTAAAAGTAAAAAAACAGAAATTGTGAATTACAATTAAAAAGGCCACATTTGTGTCAAAGTGCATTTTTTTTTTATAATTTTTTGATGAATTCATGACAAATATCCCTTTATTCTATACAGCCATTCATTTTTAGTACATTTATTAAATAATGCATATTTGTTTGATCTTAAACCCCCAAAACATCAGGTTGTGCAATTGTCTGAACAAATAAACAGACTAAGAAAACTATTTAAAATTATTTATGATGGCATGATTTTAGGTTTGAACCCTTTCATATAAATTATCCGTAGATTTAAAGCTATTGAGATAATTGAAAGACGTTTGTCTGTGAATTTGTATATTGTGGTAACCGCTGCAAACATGGCTCTTTTATTATGAATTGACAAGGTAACAGTAAACATGATAATGCATCATTCAGATCCTTGTGGCAGGCAGAGGATTTAAAGGTTTGTAAATCTCTCCTAAATACTAGTAAAAACTTGTTTCAAGTATGGGTTGGCTGATACTGTTTCCATGTCAGGTAGTACAACTACAGTATTACACAATACCGCCTGCCAGTAAGTCAAAAATATAACTTGAACACTTCGAAATGTTTTTTAACATGTGAAACTTGTTTAAACACGTTGTTCGTGACTCAACTATATACAATACAACCGTTTTGAAACGATTTTGTGTTTTTCAATGTCAATGTGGGTCACGCGTCAATTTGTAACCTTTGTGACGTAGTTTTATAGAGACATAAATGGGCTACATTATCTACCTTTATTTTACATTTTTAGGTGCTCATGAAACTCTATGAATCATTGTAGCTTTGAACTCTCTTTATTTAATAATCTGGCATCACATTTTGTTATAACGTGACAACCAATCCAAAACACTCATTTCAACCATTTCTTTCTCAAACAACATGGCACTTCCGGTGATAGAAGCAATCTTTACAGTGTTATTAATTTAAATAAGTCTATTAAGGGCCACAACACACCAGTCTGAGTCTTTAAATGACGCTGTCCCAGTGGCACACAATAGTCACTTTTTGTCTTTTATCTGTCGATTGGCGTCCTTTATTCCCTCTTTCACCTCCTTCACAAACGTGTCCCGCAGCCTCGAAGCTCTTCGACCCAAATCCCCCACACCCCTGGGCATCTGTGAGGTCTCCTCGCGTATCTGGCGAAAAGTGTGGGATGTGAGCAGCTTGTTCGAGGCGTTTTTCCCGGCGATCTGAGCTTTAGTGATGGCGAAGGCCGTGATCTGCGCTGCGCGTCTAATAGGTCGAGACTCCGCGAGCTTCTCCACCACCTGAGCGTTATTTATCAAGGCATGGAAGATCCGCCCCAGCACCATTTTGAACCTGTTACAAATATATACATTAGGTTTTAATGACCATGTTCACGTTTAATACATGTTTAGTTTAACTATTATTTCGTTATGTAAACAGTAAATTACCTTCAAAGGTCCCCAATCGAGTTCTCTGGACTCCACTGAGCGGGTCTTTCAACACAAGGATAGGATTTGCATCACCGTAAGGGTTTACACGACATACAGTAGCGCCTCTACAGGCGTGGAGAGATACACACACTCAACAAGAAGAAGAAAAAATGAATAAATAAATAAATAAATAAAAGATGAGAGGGTACATAAGCATCAGTTTACAAATGGATACGTTATACATTTAACAATTCCAAAGCCAGGTTATAAATTATTTTAAGTTGAATGAATGTTTACAGTATTTTTCATGCAATTTAAATACAGAAAATATACTTTACAGGACAGAACTATTCATTATATTTTATATTTGTATATTATGTGAAAATGTTAAAGAAGGAGCATATATTAATCATTTTAATCGCTTTACTATTTTTTGACATCACATCTACATACATTTTAATCTCTTTTCCAAGCATCATAAAAAAAGGTTTGCCTTTTGTAAACTTGCATTTATGAATGTGAAATTCACATATAAAATGTATAATAAAACCAACATCCTTTAAAGAGCAATCCTTGATATAATACCCCCAAATCACATGTTTGTAAGATAATTTAAATGTTTGAACATTTTTTGGCTTCAGTATTCTTGAGAAAAGGGATTTTCCCACAGCGTAAGCTAGCTTGCTCAGCACTCGTTCCCTCATCTAGAGAGAACCGAAGTTACATTAGTAACCGAGTAAGTTCTCATATAATGGTGTCAATGCAGGCAGATCAATAATATTGTTGAATATATTAAATTAAAGGTTAAATTGAATGTTCCCAACTAAGCAAGCCCCAAAAGCGAAAAAGGAACAAGGAACAAAAACTCCATCAGGAGACAGAATGGAGAAAAAAAAAAGAAAAAAAAACCTTGGGAGAACCCAGACTCAGTCGGGGGGCCAGTTCTCCTCTGGCCAATGAACAAACAGTGTATGATTATGATTCAGGCAACATTACGGGTCAGAAGTCAGATTTGATCGGAACAATCAGAATATTATCCAGTTCCATCTGGTTGAAGATCAGAGTCACGCCGGTATGGAGACGGGTTAGTCTAGTTGACACAATCTCTGTTGGCACTTCAGGGATGCGTTGTGGTCATGTCTAGGCTACGGGATACGGATACGGTCCAGATCCGGCTGACTACATCATGCATTGTGGTCGTATCTAGGTGCAGATCCATCACCTGGTCTGGATACGGCATGGATCCGCCTGATTACAGTAAACCTTGTAATAAACAGAAATACTAATATTAGCAGAGATGCCATTTTTCTAATGATGTAACAAGTACATCTGCTGTTTTTGGAATTGTTCTCGGTTTCGGCTGACCTACGTAATTTATGCAGCCTAATAATCATTTAACTGATTTGAATTTTAGGAACTATGTGTATGCTTGGCCAAAGAGATGTGTTTTTAGTCTAAATTTAAACTGACAGAGTATGTCTGCTTTCCGGACAATGTTAGGAAGATTGTTCCAGAGTTTTGGTGCTAAATGGGTAAAGGATCTACCGCTTGCAGTCGATTTTGATATTTTAGGTTTTAGGTACTATTTCAGGTATTAATTAGGTATTTAGGTATCAACTGGCCAGAGTTTTGAGATCACAATAGATACGAAGGACTATAATGTGTTAGAAGCTCGCTCAAGTACTGGACAGCTAAACCATTTAGTGGTTGGTAAGTGTAACGGGGTTCAGATGTTATAGGAAGAAGGAGGCGGGGTCCTAGTACTGAGCCTTGTGGTACGCCATACTGAACTTGTGATCGATAAGACATCTCTTCATTTACTGCTACAAACTGATAACAAACTGTCAGATAAGTATGATTTAAACCATGCTAATGCGGTTCCACAAATGCCATAATTTTCTAGTCAATTTAAAAGAATGTTGTGGTCAATATTGTCAAATGCAGCAATAAGGTCGAGTAACACACATAGAGTAATAAAACCACGATCGGATAAGAGCAAAGCCAGCTTAAAAGTTTTCGGTACATATCCTAGTGACAAAGATGAATTCATCATATTAAGAAGAGGATCTATGACCTCTGGAAGCATTTCTTTCAGTAGCTTAGTCGGTATAGGGTCAACATACTGTACATGTTGTTGATTTAACAAGTTAAGACAATTCTTCCTCTCCTATAGCAAGGAATGAATGGAATTTTACCTCAGGGAGACTACAATGCACTGCCTGATGTGATATTCTAGTAGACGGTTGCATGGTTATAATTTTCTCCCTAATATTATCAATCTTTTAAAGCTACACTGTGATTTTTACCCCCATCTAGCGGTGAAAAGGTATATGACCATCCAGTGAATATTATTTTCTGTTCCTCTCAATTCCGATTTCGTTTTAACTCCTACGGTGGCCAATGTAGTCCAAGATTAACATGACTTCCAGTTCGACCTCGTCCATGAGTGTTAACTGAAACGTAAACGCGAAAGGCGAAGCTTGAATTAACGGGTATGTGCCTCTTTGGCTAATGTACTTTCAAGATGGAGAGGCAACATGGCGACCGACATTAGAACCCCTTACCCGTATGTATTTTCAATGGCATATTATACACTCAGGAGAATACTTTATTACTTGAACAAAGTAAATATACATTAATGAGCACATATATTGAAAGAACTAAGTGTTTTTAGCTAAGAATAAACTAAAAGAGTTACACAGTGTAGCTTTAAGTAAAGAAGTTCAAGCAGAAATTAAGCAGATCTAGCAGTTTTTAAGGCGTCTTTTGAATGGAATCGAGCTATTTCTTTCCAAGAAATCCGAAAAATGTCTCGAAAAAAGCACTTGAAAAGAGAAAGTCAAAAGTTTCTGTCCCAATATCGAGTTCTTTTAAGCCTGGGTTGCCCAGTCCTCCTCCTGCCGATCGACTGTCCAGCACAGTTCATCTCCAACCCTAACCAAACACACCTGAAGCAACCAATTAAGGTCTTTGGGATCACTTGAAAATTAAAGGCAGGAGAAGATCTGTGCAGGACAGCCGATCGACAGGAGCAGGATTGGGCACCACTGTATCTGAGATGTGTCACAGAGAAATTGACAGTCAATGGAGGGAGAGAACTCAATACATAATATATTTGAAGAACTGGGTATGAAGAGGGGGAGACTTGACCATTTATTTATTTTTCTTATTACTGGCATAATGAAAATAATATTTTTTTTTAACTAATTCAAGCCCAGACTTGAATTTATGGTAGTTTATGGTATTAAACACTCCTGTACAGTTGGTGGCGGTATAATACAAAAGTAGTAATCTGCCAAAAAACAAGACATTCCTTGTCTGGTCTCATTGCAGTATACACTGCTTTATGTCAAACTCCTTACCAATCTACTCACCTGAGATCGTCTCTTCTGTCCGTCTTCCGGATCCTCTGTCTTTGTGTTCACAGTCACCTGCACAGAGAATCAACTTCAGTCATCACCAGCTAAGTCACCATCATCATTCTCGAAGTCACCAGGCTCTCACCATCTCGTTGTTCCACCACCACTCTGCTTTTTAAAAACACTGTGTGCACTAAAACCCGTCTGACAGAATGCTGAGGAGATGAAACTGATCAGGAATATTATCAATAAAGCAATCTTTAGTGGCAGAAGTGATAGTTCTAACATATTTGTAACACAGTCGTCTTTGCAGCCTTATATGAGACTAGATAATGATCTGAGATGTCATCACTCTGCCGCAGAATTTCAACGTCATTCCATGTGACAATATTAGATCTAAAGTAATTACGACAATGAGTGGGTCCTGACAAGTGTTGTTTTACTTCAAGAAAGAGGAGTTATCTACATGTATATTAAAATCACCAACAATTAGGACTTTATCTGCAGACAATATCATTAAATTCATTGATAAAGTCTGTATGGTGGTCTGTATACAGTAGTCAACACAAATCTCAAACATGATTTATCATTTACACCAGATAGTGTTACATTAAAGGGTCATTCCACCCCTGGAAAGATGAATGTGTATTTAAAATGGGTCTTTTATGTAGAAGAAATGTGAAATTATTTTTGAATTTGGAGCTTTTTAGACTGAGAATAGCTAGAAAATGTAGTTTTGGCTTATGTGGATGAAAGACAACAACTCCCCGAATGCACTGCTTCGGTGCCCTAGGAGGCCACGCTTACCGGGAACAGCGCAGTAGTTAAAACAACAGTCTAGGCTAATGATACTAGTGAGTCTCCGTGATGAGTCTGCCTGAAAATGTGTTTCGAGATCGCCCAAAATGTCAAAATGGATTCGGCTTTTGCGTTATAGTCGCCATTCATCATGTTTACTGTGGCGAGCAGGACGAGTGAGGGCCGCGGGAGAATGGCACGAGGCCAGTGGCGTGATTACCGATGAGTGACACCTGTGAGATCTAAGTCTCGTATCTCTCACAGAGGAGCGGGAATTTTCTTAGCAATGTTAAAACGCACATCAACCGATCACTTTCTTAGTGTTAATGTAAACACTACATTCAGATTCACCAATCAGAATGAATTCAGTTAGATTGAAACAAAAGCTGTAACTTACATGTAAACAATGCATGGCGACTGCAGAAAGCAAAAGATGAATCCCGGACATCGACGGCCGGACATGTCCGGGAATAAGAGGATGGTAACCCCTAAAGTTACTAACGCTACTCAGCTTTCTCCACAGAACAAGAGCCTGCTAGCTTAGCTTCCAAAAAAGATGTGTAATCCCAATCCTCCATAATGCATCCGTCTTGCGTGTTCAGCTTCGTCCATATTTTCAAAAAGTTTCCGGTGAAATCAGACGCACTGGCACTGATCTGTGATTGGTCTGTTAGCCCATTAGGTCCGACCCCCTATGGGCGCGTTTGAAAGGGTGGGATCTAGTGCTTGTAGTCTTTACAGAAATCCCCACTTCCTCCAACAATGACGTAAACTGACGATTTTTGCGTCATTTTAGGAGGAAGTGAAAAAGGCAAATACGCCATCTCATAAATACTGTCCAATGCTATCTCATGACCAATTCGTACGAGTGAGTAAAATGTGGCTGATTCGTTAAGAATTCGTACGACCTCTATAAACCCCAATGACAGTTAGGTTTAGGGGCGGGGACAGGAGAAGGTCATTCATACAAATTCATTCGAATTGGGCAACTCGTAAAATATGTACGATTTATTTAGCAAAAATCGTAAAAATTCATATGAATTGGCCAGCTCGTAAAATTCGTACGAATTGCGATGAGATCTAAGTTGGTTTGTATGCCCAATTCGTCATGTTTGAGCTCTAAGACTATGTGCCATATTACTAGAGAGAAGAGCGGCACCATCCCCGGAGGGTCTCTTTTCAACAAGTCAGGTCAGCCCCAAAAACGTTTCCAATTGTCTATGAACAATATATTATTTTGCAGACACCACTTAGAGGTAATGTAACTCCGACTGTATTCGTTCGAAAGAAGAATGTCATATGCACCTAGGAGGATGACTTGAGGGTGAGTAAATCATGGGCTAATTTTAATTTTTGGGTGAATTATCCCTTTAATGGTGGTTGGCAAACCAACCTAAAGGTGCATTACAGCCACCTACTGGATTGGAGTGTGGACAGCAGATTGACAGGAAAGTAATTAATAAAATGAAACAAAATAAATAAATAGATATCCATACGAAATTATCTCACTTTCCCCAGTATTTTTCAGATAATTTATCAGGAGGCTGTACTTTTCCAGATGTTTTTCCCAGCAAATTCTCTAGAGTCATGTTTTGCTTTCCAATTCGCATCGCTAAGTCCGTTCTTGCTTCCTCACTTTTGCAATATAATAGAATGTGTTTACCATTCTAGAAACTGCAGGGACATTGTTTCTGTTTTTTTTCTTTCAACCACTACAATGCCAATAAAATTCCTAATACATCAACAGTAAACCGATAAAGTGATCTGTTGTTCCTTTATGATAACGAGGAATGAAAAAAAGCAGTGTAATTATGGCCTGTCTCTAACTGTTTTGATCCATCTGTAAATAATATGAATAGTTTATACTGATAATGGTCCACATGGTTTGGAATTGTTAATATCCACTGTGGTAGGCTACTATTTTAGATTTCTCTTTAAACATTTGTTGTAGACATTGTGTGCCTTTGCATTTCCTACCCCTCGGAAGCTGTAAAAAATAGTTATATTATGCTCTGAACATTCTTGTAAGATTGGCTTTGTGTGGTAGCTGTTCATTTTGCTTTAGAGTCACACATTAATTGATAAAAAGCTGTCTTTGTGAGGCCGTTCTGTAAAGAGCTGATAGTGTATCTGCTGGAAACAGCTCCTCTGCGAGACGCACACACCAAGCTTGCCTCACTTTCAGTGGGATTGCATCATCTGTGGAAGGCAGGCACCTTTTTTTAAGTTGAGGTGGGCCGAATTAACCAACGTACTTGGTCTTCAGCATTGACGGAAGCTACATTTATCCTCCATCTTTATTTTTAGTTTTTCCCTCATAACAGTAACCTGTTTATGTAAAAGTCATTCCTCTCTCTGTTTTCTTCTTATACAGGAAAAATTCAATTTAAAGGGGTCATGAACTGGCTTTTTAAATTTTATTATATTGTTGTTTGAGTTCAGCTTATGACGTTCGCTTAGTTTTTACATTCAGAAACATCAAAATGAATAAGTAATAGGCGATTTTGTACCCTAGTTTTGAGCCTAGCTGAAAAACTAGCTGGGTTTTTATGGGTGTCTCGCACTGAAGACTTGGAAGTAAACGCCCACTGCTGTGAGTGGATAACAGTTTTGCATATTATGAGTTTCAACTCACCCATTGATGCACTTGGGGGAAATTGTTTTGAAAACATCCAATGTTGTAAAATGGCAACCGGAATGATTTGCCCTAACACAGTCTCATCCCAAGACGTCATACAACTGACGCTTTTGACCATAAGTCAACATCTGCCGTTTTAGGGTACCCTTTAACGTCAGTTACATGACGATCCTGGGGCGTCATCCAACTGACGCTTTACCTTTAAAATCCATTAGATGATACGCCGGTAGGTTTAGGTCTGGGGTAGGGTTAGGATTAGTCATCTAACGACGTTAAAGGGTAACCTAAAACAGCGGATGTTGACGTATGGTCAAAAGCATCAGTTGTATGACGTCTTGAGATGAGACTGCGCTGTTCGCCCATACGTGTTCGACCCAGAGTCCATCGTTTACAAAACAATCCTCGGTGAAATGAAACGAACAGACGGACAATGTTTTACTGTACCTCATCAACTGGAACGTCATTAAAAATAAAGTTTATCCATCCAAAGTTTATCCATCAATATCCAGGCACTGCACAATATTTTGTTTTGCTCGGTAGCTCGATCCCGTTTGTCATCACGAGGTAGGAATCTATGTTATTTAGCTATGCGTGTAATGCGTGAATTGGTGGGCGGGGCTAAACCAACCGTGTTGAAGTAGGCGTTGATCTTCTTCTGCGGGGGTGGTGTTTTATCCTCTTTGACGTCATAGTTCCCCACTTTGAAAAACGAGTTGTTTGCTGAGGCTGGTGTCAATAAAAGCTTTTATTGGACTAACAAGGACGTTTTCAGTTCTGAAACTTACAGGATATTCTTATAATATGATGACCTCTTAGATGTCAAAAGCTCAAGGAAAATTTGATTTCTCAGTTCATCATCCCTTTTAAGTGAAAATACTGTGTCAACTGAATGTTATGTTTTCGAACACTTAACTGCATGTAATTGGCAAGTAAATGAAAATGTATTAGTCTAATTCATATTAAATGCAATTATTTAGTTTTTGTGTGGCCTACAGAAGTAGGTTTAAAGTACATCTTTATATGTTATTTCATAATTTCTTATGTTGTCTTTCAAGGTGACTGTTGAATGTACTGTATTGACAAGCATTTACTGTATGGTAAACTTTATGGTCAGGTTTGGGCCCCATTGACTTCCATTGTATGAGGATAAAAAAATACTAAGGAAGTCAAGTAACTGTTGGTTACCCATGCATGTTCTTCAGAATATCTTCCTTTGTGTTCAGCAGAAGAAAGAAACTCATGCAGGTTTGAAGCAACTTGAGGGTGAGTAAATGATAGAATTTCAGAACAGTAATGCTAACGGTAATAATCCACAGTAATTAAATGAACAGATGGATTGGCAAGATACAGTTAAATAAACGAGTGTGAGTTTGGTAGACAGAGTGTGTTTGATTGCTTATGGTGGATTTCTGCCTGCTTCAGCTGCCACAGCCGAACAGGAAAACCTTTAAATAAGAATAAATTTACCACTGAACATCTGAATTCACATGCACTTTCCATTCAACTCTGTGAACTCCGTGTGAAGTTTCAGCATGTCATCGAGGCCTCACATTTAACAACACGTTCTGCTGTGAGTAAAACACTCACAGATTCACCTCTGACCAAACCAAACATAAAGAAATGTTGAAATGTTCTTAACACAATATCGCTTCATAAAATCACTCCTCTCATATAACACACTGACTTAACAGCACTGTTTTCCCAGCATAAATGTTTGTTAGAATATTCCCAAAGAACAATTTGTCACTTAAGGGACTGTTCACACAAAATGTATTTTACCGTTCCATTGTCTTACCTTTGCATTGTTTTTCAAAGTAAACACACGCCAGATGGACAGGTTTTCAAGAATGTACTAGTCACCGTTTATCATGAAAATACTGGAGCTTTCAGACTTATAAAATATCATAAAAGTAGTCCATATCACTTGTGTGCTATAATTCATAGAATCAAGCAGGTTTGTATGATGTTAGTGTGAGTAAATGACTTTTTGCATGAACTGTCCTTTCAAGCCATACAGATAGTCTTTGGTCAGTTCTGCATTGTTTCCTGCTTGATATTGCTGTCGCTCCTGCTAATGCTGTTTAAATAATAGATTAGATTGTAATCTGAGAAAACTGCAGTTTAGATGGAATCAAGGGGTCAGAGAAGGGCACACCTGCATATCTTCCACTATTTCCCCTCTCTCGTTGTGTGTGCCAGACCTCTCCCCCAGCGTGTGGGACCCTGATAACAGGATCTTCTGAGAAAGTGAGGAAGTCATTTCAGGCCTTGGGTGTGTACCTCACCAGAAAGAAAGGATTGTGTGTATGTGCGGAGCAGCTGTAGGAAAAGCTTGTGGCCATGGCGAGTATCTGAAGCTTCTCGCTGAAGGTTGTGGTGTTTTGTGCACTGTCAGCAGAGTCTGCTGCCCCTATCCAGCACACACACACACACACACACACACACCTTGAAACGAGTCTGTCTCAGATGTGGAGACAACTGTCTGACTGCTAGCCTTCAAGTCATACATTAATACACAGAGTCTTATTCATGGTTTAGTTAAGAGCGATTGGTTTCTCAGTAGACCAAACGACAATCCCCCCAAAATATGACATTTCAAAACACAGTGAGTAAACCAAGTGTAGCCAGATGTTGAAGTCCCCCTTTAGTCAATAATTTTATCCCTTAAAACTCATCTTTGATCACCAAAATGACATATTAAAATGTTGTTTTTCTCCATGCCTTAAAATAGCTTGAATGTAAGTCTACACTTCATTTACACTACACTACAAGTCTACGCCTCATTTAGTATGTGGTTCTCAAGTGGTTCTATGATTCCACTCAAGTTTTTACTCTTCTTCTTCAAATCCGTTGCAATCTCTGATGTCGTTCTGCCAATATCTGGCACAGATCACAGCTGATGTGGTTGGTTCAGCCAGGTCCTGGGCGCTGCACTGAGGGGCGTTTTTATACTCCAGTAGATGGGACATTGTCTGTACTGCTCCACAGCTACATGTGTCGTCTGTCTGGTGGTTCCATGTTTTCATGAGTGCTTTACACCTCCCCTGTTCCACGCGTAATCTGTTGAGGGTCTTCCAGGTTAGCCATGGGAGGTCGTGCCCACTGGCGAGACATTCGGTTGGGGTGATTCCTCTCTCCATCCAGTCCAGGGCTTGTGTGTTTAGCTGGTTCCATTCATCTTTCCAAATGTTGGCCCTTGCTATTTCTTTGGTTGTCTGGAGAGGTGGAACTGACTGTAGGAAACTGGCTCTCGATTTCAGACGGGGTGGGGGTGCTATGTGACCGTGCAGGGGGTGCCTAGCGCTCGTCTTGAGCTACAATGGATCGTCTGATGTGAGGGAGGGCAATGCCAGCTAGGGCGTATAGGCACGGGATTGGCGTTGTCTTTATACACCCCGTGATAATGCGGCAGGTGTCGTTGAGGGCTGTATCAATCAGTCTGGTATGGTGGGAGCGCCTCCAGCTTGAGCATGCATATTCGGCTGTGGAAAAGCACAGGGCTATGGCAGTTGCCCGAATGGTTGGTGAATCGGCACCCCATTTTGAGTTTACCAGTTTGCGCAGGATGTTATTATGAGTGTTGATCTTGGCTTTGGTGTTCTGAAGGTGAGTTTTAAAAGACAGTGTCCTGTCGAGTGTGACTCCCAGGTGCACGGGGTGAGGATGGTTGGAGAGTTTGTATCCATCCCATGAGATGCTAGGTTCTTTTTTTGCATCTCGATTTTTAAGATGGAAGCTGCAAAGTTGGGTTTTTGATGGGTTGGGTTTCAGGTGGTTATCCTTGTAGTAGGTACTCATCTCTTGTAGGGCACTTTCCATGACAGGCTCAATCTTCTGGAAGTTCTCCTGTTGGGTGGTAATGCAGAGATCGTCCGCATGGATGAAACGGTGGCATTGTGAGGGAAGTGGTTGGTCATTAGTGTATATGTTGAAGAGAAGGGGGGCCAGTACGCTGCCTTGTGGTAGGCCATTCTTTTGTGCTTTCCATTTGCTCTTCTTTTCATTTAGTTGGACAAAGAAGCGCCTGTTGTTTAGGAGGCTTTTGATGATTTGGCAGAGGTCGAGGTCACCAGTCATGTCAAAAAGTTTCCTAATCATGGTGCGGTGCTGGACAGTATCGTAGGCAGAAGTGAGGTCTATGAAGGCTGGTCCGGTGATGAGTTTGCACTCAAAGCCGTCCTCAATGTGTTGGGTGAGGTTCAGTAGCTGTCCAGTACAGGAGCGGCCAGGACGAAAACCAGCTTGATCTTTAATAAGCTTAGAGTCTATAAGTGGCATAAGGCATTGGAGTAATAGCCTCTCATAGAGCTTGTAGGTGATGCAGAGGAGGGAAATTGGTCTGTAGCTCTTTGGGGACGATGGATCCTTTCCGGGTTTGAGAATTGCGACTATATTTGCCTTTCTCCATACCGATGGAATTATTTTCTCTACCATGCATGAGTTCAGCATTTCTAGGAGCCAAGTCTTTGCTTTAGGTCCCAGGTGCTGTATCATTTCCGCCAGTATGTCATCAATTCCTGCTGCTTTCCCGAGTTTCAGCATGCTCATTGCAGCTTCAAGTTCTTGTGGATCGAAGGGCTTGGTGAGTGCTCTGGCTGGTTGTGGGTGGTCCGGTACCGCTGTCCGGCGGAATTCACCTGTGGGTCTTCACCGGTTTTGGCTGCGACCTTTTGCCACTAGCTGTGCTGCAACTGCGTTTGCTGTGACTGTTGTGAGTATAGGCAGTGTGGTATGGTCTTCACCAAGGCGGCGAATTGTGGCCCATGCCTTCCTGCTGTTATTGGTCATATTGGTGTTTTCTAACAGCTCCTTCCAGACTTTCCTTCAATCTTCCCCAACTTTGTTCAGCAGGATCTCTCCGAGTTCCATGGTGGTGGGGGAGAAGGGGTCCTCGTGGTATGCCCTGTGGTAGGCTCTCAGTAGGTCACTAGATGTTTCCGACAGCCCGGGGATGTACTCGGTCTGGCATCCTCTTGGTATATTTCGTCTGGTTGACCTTTTCACCAAGTCTATAAACATACTGTAGTTGTTGGGGTGTGATGGAATGCTGGAGATGGAGTTTTCAATCTCCTGTTGGAACGGCAGCCAGTTTGCCTTGCGCAGATTGAACCTTCTGAGGAAGGGGACGGTTGTTGCTTGGAGAACGGATCGGATGGTTATGGTGGTTATGGTGGTTATTGCGTGTGGGGGATGGGGTCCAGAACCTCTTTCACAGCTCTCGATGTTAGTTCACTGCTCACACACACGAGATCTGGGTTTTATCCTCGTTTCCATCTGGCACTGTAAAAAGATTTTGGCAGTTTTGCATCGTGAATCAGAGTCAGGTGTTTTGACTCAAGCCAGGTTTCGACTTTATCTCTGTCTTGGTTGTTCGCTTCGTAACCCCACCATGTACTATGGGCATTAAAGTCTCCGATACTGATGTGGTATTTCCTCTTACATCTGTCTGGCAGTTCAGAGTGGAGGAATGGACTTTGGGGGGGTTTATACACTGATGTGACCGAGACGTTCGGGAGGGCAACTGTGATGATTTCCATTTGCCATTCGGTGATGTGGGTGCAGACCTCTTCGATCGCAAGGTTTGGTCTGCTGAATACAGCTGATCCATACTGTCTGTGTCGGATCTCGGCCACAAGCTTCATTCCAGGGATGGCTGGTCGGTGTTGTGCGGGGCCGATGTGGGTTTCCTGCATGCACACTATGTCGAAGCATCTGACCGCTGTTGCTAGTATGTCTGCCTTGCGTCTGGAAAAACCTTTAATAGGGGATTATCACGCTTCCGGGTTTCATGGGCGGAATTTGTCAACTTTGTGCATGTCCACTTCCGACGCAGTTCAACAATGGCTGAGACGAAGGCTATTTATGTCACTGCTCTGTTCCACTTTGTAAATCTAACCATCAACGCCAACCCTACTTAAGTTTTCATGGATTCCCGACTGAATTGAGTACAAGGAAGAAATGGATTAAAACTTTAAAATAAAACAAGGTAGCACGTTTGTTTGCAGCCGGCACTTTAGTGAATCAGACTAATTTACCAGGGATGCCGTATAAATAAACTTAGTGTAGTCCTTCATCAGTTCGCCAGCGAGATCAGTGATTTAACGGAAGTGGCAGTGCACAAAGATCACAGAATCCGGAAGTACTATGTATCAGCGTGATAATCCCCTATATTGATTGAGGCGATTGACAGTGCAGGCCCGGAGGGCGGCGAGTATGTGTTGTGCTTTGGCATTAGTTAGATTGCTCGGGTGGGTATACAGATATTGGCCTACTGTTAGAGGTAGTATCAGATAAAAAAAATATCAGATTGTACCAGTCAGAATTTCCCAGGCTGCACCACAGGGAGGTTTCTGTATTAGCAGCCACGTTTTTACTTTTACTTACTTTTACTTACTAATAATATAATTTTTTAATATAATATAATCATATATAATTTATGTTCATTCATTCATTTATTTAAGAGTTTGACAAGGCAGGATATTGAAGAACCAAAACTGTATCAAACAGTAAGACAACCGTATATAGTTAAAAAAAGTTATATAAATAAAAATAGAAGAAACAAACAATAATATAATAATAATATCATATATCAATAATTATCAATAATATAAATAAATAATATCATATCATACAGTTCACCCCCGATCAAAATTATTCACCCCCCATTGCAAATCAGGTTTATTGGCAAAATTTACAGACTTTCAGCTGTTTGCAATAGGGGTTGAATAATTTTGATTGCAACTGTATACATTTGATAGTCAGTTACCATTACAAAGCACATGGTTATCAAAAAGCATTATAGGCTAAAAAGGGATAGTCCACAAAAAAAGAAAAGAAAATCCTGTTATCAATTTCTCACCCTAATGTTTTGCCAAACCTGTATGCTTTTCCCCCCCTTGTGGAACATAAAGAAGATATTGTGAAGATATTTAAAGGATGTTCCCATTGACTTATATTTTATTGTTTTGTCCTTATGAAACTGACACTTTTGGGCTACCAACATCTTTCTACATATCTTCTTTCTCTCTTTCACCAAAGAAAGAAATCATACAGGTTTGAAGTGACATGATGGTGAGTATATGATGACAGGATTTTAGTTTTAGGGTGAACAAACCATTTAATAAAGAAACTAAGAAGATATATAAAATCAAATTTAAAATCAGAAAATATAATATGCAAATGCTTGAGTCTATTATCTGGACCATTATCTGGACCAGTGATTATGTTTCTATCATGCATCAGTTCTTCTAGCCCTAAATTATAGAGTATGTAGCTTTTCATTTCTTAAACAACCATGTAGTAAGACAAACCGGTAACGCTTCCTTTTACAGTCCAGTTACCCATGTGAATATTATGTACTTATTTTAGTAACTACAATTACTGGGTAATAACTAGTACTAACCCTGAATCTACCCCTGTTCCATGTACTTACCTTATATTAGCCAGTACTTTCTAGGTAAGTACACTGTAAGTACAATGTAAGTACTGTACTGTAAAAGGAAGCGTTACCAACAAACCATGGCCATATTCCAGGATAACAATGTCAAGATTCATCAGGCTCAAATTGCGAAAGAATGGTTGGGAGGAGGAGCATGAAGAATCTGTCACGATACATTGGTAGGAGTGAGGACTCAAATGCAGGTCAGGGATTCATAATAATACAAACATATATATATATATATATATATATAACTACACCGAAGGGGAAAAAACAGAACCAAACAGACTTGAATTGACTTGACCTGACTGGTCTGTAAGCAGGGAAAACATGAAGGGACGTACAAGCTGTATATTTCTTCAAATAACGAAACTTACCAATTCACAAAATTAATGGAATGGATTGCTGATATAAAAAAATTGGATGACTCGTAATTTCCAACGACTAAATTCTGAACAGAGATTCTAATTATTGGACAAAAAACTTCCACACGGAACAGCCTAGAATACTGTCTAACACTTGATGGCTGCTCTGTTAAGTTTTCGTCGTGGTTAAGAACCTGGGTGTGCTCTTTGATACCAATCTCTCATTTGAAAGTCATGTGTCTAGTATCTGTAGAACGCATTTTTCCATCTTAAAAATATATCTAAATTATGTCATATACTCTCATTGACAAATGCGGAAAAATTAGTTAATGCGTTCATGACATCAAGGCTAGATTATTCTAATGCTCTACTGGGTGGTTGCCCTGCACGCTTAACAAACAAACTTCAGCTGGTCCAAAACGCAGCAGCTCGAGTTCTTACCAGAACCAGGAAGTATGACCATATTAGCCCAGTTCTGTCAACACATGCATTGGCTGCCTATTAAACATTGTATTTTAAAATATTGTTGAGTACTTACAAAGCACTAAATGGTTTAGCTCCGCAGTACTTGAGCGAGCTCTTAACACATTATAGTCCTTCGTTTATTGCGATCTCAAAATTCCTTTTTAGCACCAAAACTCTGGAACAATCTTCTTAACATTGACCGGAAGCAGACACAATCTGTCAGTTCAAATCTAGACTAAAAACACATCTCTTTGGCCTAGCATACACACACTATAGACTTCCTAAATTCAAGATCAGCCGAAACCATGAACACGTCCCGTAAATCCTTATGTACTTGGTACATCATAAGAAGGATCCCGAGGGACCCTCTATGGTGGACCTGCGCCTGGACCCATGCCAACTCATCCTTAAGTGCCGGACTCATCGACACGACAGCCATCGGCACTGATCCTCAACAACTCGTCTCCATACCGGCGTGATTACTTCGTCTTCCAAACAGATGGAAATGGACAAATACTCTTAATGTTCCGATCCAGTTTGACTTATAATGCTGTCCGAATCACACTGTACTTTCGTTGGCCAGAGGAGAACTGGCCCCCCGACTGAGCCTGGTTTCTCCCAAGGTTTTTTCCATTCAATCACCTCATGGAGTTTTGGTTCCTTGCCACTGTTGCCTTGCTTTTGGCTTGCTTAGTTGGGGACATTTAATATTCAACAATATTATTGATCTGTGTTGTACTGTTTTCATGTTATCACTGTGAAGCTGCTTTGATACAATAAGCGCTATATAAATAAAGGTTACTTGACTTGATTTGACAAGTCAACAAATTGGCAACATAAAAAGACACCATGACCAACAATGAGGATCCTGCACAGGACAGCAAACACAAGGAGAAGAAATACGGAAGTAACAAGAGAGAGCAGGTGGGACAAATGATTAAATCAGAAGCAAACATGAGGGAGAGCAGGTGGGACAGAATCATTTTCACACATGACTTAGTTGGCACCAGAGCTTAAATTCACTGAAAGTCTTTGTGATGTGCTGGAGGAGACTTTATAGAGTGCTGGACTCTTGCATTTGGCAATACAAGATCTGGACCAAAAATGTATAATGCACCTCTTGATGGAAATAAATGGTGATTTTATTTCCATCAAGAGGTGCATCCATTTTATAAGTCAAGCTTCATTTCTCCCCCATTATCTGACAGGATTTTGGTTCAAATGCTGAGTTTAAATGGCAAAGCATTGAAAATGGGTACTTCCTCATAATTACTGTTTGTTGTCAGGACACGTAAATGTTCTCAGGGTGAGAATGAAAGCCGTTTGTGTTGCCCTGCAGATCCAGGGCTTATGCGATCAGCGTGTGAACGTTGCGCAAGTGGGTGAGGGTGAAACGCCGTTATGAGTTTCTCTGGCTGGTTCATGATATCTGTCTCAGGACTCGCACATTCTATGCAGCAATATTTACTGTCAAACAGGGGGGTATTTGTTTCCAATTATTTATCTATGAATCTGTTTGTCTAACAGTAAACATGGAACTGTTCTCGCTAGAATGAAGAATTCCAGTGCAACCATGAGAATGTCAGATGTACTTGTGTAGACATGAATTTGATTTCATGGGAAAAGGGAAAGGCAAATTAGCTTGCAGTTGAACAGCAGGGCAGTCCATGAAGTCTGATTTACTGAAACTAATCTGGGCACAAGAAAAAGACCATGTTAATGAAGCTTTAGTGAAGACATAAATAACACTGTATTGTCTTCTTGTTCTGTGGAGACTAAGCAAAAGACGTCTACTCACCCCCTTACTTGCACTGAAAAAGTACATTACAAAATGTCTTTACAGTGATGATCATCATAAAGAAAATGTTATCGTACTCGGGATGTTTATAAAGGTTGTAAGAAATGGCTCAGCCCAACAGCAGAGGTGCAGGATTCGCCTCAGTTCATTATAGAGGCATAAATCAGAGACCACCCATTGTGTCAGAGATCGTGAAGAAAACTGTTTTGGTGTCTTGGTGTCTCAAACCCCCCTGAAAAATGGGGTTTCCTTAATACTAGCAACAAGATAGTAGGTAAAAGATGCTTATGAAACACAAGTCGCACTAAACAATAATCAAGAAACAGTATAATTATTGCTACACACACACACAGATCTCATTTTATCATTGTGCCCTTGAGTAAAACCTAATAACATCATGGGTGACTCTGTCGTAAGTTGTTTCGGCTAAAAAGTGATTTGTTTTATGAGCAGTATGACCTTGGAGTGTGTGGAGTGTGAGCAGCCAGACCAGATGTTGGACCTGTACCTACCCCTAAACTTAACCCTTGGTGAACTCAGGTTTTGTGTACTGATTCAGGCGTAATGAACCCTGTTCATCAAGCAGAAGAAACTGAAATATTCTGAATGGTATCCATCAACAGAGTGACCTGTGATGCAGTCTGGAATTATAATCAGATTATGTTTGTACGTTTGGCCAGAGGAGAACTAGTCCCTGTCTGAGGTTTCGCCCATGGTTTTCTTCTCTGATAGAGTTCCTTTGTCGCCTCTGGCTTGGTTTGGGACACTAAAAAGGGCAGTTCACCCAAAAATGAAACTACTGTCATCATTTACTCACCCTCAAGTTGTTTCAAACCTATATGGATCTCTTTCTTCTGTAGAACACAAAATAAGATATTTTATCAAACAGTTGATGGTCCCCATTGACTTCCATAGTATGAAGAAATACATTGTAAGTCAGAACTGTTGGTTACAAACATTCTTCAATATTTTCTTTTGTGTTCAACAGAAGAAAGAGATCCATACAGGTTTGAAACAACTTGAGGGTGAATAAATGATGACAGTAGTTTCATTTTTGGGTGAACTGCCCCTTTAATATTCGGCAATATTATTGAGTTATGCTGAACAATGACATCACTGTTTTCTCTGCTTTTTAGATGAATTGAACTCATTCAACAATTGATTAACCTTTATTGAACAGAACTGAATCAACACTGTTTTTATAGAGCTGCATTACAGCAGAGTGGTCATCATTGGTCAGAACTTTCCTGTTTATAGCTGTAAAGCTGCTATGAAACAATCTGCATTGTATAAAACTCTAGCTATATACATAAAGGTAACTTTGCTTATTGCTAATTGATGAAATTGTATAATTTTATATTTGGATAAACATGACAACATCAGCCATGTTTTCTGCTGTGTTGCTGAACACACACACTACATGTGGAAACCTACCTTGCTTAAAGGTTCACTTTTAAAAAAACTTTTGCTGATAATTTATTCACCCCCATGTCATCCAAGACATCCATGTCTTTCTTTCTTCAGTCGAAAAGAAATTAAGGTTTTTGATGAAAACATTCCTGGATTTTCTCCATACAATGGACTTCAATGGGAACCAAACGATTCAAGGTCCAAATGAGAGTTTCAGTGCAGCTTCAAAGGGCTTTAAACGACACCAGACGACGAATAAGGGTCTTCGAGTCATGACTCGAAAAAAAGATTTGTTCATTTTGATGAACAAGTTTGAACAGGAGAGTCACGATCGCTCATCACAGAACAGAGCAAGGTGAGCATTTGAGCTTGGAATGTTTTCAACAAAAACCTTAATTTCTTTTCGACTGAAGAAAGAAAGACATGGATATCTTGGATGACATGGGGGTGAGAAAATTATCAGCAAAAGTTTTTTTAAAAGTGAACAACTCCATGTGCTTCAGAGGTCAGAGAATGAAGCGTCTCCAACATTTGCACACATGCACAGTTAAAACTAAATCTGAGTTGCTTCTGTATTACTCAAAGTATTTTCACAGGTGCTGCTGAATTTTGACGAAAACCCACATTGGTTGTGTCCTTTCCTTTTCCCGAGCTCCTCCTGGAAAATGTCTCCCAGGTTAGATTACTTTGGCCCGAATCTTCTTCTTCTTCTTCTTCTTCTTCTTCTTGTGAGTCTGCTGAGGCACTTAGAAAAATAAAAAAGGCACTTTGAAAAATAAAGCAATCTTTTCATGACTCCCAAAAAGAAGAATAAACATGCACGACCTTCCTTATTAGGGGAGAAAATAAATAAAATGCTTACACTTATCTGTGCCACATTGTACATGTTATTATAATTAATTAAATCGCTATGCATAATAAGCAGATCAACATAATTAATACTAAATATATTCTAATTAATATTAGCTACTCAGTTCTTATAGCTAATTATTCAGTAGTATATTACCATATTTTATAGCCTACTGGATACTCTTCGAATATAAATCACAAGTGGAGATTAGGCTGAATTTGAAGATATAGTAAATAAAAAAAGGGTCCAAATCTTCGTCTGCTCTTGAACCTACTACAAGAGTACATAATTTCCTAATATAGTAACCCGGAAGTGACACAAAGCCAAGCACCCGCCTCCCCTCAATATGAATGTGCTGCTGCAGGGTCTCTAACGCCAAGGTTATTAAGTGAATGTGTGTCGCTCGCTCGCTCGCGGTGGTCGTGACTTTATCTATCTACAGTAAGATAGGAGCTCGAGAGATTTGGTAAGACTTGAATATTGTTCTTCTAATAGAAATGCGTTGTCTGCTGAATGTTATGTTGTTACAATTTCTACTGTAATGGTGCAGAAATTAGGGGTGCATTATAGCTCTCTGAACCATTGAAGTTTACTATTATTTCGCATAATATTGAATTAATAATTGAAATTATTAGTTTATAATCGCTTTTAATTCGTATGGAGGATACTGTAAATGCTTGTAAACAGAGCAGGTGCGGACTAACTTGGACTTCTTCCTACAGAGAGTTCACACGTGCTCCACAAACTGACCTTCACACAGATCGTGTCAAATGATAGGACATGGTTATTGTTTTACGTGGAAAATTAACGACAATAAATAATCATAAATAATCATGATCATTTTTAAATAATCATAAAACTGACTTTTTGGTGATATTTATACATCTGTATTTAGTTTTTTAATATAAATACTTTTCATATAATTGATATAATATATAATATAAATTTCACATAATTGATATAATTCATATAATAAATAATTTCATATAATTTTAATATAATTGATTATTTAATCAATATTAAATAATTTTACTAATGTTGTGGTGCTTACAAGTTCGATTTCCATTTTAGGAGTTTAAGTAATTTGTATTTTTCCATTGTGGTTTAGTGGGAGGTGGATGTGACATTTTCTTCAGGTTCAGCTCTGAGCATTTGTCCTTCCCTGTGTCTTTTCATCTCTCCTGACTTGAAAAGCACAATTACATTGCAGTGAGTCATATTTTGCAAATAGAGTTCTGTGGTAATAACATTTTATGAAAAAAGGGGGGAAATATGCAGTCAATGGAGTTAATTTTAGCTAACATGAACATAAAAATGAGAATTTTTTTTTACTTTTTTAAACTTTTATTTCATTTAGATATTACCACATGAAGCACATTTTAAGCTCACCCAACAACACATTATTAGACTGTACAGTGATTTTACACAGTGTGACCATCACATGATTTCTCTACAGTTTAATCCTCTCTGCCACTTCTGGAAAGATTAATCAACAATGCCTGCACATTCTTAGATCGTGATCCAAAATAGTTTGACGTTAATCTGTAGGGCCAGAAAAATACAGTAATGCATTATTGACGTATGCGTCTAGAGAGGTTATTTTAAAATGTGAGAAAACGGCACAAGTTTTGACTAATTTATCCATTTACTTCTTAAAAAAAAATATGATTCAAGTGGTGGTGACACAGAGGCACATGAAACAAGCTTGGTGTTTTGCATGAATGGATTAAACCAACAGCACCCTTAACAAAACCATTGAGGATTTTTGACCGCTCATGGAGTTTTATTTATTTATTTTTTTCTCCATAAAATAACATTTGACTGGCTTGTCCTTGAACATGATCCTCTCAACTTTGGCTTAGTTTCTCTGGTTTGATTGTTATTATTTTGTTTTAGCCTTGATTTGATAAAAGTCCTTAATCGTTTATGCGGCTCTCGTTGTTCCCGCAGTAAATTGCATAATTAAGCCCGAGGGCTAATGCACTCATAGACAATGTATGAGGATTAGTGGGCCGTCCTGAATGAGCTCACCAGACTTCTGTGTAGTTTCTGAGGAAAAGACAGCACGAGGTTTAACGTCAGCCAGGCCCCAACGGACGTGAGGATTGGTTTGATCTGATTGTGTTCACGACAAGTTCTTTCCTGGTAGGGTGTAGCCCGAAGGCTTTCTCCTATCTCCAGCATGCATGTGTCACAGTGAATTTGGCACAATTCTTCAGTGTGACTTTATTCTATGTCTTTTGAACAAATTAATTGTTGGACTTTTCTCTGTTTGCTTAATGAAACTGCTTGTGCAGTGTCTATCTTTTGTGCTTTGGGTTATCATATTTCTTGTAACCTTCAACCACTGAAAAAACAGATCCAGTCCTTCAGATGTCTCTTATTCCATAGTCCTGCTTGTTAAATTTTATAGTGAATACATTTTATAAACATGCCATAATATATTATATAATCTTAATAAAAAGATTAGGTTAAGGGTTGATGTGAAATTTCTAGCAGTTCCCTGTGGTGTGACCGGCTAGATTTCATCTAAAGCTGTTTTAAAAAACACTTTCCTAGTTCTTGTACTATGCACTATATGGGATATTTGTAATTAAAAATATATATTTATAAATCTACCAGACTATTTTAAAGGGATAGTTGAATCAAAAAGAACAATTCTGTATTTTTTTTAATCATTAGGGTAATACATATAAAAACTTTCAACTCGATGTAAAATAGAGAGAAACTTTATCAAAATATTAGCAAAAATGACCATGAAAATATAATTATTAAATAAAATAGATAAAAATAGCTATACTTCACTAATTATTTTATTTTATTGCCAAATGAAATTTATGAATCATGTGTAAGATATAAAGAGAGAAAGCAATTGTGCATCCACCCCTTTTTTTCAGTAAGCCAACCGGTTCTGGTAGTATTATTTTTTTTTTTTACATTTAATTTCTTTCATAGAGATTTCAAAATAGTCTTTGTTAAAGCATTATAATCCTTTAAAGAAGCCAATCCACTTTGAGGTGAATTGCAACACTACAAAATTTGAAATAAAGCAAAAAAGGTTTTGAAAATCGAGAAAAAAAATACAAATGTACAAAACATGTACTAAATCACTTTTTGCATGAAGCATTGCGAACAGCATACTTGAATTATTAGTGATTGGTGTTATTTTTTGTACAGCATCATGAGTAATGTAATTTTTCTCCATGATTCCTGCTGCTCAATCATATTATTTTAAAAATAACCGGAAATAATGCAGGATTACGGCTTCAGAAGAATCAAATATCATTGATTAACAACCTTGTAGCTCACAGACTGTTGCACAGTGCACTCTATAGAAATAAAATCAACTCATTTTAAATGTCAACTCAATGTAAATGTCACCAACTATCAATATTTAGTTTTGTACTAAATCCATATCCTGTTAATTTTTTCATTAACAAAAGAACATCAAGAATCTTCATGCATTTCATTTTTCATTTAATGACAGTTCACAGTGACCACATCTGTCAAGACCCCAAAATATATGATCAATATGATTAATCAGCAATAATTTAAGTCATAGCTCAGACTAAAACAGACTGATGTATGCATCAGTGGTGAATAGAGCATCTTCATGTACAAAAACATGTACACACACACAGAGGTGTCAAGGTTCAAAGTTCATGACCACGGTAATATCAGTTCGAGACAAACAAAATATTGTGTAGTGCACCTTCACCAACATTAAGATATGATACGTTATTGTAGATCTATAAACATCCCGCTTTTGTTTAGATAAAGGATATATCTTTGTTTTATGATGGTTTATCTCCTACACAGTGATCAGTTTGTGTGATTGATCCACTGAACATTTCTCATTCTCTTGCAGCAGTTATTTGAGGCCACGATGGATCAAGCCAGGACAACAATTTCAAAAATCGTAAGACAATTTCTCATAAATGTATTTTGTCATGGCATTATAACTGATTTATCTGAACCAATCAGTTACCATTTGAGAGAGCAAAGAAAATCACAGTTTTTTTTATAATAAAGCACGAGGTCACTCATATTTGGCCATGTCCACACTAATACGTTTTCGTTTGAAAACATATATTTTTCTCTCCGTTTTGGCCTTCCGTCCACACTGAGACGGCGTTTTAAGTCAACAAAAACGTATATCGTTTGGAAAACGCTCTCCAAAGTGGATAAATTTGATAACGCCGTTTTCGCGTTGTAGTGTGGACAGTGAAACTGGAGGTATTTCAAAACGATGACGTAAGTTTAGTCATGTGATCCATGTAGTACCAATTCATGTTTATCGGTATTGTGCCTGTTATGTGTTATTCATTTTTACACTATTGCTAAAATATGTTACTTTCTATGTTACTTAATATGTGCTATTCTTAATAGCACAGTACTGCAAAGATAACAGATAATGTAGTCTACTCACATTTGCTGTCCTGCGGCAAAACAGGAGAGCAGTTGCGTTTTAGACCAAACATATGGTGACTGAATGCGACCTGGACGCACCCGTGATGGTGAGATATTTTGCTAAATAAAATGATCCTGTTATTGTGCGATGACATTATTATTTATTTTCCCATCTGTATCATCTCAGTGAGCTTTTGTGAAGTTTCACGCATGCGCAGTAAAGTGAATTTAGAAGTTTCTCATCCACACTGAAACGTCGGAAAATACCTGAAAACGCTAGTGTGGACGGAGAGCGTTTTTAAACGAAAACCCCGTTTTCAAATGTATCCGGAATAATGTGGAAGTAGCCTTTGTCTCTCTCTCAAGCAGATTTTAGGAACTTCATCTGAAACCTCTTCTTGTGCTGAAAAATTTTCTATATTGAAGAGGAAACCTCAAACTTAATGACAATGAACCTTTGGTCTAATAAAACATTGCTACCTAGTCGACCGTTCTCTGAGGTTTGTTTTCATGATAATCGAATGAAAAGAGTTTTATCTCTGAAAACTGTTTAGCATATAACGCTAGTAATGGGGGCATTTACTAAGTAAAAAGAAATCGCTAGTTTATACCACTAACAAGGCTCAAAATAGCCCCACACTAACGCAGTAACAGCTATTTTGAGCCTTGTTAGTGGTATAAACTAGCAATTTCTTTTTACTTCTTCTATGCCCCATATACTAGCGTATACGCTAAACAGTTTTTAGAGATAAAACTCTTTACATTCGATTATCATGAAAACAAATCTCAGAGAACGGTCGACTTGGTACCGATG
Organism: Pimephales promelas; assembly: GCF_988280905.1. Classification (NCBI taxonomy): domain Eukaryota; kingdom Metazoa; phylum Chordata; class Actinopteri; order Cypriniformes; family Leuciscidae; genus Pimephales; species Pimephales promelas. The sequence goes on along the minus strand of NC_142773.1, from coordinate 12,701,392 downwards.
TTTTATTAGACCAAAGGTTCATTTTGCGCCAAAGTTCTCCTTTAAAGGATCATAGTTCACTTAAAAAAGAAAATTATGTAATAATTTACTCCACTCAAGTTGTTTCAAACCTGCTGGACACAAAAGAAGAAATTTGGAAGATTGTTGGTAACCAGACAGTGGATGGACCCCATTGACTTTCATAGAAGGAAAACAAATATACAATGGAAGTCAATGGGGTCCATCAACTGTTTGGTTCCTGACATTCTTCCAAATTTCTTCCTTTGTGTTTAGCAGAAGAAAGAAATTCATACAGGTTTGAAACAACTTTAAGGGAGTAAATTATGACAGAATTTTAATTTTTAAGTAAACTATGTTCCTTTAAGGACAAGTCATGAAGTTTGAGGTTTCCTCTTCTTTTTTTTTGTGCTGAAACACTGTGTTTCACATTGGCGTCTTGGATCTGTATTTTGCTAGTTCAACGGGGAGCCGCGCTCCTATACACGCTTTAACCTGACCCAGAACATGGAGGGGGACAACAGCCATGTGGAGATGAAGCTCTCATCTGACATGGATGATGAAGTGGAGGCTAACGGTGGTGGGGAAAGCATACATCAACATAATCGTCCATATTACCCAAGCAAGCTGAACCAGCGCTCGCCCAAAACCATCTGTGGAATTGTCACTGCCATTCTGTTCCTCTTTATTATTGGTAAGCCTGTGTAGTTTCAAGCTTATTTTCCCTCTTGAATACTTAATTCTGATCGGTCAGTCGTAGAATTCTGTGGTCAGATGTTTTTGTGTAAGACTGATAAACTAACATTTTAATGCCCAAAAATGGTTACAATGTTTTTTTGTCTTTCAGGATACCTCATTGGTTACCTGTCTAATAGAAGCACAGACAAAAATGAAATCAAGTCAGATTGTCCAGTTTATAGTGAGACTACCCTAGAGAGAGAACAACCAGTTTATTCGTTGGACTGGAGTGATCTCAGGGCATTGCTGAAAAAGAAACTGACAACCGGCAACATCGAGAGCAACCTCAAGTAAATACACACAACTGCTCTTTTCCATACGGTGAGATGAGCAAGTCCTTAAGCTAAACATGTTTTGTTCTCTCTCCCTCTTGCAGGGAATTCTCCAGTGTCAGTCACCAGGCGGGAAGCTCAGGCGATGAGGTGCTTGCTAATAAAGTCATGGGAAAATTCCGAACACTTGGAATGAACCCCTGGACCGACGAACACTTTGTGAAAGTCCAAGATCGTGGTACCTCAAATAAAGTGCTGTTTCGTGGTAACTCTGTGGGAACAACCGAGGGATATTTGGCATACAGTGCAGTTGCTACAGTGGAGGTTAGTTTTGAATGTTCATTTATATTGACAACCAACTGACAAAAGAGCACCATAAAACTATCATACAAGTAGTTCATACAATGTGTGTAATATTCCAAGTCTCTTGAAGCCATGCTGGATTACATCTGAGCGTATGCAAATTGTTTTTGCTAAAGCTCTATTCGGACAGCACTAGCTTTCTAAACAACCTTTGAGTTGCAGTTTGTCCTTGAGTGCATTACATGAATGAATGAATGAGGCATACAGTGGGGCCAAAAAGTATTTTGTGCAAGGTCTCCTACTTAGAATGATGAGAGAGGTCTGTAATTTTCATCGTAGGTACACTTCAACTATGAGAGACAAAATGAGAAAAAAAAAGAAAAAAAAAAATCCAGGAAATCACATTGTAGGATTTTTAAAGAATTTATTTAATAAAATAAGTATTTGGTCAATAACAAAAGTTCAACTCAATACTTTGTAATATAACCTTTGTTGGCAATGACAGAGGTCAAACGTTTCCTGTAAGTCTTCACCAGGTTTGCACACAGGTTTGTAGCTGCTATTTTGACCCATTCCTCCTTTCAGATCTCCTCTAGAGCAGTGATGTTTTGGGGCTGTCGCTGGGCAACACAGACTTTCAACTCCCTCCACAAATTTTCTATGGGGTTGAGGTTTGGAGACTGGCTAGGCCACTCCAGGACCTTAAAAAATGCTTTTTACGGAGCCACTCCTTCGTTGCCCGGGCGGTGTGTTTGGGATCATTGTCATTCTGGAAGATCCAGCCACATTTCATCTTCAAGGCTCTCACTGATGGAAGGAGGTTTTGGCTTAAAATCTCACGATACATGGCTCCTTTCATTCTTCCCTCAACATCATTTTTCCTGTCCCCTTTGCAGAAAAACAGCCCCAAAGCATGATGTTTCCTCCCCCATGCTTCACAGAAGGTATGGTGTTCTTGGGATGCAACTCTGCATTCTTCTTCCTCCAAACACGACGAGTTGAGTTTTTAAAGTTTCATAAAGTTCTATTTTGGTTTCATCTGACCACATGATATTCTCCCAATCCTCTTCTGGATCATCCATATGCTCTCTGGCAAACTTCAGACGGGCCTGGACATGTACTGGCTTAAGCAGGGGGACGCGCCTGGCACTGCAGGATTAGAGTCCCTCTCGGTGTAGTGTGTTACTTATGTGGTAGCCTTTGTTACTTTGGTCCCAGCTCTCTGCAAGTCATTCATCAGGTCCCTGTGTGTAGTTCTGGGATTTTTGCTCACCGTTCTCATGATCATTTTGACCCCACGGGATGAGATCTTGCGTGAAGCCCCAGATCGAGGGAGATTATCAGTGGTCTTGTATGTCTTCCATTTTCTTACAATTGCTCCCACAATTGATTTTTTTCACACCAAGCCTAATGCAGATTCACTCTTCCCAGCCTGGTGGAGGTCTACAATCTTCTTCCTGGTGTCCTTCGACAGCTCTTTGGTCTTGGCCATGGTTGAGTTTGGAGTGTGACTGTTTGTTTGAGGCTGTGGACAGGTGTCTTTTATACAGATAACGGGTTCAAACAGGTGCCAATAATACAGGCAACGAGTGGAGGACAGAAGAGCTTCTTGAAGAAGTTGTTACAGGTCTGTGAGAGCCAGAAATCTTGCTGGTTTGTGGGTGACCAAATACTTATTTTCCACCATAATTTACAAATAAATTCTTTAAAAATCCAACAAATTGATTTCCTGGATTTTTTTTTCTTCTCATTTTGTCTCTCACAGTTGAAGTTGTACCTACAATGAAAATTACAGACCTCTCTCATCATTCTATGTAGGAGACCTTGCACAATCAGTGGCTAACTAAATACTTTTTGGCCCCACTGTACAGTATGTCCGAATATCGCTTAAATTCATAAATTTAAAAAAAATGCGCATGTAAAATTCAACTCTGAGAGAAGTGTTAATTTTCTAGTTGTCTTGATTAATACTGTGAAGCAGCTTTGATACAATCTGTATTGTGAAACTTGACTTGATTAATCTGTTTGACCTCACTAGTTTCAGACTATTTCTAATGACTTATTACTGATTCTATTGTGTAGGGAGCCGCTCTGTATGCCCATTATGGACGAGCAGAGGACTTCAGACGCCTGCAAGAGATGAATGTTGATGTGAATGGAAAGGTTGTCTTGATCAGAGCTGGACTATTAAGTTTCGCTGAAAAGGTTGGTGCTCTCACTCACTCATATTTTAAGACTGTTAATATTTACTGATTAATCCTCTGGTTTTCATTTGCTTATTCAGGTGGCTAATGCTGCTAGCTTGAATGCTAGTGCAGTGCTAATTTACCCAGATCCTGATAACAACAAAATTAATGAAAACACTGCTCTATTTGGCCATGTAAGTTGTGGAACCTTTCTCTTGTCAGATTATTGGTTTTATTCAAAGTGTTTATGTACAGTCGATTCATGATCTTTCAAAAACGCTCTTTTCAAAGGTCCATCTTGGCACTGGTGATCCCTACACTCCTGGATTCCCTTCCTTCAATCACACCCAGTTTCCCCCGGCTGAGTCTTCTGGCTTGCCCCTCATTCCGGCCCAAACTATCACCATAAAGCAGGCTACAGAGATCATAAGGTGCAGTTGTGACTGCAAGTGACATTTCTCTTGTTTTTTTGCAGGCAAATCTTATATACTTAGAGGACCAAAGCTATTATGCTTTTACAAGTGTGAAATGTTGCTGCTTGAGCATAAAAAGGGTCTGCAAAGTTACAAAGCACAAAGTCACTCCTAAATTTTACCAAAAAATATATCATAATTATAAAACTAAAACCGATTTTCCTATTTGATTTTGTTTTTGAGTTTTTCTTAATTCGTAAATGTTTTTAAATCAACACAATTAATTTTGTTTAATTTTATTAATTAATATTATATGTTATATTATATGTAGCTAGGGTTTTATTGTAATGATTGATGTTTTAAACAACCCTAAAAATGAATTAAATATATTACATTTGGGGATTTAAGAGGTTATCCTAACTTTAAGAGGTTATTTACGATACATTTTTGTGAAAGTTTTCTTTAGAAAAAAAATAATTTCTTATGCAATGCTTTTTGGAAATACAAAATATTCGTAACTTTATTTAGTTGGAGAGTAAGTATAAAATACCAGTTAGAGTTTTATTTAAATGAATGTTTTATGAATCGGCTCCGGAATATAATGGCGCTCTTCCACTACACAGTACCAGCTTGACTCGACTTGCCTTTGGTTGATTTCCGCTGTGTAAAAGTTGTACCTGTTCCTGCTTTCGTGTACTTTTTTTAGCATCACCTCTGGCGAGGTTCTGAGCGAGCTGAGGCGAGCTAAGGCGATACTAAAATGTGACGTGAAAACAATGCCGACTGCTGATTGGTCAGAGAGAATCGTCACCGCGTCATCCTTGCACGCGCCAGATGGAGTATCCGCTATTTTAAAATAGTTTGGCCAGAGATAGTTTCTAAACTTACTTTCTATTATTATTATGGCAACTTGGAAGAAGTTTTAGACTTTCCTTTGTTTGGTGGCCGAAGAGAGGATCCAGCGAGAGCTTGATAGGGCAGCGAGGAACGGCGTCGCTATGATGACCGGGTACTATTTGAGGCGGTACTGTCTGCAATGGAAAAGGTGCTTAAAGCAAGCCGAGTCGAGCCGTTGGTACTGGTAATGGAAAAGCGCCATAATATATGTTTGGAATTGAGCTCTTTTGACTTGAGCAAGCAACAACCTACAGCAGCGAGTCCAGCGACCATGCAGAACACCCAAGCAACAGTCTATCAACCCCATGACAATGCACCAAAAAAATGCAGAACATCTTAACAACTGCATAGCAATGTCTTGGAAGACACTCAGATCCCTCTAGCATCTTGACTTGAAGAACCACTCACACTCTCATCGGTTTTAGGTCAATCTGGTTTGTTATTATTCCCTTTATTTACGTATTTTCCACATTTGTTCGCAGTAAGTTACGCGGTCGGCTTTTACCTGTTGGCTGGAGTCCTGATATGTTCTCGGATACCAAGTTTGGTGATGAAGGTGACAATATTACCGTGGAAGTGAACAATGTCCTTGTTCAGAAAAAAATCCACAATGTGTTTGGAGTCATTAAAGGTTATTTGGATCCAGGTACTGTATTCGGTGACACTGGGCTTTAAACAGCACCTCAAACAAGTAATTGGCCCCAGTCCTTAATCACTGTTTTTGTCTTCATCCTTTGCTTTAGATCGTTATATGGTGATCGGAGCTCAGCGAGATGCGTGGGGCCCTGGATTTGCTAGAAGCACAGTCGGCACTAGTTTACTGGTGGAGTTGGCCAGAGCCATCACAGACATGATCAAGAATGGTACATTTCAAATAAGTAGTGGTTTTCTTTTTAAAGACATTTATTTCACATCAAAATAATGAAGTAAAAATGATAATTATTAATTGGCAATAATTCTTGTTGATTTATAAGTGTAACTTTCTTGTCTTTCAAGATGGATTCAAGCCAAAGAGGAGCATTGTGTTTGCCAGCTGGAGTGCTGGTGAATTTGGTAGTGTCGGGGCCACTGAGTGGTTGGAGGTATGAATGCATCTTTAAATTGTCCTCTGTTTAAAAATGGCCTTGTTGGATATGGGAGTGAATTCTCTGTTTGTGTGACCAAATAATCTCAAACCAGTAACCATACGTATTTACATTCATTTTTCAAACTTAAATCAGACTTATTTTTTTTTTTTTTTGAATTACTACAACTAATTACTAGTATAATACTCCGAGCGAAGCATACAATTGTAAGCCTTAAAAAAAAAGGTTTTTAAAAATTTGGGGCTTTCGCTCCAGAGGAACCTTTTCTTACTTCTGTGGCCTGTTCGCACCACAGGAACTGGTAATGATTTTAGATCTAAAGAACTAAACAAGCGTGGCTTACGTCACTTCAGAGTTTGTTCTGGTGGTGCGAATACAACCAGGAAAATGGCCTTGGGGAACATTTAGTTCTTGGGGAAACATTCTGTTGATGTACCTGGTGCGAAAGCCTCTAATGGGGCCCATTAACTGTTTTTATAGTCTGTTATATTCTATTTAATCATTAAAATCTATTTTTACATTGATACTGAGTGGTGCCGGCCCTGCTACTGTAGAATGTCAGGATGCAATTGCAAATATAGACTTAGAATTTACTGTGTAAATTTATATTTTGTGTTTTTTGTACCCATAGGGTTACCTGACCTCCTTGAATTTGAAAACGTTTTCTTACATCAGCCTTGATGAAGTTATTTCAGGTTTGTAAAAGGTTTCTTGAAGAATTGGAGTTGAACTTTGTTCTTGAGTTGATGCTGATCATCTGACGTTCTCTTTAGGTTCTGACTCTTTCAAAGCATCTGCCAGTCCACTGCTGTATGACTTACTAGAGAGCACTATGAAGCAGGTAATGGATCCCATTAATTCTACACAGTTGACATAGATGGAAGTGCAGAAGTAATGTTTATTTGACTTTGTTTTAAACTATTTTCGTTGGAGAAACGGATAAAAAAACAGGCGATATTCTGTCTAAAATGTGAAGTCACATAATCATACATTTTGTTTATTGAAATATTGTATAGAGGCTGTGTCACATTTGTAATTGTGCTGGTATATGGAAAAAAGTGGCACTCATTGTGTGATATTAACTATATTAAATTAAATAAATATAAAATATATACAGATACGATTATCTTGAATATTTTGGTGGGATTGTAAATGCATTTTAATAGAGTAAATCAAGCAGTGAAAGCGTGCGCTCTAATAGACAAACACTAGTCTAACCTACTAAACGTAGTGTATGCGTGCGCTCTCCGAGTGTGTTTTTTTTTAAAGTGAAGGGCATACTTGATAATTTCAGATCACATATCATTAAAACAGCTATTCCGATATTTTCATAAACTATATATATCGCACACCTCTTTTCACAAATGTTGAATCTTTGCCATTAGTCTTCTTATAACCTGTCCTAAGCTGTTTTATCTGTCTTGTAAAGAAAAATGACTTCTTCCCCATGCAGGTCTCCCATACAACTGATGCAACCAAATCCTTGCATGAACAGTTTGCTGGATCCAGCTGGGAGAAGTCTGTGTAAGTTGGTCCTAAATATTGATCATATATTTATATAAATACTATTACAGTATTATTAAAGGGGTGCTTGATTATGATTTCACTTTTCTAACGTTAGTTAGTGTGTAATGTTGCTGTTTGAGCATAAACAACATCTGCAAAGTTATAATGCTCAACGTTTAAAATACATGTTTTAATGCTGCAGTTCGTAAACTTTTAAAGGCAACATTTTCATTTGATTTTTTTCAGCTTTGTTTCAATGAATTACATTATTTTTAAAAGTTCTATTCCAGTACCAACAATGTTAAAAACATTCTACCTTTTTCTTCCTTCACAGAATGGAGCCTATGGGTTTGTCTCACTCTGCTTATCCATTCCAGAGCTTCTCGGGCATCCCGTCACTTTCCTTTCGATTTACTTCGGTAAGTATTCCGGTTTTACTGAAGATGTCAAAATAAAGTAAAATACATTCAGGTTCAGTTGGTTTCTTTATGGATGATAGGAAGTAAACATCTGCCTGATGTTTTTTAGGGTTCAGTGTCAGAGTACCCATTTGGCACTTATGAGGATACCAAACAAACTCTGGACCGGTACACTTCCTCTTCCACTGTGAAACTGGCGAAGACAGCAGGTGAGGTGGCTGGGCTGGTTACTCTTCGGCTGGTACACGACCACCTACTCAAGCTGAACGTGGCGAAGTATACCAACGTGATCCGCAACTATGTGTCCCAGATCAGGGCCAAAGTTGAATCACGCCAAATGGTGAGTCTACGGGGTTGCATGTGTTGTTTACTCTAAAAGAATTTTAGCTTGGTGTCTGTTGAATATCTACAGGGCACCTAAAAGGGACATGGTGATGGAACAAAAAACATTAATTTCAATGCTTTTGCATTTGCTCGTAAATCATGTTACGTTCCCCTGAGGAACTGCATTCAATCAGAAAAAATGTGCGTTCCCCCAAGAAACTGTTATGTTCTTTGCCAGGCAGGGCAACGCAAAACATTTGCAAGAGAACGCAAAAGCATTTACTCCCATCTTATATATTTTTTCATTCACCATGTCCCTTTAGGGCTTTTAAAGGTGCTATCTGTACTTTACGGATATTTACATTCAATTTGTGCATTTTACTTGTCAAGGTTGGCCGCCTTCCTTCCACTTTGACGATGCAGTGGCTTCTGTCAGCTCAGGGGTCGTACGATCGTGCCGCCAGCGCCCTTGTTTCCACCATCCGCACAAGCGATCTTGACGACATGGAGCAGTGTCGCATAATCAACAATCGCATTATGAGGGTAAATAACATGGCACTTGTCTAGCCATTTCATTCTTTTCTGTGTTGACATTAGGGCTGTCAAAATGACAAGGCTAAATTCAAATTTTTTTCTTAAATATTAGCAAAAATTCTAAAAGGCAATACTTAAAGATATAGTTCACTTTGAAATTAATTTTTGGTATGTTTTAGCTTACCTCAAGGGCATCCAAGATGTAGGTGTCTTTGTTTCCACAGTATTTTCAACTTTGATATGTTTGGGTCAAAACCGTCAGTCATATAATGCAGGTCTATGGTCACCATCTCAAAGAGCATGCACAGAGAAGTCCAAATTAAACATGATTTAATAACTCGTAAATGTAAGTACACATTGATGGCCTAAGACATGAAACGAGCGGTTTGTGTGAGAAAACGAACAGTATTTATATCGTTTTACCTCTTGTAACCATAGCCACGTCCAAGTAATCTGAGGGCGCAGTCGCTTTTTGGCTATGGTTATAGGTGGTAAAATGATACTGCATGCTTTTTGAGGTGGTGACCATATACCACCATTGTATGACTGACAGACAAGAACGGTTTGACTTAAAAATATTAAAATTAAAACTACTGTGGAAACAAAGACACCTACATCTTGGATGCCCTTGAGGTAAGCTAAAACATATCAAAAATTAATTTCAAAGTGAACTATCCCTGTAATGTTAGTCTGTAATGTCTCCTATGCCCACAAGAGGGTGCAATCGAGCACAAGCAAATAGAAACCAAATTAAGCATCCATTTTATTAAAATTAAATGACATTCACTTTTTAAAGTGTGTTACCTTCTGAAACAATAGTTCTTAAAATATAATTTACTAAATGTGCATGCAAGGGAAATTAGGTTACAATAGTGCGTAAACCTGTAAGTGCATCAGTAACCTGAGAAAACATGCTTCAACAGACAGCGTAATGTAGGAGGAGGGTCATTCTTGCGATCATTGGACAATGTTTGGATATGATAAGTAATTTATATTTAAAGTTTTGCTTCATCAGAAGACACATTTTAAAATGTATTTTGCAATATTCCGGCAATTTCAGAGGTTGCAGTTTCAGGACTGCTTTTCTAGGACTCTAGTTTTTTGAGACAGCGCCGCCTAGCTAATTCTACTCCAACAGAAGAGACCTGAAATAAACTAGACCCACAAAAAAATTAATAAATAAATAAATAAATATTATATTTCAAGAGATTTACCAATGGTTGTGTTTAGGGGTAGGTTAAGACAATAAATCAATTAACACAATATACATAACTGTACATATGGGGAAACAAGAGGGTCAAAAAGAGAGTATTGCAGGAACATCCTACTCCAATTTTGCTAAATTTTTAGATCCAGTTTAAATGAATTACTATGCATTCATTTAGTCACTCTACACTCAAATGTTATACAAATGGGTTGAAAGCAACAAAATACCAGCCTTAGAAATGTTTTAAAGCTCACTCTTCTTGCATTCTAGGGATTTAAAGCAGTTTTAGAAACTGTACAGAGCAGCAGTTGTGACATGAAAAAGACAGATTATTTTAAAAGTTACTTTTGGTCATGTGGACGTTAACACTGTGTGTCTGTGTGAAGGTGGAAGGCAGTCTCCTCTCTCCTTACGTGTCTCCACGGGAGAGGCCGTTCCGGCACATCATCCTGGGCTCTGGCTCGCACACACTGGCAGCTTTAGTGGATCACCTCGACGCTATTAGAGGAAATCCTCAATCTGCTGACGTTGACCAATTCAGGAATGAGTTTGCTTTCGCTACCTGGACCATCCAGGGCTGTGCCAATGCATTGGCAGGGGAAGTTTGGGATATGGATAATGAAATTTGATCACTCTGAACCATCACTCAAGTCAAAAAAAGGAGAAAACGATATTGGTGCTCTGTTAAAGTGAATTTATGATTCGAGGATTACCTCAGTATATTTAAAGCAGTAATTAACCCAAGAATAGCAATTCTGTCATCCTTTACTCACCCTCATGTCCTTCCAAACCTCTTCTGTGAAACACGCATGAAGATATTGTGAAAAAATGTCCTGGTTGCTCTTTTACATGAAATTAGTGGAGATTTCAAACTTCAATACAGGACCCAAGCATCATAAAATATCATAAAAGTGTGCTATAATTCAATGTTTGAATCCATACAAAATGTATAAGGGGTTAGAATGACATCAGGGTCAATAATCCAACATATTTCTTGGGTGAATTGTTCATTTAGGATCTAGTTTAGATTGCACAAATTTGGAATGTGTTATTGGTTTCATCATTTTCAGTTGTAAGAACATCTTGCGTAATACCTGAACAGTCTGGATTTAGAGGTCGATGTTTATTAACAGGCTACAGTTGGACAATCAGCCATTTCAGTTTTAATGTTTGTACCCTAACTTACCTGTGATAACACGCATCCTAAAGCACAGTATTTTTCCAGTTTTTTTGGTTGGATACACTTTTCAGGGGCATTTCAGATCAATTGTCAAATAGTAGAAAGAAGCTTTCCTACGTGGCTCTGAAATATCTATTTATTAGTTTGTTTTTATTTATCAGTGACAGGGATCACTATAAATAGTATTTTGTAACGCCTTTTTTAACAAATGTATAATTATCGGAAGCAGTGCCTTCCATAATTATGACAGTTATACTGTCGAAATGTGAAAGCAGCATCTGCTACGGAGATAACCTTGTTTTTAAAAGCTATGATCAGAAACTACCACAGTTCATTTCTTTAAATGAATAGATTTAGTTTCTGGCATCCTCCTTTTGAATCAATGTTATTGCCTGATCCAGAATAATTATCGGAAGCAGTGCCTTCCATAATGCGAAGAAGATGATGGTAGTTTTTGCCTACCGTGTTGATATCGAGGGCAGTGCCCCTCATATTTCACTGTGGTGTGGATGTAATTATCGGGAACAGTGTTTCCCATGATGTACAAATCGCTATGTTCACACACTCCTACCATGCTAGTTATCTGTTGTGAGTCATGTAATCTATTGAACTATCAAGTGCTGTTACCTTCTTCTGCCTTAGATGAATCAAATGTGGAGTGGGTGAGGATCACAGCAGAGATCGAAACCTCTGTAAGATCCTCTCATAAGATTCTGTCCTGTTCTCTTATTCGGTTTTCATATTTCTTTTGTTTCTAGCGTATCAATGACTTGTTTGTGCCTTTGAAGCTTTAAAGATTGAAATAGTTTTCCATTTTTGTTTGTTTTCTCTTTTTCTTTGTGTGTATTTAACTTCAATCAAATTGTGTTCAACTTCTTCAAACTGAGATTTCATTGAAACTATTCAGCTAATTGGTTTTACTGGTTTCCTTTTTATACCAGTATCATCTGTTTGTCATCATATCATATGGCCGTCAATATGAATCGAGTTGCAATTGGAAAATAATGTTTATGCACTGAGAAAGACCCTGATGTACAACTTTAAAATGTGTCAGAACATATAATGTGGAAGAGATGAAAATGGAGATTAAAGATTATTCTAACGAAAATGTCTTTTAGTTATCGCTTGCAGATTCATGATTGTCTATATTCATATCTTTTAAAAAGTCTCTGAAGAATGCTATGTAATGGCAGTAGTAGTTTTGTTCTGGATATAATTGGTTTATGACATTACGCATGTGCTGATTCTCAGTTGTATGATAAGTCTGCAAGTGATTAATAAAAAGTTTGAGCAACTCATTTATACCGAAGGCTTTTTTTGGATTCATGTTGGAAGCTCTTTGTGTCAAAATAACTGTGGAGTGACTCATTTAAAATAACTACCCTGACATGCATTTAGGTTCTCTCATCACTTGTTTAACCCCACATTTTTAACCAGGATGTCTATGACCCAATTAGTATTTTTTTTTTAAAGAAAAAATGTTCATAATCATGGTTTGCATGTGCCACGGCACAGCAAAAGAATTCAATATCTACACTGTATTAATAGATTTAAAACAAAATCTGATATTGCGCTTGTCATCAGAGAAATTGGCTTCTACATCTCAGCTAAATAGGTTTCATCTATTGCTTTACATTTGTTAAATGAATGGACACACTGAACTGATGTTATACAATCACCAGTATTTGTGTGTAGGGACCTGTCTGCAATTCTTCAAATGACCAGATGGTAGAACTAGAGTACTAGAGTAGAATTCACTTTGAAGCTCTTATGACTGTGGCACTGCTACAATTTATTAAAACCGAGTTTTTTTTCCATTTAACTCGCTTTAACAACCGTCAAATAGATACTATTTCTTATTAACGCAGTGTCGTGTTTTATACTAAAGCTAATAGAGGTGTTTTTCAAAAAGCAATACATCTTCCCCTAACAATGTACAACTATTACATATTGAATAGACTCAGAATTTAACAGTTATTTGGTGGTAAAACTGGACTTGAGTTTAAAATTAAGTTTAGCGTCGTCCATTGCCATGTGGGGTGCTGTCACAATAAAAGTGTGCTGTCCCTTTAAGAGTGGGTTGTCAATAGATGCATATGTACAGCGCGAGTGAGATTGAGTAATCAAAGCGACAGAAACGCGAGGCAGAAATGAGTGAGAAAGCGACAGCGGTTGTAGAGCACAATCTATTACACTCTGAAATAAATTAATGAAACGTAAGAAATCTGTTGAACGTTTACTATACACTCACAGGACCAACTTCGAGTGAAGTTTTGTTCACTCACACCTGGCGTTATCGAGTGAACACCGAGTCTGACAGGTAGGACTCAAAGACAGCGCGTGTATCATCACACAGATAATTGAAACATTTTACCTGACACTGTTGTAAAAATCAGGTTTAACGGATAAGACGGCGTGGAAAAAGAGAGGAAATTGTTTTGAAGTTTCCTCATTTCTTAGTCCTCGCGCGGATCTCAAGGTCTCACCTGCGCGCGAGGAAAGTGAGTGGCGGGAAATTGGCTCCTAAAGGCTTAAAGATTCACCCGCAGTCTCGGAGTAAGTATTTATTTGTGTTAATATGATTGAGATTTCACACCTCGTCCAGTTGTAGTCTAGTACGAGGTGTTCGGGTTACCATTATAACAGTGCATGCAACTGTCTCTGAACAGTTCTTGTGGAGTTCAAGGAACATCCCATCCCTTTGTGTATGTTGAGGGCATCAAAGTTGACCTATTCTACATTAAACTGTAGAATGATGACTTTTGCTGGTGTCTCTTTCCCTGCTTCAGCTAGCAAAGCTGGATGAAACAGTCTCATCTTCACAGAGACCTTTAAATAATTCCCTTCTTTGTCAGATAATAGTCGTTCTATCTTCATTAATTGGTGACATTAGAAGCAACAGCAGCCTCATCTCTGCATTGTTATTTGCGTTTCTGTGAACAAAGAAAGACTCACATGTGATCAATGCTGAATTACAGTCACCCAGGACAAAAGGTTGATTCAGATGGAGAATGTATGGCAGCTCAGGGTCACAAGTATAACTGCAGCTGTTGCTCTTAACCTACATTGTAGCAGAATGTAACTTAATGTGAGCAAGTTGCGTAATGACTTGCGTAAAAAGTGTCATTATTTGTATTATGGCAGGCAGCACTGCGTGACTCATCCAGTGCCTGTAGATTAGGTGTGTGTTTTTCTGAGAGCAGACCTTCTGTGTGTTTGCGAGGTGATGAATGGTGTGAGGGCCACCTATTTAGTAGTTTCTTGATCGTGTGTTTGTAGTGTAGGTCCTGTTAAGGTTCTGCCTTTCCTACTAGTGCTCAGTGTGCAGGAGATAAGCACTGTTGTTCAAGAAACGCTGCCCCTAGGCCCTGTATCTCAGTCTAGGTGTGATAAGTGTCCCTGCATGTAAAGGCAAGCCAGACCACAAAATCCGCTGCCGCCCGGCTCTTCTTTTATGTTCGTGGAGTAAAAAGCTGACTGAAGACACACCGATCCTCTCGCCCCAAGGAAGATTCGTTCTCTGGGGATCAATGGTCTGATCTAACATCTAAGGGGCTGTTTACACGACACCATTTTCAACCAAAAACGTACAAATTTGCATGCGTTTTGTCTGTTTGTTTACACGTCAGTTGCGTTTTAGGTGGCTGAAAATGCTAACTTTTGAAAAAGGGGTTTCAAAGTGCAAGTTTTTGAAAGCAGTCACCGTGTAAATGACAACAATTTGGAGAATGTTTTTTCAAAAAACATAGTTTTTCATTTATAAAAACCCTATCTCAGTGTGGATGGAAGGCCAAACCATAAGCCCCTTTCACACAGCGTGTTGATCCCGGGAAATTGCCAGAACGCCTTCTGTGTGAATGCAAACATGACCCGGGATTTATACCGGCATCGATGCCGGGTTGGGGATCTAGTAACACTGCCGGAATCAGTCCCGGAACGCGCGCTGTGTGAACAAAAGCCAGGACCGTAAGGGGTGTGTTATAGTGATGACGCTCGTGCCATCGCTCGACTTTGTTGGTCTTACAAAAAAAAGTCTGTTCGTCATCAACAAAGAAAGGACGAACGAATGTCTGCAAACTGGAACTAAGCAGAGACCAGGAGCTCCTCACTATCCACGCTGAAGCTGAGATCGTTCACCAGCTTTGTGGAACGGTATGCGTGTGTACATGTTTTTGACGCGTCTCATCCTGACGTCATGTGTCTTTCCGGGATCTTTACGGGTTGTGTGTGAACGCACTCACAGATCCTGACAAATCACTGGCAGTGTGAATGAACCGAAATCAAACAATCCCGGGACAAATGCCGGGTCACATTATCCGTGTGTTTTCCGGAATCTCTGTGTGGAGGGGCTTTAAACAGATGCGTTTTCAAATGATAACGTACAGTATTAGTGTAGACCAGGCCTACATTTCACTAGAACTACACCGTTCCCTCTCAGTGTCATCATTATTGTCTCATGCTTTTGACAAACCGTGTGTGTTGTTGTACCCTTGACCTCACGGAATAGCACCAGATGTTAAAGCTCAGTTTCAGAATCACAGTGACGGCATCATCATTTAAAAAGAAAATCACACGGAGATCAGCCTTTAAAAGGGGATTGAAATTCTGAGAAATTGAGGATGCAAGCTGATAAGCAACACCATGTGTGTGTAGTCAGCAGATCGCAGACTCAGGTGACGGCTTTCATTCTGACAGGCTCGGCGAGCCCTGGATTACCTCCACTGGCCGTGCGCCCGAAGTTAACAGCAGCATCCCTTCACCACTTAGAAATGTGGCCACATGCCAGTCTTCTCTATGGCAGGCCGAGTCCAAAC
This sequence comes from Pimephales promelas, assembly GCF_988280905.1. Classification (NCBI taxonomy): domain Eukaryota; kingdom Metazoa; phylum Chordata; class Actinopteri; order Cypriniformes; family Leuciscidae; genus Pimephales; species Pimephales promelas. The sequence goes on along the minus strand of NC_142773.1, from coordinate 12,685,517 downwards.
TGGTAACAGCTTCGGATGAGAGATCACAGAATAAACGGCTTGCGTGAGTTGTTGGCTCGGTCGAAAATCACATCGAGCCCTTCAGCCAATTCTTTTTGTGTGCTGTTCGTCATTATAGTGAAGCATTTAGACCAGTCAATTTCACAGCAGTTCGGACTCTAACTGCTCATTGACTGAGTACAGATCAATGCCTTCACTTGTTGTGAATGATGAGTGTGCCTGTTTTTCTACCTCTGTGTCTGGTGGTGTTTTATTCCTAACCTTTTTTTCTTCTATCATGTTTAATTTGAAGCTTTGCCCATGATGTAATTGTGGTGTGTTAACATTTAGCAGTGCCCATTCCCAGCTCTTAGACCCCAATGTTTACTCATGCTGGTGCACTTTACGTCAGTCGTCTGCTTGAGTGTTAATGAGTGCTTTCATTAATCTTGTTCTCTTGTGCGGAGTAATACCAATGCCAAGAACATTTCTAAACATGATCTTATCATAGCTCGTGTGAACACGGCCGCTGGGCATGAACAGATGCTGGCCGTTGATGGCAGGACACGAGAGATGACGGAAAGCGGTCCAGATTTTACATCAAGGCAATTTTCTTCCACATCCCATTTTAATTTGAAAGGTTACTCTACAAAAGTTTGTGTTGGTGGAAGATGAGCTGGTTGGGAATATTCAGTTCTCATCATAGCTCGGCAGCACTAATTTGTGCTTACTTGTTTTACATAATTTAGACCAATTCACATAGATTATTATCTCATGTTGTAAATGTTTATTACAACCACAAAGCTGAAATTATGTCTTTAAGGTGTAATTAGTTGGACAAAACCTCTAATTGCATTCTGTGCAGTGCAGATGTAGTAATTGTCTGGTAGGAAGAAGAATATTTGCGGACTATTTGCGGACCCCATTTGCATCGGGCAGATCTAGAAACGTAGTTATTTGAACTAGCCACCAGTGTGGTTCCCCAAGAACTAAATGTTCCCCAAGGCCATATTCCTGGTTGTATTCGCACCGCCAGTTTGTAACGTAAGCCACGCTTGTTGTGACTTTTATTTTGACGGCACTGAGAACGGCAGAGTTCGAGCACATAGGTTCTACGGTTCGGTTTTCCCACGGTTTTGACGTCTCGGTTCAGTTCGGTTTAGAAAGCTTTTTTTTTTTTTAAACAGTGGTTTAATGAAAAAGATGTGTCTTTGTCTTTAAATTAATTAAATTACAATTAAAAGTTTTGCAAGGATTAAAAAAAAAAAAAAAACTTCTAATGCTGTAAACCAAATATGGAGCCGCACATAACATTAAAGGTTAACAACAGAGCCTTGACTTTTAACCTAAATTCAGATGCTGTTTATTTTTTAGATATAATAATCAACACCCAACACATTGTATGAAAACATGTAAACTGAACCTAAGGCAGTTTATTGCATTGTTTAATTTGTTATTGGAATATAATGACACAGTTGCTGTCATTTTCATGAAAGATGTTTTAAACATACATTAAATAATCAAGATTAACATGTTAAGTAAAATATAATATATTGGCTAATATAGTGCATTTATTTAGTGGAGGAGTTACTTTCTCTAGGAACCAACTAGTTGTGGACTCTGAATGACTTCTGCTGAGGTAAATAAACAAGCTATGCTGTTTTATTGACGTCTTTCTGCTGCTGAAACACAAATTGAGCGATCACACGGGTTATGATGTTTTTCAGTAAGTTTACTGTATCGTTCAACATATCTTCGGGTGTCCATTCATGTTTATTCTGAAACTGAGGAAGAGATGATCGCGTTAACTCGCACAGCGCGCTGCCGCTTGAAATGAGGAGCTAGTACAGCGATCTGCCATGCCACATCAAAGATTTTCTCCTTGGCGTAAAGGTTGAGAGGCTCATCTATCACCGTTTGCATGTTCGTGGAGTAAATATATAGACTTTAAACTGTGGAACAAACAAAGGAACTATGAAAAGAAAAAAACCCTCATTTACCTCTGACAATTTGTTCTTTGTAATTATCTGCTCATTAGCATAAGTTAACCTTGGAATGTATTACTAACCAAAACTATGGGGCGAGTTTAGCCTTTAGAAAATGTGTTGTGTTGTGTCACCAAATAGAGATTAATATCCGGTTGCACTGTGAGGCAATGTATTGATTTCTTTCATTTTACACTTGAATGGGTTGTCATGTCACTTTCTGACTGATTGACCATGGGGCACATCTGTATTGTCGATACAAGTGACACCCCGCAGTATAATACCTCTTTGTATCATTAACAGTGAATCCAGGATGTTGAATAAGCCTAGTCTTATTTTATCAGATTCAGATTAGTCTCCAGTTGCCATGACCAAGTGAATTGGTTCCGGAGACACACTGTCAGTCTGTTGACTGGCTAGTGAACCATCACCATACTAGGGTTCCTGCAGGTCCTTAAAGGGGTAGTTCACCCAAAAATTAAAATTCTTTCATCATTTATTCACCCTCAGGTTGTTCCAAACCTCTATGTGTTTATTTGGTCTGCTGAACACAAAGGAAGATATTTGGAAGCATGTTTTAATCAAACAGGTCTCGATCCCAATTGACTACCATAGTATGTATTTTTTCCTACTATGGAAGTCAGTGGGGATCTTGATCTGTTTGATCTGTTAAAGTCTTAAAGGCCCTCTAGTCAATAGTTGTATCACTTAAAACTCACCTTTGATCACTAAAATGACATATTTAAATGTCAATTGACGTAATGTAAATGTCGTCTTAATAAATAAAAAACGTAATAAATGACAAATTAAGTTTTTTTTAAAAAATTGAGATTAAATCAATTATTGGATATTAATATATTAATTTATATTTTACTTAAATTTTTCAGCCTTTTTAGTGCATCCCTAACTAAGTAAAAGTTTGACTGTTAAAACGCACATATTTTTTTTAACCATGACATATAAAACATGAATATATATGTGTGTGTGTGTATATATATATATATATATATTAGTGCTGTCAAACGATTAAAATATTTAATCACGATTAATTGCATTAATGTCATAGTTAACTCGCGATTAATCGCACATTTTAATCTATTATAAATGTCTTTTGATTTCTTTTTGTTACATTATTTTTTTCTCATTTTAATGCTCTTGTCAACATGGAAAAGTGGATTGGCTTGTTTAGTGCAAATGTTTTTAATATTATTATTATTATTGAAAATAACATTGGAATAGTGTTCAATTTCACACTAATATATATAAATAATCTCTCACACAATGTAACACTGTCTATCAATAAAACTGGTGAAAGAAATACTGACGAGGTCCTGATATTGACCAAGGGTGTGGAGAATTCGCATCATCTGTGTGTGTGTGTGTGTGTTTGCTTGGCCATCATCAAGTGGTGTTTCAGACTGGACGTGCTGCGATAATGATCGCTTAGTTCACAAAGACAAAACCCATTCATTTCAATGGCTTCTTCGACCAAAGCGCAAGCGGATCAAGACCATAAACAAAACAACAGGCACGCCGCAAACACACCGGCGAGCCGGCTTTGAGTGGACAACGAGCGCGAGACGCCGAAATGGATCAGGACGCATGCCGCGTCCTGTTGCAAAAGCATGTGAAAAACTACAAAGTTTGCTAGGACAAAAAGACGTTAATCGCACGATAAAAAAATTAAAACTGTTAAAATGGGTTTACGTTAACGTCGTTAATAACGCGTTAAACTGACAGCCCTAATATACATGCAAATATATACACTCACCGGCCACTTTATTAGGTACACCTGTCCAACTGCTCGTTAACACTTAATTTCTAAGCAGCCAATCACATGGCGGCAACTCAGTGCATTTAGGCAGTTAGACATGGTCAAGACAATCTCCTGCAGTTCAAACCGAGCATCAGTATGGGGAAGAAAGGTGATTTGAGTGACTTTGAACGTGGCATGATTGTTGGTGCCAGAAGGGCTGGTCTAAGTATTTCAAAAACTGCTAATCTACTGGGATTTTCACGCACAACCATCTCTAGGGTTTACAGAGAATGGTCCGAAAAAGAAAAAACATCCAGTGAGCGGCAGTTCTGTGGGCGGAAATGCCTTGTTGATGCCAGAGGTCAGAGGAGAATGGCCAGACTGGTTCGAGCTGATAGAAGGGCAACAGTGACTCAAATAACCACCCGTTACAACCAAGGTGGGCAGAAGAGCATCTCTGAACGCACAGTACGTCGAACTTTGAGGCAGATGGGCTACAGCAGCAGAAGACCACACCGGCTAAGAACAGGAAACTGAGGCTACAATTTGCACAAGCTCATCGAAATTGGACAATAGAAGATTGGAAAAACGTTGCCTGGTCTGATGAGTCTCGATTTCTGCTGCGACATTCGGATGGTAGGGTCAGAATTTGGCGTCTACAACATGAAAGCATGGATCCATCCTGCCTTGTATCAACGGTTCAGGCTGGTGGTGGTGGTGTCATGGTGTGGGGAATATTTTCTTGGCACTCTTTGGGCCCCTTGGTACCAACTGAGCATTGTTGCAACGCCACAGCCTACCTGAGTATTGTTGCTGACCATGTCCATCCCTTTATGACCACAATGTACCCAACTTCTGATGGCTACTTTCAGCAGGATAATGCGCCATGTCATGAAGCTGGAATCATCTCAGACTGGTTTCTTGAACATGACAATGAGTTCGCTGTACTCAAATGGCCTCCACAGTCACCAGATCTCAATCCAATAGAGCATCTTTGGGATGTGGTGGAACGGGAGATTCGCATCATGGATGTGCAGCCGACAAATCTGCGGCAACTGTGTGATGCCATCATGTCAATATGGACCAAACTCCCTGAGGAATGCTTCCAGCACCTTGTTGAATCTATGCCACGGAGAATTGAGGCAGTTCTGAAGGCAAAAGGGGGTCCAACCCGTTACTAGCATGGGGTACCTAATAAAGTGGCCGGTGAGTGTGTGTATATATGTATATATATATATATATATATCCTCCATATTTTTTATTCAAAAAGACAAGTTGATCTACAGTACATGTTCAGGTGAGAGATGAGTTCGAAAGGCTTGCTGCCTATTCATTTTGTTCTAATGTAAAAATGTTTCTGCATTCTCTTGAGTATAACGTCCCAACGCACAAAACAAACAAAGAAAGGATTGCCTCTTGATTAAAGACAGCGTGTTGAAGCCAGTCACTATTAGCGTTGCCAACTCCAGAAAAGAAAAATACTGGACAATCATGTTTATTTAAGGGATACAATATATTTGTATTAATTTACTGAATCACAAAGTAAATGTCGTTTCAGGTTTAAAAGTGTGTTTAAATTGTGTTTAAAAGTTTCTCAGACAAACCTATTTGTTTTGCTTAACTTATTTATGTACAGTTTAATTCTTAAATAAATGTTAATTTATGGTAATTAAAAAAGTCACATTAAACAGTTTTTAAAATATTTTAAAATCTGAAATAGAAAGCTTTTCTAACATTTATACACTGCATTTGAAAGAAATTAAAGAAAGTAATATCCTATTTTTATTTAGCAAGGACGCATTCAATTAATCAAAAGTGACAATAAAGACTGTTACATAGATAGATGTTACAAAAGCTTTTTTATTTCAGATAGGTCTCCTTTGAACTTTCTATTCATCAAAGAATCCGGCCTTTAAAAAAAACATTAATAATAACCAGAAATGTTTTTTTTTTGAGCAGCAAATCACATCAGCATATTATTCCCTCAGGTCAACATGACATCATGACTTTTGCGTAAACATATACGCCACTTTCGAGTCAGGTGGCGTGTTATCTCCACGCATTTTGAGCTATCCGTGTGTATCCGTGTGTATGCGTATATGTCTACGCCATTAACGTCCGCATCATTCCGCGTGTCTGAACACGCAGTCAAATCTCCAGTCATAAATGCCATTAACCCCAGTGACGGTTAAGTTTAGGGATGGGGTTGAGGTAAGTCATATCTTTTTTTTACCTAGGATGGTAAGGGAACAGTCATAAATGCCATTAACCCCAGTGACGGTTAGGTTTAGGGACGGGGTTGAGGTAAGTCATATATTTATATAACGTTAAGTCAACGGCGTTCATAAACACGCTGAAAGGCGATTATGCGTCTTCATAGCACGCCAAAAATGGAAATACGAATTGGCGTGTCTTAAACACGCTACTTCATGAGATCAGGTATATTTCATGTTTCCTTGTGTGGCTGGATGTTGGACTCATGAACAATTATGTTTTTATTATTATTAAAAAACTGATTTGCCGAAATCAAAACCCAGACAGTGAAAGGGATTTGCCGTTAACACGAGTCCGGATCGAACTGGGAGAAACCAGAGCAGAGGATTCTGTTTGCAAATCAAACAATGATTTGTCCCAAAAGAATGATTAATTCTCAATTTAAAGTTTGTTATTCGTATGGTAGGATGCGCATGAGGGTGGGCTGTGATTGGATGAGATGACTGGTGCCTTGTTGCTATAAAAAATATGAAATAACTCGTTTCATGAAATACGATTTTGGTTGGATGTCGACCAATAGTGGATTTTACAGATACCGATATTTAGGTTTCACCATGCATGCTGAAAACCGATATTTTTAAAAATGGATACTGGATTAAAACCAAACATAACACTCCAAGTAAAACAGTGCTGAACTGAAAAGTGCTATATTAAATAAATATATAAAAATGAATATATTAAAATGAGAACTTCTACCAAACGAATAATTTAAACATTAAAATATTACAGGTCAAATATGTTTTTTAGCTATAAACATTTGTAAATTTCATAGGCAACACTTTGCAAGTTTGTTTACAAGGATGTAATATAGCTTTCATGAACTAGCATGATGCAATATACAATACAGTTTTACGGCATGCATTATTATTTGAACAATACAATTGTACCTTGATCGTTCATGTTATTTTATATTACATTAACTAAGGTAATAACAGATCAAATTAAAATCAAAACTCATTTTAAAGTGTATTACTAAATTACAGTATTACAGTGAATAATACTTCTACAACATTTGTTAACCTTAGTTAATGCTAAAAATTGAATCTTATTGTTAAGTGTTACCATTTCATTTAAATCCAAAGAGTCATGCTTAAAGATGGCCATATTTAAATAACTGCAAAGGCCAAAGCAGTTTACGAGCATTGCAGAAGTTCTGAAATTTCTTATCGTTACTGACTAGCCTGGATGCCAGCCCAAACCCCGCCCACGACGTTTTTTCGTCGGGAAGTTCGATCTGGACTCGATCCATTGAGGAGTAATTATTATCAGTCAAAAAATGTTCGGTCCAATCAAATTGCCAGGGCGGGCTTTATACAATGATGGACAGATGATCTGCAGTTACGTAATCAAAGAGCGCTTGGGTTGAACTGGTTTCCCTCAAAGATGACTGCAGCTGGAGAATTGCAACATGACATCATGACTTTTGCGTAAACATATACGCCACTTTCAAGTCAGGTGGCGCGTTATCTCCACGCATTTTGAGCTATCCGCGTGTATCCGCGTGTATGCGTATATGTCTACGCCATTAACGTCCGCGTCATTCCGCGTGTCTGAACACGCAGTCAAATCTCCAGTCATAAATGCCATTAACCCCAGTGACGGTTAAGTTTAGGGATGGGGTTGAGGTAAGTCATATCTTTTTTTTTCCTAGGATGGTAAGGGAACAATATTTATATAACGTTAAGTCAACAGCGTTCATAAACACGCTGAAAGGCGATTATGCGTCTTGATAGCACGCCAAAAATGGAAATACGAATTGGCGTGTCATACACACGCTACTTCATGAGATCAGTCTGAGAATTGAGATGTATAGATTCTGCTATCGCGTCTGTTTTAGAAGGAAAGTCGACAGTACATTCATGTTAAAAGACGAACAGAGAACTGCGATAAAGGCATTTGTCGATCGGAAAGATGTTTGCTGTCGTTCCTACAGGATTCGGAAAAAGTTTAATTTATCAGCTGGTTCTGATGGTCTGTAAGAAGCTGGGGCGCAATGAAAACCCAGTTGTCATTGTGGTTTCTCCTTTGGTCGCACTCATGGAAGACCAAGTAAAAGGAACCGAAATGGGCATCACGGCGATGCAACTCATGTCAAAGCCATCGCTGCATCAAACAATGATGATACTTTGTTACTATACTACTCACACACCATACCCATTCTGATAGTCACTGTACCCTTTACAAGTGGTTATTTGTTAAAATAAATTCTTAGATGCTACTCATCATTTTGTATTTAAATCATCAATAAAACATCATTTTGGCTCCTGGTCTCTTTTCTCTGAAGACTCAAATGAAGACGCTTCTTCAGCCTGTTCTTTCGTCATCTCTCCATTTATTAAAATCAGTCAAGTCGTGCTCCTAACCTGTTATAAAATTGAGACAGGTCAAGAAATGCGAGCAGATCTGTTAGCTTTATTGTTGAGATCTAATCCTAAACGGAGATCTTGTTCGTATATACATTCATTAACACTCATTTATCTTTTAAATACTTTTTCCAGAGTGCGTGCAGTTCAGTTCTGTTGACAACTCGCTCAAAATACGTAACTTACTGTGTTGCTCTGATTGGTTGTAGGTCTATCCAATTGAGTGCAAAGTTGTTGTTTTTTCCTGGTTCAATTAAGACACGCCTCATAATCAAAGCCCTATGGAGCAGTATCAGACACACATTCTGAATAGAATATGAGTATGATGAAGTCAGACTAGTTACTGACACCAGTGGCCAATAGAGAAACTGCAGCCAGTCTCTGCACGTTCTCTCGCACGCTTCTTGGCCCGCACTAGATGAGGCTTTTTTTTTTAAACTTAAGAATACGGGGAGTTTCCGTGGTTATCTGGATCGTGCTGGAGGCTGGTCGCTTCTTTCCATCCGCAGCGTCCATTTGAAACATTACTGCTCACGATTGCCGCTGCTTACTAATGCCGTACAGATGTAAGCCCAAGTAGACGAGAACGCGAATGACATCACATTTTGTGAATTTTCATGCAAATTTGGACCTGAATCCACACACATTTGAGCCTACAGACTGATAGAGGCAACCGTGGTGGACAGTCAAGGTGTCGTTCTTTACATTATGGTTGGCTCATAAATGTACAAATGAAGACTCTATCTTAAAGATTTTTTTTTATGTAAAACCTACATATAGCCCCTTTAAAATTACAAAAATGTAGACCCAAATTACATGTATAGTCTCACTTTATTTGCTTCTCTTTTAGAACACTTGATGATTATCTAATCAAAATAACAATATTGAAGTGATAAAAAAATAACAAATCGAATGCATTTATGATTTATGATTTATGTTTCTGTCGGCTGAATGAACATGTTGAGAAAGCAATCACGTCACTAGTTTTAAATATGCAACTTTACCGGCTAATGAATGCATAAGTGACCAGCCGGATATAAACTAATGAAAATAGATGGTAACAATTGGGACATAAAACATTTGGGTCATGTCTGCGTGTGTTTTTGTCACATAGCCTAGCTTTAATCGCTTGCGGTAGCCGTTAATGTTATTCCTCTCAGACTTGACAACAAACATACTGCTGTTATTTCTCTGCTAATGCAGCATCTAGTCAATAAATTAATTACTTTATAATGATATGGCAATATGTGCTTTAGTGTTCGTATTCATACCGTTTCGCTGTCTGTGTTTTAAATGGGCATCTGAAGTATCAGCGCTCTCTGTGCTGCGTGTTCTCTCCATGCTGTGCGCTGCCTTACGTGTTAACGTAAACAGCTCAGCCAGTGATGGTTTGTTATTTGTCCTCTAGAGGCCTCTCTCGCTCTGTATAATACCAGGCAGTCTCTTCAGCACTCTCGTGGTGTGTAATGACCGCGCGCACTTCTCAGCCACTCCAGCAACGGACGCAATACGGAAAAACTATTAGTGTGGATTTTTGCAGATAACGATAGTTCCACCAATCAACTATCGGTACCGATATATCGGCAAAACCAGTGAATTGGTCGACGTCTGATTTTGGTCATCCCAACCTGTTCAGAATTGTGAAAGTTTAGGAAATGTTAACATGATTGATATTGATATAATTATGTCAATGTTGCAAATACCTTTGTAAGGACGTTCACACCGGCATGTAATTATTATTATTTTATTTAAAGGTGCAATGTGTAACAAAGTTGAGTATCTATTAACAGAAATGCAATATGACATCCATAACTATGTTTTCAGTGGTGTATAAAGAACTTACTTAATTAACCGTAATGTTTTTATTACCTTAGAATGAGACATTAATATGAAGGTCGCCATGTTGTGACGTCATATTCCTACCGTAGCCGAACGCGAACACACAGTGCTACAGAACGCGTTTCATCACTACCTTGAAAGAGAAGTAGCGGAAAGCTAGCCTTACACTCCGTGAGTAGTGACTTTTCCCTTGTGAGTGGTGTAAAATATGTAGTTGGGATTGTTTCATGTAACTTAGTTCTCCCTCGCTGTGTTATGGGTTTGTTATGTTGGGGATAGTGCTGTTACGTTTGTGAGACAGCTGATGATTAGTATTCATGTCATTGACCGTAAAACAGTACGTTACAGGAATCACTAACCCGTCGATAGAGACTTTTACTAAAGTCTTTTATCACTAAAGTCGATCGCGAAGATTTTTCAAAATCAGAGAAAAAAAAGCCTATTGTGTGTAGTAAATAGTATCTATGGGATGCGGAGATGACATGATTGTAACAGCGCGCGCACTTCCGACCTTTGGACTCATGCAGACGAGTCCCAGCTCAGCCACAGTAACAGCTCATAATAGCCAGCTAAACTATTACTACCCTGTTAGAAAAAATATATAGCTGCTCCCTCGCTGTATTATGGGTTTGCTACAGTATGTGGGGATAAATGTGCTGCTGGTTACGTTTGTGAGACAATCAGCTGATTAATATTATTTTATTAAATTATATATTAAAACCCTTGATCCTCACCTGACTATGGCTTTGTAAACAGTATTCATGATGTGGTTTATAATGGACTGTGGTACAGAAACAGTGACAATGTTACACACTCTTGGCTTAATGGTAAATGGACTGCATTTATATAGCGCTTTCATAGAAAAAATGGCCACCAAAGCGCTTTACATATTGCCTCACATTCACCCATTCACACACACATTCATACACCGACGGCGGTGTCAGCCATGCAAGGCACCAGCCAGCTCGTCGGGAGCAGTTGGGGTTAGGTGTCTTGCTCATGGACACCTCGACACTTGGTCAGGTGGAACCGAGGATTGAACCACCAACCCTTCGGTTTGTAGACAACCCACATGAACCACTGAGCCACTGCCGCTTACTCTGGCTATTCTCTGCTGTCTCAGCCGACGAGATGTTTGTCCCGTTTTAGCAACCGTAGCTTCTTCGAAAGGGAGGGGTGAGCAGTGGGCTGAGCCCTTAGTGCAAACCTGGTGCAAACTCGCAACCGAACCACTAGATGTCGCTAAAAATCACACATTGCTCCTTTAATAAAGGGGATGAAATGGTCAAAAAGCAGGAACGGAGTTGTTTTAAAATTAATGTATAAAACAATTAATTTAAGTTCAGTCATATTTTTCAACTACTTATACTGTTTTAGTTTTTTTCCCCGTGGTATCGCTTCAGTTTCGGTATCGAGGTACTTAAGTCTGGTATCGTATCGAAGTCATACTTTTGGCATTGTCACACCACTAATTTGTAGACGTGGTTTAAATGTATTATTTACTTATTATCAATATGAAGAATAAACTAATTTAATGTAATATTTTTTATTTTTAAATAGTTAAATAAAATAGTAAAATAGTTCCAATTGGTTTTTGCTATTGTACCGAGAACTGTGATTTTTTTTATTTTTTTTTATTTTTATTAGTTTACTTATTTTTAAACTTTTTTTTAATTTGTTGTTAGTCTGTTACAGTAGTTTTCCATTAACTGACACAGGAGCCAAGAGTGGTCCTCCTCCCTTGTAAAGATGACGTTATGCAGCTCATCACAGATGTAATGATGAAAAGAATTACTCAACACAGCTCCCTATGATTCAGCATTGATAGCAGGTGTGTAATGTTTGTATATCACCCTCCTAAAAGAAGTGGATGAATTTCTTGCTGTCCCACACAGTCTGAGTAGTCAAGCTGTTGCTTTACCCTCCATTGTTCATGATACAGTTACAGACTCCTGCATTCACTCAGTGTTTATTTAAGAGCCTGAAGTAAATTTTTCAGATACATGAGCAACTTGTCAACCAATCGTTTGGTGCCTATCAATAGTTTCAAGCACTGTGTCTAACTTATGAGTGAAGCGGTTGTTCATGCTTGCTTATGATTCATAAGGTTTGTGCTTGTTCATGCTATGGTTGTGTGCTTGTCAGTTGTGACATCATGGACCAAATTAAAAAAAAACTGACTTTATATAGGCTAATCCTTTTTGTTGTAATGTAAGACTGCCCACTACAAAGCAAAGTAAAAAACCTTATTATTTAGTTTAAAACTCCTATTTTGAAAGCTTTTGTAACATTTTGATGAACTTTTACAGCTTTTGTACCATTTTGATGAACTTTTACAGTATAATACATTTTATTTCTATTTAATATTTTTATGTATACTGTAAAAGTTCATCAAAATGGTACAAAAGCTGTAAAAGTTCATCAAAAGGGTACAGAAGTTTATAGTTTCAAACAAAAACAAATGATCATTGTGCCAGTGACCACGCAGCATCCGTTTTCCCCATCATCCTTTGGTGTTACATTATGTGATTCATGCAAATGCTTCTAAACCATTCAAGCGTGATAAGACAAAATAGAATGCAGTGCAGTCCGTAAATTTCTGTCTGTGTGTCACACACTCACACTTGAGCGCACAGAAAGCCATTTCAGACAGTGCTTGAACGAACAAAAACACAACAAATTATACCAAAATGTCTGTTTTGTCGAGTATCCTTACAGCACAGCCTTAAATGAGCTAAATGCAAAGTTGTAGAAGGTCTTAAAGAGCACCTATCATGAATTTTAGAAAATGACTGTTCATGTAGTGTGGACTATAGCTCTAGGAGAATGAGCATCCTGCAAAGATTTATATCTGAAAGTGCACCGTATATAAAGTTATTGTCTTTCAAAAGTGAGAGTCGACTCTGAGTCTATGAAATGAATTGTTTTTGAAACGAGTCATTTGCTGTTTCGTCGTGACGTAGATACAAAACATTAGCTCATTGGCCGTTCCCAACAACTGCGTGTGCAGACGGAACTTGAAGTCTAGAACACATTCAAATACTTCAGCAGAATAGCAACATGTCGAGAACACGGTTTGTTCTACATTGCAAAGACAGTTCAGCTACTTGTTTTCATTGTCCAGGGACGAGCATGTGAAGAATCAGTGGTTAGAGTTCATATTGGCAACGATACCACAACAGTATAGCCCGAACCTTGTGTTCTCATCATTTTAATGACGAATCATTCAAAAACATAAATGTATTCAAATGTGGATTCGCAAGCCAGTTGTTCCCGAAGGAGGGCTCAGTATCCAGTGTATATGGATCAGGTTCGTCCTCCTCCGAATCACAATCTGTAAGTAATATTAATAATGTTTGCTGTTATGTTTTCTGTAGCACGCACAATATAGTTATATTTTGTTGAGTGTTGAGTACACGCAGCTTTTAAGCGGGGTAAAGTTAGTTTTGTTTTTGATATTCACCAGATATTCACTGAAAAAAGGCAATTACCTCTTAAACGACTTAGCCAAATATGACTTCGCTCTATATAATAAACACTGTCCCTCAAAAGCCGCCGCAATGTGAGGTTCGCCGGAAAGCTCGCTCTTGACGGAGACGCGAGTAAGGGACCATGTGGAAAGTGCACTTTTTCTGACACGTTTGTTCATACACTGTATACACTTGACAAGCTACAATCCATTAATGGTTATGGGCGTTCCGTTGCCGACAGTCTCTGCCTACGGTTTACCAATAACAACTAACTGGGTCATCACTCAAAGGAGGTGTTTGGGAAAATGAATCGTCGAACGAATCATTTGGGAGTCGTTGAGCAAATCGGGTAAAAATAAATGCGTATTATAAGACAAATAAAGTGTTTTTTATCCTTTCATTCACGTTAAACTGTTTTTGGAAACTCCTAAAACAAAAATAGGAACATTTCAAATGCTATGATAGGGGTTCTTTAAAGTAACAACATCCTAATAAACCCTTTGCTGTCTGTCATTAAGGATAATCATAGAACAAAAGAAAAAGATTGTCACTCACTCATGCTCTCTGAATGACTTGTGTAGCTTTAATAAGGATTTATCTATATTTAATTTAATTTACAATTTATGCAGTGAAGACTGTAAATTAACTTCATTCAATTTAAGTACATGTCATACCTGAAAATCTTAAAGCACTGTTTACAAGGTTACATGGTTACAGCACAAGGCTGCATTGGTCAAGTCAAGTCACCTTTTATTTATATAGCACTTTTTACAATGCAGATTGTATCAAAGCAGCTTCACAGTGATAACATAAAAATAATACAACAAAGTTTGTTTCTTGAAGAAAATTCGTCATCGTCCACCTGAAGTAAGACAGATCAACACTATTGTTGATTAATAAATGTCCCCAAACTAAGCAAGCCAAAAGCCCAAGGCTTCAGTGGCAAGGAACCAAAACTCTATAAGGTGACCGAATGGAGAAAAAAATCTTGGGAAAAACCAGGCTCAGTCGGGGCCAGTTCTCCTCTGGCCAATGAACGAACAGTGTATGATTATGATTTAGGCAACTTTACAGGTCAGAGGTCAGATTGGAACAGAACATTCATAATATTTATACAGTTCTATCTGGTTGGAGGTCGAAGTCACGCCGGTATGGAGACGGGTTTGTTGAAGTGTCCATGAGGCCTTCACAGGGCTGATGAGGCTGGCACTTCAGGGATGTTTTGTGGTGGTGTCCAGGCGCAGGTTCATCGTCTGATCTAGATAAGGCTTGGATTCGGCTGATTACAGTAAATCTCAGAATAAATGGAAAGACTAACATTAAGTGTAGATGCCGTTCTTCTTATGTTATAACGAGTGCATCGGGTGTTGTAGGAAGTGTCCCCAGCTGACCTTTGATGTGATTGACCATGAAATTTTGATTTCTAAACTTATTAGTTATGGTTTTAGTTTCTCAGCAATCAAGTGGTTTAAGAGCTATTTGAGCTATCACTCGGATTCCTACGTTTCTTTATGATAAAATAATTTATTGTTCTGATATACGTTCACATTACACAAGAGAGGTAAATAGCCGACAGATTTCTTTACCCCTACCTAAATCTGACCATATGAAGAGGACTGTGTTTTATAGGTCAATTGTATTTTGGAACAATCTTTCAGTTGGGGTTCGTGAAATCAAGGGAAAGACTGGCTTTAAAAAAAGACTTAGACTGTATCTGTTTTCACTATTATAATATTGTTTGGATTGGTTGAGTGAGGTTGTATTATGTATTATGTGTTATGTTGTTATTTTTTATTTTTTTACTTTAATTAGTACTTTTTGTATTGTTACTTTTGCTTGTTTTTTTATTATTCTAATCTATACGTGTACTGAGTAATTGTGATTGTTATTATTGCCTTTTGATAATTGTTTGGACCCCAGGAAGTAGGGCTGCACGTTTTCAAGTTTTTCATTAACCGTTAACCGAGGCCCTTATCGGTTAATACTCGGTTAACCATGTGCGCGCCGCAACCTCGAGATGAGTTAATTTTTTAACGCCTTTAATAACTGGTTGGACCCCATTTTAAACGAAATTAATTTATAGAAATAAAACGCAGTGGTGAGTTCAGAGCAGTTAAAGTAGGCGCGTTTCCATCACCCTTCAAACTGAAATTGCCAATTGAAAATACGCACATTGGCAACACGTCCATTTCGCAAAAACTCTGTGTCCGCAAATAATAATAATAATAATCATCATTATTGTAACATTTTATTAGGCTGCATATGTAGACGACGCTTTTATCCAAAAAAGCAACAAAGCACAAATAAACACAATATTTTGACGCATATCCAGTGTGTGTGCTTAATGTGGAGGCTGCGAGACGCCCATGTGAACACTTGCAGTTTCATTGCAGTTCTTTCAGTGGAAACAACTTAAAATACTCTTTCATTTCTGGTCATACAGAAAATAATAATACATTATTCGCAAATACATTTATTTGCGTAAACTCACTATAATAAAAAAAACGTTGTGCTTAACAAACAGGCGCGTTTCATAATCTCCGTGAACTGGAGCGCGAGAACTGAAACAGCCACCGCATTCAAATTTGTTCTACAAGACTAAAGCTTTAAATGTCCAATTTAAAACGAACAAATTCGAATCGAAAGACAATATCTTCTGACTATGTAATTATGTAGCCTAGCTAATTATGTATTTCTCTCTAAAGGTGCATCCGGGGATGGAGACTTGTTTTTAGCAGAAACTGATTTAGAAAACAATTGTTTATTAATAAACAATTAATGCCTCGTTATTTTATATTATTTTATTATCAGACACATTTATTATATCTTATAAATCATCTATAAATCCCCTTTCTGTAGGCTGTGGTTATGGCTCTTCTCATTAAGCACTGCGGGGGAAATATAATTTCCAGGTTCTAATTTGGCCTCGGAAAATCAGTAAAATCTTTTTTTTTTTCATATTCATTTGTCAAATATTTTAAATGTTTAAAGGGGCAAAAAAAAAAACCAAATATCTGAAAATTCGTCGATATATAGCCTATATATTTTTGCGCAGCACGTAGTCCTACAGTTCAAATGAACATTTTGGTGTTCAACTTTGCGTTTTACAAAATACAACAATCGTTCATTTTTCGTTTTGCAATTAGGCCTACGGATTAAATAAGGGGAAACGAATGAACACAAAAGTACACTGACCGTTTGGACATATACGAGGCAGAGTTCTTTTTTAAAATTCATAAATGATACATGGAATAGCCTACTAGACAAAACCTCAAAGAAATGCCACAATCAAGACCGCGGAGCAGAAATAAGGGAGAAACACACACAAACTCTGTGACTTTCCCTGCCATTAATGGAATATTGAGCTGTGTTTATTGCAGCACTAAGAGGACTACAGACACTCGATTTGTATACTTTCTTTTTCAGAGTACTTGCATTTTAATTATGTATTGGTATATATATATATATATATATATATATATATATATATATATAGACAGTTTAAACAAATTTGGGAAAAAGGTTTTTTAGAAAATTTCTACCTACCCCACCTTTAAGCGAATTTGTCATAGCACTGTTTTGTTTGTCGTGTTTTTCATTAAGAACGTAGGCTAATTAACTCCTCATTAAAGCAATCCGCACCGAATTGGCGCTAGTTTCATAGTGAAACTAAGATGCGAAAGTGAAACTAGAATTTATTCTGATAGATAATTGTTGGTATTGAAAGCAAACAAAGTGTTTCTACATAGATTTAAAGGGCTTGCAAAGAAAAAGAAAGAAGAGAAAAACAATGTTTGCATGGATACCCTGTTTATGGTGACATGGCTATTTACTGTTATGGAGAGCTTAAATCTCTCTATGGTACAGTGAATGACTGCTGTTATTGTGGCACAGTGAGCACAGAGCGCCATGGCACTGTTCCCTCACTGTGGTGCCATGATGTCAGTGGCACTCAGTGCTTTGAAATGTGCACAAGCACGCAATGTCTGTGTGTTGTCATTTTCTCTAAAAGTTGTGCTCTGTCATTATTTGGAATCAACAGTGTTCGCCTACTACAGTAATGAGATGATTAGTGATAGTTGGGTAAAGCAGTTTCCACCCACAACGCCCCTAACACAGCCCTTTCCCTGAACTCTAATTACATAATGTTTGTCTTTCGGCTGAAAAAGTCAGTCATCTTCTGTCAGTCCCCACAACAAGTTACCAAGGACTGCAGAGGAAATGGTCCTCTGTGTTTGTCTGTGTGTGGACAACAGTGTTCTTTGTGTGCAGGAGGGTAGAATGGGCTGATGTGTCTGACGCTGAACTGCCTGTTGCTCGCTGTAGGTGGAGGTTTGGTGGCCATGTGAATCAGAATGATTCAGGTCAAGGCGCCTGGTGGCATTCCTAAGCTTCCCACTGACTGGTGACTCGGCACAGACTCCGCCCATCGACGACTGTCAAGTCAAGTCAAGTCAAGTCATCCTCATTTATATAGCGCTTTTAACAATATAGATTGTTTCAAAGCAGCTTTAGAGGATGATTGGAAATTAAAGTAACAGAGATTGTTTTGACTTTACAGCAGCAGAATAAAGTTATTGTCCAGCTAAAATTAGTTTTCAGCTAAAGTTAGCTAACACAAGAAAACCCTCCTGCCTGCTCATCTGCACAGTGCCTGGTGGCTCAAGAACACAAACCTTAAGACGGGTTCCAAGGTGCAAGTGTTGAAAATTTTTGAAAAACGTTGTAATCCTCGTGTAAACTTAAACCGCAAACCTGTGAAAAAGCTGACAGTGTGCATATGCATATAATGTGTTCAATCTATAGTTATGCAGGTTCGAATATATGTGCGGCGGCGTGTAATCTTTCTTTAACCCCCTGAGCCCGACGGCATCGTCGACGATGCCACACGTCACTTCCGATAAATGTTTACATAACTCGATGACAGATTTATCGATTTTCTTACCGTTTTTTTCAGCAGAAAGCTAACGAGCTAGCCATGACGGGGGTGTCTTTCTAGCCTTTACAGAAGGTTTTCTATCCAGCCTGGAAATTGTGCTTCCTTTCAGAGGTTTTCAGCAATAAATCCAAACGCTTTATGTCAAACTTTGATAATCTTGAAGTCCATAATTCATAAATATTCTGTCATTTTTGCCGCTAGCTCGACGCTAGCGGCCATTCTGGATTTCACGTGATGGTTTTTGACCAATTACAGGCTGATCCGTCGTAAACATTGGTCTGCGTCATTACGCATGAACCAAGCGCTGATATAGTGTAGTAGAGATAGAGACTCACGGAGACGCGCGATTCACAGAGAAACACAGAGAAATGGACGTAAATAAAGCACTTGTCTATTTTGGTGCATTGCAGGATGATGGATTTTCAGGAGAACAGAGCTTTTTGACAGATGAGGAACTAGATTACCAGGATAGACCCAGCTGAAGTGCCATTTATTTATTTACTGTAAAAAAGTATTATAGTAGTATAAATGTATTATAAAAGAATAAAAAGAACATAATAAATAAAAGAATAAATAAAATAGAAATGCAAAACCTGTGATGTGGCCCTCTGTGTGATTGCTGATAGGAACTGTTTTGAGGCTTGGCACCAGTGAATTTCATGAGGCCCCAAACGCCTGGACTTCTTTTGGCAAAATGTCAATAGTTTTGGTTCTGTACAAGTTATAATGTTTATTCCTGTGCTCCAGGACTCCAAAGGCATGAACAAACTATTTTCCAGAGGAAATTTGCTTAGCTTTAATTTATTTGTGTGTGATTTCAATAAATATTTGAGTGATTCCATTTCCGATTTATTTTTTCATTTGTCTTTATGGTCCCATAACTTATTTTACATTCAGGTGACATCAATGTAACACAAATATGCTGAAAGTTCAATTTGTCCTGAAAAAAAAAGAGGTGTGTCAATTGTCTGTGCACCAAAGGGTTGATGTTTTACAAGCTTTTTTAGTAAATGACACCAGACGGAAAATTTATTGTAAAAATACCCTTAGGTCTCAGGGGGTTAAAGATTGACCTCACCGAATTACTTGTCACTATTAAGGGCGTCATGATTTCAATTTTAAATCGAAATCAATCGAAATATACAATCTCGAACTTCAAATTCAAATCGTCGATGCTGCCACGCCCCCATGTCACGTCTGTTCGGCTTGCCAAGCGGGAAAAACACGCATGTTAAAGTGCTGCGTGTCTATGGTCAACCTTCTCTAACTTAGCTACAGCCATTCAAAAGATAGCATGGCAACTGCAGATGCAGGAGACCCATCAGAACTTGAACCCCCTTGTCTTTTTTTGAAGTCGCAGGTGTGAATTTTTTTTCAAAAAAGCCACAGTTTTGCAGACATCCCAAGTCTCGCAAAGTCTCCCACATATTGATAGCAGCTCCCTGATGCACGCAAATTAGTTAAAATTTCCCAGAATCTAGAGTGAGCTGTGAGACTGCGCGCACGGCAGAGAGGGAGAGAGCAAGAGACCTTACTTGTGTGCCTCATGAAGCGCATGAAAGACCGAGAGCATCCTGATTGGCCGATTGATAAATCGAGAATCGAACCGAACCGTGACCTTAGAATCGAAAATGTAATCGAATCGAGGATTTGGAGAATCGTGACACCCCTGGTCACTATCCCTCCTAACCAGGCCACCGCCCGTCTGCTGCGTCATGTCTGACTTCATTGAAACACATGACAGCCTACACAGTGATGTCATGAAGTAGCTCCCTTTAAAGGCACACTATGTAATTATTCGCCTCTAGAGGTTGTTTATTCAAAACAAAGGCGTAGCTTGATGACTCCTCCACAGCCAGTGGAGAATACAACGGGACTTTGGGCAGAAATCATATCCATGGATGACCAGTAATTTATTAAAGGGGTTATATAATGGTACATACACTTTTTCAAGTTGATTGTACTAAAATGTGTGTTGGCAGTGCCCGTACACAACCATCATATAATGATAAAAATCGATCCAGTTTTTTTTTTTTATCTCCTTATACGTTTTCCCCGTCTCAAATCGAGCCGTCTGACCATGTGACGTTCTTCATAATAATGAATGTAATAATGAATACAGCATCCTTTTGATGCTCCTAAATCCAAACCTCTGAAGATGCATTGGCTGAGTTTTGTTTATGAAGGTAATATTCCGATCAACATCAATGCTTTCATGTTTGCTCGAATCATTTCTCACCAGACTGCTTTATAAACGAGGGTATAAAGCTGGTTTTGCTAAGAAGCTACTCCTGAAAAAATAATTGGTACCAAATATTTGTGTTTCTGCTGCACCTACAGAAGTTTTATTAAACTTTTATATTAATGTTTGCAAATCGTTTGCACACTTCACAATGAAAGCTGCTAAGGTTTACACTGAGGGTACATTACGGCATGTTTTCTGTGTACAACATTCTCAAAGGGAGATGTTTTTAATGAAATCGAATTTCTGTCCCTCCATTGACGGCTAGCTTACCAGTTTGATGCTTCAAAAAGTTTGTAAAAATAATTCATATGAATTGAGCGGTTTAGTCCAACTTTTCGGAAGAGATATGATTGCTTTATATGATGATCATGATTATATGATTTTATATGATGATGCTTATATGATTTAATTTAAGACTTTTCACATATAAACATTTACATTTAATCATTTAGCAGATACTTTTATCCAAAGCAAAACTAGGTATAGAATAGTAAGTGTTAAACATTATATACCTTGTGGCTATATATATTTGGGGGATATATTTATTTAGCTAATGTTAACAACTCCTCCTTATTTATTGGCAAGTGATAAGCTTAGCAAATATAGCTTTTCTGTGAAATAAGTGAAATAGAATAATCAAATGTAAAACAAAATTGCATATTCTTCACTGTATAAATTGAATCTACATTAATCCTACTAAATATACTAAAGAGCAGTTAGTGATTTTCTCTTTTGTGGTTTGGCTAACATTAAGGACACAGACAGTAGCATGAATTTTAGGCTGGTGTCACTTTTAGACCAAATGCAGAAATCCAATTTACTGAAACACATGCTATATATTTCCCAACCGCTTATGTTCACTGAAGTTAAAACCGAATGTTTATGCGAAATACTCACCAAGCTATGCAGTTTGACATATTGTGTAAAGAGATGCTTCCAGAGGTCATAGATCCTCTTCTCAATACCATTAATTCATCTTTGTCACTAGGATACGTTGCAAAAACTTTTAAGCTGGCTATGGTTAAACCCCTTGTTAAAAAATGCAACTTGATTGTACAGAGTTAGTCGGTTACAGGTCGATCTCGAATCTGCTGAATCTCGAATTTTCTGTCAAAGATACTAGAAAAGGCAGTATCCTCACAACGGTGTCTTTTTTTTTTTTTTTTTTTTTTTTTTTTTTTAGAAAGAAATGGTTTCTGCAAGGATTTTCAGTCAGGATTTACACCAGGGGTCTCAAACTCATATTAACTGGGGGCTGCTGGAGATAGAGTCTGGGTCAGGCCGGGCCGCATCAAGTATTCCAAAAAAAAAAAAATTATTTAAGTAGGCTATTCCAAAAATGGAGCACAGCTGATCCAATCTTCTCAATCTTTATTATTAACGTTTCTTCTGAACTGTTCCTCTGAATTTGAACGTTCCTTTCTGTACATGATTGGTTCTTCATGACCGGTCCTTCTGACAGTTGAATTTAATTTTACAAACTTTCTTTGTCTTTTTCTTTTTATTTTCTTTATACAACACTATTATATTGAATGTTTTTTTTTTCTTTTTTCGGAAGGCACTTTTCCTTTTTATTATACTTAGAAAAACAATTATTGCTTTTGAAATACAAATAATTCTTTCTACACATGTATAGTGTCTTCTACACATAGTGTCTACACATATATAGTGTCAAATTACTGACTTTGCAAATATCAAAGCAAACCTTCTTATCAACCGGTTGGATTAAAGTTCAGTTCACAAATTTTAAAATGAACTAGTTCAGTTCATATTTCATACTTCAAAAAATGAACTAGTTCATAGTTCTTTTTTTTTTCCATATGTTGCTGCGAGCTTCTTTTTTATTATTAAGCTATTATTATTGCCACAGCCCATATACAACCACAGATAACAATTATTTTGTCGACGGCAGAGTTTGCACAGACGTAAGCTTTTCCCATCCTCACCGACCTCATAAAACCCTTTTAAATGATCTTACGACGCCTCCTCGCTCCTCGGTTCACAGCCACTAGAATGAACGAGTTCACTGTAACGTTCATCAGGCAGTAATACAGTAGGCTACGTTCAGTTCACGTTCGCCCAAAATATGAACAAGTTCATGAACTATCGTTCAATGAACGCGTTCAGACAACACATATTACAAGCTCAAAATGATTATTCTCACATTGTTTTAGAGCAGGGATATCCAACACGTCGCTCGCGAGCTAACAGTAGCTGTGGCCTTATTCGGTGGTAGAAGCTTGCCTTGGGGCTGTTCACATATCGCGCTCACATATTTTGCACGCTCAAGTTTGTTTTAAATGTATGCGCGCATCAAACGCGCTCATAATTGAAGCGACGCGCTATTTTTTTCCAGGCGCAGTATATGTTTGTACTTCGTGGTTGTAAATGACAACTATTGCATCAAACCCACCGTAAGCTATCTGGTAGCCCATAAGGGAAAAAAAAAATGCGGCAAACGCAACGGCGGGCTGCACTCACATTTAACTTTAATGTCAAGTGGGGGGCCACAAAATTTGAGACCTCTGATTTAGACCGTTCAATAGTACTGATACTGCTCTCATCAGAGTCACAAATGTTTTGCTCTTATCATCTGATTGTGGTTGTAACTCGCTATTGGTGTTCTGATCTTAGTGCTGCATTTGATACTACTGACCACAACATTCTTTTAAATAGACTCGGAAATTATTTTGGCATTGGTGGAATTGCATTAGCATGGTTTAAAGCAAACCTATCTGACCGTTATCAGTTTGTAGCAGTAAATGAAGAGATGTCTTATCGGTCACAAGTTCTGTAAGGAGTACCACAAGGCTCAGTACTAGGACTGTTTCTGTTCACTCTGTGCATGCAACCTTGGGAGATATCATTAGGAAGCATGGGATTCACTGTTATGTCGATGATGCCCCCTCTATATCTCTTCGCTCCCTGACAAAACTTGCCAATTCAGGAATGCATAGCTGATATAAAAACAGGATGACTAATAATTTCCTGTTACTTTATTCTGAAAAAAGAGATTCTAATTATTGGACAAAATACTTCCTCACGTAATAACCTAGAATACTGTCAAACACTTGATGGCTGCTCTGTCAAGTCATTGTCGTCCTGGGTGGGCTCTTTGATACCAATTTGAAAGTCATGTGAATAATATCTGTAAAGCTGCATTTTTTTCATCATAAATATACAGTAGATCTAAATTATGTCTCATGCTCTTGTCATATTCTTGACAAATGTGGAACAATTAGTTCATGCGTTCATCAAGACATCAAGGCTAGATTATTGTAATACTATTATGGGTGGTTGCCCTGCACGCTTAATAAACAAACTACAGCTAGTCCAAAACGCAGCAGCTTGAGTTCTTACCAGAACCAGGAATTATGACCATATTAGCCCCGTTCTGTCAACACTGAATTTGCTCCCTATTAAACATTGTATACATTTATTGAAGAATATTGCTGATTACTTACAAAGCACTAAATGGTTTAGCTACCCAGTACTTGAGTGAGCTCTTAACGCATTATAGTCCTCCATTTGATTGCGATCTCAAAATTCGACCAGTTGATATTACCCTAGAATATCAAAATCTTCTACTGTTCCTATTTACATAAAAATATTGGATCAAGTCTTCCTAAATTTGTCCTTTCCTATTATTGCTGTAAAGCTGCTTTGGAACAATCCTTTGTTAAAAGCACTATATAAATGAAGATGACTTGACTTGTGTGACTTGAATGTAGGTTCAATTTTTTTTAAAACAACTAGTGTTTCCATTGTCAACAACAGCAGTATTCAGTGTCGCACATCATTTTTGAAATCGTATGTGTTTTTATTTTTTAGCCATGTGTGTTTGCATCACAAAAAGTAAAATAATGGATGCTGAGTGGTGTAGGGTAATGGTGTAAATTCTTTGTTGAAAGACCCTGCTTGGGGTCTGTGTCGGATAACTAGTGACGTTGAGAATGGTGTACAATGCCCAAGGAGAGATCTCACTCTCAGTTGCTGCAGGTGTGTGTAACCGAATCTAGTTCTCACAAATACATTTTCAGTGATTAGTCTCACCAGCAAATTCCCAAATTTTCATCAAAAATAATTATTTTTCTATAAATGACCTACTTAAACCTGCATGTATGGCTTCTGTCAGGTCCTAATCCGAGACCAGATGCCTTCTGAAAACAGTCCAAGAGTCTGTCTTTAAAAGAGTTAAAATAATATCAGCAATTATTCCTGAATTTACTTTGTTTAAAAACACATTTGGATGATTTTCTCTGTTTTTGTCGCATACCCAATTGCAAAATTGCACGAGATAACAGCTCTATGTTTTTTTTTTTTTTTATGGTGGCAAAATTTGGCAAAACCTTACAGTCTGATTTGGCCTGATAATATACTGTTTTTCACAGGTGCTTTTGCTTGTTGTCCCTAATAACATATTTCTAGGCTATGGTAAACACAGCTGAATGGTGTCTCTGTGGGATAATTACAGCACATTCAAATGAACATTAAATGCTGTGAGCCATTTAATGCTGTGCTCATTCCCAGCAGGCCTCAGCTGTATGTGGGTGTGTAAGTGTATTCATACAGATTGGCGTCAGAGTACAATCAGCAGTGTGCAGGAGTGATACTATCAGCTCAGGCTTTTTCATAAGAGTTGAAAGGGAGTACATTATACATATTTGAAATGTGTGCAGCAGTTGAGGCTGGTGACTATGGCGGGGTTGAAAATATTGATTTCTCGATTTCAGTGACATTCTTTTGACTAATTAGATTATGGAATAGAATAGTTCCTGGCACGACAGAGCGTTAGAGTTACAATTGGCATCAAGTTACAAACACAATTTAAAATATTAATATTACACTTTTACTGAACTCACTTTAAACCACCGTTGAATGTTTGTTCATATTCGATCGCGATCTAATGTGGATTTTAGTCATTTTAATGATGTTGAAATATGTTATATCATAATTGCACGATTCGCTTGTATAACAGTACACAACATTAATCTTTTACATTATAAACCTTTTATTTTTAATATTTGGCTAGTTTGTGTGCTGCTGCGCATCCCTGTGTGTGTGTAACAAATACTATTTATGAGGGTAGCCATGGTAATGAGGTGCTTTATGTGATGCGTTTACAATCTACAAATGTATGATTCTATGGAAAACCAATGGTTAATTTCATTTAATTAATTTTAATTTCATTTTTACAGATGTTACTGTTTTGAATGAAAATAAATTTACATCTACATCCCAGCTCAAGCTATACTGTCCAATGTGTATTTTCAAGAGACAAACTTGTATTATTATTATATTATTAATTCTCCTTTCAGTGCCACTGCTATCAAATGTTAGTCTGGAGTCCTGTATTAATCCATTTTTTTTTTTCAGTTGCAGTGGATCCACATGGATGGAGATGTGCACGATGGTGTGATGGACTTAGCAGCCTGTGAGGTCAGCCACGACACAGACAGCCTGCCTGTGCGCTGTGTGTGAACACAGCAAACACACACACACACACACTGCCCATAAAGCTAAAGCAACCAACAGTCTTCCTACATAGCGGACCGCTGGGTAGGTGCACTCTGGATTGTGCTCGTGTCATAAAGGTGTGTTACCTGAAAATAAGGTTTTTTTTTTCTCGAGGGGGAATTTTCTGTTGTAGCAATTTTGTTTTTTGAATAATGAGAGACCTGACATTTGCAGCAGGCACTGTTGTGTGTCTATGTATGTGTGTGTTTGCATATGCATATCACTGCACTGTGTACATGCCACACAGCTCTCTACCCTTGTCCCATCCATCATTAGCTGTGCGGAGGGTCAAATGGACAACGAAGGTGAGGGCTCTGTATCTTATTACTCCGTGCACTGAAGTGCCTGGAACTCAGTCATTTGACTCTCTGCTCGCCCATGTTATCCAGAATCAAACACCCTCCGTGTGGTCCGTAGCCTTGACCTGCCTCCTCATGTAGCCCCCCTGTAGTTGCCTCGAGATGTGTATCTTTTCCCTGATTTGGATGCACTACACTCCTCTGTGCAAACATACCCACGGGTGTGCTTGTCATGTTATTCCAGGCCATAATGGTGACTCTGGGTCATACAAAAAAAAAAAAAAAGACTGTAGTCATCTGTTTCCTTTATAAATCGAAGGCAAACATGTCAGCCTCATATATCTGACTATTTAGAGATATTTTTTCTCAAAACACTCCACAAAAACGGCACTGTGCTGTTTTAGGCTGAGATAAGCCCAAAGCGCATGTGTGTGTGACTGTCTGAGTGCCCGGCATATCGTCATGGTGCAAAAGATTTGCAGTCAGTGAAAAACATCAATCTGTGCTCTCAGCACAGTTTGCTGAGAGGAAATGATCTGAGTGTAATTACCTTCTGCTTTATCTACTCTGCATGACTCCCTTCTCAGTCAAACCGCACTATAATTAGAACAGGGTTTTAAAGAGTTCATTACCGACACTTTTAGATTTTTATCTGGAGGTGGAGCAGTTCTGACATACACCTGCTGAAATGCCTTTGTGCGTGGGTGAGAGCGTTTGTGACCATATTGCATGTCGCACAGTTCATGTCTCCTGAATTATTATTTTTTTTTTTCAAAGTCAAAAGGATTTTGATTCTGATATACAGTGTTGGTGTACAGTGATATAAAGTGTAAGCAAGGTGATAAACTCAATCTGTGACGTTCACACCAGCTCTGCCTCTCGATAAGAATGTCCCTGAGCATTTTTTTTAGAACAGAAGGGAGGCTTGCAGAGGTTGGGGGGTGGTTTAGCTCTCATCAGGGGAAGTGTGTCTATTTTTACCTCATAGGAAGTGTATGTCTGTGTGTGCTGAAATAGCCACGAGCGTGCTTCTTGTGGAGTGGTGTTGCGAATGCCTGAAGAGCCAAGACTGACATCTCAGGGGCTCAACTCTGGGGCTCTGCGTGGAGGAACGAGGAAGGAGTTCAGAGCATGATGTTATTTTAACCCTTCTATCTGTCACTTCCTGTGGTCGCCCATGCTCACCCCCACCCCATTTCGTTTAAATGCATCAGCATTGCCTTACAGTGCCCCCACCTCAAGGACATATGTCAGTGGTGACAGGGCTTCCTGGAGTGCTCCTAATGTGGTCCTTGGCAGACTGAGATTTGGGATGAAGACCGATGACACTCAGAATGATAAGATAATTCGCTGTGTGTCATATAACAGAGCAGGATATGATGCAATAGTCCAGGTCTCTAACAGAGAACACCTCTGTTTTCAGAAGAGTACGCCCACACTTACATGCACAGTCACTTTGTATATAGTTTGGCATGCCAATGATTGCCACCCACGCGGTCAAAAATCCATTCATAAAAGTGGCGCTCATGCTTGCTTATGCACCACAGACAAAATCACTGTTTAATATGTTGAAGTACTCAAAAAGTAACAGGAAAAACACCTCACTTTTTTCTTGAGTCTTTTTCAACATAATATGCCAATTTTATCCTTTACATTGCGTCTCCTTTTATGTCTCTCTAACCCTCACTTCCTGTCAGCTGACTGTCTGGTCACCTGGCTTGGTGTGTCTCTAAGGACCTGGTTTAACTCAGTCGAGCTCATGAGCTTATCCATGTGTGTTTAACACTCATAGTTACATTTGTGATAACAAAGCAGCGCTGTGAGCTAACATGTATGGCAACAACCGTATTTTGCTTGAAATTAGATTTTTGTCAACCAAACCCCTTAGATGTAAAATGAGGGCATAGTCCACTTTAGAAGTAACTTTGCAACTACATGCCAACTAACTCTCATTAGACTATTATTAGACTGTAGTAAACTCTCAGTAGACTTTTAGGTTATGGTTCGGGTTAGTAAAATAAGATGACTTAGCTGTAGCTGCTAAGTTACTTAGAATATCATTTGGGGGACCAACAAAATAAGTTGTTAGCAAATATTAAGCAGAGAGTCTTCTAATACTCTAATGGCAGTAAGTTGACATGCAGCTGCAAAGTTACTTATAGTTAGTTGAATGTCTAAAGTTGACTATCGAAATTAGTGTTACCAAAATAACTCATTTGAAATAAGGAAAAACACAGAAACACTGAAGTCATAACAGGGTGTCTTGATTTGGGGTCAAGAAAACCTCCAAAAGCGCAACTACATGGGATAAAAACCTGCAAATAAAGACCAACATTACACTGCAAAAATGCCTTTCTTACTTAGTATTTATTTATTTATTTATTTATTGTCTTCCAGTCCAACTATATAAAATACTTAAATCAAGATGCATTTTCTAGATGGGTAAAATGACGATATTATGTCTTGTTTTCTGGGTTAATTAATAAAAATTAAGTGAGTTGTTGCTTAAAAAAAGCATAATGATCTGCCAATGGGGTGAAACAAAATAATCTTAATTCAAACAGAAACCAGATTATTTTTCTTACCCCAATGGCAGGTAATTTAGCTTTTAGTAGACCATTGAAGTGTTTTTCCTGATAGGGTTGGGTATTTTAGGCATGTTTACCTCAATAACTGTTAAGCAACTGTAATTCATTTATGTAAGTGTTATTGCCATTATGCCAGAGCTGCCTTGGGCTATGTTTACACGGAAACGATTCTGAAGAGAAACGCAAAAGTGGTGTTGCGTCATCACTTTTTATTCTGTTTAGACAAGCGTTTTGTGTGGGTGATCTGCGTGCAAATGGTGACGCAAAAGTGTGTGAAATTCAATGTAGTATGCACTTCAGGCGGCTAGGACAACCTTCACTGTCAAGCAGACCTATGCGTTTTTAAGGGAACGTTTCGGTGGAGCGTTTTTAAGATTTCCACTCTGGAGGGTGGTTTCACTTTTTTGCGTTTTTGAGCCTCAAAAACGCCGTCGCCGTGTAAACGAAAGGCACATTCGATAAAATGTTTTTACGTTTTCATCTGCGAGCGTTCTCGTGTAAACAGGGCCTTGGTCACTGTCTGCCATTGTCTGTGATGCTTAATAAAAACAACCGTTTTAGTCAAAACAAATGTTTTTTTTGTGAATTTAGTCTATTAATCAAATGAAGACATAAAACATTGATTTAAGTTTTATTGATTTAATTACAACATAGAAGAAAAAGTGTGATTATTCCTACACTCCAAATAGAGCTGGGCGATATGGCGATATATATCGTTACCGCGATAGAAAACGTCAGTCGTAACAGATTTGTTTATTCCGTGTATACCGCAAAATGCAAATAAGGGGGCGTGGTTAACTCCAGTGCAGCGCGCGTGAGACTGGTGCTGAGATTTGTCAAAGAAACATGGAGAAAGCAGATCAAGAGTATCCACAAAGGAATTACATTTTCTAAAGGATTGTTGTTAACGTGATCTGTTCGGGGGGAAAGGCAGCCGTCAACTTGAGCAGAGCAGCAGCACCCAGGCTACAGTTTAGAGGAGTGCACGTTCGCAACGGGGAAAGCATGAAGTTACTTGATAACAACATTTCAATATCATTACGAGAAATAACCTTAAATAATGTATAGTTATCCGCATCTTTCCTTCTCTTATGTATAGTTACTTTTTAAACATGAAAATCGCATTCAGCATGAATGAACATCCTGCTTGTTAAAACGAATGTAGGCCTATAATCCTGTTTCTGAGGCAAAATTACTAAATATGCAGCGCGAGTTATATATTTTTTAACTCCAAACAATTGCCAACTGAACCAGTTGATAAAATCTTCCTTTGATTCGATCCGTGATTACAACTTCATTCTCAAATTAATCGATCGCATTTTGTGGATGTAAAAGTGCACATGCACTGAGAGGGAGCGCGCAGTGTTCGACGCACTGTTATAAGGTGTGTATAATTTAAACTACTTAGTCAACACTAACAGTAGCTGCAGTTTGGTTTTCATATTGCTGCTCTCCTTCTTGTCACTTCTGAACTGACGGGTTGCCAGATATAACAAAAAGAGCAACACAAGCCCGTTAAAACAACAGTGTGTGCAGTGTCCGGTTGTGCAGGAATACCCTTCTCCGTTAAAAACGCAGTATAATAAGCACATGTGGTAAAAAAAAAATTATAATTATATTTATATTATAATTATATTATAAACTGATTGATGAAGTAAAGCAATGCATGAGATTGAAAAATTATTTAAAGTTGAAATGCACCTATGAGTTGTATTTAATATCAATCTGTTGTGGGAAGTTCATCTAAAAGTTTTTGAGTGTTTTTTGTTTACTATATTTTGATATAAAAATAGTTTACCAAATAAATAATTTACCAAATAAAATAAAAATAAAACAAGGTGACATACTTTTAATTTCTAAAGTATTTGGGTTTATTTATTATACAAAGCCCTTTTTGTCTTTTTTTTTTTTTGAGGATAACTATATAAATAACTATATCGTGAAATATATCGTTACCGTGAAATTAAATTAGTCATATTGTGAAACACAATTTTGGTCATATCGCCCACCCCTAACTCCAAATTAATTTTTGATATTTTATTAGTATTATTATTAAATTGAGATATCTGAATTCTACTTAACAACAGTAATATATTATCCAGTTAAACCAAACTTATTTTGACGGCTTGTGGTGAAGGAGTTTCCGTGTGTTATAATATAATGATAATTTTTTTCTGAAATGAAGCTATAAAATGCTAATGAACTTCAATGACTCTCAGCGCAGTTCTGGAAATGCATTCATGTTCTCATATAGTGAGACTGCAGAGGCTGAAAAACACTGTGAGTGCCGCACGTACGTGTGTGTGGTAAATGAAACCGCAAACATGTAGTATTTGTATTTAAATAGTCGTACTCTCGATCCTAGATGCATTCTCTGGTACTGAAATTTGGCACCAATTTGATATAATGTGAAACAGTACTCCGTAGTTGCAGTACCGAGTTTGGTAACCGACCGTAGTTCCTGAGATCCCCTTCGTTATGAGGGTTGACAGTAGGATCTGGTGGTTAACTGTGTCAAAAGCGGCAGAGAGAGTACTGAGGATTTGGAAGCTGCTATTGCCAGCCTCAGAGCTTCAGTAACCAAGAGCAGGGCAGTCTCAATTGAGTGTCTGCTTTTGAAACCAGACTCGTTGTCGTCCAGGAGGTTGTTCTGTGGGAGAAAGGTAGAGACTTGGTTGAACATGATTCGTTTAAGTGTCTTAGCAATGAATGGAAGAAGGGACACCGGCTGTCGTTTTCTAAAAGTGCTTGATTTAGAGTAGGTTTCTTTAGCAGTGGGGTTGTCCGAGTCTGCTTAAATGCTGTGGTAAAGATACCAGTGTGAAGAGTGGTGTTGACGATGTGGGTGAGTTCAGGTATAACTAAAGAAGGAATGGTGTGAACTTGTGAAGGAGATGAGTGGGGAAACGATGAAGCAGACGGGTAGTAGGAAAAGGTGAGTTTGGAGACTTCTGTCTTCGAAAACGGAGAGAAGGAGGGGAGAATGTGTGTTTGCTGTTAAGATGTGTGTCAGTTTGTGGTGTGGAAAATTGGCCGCTGATGATTGTCGTTTTATTTTATGAAGAATGTGGCAAAGTCATCAGCTGTTAGGGTTGATGTAGAGAGGAAAAGGTTTTATAAAGTGTGTGAGTCAGAAGAATTGTTAATTTAAGTAGAGATATTTGCAGAGAAGAAAGGAAGGAGGGAGTCATACAAAGAAGTTGAGACCTGAATGACTAGATGTGATGAAGTCTGCTTCATGTACAGCAGAGTAAACCAGACAAATAGGAAAAGAAAGCAAAAACAAATAGGCATTTAAAATCGTTTGAATATGTAAATTGGCAAGACAAAACACATCCAAATGTTGAACTTTCACTCTATGATCGTTAAACTTTGCAATTAATCCGTGAATCATGCCAAACCGTGGAGCCTGGTCCGTACGAATCAACTGTGATGCGTTTCACCCCTATTAATTAATGAACACTTATCATGATTGCTCTCTTACCAGAGATGGAGAAAAATCCTACTCCATTAAGTAAACGTGTCTCTGTCCCCAAAAATGTTGGTACTCGAAAGCGTGCCCATCCACGTTTTCTGGTGCGCATATACATCTACAACTATATGAGGAGCTATTTTTAGAAGGACAGTGATCAGCGGTTCCTGGTTGACACCCAACTTTAGGACAGGCTTAGCTGTGATCCAGTGTATTTCACAGGTGTGAGTGCTGTGTGCAAGTATATGTGCATTTATTTCCTGTTTTAAACACAGCACATATACATTTTGTTATTTAACCCTTGTGCTGCATTAGATTTTTAACACCGTTGAGTGCATTAAGGACCAAAAATGGCCACATATTAAACACTGCCTAAAATATTATATATTATTATTATTTTCCACTTTTACCAAGTTAAATCTTTTAACCAGCATCAGTCCTCATCATAACTACCAAAAATGTATTCAATTTCAGGATTTTAACTCTTTAATTACCAGTTTTGTTTGCGAAACCATCGATTTGTATAAGAGGAAAAAACACAAAAATTCAATTATTTTCAATAAACTAAATGCAAAGAGAAAACTTTAGATTTGGATTATCACAGTCCCACTTTGCAAAAAATCCCACTTAGCGCGTTAGAGACCAAAAATGGCCACCTATTAAACATAGCCTATTGCCTAAAATAAGGTGCATTTCCACCCATAGGGAATAAATATGTAGTGATGTCATCTGGTGGAATACACTATATAATGCAAATATAATGCTTTTGCTTCAAAATGAAAAGATGTTTGTGCAAAAATCATGTTTCATGTATTACTGACAGCCTCAGATTTAAACAACGTTTTAATGGGTTTCAATGGGCCATTTTTGGTCTTTATGGTGCTGAGTGTTACTATTTGATCTACACAGTGTGTGTTATACATATTTTGCAAAATGGGATCACATTTTTTACATGTATCCAAAAAGTCACAATTTTGCCAAATTTCATACCATTTGCATTAAAACAGCCAAAATGGTCAAAGAAATTAAACTGCAAAAGACCAAAAATGTCCCTAATGCAGCATAAGGGTTAAACACAGCAGATATATTCATTTTGTTAAAGATCTTTTACACCTTAACATTTGTGAGAAGTTGCATGGAAAAAAAAAGTTGTCACCGTTTCTGATCTCTTTGTATAAAACTTGTCTTCTCCTTGGGGCTACCTTTTTTGCTCAATCAACACTGAATTTACTTCACCTGAAAAACAGCCGGAATGCATCATTTTCTTGTTATTCCTGTAAAGCTGCTTTATATAAAACATGTAGTTTTAAAGTGCTATATAAACAAAGGTGAAATACTTGGTTTAGACTTTGCTTTGCTGCCTCCTGTGGCATTTGCCTGAAGTACAGCAGTCATTATTATCCACTATCTGTAGTGCTAAAAATACTTGGTATACATATTTTGCTTTTTAAAGAGTCCCTCCCTCAAATGTGCAATATCACAGCTGAATTTGAGGGAAGGAGAGTGAGTCTGCTTATGTACTGTATGTACAGAACCACAGTCAATACCTAGTTAGTGTGTTGCCCTGTTGACATGAGGCATGCTTTGCAGTTTTTTCATTCCTGTCAGTCACTAATATTAGGGCTGTCAACCTTTCTCAGGTCAGAGGAAATGTGTGTTGGACTGGAGTGCAACTTAACATTTGCAATAGAATGAAGAAATTTTTAAAGGCCCTTTTTTCCTGCTGCTATTTAATATTATTTAAGCTCATAAATCTCATTTGCAGTAGGAACATCTATTAGTAACTCTGCACAATCACTTCTTGTTTGTCATTTATAGCACATTGCTTATGGTCTGTCAGTCTCACTGCGCTCAAGCGGGATGCAGCTGGATGCCATCACTCCAGGCTCAGTGGATTAGTTTGACGACCCCAGGCTACACCTGGGTCACCCTGTCCCCTCCACTCTTCACTCGAGATCAGTAAT
The DNA here is from genome assembly GCF_988280905.1 of Pimephales promelas. Classification (NCBI taxonomy): domain Eukaryota; kingdom Metazoa; phylum Chordata; class Actinopteri; order Cypriniformes; family Leuciscidae; genus Pimephales; species Pimephales promelas. The sequence continues at coordinate 12,650,827 of NC_142773.1, read as the reverse complement.
CCTCTCGCCTCGCATACCCTCTTAAACCACACCTGTTAAATACACACACACACACACACACACACACACACTCACACACACACTGCCTTGATGCCAGCTTGGCTCACATGGCTGCACAAGGCTTTCTAGAAAGATGCCACAAAAGCAGAGATTAGTCAGCCTGCACACACACTCACAATGTGTGTGTGTTTATCCTGGATTCCTATCCCACGCACCCCTGCCTGTGGATAAAGGTAACTGTAAAGCTTTCTGGGAAGTAGGGATAATGGGCCATGTTAGGGCTATGATTGGTTGAGATTTTTTCTTCTTCTCCTGGGTAACTTTTTCAAAAGTCATTCTTTATTTTAAGAATGGATTTTATACCTTTGTGACCTGTTTTATCTCCTGGTTGATTCTTTTTTTTTTTTTTGCATACTTTTATCACTTGGAGTGAGTTTATTAATATACTGTATTTATAGTACAGTGTATTTTTTTTATACATCTACTAGGTTTATACATCTGTTATGGTGAGTTCACACCGGACATGAATAGTGCGTCAGGCACGAATGATTTCAATGTTAAGCCACTGCAAAGATGCGTTACGCGCATAAAAAATTCCTGCGACGAGAACGAGGTGTAGAGCGTGGCGTGGAAGACGCGAATACGCCTCGCGTGAATGGCTCGTTAAGCGTGTTGCGCGCTAATGATTTAGTTAGTGCCATTTGTGCATTCACGCGTTTGACGCGAATTCGCATCTGCCGCCCGAGTTGCAAAATCTGAACTGTGGTGTCAATTCGCGCCGCGTTAACCAATCAGGAGCCTAGCTGCTTGCTCATGTGGTGAAGTATCTGGATGCTTCAATAAATTATTTTGTAATATGACTAAATTCCTGGTGGGATTATGCACAACAAAGTAAATATTTTATCACTTAACTTTATTTCTATATACGAGACATGTTCATTTTGTAAAGTTATTCATTCCATATCTAGATTATATGAAATAGTATTATGATGTAAAGACAACATGTGCATAATTTCGTGTCTGGACGTGAGAGAGAAAAATCAACACAGGACAGGTTAATAACTTTTGAAGGCTGGCTCTATTTATCATCAAAACAATAATAAATGACAGATTAGATGGATGAGGGCGAGGGTGATCCTCGCTCTGATGCGGGACAACAGGTCATCAAACTGGGCGCGTGACAGGCGGAAGTACCGCTGACAGCGGCCATCATCCAGCGCAGCTCCTGGAGCGAGCAAATGGTGAAACTCGCCAAGCGGTTCGCCTCCGAAGGGTCGGGTGGACACAAATATACAACGACGATGATCCCCACGGCGCTGTTCTGCTCTCCAGAGTAAATACAGAACAGTAACTCTCTTGATGAATGCTCGGTCGACATAAAAAAATGGCCACCAACGGATTTCAATTCTGACGCGCGTCACGTGCGTAAATTTCGCTTCAAACTTTTGTTTTTATGTATGTCAGTCTGCGCAAATTTGACGCACTATTCGCGTCCGGTGTGAACGCAGCATTAGGTTGCTATTTTTTTCCTGTTTTTGTTTCTGAATTTCTGTTTACATTTTCCTGATATCTGTTATTAAAATTAATAAGATTGTAACAAATTTGGCTAATCACATGAATGAATGAAATTATAACATTGAATTACAACTAGGGGTGTCGTGATAAACCAGTATTGACGGTAACTGTGATATTCATGAAATAACATGAAATATCAATGTGTTTGTTAAAGGTTTGACATCAATATATATTGGTATTGGTGATAACTAACTGTGGTATGAAAAAAAAAAAATGATATGACAGCCCTAATCACAACATTCCATGAATTCTCAATACAGAGCTTCACATTATAACCCAAAACAAAGTGCAAATCCTGCACTGCAGCCGGTTTAATGTGTCAGCAAATGAAAAAAAAAATACTAACCACTAATCTTAACCTTCGTAGACTCTTAACTATAATTTTAAAGGCCCTTTTTCCTGCTGCTATTTTTATATTATTTAAGCTCATAAATGTCATTTGCAGTAGGAAAATCTATTAGTAACCCTGCACAGATCACTTCTTGTTTGTCTGTCATTTAGTGTAGGATATCCAAATCAGATCAATCCATGATTTTTCAGAAGCCTGGACTTTTCTTGACGTACTTTCTTTTATTTAACCTATTTAACACAAATATATTAATCCATCTTTCTGATTGGATTTCTGTCAGTGAATAATTTAGGTGATAGCTTATTATTCAGTCATGTTCCTACAGTAGTCATCTCTTATAAGAAAGCAGTTTTCGAAGGTCTTATCGAGATGTTCTGAAACTAAGGCTGAATCCCAATTCTCTGTCTTACCCCTTCCCCTTCGTCTTACCCCTAGCCCTTGTCCCTCGAAACGGAGTGGTAAGTGCTAGTGCAAACATACCCCTATGAAATGAGACACTACTCGGTTACGTCATCTTGCATCATCCTTAACTGGGGTCTGTGTCTCCCGGGGCGACAAGTGTTGATCACAAACTTCTTGAAACTTTCAAGATCCCGTCAAAACGTCCGGGATTGGGCTTTTGCTTTCTGCCTTCACTATTCATTATGTTTACATGCACAAGGTGTTGTTTAAATCGGACTGAATTCATTTAAATCGGTGAATCTGAATGTATTGTTGATCTAATATTCCCGTGTTTTCGTCTCAGTCGGGATCCGTTTGAAGACATTTTGGGTGATCTTGAAATGTGGGACTGATTGTGCAAATCAGCAATGTAACGTTAGCATAGCCTAGCGTAGCAAAGTAGCGATTTTTAAAAACTTTAAAAACGTTTCAATAAACAACATAATTGTTAAGAGTACAAATAACTGTGTAGAGTACAAAACAAGACGGTCATATTTTTTTATCAATCATTTAAGCGAAAAAACTTGTGCATTTCTTACCCCTTGGTTTCAAGTAAGCTCGCGAAAATTCTTGGTCTTAAGGGGTATATACCCCTTCACCTTACCCCTACCCCTAGATCAAAATGAGAATTGGGATAGCCCTTCCTTTCACGTGAACGCGCAAAATTAAGGGGAAGGGGTAAGACATTGAAATGGGATTCAGCCTAAGTATTGTTGGTTTTGTTTATGAAATAAACAAATTTGTTTGTGTCAAATTAGTTTTTTGTATTGTTTTGGCCAAGAACTTTCACTTCTGTTCATCACCACTAGTGACTGTTGACTTATCCTGAACAACTATTTAAGTACAGTAATTGTTGATCACCACTTTTTGTTTTATTTGCTTGGAAAAATAATACAAGCCTCAGTTAGTTAAAGGGTTGCACTATGGTTACATGTGCATAGAGTTAGTGGGAAGAATTGACAAAAGCATGTCTGAATGAGAGATGCAAAGCACAATTTTAGATGTCTTTGTGTCAGCCAACATACTGAACTGTACTGTTGACTTCGGAGCATCATCAGCAAATAATCTGGCCACTGGCTTCTTCTGTGGCATATGCAGAGGAGTGATCAATACAAAGCAATCCTCTCTAGTCTCCACTGGACACACATGCGTGCATATAGAAAATTAATCTCCACTGTAACTTGCAGCCAATGGAAATCAGATTTCATGTGAGTGTGCATGTATTGGTCTTCACATAGCTATAACTAGTATGCAGGTCAGACTATAGGCTCTAAATCCCTTTTCCATACCTGCGTGAGTGGTCATTTGGGATATCATATAGCTCTGTTTTAAAGCTTGATCTGAGAGAATGCTTAAAGCACCATGGTGATGGACTGTAACACACACCTACTTTCTCTCTTTCCCATCGCTCTCAACTTTCTTTCATCTTTTCCCTTTGTTTCAGCACCTACCATCTTGGTGTTTGGTGAGGAGTTCATGTGGTGTTAAACAAAGAGCTGTGTAACTAGGCTTTTTGTTAAATAATTGTGATTACGATCATGTCATTAAGGCTTGTTTCTTCTGTAAGGCCATGTCCTACTCTAAATCATTCCAGTTAAACTGCCTTTTGATTGAGAGTGAAACGAAGTACTGGACTTGTGTGGTGTTGAGTTTGTTTAGAATGAAGACCGTGTAGGGGTGAATGCTGGTCTGTGTGTCACGTTGAAGTGTGTGGTTATGGCCTGGCAGCAGGAGAATATCCCCTAACAGTGGGTGGGGGAGGAGGGAATGTGGGTGAAGTGGGATTTAATGACATTGCTGTTGATGCTTCAGCCATCTGCTCAGAGAGAGAGAGAGAGTTATGAGGCAAACAAAGCTTTGAAACATGCCGAAAGATACAGATGAGAATAGTGACCTGGCACTAATACAGCCTCTGTTCAACCTGGTCACCGCTCTCTACACTCAAATTAAAGAACAGAGAAGATGATTTGATTTAATGTTCATCTGTACTTCCTTTTCAATCTATTTATTGTACTTTTTTGTTGTTGCTTTTTTTTACCTTTTCAGCAACTGCTACAAAGTACTGTTTTAAACTAGATTTCATGAAATGTCATAAGGTAAAAACAAAAACACATCTTTCTGTACCCATATATTTATTGAATTGGTAAAAAAAGTATTTTAGTTATAAATAAATTTCTTAGTTATTGTAATGAATTACTCGTCGACTCCATTAATTAGTAAATTAGACTCTCTGACAAGATGTTAACTTGGAGATGTAGCTAAAGATACACAAAAGGGTTTTGTTGTACTAATATTTTAATTCAAATGAGGGGTTTTGCTATACACCGTTATTGACGATAATCGTGCCATTTAAAAAAAAAAGTATCTTTATCATGTTAATTATTGGTGTCACAATATACCGCTATTGGCGATAACTGTAATATTTCAAATGAATTGTACACATGTGAACTATCCAGCGCCAGTATCTCTGGTTGACATCCCAATGTAGGTGTCAACGTAACGCTGGTTGCCAAACTTGCCATCTGTCATAAAACACAAGCAGGCACAGCGTGCAGCTAGTGCTGCCGCGTAAAAACATTTCGTTGGATATGACAAACGAGACACTTGCCATACTTGAAAAAATTAAGCTCGCCAGTGGGAAAGATTTTACGCAAAAATGACTTGTTATGCTGGGCTTACACCAAAGAATTTTCACAGTCCCAGACTAAAGACCGGCAGTCTTTAGGAATCTTGCTGGAGTCTCGTGCGCTCCCGTCGTCTCGATCGTTAAATGTGAGGTGATAATCTGCAGTCGGCGACCCGATTTATACCTGTCTTTCTCTAGTCTTTCAAATCAAACATGTTTGTTATTATCGTAAGTCCTAGCGTAGTCCTAGGGACGTAAAACAATCAACAACCAATAAAATGGAGGTTGGCGTGTCCGCCTCTCACTCCAGAGACACAAGTTCGAGACCCACTCGTGGGAGCTGTCTCAGGAAGCCGGCTGGATGTGATGGTGATTACACATTGTTTCCTGATTTTGACTTTTTTCCTTACCAGAAGTTTTTATATCTACTGGGCGATATGGAGCAAAAAATTATAGCTCGATATATGATAGAAAGCAGAACGTGGGTAAATATATATATAGCCGTAGCCTGTTTTCCGCACTTAACTCTTTCCCCGCCAGCGTTTTTAAAAAAAGTTGCCAGCCACCGCCAGGGTTTTTGACGATTTTCGCTAAATTTGAATGCCCCGCTGAATATTTTCTTCCATGAATATATGAAGATGATATATATAAAAATAAAGATCTGAGCCTCTGCTTTTAGGCAAAAAAAACGTTTTTATTTTATCTTCATCTGTTCTTTTTTTATTGCCTCTTGAACAGAGGTAGGTTTTGTCAAAAACACAACATTTTGGACAAAAAACTGAGAAAAAGGTATTTTTATCAAACAAGTGCATTTAAAAGCAGAATACATTCTTATGTTGTTTCCTTCATATATAAAACTTTCCAAAATAAATTAAAAACATAAAATAAATGTAAAATATATCAAATTTCCCAGGATGTAAGGGAAATGTAACTTTTGCAATAAAACTCTTGCCTCTGCCCAGTAGCGGTTCTAGGCACGGGCGAACCGGGCGGTCGCCCGGGGCGGCATTTTTTTATGTCACATGGGGGGCGGCATGCCGCACGAGCAAAAAAAAAAAAAAAAAAAAAAATCACTGTGTGTGTGTGTGTGTGTGTGTGTGTGGGGGGGGGGTATTAACGAGCAGCAACAAAAATAAAAATGAAAATACAAAACGATCATCATCATATCACCTCACCAAGGTCAATTGGTTTAGTCTTGACTTCTGAACGTGACGTGAGTGAGTGACAGTGTAGGGGGGGCGCGGCCCGCGGGCGGAGGATGGGAATCTTTTGATTGTCGAGTCGAGTGCCAATAAGCAGAGATGGACAGAAAAAGGTCAAAGCCATCAGGTGCACAATTTAGAAAAAAAAGAAAAGAAGAGGAGGAGAAACGAGCAAAAGATAAAGGTATGCAAGTTCAACTACTGTATGTTCTGTGTATGAGATTACATGTTGTCATGAAGGGCTAATGTAATGTTGGTTATTCGTCTCTTACGTTAGCCTTTTTTGCTATGATGCTTAAATTGCTGCTATTATGCTTAATTCGGTTTTACTGTAAGTCAACAAAAAGACGAGATCTAATTTCACCATAATATTGTGCTTTGCAACAAAACAACTGTTACAAGTTCAGTATTATTTATTTCCATCAGTTGGGTTAATGTTAGGCCCTGTAATTAGTCAACGGAATTTTCAAATCTGTGTAGGTAGTTTCAAAGACGAACATAAGTTATTAACGCTATTTATTTGGCATGCAAGCATGACACATGTCATGAATATGAAGGAGGATTTATGCATGCATGCATGTTTATGACAACTCAATTGTCATTAAGTGTCATTTGCTCAAATTATGACATTTTAATGCAAATATATCACATTGTTTTTTTGAGATGCCTCTGATAAACCATAAATGTCATAATAAAAACATGACATAGCAGATTAATTAACTTAAAAAAAACGACTTAGCTTAATGGGTTAAGTTACATTAAACTGTCATGATGTAGGTTTTGATATTGGCTGTCATGAGGCCATTATAAATGTGTTTTTTTTGTTGTTGTTTTCCAGTGGTACAAATGGTTGAACTTGAATGTTAGTAAAATGTCATACTGTAAAGTTTTAATTCTCTGTCAAATTGTTTTATTACAGTGTCATGTATACTTTTCTTGACCTCAACTACAGTGGTACAATGACATTTTAATGACAAATTCAATTTGTAATTGTACCTCTGTAGTTGAGGTCAAGAAAAATATTCATGACACAGTTATAATGGCCTCATGATGACAGCCGATGTCAAAACCCACCATATGACAGTTTAATGTAATGTTAATCCATCAAGCTAAGTGGTTTCTTAAGTTTGATAATTAATCTGCATATTTATGACATATTTATGACAATTCGTGTTGTCTTGATAATATCCAGAAGTTGTCATATTTATGTCTCTCCTATTATGTTTGGGGTCAATTTGACTGGCTGTTTTAGCTGTTATAAAACATAAACATACGGTCTTTTAATTTCAAATTCAATTGCAATTCAGGGGCACTTCTAAAATATTTTGGAGCATCCTCTGCCACTGGTCAGGATGAGCCACCCACCTCCCCCTCTACACAGGCCTCTTCTGGAATGGTCTCGACCCTTCAGGAGGATGAGCAACCACCATCTTCGTCCACAGCTACACATTTGTCTTCACAAATATCTGATATTGAGCATGAAGTCCTCTTTGCCTCTACTTCAATCCAGCATGAGCCTTCAGGTGAATTTTGCATATGTGTGTGCGTGTGTGTGCTTGTGTGTGTGTGCTATGCATGTGTGTGTGTGCTGTGTGCGTGCGTGTGTGTGTGTGTATGTGTGTGTGTGGAGGGGGTATGCCTAGGCAACTGCTACAAGACAACTGAACAACTGCAATTTAATGACATTTTAATATTATGTGTTACACTGCTATGTGCTTTGAGTAATGTGCCAATATGCTGTCTGATAGAAATGCCCGGAGCTGAACCCCCACTGAGCCCCACTGCTGCGGATGAGCCTCTGTCAACCGACCCTGCTAACTGGCCCTCACATCTTACTGACAGGATCCGGACTGAGCTGGTTCGCAGAGGACCATGTAAGGTGCCACCTGGCTTTGTTTTCTGTAGGAATGAGAGTGATGGGAGAAGTTGCCACCACCAATATTTTATGAAGACATTAGTGAGTGGTGAAAAGATGGAAAGAAGTTGGCTGATTTATTCAGTGAAGAACAACAGCCTTTTTTGCTTCTGCTGCAAATTGTTTTCCAAGAGGAACATTCATTTAATAAGTGCAGGAATGTCAAATTGGAAGCATGCGAGTGATTACCTCACATCACATGAAAACAGTCCAGAACACCTCCATTGCATGAAAGCATGGAAAGAACTGTCAGTGAGGTTAAAAAGTGGGGAAACTATTGATAAGGTGGAGATGGCACTTCTGGAGGCTGAGAGGGTTAGATGGAGAGCAGTGCTGACACGTCTCACTGCTATCGTGCAGTCACTGGCTGTTAGAAATTTGGCTCTAAGGGGACACACAGAAACGCTGTTCACACCATCAAATGGGAATTTTCTCAAAGAGGTCGAACTAATGGCAAGATTTGATCCCATAATGAAAGAGCACCTTGACCGTGTTCAAAGAGGAACAGCAAGTCAAAACAGCTACCTAGGCCATCTTGTGCAGAATGAGCTAATTGATTTGTTGAGCAGCAAAATCATTTCTGCTATAGTAGATGACATCAAGAAGTCAAAGTTTTTTTCAGTAATTCTGGACTGCACCCCAGATATCAGTCACACAGAACAGTTGTCAGTGGTCATTAGAGTGGTGTCACTGATGGAGAAGCCCCATATCAGGGAACATTTTATGGGATTTTTGGAGGCAGAGGAGTCCACAGGCCAGCACTTGGAATCCATGATCCTGACAAGACTTGAGGAGTTGGGAATTCCTTTTGAAGACTGCAGAGGACAGTCATATGACAACGGAGCAAACATGAAAGGCAAAAAAAAGGGAGTTCAAGCCAGGCTCTTAGAAAAGAACCCCCGAGCTCTGTTTGTGCCATGTGGGGCGCACACATTGAATTTAGTTGTGTGTGATGCTGCTAAGGGATCTGTTGATGCTATAAGTTACTTTGGTGTCCTGCAAAAGCTATACACATTATTTTCAGCCTCCACCCAAAGATGGGCCATTCTGAAGAACCATGTGAGCATTACCTTAAAGATGTGGGCAGAAACAAGGTGGGAGAGCAAGGTCAAGAGCGTCGAGCCCATGAGGTACCAGGGAGCTGCTGTGAGAGAGGCTTTAATTGAGGTGAGAGACCACACCAAAGACCCTGCTATAAAGATTGAGGCCCAGTCTTTGTCTGAGGAGGTGGGGTCATACCGCTTCAGCATCTGCACAGTTGTTTGGTATGACATGCTATCTGCAATACAGCATGCCAGCAAACTCATGCAGTCTCCTAGTATGGATGTGGACCTAGCTGTGAGTCTTTTGAAGAAGACTGAGCAAGATCTCCAGAGCTACAGGGAAAGTGGCTTTGTGACTGCACAGATGGTGGCCAAAGACATGTGTGAAGAGATGAATGTGGAGACTGTTTTAAAACAAAAAAGGCTGAGGTCCACAAAGCGCCACTTCTCGTATGAATCACATGATGAGCCTTTCAGTGATGCACTTAGGAAGCTGGAGGTTGGATTCTTCAACGTTGTCGTTGATGCAGCCACGTCAGCCATCAAGGAGAGATTTTCAACATTGGAAAATGTGGGAAAGAAATTCGGGGTTTTGACAAATTTCCCAAGTCTTGTAGATGAGGAGCTGGCAAAGCAATGCGAGGCACTAGGCACCACTCTGCACTTTAAGGGGCACTCTGATGTGGACAGTAGAGAGCTTGTGCAGGAAATTAAGAACTTCCCTGACCTGCCATCAAAGACCATGAGCCTCCTTGAGCTTATCACTTTTATGCATGATAAGGATCTATCGGAGATTTATCCCAATTTTTGGACTGCTCTCAGGATTGCACTTACTCTGCCAGTCACAGTGGCTCAAGCAGAGAGGAGCTTTTCGAAACTAAAGTTGATCAAGTCATACCTGAGATCAACCATGTCCCAGGAACGGCTCACAAGCCTTGCCGTCATCAGTATCAATCACTCAATAGGGGAGCAGATTTCATACGATGACATCATTGATGATTTTGCATCAAGGAAGTCCAGAAAGGTCCGTTTTTAGTTTAGTGTGTGTTTTCTGTTCTTAGTGTAATAATTTGATTCTCTTTAGTGTTTTCACATTGTGTGATAAAGTATTTGTGCTATAGAATATTTGTTCTATAATTTATTTCTATATTATTCTTAATGTTATATATTATTGTTGCTCTCTGCTCTTGTTAATTTTTTTGTCTGTATTTGGCACATATGTGTATGTAGTGTTTATTTAAGTTATTTAAGTGAAAAGTGATAACAGTTACACTATCATAGTTTGTGCAGAATTGTGTTCATTTTCTTTTGGCAATGTTGGATGTGTAATGAAGGATTTGTGCAATGGAGAAATATAATTTTATCTTTAATTTATGTTTTTGTAATAAATAGGACTGTTTGTGGATAAATGAGTGTGTTTTTTTTTTTCCCGGGGGGGGGGGGGGGGCGCTCAAAGGTGATCTCGCCCGGGGTGTAATTCAATGTAGAACCGCCACTGCCTCTGCCTCTCTGTGTTCTACCTGTGAATAATGAATAATTGGAATTACAATAAACAGGCCTAGACACACACACACACACACACAAATACATATTACAATGTGGTAAATGTGCACAAAGAGAGAAATAATTTGACAATTACACCTTCATATTTAGACAGCCACACATAAATGCCTGCACACACACATACATATATAGTGTAATAATATTATACGATCTATCTGCGGCACGTCCATGGCTAGAACTTTCTGTGACAACATGTGGATCTCTCTCACTGACTACTTCGTCCCGATCAGATTCAGAATTATCAAATAAAGAGTGATCGGACTCCGAGTCCATTTACCTCCAGTACTTCAGCCATATACCTCTGCATTGTCTGTCTGATACATTCTCACTACTCCACTGTTTGAGACGATTGCAATCTGTTTCTCTGATCAAAGAGTTGCGCACTCATTCAGGACATGCGCGCGGGTCTTCCTTACCGTATACCACCTAAAACACGGATACCCGGAAAATTCCGTGTTTGGCGCAGATGCGTTTTTTCATTAAACACGGAAAATTCCGTGTTTGGCTGGGAAAGAGTTAAGGCGCACCTTCAATGAATGACCTATTTTAGAACATTTTTCATATATAGGGTGCACCGGATTATAAGGCACATAAGATACTACAGTCAGGTGTTTGACTGGGTTTACGTTATGCGCTAAAGGGAATGTAGCGAGTGCGTGGCGCCGGAGGTGAGGCGTTTAATTAATAAGCATGAGTGCGCTGGGGCGGGCACGTAACTTACATTCGCAGCCTGACTCATATGAGTAGCCTATTCAATGTGCGGCGGCTCGCTGACAGCAATAGCTCGCTGTTTTGAATGAGACGACCCGGTTACTGTGAACTGGGAGGGCTTTATGAACATTCTGTGATGCGCGAGCAGCGCCGGGGACAGTGTGTCTGTTAAGAGTGAGCGCTTGTAAACGGGAGACACACAAAACCTGATTTATACGAGGTTGAACTGGCCGTGTGACAAAGCAGGCATAAGATGGACACGAGCGCGAGTTCGCGGGCGAATTTAATAATGCGGAGCGTTGTTAACCAATTGATCCATGTATAAGGCGCTCCGAATTAAAGGCATTTAAGTGCGCCTTATAGTGTAGAAAATACGGTATAGGACCTATGTATATATTTTTCTATTAATTTGCTGCTATTATGCGCAGTTGAGTGAACAATACAGGTTTATTGTGCGTGTCACAAAAGGTGTACTTCTGCTGCTTGCAAACGGACTCTTCTGAGGAGACAGTGGATTTCCAAATGTGTTGCTCTGATTCCAATGCACGAATACACTGCAGGCTCACTCTCGCTCGTATCCAAGGTAAATCAACACTATCATCCTTTAGAAGTGTTTTATTTAACTGAATTCATCACAATAAGCTAAGACACATGCGCAGGATCGGCTACTTTACTTCCTGAACGAGTGTGCGCCCTAATCCGCTTTGCTTTCACGTTCACGCAACCGCGGCACTAGCATTATGGGAGGAATTTGGTGGGAAGCTAAAATAATCTAGTTGTAAGGCCATTGCACACTGAGTACGAAATTTTCGTATGCGTCTTTTCGTGTTCGTCAGCCTAAAAATTCGTCATGCACAGAAACCTTGCACACTGAGCCCGATGCGTATTTATTAAACCTTTGCGAGAAAAAAACGCAAAAATACAAAATGGATTCGTCAAGCAGTGAGTGATTTTGTTGTCCTCTCTCTTATTGAAAAGAGAAGAGAAAATATTACGTCCATCCAATCCTGAAATTGCGGCGAGAGGAAGCACCTCCTTATCAATGAGTTGCGAATTTATTCTGAGCGATTCAAAATTTACCTCAGAATGTCAGTGGAACGGTTTGGTGCTTTGCTTGCGATTCTGGAGCCACATTTTAAAAACAAGACCACCAATTTCTGTGAACCAATCGATCCTGAACAGAGACTGGCAGTGTGTCTAAGGTATGTACAGGACACTCACACACACGCTCGGCCCAGTGGAAGCGCTGGGCAAACAGAACAGCTGTATAGTCTGTTAAAATAATACATTATCGAATTGGCTGCTCAATCACACCTTATTCGATCCGAAATTTCAATCTGATTGAAAGGGGAGGTTTTATTCCTTTCATAATCCAATCGAGAGAAGAGAACATACTTGATCGAATTGAAAACTGAAACTGAAAGCACTGTGCATATGTGCAATGATGTGCGGAACGAGCTCCATAGACAGTAAACGAGCTCCCCCCGGCCCTGAATTGTCAAAAAACCTCTCAAAATGCTGGTTGTGGATGCGAAAAACGCAGAAAATCGAACCCGATCCGAATTTTTTTATGACGGACGAAAGTTTCGGAGGCGGTGTGCAAGCTTGATTGACATAACGTGAGGTCGATTTTATTTTTATTTTTTTATTTTTTTTACGTGTGAAACTTTCGGATGCAAATTTCGGACTCAGTGTGCAATGGCCTGTAGTCTTGTAAATACTGTCACTACAAGATTCAATGTTTGTAAAATCTTTAGTCTGAGACTAAAAACTCTGAACACAAAGTCTTTAGATGTGAGCTGATAAACTTATAAAGTCTTTTCTAAATCTTTTCAAAGTCTTTTGGTGTACGCCCGGCATTAGTCAGCCAAGTCTGCAGGACTTGCCGATCAACAGTGAGCGTAAAATGGGACAAAACTACCAACCTCTTCACCCAGCTCCGCCTCCATCATCCTGCAGATTTGGCCACTCATTCATAATCGTTCCAGGAAATCCCTAATATGGACAAAGACATCCAGTGATCACTGTAGCTGAATAAAACGCAGATTGAGGCACTTTGATTAAACATGAAGTAAATTAACACCATTTGTGACAATATTATGGTTTATTTGTGTTCCTTTAGGCTACGACCACATTAATCCGCATAAAAGACAAAGCTAAAATACCTCACTTCTCTTGAATGAGTACCTTTTGTAGTTTTAAAAAGGTTTAGTCTATATTTAATGTGCAATTGTAATCGAAATGATTCAACCCACATTGCAAATCAGGTTTATTGGCAAAATGTACAGACTTTCAGCTGTTTGCAATGAACAACTCAAACAAAAGTAATTGAAGTAGTTTGACACAACAAATGTTTCAAGTGGTTTTCCCAAATTCAACTGAAAATGCAACTTTTAATGACTTCTGCAGTTTCAAAATTATTCAACTCCTTCATGGCAAGAATCTTTATTAGTAAAACATCCTTTTGCTGTCATGACCTGCTGCAAACAAGATGCAAAATCAGCTTCTGGCAGGGTTTTTGAGAAATCCCTTATGAATAATGGCCTCCAGTTCAGTAATATTCTTGGGTTTGCGTGCTCTGCAGCCAACTGCCGCCTTCAAATCCCACCAGAGATTCTCTATGGGGTTTAAGACAGGTGACTGTGATGGCCACTGTAGGATCTTTCAGGATTTCTTCTGCAACCAAGCCTTGATGGAATTTGAGGTATGCTTGAGATCACTGTCCTGTTGGAAGGTCCAAAGACACCCAAGCTTCAGCTTCATGACGTTTTCTCTTAGGATTTCCTGATACTTCAATAAATCCATCTTGCCTTCCACACGCAGCAGGTTTCAAGTGTCAGAGGATATAAAGTAGCCCCAGAGCATCACTGAGCCCCACCATGCTTAACTGTAAGCATGGTGTTCTTTTCAGCATATGCTTCATTCTTCTTACTTCCAGACTTACTGCTGATCGAAAGGGCTGAAAGTTTCCAGTTTTGTTTCATCACTCCACAGAAAAGAATCCCAAAACCTCTGTGGCTTATTTTTATGATTTTGAGCAAATTGGAGCCTAAAGCATTTCTTGTGCTTTTGGGTCAGTAGCGGTGTAGTCTTGGAGGTCCGGCATGGAAACCTCCATCTGGGGGTTTCTGAATCTGCGTTCAGTACGTGCCTTACTGTGCAGCTGAAACCTCAGTGCCTGTTGCCACCAAGTCTTACTGCAGCTCTTTTGCAGTCACTCAGGGTTTTTCTGAACCTTCCTATCATAGAAATCTGGTTGTAGCCTTTGATAGCTTTTTTTCTGCCCTACCCAGGTAGTGTAACCACTGTTCCTTAAAGGAGAACTCCGGCGAACAATGAACCTTTGGTCTAATAAAACGTCGGTACCTAGTCAACCGTTCTCTAAATTTTGTTTTCATGATAATCGAATGTAAAGAGTTTTATCTCTAAAAACTGTTTAGCGTATAATGCTAGTAATGGGGGCATTGAGTAAGTAAAAAGAAATCGCTAGTTTATACCACTAACAAGGCTCAAAATAGCCCCACACTCACACAGTAATATAATGAGGCTCCATACATGCAAAACGAAGCATTGAGAACTTTGTAAGTGTACAGACCATTTAATAAGAAGATACTTTATGAAGACAGTTCACTTCGCGTATACAGGCAGGAGCCATCTTAAAAAATAGTCTCGATAAGTCGATCCCCGAACGCCATTCATACAGTTCAGAAGTTCGTTGAACTTCATAGAGTTCAGATCACTCAGCACGACGTTCGTGGTTCGACTTATCGAGAATATTTTTTAAGATGGCTCCTGTCTGTATACGCGAAGTGAACTGTCTTCATAAAATATCTTAAAATATCACTTACAAAGTTCTCAATGCTTCGTTTTGTATGTATGGAGCCTCATTATGTTACTGTGTTAGTGTGGGGCTATTTTGAGCCTTGTTAGTGGTATAAAGTAGCGATTTCTTTTTACTTAGTCAATGCCCCCATTACTAGCATTATACGCTAAACAGTTTTTAGAGATAAAACTCTTTACATTCGATTATCATGAAAACAAATTTCAGAGAATGGTTGACTATGTACCGATGTTTTATTAGACCAAAGGTTCATTGTTCGCCGGAGTTCTCCTTTAACTTCAAACTTACAAACAATGCCAATTAGACTGTGTCTAGGAACATTTAGAGCCTTCACTTTCTTTTTGTATTCATATTTTGACTTTCATATTTCTTTTTTTTTCAAATCATCTGAATACTACTTAGTACATATTTCTGAAAAATCTAAAGCACTGTTTATTTCATTTGTATTTTTATTCTGTTGTATTTTTTGTCTGTATTGTTTGTAATTAGATTCTTTGTTCTTATTGTATTGCTGACTGTTACTTATGTAATGGTTTTAATTACTTTTTATCTATAATTATGAATATCGATAATTGTGAAATTTAAAATTACATTTAAAATATTATGAATAATTATTTTATATTCATATTATGAAATAATATTTTACATAAAAATACTTTACAAAAAAATTATATAAACCACCACTAATCATGTTAAATCGTTATTTCAATAGACCAAAGTAATCATGATTAAAATTTTACTATAATTGAGCAGCCCTACTGGATGTATTAATACTTTATAATATTTTGTATGAAGACTAAAATCAATCAATGTGACATTTGTATTGTAAAGTAATAAAATCCTCAGCAGATGTTGTCAGCATAGAGCATCACAGTCCCGCCCACAGCCGGTGCCGGAAGTAAAATTTCAATACAATTTCTCCATTGACATTTGAGATATAAGCCATGAAAACGTAACCATACATGGTAGACTTAAAACCAGCTACGGCTGTACTAAGCGATTGTATATGCTCATATAAACGCCAAAAGTTCATGGGGCACTAATCTTGTTTTAAGATGAATACCTTTTATTCGCGATGTATTGGATAAGTACTTCATTACCCACAATCCTGAACAATCCCACAATCCCACAGTGATGCATCTGATTGGTGGAAGTCGTATCATGTGTCTGAAACCCCGCGAAGGTACGTGAAGACTGAAGGTCGTGTAATGTCGAAGGGCTAAGTTCATTGGTCGCACCTCTGAGACGCCCCCGCGCCATTGGATGTGCAATTGCCGCAGCACAGCCAATGAGCGAGCCAGATGCTCAATGTTTTAGCATATGCAGCTGCAAATGCGTTTTAAGCTTCAGTAAATCGAGGAAAAGGAGTTTCCCTGCACATTCACTATATAAAATTCACTGGAGAAAACAGTTCACGTGGCCGTCATCAGATTTGGAAGTCACTCAAAAGGCTCTTTCACGGTGGCTTTCAGTCAACTTTAGTGAGGCGCGGTGGTTTATGGGATGAGTTAGTTCCTTTGCTCGGAAACAAAAATATGTACACAGGCTTGTACCCTTGACTTTTTTTTTTTGGGGATTTTTCGTTTTTTCACTCGAAATGATGTGTTGTATGCTTCTGAGTTCAGCCGGAGCTGGTTATCCTCAGACATGCTCTAATACTCTTTAGATATGGATTTTACAAAATGTCAATGGGAAAAAAGAATGGGAAATTTACTTCCGTCACTAACACTCTCTCGGGCTGTGGGCGGGAATGTGATGCTCTATACTGAATGAATAAACAAACACACACTAAAAAAAACATGTTTTTACTGAGGTCTAGATGTTTCATGTTTTTAACAAACATAATGGAAAAGTGCAGAAAGTTAAATACAGACGAGTGAGCGGACATTTTCAGTCCATAGAGTTCTTCAGTGCTTATCATACAAACCACAATTTGTCCCTTTTGTAGACACAATTTTACAATGAGACTAGCTGAATTACAGAGCTTCGTTATAATAGAGAACTCAAATACATAATATGTAACTTTTTTTAATACATTCCTACTTAAAGGAACTAAAATATATTGTTGTTTTGTGTATTATATAGTTAAGCATGTGTATAGGACCTATAATGTGCAGTCGCAGGACAGCAAACAGTCTCATCCATCCCTTAAAGTGAACTTTTTAAGAAAAAAACAACTGTACTGAAGAATCATGGGAAGGACTCCCAGTTGAAGAGCACTTACTGGCATCCTGTTGACCAATTGTTGAACGGATAGTTGGGGTTGTTTCAAATGAGCTTTCCCGGGAAAGGAAGGATCTGGATGGATGAGAGAGAAATAGAGAGTGGCTTGGCAGTGTGTCTGTGATGGTTGTCAGAGGAACAGAGCGTACTGTATTGTTCACACCTAGTGTGTATGTTTCTCTCATAGCTTACTGCACTGAGACTGCAGTGTTCATGTGAACGACAATTATGTTACGAGGAAAACATCACGTTAATGCCCTAGACAGAAAAACTTACCTGGACGTTCATAGGCTAACTCTATTCCCCAGATGTGCTGGGGAAATCTGCATTAATACAGGGCGCTGTGAGCTGACACAGCAGCTGTTTTGGTATCCTAGTTCAGTCTTTGCCTCCCAGGGTCAGATGAGCAAAGACCGCTGGTTGGGTGGGCTGAAAAACAGCAGATTGGCCACACATTAAGCCTGCTCAGAGAGAATGTGGAGAGATTAGGAGACGGCACGAAGCAACCGGACTACCCGTCACCTCCGGATGGATTCATCCATCTAAATACATGGACTATGGGTACCCAGATGGCCCTGATTTTTGTCTCTCCATCTATTACTCTCTCTCTCACGCACTCGCTTGCCGGATTAAAGCCTCTTCATCAAGCAGCATTCTGATTGGCTGACAGCCTCAAGCCCACTGCTCACTGGTGAGTGCACTTGACGAGGTAGCCACTGTTGTCGGGGGCAACCACTTACTGCAGCAGCGGAGACCGGCAGCCAGAGCTTAAAGATCGAGGGGAAAAGAAAAGGAGGGAGAAATTAAGAGAGGAAAACATGACAACAATAACAAGGGATTAGCCCATGGCATCAGCCCAGCCATCAGGACTCCGTTAAAATAACCTCCCACTGCACACAGCTGTTTGTGAAAGGAAGAGAGGGAGGGATGGAGCGTGTCAGATGAAGGAGCCCAATTGAAAAACAGCTGAGTGAGAGAGAATGTGCTTTCTGCTTTGTACACAAAAGAGTTGGGAAATGCTTATGGATGTGATGGAAGGACTCCTCTAACTGTTAGTGTGGCATCACACACAAATACACACTGACCAGATATCAAGGAACCAGGAGCAGCAGCCTGTTATGAGGAGCAAAAATCAGTGGTGTGACCTGTGTGCTAAAGATCAGGCCACATCCATGTCGATTTGAACTGGACGAGCAACACAGCTGGACTCTTCGTTTGACCTTAACATGGGGGACGCGGCAGAATACCAGCGTCTGCCCAGCGATTGCGATGAGGATGAGGTATTACAGACTGCTTGGATAACAGTTAACAGTTTTGTTGGTCGTTACCTAGTTTGAATATCTATTTTTAGTGTTTTCATTTCTTTTATTGTCAATTACATATCTCAGCTTATTGCATATTTGTACAGTCAGAATTGCATGCTCCAAAGGTGGATAAACACTGAACGACCATTAAGTAGATGCTCACACTTCTGGTAAGTGTGTCAGTGTGTCTGTAAGATGTTACAGTAACCCACATGTGGATGATTCGTCATGTGATGTGTGTGGTACTCTGATTAGCATGGTTGTGGGTGCTCTAATTTTACCTTTTCCTGTCTCGCGCACACACAGGTCTTTGGCCACAGAGCATGTGAGATGAGAAAGACTGTGTTCTGCTGTTGTTGTCGTTTTTAGTCTGAACAACAGCATCTGGTGTTTACATGCCATTGTTTGCTCTGGGTGGTGCTTGGCTGTCCTATAGTATGTGTATGTATGTGTGTGTATATACACTGCATGCACTGTGTGAATGCAGGCCATATTCAGAACAATTTTATGCTGAATCAGACCCAAATATCTTTACGTGGATTAATCCCAGAATCAGAGCCGGAATGTAACGGAGTACGTTTACTTGAGTACAGTACTTGAGTAAAGTACAGATCCCTCAAAATTGTACTTGAGTATCATTTTTGGGGAGTACTCAGGACTTTACTCAAGTACATTTGAGAGCAAATATTGTACTCTTTACTCCGCTACATTTCTATCAAGTGATGGGCAGTAACATGTTAGAGTAGGGGTGCACGATATTGACAAAAATGTGATATTGCGATATCGATAATGAATATTGCGATATCGATATCAATTTCGATATTTTTAAATGGATGTAAAACTACAAAAGTTATAGGAAAACACATCAAAAAAAGATTAATAAATAAAACAAGTTTTCTTACAACATAAGGTTTATTTCAACTGACAGTCATATTGGACTGGTACAGCATGAATATATAAATAATAACCATGTCTACGGAACAGGACATGTTTTACTAGTTGTGTAGGCCTACACTACAGTGTAAAAGACAATAAATAAGCAAGTCCACAGAACACACTATATGCAACATAAACGCCACTATATGCGTTTTCTTTGACCGGATAGCTATCTGATCGTGAAAAGACCAGGTGTAAATGCCCTGTGAAACGCATTTGTGACGTAGGCTATTTGAATCTAATCGCTCAAACCACTTCAGGAGGAGGTCTGGGCCGCATTCCAGTCCAGACGAAACTGGACAAATGTAAATGCATCTCGTTATTGAATAAACCACATATGTAAAATGTACTCCTTCCAAACACGCTAAAAATGAGAACGTTACAGGCTTGTCATGTTATGGCCAGATATGACGACGCGCGCGACTGCAACACGCATCACCGCAGATCAGCTGAGCATCTCTTCATCATGCCAACGCACAAACTATGGCAAATCAAAGTGTCTCCCCTGTTCTTTCTGACCACTGTGGGAAATCTGTAGCAGGAAAAGTTAAACCTCTCCTTTATTTCATGTTGTTTATGGAGAAGGAGAATCAGGAAATGAATCAGGGGAAATGCAACTGAGACTTTCGATATATATATCGAGCAACATGATATCGCGTTAACGATATTGATTTGATATATCGTGCACCCCTGGTTAGAAGTAACGTTACTGTACCGTATTTTCCGCACTATATGGCGCACTGGATTATAAGACGTATAAGATACTGCAGTCAAATGTTTGACTGGGTTTGTGTTATGAATCCTTTAGATGTGCTAAAGGGAATGTAGTGAGTGCGTGGCGCCGGAGGCGAGGCGTTTATTAGTAAACGTGAGCACGCTGGGGCGCGCGAGTTGCGCCCGGGACCGTCTGTTCGTGGGTCTGTTTGTGGGCCTGTTCGTGGGCCTGAGCGTTATTACCAATTGATACAATTAACCAATTGATCCATATATAAGATGCTCCGGATTATAAGGCGCACTGTCGTTTTTTGAGAAAATGAAAGGCTTTTAAGTGCACCTTATAATGCGGAAAATACGGTAATCCGGTAAAAAAAAATTAAAGTAACGAGTAAAGTAAGGGATTACAATTGAAAAAATAGTTAATAGATTACTGTTTCTTCCCCGTAAACAGGTTGCGTTACTGCGTTAGTTAACCGTGATTTTGTTTAGTGAGACTGTCTCGTGACATGAGTAATGCGTTGGTGCGTGAATAACAACGATGTATGAGCGCCGCGACATAAGTGAGAGATGACGAGAGCGCGGGAGTGCAGCAGAGATGCCAACTCTCACACACGCTCACACCCCCAATTTCTCGCGCTGAAGTCTCACCCCGGTCAGTCAAATTGCTGAAAGATGAGTTTATCTATAAATCTAACTGTTGAGCCACATTCGTGATTGACTAGTTATACCGCAAATTAGTTAAAATCTCCTGAAATCTACAGCAAGCGTGCATGCGAGACAAAGACTTTGCTCCAAACCTTGTAGCGCGCACACGACAGAGAGGGAGAGCGAGCGAGAGGCCGTGCATGTGCAGAGAGCATCCTGATCTAGAAACAGGACCCCCCGTTGGAGAATGTCAAAATTCTACCTCAAATCTGAGCAAGCATGTCACAAGACAGTCTCACACGGTTAACTAACACAGCAAGCCGCTACAGGAATTTGTAACAAGAATGTGAAACTTACTGAGAAAAACCATGAATCCTCAACTGACATGACCGCCGCGGCTACCAACATGCTGATAAGATATAATAGACGAATCCGGCGAAACTACCGGAAGTAAGCGGGCGCCATTACTGAGCTGTTGCTGGGTAGCTTTGCGCCAATGCCTTCTATTGTTTTAGTTGCAACTTGCGTCCACTGGAATAAACAGCCCGCGATTTACGACTGTCACTAACGTTACAACGTTAGCCCTTGTATAATGTCGAGTGGGTAAACAGTTTCCGTTAAATTGTTTTAATGGTGGCAGTAAAATTTCAATTTTGAAGAGAAAACATTGTGAATACCCCGGGTGGACTGCCCCTGTCTGGTGCCGTACGGTTTACACAGATTTCCTGGGCGAGTACAAGACGCGGACATTCGCGTATAATAACAATTATTTCATGACATAAGTAAAAAAATATAATAAATGTGTGATATAGTGATCAGCAAAATCTCCTCTCTTGTTATTTTTTCTATTCAATTTACATGCTATGGTCATTAAATGGCTTTCCTGAGCTGAATGTAACGTTATGTGACATAATTGTTCTCCTGCTGTTATATTGACCTCTTTCCATGGTTTAAAAACAGTAGTTGGTCGATATTATGTAAGTTATACTTTCTAGCTGTAACGTTACCTTACCCATGCCCGTTGCAATGTAAAAATGAGATAAATAATGGACACAAATGAAAAACATGAAATTGTTTATTTGATTTCATTTATTTATTTATTGTTGCCAAATGGACAGATCTTTTTTTAGTTTCCTCGGTAGCAAACGTTAGCCTAGCTTGCTTGCCAAGCTATTTTCATAAATAATCTGTAAGATCGTTTGTACCTTCATCTGTGACTGGAGGCCAATGTCTAACATCATCAACCCAACAAGTCTGCCTGGCTGTAGCTGTCATCAAGGGTGCGTTATCACCTTATCTCCGAGGTTTGTTTACACACCGGTGCATATGTCTATGCCGGTGTAACAGCTCAGTAATGGCCTCGCCACAAGATGGCAGCCTACACAAGAACGCTCGTCGGATTCGTCTATATATAACCACTTTCACTCCGGAAACCCCCCCCCCCCCAAAAAAAAACGTGAAGCCAAAATGTGGCATGCAACAGCATTTTCTGTTTTGATCAACTCATTTTACTCCTCTCTGCACTTTACTGTTAAAAGACATAAGTGTTAATAATTTGGAATGCAGTCAGGAGCGACTTTCATTTTAAATGATTTTGTTGCTCTATTTTTACATCTATTCAAATGAAGGATTTACCCCCCCCCCCCCCCCCAAAAAAAAAAAATATATATATATATATATATATTTTTTTATATATATATATGCTGGAATATGTAGAAATTTTAAGTTAACAGAAGAAGGACTTTCTTTATTTTATTACAATATGGTGGAATGTGCAGAAAATAGGTTTAAATGTTGAACAATTTTCTTCAAGTCTGAGACTGTTGCATTTAATTTAATTTTTGCTTGATGCAATGTACATAAAGTTAAAATATTGAAACTAATAGTAAAACAAGTTTAAAAAAGAGAGACTGTTTGATTTGGTTACATTTTAGATGATGGAATATGCAGAAAGAATAGAATTAGGCTGAAAGGTCTATTGCTTTAGCGTATTCAGGTCGTGCATCAAGTGTTTGAAAAGTAACTTTGTAAAGTAACTAATTACTTTTGAAAATAAGTAATCAGTAAAGTAACTGGATTACTTTCTTTGAAAAGTAATCATAATCAGTAACTAATTACTATTTCTAAGTAACTTGACCAACACCATTTCTATCCATAACCGTGAGTACTCGGGAACCCCTTAATTTGTCGTTTCCCTCTTAAACGTGATTGGATTGTCCAGGCGCCACTGATTGGGACAGCCTATCAGCAATCACCATCAGCTATCTGCCAAAGTCAACTCTGGCAGCAGGTCCATCCCCGGGAATGTGCCAACCCGTGGCCCAACTCTCCAGACTATTTCAATTTTCTGAACAAGTTAATGATAGTTTTCGCTTCAAGTGTTTGCTGTGTTTACCAAAACAGAACTTCATCACTGCCTACAAAAAATCATCCAATTTGCAGTTTAAAGCAACATGTTGATGAAAAAGATGAAAATTACTTGATATTACTTTCAATTTCTTTTACACTCTCCAAGGCACACACACACACACACACACACACACACACACACGCACACACACACTAACAAAGAGCAAGACACTTTATCTTTACGAGACTCTCCAGGATTTGTGAATGAAAGCACAGCTTCACACAGGAAAGCTCTGGTAGTGTGAATGAACAAAATCATCCAATGCTTGACAAGTTACCGGATCTTTTCTGGAGTTTTTTCAGAAAGAAAAATATGTGAAGGATTCTGTGTGAAGGAGGCTATATCGGGGTCATTACAGGGGGATTGGTGCATGTGTTTGCCTGTGATGACAACTGGTTAGAAATAATGTGGATCTTGCCATAAAACGAGTAACTATAATTCAGTAGTACTTTCATTTTCTTACTTGATCCGATTACATCCCAGTGGATTAAATCAAGTCATGCTCTACATTTATTGCAGAGTATTGTTTGTCTCTGAAATACTGTATGGAAGTTATGAGAGAACTGTTTTATCAATATATTTTCACATCTTTAAAGCTGTGTGTTGGAGAATTGAGCTGCATATTCGGTATCACTTACCAAGCTGAATTGGAGCATGTCAACAGAAGCATGTGTTGTCTTTTTAGCTGTGTTCGATGTTGTTGTTTTTTTTTTTTGTTTTTTTTTCCTGTCGTCTGTCTGCATGACATTTCCAGATGAGCTTACTGGACTTTCGAGAAGATTATGGGTTTTTCATCTGCATTCTGGGGGAGAGTAAATAATCTGAGATCCCTTCAACACTGTGTGTGCTACTGGAAGGGTCATGTTAAATGTAAAGCATTATCTGATTTAGCTGATTTATGAGTAAATGTAAAGTATCTTCTAGGTCTGAAGTGTTGACGTTACTGGGTGTCATTCAAATGCCACAGGTCACTAGCACTTCTGTGTTTTGCTGCCCTCTGGTGGTTCATTAGAGCTACGCAGCCCGTAAACAAGCGATCTATCTCTACTACAAGAAATATTTCTGAAAAACGTTGCGTTTACTTGAACAAGCAGTTCGGTGTTCGTATGGGTTTAATAGAGTAGGGCTCTGATTCCATTAATCTGGTTTGATGCTGGTTTGACATTGAGCATCGTAGAGTCCTGCAGGCAGACATTAGAGCGAGGGGGATTTGTCTTCTCTGTGATGTGCTACATATAGAGGTAAAGTGTGAGCTTGGCTCACCCGGTCCAAATGTGGCACCAAGGCAGTGGAGGTAACTACAGGTCACATACACAAATGCACATAGAAGAAAGTGTTCCTTGATGACCACACCATCACCTTGTTTCTTTGGTGTTTACATTTTTATAATGAAAAATATCATATAAAAAGTAAAAATTCTGTCTGTTGTTTATTAGACTTTTATTCATCTTCAGAACACAATTGAAGATATTTTGAATATTCTCCTTTTTTCCCATCCATTTGAAATTTTCAAGCTTCAAAAAGTTAAGTAATTCATATTAATAAAGTACTTCAATCCAAGTGTACTGAAAATATATGGTCACATATGATGAACATATTTAATTTAGGCTTTTTTTGCATACAAACATTGGTCAACATTGGTCAACATTTCATGACAACATGTTAAATTTTGGGTGAACTTTCCTCAGGTCAAATCAGTTTTATTTGTATGTCACTTTTTACATCAGCTTTACAGAAAAGATTGTCTTAATACTACGGTTGTGAACCATTATTGGTCTCACCATTCAATTCGATTACAATTATTTTCAATATTTCTGCACATGCCTACATTTTCTTCAATGAATACAAGCAGTCAGATATATGAACTCCGTTTTTATTGTATCTGGTCCAAGAAAGTTCACTTCCTTAATGTAACAAACATCAAAAAGTCTTAAGTTTGAACTTAAGTCTGAACACCGCAGACGATTGGACCATTTAAAACAAAGTAACACTAGTAAATTCTAAAAGCGCATAAATCTGTCAAGTGTACTTAAGTTACGATACCGCTTATCAGTCCTTCCAGAAAAAGAGTTTTTTGTGATTGCTGCGGGCAAAAATCCTTGATTACGTGGCCCGTTTTCTTTAAAAATGCGATGGAATATGCGGGATATTTATGCGATTAAATTGCAGGAACTTGCAAAAATTGCGTAAACTTGCAAAAATTGCGGGAACTTGCAAAAACTATGGTTCGATAAAAAAGAGAAAAAAGTGATTCCCCCAACACCCTGTTCTCACTAGGCTACTACCTTAATGTAAAGGGTCATTTCTTATTCCTTCATTTGATTAGCAAGCATACTACATCATAGAAAGTGCTGGGAATATTTAATTTCTAATCTTGTTTTTTTTTAGACTATAACGAGTGTAAATAAGGTGTGGCCCCTTTAAGAGCTGCGCGCTCCCTGTTGAATAGTCTGCAGTGTTATATGTGCGCCTCGAACACCCCATGTGTGCGGGTAATTTCTGTTTGATGCTAATTCTTTTATATAATGTTGTTTATTAAGTAACGATGTGACGGTAGAACGTGTGACAGACAGTTATACGAGTTCGATTTGTGAGATGTCAATCGCCTCCGTGAGTCTGTCTGGCCTCTGCAATAACTTCAGCTGTGAGCTATCCCGTCGCGTAATTGCGTTACTTCATAACGTTTCCATGGAAACAGGGGGAAATGGCTGCTCTTGCGTGAAGCAAACACAACATTTTTCAACTTTCTGCTAAGATATATGTGACTTTTTTGCAACGAAAATGCGAGGATTATGAAATCATGCAAACCCCGCATATTTTGCACGGAAATCGGCAATTTATGTGGCGAAAGTGAGGCGTATTTGAAAAAATGCGGCCCCCGCATAAATATGCGGACTTTGGCTGATTTTGCATTGAATTCAGCGATCGCATAATCGCGTTTTTCTGGAGGGACTGGCTTATACGCGCACACACACAAGTTTGCGGCCTCGCACGCACACATGCACACACTCGCGCATGCTTTAAATTTTATAATAGTGGGCACATTTTTTATTACTTTTGTGTTTCGCCTCCCTACGCCATTTTACGCTAGCCCAAGAAGCGCATATGTGACGAATGGCGACAGAGAAACGTCAGTAGGCTGTAATCAATTATAGTCTATTACTGAATTTATGCAGAATCATTCATGTCCGCATCACAATGCATAGATACAACGTCTAATTTCAACACCCCTACGTAATACCCCCCATGAGTAAGCTACAGGCCTCTTTGGCAAGGGACAAAAAAAAAAAACCTCTGTAAGATAAATTGACCAGACATGACGACACCTACAGTGTCTACAGTGAACAGCTGGTTTAAATGTTCAAACAAATGTCTGAGCTCAGTCACAGGTACACACACTTTCCCCTTCTTCACAGCTGTGCTTGCACTACCAATTTCTTTTCACATTCTCTAGCTTAAATAAAGCTCATTCTTCGATAAGTCTCCAGAAAATTCCTGCTACATTAGCCACTCGGTCTGAAGCAGCGCTGGAAATTCTTTGTTTCAGGGCAGTAATTGGAGGCAGACTGTTTATGACAGGCTGGGCCTCGCTTTACTGCATCTGTCCTTGCTCACCTCATCTTCCCTTTTCTTCTGAAAAAACAACAACAACGGAGTTCAACCGGCATTGTACATTTTGTTTATCCTTTAAAATGTTGCACATCTGGTTTAGTCTGTGGACTTGATGAACGAATGGGGAATGAGGGAGGAAGAAAGGACATAAATAAAACATGGTTTATTCTGCTAGGGGTGATGAAGCCAAAATGTCCCCTTTACAATCGGAGGGGTAAGAAAAAGGGGTGACGTTCTGAATGTGTTTGTTTACTAGAGGTTGAGATAATGTTTTCAGAGGGATTGGGGAAGGAGAAGTCCGCAAACCAAATATATAAAAAAAAAAGTCAGGCCATGTGGGAGTTGAGAGCAGAGTGGGAGAGAGAGTGAATATAAAAGAAAGATGTGGTGAGAGCCAGAGATAGGAGGGGATATTATGGTGTTCAGGAGGGGGATTTGTTAAAAGCCCAACATATGGGAGGAACACAGGAAATGAGCTCTCCGTCCTGCAGTTAAATCTGACCTTTTGGCTCATGATCAAATGCTCCTCCATCCGAATACCATAGAGCCTCTGTCCAGGGCACTGGCTGATGGAGGGAGGAGGAGGAGAGGGAGAGGGAAAGCGAGAGGGAGGGAACGAGAAGGGGGCACTTCCCCAGAGTCTGTTTGCGAGTTGCAGGAATTACACAGTCACGCACTAGGGGGAGAGAAAAAGAGAAAGTCCTAGACGCTCCTCCTGCTCCAGAACAACACGTCCCCTCTGACACAACCATGCAAAAAGACAAAAAAAGTCAGAACCTCTTCCAAGCAGACCACAGAAGCACTAAGGGACGACTTTGTCTGGGCTTTGCAGCTCTTCTGATTCTCTTATCACTTTCACTGTGGCTGTCATCTGAGTGAGGGATTTGGGAATAGAGGAAACCGTCCTATTAATAGCTGGTTGGAGGACTGAGCAAATGGATAGAGGAATTGGCAACTGACTCCAGTGTATTCTGCAAAATATTTTTGCAGCAAGAACTTCACCTTGCACTCCTTCTGACTCGCTCCACAGCCTCAGTGTAAACTTGGTTTTGACATGTTCTAACTAGGCTTCCAAGTGAACAGTTCCCTTTGGCAAACCTCTCTCTCTGGTGTTTTCTTGCCTTTGCCCACACGGTCCCCCCTGCATACAAGTTCTCCAGACTAGAACTGATCTTCGGTTAAAGGAGCTTAATGTGGATTGCCCGCGATGGAATGTAGTATGTGGGCTGTTCAACTTCAGGAGACCTTAAAACTGAGGAGACCTTCACAGTTTTGGAGTGGTGTCTCTTCATCTTGGACCTGGTTCTCCAACAAAAGAGTCTCGGACGCTTAGCTTGACTTTTTGTGGATTGTCTCACAGGACTCAAGATGCGTCGTTTTGACAAGCTCAAAAAATCATTCCCTTTTCTTGCCCATTTCCATGTGTACAGAGTAAGTCTGGTTTTGATTCTCTTGTGCAGAGCATGCTAGGTTTCAGTATGAATAATGGACCTGGGAATTTCAGGACTGACATGTGCATGAGTGTTAGTTCAGCGTCTGTGTTGGTGTGAAACCACACCATGCCTTTACTCATGTGTCAGAGCTTAGCTGTGTGCATGGATATCATCAGATCATACCAGAGCCTTATCCCCAACAATACATCAGACCTTCACATTGCATAACTTGTCCTAACAGACCACCCTTTATGCATGTACTGTATGCTGTCTCAGCAGTCAGGTGTCTGTGTTTTGTTTGTTTGGCTCATACTATTTAGTGTGCATCTATGAATTCACTCTTGTAATGTTTTTTCTTAAGTTTGTGTGAAGGGTGTAACCACTCTTGGTTGTAACTTATGGCCTTAGCCCAAGGGCCATGGATATAGTTCCATTGGGATTAGAGGCTACAGCTTTATAACACTTCACACTGCACAACCTCAACTTGTTGCCACTAGCATTGTACTGTACATGGCCTTGGGTAATATCCAAGCTTCTGAATCCTTGCGGCACCCCTGTATTTTTAAAATGATAATACCATGATGCGTATCATGAAATATTAATGCATGCTAATATTCTGACATGCAATATTCAGGCTGAATTCAGTATTGGAACGGCGCCTGTAGCTCAGACTAAAGAACTGGACCCAAAAAGGAGCAAAACGAAGTTAAACACAATACTGAAATCTCAAGATATATATATTTTTAAATAACTTTTTAGTGTAACAGTATCCTAAAATGCAAAGCATATTGTGCAAGACGATAAAAGCTGACAATGTAATGGCCGTAAATATGCATATTATGCATGTGCACATGTCCAGTGATTACAAATTTTTACAGATTAAATATAAGAATGCAAAATGCCACTTGGTGCACATTTTAAACAAATAGAAAATGTAAAAAATCTACTCTAGTAATCAATTCAGAATCATGAAGCACATTTACACCAGCATCTAACTATACTCACAGAGATTTACAACAGTCATTGTATCCAAAACTATTCTTATTTAGCATGTTACTTGTAAGGATGCATTGAGAAAAGTTATGGAATGCTACCTTCATGATCACACATCAATCTCAAGATCAGCCTTAGGTGGTTCAGACTCACAACAAAATCACAATTGAGCCATTTTATGTGGCTGTGAGGACTAATTGCTTGCTTAAGAAGATGGATTTGTCAGACTACGAACCTTCATATTAAAGACAAGATTGTAACCGATTTCACTCTCTAGTTTTGACAGACACGTTGCTGGCAACAACTACACATTGACCCACTTTGCCCACAGGGCAAGTGCTTTCCCTCTCCAACATCAACTGGTCATCTCAATGAACACTTTCTAGAAGTCTCTAAAGAGGCCTGGTTTCCTTTTTCTCTCTTTCACACATTCTGCCTAATCTTTTTGTTTTCTGTGTGTTCAGAGTTTTTGATATTTTTTTATACCATTGAAATTTCATAATTCTTGACATCAATTTCATTATCACAGAAAAAACAACAACAACTAATACTAGCCTAACTAACACAAGTATATAAAAGTCAGTGATAAAATAAAAACAAAAAACTAATTACAAGCAATAGGACAAAGACAGGAAATAACCTACCTGATAAACTTCAAGCACTAGAAATTGATCACTTGACACAGTGTATGAATGTTCTAATTTAAATTCGTATGAAAGTTACAAAAGTGATTGAGTCAAGATCAATGTGAGATTGTTGGATTTAACATTAATGGCACAGACGGCAGCAAATAGCCTATGTTAGGCTGCTTTACAACAAAACTATTTACGTTTACTTAAGACATAAACATCTTATAAGGATACTCGCAAAGACTAGGGCTGGGTATCGATACGGGTGTCCTGATTCGAGTCCGATTCACAAGATCTCAATTCAATTAAATTCTTGATTTTATTCTATTTTCATGGGCCCCACCACAAAAAAGGAATGAAATTTATTGTTTTTTTTTGTTGTTTTTGACCCATGTATCCTTGTATTGTAATAAGGTTATGACACCCAAAATTTTAGATGTTAGTAAAATGTAACAGTTCTCGTTTCCAATTCCGATGCCACAGCTAAAACCACTAACTATTATCAATTGAAAATAATTTTCACTGTACAAATTAAGGTGTGTTTAGGTGTGTGCACACAGAAATCATCTTTTACATACACATATACCTAAATGAGTTCTCTTTCGATGAAACTTATACCTCGTTGGCTTAACCCTCTGGGGTCTAAGGTGATTGTGGGGTCCTTGATGTTTTGACATGCCCTGACATTTTTCAGTTGCTTATAAACATATTAATGGCAAAGGTGTAATTACACTCTATGTAGCACAAACAGGGATACCATAATATGTGAGCAACATGTATATACATGTTTATATTTTTGAGAAGATAATTATGCATGGTTATTGGAAAAAAAACAAAAAATGTAATTTTCTGAAACTAGGCCACAAAACACATACTGTGTGTCCACAAGACTTTTGACTAATGGATGTTGTCTTCTAGAGTTTTTGCTTCAAAATAATCTGAAAATCATCCCGCCTGATCATTCACATAAAACAATACATTGCTTTAAACTTTGTAAGAAACTTTTGTTTGGAAAGGCAATATGCGTGGGGGTGTGAATGATCATGAATAATGATGTGGTTCACACCTGAGAAGACAATGGCCTGCATAATGAACCTTTCAGTCAGGTGTGTGTCACAGGGTACTAAAAAAGAATGTGAGGAATGTATGCAATTTGTAAAATATCCAAGGTAAACATTACTAGTAACTAACCAGTTAATTCTCAAACTATATTTTCCGAAAGTTTTGGAATATATCTTCTTCCCAAATGTGTTACTAATAATAAACAATTTAAAGAGAAGGCTAATATTGAACTATTAGGTTGTCGCTTACATCTTGTAAATATATTTCTTGCTATTTTATTAAAGTTTTCCCATGTAAATCAACAACAACTGCAATTTGAACAATATTTCAAGTGTAGGGATGGGTATCGTTAAGGTTTTATCGGTATTACTACTCTTACCGATACCGCTTATAGACCATTTCACTAGATGTAAACAACACTGGTCCAGAAGCACTTCCTGTTTCAGTTTTTTAACACTACATAAAAGCTGGGATAAAATACAACCAACAGAACATTTAAAACTGAATCAAAAAGTTAAACAAACATCTTTAAGATGTTTTCTTTACATGTGAAATAAAGAAAACAGTTACAAACTGAAACAGGAAGTGCTTCTGGACCAGTGTTGTTTACATCTTGTGAAATGGTCTATAGATCCGGTACTTTAATGGTATTCTTATCGGTTCTTTTTGGTGTTTTTTATTATTTATTTATTTATTTATTTTAAGAATTAAGAACATAATTAAACTTTATATTTTCAAATGTAAAATAGTAAAAGCAAAACTAAGAAAAATATCTTTTTGTTATGCAGCAGTGTGCAGGCTTTTTTTGTTTATACAAAAAGGACACATAAGAAAAAAACAAGTACAAACACAAGAATACAATTAATCAAAGATACAAATTATATACAAAGTGCTTTAACTTCAGGAAGATCTACTAACATATATTTTCAGGTAATTGTTTCTGTCTGAAAAGAAACCTAATCAAATATAAAATAGCACTGTATAGTTTATCATAGATAGAATAATGCTTATTAAATCTAAAGTTACTCATTCAAAAGCTGTTAGTGATTTTCTCTGCCTTTTGTTCTTTGATTTGCATTAATGGCTGAATCGTCAGCAGGTTTAGGCTATTAGACTGCTGCCCCTTTAAGACTGAGTGCAGATCTAATGGGGACTGATGCACCATCATTTTCTCCCTATTATTTACATCCATTTAAGACATAATTGTGTTTAAGTGAATAAACTGTGTTTAAGTGAATCTCAGAGCTGGTCATTTTGACATTTTTATGTATATATGATAGTTAAGGACGCACGAAGCCCAAGTATAGGCTCATTTTCTTGTCTCGTTGCAGTCCGTTTCAGAGCGCGCACCGCGTCTCTTGCGCAAGTTTTTGTGTTCTTAATAGCCTTTTTTTGATCTTGCAACAGTAGAAGACAGTATTTTACAACAATCGCCGATCGTGCTGATTCTGACGGTTACGTTTGGGTTTTAGGAAGAACTGACAGCGCTCCGCAGTGCTGTGAAGTAAGGAAGTTAAAGGTATAGCGGAGGATCTTTCCGAATTTTAGAGAAGACCCGCCCTCTCCAATTTAAAAAAAATAAAAAATGCACGCACAAACACAACACTCCTGAGAGGGAACACCTACTATTACGCCTTGCACAATTATGTTGCAAATTGTAAACTAACTCAAAAATATTCATAAAAAAGACAACATGTCAAATGCCCTTCCGTGTTTTATTTACTTATTATACTGATCGATTGAGTGACCGAGGACTCAAGACATGATATGTGCAACCCTGTATCACACGAAATACGATCATTCTGAGGAAACTATTTTGCAAATCGCAATTACGTTACATAGCAACATATAAGCAGTGCTATTACGTTGGTCCTTAACCTAATATGTCTCATTGTTAATACGTAGGTATTAATAAGTTATTTTTATACATAGTTGCGTATGGAGAAGTAGCTTGTTGCATTTGTGTAATAATAAACACACAAGGTTTTAGAATATGAACACATGAACACGCAAGGTTTTAGAATATTTCAGCGTGATACCATTTACCATTTTGGTCAAAAGGCTACTTTAGACAAATTGAGATGTTTACCGTGTCTATGCGGTGCATGACTTGTGCCAGGGCTAGCATTGCTAAGTAGCTTGCATTAACTTTTACTAGTGATTTTAAATGGATTTCTCCAAATAGCATGACAAACTTTACCTGTCTGGTAGAATCTTCGCGACTGCGGCGTCAGTGAGAAGCCCAACCTGTGCTTTTAGCGCACGCCAGCATGTGATATTAACCCAAAATCACTCTGGTCTTGTTTCTATATTCTGCGGCCTTTCTCTTCTTATCATACACTTCGTATACATTTTTTTTCTCTTTCGACCCTCAGCCATTTTCAAAGGAATGGCTGAAACCGCAACTCCGACATAATACACCTGAAAGTGAAAACTATAGGGACGAGCACGTACGACGGCCTTACGTAAACATATCACCAGAATGATTGACACTTAGATCGACCAATAGTATAGACTACCCACCCGGAAAAAGAAAATCCTCCGCTACACCTTTAAGCTGGACAGATCGTCTCGTTTTTTAACGGTTTTATCTCAAATATCTTCTTTTTATATTCTTTGGACGCCGAAATACAAAATATATTAGAATAATATCCCAGATCTAAAGTGTAACCACGCTGAATGTTTAGTTCTGTCCTCATTGTCACTCATTAAGCAAGGGCTGTCGTGTTGCGCGTGCTGTGGCTTTGCGTGAGAGATCGCTCTCTCTTCTCTCTCTCTCTTCTGAACTGCGCATTGCAAATTTGTATCACAGACAAATGGACTGGTTTAATTAAAATATAGTTTATATATAGAAATGGCTGGCGATATAAACATGTTCCAGATAACGTCTTTATAGGAATAATAAATAGTAGCCCAAATTGCCTGTATTTACTTAATTTCTCCAGTACCGACAGCAGAACCGATAACGTCCAAGCTTATTATATCGATACAGCGGTCTTTCAAAATTCAGTACCGGGGCCCGTTTAATACCGGGTTTCGGTACCCATCCCTATTCAAGTGTAATATTTCTTTGTAAAAAGTATACATTTTAGAATATGTATTTCAAAGTTAAGAATTTATTAGTTTGAATATTGGAACAAAGACTATAAAACATCTTAGTTGATAATTAAATATTCTTTATTTTTGATAAAACATCCCATACTATATGATTAACATATGAGCAGAAATTGCTAAACAAAAGCTGATTTGATGTGACAGTAGTCTTTTCTTGTCTAAACATTCATATTTTGTTTTTTATGATGTATATTAGCACATGTTAATTTGCAGTTTAATCGAGCTGATGTGGGCGTTGACACGTTTGCATCTTTCCTTACATTATTTGCATTTGAATAGCGCACTCTTTCTGTGGGTGTCGTCACATTAGCACTTAATGAGCTGAAATGAGAATGACTGACATCTCTCATTACATACAGATTACATAAACTGAGAATATTTGTTTTTTTTTTAATATGAATTACTTATTACCTGTGTGACTGAGTATTCGCTGAGTTACAGTTCATTTTTGGACACGTTTAAGAATGGACTTCACATTGAGAGAGATGGCAGAACATGCATTGTTTATTTATCTTTATTTGGAAAAAAAATCACAACATTTTGTTTTTATTGTGAGAGAACACAAAAAATAGACACTTAACAATGTCAAATTATGTATAACACTTTTGAGTCTCACAGTTATTTTGAGTCTTTTGCACTGATAAGAAAAAAAAAAGTGAGCTGGTTAAGCCTGCCAACCCCAGGGGGCTACAAACGCGTTCAAATGATAATAGTTTGTGACTGTGCAGCGAGAGTCCAAAACCTCAGTTTATCATGTCTACCAGTATATCGCACACCCCTAGTTCCGGTATTTTAACTTTTACATCAAGACCTTTAAGTTTGCAAACAAGCAAAGTGGAGAGGAACTAATGGCATATTTGGACATGACATTGGATTTGTTCCCAGTGTGAAATGTTGCTGGGAAGTTCAGTGTTTGGGGGAGGGATGTGGCTGCTTGTAGATGTTTCGTCATTTGGATTTGTGATCCTCTATTTTGTCAATATAAACTCCTACTTAGCTATTTTAGTGGCACTTGCTAAGGCAAGCATCACTATTACGGGGCCCTATGAAATGAGTTCCTAAATTCTGTTTTCAATTAATTTTTAATTCAAAATTTGTCAAATTCTGTGACATTCAGCAGAATTTGTAAATTGAATAAATTAAATAAATACAGTAAATTGCATTTTGTATGGATTTTTTTTTTTATCTCTGCATCATGGAAATCATAGGGCCCTACTATTAGTAATGCTCATACTTGTAGTTAAAGAAAGAATGAAAGGGAGAGAACTTCACAAATATTTCAGTGTGTGCCCTACAGTTATTGATGGTTAATGTCAAAAAGGCCCTGACCCCTATGACCCATGACTTTTCATGCATCAACAGAGGAAGCACTTTGGCCACAAAAGACGACTTATGCTCTCTAACCTTCCTGACACTCATTCAAGAAACCTGTCGACTTTGTAACCCCTTGTTTTAGACGCATATTTTGCCAAGCTTCCTCCTCTTTCACAAATCGACAACATCTGAAGACTTCTGTCTGCACATAGACCAACTATTTAAAAAAGCGCACTGACATAACACATTGACAAATACTGTGTGAAGTGAACAGTCTCTCAGTCTAACTTTGACAAATTGACAACTGAAATGATTGGGTTGTTGTGGACTGTATGCCAGTGACTGAATAAACAAACAATATATTGACTGTTAAATGAATTCCCCCCTGTTAGATGTTTGTTTCTTTCACAGTAGTGCAATGTCTTGTGAGTTATTTTCATTTAGGAAGTTTTTCAGAAATTGTTTATTTGTAATTAATTGCAATTCATTGGCATATCATGCACTTTAATTAAAAACTTTGATTTAACAGCCCCAATTTCAACACATCAAGAGAAATTGTACCCTACAATCCCTAACATCTGCTTGTTAGTCACTTTTTGGCATTGCTGATTGCGTCTGAACCGGTTTCCCACATGGATTTAGCATTACAATCAAAGCACAAATCCATGTTTGCAATTGTATTGGTATTGTCAGCTTTCTGTTTTTTTACAGTATGCAATTTTAACAGCCTGTTATAGTTAGCTGCACAGTTTCATTGTTTGTGTAAGTCTCAAGAACAAAAGCGTAAAAGTTCCATTATCACACAAGTGCACAATGTCATTCAAAAGGGCAAGGAGGTACTGCAGTCTCTCTGATCGCAAGATTGTTCTGCTTCCTCCCTATTGCCTTAATTTTGTTAAGACATGACTGACCACAAGGCCTCCAGAGAAGGAAAGTGTGTCAGAGTGAAAGAACACCAGTGTGAAGGAGTGCAGGGGGAGGGAAAGGTTGAAAATTGAAAGCAGCTGATGTCCAATACGCTCCAACAGAAAAAAGAACAAGCACAAAAGCAGACTACGGAAAACAGTAGCACAATTTTAGCTGTCCCAGAGCTTCCAAGCACCAGTGCCAGTGTTCTTCCATTCATCCGTTCCCCTTGTTACAAACCAGAAGCTTAAAGGGATAATGGATGTTCATTTTTTGAAAGGTGATAAGGACTTTGGGAGTTGGGAATTGACTGCTTATGGTTGTAATGGAAACGTTTTTTAATTGGGTCAGTAGTGGAATTGGAGATGCAGCTGCTGCTGTGGAAAGGTAAGGCCAGTGTTGGCTGGTTAGTTTTGGAGGTGGAGATGCTCCTTTTGGGAGGAATTAAAAAGGGTAGAGAGTTGCTCAGCACATGTGGCCTGGGCTAGGGCCAATGCCATCTGTCTTTTATGAACTTCAGGTGTGTGTGTGTGTGTGTGTGTGCGCGCTTACCAGATGTTCGCCGCGGTTGAACAGTGAAAGCCTACTGTATAATTTTTTTATGAGCTGTTGTTGCCGCATACTCTGAGCTGAATCATTAATAGCATGTTAAATGCTCAATCACACCTTTGGACTTGGTCACTTGTTGCTGTCTAGATGGACACAACTTTTTATTTTTGGCTAGCCTAGTGGTTAGGGAATTTATTTAGTTGGGAATGGCTTGAACATGTCTGGTGTTTTGGGAGAGTCATTGCCTATGGGGAATCGCTCTGGACTTCATTGGTGTGTGTCTTTCTGTGCAGAAGCTGGGCAGCAGTATGCAGTGTGAGGAGGGCACTGAGTGGCTGCTGGAGCTGCTGATGGAAGTGCAACTGCAGCAGTATTTCTTGCGCATCCGTGATGAGCTCAACGTTACACGTCTCTCGCACTTTGACTACGTGAAGAATGAGGACCTGGAGAAGATTGGTATGGGCCGGCCGGGTGAGTCCAACCAAGGTGTTTGCTTGTAGCTTTATCACAAATAATAATTTACACAAGGCACTTAACACACACCCCTTTTCCACCAAAAAAAGAACTGGTTCGGAACTGGTGTTGGTTCGGAGTTGGTTCAACTTGCGAACCCGTTCAGAACCTGTTTGTATTTCCACTGACTAAAGCGCCCAGGGAACGACGTCGTTACATCACTGTGTACGTCGCCATACGTCTAGAAACGCTTGCAAGCACATTATTTTGGGATTATCTCTAACTCGTGTACCAAGAAGGCTTTAAAAACAATTTTCTTTTTTGATAAGTTATGTACCCCTGTCTTGTCTTTTTTTCTTTCAATTTATTTGTTCTATATTGTGACTGTTTTCTTCTTTGCTTATAATGTCTTCAATAAAAAAATTACCTTCAAGCATAATTACAAAGGCGAACTCCATCGTGTTTCTGCAAATGTTTCTCTTGGCTTTGCGATCCTATATTATGGTCAGAAAATATGTTTAGAACACATCTAAACCTGCCCCAGCCCCCAACGTAAGCGTGACGTGGTAAAAGAACGGTTCTAGTCCAGCAAAGAGTTGGTGCCGCTTTGGAACCAGATCTCCTGGCCGAGAACCGGTTCTTTGGCTGTCGAAACACAAAGAACTGGTTCGCGCGCAGGCACCGGCTCCGAACCGGCTCTCAAAATGCTTTGGTGGAAAAGGGGCAACAGAGATCCGACATCGACACTTATGCAGATATGTAAGCACATTTTTTAGGATTCTAATTGTGATGATTGACACGGTGATAACCATAGCATTGGACAGATTTTTTATTTTTTTATTTTCTTTTAGGTCTGAGCATTGTGCATGAGTCAACACTGAAAAGGGGAAAAACAAAACAAAAACAAATTATTGTTGTTGTCTCAATACATTTAAGTAGCTTTAAAAAGCTTTATTTTATTACTTTTAATATTTATTTTTTCTTATTTTTATTACTGACTTTTTCCTTGACTTAAACTAACTTGTTGAAAATTATATGCTAGAATTCAAATATTATAATTATTATTGGCTTTAATGATTCACTTAAATTTATTTTTATTTTTTTCACAAAATATAGAGCTTTCCGAAGCTTGATCTACAGCCCGTTCTCATCCCAAGGCATCATCTAACTGACGCTTTTGACCATGTGTCAACATCCGACGCTTTAGGGTCAGTTAGATGACGCTATCCTAGTGGTCTAGCCCTAACTATACCCCAGACCTAAACCTACCCGCATCATCTAACTGACGCTAAAGGTAAAGCGTCAGTTAGATGACGCCCTAGGATAGCGTCATCTAACTGACGCTAAAGGGTGCCCTAAAGCGTTGGATATTGACGCATGGTCAAAAGCGTCAGTTAGATGAGACCTTGGGATGAGAATGTGTTGTGATCTAAGAATGACAACGCACCTCTGTTTGTCTACTGATGTCAGCACCTTAATCTGAAGGTCATCAGGTCCAAATTGGTTCAATCATTTCTAATAGGCCAGGTTTACACCTGGTATTAAGATGTGTTTTGGTCTATTGGATCACAAGTGGACAATGCTAAATACAGATGTAAATGGGGTCTAAAACGTTTTGAGCTTGTTCACTTTAGACCACTTCCAGAAGAAGTTTAAAACGCTTTTTGACCGAATTTCTTTCGTTGTGTAAACACTCATGTGGTCGAATGCATTCGAACAGCCACAAAAGACCTTCTGCTCTCTGCTACTGACTTAACGAGTAAACATTATGGAAGTGTTTAATCCCCATACGGGATTAAACTTTGTTGGCTGGAGACCCAAGTTTGATTTGAAGATGAAAAATGTACCAAACACGATGTTTACTCACCATTCCTGATTTCTAACACTCACTCGAAGCATTTAGCGTCGTCTTGCGTCTATGAGAGCAAAAATGAATGCTGATACTTTCTGTATGTTTTTCTGTCATCTCTGGGCCTGTTATAGTTAGAGTAGTATAGCTTTAGTTCTTATGTAAATTGCTTAAGCTTATTTCGTCCATTAGATTGAAAGATCTGAAAAAGGCCTTACATTTACTTCTTCCAAAGACCCTCCCTTTAGATAAATTAGCACATAAGTGGTTGAAAGTGGACAAAAGAGATGGATTAAAACACCAGGAGTAAACAAGAATGTGTCTCCCTCATCTACCTTTGATACCAGGAGTAAACGGCCATAGAGTTAAGTTTTTAAAAACTGAAAAGGTGTTTTTACGCAAGCTTTTTAAAACAACAGGACACAGTCAGTATAGACAGATGATGAATATATACTGTAAAGATCAGATTTTTTTTTTTACAGTGGTACACCCAGCAGTAGTTTTAAAAGTTTGTCAGATCAATCACACACACTTTGAGGCTTTGTGACGCCTGAAGTGAATTTTGAAATTTCCCTTAAGCCGGCCTGATTATTACCCATCTCAAGCTCATTACACACCTCTTCTACTACTCTCACTTTTATCTCTTTTTGTCCTCTTCGTCTTTTTCCTCACTCTTTCAGTTCCTTTCGGTTTCTCTTTCCCTGATTCAACTTTTTTAGCTAAGCATGAACTGTTTGCAGAAATAGATTTGAAATTATAAATCAAGTGTTTAATCGAGTCTATTTATTTATTTATTTTATTAAGCTGCATTGACAGGATTGACAACAGAGTGTGATTTGACTCATTCTTCAGTTTGTAAAATCAAGCAAAATCACATGGAGTTCGATAGGAAAAAGCATTCTGGAGGATTTAAACTTGGACAAAAACGATTTGAACTGTAATTAATCTAAATTATGATTGAGGCAACTCTGTTCTATACATTTATGTTAGTTCATTGCAGAAGTGTAAACAGAAAACCCTTTCTAGTGTCCTTGCACATATTATGTGACAATTACAAGGTTTATCAGCTACACAACTTTGCAAAGGTAGTAAGCAATTTTTTGCACTATTACTAAATATAATCAATTTGAACTTTTATCCAGGTGCATTGGTTTGCTTCATACACATTGTAATTATTTACTGTAACCACAATGTTTGCTTGATTGAAGAATACAGAAAGTCATGTTCTTAATCTGTGGTAATTGTCTGATTGTTGATAAAGCTTGTTTGAACCCACAATATTCATAAAATAACATTCTCTCTTTTGTTTTCTTTGATAGGGCAAAGACGGCTGTGGGAGGTGGTGAAGAGGAGAAAAACCATGTGCAAGCGCAAGTCTTGGATGAGCAAGGTATGTCATCAGCCTTCCTCGCACGTCCTGACAGATTAATGAGACTTCCAGTCCAAGGTCAGGTCCCCCCCACACACACACATCCGGACAAGGACTTCACTCCAGTCGTTAGTCATTCAGCTCACATTGTCCCTTGAGCGCTTTACAGTCTCTCACTAGTCAAATGTCTTATTAAACCTGAAAGGAATAAACATTTAAAGTGCTTGACCTAGACTATTTCAGCAGCCTCTCATCTTTTGCAGAACATAACTTGTGTGTTTGCTTTTGTCAAGCTGAGGTCAGTCATGGTGCTTCTTAAAAGATAACTCTCTGTTCATGGAGCCGAGCAGTTCAGAAATTTAGCTCTCTGTGTCTTAACAATTTCTATGTGTGTGTATGTAGTTGGTCACTGAGTGCTGAAGCAGGAAATGTCCACTCAGGCCTGCCGCTCACCCACTAACCAGGTTAATGGTCCATCAAATGCTCAGGAAGAGCCTCAAATTGGCCTTAGACACAAGCAATAAATCGGCACAATGTTGGCCTTTCTCTGGGGTCTGTGTGTGCATTAAGCGTGTGCGCGTGTTTGACGATAGATTCAGAATTCAGAGGAAATTAAGTTAGTGCTTGATTCTGTAGGTCAGACTAAAATTTATTAAGCATACTTTACTGCATTCTGCCAACATAAATTATGGATGATATATTGATATATATATTTTTTTTACAATATTTTTATTATATAAAGTGAACTCTATCATAAATACTGAACTGATAGTAACAGACTTTTTTATATGGTCAGTACGTTTCCTGAAGACCATGTCAATGGGCTAGTTGTACATACACACCTTCTGTCAAGAGTTTGAGAGAATTGTTGGTGGGCTTGGAAAGTTTGAGTTTGGGAATCGCTTATTTGTTTAATCTATTAAATGTTCGTGAAAACCCCTGCATGTCCTTGTACTTGCTTTAAAATATTTCTGCTATTGCACTTTTTGCTTTAACCATTTTGAATCTACTTGGCTATAGGCTTGCTGTGGTAATATGTGTTATTGGTGTTACACGGCACCGACCCAATGTCATTTGCTTTTCTTTTTTTTTTTTTAAATGAAAAAAACGTTTGGTTCAGTTGGACAACTACAATAATAAAATCAAATTGTTTGCTCTGCTCCATACAGCATGAGCTGCACAGTGCAGCAAGAGTCAGATTTCACTTATCACGTGACGAGAGTAAGGAGAGATGACTGACAGGACGGAGGAGGAGGATTTGGTGCGCCAAATTTGGTGTGTCGGTTTTTGGTCTTTTTTAGGTTTGGCAGACCCTTTAATGCTGGTTTGCTGTGAGAAAATAAGCTAGGAACTAAATCAGATTGTGTAAAAGCAGCTGCTTGTTATTCCCAAAATATCTTTTTAACAAACTATACACTGACCAGAATAAATGTATTCTTTGCTCTGAGCCATTTCTGTGTGGCTGGTTATAGCGTCACCTCGGTGTGAGACATGTTTTCATAGGGCTAGATCTGGTCTGGTTATGGCTGACCAAAGACCTCACTGGAGCCAGAGTCAGTTTTAACTTGAGTAAAAAGTAGCAGCCGTTAATGCATTTGTAGTTACAGTGCCCTCCACAATTATTGGCACCCCTGTTTAAGATGTGGTCGAGGACTTTTAAAAATTCTCCCTTTTTTTTAAACAACATAGAATCCAAATGCAAAAAAAGAGAAAATCCAACCTTTTATTTAAGTACATTACTTTGGTGGTAAAAAAAAAATAAAAATGTAAAAAAATAAAAAGTCCCACAATTATTGGCACCCCTGATGTTAATACTTTGTACAACCCCCTTTTGCCAACAAGACAGCACTTAATCTCCTCCTATAACATTTCACAAGA
Source organism: Pimephales promelas (assembly GCF_988280905.1). NCBI lineage: Eukaryota > Metazoa > Chordata > Actinopteri > Cypriniformes > Leuciscidae > Pimephales > Pimephales promelas. The sequence goes on along the minus strand of NC_142773.1, from coordinate 12,608,165 downwards.
TTGAAGAACACAGAGAGAGGGATCTTTGACCATTCTTCTTTGCAAAATCTTTCTAGATCATCCAGTATCCTGGGCCCTCTCTTGTGCACTCTCCTCTTTAGCTCACCCCACAGGTTTTCGATTGGATTGAGGTCTGGGGACTGAGATGGCCATGGGAGGACCTTGAGTTTGTGACTGAACCATTTTTGTGTAGATTTTGCCACACGTTTTGGATCATTATCCTGCTGAAAGACCCAATGACGACCCATCTTCAGCTTTCTGGCAGAGGCCATCAGGTTTTTATTTAAAATGTCCTGGTAGTTCAAAGCGTTCATAATGCCATGCACCCTAACAAGGTTCCCAGGGCCTTTGGAAGAGAAACAGGCCCACAGCATCACAGATCCTCCACCATACTTCACGGTGGGCATGAGGTACTTTTCGGCATACACATCTTTTGTTTTACACCAGATCCACTTAGAGTGTTTGTTGCCAAAAAGCTCAATCTTAGTCTCATCCGACCAAAGCACACGATCCCAGATGAAGTCCCAGTGCCGCTTGGCAAACTCCAGACGTTTACGTTTGTCAGTGTTAGTGAGAAAAGGCTTTTTCCTAGCATGCCTCCCAAACATCTTGTTGGCATGTAGAGAGCGTCTGATGGTTGTTTTGGAGATTTTGTGACCCCAAGATGCCACTATTTGATGCAATTCTGTGACAGTGAGCTTAGGACTTTTTTTTACTTTTCTTAGCATCCTCCTCACAGTGCGTTGTGGCAAGATAAACTTGGGACCTCTTTCAGCCTTGTTTGTCACTGTTCCTGTTGTTTTAAACTTTGATTCCTCTAACTTTAGATATGGGCAATATAAGGTGAGTGGCTATTTTCTTGTAGCCATTGCCTGACTTATAAAGGTCATCACACATCTGCCTTACTTGAATGGTGTGTTCTCTTGTCTTTGCCATGTTGACAAATGGGTAAGAGAATTAGGCCTCTGTGTCATGTCATATTTATACCCCAGGGAAATAGGAAGTCATGAATTACTAATTAAAAGTTCCTAGATATCCTGACCAACATTAGCAACTACAGAAAATATATATTTTTTTAAAAATCAATTACATTTTTTAGCGGAATTGTTAGGGGTGCCAATAATTGTGGGACACAGGATTTGAAGTTTTTATTTTTCTAAATTTTTACATTTTTTTTTACCACCAAAGTAATGTACTTAAATAAAAGGTTGGATTTTTCTCTTTTTTTGCATTTGGGTTCTATGTTGTTTAAAAAAAAGGGAGAATTTTTAAAAGTCCTCAACCACATCTTAAACAGGGGTGCCAATAATTGTGGAGGGCACTGTATAACACAGTCATTTCGGTTTACTTATGTTGGTCCGCCCTGGTTTAATACAACTACAATGTTTCTTTTCCTGTGTTTGTCTTATGTATCTTATGTAAGTTTGTGCTTCAGTGTTATCCCATTTGTAACCGTGTACAAAGAGCCAGGAGTAGAATTAGAGAGACCGCAGAATGAATCTGTCTCTTTCTTCTCTGTTTGACTTGCCACATCATTAATCTCCTATTCCCAAATACATTTAAAGATGATAGACTGTGCGTGCTCATTTACGGTCTTTTTGAGAGGAAGTGTGTATGTGGGAGTGATATACATTCAGGGTCGGACGGATGATTGCTTGTCTAAATTATTTGCTGGTCAAATTCCTCTGTCTGTGGGATGAGAGGACATCTTGACCTTTGGCACCAGAAACTGCACATTTGTGTAACTGAAGCACACACAGATATTTTCTAGTTCTTTAATTTAAAAGAAAAAAGTGTACCTTATTATAAAAAGTATTGAAAACAACTTTGTACCTTATTTGACCCTAAATAGTGCATATTAATACCTAAGAGTTGTAATATGTCCCCTTAAGTTACTACAATGAACATTTTATGGGTCCATAAGGCACAGAGTTGTTCCTTTGATGGTACTGCCCCAGTGAAAAGCTGTAGTTTCCCTAAAGGTAAAATCTTTGCACATCTGAGTGTATATATCATTACTTCTACTACATGTAGTACTGTACCTGTACTTACAGTATAATTACATGTACTACTTTCACACAGAAAGTAGCACATGCACACAGGTTGATGTTCAGTATTTCAATATCGTGTTAACTTAAAGGGGTCATTTAATGCCATTTTTGTAAGTTAATATGAATGTTTAGGGTCTAAATTAAAACTTTGTAATATACTTTTATTAAAAATTCTATTACTATTTTAAGAAAACACCATTTTACCTGGTCAAAATCAGCTCTGTTTTCAGCACGCTGTTTCAGTGCATATGCCTTTAAATAATAAACCCCGCCCCTCTGTTCTGCGGGCGTGAACGCACGTGGAGTGTTGCCTTGACAACAGTTGAAGGTTTTGGAGGGAGTCTCTGAGGACAAATCTGTGAAACCGTATCAGTTTGAACTAGAGTCGCATTGGAACAAGATGACGGCCGCAAAGAAGTTCGACGGTTAAGTCTTGAGGACTTTTCTGAATGGTTGGTTAACATAATGTTACTTTGATCTATCTTTGTATGTACTGGCAGGGTGGAGCATTGAGATACAAACGCTGTGTTTACTGATGTATACGTTAGTTCATTGACAGATTGATGTTACAACTAATTGTCATGAAAAACTTTTTCCCGCGATTTGAAAAGATTAATATAAAGATTAATAACACTTTAGGTGCAGAGGGAACATTAATAGTTGGTACCGATTATTTTTTCAGGAGCAGCTTCTTAGCAAAACCAGCTTTATACTGATCCTCGTTTATAAAGCAGTCTGGTGAGAAATGATTCGCGCAAACAAGAAAGTATTCACGTTGATCGTGGGGAATATTCCCTTGGTAAACAAAACTCAGCCACTGCGTCTTCATCAGAATGATTTCTGTTTGTTATTGCACCCAAGAAGAGACCAACACAATCGCTTAGATGCCATTCTGCTCCAGTGTATCAACAATGACAGACTACAGTCTATGATGACGGCTCGCTCAGGGCAGGCCTGTGTTGAAACACTGCTGTCAATCAACAACCGTGGGAAGGGCGTGCGACCGTGTGACGTCACACGGTCGAACGGCTCGATTTGAGGCGGGAAAACATAGGAAATTAAAACAAAACTACTGGATGGATTTTTATCATTAAATGATGGTTGTGTGCAGGCACTGACAACACATTGCAGTACAATCAACTTGTAAAAGTGCAAGTACCATTATATGACCCCTTTAACCTCCACTCAGGTCTTTCATACATGTCAAATAATGAAACAAAAACGCACACAGATTTCTTCCCTTGTGTGGAGGCTTTAGTTGCAGCATTGGCCTGGGTCTACAGGAAGTGGTCTGGATGAGAGCTTTCTAAAATTACACCTGTTTGTTTCCGTTCCTGGCACCAAGAGCAGACTGAGTAATCTGCCTCCTCACTGTTCTGTTAGTATGTGTGTGTGTGTGTGTGGGCATGCTTTTAGTTGACACGTATCCTCAGTAAGTGTTCTCCTGTTTCAAATGTTGCTTTCATTTAAATATGTATGGATATCTATATAGCCGGGGTCGGGAACCCTTTTCACCAAAAAGGTGAAAAAGAGTTTTTTTTTTGTTTTGTTTTTAAATGCACTTTTGAAATAGCCAATGCAAAAACTAATATATTACTATTTTTTGGTTAATTTACAAACATTTTTTTTCAATAATATTTCGATAATGATGACTTAATTTAGCTTCATAAGCAACTTAAAAAAATGCAACAAACAGAGATAACATTGTTTATTATGGAATTAATTGTGCAGGGTTTTCAAATAGCCACCTAAACAGCTTAAAACCGTGTGTGTATGTGTGTGTCAGTCCAGTCCCTTTTAAATTTTCAATTCTCTTCTGCATTCTTTCTCTTCACTATCGCCACAAACTAGCTGGGGATTTCCTTATATCTGAGCACCAGAGGTTGCCATGACTATTCACAGAGCATTAGACTATTATTGTGAGTCCTGTATTGTATTTGACTCCTTAATATGCTTTAACACATAGTTTACTTATTTACGGGAGTGACAACCGCATTCTATCACACCTGTAACTCACCTGTAAAGTTTTGTGAGTCACAACCCCATTCTCTGCAAACCCCTGCTGTGTGAACCGAACCCTGCTTGTCTCTCTCCTCATACTGTGCAAAAGAACAACTCTGCGCCTCATAAAGGCGTCACGTTTTTTTTCCATTGTGTGTTTTGTTTCAGTAACTTACAGAGATGGAGATATGAGCTGTGTGTCATGTGAAGTTATCAGGTCAGCGTTGTGCACTGCAGCACAAACAATGAAAACACTTAAACTAATCTTAACAAAATGAGACATTGTAGATTGTTATCCAAATATTTTCTTAATCTTAAATATTTGGCCACCTCTTCACAAAAAAATGCCGTTTCACTACAGCCGCTAACATTTTGCAGAAGATATGATTGGTTCAGTATTAAAACAATATAAGTCATTGGAAAGTCCCAAACCATGATCGAAAGATGTGTTTGGATTTGTTACTCATTGAGGCATTTGTCAGTGTGTAATGTATCTTTGCTATGTGTATGGTTATCACGCGGTAGTCTGGGGTTCAAGGCTCTGTCTGGATCCTCTATATTCACTCTGGTCCCAGTTCAATTTTTCTATTTTCAGCCTGTCCATCAAATCCAGGCTCTCACTCTCAAGGCTAGAGACATTGCGATCCATCCTTCTCTATTTCTGTTTTCTCTTTTTTCAAGCATCATCTCTGTCTTTATCTGTCTGTCTGTTTTTTTAATGGGTTAAGGCAGTGGTCTTTACATTCTTTTTTTTTTTTTTTTTTTGGTGAGAGCCACACTGATAGGCCAGTCAGTAGGAGAGCCACTTTTACCACAAATTACTGGATTAAAAGTTACATCCAGTCATACTCACAAATGCCATGTCTGCTTATAAATCTGTAATCCCTGAACATACAATCATTCTTTATCACATGTCAAATTTGTTAGACTAGATGATTTCCCTCAATGACAAAAATGAAGGATTTCCGTAAGTTATAGCCCTACTTGTTTTTAAAGTTTTTATGAAATCTCTGTATTGTTTGCATTATCATATCACTGTATTATTTACCACCACGCGAGCCACAAATTAAAGCTTGGCGAGCCTTGCAGTGAGTAACACTGGGTTAAGGTTAGGGTTATCTCTCACTCCTTCACCTTCCGTTGCTGCCAATCCTCCTTGTCCCTTAAGTTACAGCTCCTGGGTTACTTCAGCCCACACCCTGGTTCTTGATAGCTCAGCTCTCCTCGGCCGACCCACAGGCTCCTCATACAAAGTGCCTCAAGAGCTGATAAGCAGTTGGAAAGAGTAGCTCTGTCTAGAATCGCTGTCTCTCTCTTATTGTGATTTTTATTTTTTTTACTGAAGTCCTTCATTTTTGTTTTGGGATGCCCCTTGTTGGTGGCTATCATTACCGTAATGGAATAGAGACTAGCCAGGGAGTCCTCAAGTTTCTGGTACACATTCGATGCAGTTCCAGCTGTGCACAATTAAAAGATGGTTTGTTATATGTGTTGATAAGGGCTTTTATTTGTCACCTCTAGATATTGACTTTGTTGTTGTTATCCCTCAGGTTTTCAGTGGGAAGAGACCAGAAGGAGACTTTAATCCCCAGCCAGCCAGTACTTTCCGAAAACCCTCCCCCACATCTCCACCGCTGGACAGCCAGCAGCAGACCCTCACCTGTCTCATCAGCGAGAAAGACCTTGCCCTCTTTGAGAAACTGGGCGACGGCTCCTTCGGTGTGGTCAAACGTGGAGAGTGGTTCACACCAAATGGAAAAGTGGTGAGTGGAAGAGTGGAGAAAGGGTGAAAGTGTTTGAAAAAAACAGAGGGGGCTTTGTTGAATTCACCAAATGCAGAATTCAGGCACCAGCTCAGTCCTGCACAAGTTTAGTCTTAGGCTGCGTCTCATTTCCCTTACTCTTACCCCTTCCCCTCGGTTTTGCGCGTTCGTGTGAGGGGAAGTGGTGTCCCAATTCTCATTTTGAGTAAGGGCTAGGGCAAAGGCGTAGGGCTACATAGCCCTTGAAACAAAGTTTGCAGAGGAACACACTTGAAAGAGAGGGGTAACAAAAGTGCCGGCATCAAGTTTTTTTTATTATGGCTGAACGTCGAACTGTTAAGCAGTCGCACAAATGTAAGAATTATGACACTCGAGTTTTATGATACTTTTAATAAAATGTTGAAAAAAGTGTTGTTCAAGCGGTTGTAATTGTAATATTTTTGTTTTGAATCGGTAGTAAACCGCTAGCAGCTATGCGCTATTTGTCGAGCTGAGCTATCTGATAATCCTTATATTATTTTATGAACTTTGCTCGGCCATTAAATGCAATGAAACATATGTACCATTTGATCCGTAAGCAGTCGTATGCGTCTGAGAAACAATTTTATTCGGATGGCACCCAAGCGTGCAAAGAGAGAGCCCAGGCAATTAAAAATGACGACAACGTTTGACATTTGACAACCACAAAAATGAACGCTCATGTTAAAGGAGAACTCCGGCGAACAATGAACCTTTGGTCTAATAAAACATCGGTACATAGTCAACCGTTCTCTGAGATTTGTTTTCATGATAATCGAATGTAAAGAGTTTTATCTCTAAAAACTGTTTAGCGTATAATGCATTGTACAGACCGTTTAATAAGAAGATACTTTATGAAGACAGTTCACTTCGTGTATACAGACAGGAGCCATCTTAAAAAATAGTCTTGATAAGTCAAACCACGAACGTCGTGCTGAGTGATCTGAACTGCATGAAGTTCAGCAAACTTCTGAACTGTATGAACAGCGTTTGGGGATCGACTTATCGAGACTATTTTTTAAGATGGCTCCTGTCTGTATACACGAAGTGAACTATCTTCATAAAGTATCTTCTTATTAAACGGTCTGTACACGATTTCTTTTTACTTACTCAATGCCCCCAGTACTAGCATTATACGCTAAACAGTATTTAGAGATAAAACTCTTTACATTCGATTATCATGAAAACAAAATTTAGAGAACGATTGACTTGGTACCGATGTTTTATTAGACCAAAGGTTCATTGTTCGCCGGATTTCTTCTTTAAGCAGCATGTAATATTTTGTCTCCTCTTTTTTTCCCGAAAAGTTTGTAAAGTTTTTGTTTTATTTCATTTTAGTCTCATCCTCTTTTTTTCATTGATATTGTATATGAAGAGTTCAGATGCAAAAGCCTCTAAGTGCCATTTGAAATTTTCTTCTAGATTGATCATTTTTATCAAACTTGTATATTTAAGTTCAGTGATTTCACTTAAATGGCAATGATAATTACCTATTAATTGTTATTTAAGTGAAATTACTGAACTTAAATATGCAAGTTTGATAAAAATCATCATTAAAGAAGAAAATTTCAAATGGCATTTAGAGGCTTTTGCATCTGAACTCTTCATATGTTGTTATAGTCACAGTTACCGTTTAATTACCTTTTTGTCATCTCGTCATTGTCTCGTCTTAGTCATGGGAAAAAAGCTTGTTGACGAACATTTTTCATCATAGTTTTCACTAACGAAATTAACACGACTCAAAGATTCAGGTTATCTTCAGATTAGGTCTTGATACTTTCACAAACTAATGACTAGTACATTTTTGGCAGGAACGTTGTTTATTGCAATCAGAAACTGAGATCAACACGAGATTAGCTTTCAGGCACTTGTGGTCCCACCTTTCCCTTCAAGACTCCATGTGAACATCCTGTTTCAGGGCTGATCTCTGTGTCATTGTAGCAGCTGTGTTCTCTAGAGGAGGCTTGTGGGAGAGATGGGCCTCTAATGAGCTGATGAGGGGTCAGATGTCGTGTGAACTGAGCCGGAGGCTGTAGTGATAGTGTGTGTTGCACACCAAAGGGTTCTTTCCACATGGGACTTGAGTGGGAACATCTTTCCTGTGGCCATCTGTGCTGATCAAATACTGCTCCTTTACATTATACTGAGAAATGACAGGGCAGAGCTGAGATTTGTATCAACTGCTCTTTTTTTTATACAGGGCACAGTGAGACACTCTCATCCTACGCCACAGGATGACTTAAAATAATTAGGGCTGTAGGGCTGTCAATGTTAACACATTAACGCATGCGATTAAAAAAAAAATCATTAACGCGGTACACTAATTTAATGCAAATAAATTAAGCATGTGAAATTGCATCATTAACATAATTGTCATTGATCTCATAAGTCTGGAGTTTATCACACTGAGAATCTACATTGGCACAAGCACCTGTAGCCTACGCTGGTAGGTGGACATATCTATTCTTAACCTGATTTCGCTTTTTTGTTTGCGATCAGATCATTTTAAGCCTAAAAATCCTGGAATGTTTTCAGTCGAATGATCCAGTAAGATTAATAAAACAGTCTCACAGAAGAAATTATCAAAAGTATACCGAAAATATCTTGGCTTGCTGCGATTGTCAGTGTCCATTTGGTTTTAAAGCGAAATGTAAAAGCCGCAATATTTTGAATTTAAAACCAATGCTAATAGGAAACCTGCAAACATTGAGGCAATCTGATGAAGGTGGCAGCATCTGGAGGTAACACTTCTAATTTAAAAACACACACACACACACACACCTTCAAGTGCACCACAGGAATGAGGCTGGATCATATATGGATCATCATTTTATACGGTAGGTGGCGGTAAAACTCCTAAGCGGTGAGCAGCCGGTAACAAGAAGTAGTCGAAGGAGAACGTCCTCGTCTCAGTTCTCGCGCATGCGCCCATAAGGAAGTAATGGAATAGTCGAATAAAGTCGTTATTTATGTTTTTTTCGCACAAAAAGTAGTCTCGTCACTTGATAAACTTATAATTGAGCCGCTGTAGGCACATGGGATATTTAAACCTTTTCTTTAATGACTTTATGGGCCGTCAAGAGCCAGTCCCTTAGGCAGTCTATGTAGGACTGATCCAGCTCTCAGATTCAATCAAAAATATCAAAAATATCTTCATTTGTGTTCCGAAGATGAACGAAGGTCTTACGGGGTTGGTACAGCATGGGGGTGAGTAATTAATGACTTAATTTCAGGTGAACTAACCCTTTAATCTTTTTGATAAAAAAAAAAGTTCTATTAAGTTTGTCAGTGTAGTATTTTGTTGTTGTGTTTTTCATTAATAATGAACTCACCAATTTCAAGCAATTGCTGTCCCCAAATTGCAGCTAATAGAAAGTAAAATGTGCACAGCCGCCAAGACATTCATAAGCAATTTAAAAGCGAGGTGTAAAAGAGGAAAAAACTCCGATGTCCACCCATCCCTGGTGATACCGGTGTTGTCACGTAAATTAACTGATAGGAAATGTTCTCATATCAATAATATATAATATTGCATTGGACAAGGCCTTCGGTTCTTAAAAAACACTGGTCTATAGACAGTCTAGGTAAGTTCGTTTGTCTCTTTTTGTTTGATAGTTGGTTTTGGTTAAATAAATGAGAGAGAGAGAGAGAGAGAGAGAGAGACTGACACCTACTGACACCTACTTTGAACTTCAGGTGTACATAAACTTTTTAAAGTACATAAACTACAATTCCTTCTAATAATGTAAATTTATCATGAATTCATTAAGCAAAGCAGATGGGCCTAGACAGTCTGAATAATGCCAGATGTTACATGATTTCTTTCCACCAGAGTTTAAGCAGGTGCACAGTTGAATAATGTTGCTCTGTGATGACCAGTAACAGTGTAGACGCAGTCATTAGCATTTTTGTGGGATTATGTGTACAGGCTAGCAACAGTCCAGCTGCTTTGAGCTCTACCCAGCAAAGACAGATGTGTTGGCTCTCAAAGTTGTTCTTTTCAACATGTCCCCCTCAGCTCAATGTGGCAGTGAAGTGTCTGAAGACAGACGTGCTCAACCAGCCAGATGCTCTGGACGACTTCATCTGTGAGGTCAATGCCATGCACTCTCTTGACCACCAGAACCTCATCCGTCTCTACGGAGTCGTCCTCACACACCCCATGAAGATGGTGAGTGAGTGTGCATGTTCTCATCTAAAACAAATTGGTGGCAAAGACAGGGTGCTAAAGTATCAAGGCCTTGAGAAGGGAGGGGTGGGCTAAAATAAGGCCTGACATTTGCATGCTCTCTCAGACTCATTATTTGCTGACACTGAGTTCTGGAGTTATTCCTGATTGGCAGTGTTCATTGTCTCCGGTGGCGATGTGCTTCTTGTCATATCACTTTTTCAGTCGTTATGAAACGTAACTTAATATTTTTCCCTTTTTTCTCCCCCTGCATCTCTTCCCTGAATGACCCCATTTCTCTAAGGTGACTGAGCTTGCGCCTCTTGGCTCCCTGCTGGATCGTTTGAGAAAGACCCTGGGCCATTTCCTCATTTCCACCTTGTGTCAGTACACCATCCAGATTTCCAATGGCATGGGTTACCTAGAGTCCAAACGCTTCATCCACAGAGACCTGGCTGCCAGAAACATCCTGCTGGCTTCCAGTGAGCAGATCAAAATCGGAGACTTTGGACTAATGAGGGCACTGCCTAAGAACGATGACCATTACGTCATGCAAGAGCATCGCAAAGTCCCTTTCGCCTGGTGAGGGAGGCCAAGAGTTTGTGTTTGCATGTGGTTTGAATCTATAGAGAAGGGATATGGAGAACTTCAAATTATTTGGTTGATTTTGTTTATATGCAGTGACATGCCAGAGCTCAGGATTCAGATTGAATTTGAATGAGGTCATTGTTTGTGGCCCTTGTTTTGATTAAATGAACTCTGCATGACCCTCATTTCATTTATCCTCTTTGTGGATTGTTCATTTATGGGCATTTTATTCTACTGACGTAATGCCTAAGCATGGTGTTTTTTTTTCACATAGGTGTGCCCCCGAGAGCCTGAAGACACGCACATTTTCTCATGCCACAGACACATGGATGTTTGGTGTGACACTATGGGAAATGTTTACCTACGGTCAGGAGCCCTGGCTCGGACTAAATGGTAGTCAGGTAACCCCACAAAAATCCAATCTATACTTTCAGTTAGTCATAAACATCTAGCTTTTGAATGACCAGCTTTCGTACAGATATGAATCAATGATCTAAATAGGGCTGCTTGATTATGGCAAAAAAATCATAATCATGATTATTTTGGCCAATCAGTGTTTCCTCCAGGATTTTTTTTTTTCCAGCTGTGGTGGCAGGTCTATTTCCCCCTGGTGGTTAAACCTCACCACCCAAGAATCATGCGCGCTCACACACAGGCCACTTTCTGAGGAATTGAAAAATGAAAACAACCAAGCATCTCAATAAAAACAAATTTTGTAAGATATTTATTTGCATTTAAACTGCTACACTAAGAGAAGGCTAAATTCATAATATATTGCAAAAATACTATAAAAAAAATTAAGTTAGAGGATAATTCAGTAGCATAAGTTATTCTAGAAAAATCATGAGTGCACAATAATTTTGGTAAAAGGTAAAATGTTCCACATTGCTCTTGTATCGTTATAAAGACATTGGTGAAAAACAAGTAAATATATTTATACAGTATACCAGAAAATGAAAAGACATTTACTGTATAGTTATAGTAAGAATAGTTAGTAGTATAGTACATTTATAAGTTATAGTGGCACTTTTTATTGAGGAAACATCATATGATAGATAGGAAAGAATAATCTTTCATTGCACTAAAGTATCATATGTTCATACTTCACTAAAGTATTATAATATGAAAGGCTCCAATACAGACAGAGCAGCACAAAGTGCTTATGTGCATTCTGTGCACAGAATGATGCGCTTGAAGCAACATGGAGTAACATCTCGCAGCGCTTCACATAGAAAAGTTCAAAGGACAAAGGGAAGAGATGGTGATGCTAAGTGTATTATATCAATGCAATCATTTATTGAGCCTTTTAGCATTTACTGTGAATGGAGCCGCTCTGAGACCGCAAGTAACCTACACACATTTAATAAAGCACACATTAAATGTGTACACAAATTAAACTAGACCCTTTTCCAATTAATTATTACTCTTATCTGTATGACCAAAATAACGGTGTATTTTAAGTTGAAAAAATGCAAGTGATCGCACTGGCGTTTCCCATGTATACTTAAGCTGGCTTCCACGCTCCACATGTACACATGGATCGCCTAATGGTAGCAGACATTTATCTAGGATAACATTTGAACGATCTGCTATGTAAAGTTTTGGATTTCCTGCCCACAAGGGCACTTTGCCACTTCTTGTGGTGTTTTTTTTTTTTTTTGTTTGTTTTTTTCTTTCTCTGAGACTATTAGGGGCAGCCCTAGTTTAAATACATTGTGCAGCCTTAGAAAACTGTCTATTTATGCCGTTCATGGATTCTTGTCTGTGGAATGGCCACTTCCTGTATTTTGCCAGTTACTCGACATGGGTTAATTGCAATTAAGGGATTTTTTAAAATCAATTACTTGATTTTAATCGAGAAATCGTGACAGCCCTAGCCACGTAACAATTTGACATCTTGTCAAATCTTGTTTTATCTTATCTTTTTATTTCTAAATTTTCAGAAACTCAATTTCAATTAATCGCATAGCCCCAAGCCCCAAAATCTGATATTTAGTACCTAATATCGAATTTGCTGCTTTATAGTAATCCTGCCAGTATTGCATTAATTTATGTGTGTTTTTGACAGATCCTCCACAAAATAGATAAGGAGGGTGAAAGGCTGCCTAAACCAGAGGACTGTCCTCAGGACATCTATAATGTCATGATGCAGTGTTGGGCTCAAAAACCAGTTGACAGGCCAACCTTTGTGGCTCTAAGGGAATTTCTAATGGAAACCATGCCTACAGACATGAGGGCCCTGCAGGACTTTGATGAACCTGACAAGCTACAAATCCAGATGAATGATGTCATTACCATCATAGAGGGCAGGTGAGCTCTTGTAACATAGAATTTATAAAAATGATTTTGAGGTGATATAACAAATATCTAGATTTATTGTTCAAAAATGAACTTGCGCTGCCTCCCCTAGTGGTCGCTATGGAGAATGACTCCAACATGACAGGTGTATGAAACATGAGTCTAAACACAACAATGAACTTAATATTGGCAGGCGGCAGCCTATGATGTCACCACTGATGCGACTAAAGTGTAAAAGGGCACCTATGCAAAACACCATCGTCTTTCTTGTCTTCAAGGTGACAGTTTGTTGTACATGAGTGAGGAACTTGTGTTTAGCTCTTGAGGGAACTATGCACGCATTGTGCGGATTCTCATATTTTTTGGTGGGATGCTGTCTACTATGGAAGGAAGCTGGATGCGCTTGGCGTATGCGTTCATGAGACTGACTACAAGAGATGGGCAAGGAGCTTTTTTTTCCTTTCTGCTCTCTCCTGAATGATGGTGGTTAGTGTTTGCATGAGCACGTTCGGGAGTTTAGGCACTCATTGTGATGCATCAGTGTCTGTTCTTGTATGATACTTTTCAGAATGGTAGAATCTGACACACCGATGGCCGCTGTCCATAGAGCTCGGCCAGTCTGTAGTTTCAAGTTATTTTCTCTGAGCCTCCTTGATTACTGCCTCTACAGAGGAGGGAGACTGAGGCCTCAACTCAACTCTGTGTGCTTCCTTCATGGCTATTCTTAGCATTGGGCATAGTAAGCCTCCTCTCGCTTTGGTGAGTTGTCACACAGAGACCTCTGCCGTTAAAGCTCAACTTTGTTAGTCCCTCCTGAGCCTGTTTCACTAATGCCTGTGTTGCTATGCTCTCACTATAGAGAGTCATCCTTCAAGTCATCCTTCATCCTTTAAACCGGTGCTTTGTTAGGCCTCCTCTTACTATAGAGTCTTTTTGCTGAGACCTCCACTCTCCAGAGCTCCGTCTGGGCTTCAGTTCTGAGTTGTTAGGCCCTAGGCGAGCATCCTTGGATGCTGTCCTGAGTGTGGAACATAGATGACCTCCTCTCGATATCAGGTAGTTGGGCTATCTGTGAAGCCGCCCTGTAAACGGTCATGGGTGCAGGGTGTAGTAGGTCTCCTCTCACTTTGTAGAGTTGTTATGCTGAGGACTTGATTCTCCTTGGTTACTGCCTGTACTATGGAGCATTGTTAGGCCTCCTGTCTTAGAGTAATGTTATTGAAGTCTCCGCTATAATAACAATTTGTGAGTTGTAGGTTCTTTGTTAGTTGACATCCTGAGCGTGGGGCATTGATAAGTCTCCTCTCACTTTAGAGTCATTATGCTGAGACCTCCCCTCCTAGAGCTCGGCCAGCTTTTTTGCTAAGTCATTAAGCTCTCTGTGAGTCTCCTTGGCTCCTGTGAGCATCGTTAGGCCTCCTGTCCTATCGTTAGGCGTCCTCTCCTATCTTTTTCAGCTAGCCTCTCATTAACCCTTTATGAGAGCCTCTTTGGCTACTGATGTCAATGTGGAGTGTGCTAGGCCTCCTCTCATTATGAGAGTCATTGAATTGAGTGTTGCTCTTGTCCTCTTATTTGATGCCTCAACTCTCCAGGACTGCCTGAACAGAAGTTCTGTGTGTGAGGCTCTCTTTGGAGGCCTCCGTTCTTGAGAAGCTCCGGTCTATGAACGCGTTGCTTGTGTGCACTGTAGTGATGAGAACTCCTTTGAGTCCTTTGAGTAAATAGGGCATTCATCCCTTCATCTTGGCAGTGTAGGTAATCCGTTCCCTATTGCAACCCTTAGGGGATGCAGCACAAGTTTCCTTTCGAAAGGGAATTACTCAGGTTAACAATGTAATCATGGTTCCCTGAGAATAGGGAACAAGACAATACATCCCTTTGCCATGCTTTCGGTATACCTGCATACATTTCCTTTCAGACGGATGATGTTTTCCACAGGTGCCGTTTTATACACTCGATCGCGCTAGTGGTGATGTCATAGGATGCTGCCTGCCAATGTCAACTTCATTGTACTGCTTCAGAACCCGGTCATGCCAGAGGCATTCCCCATAGCGACCCCTTGGGGATGCAGTGTCTCGTTCCCTATAATCAGAGAACTGTGGTTACATGCGTAACCTGAGACATTCTTTTAGCTTATTTTAATGCAAAATTGACCAGTTTAATCGTACTTAATCTTATTTTAAGTAATTTTAAAAATAAGATTCCCTATTGGAAATTCGCTGAGAAACACTGGTTGACACTAAAGGTGGAGGATTGTAATACATTTAAAGGTTCTGGTTAAATAACTTCTTAGACTGATTAATACAGTAAGTGTTTTTGCTAACAATAATCTGCTCATATGATTTACTCTTTCACAAAATACTACAACACAATACTAGAACCAACTGTTTATGCAACCAGTATGTTCTAGTATTTAAAAATACCTTTGAAAGAAATTAGAACTGGTTCTCAGTTCCCAACACTATCGGCACAAGTCGGTTTCCAGTATTTGTCTTAAAGGGTTAGTTCACCTAAAATGAAAAATGGTGTCATTAATGACTCACCCTCATGTCGTTCCGTCTTCGGATCTTCGGAAAACACAGTTTAAGATATTTTAGATTTAGTCCGAAAGCTTTCTGTCCCTCCATTGAAAATGTATACATGGTATACTAGCCTTGTCTAGAAAAGAAATGAAGACATCATCAAAGTAGTCCATGTGACATAAGTGGGTTAGTTATAATGTTTTGAAGCATTGAAAATACATTTTGGTCCAAAAATAACAAAAATCTGGTGCGCCCGAGCTTCGTTTACAGTCTGAGAGAGACGCACGCTGTAAACAAAACGATCTTCGCAAACATCTAGCCTAAGGATTTTGACACTGAGGAAGACATGTATTTTTTTGCCCAGCCATATTTATTTAACCAGGGACGCACCAGATGAACGTCAGCAGCGTCTTGCGTCATCAGCGTCACTGCAGACTCGTGAACGCGGATTGACATCACAACCAGAAGACAATACAATGCTGAATAAAGTCATAGTTTTTGTTATTTTTGGACCAAAATGTATTTTCGATGCTTCAAAAGATTTTAACTAACCCACTGATATCACATGGACTATTTAAATGATGTTTTTATTTCCTTTCTGGACAAGGACAGTATACCGTACATAAATTTTCAATGGAGGGACAGAAAGCTCTCGAACTAAATCGAAAATATCTTAAACTGTGTTCTGAAGTTGAACGGAAGTCTTACGGGCTTGGGACGTTGGAGTCATTAATGACATAATTTTCTTTTTTGGGTGAACTAACCCTTTAAAAATGGTCTCGCAGGGCAGAGAACTACTGGTGGAGAGGTCAGAACAAGCGTACCCTGAAGGTTGGTCAATTTCCCAGGAACACGGTCACGTCAGTTGCAGGTCTCTCTGCCCATGACATAAGCCGTCCACTGAAGAACAGCTTCATTCACACAGGCCATGGAGACTCGAATCCTCACCGCTGCTGGGGCTTTCCTGACAGAATCGATGAGTGAGTCCCTCAAATATAACCTCACACATGTGCTCTTTATTTTCACAATGTGGCGTTCCTTGAAATAGGAGTTTTAATTTGTCGTCACCTTCATTTATATAGCGCCTTTTACAATACAGATTGTTTCAAAGCAGATTTACAGTGATAATAGGAAATTATTGGAACAAACATTGTTTTGGCTGTACAGCAGCTCTAGACGAAAATCATTGTCCAGTTTAAGTTATTCATTTCCGTTGTGAAAATCATTAGTTATTAACTTAAGGGACGCTTAAACAACACCGTTCTGGTCATTTATTTACATGACAACAGTGTTTCATGGCCTAATAACCGTTATCATTTCCGTGTAAACTTCAAAAATGTAAATCTGTAAAAACGGTGATGGCATGCTGATGGCATATATCTATAGGTATATGCATTTATATCCATATGAGCATGGACACTGCCAAATTACAAGTTTCGTTTAACGATAACGTTTTTGTTTTTTTTTCTTTTCCTAATGGATTAAAAAGGCTTTTTTTTTTTCAATGACAATGTTTAAAGAGTTTATGATAAGCTATTCTTATCCAAGGATGTATGTAAATGTTTGAGAGCTCGTGTATTATTGGCCTCATAGATATGGTTATCGGCTTAACATCAGTTGATTAATTGCCCTGACCAATGTATTGGTCTATCTCTAGTGTAAATGTTGGTCTGTATCACAGTGACAGCGTTTATTTGTGTAACCGCCAGTGTTCTTGCGAAACATGTTCATGTTCTGCTAACCTCCCCTAGAATCATGCTTCTCTTTTAATTACTGTAACTATTCACACAGCCACATCACATTTTAATGAATGCTACATTAATGTAGATCAGTAGGCTCCTTAAGATGAATGAGGAAATAATACTTAGTAATTTTAGTGTAAACTTGTAAGTTGTAAAGATGAAATCTTTCTGGTCACACGCTGGATAACAAATGCTTCTGTCATGGCCAATAAGTAAAGTCTCACATTCACTTAGATGGAGCCACAGCCCAAGTCTTTGCACATACTGGCAGCAATATAAACACTTTGCTTCATCAGCACAAGATGGCAGTAGAACACAGTACACTGTCTCTACCATACAGTTGGCTGTATAAACTGATATCACAGCTGTAAATAATGCCGTAAAACATCCTGTAAAAAATAAGAGTGGCTGTTAAAGTCTTTTTACAACTTTGGTAATACAGTTCTAGAGTGAACTTCGATTTAAGAAATGGTTATGTATAGACACTGATGGGCTACTAAATGCTTCTGTCATTCTGTTGTTTTTGCAGTCTTTATCTCGGGAATCCCATGGATCCTCCAGATGTGCTAGGGCTGGATTTGAACTCTGCCAGACCAACTCAACTCCCTGGACGTGCTAGGAGTAAGCGAATCACTTTAAATTAGAAAAGTTTAAATATTTATAAACAGGGTTCCCACACTCATAGAACACATGGAAATGTCAAAACATTTTAAAATTGTTTCCAGGCCTATTTTACTTTCTATTCGTCAGAGTCCTGTAAAAAAAGTGACAAAAAGTGTTGTTTCCCACAACATTTTAAGCTACACAAATTTTCAACACTGATAATGTGACCCTGGAGACTGGAATAATGGCGGCTGGAAATTCAGCTTATTCAAAAGAATTAAATGTTAAATGTTAATTAAATATTAATACTGTTTTACTGTTTTTTTTATCAAAAATTGCAGCTTTAGATGAGTATATAAGACTTCTTTCAATAAGAAAAAACTTGAATGTGTTTTTTATTTATTTTTTTATGCTTTGCACACAAACAAATCTTTGTCTAGACAGTGTTCAAAGTAAAACTACTTTGTTAGCCACAGTAATGTTCGATTTATGAGTGAATTGTTATTTTGAATGTGGTCTCTTCAATAACATGGTTCACAGATCAGTCAGAGAGCATTTTCACACTTTTGCTTTGTTTAGAGAATTTGGCTGATGGTGTGTGGACGTTGTTGTCTGTGTTCAAGTTTATAGGCATATATGAACATGGCAATTGTCCTCCTATCCACTCTAAATGGACCACCTCAATTTTGAGCCAACTCATGAATGGTTTGCCCTTGTTGAGAAACCAGTCCAAGCCAGAAAGAATGACTAATAGCTCTATTACGTACAAAATCTGTGGGTCAGTACATCACTCTACGCCATAATTAAAATAAATGCCTTTAAATGACTCAACTATAAAACAGGTGCAATATTGTTTTTTCCAGGATCAGCCCTGATTACCGCTTAAACTGATAAATAGAAATAATAGTGATAAACTAAAAGCAATCAGCCAGCTGAGTTGTTGTTCATCCATCATTAAATTTGTTAATAGTGCTGAGCTAAACTCCAGAACGTAAACAGATATGAAAATGTATTGATGTATTAGTTTGACTCTAATTTAAAAAAAAAATGAACAAAGAAAATAATAATATTAATTCTTATCCAGTAATCATAAATTGAGCGAAAGAAATGTGTTGGTTAAAAAGTCCTTGTAATTCAGAACTTTACTTTAAAAATATTGACTCTAACATAACTCAATTCCCAAACAAAAATATGTTTGTTTTTTTTCAGTTAACTGCTTATTTTAATATTGGTCATCATGCTTTGGGCACTCTCACTTCTGTTATGTTCTGTTCTTTTTCTTTTTTCCTTTTCCTACCTGCAAAATTTATTTGCATATGCTTTCTATCTTTCACTTGCTTGCTTGCACTACAGAGGAGCCTCCCCCTCGGCCCCCTCAGCCGTCTTTGCTGGTTAAGAGTAAGTGTGGACCCTCAGATCAGTTTACTCCTAGCACCCCTCCTCAAAGTTACTGCACACCCTTTGTACGCCCTTTTTTTGCTGTCTATCTCCCTCTGCTTCTATCCCATTTGGTCCTGCTTTTTAGTTCTTATCTGTTTGTTGTGTATATGCTGTGGTCTCATGTGCTGATAAGACTTCTGGTAAACATCTGATCCCATAATACCTATTTTTCACCAAAATAATACTGGTTACGGAGCTGGTGCTCAACAGGGATCTGCAAATCAAAATGCTCAAAATCCGAATCAAAAATTGTGAAATTACGCTAATCTAGCAAACTAGCTCAGAGGAAATATGAATTATTAAACATAACTTGTTATGATTGATTTATTAATATTTGGATTAGTTAATCTGATTAACTTCTAATCCGATTGTAGCCTAACTAGTAATCTTTTCATCCAGTGAACACTTAGTATTAATTATTAATTCTAAGAAAAGGTATTTTTCATGGCCACAGAAAAATAATTATTGGCATGTACAGCGCTTTTGAGGGTATAACAACACCATGCATCGACTTTGCTGCAAGCAGAGAATCAGAACCAAATATGTATTATGCACAAGTTTGATTAACTAAATCACAAACACAACTAATTTAAACAAACACAGACCGGCAATAACACACGTGTTGACTGTGTCGAATAAAGAATTTATGACAAACATGCGTGGTTAGTTTGACTGTTACAGTTGAGAGAGAGGTCTATGGCCATTATGGAGCATGATTAGAATGGGTCTGGCAGCTTGTGTCCATTTATACTCAGATTAATATTACAAACACGCACTGCATTATATGAGGTGGTGAGGTCCACCAAAGTGCGAGTCGTTAAATGAGCATTCATTTGATAGCAACCACGATATGAGTGGGGTTACATTAACTGTTGGTTCTATGCATAAAACAAGATAACATTCAAGAGGCACTACACATGACCGTAATAATCATACACACAATGTTCTTGGATGCATGTTCATTTATAGATTAGTTCATTTTTAAATTAATCCAGGAAAGTCAGTTTTAAGGGCTATGGGTCTTATTAAGAATAAAAAAAATCATAGCCCTTAATTCATATATAATATTAGTGAACAGAATAAATTGTCAATTGAACGTGGAAAGTAAAGTGTCTGGAGTAGCTGCGGCAAAAAGCTTGTGGAAAGCTTGTGTGTTACATTTGGTCCTTAAAATATAGAAACATTTTCTTGATTGCAGTGGTGAAAATAATTTATATTTTTTACAATTTACTGATTTAACAGCACCTTTGGACTCGTTTTGGAACTGATATTTCCAGCACAGCCATTTTTTTTTTATGTAGACAGCAAAGAGGTCTGTACATTAGCATTCCCATTCAACAAGACCTGCCAAACCTAGACTCTTTGTTGAATCGCTTGGGGTGGCTCCCACCCAAATAATGGTGAAAAAGGGGGTATAAGACATGTTGGCGTTCAATAGTTTCTCTTAAGGAATGTGAGATGTACTATACTTTCATTGACTCTTCATCGTGTATGCTCTATATTTATCTCTCTATAACAGTTCCTCTGTCATTACATTACATTTCATGCTCAACAGTTCATATTTGTTTGCCTGTGTTTTTGTCATGTGACCAGAACCTTGCTATGACGTTGTTGCTGAGGATGAGGACCAAACTTCATCAGGTCTTCGGCGACTCTCTTTGAAGAAGAAGGGCCTTAAACTCAAACCAGCCGCCTGGGTCTCTGCTACCAAATTAGGTGATCGTTTGACCTACGGTGTGCGGACTCCAGGGGGCAGCACTCCCACAGAAGTCTCTCTCATAGACTTTGGAGAGGAGTTTCCATCGATCACACCTTCACCCTCTCCTGTGATGGAAATCCAGATCCCAACCCTTGCTAAACTGGCCCTTGAAGCAGAGAACATTTTGGACAGAACCCCTCCTCAGAGCCCCTCACGCTCTCTACCCCGCCCCCTTCACCCTACCCCAGTGGTGGACTGGGACGCCCGGCCCCTTCCTCCACCCCCAGCCTATGACGATGTAGCACAAGATGAGGATGACTTTGAAGTGAGCTCTATCAACAGTGCGGAACGTGGAGCTGATGAACCATGCTCTCCACGTACGCCCTGCACTCCTACCAGTGAGTGCAAACCTCATGTAGAGGACAATTTGTTTTTGCCCTGCAGGCAGAGTAATGCCTGCACCTTCTCGCAGTCTGCTGAGATCTTCCAAGAGCTGCAGCAGGAGTGCATGAGACACCTCAATGTACCGGTGAGCTCTACCAGCCCTTGTCTGGAGACACACCGCCAGATTGTCCTAACGTTTTCTGAAGACAAACCCCAGATACCCCCACGCATCCCCATACCACCCCGTCCAGTCAGACGTGCTGGTGGCGATTATGCCCGCTGGTCTGGTGAGCTTTCCCCAGTCTCAGGAATTGAGGACATGGAGCGTCCACCCCAGATCCCCCCACGAGACCCCCTCTCTCAGTCTGGCTCACGCACACCAAGTCCACACGTGGGCTCCCCTCAGACTCGCAGCAGCCTCTGCTCAGCCGCCTCCATCTGCGGCCCATCCTACCTCTCCACCTCACCTGCTAAACTCATGCCAACCACTCAGAGCTTCGCCTCTGATCCCAAATATGCTGCTCCCAAGGTCATCCAGGCACAGGGCAAAGATAAGGAGCAAGCCAAAGGGCCCTGCATTCTGCCTATTGTACGTGATGGCAAGAAGGTCAGCAACACGCATTACTACCTCCTGCCTGAGAGGCCTCCGTATCTGGACCGCTACGATAAGTTCTTTAAAGAGGCAGAGAGCGGTGAGGAGAAGAAGCAGATAAACACAGCTACTGTTAAGCCCATGGTCCATCAACAAGGGGAACTCAAGTCCAATTTCTCCACCAATAACAACAGCAGTTTGACAGGTTCTGGATTTAGAGGTGGGCTAAAGAACTCTCACAGCCTGTGCCGAGTAAGCTCTGATGGCTCATTTAACAGGGCTGACGGCACCAGCAACCACGACAGAGTCCGACTGGTGAGAGATTTTGAGGTTTTGTATTAAACAGATCCTTTTTAATTACTGGTGGTTCTCTTTCAGAATGTTTAGAAAAAGTTGTGTGCTTCCAACATAAGCAGTCATGTTCTTTTTGAATGTTAGAATAGTGATCTATGAGGAACTTGGACTGTCAGTGTTGAGCAGAGTAATTATCTTAATAATTATAATAGTGCAGCATGCAGATAGCCCAATTTTCTGTTTCATAACCCAGTGAGTTTTTCTTTGGATAACTTCATTACGGCAACCCTAAAAAATATATATAAAAAACACTCCCTCCCCTTTATGCTTATTTAGTTGTTTAGGGGAAAATCTAAGATATAATTTTGGGTGAAGACAATCTCAGAATGTTTAGCAGTGAGTTACCTGAGAAAATGTGTCCAAGACAGCAACATGGTAATTATATTTAGGAAGAGGCTGAATTAGTGTGGATACATGCAGATTCTAAATCGTGTTAAAGGGATACTCCACACATAAATCAAAATTCTGTCATCATTTACTCAAGTTGCAAGTTGTTGCAAACCTGTATGAATTTCTTTCTTCTGCTGAACACAAAGGAAGATATTTTGAAGAATGATTGTAACCAAACAGTTGTTTGGCATCATTGACATCCATAGTAGAAAAAAAAAAAAATACTATAGAAGTCAATGGTGCCAAAGTTCCAATCGTTCTTCAGAATATCTTCCTTCGTGTTCACCAGAAGAAAGAAACTCAGTAAATGATGACAGAATTTTCATTTTTGGGTGGAGTATCCCATTAAAAGCTAAATACACTGTCTTTATTCTCCACTCTACCAGTGGTCAAACTGGTTTCTTTATTTAATTCAATTAAAATTGTTTTTGTTATGCTATGCGTTGTTTTGCAAATTACATTTGTTCTGGGTTCAGGCGAAATTCTGAGCTTGCAGCTTCCCTCTCCTCGGACAGCACACCAAATACGCATATTTTTTTCTTTATTTGATATGTGAGTGTGATCTTGTGAAATGGCCTTAGTGACTACTTGTACAGGCTGTAGCACAGAAAAGCAGTTCATAGGTTTTGAAACAGAGCTGTCTGTTAATTAATTGTATAATTAAGTATTGAACTAGGCTCACATTATTCTCTCTGATTATCCAAAGCACTCCTTTGCTGGCCATCTATGGATTTAAGTTCATAAATTGGATTTGCCCTGTTTAGGTGCAGGAGGCTGTCCATGGAGTAACAATTGAAGAATGCCAGGTGGCTTTACAGAATCACAGCTGGAATGTGCAAAAGGCTGTACACTACTTGAAGGTAACAGCCATCACAGCTGTCTTGATTCACTGGCTGGTTAATTGTAATCTGATTAGGGGCCAAGCACCAAAGGTCTTCTTTTTCTCTCTTGAGTCTATGGCAGCCCATATAACTGCGAATGGGAAAGTTATGAAATTTGGCACACAGATAGAGGACAGTCTGAACAGTTATAGCAAATTTGGATTCCACCATTTAGAATTTTTCAAACTATATATATATGTATCTTCTGACCAAACTTGGTTTGTGTTATGACAACCATGACCTGAGGGTACCTGCACTGTTTTGACGCATTGCCACCTAGTGGTCAGGAGATATGAAATATTTGCATTTTTGCTTATAGGACGGTTTGGCTATGGTAGAACGATACAGGGTTTCCTTTGTCCGGTAATTACCAGGAATTGCATGGGAAAAAAATAAAACGTCCGACAAAATTAAATCTGCATTGCTGCATTTCAAATACAGCGCATGCCTAAAACATGTAATATAGACCTAAACAACCAATGATTGAGTGAGATGTTTTAAATATGGCCAGGCAGGGTAGCTTTAAAAGCTTTTTTCAGAGGCCAGAAGCGACGGACGATGATGAATCAGGAACATCTCATTATATAGATAATGAGATGTTCCTGATTCCTTATACAGTGGTTCTAATCTGCGCACTCTTAGGCTACAGGTTTTTTTTTCTCTTGTCAAAACTGAATAGCCTATGTTCATCAGAGGTTACTATATCAAGCAGGGACACGTTTGTGTGCATTTTATTTTGTGATTTCACCGGAATGAATAGGTGGGGGCGCAGCCTGATTTCAAAAACAACAGATTTTAGCCCTAGATCTTTTATTTAATAGCGAACTAAATTAATGATCTGCTAGTTAACTGGAGAACTGGTTAAATTTTCACCTCCAGTTTTCCTCAATTGGACTAATTAAGTGGTGATATTTGAGGCATATCATCAAAATGTCTGTAAAACAAAAACTTTTTTCTAGCGGGAATGATATCCAATTTTTCCACATCGGCCATTTTGCCTTTTGTCATAAAATGCTATATATTACGAACACATTGGCGTATCGTTACGAAACTCAGAATGTGTCTTTGGCACCATGCCCTGAACGTACTCAAAATGTTTCAGGGCAGCATCACCTTGTGTTCAAAAGTTATATTGACATTTCCAAAAATGCGAATAACTTTAAATTAAATACCCTATTGTCAGTCTTAAAGGGATACTCCACTTTTTTTTTGGAAATAGGTTAATTTTACAACTCCCCCAGAGTTAAACTGTTGAGTTTTACTGTTTTTGAATCCATTCCGCCGATCTCCGGTTCTGGCGGTACCACTTTTAGCATAGCTTAGCATACATCATTGAAGTGGACAAGACCATTAGCATTTCTCAAAAAAAATGACCAAAGAGTTTCGATATATTTATAACTATGCTCTCATTCCTGCGTAATAATCAAGAAACTTTACTGTCATACCATGAGTGCAGCAGGCGTAATGATATGACGCAGCACCTGAAAATAGTCCCCAGCTCATTAACTTGATTTGTCAACTTTGGCCTTTTCAACATCCGCTCACTTACGAGTAAAGGACAACTTGTGAAAGATCTTCTCGTTGATCGTCAGTTTGACTTTTTGTGTTTAACAGAAACGTGGCAACAGCCACATGACTTTATTTCACTCAATGATTCCTCTCCCCCGGGGTTTGTTTACATCTCTCAACCACGTGATTCTGGCCGAGGGGGAGGTCTCGCGATAATTTACCGTGAGAAGTGGAGGATAGCGCCTGTCAATGTTCCTGTCTGTCACTCATTTGAGGCTACTGTTTGTCAGCTTTCTGGACCTACTCCTACCATTGTTGCTACGTTGTACCGTTCACCAAAACCTAACAAGGATTTTATCAATGACTTTGCTGCCTTTCTGACTCACTTACGCTGCCTTCACACTGGCAGTTGAAATCAGCTCCGTAATACGCAATACGTTCCCAACGGACGTCGTACTACACAGTGAAAAGCGTCGGACGCGGGTAGAACAAAAATGGCGGAGAGATTAAAGTTTGATTCTGTCAGTTCTGTATGATCTCTCTGATTAGGGTTATGCTGCGTGAGGAAAGTTGCTCAGGACGTTGACATGTCAGGTCGGCTAAAAAATGTGATATAGTGGTCAATAGTTCAATGTCTACCTTCAATTTAATTGTATTAACTGCCCTTATAAACGTTAGAAAGTCATGAAAATAAAAAATGACATCACAAATTATCGTTATAAAATCAATATTTATTTTATTAAAAGTTAATAATTCAGGTTTGTTTATCAGTACCATAGCAACGGTCAACTTCCGCTGGAATTGTTGGATAGGAACCGTCCGTAGCTTTTCGCAAGAGTTCAAATTTTTGAACGCATCCGGATGACCAACGGACACGATTTTCTTCGCACCGCACTCGGTCGGACCCGTTTCGGATCCATTCGCATGCGGTCTGCGAATCTCCATAGGAAATGAATGACTTCCGGTCGTTTCGCAGCCGCATCGGAGCTGATTTCAACTGCCAGTGTGAAGGCGGCGTTATCCACACTTTCACCAAATATAATACTTTTGGGGGATTTTAATATACATATGGACAATGTCGATAACACTCTCACCAAAGACTTCACATCCTGTCTGGACAGTTTCGGACTTCATCAATACATAAACTTTCCAACTCACACTAAAGGACATATTTTGGACCTAATCTGCTGTTCAGGTGTTACACCTATTAACTGTAAAGCAGATCCTTTCCCTTTCTCTGACCACATGCTGCTCTCGTTCAGCATTAATCTTTCACTCTCTAAATCTAAACTCCCACGTACTATAACATTTCGAAATATTAAGGATATCAACTTGGACAATTTATCTACTGGCATCACTAGCCTTCCCAGTATCGACTGTTTTTCTACCCCGGATGAACTGCTCTCTCACTACAATTTTAATCTTAATAACCTCTTTAATAACCTTGCACCACTGAAAACCAGGACAGTTTCTTTTACCCTCTCTGCACCTTGGTTTACTCACACTCTTAGAAAATTGAAAGCAAAAGGAAGACAACTGGAAAGACTTTACAGGAAAACCAATCTCACTGTGCATAAGGATATGTATTCTAAGCACATTCTCCTTTACAAAGATCATATTTCTAGGGCGAAAACCACTTACTATTCTGGTTTAATCAGTTCAAGTGAAAGAAATTCAAAGGTCCTTTTTTCCCTTATTACAAACTTCACAAAACCCCGGGATCCACATCCTCCTCACTTGTACTCTTCTGATTTTTGTAATTCTATATTATCATTTTTCTCTTTAAAAATTGAACACATCCACCAGCAACTTATGTCTACTTCTGGTCTGAACTTACCAGTCTCCATTTCATTTGCTCCCACTGATTTATTTACAGCATTTGCCTTACCATCAATAAATGAAATTTCGGAACTCATTAAAAAATCCAATTCTTCAACCTGCAGATTAGACCCCCTTCCTACTGCTCTTGTGAAGGCTGTTACTCCTCTTTTGTCCCCTTTCATCACAAACATTATTCATTCTTCTCTTGCCACTGGAATTGTTCCTTCTTCTCTTAAAACAGCTGCTGTAACTCCAATTCTTAAGAAACCTGGTTCAGATCCCAATAACTTTAATAATTTTCGTCCTATCTCAAATCTCCCATTCATCACCAAAATTCTGGAAAAAATAGTTGCTGCTCAACTTCATACACATCTTTCCGAGAATAATTTATATGAACAATTCCAGTCTGGTTTCCGTTCTCTTCACAGCACAGAAATGGCACTCCTTAAAATCACTAATGACCTTCTTCTGGCTGCTGATTCTGGTTTATTATCTATTCTTCTTCTGCTTGATTTGAGCGCAGCATTCGATACAATCTCACACACTATCCTATTAGACAGACTTTCCTCTATCGGTATTACTAACACGCCTCTTAACTGGTTTTATTCCTATCTCTCTGGCCGCACTCAGTTTATTCAGTTAAAATCATTCACTTCTCATTCAGTTCCTGTCACCACAGGAGTGCCCCAGGGCTCTGTCCTGGGACCCCTGCTTTTTATTATTTATCTTCTTCCTCTTGGTCACATTTTCCGTAAATATCAGATTCAGTTCCATTGCTACGCAGATGACACCCAGCTCTATCTTTCAACAAAACCTAACTCAATACTTCCACCATTTTCCCTTACTAACTGTCTCCTTGACATAAAATCCTGGTTCACTTCAAACTTCCTTAAATTAAATAGCACCAAAACAGAATTGCTTCTTATTGGCACAAGATCAACATTAAACAAACTTCATAATTTTTCAATTCCCATTGATAGTTCCTACATCTCCCCCTCCCCTCAGGTTAAGAGTCTGGGTGTCATCTTAGATAGCACCCTCTTGTTTACGTCTCATGTTAATAATGTTACCCGGTCTGCTTATTATCATCTTCGAAATATCAACCGTCTGCGCCCTTTCCTTACGCCTCATTCCACTGCCATTCTTGTTTATAGTCTAGTCACTTCTCGTTTAGATTACTGTAATTCCCTCTTGTTTGGCCTCCCGCATAAAACAATTCGTAAACTACAAATGGTCCAAAATTCAGCTGCTCGTATTATCACCCGTACCCCCGCTATTCATCACATCACTCCTATCTTACAACAACTCCATTGGCTACCTATCATTTATCGTATCAACTATAAAATACTTCTCCTAACTTTCAAAGTCATTCATGATCTTGCCCCTTCATATCTTTCTGATCTTCTCCATATATCCACATCTGCTCGCACTCTTAGATCCTCCTCTTCCATCCATCTCACTGTTCCCCGTGTCCGCCTTGTTACTATGGGTAGCAGAGCTTTTAGCTGCTCTGCTCCCCAACTCTGGAACTCGCTTCCACCGGACCTCCGTAATATTGATTCCCTCTCACATTTTAAATCAAAACTTAAAACCCATCTTTTTAGAATAGCTTACTCCCTCTGACTATGTTGTATTTTAATTGTATTGTAATTTTTATTGTTTTGTTTTGTATAATGTACGGTGACCTTGAGTGTCAAGAAAGGCGCCTAGAAATAAAATGTATAATAATAATAATAATAACTTCCAGCGTGATGGAAGGTAGCCTATTTTCAGGCGCCGCACTCATGGTACGGCAGTAAAGTTTCTTGATTATTACGCAGGAATGAGAGTATAGTTCCTAGCCATATCAGCCTAGAAAATCGCAACTTTACATTTTCCGTCTGTCTTAGTGCACGATGTAACTACATTAAAATATAAAAACATTTTGGTAATTTTTTTTTTTTTTTGAAATGCTAATGGTCTTGTCCACTTCAATGATGAATGCTAAGCTATGCTAAAAGGAGTACAGCCAGAACCAGAGATCGGCTGAATGGATTCAAAAACGGTAAAACTCAACAGTTTAACTCTGGGGGAGTTGTGAAATGAGCCTATTTCCAAAAAAAAAAGTGGAGTATCCATAATCGATTCCTTTGGTCAAGCTGAGAACATAAATGCCGATTTTTGTCATAGTCGGCCGAACTTCTTATCTGCCATTTTGATTTTCTTTAAAACCCTACTTTTTCAAACTCTTCTTAGACCATTGCTTCAATTTTCACCAAAATCGAATCGCATCATCTTAAGACCATGCTGTCAAAACAAACATTATGGATTTCCCATGATGCCCAACCATGCTTGCATGATTTACTGTGCCTTTTTTGTGATTGGCCCTTTAATTACTGCTTGCAGCTATATTTGTAATTTAATCAGTTTAGAAGTAAATCCATGATGTTCATTTAGAACCTAATGCCTTAAATGACTCTTTTTCATGTTCCCCTTCTTTGGTTCCCAGGTGGAGCAGCTCTTCTGTCTGGGGCTGAAGACGAGGGTGGAGTGTCATAAGATTCTAGAGATGTATGACTGGAATCTGGAGTTAGCCAGTACACAAATGTTGGACTCTTATGGCTCGGTCAAGCTAAGGTAGGACAGTCTTTCTTTTTGTTGTTCTGTGCTGCCCCCTTCTGATAGTTTAACCTCTCCTTATAAACTCCTCATCTGCAGCATGAGTCTGTCCTTTGTTCATAGCACCCAATTCCAATTCCATTAAAGGGTCACTCCATCCATTTGCATTAAGCTTTCCATTGTTAGAAACCCAGTTATACTATTGAATGGTCGTGCAACACTCTCTCATTTTCCCCTGAGACGAGAGAAATCTGCTATTTACCTTTTTCACTTCCTCCTACAATGACGCAAAAATCGTCAGTTTACGTCATTGTAGGAGGAAGTGTAAGAGAGGGGGATTTCTGTAAAAACTACAAGCACTAGTTCCCACCCTTTCAAACCCGCCCATAGGGGGTCGGACCTAATGCGCTAACAGACCAATCACAAATCAGTGCCAGTGCGTCTGATTTCCCCGCAGAAATGTTTTGAAAATATGGACGGATACTGAATACGCAGACAGATGCATTATGGAGGATTGGGATTACACATCTTTTTTGGAAGCTAAGCTAGCAGGCTCTTGTTCTGTGGAGAAAGCTGAGTGGTAGCTTTAGGTGGTACCGTCCTCTTTTTCCCGGATATGTTTGGCCATCGATGTCCGGGATTCAGCTTTTTGCAGTCACCATTCATTGTTTACATGTAAGTTACAACTTTTGTTTCAATCTAACTGAATTCATTCTGATTGCTGAATCTGAATGTAGTGTTTACATGAACGCTAAACAAGTGATCAGTTGATGTGCGTTTTAACATTGCTAAGAAAATTACCGCTCCCCCATGAGAGATGCGAGACCGGTAACTTGCGTCTCAGGTGCTGCTCATCGGTAATCACGCCACCAGAATCACGTCTTTCTCCACACGGCCCTCACTCGTCCGGCTCGCCACAGTAAACATGACTCGCGTCGTTCTCCAGTCCACACAGCCCTCACTCGTCCCGCTCGCCACAGTAAACATGGTGAACGAAGACTGTAGTACGTAAAAGCCCAATCCCGGACATTTTGAGCGATCTCAAAACACGTTTCCGGCCAGACTCATCACGGAGACTCACTAGTAGCCAAAACTGTTGTTTACCTACTGTACGGTTACCGGTAGGCGTGGCTTCCTAGGGCAGCGAAGCAAGTGCATTCTGGGAGTTGTTGTCTTTCATCCACATAAGCCAAAAATACATTTTGTCTTTTCTCAGTCTAGAAAGCTCCAAATTCAAAAATAATTTCACATTTCTTCTACATAAATTACCTATTTAAAATACACATTCATCTTTCCAGAGGTGGAATGACCCTTTAAGCAGATGACCAAAATGGATTTTCCATACACTGATTATATTTTCCAGCTGGGCAAGGCCTATTCTATTTAAACCACCTCACAAATGCTCATTATGTTTCATCAAAAAGCTTGTGATGCTTTCCAACATCATGTCACATGCTGCTTAAAAACTTTCATGGAATTAATATACACCATTAGTTACAACATTTGAATGTGTTGTACTCAGACTACAGTGAAAATAACCCCTCGAACCAGGAGAAGAGACAAATTTGTTTGCTGAGCCTTCAGGCAGTTTTCTTTAACCCTGTACAGAGATGTTGCATTAACTCTAATTTCTGTCAATAACCTTAAATGTAACAATAATGCCCCAGGGAATACTCATGCTAATTTTAATCACTTTCAGTACCTATCCCCATTTTCCATCTGTTGTAGACATTTCTGCTGCAGGAAAACATCCCGAGAGGGGGCTCAGTCTACAAAAAAATGTAGTGTTGTGTGTGTGTGTGTGTGTGTTAGTCCAAAGTCAGCACATTTTGATTTATTGCTGCCTGCAAAAAGAAAAAGAAGTTTTTACACCTTCACTACTTAGTTGTGCAGTACTGCATTACAAGTTGCTCTCCTGGCATTTTTTGTGTAGCTTTTAATTATAATGTTTGTTTTTTGATTTTCCTTTTTCCTATTTTTCATCGCTCCCATTTTTGATTATATCATATTGTCCTGTATTGTTATCTTGCCAGTGCATTAGTTTAGTTTAAGTTTTTGTCAATTTCTATGCATCAATTCTTTATTTATTTCCTTTTTTGCAGACGATGATGGATTGGAAAAATCCTCATGCTCTAAAAGACTGTTGAGAGCACAGAGGGGACACTAAGGGCCAACCAGGAATCTATCCTAACAAGCACATTTTACCTCCAGATCTGGCGTGTGAGCGCGCGCGTGTGTGTGTGTGTTTGTGTGTGTGTGTGTGTGTTATACAAGCATAAGACAGTGACTGTTCCTCCTCAAATCTCTCTCTAGGGTGCAATACAGGTTCACACAGGTCAATTTTTAAAGAACCCGCTTTTATTTTCCAGTGGATTGCAACAGATGGAAAACAAGGTGCTGCTTGTCATTTTTCATAATTTTATACGAGAAGTGAATAGACAGACTTATGAAAGCCGTACGTATGTATATATTGTCAGATGTTTTGATTATATATGTGCATCTGATTGGAATAGTTCCTTTTACATTTGCTTTTTTAATTTAATTTCTTTTGTGTGGGTCACTTGTAACAGAATAAGAGTTATTGAAACCTGACCTATTTCAAATGTATGTACAGTATGTTAAATTGATGTATTATATGTTAAAGCCCTTCATGTTAAACTATCATGCTCTGTCCCCCAGGCTGAGAGACTTAAGACCCTCTCTCCGCCTTTAGTATTATTATTTTTGTACTTTGCTCATGAATCATTTTAAACCAATTGATTTTGCTGGCGTGACAGTGAAGTCACAAAACAGTTTTATTATTTTTATTATTATTTGCACAATGCTTCCAATCTGAAAGTTAAAGACAAAACGCTTGAAACTGCATCAGGAGACCTCCAAAGCACAATTAAAGTGACTGAACCTTTTCATTTTTTACAAATCACAACTGTTAACGTGTTTGTTTTAATGTGGTTGGCACGGCACTAGACTCAATTAGTTTCTCCTATAAAGTTGCACAGTGATGCCGTGGCATTTTTGGCATCATAATGTTTTGTTGCTACAACACATGCAAAAGATCTGCTTGAACAGTGACCAACGAATAACAGAAATAAATAGATAAATTAAACAGTAAAAGACAGAAATGTTAAAAGTATAAGACAGCCTGTACAACTGAATGGCAGTCTAACTGTGTTGTGTTTTGACTGTAGCACCCTTACTTTATGAATGCTCAGTATCGTATGTGTGGGTATCACATAGATGCTGCTTCGCTGTCCGCCGTCCTCTCCTTTGTCCTGGTAATTTAAGAACAGGACTTGTAGTATTTGTTACCCTGACAAATTCTGTGTTGTGCATGATGGAACACCATTCTTCACCCTGCTGCTGATCATCTGAAGATTCAGTCAAGAATGGAAGCTAGTCCTAGTCTTACATTTATGCTGTTGTAATTTTAGGTAGACTAAAGCGAGTTAACCGATAACCCTGTGTTCCCATTCACATGTTCATTAGTTCCATTTTCCAGATAGCTTTAGAAATTAGAACCTTGGTATTCTAATTTTGTAAAAAAAAAAAAAAAAAAAAAAAAAAGCATAATGATGCAAAATTTATAGTATATAATATAAATATATAAATGTATTTTTTATTAAAATGATTATTTTTTATCTTTTTCTATGGAAGTGTCTTCATATTTTCTTTCTTCCTCTTCAACACATTTTAAAGATGATAAAGTGATGCAAAAGAATGCCAAAATATTAAGGCAGCTATAAATTGTATGAATGCAGACCCATTTATACTGTGAAAGGACACCAATTATACCTAGACATACCTTATTGTGGATTTTTTTTTTACTCACATTTTTTCTTGGACCACCCAGGGTTTTTAAATTCTATTTTGAAACCCCCTTCACTAGAATGTATATGTCCTGCACCATGGATGCGAACTCAAAGTGACTTTCTAATGCCTATGTGGATGGCTGTCTATATATAAATATTCTGTCTAAAGTAAAACATATTTGTAATTAGGTCCATACTGTCCATTTGCAAAGTTATACATATCTCATGTCACTTGTGTTAATATATTATTTTGATCATTCTTTTAACGCTTTCTTATCCCGGAGCTGTAGTCCACTGTTGGAGCAATCATTAGAAAATGGAAGAAGCTAAACATGACTGTCAATCTCCCTCAGACTTGGGCTCCATGCAAGATCTCACCTTTTGGGGTCTCAATGATCCTAAGTAAGGTGAGAAATCAGCCCAGAACTACACAGGAGGAGCTGGTCAATGACCTGAAAAGGGCTTGGACAACCGTTTCCAAGGTTACTGTTGGTAATACACTAAGACGTCATGGTTTAAAATCATGCATGACACGGAAGGTTCCCTTGCTTAAAGCAGCACATGTCAAGGCCTGTCTTTAGTTTGCCAATGACCATTTGGATGATCCAGAGGAGTCTTGGAACAAAGTCTTGAGGTCAGATGAGACCAAAATTGAACTTTTTGGTCATAATTCCACTAACTGTGTTTGGAGGAAGAAGAATGATGAGGACCATCCCAAAAACACCATCCCTACTGTGAAGCATGGGGGTGGTAACCGGGGCCATTTATTGCACGATTTTGGGGAACAACCTCCTTCCCTCTTTTAGAACATTGAAGATGGGTCAAGGCTGGGTCTTCCAACATAACAATGACCTGAAGCACACAGCCAGGATAACCAAGGTTGGCTCTGTAAGAAGCATATCAAGGTTCTGGCATGGCTTAGCCAGTCTCCAGACCTAAACCCAATAGAGAATCTTTGTAGGGAGCTCAAACTCCGTGTTTCTCAGTGACAACCCAGAAATCTGACTGATCAAGAGATCTGTGTGGAGGACTGGGCCAAAATCCCAGTGTGTGCAAACCTGGTGAAAAACTACAAGAAATGTTTGACCTCTGTAATTGCAAACAAAGGCTACTGTACCAATTATTAACATTGATATTATCAGGTGTTCAAATACTTATTTGCAGCTGTATCATACACATGAATAGTTAAAAAATCACGCATTGTGATTTCTGCTTTTTTTTTTTTTTTTTTAGATTATGTCTCTCACAGTGGACATGCACCTACGATGATAATGTCAGACCCCTCTATGATTTCTAAGTGGGACAGCTTGCAAAATAGCAGGGTGTTCAAATACTGTACTTATTTTCCTCACTGTATAAATCTATAGTGGGAATGATTAGCACAACTAATGGTGCATTCAAGTCTTTCTGGGAAGTTCTTATTTACAAGTGGGTAAGCTGTAATTATGATGTGAACTTCCACTTTGGTCAGAGCAAGATATTTTTTCTACATTTTTTTTTAAACTACTACAAAATTATCATATAAAATAAAATTTACACAAGTTTACTTTTTTATTCAATTTATTAAGGTGCTGTAAATTGAATTGTACAATGCTATTGTATTTTCTATGAGTAATGCACTGATAACGTATCCTGGGATTTGTCCCGGAATCGTTTGATTTGGGTTCAGTTACACTGATTTTCTGGGATCTGTCTGTTCATACATCCCGTAAAGACATTGCTGTGATGTGCAATGCATCTTAATGCATCAATGTATCCACAGCATCTTAAGTTTGATTATGGTCTGTGATTTCTCTTTTTAAGAAACCATACTTATGCATTTTTTCTAATTCGATCATAAACTATCGCACCACAGACTGATCTCATGAAATGGCGTATGTATGACCAATTCGTATTCCCATTTTTGATGTGCTATCAACACGCATATCGCAACACGCACATCACTTTTCAGCGTGTTTATGAACGCTGTTGACTTAACGTTACATTACTGTACATATAAATATATGACCTACCCCATCCCTAAACCTACCCGTCACTGGGGTTATTTATGAGTCTTCCCCTACAATTCTAGGAAAAAAACATCGCTCCCCAGATGTAGATCTACATTTTGCTTCGTTTTGCTCGGACATTTAACGGGGTTTACATACAGTACACGCAGAATCACTCGGACATTTAACGGCGTAGACATACACGCGGATAGCTCAAAATGCGTATATAACATGCCACTTGATTGAAAGTGGCATGTATGTTTACACAAAAGTCATGATGTCATGTTGCGTACCGTTCCACTAAGCTGGCGAATGATTTCAGCTTCAGCGCCATACTTTTGACACCCCTTTTGGCATTATCCCTGCCTTTTTTCACACAGGGACACGTTCTGGGACTGATCCCGGCAATGTTACTAGATCTCCATTCCATGATCAATTGTATATTCTTTGAAATGTTGCTGTATGAATGCCCCCAAAAAAAGGCCTCATGTAACACGTTACCATCGTTCCCTGAGAAGGGAAATGAGACACTGCGTCCCCTAGCGGACACTTTGGGGAATACCTCCGGCATGACCGGTGTCTTAAGAGTCTAAACATGACAATGAACTTGACATTGGCCGGCGACAGCTGATGACGTCACTACAGGTGCGACTGTGAGTTTAAAAGGGGGCACCTGTGAAATACGTCATCCTCTTTCTTGTCTTTAGAAGACCGTTTGTATGAACTTGTGTCTAAATCAACCAATAGCTCTAAAAGCTTTCGCCAGTGTGTTCAGTTCTGAGCTTTCATCCATGTCAGCGTTATCTGACACCCGATGACACTTATAAGTGCACTATTTGCCTGGGTCAGGAGCATGCACAATCAAGCCTTGAGGGGGTTATTTGTGTGCATTTTGAGAGCCTCTCAATAAAGGGGGAAGGAACCGTGGTTGCACGCGTAACCTGAGACGTTCCTTTTTGAAAGGGAACTCGCAGTGCATCCCCTAGAGGACACTTTGGGGAATGAATACCCCCGCCACCATGCTGAAGTGATGAATGCCGTATTGGCTGACTCAAATGAGTCCCCATCCCTGAAGTAAACACCAGCAGTAAACACCAAGAACAGTGGCCTCAACAGGACTCTAAAAGAGAGGAGGCCAAACTATATTCTGTATTCAGGCCAGCTTCCAAGGTGGTTTCCAAAGAGCCTAACCACTTGCCACTCGAAGCCCCGAAGAGTGGACTCCTCAAAAAGGCTTAGCAACGCACTATCACAAAGGTATTCTGGCTCCAAGGACAGAGGCCATATCAAACCAATTCTCAAAGTGAGAGGAAGCCTATCTACATCCTGATAGAGAGCCTAACTACCTGATCCAAAAGGGCTGCGAAGCTCTGTAGAGTGGAGGCCTCAGAACAACAATAATCATAAGAAGAGGAGGCCTAGCAACATTCCACGCTAAGTTCAGTAGCCAAGGAGGCTCACAGAGAGCCTAGACCACCTGGCATACTGATAATCTGGCTCAGAGAATGGAGGTCTCAGTATGATAACTCTCTAAAGCAAGAGAAGGCCTAAATATGTTCAATGCTCAGGGCAGCTTCCAAGGAGGTGCATAGGGAGCCTAGGAATTTGGCAACACTACCCTGTTAAAGGGATACTTCAGGATTTAGCATTAAGCTTTGTATTAGTAGAAAACCTGTAGTATTTTCAAATTACCATGCTTTCCACCCTCATATCCCCCTGAGACGAGAGATTGATATATTCTCTGATGGCTCAAAAATCGTCATTTTGCGTCATCGGGGGATTTTTTTGGCCAAAGGCTAAAGACTAGAGTCAGTAGTAGGGGCTGTTCTGCATGTTTTCAACCCACCCATAGAAGGTGGCATCTCACTCACAGAATGTACACATAGTGTCAGCCATCTTTTTTTTAGAAGCTAAGCTAGCAGGCTCTTGTTCTATGGAGAAAGCTGAGCAGTACGGGTTACCATCCTCTTTTTCCTGGACAAGTCTTGCCGTCGATGTCCGGGATTCAGCTTTTGTTTCAATCTAACTGAATTCATTCCGATTTGGTGAATCTTAATGTAGTGTTTACATGAATGCTTAACAAGTGATTGGTTGATGTTACATTGTTGTAACATTGCTAAGAAAATTCCCGCTCCTCCATATGAGATATGAGACCGTTGCGTGTCACAGGTGTCACTCCCTAGCCTCGTCCTGCTCGCCACAGTAAACATAATGAATGGCGACTGTAGAACGCAAAAGCCGAATCCCAGACATTTTGGGCGATATCAAAACACATTTTCGGGCAGACTCATCACGAGACTGACTAGTAGCCTAGACTTGTTGTTTAACTACTGCACTCTGTTACCGATAGAAGTGGCCTCCTAGGGCAGCGAAGCAAGTGCATTCTGGGGGTTGTTGTGTTTCATCCACATAAGCCAAAAATACATTTTCTGGCTTTTCTCAGTCTAGGAAGCGCCACATTCCAAAATAATTTCATATTTCTTCTACATAAATTAACCATTTTAAATACACATTCATCTTTCCAGAGGTGAAGTATCCCTTTAAGTTCTAAGGATGAAGGCCTCAACATGATAATTCACCAGATTAAGAAATTTACCATCAGTAAGGCAGATGTTGATATTAAGCATACTGCCAAAGACATCATACATACGTCACAAGTCTGTCCTGTCTTGTGATGCACATGGGTGTTTTGTTATTTTGAGCCATGTGCTCTTATCATTGTTTGAACCCTTTCTCTTGTTAACTGATTATTGGTTTATTTGCTCCACCTGTAAGCCTCGTTACCCTCCTTTGTTTGCCTCCCTATTTAGTCTTCCTGTGTTTGCTGTCCTGCGCGCCTTGCCCTGCCCTGCCCTGCCCTGCCCTGCCTTGCCTTGCCTTGCCTTGCCTTGCCATGGTTAGTTTGGATTTAGTTTGTAAGATCGTGGTTTTCTTTTGTTGGTTGTTTATTTTATGTTTTTGTCTTTATTAAAATAACTAATTTCACTCTGCACCTTAGTCCACGGATTTATTCCCACTACCCACCGTGACAACATAGGTCAGCTTCAGGGCCAAATGTAAACGTGTCGGAGCCCCACCAGATTTATGATTGATGTGAGCTGAATATAGCTTTCCCCAAGATCTCTCCACCTAAGCGTGAAGATGGGGAGAAAGGGAAGGGTCGTACAAGATTGGCAGTTTTTTCCCGATGAAAAGCATTCATCCAAGCAAGTGTGATTAAACTCGCGCTTCCATGGCAGATCTAATCAGTTCAAGGCACGGGACATAACATCCAGCAGTTCGTCACATGCAGAGTAGGCGGGCTAAGAGAGCGCTCAGAAACATCTTCAGACTCAACAGGTTCATCCTGCTCATCTTGGATTGAAGCCAGTCATAAGGGATTATGAGCATGCATTTTGAAAAAGCAAATGCATGACTTATAAGTAATTAAAAAAAAATAATATAAATGTATTAATAACTTTTCTTATAATGCAGTATAGGTCTTAATGAGTGTTTTAGAAATATATTTATAGAATAGTAATACTTATAAATGAGTATAAATGGGGCTATAATTCATTATAAGCGTGAGCTTCATAGAAAGTGTTACCCTAACCCATCCCCCCTCCCCTCATCCCTGTGTTATGTCTTTAAAACAAATAGCCCTTGATTACTGGAGCAAAGAACATACTCTATGAAGCTTCAGATTTTATTATTGTGGTATTTATTGGAAATTCCAACTCAAATCCTCAGGGAAAAACTGGTATTTATGAAGAATATTGTTCATTGATTTAGAAATCAATGCTTGTATGATTGACCTACTGTATATAACACAAGAACCCACATGAAGCATGAAACAGCCCTTTAAAGTGCATCTGTAGTAGACGGCCTGTTCTGTGCCATTCTGCTTCTGTTGGCTGCTCGTTGATCAGACTCTCAGAGACCATTCATCTTTGTGTTGTGGGCTATTGTTCAGTGTCCCAACACCCCAGCAAATTATTATTACCTGTCAACCTGATTATTACAGCATGCATAAACCATCTTATTTGCAGAATTCCCGGCTGCAACTTTGAGAAAATACGTTTTTTTTTTTTGCTGCGCTGCACTTTTGAAAGTGGTAACAGACTTATGTAATCTAATTTTCCCTCTGTCGATCAATTCAAATAGCAAGCTCAGTAACTTGTAATCAAATTTAGCTATTGAATCGACTTTAAAAAAATCATCTTTAAATTCAAAACTTACACTAGCCTTTGAAACCTATATTAAAATTTCATATACTGTATATATGGAGAGAAAGTGTCTACTGCAGCTATTCACTAATCAAGTAACCAACTGGTCCTTATTTATACACTGCTCCACTGATAATACGCTGGTTACTCGACTGCACACCTCGGATCACTATTTCCTAACTCTTAACCTCAACCTGGCTCCTGACACAACACACAATTCACTCCACAGCTTGCCTTTCGGGTGTAACCTGCTCATGCTCACCCTCCTACCTATCATCTATGGTTTCATCGACACTTCCTCCCCCTAATTAGTTCTCATCACTAGATACTAACAGTGCTACTGATCTTTGCTTCAGTCTAACATCTTGATTAGACGACTTTTGCCCCCTTTCATCCACGCCATCCCACACAACCCCTTCTGCCCCCTGGCTATCTGATTCTCCACGAGCATCGTTCAAAACTCAGATAGGAAGTGGTGCAAATTGAAAAATCCCACAGACCTTAGTTTCCACAGACTCTGCAAATGTCTCCACTGCTCAAATGACATGCTACCACAACACAATTAACAATTATTCGCAAGCTTTTGAAAACCTTTTCCTCTATTCTTTGTCCTCCCACCCCTTCCACAACTTCCTCTAACAGTTGAAGACTTTATCACATTCTACATAAATAAAACAACCTTCACACCACAAACTGACAAACACATCACTACAGCAAACACACACTCTCCCCTCCTTCTCTCTGCTCTGGAAGGGCAGAATTCTCCAAACTCATCCTTTCCAATCACCCTTCTATCTTCGGTGAGAGTGGTCTTTAATGACCCGAAGAGAGTATCACACCTTTCTTCATCAATTTGCACTGGTTGCCAATAGTCACTCGCATCAAATTCAAGACACTGATGTTTGCCTACAGGATGACCACTGGCTCTGCTCCGCTCTTCCTAAATGCACTACTTTACACTTGTGAAGCTTGCGTTCTGCAAGTGAACAGCGCCCCGTGGGCGGAACTTGGGGGTGACGGTGCCCACTATTGACTTAAGCTTGGCCAATACCCTTTGGCTACACTTATAAGTGTTTCGGTGTTGTTTTCGTTTTCTTCTCAACAACAATTGCGTTTATTTTGTCAGTGTCAATAGCGTGCCTACTAGGGGGGTAACGGTACATGTATTCGTGTCGTTTCGGTTCCAGGCTTCCGGTTCGGTACGTATTAGGGGTGGAACAAATACAAACTTGATATGTTTTTCAGCTTAATTGATCATGGGACACACATAGGAATATGTATTTATGACCCAGTACATCTGGACCCCTTGATCCTCCAATTCCAATATGGCCACTGCCCAAAAATGCAGTTTGGACTGTATATGGTGCCTTGCACCCAATTGTTCGCACAAATTAATGTACAAGCACCAAATTTGGCACAGATGTAGCTGATGGCATACTGAAATGATTTAGCCAGGGCGCCCGAGCCAATGGTCACTGAGACCAAGATGGCTGCCAAATCCAAAATGGCCACCACCTGAAAGGGGATTCGCCTGCATATTTTGAACCAGATGAGATACAAATACAAAATGTATGTCTTTTTTACCTTTTCTGCCAATGTGAAACCCCCCAAATTCCCCAAATTCAATATGCCCACTGTACAGGTATACTGGGTCATAAACATAAACATTCCTATGTGTTTTCCATAGGAATTGATCGGTGCTTGGATCGGCGCTCGTAGATCGACTGGTAGAGACTATTTTTCAAAGATGGCTTCTTCCTGTATTCGCGAAGTTGACTGTGTGTATAAAATATCTTCTTATTAAACTGCAGTGGTGGAGGAAGTACTGAATCTCAGTACTTAAGTAAAAGTACAAATACCCAGATAAATATTTACTTTAGTAAAAGTAGAAGTAACACAATGACAACCATACTTAAGTAAAAAGTAAAAAGTACTTAATTTTAAATGTACTTTAAGTATTAAAAGTAAAAGTACTTGCATAACAATTTATTATCTTAATGTCTATTTTCTAATGATTAATAAAACATTTAATTCTAACTCATTCAACCTAATAGCCTACTCCTATAATGATGTTCAATAATGATGGAAAAAAAATGTCACCATTTCTGAAACAAGCTTGCAATTAGGCAATATCATGCTTATCCTTACTATATGTTAATAACTATGTTTGGCAGTAAACGCGATTCATTTATGGTGTAATTCTGAACCTCTTGGCTTGCCATAATCCTAACCAAACCAAACATATTACACACGGTGTGTTTCCTATGCACGTAAAAACAAATTTTCGCGTATGAGTTGCATGATAAACACACTGCGTGTTAGACGCATTTAGTGTGACCGGGTTGATATACTGTATCTATGGCAACCAAACGTCACTGGTGAGACAAACGTGCAACGAACGGACGGTCAGATTACGTTTTGGCAGGGGAAAAACTGATCAGAAAATGTAACGAAAATGTAACAGAAGTTGTAGAAATGTAGTGGAGTAGAAAGTATAATAATTGCTGCAAAATGTAACGAAGTAAAAGTAAAAAGTAGGCACTATTTATTGTACTTAAGTAAAGTAAAGATACGTGAAAAATGTACTTAAGTAAAGTAACGAAGTATTTGTACTTCGTTACATTCCACCACTGTTAAACTGTATGGACACTGGCAAAGTTCTCAATGCTTCGGTTTGAATGTATGGACCCTTGTTATGCTGTCGTGTTAGTGTGGGGCTATTTTGAGCCTTGTTAGTGGTAATAACAAGCGATTTTTATTTGTCATTACTCTATGCCCCATATACTACTGTAGCATTATACTAGCGTTATAGGCTAAACTGTTTTTAGAGATAAAACTATTTACATTCGGCAATCATGAAAACAAATCTCAGATAACGGTTGACTAGGTAACAATGTGTAATTAGACCAAAGGTTCATTTTGCACCGGAGTTGTCCTTTAAGCTGAAAAACATATCAAGTTTGTATTTGTAACTCATGTGGTTCAAAAGCTATAGCCGGAACCTTTTTCGGGCAACGGCCATATTGGATTTGGCCGCCATATTGGCCCTGAGGGTCACTGCTCCGGCGCCCTAGCTAAATAATTTTGGTATGATCTGAGCTATTTGTGCCAAATTTGGTGCTTTTGGATGAATTTGTCTGTCTAATCCTGTTTTGGTCATCACATTAAAAATAACATTTAAATATATATTTATTTATATAATATTTGAGTTTTGAAGTGCTGGGAAAAGCCCCTCCTCCACTCACAGCCGCTCAGAGATCCACTCGTTAACGATCACGTTGACGTGATAGGATACAAGGTAGTTTGTGTCTTCAGATACACCAGTGATGTGTTTTTGAGACTGTCTTTGGTTCACTGCAGTTTTAAGGAGAAAATACTCAACAACAGTGTTGACTTGTGTATTTGTACATGGTTTGTCTTAAAGCATATCAAAAACATCACATAGTAATATAAACAACATTAAAAGCTGGATTTTCACCACAGGGGGACTTTTAGCAAAAAATGCAAGATCCATCTTTTCCTTTATTCCAATGGGGGTTAATAACTTCATCTCAAAAATCCAAAATGCCTCTCTTTGTAAAAGTTTTTTATGACCGTTACCCCTCATATATGAGATAGAACCCACTCAATGCCCAGGAACGTAAAATCAGAAAGAGAATGATTTGCAAACTTAAAAAATGGCGTGAAACTGGAGAAGTGCAGTATTGTCTCCTAATGGCACTCATGTGTGTTTGGATTCCTGGAAGACTAAAGTAGATACAGAGAGGCGGATCAATAAACAAACCCGACAATTCACAATCTCTTTGTATGACATGCCAGTAAATGTTGAGAACCTTTTACATTTCTGAACTCAAAGGACTGAATAAGGCCTCTTTAGATCTCATTCTCTTAGTTGTTGAACATACACAGACATAACGAAGATAAAAAAAAGAAATTGCTGAAACCAGAGCTTCAACATTTTCCTCTTACAGTGAAGCTGACTTCATACAGCAATTAAAACTCTGGTGACGAGGAGCATCCCATCACTCTGCTAGCCAAAGGACAACTTGATCTTTAATCTCACTGGCCAAGAACTGCAACCCCATTGAGTAAGTCTCTTGAACAAAGCGTTGAGTTTTGTTACCAGAACTATAGATTCCTTTGTTACGAAAAATGTAATTGTTTAAATTTCTTGTTGTTGTCAAGTTAATTTATGATTCTCCTGAAAAAGAAAAAGTTCAATCCGTTGACGTCTGAAAAAAATGCTCTCTATAAATTGTGTAGAGATAAAGTCATAGTGGTTAATCCTTATGATTAATCCATCTTTTCAACTGTTAAGCCTGTGTTTTACATTTTGTCCAAAGTCCATAAAGATTTAACCCATCTTCCTGGATGACCTATGGTGGCAGGCATTAATAGTCTGACAGAGCTACTGCCCAATTTTATGGACTTTGTTTTGAGGTCTTTAGTAACATATTTTCCCATTTACCTTAGGGATACTAGTGAAAAACATCATACATTCCTCAATGAATGTTATCTCTCTATACAGTAATTTT
This sequence comes from Pimephales promelas, assembly GCF_988280905.1. NCBI lineage: Eukaryota > Metazoa > Chordata > Actinopteri > Cypriniformes > Leuciscidae > Pimephales > Pimephales promelas. Next base: position 12,564,203 of record NC_142773.1, on the reverse strand, counting down.
CCCCATACTGAGGGTCTTTTGGCATGGAAATATTTGCCAACAAAGTTTATTGTTGATATGAGTGAACTTGTTCTGAGAAATAATTTCCGAGTATGGTCCCTGATTACGGTAACCTTGATTATATTGAAGACATCTGGAATTCTAATCCTTTTATTGAAATTTTGGTTCCCTTTCTTAGTCACTCCGAGTTACGTCGGATGACGGAGAATGAGGGACCCCCCATTCTCCGTCATCCGACGTAACATCTCCGTTCCCTACTCAGGGAACGAGGGTTACATACAGTACGTAACCGAGACGTTTTGTTTAAAAGATACATTTATGATTGTTTTTTGACTTATAAAGGCTCTTAGTGATTTTGAAAATTTTGCCTTATGCCCTCTAAAAATGCTGGGCTGTTTTAAACCAATTTTGGGTAAAATATGGACAGACCCAAATTTTGTGTTAAAAATGTCATTTAAAATGTTAACCCAATTACTTGTTTTGTAAATACTTGATCCACATTTGGGTTGAAATAACCCAGCATTTTTTAGAGTGTACTGTAAATGAATTTTCTTAGATCACTTGTTTGGTCTGATTGCATTTTTTTTTTCAGTGTGTGGGCAACTTCAGCTACAACTATGTAGTTAACTGCCTCAACCACGAGGATGCAATGTTGGAGAACAAGCTTTTTCGGGAACCAGAATCAAGCTGTCAGAGCAAATTGAACTTTAGCTGAACTTTAGTTGTGTTGTATGCACTAAAACAGCCCAATACTTTTTAGTCAAACTAATTTTTATGTAAAAAAAAAACAAAAAAAAAACATTTCAGTGCTCTAGACTGGTTGCTGCCCCTTGCCTGGTCACCCCTATGAAAATCATCTGCCTCCACCACTGTGTGGTGCCATCCCAAAGAAACTCAAAATCAGTTTACCTACTGTTTCCTATTAGGTTGTCATGACTAATGTCTTAATATCTTAGTACCATCCCATTAAATAACCACATCTTATATCTTTTTTGATTTTCTGATAGCCTTCATTGTCATTCTAGCTCACTTGCTTTTCTCATCCTCCTTACACACTTTCAGTTTGCTGCTTACATTTCTAAATCGTTTCTTCAGGGTATTTGGCCTATCAGTAGTGAGTGATTACCGGGAAGTGGCAAGTGTCAGCGCAGAGTAAGTCACTTTTGGAGAGGTCATTTAAAAACAACTGCTTTTCTCATTGCGCCTGACAGAGATGGCTATAATAACTGCCACAACAACACCAGTCAGTTCACGCCAAGGTCAACTCTGTTTATTTTTCTTTATTTCCATACACTTACTCTATCTGTATACAGTATATGGTTCTGTGTTACTTTTTCTTTTGCTCTTATTATCTTCTCAGTATCAGTATGTAAAGGAAACCTCAGGTTTTTAAGTTATGGTTTGATATTCAAGAAAATGAGCCTTGTTACTTTGAAGATGTCCTCTCAGAGTCTCGTCCATGAATAATTCTGTTTTTACCTTTCCTGGTGTGCAATGCTCGAAGCTCATCAATTGTTGGTGTTGGTAATGCAGTATTCCTGAGGCTCAGGTGCAGTGCTTGCTGTGTTTGCTGTCTTATGGGGGGATGTTTTGTGCCTCATTTCCAACTGTGCATCAGCTCATCAACTCTGTTCAGTGTGTGTGTGTGTGTGTGTGTAAATGGTTGGGAAACTTTTGTTTTCTCTGCATCTGGTCTGGGTTTTTTTTTTTTCACTTAAAGTGAACCCTTTCAGGAGCAGGCAGATGAGACACTTAATGGGTTGCAAACCATCAAACTTAAATATGCATGGATTTCAATTAATTAGGCTTGAGTTCAAAGGTCATTTTTGAACTTTTGACACATTCTGAGGATTAGGCTCAGTTGTATGTCATCGGTTCATTCTTTTAATTAAATAACTTGTTTTTGTTTTGTTATTTTTTAATATAAAAATATATATAAATATATAAAAAACTTCAGGAGTACCTTTCTAGAGAAGCATACAGATTATCGTGAAATATCATGTCCTATATCTTAAATCGTAAATAAATCTTCATAAAATACTGTATTTTTATGAATATAAGATGTTTTTTTTTTCTTCTTGGAAATTCATCTGATTAAAAGGGGTCATCTTATATTCAGGGTCTAGAGATGTCAATAATACACCCGCAACGAGTGCCAATACGTGTAAAACGAATATTTCCCCCTGGACTGAAACCACCCAGGGCCGCTGCTGGACAAATCGATGCCCTAAGCAGAATTGTATTGTTGTGCCCCTCTCTATCTCTATGTACCTCCCTCCCTCCTGAAAGTAAATAGGTACATTCAACCAATAACTTGAAGCTTGTACCCCAGATGTGATTACTGTAAATGAGCATAGAGTTTGTGTGCTGGAAGAGTGGTGTGCATATTGTTTTTTACTTCATCAAGCAGATCGGATCATAAGCCAATCAGGACAGTGTGCGTTTACACCTGTCCACATCTAACACAGTCTCATCCCAAAACGTCATATAACTGACGTTTTGGGACGTATTTTGACCATACGTCAATATCAGCCTTTTTAGGGCCCCCTTAAACGTCGGTAGATGGCGATCCCGGGCCGTCATACAACTGACGCTTTACCTTTAACGTCAGTTAGGTGACGGGTTAGGTTTAGGGTTAGGTTTAGGTATGGGGTAGAGTTAGGATCCCATAACCTCATCTACCGACGTTTAAGGGGGCCCTAAAAAGGCGAATATTGACGTATGGTCAAAAGACGTCCCAAAACGTCAGTTATATGACGTCTTGGGGTGAGACCGGGTTGCCACATCAAGTGGCTTCTGTATCTGGATAACAGATCGGATCTCGCAGTGCATTTATGTTTTGGGCATCTGTCTTTTTTTTTTAGTCGCTCATCAGAAAAAAAAAAATTTGAATTGTGAATTTGAAGCTATCTCAAAGGGACACCTTTGTAACGCATCTATGTACAAAAAATGAAGATAAGGTACAAGGGTATCTTTGAGGATACCGTTTAGTGACAACCTAAAAGTAAAAAAAAAAGGATAATAATTATTAAAAAAAATAAAATAAAAATCTCTCAGTGTTGTATGGAAAGTTTTAGCTGGTTCTTTTTAAGGTGGATTCACAGTATATATATATATATATATATATATATATATATATATATATAAAATATTAAATTATTCAATATACTGTAGCCCTCAAGCATTTTATTAAATTGTATTTCTGAAACAATTTTAATAAACAAAATATTTCTTTTAAAGGGGCGATGAACTAAGAAATCAAAATTTCCTTGAGCTTTTGACATCTGAAAGGTCATCATATTAAAATAATATCCTGTAAGTTTCAGAACTGAAAACGTCCTTGTTAGTCCAATAAAAGCTTTTATTGACACCAGCCTCAGCAAATGACTCGTTTTTCAAAGTGGGCAACTATGACGTCAACGAGGATAAAACACCACCCCCGCAGAAGAAGATCAACGCCTACTTCAACACGGCCGGTTTAGCCCCGCCCACCGATTCGCGCATAGCTAAATGACATAGGCCTACCTCGTGATGACAAACCAGATCGAGCTCCCGAGCAATACAAAATATTGTGCAGTGCCTGGTTGTGAAAGAAGACAGTCGCAGCATAAGCTTCCTCTGGATTCCAATAGGACTGCATGGACAAACTTTATTTTTAATGATGATCCAGTTGATGAGGTAAAACATTGTCCGTCTGTTCGCTTCATTTCACTGAGAATTGTTTTATAAACAAGACTGGATTTGCAGACCGATTAAGAGTAAAGAACAGTGCTGTGCCGTCTATATTGGATCTGACAGGAATTGTGCAATACAAGGACTCTGGTTCGAACATGTATGGATGAATCATTCCGGTTGCCATTTTACAACATTGGACGTTTTCAAAATAATTTCCCCCAAGTGCATCGACGGGTGAGTTGAAACTCATTATAATATGCAAAACTGTTATCCACTCACAGCAGTGGGCGTTTACTTCCAAGTCTTCAGTGCGAGACACCCATAAAAACCGAGCGTTTCTGAGCTGGGCGCAAAACTAGGGTAGAAAATAGCCTATTACTTATTCATTTTGATGTTTTTGAAGGCAAAAACCAAGCGGATGTCATAAGTTGACCTCAGAAAACAATATAATAAAATTTAAAAAGCCAGTTCATGACCCCTTTAAGGCATATTTTCTCAGACTTATTTTTGAAAAAAATAGAGATCTATGAGAATTATCAATGCCTCATTCCTAATATAACAAACCTTTGTATTATACATATTACTTGTATCTGCAATAAGCCTGTATTAGAGTATTTATTGATTTTTCCCAAGTGCATTCCCTGAGAGAGAATGGATATACAGTAGTCTCACAAAGAATGGGCAACATTGCTTTTTCAAGACACCACAAACACATCTTCTATGCTGAAATTGCACACTGATCCTGATAGATGTGAGACCAACAGTCCCCATACATAACATTCATAAAGACATTCAGAGCATGTTCCCTTGTGCACCAGATGGGTTTTGTCACATATACAAGCTGATTGATTGCTGCTTAATCAAATCTACCGTCAGCTACCGTTTCAACCCTAAATTCAAAAGATAAACATGTTTTACATTACACAACAGACATGGGTCACTTTGTAGCAAAAATAATGTTATTCTGAATCTTACTATCAAATATTAAAGATAAGAAGTGTTGACGTCCTCCCGAACCACCTCTCCCAACACTTCCCTTTTTTTCCCCCTGAAGCTCCCAAGTGAACCGTGTTCAGTGTTAGCAGTGTTTTTTCCCTCACTGGAAATGTCTTCCTATTATTAAAAACATCAGAAGTCCAGTCTTCATTACAAAACTGATCCTGTATACCCCATGGGTCTGTCTAAATATGCAGATCTATCAACCAATGCCTCTCACTGTGTTGGATGCCAATCCCCTTAGCACAGCTTTTCTTGTTGTGTCGACGAATGATTATTATCTGCCAAAGAGAATGTGCTTTTTAATCAGAGTTTACTCAACAAGCCTGCTCATCTGGCTGGGGGTACAAAATGAAATATATTGATCGCAGGATAAATCAGATTAAAACGCATATGTTTAATGTAATTTTATTGCTTGGTAGGATAAAAGCTGAAAGCATAAACCATAATTCAGTTTGCCAGGTTTATCACCTGTACACACATTCACACTGTTTGTACATCTGTGTGTTAGACCCTCCCAGCACTACCAGAGTGGATTACCATGGATCTTCTCTTAACCTAAGGGGCCATGGGTACATCAGCTTGAGTCAGGCTATTTTGTGATTCATGGCCTTTGCATTTACAAAAATCTCATCATTCTGAAATGTCACACAAAGCCTCAATATGGCACATACGCATGATAAGTAATTCACTTGCCACAAATGGATAGTATCTTTAAGCACATTTTCTTTGCCACTGCTTCCCCTTTCCTAAGCTATGTAATTGAATCCAGGCTTGAATAATTTTCTGAGCATTTGCATTTGCTGTCAAAGTGAAAACCTTTCGAATGTTTTTTTTTTAAAAGAAAAATATCCTAAGTAGTAAGCATATTACTCTATAAGTATTTTTTGGTAGCAATTTATTTTCCAGTCCTGAATCTACAATAGTAATTATGATAACTGTGTAATAATGAGGTACAAACCTTGAAACCAATCCTAAACCTATCCCATAATAATGATCGTCATTTTAATGGTAAAATGCAAATAACAAACTACATACAGTAAAAAAAAAAAAAACTGTAATGGGACACTTCTTTTAATTATACAGTAAAATACAGTTAAATTTACAACTTTTGGAAGTGGAAAATAACAAGTAATATTATAAATCACAGTGAAAAACTAAATTGGCATTCCCAGAATTCTCTCTGTCAGCTCACATTTAATGGTTTTAAAGGAGTAGTTCACTTTTAAAAAAAACTTTTGCTGATAATTTACTCACCCCCATGTCATCCAAGATGATCATGTCTTTCTTTCTTCAGTCGAAAAGAAATTAAGGTTTTTGATGAAAACATTCCAGGATTTTTCTCTATATAATGGACTTCAATGGGAAACAAACGGTTCAAGGTCCAAAAGATAGTTTAAGTGCAAACTGCAAACTGTTGAAAGGGCTTTAAACGATTTTAGACGACGAATAAGGGTCTTATCAAGCGAAATGATCACTCATTTAAAAAAAAAAAACAAAGTTTAAGTTTTATAAGCTCAAATGGTCGCCTTGCTTTGTTAGGGTTAGGGTGTGATGCGCGTTCGTGACTCTCCTATTCGAACTCATTCATCAAAATGAACAAATCTTTTTGTTCAGAAAAAGATTTGCTCATTTTGATAAACGAGTTTGAACAGGAGAGTCACGAACGCGCATCACAGAAAAGAGCAAGGCGAGCATTTGTGCTTATAAAACGTAATTTTTTTTTTTTTAAATGAGTGATCGTTTCGCTTGATAAGACCCTTATTCATCATCTGGAATTGTTTAAAGCCCTTTGAACAGTTTGCACTGAAACTAACTTTTGGACCTTGAACCGTTTGGTTCCCATTTTAGTTCATTATATGGAGAAAAATCCTGGAATGTTTTCATAAAAAAAAACTTAATTTCTTTTCGACTGAAGAAAGAATGACATGGACATCTTGGATGACATGGGGGTGAGTAAATTATCAGCAAAAGTTTTTTTTTTAAAGTGAACTACTCATTTAATTGAAATAACTGCTTCTTCTTAGTTTTTTTTGGTTTTGTTTTTTTACCTCATTAGTTGTGTACATAAGGGTTTCCTTTCAAAATAGAACTTCAACGCTGTATATTGGTGTTGAAACCATGAAAACACAACATCTGCGTGACCAGCGTCTGAGGCATATGCCAATAATCATTGGTAGACGGCAGTCAACGATGTCATACACCGGTGAGCAGGGCCTGAAGTTAATTTTTTCGGCCACCGGCCACTGTGGCAGGTGGATTTAAAAATTCACCTGCCAAAGAGACTTTTTACCAGCCTTTTTTTTTTGCCTCATAAATGTAAAAAAAAAACCCCAGGAATTTCACAATATTGTTCTTTAACTTGTAAGAATACACATTTAAGTGCTGTCAATTAATAATAACTCTAATAACATACATTTAAAAAAAAAATCTTTTTATTCCTTGATTTTGACAGACACACACACACAACATATATAGGCTATAATATAGTATATACTCAACAGATAGACCTACCGCAGCTCGTAAACAAATCACACGCGGCTGTGTTGATGGCGGATTTAGTCACGTAGACAGGTCTTACTCTTAACAGCTTTTAGTTACAGCGTTCAGGAACGGTTAAATATGAACTAAATTGATACTGTTATTACTGATAAAATTACCGGGTACCGGACATTTTCTCACCGGTTCCCAACTCCCAACATGCACAGTTGCACACGCACACACATCTGTGCAACTGTCATTGTACTTTAACCTACAACAGCAACGCGTTACATTATCTCATCCCATCTCACCAACAGTTTAATACTCGCACACGTAGTCAGAAAAAGAGCCTCATCTTCTTTCTGATCGCATGAACGTTACGAAACAACAGTCGCTGTCATAAATCAGCCGCTCACGAACCTTGCCATTGCCGCCGATTGTTCACTTTGTATTAAAATGTCTTCTTTACTTTTCTTTTTCTCATCCTCATCTTTTTGTTGGCTGTTTTGTTTCAGCTGGCCTCTTTACCCCAGTAATGTGCCGCCACATTTTAGCTAAAGTCAAACGCAATAGCGGACTTCGTTGAAATGTAAAAATCCTAATGAATCACTCACAATTCTCATTGGCTACCTGCCAATGTGGCAGGTAGATTGACAGTGTTACCCGCCAATAGCAAAATTCACCCGCATTTGGCAGGTGGTCGGGTGTTAATTTCAGGCCCTGCCGGTGAGTATAAAAGGGCGCCTGAGTTACCCATCAAATCGGCTTTTTTGTTTTCAGAAGCTGTTTGTTTGTATTCATATGTAAGATCCCTGACTTTCTGTTTTTGCTTGATTTCCTCCCGAGGGATAAAAATCATGTATCAAGCATGTTCGAGTCTTGAGGGAGTTAAAGGCAATCATGTTGATGAATTCGCAGGAAAAAGGCGAATCTTATTGCTTGATTCTCTCAAGAGGGATAAGAATTTAGCGTTTGTACGGAGCATGTTCGGTTCTTGAGACAGCTGAATGCATTCATTGTGATGTGTTTGCTGTGGGAAGCTCCAACCATGCTTCATCCTCTTATGAGAGATGATAATTTGGTGGAGTTTTTCCTTTTATGGGCTCCTGTTAGCTCTGTTGCTATCAAGACAGTTCAGGAATCTGCTCTGCAGCCGCTTCCGACTTGACATTGATGTGACGAGTCTAATTCTGAGGAATTAGGTCCAGAGAGAGTTTAAACAGGTGTTATGAAAAATCAGCCTCCTCCTGCTGTCCCGCATATAAGTTTGTAAGCCCTTTATTCCTTATACATCACCACATAATGGAGGGATTTGCATTCGGCTCATATAGTCTCTCCCATGTAGTCGAACTATCCATGTGTGAAGAGACTGTGTGAGCAGCGATATGTGACAATGGCCCAGTTGAAGAGCAACTTGCGAGCCATCTCTCCCCTGGTGCTTATTCCCTTTTCAAGGCTCCTGCCTTGCAAATGTTGAGAGTTAATGGAGGGTTGAAAGTCAAGTGTTTGTACCTCACAGTTTGGGCCCCATCTCTGTGGGATGATCTCACATTCTAATCTCTTCAATCTGCCGATAAGGCGATCATGGAGAAGTTTACAGAGATGGGATCTCAGTCAACAGCAGGAGAGTCAGGAGATATATCCCTCTCTGGGGGTCCCCGAGGGCTGAATGGCCCTAAGGGTTTATGCAAGGTAAATGGAATTAGTGGGAACAAAAGCATCCCCTCCACTTTGATTACCTCCCTCCCTAACTGTTGTTGGGTCTTGAAGAAGGGATGTAAGCTCCCCTTTGTTGAGGTGCTTCTATAGGTCTCCAAATGTTGTTGTTAAAAATGCTACCTTCGGTTGGCTGCTCCCTAAGAGCCTTGTCAAAATACTGGTAAGCTATACCTGAGATAGCTGAGGCTATGTGGGTTTTTCCCCTTAGAGCCCTGCTCTTGGGGGCTTATAAGGCTGAGGCCTGACCCACAAGGCAGGGAGGAAGGTGTAACAGCAAGGATTTCCCTTGCTGTAGAGCAGCTTGAGGATTTTTCCTAGTATTGGGGAGTATTGGCTTAGGGAGTAGAGCCACCGTATGGATCGTATGGGATGCGCTCATAGTGTTGATGCTCATAGTGTTGATTGACGTGGGAAGTCCCGAATTTACATTGGAAAAGCCTTCGAAAGGTGGCAAGATCTCTGCCGGCAGAAGGGCTTCCAATCCGACATTCAGGTAGCTCTGTTTTTGCTGGACAGGTGGGTAAATCCAGTTTGTTTTTTCTAAATGTACTTTCATGTTCGCCTAACAAACAAATGTATATAATTAGCTAGAACTAAGCAGTCAGCGCTAACTTTGGTGAATACAACATATAGGTTTCTAGCAGCTAGGGATTGATCTCTATGGTAAATGATCAAGCAAACTCAAACTGGTTGTTTTCACCCTCTGTATATTATGAATTTGAATGTTCCTTTATAGCCTATCGACAACTTTGACTAAATTTGTTTACGAACAAGCCGTTGTTAAATATTTAAAAATTATTTTTTATTTTAATTTCTGTTTTTTTTAAATCTGTATAATTTAATCATATAATTATGTATTTATTTTTATTATTTAACTTATTATATTTGTATTCATTCACAATTTTTTCTTGCTTTCGTAATCTTTGCTATTGTTTAATCTTATGATTGTGTGGTTTAAAGTGTCTTCGCAAGTAAGAGATAAGAGAATTAAAAAAGGGGAGTTTGCTTGCACTTTCTGAAACTATGGCTGCATATCTCCAAATTTCACACACACACACACAAAAACACAAAACATGAAAAATGTCTCAAATTTCTTGCAAAAGCAAACACTATTTTAACTCTTCCAAAAATTCTACACACAAACCTTCAAACGATTAGCCATATACACATCAAACTACACATGGATATGACAAATGTAAAACACTATCTTGTGTCTTTTACTTGTTCATTGTGCAATAGAGTTTGTCATAGCACTCACACGTACATATAATGTATAAAGTATATACAATTGATTAACTTTATACAATAGGTATATGAGTAAATGGCCTCATTAAATGGTCCTCAATTGTGTAAGCAATACATTTTTCTTAAAAAGTGTTGGCTAACGTCACAGGACAGTGTTGTGAAGCAGTAAGTTTCCATTGCTTTTGCTTTCGTAATAACACTTGTTGGAGTACATGATGAAGTACGAGAAAAACAGATAAAACACTGATTTTGGGCACCAGACTAGATTTGCTGTTAACTGGTTCTGGGTATCAGACAAAACTCATGTCATCTGGTAAAGTGACTGGATCCAACATTCTTGCGTCGAGATCGAATCAAACTAAATGCTGTTGGCGTGATTGTATGTTTAGCTCTGATATGTCTCTCCACTCACGGTTAAGAGCAGATGTGACAGGTGCTCCTGAGAGGGCTGTTACAGTTTCAAAAAGTTATTTTTTTTGAGTGTTGGATGAGAATTGGAGGCTTTAATGGTGCTGTCATATCTGGAGCAGACAGTCTAAGGGCAAAAACCTTGACTCCATAATGGGAATTCTGTCTGCCAGCACAGGAAGAGGACATAAAACCTGAGGTTTTCAGTGGGATCAGGTTAATGGAGGGTTAAACGATGGAAACTCTAATCTGCAACTTGGACTCGAATCACACTTAAGTTGCGAAAAATGACTTGTGACTTGACTTGGTCTTGTGAACAACTTAAGCCTAGTTCACACTACATGATTTCAAAACATCGGGCTGAACTGTGCAATTCACACTACATGACTTGCTCTCTGTGAAATCAGGAGTGTTCAAGTTGTTGAGCCGTTCACACCAAACGACACATCATGATTGATCCGCAACTGGAGCTGACGCACTACAGGATTGGACAACAACTCTGTCACCCAACGATTCAATCTCATCTACAAGCGTTCGCAGGGATACGGCCCTCAACAGTAAAGTCTAGAATTAATAAAGAAAATGCATTATTCATTAATTCTCAGTTATGCACCCCCACTAAATCTTTTGTTTTAATTCTCTGTTTCAAACTAAATATGACAATTAAATCCTTGAACTGAATATCCTCTTACTTCACAATATAATATATCACAACAAACAGAATTACAGTAAGATTTAATGTACATTTCCAATAACATTTTACTCACTGTTTGAGGGCATTTGCGATTTCTGTCCACCTTTTCTCTTTCTGGATGCGGTTGTGGTACATCTCATGTCCAACATCATAAAGGCATCATGCTCCTGCCACAGTTCAATTCAATTTTGATCTAAATCTTGAGTCCATTGCTTTCTTGACATGTTGCTGATCTTTCTGCAAACTCCGGACGTGTTTGTTCGAAAATCGCGCATTTCGCGTATTTACCCGGTGACCTCAACCCATACCTTGCTCTGATTGGCTCTAGCTCATGACATCACTGAGATTGATTCGCGCGACAGCTCTGGATATCTAGCATGCTAGATATTTTTCTGAGCTCGGCGCCGTGTCTGCGAGCTCTCTGCGAGCTGTCTTTGATGCATTGTTGGCTCTTTCATACTAACAGATTGGCGAGCGTTAATCGTCCGTTAATCGCCCGCGATTTGCACACGATAACACCCTGACTTGTCGGTGACTCAACGATTTGCAAATCGGGCTTAAATCGGGCTTAAAATCATGTAGTGTGAACTAGGCTTTACTGAAATCTTGACTTGGACTTGAAGACAGAGACATTTTGGTTCGCATTCCCGATTACTTTCTCTTTTTACTACCCCACGTGACAGCATGAAACCACATTATACAATTATTCTACATTCATTTATTCCCTTTAAATATGTGCTGCAGCAAATATACACTCATCTTAAGAATTATTAGGAACACACTAATACTGTTTGACCCCCTTTCGCCTTCAGAACTGCCTAAATTCTACGTGGCATTGATTAAACAAGGTGCTGAAAGCATTCTTTAGAAATGTTGGCCTATTTTTATAGGATAGCATCTTGCAGTTGATGGAGATTTGTAGGATGCACATTCAGGGCACGAAGCTCCTGTTCCACCACATCCCAAAGATGCTCTATTGGGTTGAGATCTGGTGACTGTGGGGGCCATTTTAGTACAGTCAACTCATTGTCATGTTCAAGAAACCATATCTGAAATGATTCAAGCTTTGTGACATGGTGCATTATCCTGCTGGAAGTAGCCATCAGAGGATGGGTACATGGCGGCCATAAAGGAATGGAGATGGTCAGAAACAATGCTCAGGTAGACCGTGGCATTTAAACAATGCCCAATTGGCACTAAGGGGCCTAAAGTGTGCCAAGAAAACATCCCCACACCATTACACCACCACCACCAGCCTGCACAGTGGTAACAAGGCATGATGGGTCCATGTTCTCATTCTGTTTATGTCAAATTCTGACTGTCTCAACAGAAATTGAGACTCATCAGACCGGGCAACTTTTTTACAATCTTCAACTGTCCAATTTTGGTGAGCTCTTGCAAATTGTAGCCTCTTTTTCCAATTTGTAGTGGATATGAGTGGTACCCGGTGGGGTCTTCTGCTGTTGTAGCCCATCCGCCTCAAGGTTGTGCGTGTTGTGGCTTCACAAATGCTTTGCTGCATACCTCGGTTGTAATGAGTGGTTATTTCAGTCAAAGTTGTTCTTCTATCAGCTTGAATCAGTCGGCCCATTCTCCTCTGACCTCTAGCATCAACAAGGCATTTTAGCCTACAGGACTGCCGCATTCTGAATGTTTTTCCCTTTTCACACCATTCTTTGTAAACCCTAGAAATGGTTGTTCGTAAAAATCCCAGTAACTGAGCAGATTGTGAAATACTCAGACCATCCCGTCTGTCACCAACAACCATGCCACACTCAAAATTACTTAACCCTTTTGGGTCGGCGTTATTGCCGGCAATACCAGCTCACTTTTTTTCTTATAAGTGCAAAAGAGACTCAAATTACTCTGCTGAATTTTATCTTACATATAAGTGTTATACATCATTCGATCCTGTTAAGTGTCTATTTTTTGTGTATACTCACAATAAAAACAGTGTTCTTCTTTTTATCAAATAAAGAAAAATAAACATGATGCGCATTTTGCCCTTTCTCTGTTAGTGAAGTTCATTCTGAAACGTGTCCGAAAAATGAATTGTAATTAAGGAAATACTTGTCACAGAGACATTGTGACATTTATTCTTTTAAATGAAGTTATTCATATAAAAAAAACTTTTTCTCTCATATGACGTGCTAATGTGACCACGCCCACTTAGAGTTCGCGCTATTTAAACGGTAATGTTGTAAACTGCACAAAGACTGTAAATATGAAATGCATGTCTGTGTGTGAATAAATGGATGAATTTATGCATGCGCATGGTGCACTCATTCACTCTCACTCCTACATTAGTAAACATTATTTTACATGAACACATCCAAACTATATTGCTATAGCCTACTGAGATTTGTTCTGACTGCGATATAGAATAGTATCTGTAAAACCAAAAAGACTGTTTAAATATGAATCGGGTGTCTGGCTGTGTGAATGAATAGCCTACTGTTATAGATGAAATATATTATAAAGTTTTTACTATATTTACTATAAAATAGACATCAAATAAGCTTTTGTTAGAGAGTTTCTGCTCATATGTTAAATATAGAATATGTTTTGTCAAAAATAAACAAATCAATTGTTATCCAATGCAAGCTATATCAAAATAATGAATCCTTTTCTTTGAAATATGTATGATAAAATGTATAGGGCTACTTTAAAAAATAATAGTTTATATTGAAAAATAATTTTCTTTTCAAGATGTTTCCAACTCTATAGAATGACTAATATAACCCATTTGACCAGGATTTGTTTCATTTGCTTTCCAGGTATGACTAAAAATGTGCTTTTGACTTATATATATATATATATATATATATATATATATATATATATATATATATATATATGTATATATATATATATATATATACTGTATATATATATATATATATACTGTATATATATATATATATATATATATATATATATATATATTGTCCTTGCATTCTTTATTGTGTAACACACCTGAATGAAAGGCTCATTATGTGGGTCTTTGTGCCACCTAATTATACATGATGGAGGAACCACCTAATTTTACATGATGGAGTTGGGTCGTTTGGCAGGGTGATTTTCAGATCATTTTGAAGAAAAAACTCTTTGCCCCAACAAAAGTCTTGTGGACACATATTTAGTACGTGTTTTGTGGCCTTATTTCAGAAACTTTCATTTCTATTTTTTCAATAACCATGCATAAACAATATTCTCTCAAAAATACAAACATGTACATACATGGTGCCCACATATTATGGTAGCCCTGTTTGTGCTAAATAATTTCACCTTTGCCATTAATATGTTTATAAGAAACTGAAAAAATCACAAATGTCAGGGCATTTCAAAAGATCTCAAGGACCCCAAAAATAGCTTGGACCCCAGAGGGTTAAATGCCCTTTCTTTCCCATTGGCACGTGCGCCATCACAATGGCACACCCCTTACGGCATTGGTCCTGGTTTTTGTTCACCCAGGGCTCCGGGACTGATCCCAGCGATGTTACTAGGTCCCCATCCTGGCATCATGTGTTTGCATTCACACAGAAGGCACTCTAGCAAGTTCACAGACATTTCTTGGGATCAATGTGCTGTGTGAAAGGGGCTTAAGAAGACAACACTTATTACCGCCAACTAAAAGGTTTTAGTTAACCCTGTACACTCTGACTGTTACGAACTGCTCTGAGGCTTGTAGATGAAGATCCAAATGCAGCTTTATTTAAGATTAGTTGTACAGGCAGGGTCAAGAATTAGCAGACAGGACAATGGAGGAAACACAGTGGGAATCCGGGAAACAGGCAGAGGTCAGGGCAGGCAGCAATAATCAAAATCCAAAAAACAATCCAAAGTCAAAAACCAGAAACCAAACACGGAAAACCGCTCAGAAATGCAGTGTAACACTTAAACAAGACTTCGCAAACACTGAACGTGAACACAAGGTATATATAGACACACTAACAGGATGAGACACAGGTAAATGCAATCAGTGAATGAGGTACAGGTGAATGTGATCAGTGATGATGAGTCCGGGCAGTGAGTTCTGGGAAATGTAGTTTGTGTGAAACATAGTCTTATCTGGAGTGTCCTCTGGTGGCTCAAGACACTGACTAAGATCCGAGCTTAGGATTGTCCTGCCTAACGTAAGACTCTATGCGTGATTGGGTCCCTAATGAACGAATAATTGAAAGAATGGGATAATAATTAAATATCCCAAAAAAATAACACAAAAATAAAAATAATAATAATGAAAATTATGTCAATCTAAATTTTAGGGTCATTTGAAATTGGAGTCAGATTAAACACAGAGCTAGAATCAAATTGAAATTGAATTCAAATGAATTAAGTGAACTTTACAGTAGCACAAGTAAAATACCTACACACATTATACCTTCGCCCACGCCATTGGATTTATTTATTGGGCCAATGGGTGGTCCTTACATGTCCAATAGCAAAGGTTCACAACAGGCGTCCCAGGCTGTTGGAAGCATTTCAGCAATTAATGTGGAAATCGAGTGTGACCAGAGCTCTGTCTTGCCCCGACTGTGTGTTTTAGTGGGTTAATGCCAATAACACCTCCACTGAGGTGATTTTACTGGACTGCTTTCGATCTGCCCTCTACAGTTTTACATTGCAGACTGAGTTCTTTAATGGATTCCTGTGAGTCTATATATGTCTTCACACAGCTGATCAGCACTGAGTAGATGAACACTGCAGGGAAAGCACATAATGAAAAATCTCTACGAATTCCAGCCTGAAGTTCCTCTCTTATCGCAGTGGTTGTATAAACTCTCAACCCACCCTAGAGAGAGTGAACCGGCTCTTTTTTTTAGCCTCATTTTTCATGCTGGTCTGACACATCTAATCCATGGCCATGAAGTTGGAATTAGGTGTCAGCATGTGCATTGAGAGGCTGAAGTAATCATGGTGGCCTATATGAGAGAGATCATCTGGGATGCCACTTTTCTTTAAAGCCCCTCTGTATGTGACTGAGAGTGGTTATGGCACCTTATCGACAAACCCATCTTCCTCTAGATCCTGTGAAAATTAGGTTGGAGCTCCACAGGACCTCCTGTAATGGAGACAGTGATAATAATTACTTGTAGTATTACTTTGATAGCCTAGTCATCATCCTATGTCTGGAAAGGCACACTTGTGGCACACAATATTTTTTGTGGAAAAAAATTCATCAATGTTGTAGGAGATAATCATTATATATACGTTCATATATATATATATATATATATATATATATATATATATATATGAGCGAACGTATGGTCTAGAATAAATTATGATTGTGAAATCATGCTGGAAAAAAAGGACATTTTGTATGCTGATGTCTTTAAAGAAAAACACAACGTTTCTATCAAATTTATTCTGATAATGGATAATTAAAAAAAAAAAATAGATAAGAATCCAAATACCCATTTGTTTTTTTTTTATTAAAAACGAAACACTGTATGAATCTTCTTCCTTTTGAAAACCATCTCTTTTTAATTTCACATTTTTTTTAACTATGAGTAAACTAAGAAATGCCTCTGTCAAAGCGAAAGTCAGAAGAATGTGTAGAAGCTGGAAGTATTCAAATGAAATAATAATAATAATTAAAGTAACAAGCAGCGATGAAAAGGGCCCACCACCCGGCGGTTTTAGGAAAACAGAGCAATGTGGGCAGTAATGATAATAAATATAGGAGGACTATGTCAAAGGATTTGTATTTGCACACTTCCTACTACCAGCAGGTGGCGCTATTGTTATAACCAAATATGAGCATGGTTCAGGACAGGATTCTTATCAAACATGTGAAGTTTGGCGCAGATCGGACGGACATTCTGTCCGATCTGCCTGAATTACTGCAAGCTGTCTGTGGTTGCCTAGCAACATCGGAACTGCAAGCAATATTGAACTATATGACATATTCATGCACAAATCACCAAAAGTCTGAAATTGGGTGTATATTTGTCAGGCCGCCAAGGGCACACCCTTTGATGAAAACTCAAGATCTTCAACTCAAGACTTCGCAATTTAACGTCGCAAAGGCCTTAAGATTACACTCACCAAATTTGAAGAGGTTCAGATGAAAACTGTAGGAGGAGTTCGTTACAGTACAACATCAGGAAATTACGAAAAATGCACAAAATCTAGGAGGAAGTTCAAAATAGCTGACTTTCTGTTGTGTTTAGGGCTATGCTCCAAGAGACGTTTTTGCAGGTATTGGGTCATTACATGTATTAGGGCTGGGTATTGAGACAAATTTCACAATTCGATTCGATTTTGATTCACAAGCTTGCAATTCGATTCGATTTCGATTCGATTCAATATCGATTATTTTGGATATCAGTTACAATAAATGGCAATTTTTCTCAAGGGAATCAAATCTGTAAACTATGGGAGTCTAGTTGTAGCCTATAGGCTTCATTAGCCTAATATGAAGGTAATAATGAACTGTTTTGTAGCTATAAAACACTTAATAATTTATTTATTTTTTATAATAAGAAGATTATTTGAAATATAAACATTTAAATGGTGGTTGTCATAAAAACTTGCCAGATTTATTAAAATATGCCTTAAATATTGAAGAACACTAACGAGTGTGGACTAACAAGTTTATGTGGGTTTTCTGAGGTAAATATGACGATACATGACATTGATTACAAGCTGTTTAACTGACGTCTTCCCACGGTTTAAACGCAGATTGAGCGAATCAATGTGACATGATAAGGATTTAGATAAGTTGTACTCTATCTTTTAACACACTTTCAGATGCTCATTCATGTTTATTTCGCACTGTAACTGGTATTATTAACCCGGAAGAGAGATCAGCGCTGCTGCTTCTCTTGAGCTGAGCCAGAGCGATCTCACGCCACAGCGCCAAAACGCTATTTATGGTTTTGAATTTCTAAAGAAAATGGACGTAATTTGAAAATTGAGATTTTTTTTCATATCAATAGTAACAAAGGACAAATATTATTGCGATTTTTTTGGATGCGCGCAGCCGCGATACAATGTTCCATTCATTCAAATGAAACAGGATGACTAATCGATTCTTGAGATTTAAGAATCGATATCGGTTTGTAAAAATGAGAATCGATTAATATCGAGAAATCGATATTTATTACCCAGCCCTAACATGTATGTACCAAATTTCATACCTGAACGTGAAACGTAGAGCTAGGGCAAAATGTGGGGGCAATAATTTACAGAATTTGCCCCATCCAATTTTGAAAACCGTATCACACGTAAATTCTCACCACTTCTGAAGCATGTACAAAGTTTCATGAGTTTTCAAGGATGTTTAGGCCCTCTAAAAAGCGATTCTTTTAAGAGAAGAAGAATAATAATAAACAGAGCAAAAACAATAGGGTCCTCTCACCATCGGTGAGAAAAAAAAACAATCATTGTTGGTAGAATATTTACAGTACAAAAATGTTTAATGTTGCATGCTGGGGTGGTATTAAAAGGATCCATTAACTCTTTCACATTGGGAATCGCTTCTCTAGCATGGGGACATTTGATTATTGGATCACACAACAATTAAGAAGAAGAGCCAACAGTAAATCATTCTTGAATAAATCAATTCCATTGTGGAAGACATAAAAGAACATGCTTTCTTCCACTCCATCAGACGTCAACGAGCTGTTAAAATCAATAGTGTTAGTTACTTCACCTAAAGCCACTTTGTTTGGCTGTCTCTCTACACACATAGGCCTATGTGCCTTCAGTGTATTATGTCCTTAAAATGGAGTGTGTTAAACCCTTTATGTCTCTTTCTCTCTCACTTGCACACGTTTTTTCTTTATCCTCTGCACTCCAGGTCTCCTCTATTCAGATAAACAGATCAATTCCCCACTTACTAATGCACTGACTGATGGTGGTCAACAGAAGTACAGGATAAGATCAGGCAGAGAGTCCAACAGCCACAAAATGTTTCTGAATTGCCACTTGAATTTTATCAAGACACATAAATCTAATTGTTTTTATTGTTTTTGGAAATAGTGTAGAACAAATATGTTAAGTTACACTAAGTAACTTAACACTAAGTTACAATATGTTATAATGAAACATATTACTATGTTACCTTCTATTTTTTAATAATAAAGGTGCTTTGATTTACTACAGAGCAGTTAAAAAGTCATAGGGAATTCAAGATGCACCATCCTTTTTATTTTAATTTTTTATAAATAGTTTGCAATGATTTCTTATTTCACTTTCCCATGTAGAAGCATGTAGGTAATAATAATAAAAAACAGTATTTTTCCTTATTTTGACATGTCTTGATTTTTATATTTTGTCGATATTTGTCAATATTTTTCCCAAATTGCTGAAATGGTGGATGAAATAATTAATATGATAACTTACATAACATGTCTATAGTCAAGCCGGTAAAATGCCAATAGATGGTTTCTTGTTTCTTTATTTCTTTATTTCACAGGTTTATTGTTATACATAAAAAAACACAGTTCAAATGACATAGTAGTTTGTTACAGTCACATTCCGTTAGTGCACGTATGTTCCAGGACACTTATTTTGAAGTTTATTAAGTTCTGTTATTTCTGTTTTAATATTTCCCAAGTTAAGATCTACCAACAGTATAAATCCTCCTCCTTGAGCAGGGGAGCCACACCCTCGACATCCCGACCCAAGTTCCAGCTCCACTTTGGTCCCCATGGCTCCACCATGGACTTCAGGAATTTTGGCTGTGCTTGGGCCTTTGGCTTCTCTGGGGTCCTCCATCCCTATGGTTCCACGTTGGTCCTCGCTTCCATTTCTCTGCCTCTGTCCTCTGAGTCCTCAGCTCTGCCTTAGTTATCTGATCCTCTGGCTTCACCTTGGTCCACCAAGCCTGCAACAGCCCTGGTTCTCTATCCCTCCCACTTAGCCTTGGTCTCCAGAATCCTTGATTCAACCTCAGTATTCAGCCTCCCTGGTCTGCACTGCATAAAGCTCCGCTGTACAGGGGTTGGACAATGAAACTGAAACACTGGCCAATGTTGGAGGTTTCACATCTATATGCCTGGCGGCCAATCTTCAGAGTGAAGCACGGGTGGATCAGTGATGGTTTGCGTTGCAATATCATGACAATCCTGATTGTATTTGATGGACACGACACTGCCGAGGACTACCAAACCCTTCTGGAGGATCATGAGCACCTGATGCTCAAACCGTGTATCAGCATGATCATGCACCAACACACACAGCAAGACTTGAGACAGAAGGGTTTGATGAAGATGAAAGTGACGTTGAACATCTCCCATGGTCTGACAGTCACCAGATCTGAATATTATTGAGGTGTTTTGGAGGAGCGAGTCCACCAGCATCATATAGTGACCTGGACACTGTTCTGGAAGAGGAACGGCTCATAATCCCTCTGGTCACTGTGAAGGACTTCTATCTGTCAATTGGTGCTGTATTTGGATGCAAAATGAGGCCCTCACCATTCTAACAAATTATTGTGTAGTAAAACCAGGTGTTTCAGTTTTTTTGTCCAACCCCTGTAGGTATCCATCATTCTGGCTCCATCAGGGCATTCCACGCCGCCAGTTCTGTCATGGTTTTCTTTCTGTGCTCTTACTTGCCAGTCTGGTGGTAGACTTTTAGGAGGGGTACATGAAAGGTGGGGTGAATACTGAGGAGGTAGTTGAATCTGGGACTGAGTTTTTTTTTACAGGGCAGGTACATCCTGATATACTGGGTTGGAAGACTGGGGCTATGGAACTCAGTGTAGCTCAAGTGTTCTGCCCACTGCAGAGGGTGATGAGCAGCATCCCAGATCCTCTCCCTCTCTTGCAACCAATATTTGATAGCAGAAATTTCTGAAGGATCCCCAGTCCAGAGTAAGTTTTCTGGAAGCCTAGTATGCCCTGGAATGGAGTTAACCCTGTGTTCAGCTGGCAGAGAGTTCTGGGCGTACTCAGCCTATGGCAGGAACTGGGGACAGGAGGTCTAGTGGTGGTGGCAGACGTTTTGTAAGAAGTTCCTGGATCTTCCTCTCCATCTGCCCATTTGTCTGAGGATTGTAACCCAATGACAGGCTGATGGTCACATCTAGGAGCAAAAAGAAAGCTTTCCACACTCTGGAGATGACCTGGGGCTCTCTACATGATACTAAATCCTTTGGAATGACACGTTTTCTGAAATGTTTAAACAGGAGCTCTATTCACGCTCTATATTAATTTCGGTGAAATTCACAAAACAAAATGCACACAAATGTGTCCCTGCTTGATATACAAACACTGATGAAAATATTTAGTTTTGATGAGAAGAAAAAAATATATACTAGTGTGGATTAGAACCCAGAACCTTCTACCACGTGACCATTAAAGCGCACATGTCAAAATTGCGGATCTATTCATTTATTCGCGTGAAAATTCTCGTCACTCACAATATATATATTAGATTAGATCTCATTAAATGATTAATTAAACAAAATGTATTACTGAAATTGATTTCTGGACATCCTAATTTTTTTTTTTTTTTTGAAAATTGTTATTGTACATATATCTGATTTAGCATTGTAAAGCAACCTCCTCCAGCCCCACACCCCACACTAAAACAAAATTATGCCACTGGTTGGAGATGTGTGTTCAGTTGCTCAAGTTTTTTTTTTTTTTTTTTTTTCATTTTCCAACTGTTGGTTGGTTAAGAATTAAAGGGCTTGAATTTATTCACACCTCTACTACTGATCCAACATATCATTACCGTTCGTATTTGCTTTCAAGTACGATTTGCAGTCTGGGCGGTAAACTAAATGCTATTGGCTATTTGAAAGCCATTCAAAATGTCCCGCCTTAGCTTCCTGTTTCAGTGGAAATTACGTCAATGCATCATACAAACCTGTGCGTTCCAAGGTACTTCAGTGGCCCCTTTAAAGTCCACTGAAGCTTATGGTAGGATAATCCCTGGTATGTTGCAAGTAAGTAAGCATGTGTTCTCATAAGGTCAGACAACTACGGGTGGTGTGTGTGTGCTTTATAATGCAGGTGATGAGGGATGATGAGTATGATCAGTACTCCAGTGACGGTGAAGGCTAAGTGAGGGAGTGAGAGCGCAGGCATGATTGTGATTTTAGCAGTTAATTTGGTGTTACACAGAGCTACCATAACAAATCAATATGCTGCCAGTGTCAGCACTGCATCATGAGTGTTTATAGTGATACTCATAATGATTATTTCTGTAAGATCAACAATATGAAGTAACGATTTTGATTTAAATTCTTGCTCATATTTCAGAAGGGGGGTTCGCTAAACACATTTGGGCAAAGCCAAGTCCTTAATCTTTTTTGGAGATTCATGAAGTTTGGAACAAACCCCATTGTGTGTCCTCCTCCTCGTGTTCATCTCCCACAGCAGGTCAGCACAGCCTGTTTTTCTATATGTATCTGTGAGAGTGAGTGTAAGAGTATGTTTTCTGAGAAGATTGCATAAAACACATAGCCTGCTTTGTTTCAGGTTTAGCAGGTGCACAAACCCCACTGCAGTATGTGTGTGTGTGTGTGTGTGTGTGTGTGTGTGTGTGAAAGGTGGCAGGGGACAGCTTTTAAATGCTGAGCCAAGGTCTTTTAAACCAGGTAAGTAAGTGTATTTAAACTGTTTCCATAAGCGTGAACGGACCTGTCACCCCAGTAAAAAATAAATATACTCACATATATTTGAAATACATTTACTGTATTCTAAGTACACTACAAATATAGTTACACATTACATACTTAATATGAATACCCTGCTACGTTTGGTATACTAAATACTCCAAATAAAGTTTAATTATAATTTTTATATCAGTAAGTCTCAAGCGATATGTTGGTAAATATGTTAATGAATTTGTAGTATACTTAGTGTGAAATAAATGCATTTAAAAGAGTGATTTTTTTTTCACTTGGGACAGCTGCTGAAAAATCGCATTGCTCAGGATCTACTTACCCTCCTCCATCCTCCTCTCGTCCACAGTCAGGACTTGGTCTTCTAATATTCCTCTTCTAATCAGACTGTTATTGATCTTTATTTATGTTTAATACATTACATTATTGTCATCAAAAACATCAATTGGGATGTTCTTAATAAAATACGGGTGTCTTGTTTTTAATTAGAAAAAAATTCTTAGACGTTTTAACCCTTTAGGGCAGGATTTATTTATTTATTTATTTACATTTGTACTCATTAGGAAGAATGCATTTTAAAATTAAATAAAGAATGGAAATGAGAAAGTAGGAAGGTAGAGAAGTAAAAAGGAAAAATGTGGTCAAAGTAAGAACAGAAGCAGAGGAGGAAGACATTGTCTGGACTGGATTGTTGAATGGATAGTTCCTGATAGGGAGGCAATATGGCTGTTATTAAACTGCAGCCCACCTGGATTTAAACCAGCCCCTATATCCCTTGAGGGTTCCCATTATTGGCTAATGGGTGTGAAACAGCACAGGGGAAACGACAGGTCAGTACTACTAATCTACTGCTACCACATGTGGAACAGAGCCTGAAAACAAATAAGCTGATTCCAGAGCAACAGAGAGATTAAAGAATGTTTACTCACCTGAGGTGATGTATATTTGTAATGGATTGTGTTGCTAGAACACATACAAACAGAAGATGAAAATGAAGGTAATAAGTAGTGATGGCAATTTACAAACACTACTTCATGAACCTTCGAAACCTTTACAAATCTTTTGTTCCGAATCAATGGTTCAGAGTCATGTGATTTCAGTAAACTAGGCTTCATTACGTCATATCTGTTTCGAAACGTTTCAATGGTTCAATCTCTATCAACCCATGATTCATGAGGAGTCACTGATAACCAATAAACAAGTGTCTGTTGGTTTTACCTGATCTCTAAACAGTTTTATACATTTGTAGATATTTTAATTAGATATTATAGATAATCAAATAGAATAATGGCTGTTGGCCTCTTATGGATAATCTTGTTGGATGATTGGATAATTGCATTTGAAAGATTTTACTTAAAAAAATGCAATAGATTTGTAAAATGTGTTCTCTTTCATAGGTTCACTCAACGCTGCGGAAAGCTTAGTGGGATATTCTCTGAATGTGCCGATTGTCTGAAGCCCAATAGAATCACGCCAATTCATTGGCTGATGGCGCTCGCGCAATCTGGGCCCGCCCCGACGCAATCACGTCGCATAATCATATACACGCGTGCGCCATCTTCCCCTCAGACTTCTCTGCCCTTCACGAAGCGATCACATCGTCCTTCGTTCTCGGTTTTTCTAAAGCCTATAAATGGATTTTTCGGTAACACTTTAGAATACTGTATCTTACTTACTGCAGAATTAATAAGGAATTATTGACGAACTAATAGGTAATTCTTCATTAACTACTTCTTCACTACTGTTAACTACTAAGGAAGATGTGTTAACTAATTAGTATGTAATATAATTTTATGATTGTGTTAAGTATCAGTTAGTTAATCAATAACTAATGAATTCTGTCATACCTCCTGAAGAACTACTACTAATTATCTACTAATTAAGGTTCAAGAAAAATAACTAAGAAGTAACTACTGAACAGTCATACAAAACTAACCTCATATTATTTGTATATTTTATATACAGTACTGTGTGTGTCTGTTTTCCTCAGCATAGAATGCCAGTGAGTAAATTCATGTATTTGAGGCAACGACTGAGGGAAACTGAAAATATAGGGAACTTATTAGTAATTAATAAATAAGTATCAAATAATTCTGCAGGAATTACTTAGAAGCTGGAACAGTATTCTAAAGTGAAAATATAGGGAACCCATTAGTAATTAATAAAGAATTATCAAATAATTATCCAGGAATTAGGCTACTTATAATCTGAAACAGTCTTCTAAAGTAAAAATATAAGGAACTTATTAGTAATTAATAAATAATTATTAGATAGTCCTTCAGGAATTACTTAGAACCTGGAACAGTATTCTAAAGTGACAATAGAGGGAACCCATTAGTAATTAATAAAGAATTACCACATACTTCTGACTCAAATCAAACTTACTGTAAACCTTACTGTAAACTTACTAAAACCTTATAATAATAAGGTGTAATATACATGATATGTTTTTGCTTATTTGCAGATCATAGCCTATAGGTAAATGTCTGCACTTATCTTTCTTATTAGTGCTGAAGAATGACAAACTGACTACTGTGTATGACTGTTAGTCTTAGAATTAGTAGTTACTTCATAGTTATTTTTCTTGAAGCTTAATTAATATATAGTTAATAGTAGTTCTTCAGGAGGTATGACAGAATTCATTAGCTATTGATTAACTAACTGATACTTAACACAATCATAAAATAATATTACATACTGATTAGTTAACACATCTTCCTTAGTAGTTAACAGTAGTGACTTAAGTGTTAATAAAGAATTACCTATTAGTTCTTCATTAATTCCTTATTAGTGTAGAGAATCGAGGCGAATCAAACACAACTTAATCAAATTAATCTCTCATGGGATTAATTCACATGGCTTCAACACTCCAAAAGTTCTGGAGCCCACATTCCAGAGTCACAGAACGGCGCTGAGGGTTTGCTTTAGGGGGTAATGAAACCCTCTCAGGAGACTTTTTATTGCCCTGCAGGCCCAAGAGATGGGCACTAAACAGGACGAACGTGTCAATATGTTAATGTTTTACTAAGACAAATCGGCTCCAAAATGGTGGAACGAGAGGCTCACAACAAAGACCTCTTTGATCCCCTGACAGAGATGCTCCACAGAACACCTCTCCTCGTCCCCTACGAGTTGAACTCTCAGTAACCTTGCGGTTGAGATCGGAGATCTCACGCATAAAATCATATAAACTCACCACAGAACAATTCTGGGACCCATAATCAAACCTCACAATTCTTATGGCTTCCTGCAATTCATGTGTTGTGTTTGTTAATGCTTAGATCGCATATTAATCATGTAATTGTTGTTAACTATTAACTCTTGTAATTGTTATACAACCATTAGAAGTGTGAATGCCTTGTTTACTCTTAAACGAACCGTATTCTTGTAATTCAAAAGATGGCTTGACTGAAATCTGTCTAAAATGCTTTGTTTTATGATTATAATATATAATCTTAAACTGTGTTCTCTTGTTCTCTGCTAAGTGCTGGAGACCAGCTCACCGACCATGCATAAATTATGATAAGCAAGAAGTAGATCCGCCTCCAATCGGCCAGAAGTTCCTAGGAGGCTGGACTAGAGTTTAAGTTAAAGATCCGAACAAAGGACCTCATGTTCAGATTTTTGTCAGATTTTTGTCGTGATTTTTGTCAGATTTTTGTTCAGTTCTGTAACTGTTAAGTCCCTGCCTCTCTCTAAAACCAGCAAGAGAGTGTTCTGTTCGTGCTTATCTCTGAAACAAAGAACATGTCCGCATGCTTCTACATCGACTAGACCAAATTCAACCAGCAGACGAATAACCCATCAAGATCAGGGTTGCAATTCAGCTCAGTCAAGCCATCCGACTCGCCTTACTTTCATTTCTTTCCTTTCTTTCCTTTTTCGTAAAAGTCTCGTTTCAAAGTTAAGTTTGCAACGCGCTTCGAATTGGAAAAGACTCTCATTCGCTTGCTAATCACACGTGACCAGCAGCGGAACTTCCATCCCTGCACTTCAAAGACAACCCGCCACGAGGACCCGGGGAACCGCCCTTCGACGCGACGCAGACAAAGGAAATTCCCTCAGCCACTACAAAGCGCAAGTACTCCAGGCTCTAACTGAACTGGTGCTTTAATGTTAATTGAATAACCTCTCTAAGAAATGAAGGTTCAAATTAATGCTTGGTGGTCCTTTCAGGTGATGACTTACGTGCATATAGAAAGTTAAAACTTTCTCTCACTCTTTCCAACTCACTCTTTCCCTTTCGCGACTGTATGAATGTGTGTGTGTGCGTGATTAGGTTTAGACCTTAGTTTTGTGTTTAGAATAGCTAATAAAGTCTTCCATATATTTGAAAAGATAAATCTTCTTGTGTCGTGTTTGCACATTTAATGTCTTGTACTGTTCGATCTAAAGTTACCTTGCTAAGACATAGTGTTTCACTATAGATTTGGTTATAATTACGGCCCGTTCAAATGAATTCTAAGCGAGTCATTTGCTCGGTTCAGTGATTCGGTTCCATAGATTCATTGCAAATCAATGAATCATTTCCCTTTGAGCTAAATTGGCCTTCGGCCCCCTTAAATACATTTTATGTATATTATTAAATGTTGCATTTGCTACATTAGTTATGCAGTAAGTAAGATACAGTATTCTAAAGTGTTACCGATTTTTCTTCTTGCACTTCAGCGACTGCATAAGTGGAACTCAGTTCTCCTTCCAGTGAAGCTGCAATGGAGTATCAACGTTGCTCTCCGCCATGTGCTCGCTTCATCGCAAGCGACAACCCTCACAGTAAGTGCATCAGGTGTTTGGGTTTCTCACATGCGCACGAGGCCATTTTAGGATTGTCTAAATGTAAATTCTGTGATAATTTACTTCTAAAAACTCTCCACTCTCGGCTCGCGGTTTTTGAGAAGGATTCTAAATTTGCCTCCCCCCGTAGTGCTCCCGAGGCCTCACGAGGATCCGCGACCTGGGGTTCGGATGTTGAGTTCGAGGATGTGGAGTTTCAGCAGACGGGCCCCGCTCTTTCTCTCCCTCCATCTCCCAAGCACGCTCACATGCCAGTCGAGTTCACTCACGATTATTTATGCCCTGTTTCTTTCGGGCTGGAGGACGTAATTTTTACCGCGGCTTCCGACTCCGAGGATTTCGGGCCTGCTTTTATCGATGATGTTATCCCTCCTAGCGGCCAGGAAGCGCGGCCTACTACGGCCTACTCTGAGCTCGTGGAAGTGCTTTCGCGTGCTACGCAGAAACTCGCTATCGACTAGCCTGACGAGCCCCACGAGTCTCAGTCATCCAAACTCAACAAGAGGTTTCTCAGTGGCCCTAATTCTAGGCCACAATGGAGAAAACTGCCGTTTTTCAACGATCTGCATCGAGACATTTCCAGATCCTAGAAGCAGCCTTTCTCTGCGCGTCTCACTAATGCAGCAGCTGCTGATTTCACCAACCTTGTGGGTTCTGTGGAACAGGGCTACTCCGCCATTCCAGCGATTGAGGATACTTTGGCCAGCCATCTTGCTCCATCGTCGGCGCCATCTTGGAAGTCAGTCCTCTCCTTCCCTCTAAAGCATGTAGAACTTCTTCCTCTCTCATCGGAAAATCCTACATGGCGGCTGGTCAAGCAGGCATGACCCTTCACACTATGGCCATCCTTCAGGCCTACCAGGCCGATATCCTTAAGGAGATGGATGAGGGTAGTGGTGTCACTCCTGAGGCTGACTTATGGCTTAACCTCACTGAAATCCGTGATAAAGAGAAGGTTTTCCTCCTTGACGCCCCTATCTCACAGTCAGGGCTGTTCAGAGAGGCGGTCAACACAGTGGTTGAGAAATTCCGTGCCTCCAAGTCTCAATCAGCCGCTCTTAAGCAGTTCATGCCCAGGAGAGTTAGGGAATCCTCCGCTCCCTCCCCTGCTCAAAGACCTAGAGAACGTCCTTCTCATAGAGCGGAGTTCTCTTCCAGGAGAAGTGACCCAGCGCATCCCCCACCTTCTACGGTTTGGGGAGCCAGCGGTTGCCCGTTCCCCCGTCAACGACCTCACAAGCGTCTGCAGCTGAAGCGATCCGACAAGCCGTCCGCCCCATCTGCCTCGTCCCGCTCCTGACCCTTTGGTCAGGAAAAGGAGAGCTCCTCCACATGCACGAGGTTGGGACAGACCGCGCAAGTCTCCTTCGCCACCCAGGGTGTTTCAAACAGCAGGCCCTATTTTACCGCCTCTACTCAGCCCTGTGCGAGAGGAAGAAGACACCCTTTGTTCTCTCCCCTCTCCCCCGACACACTATTTAACTGCTGGTCGCTTCCTCAGAAACACTCTTCTTTTTCCTCTGGAGCAGACAGGCCCGGTCACCCAGACCCCAGCATTGTTGCCTCCCATCGCGTGTCAGGACGCCAAGTGCTCTCCTACATGGACAACCTCGCAACTCCATGATCTTCAACATGACACCCTCACTCAGGTATGTAATCTACATTGCAACACCCCTCTTCCTCTTTCACATTTCTTTCCAGAATGGGAGCGCTTACAAGGGCTATCACCGTGGATTCTTCGCACAGTTCAGTTGGGCTACACTCTCCAGTTTTGCCGCAGCCCCCCAAACCTACCCCCCCTCCCCTTAAACGGGATTTTTCCTACTGTAGTCGACAGCGCCACTCAGGCTTCTGTACTACAGCAGGAAATTTCTTCCCTCCTTCTCAAAGGTGCGATAGAGGAGGTTCCTTCGGAAGAAACTGAAGAAAGGCGGCGGCCTGCGTCCCATTCTAGACCTCCGCCGACTGAATTTCGCCCTTTTCAGAGGAAAATTCAAGATGTTGACGTTGAAATCCATCATATCTCAGATTCGGCCAGGAGCTTGGTTCGTGACAATAGACCTCAAGGATGCCTATTTTCACATCCAGGTCGTGCGGAAACGGTCGACACAGAAAGTTCCTCAGGTTCGCCTTTGGAGGAAGGGCGTTCCAGTACAGGGTCCTTCCCTTTGGCCTCGCTCGGCGCCGAGAACGTTCACAAAATGTGTGGATGCCGCACTGGCCCCCTTGCGGCTCCAGGGCATCCGTATTCTCAATTATCTGGACGACTGGCTCATTCTTGCCCAGTCCAAGGAGTTGGCTACCCACCACAGGGACACTGTTCTTCAGTCTCTCGATCTGAGGTTGAACGTGGAGAAGAGTGTTCTTACTCCAGCTCAGCACACAGTTTTTTTGGCTGTGCACATGGATTCCATTCTTATGCAGGCCCATTTGGCTCCTGCACGGATTTCCAGTTTGATGACATGTTTGGCCCGTTTTTCGCTAGGCCATCGTGTTTCTGTGGGCACTTGCCGCAGGCTTCTGGGCTTAATGGCCGCAGCCTCCCCTGTGCTACCCCTGGGTCTGCTCCACATGAGGCCCTTCCTGTGGTGGATGATGCTCTCAGGGATCCGGCCCACTGGGCCAGCCTTTCGCCTGTTGAGGGTGTTGCGCAGTTGCTCTCGCGCCCTGTCAATTTGGCGGGACTCCCTTTTTCTTCGGGAAGGGGTCAGCATGGGGATGGTATTCTGTCGCCAGATGATTACGACGGATGCCTCTCTAACCGGCTGGGGAGCAGTTTTCGAGGGCAGACCAGTGTGTGGGGTCTGGACGGGCGAGACCCTCGCTTGGCACATAAACTGCTTGGAGCTGAGAACCATCTTCCTGGCTTTGCGTCATTTTCTCCATTTTCTAAAGGGGCACCATGTCATTGTCAGGACGGACAACATGGCGGTAGTTTCCCATGTAAACCGGCAAGGGGGTTCTCGATCTCGCACCCTGGACAGGCATGAGCGTCATCTTCTCTTATGGTCTCAGAGCAGGTTCCTTTCTCTGAGAGCGGTTCATGTCCCAGGGATTCTGAACCTCGCAGCGGATTTCCTATCGAGGCAGAAACTCCAATCGGGGGAATGGATGTTGGAACCGTCAGACAGTGGCCCTGATCTGGGAGGTGTTCGGGAAAGCCGAAGTGGACCTCTTTGCCTCGCAGGAGTCATCCCAGTGCCCGCTCTGGTTCTCCCTGAATCCTCCAGCTCCTTTGGGGATAGATGTATTCGCCCACCCTTGGCCAATGCAGAAACTCTACGCCTTCCCGCCCATCAAACTGATCCAGCCGGTCCTGGCCAGAGTGAGTGAGAGCGGAGTCCGCCTCCTTCTAGTAGCCCCGTTCTGGCCATCTCAGCCATGGTTTTCGGAGTTGATTCCTCTGCTGGAATCGTCCCCCTGGAGGATTCCAGTCAGAGAGGATCTGCTTTCCCAATTTCAGGGCAGGATTTGGCATCCTCGCCCAGACATATGGAAGCTGTACGTTTGGCCAATCAGAGGCCGTCGGCATTAGGCTTGGATCTCCCAACTGACGTTCAGGAGACCATCGCTAGTGCTAGAGCCCTTTCTACAAGGAGACTGTATTCTTCAAAATGGAAGGTTTTTGTGTCATGGTGCTTGGCACATGATAGGAACCCAGTTAACTGCCCTGTCGCTTCAGTTTTGGAATTCCTGCAGGAGAAGTTTATCTCCGGGGCGGCTGCTACCACCCTCAGAGATACAGGGGTTGGACAATGAAACTGAAACACTGGCCAATGTTGGAGGTTTCACATCTATATGCCTGGCGGCCAATCTTCAGAGTGAAGCACGGGTGGATCAGTGATGGTTTGAGCTCCAATATCATGACAATCCTGATTGTATTTGATGGACACGACACTGCCGAGGACTACCAAACCCTTCTGGAGGATCATGAGCACCTGATGCTCAAACCGTGTATCAGCATGATCATGCACCAACACACACAGCAAGACTTGTGACGGGTTTGATGAAGATGAAAGTGACGTTGAACATCTCCCATGGTCTGACAGTCACCAGATATGAATATTATTGAGGTGTTTTGGAGGAGCGAGTCCACCAGCATCATATAGTGACCTGGACACTGTTCTGGAAGAGGAACGGCTCATAATCCCTCTGGTCACTGTGAAGGACTTCTATCTGTCAATTGGTGCTGTATTTGGATGCAAAATGAGGCCCTCACCATTCTAACAAATTATTGTGTAGTAAAACCAGGTGTTTCAGTTTTTTTGTCCAACCCCTGTACGTTGCGGCCATTGCAGCACATTGAGAATCAGACGAGATTCCCTTGGTTAAACTGAGGTTAGTTTCGGCCTTCATGCGTGGGGTTAGGCGCCTGAAACCAGTTCGCTCCCCTAGAGTTCCCTCATGGGACCTTTCTGTCGTCTTGGAGGGTTTAAAGGAGGCCCCCTTCGAACTCTTTGAGTCAGCTCCGGATTGGATTCTGGACGTGGTTTGCCTTCGCCTCTTAGCATTAGAGCACATTCCACTAGGAGTTTGGTATCCTCTCAAGTTTTTTTTAGAGGAGCTCTTTTGGAGGACATTTGTGTTGCAGCCGGCTGGTCCTCTCCACACACTTTTGTACGTTTCTACAATTTGGATCTTGATATGACTCCGGGTTCCCAGGTTCTTTCTGTTTGAACTGTTTATAGTCATTATCTTATTGATACCAGTCATTACAGCGCTCTTTGCTTGGCGACTTTCCGCAGCATTGAGTGAACCTATGAAAGAGAACGTCACTGGATACGTAACCTATGTTCTCTGAATATGGAACGAGATGCTGCGTTAGCAGCCAAGCTCCTCGCGCTGCTGACAGTCTTCTTTTCGGCAGAGAAATCTGAGGGGAAGATGGCGCACGCGCGTATATGATTATGTGACA
Source organism: Pimephales promelas (assembly GCF_988280905.1). Classification (NCBI taxonomy): domain Eukaryota; kingdom Metazoa; phylum Chordata; class Actinopteri; order Cypriniformes; family Leuciscidae; genus Pimephales; species Pimephales promelas. The sequence goes on along the minus strand of NC_142773.1, from coordinate 12,531,686 downwards.
TGATTGCATCGGGGCAGGGCCAGATTGCGCAAGCGCTATCAGCCAATGAATTGGCGTGATTCTATTGGGCTTCAGACAATCGGCACATTCAGAGAATATCTAACTGCACTTTCCGCAGCATCTCATTCCCTATTCAGAGAACATAGGTTGCGTAAGTAACCAGAGACTTTTTTCAGTGAAAAAAACTGTTTCAGTGTTTCACGAAGCCTCGATCTGCCCACCACTATAGTAATAAGGCAGACTAAATCCACATGCAACTCATAATCCACATCAACTTCACATACAAAGAGTATAACGTAACACACATCCAAATATAGATGAGACCCAACAACAATGAATAGAAACAGGGACACATGGAGCAATATGGGTTGGAGTTGTGAGTTCATCAAACGCTCAAGTTTTATTCCTGTACGTTGATTAATTTATTCACACCTCTACAATTAAATCCAACATTTCATTAGTGCTCGGATTTGCTTCCATGATGCTGTCAAGGACAAATTGCAGTCTGAGAGGTAAACTGAAAGCTATTGGCTATTTAAAAAGGGGGAGGAGCCATTCAACATGTCCCGCCTTAGCTTCCTGTTCAGTGGAAATTGAACAGGAAGCTTATTCATCCCTTATTCATCGTCTGGTGTCATTTAAAGCCCTTTGAAGCTGCACTGAAACTCTCATTTGGACCTTAAACTGTTTGGTTCCCATTGAAGTCCATTATATAGAGCATAAAGTAAATATACGTATAAATAAAATGAGCGTAATTATATGGAAAATCCTGGAACGTTTTCATCAAAAACCTTAATTTGTTTTCGACTGAAGAAAGAAAGACATGGACATCTTGGATGACATGGGGGTGAGTAAAATTATCAGCAAAAGTTTTTTTTAAAAAGTGAACTACTCTTTTAACTGCCAAGTTTAGGCTTACAACAATTAATATAATTGAAGAACATTGGGAGATATGTCACAGATATATACACCATATTAAGCATCCTAAAACCATGAATTTACAATACTATACTTGGAGTGATGTGATTGCAAACGACAGCAAGTGACTCTTGAATGTTGCCAAAATCGAACTGTAAACCTTTCAGATAAATGAAGCCGACTGCTCTGAGTCAGTGTCTGCCTTCGACTGATGTCTGGAACTCTCTGATTGCACAGGTTCTCTTCACATGAGTGCCTGAGCACTACAAAATCCTAATCAAGCATTTGTGGGCCTGATTACTAGAAATTATGCAAAAAAATATGCTAAATATGTGTTTCATACATGTACTGTATATAGTAGCTCAGTTATATATGGAACATGACAATTGGTTAAGATCATGAGAAACATAATTAGAAGTTCAAATGTTTGACTGCGTGTGTATAAAAAAACTACAGTAGGCCTATATGCTAAACTAGTCAGCAAACAAAAAGAATAAACTACATTTTAATGTAAAGATAAAGAGAAAATATTTTTCTCTTTATTTGCTATTTAATAGCTATTTTCTGCTATTTAATAGTGTGTGGCTTGGGAAACATGTAAATAAGCAAAGGGTTCACTCACCCTCATGCCATTCTAAACTTCTTTCTTTCTTCTGCTGAACATAAAATAAGATGTTTGGAGAATGTCTCAGTTGTTTTTCATGCAATGAAATTCAGTGGGTTGTAATACTTTTATGTTGCCTTTATGCCCTTTTTGGAGCTTGAAAGATATGGAACCCATTGATTTTCACTGAAATAAATATATTCTTTTATGCTCTGCTGGAGAAAGAAAATTATTTAAGTGATTTACTATCCCCTTCACCTTTGTAATCCATGTCTCTTTAGGAGAATGTTGACATTTTGATGAATGTATAGCACAAACCGTTGAGGTTCACTGCTGCGGGTTCAAAAGAGGCAGGCCAATGTTGACTTTCCATGTTTAATGGGAACTTTCTACAGACATAGTGATTTTTATGCTGTATGTTATACCCCTAACCCTAAAAATTCTGTCAAAAAATAAATAAATACATAAAATAAAAGAAAGGGCCCACAAGGTAAAAGATTTCTGGTATTGACACACACACACACACACACACACACACACACACACACATACACACACACAGCTTTTTTGCTGACATTCCGTGAACTGTTGGTTTCAGCTGTACGAGAGTTTTGTTTTGCCATTGCTATACTTGAGTATAAGTTGAAAATGGTCTCATAATTTGTTGTCTTGCACCCCAATCATCTCTGGTTTCATGCGAAAAAAAAAAAAAAAAACATCTTGTGAATACTGATAGACAAATTAAGCCAAGGACAACCATAAAAAAAAAACAACTCGATGCATGTGTCTTCAATTTCCTTCAATTTAAATCACATTGCACTGCTGCTTGGGCAATGTGCACAGGTGTCTTTGCAGGGCTGTGTATTATTAATGGGATTGGGATTGAAATCACAGGCTTCATGGATCCATGAACCTATCCCTTTTCCCCGTCACTTGAAATACAGCATCCTATCAATGCCACGGCTGGTAGAATCTATATTGATGGACAACACTTTTCCTATGAGAATTTAATGTCAACATGATCTGTATGCCTATAATGCTCAGAGTGCAAGCTTCCATCATCCACAGTAACCTCAAGGTAAAGGGGAGGGAAAACAACCTAATGTATTATCCAAATTAACATATTTTTTTTTTATTCCAAGAGGGTTGAAAATTGTCTCCAGAAAAGTTCAGGGAGGCACATTGTAATTATCTGACCAGATGTTTCCGTGATGGAAGAACAAGTACCTCTCACCCATGAAATACAGGGTATTGTGAAATCACTCATTACCTCCTCAGTGATTCAGAGTCTGCTCAGCTTCTGCATCGCTGAACAGCCAAGGGCAAAATTATTTTATCGGGACGCGGCTGTCATTTTCTCAGTGTTAGTGAGCAATGTCTCTATCTGGGCTTGTTGTTAATTTACATGCATTCTGTAGCACAGTGGATCACCTCACTATGAGCCCCTATCCACGAGTGACCTGACACTTGAACTAATGGATGTATAGGAATTTTTCATTGACTGAAGATTATGCCATTCACACATGATACTGTTATCATACACCCTGTGCAATGCGGTGTTTTTTGCTTGTTTCAGCCTGACACTGTTATCATTTTCATGTCCTACGCCACGTTGTTTAAATAGCAAATGCATTTGCACCCATTTTTGCGCCCATGGGCGTTCTAGTCTGAAAACGAAGTGTGTTCAGGACCATTGTTGGCGTGTTGCTATTTTGAGGCAACTGAAATAGACTGTGCCATTGACCAACTGAAACCAGGTCTAAATTCAATGACGAAACATTTATATGCGCCAATATAAATGTTATTATAAATGTTATCACAGTAGTGGACAAACATGCCCAATATTAAAAATAAAAGGAGTTCATTGTAAAAGATTATGTTATTTTGCCTCACGCACGAGCAGATTCGTTCCCTTGCTAGCATTCAGTTCCGCCAAATACCGCCATGTAAATAGCAATTCCGCCATGGTGGGACCTCAACTGGATTTTAAAGGGAATAGAAGATGACACTCTGATTGGTTTATTGCATGTTACACCGAAAACACACCCATTACTGCACCGGACATGCCGTCCATTTTTCCCATCGTTAAACTAGCAAAAGTGGATATAGACACGACCTCCCAAGTGGGGAGTGCATTTGAGCTGTGTGCTTAGATCATTAAAATAGGGCCCATTGTGTTTTAGAGAATTATATTTGAATGGACTATGTAAAATTGTAAATTAAATTGTTACATTTTAATTTAAAGCGAAAGAATTTACTGTTAACAGAATATAGAATTAACTGCTGTTGGTTTTTAATAAGACACTTGATTTCCAATATTTATTACTAAAAATATATAATGCTATAAGCTCTATACAGGGTTACTTTCAGAAATAGTATATTCTCAATGTTTGAAATGCCACCTATAGAAATGTGTATTTGCACATGGATGGTTAGAACACTTGTGTGGTTATTGCTTTTTATAAAGTTTTATAATCTGAAATCATTGTGGTGGACAATTCATATATTGTCAATTCAGTGCAGCAGCCAGCCGACCTAGAGTAGGCTATTTTGGCGTGCCCATTGGCTGCCCTGGGGCGACTGCTGAAGCTTACCACTGAGCCTTGCGTGTGATGTTGTGTGCTTTACGCATCACAGCCAGCCAAAAGGGGGGTGGCTCAGCGTATAAAATACAGGGTTGAAGGGCTGCATCACTGATTTCATCATCGTCTTTGCCGCCTTCAGCCTTCTGTGCCTGCTACGCCATCCGGCGTCGAGTATCTTTTTTAGTGCTATTGCCTTCTGTTAGTTTTCACTGTCTGCCCTTTCCGTCCAAAGCCTGTGGGAGCACCTCAGCCCTTGTTAGCTGCGCGTTCTCTGCCGCCAGACAAGCTGCTTCCGCCCTGCACTCAATGGCTGTGCGGCAGATCCTCCAGGCTGATCTTCTCCGCGAATGGGGTAAGAGATGCAAAGACCCAGCCACCATCATGGATTTGAGGAGCGTGATGGTCCTCTCCCTTCGTGCTACAAATCCGCGGCTCAAGCAATTGGCAGATCCATGGCCTCGCTCACTGTCACAGAAAGACACTTATGGTTGGCGCTTGCCGTTATGAGGGACTCTGAGCGCTCCGTGTTTCTCGATGCGCTGCTCTCCCCTACTGGTTTCTACGGCCCAGTGGTGAACGGGATCGTCGACTGCTTCTCCTGAGGGCCATGAACCTCTTTTTGCCTCGATGCTCTAGCTCCGCTTGAGCTGCCTGCGCAAAATGCAAGCCAGCGACCAGCACAGCCCCAGCCGTCCTGTCGTCACGTTTGTCCAGCTGCCCCAGGCCACCTGGGGGGGGACCCTGGCCCAGGATCGCGCTGAATCCCGAGCATGCGAAGTCCTTCTAGCAACAGCAGAGAGGAAAAGACGGCTGGGTCTCGCTGCGGCTGGACCGCCATCAAAATATCTTGTCCTGTCAGTCCCCTCAGAAAAGGCTACTGCAGACGTACATTTAGCAGCCAACGAGTCGGCAACACAGCCCGCTCGCCTGCACACAACCGCCGTTTTTTCGGCGACCCAGAGAAATCTCAAAAAGAGTATAATTTCTGGCAATCCCGCTTAAGCTGATGGTGTTTTAAGTGTAGAAATAGTGCTCGCAAAGCAGTGCTCACCCCTATACATAAACACGATGCCCCACGAGTCCCACAGACTCATAGAGCCCACTCTCTGCTAGATGTAGAGAATGTGCCCAAAAAATTGTGCTTACACCTCTGTTACAAGGCAACAGCCTCATGGCAGCCAAATTATGAATGCAAGTCACGTGCCCGTCCATGAGCGCTCACGCTTACTGACAAACACTTCGCCCCAGGCTCCGCTCGCACAAAATATCATCACAAAATGTTTCTCATTCTCAGTTTCCTGAGTCCGCGAAGAGCGGCGATTGGAACCCAGAGTTCATTCTGCCCCTAGCTATACATGTAAAAGCATGGGAGGCTATTCCATGAGTCAGAATGGGTGCTGAGCACTATAAGTCAGGGTTGTTCACTTCAGTTCGCTCGACGTCCCCCTCGCTTTCGAGCACGGACCGAGATGAAAGTGAAAGCTGATGTAGCACTAAATGGTCAGTGTTCTCCAAATGGTGTACTAGCGTTTACTGAGTCAATGTGCGGTCAGTCAGTCGGAAGAAACAAGCTCGTCATCTGCTTCCTTAGAGGAGCCAGAAGGAGGAACCCCCTGCAACCCCCGTCGGATGTCAGATGTGATCTTTCATTGGTCCTATATGCCCTGAAAGCTTTCCCCTTTGAACCGATAGACTCCGTGGACCTAAAGTACCTCTCGCTCAAAGCCTTTTTTCTGACAGCTCTGTCATCAGTTAAACGCGAAGGAGATTTACACGCACTATCTGTTAGCACTTTGTGTCTTGAGTTCGGGGCAAATCACTCCAAAGTCATCCTCAAGCCAAGGCACAATTACGTGCCTGAAGTGTTGGGCACTCCCTTTAGAGCGCAGGTCATTTCTCTCTCGGCTCTGCCAGCATTCGATAGTGAGGGCGATGTTAATCTCCTCTGCCCTGCCAGGGCGCTGAGGGCTTACATTACGCGCTCCACCCCTTTCAGGCGTTCGGAACAGATTTTTGTTTCGTTTGGTGGGCGCACCAAGGATCTCGCCGCCTTGAAACAGAGCCCGTCTAGATAGATAGTGGAAGCTATCACATCTGCTTATAAGTCTAGAGGTTTGCAATGCCCCCTGGGGATCAGGGCACATTCCACCAGAGGTGTGGCCTCGACCATTTAAGACATCTGTGAGGCGGCAGGCTGGACCTCTTCGTCCACTTTTGTTAGGTTTTTTAACCTTGAAGTTCCCGCTTTGCAGGCTAGACTTCTGTCAGTATGAGAGGTGTATATGTTTTGCCAAGATTTATCATGCACAGACTACTCTCACGCGGTCCTAGCTCTCTTGGGTGAGCCGCAGTGTATGGTGAATATTTATATGGACCAGCAACACTGCTCTGTATACCCTATATGTGTGCCCGCATTGCTGGCCACATGTTTCCCACTTATCTATGTTCCCCGAGAATCCCTGGATGAAGTGGATGGGTTATATGGGTTATAATGGGTTATAACCAATGTCCACTTTAGTGGCATGCAGCAATACTGTATATATCTGAAATACTAGGAGGGACCCACTAACTAAGAAATTAATGCTGCACAATCTTAAGATTTCCCAGTGTATAGCAAAAAATAAAAAATAAATAAATAAAGACAGGAATTAACTTTGTGAACCTTATATGATTTAGGAAATTCAGCAGAAATGAACAAGACAATATATTTATATGAACATAAATTTAAAGGAAACCAGTCCAATGAATGACAGCAGTATCCACACAGATGTTCTGTAAAGTAAGACTTAATCAAAATAGAAAAGGAATGACAATGAAAATAAATAAAATCTAAACTGATTAGTTCAAGGTTGTAGTTGAGTGATGATGTCCAAGTCCCAATAGTCCTTCAAGTACTCTTCCAGGAAAGACAAAACAGCCCACAGATTCACATCCTTGTAGTTAGGGTTTTTGATAATCCACAAGATAATGCAGTGAGAACAATCCATCGGCTAGAAATCACTTTATCCATATCATTACATTCTTAACGTCTCGGTTACGTATGTAACCCTCGTTCCCTGAGTAGGGAACGGAGACGTTACGTCAGAAGTGACGGAGATTGGGGGTTTCGCATAGAAAGCCAATCCTCTTCGAGTATTTAAAAACGAGCCAATGGCATGCAATGCCTTGGGGCTGCGGAAATTTGCATAGCGTACTCCGCCCTACTCCGTGAGTATAAAAGGAGGAAGTGAACGCAACCGCAGTATGTTTTCGCTGAGGAGCCAAGATTGAACTCGGCGTCTACCCAGCGATACAGCAGAAGTGGCAGGGAGACGTAACGTCTCCGTTCCCTACTCAGGGAACGAGGGTTACATACGTAACCGAGACGTTCCCTTTCGTAGTCACTTCGAGTTACGTCAGAAGTGACGGAGATTGGGGGTCTGTGCCATCACGCCATCTTCAAGCTGTCTTCCAGTGCCCTGCGAAAGTCTGGACCCCTGAGCCTTACCTTTTTTTTTTTTGGGGGGGGGGATCCCACTTTGACACAGGATTACCAAGGTACACTGGGAAACATATCCCGGGAGGGACATAATACCAGCTGCCTACCAAAGGGAGGACTTATGAATACACATATGGCCACATAGGAACGCATATGGAATCACTGGAGCACCAACCGCAGGTGGCTACTAAAATTTAACTCCAGGGGTGGCAGATGGCTTGCCAAGGGAAGACACAAAAGACGTTCAAAGACGCTCTTACAGCATACCAAAAGGCTGCTAAGTCAGCTAGAGCTGCATATTTTTCTAACTTAATTGAATCTAACCACTCCAACCCAAAGGTCTTGTTTTCAGTCATTCAATCTGTAATAAATCCTTCTTCTAAATTGTCTGTCGCCTCGGATGCTCTATGTGAAGATTTCCAGAGATTTTTTGTTAACAAAATCACTAAATTAAGACTTAGTGTCTGCCCGAACATAACTTTGCCCCCATCTGTGTCATCTATTAAATGTGTTTGGGAGGTTTTTGATCCTATCAACCTCCTGACACTTAAGGATGTGAGCGCCAAGCTCAAACCCTCATTCTGTCCAAATGACATCCTTCAGCCGAAATTTCTAAAGTTAATAATCGACTCTGTGGGTCCTGGTTTGGTATCCTTTATTAACAAGTGTCTCAACACGGGCTCAGTTCCAAGTAATCTCAAAGTGGCTACGGTCACTCCCTTGCTCAAGAAGCCTTCACTGGATCCATCTGTTCTACAAAATTACCGACCCATATCTGTCTTGCCTTTTATCTCCAAGTTATTGGAGAAAATAGTGTTTAATCAACTCCAGCACTTTCTTCTAAATAACTGTATTTATGACACTTTTCAATCTGGGTTCAGGGCTGCTCACAGCACTGAGTCTGCCCTTCTGCGAGTGCTAAATGACATCTTAATCTCCACTGATTCTGGTGATTCTGTGGTTCTAATTCTCTTAGACCTTTCGGCAGCTTTTGACACTGTTGACCACCCTACCCTGCTGGCTAGACTTGAGACTGAGGTGGGACTAAAAGCTTCTGTCTTATCATGGTTTCGGTCGTACCTTTCCGACAGAAAGTTTTTAGTCAAGATGGGTAATTTCTCCAGCTCCACGGCCCCTCTAACCTGTGGTCTTCCACAGGGCTCCGTTCTGGCTCCCTCTCTATTTTCTCTGTACATGCTTCCGTTGGGCACTATTTTAAGGAAACACAGTGTATCATTTCATCTGTATGCGGACGACACCCAAATTTACATTCCATTCAAGAAAAATGACCCTGCAGCATTAAAGTGTCTTCTACTATGCTTAGAGGAAGTGAAGGCATGGCTGGCCCAAAACTTCCTCTCTTTAAATAGTGATAAGACCGAGGTCATTGTCTTCAGCCCGAGCGAAAGGTCTCAGTGCTCAAGCCCAGACTTGGGGAGCTTAGCCCCCTTTAAATCGACAGGAGTTCGAAATTTGGGTGTTCTCATTGACCAGTCGTTAAAACTTGACAAACACATATCAGGTGTCATCAGCTCCGGTTTCTACCAACTACGCTTATTATCTAAAATCAAAGGCTTTCTTACTCCGACAACCCTGGAAATGGCAGTTCATGCTTTCATCACGTGTAGGCTCGACTATTGCAATTCACTCTATTGTGGGATATCTGCTTCTCAAATTGCCCGTCTTCAGCTGGTCCAAAACGCTGCGGCTAGACTCATTTCCAACTGTCGCAAATATGACCACATCACTCCAATTCTTGAGTCCCTACACTGGCTACCTGTCCGGCAGAGAATTGATTTTAAAGTCCTACTATTTGTTTTTAAATCGCTACATAGCCTAGCCCCAGCCTATCTCTCCGAACTTATTCATCCCTATACTCCGCCCAGAAGCCTAAGATCTCACGACCAGGCTCTGCTGGTAGTCCCTCGTGTCAGACTTAAGCGCAGAGGGGAGCGTGCTTTTGCTGTGGCAGGGCCCCGTCTGTGGAACACCCTGCCCCTAGAGATTCGAACGGCCCCAAACCTGTCTATTTTTAAATCTTTGGTGAAAACCTACCTTTTCTCTTTAGCATACTGATCTCCTTTTAAGTATTTTATTATGTTATAACTGGGTCTCTGACAAGGCTACTGGTAGCTTTGCTGCCTTTTATGTGGGATATGCTTATTTCTTTTTGTTTTGTTTTTTTGTTTGTGTATTTGTTTTTAATTCTTGTTCTGTAAAGCACTTTGGTCTGTCTGAGCGGCTGTTTAAATGTGCTATATAAATAAATGAACTTGAACTTGAACATGCTCAGAGAGGCTTACAGTGGATAATACACATGAGACGGTTACCATGGGGAACCGTACGCATGGAGGCACCCAGCCAGCATCCAGAGCAACAGCAGTGGTGCCCGCATCGTCGGTGCTGGAGGACTCAAGACTTCAATGGAAGAACTGAGGAAATATCGCACTTATCCAGTCCGGGGAGTGGAGTGGCGAGAAAGCGAAGACACCTGAGCGGATCCAGAACTGGCCGAAACGAGTACGTGAGAGGATACCGGCTCAATTCGCAGATTATAGAATCTGGCGAAGGTGTTGGGTGTCGCCCAGCCTGCAGCTCTGCAGATGTCTGTTAGCGAGGCGCCGTGCGTTAAAGCCCAAGAGGAGGCCACACTCCGAGTGGAATGGGCCGTCACACCAAGGGGGCACGGACGGCCTTGCTGCTGGTAAGACAAAGCAATGGCGTCCACTAACCAGTGGGACAGCCGTTGCTTTGAGAGAGCCCTTCCCTTCTGGCTCCCCCCATAACAGACAAAGAGCTGGTCTGAGGTCCTGAAACACTGCGTTCTGTCGACATAGGTGCGGAGAGCACGTACCGGACAGAGCAGTGCCAAGGCTGGGTCTGCCTCCTCCAGGGGCAGCGCTTGCAGGTTCACCACCTGGTCCCGGAAGGGAGTGGTGGGAACCTTGGGCACATATCCAGGCCGGGGTCTCAGGATCACGTGAGAGTAAGCCGGTCCGAACTCCAGGCACGCTTCGTCAACGGAGAATGCGTGCAGGTCCCCCACCCTCTTGATGGAGGCCAATGCAACCAGGAGTGCTGTCTTCATGGACAGAAACTTTAACTCTACCGATTGCAAAGGCTCAAAGGGATGCCTCTGTAGAGCACTTAAAACTACCGAGAGGTCCCAAGAGGGTACGAGGGGAGGACGAGGCGGTTGCAGCCTCCTCGCTCCCCTCAGGAACCTGATGACCAGGTCGTGCTTCCCTAAGGACTTACCTTCCACTGCTTCATGAGAAGCGGCAATGGCCGCGACGTAAACCTTAAGGGTGGAGGGCGACAGCCTGCGCACCAACCCTTCTTGCAGGAAGGAAAGCACGACCTCGATCGAACACCTCCGGGGGTCTTCTCCGCGAGAAGAACACCAATTGACGAAGAGGTTCCACTTCAACGCATAAAGGTGTCTCGTGGACGACGCTCTTGCGGAAGTGATGGTTGCCGCCACCGCAGGTGGCAGCGAACTCAAACCTGCCTCGTCCCGTCCAGGAGCCACCCGTAAGAAGCTGAGGTTCGACCACGGGAAGAAGGTTCGGCGGCACGCTGGAGTCACTGGAACTCGGGGCGAACCGCGATGCCATGCCCACCTCGGGACTCGATCGCGAAGCCACAGCTGAAGCGGTCTCATATGAAGCAAACCGAGCGGCGTTACCGCGGCCACGGATGCCATATGCCCCAGGAGCCTCTGAAATAGTTTCAGTGGAACCGCACTCTTGCCCTCGAACTGTCGAAGACAAGTCAGCAGTGAGTGCGCGCGCTCGCTCGTGAGCTGCGCGGACATGGCGACCGAGTCTATCTCCATGCCGAGAAAAGAGATCCTCTGCACGGGGCAAAGTTTGCTCTTTTCCCGGTTGACCCGAAGGCCCAGACGGGCTAGGTGCCGGAGCACCAGGTCTCTGTGTTCGCAAACCTGAGCTCGAGAGTGTGCCAGTATCAGAGCCAGTCGTCGAGATAATTCAGGATGCAAACCCCGTGCTCGCGAAGGGGAACAAGGGCTGCCTCGACGATCTTCGTGAAGACGTGAGGGGACAGAGCTAACCCGAATGGGAGAACCGTGTACTGATATGCCTGGCCCTCGAAAGCAAACCGAAGAAACGGTCTGTGTCGAGGCAAGATGGAGACATGAAAGTACGCGTCCTTCAGGTCGATCGCTGCAAACCAATCCTGAAACCGAACGCATTCGAGAATGCGTTTGGCTGTGAGCATTTTGAACGGTAGTCGATGGAGAGAACGGTTCAAAATGCGCAGATCCAGGATCGGTCGTAACCCACCGGTCTTTTTGGGGACAATGAAGTAGGGGCTGTAAAACCCGGACCTCACCTCGGCTGGAGGGACCGTCTCGATTGCACCCTTCGCCAGCAGGGTCGCAATCTCCGCTCTCAAGACCGGGGCATTGCCACCGACCATCGTGGAGCGAACTCCCCTGAAACGGGGAGGAGACCGTGCGAACTGAATCGCGTTGCCGAATCTGATTGTTCTGATGACCCAGCGGGACAGCCCAGGAAGCGCTAGCCAGGCTTCCAGGAAGTGAACCAGCGGGGTCATTTGAACCACAGACGTCCCCCCGGAGGGGCAGCGAGGCGGGTCGACCGGCATGCGTGCAGGAGTTACCCCGCCCGGATGCACCGTCGAAGCCCGCTCCCCGACAGAAGGGACCAGGGAAAGCAGAGCGTTCCACGGGGGTCTGTTCTGCCGGGGGTCTGGCGATAGAGGGGGAAGGGATTGGCGTAGCCCGGGGACGACACACGCACCCTTCCGCGCCCTCAGAGACAGAGAGGAGTGTGTGGGCTGACGCACTGGGACGTCGAGCACACCCACTCCAGTCTGTGGGCTCAGTGATGATGTCAAGTCTTTCTTTAAACAACTCAGGGTGCTGCCCACCCGTGGGTGAGCAGCGGGGAGCTGAGAACAAAAGATTCTCCCCCGGCCCTCCACCGGGGGAAGGAGGGGGCCTGCCACCGCCTACTGGGAAAGACTCGACTTCGTCACTGAGCAGCCCGTGTCAGGATCGTCGCTTAGCCTGGCGTTTAGCGGGGCGTGCGGCCTGAGGGGGCTGTGACGCCTGCCTGCGGCCTCCTCCACGCCGTGGCCCGGGTGAAGGCTGCTGCTGGGGCAGGGCGGGAGGGAGGGGAGCCGCAGGGGGGCGTCCTCGGCGGCGAGCAGCGGGAGGCATCTGTGCCGGCGAGTGGGTGGAGGCAGCAGCTGGTCGCCGGGGCAGAATGTGTTTAATTGCCTCCGTCTGCTTCTGGGCAGTGGAGAACTGCTGGGCGAAGTCCTCGACTGCACCGCCGAAAAGGCCAACCTGGGAGAGTGGAGCGTCGAGCAGACGAGTCCGCTCAGCGCTCCTAACGTCTGCCAGGTTGAGCCAGAGATGACGCTCCTGGACCACACTGGTGGCCATCACCTGACCAACGGCGCGAGCTGCCACTTTCGTTGCCCGGAGAGCAAGGTCAGTGGCGGACCGCAAATCTTTAAATGCCGTTGGATCAGTCCCGCCCTCGTGCATATCTCTGAGCATCTTCGCTTGGAAGACCTGCAAAGTGCTCATCGCATGCAAAGCGGAGGCCGCCTGTCCCGCCGCTCTATAGGATCGCGCCGCCATAGCGGACGAGAACCCACAGGCTTTGGATGGGTGCTTAGGAGGACCACGGGAGGAGGCGCTCTGTGGACACAGCTGCATCGCAACAGAGCGCTCCACCGGGGGCATCCCAGTGTACCCACGAGCGGCCCCACCATCGAGGGGGGGAAAGGCGGGGGAGAGATCGCGCTCTCGAGTGGACAGGGGAGCCCCCAAAGAGCGCGATAACTCCGCATGCAGCTCGGGGAAAAAAGGTAGTGGAGTTGGCCGTGGCCTTGCGGCGGCAGCTTTGTCCAAAAACCAATTATCCACCCGTGAGAGATCGGGGCAGGACGGAGGTTTCCATTCTAGCCCGATACTCCCAGCGGCTCGAGACATGGCCGTCAGCTCGGGATCCGATGCGGGCAACGCTGGCACCCCCGAATGAGGCAACGCAGCCGCATCCTCATCTCCCGAGGACTCTAGCCCGCCTAGTGATGCTGTGATAGACATCACATCATCATCTGGAGCGCTGCCCGAAGCAGCCGGCGCCGCCGAAGAAGCAGCCGACTGAATCGAGCTAACGCTCGCTGGCTCTCGCACTGAGGCGGGAGGTGTGGCCCGAGAAATCATCGGGGCTTTATCCCACACCGTCACCGTTAAACCACCGGGTCCCCGGGTCGACGGGCCCCCTTCCGTGAAGGAAGCCGATCGAGTAGGGGGGACCGGAGCTCTCACTCTAGTGAGATCATTGAGTCTCGACCTCAGTGAAGAGATGGTCATGTTCCCACAGAAAGAACATGAGTCATCCACGAACGCTGCTGCTGCATGCTGAATGCCCAGTCATACAAAGCAGCGCTCGTGACCATCAGATGACGATAGAAATCTACCACACCCAGAAGAGCACGGGCGAACCATCTTTAAAAAGACGTGCCGCGTGCAGCTCTTTCAATGAGAGGAGGAAATTCACTCTTTCAGCGCTGAAGCGACCAGGGAGAAGTGCAAAGTCTGGCAGACCACTGCTCAGATCGCAGGCGATGCAGAATCTCGCTGGGTACCGCCGTCACACCAACACTGAAGAGGACGCTCGTCTCGAAGAGTCTTGAACAGTGAGAATGGCTTTCAGGAGTGAAGAGGTTCTCTTGGCTCCGAAGCGAAAACATACTGCGGTTGCGTTCACTTCCTCCTTTTATACTCACAGAGTAGGGCGGAGTACGCTATGCAAATTTCCGCAGCCCCAAGGCATTGCATGCCATTGGCTCGTTTTTAAATACTCGAAGAGGATTGGCTTTCTATGCGAAACCCCCAATCTCCGTCACTTCTGACGTAACTCGAAGTGACTACGAAAGGGAACAACTCATACGGATAAAAAAAAAAAACCCAAATAGAAAGTAACATTTAAAGCCACAATATGTATTTTTTCTGCATTAAAAATAGCACAAATAATTGTATCTGTTATATATTTCTGTTAGATGTGTACTTACATTATCCCGACAGTTTCCACCAAATTTCAAATACGGAGAAATTTATAGTTTAATTCGGAGACACGGGACGTTTCTTTATTTCCTTTTCGTCGCCCGTCTATGGCGTCATATAACCTTTGACTCCTCTATTTTCTCTAACTTCCTTGCGGAACCCGGCGAAACCGCCAAACACAAAGGGGAACACTGGACTACCGGCAATAAAGCAAAGAAAATGACAAGGAAAAAAAAGTAGTACGTATTTTTATGTGTGTAAATCACGTGCCCGCTCACGAGCGCTCACTCTTAACAGACACACTGTCCCCGGTGCTGCTCCTCGCGCATAAAGCGCTCCCCGTTCACAGTAACCGTGTCGTCTCATTCAAAACAGCCAACTGTTGCTGTTAGCGAGCCGCGCACATTGAATACTCATTATGAGTCAGGCTGCGAATGTACGTGCCCGCTTCAGCTCTCTCATGCTTACTAAATAAACGCCTCACCTCCGGCGCCGCGCATTTACTACATTCCCTTTAGCCTTTAGCACATAGTGGATGAATAACGCAAACCCAGTCAAACGTTAGACTGCAGTATCTTATGTGCTTTATAATCCGGTGCGCTCTATATATGAAAAATGTTCTAAAATAGGTCATTCATTGAAGTAGCGTAATATTAATATTTATATTCTTCTGTATTATAGTTATGGACCACGATCACGCTTTGCCTGCACGTTCTGCTGCTACAGCCAGCTCATTAGCTAAAGCTCAAACGTACCTGAAAAATATGACCCGTGAAGGGTTTGGGACAGGAGAAGCATGACACAGGTAAACATTGGGGTTGCATTTAAAGCTTCTTGACAAGCTAAATCTACAGAGAGATGCCGTATATCCGTATATTTTGTGAAACGATGATGTCATGTCATGAGCTGAGCTGGTTGTCATTGACAGCGACAACAACTCCCGTGAGCCCACGCTCTTTCCCGACGTCATCAAAGTACGTCTTTTGTTATTATTTTAAACGAGTGACCCCTGGTGGCCAAAAATCGCATACTGCACGTTTAAAGAGTCCATAGATTGAACTGGAAACACAGTTTCTCAACCAGGACTCCAATGAGTGTTGCTGGAGGTGCTAGGATAAACCCATAGCTTGCCTCTTCCAAACAAACTGACTTCTTCTATACTACTGCCAGAGAAGTATAGGAGTAGTTCACTTAAAAAAAAAAACTTTTGCTGATAATTTTAATCACCCCCATGTCATCCAAGATATCCATGTCATTCTTTCTTCAGTCAAAAAGAAATGCAGGTTTTTGATGAAAACATTCCAGGATTTTTCTCCATATAATGGGAACAAAACGGTTCAAGGTCCAAAAGACAGTTTCAGTGCAGCTTCAAAGGGCTTTCTAACGATTCCAGACGATTAATAAGGGTCTTATCAAGTGAAACGATTGCTCATTTAAAAAAAAGCTCAAATGCTCGCCTTGCTCTGTTCTGTGATGCGCGTTCGTGACTCTCCAGTTTGAACTTTGGTTCATTCAACGAACGAAATGAATGAGTTGACTCGGGAAAAGATTCTTTCATTTTGATGAACGAGTTCCAATAGAAGATTAACGAACGCGCATCACAGAACAGAGCAAGGCGAGCATTTGAGCAAGAGGTTACAAGAGGTTCTGACGCTCATGCGCCCCCTAGTGGCGAGTATGAAAATAAATACCAATGTAACAGCTAACGCTGTTACAGGGTTCCCGTAGTGTAAGCAACTTACACGATACGAGAGAACCTCTTGTAAGAGAATGTACTCAGTTCCATACGTAACCAGTACGAGTATTGCGTAACCTGACCATGGAGGCGCCAAGAGCGATTTTTCACTTCAGCTGATGAAACCAGTGATGCAGCCCTCGACCCTGTCTTTTATACGCTAAGCCAACCCCTTTTGGCTGGCTGTGACACGAAGAAGGTGTGACGTCACATGCGAGGCTCAGTGGTAGGCTGCAGCAGTTGCCGCAGGGCAGCCAATGAGCACGCAAAATAACCTGCTCTAGGTCTGCTGGATGCTGCACTGCATTGACAATATCTGAAAAATTAAGGACAATTTTTTGGCTTCAATATCTCGAGAAAAGATGAATTTACCCGTACCGAAGCACTTACACAACTTACACAATACTCGTTCCCTCTTCTAGAGAGAACCGAGGTTACGTATGTAACCAAGTACGTTTTCATAGTAGCTTGCTGGACAAAAATTAGAGACATACAGTATTTCTGATAACAATGTAAATAATTTATGAAACACATGGGGAATAAATAGGCATTAGTCAATCCAATGTAAAGTAATTATTGCTGTTTTGTCACAAAACTCGTGAGCTGAAAGGGAGCCTATTAATAAATTCTCAACTTTTACTCAGCCATGAAACATGGCATAACTACTAACCAAGTCTCCGTTTAATTATTATTTGTAACAAAAAGACCCAAATGCTCCTGACATCATAAAAACTTTCCCCTCTCCCCTGCTGTCATCGTCCCTCAAACCTCTTCAAAGGCCGTTATCACCTCTGCCCCTCTGAACGATCTCAGCAAGAGACTGTCTTCAACCCTCAACGACAGCACAGGAGACCTCACTACCCACTTGGTTAAAGACTATATACAAAGTAGATTAACTTCTAATACACAAGGACACTTACTCCATTCATACCCCCAAACTTTCTCAAATGTTTTTTTAGTATTTCGTCTGTTTTTTATGTATGTCCTTATGTTTTATTATTTCTGACTAGTTTCTTTAGTTATGTTAGAGTAACTTCCAATGTTGATATCCAAAGATAATGTACCACTGCGTTAATGTCTTCAAATCCCCTTTTTTGGCATATTTTTACCACACTTTGGTGTAAAGACTGCACAAATTCTCCATGCCACCACAGACATGCGAATGGAGATAAGATGGAACAAAGACTTTCTCCAGAGCCCCTTTTACACAGAGAAAATACACGGATAATGTGACCCGGCATTTGTCCCAGGATTGTTTGATTTTGGTTCATTCGCACTGCCAGTGATTTGCCGGGATCTGTGAGTGCGTTCACACACAACCCGTAAAAATCCCGGGAAGACACATGACGTCAGGATGAGACGTATAACGTACGCGTCGAAAACATGTACAACCGCATACCATTCCACAAAGCTGGTGAACGATCTCAGCTTCAGTGCGGATAGTGAGGTGCTCCTGGTCTCTGCTTCGCTCCAGTTTGCAGGTATTTGTTTGTCCTTTCTTTGTTGATGACGAACACAAACTTTCTTCTAAGAGCAACAGAGTCGCGCAATGGCACAAGAGTCATCACTATGACGCACACCTTACGGCATTGGTCCTAGCGCGTGTTCCGGGGACTGATCCCGGCAATGTTATTAGGTCCCCAACCCGGCATCAGTCCCGGTATCAATCCCGAGTCCTATTTGCGTTCACACAGAAGGCAATTTCCCTGGCAATTTCCCGGAAATTTCCCAGGATCAATGCTCTGTGTGAAAGGGGCTCAGGTCGTCTTAGATTGGTCATCTCGCCAAATGGGTGTGAACTGATAGGACCCTTAAAAGTATCTGATTAGCAGTGTTGTGCAAGTTACTTCCAAACTGTAATACATTAGGTATTACTTGTTACTGTTATTTAAAAGTAATTCATTACCTTACAATATTACTGTCCCAGAATTGTAATGCGTTACATTACTCATGTATTACTTTTGAGTTACTTTCACCAAAATAACTAAGTAGAACTTAACTTTTGGGCTGTAACGATATGCAATATGAAACCGAAATCGCGATTCGCCACATCCACAAACCTACAGAATCGCCACCAGTGTTGGGAGTAACGCATTACAAAAGTAATACATTACAGTAACATATTACTTTTTGCTGTAACGCAGTAGTGTAAGGCATTACTAATCAATTTTCAGTAATATTTTACTCGTTACATGTTCAGTGAGGCTTGTATTACAGTTCTATTACAGTGTATTGTCTGCTTTTACTTCTTAAAGGCAACAGACTATGTGGAAGTTTTAAAGCAGTCTTTTAGTGCCAGTTCAGAGCGGTCGCGTCTATAACATTGTTTTTTCCTCATAAATGCGAACACGAAAACTAAAATAAAATGAATATTTTAAGTTCTATGGAGACTGGAGAGCCAACCCTTCCTCATCCGATTTGCGCAGTGTAATTAACAGAATTACAAAAAATATATTTTGCCTCCTATTTTTTTTTCACGCATGAATGTGTGTCTTTTCCCTAATATTAAAAATAAAACAGACTGATATTTGTCTAATGTCTGGAGTCCTTTAAGGAAGTAGCCTATATACGTTTCAATACATGTATTTTCTGAAAATTTTTATTTCAAGTTTTGACTGCAAATGTCATCATGTCCATAATGCTGGACTTCCCCAATTTTAAATTATTTATCCTCAACTAGTTTTGTGGTGTAGGTCTACGTATTTTATAATGTTAACTTCAAATGATACTAATAGCCTAATTTAAAGATTAGGCAGCATTGGATATGGACGGTAAGGAGAATAACGCTGAGAGTTGGAAGAGGTGTGTGGCGATTCTGTAGGTTTGTGGATGTGGCGAATCGCGATTTCGGTTTCATATTGCATATCGTTACAGCCCAAAAGTTAAGTTCTACTTAGTTATTTTGGTGAAAGTAACTCAAAAGTAATACATGAGTAATGTAACGCATTACAATTCTGGGACAGTAATATTGTAAGGTAATGAATTACTTTTAAATAACAGTAACAAGTAATACCTAATGTATTACAGTTTGGAAGTAACTTGCACAACACTGATCGCCACACACCTCTTCCAACTCTCAGCGTTATTCTCCTTACCGTCCAGATCCAATGCTGCCTAATCTTTAAATTAGGCTATTAGTATCATTTGAAGTTAACATTATAAAATACGTAGACCTACACCACAAAACTAGTTGAGGATAAATAATTTAAAATTGGGGAAGTCCAGCATTATGGACATGATGACATTTGCAGTCAAAACTTGAAATAAAAATTTTCAGAAAATACATGTATTGAAACGTATATAGGCTACTTCCTTAAAGGACTCCAGACATTAGACAAATATCAGTCTGTTTTATTTTTAATATTAGGGAAAAGACACACATTCATGCGTGAAAAAAAAATAGGAGGCAAAATATATTTTTTGTAATTCTGTTAATTACACTGCGCAAATCGGATGAGGAAGGGTTGGCTCTCCAGTCTCCATAGAACTTAAAATATTCATTTTATTTTAGTTTTCGTGTTCGCATTTATGAGGAAAAAACAATGTTATAGACGCGACCGCTCTGAACTGGCACTAAAAGACTGCTTTAAAACTTCCACATAGTCTGTTGCCTTTAAGAAGTAAAAGCAGACAATACACTGTAATAGAACTGTAATACAAGCCTTACTGAACATGTAACGAGTAAAATATTACTGAAAATTGATTAGTAATGCCTTACACTACTGCGTTACAGCAAAAAGTAATATGTTACTGTAATGTATTACTTTTGTAATGCGTTACTCCCAACACTGCTGATTAGGTCAAATCTTTTGCTCAATCTTTTTGAGAGAACATCCTTTTGTCTTCTTCCGGTAACTTCATCTTCAAGTTAACTTCTTTGAATTCAACGAGCACTCCTGGCAAAATCATCAAGAATCTCCTGCATCTGGACTTGTTCAGCAACCTAAACCAATGCAGGTACCCTCCTGCAGCCTTTAAATGTGTTTCTAAGTTATTGTGCCCCTTTAAATGCACCCTAATTCTCTGATATTTCTCATAGGCAGGGGCCTAGCTAGTATTGGGCCAGGGCGGCACTGGCCCGCCAGTGTGTCCTCCTATAGAAACAGCACAACCTTTAACCTTTTAAATTATTTGTATAATTCAAATGTATTTAAGAAAATAATTAAAATATATCTAATTTATTGTTGACTGTTGTGTGTGTTTAATTCGTTTTCCGAATAAAATGGAACTGTTGAAGGAAGAAATAGAAAGCCTCCCTCCGGAACGTTATTGGTTGCTGGGGGTTCAGACAATAATGGCTAAACACCTTTCTTTTAATCGTTCTTAAGATTTGAAGAAGAAGACACGACTCATTAGCCCACAAGAAGGCTAGTCAGGGACTGGCGGAGGCCGCTTCTTGCTCCCTCTCTCCCAGTCAGCCTGACGCGGGTTTGCCGATCTAAAATAATAATATATTATTATTTTAGCTTACTTTATTTTCGGGTGAACTGTCTTTGCACTGCTGACAAGCCTGAATAAAATAGACAGGTTATTGTCTATACTGGTTTGTCCAGCCTTTATTGAGCTCTGTTGGTTGAAAAGATTTGCCGAATATAACACCGTGTCCTAACTACACGCGACGCGATAAAACTCCAGCGACAGCAAGTGTGTCTGTCCACACTAGACGCAACGCGACTGTGAGACGCCACACATTCAGAACAGCTTGTGAGCAGAGTCTCTCTGTGAAAGCGCACTGTTGGCCCGCACTCGCATTGGAAATGGGTAAGGAGGACATAATCAAATCAAGAAATAACATTATTAAAAATTTAAACATTAACGACTCATTCAATATGCTTATTGACTAATTTTGTTATGAAGTAACTTGCAGTTGTATGTTTGCATAGAATTTATTTTGAACGCTATATATTACATGCTTTCAAAATCTGAGGTAAATCATCCGTTATCGCTTGTGGCACAGTGACCTATTTTTAACTGAATATAAATAATGTGTACTCATAACCAGTGTAATTTCTTCATTCTGTCAGCCGCGACGTCGCAGAAATAGGAACCGTTTCTAAATTAGAAACTTCGCGTGACGCCGTCGCGTCTGGTTAGAACAAAAACTATGATTAACATGAACACGGTGTAAAGGTGTAACTGTTTTTGCAAGTTTGTGTGTTAATTTTTCTTCTCTCTAAGGTTAATTTTTATTGAAGTCATTTTTTTTCTATGAAAAACTTTAGGCCCACTCACATTTTCACCAACCCACCCAAATTACAATTTCTACCTACGCCACTGCTCGTAGGTTGTGGTTAACTGATTGTAATTTTGCCATTCTCTTTTCTTCTCTCTCTCTCTTCACTTTTGTTTACTTTCTTGATTCTGTATACAGTCTTTGCTTAAAGGTGCCCTGTGGGATAAAAAATCAAATCATACACCATATTCCATACCAGGTGGGGGCAGTATACTTCCAGAAAAATACCTCCGTGGCCGTGCGCACTCATGTCTTCAAACAACACGGGCGAACGCTAATATCCCTCGCGCATATTAATCAAACCAATTGACACGATAGTAAAAGGTTGGAAGACCGCAGTTTCACGTGGATCATTTGGAGATTTTCAGAGATTAGAGACTAAATGAACAACATCTCAATACTAAATTATAAAGGCCATCTCATAGACAAGCCGGTGCATTTCGACGATATGGGAAAATTAAAACCCAGGCTATTAAAGTTATTTCCAGTTTATGGTATTCGTTTTGTTCATGTTACATTTTTATCATTAGTTTGAATTAATTTGACAGACAGCATTCCCTGATGTGGACCAAGCTAGCGCCTTTCAGAGCTGCCAACTCTCACAAATTCACCGTGAGACACACAACTGATACTTTCACTCACGCCACACATCCATTTTGTCATGCACAGAAAAGGACACAGAGACCGATCTCAGCTCTCAGATTCTGTTCATTTTATTACGCAATTCAAACAATAAATGCAGTTTTGGCGCTTGTAAATGTTAGATGACAGATCCCTAGCACACGTGAACCGATCATCTCTACTAGCTAATGAAAAGAACACGAACACTGTTGAAAGATACAGTATGTTACAACTTACCAAAATGTATTCCTCATGCATAATATCGACCAATCATTTATTTAACTCATCCCTGAACTGAAATTTAGTAGTGGGCTGTATTTCCACACGACATCACGACATGACATCAGGTTCAAGTACACACAAGCCGGCGCGACTTACTCGTGTTACTGCAGTTTGGCTGGTGGTAAGGTTGCCCGCCCGCATACCGCCTCCCATGGCCGAAACTGGTATTACGACACCTGCCGGGCCGGGGCTAGTAATTTAGCATGCTAATTTAGGTTCTATCTCGGCAGCACTATAACTTGTCAGTTTTTTAATGACATCATTGCACTTATTTCTTCTCATTCTTTTGATGTGTGTAGCTCATTTTTTGGATATTTTTACCTCAATTATCCCATATGGCACCTTTAATTTAGTTGTGTGTGCAGCCAACCATAGTTTCGTTTATTAAACTACATTCACACTTTAGTGTCTCTGTGTTTGCCACTCACAAAAATATAGAAGCCACTTAAAGATACAATATGCAGGATTTTTGCAGAAAAATATCCAAAATACACCAGGCCAATGTTATATATGAAGAGTTCAGATGCAAAAGCCTCTAAATGCCATTTGAAATTTTCTTCTTTAATGATGATTTTTGTCAAGCCTGTATATTTAAGTTCAGTGATTTCACTTAAATGGCAATGATAATTACCTATTAATTGTTATTTAAGTGAAATTACTGAACTTAAATATACAAGTTTGACAAAAATCATCATTAAAGAAGAAAATTTCAAATGGCATTTAGAGGCTTTTGCATCTGAACTCTTCATATTTTGTTTAGTTGATTACTTATCCAAATGTTTCCAACTATTTGTAAATCGCAAGAAATTTTGTGATTTTATCCAAGGAAACAGGGCGTGTGAGTAGGGGTGAGGAGTTGCCAGAGTTTTGGCGTCATATCCACGTCACCCCCGGTTTCCGCCAGGTTTGACCTTGTACTGCAGTAGTAACCTGGCGACAGACGTTGACAACTGGGTTATGCCCGTTATGCCTAGAAGGACGCTCACATTGTTGTTGTATTGTTCAAACATTATGGACCATGGCAAGCAGACTTTGAGACAAAAAGAGGACTAAAACGAAGATCAACATCTTTCGAGATGCCGAGAGCTCCACGTCCGCGACTAACTTCGACTTGACTTAACTTGACTTGACTTATTAATATACGCCTTTGTTATTGTAAATGGTTAGCGACCCCTGGTGGTGAAAAATCTTGCATATTGTACCTTTAAACATATTGATCTAACTACCTATGCTATTACCCTAGTACTTTATTTACTTTAGCTGGAAAAGGTTATTTTTTATTTGCCAGGAAGATAATATTCTTCCTAGAATTAATAATTGATTATGCTCTCTGTGTTCATTGGATGAACTGATTCAATAATTGTTCTTTTAATTATAAAAATTATAATTCATTAAATTATATATATGTATATATATATATATATATATTAAACTTTAACTTGTTACAATTAATAATAATAATAATAATAATAATAATAATAATTAAAGCTGCAAGCAGCGATGGGCGGGCCCTCGCACCTGTAGCGCGTCGGGGTGTGAGGC
This sequence comes from Pimephales promelas, assembly GCF_988280905.1. Taxonomy (NCBI): domain Eukaryota; kingdom Metazoa; phylum Chordata; class Actinopteri; order Cypriniformes; family Leuciscidae; genus Pimephales; species Pimephales promelas. The sequence continues at coordinate 12,507,619 of NC_142773.1, read as the reverse complement.
GGCCGCGTTGCATATTCTGGAACTCAGCCGGTGCGGCTGTGAATTTGCTACGCTTCATTAAAGGTCACTTCCTGTTGCCAGCAGGTGGCGCTATGACTGTTGGTGAATGTCGGCATGTAGATTTGTTCAGGGCGGGACTCTTGTCAAATGTGTTAAATTTCGTTCAGATCTGGGCATTTACATCCAAGTTAATACAACTTTCTGTTTCATAGCGAATCATCAACGCCACGGACACGCCCATCGACGAAAATGCGTAAATAGCACAATTTTACATCATCAATGCCTTTAGAATGCACAGCAGAAATTTGAAGTCGATCCGACTAAATCCCTAGGAGGAGTTAGTTAAAGTATGTAATGAGTAAATCATCCAAAAATGGCGGTAAAATTAGAAATGGCCGATTTCCTGTTGAGTTTAGGGCATCGCTCCAAGAGACTTTTCTGTGCGTCTGGATATGTTAGTTGTACCACAAAAATTGCGTACATGTCGGTCAAACATGCGGCGGGGGCTGCTTCGTTAAAGGTCACTTCCTGTTGCCACTAGGTGGCGCTATGACTGTGGGTGAATGTCGGCATGTAGATTTGTTCAGGACGGGACTCTTGTCAAATATGTAAAATTTCGTGCAGATCTGGGCATTTACAGCCAAGTTACAACAACTTCCTCTTTCATGGCGAATCATCGACGCCACGGACACGCCCATGGACGAAAACGCACAGATAGCACAACTTTACATCGTCAATGCCTTTAGAAGGCACAGCAGAAATGTGATGTCGATCCGACTAAAGCCCTAGGAGGAGTTAGTTAAAGTATGTAATGAGTAAATCATCCAAAAATGGCGGTAAAATTAGAAATGGCCGATTTCCTGTTGAGTTTAGGGCATCGCTCCAAGAGACTTTTCTGTGCGTCTGGATATGTTAGTTGTACCACAAAAATTGCGTACATGTCGGTCAAACATGCGGCGGGGGCTGCTTCGTTAAAGGTCACTTCCTGTTGCCACTAGGTGGCGCTATGACTGTGGGTGAATGTCGGCATGTAGATTTGTTCAGGACGGGACTCTTGTCAAATATGTAAAATTTCGTGCAGATCTGGGCATTTACAGCCAAGTTACAACAACTTCCTCCTTCATGGCGAATCATCGACGCCACGGACACGCCCATGGACGAAAACGCACAGATAGCACAACTTTACATCGTCAATGCCTTTAGAAGGCACAGCCGAAATGTGATGTCGATCCGACTAAAGCCCTAGGAGGAGTTAGTTAAAGTACGTAATGAGTAAATCATCCAAAAATGGTGGTAAAATTAGAAATGGCTGACTTCCTGTTGAGTTTAGGGCATTGCTCCAAGAGACTTTTCTGTGCGTCTGGACATGGTAGATGTACCACAGAAATTTCGTACATGTCGGTCAAACATGCGACGGGGGCTGCTTCGTTAAAAGTCACTTCCTCTTGCCACTAGGTGGCGCAATGAATGTGGGTGAATGTCGGCATGTAGATTTGTTCAGGGCGGGACTCTTGTCAAATGTGTAAAATTTCGTGTAGATCTGGGCATTTACAGCCAAGTTACTACAACTTCCTGTTTCATTGCGAATCATCGACGCCACGGACACGCCCATCGACGAAAACGCGCAGATAGCACAACTTTACATCGTCAATGCCTTTAGAAGGTACAGCAGAAATTTTAAGTTGATCCGACTAAATCCCTAGGAGGAGATCGTTAAAGTACGGAGTGTGTAAATCGTCCCAAATCGGTCGCCAAATTCAAAATGGCGGACTTCCTGTCGAGTTTAGGGTATGGGTTCTTGAGGCTTTTTTGTGCGTCTGGTCATGGTAGAAGTACCACAGAATTTTCGTACATGTCGGTCAAACAAGCGGCGGGGGCTGCTTCATTAAAGGACACTTCCTGTTGCCAGCAGGTGGCGCTATGACTGTGGGTGAATGTCGGCATGTAGATTTTTTCAGAGCGGGACTCTTGTCAAATGTGTTAAATTTCGTGCAGATCTGGGCATTTACAGCCAAGTTACTACAACTTCCTGTTTCATGGAGAATCTTCGACGCCACGGACACGCCCATCGACGAAAACGCGCAGATAGCACAGCTTTACATCGTCAATGCGTTTAGAAGGCACAGCAGAAATTTTAAGTCGATCCGACTAAATCCCTAGGAGGAGTTCGTTAAAGTACGGAGTCTGTAAATCGTCCAAAAATGGCCGCCAAATTCAAAATGGCGGACCTCCTGTCGAGTTTAGGGTATGGGTTCTTGAGGCTTTTTTGTGCGTCTTGATATGATACACGTCCCCACCAAATTTCGTGCATGTAGGTTGAACGTGGACGAGGGGCTAATTTTTTCCAATTTTCTAGGTGGCGCTAGCGAGCCATTTTGCCCCGCCCATCCGCGAAACCCACAAAATAAAAAATTGTTCACCAATCCTGACATGCGTGCCAAATTTGGTGAGTTTTTGAGCATGTTGCGGCCCCGAAAATGGCACTTACTTTGCAGAAAAAATAAAAAAAATAAAATAATAATAATCCTAACAGTTTCAATAGGGTCCTCGCACTGTTAGTGCTCGGGCCCTAATTAAAGCTGCAAGCAGCGATGGGCGGGCCCTCGCACCTGTAGCACGTCGGGGTCTGAGGCGGCCGCGTTTCATTTTCTGCAGCTCAGCCAGTGCGGCTGTGCATTTGCCACACTGCTTCGTTAAAGGCCACTTCCTGTTGCCAGCAGGTGGCGCTATGACTGTGGGTGAATGTCGGCATGTAGATTTGATCAGGGCGGGACTCTTGTCAAATGTGTTAAATTTCGTGCAGATCTGGGCATTTACAGCCAAGTTACTACAACTTCCTGTTTCATGGCGAATCATCGACGCCACGGACACGCCCATCAACGAAAACGCGCAGATAGCACAACTTTTCATCGTCAATGCCTTTAGAAGGCACAGCAGAAATTTGAAGGCGATCCGACTAAAGCCCTAGGAGGAGTTCGTTAAAGTACGTAATGAGTAAATCATCCAAAAATGGCGGTAAAATTAGAAATGGCTGACTTCCTGTTGAGTTTAGGGCATCGCTCCAAGAGACTTTTCTGTGCGTCTGGACATGGTAGATGTACCACAGAAATTTCGTACATGTCGGTCAAACATGCGACGGGGGCTGCTTCGTTAAATGTCACTTCCTCTTGCCACTAGGTGGCGCTATGAATGTGGGTGAATGTCGGCATGTAGATTTGTTCAGGGCGGGACTCTTGTCAAATGTGTAAAATTTCATGTAGATCTGGGCATTTACAGCCAAGTTACTACAACTTCCTGTTTCATGGCGAATCATCGACGCCACGGACACGCCCATCGACGAAAACGCGCAGATAGCACAACTTTACATCGTCAATGCCTTTAGAAGGTACAGCAGAAATTTGAAGTTGATCCGACTAAATCCCTAGGAGGAGTTCGTTAAAGTACGGAGTGTGTAAATCGTCCCAAATCGGTCGCCGAATTCAAAATGGCGGACTTCCTGTCGAGTTTAGGGTATGGGTTCTTGAGGCTTTTTTGTGCGTCTGGTCATGGTAGATGTACCACAGAAATTTCGTACATGTCGGTCAAACAAGCGGCGGGGGCTGCTTCGTTAAAGGTCACTTCCTGTTGTCAGCAGGTGGCGCTATGACTGTGGGTGAATGTCGGCATGAAGATTTGTTCAGGGCGTGACTCTTGTCAAATGTGTAAAATTTCGTGCAGATCTGGGCATTTACAGCCAAGTTAGTACAACTTCCTGTTTCATGGCGAATCTTCGAGGCCACGGACACGCCCATCGCCGAAAACGCGCAGATAGCACAACTTTACATCGTCAATGCCTTTAGAAGGCACAGCAGAAATTTTAAGTCGGTCCGACTAAATCCCTAGGAGGAGTTCGTTAAAGTACGGAGTCTGTAAATCGTCCAAAAATGGCCGCCAAATTCAAAATGGCGGACCTCCTGTCGAGTTTAGGGTATGGGTTCTTGAGGCTTTTTTGTGCGTCTTGATATGTTACACGTCCCCACCAAATTTCGTGCATGTAGGTTGAACGTGGACAAGGGGCTAATTTTTTCCTATTTTCTAGGTGGCGCTAGCGTGCCATTTTGCCCCACCCATCTGCGAAACCCACAAAATACGAAATTTTTCACCAGTCCTGACATGCGTGCCAAATTTGGTGAGTTTTTGAGCATGTTGCGGCCCCGAAAATGGCACTTACTTTGCAGAAAAAAAAATAATAATAATAATTAAAGCTGCAAGCAGCGATGGGCGGGCCCTCGCACCTGTAGCACGTCGGGGTCTGAGGCGGCCGCGTTTCATTTTCTGCAGCTCAGCCAGTGCGGCTGTGCATTTGCCACGCTGCTTCGTTAAAGGCCACTTCCTGTTGCCAGCAGGTGGCGCTATGACTGTGGGTGAATGTCGGCATGTAGATTTGTTCAGGGCGGGACTCTTGTCAAATGTGTTAAATTTCGTGCAGATCTGGGCATTTACAGCCAAGTTACTACAACTTCCTGTTTCATGGCGAATCATCGACGCCACGGACACGCCCATCGACGAAAACGCGCAGATAGCACAACTTTTCATCGTCAATGCCTTTAGAAGGCACAGCAGAAATTTGAAGTCGATCTGACTAAATCCCTAGGAGGAGTTCGTTAAAGTACGTAATGAGTAAATCATCCAAAAATGGCGGTAAAATTAGAAATGGCTGACTTCCTGTTGAGTTTAGGGCATCGCTCCAAGAGAATTTTCTGTGCGTCTGGACATGGTAGATGTACCACAGAAATTTCGTACATGTCGGTCAAACATGCGACGGGGGCTGCTTCGTTAAAAGTCACTTCCTGTTTCCACTAGGTGGCGCTATGAATGTGGGTGAATGTCGGCATGTAGATTTGTTCAGGGCAGGACTCTTGTCAAATGTGTAAAATTTCGTGTAGATCTGGGCATTTACAGCCAAGTTACTACAACTTCCTGTTTCATGGCGAATCATCGACGCCACGGACACGCCCATCGACGAAAACGCGCAGATAGCACAACTTTACATCGTCAATGCCTTTAGAAGGTACAGCAGAAATTTTAAGTTGATCTGACTAAATCCCTAGGAGGAGTTCGTTAAAGTACGGAGTGTGTAAATCGTCCCAAATCGGTCGCCGAATTCAAAATGGCGGACTTCCTGTCGAGTTTAGGGTATGGGTTCTTGAGGCTTTTTTGTGCGTCTGGTCATGGTAGATGTACCACAGAAATTTCGTACATGTCGGTCAAACAAGCGGCGGGGGCTGCTTCGTTAAAGGTCACTTCCTGTTGCCAGCAGGTGGCGCTATGACTGTGGGTGAATGTCGGCATGTAGATTTGTTCAGGGCGGGACTCTTGTCAAATGTGTAAAATTTCGTGCAGATCTGGGCATTTACAGCCAAGTTACTACAACTTCCTGTTTCATGGCGAATCTTCGACGCCACGGACACGCCCATCGACGAAAACGCGCAGATAGCACAACTTTACATCGTCAATGCCTTTAGAAGGCACAGCAGAAATTTTAAGTCGATCCGACTAAATCCCTAGGAGGAGTTCGTTAAAGTACGGAGTCTGTAAATCGTACAAAAATGGCCGCCAAATTTAAAATGGCGGACCTCCTGTCGAGTTTAGGGTATGGGTTCTTGAGGCTTTTTTGTGCGTCTTGATATGATACACGTCCCCACCAAATTTCGTGCATGTAGGTTGAACGTGGACGAGGGGCTAATTTTTTCCAATTTTCTAGGTGGCGCTAGCGTGCCATTTTGCCCCGCCCATCCGCGAAACCCACAAAATACGAAATTTTTCACCAGTCCTGACATGCGTGCCAAATTTGGTGAGTTTTTGAGCATGTTGCGGCCCCGAAAATGGCACTTACTTTGCAGAAAAAAGAAAAAAAAAAAAAAAAAAAAAAAAAATAAAATAATCCTAACAGTTTCAATAGGGTCCTCGCACTGTTAGTGCTCGGGCCCTAATAATAATAATTAAAGCTGCAAGCAGCGATGGGCGGGCCCTCGCACCTGTAGCACGTCGGGGTCTGAGGCGGCCGCGTTTCATTTTCTGCAGCTCAGCCAGTGCGGCTGTGCATTTGCCACACTGCTTCGTTAAAGGCCACTTCCTGTTGCCAGCAGGTGGCGCTATGACTGTGGGTGAATGTCGGCATGTAGATTTGATCAGGGCGGGACTCTTGTCAAATGTGTTAAATTTCGTGCAGATCTGGGCATTTACAGCCAAGTTACTACAACTTCCTGTTTCATGGCGAATCATCGACGCCACGGACACGCCCATCGACGAAAACGCGCAGATAGCACAACTTTTCATCGTCAATGCCTTTAGAAGGCACAGCAGAAATTTGAAGGCGATCCGACTAAAGCCCTAGGAGGAGTTAGTTAAAGTACGTAATGAGTAAATCATCCAAAAATGGCGGTAAAATTAGAAATGGCTGACTTCCTGTTGAGTTTAGGGCATCGCTCCAAGAGACTTTTCTGTGCGTCTGGACATGGTAGATGTACCACAGAAATTTCGTACATGTCGGTCAAACATGCGACGGGGGCTGCTTTGTTAAATGTCACTTCCTCTTGCCACTAGGTGGCGCTATGAATGTGGGTGAATGTCGGCATGTAGATTTGTTCAGGGCGGGACTCTTGTCAAATGTGTAAAATTTCGTGTAGATCTGGGCATTTACAGCCAAGTTACTACAACTTCCTGTTTCATGGCGAATCATCGACGCCACGGACACGCCCATCGACGAAAACGCGCAGATAGCACAACTTTACATCGTCAATGCCTTTAGAAGGTACAGCAGAAATTTGAAGTTTATCCGACTAAATCCCTAGGAGGAGTTCGTTAAAGTACGGAGTGTGTAAATCGTCCCAAATCGGTCGCCGAATTCAAAATGGCGGACTTCCTGTCGAGTTTAGGGTATGGGTTCTTGAGGCTTTTTTGTGCGTCTGGTCATGGTAGATGTACCACAGAAATTTCGTACATGTCGGTCAAACAAGCGGCAGGGGCTGCTTCGTTAAAGGTCACTTCCTGTTGCCAGCAGGTGGCGCTATGACTGTGGGTGAATGTCGGCATGTAGATTTGTTCAGGGCGGGACTCTTGTCAAATGTGTAAAATTTCGTGCAGATCTGGGCATTTACAGCCAAGTTAGTACAACTTCCTGTTTCATGGCGATTCTTCGACGCCACGGACACGCCCATCGATGAAAACGCGCAGATAGCACAACTTTACATCGTCAATGCCTTTAGAAGGCACAGCAGAAATTATAAGTCGATCCGACTAAATCCCTAGGAGGAGTTCGTTAAAGTACGGAGTCTGTAAATCGTCCAAAAATGGCCGCCAAATTCAAAATGGCGGACCTCCTGTCGAGTTTAGGGTATGGGTTCTTGAGGCTTTTTTGTGCGTCTTGATATGATACATGTCCCCACCAAATTTCGTGCACGTAGGTTGAACGTGGACGAGGGGCTAATTTTTTCCAATTTTCTAGGTGGCGCTAGCGTGCCATTTTGCCCCGCCCATCTGCGAAACCCACAAAATACGAAATTTTTCACCAGTCCTGACATGCGTGCCAAATTTGGTGAGTTTTTGAGCATGTTGCGGCCCCGAAAATGGCACTTACTTTGCAGAAAAAAAAAAAAAAAAAAATTAAAGCTGCAAGCAGCGATGGGCGGGCCCTCGCACCTGTAGCACGTCGGGGTCTGAGGCAGCCGTGTTGCATTTTCTGCAGCTCAGCCAGTGCGGATGTGCATTTGCTACGCTGCTTCGTTAAAGGTCACTTCCTGTTGCCAGCAGGTGGCGCTATGACTGTGGGTGCATGTCGGCATGTAGATTTGTTCAGGGCGGGACTCTTGTCAAACGTGTTAAATCTTGTGCGGATCTGGGCATTTACAGCCAAGTTACTACAACTTCCTGTTTCATGGCGAATCATCGACGCCACGGACACGCCCATCGACGAAAACGCGCAGATAGCACAACTTTTCATCGTCAATGCCTTTAGAAGGCACAGCAGAAATTTGAAGGCGATCCAACTAAAGCCCTAGGAGGAGTTAGTTAAAGTACGTAATGAGTAAATCATCCAAAAATGGCTGTAAAATTAGAAATGGCTGACTTCCTGTTGAGTTTAGGGCATCGCTCCAAAAGACTTTTCTGTGCGTCTGGACATGGTAGATGTACCACACAAATTTCGTACATGTCGGTCAAACATGCGACGGGGGCTGCTTCGTTAAATGTCACTTCCTCTTGCCACTAGGTGGCGCTATGAATGTGGGTGAATGTCGGCATGTAGATTTGTTCAGGGCGGGACTCTTGTCAAATGTGTAAAATTTCGTGTAGATCTGGGCATTTACAGCCAAGTTACTACAACTTCCTGTTTCATGGCGAATCATCGACGCCACGGACACGCCCATCGACGAAAACGCGCAGATAGCACAACTTTACATCGTCAATGCCTTTAGAAGGTACAGCAGAAATTTGAAGTTGATCTGACTAAATCCCTAGGAGGAGTTCGTTAAAGTACGGAGTGTGTAAATCGTCCCAAATCGGTCGCCGAATTCAAAATGGCGGACTTCCTGTCGAGTTTAGGGTATGGGTTCTTGAGGCTTTTTTGTGCGTCTGGTCATGGTAGATGTACCACAGAAATTTCGTACATGTCGGTCAAACAAGCGGCGGGGGCTGCTTCGTTAAAGGTCACTTCCTGTTGCCAGCAGGTGGCGCTATGACTGTGGGTGAATGTCGGCATGTAGATTTGTTCAGGGCGGGACTCTTGTCAAATGTGTAAAATTTCGTGCAGATCTGGGCATTTACAGCCAAGTTACTACAACTTCCTGTTTCATGGCGAATCTTCGACGCCACGGACACGCCCATCGACGAAAACGCGCAGATAGCACAACTTTACATCGTCAATGCCTTTAGAAGGCACAGCAGAAATTTTAAGTCGATCCGACTAAATCCCTAGGAGGAGTTCGTTAAAGTACGGAGTCTGTAAATCGTCCAAAAATGGCCGCCAAATTCAAAATGGCGGACCTCCTGTCGAGTTTAGGGTATGGGTTCTTGAGGCTTTTTTGTGCGTCTTGATATGATACACGTCCCCACCAAATTTCGTGCATGTAGGTTGAACGTGGACGAGGGACTAATTTTTTCCAATTTTCTAGGTGGCGCTAGCGTGCCATTTTGCCCCGCCCATCCGCGAAACCCACAAAATACGAAATTTTTCACCAGTCCTGACATGCGTGCCAAATTTGGTGAGTTTTTGAGCATGTTGCGGCCCCGAAAATGGCACTTACTTTGCAGAAAAAAAAAAAAAAAAAAAAGAAAAAAAAATTAGAAATGGCCGACTTCCTGTTGAGTTTAAGGCATCGCTCCAAGAGACTTTTCTGTGCGTCTGTCCATGGTAGATGTACCACAGAAATTTCTTACATGTCGGTCAAACATGCGGCGGGGGCTGCTTTGTTAAAGGCCACTTCCTGTTGCCAGTAGGTGGCACTATGACTGTGGGTGAATGTCGGCATGTAGATTTTTTCAGGGCGGGACTCTTGTCAAAGGTGTAAAATTTCATGCATATCTGGGCTTTTACAGCCAAGTTACTACAACTTCCTGTTTCAAGGCGAATCATCGACGCCACGGACACGCCCATCGACGAAAACCCGCATATAGCACAACTTTACATCGTCAATGCCTTTAGAAGGCACAGCAGAAATGTGAAGTCGATCCGACTAAAGCCCTAGGAGGAGTTAGTTAAAGTACGTAATGAGTAAATCATCAAAAAATGGCGGTAAAATTAGAAATGGCCGACTTCCTGTTGAGTTTAAGGCATCGCTCCAAGAGACTTTTTTGTGCGTCTGGACATGGTAGATGTACCACAGAAATTTCTTACATGTCGGTCAAACATGCGGCGGGGGCTGCTTTGTTAAAGGCCACTTCCTGTTGCCAGCAGGTGGCGCTATGACTGTGGGTGAATGTCGGCATGTAGATTTGTTCAGGGTGGGACTCTTGTCAAATATGTAAAATTTCGTGCAGATCTGGGCATTTACAGCCAAGTTACTACAACTTCCTGTTTCATGGCGAATCATCAACGCTTCGGACATGCCCATCGACGAAAATGCGCAGATAGCACAACTTTACATCGTCAATGCCTTTAGAAGGCACAGCAGAAATGTGAAGTCGGTCCGACTAAATCCCTAGGAGGAGTTCGTTAAAGTACGGAGTGTGTAAATCGTCCAAAAATGGCCTCCAAATTCAAAATGGTGGACTTCCTGTCAAGTTTAGGGCATCGCTCCAAGAGGCTGTTTTGTGCGTCTGGTCATAGTAGATGTACCACAGAAGTTTCGTACATGTCGGTCAAACAAGCGGCGGGGGCTTCTTCGTTTAAGGTCACTTCCTGTTGCCACTAGGTGGCGCTATGACTGTGGGTGAATGTCGGCATGTAGATGTGTTCAGGGTGGGACTCTTGTCAAATGTGTAAAATTTCGTGCAGATCTGGGCATTTACAGCCAAGTTACAACAACTTCCTGTTTCATGGCGAATCATTGACGCCACGGACACGCCCATCGACGAAAACACGCAGATAGCACAACTTTACATCGTCAATGCCTTTAGAAGGTACAGCAGAAATTTGAAGTTGATCCGACTAATTCCCTAGGAGGAGTTCGTTAAAGTACGGAGTGTGTAAATCGTCCCAAATCGGTCGCCAAATTCAAAATGGCGGACTTCCTGTCGAGTTTAGGGTATGGGTTCTTGAGGCTTTTTTGTACGTCTGGTCATGGTAGATGTACCACAGAAATTTCGTACATGTCGGTCAAACATATGGCGGGGGCTGCTACGTTAAAGGTCACTTCCTGTTGCCAGCAGGTGGCGCTATGACTTAGGGTGAATGTCGGCATGTAGATTTTTTCAGGGCGGGACTCTAGTCAAATGTGTAAAATTTCATGCAGGTCTGGGCATTTACAGCCAAGTTATTACAACTTCCTGTTTCATGGCGAATCTTCGACGCCACGGACACGCCCATCGACGAAAACGCGCAGATAGCACAACTTTACATCGTCAATGCCTTTAGAAGGCACAGCAGAAATTTTAAGTCCATCCGACTAAATCCCTAGGAGGAGTTCGTTAAAGTACGGAGTCTGTAAATCGTCCAAAAATGGCCGCCAAATTCAAAATGGCGGACCTCCTGTCGAGTTTAGGGTATGGGTTCTTCAGGCTTTTTTGTGCGTCTTGATATGATACACGTTCCCACCAAATTTCGTGCATGTAGGTTGAACGTGGACGAGGGGCTAATTTTTTCCAATTTTCTAGGTGGCGCTATCGTGCCATTTTGCCCCGCCCATCCGCGAAACCCACAAAATACGAAATTTTTCACCAGTCCTGACATGCGTGCCAAATTTGGTGAGTTTTTGAGCATGTTGCGGCCCCGAAAATGGCACTTACTTTGCAGAAAAAAAAAAAAAATAATAATCCTAACAGTTTCAATAGGGTCCTCGCACTGTTAGTGCTCGGGCCCTAATAATAATCCTAACAGTTTCAATAGGGGCCTCGCACTGTTAGTGCTCGGGCCCTAATAAAGAAGAAGAATACCCAAATGGTAAAAGGCAAAGAGAATATGTTATAAAGATAATGGGGTTGTTCAAGGTGATGTGTCTGGGTGATGAGGGCAGTCAGTTTGCATAGGAAGAGCTGTTCTCTAAGAAGGTGAATGTCATCACCCCTCTCAGGAATATGTCACTCTCTAACGTAGATACCATCCTACATTTGAGAGAGGAAGGTCGTGTATAAATATTTCAGTCCCCCCTTTGTCATTATGTCCCCTCTTTTGACATCCCTGAAGTAAATTACTTGTGGTGTATATATTATATTCTCATGCGGCTGTTAAAAATATCTATATCAATTTTAAGTAAAAACTAAATTACATTTTAATTGTCTTATTTGAATCCTAAAAAAGGTGTACATGTGTCACAAACACAGGAGGAGATAGACAGGTTTCGGTGCACTGCGTTTATTAAAAGCAGAGTGGTGTTGGAACAACTGGAACCAGATGATGTTGACTTTCAGAATGATGATGGTGACTTAGCCGATCATGACGGAAGTAGATTCAAGTGACGAGAGAACACAAAGACATGCAATCTGGATCAGGAAGATGGACAAGAGACTGAATATAGAACGAGATGATCTCAGGTGAGTAGATTGGTAAGGAGTCTGACATTAAGCATTAATGAGACCAGACATGGAGTGAAAGGTGAACGTGGCATATAAAGGGTGTGTTGATGAGGGAGTGCAGATGCAGCGAGTCAGTACTTGTAAACATTTTCTTTAAGTTTGTAAATGAATTGAACTTGATCTAAAATTTGAACAATTTTGGAAAAAGCTGATAAAATGTCCAAAAACATATGTGTAAAACAATTGTATGTATCTTCAAGAGCTCCCCAACCTTTGATTTAATTGACTCAAGTTGATATAAGCCATAATTAGACAAAATTCAAACCCATGTCAATATAAAATTTAATTGCAGCTCTCAACTCAACTAAATAAAATGCATTGAAAAAGAAAAACAGCATTAAACCATTGCATGCAACATAATGCCATTAACATAACCATTGCAACATAAACTCCCAACGACACTGAATGCACTCAAAACAAAAAGCATTTGAACTCTCTGAGGTTATGTGAGGAAAGATGAAATAGAAATTTCAGGTAATTTATTGCTCTCCCTGTTCTTACCCCTTTGTGGCAGTCAATTTGATTAAATTCTCGCTTACCACAGTGGCAGAAAGCATAGAATGAGGAGCCCTGTGCAGGGGAGAAAATGGCCTCTTAGGGAGATGTTACGGATCTCATATATTTACAGTGTGGCTGTTTTAATGTGGAACACATCCAAATAATCATGGCAGTGTTGTCAGCACCTTTGCCCAGGGACAGCAATTCAGCTATGTCAGTCCAAATGTAGCAGTTCTATAGGAACACAGCAGATATGTATGAGACTTGAAGAATAAAAAAAGCATATAATATCACAGAACTTTCTGTGTGTAGCCTCTATGCAGTAACAGCTAGCCTGATCTGTTTCTATTTTCTTTGCAAATGACTTTTATTTTGTTAGTTCCGTTTCCCTGTATATTATGTCCCGTTCCAGGCAACCTGTAAACCCGTGTTATACCCCTGAAAGTGCACTGGAACTGCAGTCAACCCCGTGACTTCCCACCTGTGAACTCAAACTAGATCGATGTACTCCCAGTTACGAGCTCTGACGTCACATAGCCTGCGAAACCATACGAAACAACGTCTCGGTTACGTATGTAACCCTCGTTCCCTGAGTAGGGAACGGAGACGTTACGTCAGAAGTGACGGAGATTGGGGGTTTCGCATAGAAAGCCAATCCTCTTCGAGTATTTAAAAACGAGCCAATGGCATGCAATGCCTTGGGGCTGCGGAAATTTATAGCGTACTCCGCCCTACTCCGTGAGTATAAAAAGAGGAAGTGAACGCAACCGCAGTATGTCTTCGCTGAGGAGCCAAGACTGAACTCGGCGTCTACCCAGCGATACAGCAGAAGTGGCAGGGAGACGTAACGTCTCCGTTCCCTACTCAGGGAACGAGGGTTACATACGTAACCGAGACGTTCCCTTTCGTAGTCACTTCGAGTTACGTCAGAAGTGATGGAGATTGGGGGTCTGTGCCATCACGCCATCTTCAAGCTGTCTTCCAGTGCCCTGCGAAAGTCTGGACCCCTCCCTTTTTTTTTTTTTTTTTTTTTAGGGATCCTACTTTGACACAGGATTACAAAGGTACACTGGGAAACATATCCCGGGAGGGACATGCTACCAGATGCCTACCGAAGGGAGGACTTAAGAATACTCATATGGCCACGTAGGAACGCATATGGAGACACTGGAGCACCAACCACAGGTGGCTGCTAAAATTTCAACTCCAGGGGTGGCAGATGGCTTGCCAAGGGAAGACACATGCTCAGAGAGGCTTACAGTGGATAATACACATGAGACGGTTACCACCGGGGAATGGAGGCACCTAGCCAGCATCCAGAGCAACAACAGTGGTGCCCGCATCGTCGGTGCTGGAGGACTCAAGACTTCAATGGAAGAACTGAAGAAATATCGCACTTATCCAGTCCGGGGAGTGGAGTGGCGAGCAAGCGAAGACACCTGAGTGGGTCCAGAACTGGCCGAAACGAGTACGTGAGAGGATACCGGCTCAATTCGCAGATTATAGAATCTGGCGAAGGTGTTGGGTGTCGCCCAGCCTGCAGCTCTGCAGATGTCTGTTAGCGAGGCGCCATGCGCTAGAGCCCAAGAGGAGGTCACACTCCGAGTGGAATGGGCCGTCACACTAAGGGGGCACGGCCGGCCTAGCTGCTGGTAAGACAAAGCGATGGCGTTCACTATCCAGTGGGACAGCCGTTTCTTTGAGAGAGCCCTTCCCTTCTGGCTCCCCCCATGACAGACAAAGAGCTGGTCTGAGGTCCTGAAACACTGCGTTCTGTCGACATAGGTGCGGAGAGCACGTACCGGACAGAGCAGTGCCAAGGCTGGGTCTGCCTCCTCCAGGGGCAGCGCTTGCAGGTTCACCACCAGGTCCCGGAGGGGAGTGGTAAGAACCTTGGGCATATATCCAGGCCGGGGTCTCAGGAATACGTGAGAGTAAGCCGGCCCGAACTCCAGGCACACTTCGTCAACAGAGAGTGCGTGCAGGTCCCTTACTCTCCTGATGGAGACCAATGCAATAGGGAGTGCTGTCTACATAGGACAGGGCAAAAACTCTACCGACTGCAAAGGCTCCAGGGGAGGCCTCTGCAGAGCACCCAGGTCTACTGAAAGGTCCCCAGAGGGCAGGAGGGGAGGGAAGCGGATTTAGCCCCCTCGCTCCCCTCAGGAACCTGATGACCAGGTCATGCTTCCCATAGACTTACCTTTCACTGCATCATGAGACGCGGCAATGGCCGCGACATAAATCCAAAGGGTGGAGGGCGACAGCCTACGCTCCAACCCTTCTTGCAGGAAGGAAGCACGACTCCGATCGAACATCTCCGGGGGTCTTCTCAGCGAGAAGAGCACCAGCTGACGAAGAGGTTCCACTTCAACGCGTACAGGTGTCTCGTGGACGACGCTCTAGCGGAAGTGATGGTTGCCGCCACCGCAGGTGGCAACGAACTCAAACCTGCCCCGTCCCATCCCGGAGCCACACGTGTAGTCTCCAGGATCAGGACGAGGGTGCCACGGAGTGCCCTGTCTCTGAGTGAGTAGATCTTGTCTCAGAGGAATAGGCCAAGGAGGTGCTGTCGCGAGGAGCATGAGTTCGGAGAACCACGTCTTGGTGGGCCAATAGGGGACTACCAGCAAGACCTGCTCCTCGTCCTCCTTGATCTTGCACAACACCCGTGCAAGGAGGCTCACTGAGGGAAACGCATACTTGCGTGGGCCCCGCGGCCAGCTGTGCGCCAGTGCATCTGTGCCGAGCGAACCGTCGGTCAGGGAATAAAACCGGGCGCAGTGGGATGAGTTCCGAGAGGCGAACAGATCTATCTGTGCCTCCCCGAACTGGTCCCAAATCAGCTGGACCGACTGGGGATGGAGTCGCCATTCGCCGGAGATGGGACGGACCCATGACAGCTCGTCGGCTGCCAGGTTCCGGTCTCCAGGAATGTATACTGCACGAAGGGACCTCAGGTGCTTCTGACTCCATATCAAGAGGTGGCGGGCGAGCTGCGACAACCGGCGCGAGCGTAGACCCCCTGGTGGTTGATGTACGCTACTGCCGTAGTGTTGTCTGAATGGACAAGCACATGCTGGCCCGAGAGCAACGCTCTGAAGCGGTGCAGGGCGAGCCGTACTGCCAGCAGCTCGAGGCAATTGATGTGCATGAGGCGCTGGGCTCCTGTCCAGGAACCGGCGGCTGCATGCCCATTGCACATGGCACCCCAACCCGTGGTAGACGCATCCGTGGAGACAACGAGATGCCTGGAAACTCGCTGAATAGGGACGCCGGTCCGTAAGAAGCTGAGGTTCGACCACGGGAAGAAGGTTCGGCGGCATGCTGGAGTCACTGGAACTCGGAGCGAATCGCGATGCCATGCCCACCTCGGGACTCGATCGCGAAGCCACAGCTGAAGCGGTCTCATATGAAGCAAACCGAGCGGCGTTGCCGCGGCCGCGGATGCCATATGCCCCAGGAGCCTCTGAAATAGTTTCAGTGGAACCGCACTCTTGCCCTCGAACTGTCGAAGACAAGTCAGCAGTGAGTGCGCGCGCTCGTTCGTGAGCTGCGCGGACATGGCGACCGAGTCTATCTCCATGCCGAGAAAAGAGATCCTCTGCACGGGGCAAAGTTTGCTCTTTCCCCGGTTGACCCGAAGGCCCAGACGGGCTAGGTGCCGGAGCACCAGGTCTCTGTGTTCGCAAACCTGTTCTCGAGAGTGTGCCAGTAACAGCCAGTCGTCGAGATAAATCAGGGTGCGAACCCCGTGTTCGCGAAGGGGAACAAGGGCTGCCTCGACGATCTTCGTGAAGACGCGAGGGGACAGAGCTAACCCGAAAGGGAGAACCGTGTACTGATGCCTGGCCTCGAGGCAAACTGAGAGCGGTCTGTGTCGAGGCGATATGGAGACATGAGAGTACGCGTCCTTCAGGTCGATTGCTGCAAACCAATCCTGAAGCCAAACACATTCGAAAATGCGTTTGGCTGTGCGCATTTTGAACGGCAGTCGAAGGAGAGTACGGCTCAAAAATGCGCAGATCCAGGATTGGCCGTAACCCACCGGTCTTCTGGGGACAATGAAGTATGAGCTGTAGACCCGGGCCTCACCTCGGCTGGAGGGACCGTCTCGATTGCACCCTTCGCCAGCAGGGTGCAATCTCCGCTCTCGTGACCGGGGCATAGCCACCGACCACCGTGGAGCGAACTCCCCTAAAGCGGGGAGGAGACCTCGCGAACTGAGTCGCGTAGCCGAATCTGATCGCTCTGATGACGCAGCGGGACAGGCCGGGGAGCTCTAGCCGGGCTCCCAGGAACTGAACCAGCGGAGTCATGCGAACCACAGACGTCCCCCCGGAGGGGCAGCGGTACAGGGAGACCGGCATGCGCACAGGAGTTACCCTGTGCGGATGCACAGTCGATCCCCGTTCCCCGACAGAAGAGACCAGGGAAGGCAGAGCGTTCCATGGGGGTCTGTTCTGCCGGGGGTCTGGCGATAGAGGGGGAGGGGAGTGGTGTAGTCGGGGGACGGCACACGCTCCCATCCCCACCCTCAGAGACAGAGAGGAATGAACGGGGCGACGCACTGGACGTCGTGCGCGTTCATTCCAGTCTGTGTGCTCAATGACAGTGTCAGCTTTTCCTCAACCAGCTCAAGGAGCTAGCTAGAACAAAAGATTCTCCACCGGCCCTCCACCGGGGAAGGAGGGGCCCTGCTACCGCCTCCTGAGAAAAACCATGACACTATCACTGAGCGGCCCGCCTCAGGAACATCGCTTCGCCTGGCGTTTAGCGGGGCACACGGCCTGTGGGGGAGGGGGGGGGACGCTTACCTGTGGCCTCCTTCACGACGCGAACCGGCTGAAGGCTGCTCCTGGGGCCGCGTGGGAGGGAAGGGAGCCGCAGGGGGGCGTCTTCGGCGGCGAGCTGGCGGAGGCGTCTGAGCCGACGGCTGGTTGGAGGCAGCAGCTGGCCGTCGGGGCAGAGAAACCGCCTTCGTCTGCTCCTAGGCGGTCGAGAAGTGCTGGGCAAAGTCCTGGACCGCACCGCCGAACATTATGATGCTCCTGGACCACAGCGGTGACCAAGGGAGCGAGTGACCGCCTCCGTGACCCGTTTAAGGGCAAGGTAGGCGGCAGGCTCGCAGCTCGCTTGGTCCGTCCCCTCCTCGTGCACATTCCTGAGCAGCTAGCTTTGTAGGTGCTCATCATATGCAGGGCGGAGGCTGCCTGTCCCGCCGCTCTACAGAATCGCGCCGCCATAGACGACGAGAACCCATAGGCTTTGGAGGGGCATCTGAGAGCAACCGCCGGTTGACCGGGGGAGCCCCAGCGTACCCACAGACAGCCGCATCGCCGAGGGGAGGAAGGGCGGGGAACTGAAGCACGCTTTTTTTTTTTAATATTATTTTTATTTATTTTTTATTTTTTTAGTGCGTGTCAGTTCCGCATGCAACTCGGGGAAAAAAAGGAAATTGGGGTTGGCCGTGGCCGTAAGGCGGCAGCGTTACCCAAAAACCAATTATCCAGCCGCGAGAGATCGGGATATGGCGGAGTTCCACCCCCACCCGATGCTCACGGAGGCCTGAGATAGCACGGCCATCATCGCGGGATCAGACACGGCGACGCCGACGCTCCCGAGGGAGGCAACGCGGCCGCATCCTCACTTCCCGAGGAGTCAAGCCCGCCTTGTGATGCTGCGATCATCATCGCATCATTCTCTGGAGCGCCGAGCGAAACAGACGGTACCTCAGAGAGGCAGACGTCTGAAGCGATACAGCGCTCACTGGCTCTAACACTGAGCGGTGGGTGTGACCCGAGGAACTAACGTCGGAGTTTTTTGTCACACATTCACCGTCATATCACCCTATCCGCGAGTCGAACAGCTTCTATTTTAAGAAGCAGAACGAGTAACGGACACTGGGACTCTCACTATCAGATCATTGAGTCTCGATCACAGTGTAGAGATGCTCATGTTCCCATTCAGAAGGAACATGAGACATCCGCGAACGCTGCTCTGCATGCTGAAGCCCAGGCACACACAGAGCAGCGATCGCGACCATCAGAGAATGACATGAGACGAACGCACCCAGAAGAACACGGGCGATTCGTCTTTAAAAAGACGTGCCGCGTGCAGCTCTTTCACTTAAAGAGAGGAGGAAATTCACTCTTTCAGCGCTGAGGCGACCAGGGAGAAGCGCAAAGTCTGGCAGACCACTGCTCAGATCGCAGGCAATGCAGAGTCTCGCTGGGTACCGCCGTCACACCAACACTGAAGAGGACGCTCGTCTCGAAGAGTCTTGAACAGTGAGAATGGCTTTCAGGAGTGAAGAGTTCTCTTGGCTCCGAAGCGAAAACATACTGCGGTTGCGTTCACTTCCTCCTTTT
The DNA here is from genome assembly GCF_988280905.1 of Pimephales promelas. Lineage (NCBI taxonomy): Eukaryota > Metazoa > Chordata > Actinopteri > Cypriniformes > Leuciscidae > Pimephales > Pimephales promelas. Next base: position 12,488,543 of record NC_142773.1, on the reverse strand, counting down.
ATACTCACGGAGTAGGGCGGAGTACGCTATGCAAATTTCCGCAGCCCCAAGGCATTGCATGCCATTGGCTCGTTTTTAAATACTCGAAGAGGATTGGCTTTCTATGCGAAACCCCCAATCTCCGTCACTTCTGACGTAACTCGAAGTGACTACGAAAGGGAACTATGGTTTGTTTACATCTAGCTACCACAATTCCTTGCTCTCAGGTAGTTTGTGACTGGCCTGGAATGCTACAAAGTCATGAGTCATGTTTTAAAGTCGTGATTTACGTGCTCAATGGAACGCAGCATTAGTTCCAGGTTTCTTTAGCTCTTTTTTCTAGTTTGTTTCTATGGTCACTCACTGATTATGTTCACCTGTGTCTTGTTTAGTTTCTCATTATCATGTGTGTATTTAAGCCCTTAGTTTGTTTAGGTTCATTATCCTGTGTTTTTTCACCTAGGTGTGTAAGCTGTTGTGTTGTTTCTTCTTTGGAAAATCTTCTTAGTTTTATTTGTTGTTAATAAAGTGTAAAGAGCTGCATTTAGATTTCCCATCGAGTCATTTGCATCGCCATGCCTGGCCAGCGATGAAAGAACACAGGACCCAGACGGGACTTATGTCATTGGTTGCCCTGGAAAGAGAACACTCTGACAGAATGTTTTTGGAGTGGGCTCGATGACCACCTCCTTTAGTTGATGCCAATGGGGAACACCAACTGGAAGCATTGTTGCTGGTGGGTTCCCCTTGGTGGTCGGGGAGGACATTAACTTCACAATCTCTGTGCCCACTCTCCGTGTTCCAGGGCCAGAGGATGTCACAAACCAAGCCCCCCACGCCTGCCACGGACCCAGAGCCTGAGCCAAAGCCAACCACAGACCTAGTGCCAGAGCACACACCCACCTTGCTCGTCGACCCATCAGCTCCACCATGGCCCATTGCTCCCTTGACTCCTCCATGGTCTTTAGGTCTCTAGGGTCTGTCAGGGTACTCGTGCTCCATCTTGGTCAGACATCACTCTGGTTTCCTCGTGAGTTATCTCTCCATCTTTGCCGTAGTCTTTGATCCACCTGACTATTACTTGGTCTGCCGTTCTCCTGGCCCTGATCAACACCAGGGAGGGCTCCGCCGAGGACCTTCAGCCCTCAAGTGTTTTCAGGACAGGGTGAATTTTCTGATTCTCTGTGGCCTCCTCTACCAGCCCCTCAGTGGTTCCTTCCTCAGGGTGCATGTAAATGAATACGTTATCTAAATGAACCAGCTCTAAATAGTGATTTGGTTGGAAATAAGAATCGCTATCTCTATCTGTTGTTGACACTACTTCACTACTTATTTTTTTATATTATTTAGGCTTTTTTGCAAACCAAGTTCATTAGAAAAGCATGCTTGAGTCTACATTTCTGCAAAATTACATAATGTTGCTTTTTGTTTTGGGACACTTTGAAAGTGAAATGTCAAGTGAGTTTGCGCTAAAAGCATGTTCAGCTTGATCGAAAACAGATAAAAGTCAATCTGGCCGTGTTTTGGTATATTGGTTGTTGTATATGCATCGTGGCAGTTTTAAAATGAAATGTTCAGTGAGTGACACTAAAATGATGTCTGTGAGATAATGCATTTGCTGATGCAAACATGCCATTTTAGTTTGAATCTAGCTGTTTTGCTGAATTTGGAACTGCATACTAGCATACCACCATTAGTATTTCCTCTATAAGATGTTATGGTACAACAGTAAAGTAGTACTGTATACTATGGTTCCAATTTAAGCATTAGAGCTCTAAGTCAGAAGAGTCATACAAAAGTCATACTTCCAGATTATATGATGCAAATGGGAATATGTATTAGTTTTACAAATCATGCACTTTTAATCATAATTTGTGTGAACAGGAACAAAGTTTTACTGCCACTACTGGTCACTTCAGCTTAAACTTGCAGTGCATTGCACCCCAACACTACACGTTTTCTTTGTCTCCGTAATCAAACACACATCTGATTAAACTCATCAGCTCCTTATCACATGGGGATATATGTGATAATGAGCTGATGAGTTGAATCAGGTGTGTTTGATTACGGAGACAAAGAAAACGTGCAATGTTGGTGGTCCCTAGGAGCAGGATTTGGAAACACTGGATTAGATCAATGAAATTGGCAGGCTGATGCCCCATTTACACAAAGGGAAGACAGATATTTCCCTGCGGTTTGGCTTCTCATTTACACGAAAACCCAGTTTTTATCACAGAAAACGATTATTTCTAAAGTGGAGAATTCTGATAACGCCGTTTATGATTTGCTGTGTCAACTGGGAGAAAGGGCGTTTTAGGTTCTCAAACGTTACATTATGCACCAGAAAATGCTTAACGGCATGTGAAAGCCCAGTTTGACATAGTTATGATGGCGCTCGACAGCATAAGTGGGTTGTTGTAAATGACAACTTTTTGAAAACAATGTTTTGTTAAAACAATGTTATTGAAAACCGAGAAAAAACAGGTATTTTTCTCTAAATACCCGGCTAAGTGTAAATTTGACCTGATGCTGCCACCTCGCTACTGTGGAATGCAGTTATATAACTTTGCCATACCTACTCTCTATACTCACAGATAGACATTTATTTGATTTGGTAACACTTTATTTTGATGGCGCCTTTTAAACCCTCTTTTGACTAAAAAGCCCCTTTCACACAGAGCATTGATCCCGGGAAATTGCTGTAAAATTGCTAGTGCCTTCTGTGTGAACTCAAACACGTCCCGAGATTGAAGCCGGGATCGATGCAGGGATTGGGACCTAGTAACATTTCTGGGATTAGTCCAGTGTGTTGTAGCAAATGCAACATTTAATAATATACATAAAATGTATTAAAGGGGGCCGAAGGCCAATTTAGCTCAAAGGGAAATGATTCATTGATTTGGCTGAGGGAATTCCCTTTGTCTGCGTCGCGTCGAAGGGGGGTTTCCCGGCCGGGTCCGTTGCGTGGTTTGTTGTCTTTGAAGTGCAGGGATGGAAGTTTCGCCGCTGGTCACGTGCAAGCGAATGAGAGTCTTTTCCAATTCGAAGCGCGTTGCAAACTTAACTTTGAAACGAGACTTTTACGAAAAAGGAAAGAAAGGAAAGAAATGAAAGTAAGGCGAGTCGGATGGCTTGACTGAGCTGAATTGTAACCCTGATCTCGATGGATTATTCGTCTGCTGGTCGAATTTGGTCTAGTCGATGTAGAAGCATGCGGACATGTTCTTTGTTTCAGAGATAAGCACGAACAGAACACTCTCTTGCTGGTTTTAGAGAGAGGCACTAACTTAACAGTTACAGAACTGAACGAACTGAACTAAAATCTGACAAAAATCTGCAAAATCCACAAAAATCTGAACATGAGGTCCTTTGTTCGGATCTTTAACTTAAACTCTAGTCCAACCTCCAAGAAACTTCAGGCCAATGGGTAATGGCATGATCTCAGGAGGTGGATCTACTTCTTGCTTTATCATAATTTATGCATGGTCTGTGAGCTGGTCTCCAGCACTTAGCAGAGACAAAAGACCATCGTTTTAACCTTATGATAATTATAATCATAAAACAAAACCTTTTACGCAGATTTCAATCAAGCCATCTTTTGAATTACGAGAATACGGTTCGTTTAAGAGCAAACGAGGCATTCACACTTCTAATGGTTGTATAACAATTACAAGAGTTAATAGTTAACAACAATTACATGGTTATTATGTGATCTAAGCATAATAACACATGAAGTGTAGGAACAACAACAATTATGATTGGTTATAGGTCCAAGAATTGTTCTGTGGTGAGTTTATATGATTTTATGTGTGAGATCTCCGATCTCAACCGCAAGGTTACTGCGAGTTCAACTCGTAAGGGGGACGAGGAGATGTGTTCTGTGGAACATCTCTGTCAGGGGATCAAAGGGGTCTTGGTTGTGAGCCTCTCGTTTCACCATTTTGGAGCCGATTTGTCTTAGTAACATTAACATATTGACACGTTTCTTCCTGTGGCATTCTGTTGCTATCTGCAGGACCATAAAAGTCTTCGGAGGGGGGGGTTTATTGTCCCCCCAAAGCAAACCCTCGGTGCCGTTCTGTGACTCTGGAATGTGGGCTCCAGAACTTGGAGTGTTGAAGCCATGTGAATTAATCCCACGAGAGATTAATTTGATTAAGTTGTGTTTGATTCGCCTTGATTCCCTACAGTGTGAACAAAAGCCAGGACCAATGCCGTAAGGGGTGTGTCATAGTGAAGATGCACGTGCCATCCCGCAACTCTGTTGCTTTTAGAAGAAAGTTTGTTCATCATGAACAAAGAAAGAATGAAAAAAAAAATTGCAAACTGGAATGAAGCAGAGACCAGGGATCTCCTTACTATACACGCTGAAGCTGAGATCGGTTACAAGCTATGTGGAATGGTACGCAATGCGTTAGTATACGTTTTCAACGCGTACGTTACACATCACACCCTGACGTCACATGTCTTTACAGAATTTTTACGGGATGTGTGTGAATGGACTCCCAGATTTCGGAAAATCACTGGGAGTGTGAATGAACCAATAAAACGGGACTCATTATCCGTTTATTTTCCGGAATCTCTTTGTGAAAGAGGCTTTGCAACTACATTTCAACTAACTCTCATTAGAGTGTAACTTTACTAGTACATGTCAACTTATTCTAACCCACCAGTCAACTATACTAACACTATGGGCTCTATCTTGCACCCGGCGCAAATGACTTTATACACTGACGCATTTATCATTCCTATTTTGCACTCGAGCAAAGCGGGCTTTTTTTCCTCCACAGTAGCATGTTGGTAAACTAGGAAATGAACTTGCGCTCCCTGGGCGGGTTGGCGCAAAAAGGAGGCGTGTGTCGGCGTAAACAACCCCTAGTGCTATTTTGCAGTTCCAGAAAACAATTGCGCCAATGACCAGAAAAAACCTGGTCTAAAGTCAGTGGCGCGTTGCGCGTACATTCAGATGCTATTTTAAGCGCGCATACTTGGCCATAATACACAGTGTGAACAATGCGCATACACTGTAGATGATTCTCTCAGATACACAGATGCATTTTACTTTTTGAAAATGATACATTATTATAAGGAAAAATATATAAACACGAGGGAAATCATTCCATGACTTTGGGAAAAATAGGCATAAAGCTTACACATTTACCCAACGTTTGTCCCATCCCCAATGTCACTTCTCTTTCTTTTATGGCCCTGACGAGCACATCGATCTCCTCGGCTGTGAACCGATGCTGAAGCGCGCCTGGTAAATGCGCCGTTAAAATAGAATTGCGCCATGGAACAAGCGCACCTCGTTCATCATGCTCTTAAAGGGAATGTGATATGACGCTCTTATTGGTTTATTTCCATTACGCCCAAACCACACCTATGAATAATGAAGCTACTTTAAACCAACCCCTTTTAGATTTGCGCCAGGCGCAAGAGGCATTTATCCCGCTGGGAAAATAGTAACAGCGCCAGGATCCGCCCACAAAGTTACTTGCGCTTTGACACTCGCGTTTCAGATCGTTAAAATAGGTCGAGACCATCAACATAAAGTGAACTAAAAGGACCATTAACATAAAGTGAAACTGTGTATTCTTTTGTGAAGTAAGTAGACCGGATCACAGAAACTGTAGGAGACCACAATGAATGAGGATTTATGACAGCATAATGTGAACACGATAGTTTTCTCTCTATTCAGGGCAATGTAACATTTAAATCATAGCACTTCAACCTAACATTCTGGCACTCTAACAGTTTGACAATCTGGATTTCTCAGTTTAACCATCAGCTGCTATGTCTTTGACTGAACTCAGGGAGGTCTTTAATGTCTGTCCCATAGGGACCTCTTGTCTTGTGATTAACAGCCTTGGTTGTGTCTGCAAAAAAGCCATCCATCTGTCCCCCAGCCCAGTGCCAGTTTGAATTATTATCACTCAGTAGCTTTGATGAGTTGCTGTCTCTTGCATCGAGGGCAGAGGCACATGTGATGTTTAACTGATCAATACATTTCCACCCAGTCATCAGTGAAGTGCATTTGAAAATGTTTGATATGTTTGCTGTGGAGGCATTGTAGAAAATAACAAATTACGTCACTAAGTCGTTTTTTGTTTTTTTTGTTTTTGTTTTTGTTTTTTGAGGCTGCATTAAAGGTGCACTAGGCAATTTCTGAGAAAAACTGTTGGACCTTCCTTCATTGCTCTGCGCCCAAAAATGCACAAACACGCAGTGCAAGAATGGATGTCTCTTTATTATTGGAGAATAATGCTTCACGTGAAATAAAGCAAAGATGACGAGCCAGGAAGAACAAAAATGAACATACAGTACACATAGGTATATTCAAGCAAGAGTTGGTTGTTACTATTACTATAGCTAACATTTCAATAACAGCACATCTTGGTTCTGTGGAACAGTAAACTTATGTTAATGCTACCCATATCCTCTGCGTCCATTTTCAGGGCTTCTCGCTTAAGTCTCCTAAGCTCTGGAAAGCTTTTCTAATATCAACACAGGTACTAAAGTACTTGTCTGATCATAACTATTCTTTTCCTAATGATATTCCTCTGATCTGATCTGTTTTTTTTTTTGTATTGTCTCTCAGGCATTACTCTTTCTACAGTCTTTGTTCAAATCTCCCTCTTGTTCACTATCTCCCCTCCCCCATCATGAGTGGACACACCGCCACTGCTACAAGTGTGTTGTGGTGCTCGGTCCGATCCACTTTCAACAGCGTTTCTCAGAAATCGCTTGCTGCACCAGCGCAGTCTCATCCCAAGACGTCATATAACTGACTTCTTGGGACGTCTTTTGACCATACGTCAACATCCGCCGTTTTAGGATACCCTTTAACGTCGGTTAGATGAAGTTATTGGATTCTAACTCTACCCCAGACCTAAACCTACCCCGTCACCTAACTGACGTTAAAGGTAAAGCGGCAGTTGTATGACATCCCAGGATCGTCATGTAACTGACGTTAAAGGGTACCCTAAAATGGCGGATGTTGACGTATGGTCAAAAGACGTCAGTTATATGACGTCTTGGGATGAGACTGTGTTAGCTGCACCTTTACGGACTGCAACTGTCAAACCAATTTTGCAAGCTAAACATAAAATATCTAGCCTAGGAAAACCCAGACAACTTCCGGCAAATTTAGATTTCCTCTGAAAGTTAGTCTGGCAAAGAGCTCATTCAAGCCCATTTCCAATCCGTCGACATCGCGCCACCAATCAGAAACGTTGGGGCGGGCTTTACACGATAACGACAGCACTGGGATTTTGAAGCAGATTTTGTAGCCTACCAGTGTTGTAGTCGAGACCAGCTCACTCGAGTCCGAGTCGAGACAGAGACCAAAAGGGAGTCGAGTCTGAGTCAAGACCGAGACCAGAGGATCGAGTCCGAGTCAAGACCGAGAACATAGAGGGTCGAGTCGAGCCCAAGTCGAGACCAGAAAGGTTGGATAACGTCTCGGTTACGTATGTAACCCTCGTTCCCTGAGTAGGGAACGGAGACGTTACGTCAGAAGTGACAGAGATTGGGGGTTTCGCATAGAAAGCCAATCCTCTTCGAGTATTTAAAAATGAGCCAATGGCATGCAATGCCTTGGGGCTGCGGAAATTTGCATAGCGTACTCCGCCCTACTCCGTGAGTATAAAAGGAGGAAGTGAACGCAACCGCAGTATGTCTTCGCTGAGGAGCCAAGACTGAACTCGGCGTCTACCCAGTGATACAGCAGAAGTTGCAGGGAGACGTAACGTCTCCGTTCCCTACTCAGGGAACGAGGGTTACATACGTAACCGAGACGTTCCCTTTCGTAGTCACTTCGAGTTACGTCAGAAGTGACGGAGATTGGGGGTCTGTGCCATCACGCCATCTTCAAGCTGTCTTCCAGTGCCCTGCGAAAGTCTGGACCCCTCCTCTCTTTTTTTTTTTTTCAGGGATCCTACTTTGACACAGGATTACCAAGGTACACTGGGAAACATATCCCGGGAGGGACATGCTACCAGATGCCTACCGAAGGGAGGACTTAAGAATACTCATATGGCCACGTAGGAACGCATATGGAGACACTGGAGCTCCAACCGCAGGTGGCTGCTAAATTTTCAGCTCCAGGGGTGGCAGATGGCTTGCCAAGGGAAGACACATGCTCAGAGAGGCTTGCCATGGGGAACCGTACGCATGGAGGCACCTAGCCAGCATCCAGAGCAACAGCAGTGGTGCCCGCATCGTTGGTGCTGGAGGACTCAAGACTTCAATGGAAGAACTGAGGAAATATCGCACTTATCCAGTCCGGGGAATGGAGTGGCGAGCAAGCGAAGACACCTGAGCGGGTCCAGAACTGGCCGAAACGAGTACGTGAGAGGATACCGGCTCAATTCGCAGATTATAGAATCTGGCGAAGGTGTTGGGTGTCGCCCAGCCTGCAGCTCTGCAGATGTCTGTTAGTGAGGCGCCGTGCGCTAGAGCCCAAGAGGAGGCCACACTCCAAGTGGAATGGGCCGTCACACCAAGGGGGCACGGACGGCCTTGCTGCTGGTAAGACAAAGCAATGGCGTCCACTATCCAGTGGGACAGCCGTTGCTTTGAGAGAGCCCTTCCCTTCTGGCTCCCCCCCATGACATACAAAGAGCTGGTCTGAGGTCCTGAAACACTGCGTTCTGTCGACATAGGTGCGGAGAGCACGTACCGGACAGAGCAGTGCCAAGGCTGGGTCTGCCTCCTCCAGGGGCAGCGCTTGCAGGTTCACCACCTGGTCCCGGAAGGGAGTGGTGGGAACCTTGGGCACATATCCAGGCCGGGGTCTCAGGATCACATGAGAGTAAGCCGGCCCGAACTCCAGGCACGCTTCATCAACGGAGAATGCGTGCAGGTCCCCCACCCTCTTGATGGAGGCCAATGCAACCAGGAGTGCTGTCTTCATGGACAGAAACTTAACTCTACTGATTGCAAAGGCTCAAAGGGATGCCTCTGCAGAGCACTTAAAACTACTGAGAGGTCCCAAGAGGGTACGAGGGGAGGACGAGGCGGATGTAGCCTCCTTGCTCCCCTCAGGAACCTGATGACCAGGTCGTGCTTCCCTAAGGACTTACCTTCCACTGCTTCATGAGAAGCGGCAATGGCCGCGACGTAAACCTTAAGGGTGGAGGGCGACAGCCTGCGCTCCAACCCTTCTTGCAGGAAGGAAAGCACGACCGCGATCGAACATCTCCGGGGGTCTTCTCCGCGAGAAGAACACCAACTGACGAACAGGTACCACTTCAACGCATAAAGGTGTCTCGTGGACGACGCTCTTGCGGAAGTGATGGTTGCCGCCACCGCAGGTGGCAGCGAACTCAAACCTGCCTCGTCCCGTCCAGGAGCCACACGTGCAGCCTCCAAAGATCGGGACGAGTGTGCCACAGAGTGCCCCGTCTCTGAGAGAGTAGGTCCTGTCTCAGAGGAATAGGCCAAGGAGGTGCTGTCGCGAGGAGCATGAGTTCGGAGAACCATGTCTTGGTGGGCCAGTAGGGGGCTACCAGCAAGACCTGCTCCTCGTCCTCCTTGATCTTGCACAACACCCGTGCAAGGAGGCTCACTGGGGGAAATGCATACTTGCGTGGGCCCCGTGGCCAGCTGTGCGCCAGCGCATCTGAGCTGAGCGTACCCCCGGTCAGGGAATAAAACTGGGCGCAGTGGGACGAGACCCGAGAGGCGAACAGATCTATCTGTGCCTTCCCGAACTGGTCCCAAATCAGCTGGACCGACTGGGGATGGAGTCGCCATTCGCCGGAGATGGGACGGACCCGTGACAGCTCGTCGGCTGCCAGGTTTCGGTCTCCAGGAATGTATACTGCACGAAGGGACCTCAGGTGCTTCTGACTCCATATTAAGAGGTGGCGGGCGAGCTGCGACAACCGGCGCGAGCGTAGACCCCCCTGGTGGTTGATGTATGCTACTACCGTAGTGTTGTCTGAACGGACAAGCACATGCTGGCCCGAGAGCAACGCTCTGAAGCGGTGCAGGGCGAGCCGTACTGCCAGCAGCTCGAGGCAATTGATGTGCATGAGGCGCTGGGCTCCTGTCCAGGAACCGGCGGCTGCATGCCCATTGCACATGGCACCCCAACCCGTGGTAGACGCATCCGTGGAGACAACGAGATGCCTGGAAACTCGCTGAATAGGGACGCCGGTCCGTAAGAAGCTGAGGTTCGACCACGGGAAGAAGGTTCGGCGGCATGCTGGAGTCACTGGAACTCGGAGCGAACCGCGATGCCATGCCCACCTCGGGACTCGATCGCGAAGCCACAGCTGAAGCGGTCTCATATGAAGCAAACCGAGCGGCGTTGCCGCGGCCGCAGATGCCATATGCCCCAGGAGCCTCTGAAATAGTTTCAGTGGAACCGCACTCTTGCCCTCGAACTGTCGCAGACAAGTCAGCAGTGAGTGCGCGCGCTCGTTCGTGAGCTGCGCGGACATGGCGACCGAGTCTATCTCCATGCCGAGAAAAGAGATCCTCTGCACGGGGCAAAGTTTGCTCTTTCCCCGGTTGACCCGAAGGCCCAGATGGGCTAGGTGCCGGAGCACCAGGTCTCTGTGTTCGCAAACCTGTTCTCGAGAGTGTGCCAGTAACAGCCAGTCGTCGAGATAAATCAGGGTGCGAACCCCGTGTTCGCGAAGGGGAACAAGGGCTGCCTCGACGATCTTCGTGAAGACGCGAGGGGACAGAGCTAACCCGAAAGGGAGAACCGTGTACTGATGCCTGGCCTCGAGGCAAACTGAGAGCGGTCTGTGTCGAGGCGATATGGAGACATGAGAGTACGCGTCCTTCAGGTCGATTGCTGCAAACCAATCCTGAAGCCAAACACATTCGAAAATGCGTTTGGCTGTGCGCATTTTGAACGGCAGTCGAAGGAGAGTACGGCTCAAATATGCGCAGATCCAGGATTGGCCGTAACCCACCGGTCTTCTGGGGACAGTGAAGTATGGGCTGTAGACCCGGGCCTCACCTCGGCTGAAGTGACCGTCTCGATTGCACCCTTCGCCAGCAGGGTGCAATCTCCGCTCTCGTGACCGGGGCATAGCCACCGACCACCGTGGAGCGAACTCCCCTAAAGCGGGGAGGAGACCTCGCGAACTGAGTCGCGTAGCCGAATCTGATCGCTCTGATGACGCAGCGGGACAGGCCGGGGAGCTCTAGCCGGGCTCCCAGGAACTGAACCAGCGGAGTCATGCGAACCACAGACGTCCCCCCGGAGGGGCAGCGGTACAGGGAGACCGGCATGCGCACAGGAGTTACCCTGTGCGGATGCACAGTCGACCCCCGTTCCCCGACAGAAGAGACCAGGGAAGGCAGAGCGTTCCACGGGGGTCTGTTCTGCCGGGGGTCTGGCGATAGAGGGGGAGGGGAGTGGTGTAGTCGGGGGACGGCACACGCTCCCATCCACACCCTCAGAGACAGAGAGGAATGAACGGGGCGACGCACTGGACGTCGTGCGCGTTCATTCCGGTCTGTGTGCTCAATGACAGTGTCAGCTTTTCCTCAACCAGCTCAAGGAGCTAGCTAGAACAAAAGATTCTCCACTGGCCCTCCACCGGGGAAGGAGGGGCCCTGCTACCGCCTCCTGAGAAAAATCATGACACTATCACTGAGCGGCCCGCCTCAGGAAAATCCCTTCGCCTGGCGTTTAGCCAGTGAACCCAGTTAAAACTCCGTGACCCGTTTAAGGGCAAGGTAGACGGCAGGCTCGCAGCTCGCTTGGTCCGTCCCCTCCTCGTTCACATTCCTGAGCAGCTAGCTTTGTAGGTGCTCATCATATGCAGGGCGGAGGCTGCCTGTCCCGCCGCTCTACAGAATCGCGCCGCCATAGACGACGAGAACCCATAGGCTTTGGAGGGGCATCTGAGAGCAACCGCCGGTTGACCGGGGGAGCCCCAGCGTACCCACAGACAGCCGCATCGCCGAGGGGAGGAAGGGCGGGGAACTGAAGCACGCTTTTTTTTTTTTTTATATTATTTTTATTTATTTATTTATTTTTTTAGTGCGTGTCAGTTCCGCATGCAACTCGGGGAAAAAAAGGAAATTGGGGTTGGCCGTGGCCTTAAGGCGGCAGCGTTACCCAAAAAACAATTATCCAGCCGCGAGAGATCGGGATAGGGCGGAGTTCCACCCCCACCCGATGCTCACAGAGGCCCGAGATAGCACGGCCATCATCGCGGGATCAGACACGGCGACGCCGACGCTCCCGAGGGAGGCAAACGCGGCCGCATCCTCACTTCCCGAGGAGTCAAGCCCGCCTTGTGATGCTGCGATCGTCATCGCATCATTCTCTGGAGCGCCGAGCGAAACAGACGGTACCTCAGAGAGGCAGACGTCTGAAGCGATACAGCGCTCACTGGCTCTAACACTGAGCGGTGGGTGTGACCCGAGGAACTAACGTCGGGGTTTTTTGTCACACATTCACCATCATATCACCCTATCCGCGAGTCGAACAGCTTCTATTTTAAGAAGCAGAACGAGTAACGGACACGGGGACTCTCACTATCAGATCATTGAGTCTCAAATACAGTGTAGAGATGCTCATGTTCCCATTCAGAAGGAACATGAGACATCCGCGAACGCTGCTCTGCATGCTGAAGCCCAGGCACACACAGAGCAGCGATCACGACCATCAGAAAATGACATGAAACGAACGCACCCAGAAGAACACGGGCGAGTCATCTTTAAAAAGACGTGCCGCGTGCAGCTCTTTCACTTAAAGAGAGGAGGAAATTCACTCTTTCAGCGCTGAGGCGACCAGGGAGAAGCGCAAATTCTGGCAGACCACTGCTCAGATCGCAGGCAATGCAGAGTCTCGCTGGGTACCACCGTCACACCAACACTGAAGAGGACACTCGTCTCGAAGAGTCTTGAACAGTGAGAATGGCTTTCAGGACTGAAGAGTTCTCTTGGCTCCGAAGCGAAAACATACTGCGGTTGCGTTCACTTCCTCCTTTTATACTCACGGAGTAGGGCGGAGTACACTATGCAAATTTCCGCAGCCCCAAGGCATTGCATGCCATTGGCTCGTTTTTAAATACTCGAAGAGGATTGGCTTTCTATGCGAAACCCCCAATCTCCGTCACTTCTGACGTAACTCGAAGTGACTACGAAAGGGAACCTAAGGTTGGATTCTGTGACGCGTCTGTGAGCGTTTTTGCTGCGTTGTTGGCTCTTTCATACTAACAGATTGGGAAGCGTTCATCGTCCGCTAATCCCCCGCGATTTGCACGTGATAACACCCTGACCTGTCGGAGAGCTCAACGATTTGCAAATCGGGCATAAATCGGGCTTAAAATCCTGTAGTGTGAACTTGGCTTTAAAGATATCTTTAAGAATATGTAAAATATTTGGTGGTAACAATAAAATTGGCACCATACTCAAACAGTAAATCAAATATACCATGGAATCATGTACACTGTAATGGTAAAAAGGCCACATAGTGGTGTAAAGGTAATTTTATTACAATATGACTTAAAATTATTACAATCAGTAAGTGCTCTTTAACATAATATTTCTGCACACAAATTCTGTGTGGCTCTTATATGCAAACTGAATAATGGATGATAAGGCAGACATATTCAATACATAGTTGAGTTAGAGGCTCCACATCACATCTGACCTGGGTCCTGCTGCATTTGCGCGCTGCGAACGTTATAGTCTCAAGTCATCCGCAGTTGCGCACAAGAAAGTCAGCAGTCATTGGATGTTTCAATCAAACAATTTAAAAAAAATATTAACATACAGTAATAATCATCACATATTTTGAACGGGACTCGAGTGGACTCGGGAATAAGTCTGAGTCCTAATATGTTCGAGTACAAGTCAATTCCGAGTCAAAATGCACACGAGTACATGACAAGTTTAAAATATGGACTCGAGACCGAGTCCGAGTGACTGTAGCCACTGTAGCCTACATTACAAAGATGGATGCCACCGTCGAACATCACTTTTGAATCAGCTATCGCGTCTGTTTTAAGCGATTTGAATGTTTCCTTTTTGTTAAAAACCGAGCAAAGAACAATACTCGGAGATGTTTCTCTGCCAGCTGCCACTCTGCATACTTCATCTCTTTCATCACTCTGATTGGTTTTAGGTCTATCCGCGACGTCCTTTGGTGACGCCCCTCTGGAAATGATTTGTCTATAAGGCTTTGCCATACCATAACTTAGTTACAACTGAGAATGGTCTGGTTTTAACCAGGCTATTAAATATCTGCAATTTTTTAAACATAGTTGGATAGCACCAGCCCTTAAATAAATAAACTATTCATTTACTGTATGTATTCATAAAAACAGGTTAATGTTGATGGATGACTTCATAAAATTGAAAATACGGACATGATTACATCAGGATATAGTAATGGATGTATGAAGAGTGTCTGTCTCCCTTCAATGTGGTTTTGGATGAATTCCTAACACAGCTGAATCATAGGTAATGCAATTTAAATGTAATTGTACACTATTGAAAAGCAGTGATTCAAGTAGTGTCTTCTTGTTTAGATTTTCTGGAGTAAATTAAAATGCCATATACAGTATAATAGTTATACAACTTCTGTATAAACACATTTTGTTTCAATGTATACAACGCTTTTTGGATTGTATATCTGTAAACCATAAGTAAAGCTACATCATTTTTTTTCACCCCTTGGCTCATTTTAACCCAATTAAACTTGATCTCCCCTATTCTGTATTACTAATTCACCTTTCCAAGTACATTTAACAAAGAGTTCAAAAGGAAAAGTTGTAACTTTAGATCTTTAGGCTTAATGTTATTATCGTCCATCTGTGTCATTTAAAAGTGAAACATCGTGAAACAAACACATTTAATTTCATATCATTGCACATATTTCATTTCTTTAAAATGAATATCTGAATTGCAATAATCAGTAGGCTACTGAATTTTGGTGTCTTTAGATGTGTTGGATGGCCAAAACAGCCGTAACATAAAAATGGGGGCTCGTCCGGGATTTTTTTGAGCGTTTGTTTTGAGGGAGTATTTTATTGTCTCTTCAGGATTTCTTGTAAGGTTTGGCTTTTCACTCCGGTTAGTTAGAGTGTTTCAGCTGGGCAGCTCGTGAGCGTCCTTCCATCGGAACACTGTTTGTTGTTTTGTTGATTTCTTTTTGTATCTTATTTGGAGTTTTGGAAGGAAATCCTGGGTGGGGGTACGCTTCTCGCGCAGCTGAACTCATTTAGAGAACAGCTGTTACGAGGTTCAGCGTTTCAAGTCGCCTCGAGCCCGGCAGTCCTTTGAAGACTAGTAAGGATAGTTAGTTTCAACAGGCAGGCATATAGGAGATGAAAAGCCAAAAGAAATCCTGGTGAGTACTTTATATTTCTCCTTGGTGTTTGTTTAGTTTGATTAAAGAGAGCATGTTTTCGCGCGTGGTAAGTTTGTTTTTTATATAGGAAGTTGATGTTTGTGTAGAACGGTTAAAATACTAAATTTGATTCGTTTACACGAAGATCCTGTGTCAATAGTGATCGATGACAAGTAATAAGTTTGTCACAGCTGTTGTATCCTATTGAGTGTGGCCGATTGTTGTTTACTGTGAGTAAATTAGCACTGCATTGAACGGTTACAGGGTCGAAATTTTCCTATCGAAATTGAGCATTAGATTTATTGTCCTAGTAATAACACTGAAATTGTTGATGTGACTTTAAGGTCTGTTTGATTAATCTGAATAATAAAAACAGGATTTGTTTTATCTTGGAAATATTAATTCATTTGATCTTTTTGCATTTCTAGTGTTATAGTGGATTGAGCTAGGCTGTGCAAAATGGTATGTCAATATATTATTGAATAATCATTTGGGCTTAGGCTGTTTTCTGGCACTTTTGTTTTGGGAGGATTTATTAGAATTATTTTTTTGTTGTGGTCAATTAACTAATCTTCATTGTGTGAATTATATGTTTTTTGTGTCAAAAAATGACTTCCATCATGAAATTGAATGTAGAGCTTTCTGAGAAGTTTCTAGATAGGTGCACCAAAGAACAACTTTTAGAAGTCGCAGAGAGTCATGCAATCATATTGCCTGGAACTGATAAGAAGCGCAAGGAGGATTTGTTAAGAGTTGTTAAATTCCAGTTGATAGTCAGAGGAATTCTGGTTGTAGGAGATGAAGCTGGTAGTGGTAAGGCAGCATCTTCACCAGTTGAGAGAGATTTAATGTCAATAGAGAAACAAACACAGTTTGAAACTGAGAGACTATCGTTTGAATGTTCTCAAGCATTAGAAGAGAGGGAATGGGATAAACGTGTTCAGTTTAAAAAATTAGAGCTTGAACAGGAGCGTGAGCGTGCACAATTTGAGCTGAGGAAGTTAGAGTATGCACGTGAGAGCGAACGTGAACTTAGGCAGTATGAGATGAAGAAGTTAAAACTTGAACTGGAAGTAAAAAAAGCTGAAGCTTCAAAGTCCATTCTGGTTGGGCATTCTTCTTTTGATGTAGGTAGAAACATTAAGATGGTTCCCCCATTTTGTGAACGTGATGTAGACAGGTACTTTGCCCATTTTGAAAGGGTTGCTTCGTCTATAAAATGGCCAGAAGAAGTCTGGACTTTGCTTTTGCAGTGTGTTCTGACCGGGAAGGCTCAGGAGGTGTTTTCTTCTCTTTCCGAGGAAGAGAGTGGAGATTTCAAACAAGTTAAAATAGCCATTTTGAGAGCGTATGAGTTGGTACCAGAGGCTTATCGCCAACGATTTCGTGGTTCTAAAAAACTTGAAAGGCAAACATATGTTGAATTTGCTCGGGAAAAAGAAATCACGTTTACAAGGTGGTGTCAGTCTCAGAAAGTAGAAACCTTGAACCAGTTAAGGGAGTTAATTCTTGTGGAAGAATTTAAAAACTGTGTACCAGGGTCTGTGTCAACTTATTTGAATGAGCAGAAGGCTCTTACATTAGCTGATGCAGCTGTGTTGGCTGATGAATTTGTTCTGACTCACAGAGTTTCTTTTCCTGATAAAGGTTCAAGTGATCAGAGTAGGAAGTTATTTCGGAATCATTGGACGCCTCAAGTGAGTACATCGAATACCGTGTCAAGTGTGCCCCCTGTCAGTCAGAATTTTTCATCAGACAAGAAGGGTAAGGTGACCTGCTTTTACTGTCACAAGGTGGGACATAAGATATCTGAATGTAACGCTTTAAAGAAGTCTGCTAAGCCAGTTGGACTGGTTGGACGTGAACCTCTGGAGATTCATGCTCACCAACAGGACACTGAGATTGGGAAGGGGATCTCAAAACCAGTAGATGTCGGGGATAATTATACTGCGTATGCTCCGTTTATTACCAGCGGCTTTGTGTCTTTGCCAGGACAAGAGGAAAAAGTTTCTTTGAGGATCCTGAGAGACACCGGAGCTTCTCAATCGTTTTTGCTAGAAGGGGTTCTTCCACTCTCAGATCAGACTGCGACTGGGAAGGATGTATTGATTAGGGGGATAGAAATGACTTTCTTAAAAGTTCCCTTACATAAGGTACATCTTATATCTGATCTGATAACTGGTGATGTGATTGTGGGAGTACAGTCTTCCCTTCCTGTGCCAGGGATTTCTTTTATCTTGGGGAACTATCTTGCTCAGGGGAATGTGTGGGGAACATCAACATCAAAACCTGTACCATCTACTGTTGTCGTGTCTTCACCTATGTCTGCATATGTTCCTGATGAATGTGGTCAGAAATTTCCCCATGTGTTTCCTTCCTGTGCTGTCACCCGAGCCAGAACAAAACGACTAAATGCCGACCAACTGTGTGAAGGTGAAGTTTCTTTACATCCTGAGGCTGATGGTGAGACAGTTGAAGGGGAACAAATTGGTATGACCTTGGCAGAGAACATTTCTGATTTCTTTTCTGAGGAGTCTGTATTTCGGGAGAAAACAATATCAGAAGATTTTTATCCTCTATGTTTCATGTTTCTAGAGCGGAATTGATTCAAGAACAATTTGCTGATGTAACTCTTAAACCTTTGTTCTCAATGGTTCGTGTCGACAGGGATATTGAGACTCAGCTTCCCTCTGGTTACTTCCTGAAGGATGGAATGTTGCTTAGACGGTGGGTTAGTAAATCTGAACCCGTTACTAAGGTTTATGTTCAAGTGGTAGTTCCTCTTAAATTTAGGCAGACTGTGATCGGGTTAGCACATGATGGAGTGGCTGGACATAAGGGAGTTAGGAGCCAAGTGGAGTGGGATCAATCATGGAGAATTTTTTTTTTTTTTTTCTTTTGCATTCCTTAGAGGAATACATTTTGTGGGGGAGGTGTTACGCCTGCCTGTTTACCCCTACTGGCTCTGCTACACAGTGCAGACGTTAGTTGGGCAACAGGTGTATACAATCCCTAATTAACTCCTTATAGGGGTTAGTATAAAGACCTGTGACTTGGTGTGAGAGCTCTCTCATCTCTCACATCTCTCACTCCTCTCGCACAGTATTTCTTTAGTATTGTTGTTTTCCCATATTTATTTTTAGTGCCAGATATTGTTTATTTAGTAACCACGCGCGTGTGTTTTCCCCCTCCCCTAGACGTCGGTTTTCTTTCTTTCTTTTTGATTATTTAATATTTGTTTGCTTGGTTGATAATAAATTGGTTTATTGTTAAAACATTTGTTGTTTGCCTCTTTTATGTTGCGGTATATGAGCCAGCCGTAACAACCTTGTCATTTCAGTTATTGTAGTGATGTGGGAATCCCATTTACCTGTCCATGAAATAGCAAACTATAGTTTACGGTTCTAGATTCATGGAATGATTTTATGGCAATGCAGTGGCTTGATTTAAGAGAATTATTTTAAATCCCCCCGAGACAAAAACAAACAGGTCCAGGTGAAGATATATAAGAATCATGGGTAATCATGCCACACTCCCTGGATGATTGCTTTTGCACGCAGTATAACAACTTCCATCAACGTCCAATGGCAATTGATTGCGGAATTGCATTATGAAAACATAACTTTGCGTATTGATTCGCTAAAAAGTGTCAGACACAACGATTAGCTCTGTGTGCCTAGAGGCTAATGGATTATGATGCATACTTTGCTTTCCCCCAAAACACTATCAGAGTTTACCTTCAATTTATCATGAGGATGTGTGCAGTGATGACAATGGGCAGATAATTTCTTCTCAATGATTTTGTATAACATCAGACTTTTTCAGCATGAACAATGGCACTCAGAATACAGATACCATGCTGTTCCTTGCTGCGCTGTTGCATTTACATAAGCAGCGGTTTGATAAATGACTGTACGGTGGCCTGATGACCCTCGAATACGCAGCCCTATTATATTTAAAAGAGAGTGCTACATACAAAGCTACATTGCTTTACGTTCCCGGGAGATGAGGCACCCACAGTGCTGGGAAATAAGTCAGAACTTAACCAATGAGATAATTTATAAAGTGCCCTATTTTCTTTCATCCAAAGTTGTCTTTTTTATTTATTTTCTAAGCTCCCCCTCCTTGTTATGTTGTCCTATTCAGGTTATCTGGATAAGTGGGTGCATTCTTGTTTCATTTCTAAGAAACATCTTTCTCGTTTTTAGTTAAGCTGCATGCATTTGCATATAGTGGCACATGGTGTGTGTGTGTGTGGATCTCTGGCAACTCAGCTTGTGTTCGACTTGTGGCATTACCTCCAGATCATGAAGGTTAGAGTGAAAAAAAAGGTTAGCTGACAGAAACTGTACTTAACATGCTGGAGCCATACAGTAAAAGCACCCTAAGCCTGCCTGACAAGCAAAAGACAAGCTAACCATCTCCCTCCTATCTCCTCCACACCTGCCCGCAACTGTGAGCTTTAACACATTCTTATTCATTCCACACACTTGTGAACACTCATGGGCACACACTCGCAATACTTGTCTAGGGCTGCATTTTCCCATGAAAATTCATGCAGTGGCTCTAGTGGGCCTGTGATCATTCCGGTCGGTCTGGGAGATGTCTGTCATCTGACAGATGCCTTTTTTATCATATGTGAGGAACCACCTGTTAAACATTTATAGCTTGAGCTCCGTGCCCAGAATTCTGGCCCATTAGAGGGGTAAATATGCATGGCTGCATCTTCATTCAGTGAACATATAAGAAAAAAAAAATTGACACACCTGCTACCCATGAGTGACAACAATGTACAATTTGACATTAAATTCAATTATGTGGAGCATGTTTGACTGGTTATGCTTAAAGATGAAGTCAGTCATTTTGGGTGGACCATACAGTTTACTGATGCCAGTTTGCTAGTCTTTTTAATCTGTCTTTTGCAAAACATGGGTTCTTTTGTAGGGATAATGGTGTGAGAAAGACCACTGTCTGTTTTGTTGTATCTGCCATAAGCATGTGAAGTTTAACAATGGATGGATGAGCATTGGCAGCACTTGCAAGTCAAGTCATCTTTATTAATATAGAGCTTTTTACAATACAGATTGTTTCAAATCAGCTTTATATTGATAGCAGGAAAATAATGCAACAAAGTTTATTTTTTGCTGAAAAGCAGCAAGAAGAAAATAGCGTTATAGTCCGGCTTAGTTAAGTTCAGTGATGGTTCATTTTTGCTGTAAAAAAGTTGTGGCGAGGACATTGGCAAGGAACCGAAACTCCATCAGGAGACCGAATGGAGAAAAAAAAAACCTTGGGAGAAACCATGGGGCCAGTTGTGTCTAGAACCACCATCTGGTGTAGATACGGCCCGGATGACTACATCAACGACTACATCGTTGTGGTCTTGTCTAGGCCCAGGTCCACCATCTCATATACAAGTGGCCTTTGATGGGACTCAGGAAAGAATTCAAGCGGCAGCCACACTGAGGAAAGAGAGACATGACCAGTAGAGTGACAACTGGTTTATCAAAGGGACTATAGTAATCAGGGAAGACCACAGGAACAACATACAAGATGTGTGGAGTTTGATAAAATTCCATCTTGTATTGGTCTTGAGTCTGCGATTTGATAACACTAGAATTGAAGAAGAAACAGTGGATGGACAGTGTTGGATTTGTGTCTCACTGTCAGAGGAGAATCCATCCACTATACTGTAGTGCCAGTACCAGCTGTTCCTCCTCCTGGCTACACGGAGTAAGTATTTGGTCCATTGTGCCGTGATGGCTTGCAAGAGTCAGACGGCTGTTGGCATGGGGGCAGTGGGCACTGGAGCAATTTCTCTTTGGAGATTGGCATGAGAAACAATCTGTGTGGATTGTGAAGATGCGAATAAATAAGAATGGTAGGGCGTACATGTTTGTTTTGCCCTATAAATAGCCTGATGTTGGGTAGGATGCATCATTTTCTGACCTTTTTCCACTAACTTCCAGTGTTGGGACCCTAAAACTTATTATGAGTGCGGTGTTTGAGTTGAAGCTTTTAGTGAGTTTTTGTAAAGTAACAGAACGTTTCAAGTTATGCATATAACCATGGTTCCCTGAGAGGGCAATGAGACGACGCATCAGCTGATGCAATGGGGATATGTCCCGTAGGACCTAGTGTCTGAGGCACGTGTACAAACTAGCCAATCATGGCCAATGTAATGGTGATGTTGAAATGTGCTCCCAGGGCACCTGAAAAGGGCACCTGAAAACACGTAATCCGCCACTGAAGTTTCAGTTAGCCAGCGAGTGAAAACACCCTGTTGGGGAAAGAGCATAACCTCACTTAATACTCAGATACCTGGGGAAAGTGAAAGAGAAACGAATACCATTATCATTGACGATCATCTCAAACATCTGTCAGCTCTACTTTTGAATATATTACTAGGGAGCCAAACACCCAGTGCCAGCTCGACCTGATACCAGCCATCCCCTTTATCATTATCCTCTATTCTACAGTCACACTCACCATCTGCTCTTCTCTCCAGTAACTTGTACCCGGCAAGGGCTCAGACAGTCTAGGAGGAGCCCGCATCCAACGAGTATGGCTGTGCTCAGAATATCGAAACAACGATTGTCTTGAACTCCTGGCAATGTGCGTATCAATACAACAGCTGCCGTATCGATTCTGTTGTGTTTTTGAATGTAGCCAATTCAGGGCTCGAATTTCGATGCTGGATTGCAGGTATTGCACATAATTTTAATCACTCTTTTACAGAGCTCTCCCACTTATAATGCGGGAAATTCCCACAAACATTGATTCACTTTAGCATGTAGGTTGTCTTAGTAAATGAATCCACACAGATTATAAAATCAAATCAGTAATTTTAAAACTTCAGCCAATGGCGATCGGCCAGAGCCTAGGTGCGCGCTCCCACCTGGCGGAGAGTCTCATGGGCTCTTCTCCAAGTGCGGCAACACCTCTGGACAAAGGCGTGAGCAGAGGGGACAGCGACCTCGGATTCCAGACCAGGAAAAATGGGTGGCTGGTAACCTATATTGCACTGAAATGGAGAGAGGCCCGTAGATGAAACTGGTAACGAGTTGTGAGCGTACTCAACCCAAGAGATTTGTTGGCTCCAGGAGGAAGGATTCTGGGACACCAAACATAGTAATACTCTTTCAAGATCTTGGTTGGCTCGCTCCGCTTGACCGTAAGTCTGGGGATGGAACCCAGAAGACAAGCTGACACTCGCCCCCAATAACCTAGGGTCTCGACCAGGGTCTCGAAGGGACAGACAGCGGTTGGAGCAACCCATCAACCCATGACCCCACCTTATAACGTCTGACCGGACCCCCTCCGGCACGAATAATCGACCCGGTGGACACTCGAACGGAGGTGTTACCACTTCTAAGGCCGTGCGGACCTTCGACTCGACATCCCATGTGAGTGTGGAGACGACGAATCTCTCAGGAAAAATGCACTCGGGAGTAGCTGGGCGTTGGGAGCGGTCAAAAATACGCGACAAAGCATCGGGTTTGATGTTCTTAGAACCCGGACGATACGATAGTAAAAAATCAAAACGACCAGAAAAAAGGGTCCACCGAGCTTGCGGAGAGATTGTGGTTAGGTTACATGTGAACTACGAGGAAGGAGCAACCTCAGCAGTAGGAGGGATGTAAAGGTCAGTAAGCTGGGCTGAGTTGAGTGGGGTATGGAGGGGGGTGACTTTGGGATGCCAGAGTCACTGTCGATCCCTTGAGGTGTCGTAGGCTAGTCGACGAAACACTGAAGACAGAAGGTGCCCATTTGAAGACCCTAGAGATGTCCCCTACTCGGTTCAATCCAGACTGTTGTCGTGCTGGTCCACTGGGGAGTCCACACTGTAGTTGCAGCCATTGTGTGCGCTGACGTGCCAAGTACACTGCAGCCGTTAACACCCGACAGAAGGAGATTCAAATCACCATGTGGAAAGCAAAGGTTTATTTTGTGTTATTGTTAAAGTGTCTGTGTTCCAGGAGCAATCTGGGTATTTCCCTTTCTTCACTGCATGTTGGTTTGAGGTTTTCTTTCACAGAATGTACATCGAAATTAGGGTGTAGAGTGACCTGTATTGTTCACTGCAATTATTTCAAGTTATTTGTTAGTGATTTAGATATCAGTGCATGTGTGTCATGTGTCTTTAAGACTGTGGGTTGTGTTCCAGTGACACTTTGCTTCTTTCTCTTCCCACAGGCCTGGTACAACCTGTACTATTTTAAGTGGTGATTTGTGATTTTAATATTTTGATATAAGGTCCAGATCTCCAAAATGGGCTTTTAACATTTAAAATAAAAGTTAAATTGGCTATTTATCCCAATCTGTCATTGATGGTTATTTTTGTTTTAATAAAAGTACTTGAAGGTGACCTATCTGTTCTCTTTGCTACTGGCTGTTAAAACCAGAGTTGCTGACAAAATGATTTCCTTGGGCATAAGTCTCCAGTGGCTTGGTCGGGAGTTAAGTGTGACCCTTTGATACAGCTCAGTCACATCTGCTTATGTTCTTCTGCTGAAACAGCTGTTTGAGTTCCTTCACATATGTGCTGTGCCAACACTAGTCTTAGCAACCAAGTAATGTCGGAGCACTGCCATGTACACATGTGTCATTTCCATGACCATTCTTTGATGAACATAACACGGAAAAGGAGTGAGGATGTAGTTCTGAGCTAAACTGACATGACAGGGGAGATGGCAAGATGCCATGGTACATTAATCAGCAAAGAAGCGGATTTGTTGCCCCTACTTTGTACTTTGAAACACCCAGGCCTTCTATAATGTTTTAATGATGTTAGATCTGCTAGCTGGGTAAACCTCAGAAACTGTTTTGACTTAAAACCTCTGAGAGCTAAGTTACGATTTCAACTACTCAGATAATAACTCCCACTAGATTCTCACATCATTAGGAGTCCCCTAAAGTTTTATGTCAGCAGCAGTTATTTTTTTGTTTTGCTGGCATTTTTTGGCCATTCTTTATCAGTAACAGCATTCTTAAATGGCAAACAGGGTTCAGTATGACTCAACAGAACATTTGTTAGAAAAAAATAAAAAATAAAAACACCTCGGGGCCCACACTTGTGCTCCTTATACAAGTTATGGTCATGTGTTTTTGTGTGATGACTTTGGATACGAGCAGTTTCTGAATGGCATCCCTACTGTATGTAAATTCCAGGATTATGGCTCACAATGAACAGATCTTTTGCAATTATACATTTTCAAGAAGATGATAAAAGTATTGTTTTCAAAGACTAGCACTTTGACACCAGCTTTTGAAAGTTTGTGTTATCAGGCTGCTAAAATGAGGTTGTCATGTAAATGAACGGCAAAAACGCAAACATTTTTCTGTTTTTAGTTGAAAAAAGGGGTTCAGAGTGCAAGTTTTTAAAATCTGATCAAAACCAGAAAATAAATAACAATAATACAATAATACCAAAATCACCAAAAAGAACAAATAAAGGCAAAGGTAAAATACAAAGATAAATGCATAATAAATGTGAAAGTCAAATTAAACATACAAAATTAATATCAATTAAAATAAACCATAAACAAAATCAAGATCAAATCTTAAAGAAACTTCAAATTCTTCATTTAATACTCCAAATGCCATAGTATGTGGCACCCCCAAATTTTACAACTGACTATGCCACCCCTTGAGCTAAACTAGTTAGTGCAAGATTCAGAGCAAGGAGAACTCTGCCCCAATAAAATGTACAAACACAGGTTCTTAGAAAAGTGTAAAAAATCAGGTCAAATAAATCAAAAATCAGGTCAAATAAATAAACATATGACTTGGGAATCACCAGGCCATCAGCATGGAAGCCAGTAGAGGTTGAGGAAACACTAAGGGAAGGCTAAGGTCTCTCTTGCCCCCGTGAATAAAGGCACACTACTTCACTTTTTACATCATTGAGCGAGAGAAAACAAAGGGAAACCAGCTTTCCAGTGAAGTCTGATATACATGAGCAACCCTGGCTCTGCCAACACTGAGGGGTGTTAAAAACAAGATAAAAACAGCTAATAACCACACCATTAGGAAAGTTTATTTGATCTTCACGGTTGATACTGATCACTTATTTATTTATGTGTTTAGATACAGTCTTCACACATTCCAGGATAAAATGGCTATATATATATACACTCACCGGCCACTGTATTAGGTACCCCATGTTAGTAACGGGTTGGACCCCCTTTTGCCTTCAGAACTGCCTCAATTCTTCGTGGCATAGATTCAACAAGGTGCTGGAAGCATTCCTCAGGGAGTTTGGTCCATATTGACATGATGGCATCACACATTTGCCGCAGATTTGTCAGCTGCACATCCATGATGCGAATCTCCCGTTCCACCACATCCCAAAGATGCTCTATTGGATTGAGATCTGGTGACTGTGGAGGCCATTTGAGTACAGCGAACTCATTGTCATGTTCAAGAAACCAGTCTGAGATGATTCCAGCTTTATGACATGGCGCATTATCCTGCTGAAAGTAGCCATCAGAAGTTGGGTACATTGTGGTCATAAAGGGATGGACATGGTCAGCAACAATACTCAGGTAGGCTGTGGCGTTGCAACGATGCTCAATTGGTACCAAGGGGCCCAAAGAGTGCCAAGAAAATATTCCCCACACCATGACACCACCACCACCAGCCTGAACCGTTGATACAAGGCAGGATGGATCCATGCTTTCATGTTGTAGACGCCAAATTCTGACCCTACCATCCGAATGTCGCAGCAGAAATCGAGACTCATCAGACCAGGCAACGTTTTTCCAATCTTCTATTGTCCAATTTCGATGAGCTTGTGCAAATTGTAGCCTCAGTTTCCTGTTCTTAGCTGAAAGGAGTGGCACCCGGTGTGGTCTTCTGCTGCTGTAGCCCATCTGCCTCAAAGTTCGACGTACTGTGCGTTCAGAGATGCTCTTCTGCCCACCTTGGTTGTAACGGGTGGTTATTTGAGTCACTGTTGCCCTTCTATCAGCTCGAACCAGTCTGGCCATTCTCCTCTGACCTCTGGCATCAACAAGGCATTTCCGCCCACAGAACTGCCGCTCACTGAATGTTTTTTCTTTTTCGGACCATTCTCTGTAAACCCTAGAGATGGTTGTGCGTGAAAATCCCAGTAGATTAGCAGTTTCTGAAATACTCAGACCAGCCCTTCTGGCACCAACAATCATGCCACGTTCAAAGTCACTCAAATCACCTTTCTTCCCCATACTGATGCTCGGTTTGAACTGCAGGAGATTGTCTTGACCATGTCTACATGCCTAAATGCACTGAGTTGCCGCCATGTGATTGGCTGCTTAGAAATTAAGTGGTAACGAGCAGTTGGACAGGTGTACCTAATAAAGTGGCCGGTGAGTGTATATATATATATATATATATATATATATATAATGGGTATGTATATATATATATATATATATATATATATATATATACACATATACACATATAAGGTGGTCAATATCAATAGCATGTCTTCATATACCAAGGAAGACTTAAGACGTACCTGTTGTAGCGTTAACCGTGTAAACATCCCACTGCAGTCACAGTACCCACCAGACGCTTGTTAAACATGGAAGTACAGTAGTTTGACATTACCTTGCCCTAGCTTGCTGGCCCATACACGGTCTCACAGGGCAATAATGGCGCATCAGGGATTAGTCAACCGTCAGCTCCTACACGGACTATTAAAACAAACATGCACTTGGCATGCTAAGCCCCAGGCAAAAACAAGAGACAAGAAGCAAAATACCTTTAAACAAACGTTAACACTCCAAAACAGCACCTGAGTCGCTGATTCACCACACCAGAGCCAGCAGTAAATTGACAAGTTCCTGGTCTAAGGACCCCAGGTATCTTTATACTAGCCTGCCTCCATCGGAAACTGATCTCATAAAATGGCGTATGTATGACATGCCAATTCGTATTTCCATTTTTGGCGTGCTATCAACACGCATGATCGCTTTTCAGCGTGTTTATGAACGCCGTTGACTTAGCATTGCTTTATATGACCTACCCCAACCCTGTCCCTATGAGTCTTCCCCTATCATCCTAGGAAAAAAAAAATTCGCTCCCCAGATGTAGATCTACATTTTGCTTCATTTCGCTTGGACATTTAACGGCGTGTACATACACGTGGAATCACTCGGACATTTAACGGCGTAGACATACACGCATACTCGCGGATAGCTCAAAATGCGTGTAGATAACACGCCACTTGGCTTAAAAGTGGCATGTATGTTTACAGAAAAGTCATGATGTCATGTTGTCCATCGTGTTATAGGTGGCTTTCTAAATGCCCACTCCACCTTCCAAATAGTGACGGAATTGAAGCGTGAAAAAAAAAAGTGTAAGAGAACAAAATTAAACTGAAGGGTCCTAATCCTAACCTGGCCCACTGTAAGCTACTTTATCTAATGTAGTCTGAAACATTGCAACACATTCTCGCCCCAAGGCGTCACCTTTGACCCTGCTTCAATATTTTACGTTTTAGGCGCCCTTTAGCGTCACGTACATGACGCGATCCTACGGCGTCATCTAACTGACGCTAATGGAAAGCATCAGTTAGAGGACGCGGTTAGGTTTAGGTATGGGGTGGGGGTAGGGTACACGCGATCCTAGGGCGTCATCTAACTGACGCTAAAGGGCGCCTAAAGCGTCAGATATTGAAGCATGGTCAAATGCTTCCCAAGGCGTCAGTTAGGTGACGCCTTGGAAGTGAAGAGAGGGGGCTGAACATTAAGACAATTCTCTTAATGTTTCGATCCAATTTGTTTTTGACTGTTCCTTCGTTTGCCAGAGGAGAACTGGCCCCTGACTGAGCCTGGTTTCTCCCAAGGTTTTTTTCTCCATTCAATCACCTCATGGAGTTTTACTTCCTTGCCACTGCTGCCTTGCTTTTGGCTTGCTTAGTTGGGGACATTTAATATTTAACAATATTATTGATCTGTGTTGTATTACTTTCATGTTATCACCGTGAAGCTGCTTTGATACAATCTGTATTGTAAAAAGCACTATATAAATATATGTGACTTGACTTGACTTGACTTAATTTGTAAACCCAACAGGTTTTGCGTTTTAAATGTAATTAATTAATGTCGCCTCTGCGCTGTGGATGCTTCAACGATTCTATTCTTAAGTATTGTAAGGTAGAGACCAAATGTCTAAAAACCAAATGTTCTGAAATGCAGGTTTTTAAAGATCTACTAGTTATCCCCACATAGCAAAGGCAGCAGGGGCAGCACAACATGTAAATTACATTAGCTGTTTTGCATGAATTTGTGCCTCTTATTTTGACATTTTTTGCAGTGTGAGGATGTTTGAATGTTTTAGTTTTGTAATTGAAATTACTTTGTTGGCAATTACCACATCTATGCCAAAGTGCAAGTTTCTCAGTTTTAAGCAAACTTCCGATTCGCAGCAGGCGTTATTGGACAACTTATGTAGGCGTTATTGGACAACTCTGAAATGAAGATTTAAATCTGTCATTTAATGTCCATAATGCCAATAAGCAATGACAAAATTACAGTAGTTTGCGGTTGTAACGTCGTCAGCAGTAACGTCGTCTAGCTGATGACAATTACTAAACAGAAGTTGAGAGCATCCAACCGGAAGTCACTCACCGCTATGGCGCCCCCCACAGAGAAGTGAGGAAAAGGGTAAAAAGGCGCATATTACTGATGTGCTCTTTAGATAACAAAGAAAATATTGCGTCATTGATTCAAGACCAGGTTTCTGTTTTCAGACCAGCATTTGCTATTTAAAAAACGTGGTGCAGGACATGATAATGATAACTGCGTCGAACTGAAACTAGCAAAAGACACGCATTGCGCCTGGCGCCACAATGAGCCAGGTGCATGATAGGGCCCTTTTTATCTTTTAATTACAACTATTACTCATTAGTTAGAGCTTTTTACACTAATACTTATGTGTTGTTGCATGGTAATTAACTCTAACTCTGTGCCTAATATTTGATCTAGTTTCAAAGTGTTTTTGATTGGTGAATTTAAGCCCTGAGTTTACCTGTTTCTTGTCTCCTTAATGTGTTGGTTGTGTTTGCCTGCAGTTCTCCATTGTGTTTTTGTAGGAGATTTATTAAATGATTATTGATTTATATTTTCTTGTTGTGTGCTACTAAAGTTTTTGAGCTGACACATTTAGTCCTAACTAGCTTATTTCTAGTGTCAAATATATTTAGAAGCTCTGGTAAAAGGATTAAAAATTGCACATCTCATAAGAATGAATAAAACGGCTCATATAAAAAACTGTGTTTGACCTTCTGAGGTGGACATTTGTCATTTTCTGAAGGTTAGCCTTTTCCTGGAAGGTGCAGGTAACATTCCCTCGTCCAGTAATAGCCATTTTATCACAGTATAGGCCTATGAAATGTTAGTGTACATTTATGTTTATATCTGTGCTAGATAGGACCCCAGGTTATTCTTTTGGTTTGATTTCGTCTTCAGGGACATGTTAAAGGAAGACTTTGGTGCTGAATAGACATATCCTTGTACACATAAAGTAATGGTGCACCATAATATGGCAAGAAACAGAAGAGACACAAACCTGCATGACGAAAGGGTCAAGGCTTCCGTTAATTCACACGCAGTGAGAAACACCAAATCACCATTTTGAAGAATCAGGTGACTCTGAAGAAGTATTTATCATAACAAGAATAACTACCTTTTGAAATATATATATATATATATATATATATATATATACGTATATATATATAAAAGAAAATTGTTATTTTCAATTGTAATAATTCATAATATTACAGTTTTACTACCTGGAGTATGCTGTCATGTGTTGTCAAACATGCACGAGTCAAATATAAGAAAATTAGACTTTTAATCTCAAAGAAAACATGCAGAAGAGTCAAAACCACACACAAACAATACCAGGCAAAGGAACTAACTCAAACTGAGGACTTATATTCACAGAGAAAAAAAAAATGAAACTTCACCCAAAAATGAAAATTATGTCATTGATGACTGCGTCTTCGGATCTTTGGAACACAGTTTGAGATATTTTAGATTTAGTCGAGAGCTTTCTGTCCATCCATTGAAAATGTATGTACGGTATACTGTCCTTGTCTATAAAGGAAATAAAGTCAAAAATCCAAATGAAGCATCAAAAATGCATTTTGGTCCAAAATTAACAAAAACTATGTGGATTGACAACAGAACCGGAAGAGAATACAATGCTGAATAAAGTTGTAGTTTTGGTTATATTTGTACCAAAATGTATTTTCGATGCTTCAAAACATTCTAGCTAACTCATTGATGTCACATGGACTACTTTGATGATGTCTTTATTTCCTTTCTGGACAAGGACAGCATGCCAGCATACAAGGACGTAAATACATTTTCAATGGAGGGACAAAAAGCTCTTGGACTAAATCTAAAATATCTTAAAAATGTGTGCTCCTGAAGATGAACGGGCTTGGAATGACAGGAGGGTGAGTAATTAATGACATCATTTTAATTTTTGGTTGAACTAACCCTTTAATGCTAATGAATCAGACGTAGGCCTATTCCAGACGTATTTACTGGAAGCTCAGAAAAATAGATCAATAATTCTCACCAGGTGTCTTGGAGCCTCCACAAAGCTGCAATGGATGTTGCCCTTATCTGTCACGGGTGCAGCACAACTCAAACGTAGGTACTTAAGGCTGAGTAGAAGAGCATAGGTGAGGGAATACAGAGTAAAACAGACAGGAACTGTACTTTATCATTTGTGCTTTGTTTTTGCTTTACTTTGTAAAGTACTTTTGGTAAAGCCATTGAATAACCTCTAATTGGCTGCGAAGGTTAATAGCAGGTACCCCTGCGACAACTTACCTCATATTGTGTGACATGGTTCTCACTTGATGGTGTGTTTAATGAACTGTATCTTTTTTTTTTCTGGGTAATGACATTGGAAAGCCAAGACTTTAAAGGAGGGGTTGACTGCTTTTTTTCTTTGCATGATTGTATTTATGGGGTGCAATATAACATGTATTCGTGGTTTTTCTTTTTTTAAAAGTCTTATTTTTCATAAACTTCACCTTTATTGTCAGTCGCGCTCTCCTCTGTCCCCTGAACGAGCGGTTCACTTCCTGATTCTATAAAAACACTCCCTCAGAAACATGCTGTGGGCTCAGATTGGTTAGTTTGGCCCGGTGTGTTGTGATTGGCTAAACTGTCGCTCACGTTGTCCGGAAGGTTAACGCCAATTACCTTTACGGGTGAAGCGTGCACGTCATGAGCTCCGGTCCAGATGTAAATATGTGTCGAACTGCAGTATCAGTTTGAGGCAGAATCAGACCGAGAAAGCGGCGATGAAGAGAGTCAAGCAGAACCTCACCACAAACGGCACTTAATAAACGTTTCTGGATGATCATTTTCTAAATTTTTTTAACTTTATACACGTTTATTTTACACAATGACATCTGACTGGCAACAATAGCAACTGACTGGCTACTAATGTTATACTCAAACAGCGTTGGCATGTTTACGTTCTTGATCAAATCGAAAATAATGTCATAAAGCATATATACATGAAAAATACGTGCCAAAAAAAGCCAGCGCTGGCATTTGAAAAAAAAAATAAAACACAAGGCTACGTCTGAAATTATACATGCAAATACATCTTAGCCAGTCTTAGCCTACTTACAGATTGTGGCCCAACAACTGCTGCCTCTTGTTTTAAAGTCGGAACTGCTTCATGTTTTAGTAACAGTTTCTTGTTGAATCCGGTGTTGAACTCGTGGAGGTTCTGGAAGCTGTCTTCCGTAAAATGCGCAGCACAGAGAGCTAGATTACGTTCGTCATTTTCAGGAACATAATCAAACTGTATCCATTATTGAGGAAGTATAGCGTCCATGGGAAGCCCGAACACAGAAGACCTGACAGCTGCGTGAACAACACACTCGACGAGTCGACGTGCCTCAGAAATATGTGCATGCCATTTTCTGCATATTCTGAGGGAGGTGTTGATGCAAATGTGTAGGTTAGTGACGTACCATAACCCAGCTGTAGTCCCAATCGAGTCGTTTTTGTAGGCAATATACTTCCTGATTTTTAAAAGCCGATATCTCTGCTTACACTGAACTTTCAGCGCTGCAACTTTGCAGATACACTTCATGCACCAACAGCAACATTACACACTATTTAAAATGAGAAAAGTGAAATCGCAGTCAAACCCCGCCCTGACTGAACCAATCAGTGTGCCAACTAGTACATCCCCTACATGCTACACTCTAAATAATGCTGGGTTGTTTTAACCCAAATTTGGGTTGAAACTACACCATATTTTTTAGAGTTTAAGCACACTTATCTGGCATTATTTATGAGGCACTGACTGTCACTGATTTGTTTGCCAACCGATAGAATCTGCCGTCTATATCTGTGAGGTGGTTATGTACAAATTATAGGGATCTCACTAAGTACAGCAGACCACTTCAATACACCATGATCAATTTCCCTCTTCCCAGTGTGTCCATAAACATGCAACTCACATTGTTTTCAAATGCATGATCAACGATAGAAACATCTGCATGATAGTTGCCTCTCCGCCATGAGACCTTTGCTTAAAAAATAAGAGGTTGGCTCAACACCACTGTGTTTTGACTTCCCATACACTCTGCTTGTTCTGCTTTGACAAGCAATAACTTTGATTATCAAGGCCTTAATGATATGTTACATTGACACTAATTACACAATAAATCAATAATATGCGCAATGTTTCATATTTCTCCATATTTTCTCCAATGTTTCATGTTTCAAATATGGGCTCAAATTCTGGCATTAAAAAAAAAAAAAAAGAATCAGCTATGATTCTTATCTATCTAGTTTCATTTAATATACAAATGGGTTGTCCATTGTTAGAGAAACTCATATGCAGCTGGAGGCAGTTGGTTTGTGTACTCTACTAGTAGCATATTAAAATCAGTCAGCAGGGTGAACAACTCAAGGTCGTTGTCAGAAGTAAGGCAAATGCTGGCTCCCTGTGGGGAGAGAGGTTAGTGAGACACAGCATGAGAGTGTTAATGTTGTGTGCTCCACGTCCATTTATGAAGTCTGTACTGCCAGTTTTGTCTTGATAAGGTACCAAGGTTCTGTCCTGTGACAGCAGGTCCGGGATCAGATCTTATAGGCCGCCTGGAGCCATTTATAAAAGTGAAAAATTAGTATTTGGTTTTGACAACACTGTGAAAAGTGACCAGTTGGCTTAGCTTAGAAAAGTGAGAAAAACCGTTGCCTTAAAGGTTTAGTTCACTTCGGATTAAAAATTTACTGATAATTTACTCACCCCCATTTCATCCAGTTCATGTCTTTCTTTCTTCAGTCAAAAAGACATTAAGGTTTTTGAGGAAAACATTCCAGGATTTTTCCTGGAGTGGACTTCAACAGGAACCAATGGATTGAAGGTCCAAATTGCAGTTTCAGTGCAGCTTCAAAGGGCTCCACATTATCCCAGCTGAGAAATAAGGGTCTTATCTAGTGAAATATTGGTCATTTAAAATAAAAAAATAAATAAATAACCACAAATGGTCGTATATCGTGGATGCCTATAGTGGTCTATAAGCTGCACTAAACTGCAATTTAGACATTCAACCCGGGTTAGTTCATGTTGAAGTCCACTATGTTGTGGAATGTTTTCCTCAAAAACCTTTATTTATTTTCGACTGAAGAAAGACATACATGAATATCTTGGATCACATTGGGGTGAGTAAATTATTCTGAAGTGAACTAATCCTTTAAGTTTAAGTATAAATAAACTTCATGTATAATTGAAAAATTTAAGGTATGCGGAATTGGCAAGTTCACAAAAATTATTTTTTTTAATCAAGCTAATGTGTTGGCTTTTATAACTTTATAATTTTAAGGCAATGAGTTTCCTCACTCCTTTTAAGTTAAGTCAACCGATGATATTTTACAGTGTAAAATGGTTCTTATGGAAGCAAAGGCCCTATCCCAAACAGCACTCTAAACACTTGTGGTATTCCTATAAGTCTGCACTTTCAAAACTTAACACCATTTAGACTGTCGGGAAGAAGTCTGCTGCGGAGCTCGCTTCAGTGCATCTAGGGCACAAATAACCATAAAGGGGGCACTCGCGAGCACCCTTCTGACACCTAAATGACAAATGGGACCCCCTACGTTCTCATGGACTTAATGGACACGCGTACAAGGCATCCATTGTAAGTCCACAAGATCGTAGGGGCATATGAAGTGTGCCATTTGAGACAGGGCCAAAGTATACAAATAGGGTATACAAATAGAATTAAAAAAACAGAATATAGTACAAGAGGTACTTGGACACACCTATCACACACATTTTGATGGAAATAGGCTTTATGCACAACTTACTTCCGCATTCTCTGTAAAACAGGTCGCATCTCTTCCGGTCCAGGTCTTTTGTATGTGCTTCATGAAAATTTTTGCGGTTTTACTCAAGATAACTTAAAAGGAGCGAGCAAAGATCAGCATAACCAATATCCCTCACATGTGCAGATTGACATTTAAACATTTTATATTTTTTATTATTCACAGTAACGTTTCTATATTTAAATGGAATAAAACGCCAATAACAAAGTGAACTAGTTACTTTAGCTGATTACCTTAAATATCCATAGATATCGTAGTCAGTTCTTACGGCTGTTAACACTTTCTCTGACAAGCGGATGCGATGAGACCCGTTTTCCGGTTTTTCTCACGTGACGCACGGCATAAAGCCTATTGACTAACATAAATCATGAAACAAAAACTGTGAATTGAACCATAGACTGTAAAGAAAGATGTACGACTTGTCTCCACTTCCATTCACTGTAGAAAAATGAAGCCAGAATATTCCCTGTCTAGATAATTAGAAGCTATTTATCCACATTGCAGGACTCTTATTTCAGACACATCATAAGACTGCAAGACCGTCTGTTTTGTAGACCCTGGAGGATACAGTATGTGATTCAGAATTCAGCCGTTATTACTGGGCGGTTATTACTTGTAAGGAAAAATGAGAAACCTCAAACCAGTGCCGCCACTTCCCCAGCGCTATAGCTTGATGGATAACATATCCTGGTTACCAATGTCATAGTTGACCTCCGAGGAGCAAGATTTTACAGGAGTAGTAGCCATAAGAGAAGAGTTTAAAGTTCCCCTGACATGGGGTTATTTTATTATTTTTATTTTATATGTTTCCTGGGTTGCCCTTATAATGTTAGTGTTTTTTAGGTCAAAAATGGTCAAAAAAGCAAGAGGGGTCAAAGATTAACACAGGGGGCTCAGAGGTGGGACCAGGTAAGACTGCATTTGGGGCGGCACTCGAATGGATTTTTGCTTTGAACGCTCTGTGTGAAGGGGCGTGTCTGCTGTGTGTAACCGACCTCAGCTGTGATTGGCTGACATGGTTGCATATGAAATAGCTACATATTACATGTGAAACTCTCTCGAATACTTTTACTAAAGCTATTATATGTTTTTACTATTACAGCTATTGAGATTACAGAATCGTGAGAAGTTTTTTAAGTATTTAGATCTATTCCCATCACATAAAATGTTGCAGTGATGAGCATTGAGCAAGCAGATGACAGTTTCGGATGAAGGAACTAAAAAATACTTTTGTGTTCAACTTGTACATCCGAACACTGATCAACTGTCATGCTTCGCTCTTTTGCAAGCCATGATATCTCTCGAGGAATCTCAAAACTATTTCTCTAGGAAAAACTCAAAACGCGCTCGCACGTTCGTACTTCCTAGCTCATTTTCTCATGGGCGAGCCAAATTCTCCGTGCGGGCAACCTTTCGTCATTATGACGGAATCGAGGAGATTCAAGATCAGCGCGTCTGAGCTGCAGAGAAGAGAAAAATAGCCAAAGCTCGGTTTACACCGATTGAAAATTCTAGACACGAGGGGACCAAATACAGGCTAGGGGAACTAATATTAATGTTAAAAACCTCAGAAAGTGAAAATTTCATGTCAGAGGACCTTTAGTGCCATGATGCTGCAGAGTACTGCTCCAACGACGAAATGGCATGGTTAACCACTCATTGCCCTTTCTGATGCGGTTCAAATTGTAGGTGTTTCACAAACTTAACTTGGAGAATACATTGCATTTAAGTTGCATAGGTTCTTCCAAACCTTCCAAAGAGTGAGAGATAGCAAGAGGGGTCAAAGATTAACACAGGGGGCTCAGAGGTGGGACCAGGTAAGACTGCATTTGGGGCGGCACTCGAATGGATTGTTAAATTTTACAGCCCCATGTAGTCATCATACCCTTACAAGATGGAGTCAGAGAGTAGTATAAAGACACTGACAGTACGTTGTCAACAATTCTGTGTGGGCTAATTCTAGCCACTGGCTGCTGCGAGAATGAGGATTTTATTCCTTGTTGTAGATGATGAGGCTGTTCCCTGGCCTGGGTGTCACCTGTCGGACCAGCAAATACCTCGCAAAAATGGGCAACAAATGCTATGGCAGAGTGTGTGATGGGACCATCCCGCTCCCATATGTGATATCCCATTGTAGTATTTAAATGGTATTTAAATGGTGAATGAAACTTTCCCTGTCTCTGTCTAAAAACGCTGAGGCTGCGTCTTGACTGTGCATTGTAATAGAAAGCCTCGTCATAGATCAGTGGTGTGCAGAGGTGTTCTGAAAATAAAACTTTTTTATAAAATCAAATGTAAATGCTTGTCTCAGTTACCCTTATTGTTGTCAAATATAATAAATTTAATAAAAATTAAATAAACATTTACATTACATAAAAAAAGAAAACCAAATGCAGTTCAATTAGTTTGTTATATTTATTTAGTATATTAATTTATTAAAAAAAAAAATACCAATTATTAATCGGCTGAAGTAGACTGTTAGACTGTTAGGGTTCGGGTAGGTAGAATAAGTTGACATGTACTTGAAAAGTTACTTATAGCCTGTAGAATGTCTTTTGGGAGCATCACAATAAAGTATAAAATTGCATATAGTTAAAAAAACAGCCTTTAGATGTATTTCATTACATAAAAAAAAAACCATATGAATTTTCAGACTGCCTCACTGCTTATTACAGAAATCCTGTATGTTCTCAGACATTATTAAGAAATTTAAAGTCTCAAGTTGATGAATAAACTTCATGCTGACCTTCTTGCAACAGGGTCTTTTGCTTACTGTAGTATATGTAACTTTACTAACGTTTATTGCTATGCACATTGCTCCCCACAGCAAGCTCTTTGTGTGACTGTCCACTTTCCAAAAAGCCCACTCAATGTGA
Source organism: Pimephales promelas (assembly GCF_988280905.1). Classification (NCBI taxonomy): domain Eukaryota; kingdom Metazoa; phylum Chordata; class Actinopteri; order Cypriniformes; family Leuciscidae; genus Pimephales; species Pimephales promelas. The sequence goes on along the minus strand of NC_142773.1, from coordinate 12,450,987 downwards.
TTCACTGTATATCCATCTCAATCCCCAGACATCGTGATTCTTGTAAGTGGAGACAAGATATATTGCTTACTTCAAGTTATTTCCTCTTAGGATGTTCAGTGAGGACCCTCATGCTGCTTTTGAGCGAAAAAAAATACGAATTTGATCTTAATCAACTCAAAATGTTAAGCAGCGCTGTATGCAAAAGCTTTTGAAATTCTAGATATATTTTAAGATCGGTGCATTTATTCTGTATGTTCAATAAAAGGATTAATTCATTGACCCATGCCTTAAAATCAGCCTTATAACAAACATATTTTATTTTTAATATTAATTACAATAGTGAAAATTATGTGATTTCAAAGTTGGAGGCATCACTCCAATGGTCCCCCCTTCAGTGACTTTAATTCCTCCACTGTCACACTATTCGGCTTGGATTTATCACTTTGTAAAAATTTGGTCATTTATCTTTTTACTGGTCTGAAAAAGTATAAGTGCCATATACTTTACTTGTATGTAATGTACTTAGCAATTTGCATTTTGCATGCTCTGCAAGTTATACACTAGATTAATCCTCTCAGATGCAGCTCCTGCAATTGCACGAGTCACAAAAACTTTCTTGTTCATTTCTGGTAACAGTATTCATTCAGTGACCATATCCACACTTTTAGAGTACAAATTGAACTTCACCCCGAGTAAAACAGAACATTGGCCTATAGTACAGAACATTGTGCTGTTGTTTTCTGTCAAGTGCTTTTTTTCCCCATCTAATTGAACCAGAAGAAATTTACAGTATGAAAATGTTTTGACAAGCTGTACAATAAACCACTTTACCTCATGATGTGCAAGGCTGAAAAAATCTTTAATAGTACTACAACATTTTCAATTGCCCTGTATATTGACTGGGAATCTCTTTAACTAGCACTAACTTATTTTATGAGCTATGTTTTGAGACATGATTATTCTCTAAGGGACTATAACCGCAGGTGTTAGTGTTTTGTTCTTTGCCTTGGGTAGCAGACAGTGCAGAAGATCTAATTGGATCTCCCAAAGACAAACAATATTCACTGCCAAAGAAGAACAAGGCACTTCTAGACCTTACTGAAAGGTTTTTGCAGTGATCAATGATTTACATCCAGAATCCCATTCTTTGAAAAACTTTTACTTAGCCAAGTAAGTGTTGTCCGAAGTAGCTGAGGATCATTAATTAACTGAATGAAAAATAAAACTTATAGTGTTTCACTCAATAAATATCTTATTCTCCCTGTTCCTCTGTGATACTTTCACCACCACAAATAACAGCCCAAGTTTACTTACAGATGAAAGTTCCTTTGTAAAACACTCAACATTTAAAATCAGAAATGACAGTGTTCTCAAGCTTTTATACAAGCTTTCTTTGCTGTCTCCTGCATCCGTCTGAAAACAAACAAAGCCCTCAGAAGCCTACTAGGGTGTATTTAAACTGTCTCTTCTCCCAATATCAATTCAGAGGGTTGGTTGTTTTTTTCCCCCTTACAAGTCTGTGTTGTGGACAACATGCATCTGTTTTAGTCAGTACGGATTTACAGCCAATCATACATTTTCCTGAGATCCAAATTGAGGTACAAACAGAATCACAAGTAACCAAGAAAATCACAGGGGCTGGAGAAAGGTGTTGAGATGGAAAGTGATGGGGTTATGTGGGTCAAAATTCCCATATTTCGTCTGCTAGACACTATGGGAAAACTCCTTTTCTAGAGAATATTGAAACCTTTTTAAAACGCAGTGCTGGTGCACAGCCAGCACAATGCAGAGCTGTATAGCTTGCTGATTGGCTGGGCTGTGGGAACACGAACCTATGGCGAAGCGGCGAGGACACACAAACCTATCAGGGCGCTTCTTGCCTCGCGCTTGACGAATCCCGCCAAAATGGGTGTGGCTGCTGACTATATTAGTGGCCAATTTCACCACAGGAATAAGATTTAATCTCCTTCAGCGATGACTCACCTCTTCGCTGATTTTCTTCTGCTCAAAGCCTTCTCGCCATGCAGTGGAAGTTCAGCGGATGGCGGCCGTATTCCTGACTCGATGCCATCATCTCCTGATTTTCCGTTTCCCTGCGGCCATTCGGCAAATAGTATCCTTTATAAAAGCAATTTCTAGAGGAAATTTCTCTAAATGAGCTCACGGTATTGTTGCAAAACGCCTCTACATGCCTCAGACAAAGCATAGTGAGTGCTTTTCATGCCAGGGCAGTAGCTGCACTCACTCAGCTTAATGCGAGAACATGCCGCTCTCCTCTCTGCACTCGTGGCTAGCTTTCTTTTTACGAAGACCACCGCTTAGGCCATTGGAAGAAGAATGGCCAGACTGGTAGTACTAGAGTGCCACCTGTGGCTCAATCTCATGGAGATAAGACTGCCTTCTTGGACTCCCCTATATCTACCACTGGTCTCTTTGGTTCCACAGTGAAGGGCTTTGCTGAGCGTTTCACTGAAGCACAGCCAGCTAAAGGCTTCCCGTTCCCACAACACCAGGGGTCCTGGCCTAAAGTTATGCTGGACCCTAAGCCTCGGAAGCCTTCCTAGTCCAAGGACAGGAAGGAAGAGAAAGGGGTTAAGTCTCGCTGTGGCTGGACCACCCCCGAAGAGAGCTCATGTGCTTCCCCCAGCTTCCTCTATAGTTCAGGCAGCTGGAAATGTTCCAATTGCAACCTAGGGGCCCATTTGAGTTCACCCTTGCAAAAAAATAAAGCACAAAAAAATTCAGAAAAAAAGCTATTTTTTCTCTTCAAAACACCTGATGGCTAGTTCCCAACGGCCCGCCCCTAAATTTCATTCAGCCCCTAGTCACTCGGGCCAAGGCCTGGGTAGCAATCCGTGATGTGTCAAAATGAATTCAGGATGCTAACAACCAAACAAATCCTTGTGCAGATTCTCCCATGAGATTTTTTTTTTGTCAGTGGACCTGATAGATGCTTTCACATCCAGATAGCCCATCCAGATAACACTTAAAACTTTACTGTTAAATGTTATTTTTTTGTTTTGTTTTTCTCTATTCCTTTTCATAATAATTTTATAATGTATTTTGTGATGTTAGACTATGTTTGTATGCTGAGCAGAGAGCTGGTGGAGGTATATTTTGCTAAGAGGAATGCAATGTTCACTTAGCAGAGATGCTCCAATGATGATGATAGATTAAATGTGTACATGTTAAAGCAATGTTTAAACTGATGCAAATGTACCATTTGTATACCATTAATGTATACACTGAGAAATAGTTTCTTTGTCTGGATAGTGGATTGTACCATGTGCATTGGGTATACATTTCATCATTAAACATAAACAACTTGTTTTTCTACCTTACAAGGAAGTCTCTCTGTGATGTATAAGCTCAATCTTACTGTACCACCTCAGAGAAACATAAAGGCATGATCGGGTGAGAGGAAGGAGAAGCATAGAGATGATGGGGTGAGAAGATGGTGTAGCTTCCGTGATTCAAGAACAATAGGGGGAAGCAGGATTTTCAAATCTACAGCCCCCATCACAGGCCATTCTTTAGATTTGCCTTCAAGGGGCGGGCTTATACAGTCCTACCATTAGGACTGTCAGTGGCACCTCATACATTTATGAAATGCATGGACGCAGCTCTCTCCCCTCTGAGACTGTTACAAACCCACAGATCCTGGTTCCTCAGCCATCTAGAATGCCTTGGGCTCAGGATCAATTTATTCAAGAGTGTACTGTCCCCCAGCAAGTGTAAAACCTTTCTGGGAACAGTTATTGACTCGGTTCAGATGAGAGCTTGGCTCATGCTAGACCGCGCTCTCTCCATTCAAAAGCTAGCTTCTTCATTCAAAGCAGGCTCTTACCTGCCGCTCAGAACGTTTTCAAAGGGCACTGGGCCTTATGGTCGCCTCATCGTCAGTACTCCAATTAGGCCTACTGCATATGGGTCCCCTTCAGTGCTGGCTGAAGCTCACGCGTGGCGGTTTGGCCAACTGCGCATCAGGATAAACCATGGCTGTATCAAAGCCCTGGACCCTTGGAAAGACACCAGTCTGGTGTAAGCATGGGTCTTGTCTTGAAGAGGAAGTTGATTTTAATGGACGCCTCCAACCTAGGTTGGGGGGCTCTGTACGAAGACAGGCTAACCTCTGGCCTCTTTTCTAGCTCGGAGAAGCGCCTATCAACTGCCTCGAAATCTTCCTCCCGAACATGGAAGTTCTTTTAATTTGGAGTGTCTTCGGGAGGGCAGAGGTAGACCTCTTCGCCTCAGAAGACAGTTCTCACTGTCCAACATTCTTTTCAAAGAACAGGGATGCCGTTGCCCACAAATGGCCCAGCCGTCCTCTTTACGCATTCCCTCCAGTCTCGATGCTCCCTTAGGTCATCGAACGGATCAGGGTGAACAAGTGTGCAGTCCTCCTAATAGCCGCTCTCTGGCAGACCCAAACATGGTTCCCCAAGTTGATGAGACAGCTCCCTGACCTATACCGCTGAGGAAGGACCTCCTCACGCAGGCAAACTGGACAGTCTGGCAGCCCTCATCCTGACTTGTGGACTCTCCATATATGGCCCCTCAACATGTATCCGGGGACCTCCCAGAAAGAGTCCTAAGCACTAGGCTAAGAGCTCTGTCAACAGGACGCTTGGCCATAGGTTCGTCCAGTTCCGCAGCCCAGCCAATCGGCACACTATACAGCTATGCATTGTGCTGGCTGTGCAGCTGCACTGCGTTTTAAAATAAAGGCTTTAACATTCTCAAGAAAAGGAGTTTCCCCATAGTGTCTAGCAGACGCAATACTTGTTCCAGTTACTCTCAGGGAACCGAGGTTACGCTAGTAAACGAGTACGTTTCTACGCCATGATTCAGTGGTTTTCAGGCACAAACCCTCTTAATCAGGGCATAATATCAAGAGGTATGTGTTTTTTCAGGTCGACCAAAGGAAGTAAAAATTAATTATTTTGGAGGTATATATGTTTCAATAGGGCTTACATCAACATTTCAGTAACTGCAAAATTTAGTCTTCCTCTGAAAATACGCTGCAAACAAAAAACGTGTTCGACTGACTATAGGCATTATCAGTTTATTAATTTTACACATTACAAATACATCACTTTTGTTTTATTCTTTAATACAAATCGACGCTATGATCAGGAAGCCAATAATTCTCACATTGCAATAAACATTTAGCACCTTGGACAGCGGTCAAACGTGTGAACAATGGTTATGGAAATTCAAATAAAGAAAATGATTTCAAACTTTTCCCTGTCTTACACTGAGCATTCCTCACGAGATAAAAGTGACAGAGCAGATACAGAACAGCCGAGCTGCAGATGTTTTTATCCTTGTGACCTGGATGTGGTGTCCAGTAAACCTCAGAAGAGCAGACAGGCTCAGACGTCAGCTGAGAAGGAGGTACTAACATCAACACAGTACAGTTCCAACCGCATATGAGGATTGCAATCATCACCACACGGTGGAGCAAAGGGACGCCAAACTTTTTCCCACTTCCGAATCGATGAACCGAGCAACAAAGTTCAGCTCAATTGCAAAAAACAAAACAAAAAACTCGTCGTACACTTAAACTCTTCTGCAAATAATTATCCTCTCTCTGTGGATTGTATTCTGTTGTCAAAACGCAAGAGCACTATAAATGTTGCGCTTTCCCCCAGAAAACAAGGCAGTGACTTTTTGTTCAATGTGCACCCAGAACGGATTGCGATGATTGTGTCCAACTTAAGTGTGATCAGCTGCAGGAAGGCGAACAGCGCGCTGTGCCTCAGTGCAGTGGAGGGACATTTGGAGGCGTCCTCCTATAGCACTCTCAGTCCCACCGGCCACCTGCTCGTGGCGTTGAGCTTGGGCTTCATCGGCACTTTCGGATTCCTCAACAACCTCCTGGTTCTCGTGCTCTTCTGCCGTTACAAGGTGTTGCGGTCCCCCATAAACTTTCTGCTGGTGAATATTTGCTTGAGTGATCTCCTGGTGTGCGTTTTGGGCACGCCGTTCAGCTTCGCGGCGAGCACTCAAGGGCGATGGCTCATCGGCGACGGTGGATGTGTATGGTACGGCTTTGCCAACTCATTGTTAGGTGAGTGTTTTTGTCTACACGTAGTCTATGGTATCGTAACATTCTGTTATGTTTTACGTGCATGGAAGTTTGATTTCATCTGGCATTAATCATGATAAAACCTGGTAATCATAAACCCAAAGTGTCCAGCTTTTTTCTCCGTTTGAACGTTTAGTTTTATGAATAGGCATTACAAAACTTATATGACATCTTCGTGTTGCTCACATTCAGTTCTAAAGTTCTTAGAAATTGTAATCATCTTTCGTTTTTTCGCACTACATTTTTGTGCTATTCAAAACATGTGTAGTCTACCATTTTCAACAAATATCTTGATTTAATGCTTTTTAAAATGCAAATACTTAATTTAAATAAATATTTGTTATTGGAATACACGTGCATGTGCACCACTTAATCGATATTTCAAGGGGACACAATCTTCTCAGACAGCCAAGTTACAGTAAGCTTGTTAAAACTTGCCTGTCATACAAATGTGAAGATATGCTGTTTTTTCCCCTTTGGTTTTCATCACGTGACAACCAAATTAATTTCACCATGTTGGCTAGATTATGCTGACTCTTTATTTGGGAATATATTTCAATATTTTAAATCAAAACTGTGTTAAAGCTTTATTTTTTAAAAATAAATAATCAAAGAGTATGCCAGCTCATAAACATTACATTAGCTAAGTTGAGTTTCCAATGTTTTATGGGGACATTCAATAGACATAATGATTTCTTATACTGTACAAACTGTCCCTTATCCCCCCAACCCCCATAAACACACCAGTTTCAAGACAGAGGTGTAGTTTATAGCTGCAGATGCATCTGAAGGTGATGACATATTGGTTCTTTCTGAAGGCAGTGAACTGCATGTCAGAGTAAATACAGTATCTCAGACTGATAAATGACTGTTAAAACATTTTTCAAGAATTTGTTGTCCTCCTTTATCACAAGTGAACTTAAATTAGACATGAAGTGTTTAATGTTTTTCAGTTTAAAGAATGCATGTTATTGTTTCACCATGTTTAACTGACGTCATTTGAGTAGCATGCTAACTTGCATTAGTTAGATTGTCTGAAAACCACGAGAAGAGAGAAGGGAAATGTGATAAAGTGAGAGAAGGCTGAAGAATACCCAGTAGAGTCAAACGTTGCCTTTATGGGATTTTAAGTAGTGTTGCGGACATTTATTTTATTTATTTTTTTTGTCACTAAAGTGAGAGAAAAAGGCTAGAGTCCAAGAGCAGAGACCAGGGACAGCATGAGCACTTTGGGTTTAATCACTATCAGCACCTCTGTGAGCTTTGAAATGCTAATGAATACTAATGACAAAAAATAAATAAATAATAATAATATATATATATATATATATATATATATATATATATATATATGAAGAGTTCAGATGCAAAAGCCTCTAAATGCCATTTGAAATTTTCTTCTTTAATGATGATTTTTGTCAAGCTTGTATATTTAAGTTCAGTGATTTCACTTAAATGGCAATGATAATTACCTATTAATTGTTATTTAAGTGAAACTACTGAACTTAAATATACAAGTTCGACAAAAATCATCATTAAAGAAGAAAATTTCAAATGGCATTTAGAGGCTTTTGCATCTGAACTCTTCATATATATTCTGATATTCAAAAAGGTAATGTATTTAATACCTTTAAGTGAATTAAATGTATTTCGGAATAGAGAAATACATTTCTTTGTTAATCTACAAAACTGCAGAATGTCTTGGAAATTATTGTGTCTTCTAATCCTGGCAGTCATCACTGTGTTCTCAGGAGTCAGATGACTATAAAGATAAAAACATTGATGTTGATATTGATACAGATATTGTCATCTGTCGTTCAGTCGGGAACACCACACTCTGTGAGACTGCAGCAATAATAGTGTCATCAGGCAGCCCCTGCAATTGTAATATAGCTTATAGATATATTGCTAAACACCAGATAAACTATAGTAAGTAAAGCATTACAATGCTTTAGGTACTGTACATCCTTTGCTTCGCATCCTCGGGGATGTATAAATCATATTTGTTCTTTTTTTTTACCATGTTAGAACCTCAGGACTACACTTTACCTTGTTTTACAGTATCTGATGTCTAGTCAACTCAAATCACTTTTATTTATATGGTGCTTTATGCAATACAGATAGTCTATAAGCATATTCACAGAAATAAACAAGAACATAACATTATTAATGTTCTTCAGTCATGAAATGAATTCATCTATAAGCACTGCATTAGTTCAGTTCAATTTAATTCAGCGTTGATTTAGTGTAGTTTAATAACAGTATGAATGTAAATTAGATATGAATCAAACTCTGTTCAACTATAAAGCAGATAATAGTGTGATTATTCAGCTCAAGTCAGTAAGTGTTAATTCGGTTTAGTTCAATACATCAAATTATGAAAGAAGCTTACAGTAATTCAATTATAATCAGCTCTACAGAAGTTTAATAGTGTCATTATTCAGCACAAGTCAGTTCAGTGTTTATTAAATTCAGGTCAATAACGGTGTCGATGTTGCAGAGTTAATCAATTATGAAACAAATTCAAAACTGCCATCCAGCTATTTTCACATCAAGTTTTGTTCTCATCCAAAAGTGTCAGTGAGTGCAGTAACATTTACAGTATTGCTGAATATATTAAATGTCTTTTAAACCCCAACTGAGTAAGCTAAAGCCAAGGAAACTACTCCATTAGGTGTGTTGTATAAGTAATGGAGAAAAAACACCCCTGGGAGACACCAGGTTCAGTCTGTTCTGGCCAAATAAAAGAACACAGTGTGATTCTGCATCACAAGTCAAACTATGTGCACTGGAATGATTAAAAAAAAAAAAAAAAAAAAATATATATATATATATATATATATATATATATATATATATATATATATATATATATATATATATATATATTCTTGTGCTTGAGGATCGGGATACGCCCCAGCAGAATTAGGTAAAAAAATGAAAAAGTCTAAAGAAGAATCACCATTGTTATAATTTCCAATAAGTCTCTTTTGAGCAGAGAATGTTATTTTTTGGGGGCATCAGGAAGCTGCCAGTGAATGCAACGGAGCAAGACAAATCACATTTGATTGCTTTGTTTGTGGAAAAATCAACTCTTGGCAGCTTAACATAGCCATAATATTAGATTTTGAATCCACTTCTCTCTGTTGCTTGAGATCTTATGCAATTTTTTCAGACGCTTACTTCATCTCCTCTGAGATGTTATGTGGACAATTTATCATTAAAGTAAGCTAAAAAAGAGGTCTCATATCTCATAAAATGTTTGTGACTGTTGGTTTTATTTGGATTCAATTCTGTCAGGAACACTATTGTCAAAGCTGTTTGACAAGTAGCATACAGTTTGAATTGTCGGTGTGGATTTGTTCTGGGCAAGATCTCCCTGCCCGTCCATGAAGCCTAGCGTGGATAAGAGCAGGGAGTGCAGCGATAACCCCCTCAGGGTAAACAGAACAGAACCAACATAAATGTATTGCGGATATCATTAATGTTCTCAATGGCAATAATTGAATGTAATAATAACATAAATAAAGATAAATGACAGTCTGATTCGAAGAGTAGTATCAGACGGCCAAGTCCTGACTGCATGGACAAGAAGAGGAGCTGGGGATGGAGGAGGGTAACTGGCTCCTGAGCAACACGATAAAGCTGCTGATAATACTGAGTGGACCTTATATAGGGATGCTGTGATAGTTAAAGTCAGCTGACCTGCCAGTGCCAGAACTAACGCTACACTTGACTTTGAAGACTCAAAAAGTAATTTCATACTGCAGGGCTGTGTTCTTAAAGGGATACTCCACTTTTTTGGAAATAGGCTCAGTATGTATATATACTGATCATGATGAATATATGATATAATTTGTTTGTTTTAAATGGGTCTAAATATGATTGGAATTAAGGGTTATTTGACAACATTAATAAACAGTATTTTCTAATTAAACCTAGGGCTGTCGCGGTTATGGCATTTCCCTTGCGGTAATGTTGAGTGGCTCAATAGCACGATATGCGGTATTACCGCCATTTATTTATTTATTTATTTAATTTACAAGTATTTGTTGCTATATAAATAAAGTTTATGATGTGGACAAAAACGAGGTCATTTAACCAATAACCGAAACTAAACAGCATCTATATGCGCATTGAAAGCATGATTGAAAGGCTTTCACTCAGCGCGCATATTGTTATGACAACGGACTTTGAACCGTTCATTCAACGAACACGTTCAAAGAAGCTTATTCGTAACTTAAAAGAGATGTAATGAAACAAGATGTTAATTATTTTTAACTTTGGGTTCCACTTTTCAAGGCTCAGCTGATCAGCAATGCGTCGCATGGGTAACGCGGAAGCTGATGCTTACCCGGTGATATTATTTTCCGCGGCTTCTTTGCGCTGTGGGATGCTGACCAGTGCTGCTGCTGACGCGCATTTGTGGAAAATACCCGTGACGTGAAGGTTAAAATGATGATACGACAAATATTTCGCTTTCCTTTGACACGGCAACCTTTTCACGACTTCAAAGACAGACGCAGGTAATCGCACGCGCTCTGCAGATCTCTCTCATTCACTGTCTGTGTGAAGCCTCTGAAGGCTACACACCAAGATAAACAGTCTTGTTGTTATCATTATGAACTTGTTTAACATTCAATACACATGCATGAAGTTCTAAACAAGAAGAAGCCTTATTAAAAAAAAAAAAAAACGTGAATATCGCGGTTGCTGCGGTTACGTGCAATCCTCTGCGGTTGACTTGTCTTGCAATATTACGGTTATCGCGACAGCCCTAATTAAACCACTTAACATTTAAAACTAGAATTTAATATCTGTCAATTTCTGAGACATAAATGTGAAGTTGAGTTTATGTATATAATGGAAAAATAAAAACGTTTTCTTCCATAATTTTTTGGCTATGACAATTTCCAATATTCACTCCTTTCCTTCTTTGATTTCTTCTCCAAGAAACTGGCAGTATCCAATAATTTGCATTTGGAGTGGCATGCACTGTTCTTCTAGTGACGATTCTTCTAAAGGCACACTTCCACTTGTGATTGCTGAAGTCTCACTATAGCTTTGTTTTTCTGTAAGGTATATCACTTGTCTTGTGCGACATGACATATTGCTACTGAAACAAATATGAGTTGTTTGCTCATAAAGCTCCTTCTCTCTGTCCCTCTCTCAATATGTATGTACAGTATACAAAGATTTGGATTGTTCTAAAACAGTTCTAGAAAAGTCTAGAAAGTTCTAAACGGTTCTTACTTATAATCAGTAAGGTTGGTTACATGTTTTTAGGGCCCGAGCACTAACAGTGCGAGGACTCTATTGAAACTGTTAGGATTATTATTTTTTTTTATTTTATTTTTTTTCTGCAAAGTAAGTGCCATTTTCGGGGCCGCAACATGCTCAAAAACTCACCAAATTTGGCACGCATGTCAGGACTGGTGAAAAATTTCGTATTTTGTGGGTTCCGCGGATGGGCAGGGAAAAATGGCTCGCTAGCGCCACCTAGAAAATTGGAAAAAATTAGCCCCTCGTCCACGTTCAACCTACATGCACGAAATTTGGTGGGGACGTGTATCATATCAAGACGCACAAAAAAGCCTCAAGAACCCATACCCTAAACTCGACAGGAGGTCCGCCATTTTGAATTTGGCGGCCATTTTTGGACGATTTACAGACTCCGTACTTTAACGAACTCCTCCTAGGGATTTAGTCGGATCGACTTAAAATTTATGCTGTGCCTTCTAAAGGCATTGACGATGTAAAGTTGTGCTATCTGCGCGTTTTCGTCGATTGGTGTGACCGTGGCGTCGATGATTCGCCATGAAACAGGAAGTTGTAGTAACTTGGCTGTAAATGCTCAGATCTGCACGAAATTTTACACATTTGACAAGAGTCCCGCCCTGAACAAATCTACATGCCGATATTCACCCACAGTCATAGCACCATCTGCTGGCAACAGGAAGTGACCTTTAATGAAGCAGCCCCCGCCGCTTGTTTGACCGACATGTACGAAATTTCTGTGGTGCATCTACCATGACCAGACGCACAAAAAAGCCTCTAGAACCCATACCCTAAACTCGACAGGAAGTCCGCCATTTTGAATTTGGCCACCCATTTGGGAAGATTTACACACTCCGTACTTTAACGAACTCCTCCTAGGGATTTAGTCGGATCAACTTCAAATTTCTACTGTACCTTCTAAAGGCATTGACGATGTAAAGTTGTGCTATCTGCGCGTTTTCGTCGATGGGTGTGTCCGTGGCGTCGATGATTCGCCATAAAACAGGAAGTTGTAGTAACTTGGCTGTAAATGCCCAGATCCGCACGAAATTTAACACGTTTGACAAGAGTCCCGCCCTGAACAAATCTACATGCCGACATTCACCCACAGTCATAGCGCCACCTCCTGGCAACAGGAAGTGACCTTTAACGAAGCAGCGTAGCAAATGCACATCCGCACTGGCTGAGCTGCAGAAAATGCAACACGGCTGCCTCAGACCCCGGCGTGCTACAGGTGCGAGGGCCCGCCCATCGCTGCTTGCAGCTTTAATTTCAAATTTTTTTCTCTATGGTGACCTTTTAACTTTTCGAATGTTAATTGATTTATGATACAGGAAACCTTTAACAAGAAAGTCACACAAGTTTGGAAAGGCTAAGTAAGGTGTCACATGCCAACCGCTTTTCACAATACAGATTGCATCAAAGCAGCTTCACAGTATAAATGAACCATATAGTCAGACCAATGCATCTTGAGTCTTGAGACATAAAGACCAAGCTGTTATATAGATTCTCAGTGATCGACTATTTGGTTCTCATGACATGGTCTAGTGGTTTAGTTAATGGATCAGCAATCGGGCTGTTGAAGGATTAGATTTCGGGTGAGCTCCACTACGGTCATGACCTTGAGTTTATGTATTATGCTCGCCCTATCACACCATCACACAGAGATTTAATTGTTTTACAGTCCCTGGTCTGCATTTCTTGACCTGGAAATCAAAGTGTTTCACTTTAACAGGTGCACTAGGCTATTTACCTTGATTACTTTATTAATTTTAGTGTCTTTAAAAAAATGAAATACATAAGTGACTGTGCGTTGCTCCAAATCAAATTAAACTAACTCTAACTACCTTTACCTGACAAACGTAAAAAGGTTCACCCAATTACATTAGTTTAATTTGAATAAATAATTCAATTTCTGTCATCTTTTAATAGACCTCATATCGCTCCAAACCCATAAGACTTTCATTCCTCTCAGACCACGAACAAATTATAGTTCTAATATATTTTTAATCTCTCTTCATTTTGTTTCATCCTGTTACACTTATTCAGGTGCATTTGTTCTTAGTTTTGTTTCCATTAGTCACATGTGTTCCCTTGTTTGAGTTTCCCACCACTCATCAGTTCCTATGGACACTAATTATCATCACTGCTGTTCGTCATTTAGGTTATAACCATTGCTGCGTCCCAATTCGCTTACTTATACTACGCCCTAAAAGTATGTACTCTTTGTGAGGAAAAAGTACATACTTTTGAGTGTGTAGCAAAAGAGTAGGCAAGCTTTGGGACATACTATCACGTCATCTTTAACGGACAGCTCTGTCGCGTGCTGCGTGCATCCTGTCACTGTAAACTGCCCTGTCAATCTTGTCACATTTAAAATCCTCCATTCTATCTCATTTTATTTCCTACCGTTTCGGAGAGCACGTTCATCTGCCAGTTGTGGGTCTTTCATGCTCTCCTCGTGTTTGCAATTTGAATATAATGATGCATTTAAAACGTAATGGCTAAACGTGTCTTTACAAAAGTTCACAATGCTGCTGCAAATGCAATATAATGTGGACAACATTGAATAAATTCATTTTCGTCAGGTTAGATACTGATAATTAATCACTCAAAGCTCTTTATCTAAACCTCTCTACACAACTGCGGTGACTCGTGCGTCCTCCGTATCGACTACGTGTCTGTAGTTTTTTAACACTTTTTACTCGTGTTTGTAGTTCTAACAGAATCCTCGTCCAACGCGCAATGGTTTGTGGGCAATATCAGCCGTTAGAGTGTGCATGGATTTACACTTCGGATTCTGACCGGAAAAAGTAGACCATCCGGGTATCTTTGAAACACTCATTTCAACATACTACGATTTGGGACGTACTAATTCTATTTTCGAATACTATTTAGGACGGATAGTATGCGAATTGGGACGCAGCACATGTCTATTTAAGTTCCTCACCTCCACTAAGTGTTTGTCTGGTCTCATTTGCATTAGTGTATGTATTACCTGTAGGACTGTTATTAAAGGAGCTGTATGTAAGATTGTGGCCAAAACTGGTACTGCAATCAGTTTCAAAATACTGTAGAGCAGTGTATCCCCTACCCCTCCCCCCTGACTCAAGGTTGCCAGATAGGCTGCAAGATCCAACATTTTTTATCCCACACGTGTGTATCTGCAGCTGTGGTAACTAGAGCAGAACTGGCAACCCGAATGCTGCAACACTACTGACTTCGTGATTGGTAGATCGGTGGAGGGTGGAGCATCAGACCAAAACACAACATGACAGTTGAGGGCTGCAACTTCACTTTTTAAATGACAATATCTTGGCCGGACTGCTGTTGTCAGTGATATAAGTATTTGAAATGAACATGATTTCTTAATGTCTAGTGACATATCAGGACCATTTTATGATTATTTGACCCACTGATCTTTAATAGGCCTGTAGGTTGAGTGGATCCCACACCCTTGAATTATGAGGAGCTAAGTTTGTAGTCTCTGTCATTTCTATCAAATATGACTTGCTTATTATGACACAAAATGAAGATTTTTACGTCATAATAAGCAGGAAGTAAAACACTTAAATCCTTATTTCTCCCATCTCAGGAGAAAATAAGGGAAAAACCATGACCATTTAAAAATATGACTGAGTTTCTAAAGATATAAAGCTTAATGTAAATGGGTGAATTGTCCCTTTAAGTGATGTATTAATAACCTGTGATTCTGGCGACTATGTGATTCTTGTGCTTTTAGATTTAACTGCTGCATTTGACACAATAGATTAGGGCTGGGTATTGTTAGGTATTTCACAATTCGATTCGATTTCAATTCAATTCAATATTGACTTATTAGCTTCGATATCGATTCAATAATAAGTAAATACACAAGTAATTAAGTGCCTGAGTATATTTTTAAGTAATGTGCGCAGTTTTGCCAATGTTCAAGAACAAATTGACCCCAGCATGTTTGTTTCCTGTCATGGTTTATTCAGCAGAATACAAATTTACAATATTGTATGTGTTGAATTCAAACAGAACTGTGACGAGCACTGTACAGTGCTTTAACAACACCTCTAAAGTGCAAGTAACTAAGTAGTAGAAAGTATATTTCTTTCTTCCAATACATTCAAGTTATAAAAGAAATGTAAACAGAAGCACAAAATGTGCATACTCAAAAAAGTGCAATATTATATTCTAATTATAATTTTGTAAACAATAACACTTAATAGCTGATCACACAGGCCAATTCTAAGGGGAAAAAAAAAATACTAACCTTTTTCCCTCTCAGAAGTTTATATCTCATAGACTTTATATCATGCATTTCTGACTTTATATCACGCAATTCTGACTTTATATCATGCATTTCTGACTTTATATCATGCATTTCTGACTTTATATCACGCAATTCTGACTTTATATCACACATTTCTGACTTTATATCATGCATTTCTGACTTTATAACACCCAATTGCGACTTTATATCACGCAATTGTGACTTTATATCTCGCATTTCTGACTTTATAACACCCAATTGCGACTTTATATCACGCAATTGTGACTTTATATCTCGCAATTCTGACTTTATATCTTGCAATTCTGAGAAATAAAGTCAGAATTGCGAGAGGTAAACTCCCAATTGTGAGGAAAAAAAAAAGTCAGAATTGTGAGATAAAAAGTCGCAATTACCTTTTTTATTTTCCATTCTCTGGCGGAAACAAGCTTCCATAGTTCCCGGCTTACAGTGGAATCCAAAATGAGCCCAAACGTCGGCTTTTAATGTTGGCGGTGCAGTCTTGAATCAGGCTTGAACGGAGTGCAGCTGCTGTCCGTCATCGCGCTATGGGCTCTATGCACGGCGTTATTTCCGGTGAAGCATTAGGGATGCTCGATAACTTCCGCCGATCATAGAGTCCAATGCAATACCGAGAATTTATATTGAATTTTATACTCCATGGTTATACTAATGAAACGTTAGTCACAAAAACAGATAAAACAGACAACCCTCGTTGTGTTTATGCTTCTTTTTAAAATTATATTAAATAAACATAACTATATATAAAATTACATCTAAACGTATGTACGTTTCGTTTCAAAGACGGGAGGACAGTAAATATTGAAGACTCTGCCATAATCCCGTTTTCTCCGGTTTTCCTCCGCTTTAATCTACACAACCGGAAATGGACGAGCATCCTTACGTCAAATGCGGAACTTATGCGTGCATATAGCCCATTTTGCTAAGGGCTAAAGCGCGACTTGTACAACGCTGAACGCTCTCACTAGAGTGTAGCCCACAGCGCCGCCACTGGCCTGGATGGCTGAATCGATTCATAGGATTTGATGAATCGATATTGAATTGAGAAGCAAAAAATTGCAATGCATTGATGAATCGATATTTTTACCCAGCCCTACAATAGATACGTATTAATAATAATAATAATAATACATTTTATTTGTAATGCACCTTACATTTAGAGCAAATCTCAAAGTGCTACAGTTTAAGAATAAAAAAGCATAAAAATCATAAAAGCCAAAAGTTAAAAGTCAAAAGTTCTGCTAAAAAGAAAAGTTTTTAGTCCTTTTTTAAAAGTCTCAATAGTTTGAGGTGCCCTCAGATGATCAGGGAGGGCATTCCAGATCCGAGGAGCGGCAGAGCAGAAAGCCCGATCACCCATGGTGCTGAGCTTAGTCTTGGGGAGGAGTAGACGGTTTGTCGTTGATGAACGGAGGGATCGTGTTGTTGTTAGAGGTGTGAGTAGTTCTTTCAGATATGGGGGGGCGTTTCCATAGATGCACTGGTGGGTAAGAAGGGAGACTTTATATTCAATCCTAGCGGAGACAGGAAGCCAGTGAAGTGAATGGAGGATGGGTGTGATGTGGTCGTATTTTCGCACTCTCAGCAGGATCCTTGCAGCACTATTTTGAACATACTGTAGTCTCTGCAGGCTTTTGTTTGGGATCCCGATGAAAAGTGCATTACAATAGTCCAGTCTGGAGGAGACAAATGCGTGGACCAGTTTTTCGGCATCAGCTAGGGTGAGTGTGGAACGTAGTTTTGCGATATTTCTGAGATGGTAGAAAGAAATCTTGCAGACGTTTTTGATATGTGATTCGAATGTGAGTTGTGGGTCAAATTTTACACCAAGATTGGTGACAGTTGTGGAGAGGGGAATGTCATGACCAGAGATAGTAATGTCAGTTATGGGGGAGGACTGGATTTGATGTGGAGTGCCAACAAGAATTGCCTCTGTTTTGGAGCTGTTTAACTGGAGGAAGTTGTGTTTCATCCACACCTTTATCTCCTCCAAACAGGCGGTAAGTGTTGCAGATGGAAGTGATGTCGATGAGTTGGCAGTGGTGTTTGTTTCCGTTTTCAAATACAGTTGTGTATCATCCGCATAGCAGTGAAATGAGACTCCATAACGGCTGATGACGTGACCAAGAGGAATGATGTAAGTGATGAAGAGGATAGGGCCAAGAACTGACCCCTGGGGGACCCCGCAGGTGACTGTGTGTTGCCGGGACCTAGCACTTCCAAGTGAAATGTACTCTGTTCTGTTAGTGAGGTATGATTTAAACCAGTTAAGAGCAGTGTCAGTAATTCCAGTGGTTTGGTGTAGACGATTTAGGAGTATGCCATGGTCAACTGTATCAAAAGCTGCCGACAGGTCGAGTAGTATGAGGAGTGATGGTGAACCCGCATCAGCTGTCATTCGTAGGTCGTTTGTGACTCTTACCAGGGCTGTTTCCGTGCTATGGGCATGGCGGAAACCAGACTGGAATATTTCGAAAAGATTGTTGTGTTTAAGATGTTCATTTAGATGGGCGGCAACAGCCTTTTCCAGTACTTTGGAGAGGAATGGGAGATTGGAAATGGGCCTGTAATTTGCAAAAACATCTGGATCGAGAAGTGGTCTGATCATGGCGGTTTTTAGGACAGGTGGAACTCTGCCGGACCGGAGGGAGTCATTTATCACAGTGGTGATAAGAGGGCTTAGGACAGATATGTTTATTTTCAGTAGAGATGCTGGAAAAGGATCGAGGGAACAGGTGGTAGATTTCATCCTTTTGATTATCTTCTCAACCTCTTGCTGTGTGATTTCTGGGAAGCAGTGCAGGGGCTCGGGGAGTGTTGAGGATCCAGGAAAGGTAGAATGAATTGAGTCTATTTTTGTTTTGAAAAAGTCCAGAAAATCATTACAGTGTTCTTCTGTAGTTTCTATAAGTGAGGGGGTTTGTGGTTTGAGCAGATGATTTATGGTAGAGAAAAGTTGTTTGGAATTTCCGGGACTATTCTTGATGACGTTTGAGTAGAAATGAGACCGTGCCTTTGTAAGTGACTTTGAGTAGACCTTTTGGTGTTCCCTAAAAGCAAGCTTGTGCACAGAGAGACCTGTGGCTTTTTTTTGGTATTACCTGATTGGATAGTGCACAGGCATTACCAATGCAGTGCATTGGACTGGTGTATATCTTATTTTACTAACAGAAGCTTCTCCGTGAAGATTGGAGAATATACCTCTATAAGGCTGTGTTATTGTTAAGTAGAGGAAGTGGCTGAAGCAAGGAGGAAGCAGAATCCAAATGCAGCTTACTTTATTTAAACAAACTCAAATTTATACAAAGACTTGGAAACAGGACTCAGGAACAGCACAACCAACTTCACTGTAACAACGGCAAGAACTCACAAGGACTGAACTAAAATACAAGGGCAAACAAGCTAAACAAGATAACAAGGGGGCGTGTCTAATCTGAAACACCTGGGGAGATGAATAAACACAAAAGGGAACCGCTAAACATGAAAATACGTGAACACAGACTTACATCACAACAGTTATGGTGTGGGGTTCCTCAAGGGTCTATTTTGGCTCCCATTCTCTTTTCTATATAGATGCTTCTACTAGGTTTTATTATTAGAAAACACAGGTTGTCATTCCATTTTTACATGAATGACACTCAAATTTATCTGCCCTTAAAACGCTCGTCAAATAGTCTGGAAACTCTTATTGCCTGTTTGATTGAAGTAAAGACCTGGTTGTCTTCAAACCTTCTGAATTTTAATTAGAGCAAAACGGAAATTATTTTATTTGAGTAGACCCTCCGACTCCTCCACCCTTCCTGAAGCAGATTTTGGTGGTCTGTCTTCTTGTGTGAAGCCATGGGTGAGAAATTTGGGTGTAGTATTTAATGAATCTTTGAAATTTGAGAGACAAATAAATTTAGTAGTGAAATCCTGCTTTTTTTCAGCCAAGACTACTATACATAAAATTAAAAAAAATAAAAAGTAATACATGCATTTCTTTTTTCAAGGCTCATCTTCAATGGCACAATTAGTACAAAATGCGGCAGCTAGGCTTTGACGGGTGCAAAAAATAAAATAAAATAAAAAACAGAATCATATCAAACAAATTCTACATTCCTTACACTGGTTGCCAGTTTGTTATAGACTGGAAACTTATAGTCAGTATTTAAAGATTTGTACACGAAGTACCAAGAAAATAGTCTGATTTTCTTACTGAAAATCAGTAAGAGGTAAAGTTGAATCTCAGAGACTTGAATTGATTCCCTTGACAAGTAAGTGCTTGGGCTCTGTGGTGCTCTCAAAACACCAGTGGAAGACCGAAAACAGGAACTTGGGAATTTTAAATGTCATACAGTTTTGTAATTCATAGAGTGGCACATAAATTACACACTTCAAGCTTTAAGTACTGACCTGTGGATTGCTACAAGCTATAAAGAACCAAAGCCTTACTTATCAGGCAACTCAACTGCACTCTTGCCAAAATACTTTTTGATCTGCGTTTTATCAGTCAGTGCCGGTCTTGAATTAATATTAAGACATTAATATTAAGACACGAGTTCTGCTCTTCTAAATGTCTTAAATGTCTGCTGAAAAATACTTAAAATTGAACTTAATGTGCAGCAGTCTGTTGGTAATGGAATGTCACATTCGACTATTTAAACCTAGATCAAATTATAACATTATTGAAATATCTTTTTTTCTCTCTCTCTAGGCATTGTGTCACTTATCTCCCTGGCAGTGCTATCATATGAACGCTACTTCACAATGATGGGCTCCACAGAAGCTGATGCCACCAACTACAGGAAGGTGGCCTGTGGGGTGGTGATGTCCTGGGTTTACTCTTTAATCTGGACTCTGCCCCCTCTATTTGGTTGGAGCCGCTATGGCCCAGAAGGCCCTGGAACCACCTGCTCTGTAGACTGGACAACCAAGACCGCCAATAACATTTCTTACATCATCTGCCTCTTCATTTTTTGCCTGATTATCCCCTTCCTGGTCATTATTTTCTGCTATGGTAAGCTGCTGCATGCCATTAAACAGGTGAGTGAGACTCTCCACTGTCATTGTTTTTTTAATCAGTTTTTCTGCTAAACTTGTATGCATTTGTCCTTAGGATTTCAGTATTTGATTAAGGTTAGGTTGTTTGTTATTTAGCAGCTGCTTATAGTCCACCTGGGGTTATGTTCCTTGTGGAAGGGCACAATGCTGGTAGGGGATCTCAATAACTTTCCAGTTGTGGATGCCAGCCAAGACCCCTAAAGGAAAAGTTTACCCCAAAATCTTCTTGCTCAACATATCTTTTTGCATCAATCAAGCTATGAAAAACACAACACCATAAAAGCACCATAAAAGTGGTCCATATGACGTATCACAGTGGTTGAATTGCTTTGGATTTTTTTTTTTTTGCATCAGTACTCAACAATGTCTCCAAAATGGATTAAAAAAAATGGTGCAAATGGCTTTAGTTGTTGCAAGTCTTGTAACCAGTTTCGTAAAAGTGTGCCAGTTTGATGTCAAATGGAAACATTTTAAAAGATACAGCAGATGGGAAGATTAAATACCTTTCTGTTTTTCATTTTTTCATTGAAAGTTTTTTCATGGTTTCAGTTTACTTGGAATATTGGTTTCCACTAAAGCTACTTTCTGCCATAAATTTATATATATATATATATATATATATATATATATATATATATATATATACAGTATATATATATATATATGTGTGTGTGTGTGTATATATATATATATATATATATATATATATATATATATATATATATATATATATATATATATATATATGCTTATAATATTAAGCATATATGCATAATCTCATTTGGTTGCCTTTATTTATGATTTCACTGGAATGAAAATCACTCTGAAGAAATTATATGCAAATTGTGTGCGTACCGATCACTGGCCCACAGAGGGAAAGATAATAGTGTGACACATGGATTTTAACTGCTGGTAAAAGTAGTAAAACAACTTATTATAAATTAATGCATTCGCCTTTTTCAGCAAACATGAAGCGTGGATTTAGAGTGCATTAAGGGAACTGAGCTTTGGCATTTTTCAGACCTGAGGCAGTCTTGCGCATTTACTTCCCGATGCTTGCATGCGCTCTCAAGTGGCCAAGACCCCAAGTGTGGGTATTGAGACAGGACCTATTAGAAGCTTCCAGACAGGTGTGTTGGAGAAGGTTGAAGTTGAACTCCACAGGAAGCTTGTCTTCCAACAGCAGGAATAGACCCTGATAAAACAAATGTCACAATGAAATCATTGACACCCAAGTGGAAATCCCAGGTCAAAATGCTTCACTTTACAAGTTTCAAGTTCAAGTTTACTTTAGTTATATAGCACATTTAACACAGTCGCAGACTGACCAAAGTGGTTCACAACAAAAGAAACAAAGGAAGAAAAAGAATAACATATAATTACATAAAAATAAAGATAAAAATCAAGTGAGCACAGTCCACTCTCAAGCAGGCAGTGACTGTTCCGTCAGATTTCCAGAGAACAAATAAACAATCCTAAAATGCCTAATATGCCAGAGAAAACAAATGGGTTTTTAAAAGATCGATCGACCGATTACTGAGAAGGCACGGTCACCTCTGCATTTAAGTCTCGAATGTGGAATTAGAAGAAGATTCTGATCTCCAGATCTTAAGCTTCTAGAGGGGATATACTGATGCAGCAGGTCAGAAAGGTAGCTAGGTGCTTGAGAGTGCAAGGATTTAAAAACAAACAGAAGAATTTTAAAATGAATTCTAAATTGCACTGGCAGCCAATGCAGGGTCTTTAATAGTGGAGTGACGTGATCCCTTTTCTTCTTTTTCAAAAGAAATCTTGAGGCAGCATTTTGCACTAACTGGAGACGGGCAATTTGGGCCTTAGAAATGCCACAGTATAACGAATTGCAGTAGTCTAGACGGGACGTAATAAACGCATGCACTGCCATTTCCAAGGTCTTATCATCAAGGAAATGTTTAATTTTTGAAAGTAGACGGAGCTGATGAAAACTGGACCCAATTACTGAAGAAATTTGTTTATCGAATTTTAAAGAGTCATCCAGGATAACATCCAGATTCCGTGCCTGCGAGGACCTAAAAGCCGATAGTGGCCCCAGATCAAGGTTAAATGTAGTCGAATTTTCAGAAGGGCCAAAAACAATTACTTCAGTTTTATCATTATTTTAGGATAAATTTTTTTGAGATAACCAGGATTTAACCTCATCTAGACCAGTGGTTCTCAAACTTTTTCAGGAGGAGGCCCCCTTGTGTAGGGTGAATCCTTTTGTGGCCCCCCAAAAGAAAACTCATAACGAAAACATCCTCAAACGTACAATTTTACTTACAAATTTTAGATTGTACCAAAAACAAATGAATTTGTACAATGCTGGAACAACAGTTCTGTTTTTAGCTTTATGTCTTTGAATATACAAAATTAGTTAAATTGTACATTTCATTAAATATAACAATTTTTTTATAAAAAATGGTTTTGACAGTTAACAGTAATATTGTCTGAAAAGTGCAACAAAAGTATTGAATACTGAACATTTGTGATGTTCATAGTAAAAGATGAACACTGAAAAATTAATTTGCTGATTGTAAAAAAGTGCATTAAACTTCTTACATTTTAAGGTAGTAAATGACATGGCTCAAGTTTGGTTTGAAAATTTGAACAGCAATCTGTTTTTTTAGCAAGAAACAAAAAAAAATTCTACTCTACTTAAAGAAATACTTTTTCAATATAGAAGACATACAATTTTATACAAGTTTTACAATATAAAAGAAATCATGCAATGCAGATTTCACATAGGACAATCCAAACTTACATACAGGTAAAATAATTTTTTTAAATAATTATTCTAGAATTTCTTTGCGGCCCCCCTAGCGCCATGTAGTGGCCCCCCAGGGGGCCACGGCCCCCAGTTTGAGAACCGCTGATCTAGACAAGAGGAGAGAGCAGACATGGCCAACCGATCATTTTTCCTGAGAGGTAAAGAGATTTGGGTATCATCGGCGTAAAGATGATACGACACCCCATGTTTTCTAAAAATAGATCCCAGAGGGAGCATATATAAAGAAAACAGAGAGGGGGCCAAAATCGAGCCTTGAGGAAGGCCACATGGGAGAGGAGCAGGAGAAGATAAAAATTCACCTGTCCTAACCACAAATTTCCTATCAGATAAAAATGACTGGAACCATTTTAGCACTGTCCCACCCAAGATTGCAGTCTATTAATTAAAACTGAATGATTAACGGTGTCGAAAGCAGATGAAAGATCTAAAAGAGCAAGGACCACAGAGCTACCTGTGTCAGTTGACAAATAAATGTCATTTAACACTCTCAGAAGGGCTGTTTCAGTTCTATGTGCAGTTTTAAAACCAGATTGAAAATGACCAAAGAGAGAATTTGCGGCCAGGAAGGATTGAAGTTGAAAGAACACAATCTTTTCCAAAACCTTGGAAATAAAAGGTAAAACAGAGATAGGACGATAATTTTTCAAGATCGACGGATCAAGTGAAGGCTTCTTTAAGAGAGGTAGGACAGTTGCCACTTTCAAATAAGCAGGGACCACCCCAGCCCGATTTGGCGGCTCTCTGATAAGCCAGTAAGCTATCTTTAAATAACTGATGTGAAATGTGGAGATTGTCCTTTTTATATTTACGTTCAGCTTTTCTACAAGCTTGCCGAAGCACCCGAGTCTCAGCGGTACACCACAGTTCAGATTTAGCTTTGTGCTTAAAGGACAAGTTCGGTATTTTACAATTAAAGCCCTGTTTTAAGATCGTCCCTGATGAAATAGAATGGTTAAGATTGTTTTTTAGACAGATGCTCCTGTCACAAGAATTTTTGGATTCTGTGTTAGCACCCCCCCACCTTTATAATGAAAGCATAGGTGCACTCGAACAATCATTCATTAAAACGCATAAAACTTTAATTTACAAAGACGTGAAACTCACCGAGTGGTCTGGGGTGTTCACTGATATGCTCACACAAAAATCGCTGCAAAATATGCTTTCCAACAGGTTTTATCGTAGTTTACTTAGTTTACTTATTGTGAAATAAGTTGAACAAGTGTCTAAGAACATTGGGTCAGCCTAACTGTGACAGATTTTTTTATTTATCTTTTATGTTCTGCTGTATTTACTTGAATATAAATTTGTTTTCAAGCCATCCCACAAGTTTACTTATCCAACTGGAAAAGTCGAAGGAAAACTCAATATATATTTTTGTTCAGTCTCTCTGTCTTTCTTTGGCTCTTTTTCTGCACTCAATAGTTGTCACTTTGTAGAATCTTTTAAGTGGCTTGTCCAATTTAGTGAAAGCTTCTGTTGATACTGTATTAGCATTCTCTTTACTATTGCATCATAATCGCTAGTGTCGTTCTTTCACAGATGAAGACGGTCTGACTTCACAAAGCACATGCATGAATAACAGCTCAAGATTCCTGTAGTTACAGGCAAAAGTAGCACTCCTTGGATATTTTATCTATTTATTTAGCTAATTTACATACATCTGGACTCTCTAGACAAATACTGCAGTAGCATTCCTTGGATATTTTATCTTTTTATTTAGCTAATTTACATACATCTGGACTCTCTTGACAAATACTGCAGTGTGCTCCCTTGTTGCAGAGAGCACACTAATAAATCAAACTAGCTAATGGTGTTGAATTCCCGATTTAATAAAGGGATCTTCTTTTGACTGTATGATGCAGTGAGAGTAAAATCAATGAATCTGCTTTAAATTAGATGACCAATCCTTTCTCTGGCTTTTCACGGATGAATAATTCCTTATGGAAGAAGTTGGAAGTGGAAGTCCTGAAGATATGTTATGAGCTCAGGACAGCTGTTACTCCTGGAATAAGATGCTCTGAATTACGTATTTTATAGTCCCAAAATTAGACTATTTGCCAAATTCAGGGAAAATCTTGTCATTAGTTTGGAGTTTGTTGATCACTATAAGTTTGGATGCAACTTGTTTTGCTTGTATGTGCTAGCTGTTTATGTTAAATTCACAAGAATTGTTGAATGCACTCAGAATGCTGTGTTTGATGTGTGAGAGAAATGTGAAAATACACTTCGTACTTTGATTAGAGAGGTCAGCTGGCTGCTGTTGATGTTTGTGCTCTGAAACCCAAGTAGAAAAACTGTGTGGGTTCACTCTTGTTTTGTTTCTCACTTTCCTTCTTCTTGAAGGGGAAATGTGGCTTCTCTTCAGTTTTATATATCCTTATAACTTTTACATCTTGACAGATGTACTGTATGTTTACATCTTAAGCAGATGGAATAACTCTCAGCTATGTATTGCTGCTTCTAACAGGCATTTGAAATACAAGCTCTAAATCACTGATTATCACAAACTGCTATGAATATCCAAATGCAGTTTTATTGGGGCAATCCAAAATCATGATTCATGTAACTGGCAAAGGCTTAATATCAAGGCAAATAGTGACAGTCAAAGAAATGGGATCAAGACCATAAACATAAACCATAACAAGGGAAACAGGAGAGTGCACTCAGTAATGCAGTGTGAGAGTAGCAAGACTTCACAAAGAGTGAAATCACATGATAATGAATCCAGGCAAAGGTTTATGCGAAATGTAGTTCATGATAAAATGGCAAAAGACCAGGGAGGAGTGCCCTCTGGTTGTATGTTCAAATAAGATTTTTAGACTATTTAAACTACAAACTACATCTGTCCAGTTCCTGAAGAGGCTAGCCATGCTCTTACAGACACTTTGGAAAAAATTCAGGTACCTAAGCTCTGGACACTCGGTGAGGGCTACTTTGTACCTAAAGGACAGAACTCTACAGGACTCGAAGATTTCCGAGAGATCTCCTTATTGGACGTCGAGGGGAAAATATTCTGGTCCATTGTTGCTAAAAGGCTTACATCGTATCTTCTCAACAATGAGTGCATCAACCCCAATGGTCAAAAAGGAGGAGTTCCAGGATATTCTGGATGCCTGGAACATACATCAGCGATCAGGCAGATCATAAAAGAAGCAAAGAGTAATAAAATCACACTCGCTGTCGTCTGGCTAGATCTTGCTAAAGCCTACCCGATTGTACCTCATCAGCTGATCAAAAGGGCATTGGAACACTACCAAGAACACATGGATTCACTGAAAATTAGGTTTACAGTGGGAAAATTCACCACCAAATGGCAAAGGCTGGAGAAGGGCATCATGGCAGGATGCACTATTTCAGTGTTCCTGTTCATGGCTGCCATGAATCTTCTTCTGAAAGCAGGAGAGATGTACAGTAGTGTAGAGGTCCTAAGGCAGATGATGGAACAAGACACCCTGATTGCCGGGCTTTCATGGACGATGTGACTGTGATGACCCCAGCAATTCAAGGAACACAGTGGATCCTAAGTGCACTGGAAAAGATGATGACATGGGCATGGATGCAATTTAAACTGGAGAAATCCAGGAACCTCAGTATCCACAATGGACAGTTGACGAGAAAGTCCTTTAGCATCCAAGGCTCAGAGATCCCAATAAATCCAAGACCAAGGGATCAGATGTCTTGGAAAAAAAACAACTATGACCACTCCCTGAAGGACATCGGCAGTCTCAAAGTCCCAAAGTCCAACTGAACATCTGGCTTAAGGCAATTGACACCAGCCAGTTGCTTGGGAGGTACAAGGTATGGTGCTTTCAGTATGGCATTATACCCAGACTGGTCCATTCCAGCTGTACGACATTCCTATGACAAAAGGGGAAGCAATGGAGAAGATGTGCAGTAAATTTGTGCAGAAATGGCTGGGTGTTCCCCCTTCCTTTAGCTCAGTGAACCTGCAAAGCAAGACCTCCCAAGCTCCGCTTGCCCTTTTCATCAGTAGCTGAAGAATACAAGGCCACCAAGACAAGAGCATGCTGCTCCTGTCAAAGGATGGGAAAATACACTAGCAAGTCTATCAGGTGTGGCAGGAAGTGGAAGCCCCAAGAAGCAGATTGTCGGAGCGGTCTGCCAAGGCTTGCATGGTACTTGGACATTACAACACCAAGAGGCGGAGCAAGGCCAACACCAAAGGCAAGAGAGAGCTTGTGGTGCAGAGGGTCCGAGAGGCTGAAGAAGAACACTGGTGTGTGAAAGCGGTAGGGCTGGCCTCTCAGGGGCAGTGCATGCAGTGGGATCAGGCACTCAAGCGATCACTGTCCTGGACGGAACTCTGGGAAACCGAACAAGGCAAGCAGACTTTCTTGCTACATGCTGTGGCTGACCTCTTGCCAACCCCAAGTAATTTAAAGATCTGGGGCAAGTAAGAAGATCCATCATGCAAGCACTGTGGAGCAGTGCTATGTACACTAAATTATATCTTGATGGCATGCCCCACAGCACTAGAAGATGATCGATACAGGTAGAGACACGACACTGAAGTCGTGTCTCCACGACAGAAGTCACGACAGAAGTCAGGTGGAGACACGACAGAAGTCGCCAAATGGGTGGATCTGCAGAGGGTCAAAGCCAACAACCACCTGGCACCACAGTCTCCAAAAATCATCAACTTCCAGCATGAATGCAACCATACTCCCATGGTAAAGGAAACTGCCAAGCACCCGCCAACTATTCTACAGCAAGCTTTTGAATTGGGAGATGCAAGTGGACCTGGGAATTTGGCTTGTCTTCCCACAAGGCATTGCAGTGACCTCACTCCGTCTGGATCTGGTCCTAATTTCCAGGAGCAAGATCAGCTACCATCTTAGTAGCTGAACTTGCGGAGCCATGGAAGGACAGCCTGGCTACCTTGCATCAAATTAAAGGAGTAGTTTATTTTTTTTTTTAAACTTTTGCTGATAATTTACTCACCCACATGTCATCCAAGATATCCATGTCATTCTTTCTTCGGTCGAAAGAAATTAAGTTTTTTTGATGAAAACATTCCAGGATTTTTCTCCATATAATGCACTGATAACCAAACGGTTCAAGGTCCAAAAGACAGTTTCAAAGCAAACTGCAAACTGTTCAAAGGGCTTTAAATGATTCCAGACGATGAATAAGGGTCTAATCAAACGAAACTATCGCTTATTTAAAAAATAAATAAAATAAAGTTTAAGTTTCATAAGCTCAAATGGTCGCCTTGCTCTGTTCTGTGATGCACGTTCGTGACTTTCCTGTTCGAACTCATTTATCAAAATGAACGAATCTTTTTTAGTGTCATTTGGCTCATTCAACGAACGAAATTAACGAATTGACTCGTAAAAAGATTTGTTCATTTTGAAATGGGGGCTGTACAATAGCATATTTAAAAATCATTGGAACTACTCCTGATGTGAGACATTTACTAACTAACTTTAATAATTAACTAACTTTGATGAAAGTTAATCCCACAGGACCCAACGCAAATCTCACGGGAGTGTGCGGGTTGAACTTTGTTGCGGGCAGGAATGGCCGCCTAAAAAAAAAAAACCTAAGCGGTGTCGGGAGTTAGTCTAGTGACATGATGGAGATGTCAATAAATTATGTGGAAAAGAACCTCAAACGATGTATTTACAGCACAAAACCTAAGCAAGGCAAGTCTGACATTTATGTGTGTTTTGTCTTTCTGTGTTCTCAAAGGCAGGCTGGTTTCAGACATGCTTTCTGAAGCGTAAATTCCACCAAATTATTAGGGGTGGGGGAAAAAATCGATACTTAGATGCATTGTGATGCGGACGTGAACGATTCTGAATCGATTCACAAATGTCAAATATCAATTTAAAAAAAAAATAAAAAAATATATATATATATTTATAAAAATGACGGAACGTGAAAGTCGGAACTCTGAAGCGCGAAAAGTGCAGTGGCCGGACCGTCTGTGGCGTGTACATAACAGAGACACGATGGCTGAGTGCCAAATCCAAACACCCTCCTCGTTAAAAGCTGACTTGTGGAAATATTTTGGCTTCTGAAGTTGAAGGGAGAAAGGAGCTGGACAAGAGCCACACTAGTTGTAAGCTTTGTAGAATAAATCTAAAATATTTCAGAAACATGACTATTTATTTTCATGTTGGTTTTTTGCAATGTCTTTGCACTTTTAAAGCAAGGTATTTATAGTCACACACATACACACAAAAAGATTCAGATAATCTATAATCACTTTAGCAACGAATTGCAGCCCTCTGAATCGTAATTGAATCGTGAGGTGCCTAGAGATTCCCACCCCTACTAATTATATATTCTGCATTATATACAGAAAAAGCCGGTGAAAGCGCGCCTCTATTTTGTGCTGAAAATTGTCTGCCTCTTAAAAGCAGGTGTAACTTAGGAATCGGGTTTCCTGGCATATGCCTCCTGGTGAAATGCCAGCAGTAATGCGAGCAAGACGAAGACATTGGCTAAGGCATTTTTGCTACAAGAATCTTTTTCAGTTGAGTGAAAACTAAATCATTAATCGTTACAGATTAAGCAGCTACGCAATATTATAGTTACTGGAAGAAATCAAAGATGACAGCGAATCTCTGACTCAGCGTTCACATTCCATTCCAGCAGTTGTTATACTCCTTGCTACATTACAATTATTGGCAACAGGATCATTTCAAACAGTCTGCATCTTGGCCATGGCACTTTTAATGCTGTGTTCACAAATGTGCGTTCATCTGGCCCTGGTGTCCCAACGCGTTCTCATCCCAAAGCGCCATATAGGACGCTTTTGCAAAAGCGTAAATATCCAACGCACATGGCACCCTTTAACGTCTAATGAGACGCTTCGGTTAATGGTTAAGTTTAGGTATGGTGTAGGGTAAGGGTTAGACCACTAGGGGGCGCCTCTGCCCAAATATATCTGCGTCTCATTTTACGTTAAAGGGTGCCATGTGCGTTGGATATTTACGCTTTTGCAAAAGCGTCTTATATGGCGCTTTGGGATGAGAACGGGCTCGGTGTCCTGTTGTGTCTGGTACCAAATCATTAGCAGTAGATCCATCAAGTCCTGTAGGTTGCAAGGTGGAGCTGCCATGGATCAAAATTGTTGGTCCAGCACATCCCACTCTGGGGAATTTGGAGGCCAGGGCAACACCTTGAACTTGTTTAAAACCTCATGTTCCTCAAACCATTTGTGAACAATGTATGCAGTGTGGCAGTGTGCATTATCCTGTGGAAAGAGACCATTTCCAGCAGGGATAACCATTGTCACGAAGGGGTGTACCGGCTTAAACAACATTATTTAGGAAGGTTACATGTGCAAAATACGATGCACTGTGTTGTGACAATTTCTTCCCATAACCATTATCACAATTTTGCATGACCTTGGACCGGACAGGATAGCCTTCGTTGCCCTCATGCATCAATGACCATTAAGCGCTCAACACTTAGTTGTTTGTTTCTCATCGGACCACTCACTACTGCTGACTGGGATCAACCCACAAGCTACTCTAGACCCAGTCACCTTGCCATAACAAATTGGCCCTTGTGAAAGTCACATCTTTATTCCTGCCTTTTCTCCTGCATCCACCACATTGATTACGAGAACCGTTTTTATTTGCAACTAATCTCCTCAGACCATAATATGTGGCCTGCCTTGTTAGGAGATGATCAACGGTATTCGCTTCACCTGTGACTGCTCATTATGTTTTGGCTCATCAGTATGTTAAGTTTGGCCTAAATGTCATTTTTTTAGTATCAAATATACATTTTGTTAATGGTAAACAGACTCAGGAAAAATCTTTTCATTCGTAACTTTTCTGGAGATGATCTTGGATGACTGATGAATAAATATTTGCATGCTACTTGTACTGTTAATATTTACATATTTATTCAGTTCTGTCATACATTCTCTGTGTTGACTTTTCCTTTGATTACTGTTTTTGAGCATATTTTACACTGAGAGTTATGATCTAGCAGCTGTTTAAGCATGCTTTCTAAACCATCAACTTGACATTTTTGACAGCATTTGCAGTAATCTACAATGCTGTATGTTTGTGTACTAGCGGCTAACGTTCTGATCCCTATACAACATCAACACATGTCTTCAAACAACAATTTACTGTAGTTTTGAATTTGACTATTTAACTTACAATAATTTGATTGGTGTGCTGGAAAAATCCCACATATTTCTGCTCTGTGACAGCTCATTGCCCTGTAGAGAGCAAAATAGAGTCAGGATGGTTTTTGAATTTGCTGTTTGTAATATTTTGACAGCAAAGTAAAGGTATGGTTGAAATCAACAAAATGGCTGAAATGACCCAAAGCACATTTAATATGAACAGAAACTCTTGATAGATGATTGATGTCATTTCCAGTATGAAAAGGTCAGTCAAGTGTGTCATGGTGTGACAGCTGTCAAAGTGAGGGCCACTTATTGTACAAACTGTACGTTTGCATAACAAGAGAATGAAAGAATGTCCTATATCCATCATGCTGCTCACCATAATGTGATAGTAAAAATGCTCAGAAAACACGAGCCACCACCAATATCACTATCCTAAATCACTTGTTTTATAGCACACAACACTATTACGTGTACCATAGTGTCTTACCATAACTATTACGGGTACCAATGTATCAGAACACAGGGGTCTGGACTGGAGGCATGCGCTGCTTGTCAGAAGAAGCTGGGGATGTGTAGATATAATTTCTAATTAAAAAGCAATTGTACTGGTGCATGGTTCCTCACTAGTCTGGGTTGCATCACCAACAGGGCCTGCATTGGTGTGATTCAGCAGTACTTTGAGACAGCACAGTGTAGGACATGACAGAACTAAGAGTTTGGCCTCGGGTGCTGGATGTGTTAGTGGGCCTACAGAGACATTGGACGGACCAGTTTGGACATTATCAGGCCTGCTGCAGCTGTGTGGAGGTTACATCCTGGCTAGCTCATTGCCTTGGGCGCAGGCTCCTCGCACACAGATACAAATCCACTCGTGTTTTACAGCCTCAGGACTAACGCTCCAACCTACAGGGGAGAAAAGGAGAGAAAAAAAGCGTAGTGTGTAAAGAGAAAAGGAAACAATCGCTCCTGCTGGTAATTCTCCACTGGAAAACTCTACAATGATTTTCATGATGTGATTTTTGA
Source organism: Pimephales promelas (assembly GCF_988280905.1). NCBI lineage: Eukaryota > Metazoa > Chordata > Actinopteri > Cypriniformes > Leuciscidae > Pimephales > Pimephales promelas. Next base: position 12,418,343 of record NC_142773.1, on the reverse strand, counting down.
TTGGATTTAATCAGCTATGAACTACAGGTAATGTTACTGGAGTTCTAAGTATGACCATGTACTAGATGTTTGTAAGCTCAGGAAGTGGCTCTCTCAGGCTTCCCTTACATAAGGTTACGTTCACTATGATTGTCAAAAGCAGCGTGTAATTAGCCTCCTGTGGAACTCAGATTACTTAGCACCTTGTGGATTGGATGCTGAGATTAAACCTACTATGATTTGCAGTGAAGTGCAGTATGTGTGCGTGTATATTATTCAGACCTGGGGAACATAGTATCCTTATATTAGTATAAATTGTACCTGGCAGATTGTCTGCACTTGGTGTCATTAGCAAGCCATGAGTATGAAACCATTCCCTCAGAAACAGGCAGTGGGCTCAGATTGGTTGGTTTGGGCTGGTGTGTGGTGATTGGCGAAACTGTCACTGAAGGTTATGATTGTCCAGAAGGTTAACGCCCATTACCTTTACGAGCGAAATGTGCCTGCGTTCTGGTCCAGAGCCTCTCAATAAATAATGGTGTCGATACTACAGTATCAGTTTGAGGCAGAAACAGGCCGAGAAAGCCGCGATGAAGTGAGGCAAACAGAACCTCACCACACACGGCTCTTACTAAACATTTCTGAATGATAATTTGCTAAATTTTTAACTTTATACACGTTTGTAGAAGTGTAGATCGATGCACACTCTAACGGCTGATATTGCCCACAACCCTTTGCGCGTTGAACGAGGATTCGGTTAGAACTACAAATAACGAGTAAAAAGTGTTAAAAAAAACTACAGAGTCCCGCAAGTCCCGCGGTTATGTTGAGAGGTTTAGATAAAGAGGTTTGAGTGATTAATTAACACTATCTGACCTGATGAAAATGAATTTATTCAATGTTCTCCACATTATATTGCATCTGCAGCAGCATTGTGAACTTTTGTAAGGATACGTTTAGCCTTTACTTTTTAAATGCATCATTATATTCAAATTGCAAAACACGAGGAAAGTATACACATGAAAGATCCATGACTGGCAGATTAACGTGCTCCGATACGGTAGGGAGTCAAATTAGATTGAATGGAGGATTTTAAAGGAACACTCCGACTTTTTGGGACTTTAGCCTATTCACCTTACCCCCCAGAGTTAGATAAGTCCATACATACCTTTTTCATCTCTGTGTGTGCTATAAGTCTGTTTGACGCACCCACCGCTAGCCTAGCTTAGCACAAAGACTGGATGTGAATGGTTGCAGCTTTCATACTAATCCAAATGAGTGACAAAATAACGCAAACGTTTTCCTATTTACATGTTGTGGTTTGTATAGTCACAGAGTGTGCAAATATCAAGGCCATATGAGACACAGACATCTTTTAACTGTATAAATACTATATTTTCTGAAGGGGAAGCACTGCTACTTGGGCAGAGTGATAACAATCACCTGAGACGCACCGTGACGAGGAGCAGAGAGTTCGCTTCGCTCAGCGTTGGAATAAAGAGTCAGCAATTACTAACGTTAGATAGAAAAGCATAGTTTATCATGGGTATTTGCTTTATTGTATGAGCTGTGACAATAAACAGGGGAGACCAGGTAATACAGTACCATGTTTCATTGATTTCCAACCAAAAACGCACCCAGATTTATAAATATCATGAATAAATAATTATTATTACAGGAATCAATATATTTTAAATGCAATTTATTAGCTGAACCAAATGTATTCAACAGTAAATACATTTGCCTATATAATATACAGTATTGCATTACTATAGGATAGAATAAGGGGAAAGTAATAGCACAAATTGTTTTTGCACAATGAACTCACAGCCTATCCTACCCTTTTGCACGCTCAAGTTCGTTATTTCCATGGTTATTTCAAATTTAGGCTACTAGGTGCGCCGCGCGCAGGGTGCAAGTTCAACGCGCTCGTTTTTTTTCCCCAAGCGCGTCCGCACCGCATCAAGATAAAAACATATTCATACCCTAATCATATAATAGTGTCACTAACGTTACATTAGATCTGGCTAAAGGCACTGTTACAGTAGGTCATCTAAAAACATAACGGAACACTTACCTCAGCCGCAGGTGATCCACTTGTCCTGTCTGTGCTATCGATGGGATGGCCGTATCCTTCAGCACATTATGGTCCGTGTGGCAAATTCCATTTTTTCAAAATAGTCGTCCTCATTGAAATGTACCGAGCAAACATAATGTCCCTTGATAATCTTAGGTGTGTTTGGATAAATATCCAGAGTAAGTTAGCCATTTCTTCATCCAGTCAGCGTTTTTAGTTGGAATTCTGTGAAACATGGTTACCTCCCCTGTTTACAGTCGCAGCTATTTACAATAGAGCGAAAACCCATGACTCTAAACTACGCTTTTACTATTTATAAATTGCTGACTCTATTACCCAAACACCGAGCGAACTCTCCGCTCCTCACCACGGCGTGTCTCCGGTGATGTGGTTATTACGCCGTCAAAGTAGCAGTGCTTCGCCTTAAGAGAATAGTTCCCAGGTTTTATACGGTTAAAAGATGTCTGTGTCTCATTTGACTTTGTTATTTGTACATTATGTGACTATACAAATCACAACATAAATAGGAAAGCGTTTGCGTTATTTTGCCACTCATTTGGATCAGTATGAAAGCTGCAACCAGTCACATCGAGTCTTTGTGCTAAGCTAGGCTAGCGGTGGGTGCGTCAAACAGACTTATAGCACGCACGGAGATGAAAAAGGTATGTATGGACTTATCTAACTCTGGGGGGTAAGGTGAATAGGCTAAAGTCCCAAAAAGTCGGAGTGTTCCTTTAACTGTGACGATATGATTGACAGGGTAGTTTATGGTGACAGGATGCACGCAGCACGCGACAGAGCTGTCCGTTAAAGATGACGTGATAGTATGTCCCAAAGCTTGCCTACTTTTTTGGTACACACGTACTTTTTCTTCACAAATAGAGTACATACTTTTAGGGTGTAGTATAAGTAAGCGAATTGTGATCCAGGGGTAGAGTCTATTCTAATGAGCTGAGGATCTGAATCAGGTTCGTTAAGTAAGGGAGACATACACAATATGCAGAGTAGTGGGTCGCGAGGACTGGAGTTGAGAACCCCTGTGTTAGATATATTGCTTTATTTTAAGGTAATGTAGTTACACGTTGCTACATGTACTTTCTATAATAACAGTAAATTATGCATAATTACAAGTAGCCCTAATCCAAAACCAGTACCACTTAATTTGACCGTTTACTTGTTACAAATGTTACATGTAAATTATGTACAATTGCATGCAACCAACACTCAATCAAATCCTAATCCTACCCTAAACCTATAGTAAGTTTACATGTAGTTAACTATTATTAATCAGTACTTTAATGCCAGAGCCAGACAGTAACGGAGTACATTTACTTGAGTACAGTACAATTTTGAGGGATCTGTACTTTACTCGAGTATAATTTTTGGGGAGTACTCATGACTTTACTCAAATACATTTGAGAGGCAAATATTGTACGCTTTACTCCACTACTTACTTACTCCACTATTTCTGTCCATAACCGTGAGTACCCGTTACTTCTAAAAAAAAAAAGGAAAAAAAGAAAAATCTCAGAAACCCTCAATTTGTTGTTTGTTGTTGTCACCAGCAATCCAGCAATCCAGCAGTCGCCAGCAATCACCTTCAGCTTTCCGCCAAAGTCAACTCCATGGTCAGATATGAAACCATGGATGAAGATGCAGCAGGTCCATTCCACGAATGTGACAACCCATGGCACAACTCGCCAGACTATTTCAATTTTCAAAATTTTCTGAAATTTTCTTAAATGTTAAAGCCTGCAGTGTTTTTCCTCTTTGTCGCCATCTCTGTTCGAAATCTGCAATTGCAGTCATTTGCGGAATTATCAACTTTACGTGATTTGTACTTCAACACCCTCGACACGGCACAGTGCGGATGAACACAGTGTTTGAGAAGAGTGTGCGGCTTTCAGTCGCAGCCGGTGTGGATACTGGAATTCAGAATCACAGATTATTATTTTTGGAAGTATGACCAACATAATAATTTTCACCGGAAAGGTCATCTGAACTAGTAAGAAACATCCACTTTTGTTCTGGTTCTGACTAAGGCCATAAATCTCCACCTCCAACATCCTCACACACAATATAGTCTACTAGCCGAGACTCCTTCTTTATGTGTACAGATGTGACGTAATGACACATAGACATGCTTGAATCTCAAGCGGAAATCCACCAGCACCACTGGAATTAAAGACATTTTTACAAGCTTACTGCTTTGAATCGAGCTACGGCAAGCAGATAGTTTTGAACACTGGCTGGTTATGTATTTTTTATGTAGATAAATAACTGATGAAACTTAGTTATTTTCTCCTTTCCAAACAAAATGTGCCCTGCAAAAAGCAGCAATGATATTTAATTTATAATGCTGATAACCTGTAATAAACATAGCATGTCACAGGACAAGTTTGCACACTATCCAAATCCAATAAACCACATTGCAACTATTCTCCTAATGCTGTTTTTTATTATTATTTTATTTAATATGCCTTTTTATTGTATTATGATGAGGAGAGATTTTGTGAGATTTTAAAGCATACTTAAATACTTTATTCGGAATTTCCTTGGGGAATGAACATGGAGTGGTATTTGTGATATCAGTGAGCGAGGAGTGGAGCGGGAGCGGTAAATGGTGAACCCGGAGCGGAGCTGAAGCGGAGTGATTATTAAATGCTTGGAGCGTGGAGGGACAATTGTTGCCACTCCACTCCGCTCACATACTCTGGCTGGCAGAAGTGCGGGCCAGTGTGTGTAATACATTAGCACCTCGTGGGAAGGAAAAAAAGAGTGGCGTTGGCGGTCTGTATGGAATGTATCCCAGCAGTGCAGCTCACCAGGAGAGCTGTAACGTATAATACCGCTAATAGTTTTGCTTGCACGGCCCTTCCAAGGTGGAAGGGGAAGCCCAGCCACCGTCACACATATGTCATGAATGGAAATCCCACTGGACCATGCCCACGAGGAGGCCATGCCTCTAGTGGAGTGATCCCTAATGCCTAATGGGGATGGCAGGTCTTTTGACGCATATGCAGCCGCAATAACGTCCACTATCCATCTAGACAGTGTGTGTTTCGAGGCTGCGAGACCTTTAGTGCACCCTTCGAACAAAACAAAAAGCTGCCCAGAGCATCTGAAAGAAGCAAAGCGCGCAGTGTACAATCTCAGTGCTCTAACTGGGCAGAGGAGATTGGCATCACATTCGCTACCGGATGCTGGCAGAGCCGATAGGGAGATGACCTGTGCTCTGAAGGGAGTACCAATCTCATCAGGGGCATAATCATGTCTAGGCGAACACCGCATCTATGCACTTCTTAAAAGTACGGGGTTCTAAGGACAGGCCGAACGGAAGGATGGCCGCCGAAGGCGAATCTCAAGAATGGCCTGTGACGGAGATGTGATTTATCTGAACCTGCAAGTAGGCATCTTTCAGAACGAAAGATATAAACCAGTCCCCCTGGCGCATGTGTGATGGGAGTTTCCTGATTGTTAGCCTTTTGAACGGTCTTTTCTCAAGCACTCTGTTAAAAAAATCTGAGATCTAAAATTGTTCTGAGGCCGCTGTCTTTCTTGGGAACAAGACAGTTTCTTTGTGTATGCGCTTACTGTGTTTGTGCAGGGCGGCTCGCAGACAGCAGTGACAGGCTGTTCTGTGAGTGACGTCCCGATTGAGGTGAATGGGGAACGTTTCGTGGCGTGAAGGGAAAGATCCGTCGCGCTCCTTAAAGTCCCCGTGAAATCAAAATTGAACCTATTTACTTTGTTAGCGCATATTACTAGTCTTGTGGTGAACCATTAATCCGTGCAAGTGAATATATATTAAAAAAATGTTTTACCTTAGTAATCTTTAATCAAAATCTGAAAAGTTACTTCCGGTCTGGAACGGTTTCTTTTTCTGATGACGTAGGTTTCACAGTTTGGGTGGGGAAACGCTTAACCACTCCCCTCAAACCGTTAGTTTGCTATGAGCGAGAGATGGAGAGGAGGAGCGCTAGAGTAAAACCCTGCCCTCTGTTCAATATTCCGTTTCACTTGGAAATACGTCACAGCACTGGAGAAAAATCGTTTGCAACTTCCGGTTCACGGGGACTTTAAATCCGTAACAGCCTTCGGGTGCCTGCCTTTCTCTTCCCTCTCACATAGGACTCACGTCCTACTGGTTTATATCTTTCGTTCTGAAAGATGCCTTTCTCTTCCCACTCACGTCTGCCTGGAGGATCTGCAGGACGGCCATCGAGTGCAGAACAGATGCGGCTTGGCCGGCGGCGGCATAGGCGCGCCCAATACAAGCGGAAGTAGTTCTGCAGGCCTTAGACGGGAGCACAGACTTACACCGCCATCTCGCAGAGGGCGGGCAAAGGTGTGCTGCTACTGAGTCCTTGACAGGGGGATCGAAGAGTAGCCCTTCTCGGCGGTGCAGTCCACAGTTTAAAGTGAGATGGAGACATGGGACCGGGTCCTGGCTGAGAGAGGCGCGCTCCAAGTCTTAGTGACCTCCGCGTGGAGTTCCGGCTGGAAGGGAGCGGCCCGGGCCACGGGCACCGTGCTGCGGCGGCTCTGAAGGAAGCAGCCGTCGAGTCTGTTAGGCGCCGACTCGGAAGGCGGTGACCACTCGAGCCCGAGGCAGTCGACGGCCTGTGCGAGGAGGCGCATTAATTACTCTTCGACTCCAGCGTGGGTCCTGCTTAGGGATGGGTACCGAAACCCGGTATTAAACGGGCCCCGGTACTGAATTTTGAAAGACCGCTGTATCGATATAATAGGGCCCCGGTACTGAATTTTGAAAGACCGCTGTATTGATATAATAAGCTCGGACGTTATCGGTTCTGCTGTCGGTACTGGAGAAATTAAGTAAATACACGTAAGTTGGGCTACTATTTATTATTCCTATAAAGAAGTTATCTTGAACATGTTTCGCCAGCCATTTCTATATCATAGTCTGTGATGCAAATTTGCAATTCGCAGTTCAGAAGAGAGAGAGAGAGAAGAGAGAGAGCGATCTCTCACGCAAAGCCACAGCGCGCAACACGACAGCCCTGCTTAATGAGTGACCATGAGGACAGAACTAACATTCAACGTGGTTACACTTTAGATCTGGGATATTATTCTAATATATTTTGTATTTTGGCTTCCAAAGATTATAAAAAGAAGATATTTGAGATAAAACCGTTAAAAAAACGAGACGATCTGTCCTTTACTTCACAGCACTGCGGAGCGCTGCCAGTTCTTCCTAAAACCCAAACGTAACCGTCAGAATCAGCACGATCAGCGATTGTTGCAAAATGCTGTCTTCTACTGTTGCAAGATCAAAAAATGGCTATTAAAAACACAAAAACCTGCGCAAGAGACGCTGTTCACAAGGCGGTGCGCGCTCCGAAACGGACTGCCTATACTTGGGCTCGTGCGTCCTTAACTATCAAATATACATAAAAATGTCAAAATGACCAGCTCTGAGATTAACTTAAACACAGTTTATTCACTTAAACACAATTATGTCTTAAATGGACGTAAATAATAGGGAGAAAAATGATGGTGCATCAGTCCCCATTAGATCTGCAATCGGTCTTAAAGGGGCAGCAGTCTAATAGCCCAAACTTGCCGACGATTCAGCCATTAATGCAAATCAAACAACAAAAGCCAGAGAAAATCACTCACAGCTTTTGAATGAGTAACTTTAGATTTAATAAGCATTATTCTATCTATGATAAACTATACAGTGCTATTTTATATTTGATTACTAGGTTTCTTTTCAGATAGAAACAATTACCTGAAAAGATGTTAGTACACCTTCCTGAAATTAAAGCACTTTGTATATAATTTGTATCTTTGATTAATTGTATTCTTGTGTTTGTACTTGTTTTTTTCTTATGCATCCTTTTTGTATAAACAAAAAAAGCCTGCACACAGCTGCATAACAAAAATATATTTTTCTTCGTTTTGCTTTTTCTATTTTACATTTCAAAATATAAAGTTTAATTACCCAGATAGCAAACTGACATTGAATCAACGTGGAAATATGACATCGAAACAACGTTGATCTGACATTGTTTTGCTCATCGAATTAACGTTGAACCAACGTCAGACGCGTCATTCTTTCAAAACTAACGGAAAATCAACTTGAAATCGACGCGTTGTTTCAACGTTATGAAAGCAAACCAATTTTCGATTTTCATTTAGCTTTGAAGAATGCCGCGTCTGACGTTGGTTCAACGTTAATTCGATGAGCAAAATCAACGTTGTTTCAATGTCATGAGAGACGTCGTTTCCACGTTGATTCAATGTCAGTTTGCTATCTGGGTATGTTCTTAATTCTTAAAAAAAAAAAAAAAAACACCAAAAAGAACCGATAAGAATACCGTTAAAGTACCGGATCGATAAGCGGTATCGGTAAGAGTAGTAATACCGATAAAACCTTAACGATACCCATCCCTAGTCCTGCTGGTAGCTCGCACGGATGGCTGAAGGTGGCGAAGGCGGTCGGCTTCTTCAAGCGCTGTCCTAGCTTGCTAGTTGCCCCTCAAAAACGGCGACGCGGCTTCCACAGTTCAGAGATGCGAAGAGCTTCGCTGAAGAGATGAAAATCAGGGAAGCAGCCTCCGAACCTCGCTTATATACATTCACGTATATAAGCGATACATGCCCCTTCTGGCAGGTTATGATGCCATGACGGCGCGAGCGCCTCTCATTGGACGCGAGTTCACTCAAGTTCATCTATAGGCTGCTGCAGTTTGCCGCAGAGCAACCAATGAGCTGGCAAGTTAGCTCGATCTAGGTCTGCAGCTGCTGCACTGACAATGGATACAATGGATACAAAATTAAGGATAATTTTTAAAATTATAAATAAATATCTCAGTAAAGGTGAATCTTTCCCATAGCGTAAGCTAGCTTACGCAATACGAGAGAACCTCTCGTAAGAGAACCACCGTCCTGCTACTGCATTCCACTTTCACCTTTTCGTGCGTGGACATTTTTAGTTTTTATTTATGTTATTTAATGATACTACAGATTGCACTCCGTAGAGCACACTGTCTTTAATGAAAACAACTGTTTTGCAGAGCGTGCCATGTTTGTGTGATGCATTTCTGTGATGTATTTACACAGCTTTGACCAGCGGATGTCGCTAGCATGGCACTTCCTTCTGTTCCGCTGCTTTGCGTATGCATAGAAGTGCAAGAAAATAAGTCATTATTATGAGAAAGTTTCTCATTATTACAAGATGTTAAGTGAAGTCATTATTACGAGAAAGTTTCTCATTAATATGAGATGTTAAGTCATTATTATGAGAAACTTTCTCAATATGATAAAGTATGAGAAAGTTTCTCATTATTATGACTTACAGAATTATTTTTTTACTCAACGGTGGCGGAAACAAGCTTCCATAGTTTTCAGATTTTTTTTTTTTTGTTTGTTTTTGCATATGCTTATCAACAATTCTGTCCCTAAAGTGTATGTGAGAAATGTGAATGTCACTAAAACTATTTTACAAAAGTATTTCTGCGACAAATCTAACTCAGAGATAAAAAAGTTGACATATTGTGCATAAAATGCATAAAGGTGTACAGTTTTCATTTATAGATTTGCTCATGTTGAATACAAGCCTTTCTAGGTGTGTGAGCAGTGATACATGTAATGGTAATAACACCCAAACCCCATTATTGCTACTAACATTATCAAATTCAGCAATCAGCATTTCATTATATGCAATGGACCAGTCATAACTAAAGTTCATGGAAAATAACATCATGCAATCTTTGAGCACTTAGGAAGGGGAAAAAAAATCCTTGAAAGCAGGTTTTCTTATCAATTCTCTGTCATTTTATTGAATCAAAATATAATGTGTTCCCATATGGTGTGAACTTTGACTGACACACTGAGGCAATAAAAATAATTCACCTGTGAGAAATCCTTTTGTACATGGCATCTTTTGAGAGTCAATGACAGTGGTTGTGACAGGAACTTGAGTTTGAGGAACGTTTTCAATTGCTGACAGGGTGCATATGGCCTTTCATACATTTCTAATCAATAAAGCTAGTGTCCCATGCCTGTAATTTACATTCAATTATACCGCCTCTTACATCTCAGTTTGTTCTGCAGAAATTGCTGGAATAAGGGTTGATGGCTTCATTTCTCAGATAATTTCCTGTGATTTGTTCAATCCAAATGTCTTTGTGTGCTTGTGAGGTATTGCGAGGTATTGCGAGGCATCAACTATTTTCATTCAGATGGCAGTTGACTTAGGAAGGAAACTAGCTTAAATATACTGGGCTGTGACAGTAAAACAACTGCAAAATGATGTATAGTGGGTGAGAAAATTAGATCTTTGATTATTATTTTTTTTACAGCAAATATTTTATCTATCTATCTATCTATCTATCTGTCTGTCTGTCCGTCCGTCCGTCCGTCCGTCCATCTATCTATCCATCTATCTATCTACCTGTCTCTCTGTCTATCCATCCATCCATCCATCCATCCATCCATCCATCCATCCATCTATCTACCTGTCTGTCTGTCTGTCTGTCTATCCATCCATCTTTTTATCTATCTACCTGTCCGTCCGTCCGACATCTATCTATATCTGATATATACAGTATATATATATATATATTTTTACTAGGCCAACCTAATTAAGCTGCGGATTTTCTGGAGAGACGATATCTGTAGGCAGCATTGCAGCTCTCAGACACACACTCCACTTATCTATCACACTTCCGCAGCAGTTTTATGGGATTGTGCCTGCTCTAAATTCCACCTACCGCTCTCATTGAAAATGATTTGTGTCAGAGTGCCCCATCTTACTTCTGTATGCACATTAGTCTCTCCCCTCATGTGAGGTGCAGAGCATAGTGGGTGATGGATGTTACAGTACAGATCAAGTTAATGTCAGTAAAATAATTAAGCAAACACAATAAAAACCCTGCACATCTTAGTTTATTGTAAAATGAAATGAGATTTTAACGAGCATGGTAATGATTTAATTGAATGGAGAGTTTTACCGTAAAAACGATTAACTACTGAGGTTTGTGATGGGCTGATATACAATAGTTGACAGAATCCATATATGCACATAGACAATATGTTTCGAAGTTTGACTGATGAAGTGAAATATTTTTAATGAGTTTGTATTGGTGCATGCACAGCTGAGTTTCATTATGAATTCATAATATATTTATGCATAGTGCTTATTCCAATAGTCAGCAGAAGTCATATGTAGTATTTTACAGTCTTTCGACCAGGCTGAAAACAAGTTGTCACAAACATGAGTTTAGTGATTGCTTTTTCTAATTAACCTTCACAATGTCCTTTTCAGGTTTCAATAATTTATTGGTTTATTGGTTCCCTATTTGAGAGTGATGTAAAGTTTGTATTAAAGAGGTTCAAGCCTTATGATAAGAAGAAGACCTTTTTATCAATTGGTTAAACATCTCTGTAAATTGTTAATTATTGTCAAAACAATTACCAGCCATCGAGACATCAATGTCACATCATGGTTGTGTATGTGCAAAGGGACGAGGAGCAGCAAGAATCTAATTGCAGAACCGTTTTTTTGCAAACACAAACAAAGATAAACCACACTGAAATTCTAGACCAGAAACAGGTACAACATCCATATTCAGGGACCACAACAGCTTCACACAAACATACAACTAAATTAATGACTGACAAAATGAACAACAAGTGTGAACTGAACAAGATAACTATGGTAACAAACAAGGGTGATCATGGTAGCAAACCATGAAACTATTGCAAATAAGGAGACACAGTGAGAGCAGAGAGTGCATTTCAACATAAAAGTCCATACAAAACAGACGACACGGAACTGGGATGACAAAATACTTCATTATAGCCTCAGTGGCCATAACAAGGGCAGGCAGTCTTTCATCATGGCCTCCTTGTCTGAAACACAGGAACTCAAAACGGCCTCTCTGGCAGATAATTCAATAATGGCCTCCGTGGCCGCATCAAGACAGACAGGAAGTTGAGGGATGACCTCTCTGGTCATATCTAGACAGGAAGTTCAAGGACGCCCTTCGTGGTCGTATCAGGGCTGACAGGGAGATCACGGACTGGAACCAACACGGGACTGAGCTCTGGGACAGTAGCGGGTTCTAGAGCGAACTCATAGGCTGGAGTGCAGTGTCAAACTGTGGGCCCAAACACACAAAATGGCTGCCGCCGTTACAGAGAGTACTGAGGACAGAGAGGTTAGGAAAGGCTAATGTTAGTCTTTCTCTTTATTCTGAGGGTTACTGTAGTCAGCCAAATCCGGGCCGTATCTAGATCAGATGGTGGACCTGGGCCTAGACACGACCACAACGCATGATGTAGTCAGCCAGAATGGGCTGTTTCAGAGAATGTCTAATATGGGGAGAACTGCCACTCTCAGATTACTTTACATTATGAAATAAATGTTTTTCTCCAAAACGCGTTGGCCACAATTGGCACCACTAGAATTTTTTTACGAGTAAAATATCTCTAAATTATATAGGAGTAGTTCACTTAAAAAAAAAAAAAAAAAAAAAACTTTTGCTGATAATTTACTCACCCCCATGTCATCCAAGATGTCCACGTCTTTCTTTCTTCAGTCGAAAAGAAATTAAGGTTTTTGATGAAAACATTCCAGGATTTTCTCCATATAATGGACTTCATTGGGATCCAAGCGGTTCAAGGTCCAAATGAGAGTTTCAGTGCAGCTTCAAACGGCTTTAAACGACACCAGACGATGAATACGGGTCTTATCCAGCGAAACGATCGGTCATTTAAAAAATAAATAAAAAAGTTTAAGTTTTATAAGCACAAATGCTCGCCTTGCTTTGTTCTGTGATGAGCGTTCGTGACTCTCCCGTTCTAACTCGTTCATCAAAATGAACAAATCTTTTTTCGAATCATGACTCGAAGGGTCCTAGATAAGACCCTTATTCATCATCTGGTGTCGTTTAAAGCCCTTTGAAGCTGCACTGAAACTCTCATTTGGACCTTGAACCGTTTGGTTCCCAATGAAGTCCATTATATGGAGAAAAATGCTGGAATGTTTTAATCAAGATTTCTTTTCGGCTGAAGAAAGAAAGACATGGACATCTTGGATGACATGGGGTGAGTAAATTATCAGCAAAAATGTTTTTTAAAGTGAACTACTCCTTTAATGTTTACCTTTTTTAGCACACCAGGAGGAGTAGGAACATGACATTGTCCAACCATGACTTCTTGTTTCACAGGAGTTTAAATATGAGGAAACGCAAAGGCCAAATTCCCTTAATCATCCATCACAATGAGTCAAACCAAACCAAAACTGACTGTATGGATCTAGGCCGTCTGTCTCTTCATATAATTCCAGCCTGACTTGATGGTGAGATCAGATCTTTGTTTGGGCCTAACCATCTGTTGTAGGACACTTAGAGAGATAGGACAATGCATATTTCCTATCGACGCTCTAATGCAAATGATATAAATATCTTAAAAATGTTCCATTTCAAATTCAGAAGCCTGGCATTAGATGGACATGCATTCAAAAAACCCGTTTTTTTTTTACTTAATGTTCTCAGATACAAGATAAGTCAATTAATCTATCTCCACATTCATCAAAAGCAGCTTATATGAGAGTTAATTGGTTAAGTCAGTTTTCTAATAAAAACCTTCATCTTGAGAGGACTGCAGTAATGGCCAAGAGTGGAAATTATGATGCTGTGTTTTGATCTGTAAACCCTTTTTCACATGTGACGAGAGAGCCAGATGATTATGTCAAGCAGCGCACACCATCTGTGTTTCTATCTTCCATCCAACCCCCGAATGAAGATGTGACACATTTGGAAGTTCTAACACTGTGACAAATCACCAATGGTTTTGGACATGACTGCTGAAGTGACAAACTAATTCAATCCATGCAGTCGGTTTATTTATTGTGAATGATGGGGATTGAATTCTGAAGTAATTGGTCTCGAGGGTTTAAGCTGAAACATGCAGTACTACATCTGTCCATCCGTTTAGTCTGTCTCAAGACGAAAGAACCATTCACACTAAGAACAATAACTATATTAGCATAAACAGCAATGATATTGTTGTAGTTGTGATGTGGACTCTGTGTTTGGTTTTTGGAGGAGTTTTGGCAACTAGAGGCTCTCATTTCAGTTTCCAATCATTTAATCATGTGCTATTGTTCAGTGCCTCATTTCCTGTGAGTGTATTTAAGTTGCACTGTTTCTCTGTTCTTCCTCAGTGTTTGTTATCTGGATACCAACCTCTACAGTCTTTCGGTAAAGTCAGCTTGTGATTTTCTCTGGATTTATTATCTGACTTTTTCATTTTGTTGTCCTTATTCCTTACCTCTTTGGGAAACATAATTTGCCCTTTGGTGTTTCTAGACCCTCTTTTGGATTTTTTGGTTTGTAGTTACACTCTGGATTCATTAAATGAAACAGTATGTGTATTCCCTGATTTAACTCTTATTTCTACAACTGGCTTCTTTACCTTCTCCTACGTTCAGCCCTCGCAGCTTTGTTCAAACCTTGGAAGTAGGGCTGAAACAAACGATTATTTTGATAATCAATTAATCTAACGATTATTAGAACGATTAAACAACTAATTTTGCAAGCTAATCATGAAGTTTGGAACTATTATTCAGCTTTTTTCAATTAGTTAAAACATAGAGTTATAGATATTCTTACTATAGACCATTTCACAAGATGTAAACAACACTGGTCCAGAAGCACTTACTGTTTCAGTTTTTTAACACTACATAAAAGCTGGGATAAAATACAACCAACAGAACATTTAAAATTGAATCAAAAAGTTAAACAAGCATCTTTAAGATGTTTTCTTTACATGTGAAATAAAGAAAACAGTTACAAACTGAAACAGGAAGTGTTTCTGGACCAGTGTTGTTTACATCTTGTGAAATTGTCTATAATATAGCCTAAAAAAAGAAAATCAGTTCAGCTTTTGAAATAGTTGTTTTAATGAACTTTGAGCCAACTAAGTTTTCAGATTTCGGTCCAATTCAAATCACTCTAAGCATTGTTTAATAGGCCAACTGCTTTTCTTAGAACTGAAACAGAAACGGGACATTTACTTCAGGACACAAAGAATGGTAAAATATTAATTTGCAAACCATTATTATAAATATAAAATTACAATCTTTTTTTTTTCACGACAATTGAGCTGACTGATAAGTTCTCATTCACCTTTTAACTTACAGTATGAAAAAGAAAAAGTAACTGTTACTGCCATGATATTATTCCTAACATCTCCTTGATTATGGAACAAAATACAGGCAAGTGATAAGACTATTACCTAATAGTGTTACAATAATAAACAGCGCTGACTCCTAAGCTTGATCATGCTTTATTATATGCAAAATAAATCATCACATTGCTGTAATTATATTATTATTGATAATATTATTCCTATAATTAGTAGTATTGTATTCTCTAGTAAAAAGATTGACCACTTAGTTATCTGGAGAACACTCAATTCAATTCCTCTTTAAGTGCTCCAACATCCATGTTGTGCTCCCGTGAAAAGCAAGTTCTGCCTTGCATGTATTGCACATGACAACATTGTTGGCTTCAGGTTTTGTGAAACTTTCCCAAACCTTGCTAGATCGGATTCGTTTGCACTGTTTTTTTCTTTTACCGCAATGGGCTATATGCACGCATAAGTTCCGCATTTGACGCAAGGATGCTCGTCCATTTCCGGTTGTGAAGATTTAAGCGGAGGAAAACCAAGGAAAACGGGATTATGGCAGAGTCTTCAAAATTTACTGTCCTCCCGTCTTTGAAACGAAACGTACATCTGTTTAGATGTAATTTTATATTTAGTTATGTTTATTTAATATAATTTTAAAAAGAAGCATAAACACATCGAGGGGTGTCTGTTTTATCTGTTTTTGTGACTAACGTTTCTTTAGTATAACCATGGAGTATAAAATTCAGTATAAATTCTCGGTATTGCATTGGACTCTACGATCGGCGTAAATTTTCGAGCATCCTTAATCCTTCACCAGAAATACCGCCGTGCATAGAGCCCATAGCATTTGTAAAGTGCTGCATTACACTCTAGCGCCACAGCGCCGTAGCGGTCAAATCGCGAGATTGCACGCCCTTACATTAGATCACGTGAGATTAAACGACTACTCGACAACAAAGATATTTGTCGACAGATTTTTATTGTCCACGTTGTCGACAATGTTGACTAATCGTTTCAGCCCTAGTTATACGTCTCTGTTATTTTACATTTAGAATCATTTTTAAAACTATCTTAAGTCATGACTGAAAGTCTTTTTTTGTGGAATGTTAAGGGTATTTGAGGCAATTCTCATTCCTTTGGATAAGTCAAGATTACATAAAGTCCAGTCAGCTTCCAGGTCATATAATTCTCTTAATTTGCAGCAATCAAAAGAAACGGCACATCGTAAGATCCTTTGTGCAAAGGAGTTGAATTGAGCATCTGATTGTAATTTGATGTTAATCTCGCACCTGATCATCATGTGGGTCCCTCGCCTTCTGCCAAAGATTTATGAAATTAGTCACTGAGGGCTTATTCATTTAGGTTTTCTGGACCACTGTGGTTTTGACGATTAAAGAAGTACTACAGCCCTTTCTCTCACAGCCACAGTCCAAAATCAAACGACTGGAGAAAGTGCAGAACAGCCCGTGTCCTCACTCTCTGGACACGCTAATGACATGTGGACCTTGTAAATGAGTGAGACTGGGACTCCGCGTATACTCTGTCACTTTTAATTTCTCCTGCAGGGAGTATCAATCCCAATTCATTTGGGAGTTGCACGAAGGAATCAGGGCAGGGACTCAAGCTGATTATCAAATGTTCCATTCGACCTACTTACACATATTATGCACTTGTAATGCTTGTATAAATAGGTAGGTATTAATTTCAGGGTCTATACTGTTGAGTTCTTGATCTTTTTATGGATTCAATGACCACATTTATATGCACATTATATGGTTCAGCTAAAAAAATAAAAAAACAAATGTTGACATGCTTTTACACCTATTGGAATATTACTATACGTGATCTGAATAAACTAAGACGGGTTTATTATTATGTGAAAATAGTGCAGATTCTCTTTCATTCTTTATTAGGCATATGTTAGCTGTCTTATTCAGATTTCTAGAAACCAGATTCTTGGCTTAAAACCGAAAATCGGCATGATCAGGTTAATGTTTTAACATGATTAGGCCGGATTCACATATAGCGCCTAAAAACGCGTAGAAAACACTGGGCGCGCCACATTCTCCATTTTCCAAAGCGCCAGGGCGGTTGCGCTTATGTTGGTTCTTGTCACATGACCTATTGTGTGCGTATGGTGCACTTGCGGTATTCTGAAAAGTTGAGATGTTTTTATCTCGACACGGCATGGAAAAAACAAGAGCGTCGCACCGCTACCGCATCGCTTCCATTATGAGCGCGCCTACATTTGAAATAACGAACTTGAACGCGCAAAAGACGCGATATGTGAACCGGCCCTTACTGTAACAAAGTTCAAGGCTCAGGGAATAAAGAAACCAGCAAATTTTAAAAGTAAATTTTAGTAACAAAATAAGCAGCAGCTGCATCATGGTCTGACTGACGAGTAAATTTAAACAGAATAACCACTCAAATGTTCCACACCTGGGAAAAAAAAACTGTGAGTAGGTTCCTTACTAAAAGTGTACTTGCGCCCGAACGTCAAAAATGTTGTGCAAAACATTCAGACTTATTAAACCGTGCGTACGCCAGAACCCATGCACAGAATTTACTATATAAATCTCAGTCAGCGTAAGTTTGTGCGAACATGCGTCTCCTCCCCGAAATAACCATACATGGAGATACAACGCCTAGTTTTCCTATGCAAATCCTCATCTGCATATCATTTACGTATGGTTATTCATCCACGTGATAACATGTTTAATGATACCAGACATTAGGAAAATATTAAATACGGATGTACCGTCACATTTCATTAATAAAAATAATTAAGTAGCCTATACTTGCCTTGTTTTTTGAATAAATAAATCAAATAGTGTATAATACATTTCAGAGAAAGTTTTTCTTAATCTTTTCCACTGGCCTTTCCAATTTATGCGTCGGAAGTGGCGTACGCCTCTTTCAGGACCTGTTTTGTGCGTACGCAACGGTTATAAATGAGCCCCATGGTCCTCTCTCGTCTGCCACTCTCCTCACACCTCCTTATATCCTTCCAGAGCTCCTCCATGGGACTCAAGACCTGTGTGTCGCAGGTGTTGTTCATTAACATTTGCTCCACCGGTCTCACTCCGCTCCCACGGCTCTTGGCCTCACCCTATTTGCCACACGTACATGACCAAATTCTGATTGTATTTTGAATATTTTTCTGCAAGCACTTTGCAAACTCTCTATGAGAAGCCAAAATTTCAGGCGTTTACATGCATTTGGCAGATGTTTTAATCCAAAGCATTTTTATTTCAGCTATGGTAGTTGTTATAGTTTTATAGTTTAGTGTTATTATAATATATAAATATATTTACTATACTGTCATAACAAATACCATATATATTCTTTTAACTCAAGAAAGGAGATGACCGATACTTTGACCATTAAGATTAAGGTGTCCCAACTCATACTTGAACTTATTTGCTCTATATAAATGATAGGTCAATTAACTTTTCAGATGTGATTGATGCTAAAATCTGCTTCTCAACTCAAAATTAGAACTTTACTAGCATTACTTTATCCTAATGGTCTATATTATCGGCAATTGCAATTATTGGTCCATACAATACCAATATCACGACCATTATTGTTACTGGCTTTCAAGTTTACATTTTAAAAGGCTTGTATTGCCAAATAATACCACAGTCCATACAAGGTGATTCCAAGTTTAGGATTAATTACTTCCCTTTGTTGACCAAATTAACCCTTTACACTAGGTTCAATATTGATACTCATTAGTTGTTTAAAAGGAAAAAAAAAATGAGGATACATATTTGTGAACTGAATAAAGTTACTTAAATAAAGTTATACAGAATCACTGAAAGTTTTTTTTTTGTACTATCTGTCTGTTGAGAACATAATAAATGTGTTTGTTCAGCTTTATTAATCACCCATGTCCCATTATTTGCATAACATTATTCATCATTTTAATGAGTTTTCTACAAAAATATTAGTGTTTTAACAAGATATTATGATGGAGTGAATAATAGTCCAATGAATAATTATCAGCAGTTTGAATATGATTATAGCCAGGTTAATGTCAGCATAAGTGCATTTGAACTTATACAATCTTAGGAATGAGATTTAATGTCACACCAGCTAAAACTTTATTATATTTAGCATGCAGTCTCTGTTAAATATTCATGACATCACAAGGCTTTTTGCAGTACCTGTATTCACTGATTAACAAGAGAGCAGAACTTGAGTATGTGGATGAATCAGAAAGTAACATCTGTTTACATTGGGAGGCAGCACAATTTTTTTTCCCCCGCATCATAAGCCGCGTTTCCATTACCCTTCAAATTGCGCAAATTGAAATTGCGAAATGAAAATGTGAAATGAAAATACGCTCAATGAAAACATGTCAATTTTGCAAAAAACTCCCGTTTATCGCAAAAAAGTTGTACGTTTTTAATATATATATATATATATATATATATATATATATTAGGGCTGTCAAATGTCATCCAAAATAAAAGTTTGTGTTTACATAATATCTGTGGGTGCACTGTGTATAATTATGTTGTGTGTATATATATATATATATATATATATATATAAATACGCACACATGCATGTATATTTAAGAATTTATTTATATATAAAATATTTATATTTATATAAATTATATATAAATCTATATACAGCATATACATGAAAATATTTCTTAAATATATACAAGCATGTGTGTGTATTCATACTGTATATATAAAATAATTATACACAATGCACCCACATATATTATGTGTACACAAACTTTTATTTTGGATGCGATTAATCACGATTAATCGTTTGACAGCCCTTTATATATATATATATATATATATATATATATATATATATTCGCGCATATGGTGTAACTGAAATGTTGGTATTCAACTTTCCCTTAAATAAGGGAAAACGAATGCAAGTACACTGTCCGTTTGGACATAATATGAGACAGAGTATTTTATTCAATTCATAAAAGAAACAATTACAGGATTAGCCTGCTGGACTCTAACCCTCAAATGAATGCCACAATCAAGACCTCAGAGCAGAAAGGAGGGAGAAACACCCAGGAACTCTGTCTTTCCCTGGCATTAATGCTTGGATAACACACCACGTCTCCTTCCATAAATAATAGGGACTTTAAGCAACAGCCTCTGGTGAAACGGCAACGGCATTCTGGCGTTCTATTGCGCATGCGCGACATTAACTGCTACTTCTTGACGTTCTACTGTAACCGTCTACTACGGGAGAACAGCTGATTTGCCGTAGTCGTTACTACGTGACAGATTAAGACAGTTAATGTTATGTTTTAGGTTATGTGGCATTGAAATTGTTTCTGTATATCATTAAGTGCTAAAATCAACCCTTCTCTTTCTTTTTAAAATCACTTTCTTTTTGTATTTTGTCTGATGATTAAATTATTCCCTATGCTGTCCTCTTTACTGTTGCTTAGTGATTTTTGCGCTCTTTAGCTACGGCAGTTAACTGTTTATTTCCGGCTGCCGTCGCCGTTCTATCAGCAGCTGTTGCTTAAAATCCCTATTAATACTGTCTAGTGCGGTGGCTGTGATATAAACCTACCAACGTCCGTTGCCATGATTTTTGGAACGATTTATCGCGAGAGGAAAAAAAAATAGTTGCATAACATCGGTTAATGGAAACGCTGTAATTTTTACGTGTAGTTACGCATAGTTTTTTATCGACATTTAGAAAATATTACAAAAGTTTTGCGCAAATCTGTAATGGAAACGCGCCTATAGTTGCATTCAAAGGCTCAACACTTCTTTGATGATTTCTTTAGATTGGGAGCTGCAAACAAACAATGCATCAGTCTAAGCATTTACTCCTGTCAGTACTGCAATTTTCCTTGAAAAAATAAAGGGTGCATTTGCTCAGCTTTTGGACTTCTTCGTAAGTGGACATCAAAATTACAGGATAATAAGTGTCGTTAGATGCATTTGGCGCAGGCTTTGGTTATATACCACAGGGCTTTAAGAGTCACTATAAGTGTTTCGCTACCACTTTCAGCCTCTTCAAGGCATCATAGATTGCAGCATTTTTCAACAGAATGCCTTAAAAGCTTTATTTTGATTTGCTTTATTTTTCTTTTTAAATGATTAAAATGTTTCCCATCCGATGATAGGGCAACACTGCTACACACTGAGATTTTAAGAGGCATGACAGACATAGGGGTATGGTAGGGGGATGGAGTATCGAACATGTCTACTTTTTTTTTCTGAAAAGAAGCCTGAAGCTGTCTTTGCTGGAGACATGAAGCCCTGACAGGGTGAAGAAGCCCCATGTCAGCAAACACACAAGACCTGGGCATTCAGTACGTCAGATTTAAGCCAAAAGAGACAAGATTGACAGATACTCCATGTGGAGTGTGGAGACATAGTTAAGGCAGAGATTTCTCTTTATTCTCTTTCTCTTGTTCTCACTGAACTGAATCTGGCTTCTCTCTGAATCTCGCTTTGACAGTGCGCATAAAGCAAATGTGTGTGTAGGATAGCATCTTGCAGTTGATGGAGATTTGTGGGATCCACATCCTGGGCACGAAGCTCCCGTTCCACCACATGCCAAAGATGCTCTATTGGGTTGAGATCTGGTGACTGTGCGGGCCATTTTAGTACAGTGAACTCATTGTCATGTTCAAGAAACCAATTTGAAATGATTTGAGCTTCGTGACATGGTGCATTATCCTGCTGGAAGTAGCCATCAGAGGATGGGTACATGGCGGCCATAAAGGAATGGAGATGGTCAGAAACAATGCTCAGGTGGACCGTGGCATTTAAACGATGCCCAATTTGCACAAAGGGACCTAAAGTGTGCCAAGAAAACATCCCCACAACATAACACCACCACCACCAGCTCCCTAAATGCATTGAAGCAACTGTCATTTGATTGGTTGATTAGATAATTCCATTAATAAGAAATTGAACAGGGGCCTATTCCATGAAGCCGGTTTAGGCTAGCCAGGTATGTTTCAGTTTAGTTTGCGCCAACCCTTGGTTTTAGGCACCATGAAAGTGGTTTGGCTCTTAGTAGTGTTTATCGCTGTAGTAACTTACACTCCATTGCTAACCTGGTCTGGGGCAGGTTATGTTCCAGGTAAGAGGTTGCAAACTTGTACCAATCAGCTGTGAGCAAAGTGACACATGTCTGACGCGATAAAGTCACTCCACCTGTTTCCACTCTAATTTAAAGGTCACTATACACAGCAAATGATTTTAAAAGACAAAATCCTGGCTTTTAGTGAATAAATTTGTGTGATTTAGAAATTATTTATGTTATTATTATACCCTTAAACGATCTCACATGTACATTTTCAGTTCATCAATTATTATTACGCAGATTATAAATAAATACGTATATAAAGGTAATATAAATATGCTTTGGAATCAATACATTAAGCTATAAAATGACATGTGAGCTTAATTGTTCAATTTTCTCTATACGTTTATCAACTGTATAAACTAACTTCAAAACTTTTACTTGCACTGATATAGTAACCAGACTTTCTTTTAGTTGCCCTCTTTTATAGACCGCTATTTTCGGTAACACTTTAGAATACGGTTCCTTCGTCAATGAATAACTACACAAGAACCAATGAGTAACACAATATTAACAATCTAGTAACTATTATTAACTAACAAGACACTCTGATTAACGAACTAGTAAGTAATAGCGCACAGACGAAAGTGGTAGTTCACTATTAAGTAATCAATAACTACTATTTTTTTTAATACTTCCCAGAGAACTACTGAAAAAGTTTATTAACAATCTAGTAACTACTATTAACTAAAAGAAACTCTTATTAACGAATTAGTAAGTAATAGCTCACAGATGAAAGTGTTACTAGATACTTCTGTGGGAATTACTAATTATTTGGATTCGTATTATAAAGTGAAGATCATTGGAACTAACTAGTAATGACTCAAGTGTTACTAAAGACATTTTCTAAAAGTATACTAAAGTTCACCAAAAATCTCAAACGTTTGCACAAATCATGACTAGATCATGTAGTAACACTTGAGTAATTACTAGTTAGTTCCAATGATCTTCACTTTATAATACGGATCCAAATAATTAGTAATTCCCACAGAAGTATCTAGTAACACTTTCATCTGTGAGCTATTACTTACTAATTATTTGGATCCGTGTTATAAAGTAAAGATCATTGGAACTAACTAGTAACCAGGGGCGTCGCAACCGTGGGGGATGTGGGTGTTTTAACACCCACACTTTTCTCTGTGAGAGTGTTCAACACCCGCACTTTTTCTGCCGTTTTTCCGCAGTTTTACACAAACGCCTTCCTACAGTCGCTCCTCCGTTTCTCTGGCGCACAGTGTGTGTGTGTGCGCTCGCTGCGGCTGTCTCCTCTCAAACATGACACCGGCTTTGAGTGTGTCCGGCTGATGATTGGCTGTTCTGCCTTAAGTCCCGCCTCTCTTGATGTGTGAAGGCCAATTTATACTTCTGCGTCGAGGGTACGCCGTAATGTACGGCGTTGGCTACGCACGTAGGCGACGCCGTTGTGAGCATTTATACTTCTGCGTTCAGGTCTTGGTTGCTCTGCAGTACTGCTCCGAAACGCTAGTTGGCGGCGGAGGGTTTTAATGTTCCACTGTGTTTAGATTCCTCACGGCTAGGTTACTACAAGCAATAACGACTGAAAGACAGCTGATCATGTTGGAGTTGGAGCTTATTGAGGTGTAAAAACAGTTAATTTTAGTGAAATTACTAAAACTGAAAGGCAGAAATGAGAGAAGACGTCGGAGGAGATGGTACGTGTGGAAATCATAGACAGTGGTGGAAATGCGTGAGAAGGTACGTGCGGAAATGCATAGGAGGAAATGCGATGCTACCAAGCCGACCAATCACCGATCTTGCGGTCCGCGTCATCGCGACGTGTAGTTACAGTTTTTAAGAGGTGCGCGTCAGGCGACGGCGAAGGGTACGCGGTATGGGACGCGTCTGTGCGTATGCTACGCCGTACCTACTGTGCGCACCCTACGCAGAAGTATAAATTGGCCTTTAGATGTATCGGTCAGCTCGTGCTGAGGAGGCGGGAACTTATGGTTGTTTACATCTCCCTTTTCCAGGTACTTTGAATGAGTGTTTGCTTTCGAGGTTTTTAAATAAGCTTGATATGTGTTTGGGAAGATGTTATGTTTATGTTTTATTGACATGTCCAGTGTTTTCATTATTATATTTCGTATTTTTGGATAAACAGTACAAGACTTGCGTTAGGCATTCTGTTTGTAATGCTGCGTGATTTGAGAAAAAAAAAAAAAAAACGCGCTCTTTGCTCACACGATCAGCATGGTGTTCTGTGTTTTCTCCTAAATAAAAGCTCAAGTGTTTATTTCTTACAAGTGAAGAAATTAGGACAAAAGTATTGTAATTTTGATAGCATAATATAGAATATAATGACAGACTCTATATTTTTTCTCGCGGGGGAGTGCTTGTCTGAACTTTGAAGTATAAAATCATTGGTTACCCGTAAGCTGATCACATAATGCAGTCACCTTTCTCTCCAACTTAAACATCACCTCCATTCAAAATATTTAACAAACACTATTCTTGTTCAGGCTTCAGTTTGCAAATGCAAAAAAAATATTGCAAAAAATATTCGCCACAACAGAGCGAATTGCATCCTGTATCTCCTTATCCACGGTCGTTTTTGATGTCCCTAACCTAAAATACAATCTTAAACTTGGCGCTAAGCGTTTACGTCACGGCTCTCAGCCCGCCCTCTGTTCGTTGATTGACCGGGTCTTATTATGCATCTTCTGAAAGAGTGAGGACAAGGTTTCCAGACCAAAAAACCCGGAGAAACAAAACAAAATAGCAGAAACAAGCGATAAAAGCATTGCTTATGCACATTGTAGTCTTTGACCAAAACAATTCAGCTTTTTGTTCAAAATGTTGCTTTTTTATTAAACTTGACTACATTCAAGTAATACTGAAAATGTAAATTGGATTGCTGTAAATGATGTGCATCACATTTGGGAGGGTGTCTGCTGTCACACCATCCAGGAAAAAAAGTCATATTGCTATCTTCTACTAGCAAATCTAGCTCTTTTTGATTAAATTGTAAATAGAGGTGGACTTTAAACCTTATTCACTTCAAGTTTTTATGACTCCAAACAGATAGTAGGAAGAACAACTGTTTACATCACTGGGGTTGCTTTGATATGAAGAGACGACTCAACGCCGGCAATATGTTATGCCCTAAATTATTACACGATTAACTAAATGTATTTTTCCATGTACATTTCTGCGATGCATCTGTAAAGTTGCTTTGAAACAATATGTATTGTGAAAAGCGCTATTGTCACAGTCCTCCGTCTGCACCAGTCTGTCTTGTCATCAGCACTACACTTCCCAGGATCCTTTTGTCTCCTCTCCTGAACTCACTCCCTCATTAGCCACCTGTTCCTCGTCTTGATCATCTGTTTCACCTGTTTTCACCCCATTATGTTTGATTCATCTGTGTATTTAGTTCAGTTCAGTTCCATTCAGTCTTTGTCGGTCGATGTTGAATGTTACCTTGTATTGCACCAGTTTACCTGTCTTCTTGCCTGTATTTGTAATTAAATGTTACAGTATCTTCGTGGTAATCTGGACTCCTCCTGTTCCTCAGCCTGCACCACATCGTGACAGCTATACAAATAAATTTGAATTGAATTGAATATAATCGATTTCACTTGACAATAATCCACTGATTAGTGTGTATTTCTGGTACTTTCCCATGATCATGTTTAATATACAGTATGTATTCACCTTTTTCACTGTTCACCTATTTTTAATGAAGTTGAAATCATGCAGAGTGATGGCTTCAACAAAAACATATGTATTATCAATGAACAACCTCTGCCCTCATAGGTCTATCTTTAAAGGTTTATGTGCCTCTATGGAGAAAATGAATGGGATATTTGTTTCTGGAATGCAAACAGGCCTGCTGTGCTCTATGAAAAATAGATTTGAGTAAGAAATGCATTGAATATTGGGTAAAAGGACAATGAGTTTGTTAAAATCAGAAACTGACTACAAAATCACTCATTGTATTAAGAGAGTTTGCAGATAATTAGTAAGGCTGGTTTGATATGGTTGTTGACTTTGGTTGTTCTTTGTGTTTATTTCGTTTTCTCTGTTTTGAAGCAGCACCATTTCTCCATTTGTTTGTCAGATGGTCTTATGGATTGATTCAGTCTGTGGCAGAGTCTTTGGGCAAAGTCGTTCTGTAGATCAAACAGCATAGTGCTGGCAATGTCAAAGTCATGGGTTTCATTCCCAAGGAATGCAATAACTTTTAAAATACCCAAAATTGTGTATCCTTACTTGCATAAAATTGTCTGCCTAATGTGTAAATTAGGGGTGGAGCCGAATCCGAATACGGTATTCGGAAAGGTACAAATAATGTGTTTTTTACGAATACTTATTCCGAACAAATACTTAAAAAAATATTTGTATTCGGGAACAAGAAATACTTTATATCAAAAAGCTGCGTTCCTCACGAGACGCGAGTTGAGTGACTTGAGTCAGTGCGCGAGTTGAGTGAGTGACGTTCAGGAAGAGGTGACTGACAGGCTGCTCCACACAGCAACAGAGAGGGCTCGGCTGAGCGAAAAAAAAAAAAAACACGTAACTGCATCACTATTTTTGTTTAATAGATGTTTGTACCTTAACTATGTTCCGGTGGCAGTTTATAACTTTCGGGAAGCGGAGTTTGATCGGGAGTATATTCCATTATTGACGTCTGCAGACGGGTGCTTTCATGTTCGCTCTGTTTACGTAGCTCTGTTAGCTCAGTAACGGTAATTATTTGTTTCATGGCTTGATTGAATTCCAATGTAGAATGCGGTCTGTTATTATAACAGGCCCCTGCTTATAAGTATAACACACCGTTGCTATGAAAAACAGAGCGTTGCCATGGATTCTAAACGTAGAGACAGAACGGACTATTTTTCTTTTTTTAGCGGGAGCGATACAATCGTTTTTTAAATCAATAAACTCCTTTTTATATCCATATTTTGAGTCAAATTATTGATTTATTTGGTAGGTAGCCATGTAATAAGCGGGGTAATGTAGAGCGAGGCGTAGTTATAGCGAAAACCCTTCAGGCTTCGCGTCGGGTTTATAATCAACCTCCTCACTATAAATTATCCATATAACTTATTCTGTCTGCACAGCGTCCTCCACCGTGGTGTTGGGGTTCGTTCACAATTGTATTTTATTAGTTGTTGGTTTAACCATGGTTCATGAGGTAATGGCTGACTGTTATTTTCTTTTCAATGACTTTTCTTGTTACATGTTCATTGCTGGATATATAGAAAAAATCAACCAATATTGCATATCCATAATTATTATAATGGATATAATTAAAGAATCCATACACTATAAAGTATTTTTAAAGATTTTTATGCCTATTTTGAATTTTACTCGAATACAAATACAAATACTTTTCCTCCCTGAACAAATACAAATACAAATACAAATAGCGGCTGCTTTGCACACCCCTAGTGTAAATGTGAAATTTATTTCCCTATGCCCTGCTCACTTGAAGTGGGGACTCTGGTGGGAGCTAGGCAATAGTGTCTCGTGAGGTGGCAATGAAATACGAGCAATAAAAAACAACATCATTTTCTTTTTATCTGGAATTACCCTTCATATGGTGTCCCCTTCTTGAAGTGCCCTTCAAGGGAACATAAACACCATTTGGAATTCATCTTTTGTTTGACTATGTGTACGTTCAGACTGCAAGCAAATGTGGCCCAAATCCAATGAACAATTTTTTTTTTTTGTTCATTTGTGACTGTTTTTCTCATGACAGTGTAAACAGCACAAACCACATGGAATCTGATCTTTTCAGTTCCGATTTGCAGCCGGTCAGGTCAGATGTTTTGCAATGCAACTGCAGTATGAACAGTCAAATCGTAATTCATGTGACTTGTGCCACTCTAGAGCAAAATTTATCACAATTCATGGGAGTCACTTCAAAGATTTTACATACTTGACGTTATAAAGACATGTGCGAAAGGTAGTCAGTAAAGGACAGTGGTTTGTCAGAGCTCATAACTATTACATTGACAGCTCATAAAAGCATAACACGAGGGCTCGTATCATAAAGGTTACTTTGGCATTGAAAACTATCAGAGACAATAGGTTTCCACATTTGGAAAGTTTACAATCCCAATTAAACATCCACACAATTCGGTTTTACCTAAATGAAATAAGAATTTATTTTCTACACTTCTACAGTCTAGAACCCTAATTTTGACTTCTACTCAGCTGTGGGTTGCTGTCTGCATAGCAAGATATGTTTTATAGCTTAGGGCTTATGGGAACCTTGAGGACGACTGCGTGCCTGTCCTTTGCTAAAGACTCTCTCTTGCTCTCCCAGAAACCATCTGTCTTCATATTGACTGTAAAGTTCACTACAGTGAGATACAGATTCTGGATTCTTATGATGCAACCTGGCTCAGTTTTAGAATGGGATCAGCTTCACTTTTACTATTGCTTTTATTGCAGTTTTTTTATGGAGAATATGTGGATGGGCAAGAAAATGGTCTTATGAGAACTTTAACTGGAAGTGGTTGGCAGAGGTCCAAATGCACTGGTCCAAAATGACCTTAATGTTCGCAGCGTCAAGTTGTAAAAACAATCAAACAATCAGTTAAAATTAAAGGAGAACTCTGGTCAATTTTTACATTGTGCTCATTGTTTTTGTACATTTGGAGTGCTGTCAGTACAGACAAAAACGACAAAAATCGATGTTGCCTACACCGTTTTATCGTCTTTTTAAAATTCGCACCCTGTTGACTTCAAAGTGGCATGGTCTAAACCTGCTTTTAGCCTCTTAACATCCTTGATTTGTCATTACGAGTGCACAGCAATGTGAGTGGCGTTATTAAGAGTGACCACGGTCAATCTGACTGCAGTAGATGTGAATGATCGATTTAAAATGATTTTCAGCCAGCTCACATACCTCTATTTGTTTCCTGTTTTCGGTCGAAGCCCACATAAGTCGGTTGTCGATCTCGTGCACGATCATTGGTGACCCAGAGCTAATCAGCCCTATACGCACACTACGCAAGTTGCTTAGGGCTCCGCGAATTTTTCAAGGCCCCACCTCCCCCTTGTGTCAAAGCACGTCAATCAAAGTTTACAACATCTATGAGAAAATTCGGTAACACTTTATTTGAAGGGGTGTGCATAAGACTGACATGACACTGTCATAAACATGACATAACACCTGTCATGAACATGAAGGAGCCTATATGTTTATGACTGTTGTCATTAAGTGTCATTCAGTATATTATGACACTTTTAATGCAAAGTTGACATTGTTTAATTTTTTTTTAAAACATTGTTTAAATGCTGTTGTTAAAGCATTTGACAGTGTAATAACCCTTAAAGGGATAGTTCACTTTGAAATTAATTTTTGATATGTTTTAGCTTACCTCAAGGGCATCCAAGATGTAGGTGTCTTTGTTTCCACAGTATTTTCAATTTTGACATTTTTCAGTCAAACCGTTATTGTCTATCAGTCATACTCTGGAGGCTAAGGGGGTCCACGAAAAAGCATGCACAAAGAAGTCAAAATTAAACATGATTTAATGACTCGTAAATGTAAGTACACATTGATGGCCTAAGACACCAAACGAGCAGTTTGTGTGAGAAAACTAAAAGTATTTATATCGTTTTTACTTCTTGTAATCATAGCCATGACAAAATGATCTGACTGCACGGGCGCTTCGGTCTGCGCATGCGCTGGAAGTGATCGCTTGCGTGCCTACGTCACTCTTTGTTTATATAGAGATTTCGGAAGTTTTACTTTTCACTAAACATATTTAGATATACGGGAAACCGCAATGGAAGACAATTTCGATATATCTAAATATGTTTAGTAAAAGGTAAAACTTCCGAAATCACTGTGTAAATATTAAGTGACGTCACACGCAAGCGATCACTTCCGGCGTAACATTGAACTGATTCAGTTCGGTTCAGTTGGACATTGCACAACTGATTCAGATCACTTAAACGTCACTGTGATTACACGAGGTAAAAACAATATAAATACTGTTCGTTTTCTCACAAAACTGCTCGTTTCGTGTCTTAGGCCATCAATGTGTACTTACATTTACGAGTCATTAAATCATGTTTAATTTTGACTTCTCTGTGCATGCTCTTTGGTGGACCCCCTTAGCCTCCAGTGTATGACTGATAGACAACAACAGTTTGACTGAAAAATGTCAAAATTGAAAATACTGTGGAAACAAAGACACCTCCATCTTGGATACCCTTGAGGTAAGCTAAAACATATCAAAAATTAATTTCAAAGTGAACTA
Source organism: Pimephales promelas (assembly GCF_988280905.1). Taxonomy (NCBI): domain Eukaryota; kingdom Metazoa; phylum Chordata; class Actinopteri; order Cypriniformes; family Leuciscidae; genus Pimephales; species Pimephales promelas. The sequence goes on along the minus strand of NC_142773.1, from coordinate 12,387,773 downwards.
TCCCTTTATGTCAAAGTTATAATGGTGTCATGGCAACCAAAGTTAAAACCAACCATAACATATGACAGGGTAATGTAATGTTAACACAAAGCTAAATAACTTCTTTAAGTTTGATAATTAGACCTGCATGTTATGACATATTTGTGACAGGTTGACAGGTTATGATTTCTTGGTCAATGTCAAGTTGTCATAACAAATTTTTGACATAACAACCAAGACATTTTTGTCTTGGTTGATGTCAAGTTGTCATAACAAAGACATTTAAACAATGTCAACTTTGCATTAAAAGTGTCATAATTTACCGAATGACACTTAATGACAACCGTCATAAACATTCATATAGACTCCTTCATGTTCATGACAGGTGTTATGCCGTGTTTATGACAGTGTCATGTCAGTCTTATGCACACCCCTTCAAATAAAGTGTTACCGAAAATTCAGCCAAACTATCCTTCTGGCCACAAAAAGACAGAAAAAAAAAAACACCATGAGAGTGAATTGCGGGAACAGCAATCAGGCAGACTCTTTCCTCTCCAAGTTTGATGTCAGCAAAGAACAGTTAAGTTGAAATGAATCTTTCTCTATTCTGTCTGTCTTGCTTACCCAGCTTGGCAGTGCATCTTTTGGTCTTTCTGTGTCTTGCTTGCTAATGCCGGCAAATTCCAGGACTGTGTTCTGTGACTTAGTGCCTGACAAAAAAAATAAAAATAGTGAGTGAGAGTGAACTACAACTATTTATTACATTTGATAAATGACAAAGGGGAAAGGTGTTTGTTTATAAACTGCAGCTTGGAAAATATAACCCCGTTGTGCGTTATGTTTATATGCGCGTGCACGAAATGAAACTCACACTTTTCATACTTTTAAAGGGGTCATGAACTGGCTTTTTAAATTTTATTATATTGTTGTCTGAGGTCAACTTATGACGTTCACTTTGTTTTTGCGTTCAAAAACATCAAAATGAGGTAGGCCTATGTTATTTGCTATGCGTGTAATGCGCGATCGGTGGGCGGGGCTAAACCGGCTGTGTTGAAGTAGGCGTTGATCCTCTTCTGCGGGGGTGGTGTTTTAGCCACTTTGACATCATAGTTCCCCACTTTAAAAAACTTGTCATTTGCTGAGGCTGTTGTCAAAAGCTTTTATTGGAGTAACAAAAATGTTTTCAGTTCTGAAAATTACAGGATATTCTTATAATATGATGATCTCTTAGATGTCAAAAGCTCTAGGAAAATTTGATTTCTCAGTTCATCACCCCTTTAAAACAAGTGAATGGTTATCTAGTCAAGGTTTAGTTACAACTCTGCAATAAATAAAGCAATGTATTGACATTGACTATATATTTACAGGCTATATTAAAACATTGACATGCTATGGCATACCATTTTAGCTTTTATTCATTCACGGGATGCATTTTTGAAAAAATAATTAAATTTTTAACTTTTAAAATGTGATCGGGAATCAGGAATTATCAGGATTTCCATTAGTACTAGTTAAAGGGTCATTCCACCTCTGGAAAGATGAATTTAAAATGGGTAATTGATGTAGAAGAAATGTGAAATTATTTTTGAATTAAGAGCTTTTTAGACTTAGCCTGGCATGCCAGACCTATATCAAGATGTTAGGTCTGGAAACTCATCATTGACAGGGCTCAATCCGAGGGGCGGGATAAATGGTTGTCTTTCAAATTTTCTCTGCACGCAATTGGATAGCGCTAAAGCCAATCAGAGCAACGAAGACGGTAACGTACTCAGAAGAGCAAGTTGATATATTAAACTTTTAACGTATCCAGTCCAGCTGTCAACATTGAACATTGAAAATAAGGGAGATTTCCCAGAATCCATCCCCAAAATAATGGATTTTTTTGTTTTTTACACGACCCACAAACTTTAAAAATAAAACACTAATCATTAAAAGTCTAAAGAGTTTATAACTAGCCTACATATGTGTGAGAGAGAAAGAGACAGTGTGTCATTAAAAAAAATAATGGCGCCGGCCGCATCCGAGGATGAACGACTTAAACCGAATATGTCCGAGCTTGCTCTGACCGTCGCAACTCTGTCATCATTATGTTAAGCCCGGCCGCCGACTCTATACACGATGTGATTAGCCCTACCAGAGTTGGGGTTTTCCAGCTAAAACGTCTATGGAGAGTTGCTAGATCACACTTTGCTGCAAAATAATTTTTGCTGCCGCTAGGGTGCGTCTAGATTTCTAGGCTATTCTAGACTGAGAAAAGACAGAAAATGTATTTTTGGCTTATGTGGATGAAAGACAACAACTCCCAGAATGCATTTGGTTCACTGCCCTAGGAGGCCACGCCTACCGGTAAACGCGCATTAGGTAAACAACAAGTCTAGGCTAGTGAGTCTCCGTGATGCGTCTGCCTGAAAATGCGTTTCGAGATCGCCCAAAAGTGAGTGAGTGAGGGCCGTGTGGAGAACGGCGCGAGTCATGTTTACTGTGGCGAGCCGGACAAGTGAGGGCCGTGTGGAGAACGGCGCGAGTAATGTTTACTCTGGAGAGCGGGGACGAGTGAGAGCTGTGTGGAGAACGGCGCGAGGCTGGTGGCGTGATTACCGATGAGTGGCAACTGAGATGTAAGTTACCGGTCTCGTATCTCTCACGGAGGAGCAGGAATTTTCTTAGCAATGTTAAAACGCACATCAACCGATCACTTGTTTAGCGTTCATGTAAACACTACATTCAGGTTCAGCAATCAGAATGAATTCAGTTAGATTGAAACAAAAGGTGTAACTTACAGGGGTTGGACAATGAAACTGAAACACCTGGTTCTCTTACGAGAGGTTCTCTCGTATTGCGTAAGCTAGCTTACGCTACGGGAAAGATTCATCTTTGCTGAGAAGTTGAAGCCAAAAAATTATTCCATAATTTTGTAATCATTGTCAACGCAGTATCTCTGAGGCAGACCATGAGCGGGGCTAGCTAGCAGCTTATTGGTTCGCTCAGAGAGAATGCACGAACCTATGGGAGAGCGGCGCTGAGCCTGCGGCCAATGAGCGGACGGCGCTCGCTCATTGCGTCAGAGCCCGCCGAAAGGGCCGTGGCTACAGTGTATAAAACTGGCTCTCCCAGGCTCGGTAGTTGATTCTTCATCATTCAGCGAGCTACACGCATCCGCCGTCCTAGGAAGAAGCCGCCGTCGTCGAAGAAGGCACCTTCTAGCGAGCTCCGGAGACTGAGGAAGCCGGCCGTCTGCCACCTTCAGCCGTCCTGCAAGCTAGCGCCGTCCGACGCCGTATCCTTTCTGTTATTCCTCACAAAAAAGCTCGAGCGTCTTTTTCAAGATGCCTCGTTTCTGCGGCTCATGCCGCTCTCCACTCGAAGAAGGAGACCGCCATCCCATCTGCGCTCTCTGCCTCGGAGTGGAACACGCAGAGCTCGCCCTCGCCAACGGAGGTTGCGACCACTGCGAAGACCTGCCTCTGTCCTCCCTGCGGGCACGACTACAGGCGGTCAAGACCGCTCCCGCGCCGCCTCTCACGTCGCCGCGGAAGAAAAAACGCCGCTCCCAGAGGCCGCCGGAGCCCCTTGCGGATCCATGCGGGCCGCTGCTGCCGCCCACCGACCGCTCTCCCTGGTCGCCGCTCACCTTTGCCCGCCCTCTGCTAGATGGCGGTCTTCCCCTACGCTTCCTTCTAAAGCGTGCAGAGCGACCTCTACTTTTCATGCTCGGGCTTACGCCGCCGCCGGACAGGCCGCTTCAGCGCTGCATTCCATGTCTGTCCTCCAAGTGCTACAGAGCGACATCTTGTGCGAGATGGCGAAGAGCGGTAGGAACCCGCCCACCCTTTCGGATTTGAGAAGCGCGACGGACCTCTCCCTTCGCGCCACTAAAGCCGCCGCACAAGCCCTGGGGAGATGTATGGCCAACCTCTGTGTCGCTGAGAGACACTTGTGGCTCACGCTGGCCGACATGAGAGATTCAGAACGCGCCGTTTTCCTCAACGCGCCTATCTCTCCGACCGGCCTCTTCGGATATGCCGTCCCGGGCATCGTCGACCGCTTCTCCGAAGTACAAAAAGCCACCCAGGGCATGAACTTGTTCCTGCCCCGCCGCGCCAGCACTTCTGCAGGCCGCCCTCGCGAGCCCCCTGCCAGAACCCCGCAACAGCGCCCGCCTTTTACGGCCGTTATTTTCTTGTTCCCAAGAAAGACGGCGGCCTCAGGCCAATCTTAGATCTCAGGTTCTTGAACAAAGCGCTCATGAAGAGACCGTTCAAAATGCTCACAGTCAGAAAACTCCTCGCACACGTCCGCCAGGGGGACTGGTTCATCTCTCTAGACCTGAAAGACGCCTATTTCCAGATCCAGATAAATCCTCGTCACAGGCCATTCCTACGTTTCGCCTTCGAGGGTCAGGTTTACCAATATGCCGTTCTCCCGTTCGGCCTATCCTTAGCACCCCATACGTTCACGAAGTGCATGAATACAGCGCTCGCCTCCCTGCGGAGTCAGGGGCTGCGCATTTTAAACTATCTGGACGACTGGCTGATTGTAGCACAATCCCAGACGGAGCTTCTGTCGCACCGCGCAGTTCTCCTCAACCATCTGAAAGCGCTGGGACTCTCTGTCAACTGGACAAAGAGCTCTCTCCAGCCCAGTCAAACTATTTCTTTCCTTGGAATAGATTTGAACTCGATCACAATGAAGGCTCGCTTATCCGCACAGCGCGCGCGCCGTGTTCAGCGTCTAGCCGCCTCCTTTCGGATGGGTACCCACACACCCCTGAAATCCTTTCAGAGGATGCTGGGTTATATGGCCTCAGCCTCCGCTGTGCTACAGCTGGGTCTCCTTCACATGCGCCCCCCCCCCCCCCCCCGCTCTGGTTGAAGAGCCGTGTACCCCACCGCGAGTGGACTATGGGCCGCCAGATTATCAAGGTTACACTGACATGTATCACTGCACTGCAACCATGGTCAGTAACCGAGTGGTTTCAGAGGGGCGTTACCATGGGAACCTTTTCTCGCCGAAAAGTCATCTCGACGGACGCATCCAACACGGGTTGGGGTGCGGTCTGCGAGGGCTCACCGGCCACTGGCCAGTGGTCGAGCCAGGAGAGTTCCCTACACATAAACTGTCTGGAGATGATAGCGGTCGAGAACGCGCTGCAGCGTTTCCTTCCGCGCATACACGGTCACCACGTCCTGATTCGCTCAGACAATACGGCCGTGGTATCTTACATGAACCGTCAGGGCGGGGTCAGATCCAAGAATCTCTTTCATCTGACGCGCCGCATCCTATTGTGGTCCCAGAGTCACCTGCTCTCACTCAGAGCAACGCACGTACTGGGCCATCTGAACGACGGTCCAGACATGCTGTCCAGGAACCTTGTCTCCCCCGGAGAATGGTCCCTGCACACTCAAACAGTTCAAACATTGTGGCGCCTATTCGGCAGAGCGGAGATAGATCTTTTCGCGTCAGAAGAGAACGCTCACTGCCCGATATTCTTTTCGAAGAGCGAGGACGCGTTAACCCAGGATTGGCCCCGCCGCCCGCTCTATGCTTTTCCCCCGATTTCTCTGCTACCGCAGGTCATTCACAGAATCAGGGACACACGCCACTCGGTGCTCCTCATAGCCCCGCGCTGGGAGAATCAGATTTGGTTCCCTTAGCTTACGCAGCTGTCACGGACAGCCCCGTGGCCCATTCCAATCAGAGCAGATCTCCTCACTCAAGCTCGCAGCTCGATCTGGCATCCCCATTCACAGCACTGGGCGCTTCATGCATGGGTGACCAACGACTACTCGTCGATTTGCCAGAAGGAGTTCTGAACACGATCAAACATGCCAGAGCGGAATCTACTAGAAAGCTCTATGGTGCAAAATGGTCTGTGTTTTCTAGATGGTGCACCGACAAAAACTTGGACCCACGGACGTGCGAGGTTTCGTCTTTGCTCGTGTTCCTTCAGGAGATGCTGGATAAGGGCAGGTCCCCATCCACTCTAAAGGTTTACGTGGCAGCCGTCGCTGCGTTCAGACGCTCGGAGCAGCTGTTTGTGTCGTTCGGCGGCCGCACCAAGGGTCTAGCCGCCTTTAAACAGACACTGTCTAGGTGGATAGTGGATGCTATTGCTTCTGCTTACGCCTCAAAAGACCTGCCTTGCCCGCTGGGCGTCAGGGCTCATTCCACCAGAGGCATGGCCTCATCGTGGGCATGGTCCTGCGGAATTTCCATTCACGACATTTGCGTGGCTGCGGTATGGGCCTCCCCCTCCACCTTTATCAGATTCTATAACTTGGAAGTTCCCGCCTTACAGGCTAAATTACTGGCGGTCTAGTACTATACAGCTCTCCTATAAGAAGCTGCACTATTGGGAGTCCTATATCCCAAATAGATTTAAAATGATTAAGTCTTTGCCTACTTACAGGTTGTGGCCCAACAACTGCTGCCTCTGGTTTTAAAGTTGGATCTGCTACATGATTTAGTTGTTGAATCCGGTGTTGGAGATTCTGGAAGCTGTCATGCGCAGCACAAATGCGCAGCACAGAGAGCTAGATTACGATCGTCATTTTCAGGAACATAATCAAACATAAATTGTATCCATTGTTGACGAAGTACAGCGTCTGTGGCAAGCTCGAAGACATAAGACCTGACAACTGCGTGAACAACACGCTTGACGAGCTGGAGCTGCTGAAATATGCGCATGCCCTTTTCTGCATATTCCGGAGGGAGTGGTTGATGCAAATGTGTGGGTTAGTGACGTACCATAACCCAGCTGTAGTCCCAATTGAGTCGTTTTTGTAGGCAATATACTTCCTGATTTTTAAAAGACGATATCTCTGCTTACACTGAACTTCCAGCGCTACAACTTTGCAGATACTGTTCATGCACCAACAGCAACATTACACACTATTTAAAATGAAAAAAGTGAAATCACAGTCAACCCCCCCTTTAAGAAAATTCTGCATTATTCATCTTATTTTCACATTTCTGATCAATCTGAGAGATTTCTGTCCCTCCATTGACAGCTACGCAACTACAACTTTAACACTTCAAAAAGTGTTAAAAAAAGACTGTAAAACAAATCCATATGAATTTTTGAAGAAACACGTTCTTCGTTTATAAGATGCACGGATTGAATTTATGCTTTTATTGACTAAATTCAATCTTTTCATCATATGAAACAATCAGGTCTCCTCAGATAATTTTGACTAAACCACTCAATTCATATGGATTAGTTTAATCCATTAGTTCATCTCTTTATGAACTTTTTGAGGGATAGTTCACCCAAAATGTTAAATTATTCCATGATTTACCCACCCTCAAGCCATCCTATGTGTATATAACTTTCTTCTTTGAGACGAACACAATCTATATTAAAAAAAATATTCTTGCTCTGCTTTATAATAGTAGTGAATGGTGCTCCTGACTTTGAAGTCCAAAAAAAAAAAAACTGCTTTCCACTGATATATCACAATATATATTTTCCTCATAATTGTGTACATCTATTGCAATTAATATTACATTAGGGCAGGTGGGGAGAAAAAACTTCACTATGTTGTTGGAAGAATTTGCAATTAGCCACTTCACTGCACAGCTTTGAACACAGGGGTTAATGTTTAATTTTACAGCTTGTTCCAAATAACCTCAAACAAGCCACTTTTGTGTTTTGCGCACACCCAGTGCATGCTTAATATTTCCTCATTACCTTTTATTGCATCTCTTTTTCTTCTGACTACTGATGGCTAAAGAAGGATAAAATGTCTCGGAAGAGTGTGTCACCATATGTCATTACACTGATCCTCAATAGCACAAAAACTAATGAAACTATGAATTTTTCAACCACTAGCCTACATTTATTCTTACAAATGTTATCTGTGTTATATTTATGAGCTGAGAGAGACCAGTTTTCAATAATAATTTAATCAACACTATGGTGATTTGTTTTAGCTTTGTAGCTAGATAGCATTACACTATTTCTTTAAATGCAGAGGCTATTTAAGTGTGATGGAAACGGTAGATGCTTTTTATACAGAAGAGTATACACTCTCCTAAAGGATTATTAGGAACACCTGTTCAATTTCTCATTAATGCAATTATCTAATCAACCTATCACATGGCAGTTGCTCCAATGCATTTAGCAGTGTGGTCCTGGCAAAGAATGGCAAAGAAAGGTGATTTAAGCAATTTTGATTGTGGCATGGTTGTTGGTGCAAGACGGTCCGGTCTGACTATTTCACAATCTGCTCAGTTACTGGGATTTTCACACACAACCATTTCTAGGGTTTACAAAGAATGGTGTGAAAAGGGAAAAACATCCAGTATGCGTAAATGCCTTGTTGATGCTAAAGGTCAGAGGAGAATGGGCCGACTGATTCAAGCTGATAGAAGAACAACTTTGACTGAAATAACCACTCATTACAACCAAGGTATGCAGCAAAGCATTTGTGAAGCCACAACACTGATGCGACGGATGGGCAACAACAGCAGAAGACCCCACCGGGTACCTCTACAAATAGGAAAAAGAGGCTACAATTTGCAAGAGCTCACCAAAATTGGACAGTTGAAGACTGGGAAAATGTTGCCTGGTCTGATGAATCTCGATTTCTTTTGAGACATTCAGATGGTAGAGTCAGAATTTGGCGTAAACAGAATGAGAACATGGATCCATCATGCCTTGTTTCCACTGTGCAGGCTGGTGGTGGTGGTGTAATGGTGTGGGGGATGTTTTCTTGGCACACTTTTGTTGGCACCCTTAGTGCCAATTGGGCATTGTTTAAATTCTACGGCCTACCTGAGCATTGTTTCTGACCATTCCATCCCTTTATGGTCACCATGTACTCATCCTCTGATGGCTACTTCCAGCTGGATAATGCACCATGTCACAAAGCTTGAATCATTTCAAATTGGTTTCTTAAACATGACAATGAGTTCACTGTACTAAAATGGCCCCCACACGGGAACGGGAGCTTTGTGCCCGGGATGTGCATCCCATGATTCTATCCAATTAATATGGGCCAACTTTTCTAAAGAATGCTTTCAGCACTTTGTTGAATCAATGCCACATGGAATTAAGGCAGTTCTGAATGTGAAAGGGGGTCAAACACAATATTTGTATGGTGTTCCTAATAGGGCTGCACGTTTTCAAGTTTTTTATTAACCGTTAACCGAGGCCCTTATCGGTTAATACTCGGTTAACCATGTGCGCGCCGCAACCTCGAGATACAGAGTTAATTTTTAACACCTTTAGCTAATAACTGGTTGGACCCTATTTGAAACGAAATTAATTTATAGAAATAAAACGCAGTGGTAAGTTCAGAGCAGTTAATGCCGAGTTCAGACTGCATGATTTTAGCCACGATTTTGGCTCGCCGACAGGTTTTGAGAAATCGCCGACAAATGCCCGAAATCACAGGCAAATCGGCGCTCGTTCACGCGAGTGACAATCACGCAGTGTGAATGAACAAAGACGCGAACTGAGAGAATCACCGACGAGTCGCCGACGCCCGTGAGATATTTGGCATGCTAAATATCTGGACCTGTCGGCGATTCAAAATCCTGCTGTGTGAAAAGTGTTTTGACTGAAAACTACATCGGCGATCACCGGCAGCCAGTGAGAGAGCAAGATACAGAGCAGCAGGGAGTTTGGGGAGGAGTTATAGATCACATATCAACATGATATGGCATTGTTTCAACAAAAAAAGCTTCTTCTCGGTCTATTTGGACACAATAAATGGAAGAAAAATTAGTAGAAATTTGGCAGGAGCACTCGTGTCTGTTTCACCAGCTGTACCACAACCGGGTCGAAAAAAAAATATCTCACGTGAGAACTCCGGTCTTGCACGTGTGGTGTCGCGCGTTGTTTCCTTTTCATATCTCACGCGTGTTTGTTGTGAAATGTAGTTTGCGTGCAGCGTGCTAGACAGAGTCTGTCGGCGATTTTTCTAAAGTCATGCAGTGTGAAACCTTCTGTCGCCGATCCATCGTCCAGTGTGAACACAGCAGCGACTGAATGCTGGCCAAGATAGTCATGCAGTGTGAAAAGAGCAGCGACCTGACTACTTTGAAAATCGTGCAGTCTGAAAGAGCCATAAAGTAGGCGCGTTTCCATCACCCTTCAAACTGAAATTGCCCATTGAAAATACGCACATTGGCAACACGTCCATTTCGCAAAAACTCCGTATCCGCAAATAATAATAATAATCATCATTATTGTAACATTTTATTAGGCTGCATATGTAGAAGACGCTTTTATCCAAAAAAGGAACAAAGCACAAATAAACACAATATTTTGACGCATATCCAGTGTGTGTGCTTAGTGTGGAGGCTGCGAGACGCCCATGTGAACACTTGCAGTTTCATTGCAGTTCTTTCAGTGGAAACAACTTAAAATACTCTTTCATTTCTGGTCATACAGAAAATAATAATACATTATTCGCAAATACATTTATTTGCGTAAACTCACAATAACAAGAAAATGTTGAGCTTTAACAAACAGGCGCGCTTCATAATCTCCGTGAACTGGAGCGCGAGAACTGAAACAGCCACCGCATTCGAATTCGTTCGTTTTAAATTGGACATTTAAAGCTTTTGTAGACTAAAGCTTTAAATGTCCAATTTAAAACGAACAAATTCGAATCGAAAGCCAATATCTTCTGACTATGTAATTATGTAGGCTAGTCAGCTAATTATGTAGCCTATTTCTCTCTAAAGGTGCATCCGGGGATGGAGATATGTTTTTAGCAGAAACTGATTTAGAAAACAATAGTTCCCATTCAGGGAACTTCGAGCTGCGTGTAAACGCCGTGGGAACGCCTCTGCGTGATGAGTCATGAAGCACGTATGAAATCTGTCCAATGGCGAGACGGAACGTCATAGGCGGGGTGACGTATCGACCAGGAAACTATAAAGCATCCCCGAAACACAAGCGCAACAGCTTCTGAGTCTTCAGCAAAGCGCTCTATGTATGAATCATTGTCTGTCTGAAAGAAAGTTTGTCTTATCTGTAAGAGAAAATATTATGGCGAGTAAACAGCAGCGTTTCAGAAAGTGTGTTCATCCCTGCCCTCGCTACATCACGGGTGGGGATACACACGATCTGTGTGTTGCCTGTTTGCGAGTACAGCATGCCCAGTCAGCTCTCGAGGGGGCTGGCTGTCAGCATTGCGAGTGTCTGCCCATGAAGACGCTCCGCTCCCGCCGGGCACTCTTCGAGGAGAGTGGTTCGGTTCGCGTTCCCCGCGGCTCGGGTCCCGCTGCTGCCGAGGCACAGCGAAGGCTTGCGTCGTGGGGATCGCAAGTGGATCTATCAGCGGGGATGGAGACGGGCTCTGCCTTTTCTCTGCCCTTACCTGATAGATCCAGCGCCTCAGCTCTCGGTGTGGGGGTCCGCGTTGCGGTTTCTCCCGCCCGGGCTGAGGCTCCATCACTTCAACTATCCAGTTCCGAGGAACTGGATGTTGAAAGTGTGGATGTTGAAAGTGAGATTATGTCTGTGGACTCAGTGGAGATCGGGGACTCGCCATCCCAGTCTCCCGCGAGTATTGAGCTGTGGAGGTTTTGACTCGGGCTGTAGAGAAACTTAGTATTGTGTGGCCAGCCGAAAAACAGGAGTCAACAGTGAAAAGCAAATTAGACGAGAGATTTTTGTCTTCCAATTCGCAACCTCCACGCCGGTGTTTGCCCTTTTTTCCCGATTTACACACCGAGGTGTGTAGATCGTGGAACAAACCAGTGTCTGCTAGAATACTGACACATCAGACATCTATTTATTCAAATATTGCTGGGTCTAGGAAACAGGGTTATGGGGCGATGCCGAGGATGGAGGAAGTTTTGGCGAGCCATCTTTCTCCTGAAACGGCGTCGTCCTTTAAAACACCGGCGTTGCCCACCAAACCACTCAGAAATACTTCGGTTTTGGTGGGCAAAGCTTATTCGGCGGCGGGACAGGCAGCATCTTGCTTACACACTATGGCTATACTTCAGGCGTATCAGGCAGATCTGCTAAGAGATATGAGTGAGGGGGAGGTCGTCAGCTCTGACACTATTAAAGAGCTGCGTCAGGCGGCGGATATTTCTCTCCGGGCCACCAAGGAGACGGCCAGATCAGTCGGCCGTTCTATGGCAGCCCTGGTGGCCACGGAGAGACATTTATGGCTAAACCTAGCGAGTATGAAGGAGAAAGATAAGGTGTTTCTCCTGGATGCGCCGCTGTCAACTGATGGTCTTTTCGGTGGCTCAGTAAACGCTGTTATCGAAAGATTTCAGGAAGGCAGAAAGCAGGCGGCGGCGCTCCAAAAATGTCTCCCCCGCCGCTCTCACGTCCCTGGGGCTGCTGGGCGGGAGCAGCCCCACCCGTCGGGCTCTTCATCGCATAGGGCGCAGCAGAAGAAGAGTGTCGCGTCTCGCGCTCCTCCCCAGCAAAACCTGGCTGAGACGCGGCGCTCTCAGGCGAGGTCTTCCCGGGACAGAACCGATCTGAGGACGGTTATTGTTGCCAGGAAGGCCTCGTCGAAAAGGTCCTGACGCCACTGGTGTCAGGATGCTGAGGGTGGTCCCCACCGTGAGAGAGAGGTGTTCGCCGCTGGGCATGGCGCCCACTCTCTCACGGTGCCCTCAGGGACCCGTTCTGCTGAACCTGCCTGTGAGGGTGGGCGCAGACGGTCCCAGCGAGCGGTTTCCCGAGGGAAGCTCGTTTGCTCCGAGGAGCGATACAGAACAGTCGTTAAACCCTGCCTGTGCGCGGTCACAGGTCGCTGTTTCTGTCTCAAAAGTTACTCCAGAGGCCAGTCTCGAGAGACTGGTACCCTTAGTAGAATTTCTGGCAGAATGGGAAAGTCTTCCAAATATATCTCGTTGGGTCCTGCAGACTATCGAATGCGGGTACGCGATCCAGTTCAGGTCGCGTCCACCTCGTTTTCGGGGGGTTTTGCCCACAGTGGTGACCCCCGAGCAGGCTCTGGTTATGGAACAAGAGGTGAAAGCTCTGTTACTGAAAGGGGCGATAGAACGAGTTCTTCCTCCCGACAGAGAGCTGGGGTATTACAGCCGGTACTTCATTGTTCCAAAGAAGGATGGGGGGCTGCGTCCGATTTTAGACCTGCGCCTCTTAAATCGGTCAGTAGGGAAGCTCAAGTTCAAAATGCTAACTCTCAAGCAGATCGTGTCACAGATCAGGTCCGAGGACTGGTTTGTCACGATAGACCTAAAAGACGCGTACTTCCATATTTCCATCCTTCCGCAACATCGGAAGTTCCTGAGGTTTGCTTTTGGGGGCGAAGCGTACCAATATCGGGTCCTTCCATTCCGCCTAGCGTTATCTCCTCGAACCTTCACGAAATGCATGGACGCGGCCTTGGCCCCGCTGCGTCTTCAGGGCATTCGCATTTTAAATTACATCGACGATTGGTTGATTCTGGCTCAATCGGAGCATCAGGCGATTCGGCATCGAGATGCCGTCCTCGCCCACATCAGAAGGTTGGGGTTGAGACTCAACGCCAAGAAGAGTGTGCTTTCGCCAGTTCAGCGGACCACTTTTCTAGGCGTGGTATGGGATTCGACGACGATGCAGGCACGTCTGTCGCCGGCTCGTATAGCCTCGATTATCTCAACTGTCAAGCAAGTGAAGCTAGGCCAGTCACTCACTGTAAAGGAATTCCAGAGAATTCTGGGTCTGATGGCAGCAGCATCCAACGTGTTACCGTGCGGCCTGCTGTACATGAGACCACTACAGTGGTGGCTCAGGACCAAGGGGTTCTCCCCGAGGGGAAACCCGCTCCGCAAGATCAAGGTCACGCGACGTGGTCTCCGTGCCCTGGCTATGTGGAAAGAACCTTGGTTCCTGTCCCTGGGACCTGCGCTGGGATCCCCGTGTCGCCGGATAACGGTGACGACGGATGCCTCTCTCACGGGTTGGGGAGCGATCATGAGTGGTCGCTCGGCCCGCGGGCTGTGGCAAGACCATCATCTCCGATGGCACATAAATTGTCTAGAGATGATGGCGGTGTTTCAGGCTCTGAAACACTTTCTCCCAGACCTCAGAGATCATCATGTTCTTGTCCGGTCAGACAACATGTCTGTGGTCTCTTATATAAACCACCAGGGGGGTCTGCGCTCACGTCCATTGTACAAGCTGGCGCGCCAGATCCTGTTGTGGTCCCAGGGGAAACTTCGGTCGCTGAGAGCGATTTATATCCCAGGATACTTAAATCGGGGAGCGGACATCCTGTCGAGGCAGGGGCCGAGGCCCGGGGAGTGGAGACTTCACCCCGAGGTGGTGGAGCTCCTTTGGAGGCACTTCGGTCGGGCCGAAGTGGACCTCTTTGCATCCAGGGAAAATTCACACTGCCCGCTGTGGTTTTCCCTGAGTCCTCCAGCTCCATTGGGGCTGGATGCGTTTGTACAGGAGTGGCCGAGGGCACCCCTGTACGCATTTCCCCCGATTGCTCTGCTCCCAGGGGTTCTGGAAAGGATTCGCCAGGAGGGGGTCAGTGTACTTCTGGTGGCCCTCCATTGGCCAACCAGGGTATGGTTTGCGGACCTGATTTCCCTTCTCGAGGGTCCTCCTCTGGAGATTCCGGTCAGGAGGGACCTTCTGTCTCAAGCAGACGGGGGGATACTCCACCCCCGTCCGGAACTGTGGAGGTTGTGGGCTTGGCCTCTGAGGGGGCCCAGCTCATAGATTCAGGTCTCTCGACTGAGGTCGTGGAGACCATCCTCCAGTCCAGAGCCCCATCCACGAGGAAGTTGTATGCCTTGAGGTGGAAACTGTTCACCTCTTGGTGTGGAGAGCGACAGTTGGATCCAGTCAACTGCCCGTTGCCGGCAGTGCTGGAATTCCTTCAGGAACGCTTCTCCACAGGGTTATCGTACTCCACACTAAAGGTGTACGTGGCGGCCCTATCCGCCTACCATGTCCCTTTGAGTGGAGCTTCTCTTGGGAGACATCCCCTGGTAACCCGTTTCCTTCGTGGTATCCTGAGGCTGAGGCCGGTAGTGCGTACGAGGGTACCGACCTGGGATCTAGCGGTTGTGTTGGAGGGGCTCTGTTTAGCCCCTTTCGAGCCCATTGATGAGGTGCCTGAGAAGTTTGTTACTCTCAAAACCATCTTTCTCCTAGCCATCTCTTCCCTAAAGAGGATTGGAGATATTCAGGCGCTGTCGGTTTCCCCCTCGTGCTTGGAATTTGCTCCCGGTATGGCGAAGGCTTTCATCCTCCCTAGACCAGGGTATGTTCCGAAGGTTCCAACTACGGTTGTCAAACCTATAGTGCTACAGGCCTTCTGTCCTCCTCCTTTTAGGACACCAGACCAGGAGAAACTAAATCTGCTCTGCCCGGTGAGGACCTTAGACGCGTATGTCCACAGGGCTGCCCTGTGGAGGAAATCAGAACAATTATTTGTCTGCTTTGGGCCTCCTAATAGAGGTTCTGCGGCGTCTAAGCAGAGGATGAGTAAGTGGGTGGTCGAGGCCATTTCACTTGCTTATGAGTCCTCCGGTCAGCCTTCTCCCTTGGCTGTCCGGGCTCATTCAACCCGGAGTATGGCTGCCTCTAAGGCATTATTATCAGGAGTTCCCTTGTGTGACATCTGTGAGGCGGCAGGATGGTCTTCGCCGCACACATTTGTGAAGTTTTACCATCTGGACTTCAGCTCCACCCCAGGGGCGCAGATGCTTTCGTCAGAATGTGCACTCTGATATTCATACAACGGACACCTGCTCGCATGGCGGCGTTGGTATTAGCGTTCCCACGGCGTTTACACGCAGCTCGAAGTTCCCTGAATGGGAACGTCTCTGGTTACGTATGTAACCTTAGTTCCCTGAAGGGAACGAGACGCTGCGTGTCCATGCCATACTCCCAGCATGCCCGCTTGCTTCAGTCCTATCAGAAGCTGTTGCGCTTGTGTTTCGGGGATGCTTTATAGTTTCCTGGTCGATACGTCACCCCGCCTATGACGTTCCGTCTCGCCATTGGACAGATTTCATACGTGCTTCATGACTCATCACGCAGAGGCGTTCCCACGGCGTTTACACGCAGCGTCCCGTTCCCTTCAGGGAACTAAGGTTACATACGTAACCAGAGACGTTTATTAATAAACAATTAATGCCTCATTATGTTATATTATTTTATTATCAGACACATTTAGTATATCTTATAAATCATCTAAATCCCCTTTCTGTAGGCTGTGGTTACGGCTCTTCTCATTCAGCACTGCGGGGAAAATCATTTCCAGGTTCTAATCTGGCCTCAGAAAACCAGTAAAATCTTTTTTTTTCCATATTCATTTGTCAAATATTTTAAATGTTTAAAGGGGCAAAAAATCAAACAAATATCTGAAAATTCATCGATATATAGCCTATAATATTTTTGCGCAGCATTTGACGTAGTCCTACAGTTCAAATTAACATTTTGTGTTCAACTCTGCGTTTTACAAAATACAACAACCGTTCATTTTTCGTTTTGCAATTAGGCCTACTACGGATTAAATAAGGGGAAACGAATGAACACAAAAGTAGGCTACACTGACTGTTTGGACATATACGAGGCAGTTCTTTTTTAAAATTCATAAAGGATACAAGGAATAGCCTACTAGACAAAACCTCAAAGAAATGCCACAATCAAGACCGCGGAGCAGAAATGAGGGAGAAACACACAGAAACTCTGTGACTGTCCCTGCCATTAATGCTTGGATGACACACCACGTCTCCTTTTATAAATAATAATAATGTTTAGTGCGGTGGCTGTGATAGACTACCAACGTCTGTTGCCATTATTTTTGGAATGGCTTATCGCGAAAGGAAAAAAAATGTTTTAGTCGCATAACACCGTTAATAGAAACGCTGTCATTTCACAATATTTTTTTATCGACAATCAGAAAAAAAAACAGTTTTGTGCAAATATGTATTGACGCCACTTAACCGAGCAAAAAGGTTTCACTCGGTTATCCAATTTTAAACGGTTAATCGGTTAACCGGTTAACCATGGACACCCCTAGTTCCTAATAATCCTTTAGGTGAGTGTATATTGCTTTATAAATCCTTTAAGCATGGATCAGAAGTTACCTACCATTTTCTTTTATTTGGTAGTTTTTATGTGGTTTGACACCATTGTTGTAGATGACACATAGTTTTCTTAATTTGTGAACAGATCATGGTGACTGTGTCTAGATCAGTTTCTCACTCCAATAGAGAATAAATCACTGGGGGAAAAAATCTTAATCAATCAATAAAATTAGAACATTTGACCTCATCTGTTGTCTAGGGTTGGGTATCGTTTGAATTTGAACGATTCTGATTCCGATTCCGATTCCTTGTTTCTATTCCGGTTCCTAACGATTCTCGATTCCGATTCTTTTCAGAGGCAGGGTCAAAAAAGTTTAGCTAACCTTGCTAACCAACGGCTTTTCTGAAGGAAATAATCCTTTCTGAAGGAAATACTCTTTCTGTAAAAATACTCCTTTTGTCACAAATTTTGCATTTTGCCGAGATTTCGTTATTTTTAGAAAAGTGAAGCCACACTTTGGATCGCCGACGTAAGGTACTCATGTTCGACTCGCGTGGTTATGCCAACACTTCCGGTAGACGCTTCTTCGTTGGTGTTGTTCAGCGGTTTCTTCTTCCGCTCGGCGGACTGTGAATATCGAAACTAGGAATCAAAATTTTAACTTTTGAACGATTCCGGGAAAAACGAAAAGTTAGTCTCGGTTCCAATCGATACTTGATTCTCGATACCCAACCCTACTGTTGTCTATCTTCCTACTTCCTTTTGTTTGTTGGTCTGTGCATTTCCAGCAGCCGGATGATTCTCTTTGTGACAGGTACTGTAAAGCCTGGTTTATACTCGCCGTGACAATTACTCAGTCACCCCTATATCGTTTCAAAGAATAGTACAACGGCGACTGTGTCAAGTATACATGGCCTGTCAATTTGGGGAGATGCATGCACAGTCAGTAGAGGCTCGCGGTGCGTAGCCAAGCGAAAGTCAAGTCACATTTATTTATATAGCGCTTTTTACAATACAGATTGTTTTAAAGCAGCTTTACCGTGAACAGGAAAATAATGCAAAAAAAGTTTGTTTCAGCCATGGGGTCCAAAACCACAGTGGACATTATAGAATGCAATTATTCAATCCCTCATTGCACCGCAATAAACGCGTGTACAGCCGGTGTACGTTCAACGGCTGTCGATTCGCTCACTCATTTTTATTCACTCCTTCAAGTGAACAGTTTTGGTGGACTAACGTAGGGAATAGTGAATGAGGGGTTAGGGGGCGATTTCGGATTCAGCCCCTGTGTACATATAATCCCAGTGTTTCCTGTGTTGTTTGTCAGATCTTGTCCATGAATGGATGTCTTGTTGGTTTCCTTAGTTTTGTTTCTGTATCTGATTTTTCAGACAATAAACTCTCTGCATTTGGATTCTGCTCACTCTTGTTTCTGAGTTCACTGATGTTACAGTTAGCAAGAAAAGACTAAATATTAAAAGTGTTTTTATTAAATGTGTTTTATTTAGTGTATGATTGCATAAAATTAAAGGAAATTAAAGTGGAGGTTGAATGGACACATGTTTAGTAGGTCCTCTTGGAATCTGCGCCTACAGAACAACTCTGCAGTAGAAAGTTCTGCAGTAGACTACGTATAACAATACCTGTCAATCAATTCTGCACCCTGCATCCTTCAATTCTTTACACTCTCTCAGCTTGTTTTGGGACATTTTACCATGTTTCCTATGTATTCAATTTCAAATAATAATAATAATAATAATTCTGTACAGAAAACCATCTTTGAATAACACCAAACCCAATACTCTTCCCAATGCAGGAAGCAGGTTATATATATATATATATATATATATATATATATATATATACTGTATATATATGTATGTATGTATGTATGTATGTGTGTGTGTGTGTGTGTGTTCAACCCTGCTGTTATGCCCTACGTTATGTCGGCTTAGTAACCTGGATGCACAAATCTGTGAATTAAGCTGACACCTTGTATTCTGACTCACTGACTACGACCTCTGGCTCAAAAGGTTGCATACTTTAGTATGGCAGGGAGTGAATATACAGTGGGATCAGTGCAGACATGCCTCAAGCCCTGTTTACATCAACTCGTATATTCCGCATTAAAAGTCTATCCGATTTTGTTCAGGCAAAAGAAGGCGGGCTTGAATGAAAATAGGTGGTGCTTATGGAAAAGCAGACATACAGAGGAATAATATTTGCTAATCAAGATGATGATAAACTGTATTTTTCTTTTTATTATTAAAGTAATACCAGGGCGTTTTTGCTCTCGGGGGTCCCCCTACAGTTGCGAAACAGTATTGTCCTCTACTACTGTCGTAAACTCTGTCATCTTACATGCACGCGCATTTGTTGACAACCTTGATAGCCCTGAACACTGTAGGAGGACGTCACATGCAGGTCTTCTGCTTGCATCGTGTGGGAAATGTCTTCATCCCAGGTACAGTGCCATATATTTCTTTATGTCATATGAATATAATTTAATTGGTTTTATTTGTTTTTCTAATGAAAAATGATCGCGATGCTCACGTTTACAAGCCAGCGTCATTATAGTAGCCTAGTCTATTGGTTACCATTTTACTGAATCTATATGATAGTTCAATGCAATGTTTGAGTGGTAGATAATAACCATATATCATCAATATTATAATGTCAAGCTACCATAAATGAATCTTCAAATTTAACAAATCGATTTGCATTATAGCTTGAGGCAAGGGATCCTAAAATATGATTTTGTACATCTTATATATTTACTCGCAAGAATGTAGCCCCTACCAAACTTGTACACGCCGTTTAGAAGTTAAAACACCAGTTAACTTTATTTTGAAGATTAACGGAGGATAAGATAGCTTCCGTAACATAGTACGGCAGACACAAAAAACAAAGAGATAATATGCAAGCAACATAACG
Source organism: Pimephales promelas (assembly GCF_988280905.1). Lineage (NCBI taxonomy): Eukaryota > Metazoa > Chordata > Actinopteri > Cypriniformes > Leuciscidae > Pimephales > Pimephales promelas. The sequence continues at coordinate 12,367,876 of NC_142773.1, read as the reverse complement.
TACTTACTAGTCCAAAGGCATGACAGGCAAGTACGCATTGGTCGGCCCCCCTCCTCCTCTTTCAGCTCACGCCAGTAAACGCTGAAAACGCCCAAAGTTGATCCTCGTTCTTCCTTTAACGCGATCACTTTCTCTTTTTGTCTTTGCTCCGATAAAACCTTTGCTTTCTTGTTTTTTGTTTTTTGTGCTGCTTGGTCATGACAGAGCCGTTGACTATAACATTTGGCTCGCACGGGTGGTGGTGGAAGTGACGTATATGCCGTCAAGCAGCCGAATATTGTAGTTCCCTATCGAGGGAACTCAAACTGCGTCAAAGTGACACTTTGCGTAGCGTCTCTGAAGCATGAATGAAGCTAAGCCAATCTCCGATTGGATCAACGTGATGACGTGATGTGTGACGACACATAGGCGGAAGCATATATAAGAAACCGGCACACACAACATGTCTTATTTATTGTTTGTCTGTCCTAAGCAAGTGAATCTCCCTCTAAAAACTATGGCGAGTGTGAATTTCAGGTGGTGTGTGCATCCTTGCCCTCGCTACATCACGGGCGGGGACACACCAACTGTGTACACATTGTTTGGGAATGCAGCACGCGCAGGCAGCTCTCGGGGGAGCTGCTTCATCTGGGCTTACCGTTTTTTCTGATTTGCATACTGAGGTGTGTAAATCGTGGAAAAAAAAACATTCTTCTCGTGTCTCCAATCCCACTGTGTTGAAATATAGTAACATCATGGGGGCACGAGAGAATGGTTATGGGATGATGCCGCGGGTTGAACAGCCTTTAGCTAATTATTTATCACCTAAATCTGCATCATTCTTTAAAGCCCCGGTTCTGCCCACCAAGCCGTGAAGAGAAACATCTTCGCTGGTGGGCAGGGCATATATGGCTGCGGGTTGGGCTGGTGTGAGTCTTCACACCATGGCGCTTCTCCAAGCGTACCAGGCCGACCTTCTTAAAGATATTGTTGAGGGCGAGGGACCAACTCCGTAGGATGTGGCGGAGTTGAGGAAGGTCGCTGATTTGTCTCTCCGAGTCACCAAAGAGACGGCTCGCGCTGTCGGTCGCTCCATGGCGGCAATGGTGGTCTTGGAGAGACATTTATGGTTAAATCTGACGGGCATCAAGGAGAAAGACAGGGCTTTCCTCCTTGATGTCCCGATTTCGCCTTCTGGCCTGTTCGGCGACGCCGTTAATACCGTTGTCGACAGGTTTCAGGAGGCGAAAAAACAATCAGCGACCTTCATACAATTTCTCCCTCGCTGCTCAGTATCTAAGAATTCTGCCCCCAGTGGGCAACTGCAGACTCAGCCAGGTACCAGCTCCTCCACCTACAGGCAGAGAGAGAGCATTGTATCTAGAGCATTGTCCAGATTCTTCCTCAATGTTTCACTGCATCTCTTAGCAGAACTGTCTGTTTGTAAGTGTCTCCAAGGCAGTGGAAGAGTAAAACACACCGGTAAAAGTCAATCCACGAGTTCACACTTACATAAAATCAGATATAGTATAAAATTTGAGCATTTGGTATATTGTCCGAGAAGAGGGCTCTGAGCTCGAAATTTTGCCCAAAACCAGAGCACTTTTGAAGAGAAGTTTGGAGAAAATAAATGACAGAATTTTAATTTTACATACACAACGTAGTGGCAAGTTTTGCATGGACAATTTAAATTTAAATCTAGTTGTTGAATGAATAAAAACACATCAAAATGGAATCCGTTGTCAATGGGGGGAACTAAACAGAAAGGTCTGTGGTGTCCTTTTGCTGGAAAAGTGGAGTTGGTCTGCATCAGGCTTTCATTGACTTCATGACAGGGATGAGAATTTATATTTCCTCCTTAATTATGTAGGTGCATCTTATCACATGCTGCCTGGGAAATGGTGAATGCATTCATTTCATTGCTTCATTTAATCACCCATTCCCATTGTACATCTGAATCTACAAAGGTCAAATAAAGAGGACGTGGATCATCATCACAATCCTTAATTATAATTGGATCTTCTTTGTGTAAACTGACAATGGGGTTGACATGATGAGGGAAGATCAGCTGGCATGGTGACATGCACATTTGAAACCTCCTTTACGGTGTCTACTTTAGCATAGGCTCCTTTAGGTAATTGTCAATTATCAACACATGACCTAATCTATGGTGCACACAATTACTTAATGTCTTTTTTTGCAGTGCTGAACCACAGAATAATGGCTTTCATGTGGTTAATTAACTTTTTTTTTCCATCCATTCATGCATCCGTCCTTCCTCCCTCCTTCCTTCCTTCATTTAGTTCTCACCTGCCCGCCCTCCTTCCTTTTGTTCTCAATCACAAAAAAATGTGTATTAATGTAACTCTAAATAAAAAGGTTGTAAAAGTCAATAGAGTGCTACAGTGATGACATTTGTGTAGGTCAATCAAGAAGTCAGAATCACTCTGATTCCCTCGACAAAGCCCCCAAAAGGTTATTGCTGAAATATTTCCTATGGCGACAAAGTGGTTATTTATTCATACACATCATGTATCTAAAATAAAAAAAATAAAGAAAAGAGATTCACAAAAAGATGTCATCAGCAATGGAGAAAAATTACATCTAAACTTCACAAAGTTGGTCATATAAAATCACAATCAACGAATATATTGTTGCACAATATCACTATTCAATTTAAAGGAGTAGTTCACTTTTAAATCCAAAATTGCTGATAATTTACTCACCCCCATGTCATCCAAGATATCCATGTCTTTCTTTCTTCAGTTGAAAAGAAATGAAGGTTTTTGATGAAAACTTTCCAGGATTTTTCTCCATATAATGGACTTCAATCGGAACCAAACTGTTCAAGGTCCAAAAGACAGTTTCAGTGCAAACTACAAACTGTTCAAAGGGCTTTAAACAATTCTAGACAATGAATAAGGGTCTGAACAAGCGATATGATCGCTCATTTAAAACAAAAAAAGGTAACACTTTATTTTATGACCCGAAAACAACTGTGTAAGTACACCGAAATTACGGTGTACGTTTCTGTAATTATAGTGTACTTCCGTGTAAGTATAAGGGAACAATATGTTAAGTTTGGGGTAATAAAGGGGTAACAAGCAGATATACAACCTGCAAATAACTTCGTAAGTACACTGAAATTACGGTGTATATTTATGTAATTATGGTGTACTTCAGTGTAGGTATAAGGGAACAATATGTTAAGTTTGGGGTAATAAGGGGGTAACAAGCAGATGTACAAGCAAATTATTTAATTAGTTAAAAAATAACAGGTACCTATTCTGTTAATATATTCCAGGCAAAGATTCTACATCTGTTTTTTATAAAATGTATCACATTTCTGGCAAAACATGTTCAGGATAATTTTGACATCTGTGGGTTGAAAATTAAACATATATATATATATATATACAGTATATATATATTGGCTTTTCTTACTAGATTAGAAAAGTCAAAATAATTTGTTTCTGCTATGATTTTAATTTAGACCGTACCATGTGGTAATTAGTACTTACCTTATCCCATTGAATTGCAATGACACTTAAATGTCAGGGCAAATATACTGTGTAATTAAAACGTTTTTTTTTTGTTTTTGTTTTTTTTGATAACAGTACCTTTCTCTGTAATTACAGTGCAACAAGTGTTGTTTCGTTCTGCTACATAGTAAGTAGCGTTTGTTACCCCCTTGTTCTTCGTAGTTACAGGGTAAGTGTAACTCCTGCGGGCTGTAAATTAAAGTGGCGCTTGTTACCCCTCTTGTTCTGTGTAGTTACATGATAAGTGTAACTCCTGCGGGCTGTAAATTAAAGTGGTGCTTGTTACCCCTCTATTACCCCAAACTTAAAATATTGTTCCCTTATACTTACACGGAAGTACACTATAATTACAGAAACGTACACCGTAATTTAGGTGTACTTACACAGTTGTTTGCGAGTCGTAAAATAAAGTGTTACCAAAAAATAAAAAATAAAACAAGGTTTATAAGCTCAAATGGTTGCCTTGCTCTGTTAGGGTTAGGGTGTGATGTGCTCGTAGGGTGTGTTCGTGACTCTCATGTTCGAACATCAAAATGAACAAATCTTTTCCTGAGTCAATTCGTTTGTTTCATTAGTTGAATGAACCAAATGACATGAAAAAAGATACATTTTGATAAATGAGTTCGAACAGGAGAGTCACAAATGCGCATCACAGGACAGAGCAAGGCGAGCATTTGTGCTTATAAAACTTAAGCTTTGTTTTTTGTTTTTTAAATGAGCGATCGTTTCACTTGATAAGACCCTTATTCATCGTCTGGAATCGTTTAAAGCCCTTTGAACATTTGCACTGAAACTGTCTTTTGGACCTTTGAAATCCATTATATGATGAAAAATCCTGGAATGTTGTTTTCATCAAAAACATTAATTTCTTTTCGACTGAAGAAAGAATGACATGGACATCTTGGATGACATGGGGAGTGAGTAAATTATCAGCAAAAGGTTTTTTTTTTTTAAAAAAGTGAACTAATCCTTAACATTAATTGTGAGACAATTAGTTAAAAAACACAGAGTTTTTAGTAAAAGGCATAACATTTACAGTAACGCACCCAACGCATTCTCATCCTTTAGCGTCATATAGAACGCTATGTGACAAAACGGCGCTATACTACGCACATGGCACCCGTTATCGTTAATATAACGAGGCTGTGAGGGCTAAGTTTAGGTTTGGGGTAGGGTGTGCGTGTCATATTCACGCTAAAGGATTTATAACGTCTTGGGTTCGCGTGTTATATTAACGATAAAGGGTGCCATGTGCGTAGTATAGCGCCGTTTTTGCATATAGCGTTCTATATGACGTTAAAGGATGAGAACGGGCTGACGCACCACATCACAACCACATATTTTTATAAAAAAAAATAATAATTATAATTTCCTGAAATTTTGCATTAGAATAGTTGCCTGTTTATTAACATGATGAGCAGTGGCGTAACTTTGTTATAAAAAGTGGGTGGGACATGTGTATAAATGAATGAATCACGTGACACGTGAATAAAACATAGATCCGACTTTACAACATGTCCAGTGGAATAGCCTATGCTATAGGCCTACAGAAAGTCCTGTAAAATTAAACGAATAAAGTGACCTAATAATATGAATAAAAATTATATAAACAAAAATATACATACAAGTAAATTAACTAGGCTATTAGGCCAGAATTTTGATGATTTTTTGCGGAACGCGCACGATTAAAATTTAAATTGGCTTATAGCCTATCCATTGTACACACAAACTGCTGTACAATTAAACAAATAAATGGGCCTAATAATATAAATAAAGATAAAAAATAAGTGTATAAACAAAAATGTAAAAAATAAAGGCCTACATAAACATTTTAAAAGTAAATTTACAAAGTAAATTAACTATTAGGCCAACATTTTGATAACTAAACGTTTGCACAGCGCGCACAAATAGCCTAATAAAATTATGCTTATAAATTGTACAAAAAATGCTGTAAAATTAAACGAATCAATGGGCTTTATTATAAATAAAAATATACAGGATATAGGGCTACTGTAGGCTACATAAACATTTTAAAAGTATGCTAAATGAACTATTAGGCCACAATTCGTATAACTGAACTTTTGCGCAGAGTGCACATTACAATTTAAATGGGTTACATTGTCAAACTTTTAAGAAAGAAAGAAAGAAAGAAAGAAAGAAAGAAAGTTTACCTTCAAGAACACAAGTTTGGACAATGTCTGAGGCTTCAGACTCATGCGGTTGTTGCGGAGAAAACCCTCTCTGCCCTTGCAGACCCGCTTGGGATGCTGAACACAATGCGAGCTAGGCAGGGAAAAGACGTAAAGTCAGACTCGTGGTGTGAGCGGAGCGAAATTGGAGCGGGAAATAGGGCGACTCTCAGTCCTTTAAAAAATGCCCCTCTCTGTCCAAGACCCGCCCGCTCGAGCTCCCCGCTCCACTCCGCTCATATGCTCTGCACCGGAACGAACAAAAAGTCTCCGAAACGGATTGAAGCGCCCTTCATGCATGCGAAGACTGTGCGTGAGCCACGAGATACACTGTAACCGCGCCACCGATCGCAGGCGGCAAGGAGCACTTTGATCACTTGATTTAAAAAACAACGTATTTTAGGGCTAGATCGCTTCTTTTATTTTACAAACGAACGAAATGAACGGTCTGCCAGTTGGAGATGTTTTATTTATTTCTACTGTTAGCTATTCGTGCCGCGAGAACTTTTAAAAAGTGGTGTGGACAATATCGACCTTGGCAAAAAGTATTGGGGACATGTCCCACCCGTCCCACCCGCAAATTACGCCCCTGATGATGAGTCTGTAGAAGTTGACTAGCAAGTAGATGAGTTTACCTGTTGACTGAAGATGTTTAATGTCCCAAAAAAATAGTGTCTTATTTAGGCACTTGTTAGTATTACAACCGGCTTACAATTGCAATAGAGGCAACACAGAGAGGCAAGGAGTGAAAGAATTAATTTATTCAAAGAAATAATCCAAATTAACTAAAGGTGTTCAAACAATCAGTAATCAGTATTAGTGGAAGTCATTAATAAAAGCGTGTCCCTCTTCTCCCATGCTCCAGAAATCCAGATCCTAGAGGTATACTTTTAAGGACAAGGAAGAAAACGGCACAAGAACAATGCCGTTTTCAAAAAAAAAAAAAAGAGACTCTCACTCATCTCCAAATCCCCTGTATCACGTCAGGACGTCAGCAAACACGTTGTCTGCGCCTCAAATATGCTTAATTTGCAAATTATAAGGCTGCAAAAACAAAACCTACCTCATCAACTGCTGACGAATTTGCAACGCATGTAGAAAGGTCAGTGGATTGTGATCTGAATAAGTGACAATTTGAGCTCCTCTCCCTACATACTCACCAAAATGTTGAAGGGCCCATGCCAATGCAAGTGCTTCTTTTCCAATGACGAGTAATTTGCTTGATAATAATTAAATGTACGTGAGAAATAACTTGCTGGGTGATCAATCCCATCCATCCCAGCCTGCAGAAGAGACGCACCCGCCCCGTTCTGGCTCGCGTCCACCTGAATCTTAAAAGGTTTATCAAACTGTGGCGCCGCTAAGACTGGAGAAGAGGACAGCAAAAGCTTTACATTGTCAAAAGCTTTTTTAAACCTGGAGACCAAACAAACTTAACAGAACCTTTCAGCAGATTAGTTGATGGGCAAACAGACAAAAAGTTTGGACAAAACCCCCGATAATATCAAGTCATACTCAAAAAGCACATTGATTCTTTTTTCACCGAAGGAACAGGGAATGGTTCAATCGCACACACTTTTTCTTGCAACAGACTCACGCTCCTGGGTCCCACCTCCCTTCCCAAGTAGACCAAAGTTGCTTTCGCAAATTCACATTAAGATCGTCAATCAGCTGAGCTCCAGTTAAAATTGGAAAAAAGAGCAAACACTCTCCATGCTGTTCCTAAGTATCACTGTAAACAACTACATATTCGAAATAAACTGCGCTGCCCACAAGTCCTTACACAACACGGTTGCTGGTGCATTTCTTAATCTGAAAATTATTACGGAATAAGCATATAACCCTGAGGATGTACTGAAGGTTGTAATTCCTTGCACCCAAGATGTTAATGGAACCTGCCAATATACAGGGGTTGGACAATAAAAATCAGAAACACTGGCCAATGTTGGAGGTTTCACATCTATATGCCTGGCGGCCAATCTTCAGAGTGAAGCACGGGTGGATCAGTGATGGTTTGAGCTCCAATATCATGACAATCCTGATTGTATTTGATGGACACGACACTGCCGAGGACTACCAAACCCTTCTGGAGGATCATGGGCACCTGATGCTCAAACCGCATGATCATGCACCAACACACACAGCAAGACTTGTGACAGAAGGGTTTGATGAAGATGAAAGTGACGTTGAACATCTCCCATGGTCTGACAGTCACCAGATCTGAATATTATTGAGGTGTTTTGGAGGAGCGAGTCCACCAGCATCATATAGTGACCTGGACACTGTTCTGGAAGAGGAACGGCTCATAATCCCTCTGGTCACTGTGAAGGACTTCTATCTGTCAATTGGTGCTGTATTTGGATGCAAAATGAGGCCCTCACCATTCTAACAAATTATTGTGTAGTAAAACCAGGTGTTTCAGTTTTTTTGTCCAACCCCTGTACTTTTAACAGGTCAAACTTACTGATGAACTTAACTGTTCCTACTTGATCTATGCAGTCCTCAATCTGGTGAAAGGGAAAAGCATCAGGCTTTGTTACCGTATTTACCTTTTGGTAATCCATGCAATGTTTGAAATAATTATCAGATTTTTTAACAAGTAAACACTTTAAAGCCCAGCCAACGTATGATGGTTTCGTTTAACCATTATCCATTAAATATCAAAGCCTCCAATGCTTGTTGCTTCACAATTGGCCCACGGTACATCCACATGTTCAATTAAATGTGTATGCAATAGGGTATCTTCAAACCAAGCTGGAAATTCATGTATTGCCTTTATTTACTCTCTCTGTTGAAAACTAGGTTTTAACAGATGGTTTTAACAGATTAGCATGACAGAGCTGAACAGAATTATTTTGTTATATAAATAAGATAATTCAACTCCAATACTCGCCGAGTGACAGTATATGGTTCAGAGAATTTTGCACAACTTGGTGAAGCAGGACAAGTCAACAATACCTGACCTGGTCACCTGGGGAAGACATGATCAAATAATATTTTTTTTTTTCTCTCCTAGTTCTCTCGTGGATCTCATCCTAAACCCATTCACACCACAGGCCCACAAGTAAAAGATGCTCAAATAGTTGCCCCATAGCTGGTATGGGACATAAAGGAGCCGGTTTAATTGACTGATGTGGAAAGCTGCTTTGAAATCTGTTTTGTAAAAAGTGCTATGTAAATAAAGGTGACTTGACTTGATCCGTCATTTGACATAATATGGCACGTCTTAAAGGGTTAGTTCACCCAAAAATGAAAATTGTGTCAGTATTTACTCACCCTCATGTTGTTCCAACCCCGTAAGACCTTCGTTTATCTTCGGAACACAAATTAAGATATTTAAGATATTAAGATCGCTCCTGTATACAGTCCATAGGCTTCTTGAGGGAATGACACTTGATGGCATCTAAAAGTCATTAAAGACATCGTTAAAATAGTCCAAGTGACTAAAGTGGCTCAATCTTAAGTTTATCAAACGACGAGAATACTTTTTGTGCGGCAAAACAAACAAAAATAACGACTTTATTTCAAATATTTACTTCCTTCTCCATGGGCCTGTAGTCTGTTAACGTAGTGTGATTAGCGTAGAGCTACAGTACGTCACACGTAGGCTCACTATTGGCCGACTCTGGTCATGTGTGTGATGCGTGTGACGTACAATAACAGAAGCTTACGCTATTAAACTAGTAACCTGACTCGAGGCAGAGAGAGAAATAAACTAATAGTTTAAATAAAGTCATTATTTTTGTTGTTTTATGCTCACAAAAAGTGTTCTCGTCATTTGATAAACTTAAGATTGAGCCCCTGTAGTCACTTGGACTATTTTAACGATGTCTTTAATGACTTTTCGAGGCCATCAATTGTCATTCCCTCAAGAAGCCTATGGACTAGTATACAGGAGTGATCTTAATATCTGAAATATCTTAATTTTTGTTCCGAAGATGAACGAAGGTCTTACGGGGATGGAACAACATGAGGGTGAGTAAATACTGACAGAATTTTCATTTTTTGGGTGAACTAACCCTTTAATAAACTTAGAAACATATGTTTTTTAATAGGGGCCAATAAAAATACCTCAAAATTTTGTCAGAAGTTTTCATAACACCTAAATACCCTGCAATGGGACCATGCGCTATGTTGAGTACTTGATCTCACAATTTTGTGGGCACTACAATCTGCACCAAAGACTCACCCCCACTGTTTTTGCTCGGGGACATCAATTTCCGTAACAGCGTCCCTTCTTGCACAAAATACCAGCTTGCGGCACTCTGCACATCGTCCGGGGACAACAGCATCAAATAAACTAGACAGCGCTGAGCCCTCCCGCTGTGCAGCCACCAACTCAGCACGAGAAAAGAAAAGAAAGGTCAGGAACAGCATAATTACAGGACTTTTGCACAGGCGCTTGATCAAACTCTCGCTTTTGTTTAAGAACGAGTCACAGCACATGATGAAAACACATCTGGAACTTCCTCAGCAGCAACATCAAACTAATTGACAGTCGGCAGTGGAGCGACAATGGGTGACAGAGATACATCTGGCCACACACCCTCACCGGCCAGATTATTACCTAAAATCACATCCACTCCTCTCACTGGCAGTGATGGTCGAACACCCATAATGACATCACCTTTACCAATTCAGACTGCAAAACAACTTTGTTCGATGGAACAAAGTGCTATTCTCTGAACCAGTACAGTTTTTCCCAATTACCTAAGGTAGAGATTCTCAGGAATAAGATATTTAAGCTGCTCAGTGAGAATCAATTATTGCCGGCTCTAAAATGTACACACATTAAAGGCAGCATACCAACAATCAAAAAGAGTTCATTCCCGAAGAACTTCAACATGGGTTTGTTGCTATTTTTTTCCAAGTGTGAAAACGAAATCGATATGCTTCTGGGACTAATTCAAAAGCTTTACGAACTTGGGCTTTTACCTTCATGTAATATTTATGATCCTCCACTGAAAGCGCAGTATATGCTTCTTGAGGTCTACCAACTAATTCTGACTGAAGCATAATTGCTAGATCAGTACTAGGCCAAATCTCATCAATGGCCATACTCTCAAAAAAAGAAAAAATAGAAAAAAAAAAAAACTTGGGTCTTTTTCATGAAATTTTGGTAGCAACTTTATTAATTACTTTCTCTAACACCATCTGCGTATAGTCTTTCATCAGCCTTGAGTTTCAATCTTTCTATTGGAAACTGATAATATTGAGCTTGTTGATCTTTGATCATGTTTATTTTTTTCTTACTCAATTTCACGCTGCTTTTCCAAATCATCAGCCTTAAGTTTTGCTAATTCAATTTCCTTTTCTTTTTAGTTCTTTCTCACATGTTGTAGTCTGCTTAAACATGTTTGTGTTTTTTTATCACAAACCTGCTTTGAGGCCAATATTTCCTTTCACTGTTCAAATGAAAAAATACTCATTGAAATATCTGGTTTCTGTGATCCTAAATCAGAACCTGCTATTGCCGTCTCTGACACACCATAATCAATCAATTTATTTCCAATCAACTCATCTTTTCATTAAAGTTTATCAACTGAATTAACAACCAGTTAATAGTTCTCTACAATCCCCCATGATTTCCTACATTCCCTTTTCTGATGGGGAATTAATGAATTCTTATAAAAACAATCAAATCATTTCCAAACTAACACTGAAAAAATAAAATCATGTCATTTACACAATTTGGCTCACAATCGAATATCCCCCTAACTATCCCACATCCCCAATTAACTAACTCAACCTTAATTCTTCCTGGTCTTCCTTTCGGTCAAGCCTCTTTAAGCATCTAATACAGCTGGTGCAGAGCTGAACTAACGGCACCTGCCGTACCTTCCGTGCACTCAGCCGAGGAATACACCAAAAGATAAATAAAATTACAGCCTACCCGGGGAGCATAAAAAACAATTGATGAGCCACCTGTCCGAAGCCAAACACGGACAAACTGCTCCACTTACTAAGAGCGCACCTGATTCTCTTCCCTAATTGCCATTCCATGTGCCTCTAGGGGAAGAAAAAAAAAGCGGACGAGCCCCCATATGTAGCAACAGCCTTTTTCAAGACAAGTAACAGCTTTTAAAAAATCACAAGGGGTATTAATGATGCATTTTATGTTGTAGAATAACATGTGATAATATCTTGAGCTTATGTTAACCACAGACCTTACTTCAGGTTTTTAACAGGGTGATGAACTGAGAAATCAAATTTTCCTTGAGCTTTCGACATCTGAAAGGTCATCATATTAAAAGAATATCCTGCAAGTTTCAGAACTGAAAACATCCTTGATAAGTCCAATAAAAGCTTTTATTGACACCAGGCTCAGCAAATGACTCGTTTTTCAAAGTGGAGAACGATGACGTCAAAGAGGATAAAACACCGCCGCCGCAGAATAAGATCAACGCCTACTACAACACGGCCGGTTTAGCCCCGCCCACCGACTCGCACATTACACGCATAGCTAAAGAATAGATGCCTACCTCGTGATGACAAACCGGATCGAGCTATCGAGCAATACAAAATATTGTGCAGTGCCTGGTTTTGAAAGAAAACAGACGCTGCATATGCTTCCTCTGGATTCCAATAGGACTGCATGGATAAACTTTTTTTTTAATGACATTCCAGCTGATGAGGTAAAACAATGTCCGTCTGTTCGATTCATTTCACCGCGGATTGTTTTGTAAACAAGACTGGATTTGCAGACCGATTAAGAGTAAAGAACGGTGCTGTGTCGTCTATATTGGATCTTGTGCAACACAAGGACTCTGGGTCGAACATGTATGGGCGAATCATTCCGGTTGCAATTTTACAACATTGGACGTTTTCAAAACAAACAATTTCCCCACGTGCATCTACGGGTGAGTTGAAACTCATTATAATATGCAAAACTGTTATCCACTCACAGCAGTGGGCGTTTACTTCCAAGTGTTCAGTGTGAGGCGCCCATTAAAACCCAGCGTTTTTCAGCTAGGCTCAAAACGAGGGTACAAAATAGCCTATTACTTATTCATTTTGATGTTTTTGAATGCAAAAACCAAGCGAACGTCATAAGTTGACGTCAGAAAACAATATAATAGAATTTAAAAAGCCAGTTCATGACCCCTTTAATCAAGATCCCATCCAAAAACACCTTTAACTGGTGTCTAGCTTTTGGCCTACAAAAATGCGTCATCACTGCAGAAATCTATAAATGGTGAACCTGACAACTCTACCAATGAGAGAATTTGAGAGCAATCTTTAATTACCTTTGTTACGACCCTATAGTTTGTATTTTGTTATCTCTGTTGTTTTGTCAGTCTCTCAGTGTGACTGGTTAGGAACGTCATCTGATTGGTCCCTGCCGGATGATTGGAACCCCCATCTGATTGGTTCCTGCACGATGATTGCTGCTCGATCCTGATTGGTGCAGCGTGTGTTTAAAAGAGACATCACTTCCTTTACAGGAAGTGTTGGAGAGATCTTATGTTTTGAAGCAGAGAGACTTTGTGATTTGAGTGTTAAGAGTTTTAAGCCTGAGTAACCTTTTTGTTTGTTTGTTTGATTTGAAAGAGAGAGTTTGTAAACTGTTAAGTGTATTGAGACTGTGAGTACTGTTTGTTTATTTTTTTTTGAAAACTATTTGTATCTGAATATCCTCATTGGTATATTTGACCCTTTGCCTGTTTACCAATACTGATTTGGACTGCCCTTTTCAGTTTGTTTGCCTGGTTGTATATATTGTAAATACTGATTGATTTTTGGGAAAGTAAGGAGCTTGACGCCATCATTTTCTTTATTGTAAACCATTTAATCTCTGTTTTGGTTAGGGAGATTTTTTTATTTTCGTTTCTTTGATTTAAGGTTTAGGAAAGAGGTTTAATTAAAGGTTGTTTTGTTTGTTATTTTGGCTTTGTCAGCTCCTGAATCACATATCCCAATTTAAGAAAATAAATAACTTTTATTCTAAATTCCTCGCACCTCGTTGACTATTTCATGTTGCCCCTTTTCCCCTAGACGGGGTGTAACATGAAATTTAAAAGTAAAATTACGTGTGGTTCCCTTGGCATATGAAGTCCCTACTCCTTTAGCATCCCATCTACAGTTGTGAGCAGTTTCAGGGGAGGATACTGATCTGCTCTTAATACTTTATTGATCCTCCTGGGGCAATTCAGTAGAAAGGCAATTCAGTTTCTTAGTCAGCAGTGTTCTAGCCATTACAGAGAAATGGAGCATGACTCAAGACTTAATATCCATCACCTAACCACTTGACCATGACTAATTAACAGATTCCTTTTCAGTCAAAATGTATTGCTATACCAGATTTGGATGATTTAAAAAATATGAATAGTATTTACTATTTTGATATTATATTGTCAAGCTATAACATTCTGTGGATATTTTTTTTTAGATCTATTTTACTGATATTATTATTAATTAACAATGTGACTGATGATCAATCTCTTTATCTCCATGAAGGTCAGCAATGTGAACACGACTATAAGCCGCAAGCGAGAGCACCGGGTTCTTCTCATGGTGATCACCATGGTGGTCTTCTATCTACTCTGCTGGCTACCCTATGGGATCATGGCTCTGCTGGCCACTTTTGGAGCCCCTGGACTGGTGACTGTGGAGGCAAGCATAGTGCCCTCCGTCTTAGCGAAGTCCAGCACCGTCATAAATCCCATCATATACATCTTCATGAATAAACAGGTGAGCATAAAGAAACCAGGAACCCCAAAGTTCAGAACCTAAGGTTTAGATGTGTAAGTGAATTTGAAGTTAAATGACTGGTGGAAGGATTTCTGTACAAAGAAATTCAACAGTCAACTGTAATCAGACGTTCTGTTTAATGATTTATAAGCCTATTTTATGTTGTGCTCCATGTTGAGACTGACGTAAAATATGCGTGGTAAATATGTTTCCTTCTACAATGGTCCATAAAATGGAAGTACACTAAATTGATTACTCATCAGATGTTTTTTTTTGTGATCTAATTAATTTCAACTTAGATGTTAATTAGATGTTAATTTCAACATACATTTTAACATTTCAAGTTGTATTAATTTACATAAGCGAATAATTGTGTACTTAACTATAACCTTAAAGGATTAGTTCACTTTTGAAAAAACTTTTGCTGATAATTTACTCGCCCCCATGTCATCCAAGATGTCCATGTCTTTCTTTCCTCAGTCGATAAGAAATTAAGGTTTTTGATAAAAACATTCCAGGATTTTTCTCCATATAATGGACTTACATTGGAACCAGATGGTCCATGGTCCAAGAGAGAGATAATAACAGTTTCAGATGCAGCTTCAAATGTCTTTAAACAACACCAGACGATGAATAAGGGTCTTATCATGCGAAACGATCGGTTATGTCAAAACTTATTCCAAAAATGTAACTTTTCTAAGGACAAATGCTAGCCTTGCTCTATTCTGTGAGGCGCGTTTGTAACGTCACGTAATACGTAATCACGTTCAAAAGGTCACGGGCGACGTAGCTGGAATTATTAACTGTCTTTTGGACCTTGGACCGTCTGGTTCCCATGTAAGTCCATTATATGGAGAAAAATCCTGGAATGTTTTCATCAAAAACCTTAATTTCTTTTCGACTGAGGAAAGAAAGACATGGACATCTTGGATGACATGGGGGTGAGTAAATTATCAGCAAAAGTTTTTTCAAAAGTGAACTAATCCTTTAAACTTTCTACACAAAACTTACAACCAATGGTCAAAATGCATTTTTTCAAACCGTTAACACTTTTATCCAGTTGCTTGGATACAATATACATACACACAGTACCATTTGTTCATTAAACTAAAATCACCCGTTCAAAATAACAAACTTAAAAGTATTACCATTCCAAAATGTATCAGATTATCTTTTTTTTAGGCCCCTGTCTTGAGAATTTGCATCCAAAATATAGGGTTAATGGACATGTAAGTACATTCAGTGATCAATCGTATCAGGCTGCAAAAGAATTTTCCTTTTGAAGAGAAACTTTAACACTGCATCTGATAATGATGGGAACGCCCTCATTGTGACTAGTATCTGAATATGTGTAACAAAGCAGCGGTGAGTGTAACAGGGTGCCATCATCAGATTTGTGTCTTTAGGAGCTGCTTTCTTTGTATGCACATGTCTAAAGTAAATTTGGAAACGCCCTCTGGCAGCTCTCAAGGGCACTCCAGCTGGGGACCATTACAGCAGGTCAGGTGATCTAAATGAATTATTAGATGGTAGTTTGTTAAATTAATTGTTTAAATAAATGATTCTGCAAGTGCAAGTTGTCTTTAAAGGTATGAATGCACAATGCATTGTTTTGAACATTGCACAGCCTTAGTCACAAGTGATGACCATTTAAATGTTTTTTCTTTTTGTATACACATTCTGTGTGGGCTTGCTCAAAACGGACTGATTCTCCAGACTTTTGCTTACGAGCATGAACAGAAAGTATCTCCATCAAAACTGAGTGTGCTGAGCAATTTGTTGAGTCTCCAGAAACTGGGTGCCAGGGATGTTGTGGTCCAATCTATCTACACTGTCAGCTTGATAAAAGTGATGCGACTGGTTTACTGGCCTACTCTCATGTGAAACAATCCAATTCATTGTGCTTGCTGCACCATCCGTCAAAGTGTCAGTTGTGCCATGTGGCACTGATGAAGAGGGTAAATAGCAGGCCTACACTTCCACTTGTGGTTAGGGACCTACTATATAACTCTAAAGTTGACTCTGTTTGGCTTTGAAAGATGTTTTTTAGGGCAAGTATGTTTTCCCCCTCTTGTGGAGTGTTCCACTGAGTTGTCTCAATGCATGAAAGTAGGTCTCACTGGATTAAGATGGAATGCCTTGCAAAGGTCATAAACGGTCTGTCAGTTCTGCAGTCTGAAAATCCACATCAGAGAGATGCTTAACTTCCACTAAATCCCTGATATGTTTCACTCTAGGTACCAAAACTATGGTTTGATTGATGGAGCTTGTCATTTGTCCTGTCTAGTTTTGTGTTTGAACCGAAGAGCACAACATGCATGTGCTACAGAATGGAAAGCTAGTACACCTTCCCTTTTGTGTAGCAATGAAAACCAACCTTGCTTGTAAATTATTATCATATATACTAAGCTGCTAAGCTATTGATTTTTTGTACTTTTACATGCACTGTACTTTTTCATGTAACATTGCTATAGAATGTATAGACTGGAATCCAGTGGCGGCTGCTGGTCTTTCAAAGAGGGGAAGCTCTTTTTTCTTCTTCTTTTTTTTTTAAACTCGACTGTCAGGTGTGGGGATGGTGAAAAGAGCGAGGACTCGATGCAAAGTTGATGGGCTTTATTTTATTGATAAAAACAAACAAAAAACAAACAAGGGGAATAAATTGGGAGCAAAAAAGGCAGGTAACGAGGGAGGACAGGTGGGGCAAAATAACTAATAATCAGGAAACAAGATATGGCACAACAAACACATGACAAGCACAAGCCATGTGCTCATACCAAACATGACAAAAACACATGACCAATAAAACAAATTAAAAAGCAATTGTGCTCACACAAAATGAGACCTGAAGAACGATGAGAACACTCATAAGACACGTGTTCACACAGAACATGACAACATGACAGCACACAGCTAGTTTAAAACACAAGCTGTGTGCTACACAACACAAGACAAAACATGACATGAAAGCACGCGGCCGATGTAAACATAAACCATGTGCCACACAATACACAACACACTGAACAGAGCGAACACGACAAGACAGAACGCTAACGTTACGCATGAGTACGACCATAAGGTCATCCTGTGCACTCACAACCGAAAACAAACACGCGGAGAATGCATGTCCGAATCCCAACACAAAAGTGAAACCAAACAGATGTGCCGTGATTCAAACACCACGCCCGCACATGTAACAAGACACCTGACATCGATGGAAGAAATGTGGGAATTAGGTTGAACTGTGAAATATCTGATGAAAATTGCAAATACTAAGAAATATGTTACAGTAGTTCGTCTTTCGAGTAAAATACACGCAAAATTCGCGACGAGACTCTTTAAAGTCTTTAAACTAGCTTCCGCGTCAGCGATTTTTTTATTGGGTGAAATCACTGTCAATCAAAAGGAGATGCAATCCTCCAATCATCACGCGGACGCCCGGACGCCAGGCCAGCCCACTTCCCTATTAACCCCAGAGACGCCCGGCGTCCGTGGGCGGGACATAATCGCAGCATTTATCCAATGACCGTCTAGTTTAACAGCACTGAAAAAAACTGTTCAAAGCAGCCCCATTGAAGTCAATGGACGCCGAGCTTCAACGGGGAAATGCCATAGGAAAACGCATGCACTGTGACGCGCTACAGGAGGCGCTGCATGAGAAGGAGATCAAGTCAGCCGACCTGCTATTTGTTGCTTATTCTGAACGAACTCGTCTTCGAGATTACCGTGTTCTAACGCATTTTTACTCATTAAAATGTTAACATAATAGTACACATTTGATCATTATTTGTTTGACATTATAGGGGAAGCTGAGCTTCCCTTGCAGTCTTCAAGGGAAATCTCCACTGCTGGAATCTACTATTAAAGTGGAATTAAAGATTGAACTGCATGTTAGCTTTCTTATCTAACAGAGCAATTGTACCAAACCTTCCAAGTGTAAACGCACCCCGTAGGCTATTACCCTACTATATCTAATTTAGATTTCAATTTTATTAGGCTTTTATTTTATGATTTAACCTATTATTGTTTAACCTAGGATGGAGAGCGTTCAGCTGAAAGATGAGAAATGAAAAATTAGCTTAGTTTGTCTGTTAACAACTGACCCACAGAGGGAAGGACAAAAATGTAACAAACTCGTAATTAAATTTTCAACTGCTTCTAAGGGAATGATTTAGAGTCAAATGGTCTGTTATAATTTGCTGCAGTTGCTGCAGTTTTCACAGATTTTTAAAAGGGTTAAACGAGTCTGAGGCAGATTTTTATTCGAGCTGAGATACAGTAAACGACAGGGGTGCTATACATTTTCGCTAAAAAAAAAAAATTCTAGCTATGCTGATGCACTTTTGACTTGAAGTCCCTAGCAACCTTTTAGCAATGATTTAGAAAACACCTTTTAAAACATACTGTTATCGCTCTCTTATATGTAACAGTTAGAATATGCTCACTGTACTTTGTTGTTTGATCCAGCCTCTTATGCCCAGTGTTATTGTGATTCTGAATCAGCAAGATCCCAAAACTGTATGCTTGATCCAGCAGAAATGCAGTCTCCACTTATGTTTTGACACTATACCAGTGCATTTTGTTCAGCTGAGGTTAATTAATTTTGTGTCTAGCTCTAAGCATCCTGCCCTTACTTCTTTATAGTTTTTCAATGACTAAGGGAAAGAGGAACACAGCATTCACCCTGCTTGATTAATTACCTCATTGTTTTGATGTGCTTTGTGCTGTCTTAACATTAGGCTTTGGCTGTGTGTATCAATGTAGAAGGAATAGATCTACTGCAGGTTGCTTTAATCCAAGTTGAGCAAACTTCAGAATAGTTCAGAAAAAAAACTGTTGTGCCAGATGCATACAGATGGACCAAAAGCACAGACAACAAAAGAAACTGCAGAGAAGGATGTAAAGTCATGTCTGTCATTGAGACAGATCTCTCAGGACTGTTCAGTCATCCTTGTCAGATGCGATATCATATCAAAACTTCTGTCCTGCTTTGTTGCAAAGCTTTTGTCTGCTGTCTTAAGAATTGCATATTCTAATAGATTAGCTTCAATGAGCAGTGTGCTTGTAATATGTTTAAAACTGTCTAAGCCAGTGTGCATTTAAGCAATTTCACACGAGTAAGAATTTCTAAATATATGCTGAATATCAGAACAGCTGTGATTCATCCATAGACACTATGGGCCCTATCTTTCACCCAGCGCAATTGACTATGTACACCGACGCAGTAATTTAGGGAATGAACTTGCGCTCTTGTGGGGCCATTTAGCGAAAAGAGGAGGCGTGTTCCAGCGCAAACATTCCATGGTGCTATTTTGCAGTTCCAGAAATCCGCCACTAACCAGGAAAAAAAACTTGTATGAAGTCAATGACGTGTTATTCAGAAGTTATTTTAAGGGCACCCTTAAAATAATGGCCAATCAGAGACAATCTCAATGCCCAGTCACATACACATATGTTGAGCGCGTCAACACAATGGCCAATCACAGAGATATATGTTGAGTGCGTCAACACAATGGCCAATCACAGACATATATGTTGAGCGCGTCAAAGCAATGGCCAATCACAGGCATATATGTTGAGCGCAACAACTCAATGGCCAATCAGAGACATATATGTTGAGTGCGTCAACACAATGGGCAATCACAGACATATATGTTGAGTGCGTCAACACAATGGCCAATCACAGACATATATGTTGAGCACATCAACACAATGGCCAATCACAGAAATATATGTTGAGTGCGTCAACACAATGGCCAATCACAGACATATATGTTGAGCACGTCAACACAATGGCCAATCACAGAAATATATGTTGAGTGCGTCAACACAATGGCCAATCACAGACATATATGTTGAGCACATCAACACAATGGCCAATCACATAAATATATGTTGAGCATGTCAACACAATGGCCAATCACAGAGATATAATGTATGTTGAGTGCTTCAAAACAATGGCCAATCACTGACATATATGTTGAGCGCGTCAAAGCAATGGCCAATCACAGACATATATGTTGAGTGCATCAACACAATGGCCAATCACAGATGTTGAGCGCATCAACACAATGGCCAATCACAGACATATATGATGAGTGCATCAACACAATGGCCAATCACACACATATATGTTGAGCGCATCAACACAATGGCCAATCACACACATATACAGTATGTTGAGCGCATCAACACAATGGCCAATCACACACTTATATGTTGAGCGCATCAACACAATGGCCAATCACAGACATATATGTTGAGTGAATCAACACAATGGCCAATCACAGACATATATGTTGAGCGCATCAACACAATGGCCAATCACAGACATATATGTTGAGTGAATCAACACAATGGCCAATTACACACATATATGTTGAGCGCATCAACACAATGGCCAATCACAGACATATATGATGAGTGCATCAACACAATGGCCAATCACAGACATATATGTTGAGCGCATCAACACAATGGCCAATCACACACATATATGTTGAGCGCATCAACACAATGGCCAATCACAGACATATATGTTGAGTGAATCAACACAATGGCCAATCACAGACAAATATGTTGAGTGCATCAACACAATGGCCAATCACAGACAAATATGTTGAGCGTGTCAACACAATGGCCAATCACAGACATATATGTTGAGCGTGTCAACACAATGGCCAATCACAGACATGTTGAGCGCATCAACACAATGACCAATCACAGACATATATGTGGAGCGCATCAACACAATGGCCAATCACAGACAAATATGTTGAGCACGTCAACACAATGGCCAATCTCAGACATATATGTTAAATGCGTCAAAGCAATGGCCAATCACAGACATGTATGTTGTGCATGTCAACACAATGGCCAATCACAGAAATATATGTTGTGCATGTCAACACAATGGCCAATCACAGAAATATATGTTGAGCACGTCAACACAATGGCCAATCACAGACATATATGTTGAGCGCATCAACACAATGGCCAATCACAGACATATATGTTGAGTGAATCAACACAATGGCCAATCACAGACAAATATGTTGAGTGCATCAACACAATGGCCAATCACAGACAAATATGTTGAGCGTGTCAACACAATGGCCAATCACAGACATATATGTTGAGCGTGTCAACACAATGGCCAATCACAGACATGTTGAGCGCATCAACACAATGACCAATCACAGACATATATGATGAGTGCATCAACACAATGGCCAATCACACACATATATGTTGAGCACATCAACACAATGACCAATCACAGACATATATGTGGAGCGCATCAACACAATGGCCAATCACAGACAAATATGTTGAGCACGTCAACACAATGGCCAATCTCAGACATATATGTTAAATGCGTCAAAGCAATGGCCAATCACAGACATGTATGTTGTGCATGTCAACACAATGGCCAATCACAGAAATATATGTTGTGCATGTCAACACAATGGCCAATCACAGAAATATATGTTGAGCACGTCAACACAATGGCCAATCACAGACATATATGTTGAGCACGTCAACACAATGGCCAATCACAGACATATATGTTGAGCACGTCAACACAATGGCCAATCACAGACATATATGTTGAGCACGGTAACACAATGGCCAATCACAGACATGTATGTTGAGCACATCAACACAATGGCCAATCACAGACATATATGTTGAGCACATCAACACAATGGCCAATCACAGAAATATATGTCGAGCATGTCAACACAATGGCCAATCACAGACATATATGTTGAGCACGTCAACACAATGGCTAATCACAGACATATGTTGAGCTCATCAACACAATGGCCAATCACAGACATATACTGTATGTTGAGCACGTCAACACAATGGCCAATTACGGACATGTATGTTGAATGCATCAACACAAAGGCCAATCACAGACATATTTGTTGAACGTATCAACACAATGGTCAATCACAGACATGTACAGTATGTTAGCCATATGTGTTACCCTTTAGTCTGATAGAATCCTTTTGAGCTGCTTTTTCAAATCAAATTGAATGGTTCAATGTTGTGAATTTGAAATATGAGAGCAGCTGTTAACACATATAATTTAATGATATGGTCAGAATCTCAAGTCTTAAATGACTGGTGTGTTCTTATCTAACAGAACATGACCAGAGAACAGAGAGTAAAATGAGAGAGCTGCCTTCTAATGATTCATAAAAAATCTAATTAAACTTGTCTGCAGGCCATGGCTAGATTCTTTGTCAGCCTAGGGTTTCCCAAGCTTTTATGTCAGAACCCATTTGACCTAAAATGTTTATGAATTTAATTTTTCAATAATTTAACAGCACATTCGCATGTCCATGGATCTCTGTTATCAGTTAATGGCCAATGGTAACATGCAGGTAAATAAATTTAATAAATTGCCTTTATTTTACAATTATTTATTAAATTATGATTTAAATAATGATGAAATGATTTAATAAATTTTAAGCTTTCCATCAACTCACAAACCCCGTGTAGTTCCCTGTGGGAAACTGGGTTTAGCCAGTGAGAAGGCTATTGAGAAGCTTTCTACCTGTCAATGATTTGTGTGTTCACAGCGGGCAGTCCACATATGTAAGGAAGCTGAGGGTGTAATACATGAACTTTAATTCAGTGGCTAAGTCTGGAGGAAGTTCTAGGCCAGAACCAACTGTTGCCTTAAATGCAATACATTGCAGATAATTATTTAGAAATAGTTTTGTGAGAAACAAGCTTCTACTGAGGAATTGTTTCTCAGAAGGTCACTTAAGATGCAGGAATCCATTTTGAAATAATATGCATTCAAAATAAACCACAAAGATGGATATAAACCGTTTTCTTTTTCTTTAGCAAGAAGGGTTAGTTATGCACAGTGTCACATGTCATATCAATTCTGTTTGGTACAAATCTACATGAAGGAATGAGTGATGTTTACGGATATACATCACACTCCAGTCGATGAGGAAAGATTCTCCTGTATGTCATTTTCAGTCTTCAATTCCTCCCAGCCCGTAACTATGGAAACTGTGAGTTGAGGCGAGTTGAAGACTAAAAATGCTGTACAGATACAAGTAACATTTTTTTTTGTCCAGCAACGTCCATCAGAGAATCATCGAGAACAGAACATCTTCGGTGAGTCTGGCCCAGTGTTTTCTCCTATAGTATTTGATGATTGTGACTCGAACATCTGTTAGATATGAAACTTGAGCAATGGATTTTCACATGTTTCACTAACTGCTGAATTACTGTAATCTTCAATATAAAACCAACGAAAAGCAGAATTTATTTAAATACTGGGATATATAAGTATGCACATTACAAATGTTAATGTCTGATGTTGAAATGTGCTCCTGACATAATATTTGCATTCCATTTATTACTCAGAGAGCAAAATATTCTTGGAAGTGGTGAGCCTTTAATATTTATTATCATTTTTGCACAGTTGTGGAATAGTTCTCAACATCTGAGATTTTATTATTAGACCCAATTAAGTAGTAGAATAGATATATATTACTGTATATTATTTTGTGGTTTTGCCTCAATAGTCACTGTCAAGAAAGTAAAAGCAATCAAATGCCATGTCTCTTCCACACCGCATATGTAAGCAGCACATATTTATTTCACTGACCATAATAATAAGCTACATCATTTATACTGCTTGCGTAAGCAGAGTGATGCTAGCAGTCGTTTCTGCATTGAGCTTAGGAAAAATGCTCCACAAAACCTGTTTGTCAATAACGCACTGAAATTACGAATAATATAATAAACGTATTTTTGATCACCTAAATGACATATTTAAACATAATTTCCTTGAAAAAAATTGTATCTTCATGCCTTAAAATCGCTTGAATGTAACTCTTGCCTCATTTAGTATACACGGTTCTATGAATATGTAAATTAGCCCCACCTCCACTCACTCACTCACACCAGTTCAGAGTTTAAGCTTGTTCGACTCGATACAGCACTGAAGTAGTGCATGCCCGTTAGAAATTCTATCTTGAGACTTGAGATAGCGCTGACACCACATGCGACCAATGCCATCAAAGTACCGCGATTCGAGAGCAGCCAGATAATTCTCCAGGGGTGCGTTTCCCGTACAACGACGCAGTTCACTGTTTCACTACCATAGTACGATGCATCGTTGGAAAAATCAACTAGATAGTCACGACTGTTTCCCGAAACCCACTGTCGCAAAGTATCGTTTAACCACGTTGGTTTCGCACGTGGTGGAGTAATAACTACTTTTAATGAAACTGTTTGAGATCCAATTAACGCTAGATTTGTTTTATATAAATTACAGACATGTCATCTGAGGACTATTTCTAATTGTTCTCAGTTGTTCTGCTTTATTACCAGACTCAATATTTGGCTCGTTCTTACATAGTATGCATGTTCGCACATGCGCACTCTTCAAACACGTTACTTCAAATATTTTGACAAACTAAAAGACGTAAATTCCATTTGTATGTATTCTAAATAAAAGGCACCGGTTGTACTGAATGTCAGCTTGCTTATTTTGCTCAAGATAAGGATTTATTACCTCCAAATGTTATGCAATATTGAAACAATGCCTCTAACCATAGGTCGAGAGCTGTCGTTCAAACTACCCAACTTTGCGATGCTGTTTGCGAATGTTCGTTGGAACGATGGTTTTCGGGAAACACCGACTCGTTGAACTATGCAGATAACGACGGAACTTGCGACCATAGTTGGCTAATGATGCTTTCGGGAAACGCACCCCAGAGCGGCTGCACAAGCTTTGATGACGACACCGCTGTTCCACGATTGGCCGGATTTACCGCATGACAACGATCACGTATGTTTCGTGTTTATTCTCACTCCTTCAGTTCCACTAATGCTTTTAAACAGTCAAAAACAATCTTTACATGTATTTAGGATGTTATATTGTGTCATGTGTATCAAAATAAAACTGATACAAAAAACATAGACCCCGCTACATTGATAGTATAGTCTTATGTCAAACTTTATTCTTGTACAAACAGACGCTGTATTAAAGGGGTGATGAACTGGCTTTTTAAATTTTATTATATTGTTGTCTGAGGTCAAATTATAATGTTCGCTTGGTTTTTGCATTCAAAAACATCAGAATGAATAAGTAATAGGCTATTTTTTGAGCCTAGCTGAAAAACACTAACTTTTTATGGGCGTCTCGCACTGAAGACTTGGAAGTAAACGCCCACTGCTGTGAGTGGATAACACTTTTGCATATTATAATGAGTTTCAACTCACCCGTCGATGCACTTGGGGGAAATTGTTTTGAAAATGTCCAATGTTGTAAAATGGCAAACGGGATGATTCGCCCATACATGTTCGACCCAGAGTCCGTGTGTTGCACAATTCATGTCAGATCCAATATACTGTAGACGGCACATCTCTTAATCGTTTTTCTTTACGCTTAATCGGACTGCAAATCCAGTCTTGTTTACAAAACAATCCTCAGTGAAACGAACAGAAGGACAATGTTTTACCTCATCAGCTGGAACAACATTAAAAATAAAGTTCATCCATGCAGTCCGGAAGCTTATGCAGCGACTGTCTTCATCCACAACCAGGCACTGCACAATATTTTGTATTGCTCAGTAGCTCTATCCGGTTTGTCACGAGGTAGGCCTATGTCATTTAGCTATGCGTGTAATGCGCGAATCGGTGGACGGGGCTAAACCGGCCATTTTGAAGTAGGCGTTGATCTTCTTCTCCTGGGGTGGTGTTTTATCCTCTTTGTCGTCATAGTTCTCCACTTTGAAAAACGAGTCGTTTGCTGAGCCTGGTGTCAATAAAAGCTTTTATTGAACTAACAAGGACGTTTTCAGTTCTGAAACTTACAGGATATTATTATAGAGTAATATGATGACCTCTTAGATGTCAAAAGCTCGAGGAAAATTCGATTTCTCAGTTCATCACCCCTTTAAGCAGTACTTATAAATTTTTGAAAAAAGTGTCCGACTTCACGTCTTTTCGTTTTCAGCTCCTACTCTTGTTGCTCGGTTACTTCAAGCCTCAGCCAAGTCCAACAAACTTTTCCACTCGTTGACGATCACATGTTGACCTAATTGGTTAAACAGACCCGATTTCAAACAGTGTTTTTGTGACTGTCTTTGGTTCACTGCAGTTTTAAGGAGAAAAATCTCAGCAATGGTGTTGAATTTGCATATGGTTTGTCGTAAAGGAGTAGCTCACTTAAAAAAAAAAAAAACTTTTGCTGATAATTTACTCACCCCCATGTTATCCAAGATGTCCATGTCTTTCTTTCTTCAGTCGAAAAGAAATTAAGGTTTTTGATAAAAACATTCCTGGATTTTTCTCCATAAAATGGACTTCAGTGGGAACCAGATGGTTCAAGGTCCAAAAGACAGTTTCAGTGCAAAACTAATAACAAAGTTTAAGTTTTATAAGCTCAAATGGTCACCTTGCTCTGTACTGTGCTCTGTACTGTTATGCTGACTCTCCTGTTCGAACTCATTCATCAAAATGAAATTTAGAAAAAATGAACAAAATGAAAAAATGAAACATTAAATGAACGAAATGATTAAAAAAAGGATTTGTTCATTTCGCGCAAACAAACAAAAAAGCTTTTAGTTCATTTATTTTATCTTTTTTTTAATGTTCCTGTTTTTTATGTTTTTATGTGTAGCACTTTGAGGTCATTAAATTGATGTAAAGTGCGTTACAAATAAAATATATTATTATTATTATTATTAAACAGAGAAAGGCAAGCATTTGTGCGTATAAAACATAAAGTTTTTTTTAATTATTTTTTTAAAAGACTGATCGTTTTGCTAGATAAGACCCTTATTCATCGTCTGGTGTCGTTTAAAGCCCTTTGAAGCTGCTCTGAAACTCTCATTTGGACCTTGAACCATCTGTTACCCAGTGAAGTCCATTATATGCAGAGAAATCCTGGAATGTTTTCATCAAAAACCTTAATTTCTTTTCGACTGAAGAAAGAATGACTTGGATATCTTGGATGACATGGGGGTGAGTAAATTATCAGCAAAAGTCTTTTTTTAAAAAGTGAATTACGAATTCGAATTTCGAATTCAACGAAATCAATCAATTTTTGTTGGACAAAATCAAGTCCTGATTTCACTCTGATATGCGTAACAGTAGGGAAGATGATTGCAATTTTTGTTTATTGCCATTTCTGCCTAAGAAAAAAAGAAAGAGGAAGTATAAAGTATAAAATAAGCAATGCATTTGTGAGGAATAAAGTCACTTCCCTTTTTTTATGTAACACTCTGGGAGAAACAGGCTTCCATATTTCTGTTCTGCAGCAGAAACACTCTCAGTGTGAAAGGACATCACAAAGCCTGCTGTTGCTCACGCATGTGGTGTGAAACAACCTTCTGGCTTTTCTGACCAGAGCCAAATAAATGTCTCTGACCCAACCAGAAGGGTTATGAATCAGTGATGTTCAGTGATGTCCCATTCCACTTTAAAAATTAATGTACTGGGTCAGATACTTGCGAAGTCTTAACACAACAAGCAACCTCTCTTTCTTCCCAACAAAGAGAAAGCAACAGAGGTTGATCATTAAATGTTTACATTGTTTTTTTGTTTTTTTTAAATACATTTTAACATTTTAAATCGATTTATCTTTGTACATAAAACGAAGTGCATGCCCTTCTTACTAATGAAGTGCAAATTGCAATAGATGCTCAAATCTTTTTATACCCTTGATGTTGATGTTGACGGTGAATGATCATCATGTGTAAACATTGCACCTTTCTATTTCTTGAGGAAATGTAGTTGACTATAAGTATACTTAACAGAGAGCGTATACTAAGTACACTACGTTTTCTTAAGGGAAGTGACATCACAAACCTGGCAGTGTCTTTCATTTAAAAGAGCACTAGTAGTCAATACTAATAACTTCTCACTTGTCTAAAGAAGAATCTTATGAAAAAGGTTTCATTTAAATGATTGTTTTTTTTTTCTGGTAACACTTTACAAGAAGGTTTCATTTGTTAAAATTAGTTAATGTATTAACTAACACAAACTAGCAATGAGGAAGTTATAGTGTTTATTAAACTTTTATCGATGTTAGTTAATACAAATAAAGTTGTTCATTGTTTGTTCATGTTCACAGTGTACAGTCCTTATTTTAATGTGTTTTTATCCTTTTTGTACAACAGTTCAATGTCTGAAACTTTCAGACTTTGGTTCTCCAAATGGCCATTAAATGACAAGTCTAGCTTTGCGCTTTTTTATGCCTGACCAGTTATTATTATGATTTCACTGCCTATTAATGTCATTTACCTTTGTTGCATTCCCAATTACCCATTTTTCCTTCTTTCTTTTTCTTCTCTAAATGGAACGGACACAATAACTTTGTATTACTTACAGACATTTGATTACCGCCATGGAAATGAGAGAGCCAGTATACATTATCAGCAATTATTCTGTTGCAAATTGCATAATTGTTCTGTTTACAGGTAAAAGTTAAATGTGATTAAGGAGAATTCAATATCATTTTGAAATGGTATTAATGATGAATGTGAAAAGAATATCAGTCTCTTTGCAAAAGGCAGCTGTGATAATGGGGATCTTTGGTTAATAGAAGAGCCCTTTTCTAATCAGAATTCCTAAATGAGCTGTAATTGTTGTGTAAGCCCAGCCATGGCTGATGGGCTTATTCTTCGTTGATAGCAGGGGGAACGACTCATTAGCGGTATATGCGGTTCTTATGAAGTGCAGGTAGTGAAATGAATGCCGAAGTTTTCTTTTGCAAGGTCATATGAAATCAAAGGACAAACTTACTGTGGTGTTTGACACAATGTTTGGTGCCCCCTAAACATGACGGAGAGGAGAACGATTACACGATTTATGTTGTGACTGCTATTTTTAATGTTTTTTTTCCACAATAGGTACATTGCTGTGCATATTTATGCGAATAAATAAATATTTGAAGGATATTGTATTTTTTGGGTGTGCAATGATACCCTCATGTCACGATTCAATACATATCACGATACTGAACTCGATACAAAATTATTGTGATACTCCAAGACATATGATAAAAGATTAACAAAAAATGTACTGTTGGTTAATAGTCTATGATTCTACGATTTGATATTAGATTGTGTGTGTACGTGAATAGGCTCGGACTTGGTGATGGTAACCCAATGCACAGGAAAATGGTGACACCACCAGAATAAAATTATTGATGATTCTGAAGCTGGAAATGCAGAATTATTTTAGACGAATATGCTTGCACTCCGTCACTGACCAGATATATTTAAAATAATGTAGGCCACTTTTTACTGGTATCATATGGGGCGCCGTTTGTAAAGCAGTAAATGCTGAAAATAACAGTAACATTTTGTCACATTTAGCTTCAAACTATGTTTAAAAAACTTGTATGAATTTTTGACAGTCACTATTTAGCGCATTTATATGTATATTTGTCAACTTAGAGAAATTTAAAATAGTTAAATCTAAATATTAGATGTTACACCTAAATGTTAAATGTAAATCTAGATGTTAAATCTAAATATAACAACGCATTCTCACCCCAAGGCGTCACCTTTGACCATGCTTCAATATTTGACGTTTTAGGCGCCCTTTAGCGTCACTTACATGACGCGATCCTACGGCGTCATCTAACTGACGCTAAAGGAAAGCGTCAGTTAGAGGACACGGTTAGGTTTAGGTGTGGGGTGGGGGTAGGGTACACGCGATCCTAGGGCGTCATCTAACGGACGCTAAAGGGCGCCTAAAGCGTCAGACATTGAAGCATGTCCAAATGCATCCCAAGGCGTCAGTTAAGTGACGCCTTGGGGGTGAGAATGGGCTGAATATAAATGTTAAATCTAAATCTAAATGTTAAATATACATGTTAAATATAAATGTTATTTATTTTTTTTTTTTTTGTTATTTGACACTACAAACACATACTGACCTCCTCGAGCTTTCATTTTGTTACTTCTGGTTACCAGCATTTTTAATTTGCATATTAGTTAAATATTTAGTTTCACCCGAAACATTTAGATTTAACATTTATATTTAACATTTAGATTTAGATTTAAAGGTGCATTGTGCAACATTTCATGTTAAAAATAGCCATTTTCTAACCCATACATGCTTAAACAATCGCCTGATGGGCTGAATGAGCCCTTCTCTGAACACTGCGATCGCCTCTATAACCCTGTACAGTAAAATAAATAAGAGGGATCTTAGGGAACTTTTGTCAACTTTTCTACAAAAGTAGAAGATTGATTCAAAGGGGCTGTTTACACCTGGTCACTTCATGCGTTTTCTGTGATCGAATAGCTATTCGATTGCTAAAAGACCAGGTTGCCCTCCGAAACGCATTCGAGACGGATTTGAATCCGATCGCTCAAACCACTTGAGGACGTGGTCTGGGCCGCATTCCAGACGAAACTGGACAAGTGTAAATGCATCTGGTTGTTGAAACCAGGCTATATGTCATCATGTTATTTTAGTCATAAATGACGACGAGCATCACCTCAGATGAGCAGCTGAGCGCCTATTCATAAAGCCGCAATCTATCGCAAATCAAAGTGAAAGTCGCAGATGCTTAACACAACCATCTTCATTAAAAGTAAAGAAATGAAATGATCTTACCAGGGCTGTTGCCGCTCTCGCTTATTGCTGTCTTTGCTGATTTTGAAATTAGCCAATGATTAATAAAATGCAGCTCATATCTGTTGCTTTCGGTGATGTGCACTTCATGAAATCTGTATATAGCGCGGGAATTGAAGATCGGATTAATATCCGTTTTGCAAAAACACATTTATGTGACCAGGTGTAAATGTAATCGTTTTGATAAATCAGATAGCTATCCGATCTGAGAAAACGCATTAAGTGGCCAGGTGTAAACAGCCCCAAAGAGACCGGCTTGTAGTTCATTCCAAACCGCAACGCAAACTCCACGTGAGACAAAGAAAATAAAACTTCTGTCTGTCTAGTTCCAGGCGTCGGAATAATATGAGAGTCAACATCGGGAAGCTTTCAACAAATGGAGAGATCTCCTGTCTGCTCTAGGGCTCAAACGGGTCCTATACAAAGTAATAACTTATATTGTTCAAGAGCGTGTTTCCATAATCATACAATCATAAGTGGATACAGTAAGCACATAAAACAGTTCAACATGGAGATAGATGGAAACAAAAACCGAAGTTTTCTACTACCCCCGTTTTCCCCCCTAATTTACTCGAATGCCTTTCCTTTCATATATTTTATATGACTTGCAGATTTATAACTGTATTACCTCATTATGTCTGTAACAAAAGATGTGTGCCGCTAATGCTCCTTTGGTTGTGAACAGCTCGTGCAAACGTGTGTGTACAGTATGTGTGTGTGTCAGTGTTGGGAGTAACGCATTACAAAAGTAATACATTACAGTAACATATTAGTTTTTGCTGTAACGCAGTAGTGTAAGGCATTACTAATCAATTTTCAGTAATATTTCACTCGTTACATGTTCATTGAGGCTTGTATTACAGTTGTATTACAGTGTATTGTCTGCTTTTACTTCTTAAAGGCAACAGACTATGTGAAAGTTTTAAAGCAGTCTTTTAGTGCCAGTTCAGAGCGGTCGCGTCTGTAACATTGTTTTTTCCTCATAAATGCGAACACGAAAACTAAAATAAAATGAATATTTTAAGTTCTATGAAGACTGGAGAGCCAACCCTTCCTCATCCGATTTGCGCAGTGTAATTAACAGAATTACAAAAAATATATTTTGCCTCCTATTTTTTGTCACGCATGACTGTGTGTCTTTTCCCTAATATTAAAAATAAAACATAGACTGATATTTGTCTAATGTCTGGAGTCCTTTAAGGAAGTAGCCTATACGTTTCAATACATTATGTATTTTCTGAGAATTTTTATTTCAAGTTTTGACTGCAAAATGTCATGTCCATAATGCTGGACTTCCCCAATTTTAAATAATTTATCCTCGACTAGTTTTGTGGTGTAGGTCTACGTATTTTATAATGTTAACTTCAAATAATAGCCTAATTTAAAGATAAGGCAGCATTGGATCTGGACGGTAAGGAGAATAACGCTGGAGTTGGAAGAGGTGTGTCGCGATTCTGTAGGTTCGTGGATCTGAGTCGTGTGGCAAATGGCGATTTCGGTTTCATATTGCATATCGTTACAGCCCAAAAGTTAAGTTCTACTTAGTTATTTTGGTGAAAGTAACTCAAAAGTAATACATGAGTAATGTAACGCATTACAATTCTGGGACAGTAATATTGTAAGGTAACGAATTACTTTTAAATAACAGTAACTAGCAATACCTAATGTATTACAGTTTGGAAGTAACTTGCACAACACTGGTGTGTGTTCCATGAGCGCGCACATCTCTGGTTGCAGTTTCGCTTGTCGCCAGAGGGGGCGTAGTTCTGCAAAAACTCAGATACTTGCATTTTGCACCTTTAACATTTATATTTAAAATTTATATTTAACATTTAGATTTAGATTTAACATTTAGATTTTACATTTAGATTTTACATTTACAATTAGATTTAACATTTAGATTTAGATTTAATATTTAACATTTAGGTGTAACATTTAATATTTAGATTTAACTATATAAAATATCTCTAAGTTCACAAATATTGATGTAATTGTGCTAAAAAATCACCGTCAAAAATTCATACCAGTAAACATTTGAAGCTAAATATGGCAAAATTTTGCTGTTATTTTCAGCGTGAGCCGCTTTACAAATGGCACCCTATAGTATCAGGACCCACAAATATTCCTCAATTGCATTTATTATACATAATATTCATCATTAGTAGGACTGACACTAAAACTCGTTTTCAAACTTATTGAAAAGATTACAGATTTATAGATTATAGATTTACTTATAGTTTTTTTTCACACACATTTTTATTTTAGGTTAACTAATATACAGCATTTTGTCACTATCCACGATATTGGTGCATTTTTGTATTGCTGTATATTGTGACACCCCTAATGTTTTATACACACTGAAATCGTTAGAATTCCAGAATCGTTAGCAAGTGTGAAAATGTATTATTAACATTTATGTCAGGATCCTTAGACCACTTTTTCTTGCATATTTTGACTTTTTGTGAATGTTCTTTCCAACAACATAGTAATTATGACTTAAAGGAGAACTCCGGCGAACAATGAACCTTTGGTCTAATAAAACATCGGTACCTAGTCAATCTTTCTCTGAGTTTTGTTTTCATGATAATCGAATGTAAAGAGTTTTATCTCTAAATACTGTTTAGCGTATAATGCTAGTACTGGGGGCATTGAGTAAGTAAAAAGAAATCGTGTACAGACCGTTTAATAAGAAGATACTTTATGAAGACAGCTCACTTCGCGTATACAGGCAGGAGCCATCTTTAAAAATAGTCTCGATAAGTCGATCCCCGAACGCCGTTCATACAGTTCAGAAGTTTGTTGAACTTCATAGAGTTCAGATCACTCAGCACGACGTTCGTGGTTTGACTTATCGAGACTATTTTTTAAGATGGCTCCTGTCTACGCGAAGTGAACTGTCTTCATAAAGTATCTTCTTATTAAACGGTCTGTACACTTACAAAGTTCTCAATGCTTTGTTTTGCATGTATGGACCCTCATTATGTTACTGTGTGAGTGTGGGGCTATTTTGAGCCTTGTTAGTGGTATAAACTAGCGATTTCTTTTTACTTACTCAATGCCCCCATTACTAGCATTATACGCTAAACAGTTTTTAGAGATAAAACTCTTTACATTCGATTATCATGAAAACAAAACTCAGAGAACGGTTGACTATGTACCGATGTTTTATTAGACCAAAGGTTCATTGTTCGCCGGAGTTCTCCTTTAAGAAGCACATTTGACGTGCATGGGAATGTGTAAATGAAAGCATAAAGTACCCAGGTGTACCGTATGTTTCCTGCAAACTGATAAGTGCATGAATGAATTTGAGCATTGTTGTCCACTAATGCTCTTTACTTGTTTGTCTGGGTGTATCTGTGTTAGTTCTACAGGTGTTTCAGGGCACTTCTCAACTGTGACCAACTCCATCGAGGTTCCAGTATGAAAAGTTCTTCAAAGGCAACTAAAAATTTTCGGCCTGGACGGCGCACAGACAACTTTACATTTGTGGTGGCTTCAGTGGAGCCCACAGCTGTCCTCAATAATACAAACCCAGTGGAGGACGGCCCTCTATCAACGAATATTGCCAGACCTGCAGTGGTCTCCCTTGTGGCCCATTATAATGGTTGAGAGTTATTCTGTTTCAAAAATGGCAACACTTGAATAAACTTTTCACACAAAATGAGGGAAATGCAGTGTGAGATTTGGAGGATTTTACACAGGCATATGTGGCGTATAAAAACTATGAAAAACGAGAAAAGGAAAGAATCCTGAGAGAAGCTGAATTTGTGGAGTTTGTTTTTGTGTTCAATGTGTGTCTGTTATCCAAACATCAAAGTGTTATATTCTAGTAGTAATATGTAGCTAGCAGTTCCTAATTCTGCAGATGTTGATATTACTATTTTTGTAGACCTGTCCAAAATATCTGCAGAGAAAAACAAAAGTCAAGTCACCTTTATTTATATAGCGCTTTTTTAAAATATAGATTGTATCAAAGCAGCTTCACAGTGATAACATGAAAATAATACAACACAGATCAATAATATACTGTACAACACAAATCAATAATATATTCTAATGATATAAACGACTATTCTCAGTACAGTAAACAACAGCTCTTAAATGTCTCTTTGAAAAGACAATTTTTTTTGTAATAGTCCTGAAGGAAAAAAGAAAAGAAAAAAAAAACAATATTTCTAACAATGAACAACTTATCAATTGTTTTAATGGTATTAAAGCAAAAGGGTTCACTTTCAGTCACTCGTGTTCGACGTACAGTAGTCTTATTGGGATCACGCCCTGTCATTTTCGAATACTGTTAAAACGAGCCAATGCAAATTTGCATCTCACACTCTGCCCCACGGCACAGGTATAAATACGGAAGAGGATGCACGCACCAGTTGTATTTCACTTTTTTGTAACCGATCTGTCTTCATATCGATGTCTCTGAAGAGTGTTGTTTATATTAAAATGAGCAAGTGTGTCTTTTCAGGAAGTATCTCCTGGTGGTTCTACAACGTGAGTACAGTGGTGGTTGTGAGCTTTCTGAGCTCTCAACTGCTGTTTTAACAGCATCACATTTCTGTTTTTGTTTGTTTGTCTGACGGCCGATTGAGGGGGAAAGAGAGTGAGTGCTTCACTGTTTCAGGCTGCACCATCCCTGTCAGTGTTGCTGCGATCAGTGCGGCACGCTTCGTGCGATCACCCCAGCCTGCCGCCAAACCCTCAGCACGTGGTCAGACCCTTCGATCCTCCATAGGGAGAGGCTAGTTGGCACTTTAGCACTGTGTTGTCATCGGGTCCAGGCTAAGCTCCTCGTCAGATCTGGGGCCTCATTTATAAACGTTGCGTACGCACAAAAGAAGGCGTACATTGCTCTCTACGCAATAGTTGGTATTTATAAAAAGCAAACTTGACGGTAAAATGGGCGGTCCTTCACGCAAGCTCTGACCCAGGCGTACGCACAAAAACGGGTGAAATGAGAAGTGGCGACACCGTCGGCAGTTGGAAAAAAACACGTGAAGTATGTGAAACTGTAGACAGTTGTGTAAAAGAAATGGCAATACTGCCTCTCATAGCCTAAATAACACAAAGATTTCACAAATCAAGTCTTACAATTAACAGCCTACACGAACACCCGTTTGATCGATCTGCAACAGAAATGCAAATTAACACATTTCCAAAAAGAAAGTGAAATATGTTCTGCAATAATATTGACATGTTATACAATTCATCCTCATAAATAAGATGGTTAACAGAACGAAATAATGTACAAAACTGATATTCTCGCCAATATGTCCGTCTAACGGAGCAGATATAGCAATTAGATAATTAGATAGTTAGGGAGATAGATCGATAAATAGATAGATGTATTATTTGTCCACTGGGGAAAGTTGTTTTAATAGTAAAAATGTCTTCATCAGCTACGGAATCATGGTATTCATACATATGCCTTTAGTTTGTTTTATTTTTGATAAAATAATGTATGACATATGTCTCAACCATTCAGAAAGCTGCAAGAAATTACATTTGCGCTATACTATTTCCCAAGATTATAACCGAGATCCGTAGCTTCTCAGATGCAGAATTAAATGGATGGAAATAAAATGCCCCATCACAATGACGCACAATGGCTGATATTGCGCTCTTAGAAGATGTGGCGATTAAATGGTAGGATTCGGAGTGAACGTATCATCTTCACAACAAAAAGTGGGCAAAAATATATTATTTATTCAAGAATTCCCTCATTGTGCAGTTTATTTCAGTTAGGACAGTCTTGATTTTGTCCAACTCCTTGGCCACCTCTCTAACTGAATTAATGACTAGACACTTTTTTTCCTCGACTTTGATGTCCGACCATTTCTTTTTTATTTCGGCCACAGTCCGAGGTTGTGAGGCTACAGCATTTACGGCGTCTGCAACCTTTTGCCACTCAAGTGCCTTTTTGGCATTAGTAATGCACACTGTGCCCTCCAAACAACATTTTTCTCCTCTTTTCCACCTCGCCGACGATAACTTCTACTTCACATTGAGTGAAGTTACGTTTTTTTTTTATTTCCTCTCTGTGTTTAACATAATTTCACAATCGATGAATATTAACTTGTGGGGATTTCACGGACTATTTATGGGCAACTATGGGCGTGACATGAAGCCGCAAAAGCTGCGCTACATTTAGAATTGATTGTGATTTATTAAGGGAACAGACTGATCTCATGAAGTAGCGTGTGTATGCCACGCCAATTCGTATTTCCATTTTTGGTGTGCTATCAAGACGCATAATTGCCTTTCAGCGTGTTTATGAACGCCGTTGACTTAACGTTATGTAAATATATGACTTACCTCAACCCCGTCCCTAAACCTAACCGTCACTGGGGTTAATGGCATTTATGACTGTTCCCTTACCATCCTAGGTAAAAAAAAGATATGACTTACCTCAACCCCATCCCTAAACTTAACCGTCACTAGCGTTAATGGCATTTATAACTGGAGATTTGACTGCGTGTACAGATACGCGGAATGACCTGGACGTTAATGGCGTAGACATACACGTGGATACACGCGGATAGCTCAAAATGCGTAGAGATAACACGCCACCTGACTCGAAAGTGGTGTGTATGTTTACGCAAAAGTCATGATGTCATGTTGAGGGAAAAATGCGTAGGATGTGCGTACGCACGGTTTTATAAATCCGAATATTTCTGTGCGTACGCACGTCCTATGTTTCACTTCGCCACTTCTGACGCAAATCCTACGCAAAGTTTTATAAATGTGGCCCCTTGATATGGCTTGGATCCGGCAGGCTAAGGGAAAACCTTGGGATAAACAAAGACACTCAAATTAGTGTAGATGCCATTCTTCTTATGATGTAACAAGTAAATCAGGATTTAAGGGAAGTGTTTCCAGTTCCGGCTGACCTAATCTGCGCAGCATAACATTGAATTAGCAGTCTATAATGTATTATGTGTATGATAGGGCAAAGAGATGTGTCTTTAATCGAGCTTTGTGCTTTAATGTGTCTGCTTCCTGGACAATGGTAGGAAGACTATTCCACAGTTTTGGTGCTATATAGGAAAAGGATCGCAATAGACGTGAAGGACTATAATGCGTTAAGAGGTTGCTCAAGTTCAGTGGAGCTAAACCATTTAGTGATTTGTGAGTAATCAACAATATTTTAAAATACAATGTTTCATAGGCAGCCAATGCAGGGTTGACAGAACCGGGCTATTATGGCCATACTTCCTGGTTCTGGTAAGAACTCGAGTTGCTGCATTTGAACCAGCTGTTGTTTGTTTATTAAGCGTGTTGGGCAACCACCTAGTAGAGCATTACAAAGTAAAGTCGTAGACATGATCATTTCTTTGAGAGCACCCTGTACAAGGCATGTTTACGCCCTTAAGTGGAACCTGTCCGTTAAGTGGTGTTTTTCTCACCAAGAAGACCCTCGAAGGTGTTTCAAGCGGCCCCATGCATTCCTTCCTGCAAGATGGGTTGGAGCGAGGGCAGTCTCCCTCCACCCTCAAAGTGAATGTTGCCTCTATTGCCGCACATCACAATGCAGTGGATGAGAGATCCGTAGGAAAGCACAACCTGATCGTCAGGTTCCTGAGGGGAGTGAGGAGATTGAATCCTGCTCTTTCTCTGTCCCATCCACTTATTGGGCTTGTACGTGGACAGAGCGCAAAGCCTCGGGACCTCAGACCAGCTCATTCGTCTGTTACAGATGCCAGCAGAAGGGAAAGGCTGTCTCCAAGCAGAGGTTGGCCCACTGAATAGTGGATGTCCCAAGATGCACCTTGTCCCCCGGGACTGCGAGCTCACTCTATTCGGCATGTAGCCGCCTCCTGGTCGTTGGCGCAGGGTGTCTCGCTGACAGATGTTTGTAGAATTGGGCTGGGTGACACCTAACATGTTCACTATATTCTATAGCTTACGTCAACCTGGTTACTTCCCGTGTGCTCTCTTTCATTCCATTCCCCTCCTATGGACTGGATATGTGTGCCATTCTTGCTCTAGTTCAGTTTCCCTTTTGCCAAAACCCTGTTGAGTTCATCCACACCCCTTTGGCATTGGATGTGGCGGAGCGTCTAATGCTAGGCCCACCACTTGTATGCACCGTGAAACTTGAGCTAGGCTGTCATCCCCACAACGATCCCATATGTGTTTTCTTCCATGGTACGGCTCCCAGTTGCGAGCCTGTGTTTTTATCTTGGCAGAGCTCTCAGCCGTAACGGTAGAGATCCACTTGTCCGACACGACAGTCGCGTGTTGTCGCGACGCCTCCCCACATTTGTACTTTGATGGGCGTTCCTCAAGTTTACCGCTATGTGCGTGGTTTTGAGCCAGTGGCCAGTCTAGAACCAAGGACCTGCGAGAGACTTCCCCCCGTCTCCATATGCTCTACTTCTATTGGATAGTCGCGGCGCGTTCAACGGAATTCATTTGCATAAAGATGGGCATCGGACAGTTTTTTGATGAGCAGCATTTTTCCAAATGAAGCGCCGCCTTCCCGGGATGCTTTGCGGGCACGTTAAAGTCGCGTGACGTCACCCATAGGAATAAAGCGGAGCGCGGCGCGACAGAAGTGCTGCACGGACAAGTGGATCCGCACCCTAACTGTCCGGTTGAGTCTCCCCATCATAGGCTGGAACCACATTAGTGACATTCCATATGTTGTTCTGCCAGGTCATCCGCCCAGTTCATATGTGTATATTCTGTGTATACATGTTACCTCCCTAAGGGCAGGATGTGGCTTCCGCAGCATCCCTTCCTTACATTGACAGGGTACGCTTTCCCACTGTTCCAGCAGTGCGGAACAACAGTGACTTCCCTGGCTTAAGCCCTATCCCATCTCCGCCTCAATATTGCAGGGGGATTAGAAGGCTTTGTCTAAGCACTGGAAGGTGGCAGCACTAGTGGCATTTTCATGGGGATCCCAATCACTCATAACGTACAACTACGTCAAACGTCAGCGACTGAAAGGGAACTTCTTGGTTATCTATGTAATCCTCATTCCCCGAAGGAGGGAATGGAGACATAGTCCCTTCGC
This sequence comes from Pimephales promelas, assembly GCF_988280905.1. NCBI lineage: Eukaryota > Metazoa > Chordata > Actinopteri > Cypriniformes > Leuciscidae > Pimephales > Pimephales promelas. The sequence continues at coordinate 12,327,812 of NC_142773.1, read as the reverse complement.
CACTATTACTGGAACACCTGGGCTGACTCCGGGCTCCGCTCGGCTCCTCAACGACAAACAGCTGGTGCGTGCATCCACTTCTGTATTCATACCCGTGCCGTGGGGCAGAGTCTGAGATGCAAATCTTGCACGCTAATGTGCATTGGCTCGTTTTAACAGTACTCAAAGATGACAGGCTCCCCAAGCATGATCTCAATCAGTTGTAAAGTACACTACATCTCTGTTCCCTCCTACAGGGAATGAGGGTTATAAAGGTAACCGAGACAGTTTCTACATATATTGTGTTTTTGTTTTATTTTGTTTTGCTTTTTTCAGAAAAGAACAAAAAACAAAACAAAAAAAGAGGGAAGTTGTATAAGATGATTTTTTACCGCAAATGGCTTCTAAACCTGTGTGGGCTGTTTACAATGAATGTAATCTTTTTTTTTTTTTTTTTTTTTTTTTTTTAGGATCAATGTTCAAGGCTAATTATAATTATATTATATTTATGAATAAGTTTAAAAAATATTTGGAAAGCTGGAAAGCTTATAAATATTTGTTAATGTATGTTTGTGTAAAAAAAAAAAGTTGAATGTGAAGAAATGTGTACAAATTACAAATGCGGTCTTTAGATAGACCAAATAAAGTGGAAAAAGCAAACAGAAAGAAAATCAACACTATTTTGTTAGGTCATTTAACTTTACTGTTGCAAACCCGTACATTAGCACTTTATATTTAAGTATACTTCACAAACATAAATTTAATTCATTTATTTTATTTTTAATATCCATTTTTTTATTTATTTAACTAAATATCCATGTAAACATTCGTTTTACATCTACAAGAAAAGGTCTAAATCCAAATCTGGCATCTAACAATTTATTAGCCGACCATATATTAGTCCTCCATGTTGGAAGTGTCTTCTGAATTCTTGACTTTGAAGTTATTACAATTGTGTGTGTGTGTGTGTGTGTGTGTGTGTGTGTGTGTGTGTGTGTGTGTGTGTGTGTGTGTACTTGTCTACCTATCTAAGAGGGGACTTTGGTGTCGTTACACACTCACTAACAGGGGACCGCCGAGGGAAGTGGGGACATTTTTCAAGTCCCCTGTTAGCTATGCCTTAAAACATGTTAAAATCAACTAAAAAACGCTCTGGTGAATTTTTTTAACTTTTGACCAAGTGGGGACTAACACATGTGTGTGTGTTTAAGCCCATACTCAGCAGCGCTCCTGTAGGCTGGAGCAGGAACTGCAGTGGCCCATTAACACACGTCGTTCACACTTCTCTATTGTCTGAATGGCTGGCTGTCCCAAAGCCTCTGAGACTGTAGAGCTGCTTAGTTAAGGTACTTTCAGTAAATTTAATAACCCCACACTAGTAATCATTAGTTAAGCAATAGTAAATGCTTAACTAATGAAAATACAATTATTAAAACACATTATAGATATGCTTTTAAAACAATATTAAAGAATTTATAGCTTTATAGCTGTCTTTATAAATTGCTGATTATTGGTTTAAAAGCATATCTATAATGTGTTTTAATCATTTTAATTCCATGCTTTATTAATGAACAATTTATGATTTCTAAATGAAGTATAGCATTATAAACCATAATAATAAACCAATATAAAGTTATTTAGGAGTTGTCAGTGGTTTATAAGATCACTTAGAAAGTGAGTAAATGATTAATAAACTATTTCAATGTGCATTCATGTATCTTATTATTCAGACATATAGTAATAGTTACTTAGTGTGTTAATACATTTTTAACATGTATTTCTACTGTAATCCAAGGTTAATTCAGGTAGTTATCAACCATTTAGTAGTGGTCAGTTTACTATTTTGTGAGCTCATCTAAAGTGAGGACCTGTTATGCCTTGTAATGCATTTATAAAAGAGATTTCAAAGGCTCAGTTAAATATTTGTTCTTTTATGTTCAAAGTGTTGTGTTTGTTTCCTTTTTCTGTTTAGAATAGAACTGAGCCTTTAAATCTAATTTATGAATGCTTTACAAGATATAACTATTCCTCACTTTAGATGAGCTGCCAAAAAAAGTTAACTGACCACTACCAAATGCTTAACTTCTTGCATTTACTACATTTAAATACACTTAAGTGATCTCATGAATCACTGACAACTCCTAAATAACTGGTTTGTAAATAATGTTATTCTTCATTAGGAAATTATAAATTGATCATTAATAAAGTATGAAAATACAATGATTAAACACAATATTATGCTTCTAAATAAAGAATAAAGCATTTACACAAGAATAGAGCATTTATAGCTGTATTTATAAACTTCTTATTAATGTCTATTAATGCTTTATAAATTACAGATAAACTATTTACTAATGATTAACTAATGATTAATAGCATGCAGTTATTATGAAGTGCCCAGCGGCAACAGTTCGAAAGCAGAGGCGAGAAGACGCCTCTTAGCATTCATAATATTATTTTTTTCTTATTTAACGCTCTCTCTTCATAGATACTGTCTATGCTTGGTTATAGCAGTCCCTAACAATTTACTTGCCATTGTTACTTTTCTTAATAATTTTGTCTGTACCTCAGTAGCAATTCCATACTAACAAATAATACAGAATATCATAACACTTTCGATGAAATTCCTATAAAACATCAGAAGCTTTATGTTGTGGACAATACAGGAAAGTTATTGCTTTAAAAAATTAATTCTCTGTTGTGGCTTTATACTTACAGTATATGATTGGTCCACGTATCCCATTTAAGCTTATTGCCTACTGATAAGTTGTATTTGACAAATATACAAATAGTTGTATTTGACTATATTTTACATTTTACAAGCAGTTTTGACTGATATGTGTGCACTGTAAAACAATTATTGTTGGTTTAACTTAAAAAATGAAGTTACCTGGTTGCCTTGAAACTTTACGTTCATTGAAATTGAAAAATTGACTTAATACAATGAAGGAGATTGATTTTATAATCAGAAACTCAAAATATTATGTTATCTGAACCACATACATTATCTAAGTTGATTTGACAGAAGAAACAACGTTATGATAACAAATCATGATTTTTTTTTTTTTTTTTTTTTTTACAGTGTATATTACTTTAGTTTGAAAATTACTTCAATTATCTTTTTAACAGTTAACTGGTTTCAATCTTATTTATGGAACAGAAAGTTTTTGTTCAGGATAGGTCATTTCTTCTGTTCTGTCGCTCACCTCCACAGGGATCGATCTTGGCGCCCTCCCTTTACTCGTTCTACATGCTACCATTGGGTTCTATATTTTAATAAGACATGGTGTTTCCTTCCATTCTTATGCTGAAGACACCACAATATATATACACCTATTGAGAGAAATGATCCGTCTGCTTCCATTTCTCTTTTATTATGCTAAGATGAGGTTACATCTTTGCTTGCAAAAAAATTGTGTCTTTAAATGAACACAAAACTGAGGTGATAGTTTTCCCCACTGATAATTTTAAGACCACCAGCATCGCTTTGAGGAGCTTCTCTGCATTCAGATCTATGCGGGATTAGGTGTGCTTTTAGATGGGCCTTCAAAACGTGACAAACAAATATCTTCCGTAACTGCATCTAGTTTATCAACTCAATAAAATCAAGCAGAAATATCTCTTTAAGGTATAATTGCAGGTCTCCACACAAGCTAAACTGTACATGATCTAGACTCTAGATAAATAAAATGCAATGGCAGCAGTAAGTCTGGGGAATGCTTATAATTCTCCTTTTGGTTTCAATTATGAACATGTTTCAATTCTTTTTAACAAGGCATATATTTCATAATACAATTATAAAAAGATATAACATTATTTGATATTAGCATATTAGCAGCAGTATATAACAGTATATTAGCAGCAATTACACATTGTTCCCTTTACCATCAAACTGGAGAGCCTCTTTTCTGTAATGAAAGACCAATCTTATGGGTTGTGGTCCCTCATATTGGCCAATATCAGTAAAAAAAAAACAACAACCTTGTTTCCCTTAGGGCTTAAATTACCCAGATTTGTTTATTTTTTATCATTACATTTTTATCCTGACTGACATCAGGTGATGCTTGTAACCCAATCATAATCTGTTAACCCACAACATTAGAATGTTATATTCCCATTAAATTAAATTAAATTAGAATGTATTTATTTCTAAATACTTATCACTTTTTTAAGCTCTTCACTTCAGCTTCACTGCAGTACATTTCACATTCAAAACGCATTAAAACTACCAAAACACATCATTCATACATATAATAAACCAGACCGTTCTCATCCTTTAACGTCATAGAACGCTATATGCAAAAACGGCGCTATACTACACACATGGCACCCTTTATCATTAATATAACACGCGAACCCAAGTCGTCATAAATCCTTTAGCGTAAATATGATACGCAGACCCTACCCCACACCTAAACTTAGCTCTCACAGCGCGTGCTATATTAATGATAACGGGTGCCATGTGCGTAGTATAGCGCCGTTTTTGCATATAGCGTTCTATATGACGTTAAAGGATGAGAATGCGTTGAATAAACACACACACACACAACAGGCAGCAATATGCACTATTTTTTGCTGTTCAGAATTCGTTGGTTCATGTTTATATGGAAGACTTAGACTTGTTTACGTGTTTAGTTAATTCTTAATTTTTCTGTTTTTTTTTGTTTGTTTTTTTAGATTCAGAATATGTTTCAGTGTAAAATACGGTAGAAATATCTTATTCGTTTGTCTGTTGATAAGTTTTGAACTTAAATAACAGTCTTGGAAATAATATCTAAGCATGTGCAAATTGGCCTGTACAGTAGATCAAGTTTTGTTTGCCAGAAATCAATTCATGTAAATTGAAAGATCTCAGTTTAGCCAAGACTGATCGTGTGATCACTGAGTGAAGAGTTTTGAGAAGTTGTTCAATGTTGTATTATGTTCAGAGTTTTAGCAGTGTTGTATCGAAGTGAAATATGTAGTTTGGAAGATGTAGTCAGTGAATGCATTAATACAACTCTAAAAAGAAAAACAACAACAAAAAAGCAACCTGTAATAGCAGCTGCAAATGGGGCCTTATTTATCACTCAGAAAGAATTAGTGTTAAACACATTTACACAAACTCTAGACACAGAAGGATCATATGTTCCCCACATCACACCAGGATATTTCACTCAAAATTGTGAAATATTTCACTCATTAAGTGTTTGATTTACTCATTCAACTGATGTTCAAAACAACTGTGTAGTTACAGTGCTGCAAAAAAAATGCAGACATGTTTCTTTATAAAATAGCAGACACAATACCACTGATATTGAAAAAAAAATATCTAAATCAACTTCTAGGTTTGGGTGAAGTGAGAGGGTCACAGAGACAGAACTAAAAACCTAATTTGTCAAATAAACTCTAAAAATAAAAGATATTCAAGACTGTGGTATAAATAATTGGATGATCTGACCATAACTCATACTATCCTTGATTTTCTAACTTAGGACATTTCCTTTGTGTGTGATTACACCGGCCTCCCCCACACTAATTAACATATCAATGCAGGATGGCTGAAGGTGTCTAGGTGAAGTGGCCTGAGTGCTAACAAATTCAGCTACTAATGTTCAAGAATCTGTGCAACTTCTCAAATAAACTACAATAAACTAGAGAAAACGTTGGGATTTACCCTTCCAAATTTATTTTGTAACATATTCTTTTGTAAAAATGTATTTAATAAATAAATAAAAACAAGAAGTAAACTACTGTTAACTGCAGTTTGTTACATTATCCATGTTTACAATACTAGTGAAATGGGCTTATGTGACAAACTGTGGATCATTTAATTTTGCTTTGGAATTTTTTTATTCAATGGCGTCTTTCAATTTACATGAATGTATTTCACACTTAACACAAACACCAACAGAACTTTATGTTCTATAAAGACCAAATTGCAAATCTTTACATTCTCCAATCAAAACTGATGTTCAAAACCTAACACAACATGAATAAGACCAAAATTTGCAATATTTATACAGTAATACCATTTTGAAATATAATCTGAATTAAAAACAAAACAAAAAAAAACAATTATATTTAACTAAACACCTCCACAAGTGTTTGTGTTAGTCTCAGTTTAATCACCAATTTAATCTATACAAAAGGGGAAAATTAGGAATAATTTTGCGCAGTATTGTAAACATGGATAATGTAACAAACTGCAGTTAACAGTAGATAGTCTAATTCTTGTATTTATTTATTTTTTAAATACATTTTTACAAAAGAAAACATTACAAAATAAATTTGGAAGGGTAAATCCCAGCATTTTCTCTAGTTTATTGTAGTTTATTTGAGAAGTTGCACAGATTCTTGAACATTGGTAGCTGTATTTGTTAGCACTCAGGCCACTTCACCTAGACACCTTCAGCCATCCTGCATTGATATGTTAATTAGTGTGGGGGAGGCCGGTGTAATCACACACAAAGGAAATGTCCTAAGTTAGAAAATCAAGGATAGTATGAGTTATGGTCAGATCATCCAATTATTTATACCACAGTCTTGAATATCTTTTATTTTTAGAGTTTATTTGACAAATTAGGTTTTTAGTTCTGTCTCTGTGACCCTCTCACTTCACCCAAACCTAGAAGTTGATTTAGATATTTTTTTTTCAATATCAGTGGTATTGTGTCTGCTATTTTATAAAGAAACATGTCTGCATTTTTTTGCAGCACTGTAACTACACAGTTGAACATCAGTTGAATGAGTAAATCAAACACTTAATGAGTGAAATATTTCACAATTTTGAGTGATATATCCTGGTGTGATGTGGGGAACATATGATCCTTCTGTGTCTAGAGTTTGTGTAAATGTGTTTAACGCTAATTCTTTCTGAGTGATAAATAAGGCCCCATTTGCAGCTGCTATTACAGGTTGCTTTTTTGTTGTTGTTTTTCTTTTTAGAGTTGTATTAATGCATTCAGTGACTACATCTTCCAAACTACATATTTCACTTCGACACAACACTGCTAAAACTCTGAACATAATACAACATTGAACAACTTCTCAAAACTCTTCACTCAGTGATCACACGATCAGTCTTGGCTAAACTGAGATCTTTCGATTTACATGAATTGATTTCTGGCAAACAAAACTTGATTTACTGTACAGGCACATGCTTACATATTATTTCCAAGACTGTTATTTAAGTTCAAAACTTATCAACACAAAAATGAATAAGATATTTCTGCCGTATTTCACACTGAAACATATTCTGAATCTAAAAAAAAAACTGAAAAATTAAGAAGTAACTAAACACATACACAAGTCTTAGTCTTTCATGTAAACATGAACCATGTAAAATGCTTGACATTCTGTCCCCCTCACTTTTGAAATAATTGCTACGCCCCTGATTCCACATCCCCCCACACTCATTTACATTTCAATGCAGGATGGCTTGTTTTAGGTAAACTGGTCTGAGCGCTTACAAATACAGCTACCAATGTTCAAGTATCTGTGCAACTTCTCAAATAAAAACTAGATGCAGTTGATAAACTAGATGCAGTTACGGAAGATATTTATCACGTTTTGAAGGCCCATCTAAAAGCACACCTAATCCCGCATAGATCTGAATGCAGAGAAGCTCCTCAAAGCAATGCTGGTGGTCTTAAAATTATCAGTGGGGAAAACTATCACCTCAATTTTGTGTTCATTTAAAGACACAATTTTTTTGCAAGCCAAGATGCTCATCTTAGCATAATAAAAGAGAAATGGAAGCAGACGGATCATTTCTCTCAATAGGTGTATATATATTTTGGTGTCTTCAGCATAAGAATGGAAGGCAACACCATGTCTTATTAAAATATAGAACCCAATGGTAGCATGTAGAACGAGTAAAGGGAGGGCGCCAAGATCGATCCCTGTGGAGGTGAGCGACAGAACAGAAGAAATGACCTATCCTGAACAAAAACTTTCTGTTCCATAAATAAGATTGAAACCAGTTAACAGTTAAAAAGATAATTGAAGTAATTTTCAAACTAAAGCAGTGTTCATTTTGACAACAAATTTTGATTTAGTTTTAGTCTTTTGACTAAAATGCCATTTAGTTTGTCATATTTTAGTCATCTGAATTGTTTTAGTCTAGTTTTAGTCAACGAAATTCAATATGATTTTAGCAGCCTGGTCTCATTGTTAATACGTAGGTATTTTAAGTTTTTTGCAAAGATAGAAAACATACTTTTTTGTACGTTTGGATAGATGCTGAAATGTATAATATATACGTATTTGCAACATTTAAAAGTAACATTATTATGTTTTTACAGCTACAAAACGTTCAGTATTTACGTATATTCTATGTCATAAAGATATCTGTATATATCCCTTTTTACCATTTTATGTAAGATCCCGTAACCCTAATCCCAAACCTAAACATAACTACACTGTAAACGATTTCTGTTGTTTTCACAGGATTATACAGTTTTTGTCAACAGTTTCTTACTGTATAATCTATGTACAGTAAGTTACAGTAGAATTTAGTTGTTTTCACAGTGTTATTTTGTTTTTTCAACAATTATGTACTGTGCACACAGTTGACAGTATGTTACTGTAGAATTTCAATGCATTCTGGGAAATTATCAGTTACTGTTAATCTAAATACAGCAGTGCAAACTGACTGCGAAAAACTCGACACACAGTTCCACGGGTAAAATTGCTAGACCTCTAATGTTATTATTGTTGTTGTTATAATGTTATTGTTATTAAAAAAAAAAGAAATGTAGCACTGGGCCAGTGACCATTAACAGCCTTAATTCAGTGTGCATGAGAGCGCATTTGAATTTTGAAAGAGTTTGTCGTGTCAGTGGTGCCGCTGTCTTTTCTGCCGACCAGGAACTTCTTCATCTGGTAAGTAATAATTATTATGGATTCTTGCTATAACTTTAAAGTTATATAGAATAGCTGACCACAATTTCTGTATTCAATTTAATCTATTCTAGACATTTTACTATAAGATGTACAATTTGACACTCTTCAATGTAACCTAGGGACATGTTACTGTCAATTTAAATACATAAGTACGAAATGACTGCGAAAAATAACCACAACAAGCTGCCATTTTATGAAGAACTCTTCAGTTCCCTTATTCCCTCTGTGAGAGCGTGCAGGCTGTGCATCGCGCCGCTGTCGTCTGCAATGTTTTCGCCATAGCCTACATATGATAAATCTGGTTAGTAATTTTATATTTTATGCAAACCATATCAGTTACTTACATTAACGGATTAAGGTTAGAACTGGCCGCGGCATGAACTATATGAAGTTACTTGATTAAATGTGATTTTATTAACATGTATATCATATATAGCCTCTTATAAGGTCAAAATGGTCTAATCAGTTTTGTTATTTAACACGTTATGTCGGTGGAAACGCCTGCACGTTCATTATTTTATAACTTTATAGGGTTGGGAATTGAAAATCGATATAAATGTATCCTTAAATCTGATATCCAAGGTTAGGATTCGGATTAGCCTATTGTTATAAAATTAAAGTTTCGATTCCTCTTATTGATTTTTTCACGCTTATTTTTGTGTAAATCCTGACCTGGCAATCTGCTATTTAAGTTAACGTTAATGTTTACCTCAGTGACAGTCTCTACCGCAGCGCCCAAAAAGTGCAGTTTTGTCCAAATACAAAGCTATGTGTGACATTTACAGTATTGTCTGATATCGTAATTGTTTTTATAACTATGTGTAAACTGACATGTAACGTTACTTATTTGAAGGGAAAGACGCCCTGTCAAGCTTCTTTTGTCATACGATGTAACTTAGTATCACACAAGCAAGATTGACGTTTTCACGTGACCGTAAATGAATTGATTTTAAACAGTCCAACAAACAAGATAGTATTAAGTGAATTACACTTTAGACATCATTTTGTCTGTTTTTGCTGTTTAGCTAAAAAAAAAAACAACAACAAAAACGCTTTTACTGTAAAAACGTCTCGTCTGTTCTCCTTTTCCACAGGTGTGAGCTGTGCATATTAAGAAGACCCCATCCATCTTGACGACCGATGAATTGTAAATCTAATCTAATTTAATTATTCTATTTATCCAACTACTACTACTATACCTTGGCCAAATACTGACCCACTGAGAACATTTTAAACAGATTATTTGCTATCTGTGAATTTTGAACAGATAATTGGCTATCTGCAAGTTGTTAAGAATTGTTCTGGTTCAGTTGCATAAAAGCTTGGATAGAGAACTTCCTATTGCAAATGTTAGAACATTAAGTCTGCATATAAATGATTATTAATACCGTAATGCAAGTTTTTCATGGCACATGTGCATGATGATATTGTTTTGTGTTTAGATTTTTTTAAAGGACACTGGATAACACACTCTAAAAAATGCTGGGTTGTTTTAACCCAACTTTGGGCCAAATATGGACAAACCCAGCCGTTGGGTTAAATTTTTACATTGCATTTTTAAGCCAACATTTGGTTTTGTCCATATTCTACCCAAAAATTGGGTTAAAACAACCCAGCATTTTTTTAGAGTGCAACTTGTCATTTTGTAATACTCATCTGGATTGGTGGTTTACTCGTCAAAGCTAGTTTATACATTTCTCCCAGCCCTGCAAATCTGGTCCTCTAGTTATAAAGGAGCCCAAAACCCTTTAAAATCAGCAACAGACCAGTCTGACCAGTTAGACAGTCTATCTCAAACCAATAGACTATCTAGTTTAAGCCCCCCCCCCTTTCTAATAGATTGATCAGATAGCGCCCCTTTAGCAGTTAAAGCTTCAATTGTTCTTTTTTTCTATTTCCTAGTGCTACTGTGCAACCTGTAGAATATGTAGAAATTCCATAGAAATATTATTTTAACTGTTAAATAATACACTATTTCTACGGATTTTCTACATATTCTACAGGTTACACAGTAGCACCAAATAAATACAATAACATTTCATAACTGTATAATACTATACAGTATTATTAAAAATTAACAGTGTAATACTGTACTTTAATATGGTAAGAAATTACAGTAAAATAATGTTATTTGATTTACAGTATGCTTAACAGTACTGTAGTTAGTGTTAAAGTAATTTTATTGTTAAATGAAATACAGCAAGTACTGGATAATTGTTGCCAGTAAGTTACTGTTAATTTGACAAGACATTTTTTTACAGTGTATTTTATACAGAATATAAAAAAAGGATAAAACATAATGGACAGATGTGTTGGGAAATGGCAGTTGTATTAACAATATGGCATTAAAATATATTTTGAGCCACCAATCCTACTCCTACCCCTAAACCTACCCCTAACAATTCGTTAAAACTACGTAAACTAACGTTACAATTATGAAGAAAAACGTGACTAACAGAAAAGTATAATCACAATAATATATTTATTGCGAAAATGTCAAAACCGCTACCAAAAGCCGTTCACATGAAGATGCTTTGCAGTCGCAGTCCTCTCTGGCAACATTGTAATAGTTTTGTATGAAGTACAGAGCAGAATTTAAATTAATAATCAATGAAAATGTTCATCCGGCTTCAGTTCGCAGCTTCGCACTATTTCAAAAGAACTAAACCAACCGTCACAGTCCTTCATGTCTCAATCTGTGATGAGGCAGGGAAGAGCCAATGACCATTTGATATCTCTGCCGTAAAACACGACGTATCGCTTCTCAAGGGCGTGATTTTTGAATTTGAATTCATCACCAGCGCGGGATTTGACGTGTACGGTTGCTGCTGAGAATGGAGGCGAAGATCACGACTGGATAAAAGGTTGAATTAGGATTTTTTTTCTTGTAAACAACGTAGGCTATGGATTCTAAAGATTTGGATTACATCAAACTAATAAAATTGATGTCTTTTGTGAATTTATGTTTTGTTTTATAGGAGAAAACACTTTCTGTGCCTCACGCCAAATAAACTATATTACAAAATGGTTAAACGAGTAAAGTTAAAGAATGTATTTTTAAGGTTTTATAGTGTATTGTTTAACACCATGCAGGCGAAACGAGCAAAATGTTAATATTTATGAGTATTATATCAATAAATGAGACTGAAAACGTAATGAATAAGACAGTTGAATGCAATAGAGTCAAAACATAATGCTACGATTTTAATATGCATAAATTGTGATATGTACAAATGTGTACATCGGTGGATTTGTTCAAATGTAAATAAATTACGTTTTTGTGCTGTCAATAACGTAAATATTTTACATTTTAGTTCTGTAAATACGTCAGTATTATACGTTTCTGCGCATATAAAACGTAATTATATGTACGTATGATAGAACTACACTTTACGTACAAATGCATACGTATTCTCATGAGATCACATTGGATTTTAGTCGACTAAAATATAATGGGTTTAGTTAAATTGTAATGCGTTAATTTAGAATTTAGAATAGAATAAAATGTACAAACCCATACACTCCCGAAGAAAACATCTATTAACCTATTAATATAAATGATTTAAAAGTCTGAACATGCAATACAGATACGGATTTACTGTGATTTAAAAAATATCTTAAAATTAAATAAAAACCACTTTTCCTAAAGTACAACACAGCCTTTTCAATGGATGATATACAGTATGCATTCTTTATAACCATGCATACATCCTTCTTTATTCTTTCAAGCAGAAATATTCTTTGTGTAAATTAAATATAATTAATCCTTATTATACTAAAGCTATTAACAAACTGTGATTGCTTTTCTCTTTTTCTTTGGTTGCTTGATCAATATTAAGGACACAGACCACATTATGTTTGTTGCCACTTTCACTTTAAGACGTCGGATTATTTCCAATGACATGCGGATCCAATCGCACTGATGCACATCCGATACACTCACAACTGTTTAAGACATAACCGACATAATTTACATGAATACTGTCCAAAGCGGACATTTAAAGCACTCAATAACCTTGCCCCTTCATATTTATTGGACCTTCTTAATATCTATATTCGATCTCGGACTTTAAGATCGTCTTCCTCGCTCACTCTTGTTCTCCCTAGAACCCGCACTACTTCTATGGGGTCCCGGGCTTTTAGTTTTGCAGCTCCTTATTTATGGAACCTGCTGCCACAGGATGTGCGAAACAGTGAAAGTATTCATGTTTTTAAATCTTGCCTTAAGACCCATCTATTCCGGCAGGCTATTATGTTTTATGTGATTTATATATATATATATATATGTGTGTGTGTGTTAGGGCTGGGCAAAAAAAATTGATTTTTCGATTAATCGGTTTTTAAAATGTGGCCGATTCAAAATCGATTCTCAACGGCCTCGAATCGATTTTTTCCATATAAAGGGCTCGCGGACGCGGTGCGGCGTCTTCTCGTCTCGCAGCACTAGGCAAGCACTAAGCTAGGGCTGAAACAATTCCTCGAGTTATTCCATCGTCTATAGATACCTGTTGAGCCACTCGTGATCGACTAGTTTTACCGCCGCATATTAATTTGCAAGTTAAAATATCCTGTAATCTAGTGCGAGCGCGCATGCGAGATGTTGAGCTCCTAACCGCGGCTCGCGCACGACGGCAGAGAGGTAAGCGAGCGCGTGCACCCATGTCTCTCTCACGCGCCAGTCAGACCAATTGCGGCAATTCATCATATGCTTAAACTTTTATGTAGCCACGCAACAAAAATTTCAGCATACATTCACCGGGACGTGATGGAGGAACAAATATTGTGAGACACACAGACACACACACTCTGATGTTTGTCTTGAGATTACAGTTGAAAAAGTCTGATTCTTATTTATAATTGTTTTATTTCCATTTATTTATTTTTTATAAATTGTACACATTTGTGTACCTGTTTGGGTTGATATTTTATATTAATATATTTTTGTTTCCAGGTGGGTAATTTGCAGAAGGTGCAATCCTTTTTTTGTAATGTTGTATTAAGAAGACAAAACTAAGGCCAAATGGGCTTTACTATTTAAGTTTGTATTCAAAGTTTTACATGTTATGGGCTACATGTAACAGGTTTTACAGTAAATTGTTTTAACTGTATTGTTATATAATTGTTGGCACTGGCACTTATAAACACGGGTAAAAATTGCAATAATTAGTTGTGGAGCCAAATGTTGCAGTTGGAATAAATACCTCTATTTTCTTTTAAATAAATAAAAGCCAAACACCTTATCATTTTCGTAATACATTATTTGTTTTGGTTGCTTAAAAACACACATAAACAAATTATCCGATTACTCGATTAATCGATCGATTAAGTGCTAGATTAATCGATTACAAAAAGAATTGATAGCTGCAGCCCTACACTAAGCGCTGCAGCTGTCAATACACACTCGCGTTTAGGAGTCGGGACACGACGAAATATTCACTTGCACAATCGGGCCAGCATTGCATCGTAACCTATGATGGTAACTAACGTTTATAATTTTCACGTCTTTTTAAGTTTTAGTTTAAACATTCAAGCAATATTAAACCATCCCGTGCTCGCGCACTCTCAGAGATGTCTTTCACTGCGTGCACATACAGTAAAGCCAATCCGCCTCAAACAGCTCGCCTGAAACAAACGTTTTATCCCTGGATTATATCGCTTTAACAGTTAAAAACACGCAACATTATGTCAAAACTCTGGTATTGGTGAGTAACCTCGTAAAGACAGTCTAATGTCTTAAATAAGCATTAAACGCGTGTGACAGACAGACAGTACAAATGAGACAGGGATCCGTTCTTAAAGTGAACGCAGCCATATGTGTCTGTCATTAATTCTGTTGAATTAAAACAACAGAATATAGCATTAATTCTAAGCAATCAGAATTAATAGCCTTTGTATTTAATTTAGTCTGGACTAAAAAGACTATCCAGTGTTATTTTACATTGGATTACTTTATTCAGTTTCTGTAGTATTTCTGACATACCAAAAAAACTCTTTATTCTATTCTATTTATTTGCTACTTTTTTCAGTTTAATTCGAAGATTGAAATCAAGCTTCCATGTGTTACTTAAACTCTTAACAAAAACAAAAAACAAAAAAAACAAACATTTAGGTAAGATCAACGTTAAAAAAATGTCTAAATATTTATATTTTTATTTATCTATATCTATCTCAAACATAAAATAACATGATCCTGTTTGATCAAGCTGTGCGACTGTTCTGACTTTTTTTGCATATTGCATCAAAATCCTGTCTATTCTTTGTATGCATTTAATGTATCTAGAATAAAAAGAGTTTTATATACAGGTTTGTGGCTCTTAAAAAACTTTTGCTGGTAATTTACTCACCCCCATGTCATCCAAGATGTTCATGTTTTTCTTTCCTCAGTCGAAAAGAAATTAAGGTTTTTGATGAAAACATTCCAGGATTTTTCTCCATATAATGGACTTACATGGGAACCAGACGGTCCAAGGTCGAAAAGACAGTTAATAACAGTTTCAGATGCAGCTTCAAATGTCTTTAAACGACACCAGACGATGAATAAGGGTCTTATCATGCAAAACGATCGCTCATTTCAAAACTTATTCCAAAAATGTAACTTTTCTAAGGACAAATGCTAGCCTTGCTCTATTCTGTCAGGCGCGTTTGTAACGTCACGTAATACGTAATTACGTTCAAAAGGTCACGGGCGACGTAGCCGGAAGTACAGAATCAAAATCGTCCGACATCGTTGTTTTACCTTTTAATTACTTTTTTGTAAACAGCGTTTGAGTTAGTTTGCACGTTCAACCTATGCGTTCAACTTGTAAACACTGACTCTGTACTTACGGCTACGTCGCCCGTGACCTTTTGAACGTAATCCTGCTGCCGCCACAGAGTGCCATTTAGTTTTATATAAAGTTTAAATTATTTTATTGTCTCAAATCGTTGATAATGTATACTGACTTTGCCCTATGCTGCAATAAATTTAGTTTTGCATTCATTTACATAAATCAGCTGCTTGAATGACAATTGCTGATGTAATTGGGTTTTCATGTGAGATTCTCAATTCATTCAGTTAACTGATGCTCTGAGGTAGTTTTCAGACTGCAGACTTAGCAACGATTGTATTTAATTGCAGCCCATTCTCACCCCCAAGGCGTCACTTAACTGACGCCTTGGGAAGCATTTGGACATGCTTCAATATCTGACGCTTTAGGCGCCCTTTAGCGTCAGTAAGATGACGCCCTAGGATCGCGTGTACCCTACCCCCACACCTAAACCTAACCGCGTCCTCTAACAGACGCTTTCCTTTAGCGTCAGTTAGATGACGCCGTAGGATCGCGTCATGTTAGTGACGCTAAAGGGCGCCTAAAACGTCAAATATTGAAGCATGGTCAAAGGTGACGCCTTGGGGTGAGAATGCGTTGTTAATTGTACAGTACAATTATAACATAGAACAAACATCTTCATTTCATGTCATTAAACATAACAATATTGCTGCCCATACACTGATGAGAAAGTGAGTCCGGTGTTCGATACTTGGAGTTGTCCTAGACGTGGCACAGCGCTGCGCTTCTCATTCGGTGTGCGACCCCCTTTACGGATGTGTATTTCACTGCCACTTCAATTCACTGTTCACACACACACACAAAGTCCCCACTTGGTTGGATAGATATCATTCAGAAAGTTCCCTCTTGGCTAGTGTGCAGCGACACTTCTGTGTTAATACATGTATATGTTAGTAATATAGACGTGTGTGTGCAATGGCACATAACTATGGCAAGTAAATTGTTAGGGACTGCATAACAAAGCATAGAAAGTATATGAAGAGAGAGCGTTAAATAAGAAAAATAGTATATATATATACATAATGTATATAATAGATATATAATTTAACTGTAATGAAGACATATTTCACTGCCAGTTCACACACACAAAGTCCCCACTTGGTTGGATAGATATCGTTCAGAATGTCCCACGCCAGTGTGGAGCGACACTGCTGTGTTAGTAATATATAAATATATAGTTTTAGATCGGTAAGATTGTTTATGTTTTTAAAAGAAGTCTCTTCTGCTCACCAAGGCTGCAATTATTTGATAAAAAAAACAGTAATATTGTGAAATATTATTACAATTTAAAACAGTGTTTTTCTAAGTGAATATATATATATATATATATATATATATATATATATATATATATATATATATATATATATATAATGTATATAATAGATATATAATGTAAGCGTAATTAAAAAAGATTTCACTGCCAGTTCACACACACACACAAAGTCCCCACTTGGTTGGATAGATATCATTCAGAATGTCCCCTCTTTGCCAGTGTACAGCGACACTGCTGTTAGTAGTATAGAAATATATAGTTTTAGATCGGTAAGATTGTTTATGTTTTTTAAGAAGTCTCTTCTGCTCACCAAGGCTGCAATTATTTGATAAAAAAAAAAAACAGTAATATTGTGAAATATTATTACAATTTAAAACAGCGTTTTTCTATGTGAATATATATATATATATATATATATATATATATATATATGAAGAGTTCAGATGCAAAAGCCTCTAAGTGCCATTTGAAATTTTCTTCTAGAATGATCATTTTTTTCAAGCTTGTATATTTAAATTCAGTACTTTCACTTAAATAACAATGAGGATTACCTATTAATTGTAATTTAAGTGAAATTACTGAACTTGAATATATAAGCTTGATAAAAAATGATCATTTTTGAAGAATATTTCCAACGGCACTTAGAGGCTTTTGCATCTAAACTCTTCATATATATATATATATATATATATATATATATATATATATATATAATGTATATAATAGATATATAATGTAAGCGTAATTAAGAAAGATTTCACTGCCAGTTCACACACACACACAAAGTCCCCACTTGGTTGGATAGATATCATTCAGAATGTCCCCTCTTTGCCAGTGTACAGCGACACTGCTGTTAGTAGTATAGAAATATATAGTTTTAGATCTTTAAGATTGTTTATGTTTTTAAAAGAAGTCTCTTCTGCTCACCAAGGCTGCAATTATTTGATTAAAAAAACAGTAATATTGTGAAATATTATTACAATTTAAAACAGCGTTTTTCTATGTGAATGTATTATATATATATGTGAAGAGTTCAGATGCAAAAGCCTCTAAATGCCATTTGAAATTTTCTTCTAGAATGATCATTTTTTTCAAGCTTGTATATTTAAATTCAGTACTTTCACTTAAATTACAATGAAGGTTACCTATTAATTGTCATTTAAGTGAAATTACTGAACTTGAATATATAAGTTTGATAAAAAATGATCATTTTTGAAGAATATTTCCAACGGCACTTAGAGGCTTTTGCATCTGAACTCTTCATATATATATATATATATATATATATATATATATATAATGTATATAATAGATATATAATGTAAGCGGAATTAAGAAAGATTTCACTGCCAGTTCACACACACACAAAGTCCCCACTTGGTTGGATAGATATCATTCAGAATGTCCCCTCTTTGCCAGTGTACAGCGACACTGCTGTTAGTAGTATAGAAATATATAGTTTTAGATCGGTAAGATTGTTTATGTTTTTAAAAGAAGTCTCTTCTGCTCACGAAGGCTGCAATTATTTGATTAAAAAAACAGTAATATTGTGAAATATTATTACAATTTAAAACAGCGTTTTTCTATGTGAATATTTTATATATATATATATATATATATATATATATATATATATATATATATATATAATGTATATATAATGTATATAATAGATATATAATGTAAGCGTAATTAAGAAAGATTTCACTGCCAGTTCACACACACACACAAAGTCCCCACTTGGTTGGATAGATATCATTCAGAATGTCCCCTCTTCGCCAGTGTGGAGCGACACTGCTGTTAGTAGTATAGAAATATATAGTTTTAGATCGGTAAGATTGTTTATGTTTTTAAAAGAAGTCTCTTCTGCTCACGAAGGCTGCAATTATTTGATTAAAAAAACAGTAATATTGTGAAATATTATTACAATTTAAAACAGCGTTTTTCTATGTGAATATATTATATATATATATATATATATATATATATATATATATATATATATATATATATATAAATAATGTATATAATAGATATATAATGTAAGCGTAATTAAGAAAGATTTCACTGCCAGTTCACACACACACAAAGTCCCCACTTGGTTGGATAGATATCATTCAGAATGTCCCCTCTTTGCCAGTGTACAGCGACACTGCTGTTAGTAGTATAGAAATATATAGTTTTAGATCGGTAAGATTGTTTATGTTTTTTAAGAAGTCTCTTCTGCTCACCAAGGCTGCAATTATTTGATTAAAAAAACGGTAATATTGTGAAATATTATTACAATTTAAAACAGCGGTTTTTTATGTGAATATATAGTGAAGTGTAATTTATTCCTGTGATCAAAGCTGAATTTATCATCATTATTTCAGTCTTCATTGTCACATGATCCTACAGAAATTATTATAATATGATGCTCAAGAAACATTTATGATTATTATCCATGTTGAAAACAGTTTTTTACATTTTTATTGCAGGATTCGTAGATGAATAGAAAGTTAAAAAGAACAGAATTAACCTGAAATGGAAATATTTTGTAACATTAATCACTACCATTCAAAAGTTTGGGGCCAGTAAGAATTTATTTTTTTTTTTTTTTTGGAGGAAAGAAATTCGAAAATAATTTAATTCATCAAGGATGAGTTAAATTTATCAAAAGGATCATGTGACACTGAAAACTGATGTGTAATCAGCAACAGTAATGGTGTTGAAAATTCAGCTTTCAAATTACATTTTAAAATATATTAAAATAGAAAACAGTCATTTTAAATTGTCATAATATTTCACAATATTACTGTTTGTCATTTTTTTATCAAATAAAAAAATGATTTATTTTATTTTATTTTGCTCAGCCTTGGTGAGCAAAAAACTTACTGATCTAAAACTTTTGACCGGTAGTATATATATATATATATATATATATATATATATATATATATATATATATATAATGTAAGCGTAATGAAGAAAGATTTCACTGCCAGTTCACACACACACACAAAGTCCCCACTTGGTTGGATAGATATCATTCAGAATGTCCCCTCTTCGCCAGTGTACAGCGACACTGCTGTTAGTAGTATAGACATGTATATGTTTGAGCATTATATAATGACACACCCACACACACACACATATATGTGTATAAGTATGTATAAGTTACAAAATGAAGACAAGATTTCACTGCCAGTTCACTTCACTGTTCACACAGACACACAGTTCAATTGCAGGCTGTATGAGTCCCCTGTTGGTAAGGTAGACATCGGCCAGAGTTTCAGGTCCCCACTTGGCATGTTTTTTTAAAAATAAAAAAATGCATATTTAAAGTCATATTATGAAAAAAGACCTTAAAAGAGAATTTTGTACGTC
Organism: Pimephales promelas; assembly: GCF_988280905.1. Lineage (NCBI taxonomy): Eukaryota > Metazoa > Chordata > Actinopteri > Cypriniformes > Leuciscidae > Pimephales > Pimephales promelas. Next base: position 12,307,478 of record NC_142773.1, on the reverse strand, counting down.
ATTTTTGTTTCTTCAAAATGACCAGAAACACTAGTCCCCTCTTGGCCAGTATAGAGCGATAGTCCCCTTTTAGTAATATAGACGTGTATGTGTGTGTGTGTGTGTGTGTGTGTGTGTGTGTGTGTGTGTGTGTGTTGAAGAACTCCAGCTTTATCATTCAATTAACATTAAATTAGTCACGCTCTCCAAACACATTCCATTTATAAACACGCATCTGAAATGTAAGATGTTCTAGATGAGCAGAACATAGGTTCAAGGCTCTGTAATATTTTACGAGAAAGCTCCTAAGCATTTTAATCAGCGTTGCTTATTTGTGCTCAGTGTATGATTTATATAAATGAACTTAATTAGTTGTGCTTGACCTGTGTTTCTGTTCATTCATCCAGAGATGCTGGAGTTGCTTTTACTTTATGTTTGATTCAATAATGCAGTAATAACAAATATCAGAATAATGCAGAGAACTCTGCTATTTATTTATTTTTTGGCCATAACAGTAGGATATCAATAAACATAAAGGACTACAGACAGGTAAAGAGATGTGGAGGACCTGCAAATCAAGTGAAAATTCTGTGAATACTGTTCTGAAAATACTGTTGCTTAAGACTGTTTAAGTGTTTATATATATATATATATATATATATATATATATATATATATATATATATATATATATATATTATAATTCTACGGAATAATCATATGAACGGAAAATGTAAAAAAAAAATGTTCACATTATTAATTTATAAAATTCCAAACATAGTCTTGTCCACAATGCCATATGGAGATTGAAAACTGACTTCTATGACCTTTGAGTGAATAATTGGATTGTTTAATCTTATATAATTTGAAATTAATTAATTTACAATATTTATCTTTAAGTGTGAAAATCTCAATCCAAAGTTGTTATATCTGAGATTGCAAACACTGTTTGATCAATAAAGATCTTTTGAAAGCAGTGTGTTTTCACATGAGAATTATTTATTTATTAAATTTTTGGCCTTCCTCGACATAACCTCTGGATTCTGTCAACAGGCAAAAAAGCTTCATTCCTCCCTTAAATGTGAAGATGATCGCAGTGTGTAACTGTCAGTCTAGCAAACGTTTCTTGCAGACTTTCTGTTTTTATGGACATAAGAAATGAACTTATACTTTGAAGTTAACTTCAAACTGTTCCAAACCAGAAGATGTTTCCACTTTAGTAAATTTGCCATTTTATAAACTGATAATAATAAATACTCAAAACAAGTAAACAAACAGTCAGCAGGCAAATGAGGAATTTATGGTTTACCAAATGATGTCATCTCTCTAGAAGCCTTATTTTTCTCCTGATACGCATGACGGTTCCTGTTTAGGTCTAAACACTTCAAAGCATGCCTTCATGAAATGTCTTTTTTATGAAGGACAAGACACTATTTGACAGAATCAGTTGCAGCGATCCATTCGCAGCATCTTGAAGCATAAAATTGGTTTCACATAAGACAAATACCATCAGAGATGTTTGGAGTCCATGTGCCCAGACGAGCAATGGCGTAGTCAAAAACACACTGGCTGCGTCCCAAATCGCATACTAATTTAACAATTTTGTCCTGTGGCCTTATGGGATAGTTAGGTGTCCACCGTACGCACACTTCAGAAGTAGGTCATCTGAGTACTTTTTTGAGAACTGTGAATTCTGACATAGTTCTTTTGTCACATACTGTCAATCACCCACTATTTGGTAGGAAAGTATGCGATTTCAGACGCAGCCACTATCTCTAGGATTCAGTGTTGTAGTACTCGAGACTCGGACTCGGTCTCGAGACCATATTTTAATGGTCTTGGTCTTGTCATGGACTCGTGTGCATTTGGACTCGGAATTGACTTGTACTCGAACATTTTTTTTTTAGCACTCGGACTTATTCCCGAGTCCACTCGAGTTCAATTCAAAATATTTTTCATGATTATTAATGTATGTTAATAAAACATTTCTTTAAATTGATTGACACGCCCAGTGATTGGTGATTTTCTAGTGCGTAACTGCGCATGACAAATTGTAATAAAATTACTTTTAACACCACCTACTATGTGACCTTTTTACCCTAAACTGATCATATTTGTTAAACTCTAAGTAAATTCAGTTAAAAAAAAGGATTTCTCTAAGCAAATAAAAGTAAATTAGGTAATCAACCCTTACTGGTCTCGGTCTCGACTCTGACTCGACCGTCTCTGGTCTTGGACTCGACTCGGACTCGACTCTCTATGGACTTGGTCTTGACTCGGACTTGACTCTCTCTGGTCTCTGTCTCGACTACAACACTGCTAGGATTTCCCTTTCCCATATAGGAGCACTCACAAGTCTGGACTAATCAATTCCCAAATTCATTACTGAAATGGAATCACCAGGCTCTCTCCCCACCACACAATGATCCCTGTCGCTGGAGTACAAATCACCAGTGCCGGTCAATTGTTACTCACCTCATCAGTGACCACTTATAGGCAAACACCTCTGTTCAGTCTTTGACTGGCCTTGAATAAGGACACAGACCCAACTCGATTCCAAGTTCCCTGCGACAACTCTAATAAGTATATCCTTGTGTTTATTTCCTTGGGCCCCTATCACACACCCAGTGCAATGCGGCACCAGGCAGGACGCAAGTGTTTTTTTGCTAGTTCCAGCCTGACACTGTTATCATTTTCATGTCCTGAGCCACATTGTTTAAATAGCAAATGCATTTGCACCCATTTGTGCGCTCATGGGCATGTGCATGAGCATTGTTGGTGCGTTGCTATTTTGGGGCAACTGAAATAGACTGTGCCATTGACCAACAAAAACCTGGTCTAAAATCAATGGCGCAATATTTTGTTTGTTATTTAAACAGCGCATTTGTCCACAGTGTACACTTTGTCCCTTAGATGGTTATGATTCTTCACATTACGCATAAAACACACCCATTACTCATTAAGAGAATAGGGACAACCCTTTTAGACCATGCCAACCATTTTTCCAGTCGTTAAACTAGCAAAAGTGGATTCAGACATGCCCTTACGCTGTGCACTGTAGACCATGTGCTTAGCCTTAGATCCTTAAAATAGGGCCTCTTGTGTTTCCAAATCAGCTTCCAAGTGTGTATTCACCTGCTATACTTACCTGTTCATTGCTCCAATGCCAGTCGACTGAGGTGTGTGCTTCATCTGCCAGCTCTCCATCAGCCATCAGGAAGAAAAATGACTATTTTTCTTTATCACCATACAATCAACCACAAACTATTTCAGTTGAAAAACTCTTGGGTGACTTTATGGACGCCAAAGCCATCAACCCCATGCAAACAGAGCTGTGATGTAGATGCTTTCTTTATAAACCACCTCTTAAATTTTTTTATATCGTGAAATAGTTGACTGAAATACTGTAGTTTATTTTAGTTATTCACGTGCTTCTCCTGTGCCCACTTAGCCTGGTAATACCAGACTCTGCTACTTCACTTTGCTTCGTAGACAGAGTCTGGAATGGCATAATAGAGAAGTGTTTTCTCTCTCGCAAGGGGGCGCTTCTCTGAAGTTTAAAATCATTGGTTACCCGTAAGCCAATCAGATAAGTTTATTTATGACGTATGTTATACGCCGACACGGCCGCATCGAGACATTATGCATCGAACTCAAATCTATAATCGAACTTCCACTGTAGACAGGGAGCGGCGCTTTTGTATGGGCTGCAAAATGTGTGCCAACCGGGAATGAACAATTCACAAACTTATTTATATGAATTACTGAGTTGCGGCCGCCACGCAGCATCGGCTTGCCCTGCTCTCACGAGTCATGAATGATTTAGTTTCCGCCGCGCCGCGCCACAGCGCTGCGCTGCAGCGCTGCGATTGGGCGAGACCGAGCCGCTGCTCTCGCGAGTCATGAATAGGAAGTTCGGTAACACTTTAGAATACGGTTCCTTCGTTAATGAATAACTACACAAGAACTAATGAGTAACACAATATTAACAATCTAGTAACTATTATTAACTAACAAGAAACTCTGATTAACGAACTAGTAAGTAATAGCGCACAGACGAAAGTGGTAGTTCACTATTAAGTAATCGATAACTACTATTTCTGTAATACTTCCCAGAGAACTACTGAAAAAATTATTAACAATCTAGTAACTACTATTAACTAAAAGAAATTCTTATTAACGAATTAGTAAGTAATAGCTCACAGATGAAGGTGTTACTAGATACTTCTGTGGGAATTACTAATTATTTGGATTCGTATTATAAAGTGAAGATCCTTGGAATTAACTAGTAATTACTCAAGTGTTACTAAAGACATTTTCTAAAAGTATACTAAAGTTCACCAAAAATCTCAAACGGTTGCACAAATCATGACTAGATAATGTAGTAACACTTGAGTAATTACTAGTTCTCTTACGAGAGGTTCTCTCGTATTGCGTAAGCTAGCTTACGCTACGGGAAAGATTCATCTTTGCTGAGAAGTTGAAGCCAAAAAATTATTCCATAATTTTGTAATCATTGTCAACGCAGTCTCTTCTGAGGCAGACCATGAGCGGGCTAGCTAGCGGCTCATTGGTTCGCTCAGAGAGAATGCACGAACCTATGGGAGAGCGGCGCTGAGTCCGCGGCCAATGAGCGGACGGCGCTCGCTTACTGCGTCACAGCCCGCCAAAAGGGGCGTGGCTACAGTGTATAAAGGTCGCTCTCCCAGCTCGTTCGTTGATTCTTGTTCATTCAGCGAGGTGGCGGATGGCGGTCTTCTCATACGCTTCCCTCTAAAGCGTGCAGAGCGACCTCTAACTTCCATGCCCGCGCCTATTCCGCCGCCGGTCAGGCCGCTTCAGCGCTGCATTCGATGTCTGTCCTCCAGGTGCTCCAGAGCGACATCTTGTGTGAAATGGCGAGCAGCGGGAGGCAACCGCCCGTCCTTTCGGATCTGAGAAGCGCTACGGATCTTTCCCTTCGCGCCACTAAAGCCGCCGCACAAGCTCTAGGGAGATGCATGGCCGCCCTCTGTGTCGCCGAGAGACACTTATGGCTCACGCTTACCGACATGGGAGAGTCAGAACGTGCCGCGTTCCTCAACGCGCCTATTTCTCCTACCGGGCTCTTCGGATCTGCCGTCACGGGCATCGTTGACCGCTTCTCCGAGGTACAAAAAGCGACTCAGGCCATGAACTTGTTCCTGCCCCGCCGCTCGAGCTCTTCGACGGGCCGCTCTCACGAGCCGCCTGCCAGAACCCCACAGCAGCGCCCGCCTCAGCAAGCTCAGCAGCCCCAGCGTAGACAGGGCGGCCGCCCTCGCTCTCGCTCAGACAGCCGCCGCAGACAGCCTCCTCCCCGGGGGCCTCGACCCAAGATCGCGCTGAAGCCCGATCAACAGAAGTCTGCCTAGCACAGCTGAGAAAAAGACGGTTTTCTCCCGCTGCGGCCGGACCACCGTCAAAGCTTCGCCCACTGTTAGTCCCCGTCTCACCGCTGACTACAGTAGTGTTTACCGCCACAAACAAGCCGGTTTCCCTGCCCGCTTGCGAGCGACTAAAAGCCGTTTTCACGGCTACCCAGAGAGTTCACAAAAAGAGCATAAAAGCCTCAAGTGTAAAAAATGTGCCCACAACCATGTGCTCACGTACACACACAAGCACTTTATGCCCAGGGTCTCTCGCAGAGCCCATTCTCACAGAGCGTGCACTATCCGCTCCAGTAGCAGAGAACATAAGCACGCCCACGAGCCCGTGCGCGTGTCCCCCCTCTGCCCGCTCTGTCTCACGGCCCATAAACTCCTCTCTGAGTGTAAGTCCCGTTGCCTTCCACATTATAAGCGTGCCCACACCCAGTGTCCAGCCCGCGATGTGCAGCAATCAGGGCGAAATCGCCATTCAACCACTAGCCGTATGCTACGAAGCGTGGGAAGCCATCCCCGGCATCTCCCCGTGGGTTTTAAGCATAATAAAGAATGGGTATCGATTACAGTTTCGTCGCCGCCTGCCACGCTCGCGCGTGCGGCTCGAATCCACTGTCAGCCCGGCTGCTATGAACACGCTTCGCTTAGAAATAGCCAAGCTACTGCAGAAGGGCGCTATAGAGAGAGTCCCGCCATCTATGACCGAGTCGGGGTTTTACGGCCGTTATTTTCTGGTTCCCAAGAATGACGGCGGCCTCAGGCCGATCTTAGATCTCAGGGCTTTGAACAAAGCGCTCATGAAGAGAACGTTCAAAATGCTCACAGTCAGGAAACTCCTCGCGCACGTCCGCCAGGGGGACTGGTTCATCTCTCTAGACCTGAAAGACGCCTATTTTCAGATCCAGATAAACCCTCATCACAGGCCATTCCTACGTTTCGCCTTCGAGGGCCAAGTTTACCAGTATGCCGTTCTCCCGTTCGGCCTATCCTTAGCACCCCGTACGTTCACGAAGTGCATGGATACAGCGCTCGCCCCCCTGCGAAGTCAGGGGCTGCGCATACTGAATTATCTGGATGACTGGCTGATTCTAGCAGATTCCCAGACGGAGCTGCTGTCGCACCGCACAGTTCTCTTCAACCATCTGGAAGCGCTGGGACTCTCTGTCAACTGGACAAAGAGCTCTCTCCAGCCCAGTCAAACTATTTCGTTCCTTGGAATAGATTTGAACTCTATCACGATGACGGCTCGCTTATCCACACAGCGCGCGCGCCGTGTTCAGCGCCTAGCCGCCTCGTTTCAGATGGGTACCCATACATCCCTGAAATCGCTTCAGAGGATGCTGGGTCATATGGCTTCAGCCTCCGCTGTGCTACAGCTGGGTCTTCTGCACATGCGCCCCCTTCAACTCTGGTTAAAGAGCCGCGTATCCCACCACGAGTGGACGACGGGCCGCCAGATGATCAGGATTACTCAGACATGTATCACTGCACTGCAGCCATGGGCAGCAAGCGAGTGGTTTCAGAGGGGCGTTACCATGGGAACCTTCTCTCGCCGGAAAGTTATCTCGACAGACGCATCCAACTCGGGTTGGGGAGCGGTTTGCGAGGGCTCACCGGCCGCCGGCCAGTGGTCGAGCCACGAGAGTTCCTTACACATAAACTGTCTGGAAATGATCGCGGTCGAGAACGCGCTGCTGTGCTTCCTCCCGCGCATAAACGGTCACCACGTCCTGATTCGCTCCGACAATATGGCCGTGGTATCATACATCAACCGTCAGGGCGGCGTCAGATCCAAGAATCTCTTTCATCTGACACGCCGCATCCTATTGTGGTCCCAGAGTCACCTGCTATCGCTCAGAGCGACGCACGTGCCGGGCCATCTGAACGACGGTCCAGACAGGCTGTCCAGGAACCTGGTCTCCCCCGGAGAATGGTCCCTGCACACTCAAACAGTCCAAACACTGTGGCGCCTATTCGGCAGAGCGGAGATAGATCTTTTCGCGTCAGAAGAGAACGCTCACTGCCCAATATTCTTTTCAAAGAGCGAGAACGCGCTAGCCCAGGATTGGCCCCGCCGCCCGCTCTATGCTTTCCCCCCGATTTCTCTGCTACCGCAGGTCATTCAGAGAATCAGGGACTCACGCCACTCGGTGCTCCTCATAGCCCCGCGCTGGGAGAATCAGATTTGGTTCCCGGAGCTAACGCGTCTGTCACAGACAGCCCCGTGGCCCATTCCAATCAGAGCAGATCTCCTCACTCAAGCCCGCGGCTCGATCTGGCATCCCCATCCACAGCGCTGGGCGCTTCATGCATGGGTGACCAACGACTACGCGTCGAATTGCCAGAAGGGGTTTTGAACACGATCAAACACGCCAGAGCGGATTCTACCAGAAAGCTCTATGCTGCAAAATGGTCTGTGTTCTCCAAATGGTGCACCGACAAGAATTTGGACCCACGGACGTGCGAGGTTTCGTCTTTGCTAGTGTTCCTTCAGGAGATGCTGGATAAGGGCAGGTCCCCATCCACTCTTAAGGTTTACGTGGCAGCCGTCGCGGCGTTCGTTGAACCCCGGCGCGCCCAGTCTCTGGGCAAAGACGAGCTAATCATCCGCTTCCTCAGGGGAGCCAGAAGGATGAACCCCCCTCGCCCCCCTACGGTGCCGGTCTGGGATCTTTCTATAGTTCTAGAAGCTCTGAAAGCCCCACCGTTTGAACCACTTGAGTCCGTGGAGCTAAAATACCTCTCGTTAAAAACCGTTCTTCTGACGGCTCTCGCCTCAGTAAAACGTGTGGGGGACATTCACGCGCTGTCTTCGAGCGCCGCGTGCCTAGAGTTTGGACCGAGTGACTCCATAGTCATTCTAAAGCCTAGACACGGTTATGTTCCAAAAGCGATTGGTACCCCTTTCAGGGCGCAAGTGATCTCTCTATCGGCGCTGCCTGCATCCGATAGCGAACGTGACGCTGACCGCCTCTGCCCGGTTCGGGCTATCAGAGTGTACACTACACGCGTTGCCGCATTCAGACGCTCGGAGCAGCTGTTTGTGTCGTTCGGTGGCCGCACCAAGGGACTAGCCGCCTCGAAACAGACCCTATCCAGGTGGATAGTAGACGCGATTGCCTCTGCTTATGCCGCTAAAGACCTGCCTTGCCCTCTGGGCATCAGGGCTCATTCCACCAGAGGCATGGCCTCATCGTGGGCATGGTCCTGCGGGATTTCCATCCACGACATTTGTGTGGCTGCGGGATGGGCCTCCCCCTCCACTTTTGTCAGATTTTATAACTTGGAAGTTCCAGCCTTACAGGCTAAAATTCTGGCGGTCTAGTACTCACAGCCCTCCTATAGAAGCCGCACTATCGGGAGTTCCATCACAACCGGCTCACCCCTTGTGTTCCCCTATGTGCTTATGCATTGCCTACACATCACGGCCCGCCTTCGCCGGCCGCCTTGGGCGTTTTTGCACTAGATGATAACGGCCGCTATGCTGGCCGCCGTATTATCTTCATCCACTTATAGATTCCCCCGGTGTTCCCCTGGGATGCTTAGTGGTTACTTAGCGCGCACGGCGTTGACCAGGTGTTCCCGTAGCATAAGCTAGCTTACGCAATACGAGAGAACCTCTCGTAAGAGAACGAATCGGTTACCTAACGTAACCTCGGTTCTCTCTAGATGAGGGAACGAATATTGCGTTCCCGGCCGTGCTTGCGCCACTAGCGTTTCGCTTCATGCTACAGAATCAACGAACGAGCTGGGAGAGCGACCTTTATACACTGTAGCCACGCCCCTTTTGGCGGGCTGTGACGCAGTAAGCGAGCGCCGTCCGCTCATTGGCCGCGGACTCAGCGCCGCTCTCCCATAGGTTCGTGCATTCTCTCTGAGCGAACCAATGAGCCGCTAGCTAGCCCGCTCATGGTCTGCCTCAGAAGAGACTGCGTTGACAATGATTACAAAATTATGGAATAATTTTTTGGCTTCAACTTCTCAGCAAAGATGAATCTTTCCCGTAGCGTAAGCTAGCTTACGCAATACTCGTTCCCTCATCTAGAGAGAACCGAGGTTACGTTAGGTAACCGATTCGTTAGTTCCAATGATCTTCACTTTATAATACGAATCCAAATAATTAGTAATTCCCACAGAAGTGTCTAGTAACACTTTCATCTGTGAGCTATTACTTACTAATTCGTTAATAAGAATTTCTTTTAGTTAATAGTAGTTACTAGATTGTTAATAAACTTTTTCAGTAGTTCTCTGGGAAGTATTAAAAAATAGTAGTTATTGATTACTTAATAGTGAACTACCACTTTCGTCTGTGCGCTATTACTTACTAGTTCGTTAATCAGAGTTTCTTGTTAGTTAATAATAGTTACTAGATTGTTAATGTTGTGTTACTCATTAGTTCTTGTGTAGTTATTCATTAACGAAGTAACCGTATTCTAAACTGTTACCGGAACTTCTAAACTGTAACCGTATTCTAAACTGTTAAACTTGTTTTGTTTTGGCTTAATGTTATAATTTTAACAGCCAAATTCCCCGATCACATCCACCTAAGCAATGTTGATCATATTCTGAATTAAGAAATCATAATGCAGTAAAAAATGATTTACAGGGAACATAAATAATCACTTTACCTTGCTTCCGAGTCTTACGTTCATTTGTCACGTGACATACACAATGAACAGATTGTTCATGAATCAAATATCTGGGACTAATGCAGCAGGATGTCGAAACGAAATATGGTGGATTATTATTATGATAATAAGAGCGCGCCAGGAGCGTTCACAGCCGAGGAAACCGACGTTATTGTCATCATTGTCATGGCCGTAAAAGTCAGAGAACTGACGTTGAATGGGGGTAAGTTATGTCCTTATATAGTTATGCATATAGTTATGGCCAAACAGGTCTGATCCGTCATTACTACAATTAGTCTGAAAAAAAATGGGTAGCCTAAATGCCTAAGCTTGAAGTGTTAATATTTGTCCTTGTTATAATGATTTGCAAAAATAAAAACGTCTGCACGCGCCGGTCCTAGCTGTAAACACCGATGATGCGAGCGAAATATTGGAGTGAACATGGCTGTAAATGACTTTTGCTTCAGTTTGAAAAACCCCGGAATGTTCTCCGTAACAGAGCGAATTGCATCCCGTGTCTTGTTTCCCATTTCTGCGGTTGTTTCGGTATTCGGTTTTCGATTTCTCTAACCTACAATGTACTCCTTGGCGCTTAGCGGCTACGTCACGGCTCTCAGCCCGCCCTCTGTTCGTTGATTAGCCGGCTGTTTTCAGCCCGGTGGAAAACTGAAAGATAGGGCGCTATCTCAGACTGACTACAGGAGCGAAATGAAATTAGCGGAAGTAGGAAGCCTGACGTAGTCAGGCTAGTGCCCACTGCGTTGAATAAAGTTGTTATCTGGATTCACTTATCCTGTTCAGTGAATATGTTTCCTGTCAATTGCAGGCTTTCATTGTCCATTCCTTACAACAGGGTTACGCTTATTGACATTCAGTAAAATGATAAGAGGCGGGAGGTGCCTGGAAACAAGACAGAAGTATGTTTTTTATTGGTTGTATTCACCGCTTGCAAAGATTTAGTACAGTCTGTCTAAGTGATAAATGGACTTGGTGATAAAAAATCCTTAATGAAACGCATTGTTCCCCCCGCCCACTTTCTTTTGTTCCTAAATCCCTTCTGGGTATGTCACAGAGTCCTAATATACAATAAAACAGTTTACAACAAAACCTTCGAGTGTTTAATATCGTTGAAGTACACTTCCTAACTACTGTTCAGTCTAGAAGATTAAGATAGTATGCAATGTAAATTTGCTCTTACGGTAGCTTGTTAGTTAGTTCTGTTGGTTAGTTTAATATCAGGGAGAGGTGTATGACAGCATCCAGGAATAAACTGTGAAATCTAGAGATATAAATTTAATTATATAAAGATTATTGTTAATCATTTACAATTAAATGTTGTATTAGAAATAATACCTGGAAAATAGTTTTTTAGGGTTTGAGGAAACAGTTTAGGAGGAATCATTTCTAGTGTTTGGATTTAATATTCCGGCTATACTCTATTTCGATGATTGTTGGTTTGAACCTAACAAACACACTTTGTCACTCATAAAACAGAAAACCTAAAAACACTATCACCAAATAGCATTATACAATGTGTTCTTTTGTAAAGCTTCTGTACAAAACAAAAATGACAATTCTCTATTGTTTATTTTTCACTGCAGTATGTTACATGGTGCCTGTTAGTGTACAAAATTATTCCTACATTTTCTCTTTTTTATAGGTAATTAAATTGAAAGTCTCAGCAACATCAAATTCTTTTTGAATTGTTTTGAATACATACATATATACACTCACTTAATTCTATGTGGCATTGATTCAACAAGGCTCAAACATTCTCCACACCATTACACCACCACTACCAGTCTGCACAGTGGTAACAAGGCATGATGGTTCCATGTTCCACACCCCTAAATCAACACATTCTCACCCCAAGGCGTCACTTTTGACCATGCTTCAATATTTGACGCTTTAGGCGCCCTTTAGCGTCAGTTACATGACGCGATCCTACAGCGTCATCTAACTGACGCTAAAGGAAAGCTGGGGTGGGAGTAGGGTTACACGCGATCCTAGGGCATCATCTAACTGACGCTTAAGGGCGCCTAAAGCGTCAGATATTAAAGCATGGTCAAAATGCTTCCCAAGGAGTCAGTTAGGTGACGCCTTGGGGGTGAGAATGGGCTGCCTAAATGCATTGAAGCAACTGCCATGTGATTGGTTGATTATATAATTGCATTAATGAAACATTTAACAGGTGTTCCTAATAATACTTTAGGTCAGTATAGTATATATCTATCTATCTCAAGAGTTCTATGCTCAAGAGTTTTGAAAAAGTGAACCAAGTTTCAAGAAATGTTTCCTAGAGATTGTAAAGAAAAAAAAAAATTAAGCATAGAGTCTACTAATGATGACCGGAATAAAGACTGCCAGTTGACATGTAGTTGCAAAGTTACATATTAGAATGTCTTAAGTAGACCACCAAAATAAACTGTCACCAATATTCATTTTCCTACAGATAATTAATCTGTAGCAGAGATCTTTAGATTTTTTTCAATGACATTGTGAGAGCCTAAGGGCTCTATCTTGCACCCGGCGCAAATGACTTTACACACAAACGCATGTCATTGTTCATAATGCTATTTTAAGCACGCATGCTTGGCCATAATGTAGCGGGTGCACAACGTGCATACACTTTAATTCTCTCATCAACACAGATGCAGCAGTTTTTATTTTTGCAAATCATACATTATAACAAGGAAAAATATTAACACATGAGGAAAATCATTGTGCTTTACATGAAGATGAAAAAACCTTATTACCCATTTTTTAAGGCTAATTGTACTAAAGGATCAGACCTGTTTGGCCAATAGTGGCAAGAAACATATGTATATAATGTTTAACCGACGCTGATGTGCGAGGGTTTCTCCCATCCCCATACAACGTCACTTCTCCGTCTTTCACTGCCCTGACAAGAACGTCGGTCTCATCGGCTGTGAACGCTCCTGGCAAACCCGCCGTTATAATAACAATCCGTCATGCGTGCGCACCTGTTCTTAAAGGGTATGTTGTATGGTGCTCTGATTGGTTTATTTCACGTTACGCCCAAACCACACCTATGAATAATGAAGCTACTTCAGACCAAGCTCTTTTAGATTTGTGCCAGGCGCAAGAGGCATTTATCCCGCCGGGAAAATAGCAACAGCGCCGGGACCCGCCCACAAAGTTACTTGCGCTATGCGCTTTGACACTTGCCTTTCAGATAGTTAAAATAGGGCCCGAAGTGTCACATTTGTGTTGGTTTAGATCTTCAGTTTGTTTTCATTCTCAGTCACATGTCTTTTTTCCCCGCCATTCTTCAGTTACCATGTTAACCATTCAGTAGTTCATCTTAACTCTTTCCCCGCCAAACACGGAATTTTCCGTGTTTAATGAAAAAACGCATCTGCGCCAAACACGGAATTTTCCGGGTATCCGTGTTTTAGGTGGTATACGGTAAGGAAGACCCGCGCGCATGTCCTGAATGATTGCGCAACTCTTTGTTTAGAGAAACAGATTGCAATCGTCTCAAACAGTGGAGTAGTGAGAATGTATCAGACAGACAATGCAGAGGTATATGGCTGAAGTACTGGAGGTTAATGGACTCGGAGTCCGATCATTTTTTATTTGATAATTCTGAATCTGATCGGGACGAAGTAGTCAGTGAGAGAGATGCACATGTTCATGCTAGCCATGGACGTGCCGCAGATAGATCGTATAATATTATGACACTATAATATGTATGTGTGTGTGCAGGCATTTATGTGTGGCTGTCTAAATATGAAGGTGTAATTGTCAAATTATTTCTCTCTTTGTGCACATTTACCACATTGTAATATGTATTTGTGTGTGTGTGTGTGTGTGTGTGTGTGTGTGTGTGTGTGTGTGTGTGTGTGTGTCTAGGCCTGTTGTAATTCCAATTATTCATTATTCACAGGTAGAACACAGAGAGGCAGAGGCAGAAGTTTTATTGCAAAAGTTACATTTCCCTTACATCCTGGGAAATTTGATATATTTTACATTTATTTTATGTTTTTTATTTATTTTGGAAAGTTTTATATATGAAGGAAACAACATCTGAATGTATTCTGCTTTTAAATGCACTTGTTTGATAAAAACACCTTTTTCTCAGTTTTTTGTCCAAAATGTTGTGTTTTTGACAAAACCTACCTCTGTTCAAGAGGCAATAAAAAAAGAACAGATGAAGATAAAATAAAAATGTTTTTTTTTGCCTAAAAGCAGAGGCTCAGATCTTTATTTTTATATATATCATCTTCATATATTCATGGAAGAAAATATTCTGCGGGGGCATTCAAATTTAGCGAAAATCGTCAAAAACCCTGGCGGTGGCTGGCAACTTTTTTTTAAAACGCTGGCGGGGAAAGAGTTAATCACCTGTTTTTTGTTAATTATCATCATCTGTCTATCAGTTCATCGGTGTATTTAGTTCCTTCAGTTCAGTCAGTCCTTTGTCTGTAGGTAGTCTTATTTTGAGTGTGTATTCGCCCTGTCAGTCTGCCTGTCAGTACCTGTGTGAATTATATTTAATAAATCGTGTGAATAATTGGAACTTGTTCTTCTGTCCGCACCGCACCCGTGACCCTAAGACACTTGGAACATAATTTAACTTTCTTTTTCATACTGCATCCACATGTCATGTTGATTTATCAAATTAATCACACAAACTTATATACAGTATATACCTTCTACAGGAATCCATTTTGTCAATACTGTACACTCATGGTGGTGCATTTGCAATTGATGTGTTCTTGCATTCCATCTGCACTATTTCTTAATTATTGGTCTATGTACAAATGTCAGACAACCATTTTAAGTGATTAAAAACTGTCTCCTGCGTTCAGTTCCATTATTTTGTGCTGCAGCTTTCTGTTTTATGAAAGCATAAATGTGACGAATGTTCCTGTCATTAGTGTTTTTTAAGTTGTTTTATGATTGACAAAGTGGGTTTGTTGGGTGTAACCTTTATGAGATATTTATTAAATGTTTTAGTCATTTTAGTGCATTTTGAACGTGAAAAAAATATTTTTTTTATTTTTTAAAAAATTACCTTGTGAAATGCATCCTAGCAATTGTAAAAAACAAAAAAAATGTAACATAGACAATTTCAAGCACAAAATTATCATGATAGAAACAGACAATTCTACTTTACATAGTTTTACATACAACTTATGAATACAGACATATTTTACACACATATATATATATATATATATATATATATATAAGGAAAAAAAGGTAAAAGAGCATGAAGTGCAAATTAATGCCCCTTTCTGTTCTGTTCTCGTTTTGAAACTTAATAGCATGTGGTCACAGCTAAGCAGATTCAGAAATAAGGGAAGGTGATAGACATGCAATATGGTCCTGACTGATATTATGCACGCCAGAACCACTGCAAGGGGAATTCAGCCATACTCCTGTATTTATGTGACACTTGTTAGTTTGATTATGTCGTACAGCAGAATAATAATTTATCCTACTGATGATGACACGCTCATCTGAAAGGTGTAATTACTGTCTGTGGTGTAGAATCCTTAACCGAGACAAGGTGAAAGAGTGATTTTAATATCAAACAGCTCAGTGTGTCTTTATTTTCTTTTCCTTTTTATAGAGAGAAATTAAATTTCAATAAGAAGTTGCAACTTTCTGTTTTTCAAATCACAAAAAGCATTCTAACGCTGAATCTTTACAGAATGCCAAATCTCTCATACATTAGTAATTGCCTTTCCCTGAGAATCGAGACCTATGGCACCTCAGAACATGTTGATCTGATAGAACAAAGAAGAACTCAAGAAATGCAGAACTGATGCAGAACATGTAGTCAACAGAACACGCACGGTTTTGCGGTTGGTCTACAGCGACACTTGGCTACATTCCCAGAATGGGCCAAGACCCAACAGTAGAAAGATCAATATCAGACAGACATTAATTGTACATGTACCAGATGTCCAGTATAAGTTGTTAAATTATAATAGAGCTAATGAACTCATTTTGTTCAATCTGAATTGCAATCCAATGAAATCTGTTCCCTCACCTTTTACCTTCACCTCACATTTTAAAATATGTATTTACATATATCAAGTTAATTTTTATTCATCTGTGACTGAAAGCTGTGATGTATGTGTTGTAATTTGCGAATGCCCTATCAAATTGACCCATTCAAAACAATTTGTGGACTGATTGCAAGCATTTGGGGAAGATGTTGTTAATGAACCGACCATAGTGGTACAACTGCAACTGGAAGAAAACAAAACTAGATTTTCTTTTTTTTTACATTTGGAAAGAGAGCACGATTGTGTAGAGAGCTTAAAAGCTGCTAGATCTGCTTATTTTTCAACCCCATTAGAAGAAAATAAACAAAACCCTAGATTCATTTGAAACTGTGGCTAAATTAACGAAAAGGCGGCACAGCAGTAATTACTTTATGAGCTTCTTTACGTACAAAATTGGTAATATCAGGGAGAAAATTATAACTATGCAACATTAACTACAGTATTGCAACAGGCAGTGCATTGTTGTCTCCCTGAGGAATTATTTGATTGATTCAGTGCTATAGACCATTTCACAAGATGTAAACAACACTGGTCCAGAAGCACTTCCTGTTTCAGTTTTTAACTGTTTTCTTTATTTCACATGTAACGAAAACATCTTAAAGATGTTTGTTTAACTTTTTGATTCAGTTTTATATGTTCTGTTGGTTGTATTTTATCCCAGCTCTTATGTAGTGTTAAAAAACTGAAACAGGAAGTGCTTCTGGACCAGTGTTGTTTACATCTTGTGAAATGGTCTATACGAGAGGAAGAATTTTCTAAACTCGTCAAATCATCTAAATCGACAACATGTAAGTTGATGTAAGAAGATCCTATTCCAACTAAGCTATTGAAAGAGATGCTTCCAGAGGTCATAGATCCTCTTCTTAATATCATTAATTCATCTTTGTCAGCTGGCTATGATTAAACTGCTTGCCGATCTGGAATCTACCTTTTCAGTCAAAGATACTAGAAAAGGCAGTATCCTCACAATGTTCCTTGTTAGAAAAGAAATGGTATCTGAATTACGTCATATTATGCTCTCTATGGCAAATGCGGAAACAATTAGTTAATGTGTTCATGACATCAAGGCAATTATTATAATCCTCTTTGGTGGTTGCTGCACACTTAATAAACAAACTACAGCTTGTCCATAAGGCAGCAGCTGGAGTTTTTACCAGAACCATGAAGCATGACCATATCAGCCCGGTTCTGTCAACACTGCATTGGCTCCCTAAACATTGTATACATTTTAAAATATTGTTGGTTACTAACCAACCACTAATTGGTTTAGTTCTCCAGTACTTAAGCAAGCTCTTAACGAATTGTAGTCCTTCACGTCTATTGCGATCTCGAAATTCCAGCCAGTTGATAATACCTAGAATATCAAAATTGACTGCAGATGGTATATCCTTTTCCTATTTAGCACCAAAACTTTGGAACAGTCTTCCTAACATTGTCTGGGAAGCAGACACACTCTGTCAGTTCAAATCTAGACTAAAAACACACCTCTTTGACCTAGTACACACTAGACCTCTAAAATTCAATGTTTTGCTGCATAGATTAGGTCAGCCGGAAACCGGGAACACTTCCTATAAATCCTGATGAACTCGTTAAATCATAAGAAGGATGGCGTCTACAGTAATATTAGATTCTCTCTCTATCCCGAGATTTACAACAGTCCGCCGTATCCAGGCCGTATCCGGATCTGATGAAGAACCTGCGTCTGGACATGAAAACAACGCAGTCCTGAAGTGTCACTAGTCTCTCCCCTGTGAAGGCCTCCCTCCCTTCACCTCTGTACAGATAAAACGTTGTCGGGATAATTCCGATTCACGTGGATTCTGTGCGAAAGCAACAAAAAAGTCTGCTTTATACATTTTTCAAGGCTTATACCTTGGAACCTATTTTAAGGTTTGCGTTCTCAAGCCACCAGGCACTTTTTTTTGTGCAAATGAGCGTCCGGATCGCATTAAGATTTTTCTGTTAGAACGGTGTCGTGTTAGTGGCCCCCAAGTTGATAACTAATGATTGTTGCAACCGAAGTGAATCAATCAGTCAACTTAAGCTGGACAATTTATTTATTTTAGAGCTTCTATAAAGCCAAAAATCTCTGTTACTTTAATTCCCTATCATAACTATAAAGCTGCTTTGAAACAATCTATATTGTTGAAAAGGCTATACAAATGAAGGTGACATGACTAGTCTTTCAAACAATGGAAAATTAATCAAAAGATTATTCCTCCATCTCAAACTTTATTCTTTAGCTGATGTTGTTTTTGGTAAGTATGTCTATAGTACAATTAGCTCTACATCATTTCATTTTAAATTGTACAATATAGTTGAATTTTCTCTGAATTCTGAAGAGGCACTTGTGTCCCTTGTCTCCACTGAGAAAACGACCATGAAATACCATCACTAATGTCCTTTTGCTTCAGTGGGCTATATATCTCCATTTCACTCTTACTCCGTCACTCTGTTTTTACCAAAAAAGATTATACATAGTTCTACTTTTTCTCCTTGACATCTTCTAGATATAGTTGTAGCCATTATTAGACTGCAGTATTGTGAAGGTTATATTGCTTCCACAAACCGGTGGTCATAGTAGAGTTGTATTAAACACATCATCATACAGCAATTGTCTGAAAAGCCACAACAATAATAATAATAAAAAGCCTATTCAGTTGTTCTCTGCTAGCATTTGGCCACTGTATCAGTTACTGCATCATAATTGCAACATTTTCATGCTGAACTAAACTTTTGCTCATATCATAACAGAATGCACAAATCTAGTCAGGTCAAGGTTTATTTGTACAGGCCTGGTGCTTTTCACAACACACAGTTTTAAAGTAGCTTTACAGATTGGATTATTATCATGGCAAGTATCAATTATTGTGTGGCAGATATAGGTTTAGCAACAGTCTGGGAGCGGCAAGATAAAATGGGGCTGATGTGAACATATTTCTTGGATCTAGAAAACACTTTCTGCAGCATTTTAGTCTGTGAGTGAGTCTGTGAGACAACCACATTAAATGATCTTGAATGAATTGCTTGCCGGCCTGTTATTGTGGATGTACTGACTTTACATTTGCCTGACTCTAAACATGATGATGATCAAAACTAACAGTGGTTGCTTTACATGTCGGTCTGACTTACTCTTGGGCAGTCCTTGGCCATAGACTTTAATGGAGAAAAGTAAGGTCAATTAGAAGCATTAACTTCCTGATGTCTGAGTGTACACAGTAATAATAATAATAAGATACTCTTCAAACTAAGCTTGATGACATAGATGTCTGTCTGTCTGACAGTTAGCTGTCAGTAGCTGTGCCAGGAGGAATCTGAATCATTTACTTCCAAATCTTGCAGAGACTGAAAGCGTAGCGACTGAGTAGCTGTCCATGAACTTGAAGCAGGATCAACTTTATGACTCTCTATGGGCTTCTCTCTAGACTTTATAGGATGTTATGCTTCCACATCCCCCAGATTGCCCACTAGCTTCTCCTCCTGTCTACAAGGTAATTTATCTACTGTGAGACAGAGTCGAGGCCGTTCTCATCCTTTGGTGTCATATAGGTGATGCCATATGACATTTCGCTGAAATACTACGCACATGGCACCCTTTAGCATCAATATAACACACAGAGCCTAAGGCGTTATACAGGTGACTGGCATCCTTTAGCATCAATATGAGATGCAGACCCTACCCCAGACCTAAACCTACCCATAACAGTGCGTGTTATATTAAAGAGAAAAGGGTGCCATGTGCATAGTATTTCGCCAAAATGTCATATGGCGTCACCTATATGACGACAAAGGATGAGAATGTGTTGGAGAGTCGCATGGTTATGACGCAATTGTTAGCCTATTTTTACAAAAACTGCTTCTACAGGCCCATAACAAGATACAAGGTAATAGAGTCTTTTATACTGTACACTGTCATGTTTCTTTAGGAATAAACAATGGACAAATGGAGTCTTTAAACGACTCAGATGTAAAGTTGTTCTGTGTCAAAGTGACGCCAAAAATGGGAGTCAATGGAATGCTAACAGCAGGTTAAGGCTTGCTAACCAATGGCGCCCCCAGGGAGTCTTCCGACTGGTGGATTACCCTCTTGGCTGTGATGGTGTGGCTGACTCTGTGACCGTTGTATTAGCTGCCATTACAAAAGACATTATCATCTTATCAGAGACAGCTCCAGCTTTAATGGATACAAAAAGTAGTGATCATTTTAATTCCCAGCTACTGTATACCTAATTTGGTCTAAAACTAGAGTTAAAATGTAATCATTTCTAGCCTGCTTTACATAAATGAGGTAGCTCAAGCGATTGAACTTGGTGCCAGAAGCAACACTGAAGTAATGGGTTCAATTCCCAGGGAACACTCAAATTGATAAAACCTATGAAAAATATGTATATCAAACTGCTGGAGATCTGTATTTGAGACCTACATTTTGAACAGTAAGCTGTGAAAATTGCGTTTTTGTCAAGGACTTTGGGCTCTATCTTGCATCCGGCGTGTCTCATTCCTATTTTGCACGCGCGCAAAGCGGGATTTTTCCCTCCACAGACGCACGTCTGTAAACTAGGGAATAAACTTGTGCTCCCTGGGCGGATCGGCGCAAAAAGGAGGCGTGTTTCGGCGCAAACATTCCCTGGTGCTATTTTACACTTCCAGAAAACAATTGCGCCACTGACCAGAAAAAACCTGGTCTAAAGTCAGTGGCACGTTGTGCGTTGTTCATAATGCTATTTTAAGCACGCATGCTTGGCCATAAGCGGGTGCACAAGGCGCAAACACTTTGATTCTCTCATCAACACAGATGCAGCAGTTTTTTTTATTTTTGCAAATCATACATTATAACAAGGAAAAATATTAAAACATGACGGAAATCATTGTGGTTTACATGAAGATGAAATTATTAACCATTTTTCCACGGATCAGACCTGTTTGCCCAATAGTGGCAAGAAACATACGTATATAATGTTTAACCGACGCTGATGTGCGAGGGTTTCTCCCATCCCCATTCAACGTCACTTCTCCGTCTTTCACTGCCCTGACAAGAACGTCGGTCTCATCGGCTGTGAACGCACCTGGCAAACCCGCCGTTATAATAACAATACGTCATGCAACATGCGCACCTGCTCTTAAAGGGTATGTTGGATGGCGCTCTGATTGCTTTATTTCACATTACGCCCAAACCACACCTATGAATAATGAAGCTACTTCAGACCAACCCCTTTTAGATTTTCAGTTTTGATTTATATGCTGTTTAATGTTTGATGATTGCATTATATTACATGTGCAGAAGCAATGCTTCTATTGCATGTTTCTGCAGCTTTACTTGTTTTTGGATGAGAAGATTCTGTACTCTGTCAGGAGGTGCATAATAGCACCCCCTACATCTTGGTAGGAAAATCTTGTTAATGGCGGCGGGGAAGCATTGTGTGATAAGGAAAATTCCGTCCATGGTGGGAAAAGACAGTTCAGTGCAACCAAATACAAAAATGTGCTGCAAATACTCAACACACATATTATCGGGATGTTAAAATAATCAAAACTCCCCTTTCAGGTCATTGTCAACACCAACCATACTTTTTCCCCTCAACATAAAATAATCTGACCCAGTTTAAGCTTCTCAAATGAGGCTCCACATAATGTTCCTGATGGCCAGAAGGAAATATTCCCTATACTGTGGCATCCAGGGAGCTCCTCTTCACAGGGTGAAAGTTTCTTAAAGAGTTCTAGTTGCTATTTGCAGATTATCTTATTGGTCCGAAGTTTAAAGCTGACCTAATACTGGCTACTTAGCCTTGTTTTCATGGGCTTTTTGGCAGAAAGTTCAAAATTTAAGTATGTCACTCTCTATAACACACTTTCCATATTCTCGTATATGTATATTTTATAGACATCCTCTGTAAAGTCACTGAGTTTCTTTCATTTAACCTCATAACGGCACTGCGTAATGTGGACTATGATGAATTCTTATGTGCTGAGGGGGAAGGATGGGAATTAAAACATGCTTCACTGTTAGAGCAAACAAGTGTTACACAGAGCAGACTGCTGTTCTCCCAGTGTCTTCAGCCATAATCATCCTCATCAGCATAGCCCAGATAACTGGCTCTGACTGAGTATCACAGTTCTAGTCAACATCTGGAAGGGATTTGCACACACTATGAAAAGCCCTGCATTATTAATCACTTTTCACTTTTATACCCAGCCGTCTCATGATGGGGTATTACTGCACAATCCTCTGTGATCATCCTACTTGTTCTGGTTGTGTATAAATATAACATGTATCTAAAATGAAATGATTTTCCTTTATAAGTAAACTCTTTTGGTCTGTGACAACACTAATCAAATTGAATTAATTTGAAACCTGCACTAATATATCACAATTGTAGGTTGTGAATAAACATAATGCAATACATTATCAAACAGGACATAGTCTTATAGACTTATTCCTACACATCCTTTGCTCAATTACATACAAAAATAATGTATGATAAGTTTTGAAAACTTGGTATTTATTCATGGTTTGTGTTGCATGATCAGGTTGGTTGCCCTTTTCCAGACATATGAATAAGTCAAGTCAAGTCACCCTCATTTATTTTTACATCAGGATTTATATGAAGTATTCCCGGTTCAGGCTGACCTAAACTTTGCAGCCTAACATTGAATCATTGAAGTTTACAATGTGTTACAGTAGGTGTATGCTAGGTCAAATATATGTGTTTTTAGACTAGATTTAAACTGACAGAGTGTGTCCGTTTCCCGGACAATGTTAGGAAGACTGTTCCAAAGTTTTGGTGCTAAATAGGAAAAGAATCTGCCACCAGCAGTAGATTTTGATATTCTAGGTATTACCAACTGGCCAGAATTTTGAGATCGCAATAGACGTGAAGGACTATAATGTGTCAAGAGCAAGAGCTTGCTCAAGTACTGGGGAGCTAAACCATTTAGTGCTTTGTAAGTAATTAACAATATATTAAAATTATATAATGTTTAATAGGGAACTAATGCAGGGTTATTACAGGACAGAACCGGGCTAATATGGTCATACTTCCTGGTTCTAAGAACTCGAGCTGCAAGCTGTAGTTTGTGTATTAAGTGTGCAGGGCAACCACCCCTAAGATCATTACAATAGTCTAGCCTTGATGTCATTGAGCACATTAACTAATTGTTTCCACAATTGTCATTAAGAGCACATTAACATGACGTAATTTAGATATATTTTTTAAGATGGAAGAACAGTTTTACAGATATACAAGAAACGTGATTTTCAAATGAAAGACTGATATAAAAGAACACACCCAGGTTTCTAACCGATGGCGAAGACTTGACAGAGTAGAATTGACAGAATTCTAGGTTATTACATTAGGACGTATTTTGCTAACATAAACTAATATTCACTGGATGGTCATATATCTTTACACCGCTAGATGGGGGTAAAAATCACACATGCTGCGTCCCAATTCGCTTACTTATACTACGCCCTAAAAGTATGTACTCTTTTTGTGAGGAAAAAGTACAAACTTTTGAGTGTGTAGCAAAAGAGTAGGCAAGCTTTGGGACATACTATCACGTCATCTTTAACGGACAGCACTGTCACGTGCTGCGTGCATCCTGTCACCGTAAACTGCCCTGTCAATCAACTTGTCACAGTTAAAATCCTCCATTCTATCTAATTTTATTTCCTACCGTTTCGGAGAGCACGTTCATCTGCCAGTTGTGGGTCTTTCATGCTCTCCTCATGTGTTTGCAATTTGAATATAATGATGCATTTAAAACGTAATGGCTAAACGTGTCTTTACAAAAGTTCACAATGCTGCTGCAAATGCAATATAATGTGGACAACATTGAATAAATTCATTTTCGTCAGATTAGATACTGATGATTAATCACTCAAAGCTCTTTATCTAAACCTCTCTACACAACCGCGGGGACTCGTAATGGCTAAACGTATCGTATCGACTACGTGTCTGTAGTTTTTTAACACTTTTTACTCGTGTTTGTAGTTCTAACCGAATCCTTGTCCAACGCGCAATGGTTTGTGGGCAATATCAGCCGTTAGAGTTTGCATCGATCTACACTTCGGATTCTGACCGGAAAAAGTAGACCATCCGGGTATCTTTGAAACACTCATTTCAACATACTACGATTTGGGACGTACTATTTCTATTTTCGAAAACTATTTAGGACGGATAGTATGCGAATTGGGACGAAGGGACAGTGTAGCTTTAATTTAGCCAGTGTCTCTCACAGTGTCTGGTTTGTGTTTCCCCGGGTATCCACTAGAGGTCCTCTTCTCCACGGTGTCATTCTTTCATGAACTGCATTCCCCACAATCCTTGTCTGTACCAATCACTGTTCATTGCACTCAGCTGTTCCCCGTAATCATTGTATCCGGCTGTTCCTTGTTAGTTTTTTGTTAGATCTGTGTGTGTATATATTCCCTGTCTGTATCAGTATGGGGCCGTTTACACCTGGCCAAAATCAGCAAATTCTTTGATATTTGATAAGACTTGAAGTCTGTTGCAGTATATACAGTAGCCAACACAAATGTCAAACGTGATTTGTCATTTACACTAGATAGTGCTAGATTAAGCACCAACACTTCAAAAGAATTATATTTTACATATGTGTATTACAGTAATCTTGGGGGGAAGTAAAAAAATAATTGTTTGGTTCTAGCCAGGTTTCACATTAGCACATTTTAGCCAGATGTGCTGTGTTTGACAGAAACACTTTAAGTCTAATCAAATGATTTGCATATTTTCTACCAGGGTTAGTACTGGCTGCAGATAAAGTCCTAATTGTTGGTGATTTTAATATTCAGACAAGTATCTCATCACTCTGGCAACAGGAAGGGGTCCAGAGCAAATTATAGTCTCTGACATTGTACTTGCAAGTTCACACAGCTCTTTAACGTTAATTTTAGAGATCTCCAGAATTTACCATTAGAATTAGCCAGCACTTTTAAATTTGCTTTGATGCATGGCGCTCTGGCTCCTGGGAAACATGTGACAATGGTGGCTGGTATCTATTTTTTATGTTCTATGAAATAGAATTGCCAATAACTAGGGTGCATTCAACAGGATTCACAGTGGGTGTTTCACTGAGTGGGGAGAATGTATTTGTTTTTGTAATTGGAATGGAAGAGCAGTTTTTTGTCCCACAACTACAGTATCCAACGGTCATTATCAGATTAATGTGATAGGCATTATTAGACAATATCTAATATATGCTGATGAATAAGTTATATTTAGCAAAATGAACAACAAGGAATGATAGTAAATAAAGATTCAAAACAGAAAGCTAGACAGCGCTTAAAAACGCAACCCAGCAGAAAGGCAGACCGGAGCAATCGATCAATAAAGCATGTAAGAAAATATTGAAAAAATGAATCAGAAAATTAAACCCTGCACCCCAATATAATCCCATATACACCCATGCTAGGGACTCTCCACAGGCGTAATGGTTTTTATACTGTACAAACTGTATATTCTATCCCTACTAACCTTATCCCTAAACCTACCCGGCACACACACACACACACACACACAGAGAGAGAGAGAGAGAGAGAGAGAGAGAAGTTTCTTCCTACTGTTGAAAATAACTGGCTGTATTCCCATCTACTTTCTTCTCAATTCTGACAAACCAGGAATTACTTTTAACATATTTTCCATCTCTCTCCTTCTAACACTCTCTCTTTCTCCCTCTCTCTCTTTCTCTCTTTCTCACACACACACACTCATATTATTCTATGTCTGGTTAGAATTGCCTAATTGAATCAGTAATGGTCTCTATTACTCTTCTCCCAGACAAATCTGATAAACTACTCTAAAGACAATCTCTGGCCCTCCGTAGATGGTTAATTAAACTTTGCTGGTACATTGCCTAGTGAAAAACTTTAAAGAGTTTCAAATTATTTTGATTCATTCTGGCCTTTACCTTTTAATCTGGAAATGTAAATGAAAACAGAAGGGGAAAAAAGAATGTACTATTTGCCATTTCTTATTATTTTGTATTGTTATTTCACTTTTTCTTCTTAGATTCAACTGTATTGTCATTCTGCAGAGTACAATTTCTTAATTTACAATTCTACAATTTAAGTGCATTTAATGTAAGATGCAAATGGTAGCCCATTAGTGACAGTATGTATATATATACAACGCATTCTCACCCCAAGGCGTCACCTTTGACCATGCTTTAATATTTGACGTTTTAGGCGCCCTTTAGCGTCATGTAAGCGGCTTACATGACGCGGTCCTACGGCGTCATCTAACTGACGCTAAAGGAAAGCGTCAGTTAGAGGACGCGGTTAGGTTTAGGTGTGGGGTGGGGGTAGGGTACACGCTATCCTAGGGCGTCATCTTACTGACGCTAAAGGGCGCCTAAAGCGTCAGATATTGAAGCATGTCCAAATGCTTCCCAAGGCGTCAGTTAAGTGACGCCTTGGGGGTGAGAATGGGCTGATATATAAGTTGAAAATAAAATAAAAAAATTAAAAAAAACTTGTTTTGCAGGTCAAGTGCTTTCAGGTCAAGTTAGTCTTCACTCCTTGGCCATATCCATCTCTTTTTTTTCTCTGGTGTCTTAGTATTACTAACTGCTATTGTAATAGTTAAACAGAATGGCAAGAAAACTGGAGTGCAGAAATCAGCTTTGGATCATATTGGTGCTGTGATCAGTCAGAAAACAGATGGTGCACCTCACGTTCAGCTCCATAAATCATCTGACATTTACTCCAAATTGCAGTGGTGGGATCAACGGTTCATTCTAGCCCCACTCCCCCACTTTTATCGGCTGCTCCCCCAATAAGAAATCATCATTCAGGCTTTTAGACAGATCTGCCAGGGGTTTGGGTCCCTCTCCATTCCCATTACTTCCATCATCAACTCCTCTGTGTCCACAATTAATGATAATGCTTTTACTCCTGACCGGAGCAATATGAACCTGGAGGCACATTAAGGGCAAATTATGTTTTACACCCCAGTCATTTATTAGTCCTGTCTCTCAGAAAGAATGAAAAGCCATTTAAAAAGGCTGTTGCGTTAATAACCAGGGAATTACTTCTCTGGACAGATAGACAAATATGAATTTTCTATCTGTATTTATTCCATTAGATGACTAAATGTATTTATCCCATTTTTATATTAACAGAACAACATCTACAGTAACATACATTTATAAAGAAAAGATTTACACAGCACTCTTGAACAAAAATTATCATTTACTTGTTAATGAAATGTCTTCATCAGTTTCATACAGCGCAGTCTCATCCCAAGACGTCATACAACTGACGCTTTTGACCATACGTCAACATCCGCCGTTTTAGGGTACCCTTTAAGGCGGGCATACACTGTGCGATTTTCGTCCGATTTTGAGCCGAATTCTGACTCGTGCGACTCATTTTCTCGTCGGACCGATTTTCAGCTTTGTCGTGCGTCGTTTGTCGTGCAGTGTTCGTGGAGTGTACAGGGAGAAACGAGAGGCGATTAACCTCTCACGATCGACAATCGGATGGTCGGATGAATTTCTGGCATGTCAGAAATTTTGGTCGCTCCTCGTGACTATATCGCACAGTTGAAGCAAAGCTACGAACCGATTGCCCTAAACTCAGTGTTTTTTCCCTCACTGCACCTGCGCGAAAACAGAAGTTTAACCATTTCATCTGCAGCAAAAATAAAATTAAAATAAAAACGAGCTACAAATTACTGTTGCTTACCTCCAGTTCGTGTTGCAAAATGGATAATATTACCCACCGTCTTCAAGCCACCTGATATGTAACACCTCTTTTATTATTTTGTCAAACAATGTTTTTGAAATAAACCTGTTTTTAATTTTCATTGATGATTAATAATGGCAATGTTCGGACATATTATAGACTGTTAATAGTTATTTTATATATAATTCATTGTAATCGACCTAAATGTTTTAGACAATTTTTAATAAGAGGTAGATTAATATTTTATTATCCTCACAGCACGTTGGTTATGTGCTGTGAAAATATTGCGTGGCAAATTAATTATAATAGCGGATCAATTTAATAGTAAAATTAGCCTATAGGCCTCCCCTAATAATGATAATATAATAATAATAATAATTAAATGCATAAATTGAAAATACTAAATCATCTTGATACTGATAGCAGATGCTTGTTTTGACAATATCTCTGGATACATACACGTAAATAGGCGCAATCCAGGGGGTTATCGCAGATATTACACGTATAGTGTGAGCAGTGAAGTCGCAGCTCGGCGATCGGACCGTACAGTGTGAGCACATAAATCCTGAACTTTGGATTTGCATGGCATGTGATTTACTCGTTCAGTGTGAGTAGGTACCTTGCTGAAATCGCACAGACATCGCACAGTGTATGCCCGCCTTTAGGGACCTAATCCTACCCCGTCACCTCACTGACATTAAAGGTAAAGCGTCAGTTGGATGACGCCCCAGGATCGTCATCTAACCGACGTTCAAGGGTACCAATTAAATTTAATTACACTTTTATACAGTTCCCTTTCAGTCGCTCACATTCGACGTTACAACATATTGCCTTAAGAGACCAATCAACTTCTCAAGTGTATTAAAACGAGCCAATGCACATTGGCATGCGATAATTGATTCAGCTGCTCTGCTTGCAGCGCGAGCATATAACGAGCAGCAGGTGCATCGCATATTTGTGTTTCACCTTCAATGAGAATGTGAGTGCTCATATCAGGCTTGCAATATCGTCCTGTTTGTGTAGCCATGGTCATCCCTGGGTGCTTCAGCTTTTCCTGAAAGACCAGATTATTTGAGTTTCTGGATGCAGTCATTTTCTATCCTCATATGACGACCATGATCGCTGTTTCACATGCCTGTGCTTAAGCATGCTGAAACTGTGTTAGTGGGTGGTTTATATTGTCTGTTGAGAGCATGACTACGTCGGCACATTGTTTGTCTTGCCTTTTTCATTAAGGTTAAGCGATCAGCGTGCCGTGTGCTGTCGGCAACCTAGCGCGCTTCGTTTGGTGCTCTAGATGCGTGGTCAAGACTTAAATGCCTCAAACAAGGTGGAGTCCCTTTTGCCTATGCCCTGATCTAGTTATTCTTCTGTGCACCTGAAAAGGGCTACATCTGCGTATAGCTAGGGTAACCGGAGGATTATCATGAGGGCTTCCCAGCCCGGTAACCAATCCGTGTGGGCCCCTCACTCCTCTGTTTCATCGCAAACATGTTGAGACTGTGTTTGTGGTTGGTTGTATTCTCTTATGAGAACATGACCATGACCATGTCAACATGTTGTTCGTCTAGCCTTTTTAAGGCTAGACAAACTCTAAGGTTTAAGCTATCAGCGTGCTGTGAGCCGACAATCACATTCACTGTCTCACATGCCTGGCAGCTTCTAGATGGGATTGCCTGTCATTCTCATGATGGACCTACCATTTCATTCAGGGCTCCAGGGTGGGATTAGATGTTGATCGCTGCATAAGAGAGAGGGCTGTTACGCTCTGGAAATTAAGATGATGCTGAGCTCCCACTATATGGTGAATCAGATTCAGACTTGACAGCCATGCTTTACTGGGCTACTCTGGGGGCACAGTGTGACACGCAATCGCCTTGCCCCACTCTGTGCCTTCCCGGTTGTGTGTGAAGAACTTTTGCAGTATGGAAGCATTTTGGCGCCAATATGGCCAGCTAAACATACCAAAAGCTGCAGAAAACGTTTTTCCTCTCTCACTACCCTCAATGGTAGGGCGGCAGTGCTACTGCAGACCGCCTCTTCCCTGCATGTGGTGGCCACCCTGAAAAAGACCAATCAGTCATAATGCATGAGGGTTCTGAGTCAGGGTTGAGCTGCATGTGGTGACTGACCGTGTGACCGTGACCCTTGTCGACCCTAGTGGTCCAGAAACGCCCCCCTGGCCAATCCTTGCAGAGGTGCGAGACATCATCAGAGTTCGCTTTTTCGATGCTCCCATTTTACGAGGTGGCCTTTTGGGGTCATTGTTGGAGACCGTGCCTAGCGATTCTCTGCAGTTCAGAAGCTGGCTGAGTTAACCAAAAGCTTCGCCCTAAATGTGATCCCTGAGTCACTGGTGTGCTGCCCTGTTTGCTGCCAAGGATGTCAGTCCCCAGCAAACAAAAAAACAAAAAAAAACAAAGCTTTAAGCTTTCTCAGCAGCCCTGAAAGTTGTGGAAGCGGCCATTGCTCCCATGTGTGAGGGTGTTGCTTGCATTCTCAATTACCTCGACGACTGGCTCATTTTGGTGCTGTCGACAACAGTTGTGTGAACACAGGGCCATGGTGCTCAGTCATCCCAGCCAGCTAGGACTTCAGGTCAACAGGGAAAAGAGCAAACTCACCCCTGGGCAGAGGATCTCTTTCTCGGTATGGAGCTGGACTCAATCAACATGACAGCACGCCTCACAGAGGCCTGCGTCCAGTCAGTGTTGGATTGTGTGAGCTCGCTCAGATGCAGGACAGCGGCACCACTGAAACTATTTCAGAGGCTCCTGGGTCATATGGCATCTGTGGCCACGGAGATGTTGCTCGGATTGCTTCATATGAGGCCGCTTCTACATTGGCTCCACGGTTGAGTCCCAAGATGGGTGTGGGAGCGCGGCTTGTGCTGGGTTTCTTTCACCCCACACTGTTGCTAGACTCTTAGCCTGTGGTCAGACCCTTCATTTCTCCCCTAGAATAAGTGTCTAGGCAAGTTGTGGTCGCCACGGATGCCTCTGCCACCGGCTGGGGGACCATGTAAACCAGGCATGCAGATTCAGGTCTGTGGACAGGGCCGCAACTGCATTGGCATTGTTAGCAGTACACCTTGCCCTGGGCCACTTCAAAACACTGCTATTAGGCAAGCATGTACTGGTCCGTACGGACAGCACTGCAGCCATTGGATACATCAACCCCCAGGGTGGTCTATGCTCCCGCCGCATGTCTCCTCCTTTGGAGTCAGAAGCATCTGAGGTTGCTTCGTACCATTCATATTCCAGGCCTGCTCAACCGTGCAGCCGACAAGCTCTTACGGCAGCAGGTGCTACCTGTAACTCTACAAGTTGCACCTCTGAAGTGGAACCTGTTTATTGAATGGTGTTCGTCTCACCAAGAGAACTAAAACTAGAACTAGAACTAATACTAAAACCACCTTACCCATTCTCAATACCCTCTTGGGATTTGTCTCTGGTCCTTTAAGACAGTATTCCTGGTTGCATTGGCCTCGATCAAAGTAAGGGGACCTGCATGCATTTTAGGTTGACAAATCGAGCCTAGAATTTGGCCTGGCTAACTCTCAAGGTTCCTACCACTTCCTTCTGAGACCAGGTGGTGAACCTGCAAGCACTGCCTTCTGAGGAAGCAGACCCAGCCCTGGCTCTTCCCTGTCCCGTTAGTATAGCAATGGGGACACTATACTGTCAAAAAGCACTGTCCTACGGATGAGACGTTAAACCGAGGTCCTGACTCTCTGTGGTCATTAAAATCCCAGGATGTCCTTCGAGTAGGGATGTAACCCCGGCATCCTGGCCAAATTTACTCCGTGGCCTCTGTCCATCATGGCCTCCTAATCATCCCCATACACTAATTGGCTCCATCACTGTCTTCTCACCAGTCAAGCAGGTCAGTTGAAAAAGTTATACTGTTTATGCTGCACTGCCATTTGGGAAAAACACTCCAAGTCCACTAAACCAATATTAGCTGTCAGCTCATAAAATGTTGGCTCAAAACTACTACTGTATGACTGCTACCCTAAGTATGATAATGCATGTTCAGTTGAGTTAACTTCAGCATACAGTATGAGGTGTCATGTACTGTATTGTGACAAAATACAAAGCACTGAACCTTGTCCATATTAATTAATTCTGATGCTGATTTATTTAAAATGCGGCTAAAGGGCTAAATCCATTAAATTGATCCATAATGACGATACATTTAAAATGATACAAAATAGTGTATCATTTAAAATAACTAACACAGTCTCATCCCAAAAAGTCATATAACTGACGTCTTGGGACGTCTTTTGACCATACGTCAATATCCGCCTTTTTAGGGCCCCCTTAAACGTCCGTAGATGGCGATCCCGGGCCGTCATACAACTGAAGCTTTACCTTTAACGTCAGTTAGGTGACGGGTTAGGTTTAGGGTTAGGTTTAGGTCTGGGATAGAGTTAGGATCCCATAACCTCATCTACCGACGTTTAAGGGGGCCCTAAAAAGGCGAATATTGACGTATGGTCAAAAGACGTCCCAAAATGTCAGTTATATGACGTCTTGGGATGAGACCGGGTTGAAATAACACGTCTGGCATTAAAAAAATCCAGAAAAAAAAGGTTTTAAGGATCATGTTAGTAGTTTTATCTACTACCTTTCCTGCGTGTTATTTGGCTATAGATTAATCTAACTTTCAAGGGATGAACCATTAGCGTATTGGTTACTGCCTTGAATTATATGGCACACTTTTAGTTATTGCTTGTTAAACTATACTTTGTCACGAAATGGAGTTTTTAAAAGTGAAAGGGTCAGAGAGATACTTATTTACTAACACAAAACTTAGGCTATCTCTTAAATAATTTCGAACAGTTCTCATATTAACATCTATCCAAACTGTGTTAGACATAAAATAGCTTGTGTAGGCCTATGTCACTCTTAAAATGTCAGAGAAAAGGACCGAATCAGAGATTATTTAGAACACACGAAAGTGTTTGGGTGCACGTGCACTCCCATACTGAAAAGTTTATGAGCGCACTTCCTGTGAGCGCATAATGAGATAAAAACGACCTCGAGCGCGCAAAAAGACGCAATCTGTGAACTAATCAGGAGACACCCTTGACATCGCTTCTGTGCACGGCACCTTCTCAGCAAGCAGGGGTGCCATTGCCAAATAAATGAATCGAAATGATAAAAAATAGAAAACCTTCACGGCACAAGAGGATTTTTTTTAACTGCTTGTGCCGCCCACCCCATGTGACATGAAGAAATGCCGCCTCGGGCGACTGCCCGGTTCGCCGTGCCTAGAACCGCTACTGGCCATGCAGTGCTGAGTTTTGGAGTTGAGAAACGAAATGTAGTGGGAACAATTCTTGAAGTCGTTGAGGGTTCCGTTAGTGGCAAGTGGAAGTTGTTCGAAAGTAATCTTTCTCCATGAACACATGGTTAGTTTGGTCAAGGCCTGGGCCCTGTTGAGGCCATGCCGAGCACCCAGGAGAAGTGAGGAAGTCGGAAGAGTGGGTGATTGGAGTCGTTGTTGGTTGAAGTTCTGGTTCCAAACTCCTGAGATTGTCCTTGGTTCTTTGTGAGAAAGTCTTCTTTCTTCTGCATGAGGCCATATCTGGTTGGATCAAGGCCTGCTGGGCCCTAATGGCCACTGTGGAGGGGGAGGGGGTTCCCCAGTATCACCAGAAACAGTGCTTGCTGCTGGATGAAAAATTAAGAGCGGGAGGTCACATGTGGACTGTCTCTTATAAAGCATGAGAAAGATCCAACCCTTAAGGGTTAACTGAACCAATGGTGAAATATCCAAGTGGGAAGGTTGCTCTTACTTTACTAGTTTTTGTTCCAAGCATGGTTATACCTTCATTAATGCTTAGATAGATAACACATCCACACTGAATTCTAGAAGGTGTTGTACATCAAACTCAAAGTGTGAGTCATTAAATGAGGATTAATTAGGTAGGAGGCATGAGACAGGTGAAGTTACATTGATCGTTAGTTGGTTGTATGCCAAGGTACATACCATAATATATACAGGGGTTGGACAAAAAACTGAAACGCCTGGTTTTACTACACAATAATTTGTTAGAATGGTGAGGGCCTCATTTTGCATCCAAATACAGCACCAATTGACAGATAGAAGTCCTTCACAGTGACCAGAGGGATTATGAGCCGTTCCTCTTCCAGAACAGTGTCCAGGTCACTATATGATGCTGGTGGACTCGCTCCTCCAAAACACCTCAATAATATTCAGATCTGGTGACTGTCAGACCATGGGAGATGTTCAACGTCACTTTCATCTTCATCAAACCCTTCTGTCACAAGTCTTGCTGTGTGTGTTGGTGCATGATCATGCTGATACACGGTTTGAGCATCAGGTGCTCATGATCCTCCAGAAGGGTTTGGTAGTCCTCGGCAGTGTCGTGTCCATCAAATACCATTAGGATTGTCATGATATTGGAGCTCAAACCATCACTGATCCACCCGTGCTTCACTCTGAAGATTGGCCGCCAGGCATATAGATGTGAAACCTCCAACATTGGCCAGTGCTTCAGTTTCATTGTCCAACCCCTGTACATAATAGTACACAAGACAGTAAATCATTTACACAATGCTATGAAGCATGGTAATTTTTAAGATCAGTTAGTCTATGATTAAAGCAGCACAGTCTGTATTAAAGATTGTTTCTGTCTTCCCATTGTCTCTTTCTTACACATGCACTCTCTTCCAAAGGAATGTGCCATAAAAGCCAGCACCAAAATCACAGGTGTTTTCTTTGCTAACTTTGACTGCTTGCATTGCTTATCGCTACTTACTGGCATCTGCTTGCCTGTATCGTCTTAACGTGCTCCATTTATCGTTGTTCAACTCATACAAATATAAGATACTTTATTATTATAATCATCATCAGCGATCATCAAGGTGTGTGTGTGGTGCAAATTACCTGTTTGGACTTTTTCTAGTGATGTCCAAATGAAGCGTTTTGAAGCATAATTGCTTTCTGACACAATTGTGTCGAAAATGGTTCTCGAACCTTCATTCAGATAGAAATTGCAGCACCATCTCCTGGTGAAGTAAGGTCTTTGCAACAAAGCAAGTAACGAATGCAAGTAGGCGTGTTTGTTAACGTCCCATTTATTACGCGTTTACTGAGGCGATCAAAGCTGAAACAGTGTTAGTGCTGTGAAACTCTTTAATGTTGGTTAATTTTACAGATACTGATGAATTTCATATGTTCACTTTCACAATAAAACATTAAGCATGATGTGTGTGTGTAGTTATTTTTATTAGACAAGGACAGAAGATCCGACCAGCTTAAAAAAAATTTGGAAACCATCACAGAAATTACAATGGTTTCTATTAAAATACCAATAGGAACCAATGGCTTTTACATTTAAACCTCTTCAGAATTCTTTTTTTGCAGTGTGTTGGGTTTTTCATTAGGATCCAATGCCCCCCACCAATAGACCCCAACACATATCAGTAGAAACCCTCAGAGACCACTATAATTCCCATTACAACCAATACAATTCCCATGAAAACCATTAGATCCAATAGAATTTATGTAACGGTTTCCATTACTATAGAAACCATTACATTACTGTTTCTTTCCTGTGGGAAACAGAACTGTATAACTTGTTAACTGGTGGGACTGATATTTTTCTATGTTGAAAAGGATGTGCTTGTGTAACTGGTTGTACTTGTATAATGTAACAAAGGGTGAGTGAAGTTTTTGTCTTTCTCCATATCATTCAGTACATATGTAAAAAATATTAGAATTAAACCTCATTCGGGGAAATATGTTTAAAGTGTTCCCAAACTTGGGAACGACTTCTCTTTCTTGCTGGCTCCATCACAACACTAAAATAAATTCAATCCACTCTTAATAATAACGCCAATCAAAACACAGACTACTACAACCCATGGTGTTGCCATGGTTTGGCTTCACTTTTATAAGAAATACAGCCACCTGGTTTCAAACCTGTCAACACTGGATTGGGCTGTCAAAGCAGCCAGGTGGTTCACTACAGGAGTGAACCAGTGTGTTTGCTTCAGACGTCATTTTCACGTGACTACTGACGTAATGATACAAGCTCCAAAGTTTGAAGCAAGCTTCAGAGACTTTTTCATTATTCATCTACAGGCTGTGATTTGCAACATTTTGCCATTTCATTTCACCCTGTTGGTTAATACATTTTTTCATCATTATACTCTGCATTCTCCCGAGTCTGTGCTCGTATTCTCATACAGTATGTAGCCTTGGAATACCATCTAAATGCCATCGTATATGAACATAATCATCCAGTTCTATGGTACATATCAAAGAATCATGGTGTTAGTTTTCCTTTGTGTGCTCTGAAACTTACAAAATTTCCTACATTGAAATCAGGAGATTTTAAAAAGCTTGAGAAATGGGAATAAATGAGAGCATTCTGAGGGATAATTGAAAGTCATCACTGTCTGTGCTAGATCTCCTGCTGTGCTGTAATATTATGCTGTCACAGAGGATTGACATGCAGCTCAGTGCTAAGAGTCGCCTTCCATAGAAAAAGGTGGATCACAAATGAAATAAATGCTGAGCATCATGTCTCCTTTCATCACTCCATGTAAGAAATTTCTAGAAAGTTGCTACACCTTAAGAACAAACCTCTTGTCAAGGTGGCATTTCCAGATTACTGAACTGGACTCTGAAATATTAAAGATGCATTGTTGATAACTGTTGAATAAATTATTCTATTTGCTTAAAAACAGTCATGGTATTCTCACAATCATTTTTTTATAACAAAGGAATTAAAGCAACCATAAGAGCAGAAGTACATTCCACAATCTCTTTATACTGATGACAATGACTCAATTTTCCAATTTTCCAAGATTTCCAATTCAACTCCCAACATTGGAAACAGCTTATTAAACTGATGTCTAGACTATCAAATTAATTTCTAGACCATGTTAAAGGGTACATATCATGCTTTTAAATCATTCATTTTTACATATAAATCATACCGTTGTGGTCTATATAAAAAATAACTGCAATGCTTGGGTCTGAATTCCTCATTATTATAGCTCCACAGGCCCCTTTTCTACCCTTTTTCTGATGTGCGTCTTTGAGCGACCCGTTTCAAAGCGTCCCCTTTAAATAAAAAGGAGATGCGTCATACCCCGCCCACTCTCCAGGTCGATGAGTTCACGGTCAGTTCAACTCCCCACGTTCGGCCATCAACAACAGAAGACTTGTCCATCAAGCCTTACATATTCGAGCCAGAGCGAGCAAGTTGATAAAGACGACGACGAACCTGCAGAACAACCTCTTCTTCATATGGATATATTGGTATGTGAGTTAACTGTTTTGTGTTATTAGTGAAAGTCGATTATTTCTCTTGTTAAAACAAGCACACTGACAAGATAAATGACTACGGTCTAATCTTACCACAAAAAAATCTGTATTGACAATATGATACGTTTAGAAAAGCATCAGAAAACAATGCAGCTAAACGACCATTGATGAAACTCAAGAACAATAGTACTGCAGACGTGTAACGTTACTTAAAATCAAAAACAAAGAAAGACAAAGGTACTGCTAAACCATGACCACCATGTGTTTTAAGAAAGTAAAGTACTTTATTTTTATTAACGATATTTACAGCTTATCGAAATGCTCTGTTCGTCGTCTCCAAAGATAGAAGGAATTCACCTCTCATTCAGACGAAGTCAATCGGCAAACCCTTCTTTATACTTGGGGAGGTTGTTGAAGTGGGAATCCTTGAAGTGCTTCAGGTCACTAACGTACATCCAACAACCGAACATTTTGACTTGCCCTCTCGTAACTTCTGCATCATTGAGCTCGGACTACAAAATCGGAGCGAGAAATAATAATGGCCGATTGCTTGAAGTGTTGGACCGGTAGTCAATGTCCTTATTTGGCAGTTCCGCTGCAAATACGGTGACGCACTTGTTCAAAAAACGTCATAGAGAACAGAAAAATCTGAACAGGTTGAAAAATATGACCAAAACAGAATATAAAGATATAAACAAAGCACCTGAAGAGAAAAAATTCATCTTTTCTTTCAAAATTTCATATTAAACACTCCAAATATACAACAAAATGCATTTAAGGGCTAAAAAAAGTGGATTTTGCATGATATGTCCCCTTTAAGATTTCTAGACTATATTCTAGACTATTTCTAGACAAAATTAATGTCTAGACTATCAAATTAATAATAGACTAACAAACCCATTCTACTATTAAATGGAGTAATAAACGTTTTTTTTTTTTTTTTTTTTGTACTGCCTCATTTCACATTATCATTTGCTTTTTTAAAGCTGAGACTGAAACAAGTGTCAATCAAGCTTATTTTGATTTTAGCTATAGAGATTGGCATTTAATTTAGGTTATTCAATTATTCAGTGGCCTTTTAAACTTAATATGCCATTTCAATTGTTCTCTCCATACCCGACAACGACGAAATCCAGCGGCGTGCATGGGCGAATGTAACGAGTCAAATATGTGTTTCCACTTGCTACATTTATTTTCATGCATGGCCCCTTTAAATCTCTCCGCCCAGATCTGGTAGTAGGATGAACTGGTTCCGGCAGGGTCAATTAGATTCGCGCCAGCCGCAAGAGTGAATGGGTTCGGTGTGAGTGCTCCATGAGTAAAACATATAGTGATAAATGTATAACCATTTTATGGGTTCATACTGAATATGTGTGTTTAGGTGTTTGTTATTTGATTTGTGCTTGTGCCACTGTTATATGTATTGTAATATTAAGTTTAATGTTCACCTCCATTATAGAACACCACGAGGGTGATTGCTGAAACTAATCAACTCTGTTCTATGTTATTCAACAGGTAGCAGTTCCGCATCACAATCCGTACACGAAAACTCGCTTCCGGGCACGTAAAAACGTCAGAGCAACCTTTAACGGATTAGACCAATGAACTTTTGATATGTC
Organism: Pimephales promelas; assembly: GCF_988280905.1. Taxonomy (NCBI): domain Eukaryota; kingdom Metazoa; phylum Chordata; class Actinopteri; order Cypriniformes; family Leuciscidae; genus Pimephales; species Pimephales promelas. The sequence goes on along the minus strand of NC_142773.1, from coordinate 12,268,793 downwards.
ATTTACTGGGGAAGGGTCTTATCTTTGTTTCTATAGCTTTGATTGGTTTATTTTTGGCCTATGAAATGCTCATAAATGGCGATTTGCTGAGGCGGCGCTGGGTGGGGAACTATGTTACGCGTCACAAGATTCCGTACAGTCATTGTTGGGAGCGTAACATGAAACCGTACAACGGGGATAAACAACGTTTATGGACACCCTGCCTCATCGTGCAGTAGTTAGATTTCATTGTGACACAATTTACTTCACATTTGACTCTTTGGGTGACTTTAAAGTCTTTAGCTGCTATCGCTGATCTGCAAAATATTGTTCATTACGAAAAATGGCGCGTTCGGTCACCGCAGGTCGTTTCCAAGACCTTCTGAACATAGTTTTTAAACTGCCGTTTAAAATGGGATTTTATTAACCTTATAAGACACATTTTAGGTTAAAAATGTTCAACACCAATAACCATTACGTTTAACTTCAATACTATTGACCACATGACCAAAACTTCATTCATTTCATTTGCTGACTCTCTTCCCTCCTTCACCGGTATCTATGCGAGATCCCTGCCCACCTACATTTTTAAATGTCACTCGGGTGTCATTGTACTTATCGCTGAAATGTCGTCTTCAAAGGGCGTGGACTTCGACAATGCGTGAAGAAAATCAAAGATGACAAAACACAGTTTCCAAAGGTATATTTAACTTTAGTTGACCTGGAAGTGATTCATTGTACATTTGATTCAAAGGGTCACTGTACGGATTCATGTTACGGAAGCGTCCCTGTACGGATTGTGATGCGGAACTGCTACAGTTCATGAGTTTCAAATTTGTGTATTATAACTGTTTATGTCATTTATGGAAATGAGTAATTAGATTCGCACCAGCCGTGAGAGTGAATGGCTGCGAACACCACGAGGGTGATTGCTGAAACTGATCACTGCTGTTCTATGTTATTCAACAGAATAAAAAGTCATCAGAAAGCTTGATTTGGTGTTCGTCTTGAGTTAACACAACACAATGCAGGGACAACACTGTTACACGAAGGTATAATACATGTATTAAATTGTATGAAATAATCCCGGGAAAAAGCACAAACACAGATGAGGGTGACGCTAACAGACAGCAGACAAACGACTATCAGTGAAAGCAGCGGCAATCCAGCTGCCACTCAAGTGGCCACGCCCTTAATTATGCAGAACTTTAAGGCTTAATATAATTTACACGGATGAGTTGTAAAAAAATTAACCCCTCTCACAGTCGTCATGAAGGGCAAAATTAGCGACATAGACAAAAATAACTATTTTCCACCAGATTATAAACATGTTTTTTTCCAACGCATTCTCACCCCAAGGCATCACCTTTGACCATGCTTCAATATTTGACGTTTTAAGCGCCCTTTAGCCTCACTTACATGACGCGATCCTACGGCGTCATCTAACTGATTAGGTTAGGTTTAGGTGTGGGGTGGGGGTAGGGTACACGCGATCCTAGGGCGTCATCTAATTGACGCTAAAGGGCGCCTAAAGCGTCAGATATTGAAGCATGTCCAAATGCTTCCCAAGGCGTCAGTTAGGTGACGCCTTGGGAGTGAGAATGGGCTGTTTTTTCTGCTGTGAAGTTAGACATTTTAACATGGGAGAGATACAGATTTGACTCGCTTTTGCAGCCAGCCTCAAGCGGCCACTCGATGAATTGCAGTTTAAAGGTATAGCGGAGGATTTTCTTTTTCCGGGTGGGTTGTCTATACTATTGGTCCACCTAAGTGTCAATCATTCTGGTGATATGTTTACGTAAGGCCGTCGTACGTGCTCATCCCTATGTAGTTTTCACTTTCAGGTGTATTATGTCGGAGTTGCGGTTTCAGCCATTCCTTTGAAAATGGCTGAGGATCGAAAGAGAAAAAAAATGTATACGAAGTGTATGATAAGAAGAGAAAGGCCGCAGAATATAGAAACAAGACCAGAGAGATTTTGGGTTAATATCACATGCTGGCGTGCGCTAAAAGCACAGGTTGGGCTTCTCACTGATGCCGCAGTCGCGAAGATTCTACTAGACAGGTAAAGTTTGTAAAACCTAAACCTTCTAAAACCTTGTGTGTTCATGTGTTCATATTCTAAAACCTTGTGTGTTTATTATTACACAAATGCAACAAGCTACTTCTCCATTACATATGCAACTATGTATAAAAATAACGTATTATTAACAATGAGACATATTAGGTTAAGGACCAACGTAATAGCACTGCTTATATGTTGCCATGTAACGTAATTGCGATTTGCAAAATAGTTTCCTCACAACGTATTTCGTGTGATACAGGGTTGTACATACCATGTCTTGAGTCCTCGGTCACTCAATCGATCAGTATAATAAGTAAATAAAACACGGAAGGGCATTTGACATGTTGTCTTTTTTATGAATGTTTTTGAGTTAGTTTATAATTTGCAACATAATTGTGTAAGGCGTAATAGACGTTCCCTCTCGGGAGCAAGAGTGTTGTGTTTGTCCAAAAATTGGAGAGGGCGGGTCTTCTCTAAAATACGGAAAGATCCTCCGCTATACCTTTAATTCACTTTTATGTTGGTTTCAAGAGAGAGACGGGGAGGTTGACACTTGGTTTAAACGCTATTGGAAAACATCGTTGTTTGACTAGTTGTAAACATGTGTGACAAAACATGACAAGAATTTGGCTCAAATAACCTCTGATTTTGATGTCATTTGAATGTGCACGTCAGAGGCTATGAACAGATGTGTGACAGGTGCACTCATCAGATCACTTTTTCTGAAGAACGTCCTGGACACGCCCCCGGGGGCGGCAATAAAGCGCAGAATCTCATTCCCACTTTTTCTTGGAACAAAGTTACAGTCAAGTAACCCGTAGTCTCAGCCCCAGATGTCACGCCCACGGACCATTGGCTGAACATCTAATGCATATGGCACACTTTTCTGGAAACACTGCAGGAGTTTTAAAGTCGCGATCTGATTGGGTGTCCGGGATATGTGTGTGTCACATTCTTTATCGGCCCGCCTGAAAACAAATGCCTTGATGCCAAAACCCCTTGTGTAAGAACAAAGCTGTTGAGTTTATAACTGTGACAATGAGCGCTTATCATGATTAACTAAACGCTGGGTTTTCAAAAATATGTGAAGTTATTTTTTTAGTAACCATTTTTAGCACGGTAATAGTTATATGACAATGATAATGTATTTATGAAAATGGATATGACAATGTTAATGTATTTCAAAGCCATCATAATCTCAGGTCACATGGGTACAGTTCAAAGTGCCTGTTATCAGAACAGAGCCTGGAAAGCTAAGCCTCTATTATGGCCCTTGGTCTTGGAATGACATGCAGACTAAACTCAAACTACAATCGCTCATCTCTCTAAATGATTTTAAATATAGATTAAAGGAGGTGGTCACTGCTAATTGCAGTTGCTCTTCCCTAAGGCAAGTCTTGAGCAGAACAATTTGATGGGGAATAACTTGCAGTTCTCACACTCCGAGTCCTTGGGGTCTGCTAAAATTCGTATTTAACCGTAATACAAAAGTCAAGCGGATCATCAAACAAAATGGGCCGTGAGCAGGGCAGCACGCATCTCTCTGATGATTCTCAGAACATGATTTTCTTGTCTTTTTAACTCTTTTCTTTTCGTTTTCAGAGAAAGAGGAAATAATGATAAAAGGCTATGACAAAACTAACTCATAGCAAAAGGGATAGTTTAAGAAGAGTTCTGAAGACAGAAGAACCTGATGAGCGCACCTGTCACACGTTTATTTATAGCCTTTGACATGCCTATTCTGATGACGTCATCATCAGAGGTTATTTAAGCTAAATTCCTGGAGTGTGTTGCCACAAGTGTTCACAACAAGTCAAACAATGATGTTTTCCCATAGTGCTTAAAGCGTAGGACAGCAAACACGCTTTAAGGACAGCAAACACAAGGGGAATAAATAGGACAGCAAACGAGGGAGGGCAGGTGGGGAAACTGAACCAATAAAAAGATAACAATAATGACTTGGGCAGGGTCAAACAATAGACAGGATAGAGGTGGACAGAGTACATAGCTTTATTACTTGAGTAAAAGTACAGATACCCCTTGTTAAATTTTACTCAAGTACAAGTAAAAGTACTGTAACCTTTGGCTTTTTAAAATTGTCGACCAACCGGACTACGCCACCCCCAAAGTCTGGGATGGGGGACCCTAAGAAAGTTTTCTTTTTTTCTTTTTTTTCTTCTTTTTTTTTTTTTACACAGGCGGTTCAATTAAATGATCCAGAAGCCAGAGTACAAAATGTTGAGTTACTTTATTAAATGACAAACACCATCCTTCTCTTATAACATCACACTTGGTTGGCAACCATGTTAATCAATCAAAAAAAAGAAAAAAACCCAAGCAAGATTGAACAACTACCACAGTTCACTCAACTCGCCCAAGTTTCACTCTGAGAAAAAAATAGAAACTTAAAGGAAACTCAAAAAAATGAAAACAATGTTCAAAACCAACCAAAAATACAATTAAAGAAAATAAATCAACTTACACCTCAGATTAATGAATCTGACCAATCATAATTGAAAGAAAGAACAAAAGAAACAGAAATAACACTTAAAGTAGCACAAATCAATCTGAAATAATGAAATGGGAAATACACCCCATGGGAGGAAATTAACCACGGCACAAATCAAAATAAATCAACCACAACACATCAAACACAACCCAAAAAGACCTCCCATGAAGCGATAACTTAAACAGATTTCAGAAAGGAATCATAACTACCACAAGTCTTAAAGTATAACTAATAAACAAAACACAAAGTAATTAAATTAAATTGCTAGATAAAACAAACAAATTTTGGAAATAATTGAAACCAGAAGCTTTAATTCTGACAAATCAACAAAATATAAGGTAATCAAATTCCAAAATAAGACAAACAACCTTTGAAAATAATTGAAATAAAAAAATTAAATTATAACAAATCAACAAAATATAAAGTAATCAAATTCCAAGTTTGGTGGGGGGAAAGAAACGGCGGCCGCTTGCCACGCAAGGGTTTAACGTTCTGGATACGCTACGACTCACTTAATGGAGGATCACAATAAGTCTCAATGAAAGCAGACGTGTTGAAACGCAGCCGGCAACTCAGCGAAATATTAATACTCCTAAAAATACACATCTTATTAAATTTAACAATTTAAGATAAACAACCAAACTCAATCGTTCACTCACATCAGGTGGTCAAAGCTAAGTAAGGGTTCGACCTGAATTCACACTCCTTTAGTTTACTACACGTACACCCTTATACATTTAAAAGCAATCATAGAAATACTCACGTTGCCGGTACGGTACGGCTCACTTAATGGAGAATTACAATAAGTCTCAATGAAAGCAGACGTGTTGAAACGCAGCCGGCAACTCAGCAAAGTATTAGTACTCCTAAAAATACACATCTTATTAAATTTAACGATTTAAGATAAACAAACACCTCAATCGTTCACTCACATCAGGTGGCCAAAGACCCAATAGACATAACACACCTACCATATTCTCAGAACAATCGTTGGTGCAGGAAAGACCTTTATCAATGGATCAACTCTTTCCACGCGCCAGCAGAGGAAGAAACACAACTCGCTCCTTGAGCGTAGAACGAGGGCCAGACAAACCCCTTTCCTTAGCGCCCGCGAGACTTTAAGCAGCCTACTCATTACGTCATCTGCCCATTTAAAGGGATAGTCTACTCATTCCGGTTACAGTATACAGTCAGATGTCTACTTAAGTAAAAGTACTGAAGTACTTGTTTTTAAAAGTACTTGAGTATCAAGAGTACAAGAGTACATTTTCTAAATATTGCATTACTACTGCCACAGTGCTTACATTTATGGACAGAAACATCCTACATGGAGTTATGAAAAATGTTAATGTTAATACCTTGGAGAATGTAAAAGGAATTGAAAGTAAAATCAAGTAATTTTCATCTTTTTACCATGTTGCTTTATTAAACATTTAAGAAAATTTCTGAAAATTCAGAAAATTTAAATGGTCTGGTGAGGTGGGGCCACGGGTTGGCACATTCCCGGGATGGACCTGATTCGTCTTCATCCAATGTTTTTTCTCTTATATAAATCTGACCATGGGGTTGACTTTGGGGAAATTACAGCTGAAGGTGAATGCTGACAGGTACAGGAAATAAATAAACACTTTACACGAACGCCGAGCCAAGTGAGCTGGTGAGATGTGAATGAGCCAGAACTTGGCTCGGCGTTCGTGTAAAGTGTTTATTTATTCGTGGTGGAGTTCGTGGTTCGACTGCTCGAGACTGTTTTCCCAAATATGGCTCCTGCATGTTTTCATGAAGTGGACTGTCTTTCAAAAATATCTTCGGTTTGCATGTAGGGACCCTGATTATGCTACCGTGTTAGTGTTTGGCTATTTTGAGCCTTGTTAGTGGTGTTAACTAGCGATTTTTATTTTCATTACTCTATGCCCAATATACTAGCGTTATAAGCTAAACAGTTTTTAGAGATAAAACTCTTCACATTCGATTATAATGAAAACAAATCTCAGAGGACGGTTGACTATGTACCAATGTGTAATTAGACCAAAGGTTTATTTTGTGCCGGAGTTCTCCTTTAAGTACTCTAATCAAGTAAATGTACCCCGTTACTGTCCGTCTCTGATAGCACATGGCAGACAAGACAAGCCATGTGCTCACTGCTCACATCAAACATGAAATCACACACAAGTACATGACCAACCATTACCAATCGCAAGCCATGAGCTTACACAGAACAAAACACGAACATGCAGGGAGGGATCATAAGCCGCGTGTTCACATAGAACAAGATACCTGTAACATGAATGCATGCAGCCAGTGAGAAACACTAGCTGCGTGTGACAGCACAATACGGAAACACAACAAGACACAGACAAAGATAGGGTGTCAGAGCTCTGTCACAAAAGCAAGAAACACACTAGACCGAGGTGAGAGAACCCTGGCATGTAGTTGTGGTTAGGTCACTGGTTAGAATCAGTGTATTTAAATGAATTGGTTGAGTGAATGTTTCAATGACTCACTCAAAAAGACAATCACTTTTTTTTAAATAAACCTGCAGCAAAATATCCACATGACCTCCCTTGCCTGCACTAGGACGTTAATATATTATGGCTCCTCTTTTCCACATGATGAAAGTTCTTAAAGGGATTCCAAATCTTTGTTTTGCAAGTCTTGTAAAGAGGAGCTTAATTCCACAATTATGAACATCTACTAAAGCCTCAAAGACTGACAGATGTTGCTCAACATGATCAAATGTCAGCATCTACAGCACACTTCTTCTTAGACATCTGAGCTAAGTCTTCGTACAGTCTTTTATTCTTGTTTTTTCTTTCAAAAAGTCCTTGTAACGCTTCTAACCAAGGCCCTATTGCAATTCATGTTGGTAACTCACATGACCTATTTGCACAAAAATTCAGAAGAGTGAGAAGAAGTCTTTTACTCCTTTATTTCTACCTTCTAAAAATGGACTGCCCTTGAGCTGAGTCCATATATCTTTCAGTCTCTGAATGAATCAATAACTCAGTTGTCTGTTCAAGAGGGACTTGTATTCCACACGACTCATTTCAGCTTCTATGAGGGGAACTGTGCACAACAACAAAGATGTCCATCATAGTTCAAAATCATTCATGTGCTTTACAGTGTGCTAAATTTATTCGCTGCGAGAAACAAACCCCCACCTGGAAAATTTTGGCAAGCATATGTTACTACCAACACAATTTACAGAGCTTATTAGTTCGTTCCCAAAAATGTAGCGAAGTGTGGCAGAGCGAAAAAGTGCTGTTATGATATTTTTAAGCTGTCTCAGCTTTCTGTCTCATTCATCTCTCTCTCTGAGGACACCTTTAGTTTGTTATTACGGGAATCTCTGCTGTCTTTAGGTGAATTTGGGGTCATTAGATCCTTATCTCAGATCAATACTCTTTTGGCATGCTTCGACACCTTCATACCAGATCTTTGAGTGAAAGATAACCTCTGATTGTGCTAAATATTTAAAAGTTTGTCTCAGTGTTTAAACTTTTATTAGCCACTGACTGAATAATAGTTGCACAAACCTGGTGGACAAATAGGACATCTTTTTTTAAAGAAAAAAGTACAAAATGAGTATAATTATTTTATAAACACATTGATGCAATGAATGTGGACAGTTCTATACTAGATTTGACGGTCGGCACATTGGAATTTCTTAGTATCTTGATGAGAAAGCCCAGAGCTGAATGCTCTTTCCTAAGGACTGTCAACAGTAGAAGATGATTTATGAGCCACACTAGCAGAGGTTCTCTAATAAAACCTCTTCGATATTTGGAGTTGTTGCTCATACAGTGAAGTGAGTCAACACGAACCATATAAAAGATATCAAGGAGAATAAAGGAAAGGACCAGGGGCCTCATGTATCAACACTGCGTTCGTACAAAAACACGGCGTACACCAGTTTTCACGTTCACGGCTTGATGTTCTAACAGTGAAATGTGCGTTCCTCCAAGTAAACTTTATGTCTGGCGTACGTACATTTGCCTTGATTTTTGTCCGTTGGCGACTCATAGAGGCAAAAAAAATGAGAAGTGGCAAAATTAATAATATGTCAGATAATGTATCAATTACAAATTATGTCACACGAGTCTTATTAAAATATTCTATTATGCAGTTAAGTAAGAACATAAAGCATGTGCAAACCCGTCTAGCAAGGAATAAAAAATAAACTTCATTAATTCAGTCAGTAAAGGTAAAAAAAAAAAAAAGTAATATTTTTATTCAGCATGAACACATTGAATTTGTTTTAAAGTGCCAGTAAATGGATTTATAATTTTACAAAAGATTATAAGATTTCTAAATGTGTTTAATTTAAGTTTTTATTCATTAAAGAATCCTGAAAATGCTATATCACGGTTTCCATGAAAATATGAAGCAGAAGCACAGCTGTTTTCAACACTGATAATAATCATAAATATTTCTTGATCATCAAATCATCATATTAGAGTGATTTCTGAAGGATCATGTGACACTGAAGACTGGAGTAATGATGCTTAAAATTCACAGTAATAAATTACACTTTCACATACAGTATATTCAAAATTTTGAAATTTTGTTTCTTGCTGGCTTTAGCCATGTTCTTGCAGGTTTCTTTTGTCAAATTGGACTAATTACCATATTTAAATTAATTTTATTGAGGGATGAGACTGGGTGGGGCGTTGTGCTCATGCATGTACGCTCAATTTTTACGTTAATTGGGATGCACAAAGAGAATATGCGTGGGATCCTTCGTACGCAGACATTCATATCTGTTTCTTTTTGTTTAGTTTTTTTGTGCGTATAGCACATTTACAGCTTTGTTCGTACTCAATGGTTTAGTATGAAGTCAACGCAAGGCTTTGTACATGTGGCCCCTGAACTGCTGTGTAACTTTCCTGAACTTGTTTCTGGAGATTTACGCAAGGGCACATAGAAAAAAATGCAAATAAATTAAATTTTTCACAGCTTATGGAAAAATCTGACCTGATCTCAAAGAATGACGTTTTGAAGAATGTCCTGGACTTCATGTATTCGACTAGAAAAGTGGTGCCAAGTTTCACTGACGTCAAACTTGACACAATCTTATCCCGTACTCTATTAGGGTCAATTTTAATTTAACAATTTGTAAGTAATAGTATCATGAAATAAAAATTATAAGTTAATGTTCAGTCAATTAAATTGAATCTTATTTTAGTGTATACATTTTATTAAACGTGTGGGTGAACTACTCCTTGAAATTGTATTGTAAAAAAAAAAAACTCAAATAGCATAAAATGGCACTGTTAACGCTCAGCTGGATTGTTTGTAATAATATGTATTTATGAGGCTTATTGCTGTTGATGTCTATACTGGCTGCACACAGCTGCAGAAAATTCACAAGTCAGTTGCAGTGGGAGAAAATGCGAGGACGTACACTGTCCCAATGCAACACAGCGGAGTATCCAAGTGGGATGTTCTGCTTTTCCTCCAGAACTCAGCTCATCGTAGGCAGCTGGATAGATGTTTAGCCTTTGACTAGTCCTTGAAATGACAGAGTCCTTGATCATCCATATGTGACCATCCAGTTCAATTATATAATTCATAGAACTATTGAAAAGTCTCATGAAAATTGAACATTTATATTAGCAAAATACAGTACACATTTTTGCTAATGTTAATTACATAATATACAGTGGTCCCAAATTAAACCCAAGTAGCCCAAGTTTGTAATTTTTGCAATGACTTTCACCAAATGGTCTTTAGGCAATTATTTTTTGTTAATATATGAAGTTTATTATATTTTTGCAGTATGCACGCATCACATTTTTTTATTTATTTATTAAGTAACTAAAGGCAAACTACAGCAACAGGTTTTATTTTACTATGCAAATCAATAAAAGAAAAAAAAATCACAGAAAATCAAAAAGCTCACAGGAAAAAGAATACATTGACTACAACATAATCAGTTATACAAATTTTGTTGGTTCTCTCTTATTTTTGCATGTGTTCATATTCATAATGTTTTGTATGACAGCCTGGCCAAAATTATATCTGCACAATTTGGCATGTTTCATTGCGTTATCACAATAAAACAATAGATTCCAAGCATAACTATGCAATATGCTTGGCACATTCTTGGCACACAATCTTTAACACGTTCTTCTGAATAATATTTGGATAATGGGTAAAGATCTAAATTTTCGGCTACACACACACGTGCAAACAATATTGACGTGATGGGAAATGGTGCAAATCTATTCTTGTTCTTTTGTTCATGCATTCTATACCTGCACCGATAATCCCTACAAAAATAAGCATAATATAAATGCAACAATAACAATACAGCGGGTCAGCTGTTACTAGCAGAAACCATAATATGATTGCATGTCATCTTGTGGTAATGTCTGCAGTAATAGCCAGCTTATCCTTCAGTTGCAGAAATGAATTACAGCTTCAGCAGTCTTTTTCAAGTACATGAGTGGAGTGAAAGCTGAAATATTTCTGCAGTGACAAGAGTAGTTGGTGACATCAAATAAAAAGCCTTTGAAATTGATCCATTTGCACAAAGATGTTCACATCACAATCTGATTGATCGTTGCCAATTTCACAGTATTTGTTATATCATACGAAAAAATTCCAGGCGATTTTCTTTTTTTTTTTTATGCTTAGACAGTTAAATGTTAGTGTGTTTAGCTTTATTGTCTCTTTTAGAGGCTCTTTATTGTCTCTTTTTAACAGTGTTTAAAGCCTGTGTGGGCTTTAAACACGGTTACATCTCAGTATGTATTCTCAACACATTCTCACCCCAAGGCGTCACCTTTGACCATGCTTCAATATTTGACGTTTTAGGCGCCCTTTAGCGTCACTTACATGACGCGATCCTACGGTGTCATCTAACTGACGCTAAAGGAAAGCGTCAGTTAGAGGACGCGGTTAGGTTTAGGTGTGGGGTGGGGGTAGGGTACACGCGATCCTAGGGCGTCATCTAACTGACGCTAAAGGGCGCCTAAAGCGTCAGATATTGAAGCATGTCCAAATGCTTCCCAAGGCGTCAGTTAAGCGACGCCTTGGGGGTGAGAATGGGCTGGTATTCTTGCAAATGTGTTGTGTATGGTCTCCTGAAGCTGATTGCTTCCATGTAAAAGTCTTTAGTTCCCTTTCGTAGTCACTTCGAGTTACGTCAGAAGTGACGGAGATTGGGGGTTTCGCATAGAAAGCCAATCCTCTTCGAGTATTTAAACACGAGCCAATGGCATGCAATGCCTTGGGGCTGCGGAAATTTGCATAGCGTACTCCGCCCTACTCCGTGAGTATAAAGGAGGAAGTGAACGCAACCGCAGTATGTTTTCGCTTCGGAGCCAAGAGAACCTCTTCACTCCTGAAAGCACTGTTCAAGACTCTTCGAGACGAGCGTCCTCTTCAGTGTTGGTGTGACGGCGGTACCCAGCGAGATTCTGCATCGCCTGCGATCTGAGCAGTGGTCTGCCAGACTTTGCGCTTCTCCCTGGTCGCTTCAGCGCTGAAAGAGTGAATTTCCTCCTCTCATTGAAAGAGCTGCACGCGCACGTCTTTTTAAAGACGGTTCGCCCGTGTTCTTCTGGGTGTGGTTGATTTCTGTCGTCATCTGATGGTCACGATCGCTGCTTTGTATGCCTGGGCATTTCAGCATGCAGCAGCAGCGTTCGTGGATGACTCATGTTCCTTCTGTGGGAACATGACCATCTCTACACTGAGGTCGAGACTCAATGATCTCACTTGAGTGAGAGTCCCGGTCCCCCCCGCTCGATCGGTTTCCTCCATAGGGGGCCCGTCGACCCGGGGACCTGGTGATTTTACGGTGATGGTGTGGGACAAAGCCCCGACGATTCCTCGGGCCACACCTCCCGCCTCAGTGCGAGAGCCAGCGAGCGTTAGTTCGATTCAGTCGGTTGCTTCTTCGGTGGCACCGGCTGCTTCGGGCAGCGCTCCAGATGATGATGCGATGTCGATCACAGCATCACTAGGCGGGCTTGACTCCTCGGGAAGTGAGGATGCGGCCGCGTTGCCTCCCTCGGGAGCGTCAGCGCCGCCGTGTTTGATCCCGCGATGATGGCCGTGCTATCTCGAGCATCGGGGGGGGGGGTGGAACTCCACCCCATCCCGATCTCTCGCGGCTGAATAATTGGTTTTTGGGTAACGCTGCCGCCTTACGGCCACGGCCAACCCCAATTGCCTTTTTTCCCCGAGTTGCATGCGGAACTGACACGCACTAAAAAATGTATAAATAAATAATTTAAAAAAAAAAAAAAAGGCGTGCTTTAGTTCCCCGCCCTTCCTCCCCTCGGCGATGCGGCTGTCTGTGGGTACGCTGGGGCTCCCCCGGTCAACCGGCGGTTGCTCTCAGATGCCCCTCCAAAGCCTATGGGTTCTCGTCGTCTATGGCGGCGCGATTCTGTAGAGCGGCGGGACAGGCAGCCTCCGCCCTGCATATGATGAGCACCTACAAAGCTAGCTGCTCAGGAATGTGCACGAGGAGGTGACGGACCAAGCGAGCTGCGAGCCTGCCGCCTACCTTGTCCTTAAACGGGTCACGGAGGCGGTCGCTCGCTCCCTTGGTCAGGTGATGCCCACCGCTGTGGTCCAGGAGCATCATATGTTCGGCGGTGCGGTCCAGGACTTTGCCCAGCACTTCTCGACCGCCTAGGAGCAGACGAAGGCGGTTTCTCTGCCCCGACGGCCAGCTGCTGCCTCCAACCAGCCGTCGGCTCGGACGCCTCCGCCAGCTCGCCGCCGAGGACGCCCCCCTGCGGCTCCCTTCCCTCCCACGCGGCCCCAGCAGCAGCCTTCAGCCGGTTCGCGTCGCGGAGGAGGCCACAGGTAAGCGCCCCCCCCCCCTCAGGCCGTGTGCCCCGCTAAACGCCAGGCGAAGCGATGTTCCTGAGGCGGGCCGCTCAGTGATAGTGTCATGGTTTTTCTCAGGAGGCGGTGGCAGGGCCCCTCCTTCCCCGGTGGAGGGCCGGTGGAGAATCTTTTGTTCTAGCTAGCTCCCTGAGCTGGTTGAGGAAAAGCTGACACTGTCATTGAGCACACAGACTGGAATGAGCGCGCACGACGTCCAGTGCGTCGCCCCGTTCATTCCTCTCTGTCTCGGAGGGCGCGGAAGGGTGCGTGTGTCGTCCCCGGGCTACGCCAATCCCTTCCCCCTCTGTCGCCAGACCCCCGGCAGAACAGACCCCCGTGGAACGCTCTGCCTTCCCTGGTCTCTTCTGTCGGGGAGCGGGTTTCGACGGTGCATCCGGACGGGGTAACTCCTGCACGCGTGCCGGTCGACCCGCCTCGCTGCCCCTCCGGGGGGACGTCTGTGGTTCGCATGACCCCGTTGGCTCACTTCCTGGAAGCCTAGCTAGCGCTTCCCGGGTATCCCACTGGGTCATCAGAACGATCAGATTCGGCTACGCGATTCAGTTCGCACGGTCTCTTCCCCGCTTCAGGGGAGTTCGCTCCACGATGGTTGGTGGCAATGCCCCAGTCTTAAGAGCGGAGATTGCGACCCTGCTGGCGAAGGGTGCAATCGAGACGGTCCCTCCAGCCGAGGTGAGGTCCGGGCTTACAGCCCCTACTTCATTGTCCCCAAAAAAGACCGGTGGGTTACGACCGATCCTGGACCTGCGCATTTTGAACCGTTCTCTCCATCGACTACCGTTCAAAATGCTCACGGCCAAACGCATTTTCGAATGTGTTCGGTATCAGGATTGGTTTGCAGCGATCGACCTGAAGGACGCGTACTTCCATGTCTCCATTCTCCCTTGACACAGACCGTTTCTTCGGTTTGCCTTCGAGGGCCAGGCATACCAGTACGCCGTTCTCCCATTCGGGTTAGCTCTGTCCCCTCGCGTCTTCACGAAGATCGTCGAGGTAGCCCTTGTTCCCCTTCGCGAACACGGGGTTCGCATCCTGAACTATCTCGACGACTGGCTGATACTAGCACACTCTCGAGCTCAGGTTTGCGAACACAGAGACCTGGTGCTACGGCACCTAGCCCGTCTGGGCCTTCGGGTCAACCGGGAAAAGAGCAAACTTTGCCCCGTGCAGAGGATCTCTTTTCTCGGCATGGAGATAGACTCGGTCGCCATGTCCGCGCAGCTCACGACGAGCGCGCGCACTCACTGCTGGCTTGTCTTCGACAGTTCGAGGGCAAGAGTGCGGTTCCACTGAAACTATAACAGAGGCTCCTGGGGCATATGGCATCCGCGGTACGCCGCTCGGTTTGCTTCATATGAGACCGCTTCAGCTGTGGCTTCGCGATCGAGTCCCGAGGTGGGCATGGCATCGCGGCTCGCTCCGAGTTCCAGTGACTCCGACGTGCCGCCGAACCTTCTTCCCGTGGTCGAACCTCAGCTTTTTACGGGCAATCCCTATTCAGCGAGTTTCCAGGCATCTCGTTGTCTCCACGGATGCGTCTACCACGGGTTGGGGTGCCATGTGCAATGGGCATGCAGCCGCCGGTTCCTGGACAGGAGCCCAGCGCCTCATGCACATCAATTGCCTCGAGCTGTTGGCAGTACGGCTCGCCCGGCACCGCTTCCGAGCGTGCTCAAGGGCCAGCATGTGCTTGTCCGCTCAGACAACACTACGGCAGTAGCGTACATCAACCACCAGGGGGGGTCTACGCTCGCGCCGGTTGTCGCAGCTCGCCCGCCACCTCTTGATATGGAGTCAGAAGCACCTGAGGTCCCTTCGTGCAGTTACATTCCTGGAGACCGGAACCGGGCAGCCGTCGAGCTGTCCCGGGCCCGTCCCATCTCCGGCGAATGGCGACTCCATCCCCAGTCGGTCCAGCTGATTTGGGACCAGTTCGGGGAGGCACAGATAGACCTGTTCGCCTCTCGGGACTCGCCCCACTGCGCCCAGTTTATTCTCTGACCCGCGGCTCTCTCGGCTCAGATGCGCTGGCGCACAGCTGGCCACGGGGCCCACGCAAGTGTGCGTTCCCCCAGTGAGCCTCCTTGCACGGGTGTTGTGCAAGATCAAGGAGGACGAGGAGCAGGTCTTGCTGGTAGCCCCCTACTGGCCCACCAAGACGTGGTTCTCCGAACTCATGCTCCTCGCGACAGCACCTCCTTGGCCTATTCCTCTGAGATACTCTCTCAGAGACGGGGCACTCTGTGGCACCCTCGTCCCGATCTTGGAGGCTGCACGTGTGGCTCCAGGACGGGACGAGGCAGGTTTGAGTTCGCTGCCACCTGCGGTGGCGGCAACCATCACTTCCGCAAGAGCGTCGTCCACGAGACACCTTTATGCGTTGAAGTGGAACCTCTTCGTCAATTGGTGTTCTTCTCGCTGAGAAGACCCCCGGAGATGTTCGATCGGAGTCGTGCTTCCTTCCTGCAAGAGGGGTTGGAGCGTAGGCTGTCGCCCTCCACCCTTTGGATTTATGTCACGGCCATTGCCGCGTCTCATGATGCAGTGAAAGGTAAGTCTATGGGAAGCATGACCTGGTCATCAGGTTCCTGAGGGGAGCGAGGGGGCTAAATCCGCCTCCCTCCCCTCCTGCCCTCTGGGGACCTCTCAGTAGACCTGGGTGCTCTGCAGAGGCCTCCCCTGGAGCCTTTGCAGTCGGTAGAGTTTTTGCCCTGTCCTATGTGACAGCACTCCTGATTGCATTGGTCTCCATCAGGAGAGTAAGGGACCTGCACGCACTCTCTATTGACGAAGTGTGCCTGGAGTTCGGGCCGGCTTACTCTAACGTATTCCTGAGACCCCGGCCTGGATATATGCCCAAGGTTCCTACCACTCCCCTCCGGGACCTGGTGGTGAACCTGCAAGCGCTGCCCCTGGAGGAGGCAGACCCAGCCTTGGCACTGCTCTGTCCGGTACGTGCTCTCCGCACCTATGTCGACAGAACGCAGTGTTTCAGGACCTCAGACCAGCTCTTTGTCTGTCATGGGGGGAGCCAGAAGGGAAGGGCTCTCTCAAAGCAACGGCTGTCCCACTGGATAGTGTATGCCATTGCTTTGTCTTACCAGCAGCAAGGCCTTCCGTGCCCCCTTGGTGTGACGGCCCATTCCACTCGGAGTGTAGCCTCCTCTTGGGCTTTAGCGCACGGCGCCTCGCTACAGACATCTGCAGAGCTGCAGGCTGGGCGACACCCAACACCTTCGCCAGATTCTATAATCTGCGAATTGAGCCGGTATCCTCTCACGTACTCGTTTCGGCCAGTTCTGGATCCGCTCAGGTGTCTTCGCTTGCTCGCCACTCCACTCCCCGGACTGGATAAGTGCGATATTTCCTCAGTTCTTCCATTGAAGTCTTGAGTCCTCCAGCACCGACGATGCGGGCACCACTGCTGTTGCTCTGGATGCTGGCTAGGTGCCTCCATGCGCACGGTTCCCCATGGTAACCGTCTCATGTGTATTATCCACTGTAAGCCTCTCTGAGCATGTGTCTTCCCTTGGCAAGCCATCTGCCACCCCTGGAGTTGAAATTAGTAGCCACCTGCGGTTGGTACTCCAGTGTTCCATATGTGTTCCTATGTGGCCATATGTGTATTCGTAAGTCCTCCCTTCGGTAGGCAGCTGGTAGCATGTCCCTTCCGGGATATGTTTCCCAGTGTACCTTGGTAATCCTGTGTCAAAGTCGGATCCCCAAAAAAAAAAAAAAAAAAAAAAGAGGTAAGGCTCGGGGGTCCAGACTTTCGCAGGGCACTGGAAGACAGCTTGAAGATGGCGTGATGGCATAGACCCCCAATCTCCGTCACTTCTGACGTAACTCGAAGTGACTACGAAAGGGAACGTCTCGGTTACGTATGTAACCCTCGTTCTCTGAGTAGGGAACGGAGACGTTACGTCTCCCTGCCACTTCTGCTGTATCGCTGGGTAGACGCCGAGTTCAGTCTTGGCTCCTCAGCGAAGACATACTGCGGTTGCGTTCACTTCCTCCTTTATACTCACGGAGTAGGGCGGAGTACGCTATGCAAATTTCCGCAGCCCCAAGGCATTGCATGCCATTGGCTCGTGTTTAAATACTCGAAGAGGATTGGCTTTCTATGCGAAACCCCCAATCTCCGTCACTTCTGACGTAACGTCTCCGTTCCCTACTCAGGGAACGAGGGTTACATACGTAACCGAGACGTTTTCTTGGTTACTGGTTTCCATTGTTCCCTAAATAAATATCTTTGCCTTGATTTGCACAAAACTGACATTGGTGTTTGTCAGGACGGGAAACAGGGTCTATAAAGATGTTAATGTGTACAGTTTGATCTTTCTTTTTTTTTTTAAAGATTTATTTAAGAGCTCTTAGCACATTATAGTCCGTAATGTCTATTGCGATATCAAAATTCCGGCCAGTTGGTAATACCTAGAATATTAAATCGACTGCTGGTGGTAGATCCTTTTCCTATTTAGCACGAAAACTTCCAAGTCCATGTTAGGAAGCACCAAGTCTTTCTAACATTGTTAGATAAACTCTGCCAGTTTAAATCTAGACTTAAAAACACATCTATTTGACATAAATATAACACATTATAGACTTCTATAATTCTAGATTCGGTTAAAATGTAAAAGAGGATAAAATATCTTCTTATTAAACGGTCTGTACACTTAAAAAGTTCTCAATGCTTCGTTTTGCATGTATGGACCCTCATTATGTTACTGTGTTAATGGGGCTATTTTGAGCCTTGTTAGTGGTATAAACAAGCGATTTCTTTTTGCTTATTATATGCCCCCATATACTAGCGTTATACGCCAAACAGTTTTTAGAGATAAAACTCTTTACATTTGATTATCATGGAAACAAACCTCAGAGAACGGTCGACTAGGTACCAATGTGTAATTAGACCAAAGGTTCATTTTGTGCCGGATTTCTCCTGGACAATGAAACTATTTTCTTCTAGAGCTGATGTACAACCAAAAACAAACTTTGTTGCATTATTTTCCTGTTATCAAGGAATCTGTATTGTATAATCACTATACAAATAAAGGTGACTTGATTTGAATTAAATTGTCTGACTTTGTGGTCACATTGTGCTTCCTGTTTTTTGCAGACTGGTTTTAAAGGGTTAGTTCACCCAAAAATGAAAATTCTGTCAGTATTTACTCACCCTCATGTTGTTCCAACCCCGTAAGACCTCCGTTCATCTTCGGAACACAAATTAAGATATTTAAGATATTAAGATCGCTCCTGCATACAGTCCATAGGCTTCTTGAGGGACTGGCTCTTGCTGTCCTCGAAAAGTCATTAAAGACATCGTTAAAATAGTCCAAGTTACTACAGTGGCTCAATCTTAAGTTTATCAAACGACGAGAACACTTTTGTGCGCAAAAAAACAACAAAAATAACGACTTTATTTCAACTATTCGTTTATTTCTCCATGAGCCTGTAAGTCAGTTAACGTAGTGTGATTGCGTAGAGCTACGTCACACGTAGGCTCACTATTGGCCGACGCTGGTCATGTGTGTGTGATGCGTGTGACGTACAATAACAGAAGCTTACGCTATTAAACTAGTAACCTGACTCGTGCAGAGGGAGAAATAAACGAATAGTTGAAATAAAGTAGTCATTTTTGTTGTTTTTTTGCGCACAAAAGTGTTCTCATCGTTTGATAAACTTAAGATTGAGCCCCTGTAGTCACTTGGACTATTTTAACGATGTCTTTAATGACTTTTCGAGGACAGCAAGAGCCAGTCCCTCAAGAAGCCTATGGACTGTATGCAGGAGCGATTTTAATATCTTAAATATCTTAATTTGTGTTCCGAAGATGAACGAAGGTCTTACGGGGTTGGAACAACACGAGGGTGAGTAAATACTGACAGAATTTTCATTTTTGGGTGAACTAACCCTTTAAATAGCATAACATGCATCTTTGAACATTTTTAATCTGGCCAGATACAGGAAAGGTTTTATAATCCTCACCAGCCCTTTTGTGTGTGGAAGTATTTGTTTCACACAGGTGAGATGAACAGGTGTCACTGCGTAGGTACATGTTGGATTTCTATTGATTGAGATGCTCGCCCTCTGTTTTTCTTTTTTTGTGAACGGTACGAGATGAATGGGAAGCCATCAGGGAGATATCAAGATAAACATTAAAGTAGTTCAAGGCTGACAGGAAAATAAGAGTCATCCATCAAGCACAAAGCTACTTACATGCCTTGTCAGAGGAATGCGGAGCCTGGCACTGTGTAATACAAGCCAGCCAACTGTAGTCAGGACTCATGAAAGCCAACAAATGCACAAAGGGCACTTTTATTTAGTGATGATGCTTGCTTTCTTGTCCACAGATTTCACAGCTCATACTTACCTGTCTTTTCAAAGCATTGGAGTGATTGTGAGGTACTCTCAATCTATTGCTCATACTGACCTCCAAAGACCACCCTTATCCATTCAGCATATCACATACAGCCTTTGTCTGAAATACTTGACTTAATCGTGATGCTCAGCAGTTTATGGTCTACAAGGCCATGTTTAACAAGATTTCTCCAGCTTTCTAATATGTATTACATGCAGCTGGTTCTGCTCGGCTCGCTGGGTTCACAGTCTCCAGCATTCCGTTCAATGCCATGCAGTTATGTACAGGATTTTATTGCCTTCACTAAACCAATTTATTTTAGATACAAGGTAAAATAGAGACCAATGTAACACCAATTTGTTGAATCTCTCAAAACCGTTTACTCTTTAACATGAACAAGCCAACAATATTAGCAGTGAAGTTAAGCTTTTATAAAAGAAAATAAATAAATAATAAAATAACTGTGAAAATCATTCATTTTTCACACTTCATTTTGACTTTCAGTTGTATATACCATAACACTTTAGAAGACTATCTTACTGCATAACTAATAAGGAATTATTGAAGAACTAGTGGGTAATTCTTCATTAAAGGGATAGTTCACTTTGAAATTACTTTTTGATATGTTTTAGCTTACCTCAAGGGCATCCAAGATGTAGGTGTCTTTGTTTCCACAGCATTTTCAACTTTGACTTTTTATGGTCAAACCAGTGTTGTCTGTAAGAAATATAATGCGGTTTTAGGGGGTCCACCTCAAAGAGCATGACTCGTGAATGTAAGTACACACTGATGGCCTAAGACACGAAACGAGCGGTTTGTGTGAGAAAACAAACACTATTTATATAGTTTTGACAGATCTGAATCACATGTCCAACTGAACCGAACTGAACTGTCTTCAGACATTACGCCGGAAGTGATCTCTCGCGCGTCTATGTCATGCATTGTTTACACAGAGATTTCGGAAGTTTTACCTTTCACTAAACATATTTTGCGATTTCCATTGCGATTTCCCGTATATCTAAATATGTTTAGTTAAAGGTAAAACTTCCGAAATCTCTGTGTAAACAATGCGTGACATAGACTCGCGAGAGATCACTTCTGATGTAACGTATGGACTCTGGAGATGGTTCAGTTCGGTTCAGTTGGACATCTGATTCAGATCAGTTCTAAGGCTGTTAACAAGAGGTAAAAGCTATATAAATACTGTTTTCTCACACAAACCGCTCATTTCGTGTCTTAGGCCATCCATGTATACTTACATTTACGAGTCATTAAATCATGTTTCATTTTGACTTCTCTGTGCATGCTCTTTGACTGACAGACAACAGACAACACCGGTTTGACCGAAAAATGTCAAAATTGAAAATACTGTGGAAACAAAGACACCTACATCTTGAGGCGCTTTTCCACTGCATAGTACGGTATGGTTCGGTTTGGTACGTCTCACTTGTGGTGCTTTTCCACTGCATGGTACGGTACAGTACGGTTCGCTTCAGGTCGCTTTAAATGGTACCTGGTCTGTTGAGGTTCCAAGCGTACCGCACCGGTACTAAAATGTGACGTGAAACACTGCAGATCACTGATTGGTCAGACAGAATCGTCACTACCAGCGTCACTACTAGCGTCATTGGATTTGCGACACGAGACATGAGACACTTTTTTAGCAGTATTTTTGTTTTGCTGCCATCAGCCTCATTTTAAACACATTTTTACGTCTAGCAGTTAAAAACAACCACATACCGAGAATCAGGAACACCATCCCCTCGATAGTCTCCATTGTTCCTGTGTTGTGGGTTTGAAAATGTGGAGCTTTTAAGATGATGTCATGGCAGTAGAGGCGCGCGCAAATAACGATCAGTCCCACACACTTTGAAGGGGTACTACTGCAGTGGAAACGAAAAGCGATCCGAACTGTTCCGCGCCGAGTCGAAGCGTACTGAGCCGAACCGTACCGTACTATGCAGTGGAAAAGCGCCATTGGATGCCCTTGAGGTAAGCTAAAACATATCAAAAATTAATTTCAAAGTGAACTATCCCTTTAACTGCTTCTTCACTGCTGAAACTCACGAGAACAGCACAACAGGTGAATGTTAAACATGCAGAGGTCAACTTGCATCACTGATAAATGTTCTATATATTTATATATAAATAATAATAATAATAATTTACATGTATTCACTTTTAGCATTTAGTAATTTATTTGCAATACAATTTATTTACAAGTGGGCTGTTTTTAACGTGTTATTAAAATGTTGAATTTTGTTTAAAACATATGACGTTCTAGTGTGACCGTTGCAGTGAAAAAAAAGAAATTTTCCCGCAATTCATTATTTGAAACTGCGTCTGCCTTTCGAGAATTGTAAAGTGTTACTGTTGTTTGTTCAATGCCTATGTTGTATGTAAATTAGTTTATTTAAAAAAAACAACTCCTCAGCGCTTAAAAAAACGACAACTTCGCGGTGTGCCCGACTGTTGAGGGTGCATGCACGCCATTCTTTTGTAACTTTTTTCCGCGACGCTCCGTTTCCGAAGGTGCACGACTTTGAGGCGAAACTGGCCCTGTCACGATTCATGAATTCGCTGTTTCCTTCATGTCTCGTGTTCTGTGAGTATGAGCGTGTGTGAGTGGGCATTACCGCTCGTTCGGCTGATCAGCTGATCTCATTATCAGCGCCAGCTGCTGCCAATTCACCTCACTATAAAAGACTCATCACAATCTCTTCTCTTTGTCAGATCATTGGTTTGGTGTCCTCTGTGTCATGCGTCGTGTTTCTGTTTGCAGTCCTGGTCCAGTTTGAGTTCCTGTTCGAAATCTTCATGTCCTGTCTCGTCTTGATGTTCTCCTGCACTGGAATCACCATCACCTGCACGCTGATCACTGAGTCCCTGTGCCACCATCTGCTGTGTTCCTTGAGATTGTCTTTGTGTCTTCTGACCATTTAAATAAAAGAGTTAACTTGTATTTGCTTCCACCCTGTTCTTGTGACAGGCCGAGCATTTGTCATCACACCGGCACCCAGTTTGCTAATGTCTAAATAAGTTGATCACATTTACAAAATAAGCCTGCAATAGAATAATAAGACTTTTTGAAGAACATAAAGGTTCAAGTTCAATAAAAAATGTTCACCAAGCTACTAAATATTTAGTGAAATCTCTTAAAAAAAATCATTTTTTAAGAGATGGTAATTTAGTTGTATGTACTCATATCAATATGTTTTATTATAATGTCAAAAATTATAATCTCTAGGTTCACTGTGTTTTACACTTAATTTGTCATGTGGTTTTGGTGAAGTGTACTAGAATAAACAAACAATTACAACAACAACTACTCCAGTCACCACCTGTAGTTTAGAAAAATAGTACAATGGCAAGCGTGTCAAGTAGGCTATAAATTAACAATAAGATGCAAACAGAAATGTCTTTTAAGTCAGACTAATTAATGTCTAATCTGTGGTATGAGATATTTCTAATAACATGATGATGAAGAAAATTTGTGGATTCTAACGAATGCTTTTTGCTGTTCCAGAGTAATTGTGTGACCCATGCATTCCTGAGCCAACACCTGAAACGGGTCTGGTTGATATTGTGGAAGCTGAAATGGATCTGGTTGATCCAGAGGACTGGAGTGTCCCAGATCCAAGCTGTTTTGAGCAAGAACCAGTGGCCTCACAAGGTCAGGAGGATGAAGTCAATGATGCCTTCTCAGACCTGAAGAGCCAGTCTGATGATCTGACCGACTCAGAGGGTCCTTCAGGTAGAAGAAGTGGTATTGATCAGGATACCATGGAAGCTGAATTGGATCTGGTTGGTTCAGATGAGTCATGTATACCGGTTCCAAGCGTTTCTGAGATGAAGGCCTGATGTACGCCTCAGAAACCTGTCACTGAGGTCTGGAAAATCATCTTCATTTGAAATGAGTGAGTCTACAACCCATTTAGACTAATATGAACCATGAGATTAATTATGTAATGCAGGAGTATGAACTTGAATTATATTTCCTACATTATAAATCATCTTTAGTGAAAGACTAATCTTGGCTGTTGTGTTCTTGTGCAGAGAGATAGCAAGGGATCAAATGAGACTGAAGGAGCTGGGTATTACTCACATCCTCAATGCTGCTGCCATGAAGAAGAAGCTGAGTGTCTTTGTTGGGAGTCCCACAGGAGAAAGACCTGACAGAAACAGTTAATACAGGGGAGAAATATTACAGAGGCATGAACATCACTTATTGTGGCTTGCCTACTATACGTTTGAAAATCAACAAATACCTCTTGTCAGTGGCTAAATTCATTCACAAGGCCCTGAAAAACCCAGAAAGTGTTCTGAGTGACAAACTGTTTGTGACTTTTTCTGACTGTCTTTCTGTTTTTATTTCCACAGGTATTCATTCACTGCACTGAGGGTGTAAGCTACACCCCTCATTCTGGCATACCTCATAATCCACCATCACTGGATATTGGAGGATACCATTGATCATTTCAAAAAGATTGGAGACATCAAACCTGACAGAGACTTGCTGAAGCAGCTGGCAATCCTGGATATGGAACATTGACGCAAAAGAGTTAAAAATGTGAGAGAGAAATGAAAAGAGGCAATTACAGCAAGCCATTGATTTTGACGTGTACACATTTTAAGGAATATTCGGAACTTGGTCAGACTAACCAGCATAAGAAAGAACCTCAACGGGCATAGGCCTGGAGTTAGATGGCCAAGAGCTTGTGAGAAAACTGCATGGGACATGGTAAACACAGTTCCCTATCGAGGGAACTCAACACTGCGTCGATAAAATCGACTCTTTGGGGACGCTCCCTAAGCGTGCGCCTCTGAAGTATGAATGAAACTAATCCAATCCTGATTGGTGTTGCGTCGTGACGTAACATGTGACGGCATACCCGGAAGTATAAAAGTGACGCTGTCACAACACACACTAGCTTTCGCTCTTCAGCAAGCGCTTTATGTTAAAACTGTCTGTCTTATTTGGTGTTGTTTGTCTTATTATTGAAAGAAAGTATGGCCAGTGAACAATTCAAGAGGTGTGTGCATCCCTGTCCTCGTTACATCACGGGTGGGGACGCACACTCTCTCTGTGTGTATTGTTTGGGAGTGCAGCACGCACGGGCAGCTCTCGAGGGGGCTGCTTGTGAAATGTGTGAGGCTTTGCCTATTAGAGTGCTGCGCTCCCGGCTGGCGTGCTTTGACGAGCACGGTCAGGCTCGCGTTCCCCAGGGTTCCGGTCCCGCATATGTCGAGGCGATGCGGCGACTGAGATCCTGGGGTTCGCAGCGGGATCTGGCGGAGGAGAGTGAGAATGCTGAGGCATTTTCTCGCTCGCCATCGGCTGATCCCGCAGCCTCTGAGAGTGGTGTGGGAGCCCGCGCTGCGGTTTCTCCTACCCGCGATCAGGTCCCGGTGCTTGAGCTGTCTACTTCTGAGGAAGGGGACGTGCTCAGCATCGATGCGGACGACCGTGATCTCAGCACGCCATCAAGCGGCCTGGGTTATGAGGAGCTGGTGGAGGTTGTGACACGCGCTGTGGCCAGACTAAACATCAGCTGGCCACAACATGAGCAGGAAACGCAAGTCACCAGTAAAATGGACGAGCGTTACCTGCAGCGCAGGTCACAGCCTCACCGCCGGGGTCTGCCGTTTTTCCCTGATCTCCATAAAGAGATCTCGAGAACGTGGGAAAGACCGCATTCGTCCCGTATTTCGAGTCCCAATGTAATAGATTACAGCAATGTTATGGGGGCTCGAGATATGGGATATGGGAAGATGCCAAAGGTGGAGGAGGCTTTAGCGAGCTATCTCTCTCCCGAATCGGCGTCTTCCCTAAAGACCTCGGTGTTGCCTAGTAAGCCCTGCAGAGAGACATCTGCATTGGTGGGCAGGGCTTACATGGCGGCGGGTCGGGCTGGTTCGTGTCTGCACTCAATGGCGATTTTGCAGGCATACCAGGCCGACCTCCTGAAAGATTTGGATGAGGGGGAGGGGCCTACTCCTGAAGATGTCGCGGAGTTGAGGAAGGCCGCAGATTTGTCTCTCCGGGCCACTAGGGAAGCGGCCAGCGCTATTGGCCGCTCTATGGCGGCCATGGTGGCCACGGAGAGGCATCTGTGGCTGAACTTATCCGGTATTAAAGAAAAGGATAGGTCCTTCCTGCTGGATGCGCCGCTTTCGGCTTCTGGCCTGTTCGGCGACGCCGTTAATTCGGTTGTCGACAGGTTTCAGGAGTCGAGAAAACAATCTGCGGCGTTCCAGCAGTACCTCCCCCGGAAAGCGAAGGCCAAATCTAGTAGGGGGGGGCAAAGCAATCAGCCCCAGCCATCAGCCAGCTCCTCCCACAGGGCAGAGCAGAAGGAGAGCGTTTCCTCTAGAGCCCCCCCTCCGGGGTCTTGGCAACAGAGGAAACGCTCCCAAAAACCGAAGTCCTCCAGCCAGAGGGGCGACCTGAGGGACGTCATTCAGGCTAAGAGGACTTCGGAAAAGAGGTCCTAGCCAAGGCAGGACTTCAGAGGGCTGCCCCCTCCGCAGTGAGACAACCGAGGTTGTTCTCAAAACGGGGCCTTCTAGGAAAAGATGCAGGTCCGCCGTTAACAGCGCTTCGGGCCGCATCAATTTCCAGCGAAAAGACACCAGAGGCCAGCCTCGAGAGGCTGGTACCCTTAGCAGATTTTGTAGAGGGATGGTATCATCTTCCCAACATATCTCCATGGGTCCTGCAGATAATACGAGTTGGGTACAGACTGCAGTTCGCGCACCGCCCCCCCAAGTTCTCTGGGGTGGTGCTCACTGCGGTGGTCCCAGAGCAGGCTCAGGTGCTGGAACAAGAAGTACAGACTCTGCTGTCGAAAGGAGCCATAGAACGTGTTCTTCCGGTAGACAGGGAGTCCGGGTTTTACAGCCGGTACTTTATAGTTCCAAAGAAGGATGGGGGGTTAAGGCCAATTTTGGATCTCAGGGTGTTGAACCGGTCTCTGAGAAAGTTCAATTTCAGAATGTTGACCATTCCAACAATCGTGAGTCAAATCAGATCCGAGGACTGGTTTGTCACGATAGATCTGAAAGACGCCTATTTTCACATCTCCATCCTTCCTTGTCACAGGAGGTACCTGAGGTTCGCTTTCGGGGGCGAAGCATACCAATATCGGGTTCTTCCGTTCGGCCTAGCACTCTCTCCCCGCACATTTACCAAGTGTATGGACGTGGCCCTTGCTCCACTGAGACTTCAGGGGATTCGCGTATTGAATTATCTCGACGACTGGCTTATTTTGGCCCAGTCTCGGGAGATGGCAGTTCGGCATCGAGATGTCGTTCTTGCCCATATTCAAAAATTGGGGTTAAGACTCAATTTGAAGAAGAGTGTGCTAGAACCGTCCCAGGGCACGACCTTTTTGGGAGTCGTGTGGAACTCGATTACAATGCAGGCACGTATGTCTCCCGCACGTATCGAGTCAATTCTGGCGATGGTGTCCAGGGTGAGGCTAGGTCAGGCCGTCACTGTGAAACACTTTCAAAGGATGCTGGGCCTCATGGCAGCGGCATCCAACATTATTCCTCTGGGCCTCCTTCACATGAGGCCCCTCCAGTGGTGGTTGAAGACCAAGGGGTTCTCACCCAGAGGAAATCCGTTCCGTATGATCAGAGTAACGCGCAAGTGCCTTCAGTCTCTGCAAATATGGAAGAAGCCTTGGTTCCTATCCCAAGGGCCAGTGTTGGGGGTGTCATGTCGCCGGGAAACCGTTTCGACAGACGCCTCCCTTACGGGCTGGGGCGCGGTCATGGACGGCCGCTTTACCAGGGGTCTGTGGCAGGACCATCATCGCACTTGGCATATAAATTGCCTGGAGATGATGGCGGTATTCAAGGCTTTGAGGAGCTTCCTCCCAGACATCGAGGGTCGCCACGTCCTTATACGGACGGACAATACGTCAGTGGTGGCCTATCTGAACCGACAGGGGGGACTCAGATCGCGCCCTCTGTGCAAACTGGCGCATCAGATTATCCTTTGGTCCCAGGGAAAGATATTGTCAATAAGGGCAATGTATATCCCAGGGGTTCAGAATCGGGGAGCAGACATCCTGTCGAGGCAGGGGCTGAGGCCCGGGGAATGGAGACTTCATCCGGATGTGGTGAAGTCGATATGGGAGAGGTTCGGACCGATGGAAGTGGATCTGTTTGCGTCTCGAGAGACGTCCCACTGTCCACTTTGGTTCTCCCTCTCACATCCAGCCCCGCTGGGGTTGGATGCCATGGTACAGGCTTGGCCGAGGCTTCGCCTGTATGCTTTCCCCCCGATCGCTCTGCTCCCAGGGGTCCTGGAGAGGGTCCGTCAAGAGGGCATCAGTCTACTTCTGGTTGCCCCGAGATGGCCGACACGAGTATGGTTCTCGGATATAATATCACTCCTCATAGCTCCGCCATGGCCGATTCCTCTGAGGAGGGATCTATTGTCTCAGGCGGAGGGCACAATCTTCCACCCTCGCCCAGAGTTGTGGAAGCTGTGGGTCTGGCCTCTGAGGGGGTTCAGTACCTAAATGCTGGCTTATCAGCTGAGGTGGTTGAAACCATACTTAGCTCTAGGGCCCCATCTACCAGGAGATTATATGGCCTCAAGTGGAAGGTGTTTCACACTTGGTGTGGAGAACAAAGGTTGGATCCAGTAAACTGCCCAGTGGCTTCAGTTCTGGAATTCCTTCAGGATCGTTTCTCTGCGGGTCTCTCCCCGTCCACTCTTAAGGTGTACGTGGCTGCCGTTTCGGCTTTCCACGCGCCAGTAGATGGTGGACCTCTGGGGAGGCACCAATTGGTCATTAGGTTTCTCCGTGGTGCTTGGAGGATGAGGCCGGCGATCAGGTCCAGGGTGCCTGCCTGGGATCTGGCAATAGTTCTGGAAGGGTTGTCCCTCGCTCCCTTCGAACCTTTAGAGTCGGCTTCGCCTAAGGACTTAACGCTGACCTCTCTTAAGAGGGTGGGAGATCTCCAGGCCCTGGCGGTAACGTCAGCTTGCTTGGAGTTTGCCCCTGGCAAAGTAAAGGCCTTTTTGCACCCGAGTCCGGGCTACGTGCCTAAAGTTCCTTCGAGTACGGCTCGCTCTGTAGTCCTTCAGGCATTCCATCCTCCACCTCATGTGTCGGCGGGAGAAGAGAGGCTTCACTTGCTCTGCCCTGTCAGAGCTTTGAGTGTATACTTGGAAAAGTCTGCTTCTTGGAGAAGATCTGACCAGTTGTTAGTATGCTTTGGGTCACCTAAGAGGGGGCTCCCGGCGACCAAACAAACTATAAGTAACTGGATTGTCCAGGCTATTACTGAGGCTTACAAGGTGCGTGGGGTTCCTTCACCTTTGGCCTTAAGGGCTCACTCGACTAGAGGCATGGCTTCCTCTAGGGCCCTTCTGTCGGGAGTACCTCTGCAGGAGATTTGTGAGGCAGCCGGCTGGGCTACCCCGCATACTTTCATCAGGTTTTACAGTCTCAGCCTTCCCAGTACGCCCGGTGCACACGTACTCGGCCCTTGCTGAGTGCCTAATCAGTTTCACTCTGGGGCGGGTCTGTTCGGTGCGTGGCCTAGTGGGTACTCGTTCCCCAAAGAGTCGATTTTATCGACGCAGTGTTGAGTTCCCTCGATAGGGAACGTCTCGGGTTATGACTATAACCCTTGTTCCCTGAGAAGGGAACGAGACACTGCGTCGTGTTGCCACGCCCCCTTTTCAGACCCTTGAGCGTCTTGCTTCATCGCGAGGCTAGTGTGTGTTGTGACAGCGTCACTTTTATACTTCCGGGTATGCCGTCACATGTTACGTCACGACGCAACACCAATCAGGATTGGATTAGTTTCATTCATACTTCAGAGGCGCACGCTTAGGGAGCGTCCCCAAAGAGTCGATTTTATCGATGCAGTGTCTCGTTCCCTTCTCAGGGAACAAGGGTTATAGTCATAACCCGAGACGTTCTCCCAGAAAGACTCGGTAGAATAAATACTGTAACAAGAAATACATTTATTGATAGCCCAGCAAGCAATAAAGTTATTTGGCAAAGGGCCCCGTCCATAGCTCGCAATCCGAGGGTCCGGACTCTATATTTCCTACCTGAAAACGAAGGTAGGGGTGCAGCCAACCCCCTGGGAGGTATAGGAAGGGATCATCCTGGTGGTGGTGGGGAGGATGGAGGGGAAGGAACCATCTTCGAGGTGGTGGGGAGGATGGAGGTAAATGAAAACATCAGCATCCGCAAACTCAAACATGTGTAAGTACCGGTCTTTTATACTGCAAGTATTAGACACGATTGGATAGATTAGATGGTAATAAGTGACGTAACAATTGAGTCTTCCTGGCAGAACTTAACGCTAAAGCTTCCATATGCTTTGCTTTGGTACAGTTGAAAAGAAGCTGGATAAATTTGGGGACATCATTTACGCATATGGAAGTGACAGGTGTCACAGGTCGAGGGGAGGAACGTTCGGGTGACCAACCACCCCCCCTCTAACTGAGTCACCACCGTGAGGAGCCGACACCACAGGCACACAACAGAGGACCCGGAGACAGAGATAAGTTTCAAAGGAGTAACAATCTTTATTAAACCAAGGGTTTCTCAAAGTTCAAGAGACTCTCGTCGATGTATGATGATGGAGCAGGGGGGGTTGAAGCTTACTCTCCCCAGCGGTGCTGCAGACTTCCAGACCCAAGAGTAAGTATGTCAGGTAAGGATTCTTCACGGTAAAAAGTACTCTCGTTGGTGCACAGTAATGAAGCAGTGGATTAAAAGCTTACTCTTCCCCCAGCGGTGCTGCAGACTTCCAGACTCAGACAGTAAGTATGGCAGGTAAGGATTCTTCACAGTACAGAGTACTCTCGTTGGTGCACGATAATAAAGCAGTGGATTAAAAGCTTACTTTTCCCCCAGCGGTGCTGCAGACTTCCAGACCCAAGAGTAAGTATGTCAGGTAAGGATTCTTCACGGTACAAAGTACTCTCGTTGGTGCACGATAATAAAGCAGTGGATTAAAAGCTTACTTTTCCCCCAGCGGTGCTGCAGACTTCCAGACTCACAGTAAGTATGGCAGGTAAGGATTCTTCCCAGTACAGAGAACTCTCATTGGTGCACGATAATAAAGCAGTGGATTAAAAGCTTACTTTTCCCCCAGCGTTGCTGCAGACTTCCAGACTCAGACAGTAAGTATGGCAGGTAAGGATTCTTCACAGTACAGGGTACTCTCGTGGGTGCACGGTAATGAAGCAGTGGATTAAACGATTACTTTATCAGCGTTGCTGTATACTTCTGGGCTCAAACAGTAAGTAGAACAGGTGAGGATATTCACAGTACACAGTACTCTCTCTTCAGTTCACAATAGGGAGACAGTGAGTCATAAGGTTACTTTACCAGCGATGTTGTGTGCTTCTGGGCTCAAACAGCAAGTAGAACAGGTGGGGATCTTCACAGTACAAAGTACTCTCTCCTCAGTTCACAGTAGGGCGACAGTGGGTTAAACGATTACTTTATCAGCGTTGCTGTATACTTCTGGGCTCAAACAGTAAGTAGAACAGGTGAGGATATTCACAGTACACAGTACTCTCTCTTCAGTTCACAATAGGGAGAAAGTGACCCAGATAGCAAAAAATATCCGCACGGCTTCTTTTTGCCGCCGGCCTGACGCTGTCGGCTATAGGTGCGTCCCGCTGGCGGCGATGAAACGTTTGCCGCCGAATACGTCACTGACGGTCACTCCCATTTTTTGCGAGATGCCGCCGGCGAATAGCTGGCGGGCCGCCTGCTTCATTTTCACTGGCGGTTGCCTCCGTCTCATGGACCGCGGCCGGCTGGCGGCAAACCGCTTTGAAATACAAGGATTTCAACACTCAAAATCGACCAGCCATGGCTTACTATTTGCTCCATGGGTTTAGGCTATAACAGATTCTTGACTCTTGATTCCATAAGGTCTAGGAAATTACATTTAAATTAAATAGGCTATGTAAAATATATGTAATTATTTTATGCAGGTAAAAAATATTTATATTTCTTTGATTGATGCACATTTGAGACACCAATTAACCAAAAATAATTTGTCAATAAAACTTATTTGGCAATAAATATCTTTCTGATTAGGTTTTACAAAATATATTTAATTCGTGGTATGAACAATTTAGAAGATATTTTATTATTATTTTATTATTTATTTTAAAGGCAATTAAAAAATAGAATCATTTAGATTGTGAATGTTAATTCACTATTTTGTGCATAGAAAATCTATAGCTAAAACAAATGTGTTCTAGCTATAATTTTGCTATTCACAAAATAGCAAAATAGTGAATTAACATTCACAATCTAAATGTTTATATTTTTACAAGACTGTGAACTGTGAAGTACTGAATTGACAGTTTTGCTGTGTTCATGGTTTTTTTTTTTTTTTTTTTTTTTTGGTAAACGGGGGCTCGATTACACACTGAAGCCACTGAGCCCCTAACAATATGACAATCAGTTTGCCGCAGTAAGAACCTTTCTTTTACGATCTATGGTTAGAACACAGCATGAAGTTACAAACTCGTGTACAGTAGGTGGCGGTATGCACCTAAAAGTTGGTTGCAATCCGACAATAATCAAGAGAAGAAGAAGATTGCCGAAGTAGAAGTTACTCAGCCCACAGTTTGCTTGCTAGCAAAGTCATCGACTACCGTCGTATAAGTAAGTATATGTTTCCTTTTTTTGTAACGCAATATTATGTTTACATTGGTTTTATTTTATCTTTTTAAAATATGCTAACTTAGTCATCTTTGTTCTTGCAGTACGCTGCTAGTCCTGTTGCTAGAGTGGCTAACGTTCGCAGCTAACACATGCTGTTTTGCCTTTGTTAGGACACGTTGCTAGTAGTAGAAATGTAATAAGCTACTTACAGTAGTTAGCCAAAGCTTTACATCTAGATGGACTAAGTATAACTTGTATATAGGTTGTGTAAATTATTTTGTTTGTCCGAACTAGTATTTTGCTAGTTCAGTTCACAATGTAGCTAGCACGCTATAGTGGTTAATATTGGTTCTCTTTGATCACTGCAGCAAGCTTTATGGAAAAGAACGTGACATACAACATGCCTGGATTGGTTTGGTGCACCTCCTCAGACAAGAAGCCAAAAAGTATGGTGTCCTTGATAACATATCATGCTTCCCATTTGAAAACTTCCTTGGCATGGGTGTCTTAATAAACAATAGACAGTCATCGCTCAGTTATTGGCCCTTGGACTCCCCTGTCACCTCTTGTACAGCATGAGGTTTTCTGCTATGAAGGTATAGTCTAGGCATATGTCTTAGTGTCCATCGTTTTAACAGTATTGAAAACAGTGCCTTTAGATGTATTTATTTATTTTTATTTTTTTTGCAGATTTACAGAGACTCCAGAATGAAAAACAAACCCTAAGGGAAAGCAATGCACCAGCAGGTGAGAATATGCACTCTTTCTTAACTTTTTTGTGTGTGATGTAGGTCCAAAATTACCATATGCCTTTCATTTTGTCGCGTCAGATGACAGCGGCTCACTTCAAGAGCAGGTGAAGCAAGTTGGGATAATGTTGAAGATGTTTGCTCACACTGGGCAATCAGGTACAACTTGCAAACAACTTAAGCATTGGTTGTTGGTTTAATTCCCAATGGGGCCCATTAGTAGTTGAGGGACCAGGACTGACTACTTTATTCTTTTATTATGGGAACCCCTGTAGGTGCAGACGTCTTGGAGAGTTTGGGCGATGTTGTTCGCAGCATGGACAACAAAATGGACTATGCTGCATCATTTTGAGTTATCCCTACCAGGGGATCTGTTACTCCCACTAGACACCCAGGAAGATTTGGCGTTACTTGACAACAGTATGAGGCAGGATAAAGAGCTCCATGTACAATTTGTAAGTGTTCTGATTTCGTTTATATCGCAATAGTGAAAAAAAAAGTGTTGTTTTTTTTCTTTCTAAAAAGTAAAATTAAGATTGTACAAAGCATATTCTACAGTATGAATGCACACCCTGTTAGATTTTAAACTTATGAGAAGCTTCAGATAAATGTAATTTGTTACACTTTTTTTTACAGGGACCTAAAGACAACCGTGTGGCGAATGCTTCAGAGTATCTTCTCTAATCACCTTTCCATCAATATAACCTGGTCTGTTGTAGGTGATAAAGCATGTTTTAGAGACATGTTCCTGAAGACCATTGTTCAAAGTAAGTTGGATATTTTTTTTTATACATTTAAGTAGATGTCTATGACTTTATGCCTTTCAAATGGAATGACAGATCTTTATTTTCTACAGGAGCCATCCGAAAGAACCCGGCGACCCAGGATGCCACTGATGAGGCGATCCAGGTTAACGTTACACATCACCTGAAAGGCGCATCTGACCGTGCAGGTGGAAAAAGGCACCGCTGAGTGGGACCCACAGCCGACCCCTTAAACCTAGGCTGACTACTGACACCCCAGCATCACTTGACAACTGGAACCCTTTCTTTATCCTGCAGACAGTAACTTCAAGACATCTAAAAAAGGCTTGTTACAGTGCTTAACTCTTCTATTTAAATACAGCTTGTAAATCCTAGAATATACATCTAATATTTGATTTCTGCACATTATCTGGTATCAAATATTCCACTTGCCGTGACTTTAGTATTGGCTTATTTCATTTCGTCAGTGCTTAACGATTCTACATGCTCTATGCACGAACCCTGCTGACGTATGTCCAAAAGAATCTCAGCCAGCATCTTTACTTCCACAAGCGCATTCTGCAGGCAATGTAT
This sequence comes from Pimephales promelas, assembly GCF_988280905.1. Classification (NCBI taxonomy): domain Eukaryota; kingdom Metazoa; phylum Chordata; class Actinopteri; order Cypriniformes; family Leuciscidae; genus Pimephales; species Pimephales promelas. Next base: position 12,234,248 of record NC_142773.1, on the reverse strand, counting down.
ATAGCGGCAAAACTTTAACAAAATTCATTTTCTTTCACTTTTCAATTCCTCACAGTGTTGTTAACATCATTATCGTTAACCGCAAGAATTTTTCGTAAACAGTGAGTGTAACTTACCACTATCTCCACCTAATGCAAAACCGGCTTCTGACGCAGCACCGGATGTAACTGGGCGTCCTGAGACAAAGCCGGAAGTGATCGTGCATAGAGCCTATTATAGTTTGCAAATCCCGTTTCATGCCTGATATTTGATATTGCACATTACCTGGTACCAAATATTCTACTTCATTCTGTCACAGTGCTTAACTGTTATTCTATAGTTAAATATAGCTTGTAAATCCTTGTGCCACAGGTCAGCATTGCAGTTATAATGGTATATTCTCAAATTATTTGGTGTCCTTCACTTTCTTTGGTACCAAATATCCTCATTACTTGTGTTTACTGGTAATTCTTTTCATCCCAGAGCTGAACTCTTTATGTTATTAGCAAGTATTGTAAGTGTTATACAGTGTTATATAGTGTTATATATACAAATGGTGTTTTTTAACTAAAAATGTATTGGAAAGCTGTGTGTGTTTGTATTTTTCTGTTATATTTCAGCGATCTGACATTGTTTAATGACAGTTACTGTACTTTCAAATGTGGAAATAAAATGTCAAATGAAAATTTGTCTGGTTTGAGCAATCATTATTCTTGATAAACTGCATGCTGTAAATATTAAATTAAATAAATAAATATATAGTGCAATAAGCGGCGGGCCGCGGTCAGCTCGCTCGAAAAGAGCGTTTGCCTCCGACGGGCCGCTGAAGGTCCGCCTTCGGTATAATAGGCGGCGGAACGGCGGCTGGCCGGCGGGCCGTCCGCGGAACGAAGGCGGCAGACGCTTTTAAAAAGCGGCTGCCGCCGGCGGTCCGCCGTCAAACGTGTTTGTGATTTCGCCTTTCTGACGCTTCTACTGCCTCCGGAGCGCCGCCGGCGGCCCGCCGACTCATTGCTATCTGGGGAGTCATAAGGTTACTTTACCAGTGGTGCTGTATGCTTCTGGGCTCAAACAGCAAGTAGAACAGGTGGGGATCTTCACAGTACAAAGTATTCTCTCCTCAGTTCACAGTAGGGCAGCCGTGGATTAAACGATTACTTTATCAGCGTTGCTGTATACTTCTGGGCTCAAACAGTAAGTAGAACAGGTGAGGATATTCACAGTACACAGTACTCTCTCTTCAGTTCACTGTATCACTCTGGGCTTCTGACGGGGGCAGATATAATAACCTTCCACGAACGTGTAAGCATGGATGGGGGCCACTTCTCAACAAAGACACAGTACACTTGTGTTCACTTCAAGTCCACAGCAATAAATCAATGTGTATCAATAAGGCAAAAGCACTACAATTCACTCACACGATAGGGTTGGACAGAGGCCCCACTCCGTCCGTTACGCTCGTTTACAGGGTTTTCACTTTTAATTCCTCCTCATCACACTCTGAAACACATAGCTCCTCCAACAGTCAGATCCACATTCACTGTATCCTCTTCAAGTGGTTCAAATGTTCATAAGATGAAAACAATTCACTTATCTTTCCTCTCTCCTTCCACAGCACAGATCCAGCCCTAGCTCGGTCCAGCAGTCTTCCCACAACCGATCAGTCTGACCCAGCAACCTCGAATGGGCGATCTCCACACTCCAACGATTTTTCCAAGGAAGCCTGTATCCAGCACTGCCCAGAGTCAACCCACTTTAATGTCTGCTCTTGTAAACCCTTTGGAATCTTGACACACTGTACACCCACCAACCGCGCTGCAAACACTCTCTAAATGCCCCTTTTATATCGTGGCTTATGAAACAGGGAGTCTGTGTGAGTGCCGCTCCTCTCTCTCTCACACCTGCAATGCATTAGCGCCAATCAGTACGGGCATGTCTCCATCACACCCGGAACCGTAGTGGAGTGTTGCACCCAATACGTTCCCCTAGGAAACTCAGGACTCTCAAGAAGGTTCCGTTTACTGAGCGATTTTGTCACCCGTGACACAGGTTTGGAGTGGAGAAAAGGAAGGAAAAAGTACAAACTACTCCTGGAATGTCTAGACGACAGCAGAAAATTGAAGCGTTAGAGAAAGGAGACAGCTGAGGAAGCAATGGAAAAGAGCAAAACAAAGTCAGAAGGAGGGACTCAATCTCTTACAAAGGGCCATAAAAGATAAGCTGGCAACATTATGCAGAGCTGAGCACCTACGGAAATGCTACAAAAAGAAGGAACGTGCGAGGGGTCTTCTATAAAGACCCATTCAAATTTGTAAAGAAGTTATTCATCAGTGAGAAGAATGGCATTTTTAAAGCATCTAGGGTTGAGCTAGAGAGATATTTGGACTCCGCCCAGGCAAACAACCACCAAGAAAAGGTGTTAACACCAATTCTCGCCCAGGACAACTGGAAGCTGCCAGGGACTGGAAGATGCTGGCTGATCAACAGCTTATTTTTACACCTGAGATTGCCACCACTAACCTATGACCAGATATTGTTTTGTGGTCTGGATCAGCACACATTGTTCATCTGATAGAGTTAACAGAGCCATGGGAGGATGCGGTAGAGGAAGCATATGAGAGGAAGAAACTGCAGTATACTGGCCACTGAAGTAGAACAGCGAGGATGAAGAGTCCAGGTTTATCCAGTGAAAGTGGGTTGTCGAGGATTTGTGGCGCACTCTACAACCCGGTTCCTCAGAGACGTTGGATTCAGTGGCCAAGAGTTGCGTTGCACAGTAAAGAACTTATCTGAAGCAGCAGAAAGGAGAAGCAACTGGCTGTGGTTGAGACGGAAAGATTCTAGCTAGCTGTGTACAGGCCGCCATGCTACGGTTTCATAGAATTCTTGAAAAACTTGAAGAGTCTGTTGGTTTATTTGTATAAGTTGCATAGTAATTATAGTCATTATGTTGCTGTGTATATTGCGTGAATGACGGGTAGTGTTTGGGCAGATATTGTGTTTTGTGGCAGGTGATATGCCATACGGAACCGTTGCCACTGAAACTGTTTTAATGCAACAATGGGGCTCAAACGGGTTGGCGGGGCTCAAACGGGTATTTAGTCAAACGGGAACCTTAGTCAAACGGGTTGGCGTGTATGGTTGGGTTGCGGAGAGATTGTGAGATTGTGGTTAGGTCACATGTGAACTATGAGGAAGAAGCAACCTCAACAGCAGGAGGCTCAATAAGAGGTCAATAAGCTGGGCTGAGTTGAGTGGGGGACAGAGGGGGGTGACTCTGGGACACCAGAGTCACTGTCGAGCCCTCTTTATGTATCGTGGGTTAGTCGACGAAACACTGAGGATGGAAGGTGCCCACTTGAAGACCCTTAGAGATGTCCCCTACTCAGCTCAATCCAGACGGTTGTGGTTCTGGTCCACTGGGGAGTCCACACTGTAGTTGCGGCCGTCGTGTGTGCTAACTTGCACTGCAGCCATTAACGCCGGACAGAAGGGGAGTCACACCACCATATGTAAAGAAGCGTAAATAGATGGAGAAGCATAGTTTTTTTAGTTTAGTTTTTAGATGTCTTCATGGAACTGCCCCACTAGTGTTGTCAAAAAACTCGGTACTTCGGTACCAAGTCGGTACTAAAAAAAAAATGTTACGGTACCAGCTTTTCTAGGTACCGAATACCAGGTTAATCCAGTTCTAGACGCGCTGTCTGAAAGGTGTACAGTTGCATCCTCTTCATATTGCTGATATGCTCTCTCTCTCTGAATCCACTTGTTGACACGAAAGGAGGAAAGAGCCACATATGGAAATATTTTGGATTAGGCTAATGTCACGTTGCCATAAGAGGCCGATTACATGCAAATTCGCAATTTCAAATATAGGCGCGAGGCAAGCGCGCTCATAATAAAAACTCGTTGCATAGCAACGACAGACGCTGAGCAAGCGCTTTGGAAAGAATAAGCACGCGCAAAAATATAATTAAAAAAAAACACGTGCGATATGTGAACGGCCTCTAAAGTGCTTTCGGGGTAGTTTTACGAGTACATGAGCACAGTAGTATCCAACCGACACCAGAGTACTGGTATTAGTATCGATGCATCCCTATTTATGTCATTTAATGTCAGTGCCAGTTCTAGGCGTATTCTTGCCTTTATAACTCAGCAGTTTTAAAAAGCCTTTTCAAAATTAAATATGAATGCAGTTTTAGATTAAATAAAAGTACAGTCAAATCAAATAAAACATGTTTTTTCTCCTGTAGCCTATAGTTTGGTAATGCTACAATAAGATACCATTTATCAACATTAGCTACTTCACATCAACACAATGAGTGAACAATATATTTTTACAACATTGATTAATGTTTGTAAATGTTATTTAATAGAAACACTTGATTGTTCATGTTTGTTCACTTCATTCATTGTGCATTAAATAAATGTTAACGGATTAGAACTTTACAAACAACTTTAAAAATGTGTTAGTGTATACTATTGTTTATTTTAGGTCATTTTATCTAATTTTTTTCTAAAGTGTTTATAATACATATGTACAGTTTCCATACTTGTAACCGTGATAAACACTTAAATATATGTAAATTTAAACTAAGCTTTGGTACCGAAATTGGTACCGAGAACCGTGAATTTTTACTGGTATTGGTACCGAATACTGAAATTTTGGTACCGTGACAACACTATGCCCCACTATACCTTTCCAATTTGTTGAATAAATATACTCCAGCAAGATCTCACCAATTATCAAACAGTAATTTGTTGATTGCGCCAAAAACACGGTGAATGAAAAGCAGCACTATCTCTCTGCTGATTCTGCCGCAAACTTCATGGAGCTTATGTCATCTCCCCCTCCTCTCACTTCCTTCTCGTAGACACTTATTTTGAGTAAATTTGTCTCAGGCTCTCTGAATGTATTAACTTTGTTGGTCCTTTAAAAACAAACACTAAGAAGAGACTCTTATTAGTTTTTAAATGTCTTCCTGGAACTGACCCAATATACCTTTCTAATTTGTTGAATATAGAATATACTCCAGTGAGATCACTCCGAATATCAAACAGTAATTTTTAATTGTGCCAAAAACACAGGTACAAATTGGTGAGTCATTTCGGCTCCCACCCTATGAAGCTGTCTTCCTGACAACCTACGAGCAATTGACTTACTACGCACCAGTGATGCGCGGGTTGATCCGAAATGAGCGGGTGCCTGCGGTCACCCGCGGTTACCCGCAGTTACGGGTCATCCAAAAATGTTTTTAATGATATTCGGGTCGCGGTCGGTCGGGTCGTTTGAAAAAAGATGCCAATTAAATATTTGTATTAGTACTAGACACAATTTTTGATGAAATATACAGCCCTACACATTATTGGCTGAATAACTGGCACGAAGATAACACACAAGCTCAGTCTAAACAGTTCTCGGTTCTATACTAGTGATTCGAGAACCGCTGTATGAGCTGCTCGTGCTCATCACTTCTCTCAACAGTGGCACCAACATGTCTCGGCTCAGTGAACTGTTGGAGTTACTGGAGTAAAATAGAATTCAGGATATTGATTTATTTCGATTCGGAGGCGACTGTCAGGCATGCCTGAAAGTAAGTAACTAACTTGTGGATCAGCACTGACGCAAGACGCGAACTGTTTCGAACGATTCAGTTCGATTTAGTGTAGGTTCGACCGGTTCACTAAAAAGAACCGGTTCAAAAGAACGATTCGTTCACGAACCGGCCATGTCTATGATCACTACAGTCTGCAGATGGAGGCGGCAAGAGAAAAGGTGAAGACTGGGGAGTGGAAGCTCCGCAAATACACAAATAGAAAGAGTAAAAGTGTGGGAGACATTTGCTGAAATAATGAAATATGATGACCAAAGTGCTGGCTTTGCCTTTGTTATGTGTAGGCCAGGCCTACGTCTTCTTGCGATGCTGTGTTGTTACACGTCTATGGCCGAATAACGCTCCGATGAGCATTTACTACTTTTAAAAAATGCGGTCAGGAAGCGGGTCGGGTACAATATTTTTTTACTTTTTTTTGTGGTCCGAGTTGCGGGCGGGTAGTTGAAAACGTTGGTCGGTTGCGGTTTGTTTATACATTGACCCGCGCATCACTGCTACGCACTTTTAAAATGAATCTCAGATCTCATTTGTGGCCTTTCCTTGATTTATTTCACTGTTGTATTTTATTATAATTTTTTTCTATTATGTGGTTTTATGTTTGGTCATCTTATTTCTATGTGATATGTTTATTTTATTTACTTGCTAACAACAGCCCCTCCCTGGTTGATTTCCCTGAGGAAAGACCTTAAGGACCTCAAGTCAGAGCTCCTGCTACTAGGCCAGCTTATGCTTTGAAGTAGAGTCCGTTTGCTAAGTGGTGCTCTTCCCACCGGGAAGACCCCCGGAGATGCCCGACCAGCTTTATGCTTTTCTTTCTGCAAAATACGTTGGAGCAGAGGCTGTCTCATCGTGGCATATTGAATAAAGGTAACTTGACTTGACATACTTCTTTAGAGTGATTGCAAGGTGGAAGGAATGACAAACATGAAACGCAGAATGATCAAGGCACATGTCCTTCAAGACCATTCTGTGATCAGGCTTTTGTGGAATAATTGTCTATTGAGCACATGTTTATTCAGCTGTAATTAAAACTCTTGAAACAACTAAGAATGGAACCAGCTGAATTAATCGGCTGTAATTAAATCAATTCCCCTATTGTGCTTTTAACCTCATTCAGCAAGCCAGGCAAAAGTGAAAAATTCCACAGTCAGCCAGTTTCCCCATTGTCTGATTGCAGAAAAACTGCAATATGGCTTTTATTACGGGTGTTATCAAAACCGTAACCCTTGATATTAACCCATATCAAGTTAAGAAATCACTATCATGGCAATCCATAATTGGCTTTATGCCCAGCTGCACTACTTCCTGAACTTCAGCCAGCTTCTTGTTTCCTGTCTGCCATTATTGGCCAAATTGATTAATTCAGGTGTGTCTAATAAGTTCAGGAAGTAGTGCAGCTGGGCATAAAGGCCATTGGATTCTTTTCTTTAATTTTTTTTTTTTTTTTCCATACAATGAGAGTCACTTACTCTCTTTAGTCTATAAGTAATTACTTTGCGACCGCTAAAACGTGACCAGATTATGGTCTGTTATGTCTCATCACTGCCATTTACAAATTCTCACCCGTGATTGTAATTGTATCTTCAGAATGTAAAGTATCTTCACAATCTTGCTGGAAGAAGTAGGTTATCTGTGTACTTTTTGTCTACTCTTTTATGAGTTCTGACAATTCTTTTGTGACACACTGTTATTAACCTACCATATAGTTGTCAAGGATACCGTTTTGAATGAAGCCTTGGAGCAGTTAAATCTCGAATCTTCAGGGAATCACACATTTAAAAACAACAACAACAAACAGTGGAGAGTCTGCTGGCAAAAAGTGAATACAACACAGCTGTTAATAAAATGGGAGCAAACACTGGTTTGACTTTTCGGAGATGGCGAGAACTGAGGGATTTGAAATATAAAAGCGGTAGATGGCAGAGATGGCGTTTTTATTACTCAACAGTTGAGTTATATAAAGGCTAATACAGATAAATCGTCATATCTAACAGTTCATTGTAAAGCATTATTGGTTGTGAAAGATCATTTCATGGTTGTGAATTTATTTTCAAGGAAGTATCAAGTCTATTTTGCGATATATATATATATATATATATATATATATACAGTGTATATATATATATATATATATATATATATATATATATATATTATTTTTATCAGCTTGAGTTCCTTTCAATCTAAACTGGTTATATCTCTTAAGCCTATACAGAATGTTTTATGCACAGTATAACCATATTCATACACACTGTCACACAGAGCCAGAGCCATAAAGGAGATGCATTGATTAACACTAAATCACATGAAAAGTCCTTTTTTATTGTAATATGTAATAAAAAGTCATCTTTACTATTGTGTAATTACAAATATATTACATACAAGTTTCAATAGAAATTACATTATATATTTTAGTTTACTATAAACGCTTGTCAGTAACATTCAGCAGTACAATTTAACCATACATGACTGAAAATAATTGAAGAAATTATGAAATGAATATACTTAATTCCTAGTTATCTGGGTCAACTAATTGCAAACTATAAGACAATTTAATTTAATTGCAAATAGCATGCAATTAAGTGTCCAAAAACATTGCATTCACGTGTCATTATAAGTACTCTCTTTAAAAGTATGCTAATGTGTACTTATTTTTCACAAGATACATTTAAGTCATTTGAATAAGTAAAATTGTACATTTGTCGCTAGAAAAGAAGTCTTCTAGGTGAACCTCTCTAGACAAATCTTGGTGAACCTTGGACACTTCAGGAGGCTTCTTACACATTCAATTTAATTGATATCTCTCTTTTGTGATGCATAAGTCTCTTTTATTTGAAACTTACGTCCCGAGACAGGGATTTGAAGAATAATGAGAAGGGCAGTGAATTTTGTCAACAAAAAAAAAGCAAAATAGAGACCAATTAAGATGATGGATACATCTAAAATGAAAACAGCAGGGATCTTCTTTTTCTTGGAGTTGAGCTTTAATTGGCCAGGTTCACATAAACCTTTTAAAGTGTACAATATCAGTCTTGTATCAGTACAATGGTTCAAAATAAATACATAATGGGGTTGGAAATCGTGCGATAAAAAAATAAATATTAAGTGATTCTACTTGTCATTGCATATCTTTCTCTAATGAGAGTCAGGAATTTGAATGAGTTTTTTTGAAACGATAAACTTCGAATGTGTCAAAATACATATAAATAAATGGATTACATGTAAAGAAGCCCATCAGGGAGTGCCATGAAATTCTTACAAAATTGCTTGACGTGGACAGAAGCTTCCTCGTGCAAGTCTTCTTCTTCTAAAGAGACCAGGAGTACATGATCTTCCTCAATTTTTTAGTCAATTTCATTGTAATTTTATTGTTTACTGTATTGTTGAAGCAGGATACAAATAAAAGTTTTTTTGTTGTTGTTGGGATGTGAATAAGCAATCATACTGTGAGGACATTTTGGAGAAAATATGCTCAGCAGCATGACATTGTGAATTGCATCAGCATAAGCTAAGCTTTACCTTGAACACCTGCCGTAATCCTTTCTCTCACTGCAAATATTACAGTAATTCTATTTCTCCTTTCGTAGCCTTAGGTACAATATTTCAATCTTCTCTGATTTTTTGCTTCAACCACTGCTTATTATTGCAAAACAATAAACTGAGATATCTTTCACTGATATTGTTATTCTAATTATTCTTAATTTACTTTCGTAAAAAGTTTTAATTAAATAAAAGTCTATCTAACTATCACATTTAATAAAATATTTAGTAATATAATGTATTTTTTTTCCTGTAACATTCAATTAAAACACATTTAAAGCTATTAAGAAGACAAAAGCAGTGAATGCATGTCATTGCCTCCATTATTTTATATTTAGACAAATAACTTTAATTAAAAAAAGTAATTAAATTTGATGCCATGAGAGAGTTATAATGCAGATTCTATACTTTAATAATAACTTCATTATATTTACAGACCTGCAAGCTTTTGAGCATCTGGTGCACTTACAATCTGTAAAATTAAATGTAAACCACTAGTTTTCTATAATGCTTTTTAGGGGATAGAGAAAGTAATGGTTGATACTGGAGATGAACCAGTCCAGATGAACAAGCACTGCCCCCATCTGGTTGGTTTTTACCAACCAAACTCTCTGAATATGACAGAACATTCTCAGAAACCGAGACCTCACATAAATAATGCTAACAGTTATAAATTACAGGCAATTAAAACGAATCTACCGAAACATTACAATTAGGTAAAGTCATCAAATGCACAACTTTGGATTTAACACTTCTGTAAATATAAACACCAATTTACTAATTATTTAATTTACTTATTACTTATTATCTTATTCTCTGTATTTTGCAACTGTGTTCATGAAAAGACAATGGTTTTAAGTTTACAGTTCAGTGCGGGATCATACATGTTAATAAAGGAAAACTTGACATGGCACTCAATAATTCTGTTTCTCTCACTCATATAGAATTTAAATGCTAACATTTTACAATAAAGATTAACATTACACTGTAAAAAAAAATTTTCAAAATTTGTTATCACAACATTTTTTTATTTTGTCAAATCAACTTAAATAATTTATTTAGTTCAGATAACTTCTTATTTTGAGTTTCTGATGATTAAATCAATCTCCTTCATTGTATTAACTCACTTTTTCCAGTTCAATCAACTTAAATTTTCAGGCAACCAGGTTACTTAATTGTTTTTTAAGTTAAACCAACAATATGTCAACAGTATGTATTAATCTTAGTTAATATTAATTTCAAAATGTAGTAATACATTGTTAAAATCAAAGGTTAAAATTAGTAGTTATCAAATTGCACTGTAAAAAAATATGACATTTTTTCTTTTGTCAAATCAACTTAAATAATTTATGTGGTTCAGATAACATAATATTTTGAGTTTCTGATGATTAAGTCAATCTTTGTATTAACTCAATTTTTCCATTTCAATGAACTTAAATTTTTAAAATAAAGGCAACCAAATAATCACATTTTTTAAGTTAAACCAACAATATTTTTTTTTTTTTACAGTATGCACTGTAAACTAACATTAACAAACAATAAACAGCTGGATATTTATTAACTAACATTAACAAATATTAATATATACTGTAACAAATGTATTGCTCATTGTTATTTCATGTTAGTTAATACACTAACTAATGTTAACCAATGAACCTTATTGTAAAGTTTTATCAATGTTAAAAATTTAAGCAGAAATTAAGCCCTTCTTTATGTCAGACTAGAATCAGATCGAATTAAGTGGCCTGCTGTTCAACAAGCTATAAATACATTTAGTCTTGGATAAATATAGTTCAGAAAGCCCTCAGTGATGTCAGTACATTTCCAACAAAGGCAGTTGCGTCGCTCAGTGGATGTTCTTACTGTTCCGTGCTCTTGGGACAAACACAAACATACAGACCAGGTAAGAAAGTTTTTTCATGACGTTGCTTAAATAAAGTGCCTCTATATCAGTAAAGAAAAGGTCAAACATGTTTGGTTTGACACAGCACTCTAAAATGTTTTGGCATTTCCAAAACCAATTGCTTCAAGCAGTTTAGATTAGGGATTAGGTTATAATATTGTGTTGTACAATCTTCATGACAACAAGTCAAACAATTTACAAGTTGGGAAGTGATGTCACACAAGTTTTATATAAGACGTACAATACAACTTTTTTGTAGCAGGATAACATGCTTTTTAAATTCTTGAATATTTTTTGGACATCAGTATGACTTCACTCTGGAAGATCTTATTGGGAATCATTCTCATTGGACGACTTGGTCAAGGTCAAGACCTATTAGAGGAAGATTTGGAGCCGACAGCAATTGATAAAGCGGCCGAGGACAGAGGAGAGGTGGGCGAGCCTGAGGGTCCGGGGACAGATGTCAGTCAACCTGATGACAGACAGCCATGTGCCATGTGGATGGGGGGTGTTCCTGGCACACCTGGACACAGTGGAAAACCTGGGAGAGACGGCAGAGATGGACATGATGGACCGAGGGGAGGGAAAGGAGATAAAGGTGAGAGTAAACTCTCTTTACAATGTTTGGAACTGTGCTATTTTTGGAACTTCCCCTCTGAAATCCCATTCCGTCTATGATGACCTCACCAACAGCTTGTTTCACAAAGCTGGTTGAACAAACTCTGAGTTTCAGAGTTGGTTTAGAAGTTACAAAACCAAACAAATCCAACCTGGTTTAGATCTGGTTTAGCGGTTTCACAACACTCACTTTAAAGGGATAGTTCACTTTGAAATTATTTTTTGATATGTTTTATAGCTTGCCACAAGTGCATCCAAGATGTAGGTGTCTTTGTTTCCACAGTAGTTTCAATTTTTATATTTTTAGGTCAAACCGTTTATGTCTATCAGTCATATAATGCAGGTATATGGGGTCCACCTCAAAAAAGCATGCACAGAGAATTCCAAATAAAACATGATTTAATGACTCGTAAATATTAGTACACATTTATGGCCTAAGACACGAAACAAGCAGTGTGTGAGAAAACGAGCAGTATTTATATCGTTTTTACCTCTTGTAAACACAGCCACAAAGCGCCCGCGCCCATAGATCACTTGGACGTGGCTGTGGCTGAGGTAAAATCTTTATAAATACTGTTGTTTTTCTCACACAAACCGCTCGTTTCGTGTCTTAGGCCATCAATGTGTACTAACATTTACAAGTCATTAAATCATGTTTAATTTGGACTTCTCTGTGCATGCTCTTTGAGGTGGACCCCATAGACCTCCATTATATGACGGATAGACACAAACGGTTTGACCGAAAAATATCAAAATTGAAAATACTCTGGAAACAAAGACATCTACGTCTTGGATCTCCTTGAGGTAAGCTAAAACATATCAAAAAATAATTTCAAAGTGAACTTTCCCTATAAATATTTTCTGTCACAACGATTACAATGAACAGCCGATCACGTCAAACATGTTCGATTTACTCCTCGCAAGAGAGATTTTTATGAATATATATATATATGAATACAAATGTACAAGTCAAGAAAAACGAAAGCAGACTATATCAATGCAAGTGAATCAACTGAATTTATTGAATTAATCATTTATTTTGTTTACAAAGATCTTAAAAGAAAACGTGTAAGTTAATCAAATGAAAGCTTTATTTGCCATGTACAGAGTGTCTATTTACTGTAAGCTAAGTGCAAATAGCCCACTCTGTTGGCAAAGGCTATTTACACTAACTTTGTCTGGTTCGATCAGACAAAATTACAAGATGTCTATTCTTTTCCCATTGCATTTCAGATCAGAAAGGAGTTTATTTTAAATGAAAAGGAAGACAATATTTGAAATGTGTAAATGAACTGCCTTACTGGTATTTAATAGAATAAATTGTTAATCAGGTAGGGGTAGGTTTTGGCCCACATTACAATATGTGGTATGAATCTGCTGTTGTGCTGTAACAATCCAGTTCACCCAGTTCACACCAGCAACAGTACATCATGTTTCTGTTTTTTTTTTTGTAGGTGAAGCAGGTGAGAAAGGAGATCCTGGACAGAAAGGGGATGTTGGTCCAGCTGGACCAAGAGGCTTTCCTGGGAACCCAGGTCTGAAAGGAGCCCGTGGGGACAGTGCCTTGTCTTACCATTCAGCCTTTAGTGTAGGCCTAAGAGAAATTGTTCCCGCCACCAACGTGCCAATCCGCTTCAACAAGTTCTTCTACAACGACCAGCACCACTACGATGATGTTTCCGGAAAGTTCCGCTGCGTTCTGCCTGGGGTGTACTTCTTCACTTATCATCTGACCGTCTACACTAAAGATGCTAAAGTTGGTCTCTACAAGAATGACAAGGCTATCATGTTTACCTATGACCAGTACCAGGAAAGCAATGTGGACCAGGCATCGGGTTCTGTCATCTTGCGTTTAGAAGCAGAAGATGAGGTATGGCTGCAGGTCTATGGAGACGAAGCCTTTGGGGGAGTGTATGCAGATAATACCAATGACTCCACCTTTTCTGGTTTTCTCCTGTATCCTGCTATTCCTACTCCTGCACAGAGACGTTGAGGGGTGTCAGACTTAGTTCCTGGAGGGTCACAGCTCAGCAGAGTTTAGCTTCAACCCTAAATAAATGCACATGATCTAGATAATCAAGTCCTAATCAAGGCTTATTTAAAAACTACAGATGTGTGTGTTGAAGCAGGGTTGGGACTAAACTCTGCAGGACTGTGGCCCTCCAGGAGCTGAGATTGACACTCCTGTAAAATTAATTTGTTTGGCTATTTTTATTAAGTGCTTTTAAATGCAGCAAGGGCAAGTGGGAGATGTGCCTCATTTTGCATGACATTTGAAATAATTTGCATTGATATGTCTATAGAGCTTCAGACATAATGAATCTGCTTGTGTGATGATGTGAATGTTAAATTGTCTCTGCTTTTCCATAGTAACTAAGTGCCAAATTACTTGAATTTGCAGACAAGTTACAGAAAAATTGTTGATGAGTTGTCAAGTTTATAGTAAAATAAAAGTATTGTTACCAGACCAAGTGGAAGATGGTTCTTTTTAAACATCCTGTTGACTAAAACATTGAACATTGCACCTACCAACTATGTCTCATTAGAGGATTACTGTAGTTGATTATTACACTGTCTGCTTAATATCTACCAAAAATGTATATTTAATTTGGTCCCCCAACAGACATTCTAATTAGTATTAGTAACTTTGCAAGTACATCAACTTTCTAAACTCAACCCCTTATTCTACTAACCGTACTAATACTCTAATGAAAGTTAAGGTCCTTTCACACTGAGCGTGATTAAACAGCGTGAATATACGTCACAATGACACTCTTGATTCGAAACAATAGATCCCTAAGAGCTATTCACATCAGGTGGATCGATCACAGCGCGACAAAGCCAGATTTTTATTTATTTTTTGGCTTGTGGATTTTTTTCCCCATCTTCCCGCGATAAAACGAGCCATCCATTTAGATTTGAGCTTGCCTCAGCTGTTGCTGTTGCTTTTGAAAAGACAGAATTAAAAAAAGAGAGAAGAGAATGGATCTTTATATATATGCATCAAAAAACCATTAAGTATAAAAGTTATTTTTAATCGTTGCTGTCTGAGAACATATTTATTCTTAAATATTCTTTATACAGATTTTAATTTTCTATTCATTTTCCACTGAATTATGCAATCTAAAGATCTTGAAAAAGTTTTGGGAGTGCTGTTTTCTTCTGTCTGTCAGTTAATTGTCAAGGAGCACATTCGCTCTAGAGCTGTCAATCATCCCAGACATCAACATAGTGTCACATGGGCCACATGGATTCCATGCGTACCAGATGTGGGCCGGACCTGGGCCAACATGTTACCTTTCCTCGTGAGTTGTTCAGATCTGAATTAGCTGAAGGCAATCAATCATTTTGTGTTTAGTGTGAAAGCTCAGTTCTCTTACGAGAGGTTCTCTCGTATTGCGTAAGCTAGCTTACGCTACGGGAAAGATTCATCTTTGCTGAGAAGTTGAAGCCAAAAAATTATTCCATAATTTTGTAATCATTGTCAACGCAGTCTCTTCTGAGGCAGACCATGAGCGGGCTAGCTAGCGGCTCATTGGTTCGCTCAGAGAGAATGCACGAACCTATGGGAGAGCGGCGCTGAGTCCGCGGCCAATGAGCGGACGGCGCTCGCTTACTGCGTCACAGCCCGCCAAAAGGGGCGTGGCTACAGTGTATAAAGGTCGCTCTCCCAGCTCGTTCGTTGATTCTGTTCATTTCAGCGAGCTACACGCATCCGCTGTTCTGGGAAGAAGCCGCCGTCGTTGAGAAGGCACCGTCTAGCGAGCTCCGGAGTCTGAGGAAGCCGGCCGTCTGCCACCTTCAGCCGCCCAGCAAGCTAGCGCCATCCGACGCGTATCCTTTTTTCTTCATTATTCCTAAAAGAGCACGAGCGTCTTTTTAAAGATGCCTCGTAATTCCTGCGGCTCTTGCCGCTCTCCGCTCGAGGATGGAGACCGCCACCCCATCTGCGCTCTCTGCCTCGGAGTGGAACACGCAGAACTCGCCCTCGCCAACGGAGGATGCGACCACTGCGAGGACCTGCCGCTGTCAACCCTGCGGGCTCGACTACAGGCGGTCAAAACCGCTCCAGCGCCGCCTCTTACTTCGCCGCGGAAGAAGAAACGCCGCTCCCAGAGGCCGCCGGAGCCCTCTGCGGATCCATGTGGGCCGCCGCCGCCGCCCACCGACCGCTCTCCCTCTCCGCCCCTGCCGGACTTACAGTTGCCGCCGAGTGGCCGCTCTGTCGCCTCCGAGGACACCGCGGATGAGAAGGACTCTTGTTCGCTGCACGCTTCGGACAGCGAGGATTGGTCGTCGATTGGCTCATCGAAGAGAGAGTCTGCGGGGACCCGCGCCGGCATCGAGGAGGAACTAACGCGCCTCCTTTCTCAGGCCGTTAGCCGCCTGGGTCTCGAGTGGTCTCCTCCCCCTGAGCAACCACCGAACCGCATGGATGGAAAGTTCCTGCACCGGCGTCCGGCCCCCGCCTGCAGCCGGGCTGCACCCTTCCTGCCGGAGCTTCACAGCGAGCTCACGAAGTCCTGGAATGCTCCTCTCTCGGCCCGTAATCGCTCTGATGTGTCCGCTTCGCTGCGCTCAGTGGACGGAGCTGCCGAGAAGGGTTATACTGCCATGCCACCCGTCGAGGACTCGGTCGCCGCTCATCTCTGCCCGCCCTCTGCTAGATGGCGGTCTGCTCATACGCTTCCCTCAAAAGCGTGCAGAGCGACCTCTAACTTTCATGCCCGCGCCTATTCTGCCGCCGGTCAGGCCGCTTCAGCGCTGCATTCGATGTCTGTCCTCCAGGTGCTCCAGAGCGACATCTTGTGTGAAATGGCGAGCAGCGGGAGGCAACCGCCCGTCCTTGCGGATCTGAGAAGCGCTACGGATCTTTCCCTTCGCGCCACTAAAGCCGCCGCACAAGCTCTTGGGAGATGCATGGCCGCCCTCTGTGTCGCCGAGAGACACTTATGGCTCACGCTTACCGACATGGGAGAGTCAGAACGAGCCGCGTTCCTCAACGCGCCCATTTCCCCTACCGGGCTCTTCGGATCCGCCGTCACGGGCATCGTTGACCGCTTCTCCGAGGTTCAAAAAGCGACTCAGGCCATGAACTTGTTCCTGCCCCGCCGCTCGAGTTCTTCGACGGGCCGTTCTCACGAGCCGCCTGCCAGAACCACACAGCAGCGCCCGCCTCAGCAAGCTCAGCAGCCCCAGCGTAGACAGGGCGGCCGCCCTCGCTCTCGCTCAGACAGCCGCCGCAGACAGCCTCCTCCCCGGGGGCCTCGACCCAAGATCACGCTGAAGCCTGATCAACAGAAGTCTGCCTAGCACAGCTGAGAAAAAGACGGCGTTCTCCCGCTGCGGCCGGACCACCATCAAAGCTTCGACCTCTGTTAGTCTCCGTCTCACCGCTGACTACAGTAGTGTTTACCGCCACAAACAAGCCGGTTTCCCTGCCCGCTTGCGAGCGACTAAAAGCCGTTTTCACGGCTACCCAGAGAGTTCACAAAAAGAGCATAAAAGCCTCAAGTGTAAAAAATGTGCCCACAACCATGTGCTCACGTACACACACAAGCATTCTATGCCCAGGGTCTCTCGCAGAGCCCATTCTCACGGAGCGTGCACTTTCCGCTCCAGCAGCAGAGAACATAAGCACGCCCACGAGCCCGTGCGCGTGTCCCCCCTCTGCCCGCTCTGTCTCAAGGCCCTTAAACTCCTCTCTGAGTGTAAGTCCCGTTGCCTTCCACATTATAAGCGAGCCCACACCCAGTGTCCAGCCCGCAATGTGCAGCAATCAGGACGAAATCGCCATTCAACCACTAGCCGTATGCTACAAAGCGTGGGAAGCCATCCCCGGCATCTCCCCGTGGGTTTTAAGCATAATAAAGAATGGTTATCGATTACAGTTTCGTCGCCGCCCGCCACGCTCGCGCGTGCGGCTCGAATCCACTGTCAGCCCGGCTGCTATGAACACGCTTCGCTTAGAAATAGCCAAGCTACTGCAGAAGGGCGCTATAGAGAGAGTCCCGCCATCTATGATCGAGTCGGGGTTTTACGGCCGTTACTTTCTGGTCCCCAAGAAAGACGGCGGCCTCAGGCCGATCTTAGATCTCAGGGCTTTGAACAAAGCGCTCATGAAGAGACCGTTCAAAATGCTCACAGTCAGGAAACTCCTCGCGCACGTCCGCCAGGGGGACTGGTTCATCTCTCTAGACCTGAAAGACGCCTATTTTCAGATCCAGATAAACCCTCATCACAGGCCATTCCTACGTTTCGCCTTCGAGGGCCAAGTTTACCAGTATGCCGTTCTCCCGTTCGGCCTATCCTTAGCACCCCGTACGTTCACGAAGTGCATGGATACAGCGCTCGCTCCCCTGCGAAGTCAGGGGCTGCGCATACTGAATTATCTGGACGACTGGCTGATTCTAGCAGATTCCCAGACGGAGCTACTGTCGCACCGCACAGTTCTCCTCAACCATCTGGAAGCGCTGGGACTCTCTGTCAACTGGACAAAGAGCTCTCTCCAGCCCAGTCAAACTATTTCGTTCCTCGGAATAGATTTGAACTCTATCACGATGACGGCTCGCTTATCCACACAGCGCGCGCGCCGTGTTCAGCGCCTAGCCGCCTCGTTTCAGATGGGTACCCTTACATCCCTGAAATCGCTTCAGAGGATGCTGGGTCATATGGCTTCAGCCTCCGCTGTGCTACAGCTGGGTCTTCTGCACATGCGCCCCCTTCAATTCTGGTTAAAGAGCCGCGTATCCCACCGCGAGTGGACGACGGGCCGCCAGATGATCAGGATTACTCAGACTTGTATCACTGCACTGCAGCCATGGGCAGCAAGCGAGTGGTTTCAGAGGGGCGTTACCATGGGAACATTCTCTCGCCGGAAAGTCATCTCGACAGACGCATCCAACTCGGGTTGGGGAGCGGTTTGCGAGGGCTCACCGGCCGCCGGCCAGTGGTCGAGCCACGAGAGTTCCTTACACATAAACTGTCTGGAGATGATCGCGGTCGAGAACGCGCTGCTGTGCTTCCTCCCGCGCATAAACGGTCACCACGTCCTGATTCGCTCCGACAATATGGCCGTGGTATCATACATCAACCGTCAGGGCGGCGTCAGATCCAAGAATCTCTTTCATCTGACTCGCCGCATCCTATTGTGGTCCCAGAGTCACCTGCTATCGCTCAGAGCGACGCACGTGCCGGGCCATCTGAACGACGGTCCAGACAGGCTGTCCAGGAACCTGGTCTCCCCCGGAGAATGGTCCCTGCACACTCAAACAGTCCAAACACTGTGGCGCCTATTCGGCAGAGCGGAGATAGATCTTTTCGCTTCAGAAGAGAACGCTCACTGCCCAATATTCTTTTCAAAGAGCGAGGACGCGCTAGCCCAGGATTGGCCCCGCCGCCCGCTCTATGCTTTTCCCCCGATTTCTCTGCTACCGCAGGTCATTCAGAGAATCAGGGACTCACGCCACTCGGTGCTCCTCATAGCCCCGCGCTGGGAGAATCAGATTTGGTTCCCGGAGCTAACGCGGCTGTCACAGACAGCCCCGTGGCCCATTCCAATCAGAGCAGATCTCCTCACTCAAGCTCGCAGCTCGATCTGGCATCCCCATCCACAGCGCTGGGCGCTTCATGCATGGGTGACCAACGACTACACGTCGAATTGCCAGAAGGGGTTTTGAACACGATCAAACACGCCAGAGCGGATTCTACCAGAAAGCTCTATGCTGCAAAATGGTCTGTGTTCTCCAAATGGTGCACCGACAAGAATTTGGACCCACGGACGTGCGAGGTTTCGTCTTTGCTAGTGTTCCTTCAGGAGATGCTGGATAAGGGCAGGTCCCCATCCACTCTTAAGGTTTACGTGGCAGCCGTCGCGGCGTTCGCTGAACCCCGGCGCGCCCAGTCTCTGGGCAAAGACGAGCTAATCATCCGCTTCCTCAGGGGAGCCAGAAGGATGAACCCCCCTCGCCCCCCTACGGTGCCGGTCTGGGATCTTTCTATAGTTCTAGAAGCTCTGAAAGCCCCACCGTTTGAACCACTTGAGTCCGTGGAGCTAAAATACCTCTCGTTAAAAACCGTTCTTCTGACGGCTCTCGCCTCAGTAAAACGTGTGGGGGACATTCACGCGCTGTCTTCGAGCGCCGCGTGCCTAGAGTTTGGACCGAGTGACTCCATAGTCATTCTAAAGCCTAGACACGGTTATGTTCCTAAAGCGATTGGTACCCCTTTCAGGGCGCAAGTCATCTCTCTATCGGCGCTGCCTGCATCCGATAGCGAACGTGACGCTGACCGCCTCTGCCCGGTTCGGGCTATCAGAGTGTACACTACACGCGTTGCCGCGTTCAGACGCTCGGAGCAGCTGTTTGTGTCGTTCGGTGGCCGCACCAAGGGACTAGCCGCCTCGAAACAGACCCTATCCAGGTGGATAGTAGACGCGATTGCCTCTGCTTATGCCGCTAAAGACCTGCCTTGCCCTCTGGGCATCAGGGCTCATTCCACCAGAGGCATGGCCTCATCGTGGGCATGGTCCTGCGGGATTTCCATTCACGACATTTGTGTGGCTGCGGGATGGGCCTCCCCCTCCACCTTTGTCAGATTTTACAACTTGGAAGTTCCAGCCTTACAGGCTAAAATTCTGGCGGTCTAGTACTCACAGCCCTCCTATAGAAGCCGCACTATCGGGAGTTCCATCACACCGGCTCACCCCTTGTGTTCCCCTATGTGCTTATGCATTAGCCCTCACATCACGGCCCGCCTTCGCCGGCCGCCTTGGGCGTTTTTGCACTAGATAGTAACGGCCGCTATGCTGGCCGCCGTATTATCTTCATCCACTTTATAGATTTCCCCGGTGTTCCCCTGGGATGCTTAGTGGTTACTTAGCGCGCACGGCGTTGACCAGGTGTTCCCGTAGCGTAAGCTAGCTTACGCAATACGAGAGAACCTCTCGTAAGAGAACGAATCGGTTACCTAACGTAACCTCGGTTCTCTCTAGATGAGGGAACGAGTATTGCGTTCCCGGCCGTGCTTGCGCCAATAGCGTTTCGCTTCATGCTACAGAATCAACGAACGAGCTGGGAGAGCGACCTTTATACACTGTAGCCACGCCCCTTTTGGCGGGCTGTGACGCAGTAAGCGAGCGCCGTCCGCTCATTGGCCGCGGACTCAGCGCCGCTCTCCCATAGGTTCGTGCATTCTCTCTGAGCGAACCAATGAGCCGCTAGCTAGCCCGCTCATGGTCTGCCTCAGAAGAGACTGCGTTGACAATGATTACAAAATTATGGAATAATTTTTTGGCTTCAACTTCTCAGCAAAGATGAATCTTTCCCGTAGCGTAAGCTAGCTTACGCAATACTCGTTCCCTCATCTAGAGAGAACCGAGGTTACGTTAGGTAACCGATTCGTTTGTCAGCGATATGATTAGCTTTAGCACGCTCAGTGTGTATGTATAGCTGCTCTAAGTTGATTTATTTATTCATTTAGTATGCCAACATTGCTATTTTTTACACACACTAAACTGTTAAACTCGTAATTCAAATTAAATATGACAACTTGGAATTGAGTAGACTCAAAAATATCCACTATGGTTTCTGGTTTCTGACATTTACAGTTGCTTTGATCACATCATTAGTTACAATTGTGAACCATTTTTAGTCATTGTGTGTAAACAATAACAGCTGTGTTTAACATTACCGAGCAAAATGTGTTTTAGTGAGTGAGAATATTTAGAGTTTTGCAAAAAGTGTGCATGATATTTGCAAATGGTGTTTCACTGGGACACTTGCCATTGTATTTTTAAAACAATAATATCTTAGAAAAGACCTTAAGTAATATTGACAAACTATATATCATTTGAAAGCTTACAATCTCTAGTTTCCAGATTTGGTGACTGATTTTCAAAATAATTTACACAGGAGCCGTAATTTATCAATTTGCAACGAGAATATTTTCATACTCATAAAGTGTGTTCAGACCTTTATCTTGAAATAGCAATGAACATGAAAAATCATGAAAAAAAGTCAGAAAACTCAGTTTCATTTCATGCCAGGAGTTCAAAAGATAGCATCCAGAAAAAAAGGTCTGAAAATGTTTTAAATATTACGGGGAAAAAAAATAGATTCACCATTTGTGTTATGGCAATAAGCTATAATGCGCATGCGTGTTCTTTGTATGTGATTCCTAGAGGTTGAATTCATATCAAAATCTGCCAAACGTCCCATACTACTTCTGAATAGGATTTCTACTTCATAAATTGTGTGAAATTTGTGGAAATAATGGTTCAGATCACTCAAAACACATATGGAAATGGAGACGCCCTTATATGGGCAGTAATGGAGTCTGGTTGTGCCCTAGTGAAAAAGTTTGGTACTGCGCCCAAACAAAATCTCACTGAAAGCTCATTTTTTGAGATATCAACCTAAAATTTGAAACACAACTTGTTCAGATTTTTGGCTTTGATTTTTCTGCAGTTTTAGAGTAGCCCAGGTTTTGAAAATATATATTTTATATAAAATATTAATAATTATTTTTTTACATTATACATTTCTATAAACTCAAACTTCTATAACTTTTTTTCTGTTTCACTTTCTTAATTTATTTAAAATTTTAATTTTAATTAATTTTTTTAATAAATTTAATTTTAACTTAATTTTATTCTTAATTTATATAAAAATCTGCCAAATGTCTTCTTTAAAACGAGACCAATCTTACGTCTATATTCCAAAGCATTCTTGAATTACAACCATTTAAGTTGGAAATGAGCATTTCCATGTCTATTCAAAAAAGGGGGGTGACAGTTAAGAGGTTGTTTAAGGTTTTGCATGATGGAGGCTACAACGCAGCTAGAAGCTAACGTTAACGTTTTCTAATGTTAGTCTAACGTTAGTCTAAAGTTACGTTAGAGATTTTAAAGATAACGTTTAAATACGTTGTTGACCTAACTTAGAACAGATGTAGACATCCTTGCTTAATTTATCCACGTTTATTTGGTGTTGACGTCTACCACATAACGGTAACACTTTAAAATAATGGTCCATAGTTAACAAGTAGCTATGCAGGAAGTAATAGGTAATGCATTAACACCGAACTTAATACTATTAACTAATATGGAAGCAATATTAACTAAGCATTAAGTAATGGGTAATTTAGTACAAAGGTAGTTCCTTGGTAGGTATTTGATTATTACTAAAGAAATATATCCTCATTGAGAACTACTTGTGAACTAACAAATAATAACCAATTAATTACTAATCACAAAAGTAACATGTCTAAAAAGTGAACAATTGTGGGGGTTTTACTCTTAACACGGTCATAACATTTCAGAAGCACGTGCCTCAAATGGGTTTTTTGTGAAAACCAGTTTATGAAGTTTATACATCCCCCCCAAATGCATTAGCTAGGTTGAGATTGTGACCACTACTCTTGCCAGGATGCACGCATTTTCTCTGTTTATTTAAAACTTAAACATAATATAATACTAATAATGACAGTTTTTAAAAATAAACCTTAAATAATTAGGAAGTGATGCTGACACTCTCATGATTGGATTAGTTCACTATTATGAGCTCTATTGAATGTCAGTCACATATATCTCAGACTCCAAAGACCTATAACTTTATGTTACAGTAGCTGCCTGAGGAGGACTTCTCTTTAGGACATGAATATAAACATTGATGTTCACTTGTCAAAAACAATTAGCATCTTTAATGAAGAAATTGGCTGCATTTATGTTACGATAAGTGCAAAACCACATCTTCCAGATTACAGTGTTTGTTAGAATATTAGTGCCTCACAGAACCTGTACAGTATGTGTCAAATATAAAATTAAATAACTTGTATCATTTGTGAAAAACATGTTTACTCCTCACTAACTACTTAAGCGTTACCTTGTCATCCCGCAGGAACTACTAGTGATGTGGCCCATTATTTTAAAATGAAAAACAGGTTAACTCCTAACTAACTACAAGCGTTACCTTGTGTAAACATTGCGGGATGACAAGGTAACGCTTGTAGTTAGTTAGGAGTTAACATGTTTTTTCACTGCGCACTTTGATTGGCTCATCGCGTTTGAGGGCGTGGCTTAGCCATAGGTCAATTGCAAATATTACTGTAATGCACATGTTGCAGTCGAATCTGTATTGGTCTGCATGCAGTGAATTGGATTGTTAAGAGTCTTCCATTGGCCACAGTCCAGCCCTAGCAGTTGTTGCATGGCATGGTCTAATTTTATGAGTGTATTTTTAGTCTAATTGATAGGAACACTGGGGAGCAACAATATTACTTTCTAAGACCTGGCTCTAATTCGCAAGGTGAATTTAACTTTGTTTAAAGAGTCAATTTACCTATAAATTAATTTTCTGTCATCTTTAACTCTCTCGCGCTCTTATATCGTTACAAACTTGTATGTCTTTATTTCTTCTGTGGGACATAAAAAGAGATTCAGAATTCAGAATTGACTTGTCAGTCTCTTCCATGCAATTACAATAATGAATCTTTTTTTTTTTTTAAGTTTGAAAGCTCCACTCTTTGTTCTTAACTCAAATCAAAAAACAATTAGTTCATATCAGTGCTTCAAATCCCTCTAAGAAAATTAAATTCGTTTGGAAGAACATGAGGGTAATTAAATGCTGATGACTTAAATTTTTTAGTTATTCTTTTTACTCACTTTACTATTGTAATATGATTTAGTGAATAGTAAGAATATCTGTTTATCCGGATTTATGTTTCTTGATTGCATTAGCTGGGATTAACTGGGATTGTTTAAATGCTAAATGTAAACATTGTGTTATTTTTTAGGGATTTGTAGTTTATAACTATCAAGTATATTGATAGACTATACAAATAAATGAACTAAACTATTAATATGCGGGACGTGTCTGGAATGATATACTGGTGTAATATGAGCAGTGCTGATTAGAAATCCCACTCATGTCTGGAGCAGTCTGTGACCTTGAAACACACACACACACACACACACACACACACACGCACACACACACACACACACATTTGAATGCATTTATTTGGATCTGAAAGACATTACAAAGAAAAAAAGATCCAAATACTCTGGGAAGTGTCTTTGACAAGGTGACAGATCAACAATTCATGGCTCACATAGGCCTACTTGTACAGGTCTTTTCAGTTATAATACTCGACACATCAAGGATAAAACAAAACATCTCTGTCTCCATCTGCATGCTCCCTATGGTAGCTGAAACAGAGCAGAATTTTGCAAGCCTTTTTGCCTCCTTTTTTGCAGCCCTCCTAACCGCACACACACACACACACACACATTGGATTTCAATGATTTATGGCAACTTTCCATAGACATAATGTTCTCTTCCAAGGGAACTCGTGCTGCGTCGTATAACAACACTTTGGGGAATGCCTCCAGTGTGACAGCATCTGAAACATGTGTAAAACTATTCCAGTTCTCATTCTTGGCAATGCATTGTGACGTAGCTTGTGACAGCATACCACGGAAGCTACAATGGTAAGCTGGCACATACCAGCGTCAGCTTCTGTTCTTCAGTAAGCACTCTGTGTGTGTGGAAAACTGTCATTAAACTTTGTTCGCCCTATTTGGTGTCTCTTTGTTTGACGAGGTCGGCCAGCCTCGCGTTCCTCTTGGTTTGGGACCGGCGTCTGCTGAGCAGAATCTTAAATTGTGGAGGTGGAGACAGCTTTGGCCCTTTATTTGCCTTGTTCTGCAGGTTCCGGGTCTCATGTTTGGGATACGGAAGCCTCCACCTTGAGCACTCCAGTTCTGATGAACTGCATCAAGACTGGGAAGATTGAGGATTCGGCACCCTCCTCCCCCACTTATGAGGAGCCAAAACTTAACGGTAGCAAAACTTAACATCAAGTTGCCACCAGAAAAGCAAGCATTGAACAGAAAAGCAAGCTAGATGAATGCTTTCTGTTAACCTGAGCTGCCCATCAATGAGTTTGAAGTAAAGGCAGAGATACCAGCATTACCTAGCTACTTCCTATGACAACACCCCTGTTTTGACGCATACTTATTAGAACCCCAAGGTGACGTCTAGTGTGTATGTCTATGAACCCTATTGAGCACCTGTGGGGCATCCTCAACATGAACATGAATGAATAAGACATGTGGCCTTGCATGGTTAAACTACGTACTGATGTTATCACTTAGGGTGTACTCACTTTTGTTGCCAGCTATTTTGACAATAATGGCTGTATGTTGAGTTATTTTTAGAGGACAGTAGATATATACTGCTAAAGCGGAACATTGACTACTCTAAAATACACTCACCTAAAGGATTATTAGGAACACCTGTTCAATTTCTCATTAATGCAAATTATCTTATCAACCAATCACATGGCAGTTGCTTTAATACATTTAAGGGTGTGGTCCTGGTCAAGACAATCTCCTGAACTCCAAACTGAATGTCAGAATGGGAAAGAAAGGTGATTTAAGCAATTTTGAGCGTGGCATGGTTGTTGGTGCCAGACGGGCCAGTCTAAATCTTTTACGATCTGCTCAGTTACTGGGATTTTCACGCACAACCATTTCTAGGGTTGACAAAGAATGGTGTGAAAAGGGAAAAACATCCAGTATGCGGCAGTCCTGTGGGCCAAAATGTCTTGTTGATGCTAGAGGTCAGAGGAGAATGGGCCGACTGATTCAAGCTGATAGAAGAACAACTTTGACTGAAATAACCACTCGTTACAACCGAGGTATGCAGCAAAGCATTTGTGAAGCCACAACACGCACAACCTTGAGGTGGATGGGCTACAACAGCAGAAGACCCCACCGGGTACCACTCACCTCCACTACAAATAGGAAAAAGAGGCTACAATTTGCAAGAGCTCAACAAAATTGGACAGTTGAAGACTGGAAAAATGTTGCCTGGTCTGATGAGTATCAATTTCTGAGAAATTCAGATGTTAGAGTCACCACTGTGCAAGCTGGTGGTGGTGGTGTAATGGTGTGGGGGATGTTTTCTTGGCACACTTTAGGCCCCTTAGTGCCAATTGGGCATTGTTTAAATTCTACGGCCTACCTGAGAATTGTTTCTGACCATGTCCATCCCTTTATGGCGACCATGTTCCCATCCTCTGATGGCTACTTCCAGCAGGATAAAACAACACATTCTCATCCCAAGACTTCATCTAACTGACGCTTTTGACCATACGTCAACATCCAAAGTTTTAGGGTACCCTTTAACATCAGTTAGATGACGCTATCCTAGGGCGTCATCTAACTGACGCTTTACCTTTAGTGTCAGTTAGATGACGCGGGTAGGTTTAGGTATGGGGTAGGGTCAGGATTAGATAGCATCATCTAACTGACGTTAAAGGGTACCCTTAAACGTGCATCCCACAAATCTCCATCAACTGCAAGATGCTATCCTATCAATATGGGCCAACATTTCTAAAGAATGCTTTCAGCATTCTTTTGTTGAATCAATGCACATAGAATTAAGGCATTTCTAAAAGTGAAATGGGGTCAAACACAGTATTAGTATGGTGTTCCTAATAATCCTTTAGATGAGTGTATATCCTAGTTTCATTTCTATAGTATTGTCCCTTGAGAAGATATACTAAAATGTTTGCTGAAATGTGAGGGGTGTACTCACTTTTTATGAGGCATGAATAGTCCTCACTTTGGGTGAGCTCACAAAAATAGTTAACTGATAATTATTAAATGTTTTATAACTACCTGAATTAATCATGATTTAAAGTAGAAATAGATGTTAATAAAGCATTCATTAGCACACTGACATATATATATATATATATATATATATATATATATATATATATATAGGTATGTATGTATTTATGAGACAAAACGTAGTTCAGTGATAGCTACGTTACACATACAAAATAAAAATGTACACAAAAAATGGTGTAGAATGAAACAATTATAAAGAAACAGCAAGTAACAATAAATCAAACATGAGATTTTGAAGTAAATAAACTGATTTAAACTTTGAAATATCAAATGTGCAGTGCAGTCACAATGAGTAAATGAAGTAAGTACATCCATTACAGTAATGTCCATGTCAGTGTAAGTACACATACCCTGCTGAAGATGGCAGCACAATTCTGCTTTGAATGCTAAACTACAGGCCTCACAATTAATTTAAAGGTTTGGCTGATTAGGATGCGAAAGTCACATCCAGCTGGAATTTGCCCTAACTACACAATTTTGTGTGCAAAACCATATTACTTTTTGTAATCAGCAATATACTATAGTATATATTTTGCTAGTGAAGGTTGTTTGGGATTCTTTAAATGCATCAAAGAGAGATTTTCCCCTGTTTGCAGTTGTTATATATACAGTATATATATATATATATATATATATATATATATATATATATATATATATATATATATACAAACTGGTAAGCTTACACAAACTAACTGACCTAAAAAAAAATTAACAACCAACACATTACACAATGCTTTATTTTGTAAAAAAATGTCTACAAAACATTAATGATAGCTCTCTATTACTTACTGTAATTCACTGCAGTAAATGTTATAAAATTTATAGATGGCAATAAAATTGAAAGACTAACACCAGCGTAGGTGTTCTAATTGTTTTGATAGTATTTAATTTTAGATTTGGAATATATTTCAAAATGATATTACTGTAAAAATGGTATTGCTGTTTTGTATTACAGCATGTTAGGTTTGAGTAAGAAAATAATTAATGTAATTTGAAAGATGTAATCTCTATGTATTTCATGTGTCCCAAATCAATGAGAAAATGGTCGACAGTTTAGCCCACATAGACTGATGTTGTGCTCACTGTGTTTTGAAAAAGTGACCTAAGTACTGAGAAATGTCCTAGAGACTGTAAGAAATGTCTCATGCACTAGAATAGTTGATCTGCTTACTGTGGAGGCGAATTGAGATTAGTGAACTCATTGTTATGTTTAAGAAACCAGTTTGAGATGATTTGAGCTTTATGATATGGTGTGTTTATCATGTTGGAGGTAATCATCAGAAGATGATACACTGTGTTCATAAAGAGATGGAGATGGTCAGCAACAATAGCCAGGTCGGCTGCGTATTTAAATGATGACCAATTGGTACTAATTGGTACTACTGGCCCAAAGTGTGCCAAGAAAATATCATCCACAACATTACACCAGCAGCCTGAACCACTGATATAAGGCAGGACAGATCCATGCTTTCATGGTGTTTAGCTACGCCAAATTCTGACCCGACCATCTGAATGTCCCAGCAGATATCAAGACTCATCAATTTCCTGTTCTCAGCTGAAAGGAGCGACACCAAAGCTGGAGGACGGAGGATCAAGGAAACGAGATCAATCATCAATTTGACTATTGAGAAGTACCCCTAGTATGTTTTTAAGTATACTTTATGTAGTAAGTATGCTAATATTAATGCCACTCTGAGACAACAAAGGCTGAAGATTTGAAGTTTATTAAAGGGTAATGCAGAGACACAACGCAAAATAGGCAAAAGGTCAAAATACAGACAAGCAATCCAGACAGATGATGTGTAGTCCATGTTGAGATGGCAATTGACTAGGGAGGAGTGCTCTCTGGTGGATATCAAAGGCACGCCAGCTATTGATGGTGACAAGAAGTATACTAACTGTTTGAGCACTACTACTAAATTGGCTCAATTGAATGATAACCAAAACACAGACAGGGTAGATCCAGTCCATCAACAACCCCAATCAGGACGTAGAATTTAGTAGGGATGCTAGGGGCATGTCCCAACTAATACTCAGTGACACTGGTATATCCCTAGCAATAATTTCGACCATAACTTAAAATATATGTATATGCTGATGTCCCCCTCCCCACCAATTTCAAAATCAAACCTACGCCACTGACCTCAATGCTTCATAGACGTTTCCTGTTTACCGGTTCAACATTTCATTCAGTAACATTTGGCAGTTTTGTATTTATATGCTGCTGTTTATGGTTAATAATCATGTTATTTTACATTGGTGCAAGCAATGCTTCTATCACTTGTTTCTGCTTCTTCTTCAAAAAGAACTTCTTTTCAAAAGTTCAGTAAATGATGGGGAAATAGTGAAGTAGAAGTAAATTCCAACACTACACATGGACTAACCTACACAAAAATATCACATACTCAGAATTAGGAACAGATTCTGTTACAGATCTGCCAGGCTCTCTCATCAGCCAATCACAGCGCACTCCCTCACGTGAGTTCTAATTACACACACCTGCACCTCATCATCACCCTCATTACTATGACTACATAAACACACACTTCATCACAATTCACCGTCTGGTCTTGTTTGTCTTGTCTTGTCTTGTCTTTGCAATGACCTACCTGTGATCTCTCCAATCCAGTGTCATTCTCCAGCGTCTTGTCTCCAGTCTCCTCCGTATGATTCTTTCAGTGTCTTTTCAGTGATCCTGTATTCCATCCTTCCACGCTTTCATCATTCCATCAACTTTAAGAAGATACTTTCCATTCACTGCTAGTATCTCTTTCCAATTCAGCATTGTACTTACCACTCATCTGCTTCCAGTTCACCAGCTCAGTTGTTCCATTAAACTTCCTGTTTTCTTCATCCCTGTCTTGTGAGTCTAGGAGAGTCACGAACGCGCATCAACAGAGCAAGGCGAGCATTTGTGCTTATAAAACTTAAACTTTTTTAATTTATTTTTTAAATGACCAATCGTTTCACTAGATAAGACCCTTTTTCATCGATCGTCTGATGACATGGGGGTGAGTAAATTATCAGCAAAAGTTTTTTTTTTTTTTTTTTTTATTGAACTACTCCTTTAATAGCACACTTGAATAAACTTCTTTTTCGTAAGAGTGTGCAAGAAAATCCCAGTAGATCAACATTTTCTGAAATACTCAGACGAGCCCGTCAGGCACCAACAACCATGCCATTTTCTAAATCTGATGCTTGAACTTCAGCAGATTTTTTATTTATTTTTTTGATCACATGACTACCAAAGTTGTATTGAGTTGCTGCCGTGGCACTGACCTAGTAGATTTTCAATATTCAGATATTCACCTATTAAATGAGTAGTGAGTGTAAATGGCTGTGTCCGGAAACGTAGGCAGCTGACTTGTTGCCTTGTCAGGCAATGACTTTGTAAGCAGCGTTTGCGCACAAATGTTCATCCTTTGGTGAAAACCAAGCAAATGTTTAAATTACTAAAACATTTTCTCACTAACAAATGACATCAGAAGTGTACACCGTTGGTCAAAAATGTACATTTACACACAAATTATCCACCAAACGCAACTTTCAGACACCATCTTTATTTTTTAGCTCAACTGTCACAGAATGGAAAGAAGGATTGTGTAATATCAAAAGGAAGCACATCTATGCTGCCTTCAAAAATGTATCAGATGAAGGTCTCTCTGGAAACAAGTGACGCTAACATTGGATTCGAACTTACCTTAACACATTCTTACCTTGGGATGCATCTTCCAAAGATACGGACGCTGCCTATATGTCATTTACGGCTCAGGTGACTGTCTCAAAAGCATGCACAGGAACAAAAATGTCCTCGAGCAAAGATGCACTTCAAGGAGAGAGAACCATTCTCAAATGAATGATAATTCATAGATGGTAAATAGCTCTAAACCTCCTTGGTCCTAGGGAAATCTAAAGAAAGCAGTCACAGATGCTTTATATTCTTCACATGCTTTATAATTATCAGAGATGAATTGCCATGGACACAATATAGCTTCATGTCTCTGAATTGTGTGTACCTTTACCAGGTGTACATGCGTTTAGCCATGTGCAAGACCACCCATTTTTCACAGGTGTCTTCACCCATGTTAGCTGGACAGAGGCCAGATACGAGCCTGTTTGCTGTCGTGTGAAGCTGTTCCAGAGCTGAACACTCACTCATCAGGCCCCTCTCTCCGGCCCCAGGTTCTCACTCCTGACCTTATCAGTGTGGCCCCTGTCATGACACACTCTCCCCTCATCTCAATAATGACCACCACTCTCATCCCAGTCACAGAGCAGCCACAGGACAGCTGTGCAAAGAACTGCAATAACAAAAAAAAAGAATGTAAATATTATGGTGCGTTCACACCAGACGCGAATAGCGCGTCAGCCGCGAATGATTTCAATGTTAAGTCAATGCAAAGACGCGTTACACGCGTCATTGTTTTTTTCTTTGTGACTGTGGGTTTTCATTGATTGTTTGTCTTGATATTTAAAGCTGCAATACCTAAGATTTAGATGCCGCTAGAGGGCGCTACATTCAAAACAACAACAACGGCTTTGCTTGATGACGACGTGGAGGAACGCGGAATGATGGGAACTGTTGTTTTCAACCCCACCGTGGATAAATCAGTCAGACGGGAATCGAAAATTAGTTGTCATGGATGAGGTAAAGTTTGATTTCTATAAATGTTGCGTTTAATGACATGCTTGTTTTTCCTTAAACTGAAATAACCGCAAGAGAAGTCAGGTTTAAAAGTAAATTAGTTATCACAGATGTTACTGTACGAGTCACTGGACGAAGCTATGGTGGAGAGGGTTTGAAGGGGCAGGTCTCTTGCAAGGATTTGACGTGGCTGGTCCTCCATTTTGGTAACTATATAAAAATAAAAAATCATGTACATTTGACACATCTTTTCATGTCGTGTAAGTATTCAGCCACAGCTACAGTTTCACAAAATTAACGTTAATATATATATATATATATATATATATATATATATGAAGAGTTCAGATGCAAAAGCCTCTAAATGCCATTTGAAATTTTCTTCTTTAATGATGATTTTTATCAAACTTGTATATTTAAGTTCAGTAATTTCACTTAAATGGCAATGATAATTACCTATTAATTGTTATTTAAGTGAAATTACTGAACTTAAATATACAAGTTTGATAAAAATCATCATTAAAGAAGAAAATTTCAAATGGCATTTAGAGGCTTTTGCATCTGAACTCTTCATATATATAAATGCTATAGTCTTAGCTTTTCTTGCATTGAAACATGGTAGCCCAAACTTTAAACCTGCACTTTTGCTATCAATATATATATAATATTTATTTGTATAAATGCATTATGTACCCTGTCATTTTTAAAAAGCCTATACAGTATGTATTGCTTTGGTACAAAATTATTACAAAAAGGTATGCAGTGCATGTTCTCGCTAAATTGCTCTCAAATGTAAGATTGTGTCATAATAGAATAAGTACCCCTTAATTCTATAATACTTACAGTATAAATATATATATATATATATATATATTTTTGTTATTTCTCCTGGTTGTTACCCCTTTATTCCCCAAACTTTACATATTGTTCCCTTATACTTACATGTAAGTACTTTAAATAGGTACACAATAATTACAGAAAGTTACAATGTAAATTCCTCTTAATTACACAGTACTTTCCGGGCTGTAATCTAAAGGGTTACC
This sequence comes from Pimephales promelas, assembly GCF_988280905.1. Taxonomy (NCBI): domain Eukaryota; kingdom Metazoa; phylum Chordata; class Actinopteri; order Cypriniformes; family Leuciscidae; genus Pimephales; species Pimephales promelas. The sequence continues at coordinate 12,201,202 of NC_142773.1, read as the reverse complement.
AAAAAAATCTAAATCTTTTGTAATGTTTTAAATGTCTTTTGTTTCTGTCTTTTGATCAATTTAATGTGTCCTTAAACAAAATGTATGTCGCCTATATTTATCCAATACGGATTTCATAATACCAAGCAATGTAGCATACAGTATCTACTCTTCTCTGAAAGTCGCTCATGCAATCTTGTCAGTTTAAAAATGGTCTTTACTGGAATAGTAATAATATGAACATTACCAAAGAATCAATCAAGATAAACTGCCACCTTTGACATGTAAAATGCAAAAACAAGCACACCCCTGATTCAAGCGCGCATACCTTAAACGCACAGACAGATATATCTGCATTATCTCTTCAACCACAGCAGCCATCACATCAGTCGTGATAGCATCTAAAACATGTGCAATACATTTAGACTACAGTTACAATTAGAGTAGAGGAGTCCTGTTCTTCAAATGGATTTAAGAACGGGGTCGTACAAGATGGGGATATGCAGTTCACAGCAAACATGAACCCAATAGATGTTAAATTGTGGGGTGGGGAGTATCAGTGTATTTAAAGTTAAGTCCAGAGGTTGTCTATCTCATCCTATTATCTTGGAGTAAGTATATTTTAAGAGGATTTGGGAGGTCATGGAGAGGTGAGGCCCCTTTTTACTGCAGTTCATTTGCTTTATCCTAAACATCCAACATGTGTAACCTCTCTCAGACTGCTCAAATTATTCCATGGAATCCATAACAATGACAGACCCCGACCACTAGCCTACAACATTAAACTGTTGCTGAAAGACCTCTCTAAGCGATTTTCAAAAAGTCTTGATTTATTGAGTAACGCTGGCAAAATTTTGAAAGTATGTCAATCCTCAAGGAGCTACTCAGATGTCGTTTTAATCTTCCAGGGTCTAAACAATGACTTCGCATCAGGTCAGCTGCCTAATGCTCAATCTTTCCACACGTGTGCCTGTCACTGAGTAGAATAAACACCAGCCTCTGTTTACTGAATCAGCCTTTTTTGGTAGCTCCCCACAGCCAAAAATAGATGGCTTGTATTAGCAATTTTTTCAGAGTCTCATTGGCAGGAAAGTAAAATATAAAAAGGACATCATGCCTTTCTTACCACAGTCATCCCAGAACCGTCATACTGACTTAATGTATCCTCTATTTATAGGGTTAGTGGCCACAGTCCTCTGTGCATTTTGTTATTAGTTATTTAAATAGAACGTTTAAAGGTAAATTGAGCACAATGGAGCAACAGAGCTCCAAATGGTAAGTATATCAAACATTTAAGCAGGGCAAAGAGTTCACAAGGGCATAAGATTCAGAAAAGAGGTGTATTTCTGGCTTTTTTGGTTTGGTTTGGACCAACATATACAGTCTATGCACACAGCTAAAATAAATGTGACCAATACCCACTATTCTCTTTCCTTTTACTGGACAGTGTTGGGGATGGCATTTTATGAAACCAACAACCAGTCAGTTGTGCTGTGGTATGTTTTAACTTTTTGCTATGATACTTAATAGCCTACATGTTGACTACATACTTTTTATATGCTTAAAAAGTAAAAAAAAAGTCTAAAGTAAAAACCAAAACAAATGTATTAACAATCAGACTTTGATGTGAATAAGGAAGTTCAATGGAAAAGCATTAAACGTAAAACGGGATTGTGGTTCATTGAGATTCTTCAGAATATCTGGGTTACTCTTTATTTCGATGACATTCTATATTTGGTAAATTTGGAAGACAGTTACATGTAAACTAACTCTCAACTAACTGTCTTTTGGCAGACAGTTTATTTTGATTGTCTGCCAAAAGACATTCTACTGACTGTAAATAACTTTGCAACTACATGTAAACGTATTCTACTAGCCTCAACCATAGCCCTAACAGTTTAATACAGTCTACTAATACTTTCATGAGAGTTAGTTGACATGTAGTTGCAAAATGACTCATACCGTAGTTGGTCTAATGTCTAAAGTGGCCATCAGAATAAAGTGCAATATCTTCTTCTGTGTTCTGCAGAATAAAGAAATGCCTACACATGGAATGACATGATGGTGCAACCCGATCTCACGACCAAGTCGTACGAATTCGACGAATGATTAAAAAGTGGCTAATTCGTAACAATTCATGCGACCTCACTCGTACGAATTAATACGATTTTGCTTAATCGTACATATTTTACGAATTGGCCAATTCGTATGAATTCGTACGAATGACCTACCCCTGACCCCGCCCCTAAACCTAACCATCACGTGGGTTTAGACAAATCGTATGAATTAGTACGAGTGAGGTCGTACGAATTAGTACGAATTCGACACTTTTTAATCATGCTTCGAATTCGTACGAATTGGTCGTGAGATAGTGTTGGATGGTGAGTAAATTATAACAGGATTTTCATATATAGGTACATAGTTCCCTTTCGTTGTCACTCCGAGTTCCGTAGGAACGTCTCCGTTCCCTACTCAGGGAACAAGGGTTACATCTGTAACCGAGATGATTTCAGGCTTGAATTAGCAACTTGATTATTGTCAATTGTTGACTTGTTATGTGTCATAATTTCTCTTGGCCTTTTACAAGTTTCATTGAAAGGAGGAGAAAAGACAGGAAATGACAGAGAGAAATAGAAGGAATGAAGAAACTCACAGCAACTACTGTTTATGAGCACCACAGTAAAATGTTTGGCACAAATCTGATGAATGGCATGGCATACTTTAACAATACTTTAACAATAAATGGGTATGTAAATATTGTGTTTGGGATTTTGTTGTTTTTGCTCCCAATGAAGTAAGATTTGTACATTTTTCACTCTTGCTTGTTCACAAGGGGGTAAAGTCTGTTTACCTAAAATGCCTTATTGGTCCACTTTATATTAAGTGGCTTTAAGTATTATGTACTTACATTAAAATTAATAATTTGATACAATGGACTTACTGTGTTCATACATGTTTTTACATTGTACTTATATTTGAAAAATACCAGCATGTAATTACAGCTAATTACACATTTGACCCTTCCTTCACACCTTAACCTACCCTACCCTTACGAAAAAGAAGTTTATTCAAGTGTGCCATTAGTATACTTCTTTTAAACGAAAAATAAGAAGGTACACTTTAAGTTTATTTTTCCTGTACTTCTTAAGTGTAAGCAGTGGTGTAGTCTACTTTTTTGTAGTGAGTATACTGTGATATACCAGCATACCCCCCCCCCCCCCCCCCCCCGTTGCCACTACCACCCATTTGCGAAAAATTTTCAAAACTTGTGTGATATTCCTTTAGAACTCTGTTTTAATAGATTTGATTATTATTTTAAAAATTACATTTTACTATGCAATTTCTTTCATAATTCCATCGAGTTACTTTATTTATCTCTATAAACTGTTGTAAATTTGAGCTTCGGTGTGTTTTAATAAACTATTATTAGTATTATTAGGCCTTCTTGAAATAGGCCTATACTCTACTGTGCAATAGTAATATATTTCTTTTATATTTTCTTCAAGTGATACAAAACGTTGATTTTGACAGGTTGCATGAAGCAGGGGCGTCATAGGATTTTGATCATTACTTAGGATTTGTTCTAAAAAAAAGGTAACACTTTAGTTTAGGATCTAATGCTCACTATTAAACAGTTTCATTACATGCAAAGGCAGGGTTTTATAATCACTGTTGTCCCAAATGTGAGGTAGGTTAGTCATGGGGATTCAGGGTTTCCCTGAGAAAATTTGTATTTCTCTGATCTACATATGTGCATTTTAGGATGTTTTGAAGGCCAAAAAAATAAAAAATAAATAATAATAATAGATAACAGCTTTAAAACCATGTCAGTGGGCAGCTGATTATTTCTCTCTCCTCATCAGCATCACCCTCTTTTTCTCTTTGTTTTTATCTTGCCCTGTCTCTTCCTCTCCTAAAGATGAGCTTTGACTGATATAGGCTTTTCATTTTTATCAGTCAGTGAAGACAGTAAACATGGGGTCAACTGATGAGTGGATTTTCCCTATGAATAATTTTTCTTTGACACGTTTATTCACTGAAAGCTACTAAAGCTAGGTAATTAAGTTTATTAAATGCATTCAAAACATATAGGCTACACATTGATCTTACAGGGCCATATAGGGCTTTATAATCAAAGAGGTCCTAAATTTGAGGTTGGGGCTTCAATTTTTTTTAAATTTCTCTGATGTGCATTTCAAGACGTTTGAAGACCAAAAAAAGAATAAGAAATAGCTTTAAAACCATGTCAGTGGGCAGTAGATTCTCTTCCCCGATGAGCTTTTTTAATGTACTAAAGGCTACAATTTTTATTATATTCTCAATATGTACACATTCGTTATTACTCTTGTGGCTAAAATGATGAAAACGGCTTTGTTAATGTTTCTTGTCCCCTCGCAATGACAGTAAACTATTAAATTGCATGAGTCACGTTACAGGCCTATTTATTTCAGTTCAAAATGGCGAAATTAGACAAAACTATATTAGTTTGCCTGGTTATTTTTTTTGTCATTCGTTTAACATTTATGACCTAAAAAATGTAAAATATGAAGTTTAGCCACTTACATCTTATCTTGCACTTGCCCGTAAACTGAAGCGTCGAGTCACTCTGCTGAAATTCGCGCTCAGCGTCTGTGAATTTAAAGCCCGCCTACTTTGATTTGATTTGTCATCTCAAATATTCTGACATTGACGAGCAGTGACAGACCAATGAGGCTCAGATGAACACGAACACACACACACACACACACCCTGTCCTCTGTTTTTGACGTGCTCTCTGCTCGCGCGCTGAATCTGATAACAGAACTTACTTAGGGAACACGGAATTCTGTCGCCTACGTTTAGGGGTGCTGATGTCGTAGGAAATGTATTTCACAAAACGATGTTGTTACGAATCCTCACGCTTTTTAAAGTGGGCATACGGAGATCTTTGACATTTCCTAGTGGGTATACGCAAATCCTTGACATTTTCTAGTGGGTATACGGCGTATACCTGCGGATCACGTAGACTACACCACTGAGTGTAAGTACACTTAAGTGTACTTGACTTATACTGAGAGAAAAGCAAGTATATTTGTCCTGTTCTTGTACTCAATTTTTTGATCCAGAAATACTTAAAAGTATAATTAAGTATTCAAAGTATACTTGTATAAGTATTACAGTAAAAAAGTAAACTACTAGTATACCCATAAATTCACTTGCAGTACACATGAGATACATAATTATGAACTAGTTGTGCACTTACTGTTACACTTATAGTACACTTAAACATATACTTTTGTGTACTAAAAGTGGGCCAATTTAGTCCCAAACGGTATTAAAATAGTACACTTACAAGTTTACTTGTAGTAGTATACTTACTACATAATGTATACTTAAAAATATGCTTGAACATTACTTAAGTATACTACATAAAATGAACTTGAAATATACTTCTTTTTTGTAAGGGTAAAACCGACCCATACCTCCACACCTGTCCCTAACCTTACCCGTATCATACCTCAATACCAGCAAAAGTGTTTTACAATACAACAGGAACACAATAATACGTTGTACTTATTTTTCTATGTAAGTACATAGTACTTAAAGCCACTTAATATAAAATGGGACTAAAATTATTTTACCAAACAAATCTTGATTGTATTATATACAGACTGGCAGCACTGCTCTCCCCATTTGGCACCTGTCTGCCCATGTTCCTCGTTTCTCTTCTTCACCTGGTGGTCTCCACCTGAACCCGTGAGCGAGGTCAGAAATCACTCTGTAAAGGGAGTTAGTATCAGGATCTTCTGTTGGTTGCTGAGTGAAGGAAGAGGCCCAGCACACTTTGTGTGGCCCGGAGCACAGAGGAGTTATAGACCTGCGGACAGCGAATATGCAGTGGGTGGTTCTACACTTCCTCTTCATTGCTCAGATTGAGAGATATGAGCAGATTCGGTGGAATGAGAAGATATATAGAGAGAGAGAGAGCGAGAGAGCTATTTGCAAGCTTTCATTTCAAATAACGAACATGATTCAGGTCCTCGGGTTTCTTATCCGTTTTTTTTTTTTTTTGCCTGGACCTGTCCTGAGAGATCTCTTCATTGAAAGAAACTTTGATTATTTATTAATTGAAAATATATGCCTGCCAACAGCATTAACTCAACAAATGTGGGCTTCAATTATTTTCAACATAAGCTCATTGGAAAAACATTCCTCTACCTATTTTTTTGCAAATCTCCAAAAAGTACCTATACATACACTCACCTAAAGGATTATTAAGAACACCTGTTCAATTTCTCATTAATGCAATTATCTAATCAACCAATCATGTGGCAGTTGCTTTTATGTATTTAGGGGTGTGGTCCTGGTCAAGACAATCTCCTGAACTCCAAACTGAATGTCAGAATGGGAAAGAAAGGTGATTTAAGCAATTTTCAGCACGGCATGGTTGTTGGTGCCAGACGGGCCGGTCTGAGTATTTCACAATCGCTCAGTTACTGGGATTTTCATGCACAACCATTTCTAGAGTTTCTAAAGAATGGTGTGAAAGGGGAAAAACACCCAGTATGTGGCAGTCCTGTGGGAGAAAATGCCTTGTTGATGCTAGAGGTCATAGGAGAATGGCCGGACTGATTCAAGCTGATAGAAGAGGAACTTTGACTGAAATAACCACTCGTTACAACCAAGGTATTCAGCAAAGCATTTGTGAGTACCACCGGGTACCACTCATCTCCACTACAAATAGGAAAAAGAGGCTACAATTTGCAAGAGCTCACCAAAATTGGACAGTTGAAGACTGGAAAAATGTTGCCTGGTCTGATGAGTCTCGATTTCTTTTGAGATGTTCAGATGGTAGAGTCAGAATTTGGCGTAAACAGAATGAGAACATGGATCCATCATGCCTTGTTACCACTGTGCAGGTTGGTGGTGGTGGTGTAATGGTGTGGGGGATGTTTTCTTGGCACACTTTAGGATCCTTAGTACCAATTGGGTACTAATCGTTTAAATGCCACGGCTTACCTGAACATTGTTTCTGACCATGCCCATCCCTTTATGGCCACCATGTACCCATCCTCTGATGACTACTTCCAGCAGGATAATGCACCATGTCACAAAGCTTGAATGATTTCAAATTGGGTTTTTTTTTACATGACAATGAGTTCACTGTACTAAAATGGCCCCCACAGTCACCAGATCTCAACCCAATAGAGCATCTTTGGGATGTGGTGTAACGGGAGCTTCGTGCCCTGGATGTGCATCCTACAAATCTCCATCAACTGCAAGATGCTATCCTATAAATATGGGCCAACATTTATAAAGAATGCTTTCAGCACCTTATTGAATCAATGCCACGTAGAATTAAGGCAGTTCTGAAGGCAAAAGGGGGTCAAACACAGTATTAATATGGTGTTCCTAATAATCCTTTAGGTGAGTGGACAACTCAATGCAATTTCCAGATGAAATGGTCAGTGGTGGCAGAGAAACACCAGCAACATGTGTTCCCTTTTAGATAGATTATGATTAAAAAGACTTAATTTTTTTTCTTTTTTTAGATTAAAGGAGAACTCCGGCGAACAATGAACCTTTGGTCTAATAAAACATCGGTACCTAGTCAATCGTTCTCTGTTATTTTTTTTCATGATAATCGAATGTAAAGAGTTTTATCTTTAAAAACTGTTTAGTGTATAGTACTTAGTAATGGGGGCATTGACTAAGTAAAAAGAAATCGCTAGTTTATACCACTAACAGGGCTCAAAATAGCCCCACACTAACACAGAAACATAATGAGGGTCCATACATGCAAAACAAAGCATTGAGAACTTTGTAAGTGTACAGACCGTTTAATACGAAGATACGTTATAAAGACAGTTCACTTCATGTATACACAGCAGGAGCCATCTTAGAAAATAGTTTCGATAAGTCGATCCCCGAACGCCGTTCATACAGTTCAGAAGTTCGCTGCACTTCATACAGTTCAGCTTTCTTAGCACGATGTTTGTGGTTTGACTTATCAAGACTATTTTCTAAGATGGCATCTGTCTGTATACGCGAAGTGAACTGTCTTTAAAACGTATCTTCTTATTAAACGGTCTGTACACTTACAAAGTTCTCAATGCTTCGTTTTGTATGTATGGAGCCTCATTATGTTACTGCGTTAGTGTGGGGCTATTTTGAGCCTTGTTAGTGGTATAAACTAGCGATTTCTTTTTACTTAGTCAATGCCCCCAGTACTAGCATTATACGCTGAACAGTTTTTAGAGATTGAACTCTTTACATTCGATTATCATGAAAACAAATCTCAGAGAACTGTTGACTAGGTACCGATGTTTTATTAGACGAAAGGTTCATTGTTCGCCGGAGTTCTCCTTTAAAGACTTATTTCTGTGTGGTTGCTTACATTTGGACAACTTTTTGCATCACATAACCAGCTCCAGATTAAGAGTTCACTTGATTATAATCATAGGGCAAAATATAGGTAAACAAGTTTGGCGTGCTGTCATGGTTTGCTCTTAAATCTAGACTGAGCATTTACGGGAGTGAAGTTACTGGAAGAAGGTAAGCAGCTATACCTTTATGAACATGATTGACATCATGAACTTCATCTGTATGGCACTTCATAGTGCTTGGGCAGGGTCACCGTAACAGGGGCCTTAAAGCCCCTGGACCATTTCCGATTCCTACATTTTGTCTTCTTAACAATTTCTCAAATTTGGTTTTGTTTAAACTATCGGTTAGGTTTAGGGTAGGTTTTAGCTTAGATGGTAAATTGTGTGAGTGAGTGTTCTAGCGCCTCTCACATTTCTGAACTGCCACGAAACATACAACGATCAAAATAATAAAACATTGTCGCATTCACATTCATCTCCTTTAGATACAACTAAACACAGCTCCACTCACTAGAAATTTTCATTTGAAAGTGCTGCGAAGAGCAGTTGAATGAGTTGTAAGTCATCTTACTATTCTTAGCTCCTTGTTAACTTAACAGAGTAACAGAGTAAGAAGAAGTATTCCATGTGTTTTTTGTAAAGATATTTTGAAGAATACTTGTAGCTTGCCTACACAAGAGTCCACGATTGTATCTCACGAAACACAAACAAATCTACTGTATTTATCAGATCATTTACCAAGCCCACATTCCAGTCCAATCAGGCCCCATGGGGCCCTGCGTTGGCTTACAAACTACAGTGGCGGGGCCTTGTCTCTCAAAAAACAAACTGTGACAGACAAAGACATGGGTCTTATCTCTATATATATATCATACTGAGATGTCTGCTATCCCACAGACAGCTTGTAGATTTTTTCTTGTGCTGTGCAAAGATACATGCTGATATATTTGAGGTGAGCTCACGGGAGTAGGAACGAGATTGTAAATGACATTTATTGTCACACAAGGTCAGTGAAGTGTAAATAACTTCCTTGTTTGGTTAGAAGATTGTTATACTGCCTTTTATGCAAATAAATATACATTTTAAAAAAAATCAGTTCCTGGAATTTGATATACTATTTCCATCTATGTTCTTTAGCTATGAAAATTCTGCCTAAACTGTTGCAAGACTAGTAGATCATATCTCCCTTCAAAGATGCCTGACATACTGAGCCCAAGTTAATCTATCTTAAAGCTCCTCATAAGCATCAGACCTCAGCAGAGGTCAACTCCAGAGGGGATCTGCAGTACCAGCGACTGAATAAGCAAAACCAGATGGAGAATGAAGGGGACTATGAAGCAGTCTTTAAATATGAGAGTCCCTCACCAATGCTTTACATTACTCCTACTTCATTCTTGCATACTTCTCGCCAGAGGTAGTTTCTTGGATTGGAAGGGGATACATACTTGGATATTTTTCTGTTTGTCAGAGTAATGAGGTTGCGATAATAGGATGAGTATCAGCCATCATTTTTCCTGTGAAAGAATCTGATTTTTGTAGACATGATTAACTGGGCCTTGAGATAGTAATGAAAATGTGGGCTACTTTGATAAGCATCGTATCAGAGTTCAGCAGTTCCACAATGAGATATGGCTGAGTCCAGTGGCGGCTGGTGAAAATTATTGTAGGGGGGGCTGAATAAGAGGGGGGTCTGGGGATTCCCCCCAGAAAATTTTGAATTTAGTAGATGTGATTTCCTGCATTCTGGTGCATTTTAGGCCTTAGGCCATGCCCTTACCTATACCAATAAAATAACTTAAACCAGTCAATACCAATGGTCAAATAATATGATAATAAAAATAACAGTTTGACAGTTAATGATAATGAACAAGTTGCATGTTTATTATGCTCTGTGTGCTGACAGAAAAAGTGCAAACGCATAATATTGATAAATTATAATATAGGTAATACAACAACAACAACAAAAAAAAAAAAATAGGTAATACAACAATCTAGTTTAATCAATCCCCAGCTGTAGACTACATATTTTTGACAAATTGACAATTGGATAATGGATAACAATGTGTTGATACTAGAGAAAGAGAGAGAGAAAAGGCTCTGAAAGAGAGGGTGGGACAACATTCTTGATTGTAACACCCAAGTATGAGAAGAAAGTTGATTTTAACTAGTATGAAACACAGTAATCTAGCTCAGAACTTAAAAACATCAAAAACAAAGCAAACACACAGGTATTAATATTCCTATAACTAATATCAAATGTGTGTGAAACAGTGTTTATGTGTGTGTGAGTGAGTGACAGAGCGACTAACTTTACATTATTTCCACTCGACGTCACTGGCGCTGCCATTCTTCTCTCATCTGAGGTAAAAAAATGTCCCGTGGTGCGCGTGCACAGTGCACTCCCCTAATCTGATACTGTGGGCGATATTTTCAGCGCCCCCAAACCATAAAATTTGACGGCGCTGATTGGCGAAATATAAACTTTTTTGCATAGCAACCGGGGAACCATTGGCTTAAATTCCAGCACTGTGGGGCTGAGCGAACTGGCGCCCTGAGAAGACAGCCTATTGGCTATACTAGCCTACTACACCAACATGATAAAAGTAACGAAAGTGAATGCAAATATCATTCTGGTGAGTTCAAAACACTTTTCAAAGTAAAACCATTATTAGCATATAATTAACAAAGATTATTTTTCAAAATGATGAATTATAATATATATTAAAAAAACAGACAGACAGGTCGGAGGGAGGGCGGCGCCCCAGCGCCCTCTATGGGCGAGCCGCCCCTGGCTGAGTCACATTTTAGACAATGGCTCACAGAATGTTTTTTTTATTCCACAAACATATCAAATGATATCTTTTCCACATAACATATAACATTTGATACGTTTCATCAGGACTGCTCAGCGGTTAAATGGTGGGTGACACATCTAGTTCCCATACTCATATTAGCCGCTTTACGACCGGAGGGACTTTTGCAGTTCCTAGAACCTAACGTTCCTATAACCCTTTTTTTCTCGTGTTCTGACTGGACTAAATTGGGGATTTTTTAGTTCCTCAGACCGTAGTTCCTATAACTCTTTCAGTACCTAGTCTAGCGAGGACTTTTTTAGTTCCCTTTCCCTAGGTCTACGTTGATCGGTTCAATTTATAAGTCATGCTCACTGTCAACACGGAACTTGTAGCGCGCTGTCTGCCATACGCTGTGTGTTTTTGCAATACATTACAGGATTAAGACAAACATAACGCATTCAACCAGCTAATTGCTAATAACAGCTAAACTTACCCGTCTTTTATCTTCTTCCATCATATTACTTAATATCATATTACGCTGGAGCCTTCGTCTTCTGTGTTTCTCTGTACAGAACTCAAGCATAATCTTTAAACGCCGCCGTTCGTTCTCCGTTATTAAGGTCCCGGCAAGGCAGAACAGGAACATTGCAATAGCCTCCTCCATGCTAGTTTGTTGTTGTTGTATGTGGCCGCGCTACGTCTAGTGATGACGCTATAAAGACCGTCGCCGTGCTTGCATTACCCCTCCTACCAGTTCCTATGGCCACTTGGCCAGTGCGAACGCAAGCAGCAAAACCGAGTTTGGGGGAGAGTAGTTCTTAGAACTGTTTAGAAGTGGACAGCTCCTATAACTAAGTTCCTGTAACTACTTGGTCGGAAAGCGGCTATTGAAAGTGTTAGCGTGATGGCTTATTGCAAATTTGATTAAAATCAACTATCAATCTTTTTCTGGGACCTCAAAGCGCTTCACATATGGAAAGGGGGAATCTCCTCAACCACCACCAATGTGCAGCATCCACCTGGATGATGCGACGGTAGCCATATTGCACCAGAACGCCCACCAGACACCAGCTTACTGGTGGAGAGGAGACAGTAATGAAGCCAATCAGTATATGGGGATGTTTGGGAGGCCATGATGGACAGAGGCCATGGGGCAAATTTGGCCTGGATGCCGGGATTACACCCCTACTCTTTCGAAAGACATCCTGGGATTTTTTAATGACCACAGAGAGTCAGGACCTCGGTTTAACGTCTCATCCGAAGGACGGCTTTTTGAAATTAGACAGATGTGATGATTAATAAGTGTTCTTGGAGACTGGTGACTGGTGGGAAACTAGGAACAAAGGAAACCGGAAACTGACGGTAACCAAAGCAAAGTCTATAAGAGAGAAACTAAATGCACAGATTGTGACAGAACTCCCCCTCTCTGAAAAGGCGTGGCCTCACGATGTGATGGATGGAACAATGGTGGAGGTTCAGGAGGTGAACGAGGAAACCGGCGAGGCACTGTAAACCCAGATGGCGGAAGAAGCCATGGAAGAGTTGATGCTAGGAGGAGCTGATGGTAGAAACCATGTAGGATTTTGCAGTGGAAGTGCCCATGGAGGACTGGGTGGTGGTGGTTGGATCCAGAGAATGGATGGCTGATGAGATCCCAGAACGACCTAAGAGATGGCTATGATTGAGGAGTCCCTCCACGGCAGTGAAGTAGGGAGGAGCAAGGGTGGTCCTTTGAGACCGACCGACCGATTGGGTTATGCAGGGAGATAGTGATGGTGGAGCTGAGGGGTTGAAGGTAGCCAGGGGAGGCAGAGACGAAAGAATGGCTGGCTTCAGTGGAGTGTACAGGAGAGAAAGACTGGGTGAGAAAGAAAGCTTATGATGCACAGGACTGGTGGTGACGTCAAATTAAAGCTGGGCAGGAACAGCGGAGATGATGATTCCCGAGGTGAAGAACATGCATCAGTGCTGGAGGGGACCAGTGGCAGAAAAGTTTTATGGATGGGCAGAGTGGGAAGCACTACCTCTGGATGGGCAGAGTGGGAAGCACTACCTCTAGATGGGCAGGATGGGAAGCACTGCCTCTGTTTTCCAACCAAACTGAGGGTGCTTCTCATTTCTTATTTGTGCATCCTCGTTTCCTTCCCTTGCTTCCTTTACTTGCGTCTCAGCTCCACCCCCTGTAGGACGCGAGGGAAGGAAGCGAGGAAATGAAAGGAGGACAGAGGAATCGAATAAAAGCTTTTTTATATACATTAGAGTACTTGATGACTCGAGCTTCACTCCACAGTGTCATCAGCAGCGCTAAAAGGATCTGCCCTTATGTTGTTGATGTTTGGTTATTTAATAAATTCATAATAAATAATAATAAAGATTATTATCACGGTGCAATTAGAGAATTGAGATGTCCTTCAAGATGGCTGAGCTCGATCGGTTTCCAGGTCATAGGAGGGAGGATGGAGGAGCGAGCACCCTGAATGTCCACAAGATAACCCAACTAAAGGTCCATAAGAGATAACAGCCAGTTCTTATCCCAAGGCGTCATCTAACTGACACTTTTGACCATGCGTCAACATGCGACGGCGCACATGGCACGCTTTAGTGTCAATATGAGACGCGCCTCCTAGTGGTCTAATCCTAACCCTACCCCAGACCTAAACCTACCCATTTCATCTAACTGACGCTAAAGGTTGCCATGTGCATCAGATTTAGACACATGGTCAAAAGCGTCAGTTAGATGACGCCCTAGGATGAGAATGCGTTGGAGATAAACTAAATACACAGATTGTGACACTCACGAACCCCAGTCTAGGAAACCCTGAAGCAATGTATTATTTTATGCACTTCATGTTGCTGATAACAAAGATTGTAATATATGTTCTTTCTCTTTGTATTTCTATATCCATATGGTACAAGATTATCCTATTCAAACTCAATGTGTTGAACAAGTGAGGGCAAAAGTAATCAAAAAGTAGTCAGATTACATTACCTTTAAATTTGTCATATAATGGATTTTGTTACTAACTACAATTTTTGTCATGTAATTTGGAACCGACCACAATTAGCAAGTCATCTACCCAGCACTGGATATGAAAAATATTTATTTCATTTAGACTTCTTTTCAAAATACATTATACATCCAGTCAATCATTTTCATTATTTTAATCTAGTATAGACTATATTTCTGATGTACAGAATTTTATTGAAAAGAAAAGAACAAAGGATCTCTGTCATTTTTCTATCTACTAAATACCCTTGACTTCTAGACTAGAGAAAAAACTGATGGCACAGGGCCAGGAGGAGACATGGAGTCAGGTTTAAAGATAAACAATAATAAGCCAGGGTTTCCTCAGGCTGGGCTTAATTGTATTTACCTCAGTCACATTAGGTTTGAGGATTTGGAATAAGTCTGGTTTTAGTTTGCAGAGAGAGCCTAGGGGTGTTTTTTACAAATGAAATTGGCATTACTGGAACTGCATGGTTTGCTGTACCTGATGATACTAACAAAACATTCTTAACGTCTTAACTGGGATATGTTTCCATTTGCCTTTGTGTATAGAATCAAATCGAGGAGAAATAAATAATTCGGGAGTTATTTAGGTACAGGCATTGTTTCTAGAAGCTGTACAGTGGCTGTTTAAACATTTCCCAATGAAAGAACTAATCATGTTTTTCAGATAACCAATGAAGTAACAAATAACAGAACAGAGTGTGGATATTCTATTTTTCTATTTTTCCTATATTTTTGCTTGGTCAAACAATATGACAATATTTTCTTACCCTAAAGCATTTATGTCCTGAAGTCTATGATTATCTCCACAAGCCTCAGGAATTGGGAACCACATTTACGTCATGATGGTCATGATTCGGAGTAACGAAACCAATCTAATCTGAAATAAATTCTTTTCTAATCTAAGTTTAACCATGTCTCATGGTGGATTAAAAGAAAATGTGTGCAAGATGATAGACGACATTTCAACAAAAACAAAAGAAATTCACTGAGTCGATTTCATAAAGTCAATACACAGCCAAGTATACAAAATGGGGTATGAACTGACAAAAACCATGCACTGAAACCTAAGCCTGCTCAGCCCGTTCTCATCCTTTAACGTCATATAGAACGCTATATGCAAAAACGGCGCTATACTACGCACATGGCTCCCTTTATCGTTAATATAACACGCGAACCCAAGACGTTATAAATCCTTTAGCGTGAATATGACACGTACACCCTACCCCACACCTAAACTTAGCCCTCACAGCACGTGTTATATTAACGATAACGGGTGCCATGTGCGTAGTATAGCGCCGTTTTGTCACATAGCGTTCTATATGACGTTAAAGAATGAGAATGCGTTGGCCTGCTCTATATGCCCACCATTGCTCTGGGTATTCTTGATTCTTGAGGCTGCGTTGGTTTTATTTGCCCTGTCAAAGCACTGTTTGGAAAGGGAAGTCAGAGGGTCGTGTGGATCATGTAACAGCCTCTCAGTGATCCATATCTACAGCAATCCCGGAAATGACTCAAATATGTTGTGTTGAAGGCTCATAGTATCACATAAAATATAAGGAGTCACAGAATTCTTCTACTGATTATGCTATTAAACAAACAAGAGTCTGTTTTGGTTTGATAATGTATGGCAGCCAAGGCTAGAAGGGAAACTTTGTTAACTATTCATGTAAGAGTGTTTTTGGGAGTTCCTTTCATGTTTCCCAAAGGAGCGATTTCCTTGCTGAGTTTCTCTCTGTGTCACTAGTTGATAGAGGTAAATGTACACAAGCCAAAGGTGAAGAGATAACATTTCCTCACAACTGCAGTCATAATAACAGGCCCAGGAAAGGACTGTTGCTCTTAACCCTAGCGAGGATACACGCTGTATCAAGAGTTCCATTCTTTCGGAAAGTTCCAGCTGGCATTAGATCCAAGAATGTCTAAGGATCGGAGCCATGTTGTGTTTTAGGAAATAGCGAATGTTGCTTTTTACTTCTTACTGGATTTCCATCTCTACCTCATCAGGACAGGTTCACTACCAGTTCAGAGGAACCTCCCAATCTCAAACCAGGTGTTTTTTGACAAAACAGAGTGCCTTGGCATTGACGACAGAGCAGTTGCATGAGGGAATGACCCTACTGTAGATGTTGGGGGAAGGGTGAGATCACACACTACATTGAGAGAATGGAGCATTTAATAAGTTGCTCTTTGAAAGCCACAAAAACTTTCATATATAAACATTTCTTCAACCAAGTGACCCTTTTAAACACTGAACAGTCCAACGTTCAACAAACATCCTGTTGGACAGGAAATAACACTGTGTGGGTGTGATATTATTTCAACTTAATGCTGACCTCAACAACTAATATATCATGTCAAGCTGTTAGCCCTTACGAAAAAAGCATGATTAATTGTATTCATGTATTCACTCGTGTCTTTATCAAGATACAGTATAAGTAAAAATGTACTTTAAAGCCACAATATGTATTTTTTCTGCTTTAAAAATAGCAAAAATAACTGTATCTATGTTATATATTTCTATTAGATGTGTACTTACATTATCCCGACAGTTTCCACCAACTTTCAAATACGGAGAAATTTATAGTTTAATTCGAAGACACGGGAAGTTTCTTTATTTCAGGAAAAGCATGACACAGGTAAACATTGGGGTTGCATTTAAAGCTTCTTGACAAGCTAAATCTACAGAGAGATGCCGTATATCCGTATATTTTGTGAAACGATGATGTCATGCCATGAGCTGAGCTGGTTGTCATTGACACCGACAACAACTCCCGTGAGCCCACGCTCTTTCCCGACGTCATCAAAGTACGTCTTTTGTTATTATTTTAAATAAGTGACCCCTGGTGGCCAAAAATCGCATACTGTACGTTTAACGGATACAGTATTTGGTGAAATAAAAGTCCATTTAAGTGTACTTTCAGAGGGAATGCTTATATGAATGTTTCTTAACAGACATAATTAACTTTCAAAAAAGTACAGTTTGTAATAATGTCAAATTAAAAGCTTTATTTTAAAGTACATTTTAAATAAATATATTTGAATAATCTTTTGTTGTGTTTTGAATATGTACTTATTTATGTACATATTTAAAGTCAATATATTTTAAATGAACTGAATTGGAACTTCATTATTACAAATGTGTAATTATACAGTGATGTGAATAAGTTAGGACACCCATGCTAAAGTTGTCTAAAAAAAAGTAATAAAAAATCATCTTTTGGAAATCGATCTTAATGCCTTAATTTAAAAAAAAGAAAGAAAGAAAAATCCAACCTTTAAGGACAAAAAATTTCTTTGTGAATGAATAATGTATCATAAATAAATAAATGTTCTTCCTTGAAATACAGGGTGCATAAGTCAGGACATACCTATGTTAAATTCCCATAGAGTCAGGCAGATTTTTATTTTAAAAGCCAGTTATTTCATGGATCCAGGATTATATGCATCCTGATAAAGTTCCATTGGCCTTCGGAATTAAAATATCCCCACATCATCACACACCTTCCACCATACCTAGAGATTGGCATGGTTTTATTTCAGTTAGCCTAATAGTTGGTTTGATTTGCATTGAAAGATGATCTTATGGAAAGTACCCCATGCCAATCTCTAGGTGTGGTGGAAGGTGTGTGATGATGTGGGTCTATTTTAATTCCAAAGGCCAAGGGAACTTTATCAGGATGCATATTATCCTGGATCCATGAAATAACTGGCTTTTAAAATAAAAATCTGCCTGACTCTATGGGAATTTAACATAGGTGTGTAATGCACCCTGTATTTCAAGGAAGAATATTTATTTATTTATGATACATTATTCATTCACAAAGAAAATCTGTGTCCTTAAAGGCTGGAGTTTTCCTCATTTTCCTAATTAAGGCATTAAGATCAATTTCCAAAAGATTATTTTTTTTTATTCCTCTTTTTAGGCAGCTTTATAGGTGTCCAAACTTATTCACAACAATGTATATTGAAATGCATGACATACAAGTTTCAACGGAAACTACATTAAATTATAATTTGTAATTAATAAACTTAAAAAAGTGGTATTGGCAGTACTTTGTACAGTACACCATATTTCAAATACAATAGAAGTAATTATAAATTACACATAAAATCTTAAATGTACAACAAATAACATGCAATTAAGTGTCTGAAAACATTAAATAGTAAGCACTTAAATGTATTTAAAAGTACTAAAAACGTTAAAAACGTATGTGTACCTGAGAAACAAGTTTGTATCTTTGCTAACTCATCCAAACCAGCCTAATTAAAATGTTAGTAGACAAGTAAATGTAAGGTAAATTACAATGAAACAATAATAATGTTGGAGTGAGCTCTGGGAGAGGAGGTTTATTAGCTTGGATCAGTCATCATCTTCCCTATATTTACTTGCGGGCAGCGGAAAAAGGTACGGCAATACTCACAGAGCCAAACGTTTGCAGTGTGTGTGGGATGGAGTGTCGCCTATTTAGTTCTTTCACAAGGGTGCCAGTTCACCAGAACTTTTCACAGCACTGTCTCCCCAGACCAATGAAAACAACATGCCTCCGCACTCCGCAAAGAGAAGCAGGAAAATAAATGTTAGGCTTTTTCTCCATTACTGCAGCTCGGCCAAAAGGGCTCAAAGTGTTCCCAGGATCGCTCATGGTGTGGAACGGAATAGGAAAAAACTTATCAGGGGAACCAAGAAAAAGTTGGACAAAAAAAATAAATAAAGCTAAGAATAACTGTACAATATCTGCAGTCACACATCTTGTATATAACATACTTGATTCTCTTATTAAAGAATTTTTTTAAATAATCCACACTTCCTCAACAAGCTGCACAGTTTTGGTACCTTGTAAAACCTTGTAATACCTAACCCTACACATTACCTGTTGAAAAAACACTTTAGCATACTTATTCCAGAAATAATATGCAAATGTTTTCAGATTTGAATGAAGGCTTTACAATTAAATTAAAATAAATTATTTGAATTTATATTAAGAGTTAGGCGTGGCTGCTGTAGGAAATAAGAAATAACAATCTTCATTACAATCCACAAACTTTAGAAGTATAAAGTATATTAAAAAAAACATGCAAGCTGAAATGAGAACGACAAGGGAGTCGGGCCAAATTTTGTTCTGCAAAACAAGGAGTTTAAATACAGAACGAACATAATGACTGACAGGTAATAATTATATGTAACCATAGAAACAAACAAGATAATTAGTAACCATGAAAACCAAAACTGAATGGAGCAGAGAAACAGGAACTAAACAAAACAATATAGACAACGCATTCTCACCCCAAGGCGTCACCTTTGACCATGCTTCAATATTTGACGTTTTAGGCGCCCTTTAGCATCACTTACATGACGCGATCCTACGGCGTCATCTAACTGACGCTAAAGGAAAGCGTCAGTTAGAGGACGCGGTTAGGTTTAGGTATGGGGTGGGGGTAGGGTACACGCGATCCTAGGGCGTCATCTAACTGACACTAAAGGGCGCCTAAAGCGTCAGATATTGAAACATGTCCAAATGTCAGTTAAGTGACGCCTTGGTTGGTGAGAATGGGCTGATATAGAAGTATAGAAGTCAATAACCGTGACAGTACTTCCCTCACAGCACTCCCCTGTCCCGGAAGGTGCTTCCTCGTTACTCCTAAGTAACAGGTACACCTGAGGAGGGAGGCAGGAGGCTTTGGAGGATGGACTGTAGCTGGGTAGGCAAGAAGAGTTGTCTCTTTTTGCCATATCTCCAACCTCCTTACAGGTTGGAGATATGGCAAAAAGAGACCGGCTGATGGTGGTGGAATCAGAGTGCATTATTTGGCAGACCAGAGAGACCGATGGACTGGGGCGACAACCGCAGCCTGGAAGCCCAAGGTGGAGCTGTTGTCTCATGGGACCAACACAAAGATGAGGGCTCGGTAGACCGGGTGACAACAGGGGAAGCCGGAGGGAAGGAGAAGCCTGGTGGAGCTGAAGGATTGAGGGGCATCTGGAGACCTACTGTAGAAGTCCATGGCATAGGCAGAGCAACGACTGACTAAGGCTGAGCCGGAGGGATAAGGGCGCACGGAGGTTTCCCGGGCTGACAGACCACAGTGAAGTCCAGGGAGCAGAGAGTCTGGGCGAAGCCAACAGGGCGGACAGGCCAATGTGTCACAGGAAGTCGGTCTGTAACATTGGATGAGGAAGATTTCCAGACGGGACCAGAGAATCCAGACAGATTGACAGGACTGACAGAGAAGGCAAAGTCTCCATTGTGGGGACTCAAGAGGGAATTCGGATATATTATAGATATCAGTCAGCATATCTATAACATTTCCCCCTGGGTCTTGGATGGACGGAGATGACGCAGGTTGCAGGCTCGGCCTCACAAATGGTGATCGAGGACCTGCTGTGCAGCAACCCCACCCTACCAAAGTCCTCCACTCGAGGAGGAGAAGATGCATTGCTGTAAAGTGCATATTTCTTATTTTTACTCGTTTAGAGCCTAGGTTCTTCTTGTAGGAATCGCACGACGAAGGGTCTAAGGAATGGAAGCTTCAAGGAAGACTCTAATGCCATGGCATTCATTGTTTAAAAAATAGATCTTATTTAGGCAATCACAGCTCGACACTTAATGTAAAAGCTCAATCTTACGATCCTCCCCACCACCACCAGGTTGGTCCTTTCCATTTGTGCCGGGGTCTACCGAGCCCCCATCTCTGCATCGGTCCCGTGAGCCAGCAGCTCCACCTTGGGCTTCCAGGCTGCGGTTGTCGCCCCAGTCCATGTTGTTGTCTGGGCTGCCTTCATCTTCAAGCAGGACCTTCTAATAACTTCTGACCTTCTAATAGCACACACTGCTAATAAATACAATGTTATACTCATGTAGTCCGTTTGCTTTGTAATAACGATTATAGAAGTGAATAGAGACCTACCCAGCTTTGCATGAACAGTGTTGCTCCCTGATATTGTTAGTCCCAGCCTCCGTCTCGATTAGTATAAATGCGGTGGTTCATTTTTTTGACTCTGACTGGTAAAGTTATGCTTTTGCCTCTATTTTGGATGCCTTGTTGTTTCTTGCTTTTCACTTGTATGTCTTGAATATAGCCTTCGAACGCATATTGCAGCCCCTTTTGCCTACTTCTATCGGAAACTTTATTTGCTGCTTTATAAAGTTTGATAACATTTGAGCAGGAAGCTGTTACAGCATAAGCCACGCAGAGCGCAGATGAAGTTTGACGGATGTAGCAACAGTAACTAAGGGAGGGCGGGGCTTAGCCAAAGGTGAATTATAGGTAACTATAGAAACTAATAATCAGTAACCAAGAAAACAAAAACTAAACAGAATAGAGCAGAGAAACAGGAACTAAGTTAATTAGAATATAAAAGTCCCTAACAATAACATGTAGGCCATTCCGGCGTGACTCCGATCTTCAACCAGATGGATCTGGATAATATTCTGATTGTTCCAATCCAGTCTGACTTCTGACCTATAATGCTGCCTGAATCATAATCATACGTACACTGTTCGTTCACTGGTCAGAGGAAAACTGGCCCCCGACTGACCCTGGTTTCTCCCAAGGTATATTTCTGTATTCTGTCATCTGATGGAGGTTTGGTTCCTTGCCACTGTGGCCTTTTTTCACCTTTGTTGGAATTGGCTTTTTGCTTGCTTAGTTGGGGACATTAAATGTAACATTTAATTTAATTTTCAACAATAATATTGATCTGCCTGCATTGACACCATTATTTGAGAACTGAACTGAGCTGGACGATGACATCACGGTTTTCTCCAGCCCGGCTATATATATATATATATATATATATGAACTAAATTAATAACTTTTTTACAACAAAAATGAAACATTACAGAACTTACTTAAGCTGGACTGTGACGCTGTAAAGCTGCTTTGAAACAATCTGCATTGTAAAAAACGCTATTTAAATAAATGTGACTTGACGACTTGACTTGGCATTAAGTGCAATTAGTTGAACTTAAGAGTATTTTTTAATCCCTAAGTAGGTATTTAGGTAGCCATTTATATGAAATTTCATAATAACTTACATTGTCTTTGAAGCATGGTATAAGTATGACAAGTATTTATGGTAAACACTTGATGACAAACGTAATGACAAACTTTTACAATTTAGTATATTTAAAGTATATCGATTTTAATAATATATAAGACACTGTAATTAGAATTATAATAAAATTTGTGTGCAAAATATGCTTCAATATAAGCGTATTTCTTTAAAGACTTATAAAACACTGAATTTAAACCTACTTTAATGTTAAAGTCCCCGTGAAATCAAAATTGAACCTATTTACTTTGTTAGCGCGCATATTACTAGTCTTGTGGTAAACAATTAATCCATGCAAGTAAAAATATATTTAAAAAATGTTTTACCTTGGTAATCTTCAATCAAAATCTGAAAAGTTACTTCCGGTCTGGAACGATTTCTTTTTCTGATGACGTAGGTTTCACAGTTTGGGTGGGGAAACGCTTAACCACTCCCCTCAAACCGTTAGTTTGCTATGAGCGAGAGATGGAGAGGAGGAGCGCTAGAGTAAAACCCTGCCCTCTGTTCAATATTCCGTTTCACTTGGAAATACGTCACAGCACTGGAGAAAAATCGTTTTTTTAAGAAATTAAAGTACTCTAAGTAGCCTATCCTTAATGATCATTTTATTTCATTACTATCTGCAAGTAGAGTTTTTTAAATATTCTTTTAAAATTTGAAGTACTAAAAGTGCACATTCAATTGAATTTATCATGTGCTCTTATTACTGTAGGCAAGCAATCCTAATGCTAGTCTGAGCAATGCCATATTACCTTTACTGTGCTTAAAATTATTAATGTTGATGCATTTGAACAACTATCCAATTGGTGGATTCTGCATAGGAATAAAGGTATGTTGGGTCAAAGATAGGCCCAGACATGTTCTGCACTCCCCATACTAAGACACAACAGAAGTCAGTCATAGATTTGCTATATGATATCAAAAAGCGTTGGTATTCTAACCATCCCAGATGTAACGATTAAACCTCTTGACGGGAATGCTTTTCCACAGTCCACGTTTTTTTTTTTTTTTTTTTTTTTACTTTAACAACTACTTCTTTTAATGCTAATATTTTTTTCAATATAATTTTCATACCACAAATCTATATTATTTATTTTTTTGTAATCAACAATGACATTTTTATTTCTATTTACTACTGTATTCTGCTTGTAAGGTTGTAAAAGAGTAGGTTAAACGCTCGAATGACGACAACAGTGATTTTTTTTTTTCGTTCACAAGTCACCTTTGTTGTTCCTGCTGGAGAGACCACCGGGTTAGCAGGGAGTAGTCAGAGCACTGAGGGACAAGAGGGGTCTGATGGCAGGCTGTGATAAGTAGATAAGCTTCTGCCTCTCACCGTATTGTCAGCAGGTCCAGACAGATCTGTCAAGAGGAAGAAAGAGAGCCACACATGCAAAAATGAATACAAAGCATTCATTTCCCAATGCAGAAAGAGCACAGTTAGTGTGTGTCTAGCATTGTGCTGTGGACTGTTAATTCTGTTATTATTTCCCCCAAACTTGTGTAACTTTATTTCTTCTGTGAAACACAAAATGATAATGTTTTGAGAATTCTCTTGGTCACACTTTATTTTGATGGTATTAGTAGACTGTTGGAAAGTTACTTACAGTGAGTAGAATGTCTTTTGCGAGCATCAAAATAAAGTGTTTAACAGTAAACCAGACAGTCTACCAATACAGTCATGAGATTTATTGGACATGAAGTAGCAAAGTTACTTATAGCTAATGCTCATGAGCTAATCCTGCATGCCACAGCGGTCGAGTCTCATGGAGGAGCTTCGGAAGTAAAAAAGGAGGAGTGAAGAGGAGGGAGGACCAAGTTTGGATTTTATTTTGTTGTTTTAATTTAATTTATGCTACAGTCATCCATGAGGGGCTGCCGCTTTACTTTCGTTTTGTTGTTTGTTTATTTTTGGATTCAAGTTTGAGCGTTCACATTTCAGTGCGGGTGGTGATGGCGCAGTGGATAAGACACATGCCTTTGGTGGGAGAGACCCAGGTTCGAATCCACTGTGAGACACCAATGTGTCCCTGAGCAAGACAATTAAAGGGTTAGTTCACCCAAAAATGAAAATTAACTCATTAATTACTCACCCCCATGCTGTACCAACCCCGTAAGACCTTCGTTCGTCTTCGGAACACAAATGAAGATATTTTTGATTAAATTTGAGAGCTGTATCACTACCACATAGGCTGCCAAAGGGAATGACACTTGACGGCCCAGAAAGTCAATGAAGAAAATGTTTAAATATTCCATGTGACTACAGTGGCTCAACTATAAGTTTATCAAGCGACGAGAATACTTTTTGTGCGAAAAAACAAACAAAAATAACGACTTTATTCGACTATTACTTTTCTTCCTTCTGGGCCTGAAACGAGACTTCAAGAGATTTCCACGACGCATGCGCAAGAATTGCGATCTCCTTCAACTACTTCAGTTCAGTCCTCGCGCATGCGTCATGGAAATCTCTTGAAGTCTCGTTTCAGGCCAACAAGGAAGAAAAGGAATAGTCAAGTTTCAATCCCTTAGGCAGCCTATTTGGTAGTGATACAGCTCTCAAATTTAATCAAAAATATCTTCATTTGTGTTCCGAAGATGAACGAAGGTCTTACAGGGTTGGTACAGCATGGGGGTGAGTAATTAATGACTTAATTTTCATTTTTGGGTGAACTATCCCTTTAAGTTGCTCCAGAGGGGTGCGACCTCTGACTTATATAGCAATTGTAAGGCGCTTTGGATAAAAGCGTCAGCTAAATGAATAAATGTAAATGTCGACAACTGTTCCCGCCTTCTTCTTACCTGAACTTTAAACATTGCTACAGTATGGCTTTGTAACAACATGTTTATTACTATTATTATCATTATTATTGGAATAAGCATTCCTTATAGCTATTCCTTTCTTATAAATAAATCATATTGGGTTGCTTTAAAAAAAAACTATAATTTTGTTACTTCAGAAAATAGAAACAACAATCTTTTTCACTTATCATTCTATATTAAAGCTTGCACAAGCCAGATCTGTTTCCCTGAGTAAACAAATCTTCTGCCAAAGACGAAGCAAACCATTCTCACAGCACTTACAGTAACCACATCCTTTACCCAACAAGAATTTATTTCAGGTTAGTGACAGAGCCCTAGGCCTCAGACTAACAGGCACATTTGTGGTGAACCATTCCTGGCCCTGGGGCCAGTCCTGTTAGCCTCCATGGCACCAGGCTCTCTTTTGTTTTCACAAGAGGGTCAAGAGTGCTTGTCCTTTACAACTTAAAAGCAGAGTGCAATGGGATCGGCATTCAAGCAAACCCTGCACAGGTCACTTTGCTTTTCGATTCGCCATGATCACATATTCAACAAACAGATTTAACATTATGGCTCTTTGTTAAGCTTGGATGTGGATTTAATTTACTCTATGTAAACAGAAAATAAAGTTTAAGGGCCTTTTAATGCAAGACTCCCACAGTCTCAGCTCAGAGTATTTCGCTAGAACTTCCTCTTACAAGCACATGATCAGTGTTTACAGACTTTTGTCTAAATCTGGTTGAATTCAACATGCTGAAAGGAGATCATCCTGAGGTGTGTCTCATTTGGGCAAGGCATCTGGGTGGCAGCTGAGAGCTGTCAAGGATGAAGAAATTGGTAAAAGGCACATATAATACAGCTGTTGGCATTGGTAGGAAATGAGCCAATGGTGTTTCCGCTCCTGATTCGTTTTTTCCCATTACGGCTTCCAAGTCTTTTTTTTTTTTTATTGTGCCCATTAAAACAGGATAAACACACCATGCATCCTTTGCAAAATTGTTCCTAAACTCCTGTGTGTAAACACAATGAATGAGAACTGTTTCTACAGAAGACCTTGAGGTTTATGACTGATCACCAGGCTGGAGATTTGTAATTGTCCTTTCGCACAATGCCTTTATATATGTGCATTTTGCATTACCCCCTGGAGAAATCAAAATCGTGACTCCATCTCAATAGAAATTGTGTCTCCAAAAGTGTTTAATTAGGTAACCAGTAACCACAGTAAGAAAACCTTCTCTGCTGAATTAAGCTGTGTTACGCCAAGAGCAGTGTTTCCTCTCATTTGGAGGTCTTAAAGCTTTGATTCTTTGCCATATATTGTGTATTTTCCAGTGTAGGCCTGCAATTATGGTGAATTAACAGGAAATTGAGTTTCCAGTGGTTTACTCTTGATTTGGACTCTGAAGAGTTCAGAACAACATTGGAACAAACACCTTCTAAGGCCCTTATCTTGATTGTTGCAGTATCTGAGGGCATATTAAATGCATGTTAACACATCACATATAGCATAAGCATTCTTGTGAATCTCAATGTCCAGGTCACATTTCAACACAACATCTGTTTTAGAAACGTTGAAAGATTTTATTTATTTATTTATAGATAATTTTTTTTTTTATTACTTAATTAAAGGCACAACTGTATTAATCATTTACAGTATGTGTGCCAGTAATTAGTGCATTACAGTAATGTGGTTAATGGTTAACATTTATGGGTTCTCAGAAGCAGAAGTTGTCAGGGGTAAAACATCTATAGCGATGACAGCAAATGTAATTTTGTATTCCAATTTTGCTCCAATAGCAAAAAAAAAACTTTCCAAAAGAGAATGCCATTATGTTAGAAACACCCTTAAGTGTTAATTATTTTATTTTATTGACTGACAAGGTAATACAACACAAATTATAGTGTTATAAATGTGCATTAATTTTTTTTTAAATACAAATATGATAATAAGTGTATAAATGCATCAAAGTCTGTAAAAGGTGTCCCTTGTCAAGAAAATTAGGTTGTCAAATTACAATATGTAACTATTATTTTGCCTTGTGATATTTACAAGTTATCCAAATGCAGCAAAACTGTGTTGTTGTTGTTGTTGTTGTTTATATTAAAAAAGGAAATCCAAAGTCAAAAAGAATGCAACAGCTTTAAAAATGCAAAGACAATATGACCTGGAACTGAGAAAAACTAAATGCTTAAATACACAGTTTAACAAAGCAGACTGGAAACAGGTATGTAACTAAGTAACTAACGTATCGTTACGGATGTAACCCTCGTTCCCAAAAAAGACGTTTCCCCATTCGTCGTCATCCGATGGAACTCAAAGTGACAACGAAAGTGAACCATGGTAACAAATGAAGAGCGGGAAACAAAGGAAACAGCTAAACTATAGCAAATAACAGTATATATAGCAAATCTAACTTGATCTCTCGGGAAAATCTAACTATTTTATGAGGTGAAGATTTCGTATAAATTCGTACAATGTCAATTGTACAAAAATGTGCGATTATTAGATAAAAAGTATGAAAGTCCACCCATAATCACATCCATCACTAGGGCAAAAGCGGATCGAACGAGAATGTACAAATTGGATTGTATGACTTCAAATGCACCAATTAGACAAAAATTAAGCATAGCATCAGTTCAGGTCCTGTTAGTCAAGCTTGCGTCAGCTGACTCTCAGCTGATCCACGTCTACCTATAGGAATACGCCGCCTATCACTGTATACATATGAGCTCCTTCAGTAAAGAGCATCACAGTCCCACCCACAGCCAGTGCCGGAAGTAAAAATTCAATACAATTTCTCCATTGACATTTGAGATATAAGCCATTAAAAACGTAACCATACATGGTAGACTTAAAACCAGCTACGGCTGTACTAAGCGATTGTACATGCTCATATAAACGCCAAAAGTTCATGGGGCACTAACCTTGTTTTAAGATAAATACCTTTTATTCGCAATCTAATGGATAAGTACTTCATTACCCACAATCCTGAACAATCCCACAGTGATGCACGTGTCACGTGTCTGACACCCTGTGAAGGTACGTGACAGACTAAAGATCGTGTAATGACGTAGGGCTAAGTTGAGTGGTCGCACCTCTGAGACGCCCCCGCGCCATTGGATGTGCAATTGCCGCAGCACAGCCAATGAGTGAGCCAGATGCTCAATGTTTTAGCATGTGCAGCTGCAAATGCGTTTTAAGCTTCAGTAAATCGAGGACAAGGAGTTTCCCTGCACATTCACTATATAAAATTCACTGGAGGAAACAGTTCACGTGGCCGTCATCAGATTTGGAAGTCGCTCAAAAGGCTCTTTCACGGTGGCTTTCAGTCAAATTTAGTGAGGCGCGGTGGTTTATGGGAGGAGTAGTTCTTTTGCTCAGAAATGAAAATATGTACACAGGCTTGTACCCTTGATTTTTTTTTGGATTTTCTCTTCGTTTTTTCACTCGAAATGATATGTTGTATGCTTATGAGTTCAGCCGTAGGTGGTTATCCTCAGACACGCTCTAATACTCTTTATGGATTTTACAAAATGTCAATGGGAGAAATGACTGGGAAATTTACTTCCGGCACCAACACTCTCTTGGGCTGTGGGCGGGACTGTGATGCTATTATCAGCAGCCATCGTGTTTCTCCAACACATTCTCTGGGCTGCAACACATTCTCACCCCAAGGCGTCACCTTTGACCATGCTTCAATATTTGACGTTTTAGGCGCCCTTTAGCGTCACTTACATGACGCGATCCTACGGCGTCATCTAACTGACGCTAAAGGAAAGCGTCAGTTAGAAGACGCGGTTAGGTTTAGGTATGGGGTGGGGGTAGGGTACACGCGATCCTAGGGCGTCATCTAACTGACGCTAAAGGGCGCCTAAAGCGTCAGATATTGAAGCATGGTCAAATGCTCCCCAAGGCGTCAGTTAGGTGACGCCTTGGGAGTTTCTCAGGAGCTAATTACCCTCCTCCATCCCCAGCTCCTCTTCTCATCAGTCAGGATGTGGCATTCTGATTCTTGATCATAGCTAAAATGTAAACTGTATAACACAGCTCTCTATATGAAATTGTATATTATCCAACTTTATTCACATACTGTGCATACAATGCACTTACGTAAAGGGACATATACGAAGCAAATTTCAACTGCCTAATGTTTTATTCCGTTGTAAAATGTAACTCATCAAAATAATGTTTTTTGTAATGCTGCTTTGAAGAAAAAATCTTGACTTTTACTTGATATAATGCTCCTAAAACAGGCTTGATAATATATAATGATTCTAAAATTGACTTCATTGTCCTTAAGCCAAATAAAATGATTATTTGGATTTTGGAGAGAAAGATGTCTTGTTCTTGGCAGGCTTGTGAGATTCACCCTTTCAGGGGATTTTCTTGTTGTCTCCGTGGTCTTGAAAGAAATTAAGTACTGATGGACTAGTCTGAGCAAGAGCTCGGTCCACGTGACTCATTAGACTTGTATCTTTTGAATGCTTGGCTCTGTGATCTTCCTGACCACCGTCACAAAACACAAATTCCTGCCGTCAGAGATCTAATCAGGCAGGGAAGTGGCACCTCAGGGTCCTTCAGGTCAGATAACGACCTCTCCCCCCGGGCTGTCATTCCCTGTCACCATCAGATCTCTCTCTCTCTCTCTCTCTCTCTCTCTCTCTCTCTCTCTCTCTCTCTCTCTCTCTCTCTCTCTCTCTCTCTCTCTCTCTCTCTTGATTTATACAGTAATATTTTTAAAGGGCTGCCAAGAAATTGGACAAATGGATGGGAAGCTCTCCGAGTTAGGAGAGACATTTCTCTGTGAACTTACTTCTGGGTGCAATTAATAACCCAGCAGAAATGGTTCTTTGAGGTTTATTGAATGAAGAACACAGAGTAGCCATTCAAGACAAACAACATTTTTATTACAGGAGAATATATATCAAAGGTTTAAAGGGATAGTTCACCCAAAAGTTGAAAATTATGTCATCATTTACTCACCATCATGTTGTTCTGAACCCGACTTTCTGTCTTCCGTGAAACACAAAAGGCTTGTGTGTAGTTGAGGGATATGCCACTCTTTTCCATGAATTAGAAATGAATAACTTGGGCTGTTAATCTCCAAAATGCATGGAGAGCTACTGTAGAGAGTATTTCCAATGACTGTCAAGATTTTAAATGAATAAGACTTGAGGATGAGTATGACTTAAGATATATGAACTTAGTTGAATTGGACTTTTATGGAATTGCATTATATATATAGGCCTATATACAGTATATACCTTTATGGTGATTATGGTGTACTTGTGGCGCCAAAAGTCCTAATTCATTTAAATGTGAAAGAGTGGACTTAATATTCTCTCAAACTTTATGTTTTGGAATATATTGACACTTGTGAAAAAGGAGTGTGCTTAATTGTTTTGAATGTTTACTTGTAGTATACTTATAACTAGTATATTGTTAAACTGACTGTACTTAACTGCAGATAAAATCATATTAATAAAATAATAGGAATTCACTTAAGTTCCATGACTGTTTCTTAAAGCACTTAACTACATTTTTAAAGGTCCACTTTTTTAATAATGTCAAATAAATAATTGTTTTAATAATTTTTTGCCATGCTTTAAAAAAGTAGATTTATTTGGATAAGTGTACTTCTTCAAAGAGTAAACTACTAAATGCCAGCCTGTTCTCATTCCAAGGCGTCATCTAACTGACGCTTTTGACCATGCGTCAACATCCGACGGCACCCTTTAGCATCAATATGAGACGCGCCTCCTAGTGGTCCAACCCTAACCCTACCCCAGACCTAAACCTACCCGTGTCATCTAACTGACACTAAAGGTTGCCATGTGCGTCGGATGTTGACGCATGGTCAAAAGTGTCAGTTAGATGACGCCCTATGAGAATGCGTTGTAAATGCAATGTAAAGACTTGATTATAATTTTTACTAAAGTGGGTTATTTGATATTACAATTCTAAGTTAATATATGCTTAATTCGAATATAATTACAAATGTGTAATTACATATATATATATACAATTCAATAGAAATTACATATTTTACCATAAATACTTGTCGGTACATTTGGCACTACACTTTAACCACGTTGACAATTGATGTAATTATGACATTACATATAAAGATGTACTTAAGTCCTACTTAAGTGGGTCAAGAGCTCTAAAGTTCAACTAACTGCATTTAGCTAACTGCTAAATGTAATCTTCAATAATTTTTTCATTTAATTCTAAATAACATACAATTACGGGTCCAAAACCATTCCATTCAATTCACATTTAACTTATTATTTTAAATTATCCTATTTCCCTAATAGCTAATCTTCTTAAAAGTTTGCTGAAGTGAACTTCATTTTTAAAATCACAAATATATAAATTGTGAAATCTGATTTCCTCATACTTAAGGGTACATAAAAGTAACCGATCTTGCCATCTGTGCCTCCTGTCTGGTTTTAAGAGAGGTCATGGAGACATAGCTAGATAGGGCGAGTAAGGTTTATCTCTTATCAGGCCTTTGGTGTCACACAGAGAGTCGGGGGAGGAAGAAACATGTACTCTGATCATTGATTAAACATAGAACAGGATCCAGACTATTTGACTTTCTGTCTGTCTGGAGTGAGTTGTTGATTATACTGATTAAAGAATAGTCTGGTAAACTATCATTCAAAACGATCGTTCGAAATGTTGATGAATACTTGTATTCCACAAGGACACATCACATTTATAATGTTGTAAAATATTTCTAGTCAAATAAATGCTGTTCTTTTGCACTTTATTCAAAGAATCCTGTGAATGATATTAAAAAATAAAATTAAGCAGGAAAGGCAAGAAGTGAGAGAGGAGGACTCTTAAACTTTTAAACAAAAAAAACACGGATTCCAAAACACAGAGAGGCTGAAACATAACCGCTAACAAACAGCAAAGACAAAACAGAACAATGAAATGAAACAAACTGAGTGAGGGCTTAAATACACATGCTAAACAATGAACCAAACAAGACCCAGGGGATCGTTTGACAACTTTGTCGTCTATATATAAAAAAAAAACGTTCTGATTTTAAGTATGTTGTCATGTTAATGTTCCCTGAGAGTCCACAAACAGAACAGAACAGAACCGTTACACTCTTTTCAACATTGATAAGAATGATAGTCATGATTAATACCGATCAAGCACCAGTAATAATTGATAATAAATCCGCATATTAGAATTATTTCAGAAGGCTCGACACCAAAAAGTAATGGCTGCTTTTTACTCTGTTCGATGAAATAAATGCAGCCTTGGTGAGTGTCAGGGTATGTTTTGTTTTCTTTGTTTCATTGTAACACAGTTTCCCAGTGTGTTTGTTTGTTGTATTCAGTTCACCTGCTGTCTATTAATTAGCTCTTTAGTTCCTCATTCTGTTTAGTTATTAATTTTGTCGGTAACACTTTAAAATAATGGTCCGTAGTTAACAAGTAGCTATGCAGGAAGTAATAGGTAGTACTGCATTAACACCGAAGTTAATACTATTAACTAATATGGAAGCAATATTAACTAAGCATTAAGTAATAGGTAATTTAGTACAAAGGTAGTTCCTTGGTAGGTATTTGATTGTTACTAAAGAATATATCCTCATTGAGAACTACTTGTGAACTAAGAAATAATAACCAAATATAGCTGCGAGCAGCGATGGCGGGCCCAAGCCGGTGGCACCGCCACCCCGGTTCCTTTAGTTACCTAAATGCACCCGGGTGGCGGTGCCGAAGGCTTTGGCCCTTTTATGATTAAATGTTAAAACGGCTTGCCATACTCTGTCATTTCGACTAGTCACAATTATGTTACAGATATCTTAAATGATAATACAAACTATCCAAAATGTAATTACGAATAGACAGAAAGACGTTGTTGATATCTACAATGTTAATTCCGGACAGGCAAACTTAGCTTTTAAATGTTAAAAGGGCTTGCCATACAGGGACGTAGGCTCAGAGAGAGGCTCACCATATTCAAACCAAAATATCTGACTTCCTCTTGGTCCGAGCTAATGACTATGTATTAGAAAGTTGTCCGGCTTGAGGAGTACAATGTATATAGCGATTTTTGTAACTGTAGATAAAACTAACAACCCCACTTTTGTCAAAAGGTGGCGCTATTTAGTCCTTGCACTATGCCCGTTTCTGAAACTTTGCACATGTCTACTGGCTAATAAATGTGATGTATCTGTTGAGTTTCAAGCAATTTCAATTTCAATTTCAATTTGACTGTTGAAAAGAAGTGCGCCGATTAGATACTCAGGATCGGTATCGGCTCTGACACTGCCATCTTTGACGAGGCTGATTCAAATTCTATATTGTGCATATATACTATTCTATGTTAGGCACAAAGGCACAAAAACTTTCTAAAGTACCATAAAGTTTTTGTGTACTGTATTATTAGTGTTCTGAAGCTATTATGTGATATAGAAATTAATATTTAAGTCATTAAATTCAAGAACACAAACTTTTCCCTCTCTGCGCCTGTCAGTCATTCTCCATTCAGCATTCAAACAGCACGTCACATTCGGTTACAGTCAATGATAAAACGATCTTCAATGATTCAATGTTAATCCTATTATACTGGATCTTTAAGATAAAGGTCTAAAGGTCTATATTTTCGAATGAAGAAACTTTTTCTTGCTGGACTTTATTGCTGTAACTTAACCGTGTTACTTTCTACCGGGTGTCGGACGCTGTCGGTTAGATCACAACACTAGAGTCAGAGCACTATAATTGTTCTTCACGCACACAGTAACTGAAATTTAAAACCTTTAAAAGAAAAGGCTCAATAAACTATTGCATAGATAGATAATGTATAATACACTGTTCATAAATATGTATTTCCTTTGTGCTTTGAACTTTTCAATACGGACTCACTGCGCTGTAACTTCATGTGGCTTCAAGCACATCATTCTCCGCTCGGGATGCACATAAGTGCTTTGTGCTGCACCGTATTGGAGCCGTGATATCATAATGCAGTGATGTAATGACAGATTATTAATTGCCTTTCAATTATATGTTGCTGCGTCATTAAACATCTGTCCTATGCATTTCAAACATTTATAGCAGCCATGGCTATATTTTTTTATGATTTTTGTTATCTTGTTTTTCATGAATGTATTTTTCAAAAATAAGAGCAATGTGTATTATCTATTATTAATATGGTTTATAATAGCATTTTTGTCATAGATTATGACAAAGTAATCATATGATCCACCAGCGAGGAACCAGCAGAACAGAGTGAACATTCATTCTGTTTAGTTCAATCCTACTTAATAGGAATTTATTTAAAATGCTCGCTCTACTCCACACCATTAATGTCTTGTGCGGACATCCGTATTTCGACTTTCGGTTTTAAGTAAGCGATTTAAAAGCTCCCAAGTCCCAGCGGAGTCACACGTTGATTAACCGGTGGGAATATACACAATAGGCCTACCTGATATTGAACACAAGAGGGCAGTATAGCACTACGTATGACTCAGATTATTATTTTTTATGAATTTTACAACAATTCTGGCTGTTTTTGAACGTAAATATAATTCTTAAATGAAAAAAAGGAAAAATTGGGGAAGTTATAATATTTGTATAATTTAATTTAGAAACAAATGATGTATAATTACATTTTTAGAAGATATGAGGCTTTTAGTGTTTACTTTTTTGACATTACTTTAATCTTTTGCCATAGTTGCACATGTCTACTGGCTAATAAATGTGATGTATCTGTTGAGTTTCAAGCAATTTCAAGCATGCTAAGAGTCCCAAAAGCATCAAAAAAGTAATGTTATAAGTAATGTTAAAGGTAATTAGTTATAAGTAATGTTAAAGTTTGATTCGTTGCCACGGCAACAGTACCAAAGATATAAAAAATTCATTCACAGGTCTACATCTGCCGTGTATTTACATTATACAGATGAAGTTTGAAGCAAATCGGTTAAAAATAAGAGAGTGGTTTCAAAGCATTTTGAAAGTGACACACTTCCTGCTGCCAGTTGGTGGCGCTATAATTTTGACTCACAATAGTCACATCCATGTGATCGGTCTCTTACAGCGAAAACACTGCTGAAGTTTCATCAAGATCAGTTAATGTATGCTGAAGTTATAACACACATCCTGTTTCATGTTTCTCGCCATAATTTCGTTTCCTCGCCACGGCCAAACCGTTCGAGATATAAAAAATCCCTTGGCACCTTTTCATCCTTAATGTCTTGACTTCACGCTGATCGAGTTTTGTCGAATTTGGTTCAGTGCTCTAGGAGCAATACTTTAAATTCCATTGCATGTTTTAAACACAACCCTAAATAGCCGTCTTCCTGTTGGGCTGGGGTAAAAAGTAAGAGTGTGAAGTAGGCTATATATGAAACGATGAGATCTATATGTGTACCAATTTTCATATTATTACATGCAAGTGTGTTTGATTTATGGACCAAATTTTCAGACCAAGTTTATTGACCAAGTTAATCTGATTAATAAACTAATTATATAAAACTATTGTCAATGCACTACAATTAAACTAGTTATATGTCTTTACTTATAAAAAATAAAAATAAAAACTTATTTAAAAAATACCAGGCTTGAGAAATGTATTTTCTTTATGCAGGCCATACACACAGCAGTGAAATGGTTAAGCCCCCTCCCCCTGCACACTCACTCACACACACACAGACAGGCAAAGACAGAGATGTAGGCTCAGATTGAGCAAGACCACATTCAAACAAACACATCTGACTTTCTGTGGGTCCTAGCTAATAAGTGTATATTAGAAAGTTGTCCGGCTCGAGGAGTACAATATACATACCAATTTTTGTAACTCTAGTTAAAACTAACAACCCCACTTTTGTCAAAAGGTGGCGCTACTGAGCCCTCACCACGCCTGTTTCTGAAACTTTGCACATGTCTACTGGCTAATAAATGTGATGTGTCTGTCGAGTTTCATGCATTTTGAAGCATGTTAAGGGTCTCAAAAGCATCCTAAAAGCATCCTAAAAGAAGGGTAAAGTTTGATGCGTCGCCACGGCAACAGTTTCAAAGATATCAAGAATCCATTCACAGGTCTACATCTGCCGTATGTTTACATTATACATATGAAGTTTGAAGCAAATCGGGTAAAAATAAAAGGGTGATATCAAAGCATTTTGAAAGTGAAACACTTCCTGCTGCCAGTTGTTGGCGCTATAACTTTGACTCACAATAGTCACATCCATGTGATCGTCCTCTTACAGCGAACACACTGCTGAAGTTTCATCAAGATCAGTTAATGTATGCTGAAGTTATAACACACTTCCTGTTTCACGTTTCTCGCCATGATTTCGTTTCCTCGCCACGGACAAACCGTTCGAGATATAAAAAATCCCCTCGCAAACTTTCATCCTCAATGTCTTGACTTCACGCTGACCGAGTCTCGTCGAATTTGGATCAAAGCTCTAGGAGGAGTATATGACATTACATTGCGAGCGTTTTACAAACCTCAATAGCCGACTTCCTGTTGGGCTGGGGTAAAAAGTAAGAGTGTGAGGTATAGATGAAACGATGAGATCAACATGTGTACCGAGTTTCATATTATTACATACAAGCGTGTTTGAGTTATGGACCAAGTGTTCGGACCCCGTTCCAGGGGGCGCTGACGAGCCGCCCTACCACGCCCAGGTACCAGCTTCAGCCCAGCTCTGATGGCCGCGGGTTCTGACCCGTGTGCAAAGTTTCAAGAGTTTTCGAGCACGTTAAGGGCCCCAAAAGTGCCCAAAAGGTAGTAAAATAATAATTATTATAATAATAATAATAGTAAAGAAAAATAATCCCAAGGAAAACAATAGGGCCTTCGCCCTTTCAGGGCTTGGGCCCTAATTAATTACTTATTACAAAAGTAACATGTCTAAAAAGTGAACAATTGTGGGGGTTTTATACTCTTAACATGATCATAACATTTCAGAAGCACGTGCCTCAAATGGGTTCTTTGTGGAAACCAGTTTATGAAGTTTATATATCCCCCCAAATACATTAGCTAGGTTGAGATTGTGACCACTACTCTTGCCAGGATGGACGCATGTTCTCTGTTTATTTAAAACTTAAACATAAAATAATACTAATAATGACAGTTTTTAAAAATAAATCTTAAATAATTAGGAAGTGATGCTGACACTCTCATGATTGGATTAGTTCACTATTATGAGCTCTATTGAATGTCAGTCACATATATCTCAGACTCCAAAGACCTATAACTTTATGTTACAGTAGCTGCCTGAGGAGGACTTCTCTTTAGCACATGAATATAAACATTGATGTTCACTTGTCAAAAACAATTAGCATCTTTAATGAAGAAATTGGCTGCATTTATGTTACGATAAGCGCAAAACCACATCTTCCAGATTACAGTGTTTGTTAGAATATTAGTGCCTCACAGAACCTGTACAGTATGTGTCAAATATAAAATTAAATAACTTGTATCATTTGTGAAAAACATGTTAACGCCTCAATAACTACTTAAGCGTTACCTTGTTATCCCGCAGGAACTACTAGTGATGTGGCCCATTATTTTAAAGTGAAAAACATGTTAACATGTTAGGAGTTAACATGTTTTTCACTTTAAAATAATGGGCCACATCACTAGTAGTTCCTGCGGGATGACATGTTAACTCCTAACTAACTACAAGCGTTACCTTGTCATCCCGCAATGTTTACACAAGGTAACGCTTGTAGTTAGTTAGGAGTTAACATGTTTTTCATTTTAAAATAATGGGCCACATCACTAGTAGTTCCTGCGGGATAACAAGGTAACGCTTAAGTAGTTAGTGAGGAGTTAACATGTTTTTCACAAATGATACAAGTTATTTAATTTTATATTTGACACATACTGTACAGGTTCTGATATTCTAACAAACACTGTAATCTGGTAGATGTGGTTTTTCTGCTTATCGTAACATAAATGCAGCCAATTTCTTCATTAAAGATACAAATTGTTTTTGACAAGTGAACATCAATGTTTATTTTCATGTCCTAAAGAGAAGTCCTCCTCAGGCAGCTACTGTAACATAAAGTTATAGGTCTTTGGAGTCTGAGATATACTGTATGTGACTGACATTCAATAGAGCTCATAATAGTGAACTAATCCAATCATGAGAGTGTCAGCATCACTTCCTAATTATTTAAGGTTTATTTTTAAAAACTGTCTTTATTAGGATTATTTTATGTTTAAGTTTTAAACAAACAGAGAACATGCGTCCATCCTGGCAAGAGTAGTGGTCACAATCTCAACCTAGCTAATGTATTTGGGAGGATATATAAACTTCATAAACTGGTTTCCACAAAGAACCCATTTGAGGCACATGCTTCTGAAATGTTATGACCATGTTAAGAGTATAAAACCCCCACAATTGTTCACTTTTTAGACATGTAACTTTTGTGATTAGTAATTAATTGGTTATTATTTCTTAGTTCACAAGTAGTTCTCAATGAGGATATATTTCTTTAGTAACAATCAAATACCTACCAAGGAACTACCTTTGTACTAATTACCTATTACTTAATGCTTAGTTAATATTGCTTCCATATTAGTTAATAGTATTAACTTCGGTGTTAATGCAGTACTACCTATTACTTCCTGCATAGCTACTTGTTAACTACTGACCATTATTTTAAAGTGTTACCATTTTGTCTTTAAACTTACGTTTTGGGGATGCTTAGTATATTTGCTGTTGAAAGGTAATTAGGTGGATTAAGTGGATTTACTTATTGTAGAGTTAACGGAAGTTCATTAAAGCTAAAATAATAACAAACAGAGACCAAGAGAGAGAAATACTTTCAGCTGAACTTTGGCGTTCAACTTAACGATGAGTTGAACAATTTATACATATTTGTAAAGATCGAGCAGCACACATAAACAATATTGCTATAATGGACTGGAAAGGTAAATAAATCAACAATGAGCTTGTTTGTGTTGGATGAAATGCAGATTTGGTGGCCAAAGAACAACTTGGAAAGAAATTAAAAGAGTCTGTCTTCATCTACAATACATCTACAAAACAAATGAGTTAATGAATACAGGAAGTACAGTATGTGCTATGCTAATTCCTATGGTCTGATGAGACCTCAAATGTACAGCTTTTTGTTGTAAACTTATCAGTGCAGAAACACATCATTAATCATCTTCTAGAAGGTGTATATACAGGAAATACAGGAATCCTGATGAAAAATTCTGAGAGTCTTGAGAAATGTGTTTTTCAGTAAGACAGCGAGCCCAACCACAGATTAAGAACAATGGCTTAAAATCAACAACAGATACTCCAAACATAACTCGGTTCAGTATTGCAAAACAATATTTTTTATAGACATTGTATTATGTGCATTTACACTACTACTGTATGCCTATATACAATGTATAAGGCCTCGCATTGTTTAATTCAATCCACCACATAACCGCATCTGACACAAATGACAGTAAGTGCTTGCTAATTACGGCTCAAATGTTGCAGGACAAGGTTTTGTGTCACCAGCCTTCCGGAACAATCCACCGATTGTTGTGTGAGTTGATTAGGCAGACAGGGCAGGGCTCCTTCCCCCCCAATTATCTCCATTTGGGAAAGTATGTTCATGCCTCCGTGCTCACGACAGAACAGTGTGGGAGTGGTTGTAGAAGTAGAAAGAAGTGGTGGGAAAAAAAAGCTGCAAATGAAAGATCTGTTAGTTCATGGTGTTTATGAGGTCTGCTCGGAGGTCCTCTCTGGGGTATTTAGTTCACTTACAACTCCGCAGTGTGGCTGTAGAACGTCAACATTGTGCCTAGAGAAATGCGAGGAAGAAACAGGTCACAAACCAGAAACAATCCAAACAAAAGATATGAGATTTTTACCACTGACCATGAGACACTTTATGAAAGAATGCAGCTCATTTGTGAGGGGTCCAAGTGTACTTTGATTCTTGACATTAAATGAGAAACCTTTTAGGGGATTGCAAAAAAAAGGGGGGGGGGGGGGTTGTACTTGTTCTGTCTTTCTTATGAACGTTTAAAGACATTTAAGTGAAGACATTTTCATAGTTTAAAGTGGAACTGAACACTGAAAATAAAATGCTATCTTGATGTTCTCACTAGTTGAATTTGTTAAATGACACTATCCAATTACAAGCATCTCCGGAGAATTATTTTCATTTCTTCATTTTCAATTAAACACATTTCTTAATTTAGAAAGACAGAACAAGCTCTTGACTAAATCAAAATAAAGTTATAATTATTAATGTATGATTGATTTTCATAGATTGTCAAACGTCTGCAGTCAAACAATAAAATTGTTGCCATTTGAAAAGAAACATGAATAAACAATGGAATCCATCAAGTTCACATGACAATTTTATTGTGACATTCATGTAACAAAAAAAAGATGAACTCTGTTCCCATTAGATTTAAAAGTGACTGAAGTCAAAAGAAAGATCAAAGACAAAAAATATATTTTACAGTTAATTCGGCACTATTTTTATTTATCACACTAATACAGCAATGTTTTGTGTGAGAGCAGGTACTTGTCAAGTTAAGTCACCTTTAATATAAATAGCGCTTTTT
Source organism: Pimephales promelas (assembly GCF_988280905.1). NCBI lineage: Eukaryota > Metazoa > Chordata > Actinopteri > Cypriniformes > Leuciscidae > Pimephales > Pimephales promelas. Next base: position 12,160,635 of record NC_142773.1, on the reverse strand, counting down.
ACAATACAGATTCTATCAAAGCAGCTTCACAGTAATAACATGAAAATAATACAACAAAGTTTGTTTCTAGAAGAAAATTGTATCATTGTCACCTTAAGTAAGGCAGATCAATAATATACATGTAGTTGACTTTTAAATGTCCCTAACCAAGCAAGCCAAAAGTTAAGGCGACTGTGGCAAGGAACGTCTCGGTATTTACGTATGTAACCTTCGTTCCCTGAAGGAGGGAACGGAGATGTAGTCAAAGTGTCGACTTATTGGGATCATGCTTAGAGAGCCTGTCATCTTCGAGCGCTATTAAAATGAGCCAATGTAATTGGCTTGCGTGAAATTCATTACACACTCCGTCCCCATAGTGCGGGTATAAATATGGAAGTGGATGCACGCACTAGTTGTTTTTTGCTGTGGATCCGAGCGTAACTCGGAGTTAGCGGTGGTCCAGCAATAGTTGCGACAGGACTATGTCTCCGTTCCCTCTTGTAGGTTACATACGTAACGAAGACGTTCCCTTTCCGAGACGTGTCGACTGATTGGGATCCCAATTAAAACGCCATCTAGTGCTGCCACCTTCCAGTGCCTAGACAAAAGCCTCCAGATCTCCCGCAATTAAGGCGGGGAAGGGACAAGGCTTAGGCGACGGAAGTCAGGGCTGTTCCTACAGGACCACTGGGAAAGCGTTCCCTGAACATGGAATGAAGGGACGCTGTGGAAGCCACATCCTGCCCGAAGGGAGGTAACATGTGGAGAATACACATATGAACTGGGTGGATGACTGGGCAGTACAACATATGGAATGTCACTGGGGTGGCTCCAGCCCAAACAGGGGGGAGACTCACAGTAACGACAGAGCAGGCTCTGCCAAGGGCAGACACGGGCTTGACGCATGAAGCCGTACCGTGGAAGAATACACATATGGGATCGCCATAGGTATCACAGCATATGGACCCAGCCTAACACAGGTTTCACCAGTGCATACTAGTGATAGGCTTGGCTTCGGACGTTCCGCCATGTCCATGGGTCTCAGCTCGTGAGAGATAGCCGGCCTGAATTCCAGTCACAAATCGTTGACTGAAAGTGGGCAAGTTCCTACCCTCTAGTAGAGACAATGCAAGCAGGAGAACTGTTAATAAACAGAATTTTTAACTCACTGCAGTGGCTCACGGGCGGTCTCTGTATTGCAGTAGCACCCAAGAGGATAAAGAGGGGTGCAGGGATGACCCTTGCTCCCTCAGGAACTTGATGATCAGGAGGTGCTTCCCATACTTCTGCATATGATGTTTGTCTCATTTTGAGGGTGAAGGAACAGCCTACTCCAACCCAATTTGCAGGAAAAAAAATCACTGAAATGACTGAACGTTCTCAGGATCTCCTCACAGAGAGAAGACTCATTCAACGAATAGGTTCCACTCCTAACTAGCGAACCACAATTGCCTTATCTTAAGGCAGGGGGGTGCAGGGGGTGCTTGCAGAAGTGTTGTTTACCACCACCTATCCTTGTCATAGTGACCAGAACCTCCCCGTCCTGATCTTTGAACAAAGGTGCCACCATGCCCCATCCCTGAAATGTATTCAGGAGAAGTCAGGAAGGCTGTCGAGGGAACTAGATCTGGTTGGGCCAAAAAGGGGCAACTATCGAGACCTGTTCTACTCCTGACTTAGCAGAGTAGGTGCAAGCGACATGCACACACAAGACAGGAGCACTGCTCAACACTAGATGTGACAATTCACTGAGCTTCAGGAGCATTTTTGCACAACACCTGAGTGTGGTGAACATCACTGAACTTGAGCAGCGCCAAACGATAATGAATCGCATACCCATTTGCCAGAAGGCTCACTGGGGAATGCATTTCTGCGGGTCCCCGGGGTCAGCTGAGAGCCAGTGTCTATCCAAGGGATGTCCGCTCAGTCAGAAACACAACTGGCATAGGGACGAGTCTGGAGGGGCAACAGATGTATCTGTGAGGCCCCGAAGTGGTCCCTGCCAAGCTGGACTGCCAGGTGATTGAAGTCTCCACTCTCCCTGGCCATAGCTGTTGTGAGGCTCTTGGCAGCACAATTGAGCAGGCCGGAAGAATTTTATAGTGAACTGAAGCGACCTTTAGAAGCCTCTGACTCCAAGGAGGAGGTGATGGGCGAGTTGTGACATGTGATGTAAAGTGGCTGGTGGCTCAAAAGCGAGGTGAACTGCCAACTCGAGGTAATGAATATTAATGCAGTCGGAGGTCGCCCAGGCCTCAGTTAAAGCATGCTCCGGCAGCAGGGGAACGCCCTAGGTGACGAACAGGTGGAAGAACTGACTCCGGCGACAGGGTGGGGGCAGCAGCGGCCCGCCGGGGCAGAATGTGCCGTATGGCCTCTGTCTGCGCTTGGGCGGCAGAGAACTGTTGGACGTAGTTCTCCGCCGCATCGCCAACCATCCCAACCTGGGAAATTGGGGAGATCAGGAACCAAATCTTGTCCGCATATGCCACATCAACTAGGCTGAGCCTAAGATGGCACTCCTGGACCCCAGTGAACGCACGACAACTCACAGGCCTTAGGGGGAAGACGAGGATCCCAATGGTAACATGTACCGCCCACAAAATATGCTTCAGCGTGCTGTAAACCCAAACACGTGATGCAACAATTGTGACCATCAGAGAGGAAAAGGGAACGACCACATCCAGAAACGCACAGGTGGAAAGACATTTTTTCTCTTTAAAAAAAAAAAAAAAAAAAGACGCAAACGCACCCGTTTTGCTCTTTCAGGAAATAGGACCCATCACCAGTGCCGGAGCACACAGGGTAATGACCGCAGCAACACTGAACAGTGAACTGAACCAGTGAAGCACTCACTTACAGCCGGCCTCTAACCAGCCATCAACACACAAAAACCTCTGTTGCTGGAATTTGGAATTTGTTGCTGTTAGAACAGTAGTTGAGAGCTCAGAGCTCGCTGTAGAAACCACCAGCACTGAGAGAGTTTCCAGAAGAGCACCGACAAACTCCCTAACGCAAAATTTCATGCACACCAATTACATTAGCTCGTTTTAATTGTACTCAAAGATGTCAGGCTCTCTAAGGGTCATTCCAATCAGTCGACACATTGACTACGTATGTCGAACGTGAGCGACTGAAAGGGAACCAAAGCTCAATCAGGTGACAGAATGGAGAAAAAAAAAACTTGGGAGAACCAGGGTCAGTCAGGGGCCAGTTCTCGTCTGGCCAACGAAGGAACAGTGTATGATTATGATTCAAACAGCATTAAAGGTCAGAAGTCAGATTGGATCAGAACATTCAGAATATTAGTTCCATCTGGTTGGAAGTCGGAGTCATCACGCCGGTATGGAGACGAGATTGTTGAGGATCAATGGCTGTCGTGTCGATGAGGCCTTCACATATCTGATGAGGCTGGCACTTCAGGGATGCCTCATGGATGGGTCCAGGTGCAGGTCCACCATCTGATCTGGATACGGCCGGTTGACACATCAGGACTGCGTTGTCATTGTGTCCAGGCGCAGGTCCTACATCAGATCTGGATAGGGCTTGGAAAAGTTTTTGTCGCAATATTGAGTTATTCTCAGCTATCTGGGATGCTGTGATGATGAAACTGATCAGGAAGATTATTAATAAAGCAATCTTTAGTGTGAAAATTTATAGGTCTAACATATTTGTAACACCGAGTTGGCTTTGCAGCCTTGGCTACATGAAGTTTATACAAGACTAGATAATGATCTGAGATGTCATCCCTCTGCTGCAGAATTTCAACGGCATCAACATTGATTCTGTGTGATAAAATTAGATCTAGAGTATGATTACAATAGTGAGTAGTTCCTGACATGTGTTGTCTAACTTCAATAGAGTTAAGAATATCTTTAAAGGCCAATCCCAATGCATCTTTTTCATTTTCTAGATGTATATATATATATATATATATATATATATATATATATATATATATATATATATATTAAAATCACCAACAAATAGGACTTTATCTGCAGCGAGTACTACCTCTGATAGAAAGTCAGCAAATTCTTTGATAATCTTTGACTTGTCTGGTCACCTATTTGTTATCTTATTCAATGAGTCTCACACTGCATCTAAAATCAAATACTTGCCCACTACATTGTATGTGAAAAACAGTACGTCAAACAAGTAGTTTGTCTGAATGTATTCGAAAACTTCTGGAGTGGGCACTTCATGGAAACTTTACTAGCCCATGAGGCCATGTGACGTGAGAGGATTTATGAATGGCAGTGAAGTGACACAACTAACGCGGGAAGGTCAAGTGACAGTAACACCAACATGACGGATGTAGTACGTGCAAATTTCATTCATACCACCCATGTTCAAACTACATTGAATTTTTTTTTTATCGTTCAAAACTTACTTTTAAATGTCGCAAATACACAGACGGTATGTGATTTCGGACACAGCATCAGTTTAAGATCTGACTTATGCCCGCTCACCCCAGGGCTGCCTGTGTGCAGTTATTGAAGTGGAAGTCCTGGTGGGTAGCAGGTTTCATTTAAAAAGCCGGTGTTCCCTGTTGGGGCCTGTAATTATGTGATTTACAGCCAGAGATCTTTTTCTTTATTCCCCCTCCCCCCAACTCATTTTGCTTGACAGTTTATCCACCTCATTTTCAGTGACATCCTTAAATCTGAGTCTGGCTAAATGAAAGAGCATTAGAGAGAAGGAGGCATTGTAGCTACCACTCAGGGGCTAAATGTTTCCATCTGTTTGTTTAATAATTTAGGCTTTCTGTTTTAAACTCAACCCTCCATTTTACTCTCTCTCTCTCTCTCTCTCTCTCTCTTTCTCTCTTTCTATTTTATTCATCCCTTCTGTTTGAGTCCCCCCATCAGACTTTAAAGTAATGTGCTCTCAGGAGGGGCTTGAAGAAAAGATAAGCCGCTTTACTCCAATCAGACACAGCGTTACTGGACACCGCACCTCCCTTACCCACTTTAACTGTCACCTTGGGGTCCACAGATGTTCCCCTATAATGACTTTTTTACCCATTAGCTTAATAGTTGTTTATGGCTGTGAAACGCAGGAATGTGGCCGTCTCATGAGGAAGAGGTGGAATAATGAGGGATATGGGGAACTGGCCGCAAGGTACTGGAGTAAACGTCAAACAACACAGCCCGACTGTTATCACAGTAAGATCACAGGTTAACAAAGGCCATTGGACAGTACTTCAACATCTAATAGTTTCATAGTTTGGTCTCTAGTGGGCCATTGGACAGTACTTCAACATCTAATAGTTTCATAGTTTGGTCTCTAGTGTGTAGATTCACAGTAGATAAAAACACCTTGTTGTGTGATGTAAAAATTAAACCGATTAATCATATCAGAAAGTTTTGTCTCTGTCTCTTGAATCTTCTGAAACAGCAGATCGCATTTTGCTGGCACCGTCCAGACCGAAGGAGGTGGACATGCCTGAGGAGGGCAAGGATATCGCTAAAAAATTTGCCAGTCCAGCAAACGAATTTGAATATGCATCCCATTGAAGAGATGTCCCACCTATTGCTAGCTATCATACATCTTCTTTGAAGACTCCAACCCTGCTGTCTAAGCCGTTACGTACCACCTCACGCTTGAACGGCATATGTGGCAGTAGGTCAGGTGGGGGGTGCCTTACACATGATGTCCATGTTACAGGCGTTCCAGTCAGAATTGCTCAAAGATTTGGATCAAGGGCAGGGATTGTCTCACGGGGAGGTCGCCGACCTGCACCGTACAACAGATCTGGCTTTCCGGTTGACTAAGCAAGCAGCCACTGCCATTGGCCATTCAATTGTGATGGTAGCAATGGAGAGACATCTGTGGTTAAACCTGTCAGACATCAAGGAGAAAGAGAAAGCCTTTCTCTACTATGCGTTGGTCTCGTCCTCATGCTCTTTCTTTGAGGAGTAGAGTGCAGAGGATTTGATAGAATTAACTGAGGGAAGTTATTGAAAGAAAGTGATTAAGTAGTTGAGATTGAATCGCTGAGGAGAAATAACATCTTTCCTACTGTACTTCCCTCTCTGTGTGGCAGACATGATCAAGTTGAGGATGTTCAGCAGGGGTGTGTCTCTCCTTGTGACCTATGCTAATTGTCTTAGGTGCAAATTACGTTTTATCTTATTTGTCTACAAAAAAGAAGCACTCAAAAAGCACAGACATCATCAAACGTTACATTAAACACTTAACATTCAACACAGAAGCACTTACATGATTAGGAAATGACTGGATCAGTATACATGGAACTATAAAACAAAGCTCAGTTTCCCCTAAAATTGCAATAAAACAATTCCGTTCTCCACTTTATACAGGATATCCAGTCAGCACAGGTGTTGGCCTCCATGCTCAGAAGTGGGCAGCTTGTGTCCTTCTATGTAAAGACTTGCTCCAGGGCTCTTTTTCTCTCTCGTCCCACCAAAGTGCTTAATGAACTCCAGACCCCTCTGTAAAAAGAACCAGGGACTCTCTTGTGTACAGTTGGTGATGGCGTTAACACAAACCTCCTGTTCGAACCAAATAAAAAGGGGCCCTCTCAGAGTGACTTTATGGAGAGCGTAGTGGCCCAGATTTCAGAAGGTTTTTTTTTATTTTTATGGAGAGCACAGGGAATGGTTTTCCTCATCCTCTTTCCTTTCATTTCTACCTCTTTCAGACCTGGAACTGTGCAGTTTCGTCCGACTTAATTCCCCAGGTCATAAAATATCCATGTACAAGACTAAACAATATAAATGCTAAACACAAATTTGCCGTCATTTAGGCCTGGAACGCATCTGAGCTACTCACAGTTAACATTTATTGGGTGGGTCAGGGTCTATTTTCAATAGGCTAAGTGATTATACTGTAAATAGCTTACAGGAATAATTAAAGAGGACGGGTATGATTGTTTTGTAGAAGATCAAGGTCTTCGCTTAAACCAACTAATAGTTTAAACTTTAAAGCACTAAAGCCAGATCAACTCCAGTTCTGCTCTGGAGTCCAGACAAACCACAAACAGATGTCAATTTACTGATGTGCCCATTTGTTTTCACATCCTGAGCCCTTTAGGGAATTGTTTCAGATGGAAGGTAATATTCATTTGTGGGGTAACCGCAAGTGTTTCCCGATGTCACTTCCACATTTGATGAGGTTATTAATACAAACAGACTACTGGCAGAAATCACTTTTTTTTTTTAAGACTGGCCAGAGGTGTCTCTACCATTCTTTCCTCTACCATTCTTTCCACAAACAGTATGTCCTTTGTGGTGCAGGATACCTCAGCACACATTTGGTCATTTTAGTACATTTGGTACCCATGCAGTATTTAGGAAGTTTACATGAAATCATAAGTTATTTGTCCACTTGTCGTAGAATTAGAGATTAAATGGAATATAAATACTTTTTTATTTGATATTTTTTATTAAATGGCAACACTTTACAATATGGGTGCACTAATATGCATTACTTCTTGGTAAATGTATGACTAATGAAGAACTAAGCCATTCATTAATGATTGCATTGCAGTATCAGCAACTAATAAAGTGTCTATCTGATTGATATATTAAGTCATATATGAATTACTGTTAACTAAAGACAGTAGTCTTCTGCTTCAGTCGATAGACTGCCTCTTGAGATTGGGGGAGTGAGGTTTACATGCTCTTTCTGGCCTACGTCTGTTTAACACAGTCTCATCCCAAGACGTCACATAACTGACGTCTTGGGACGTCTTTTGACCATACGTCAACATCCGCCATTTTAGGGTACCTTATAACGTCAGCTACATGACGCTCCTGGGACGTCATACAACTGACGCTTTACCTTTAACAACGTCAGTTAGGTGACGGGGTAGGTTTAGGTCTGGGGTACAGTTAGGATCCGATAACGTCATCTAACCGACGTTAAAGGGTACCCTAAAACGGTGGATGTTGACGTATGGTCAAAAGACGTCCCAGGACGTCAGTTATATGACGTCTTGGGATGAGACTGCGCTGGTCTATTAGACATGAATCCACATGTACCAAATGTGGTCCGGATCTGGGCTGACACAATGTTGCTGTCTGGGTTGTTAATTGGTCTCCGTGCCCTGCCTCCATGTGTACTGATTAATTTAGTTATGGTCAGGTGTGTCTAGCTAATCCACCCCCTTTTGTTTGAACTTAGGGGCCGCTAACACGACACCGTTCAGAAAACACTTAACGCACCCCGGCCCTCTCATCTGCACAACAACACTGCCTGGCGGCTCGTGAATAAAAAAAGTTATCTCTGCGCAAACCTCAAAAACGCAAAACTGGGAAAACGCAGATGGCGTACACATGTGCATCATGTGTTTAGTCTATATGTATCCCCGTTTGATTATATATGTGCGCAGGTGTGTAGTCTTTCTTTACAAACAAACCCTCAACAAACTACTTGTCTGGCATTAAAAATACATTATAATAAATAATTATTTATCGCTTCCACGTAGTCATGTGAACTGGAATTATGTTGACAATGCTTATCTGTACAGAGGTAAAGGGAGGGAAGTCTTCACAGGGGAGAGACTAGTGACACTTCAGGACTGCGTTGTCGTCATGTCAGACACAGGTCCTTCATCAGATCCGGATACGGCCTCCGGCAGGCTGCTGTAAACCTCGGAATAAACAGAGAGATTAAAATTAGCGTAGACGCCATCCTTGTAATGATATAACGAGTACATCAGGATTTATGAGAAGTGTTCCCGGTTCCAGCTGACCTAATCTATGCAGCCTAACATTGAATTATAGAAGTCTATAGTGTGTATGTGTATGCTAGGTGAAAGATTTGTGTTTTTAGTCTAGATTTGAACGGACAGAGTGTGCCTGCTTCCCGAACAATGTTAGGAAGTAGGGATGCACCAATCCACATTTTTTCACTTCCGATCCGATCCCGATACCTGACTTTGGATATCGGCCGATACCGATACTTTTCCGATACCAGACCTGTGTTTGCTTTAACATTATTTATCATTATTGTTGATTTTATATGATGCTGAAATAAACACCTCTCTACAAGCAAGGATGATACGTACGTATGTAGCCTATGTCAATATATATATATATATATAAATATATATATATAATAGATATATTAAACAATAGATAGACAATTAAACAAAGATATACGCATTGTACAGGCCTACAGTGCTTTAATTTCAGGAAGGTCTACTAACATTATTCAGGTATATCGTCTAAAAAGAATTATAATAAAGTAATCAAAAGTAAAATAGCACTGCAAAGTTTATCATAGATAGATTTATGCTTATTAAAGCTGAAGTTATTCATTCAAGAGCTGTGAGTGATTTTCTCTTTGCCTTTGGTTGTTTTATTCTCAGTAATGTCGCAATCGTCACATTTATACTGCTGCCCCTTTAAGAACTAGTGCGGATTTCATAGTCTACTGATGCACCATATTTTCTCCCAACTATTTCCATAAACCGTTTATGTCTAAAATGAACGTAGTTAAGTGATAATCTCCAAGCCGGTCGTTTTGACATTTTTTGTGCAGGCTACATTTGATCGTTTAGACGCGCATATGAAGCCCAAAGTATAATTTGCTTGTCTGTTTCGGAGCGCAAATTTTGTGCTTTTAATAGCTCTTTTTATTATTAAAAGCGTCCCGCAATTTAGCAACAGCAGAGACGGCATTTTACAACAATTACCGATCGTGCTGATTCTGTCTTAAAGTTTGAGTTTTAGGGAGAAATGACAGTGCACCGCCGCGATGGGAAGGAAGTTGGCTACACAGAATGCGGCTATCGTTTAATGTTTTTTTTTAACTCAATATATTCTTTAATCTTTTGAAATCAGACTAATATCACAGATCTAAAGTGTAACCAGGCTATGTTTCCTCTGTCGTCACTCATTAAGCAGGGCTGTCGTGTTGTGCGTGCTGTGGCAGATGAGAGATCTCTCTCTCTTTCTCTTCTGGACTGCGAATTGCAAACATGCATCACAGATAAATAGTTTAATTTATACGGCTTTGCAAACATTGCATTTTGCTGTCTTGCTCTGCTGCGGTGTTTCCAGTGTGAAGTATTTCCACCATAGGATTTCCACACAGCGAACATATTGGTAGCTCAATGCTATCCTGCTAGCTGGCTGCAAACTGCGGAATGGATTTCTTGAGCGGGCGTCTGTGTGTCTCATTGAGCCCTATTTTTTACAGTCTATGATTGAGCTGCACCTCCGTTCAGGTTATCCATTCCACAGTTTGCAGCCAGCTAGCAGACTAGCAGCCCCGGGGAATCCCTTTTGGAGTCATTTCAGCAGCCAACGTTAAAGCGCAGACATGGATCATAAATATCGGATTTCTCCGCAGGTTGGATTGGAAAAATCCGATACGTGAATTACGCTGGTATCGGTCCCGATACCGATACTGGATCGGATCGGCCCCATCCCTATTAGGAAGACTGTTCCAAAGGTTTGGTGCTAAGAAAAAGTATATTATAATCCTAAAATGGGGGACTGTTCAGTGTTCTGTGGTCATTTTTATATGCTTTGGTTGATCTGTTTAATGTCAAAAGGTTGTTTCCTGAGTGTTTTGTTTCTTTTATGTTTTTGGAAAATAAAGTTAACCTGCTGCAAGTATATCCTTGTCTCTGCAACTCAGCCATGACACTAATAGTGTAAATTAATGTTAATTACCACAAGGGTCAAAGTCATGTATTTCAAATTCTAGCTGCCTGTTTGTTTTAATGAATCATTAGTTAATTTACTTTTTGAGGCACATGCCTTAACTCATTGCGGAATATGTCATTTAAACTTTTTTTTTAAACCAAATGCTGGGTTGAGCATGACATTTTTTGAGCAGAGTTTACTGTAATGATGATAGTATCACTATTACATCATATCATTGCACAACATGCATAAACTAATAGAGTCATTTTTTCACACACCTAAATAGTTCAATGACAAAGGGGAACATTGAGAACAAGATTATTTCTACCACCGCAACCACACACAGAATGGTTGGAGGTTGAAGAGGTGCGCTATATATTATAGGGTATATTATAGTATATATATTGTATATATTATATGGCAGCATATTATGCTGCCCGACTGAAATGCTATTCTGATAGCCTATTTGAATATCAGAAAAATCGATGCCTGTTTTAAAAAAAATAATAATCTATCTAAGGCAATAAATGATTTAAAGATAGTCTGTAAAATGATATTATTAATATATATAAAGATAATTTCTCAAATCTATGCATGTGATTCAGATAATGACCCAATCTTGAAATTGTGCGAAGCTGAATGGTTTTAGATCTCCACCTTGTCTCCACGATCTTCATTGAGATCGGCAAGAATTGGTTCGATTTCCAAATACCTGCACTCTAAAAAATGCTGGGGGGTTTCAATCCAAATTAGGATCAAATATGGACAAACCCAAATATTGGGTTAAAAATGTAATTTAAAAAACTTTCACTTTCAACTGTAAATTTTCCAATGACATTTTTAACCCAACATTTGGGTTTGTCCCCATTTGACCCAAATTTGGGTTTAAACAACCCAGCATTTTTTAGAAAGTGTAGTTAACTTTTGTCAGCCTGATACAAAAAGTCTTTTATTTTTTTGTGGCTGTAATTACTTCTGTTTCATCCATCACACAGAAAATGAAAGGGCAGGTCAAGAATTTTGTATTGTGGGATACAATATTCCACACACACAGTGTGTGCTATTGTTTACAGCACCTTCTGGCAAACGGTTGGGTTATATTATTATGTAAAGTAATGTTGTGTACACAATAAATAATAGGAGAAGTATATTAATATGCTCTTGCACACATGCAGGGGTTGGTGTAAATGAAAAAAGCCAGTGGGATGATATTTAAAGACGAGCCACAAGAGCAGAAACAGATCCTGCAGGTCTGGCCAGAGATAGCAGCTGTCCTGAACTGATGTGGTGTTTGGTGTTGTGGTGTCGTGCAATATTAATGACAAAACCCTCAGATTCAGATGTAGCATTCAATTATCTTACAGATGAAGGTTTCATATGCGCAAGCTGCTCTGCATTGGCAACATTTAGGTTTTCATTCTGCTTCATTCAATTTCAAAATCGTTCACATCAGCTGCCTCGTCATAGAATATTACAAACCAAACACCCAGATTATGTAGAACAAAACGGTAGTGTAGAGCCAACCAGGGCTGTCTGTCAGACTATTAAATAACAAGGATGGGGCTTTGAGAGCGGCTCTCCTCCCTTCTTTCAGCCCAGGCCTGAGGCTCTCTCTCTCTCTCTCTCTCTCTCTCTCTCTCTCGCTCCCCCAGCCTGTTTTTCACCAGACAGCCTGGCACACACATAATTACAGAGCAGAGCACGTTTAAACGCAGTGACGAGCTCAGCAATCATAGGGCAGGACCCAGCAAGACGCCCTTCTACACACACAGCTCAACGAAACCACCTACACAAGGAACAAGCTGAAAGAAAATAAGTTATTATGCGTATGAATTTAAAACACAGTAGGGGAGACTAGGGTAAGATGTGGCACTGCATACTATTTAAACTATTTTAAAAACTGGACCCATATATTTGGGGTACGTTTACATTAACGATGTACTGACGTTTTTGCACCTTTATAGTTTTCGCCTACAGCCGATTATGTTGTCAAAATGATCCCAGTTCACAATGATCCTCAAAAACACTGTATTATCCATGTCAGTCCAGTATTTTGTGATTTCACTTTGGCCTTGTATACACCTAGTATTAAGACGGGTTTTGGTCAATCGGATCACAAATAGATGAGAGACACATTTCCATTTATTACATATTACTAAGGCACAAACAGTAAAACATATAATGTGGTCGTAAAACATAAAGGGTTGCACATATTATTGGTGCAAAGATGAGTGTGTCTATTTTGTACAGCATTTGCAACTGCTTTTTATTGCTTAATTAGAAGCACCACAATTACTAAATTGTGTCGTCTATCACATACGACCACTGAACATACATTAAGAAGTTTATTTCAAAATGCAAAGTATTGACTATCAAAATAAACACATGCATTTTTTACAACATTATAAATGTGTCCCATCAGGTAAGAGTGAAGACATTTTAATGACTGTCTATGAGTTGCTGGGAAAATAAGAAACCAGGAACTTACATTTCTGTTAAATGTCACTGAAGATCTTATCGTGGCTTCTAATTTGAGAGATAATTATACAGAGCTGAATTTAAAGTAAGGTATTTGTTTGTCATTCACCCATTCTCAAAGATCCATCAATCACTTCAAAAGTTTACTAAGGTAATCATTTGTCTTTTCTTGTACATGGGTTTTAGAGATGCTTTTGTACAATGTTGCAAAACAAGAAGGAATCCCAGGGTTAGCTGTCACTGTGTAATGCTGAAAATGTGTGTATGGCTCCATCTAAACAGCTCTGCTGGAAGAATGGCGCCAAAAAGCATCCAAACACACATTTTCAGACACATTGTATTTAACTGTCAGTTTCACCGAAACTAAAATCGTCTCGGTTACGTATGTAACCCTCGTTCCCTGAGTAGGGAACGGAGACGTTACGTCAGAAGTGACGGAGATTGGGGGTTTCGCATAGAAAGCCAATCCTCTTCGAGTATTTAAACACGAGCCAATGGCATGCAATGCCTTGGGGCTGCGGAAATTTGCATAGCGGACTCCGCCCTACTCCGTGAGTATAAAAGGAGGAAGTGAACGCAACCGCAGTATGTCTTCGCTGAGGAGCCAAGACTGAACTCGGCATCTACCCAGCGATATAGCAGAAGTGGCAGGGAGATGTAACGTCTCCGTTCCCTACTCAGGGAACGAGGGTTACATACGTAACCGAGACGTTCCCTTTCGTAGTCACTTCGAGTTACGTCAGAAGTGACGGAGATTGGGGGTCTGTGCCATCACGCCACTTCAAGCTGTCTTCCAGTGCCCTGCGAAAGACTGAACCCCCGAGCCTTACCTCTTTTTTTTTTTTTTTTTTTTTTGGGGATCCGACTTTGACACAGGATTACCAAGGTACACTGGGAAACATATCCCGAAGGGGACATGCTACCAGCTGCCTACCGAAGGGAGGACTTATGAATACACATATGGCCACATAGGAACGCATATGGAACACTGGAGTACCAACCGCAGGTGGCTACTAATTTAAACTCCAGGGGTGGCAGATGGCTTGCCAAGGGAAGACACATGCTCAGAGAGGCTTACAGTGGATAATACACATGAGACGGTTACCATGGGGAACCGTGCGCATGGAGGCACCTAGCTAGCATCCAGAGCAACAGCAGTGGTGCCCGCATCGTCGGTGCTGGAGGACTCAAGACTACAATGGAAGAACTGAGGAAATATCGCACTTATCCAGTCCGGGGAGTGGAGTGGCGAGCAAGCGAAGACACCTGAGCGGATCCAGAACTGGCCGAAACGAGTACGTGAGAGGATACCGGCTCAATTCGCAGATTATAGAATCTGGCGAAGGTGTTGGGTGTCGCCCAGCCTGCAGCTCTGCAGATGTCTGTTAGCGAGGCGCCGTGCGCTAAAGCCCAAGAGGAGGCTACACTCCGAGTGGAATGGGCCGTCACACCAAGGGGGCACGGAAGGCCTTGCTGCTGGTAAGACAAAGCAATGGCATCCACTATCCAGTGGGACAGCCGTTGCTTTGAGAGAGCCCTTCCCTTCTGGCTCCCTCCATGACAGACAAAGAGCTGGTCTGAGGTCCTGAAACACTGCGTTCTGTCGACATAGGTGCGGAGAGCACGTACCGGACAGAGCAGTGCCAAGGCTGGGTCTGCCTCCTCCGGGGGCAGCGCTTGCAGGTTCACCACCTGGTCCCGGAAGGGAGTGGTGGGAACCTTGGGCACATATCCAGGCCGGGGTCTCAGGATCACGTGAGAGTAAGCCGGCCCGAACTCCAGGCACGCTTCGTCAACGGAGAATGCGTGCAGGTCCCCCACCCTCTTGATGGAGGCCAATGCAACCAGGAGTGCTGTCTTCATGGACAGAAACTTTAACTCTACCGATTGCAAAGGCTCAAAGGGATGCCTCTGCAGAGCACTTAAAACTACCGAGAGGTCCCAAGAGGGTACGAGGGGAGGACGAGGCGGATGCAGCCTCCTCGCTCCCCTCAGGAACCTGATGACCAGGTCGTGCTTCCCTAAGGACTTACCTTCCACTGCTTCATGAGAAGCGGCAATGGCCGCGACGTAAACCTTAAGGGTGGAGGGCGACAGCCTGCGCTCCAACCCTTCTTGCAGGAAGGAAAGCACGACACTGATCGAACATCTCCGGGGGTCTTCTCCGCGAGAAGAGCACCAATTGACGAAGAGGTTCCACTTCAACGCATAAAGGTGTCTCGTGGACGACGCTCTTGCGGAAGTGATGGTTGCCGCCACCGCAGGTGGCAGCGAACCCAAACCTGCCTCGTCCCGTCCAGGAGCCACACGTGCAGCCTCCAAAGATCGGAACGAGGGTGCCACAGAGTGCCCTGTCTCTGAGAGAGTAGGTCTTGTCTCAGAGGAATAGGCCAAGGAGGTGCTGTCGCGAGGAGCATGAGATCGGAGAACCACGCCTTGGTGGGCCAGTAGGGGGCTACCAGCAAGACCTGCTCCTCGTCCTCCTTGATCTTGCACAACACCCGGGCAAGGAGGCTCACTGGGGGAAACGCATACTTGCGTGGGCCCCGTGGCCAGCTGTGCGCCAGCGCATCCGAACCGAGAGAGCCCCAGGTCAGAGAATAAAACTGGGCGCAGTGGGCTGAGTCCCGAGAGGCGAACAGATCTATCTGTGCCTCCCCGAACTCTTCCCAGATCAGCTGGACCGACTGGGGATGGAGCCATTCGCCGGAGATGGGACGGACCCGAGACAGCTCGTCGGCTGCCCAGTTCCGGTCTCCAGGAATGTAAACTGCACGAAGGGACCTCAGGTGCTTCTGACTCCATATCAAGAGGTGGCGGGCGAGCTGCGACAACTGGCGTGAGCGTAGACCCCCCTGGTGGTTGATGTACGCTACAGCCGTAGTGTTGCCTGAGCGGACAAGCACATGCTGGCCCTTGAGCAACGCTCTGAAGCGTTGCAGGGCGAGCCGTACTGCCAGCAGCTCGAGGCAATTGATGTGCATGAGGCGCTGGGCTCCTGTCCAGGAACCGGCGGCTGCATGCCCATTGCACATGGCACCCCAACCCGTGGTAGATGCATCCGTGGAGACGACGAGATGTCTGGAAACTCGCTGAATAGGGACCCTGTCCGTAAAAAGCTGAGGTTCGACCACGGGAAGAAGGTTCGCCGGCATGCCGGAGTCACTGGGACTCGGGGCGAGCCGCGATGCCATGCCCACCTCGGGACTCGATCGCGAAGCCACAGCTGAAGCGGTCTCATATGAAGCAAACCGAGCGGCGTTGCCGCGGCCGCGGATGCCATATGCCCCAGGAGCCTCTGAAAAGTTTCAGTGGAACCGCACTCTTGCCCTCGAACTGTCGAAGACAAGTCAGCAGTGAGTGCGCGCGCTCGTTCGTGAGCTGCGCGGACATGGCGACCGAGTCTATCTCCATGCCGAGAAAAGAGATCCTCTGCACGGGGCAAAGTTTGCTCTTTTCCCGGTTGACCCGAAGGCCCAAACGGGCTAGGTGCCGGAGCACCAAGTCTCTGTGTTCGCAAAGCTGAGCTCGAGAGTGTGCTAGTATCAGCCAGTTGTCGAGATAATTCAGGATGCGAACCCCGTGTTCGCGAAGGGGAACAAGGGCTGCCTCGACGATCTTCGTGAAGACGCGAGGGGACAGAGCTAACCCGAATGGGAGAACGGCGTACTGATATGCCTGGCCCTCGAAGGCCAACCGAAGAAACGGTCTGTGTCGAGGTAAGATGGACACATGGAAGTACGCGTCCTTCAGGTCAATCGCTGCAAACCAATCCTGATACCGAACACATTCGAAAATGCGTTTGGCCGTGAGCATTTTGAACGGTAGTCGATGGAGAGAACGGTTCAAAATGCGCAGGTCCAGGATCGGTCATAACCCACCGGTCTTCTTGGGGACAATGAAGTAGGGGCTGTAAAACCCGGACTCCACCTCGGCTGGAGGGACCGTCTCGATTGCACCCTTCGCCAGCAGGGTAGCAATCTCCGCTCTCAGGAGTGGGGCATTGCCACCAACTATCGTGGAGCGAACTCCCCTGAAGCGGGGAGGAGACCGTGCGAACTGAATCGCGTAGCCGAATCTGATCGTTCGGATGACCCAGCGGGATATCCCGGGAAGCACTAGCCAGGCTTCCAGGAAGTGAGCCAACGGGGTCATGTGAACCACAGACGTCCCCCCGGAGGGGCAGCGTGGCGGGTCGACTGGCACGCGTGCAGGGAGACCCCGCTCGGATGCGTCGAAGCCCGCTCCCCGACGGAAGGGACCAGGGAAAGCGGAGCGTTCCACGGGGGTCCGTTCCGCCGGGGGTCTGGCGACAGAGGGGGAAGGGATTGGCGTAGCCCGGGGACGACACTCGCACCCTTCCGCACCCTCAGAGACAGAGAGGAATGTGTGGGCTGACGCACTGGAACGTCGAGCGCACTCATTCCAGTCTGTGGGCTCAGTGATGATGTCAAGTCTTTCTTAACCAACTCAGGGCGCTGCCCACCCGTGGGCGAGCAGCGGGAACTGAAAACGAAAGATTTTCCCCCCGGCCCTCCACCGGGGGCAGGAGGGGGCCTGCTCCCGCCTCCTGGGGAAAAACTCAACTCCATCACTGAGCAGCCCGTATCAGGATCATCGCTTACCTGGCGTTTAGAGGGGTGTGCGGCCTGAGGGGGCTGTGACGCCTGCCGGCGGCCTCCTCCACGCCGTGGCCCGGATGAAGGCTGCTGCTGGGGCGGGGCGGGAGGCAGGGGAGCCGCGGGGGGGCGTCCTCGGCGGCGAGCAGCGGGAGGCATCTGTGCCGACGACTGGGTGGAGGCAGCAGCTGGTCGTCGGGGCAGAACATGTTTGATTGCCTCCGTCTGCTCCTGGGCAGTGGAGACTGCTGGGCAAGAGTTCTCGACTGCACCGCCAAAAAAGGCCAACCTGGGAGAGAAGGGCGTCAAGCAGACGAATCCGCTCAGCGCTCCGGGTGTCTGCCAGGTTGACGCTCCTGGACCACACTAGTGGCCATCACCTGACCAACGGCGCGAGCGGCCACTTTCGTTGCCCTTTTGGAGAGCAAGGTCAGTGGCGGACCGCAAATCTTCGAATGCCGTTGGATCAGTCCCGCCCTCGAGCATATCTCTGAGCATCTGCGCTTGCACAGTGCTCATCGCATGCAAAGCGGAGGCCGCCCGTCCCGCCGCTCTACAGGAACGCGCCGCCGTGGCAGACGAGAACCTACAGGCTTTGGATGGGTGCCTAGGAGGACCACGGAGGAGGCGCTCTGTGGACACAGCTGTATCGCAACAGAACGCTCCAGCGGGGGCATCCCAGTGCACCCACGGGCGGCCCCCCCATCGAGGGGGGAAAGGCGGGGGAGAGATCGCGCTCTCGAGTGGACAGAGGAGTCCCCCAAGAGCGCGATAACTCCGCATGCAGCTCGGGGAAAAAAAGGCAATGGAGTTGGCCGTGGCCTCGCGGCGGCAGCTTTGTCCAAAAACCAATTATCCCTCCGTGAGAGATCGGGGGAGAATGGAGGATGCCACTCTAACCCAATACTCCCAGCGGCTTGAGACAGCATGCCGTCAGCTCGGGATCCGACACGGGCAGCGCTGGCTCTCCCGAAGGGGGCAGTGCAGCCGCATCCTCATCTCCCGAGGACTGTAGCCCGCCTAGTGATGCTGCGATCGACATCACATCATCATCTGGAGCGCTGCTCGAAGCAGCCGGTACCACTGAAGAGGCAGCCGACTGAATCGAACTAACGCTCGCTGGCTCACGCACTGAGGCGGGAGGTGTGGCCCGAGAAATCGTCGGGGCTTTATGCCACACCGTCACCGTTAATTCGCCGGGTCCCCGGTCGACGGGCCCCCTTTCGTGAAGGAAGCCGATCGAGTAAGGGGGACCGGGGCTCTCACTCTAGTGAGATTTTTTTTTTTTTTATATATATATATAAAAATATATATTTTATATATAAAATATATATATATATATATATTTTTATATATATATATATATATTTTTTTTAACCTCAGTGTGGAGATGGTCATGTCCCCATAGCAGGAACATGAGTCATCCACGAACGCTGCTGCTGCATGCTGAATGCCCAGGCATACAGAGCAGCGATCGTGACCATCAGATGACGACAGAAATCGACCGCATCCAGAAGAACACGGGCGAACCGTCTTTAAAAAGACGTGCCGCGTGTAGCTCTTTTACAGAGAGGAGGAAATTCACTCTTTCAGCGCTGAGGCGACCAGGGAGAAGCGCAAAGTCTGGCAGACCACTGCACAGATCGCAGGCAATGCAGAAACTCGCTGGGTACCGCCGTCACACCAACACTGAAGAGGACGCTCGTCTCGAAGAGTCTTGTAATAGCTTTCAGGAGTGAAGAGGTTCTCTTGGCTCCGAAGCGAAAACATACTGCGGTTGCGTTCACTTCCTCCTTTTATACTCACGGAGTAGGGCGGAGTCCGCTATGCAAATTTCCGCAGCCCCAAGGCATTGCATGCCATTGGCTCGTGTTTAAATACTCGAAGAGGATTGGCTTTCTATGCGAAACCCCCAATCTCCGTCACTTCTGACGTAACTCGAAGTGACTACGAAAGGGAACCACATTTATCCTGCCTCATTTGGGTTCTACTTCATATTTTACACTTCAAAAATTCCCTCAATTCCCTTACAATCTGAGGTCCATCTTTCTTCCATTGCTTTATATTAAAATACTTTCCCCCATCAAAGCATAATATGCAGAGAAAACAGTAACTTAGTAAGTTAGATTTCTCTAAAAGGTGTTAAAATATCCCCTTAAAAAAACAATAGAAAAAAAAAAATATTTCAAATAGCCTATAACCCGATTTTCACCTTGGGAAGGATAAAACAGGCAACAATTTCCAGAGACATAAGCTGTGTGTATATTCAGGGGCTGCATCCTTCGAAGGCTACATTCAAAGCCTGAATGAGTCATACAGGCTCAATGAAGTCTGTCCCAATTCAAAGGATCCTACAATGCAGCCTCGCAATACGTCCTTCGTTTCCCCGTGAAATAAAAGACACAACAGATGAATGTCCACGTTTATTTTATTATTAAAGTTACATTCATCATTTGCAGGTTCCCGCCTCCTTCTTCTCTTGAACCTATCGCTACTTTTGAATGTTCTGCATTATGAAACAAGCAGTAACATTGAAAAAAATGTTTGATGAACATCCAAATAAAACATTAAAGCAGCATTATGTTATTTTTTAAATTTTGCTCTCGGGGTCCCCCTAAAGTTGGGAAACAGTATTGTCTTCTACTACAGTCGTAAAATCTGTCATGGTTACACTAGGGAATACACGCGTGCATTTGTTGACAAGCGATACCCCCGAACTCTGCAGAAGGAAGGAGTTCTCACATCTTGGGCAGACTCCAGTTGTGCGTGTGAAATGTCTTCATCCCCGGTACATTCGCATATATTTCAGCATGTCATATGGATATTGTTTCATGGACTTTATTTTATCAAACATCAAAAGATTGCGTAGCTCACATTGACAAGCCAGCGTCTTTATAGTAACGTTAAAATAGTAGTACTTAATAGTAAAGAAAAATATTCTAAAGGTTGAAAAAACTACAAATTCCATGAATTATATATAAACAATGTTTTTGTGCTAACAAGAGAACATTATTTAAGGCCAGATAACTTTGAACAGAAGTTCTAATAACATTACTGGAGGAACATTTGTTAATAACTTTGAAAGAACCTTGAGTTCTGTGTATGTTCCCTTGTAACTTTGCAACACCAAAACGAAACTTGTGACCACAGTTTGATAACAATGCTAACAAAGAAGGACATTTTCTTCAAAAATGTAAAATCTTGTTATTTTTGAAATTCTTTTTTTGTCATAAATGTTTACCTTAAATCTGGACAATTTTAACGCTTGCAATACCCACCTTCAAACAACAACAACAACAAAAAAACAAAAAATCTGTGGGATGACAATGACAAACTTGCATTTCGAGCACATCTAAATACAGCACTCAGCAGAGAGTCTGTTTCCCCGTGTTCTTTCTCCAGCACAAGCACAGATGCAGCACTGTAATCTTGGCTGGCCTGTGGAGATGACTTCAAACCCTACAATCTTCCGGCCCCATAATTAGAAGCACCGGGTGCTGGCTTGACTTAGCTCGACTAAGAGGGAGAGCGAGAGAGAGTGTGGGAGAGAGAGAGAGAGAATGCTCAGCACATTGTGGTGGCTTTAAACAAAGCTACTGTAATGCAATGCAGCACAGGGTAAGGACTAGTCAGGATGTATTTCAAAACCAAAATTACATTTTATTTCACCGGTCCTGCTGCGTCATCCCATTATACTTCTTGTCCAAGTCATTTTGATTCATACTCTCTGATTTGTCTTTTGAGTCCACTTTAGGCACACTCACTCTCATAAATCTAGGACAAAAACTGCCTTGAAACATTGAAAAAAGAAAGTCCCTTAATCTCATTAGCGACCTGATTCTATTTCTTCCCGTCATGCAATCCAGCTCAAAGCTAGTCTCCATACCAAATGTCCCATCAATAGAGCTTCAAAGCTTATTGTCCATTTCTTCAACTGAAGACTGACAATTCAGTTTTAACCCCAGCTCTTCTGATTAAATGACACACAAAAAAATAGAGTAACAAGAAATAATAACATCTCAAGTCCGCTTATATGCTTAGAACTCATGGATGTTTGGACTAACACAAACCAAATGGAGAGGAATGAATGAGAATAGATCATTTACGTAATCTAAACGCATCCATTGTATAAAGGAAGTTCACTTAAGCATACTTTTAAAAACAACTCATTACAGAAATAATACATTTTAGAAGAACATACTGAATATAACTGAACTGAATACAGAGTCGGCGCCAGAGCAGATCTACTGGAGGGGCATTGGGTCATCAGTGGGGGGGCACTGCCGTTTAAGAAATATTTTGACGCAAAAAAACAAACAAAAAAAAACGAAACACCTTTTATTATTATAATTATTATTTATAATTATTATTTGCGAATTTCCCCACCACTTTTTGCCAGGGTCGATGTTGTCCCGGCACTTTTATACATCTCGATCTCGCGGCACGGATGTACCAATACAAATAAATAAAACATATCCGGTTACCTAGCAGAGCATTCATTTGTTAAATAAGAGGCGATATAGCACGCTGAAATGTGTTGTTTTTTAAATCAAGTGATCAAAGTGCTCGGTGACTCGATCTGTGGTGCTGAAGTGTTCTCTTGTGGCTCGCGCTGCCACAATAAACATCTTCACACAGACGCGCGCTTGATCTGTTGCGGCGAAATCTCTATTCGTACCGGTGAATTCCAAAGTAAAATGCACTCAAACATGTCCCTGCTTGACAACCACTGATAAACATAATCGGTTTTAATGATGGGGGAAAAAAAATAATTATGCGAGTGTGGGTTAGAACCCAAAATCTTTTGCACGCCAGTCTAAGGTTTTACCACTGGACCACTACAGCACTTACAATGAAACGTCGGATTGGATGTATCTATTTCTTCATGTGAAAATTCTTGGCACCAACACATATTAGATCCACTTAGACAAAAAATTAAACACAATGTACTATTTAAATAGATTGCTGAACATTTGGTATTGTATAGCCTACATCTGATTTATGATTTAGAAACTGTGGTAGGAGGGGCATCAATGAGCGCTAGGGGGGGCACGGCCCTCGAATGCCCCACCATAGCGCCGACCCTGACTGAATATAATGCTTTTTGGCATGCATGTTGTTTGTGATATATGTTAAAAAATTAGTTTAACTTCTTTGAATCAAGTAGAATGTAAGTAAAACTGGTTATGCAATTTTGGATTTACTTTCTTAGAAATATGGTAAAAGGTAAATTATGGTACTTATTGCTTATATACTTAGTATTTTAATTCACTTATGGTAAATTAAAATATACTTCAATGTGATTTCTATTGTACATTTAAAATATAAAATCAAATAATACTGCAGTAAGTATGAAGCAGAAAAAAAAATGTTAAGTTGACATTACTACAAAGTGCACTTTTAAAAAGTGTTTGTAAGGGACTATCAGTCATGAAAGTGTCATCCTTTCTTATGTGGAACAAAAAAAGAGAAATTTAGCAGAATGTCTATGCTGTTCTATTTCCTAAAATTAAAGTACGCGATGGCTGTTGCTGATTTATTGTGAACTATCCCTAAGTGTCCCTATGTGTGCATATGAATGCATATTTGTTGCCTGTGATGTCATGGTGTGCATTCAGGACCAGATGATGTATAGTGGTTTAGGATACATCTGTTTGGTGTTGGTCACTGGTAGTCTTTTGCCATAAGGCAAAGTGACATCCTACGTTCAGTAACAAACATCCTGACCTGTTATTAAGTCCTCACCCACTGGAAAACCCTCCTTCTCATGTGACTAGGAAATAAAGTTTAACGTCGAAGATATGTGGAAGTGTGTGTTTATCTTCTCAGCTTCGAGAGAGAGACATGATAGCGTGGAGTTTAAGGGCTTGGTTCAGAAGAAGACAGCTTTGTGTAATTACAAGCATGACAGGACATGATAGGAGACGATCTGGTGTCGGCTTCAGTAAGCCTCTATGGAGCTGTGTGTTCCTTTGATCACCTACTATCACCCTACTACACCTCCCAGAAGTCAACATGACAGCTATAGACAGAAAGTCACCCAGAATATAGTAAAATGGATATAGTAAAGATATAAAAGTAAAAGATTATGCCAAATTAAATTCTTTTAGAGTGAGTTTACATTGCAGTTTGGTTCTCACTGTATCTTTGGTCATAACCAACAAAATAAAATGATACATTCAGCCCTGGTTCGCTTAGCATTCACATGTCCATTTTAACACTGAATCTAAAAAAAAAAGTTTTTATGATGTATATTTTACAATGGAACTTACCTAACATCCGTGGTGGTCAGTGTGCGAACATGCAAAATGAAAGAATATAAGATATATAAACTGTAGAAGTCAATACAGTGCCAGGAATTCCTTTGTTACACACACAAATAAAGATCTGCTGCAAGAAGACATCGTTCTAATGCCTGTAGTGAACTAAAATAAACAACATTGTGACCATGACAAGAAAAAAAACAGGTATGATTGAGCAATCTGTCATTTTAGGGTCACATCTTGTGACATCATGTCCTGTTTTTGGTTAATTTATGTCACGTCTGGTCTGTTTGTATTTTGCTTCAGTTGGACTTCGAGTTCAGTTCAGTTTCCTGTGTTATAGTTCTTGCTCATCTGTTCCCATGGCTTTTGATCTCACCTGTGTCTTGTTATTTATGTTGTTTAGATCTTTGTCAGATCTTGTTTCACTATGGGTGTTGTTCTTTGTCCAATATTTTTGTTTCCAGATGGCCCGAAGAAGTGTAATTTTGAGTTCTCTTACGAGAGGTTCTCTCGTATTGCGTAAGCTAGCTTACGCTACGGGAAAGATTCATCTTTGCTGAGAAGTTGAAGCCAAAAAATTATTCCATAATTTTGTAATCATTGTCAACGCAGTCTCTTCTGAGGCAGACCATGAGCGGGCTAGCTAGCGGCTCATTGGTTCGCTCAGAGAGAATGCACGAACCTATGGGAGAGCGGCGCTGAGTCCGCGGCCAATGAGCGGACGGCGCTCGCTTACTGCGTCACAGCCCGCCAAAAGGGGCGTGGCTACAGTGTATAAAGGTCGCTCTCCCAGCTCGTTCGTTGATTCTTTTTCATTCAGCGAGCTACACGCATCCGCTGTCCTGGGAAGAAGCCGCCGTCGTTGAGAAGGCACCGTCTAGCGAGCTCCGGAGTCTGAGGAAGCCGGCCGTCTGCCACCTTCAGCCGCCCAGCAAGCTAGCGCCATCCGACGCGTATCCTTTTACTATTCCATTCTAAAAGAGCACGAGCGTCTTTTTAAAGATGCCTCGTAATTCCTGCGGCTCATGCCGCTCTCCGCTCGAGGATGGAGACCGCCACCCCATCTGCGCTCTCTGTCTCGGAGTGGAGCACGCAGAACTCGCCCTCGCCAACGGAGGATGCGACCACTGCGAGGACCTGCCGCTGTCAACCCTGCGGGCTCGACTACAGGCGGTCAAAACCGCTCCAGCGCCGCCTCTCACTTCGCCGCGGAAGAAAAAACGCCGCTCCCAGAGGCCGCCGGAGCCCCCTGCGGATCCATGTGGGCCGCCGCCGCCGCCCACCGACCGCTCTCCCTCTCCGCCCCTGCCGGACTTACAGTTGCCGCCGAGTGGCCGCTCTGTCGCCTCCGATGACACCGCGGATGAGAAGGACTCTTGTTCGCTGCACGCTTCGGACAGCGAGGATTGGTCGTCGATCGGCTCATCGACGAGAGAGTCTGCGGGGACCCGCGCCGGCATCGAAGAGGAACTAACGCGCCTCCTTTCTCAGGCCGTTAGCCGCCTGGGTCTCGAGTGGTCTCCTCCCCCTGAGCAACCACCGAACCGCATGGATGGAAAGTTCCTGCACCTGCGTCCGGCCCCCGCCTGCAGCCGGGCTGCACCTTTCCTGCCTGAGCTTCACAGCGAGCTCACGAAATCCTGGAATGCTCCTCTCTCGGCTCGTAATCGCTCTGATGTGTCCGCTTCGCTGCGCTCAGTGGACGGAGCCGCCGAGAAGGGTTATACTGCCATGCCGCCCGTCGAGGACTCGGTCGCCGCTCATCTCTGCCCGCCCTCTGCTAGATGGCGGTCTTCTCATACGCTTCCCTCTAAAGCGTGCAGAGCGACCTCTAACTTCCATGCCCGCGCCTATTCCGCCGCCGGTCAGGCCGCTTCAAGCGCTGCATTCGATGTCTGTCCTCCAGGTGCTCCAGAGCGACATCTTGTGCGAAATGGCGAGCAGCGGGAGGCAACCGCCCGTCCTTTCGGATCTGAGAAGCGCTACGGATCTTTCCCTTCGCGCCACTAAAGCCGCCGCACAAGCTCTAGGGAGATGCATGGCCGCCCTCTGTGTCGCCGAGAGACACTTATGGCTCACGCTTACCGACATGGAAGAGTCAGAACGTGCCGCGTTCCTCAACGCGCCTATTTCTCCTACCGGGCTCTTCGGATCTGCCGTCACGGGCATCGTTGACCGCTTCTCCGAGGTACAAAAAGCGCCTCAGGCCATGAACTTGTTCCTGCCCCGCCGCTCGAGCTCTTCGACGGGCCGCTCTCACGAGCCGCCTGCCAGAACCCCACAGCAGCGCCCGCCTCAGCAAGCTCAGCAGCCCCAGCGTAGACAGGGCGGCCGCCCTCGCTCTCGCTCAGACAGCCGCCGCAGACAGCCTCCTCCCCGGGGGCCTCGACCCAAGATCGCGCTGAAGCCCGATCAACAGAAGTCTGCCTAGCACAGCTGAGAAAAAGACGGTTTTCTCCCGCTGCGGCCGGACCACCGTCAAAGCTTCGCCCACTGTTAGTCCCCGTCTCACCGCTGACTACAGTAGTGTTTACCGCCACAAACAAGCCGGTTTCCCTGCCCGCTTGCGAGCGACTAAAAGCCGTTTTCACGGCTACCCAGAGAGTTCACAAAAAGAGCATAAAAGCCTCAAGTGTAAAAAATGTGCCCACAACCATGTGCTCACGTACACACACAAGCACTTTATGCCCAGGGTCTCTCGCAGAGCCCATTCTCACGGAGCGTGCACTATCCGCTCCAGTAGCAGAGAACATAAGCACGCCCACGAGCCCGTGCGCGTGTCCCCCCTCTGCCCGCTCTGTCTCACGGCCCATAAACTCCTCTCTGAGTGTAAGTCCCGTTGCCTTCCACATTATAAGCGTGCCCACACCCAGTGTCCAGCCCGCGATGTGCAGCAATCAGGGCGAAATCGCCATTCAACCACTAGCCGCATGCTACGAAGCGTGGGAAGCCATCCCCGGCATCTCCCCGTGGGTTTTAAGCATAATAAAGAATGGGTATCGATTACAGTTTCGTCGCCGCCCGCCACGCTCGCGCGTGCGGCTCGAATCCACTGTCAGCCCGGCTGCTATGAACACGCTTCGCTTAGAAATAGCCAAGCTACTGCAGAAGGGCGCTATAGAGAGAGTCCCGCCATCTATGACCGAGTCGGGGTTTTACGGCCGTTATTTTCTGGTTCCCAAGAAAGACGGCGGCCTCAGGCCGATCTTAGATCTCAGGGCTTTGAACAAAGCGCTCATGAAGAGACCGTTCAAAATGCTCACAGTCAGGAAACTCCTCGCGCACGTCCGCCAGGGGGACTGGTTCATCTCTCTAGACCTGAAAGACGCCTATTTTCAGATCCAGATAAACCCTCATCACAGGCCATTCCTACGTTTCGCCTTCGAGGGCCAAGTTTACCAGTATGCCGTTCTCCCGTTCGGCCTATCCTTAGCACCCCGTACGTTCACGAAGTGCATGGATACAGCGCTCGCCCCCCTGCGAAGTCAGGGGCTGCGCATACTGAATTATCTGGACGACTGGCTGATTCTAGCAGATTCCCAGACGGAGCTGCTGTCGCACCGCACAGTTCTCCTCAACCATCTGGAAGCGCTGGGACTCTCTGTCAACTGGACAAAGAGCTCTCTCCAGCCCAGTCAAACTATTTCGTTCCTTGGAATAGATTTGAACTCTATCACGATGACGGCTCGCTTATCCACACAGCGCGCGCGCCGTGTTCAGCGCCTAGCCGCCTCGTTTCAGATGGGTACCCATACATCCCTGAAATCGCTTCAGAGGATGCTGGGTCATATGGCTTCAGCCTCCGCTGTGCTACAGCTGGGTCTTCTGCACATGCGCCCCCTTCAACTCTGGTTAAAGAGCCGCGTATCCCACCACGAGTGGACGACGGGCCGCCAGATGATCAGGATTACTCAGACATGTATCACTGCACTGCAGCCATGGGCAGTAAGCGAGTGGTTTCAGAGGGGCGTTACCATGGGAACCTTCTCTCGCCGGAAAGTTATCTCGACAGACGCATCCAACTCGGGTTGGGGAGCGGTTTGCGAGGGCTCACCGGCCGCCGGCCAGTGGTCGAGCCACGAGAGTTCCTTACACATAAACTGTCTGGAAATGATCGCGGTCGAGAACGCGCTGCTGTGCTTCCTCCCGCGCATAAACGGTCACCACGTCCTGATTCGCTCCGACAATATGGCCGTGGTATCATACATCAACCGTCAGGGCGGCGTCAGATCCAAGAATCTCTTTCATCTGACACGCCGCATCCTATTGTGGTCCCAGAGTCACCTGCTATCGCTCAGAGCGACGCACGTGCCGGGCCATCTGAACGACAGTCCAGACAGGCTGTCCAGGAACCTGGTCTCCCCCGGAGAATGGTCCCTGCACACTCAAACAGTCCTAACACTGTGGCGCCTATTCGGCAGAGCGGAGATAGATCTTTTCGCGTCAGAAGAGAACGCTCACTGCCCAATATTCTTTTCAAAGAGCGAGGACGCGCTAGCCCAGGATTGGCCCCGCCGCCCGCTCTATGCTTTTCCCCCGATTTCTCTGCTACCGCAGGTCATTCAGAGAATCAGGGACTCACGCCACTCGGTGCTCCTCATAGCCCCGCGCTGTGAGAATCAGATTTGGTTCCCGGAGCTAACGCGGCTGTCACAGACAGCCCCGTGGCCCATTCCAATCAGAGCAGATCTCCTCACTCAAGCCCGCGGCTCGATCTGGCATCCCCATCCACAGCGCTGGGCGCTTCATGCATGGGTGACCAACGACTACGCGTCGAATTGCCAGAAGGGGTTTTGAACACGATCAAACACGCCAGAGCGGATTCTACCAGAAAGCTCTATGCTGCAAAATGGTCTGTGTTCTCCAAATGGTGCACCGACAAGAATTTGGACCCACGGACGTGCGAGGTTTCGTCTTTGCTAGTGTTCCTTCAGGAGATGCTGGATAAGGGCAGGTCCCCATCCACTCTTAAGGTTTACGTGGCAGCCGTCGCGGCGTTCGTTGAACCCCGGCGCGCCCAGTCTCTGGGCAAAGACGAGCTAATCATCCGCTTCCTCAGGGGAGCCAGAAGGATGAACCCCCCTCGCCCCCCTACGGTGCCGGTCTGGGATCTTTCTATAGTTCTAGAAGCTCTGAAAGCCCCACCGTTTGAACCACTTGAGTCCGTGGAGCTAAAATACCTCTCGTTAAAAACCGTTCTTCTGACGGCTCTCGCCTCAGTAAAACGTGTGGGGGACATTCACGCGCTGTCTTCGAGCGCCGCGTGCCTAGAGTTTGGACCGAGTGACTCCATAGTCATTCTAAAGCCTAGACACGGTTATGTTCCAAAAGCGATTGGTACCCCTTTCAGGGCGCAAGTGATCTCTCTATCGGCGCTGCCTGCATCCGATAGCGAACGTGACGCTGACCGCCTCTGCCCGGTTCGGGCTATCAGAGTGTACACTACACGCGTTGCCACGTTCAGACGCTCGGAGCAGCTGTTTGTGTCGTTCGGTGGCCGCACCAAGGGACTAGCCGCCTCGAAACAGACCCTATCCAGGTGGATAGTAGACGCGATTGCCTCTGCTTATGCCGCTAAAGACCTGCCTTGCCCTCTGGGCATCAGGGCTCATTCCACCAGAGGCATGGCCTCATCGTGGGCATGGTCCTGCGGGATTTCCATCCACGACATTTGTGTGGCTGCGGGATGGGCCTCCCCCTCCACTTTTGTCAGATTTTATAACTTGGAAGTTCCAGCCTTACAGGCTAAAATTCTGGCGGTCTAGTACTCACAGCCCTCCTATAGAAGCCGCACTATCGGGAGTTCCATCACAACCGGCTCACCCCTTGTGTTCCCCTATGTGCTTATGCATTAGCCTACACATCACGGCCCGCCTTCGCCGGCCGCCTTGGGCGTTTTTGCACTAGATGATAACGGCCGCTATGCTGGCCGCCGTATTATCTTCATCCACTTATAGATTCCCCCGGTGTTTCCCCTGGGATGCTTAGTGGTTACTTAGCGCGCACGGCGTTGACCAGGTGTTCCCGTAGCGTAAGCTAGCTTACGCAATACGAGAGAACCTCTCGTAAGAGAACGAATCGGTTACCTAACGTAACCTCGGTTCTCTCTAGATGAGGGAACGAGTATTGCGTTCCCGGCCGTGCTTGCGCCACTAGCGTTTCGCTTCATGCTACAGAATCAACGAACGAGCTGGGAGAGCGACCTTTATACACTGTAGCCACGCCCCTTTTGGCGGGCTGTGACGCAGTAAGCGAGCGCCGTCCGCTCATTGGCCGCGGACTCAGCGCCGCTCTCCCATAGGTTCGTGCATTCTCTCTGAGCGAACCAATGAGCCGCTAGCTAGCCCGCTCATGGTCTGCCTCAGAAGAGACTGCGTTGACAATGATTACAAAATTATGGAATAATTTTTTGGCTTCAACTTCTCAGCAAAGATGAATCTTTCCCGTAGCGTAAGCTAGCTTACGCAATACTCGTTCCCTCATCTAGAGAGAACCGAGGTTACGTTAGGTAACCGATTCGTTTTATTGATAAAAGTCAAAGCTGCTAAACAACAATACAAGGTAAAAATTGAAGGACAATTTAATACCAACAATGCGAGAAGCATGTGGCAGGGTATTCACAGCACAGACAGTAAGGGGAAATACCGCCACTCTGCCAGACGAGCTTAACCAGTTTTACGCTCGTTTCGAGGATCATAATATCACCCACACAAAGATAGCTCCCGCGCATGTCACAGAGGAGATCAGTCAGCCCGTTCTCATCCCAAGGCGTCATCTAACTGACGCTTTTGACCATGCATCGACATCTGAGATCCGATGCTTTAGGCACCCTTTAGCATCAGTTAGATGACGCTATCCTAGTGGTCTAACCCTAACCCTACACCAGACCTAAACCTACCCTAAAGGTAGGTAAAGATTCAGTTAGATGGCGCCCTAGGATAGCGTCATCTAACTGATGCTAAAGGGTGCCTAAAGCGTCGGATGTTGAATCATGGTCAAAAGTGTCAGTTAGATGACGCCTTGGGATGAGAATGCGTTGGATCAGTGCATTCTCCGTCTCTGACGCTCCAACATCATCATAAAATTCGCTGATGACACCATGGTGGTCTGATCACTGAAAATCATGAGTCGGTCTGATAAAATGCACACACTGATAAAATGGTGTCAGGAGAACCACCTCTCTCTCAACATCGACAAGACCAAGGAGCTGCAGGTGGATTTCAGGAGACCGAGCAGAGAACACACCCCTATTCGAGGGGACACCTGTGGAGGGGGTCAACAGCTTTAAGTTCCTCGGGTGTCCTCATCACTGAGGACCTCACATGGTCTACTCACACAGAGGCAGTCCTTAAGAAGTCCTTTCTTTCTTAGGCCCCTTAGAAAGTTGAAATGACATCCAATATTCTCAAATCGTTCTACACTTGCACCGTGGAGAATATTCGGACTGGCAGTATCACTGCCTGGTTTGGAAACAGCACTGCAAGCAACCGCAAAGCTCTGCAGAGGGTTGTGCGAACTGCCAGCCATATTGTAGGAGGTGAGCTTCCCTTCCTCCAGGACATCTACACCATGCGGTGTATGAGGAAAGCCCAAAAGATTGTCAGTGACTTTAGCCACCAGTCTCACAGACTTTTCTCACTGTTACCATCAGGAAAATGTTTTCGCAGCATTCGATCCCGTACCAGCCAACTGAGAGACAGCGTCTTCCCCCAGGGTAATGAACAGCCAGAACTGATACAGCTTACATACGTCACTATATTCTCTACATACATTGCCATACATGCACTTTACTTGACTCAGCACTTCCTTTCAACATTGGACTCTTCACAACAGCACATACTGCACTTATTGCAGAAGCACTACACAGCATACAGTGCACTGCATTCATTAATGCATGTCATTAAAAGACCAATCTTTCCATTTTCCATCATTTTTCAACCCCATGCTGAAAGAAGAAATGGGGGCATGTGATTTGTCATACAAGGAGATCTTTCGTAACTCTTTGTCTCTTTGTCTCTTTGTCTGTCCTGTTCTTTGGCCCTGTCTCTTGGGCTTCCAGTCTGCCTTGGGCTTCCAGTTTGTCAGCTTCGCCCTGGTGTGTCGTCCCTCGAGCTCCACCACGAACCTCCAACCCGTCACTCCACCTCGGCCCATCAGCCAGTCAGCTCCAGCTTGGCTTCTCTCTCCCTCAGCTTAGGATAGGTCGTCCTTACGGCTCCACCGGGTTTCCTTATCTCTCCGGCTCCACCTTGATCAGTTGTCGCTCTAATTTTGCCATGGACTTCTGGGCCTTCATCTGCACATTGGACCTCCACCCGTTCAGCTCTGTCAGACTCCTCCTTCCTTCTGGGTTCACCTCAGTCCTCAGTCAGACCAGCTCCGCCTCAGTCCTCCGGCACCCTGGCTCCACCTTGGCCGCATGTCACATGTGACTCCACCTTGATCTCCAGGTCCTTCATCTGGTCTCTTCGACTCCACCTAGGTCTCCACCTTCACCTGCTCCATCTATGTCTATCAGCCCCCTTGTTCTGTTTGGCCGCTCCACCATGGCTCCATCGGCTCCACCGTGGGCCTTTATCCAGTTATTACTGCTTGGGGTCACTCCCTGGATCCTCCTGCCCCTGATTTCTCCCTCAACCGGGCTTGTCCTGTCTGCCAGAGTTGTGTCCTCCTCTTAAGTGCCGTCCTCTGTTGTTGTTGTCCATGACGGACATGCCTTTTTGAAGAGGAAAAGGAAGAGGTGGAGAGGGAGGGGGCGTATCTATGACAGCGTGTAAATGAACTTAACATTACATTACTGTATATATAAATCTATGACCTACCCCAACCTCGTCCCTAAACCTACCCGTTACTGGGGTTAATACCATTTATGAGTCTTCCCCTACCATCCTAAGGAAAAAAATATCGCTCCCGTGATGTAGATGTACATTTTGCTTTGTTTCGCTCGGACATTTAAGGGTGTGTACATACACGCGGAATCACTCGGACATGTAACGGCGTAGACATACGCATACACGCAGATAGCTCAAAATGCGTGTAGATAACACTCCACTTGGCTTGAAAGTGGCATGTATGTTTACGCAAAAGTCATGATGCCATGTTGCACTTCTGGTCTAATTGTATTTTGCGTCAGTTGGACTTTGAGTTAGTTTTGCACCGTTCTCAATTCATTTCTTTTTTTTCTTTGTTCAAGCCCATACTTTGTCATGGTTTTGAATTGCCCTAATGTGTCTCACCAATGTGTCTTGTTAATTTTCTTGTTTAGTCCTGGGCTGAATCTGAAATCGCCCCCTAAATCCTCATTCACTATTCTCTATGTTTGTCCACGAATCATTCAATCCCACATTGTGGGAATGAATGAGTGCATTCGATAATATTCATTATGGTTTATATTTATTATGAATGGCTGTTCCCTCAAATCAATTCCTTGAGGGTATAGGGGGCTATTTCAGAGACAGCCCTAGTGTTTCCCTGTGTATTTGTTACTCTCAGTTTCCCTTTGTCCGTTATTGTCTATATTAGTGGTTGTTCTGTCCATGATTTGAGAAAGTTCAAGATTTAAGTAAGCAGAGTTTTTGTTTTTATTTTGTAATTAAAACAACTACTGTGCATAGATCCTGCTCTTTTTATGTTTCATCTCTGTTGCACCCTGCAACCACACTGTAACAGTTTAGACCAGGGGAGCAAATCCTGTTCCTGGAGATCCAACACACCTGTCTGTAATTATCATGTGCTCCTGAACTTAGGCTATGTTTACACGGAAACAATTCTGAAGAGAAAATGCAAAAATGGTGTTGCGTTATCACTTTTTATTCTGCGTTTAGACGAGCGTTTTGGGTGGGAAATCCGCGTGCATATGGTGACGCTAAAGTGTGTGAAATTCAATGTAGTATGTACTTCAGGCGGCTAGGAGTGCATACTACAACAACACCAAGTCCGTGCGCCTGCGTACAACCTTCACTGTCAAGCAGACTTTTGCGTTTTTACCCTTTACACAGGAACACAGCGGTGGAGCGTTTTTAAGATTTCCACTCTGGAGGGTGGTTTCACTTTTTTGCGTTTTTAAGCCCCAAAAACGCAGTTGCCGTGTAAACGGAAGGCACATCCGATAAAATATTTTTATGTTTTCACCTGCGAGTGTTTTCGTGTAAATAGGGCCTTAATGAGCTGCTTCAGTTGTGCTGGATCAGGGTTGGAGCTGAACTTTGCAGGAAGATCTCCGGGAACAGAAGTTGGTTTTAGCTAAATGTGTCAACTAACCCATTAAAAAAAAAAAAATCCTTTTTTGATATCAAGGCAGTTGAAAGAAAAAGGAAGCACCAACATGAAATTTCATCCAGAAATTACAAACTCATCATAAAAGTGGTGTATTCAAGTATCTGTATGTTTTTAAGTAAAAAATGTTCAGCTGTGCCACTACTACACAATGAATGCTCTTTCCTCAGCTCAAAACCTTACACCAAATAGCCAGTATTTAACGAGGCCACAAAGAAAATGGAAGCCAGTAAGAGAAGTGATGTGGGGGGAAAGGCGGGACTGTTTTACAGACAATATTGTTCAAATAAGAGGCTTCTCTGACAAAGCCATCATAGAGTCAATTTCTTTCTTCCCTCGTCTGTTGGTTCGAAACCTCCTTTATGAATAATGTTTTTCAGCAGTTAGCATAAGGCTTTGATAAACAAGAGCATGGTCGTTTCTGTGGTGCTGTGTGTCGTGGCTTTGTGAGATCTTTCATTTTCAAACTAGCACTCAAAACTCTAATCATCGTTCTGAAAATAACAGTTGTGAAAATCACCCCCTCACGTAAAGACGGGGCAGAAAATAACTAGTCTGAATGCAATTTGGTTTTCAGTGTGGCTCCAATGTCTCCGGTTGTTTATTAGCTAAACACAATAAAAAGCTTGTGTTGAAATCATATAAGATATGACTAGAGTTACACAGCTACAAATCTAAAACTTATGACTCCCAGTCCACCTATATCTCTTTGTTGTCATTACTTTTCATTAATTGGCAGTGTTGTGCAAGTTACTTCCAAACTGTAATACATTAGGTATTACTTGTTACTGTTATTTAAAAGTAATTCATTACCTTACAATATTACTGTCCCAGAATTGTAATCCGTTACATTACTCATGTATTACTTTTGAGTTACTTTCACCAAAATAACTAAGTAGAACTTAACTTTTGGGCTGTAATGATATGCAATATGAAACCGAAATCGCGATTCGCCACACGACTCAGATCCACGAACCTACAGAATCGCGACACACCTCTTCCAACTCCAGCGTTATTCTCCTTACCGTCCATATCCAATGCTGCCTTATCTTTAAATTAGGCTATTAGTATTATTTGAAGTTAACATTATAAAATACGTAGACCTACACCACAAAACTAGTTGAGGATAAATTATTTAAAATTGGGGAAGTCCAGCATTATGGACATGATGACATTTGCAGTCAAAACTTGAAATAAAAATTCTCAGAAAATACATGTATTGAAATGTATATAGGCTACTTCCTTAAAGGACTCCAGACATTAGACAAATATCAGTCTATGTTTTATTTTTAATATTAGGGAAAAGACACACATTCATGCGTGACAAAAAAATAGGAGGCAAAATAGATTTTTTGTAATTCTGTGAATTACACTGAGCAAATCGAAAAAGGAAGGGTTGGCTCTCCAGTCTCCCTAGAACTTAAAATATTCATTTTATTTTAGTTTTCGTGTTCGCATTTATGAGGAAAAAACAATGTTACAGACGCGACCGCTCTGAACTGGCACTAAAAAACTGCTTTAAAACTTTCACATAGTCTGTTGCCTTTAAGAAGTAAAAGCAGACATTACACTGTAATACAACTGTAATACAAGCCTCACTGAACATGTAACGAGTAAAATATTACTGAAAATTGATTAGTAATGCCTTACACTACTGCGTTACAGCAAAAAGTAATATGTTACTGTAATGTATTACTTTCGTAATGCGTTACTCCCAACACTGTTAATTGGCCACTTCAGATACTATAAAGCTGCCATTGCTCAAACAGGAATCATATGTGAATCTCAAATTTAATCTACCTGCTTTCTGATAACTGATAACCCCACCACGTAGTTACAAAAGAAATGATCAAATCGAACTCCAAAAACACTGGTTAAACATCACCCCCCAAATTTTGTTACGAATCATAATTTGTGCAGGTTCTAAATTATTGTTCTACTCATACAGTCCCTGCTTTGCCAGCGTAATTCTTATCTTTCTATTGTTACATTGACTTCTGTCTTAGCCTTCTTATATATTAGAAGTATATTATTAATGTATACTGTGTATATAAGAATATTATTTCTTCATGGAATACAGAACCTCCAACCAATATTTTGACTGCACACACCTACAAAACAATACAAAAGTAACAAATATGCTTCAGTTGGACTCATAAATGTAATAACAGTTGCTTGCTTATTCTGTAAAATCTCTTTTATATTTGAACCACCAAAATAAAATAATAAAACAGTCTTACTGTGAAAAATCACAGTAGCTACAAACTTTATATGAGTTTCCCCTCTGCTCAGTGATGTAATATTTGCTGAATGTCCTTTGATTTGAGGATCAAGAGAGACTGAACTGAAAACAACATTTTTCCTTTTACTTTCTTGACTACTACAGTCAAAAATCAAAAGATGAACATCAAAAAGTTACAAGCGTGAGACCCCTTGGGTGTCTGAAATTTCTGAAGTAAACATCAAGTGACTAAGTACTTCCTGTCTGTTGGCAGAATTGGCATGAGTGAAGGTTGGAGAAAAAAGGTCACCAAACATACGCCAGGTTTAGAAGCTGGTCCAGCTCTCTCTGAAACACCTGGCAAAGGTTTTGCTAAGAAAAATCTTTCAAAAACACATTTGTACAGCTCTAAATTTTGAGATGATAGAAAAACAGACCTGTTATGAAATCTGTCACTTGATACTCAGAACTTGATCTCTTTAAACTGAGCTGCCTTGTTGTCTACAGTCTACAAAGTCATCTCCCTTTCAAGAAAGCATCCAAACTGAAATGGAACCTCATAAGTGACTGATGTTGACTCCAACACTCATTCCAGTCTAGTTTGCCATTAAACACAATACACTATTAAACACAAAATAATACATAGCACACTCAAATTTTGGGTGAAGTCATCCATTTATGATTATAGATTATTATTTAATTTTTTTTTTCACTCTAAACCAACAAAATTTGAGTAAAATATGGACAAGCCCAAATGTTGGGTTAAAACCATTTATGATTATAGATTATTATTTAATTTTTTTTTTCACTC
Organism: Pimephales promelas; assembly: GCF_988280905.1. Lineage (NCBI taxonomy): Eukaryota > Metazoa > Chordata > Actinopteri > Cypriniformes > Leuciscidae > Pimephales > Pimephales promelas. The sequence continues at coordinate 12,123,361 of NC_142773.1, read as the reverse complement.
TAAACCAACAAAATTTGAGTAAAATATGGACAAGCCCAAATGTTGGGTTAAAAATGTCATTTAATAATACGAGTTTCGTAACTTTCAGTTTCAACTGTACATATTTTTTATTGCATTTTTAACCCAACATTTGGGTTTGTCCATATTTGAACCAAATTTGGGTTGAAACAACCCAGCATTTTTTAGAGTGAAATGAACATAGATTTATAGTTTACATACCATTTTCTCCACTTTTCTGCTTCATCTTGGATGAAATTGTTTCAGTTTTCAAATTATATTTAATTACATTATTTATTTGTATTATTATTTACAATATTTTTAGATTTTACAACCTAAACTTTCAAGTCAACAAGCTCACAATATACAAGGAGAAGCTAAATTACATTTACTTTTGGCCATCCAGAAGTTCTCATCCTCCGTATATATATATATATATATATATATATATATATATATATATATATATATAGTTTTTAAAGAGATCAAGAATTAAAACTTGATTTTTTTTATTTCTTTCCTTTTATTTGTCTGCAGACATATGCCAGCCTCACTTAAAACACTTTAAGTGTTTATATTATCTGACATGTTTGAACAGGCTTTAACAGCACTTCATTGCATGACAATGTACTGTAAGTATGACATGTTGTCGGCTTTTGTAAACAGGTCGTAAGGTGCAAAACTAATGAAGATGTGACATCTGAAAAAAAGTTTGTTAGATGTAGAAAAAAACCGCATTTTTGAACCTTATTGAAACTAGTCATAAGCATGTTTATCCTCTTTTTATTTTTTCGGTTGACATATCATTTCACATCTACACCAGCTCTTTTTAATCCAATGGAAATTCAATTAGGATCAAGCTCAATTGGATCGACTGGGGTGTTTAAGGAGACTTTTCAATCCGATTATGCCATAAACGTATGTAAACGCACAGCTCCTCTGCAATAATACAATTGCAAATAATAAAATAGCACCACCAAAAGCCCAAGAAGGCAAAATAAAGGTTTTTGTTCAAATGTAAACCTCTGCAAAAATGCACATCAACGAATATTTGAGTTTATGTTTTAAAATATGTGTGGGCCACAGAAGAAGTTCCCTGTTATTACTGTCAGAGGAACATGCCTTTTATCCAATCCACTGCAATAACGCTTGCATTCTTCTCCAAGGCCAACAATAACTGTTAACTTCTCGTGCATTGAGCCAGAAGCCGAGTGTGCAGTGCCACGATGACTTGGAAAGTCAATGGGGACAGATGTTTGGGGAAGCGTATGAAAGAGACTGTTCTCGGGAGTGGGCTAAAGTCTAAAATGACAGTAAAAATGGGTAAAGTAAAAAAGAAGCCGACTGTGAAAGAGTTTGAGGCTGAGTGATTGTGGCCTGGGGACTGAGTCAGTCAGTGTAGCGCTACTGTAAAACAAGACATGATTGTAATAGCTACCAAACTACACTGCCATGCCCTTATTCTGTGGTTAATGATTCCAATGCCTCCGTCGAGCGCTTGCAACTGTGCATGTGTTGACAAACTGAAGCATTAGCCAAGACTTTTCCCTCCGGGTGTAATGAGCTTGTCAATAGCGTACACAACACTGAGTACTTTCAGTGCTGTTCAGATTCACGGTTCCACCCAAAATCACTGAACAAGAGACAGTAAAGATGAAAAACACCACAATGATTACTTGTTGAACATGTAATATTTACAGTGACGCATATTTACAGTGAACAAAATCTACATGCAGATCAGAGGTGACTAGTTCACACAAAAGTAATCATGCCACACTTGTATGACTTTCTTTCCTCTGTGGAAGACAAAAGATTTTGAAAGTTTCAGTTCTAATGTCAAGTCCATAATGTCCAAAACTTTCAATCTCCTTAACATAATGACCAAAGATGGTACTAATGTGTCGGCATATTTGATTGGATATTTGATTGGATCTGTGAATAATTGCCACTTAAATTGTGCTTGTCCATCCTATAAAGTGATCATATTGCTTCAGAAGATGTGAATGAAACTACTAGAGTTGTATGGATTATTTTCATGCTTCCTTTTTGGAGCTTCAACGTTTTGGACCCCATTCACTTCCACTGTACAGACACTGAAACAGCTGAAATCATAAAAGCTTGAGTAAATCATGACAGAACTTAATTTTTTGGGTGAACAATAACTTTAACAGTGAAAAGTCACACATTCGCGCACCAGCAGACATTCTTCACTGTTAGAAAAAAAATGCAAAAATTTAAATTTTTGGGGTACAACAGCTTATCACTGGGGATTTTATACCTTATCTACCCCTGAGAACTCCATATTCGTAGCTTAAGAGTATGTACCCTCAACTATTATGAACATTTTAAGGGTAAATAACATACCAAGATCTTTAACAAGCTGTTGTACCCCTTCAATTTTGGCAAATTTTAGTTTATTCTAAAAAAGTTGACACGCTGGTCTTACACCACTAGTAAAGCAAATCAACCGTAGTTTCTTTATACAAAAAAGTGCAAACGTTAAAACCAAAATATATTTCTTGGAAGCCTTCGGTCATAAAAAATACCAGCACGAAGCCACTCCTCGTCGCAGCCTATAATACAAGCAGTCTTCTCCTCAAGTCTCTAATTCAAGTAAAGTGCTTCTAGAGCGACAACCATATGGTTAGCGCTTTCAAGTCTTCTCGTTTGCAGGGTCGAAATAAGTTTTAGTCAAACAAGCCCCAGGAAAAAGAAGCTAAAGTCATCACACAAACTCCAGTTTGCCTCGGCCACTGTATTTTCCCCAGTTGACCAATGATAGAAGTCGCTGGCTGCTACGATCGGACTGTCGAATCTTGTCGCAGGTCAAGCAGCAGTTCTCATGGCCTCCTACTGGAACCATACACTCTAAGTCCAGTTTGGCCACATGACCCTTGGTGAGGTGTTGGCCGTGAAAGCTGTAGTGAAGGCGAGAGAGCATTTCTCGTCGCTGCTGGCGCAGTCTGCGGTTTTCGCTGCGAAGCATCCGCAGGGCCAGCATGATGAGGAGGACCAAGATGAGGCCACCGGCGATGGGTACGGTGATGACTGCGGCTCGAAACCAAACCTCCTTGGAGGACGGGATTTCCTGCAGACGTGCGATCACGTGACGGCTGCCTTCAGCTTGATGTCGATGTTTGTCTGAATAAGAACAGAGAACGTTTAAGGCGGAAAAAAAAAACTTACAATAAGCGTCACAAGTTAACATTAGTTAAATACCTTAGAATAACTATATAAGGATGAACAATATTTATACAGCAATTATTAATCTTAGTTGTTTAAATTCGACATTTACTAATAGATTAATAAAATCAAAGGTAGTATTTGTTGACATTAGTTAATGCACTGTGAACTAACATTAACAAACACTGACCAGATGTATTTTTATTAACTAACATTAAAAAATGATGAATAAATATTGTAACAAGTGTTTTGCTCATTGTTAGTTCATGTTAGTTAATACATAATGTTAACTAGTGAGCCTTATTGTAAAATGTTACCAAAAAACGTGTGAAACTTGAAGAGAATGTATGGACAAGACAGCTTTTCAGAAATAATGAAAGTCAATGGGGTCCAAACCAACATTAGACAGAAAAATAAAGTCATACAGGTTTTTAACAACATGAGAGTAATTAAATGATGACAAAATTTCCATTTTAGGGTGAACTATCTCTTTAAATGAAATGTACTTGCGGTGTGAAGTGTGACGAGATGTTTTTCCTTGGGTAAATTTGATATTTCAGCTTCAGTTTAGGTGAAGGCTGAACAAAGTTATATTATTAGAGTGCAGAGTGGCAAAAATAGCAACTGAGATGCAATAACAATAATAATACCACAAACATTTTTATTAGGAAAAACGTTGCATATACATCTCAAAATTCCCTACAACATCTAAAAACAGAAACTGCATTATCCATTGACATGGTCATTTGGAGATAATTCACAGATGTAGCTAAATTGGCAGATCAATTCAATAGACACTAATAATTGGCCAAATAGGCAAAGTAAATGACTGAAATAAAATAAAAAATGGCTAATAATAAAAAAATCACTAGCAATAATAAAGAAGACTTCCTTTAGTTACCATGAATTGCACTTCCTCTGTATGTGAGATCTTGCAGGCCTCTGTAGTTGCACATATCCTCGTGGCAACACTGAAGAGTGGAAGATCCATGAACGGCATCATAGGTCGACTCTGGATGGCATGTTTTCCCAGAGTTCAGCAGAGGGTCGTAACACCCATGAGATAAGAGAGACTTGGTGCTCGGAGGGTCTAAGGTGCGGGTAAAGCAGGCATTCAGCTCCGATTTGCACATGTAACCGGTGGCCACACAGTGGGGAGCATCACAGTAACACCGTATTTCTCCTGTTACAACAAACAAGAAATGACCCATAACTGAAAACAAGAACTCATTTTGGTTACACTTTATTTTAAGGTGTCATTGTTACAATAGTACTGAGTAATATCATGTACTTGCTATAGGGTTAGGGTAGGATTAGGATTTGGTTGAGGGTTAGTTGCATAATTCTGCATAATTTACTGTTATTACTATGGTAAATACATGTAACATATAACAAGAACACTGTAAAATAAAATGTTACCCTAATTTTCACAACTGTTCAAAGATAGTTCCCATTGATGTACAAGTCCATGTTTGGTATTTAGCTTTCAGACTTTTGGTTCTTGTAAAGATAGGCCTATTGCTCTGGATAATTTCTCCGACAGAACAAAACAATATTATTAATATCCACCAATATATTGCTCATCAAAGCAATGCAAAACAAAAACAAAATCGAATTAAAAACGATGATAACAATTAGGTGTTCAGAAAACTTTTGGTCACACTTTACAGTAACACTTTATTTTACAGTCCTTGTTACATGTTATTCAATCTCTGTTACCATAAATTATATGTTTATCTCTGTAAAGCTGCTCTGAAATAATCTACATTGTTAAAAGCGCTATATAAATGAAGATGACTTGACTTGGCATGTACTTACCATAGTAATAACAGTAAATAATGCATAATAACCCCTAATATTAGCAAAGCAAATCCTAATCTTACCCTAACCCTGTAGTAGTTCATTAATATTACGCAGTACTTATATAGGCTAATTACACTCAAACAATGACACCTTCAAATAAAGTGTAACCATACATTTGTGCTCATGTTACAATGTAATAACTATGTAATAACATATGGATACATATGCTACTTAATGTAGCCTTTAATCACTTTTAGCTTTATTAGATTTATTTCTAATGCAATTCGTTCTATTTAAAAAGGAAATGTGAATTTATCAATGTGTGGACTATTCTGCCTGAGCTATCTGATCACTCACCTTTAGTGAGGAGAACAGCCATCGCGCACAGCTCGAGCTGAAGCCAAATGGAAACCAGACTGCTGTTCCGCTGCATTGGATACAAACACTTTTCCTCTCAGATTCGCATAGATACGGACGTTATAGCCAGACAATACAGTATTGGTGTCCAAAATGTGTTCCAACTCGCTTCGTTCAAAGCATTTCGTAACATTTTTAAATAGAAACGATCACATCGTGGTTCTGTCCTCGGTGCTCTCTTCAGGACTTCCAGATCGAATCATCTGTGCGCAGAAAAGCTGACGCGCCGTTGTTTGGTTTTTAAAAATAAAAACCCATATAATCCATTTGTATTTCAATGCGGATGCTAAATTGTCAGACTATTCGCAGGGATAATCTCTTGTGTTTATACTCCGCTTGAGTGCCCTTAAATGTGAAGACTCGGGAATTAGGGAGCAGCTCCTCCTATTAGAGTCATCGAGCCGCTGGGCTGTTTCATTCACACGCGGGAGTTTGGGACTGTTGCCTCCCCGTGTGCCCATGCAAGGGTAATACAGCTTAACCCTCATCTTCTACAGGAAAAGCATGACTTGACTTGACGTGTTTTTTTTTTACCCTGTGTGTAAAAATACCAATAGCCAATACTAAAACATGTTCTCCTTTCCTATTTTTTTACCCTTAAATTGACTGAATACGCACAGGTTAAACCTTCAAATGGTCTTCGTTTCACACTTCGGGGCTTCTGGGTCTATACGACCCCAACAATTGATTGAGTAATTGTACAAAAATATATACATTTTTAATCATACAAATATATATATATGTATATATATATATAATTGTTTTATTTTTTTTTTTACTTCTCATCTATTCATTAATGCTGCACTCTAAAAAATGCTGGGTTGTTTTGACCCAATTTTGGGTAAAATATGGACAAACCCAGCCATTGGGTTACATTTTTGAATTACATTTTTAACCCAATGGCTGGGTTTGTCCATATTTTACCCAAAATTGGGTTAAAACAACCCAGCACTTTTTAGAGTGTGTGTTTTTGGAGATACTTTTGTATCCATATACCACACAATTCCAACTACACCATTAGCTTGCATATAAAATATATATATATATTTTATGATAAGCTACATCTAGTATTAGGCCTTCATTTATGTGTAAAAATTTTCCGATTTTTGCCGGATTTTTTTTTTTTTTTTTTTTTTTTTTTTTTACACATGAAGAAAATATATTTAGTTTTTTCACATTTCCCATTCATTTCAATGTGGGGTCATATATGAATATTGACCCCGAAAACCAGAAGTGTAAACATTTTTTCAAAAAAAGCCTTCAAAAAAAACGAATCAAGCCCAGTTTTGTGTGTGTATAGATAGATAATGTATGAAAACTCACAAAATCTTATTCCATTGAGATGAAGGGAACCTTTTTTTTTTTTTTATTGGGGTCGTATAGACCCAGGGGCGGCGCCAGATCATTTTTAACGCAGGTGCTGAGGGGTGCTAGATCATTGACAGGGGGAGCTGCACATTTTTTTATATATATATAAAGTGTAGCCTATATACATGTGTGTGTGCATGTGCTGGAGGGGTGCCCATCCCTTTTTTGAATATATCGTTATCATTATTGATCATTTTTTTAATAATTAGTTTTTCATGCATATGTTGAAATTGGTACTATTTGTTTGAGGTTTGACACTTTATTAAAAATGACTTTACTAAAAATGATACAAAAAATGGATGGATTTATAGCGTTTTGAAAAAAAAATTAACTTTTAATTTATCATTAACAATATTGTTGTTTGATTTAATAATCATTGTTCAAAATGTTCAGACTGAACCCATAATACATTTCAACAGGATAATTTGAATATTCAAAAAATGTGTGGGTATAGGTAAAAAATTTAGTTCCCTTTCGTAGTCACTTCGAGTTACGTCAGAAGTGACGGAGATTGGGGGATTTCGCATAGAAAGCCAATCCTCTTCGAGTATTAAAACACGAGCCAATGGCATGCAATGCCTTGGGGCTGCGGAAATTTGCATAGCGTACTCCGCCCTACTCCGTGAGTATAAAAGGAGGAAGTGAACGCAACCGCAGTATGTTTTCGCTTCGGAGCCAAGAGAACCTCTTCACTCCTAAAAGCTGATTCAAGACTCTTCGAGAACGAGCGTCCTCTTCAGTGTTGGTGTGACGGCGGTACCCAGCGAGATTTTGCATTGCCTGCGATCTGAGCAGTGGTCTGCCAGACTTTGCACTTCTCCCTGGTAGCTTCAGCGCTGAAAGAGTGAATTTCTCCTTTCTCTAAAAGTGAAAGTGAAAGAGCTGCACGCGGCACGTCTTTTTAAAGATGGTTCGCCCGTGCCCTTCTGGATGTGGTAGATTTCTGTCATCATCTGATGGTCACGAACGCTGCTTTGTATGCCTGGGCATTCAGCATGCAGCAGCAGCGTTCGTGGATGACTCATGTTCCTTCTGTGGGAGCATGACCATCTCCACACTGAGGTCGAGGCTCAATGATCTCACTAGAGTGAGAGCCCCGGTCCCCCCTACTCGATCGGCTTCCTTCACGAAAGGGGGCCCGTCGACCCGGGGACCCGGCGATCTAACGGTGACGGTGTGGGATAGAGCCCCGACGATTCCTCGGGCCACACCTCCCGCCTCAGTGCGTGAGCCAGCGAGCGCCAGCTCGATTCAGTCGGCTGTCTCTTCGGCGGCGCCGGCTGCTTCTAGCAGCGCTCCAGATGATGATGTGATGTCTATCACTGCATCACTAGGCGGGCTTGAGTCCTCGGGAGAGGAAGATGCGGCTGCGTTGCCCCCTTCGGGAGTGCCAGCGTTGCCCGTGTCAGATCCCGAGCTGACGGCCATGCTGTCTCGAGCCGCTGGGAGTATCGGGCTAGAATGGAAATCTCCATCCTGCCCCGATCTCTCGCGGATGGATAACTGGTATCTGGACAAAGCTGCCGCCGCAAGGCCACGGCCAACTCCGATACCTTTTTTCCCCGAGCTGCATGCGGAGTTATCGCGCTCTTGGGGGGCTCCTTTGTCCACTCGAGAGCGCGATCTCTCCCCCGCCTTTCCCCCCCTCGACGGTGGGGCCGCCCGTGGGTACACTGGGATGCCCCCGGTGGAGCGCTCTGTTGCGATGCAACTGTGTCCACAGAGCGCCTCCACCCGTGGTCCTCCTAAGCACCCATCCAAAGCCTGTGGGTTCTCGTCTGCTATGGCGGCGCGATCCTATAGAGCGGCGGGACAGGCGGCCTCCGCTTTGCATGCCATGAGCACTTTGCAGGTCTTCCAAGCGAAGGTGCTCAGAGACATGCACGAGGGCGGGACTGACTCGACGGCATTTAAAGAATTGCGGTCCGCCACTGACCTTGCTCTCCGGGCAACGAAAGTGGCCGCTCGCGCCGTCGGTCAGGTGATGGCCACTTCGGTGGTTCAGGAGCGCCATCTCTGGCTCAACCTGGCAGATACGCGGAGCGCTGAGCGGACTCGTCTGCTCGACGCTCCGCTCTCCCAGGTTGGCCTTTTCGGCGGTGCGGTCGAGGACTTCGCCCAGCAGTTCTCCACCGCCCAGAAGCAGACGGAGGCCATCAAACACATCCTGCCCCGGCGACCAGCTGCTGCCTCCACCCAGTCATCGGCGCAGGTGCCTCCCTCTGCTCGCCGCCGAGGACGCCCCCCTGCGGCTCCCCTCCCTCCCGCCCGGCCCCAGCAGCAGCCTTCACCCGGGCCCCGGCGTCGAGGAGGCCGCAGCAGGCCCCCTCCTTCCCCCGGTGGAGGGCCGGGGGAGAATCTTTTGTTCTCAGCTCCCCGCTGCTCACCCACGGGTGGGCAGCACCCTGAACTGGTTAAAGAAAGACTTGACATCCTCACTGAGCTCACAGACTGGAGTGGGTGCGCTCGATGCCCCCGTGCGTCAGCCCACACACTCCTCTCTGTCTCTGAGGGCGCGGAAGGGTGCGTGTGTCGTCCCAGGGCTACACCAATCCCTTCCCCCTCTGTCGCCAGACCCCCGGCAGAACAGACCCCCGTGGAACGCTCCGCTTTCCCTGGTCCCTTCTGTCGGGGAGCGGGCTTCGACGCATCCGAGCGGGGTAACTCCTGCACGCGTGCCAGTCGACCCGCACCGCTGCCCCTCCGGGGGGACGTCTGTGGTTCGCATGACCCCGTTGGCTAATTTCCTGGAAGCCTGGCTAGCGCTTCCCGGGATATCCCGCTGGGTCATCAGAACGATCAGATTCGGCTACGCGATTCAGTTCGCACGGTCTCCTCCCCGCTTCAGGGGAGTTCGCTCCACGATAGTCGGTGGCAATGCCCCAGTCCTGAGAGCGGAGATTGCGACCCTGCTGGCGAAGGGTGCAATCGAGACGGTCCCTCCAGCCGAGGTGAAGTCCGGGTTTTACAGCCCCTACTTCATTGTCCCCAAGAAGACCGGTGGGTTACGACCGATCCTGGACCTGCGCATTTTGAACCGTTCTCTCCATCGACTACCGTTCAAGATGCTCACGGCCAAACGCATTTTCGAATGTGTTCGGTATCAGGATTGGTTTGCAGCGATCGACCTGAAGGACGCGTACTTCCATGTGTCCATCTTACCTCGACACAGACCGTTTCTTCGGTTTGCCTTCGAGGGCCAGGCATATCAGTACGCCGTTCTCCCATTCGGGTTAGCTCTGTCCCCTCGCGTCTTCACGAAGATCGTCGAGGCAGCCCTTGTTCCCCTTCGCGAACACGGGGTTCGCATCCTGAATTATCTCGACGACTGGCTGATACTAGCACACTCTCGAGCTCAGCTTTGCGAACACAGAGACTTGGTGCTCCGGCACCTAGCCCGTTTGGGCCTTCGGGTCAACCGAGAAAAGAGCAAACTTTGCCCCGTGCAGAGGATCTCTTTTCTCGGCATGGAGATAGACTCGGTCGCCATGTCCGCGCAGCTCACGAACGAGCGCGCGCACTCACTGCTGGCTTGCCTTCGTCAGTTCGAGGGCAAGAGTGCGGTTCCACTGAAACTTTTTCAGAGGCTCCTGGGGCATATGGCATCCGCGGCCGCGGCAACGCCGCTCGGTTTGCTTCATATGAGACCGCTTCAGCTGTGGCTTCGCGATCGAGTCCCGAGGTGGGCATGGCATCGCGGCTCGCTCCGAGTCCCAGTGACTCCGGCATGCCGGCGAACCTTCTTCCCGTGGTCGAACCTCAGCTTTTTACGGACAGGTGTCCCTATTCAGCGAGTTTCCAGACATCTCGTCGTCTCCACGGATGCATCTACCACGGGTTGGGGTGCCATGTGCAATGGGCATGCAGCCGCCGGTTCCTGGACAGGAGCCCAGCGCCTCATGCACATCAATTGCCTCGAGCTGTTGGCAGTACGGCTCGCCCTACACCGCTTCCGAGCGTTGCTCAAGGGCCAGCATGTGCTTGTCCGCTCAGACAACACTACGGCAGTAGCGTACATCAACCACCAGGGGGGTCTACGCTCACGCCAGTTGTCGCAGCTCGCCCGCCACCTCTTGATATGGAGTCAGAAGCACCTGAGGTCCCTTCGTGCAGTTTACATTCCTGGAGACCGGAACTGGGCAGCCGACGAGCTGTCCCGGGTCCGTCCCCTCTCCGGCGAATGGCGACTGGGACGAGTTCGAATGGGACGAGTTCGGGGAGGCACAGATAGACCTGTTCGCCTCTCGGGACTCGTCCCACTGCGCCCAGTTTAATTCTCTGACCCGCGGCACTCTCGGCTCGGATGCGCTGGCGCACAGCTGGCCACGGGGCCCACGCAAGTATGCGTTTCCCCCAGTGAGCCTCCTTGCACGGGTGTTGTGCAAGATCAAGGAGGACGAGGAGCAGGTCTTGCTGGTAGCCCCCTACTGGCCCACCAAGACGTGGTTCTCCGATCTCATGCTCCTCGCGACAGCACCTCCTTGGCCTATTCCTCTGAGACAAGACCTACTCTCTCAGAGACGGGGCACTCTGTGGCACCCTCGTCCCGATCTTTGGAGGCTGCACGTGTGGCTCCTGGACGGGACGAGGCAGGGTTGAGTTCGCTGCCACCTGCGGTGGCGGCAACCATCACTTCCGCAAGAGCGTCGTCCACGAGACACCTTTATGCGTTGAAGTGGAACCTCTTCGTCAATTGGTGCTCTTCTCGCGGAGAAGACCCCCGGAGATGTTCGATCAGTGTCGTGCTTTCCTTCCTGCAAGAAGGGTTGGAGCGCAGGCTGTCGCCCTCCACCCTTAAGGTTTACGTCGCGGCCATTGCCGCTTCTCATGAAGCAGTGGAAGGTAAGTCCTTAGGGAAGCACGACCTGGTCATCAGGTTCCTGAGGGGAGCGAGGAGGCTGCATCCGCCTCGTCCTCCCCTCGTACCCTCTTGGGACCTCTCGGTAGTTTTAAGTGCTCTGCAGAGGCATCCCTTTGAGCCTTTGCAATCGGTAGAGTTAAAGTTTCTGTCCATGAAGACAGCACTCCTGGTTGCATTGGCCTCCATCAAGAGGGTGGGGGACCTGCACGCATTCTCCGTTGACGAAGCGTGCCTGGAGTTCGGGCCGGCTTACTCTCACGTGATCCTGAGACCCCGGCCTGGATATGTGCCCAAGGTTCCCACCACTCCCTTCCGGGACCAGGTGGTGAACCTGCAAGCGCTGCCCCCGGAGGAGGCAGACCCAGCCTTGGCACTGCTCTGTCCGGTACGTGCTCTCCGCACCTATGTCGACAGAACGCAGTGTTTCAGGACCTCAGACCAGCTCTTTGTCTGTCATGAAGGGAGCCAGAAGGGAAGGGCTCTCTCAAAGCAACGGCTGTCCCACTGGATAGTGGATGCCATTGCTTTGTCTTACCAGCAGCAAGGCCTTCCGTGCCCCCTTGGTGTGACGGCCCATTCCACTCGGAGTGTAGCCTCCTCTTGGGCTTTAGCGCACGGCGCCTCGCTAACAGACATCTGCAGAGCTGCAGGCTGGGCGACACCCAACACCTTCGCCAGATTCTATAATCTGCGAATTGAGCCGGTATCCTCTCACGTACTCGTTTCGGCCAGTTCTGGATCCGCTCAGGTGTCTTCGCTTGCTCGCCACTCCACTCCCCGGACTGGATAAGTGCGATATTTCCTCAGTTCTTCCATTGAAGTCTTGAGTCCTCCAGCACCGACGATGCGGGCACCACTGCGTTGCTCTGGATGCTAGCTAGGTGCCTCCATGCGCACGGTTCCCCATGGTAACCGTCTCATGTGTATTTTCCACTGTAAGCCTCTCTGAGCATGTGTCTTCCCTTGGCAAGCCATCTGCCACCCCTGGAGTTTAAATCAGTAGCCACCTGCGGTTGGTACTCCAGTGTTCCATATGCGTTCCTATGTGGCCATATGTGTATTCATAAGTCCTCCCTTCGGTAGGCAGCTGGTAGCATGTCCCCTTCGGGATATGTTTCCCAGTGTACCTTGGTAATCCTGTGTCAAAGTCGGATCCCCAAAAAAAAAAAAAAAAAGAGGTAAGGCTCGGGGGTTCAGTCTTTCGCAGGGCACTGGAAGACAGCTTGAAGATGGCGTGATGGCACAGACCCCCAATCTCCGTCACTTCTGACGTAACTCGAAGTGACTACGAAAGGGAACGTCTCGGTTACGTATGTAACCCTCGTTCCCTGAGTAGGGAACGGAGACGTTACGTCTCCCTGCCACTTCTGCTGTATCGCTGGGTAGAGGCCGAGTTCAGTCTTGGCTCCTCAGCGAAGACATACTGCGGTTGCGTTCACTTCCTCCTTTTATACTCACGGAGTAGGGCGGAGTACGCAATGCAAATTTCCGCAGCCCCAAGGCATTGCATGCCATTGGCTCGTGTTTTAATACTCGAAGAGGATTGGCTTTCTATGCGAAATCCCCCAATCTCCGTCACTTCTGACGTAACGTCTCCGTTCCCTACTCAGGGAACGAGGGTTACATACGTAACCGAGACGTTTTCCTAAAAAACTATTGAAATGGATTTATAGCGTTTTGGAAAAGAGCTCTTCAAATATAATTTGACACAAGAGGGCAGTATAGCCCTATTTATGGTTCTGAGTTTAAACTAAACCGTGACATCTACACGTTTTCCAAAGTGGACCAACGTCACGTCTTATCGTGATACGGGTTGGGCACTGAAGTTACAGGAGTTTCTTCTCGTTGCTAAGCAATGGAACTAGGTCGAGTATTTAAAAGGTTATGGTTTACACGGTTAACGTGGTTTAACGTCGATGTAATACGTTGTTTTAGCGTACCTTTTGCTTAAAGGAGGAGTTGGGGGACGCCGGAAAAATAGACATTTTACTCATTAGGCTGCTTCATTAAAAACGTGACATTTAGACGTTTTCTTCGGGGTGGATCCAGGCAAATGAATTAGAGGCAAAAGCCTCTAAGTGCCATTTGAAATTTTCTTCTAGAATGATAATTTTTATCAAGCTTGTATTTTTAAGTTCAGTAATTTCAGTGAAATTGCAATGAGGATTACCTATTAATTGTCATTTAAGTGAAATTACTGAACTTGAATATAAGCTTGATAAAATGATCATTTTAGAAGAAAATTTCAAATGGCATTTAGAGGCTTTTGCATATGAACTCTTCATATCCACAAGTTTCCGAGGGGCGCTCCTGTAAAAAATAAAGTGGGTGAAACTTCCGGTGACGCGGCGGAAGTAGCATTCCAATGGTATTTTGTGTGTTAGTTAGCGAAGAGGCTAGCTGTTTTTCGGAGAATTATTTTACTATTTAAAGACGCAAATCTTTATGAGAGATGTCGTTACGGAGCTCAGGGACAACATGTGCTGTTCGCGGTTGTATGTATAACCGGACTAAACTAGTTCAGTGGCTTAAACGTGATTGTTTTGAACATACGCTGAAAACAAAATCAGAGTGTTCCTGCCAACGACTGTAGTTTCCATCACCTCCCAAAAGACGACGAATCTTCCTGTGTACATTTGTTTAAATTCTTAATATTCTATAAACTTTTATCAGCATGTCTTTGGCTGTTCTCTACTGATGTTGCACCTAAACTCAGGATCAAAGCCTGTGTTGACAGAATACCAAATGTGCCAGTTAATGTATTCAAGTAGCACATTCATTTATAATTTTGAATAAACTCCAAAGCACAATGACTAAGTGTGTATTTTTTATTTTAATTGTTTGTCAGCTCGCACAACTGTCTGTCACCATGCCTTGATGAGTATGATTATTAATAATGTTATTATAATACTCCCAATCAGCTACTGCGGAGAGTTAAGGTACTGTTATTTCACCTTTTTTAATTTCGTTGAGGTTGTGTTCCCACATCGTTAGCTAGTTTGGATCGCTATAACTTGAATGACTGTCAACTGTTGAATGAACGAGTGTCAAGCATGTCAAGTCGCGCTTTGTTTACTTCCAACCGGAAGTCGCGCCCACTTTTGACGCAAGGCCTCATGGGGCGTAGGAAACGAATCGGTTACCTAACGTAACCTCGGTTCTCTCTAGATGAGGGAACGAGTATTGCGTAAGCTAGCTTACGCTACGGGAAAGATTCATCTTTGCTGAGAAGTTGAAGCCAAAAAATTATTCCATAATTTTGTAATCATTGTCAACGCAGTCTCTTCTGAGGCAGACCATGAGCGGGCTAGCTAGCGGCTCATTGGTTCGCTCAGAGAGAATGCACGAACCTATGGGAGAGCGGCGCTGAGTCCGCGGCCAATGAGCGGACGGCGCCCGCTTACTGCGTCACAGCCCGCCAAAAGGGGCGTGGCTACAGTGTATAAAGGTCGCTCTCCCAGCTCGTTCGTTGATTCTGTAGCATGAAGCGAAACGCTATTGGCGCAAGCACGGCCGGGAACGCAATACTCGTTCCCTCATCTAGAGAGAACCGAGGTTACGTTAGGTAACCGATTCGTTCTCTTACGAGAGGTTCTCTCGTATTGCGTAAGCTAGCTTACGCTACGGGAACACCTGGTCAACGCCGTGCGCGCTAAGTAACCACTAAGCATCCCAGGGGAACACCGGGGGAATCTATAAGTGGATGAAGATAATACGGCGGCCAGCATAGCGGCCGTTACTATCTAGTGCAAAAACGCCCAAGGCGGCCGGCGAAGGCGGGCCGTGATGTGTGGGCTAATGCAAAAGCACATAGGGGAACACAAGGGGTGAGCCGGTGTGATGGAACTCCCGATAGTGCGGCTTCTATAGGAGGGCTGTGAGTACTAGACCGCCAGAATTTTCGCCTGTAAGGCTGGAACTTCCAAGTTGTAAAATCTGACAAAGGTGGAGGGGGAGGCCCATCCCGCAGCCACACAAATGTCGTGAATGGAAATCCCGCAGGACCATGCCCACGATGAGGCCATGCCTCTGGTGGAATGAGCCCTGATGCCCAGAGGGCAAGGCAGGTCTTTAGCGGCATAAGCAGAGGCAATCGCGTCTACTATCCACCTGGATAGGGTCTGTTTCGAGGCGGCTAGTCCCTTGGTGCGGCCACCGAACGACACAAACAGCTGCTCCGAGCGTCTGAACGCGGCAACGCGTGTAGTGTACACTCTGATAGCCCGAACCGGGCAGAGGCGGTCAGCGTCACGTTCGCTATCGGATGCAGGCAGCGCCGATAGAGAGATGACTTGCGCCCTGAAAGGGGTACCAATCGCTTTTGGAACATAACCGTGTCTAGGCTTTAGAATGACTATGGAGTCACTCGGTCCAAACTCTAGGCACGCGGCGCTTGAAGACAGCGCGTGAATGTCCCCCACACGTTTTACTGAGGCGAGAGCCGTCAGAAGAACGGTTTTTAACGAGAGGTATTTTAGCTCCACGGACTCAAGTGGTTCAAACGGTGGGGCTTTCAGAGCTTCTAGAACTATAGAAAGATCCCAGACCGGCACCGTAGGGGGGCGAGGGGGGTTCATCCTTCTGGCTCCCCTGAGGAAGCGGATGATTAGCTCGTCTTTGCCCAGAGACTGGGCGCGCCGGGGTTCAGCGAACGCCGCGACGGCTGCCACGTAAACCTTAAGAGTGGATGGGGACCTGCCCTTATCCAGCATCTCCTGAAGGAACACAAGCAAAGACGAAACCTCGCACGTCCGTGGGTCCAAATTCTTGTCGGTGCACCATTTAGAGAACACAGACCATTTTGCAGCATAGAGCTTTCTGGTAGAGTCCGCTCTGGCGTGTTTGATCGTGTTCAAAACCCCTTCTGGCAGTTCGACGCGTAGTCGTTGGTCACCCATGCATGAAGCGCCCAGCGCTGTGGATGGGGATGCCAGATCGAGCCGCGGGCTTGCGTGAGGAGATCTGCTCTGATTGGAATGGGCCACGGGGCTGTCTGTGACAGCCGCGTTAGCTCCGGGAACCAAATCTGATTCTCCCAGCGCGGGGCTATAAGGAGCACCGAGTGGCGTGAGTCCCTGATTCTCTGAATGACCTGCGGTAGCAGAGAAATCGGGGGAAAAGCATAGAGCGGGCGGCGGGGCCAATCCTGGGCTAGCGCGTCCTCGCTCTTTGAAAAGAATATAGGGCAGCGAGCGTTCTCTTCTGACGCGAAAAGATCTATCTCCGCTCTGCCGAATAGGCGCCACAGTGTTTGGACTGTTTGAGTGTGCAGGGACCATTCTCCGGGGGAGACCAGGTTCCTGGACAGCCTGTCTGGACCGTCGTTCAGATGGCCCGGCACGTGCGTCGCTCTGAGCGATAGCAGGTGACTCTGGGACCACAATAGGATGCGGCGTGTCAGATGAAAGAGATTCTTGGATCTGACGCCGCCCTGACGGTTGATGTATGATACCACGGCCATATTGTCGGAGCGAATCAGGACGTGGTGACCGTTTATGCGCGGGAGGAAGCACAGCAGCGCGTTCTCGACCGCGATCATTTCCAGACAGTTTATGTGTAAGGAACTCTCGTGGCTCGACCACTGGCCGGCGGCCGGTGAGCCCTCGCAAACCGCTCCCCAACCCGAGTTGGATGCGTCTGTCGAGATGACTTTCCGGCGAGAGAATGTTCCCATGGTAACGCCCCTCTGAAACCACTCGCTTGCTGCCCATGGCTGCAGTGCAGTGATACAAGTCTGAGTAATCCTGATCATCTGGCGGCCCGTCGTCCACTCGCGGTGGGATACGCGGCTCTTTAACCAGAATTGAAGGGGGCGCATGTGCAGAAGACCCAGCTGTAGCACAGCGGAGGCTGAAGCCATATGACCCAGCATCCTCTGAAGCGATTTCAGGGATGTAAGGGTACCCATCTGAAACGAGGCGGCTAGGCGCTGAACACGGCGCACGCGCTGTGTGGATAAGCGAGCCGTCATCGTGATAGAGTTCAAATCTATTCCGAGGAACGAAATAGTTTGACTGGGCTGGAGAGAGCTCTTTGTCCAGTTGACAGAGAGTCCCAGCGCTTCCAGATGGTTGAGGAGAACTGTGCGGTGCGACAGTAGCTCCGTCTGGGAATCTGCTAGAATCAGCCAGTCGTCCAGATAATTCAGTATGCGCAGCCCCTGACTTCGCAGGGGAGCGAGCGCTGTATCCATGCACTTCGTGAACGTACGGGGTGCTAAGGATAGGCCGAACGGGAGAACGGCATACTGGTAAACCTGGCCCTCGAAGGCGAAACGTAGGAATGGCCTGTGATGAGGGTTTATCTGGATCTGAAAATAGGCGTCAGAGAGGCGAAGAGAGGGCGAACAGAGGGCGAAGCTTTGACGGTGGTCCGGCCGCAGCGGGAGAACGCCGTCTTTTTCTCAGCTGTGCTAGGCAGACTTCTGTTGATCAGGCTTCAGCGTGATCTTGGGTCGAGGCCCCCGGGGAGGAGGCTGTCTGCGGCGGCTGTCTGAGCGAGAGCGAGGGCGGCCGCCCTGTCTACGCTGGGGCTGCTGAGCTTGCTGAGGCGGGCGCTGCTGTGTGGTTCTGGCAGGCGGCTCGTGAGAACGGCCCGTCGAAGAACTCGAGCGGCGGGGCAGGAACAAGTTCATGGCCTGAGTCGCTTTTTGAACCTCGGAGAAGCGGTCAACGATGCCCGTGACGGCGGATCCGAAGAGCCCGGTAGGGGAAATGGGCGCGTTGAGGAACGCGGCTCATTCTGACTCTCCCATGTCGGTAAGCGTGAGCCATAAGTGTCTCTCGGCGACACAGAGGGCGGCCATGCATCTCCCAAGAGCTTGTGCGGTGGCTTTAGTGGCGCGAAGGGAAAGATCCGTAGCGCTTCTCAGATCCGCAAGGACGGGCGGTTGCCTCCCGCTGCTCGCCATTTCACACAAGATGTCGCTCTGGAGCACCTGGAGGACAGACATCGAATGCAGCGCTGAAGCGGCCTGACCGGCGGCAGAATAGGCGCGGGCATGAAAGTTAGAGGTCGCTCTGCACGCTTTTGAGGGAAGCGTATGAGCAGACCGCCATCTAGCAGAGGGCGGGCAGAGATGAGCGGCGACCGAGTCCTCGACGGGTGGCATGGCAGTATAACCCTTCTCGGCAGCTCCGTCCACTGAGCGCAGCGAAGCGGACACATCAGAGCGATTACGGGCCGAGAGAGGAGCATTCCAGGACTTCGTGAGCTCGCTGTGAAGCTCCGGCAGGAAGGGTGCAGCCCGGCTGCAGGCGGGGGCCGGACGCCGGTGCAGGAACTTTCCATCCATGCGGTTCGGTGGTTGCTCAGGGGGAGGAGACCACTCGAGACCCAGGCGGCTAACGGCCTGAGAAAGGAGGCGCGTTAGTTCCTCCTCGATGCCGGCGCGGGTCCCCGCAGACTCTCTCGTCGATGAGCCAATCGACGACCAATCCTCGCTGTCCGAAGCGTGCAGCGAACAAGAGTCCTTCTCATCCGCGGTGTCCTCGGAGGCGACAGAGCGGCCACTCGGCGGCAACTGTAAGTCCGGCAGGGGCGGAGAGGGAGAGCGGTCGGTGGGCGGCGGCGGCGGCCCACATGGATCCGCAGAGGGCTCCGGCGGCCTCTGGGAGCGGCGTTTCTTCTTCCGCGGCGAAGTAAGAGGCGGCGCTGGAGCGGTTTTGACCGCCTGTAGTCGAGCCCGCAGGGTTGACAGCGGCAGGTCCTCGCAGTGGTCGCATCCTCCGTTGGCGAGGGCGAGTTCTGCGTGTTCCACTCCGAGGCAGAGAGCGCAGATGGGGTGGCGGTCTCCATCCTCGAGCGGAGAGCGGCAAGAGCCGCAGGAATTACGAGGCATCTTTAAAAAGACGCTCGTGCTCTTTTAGGAATAATAAGAAAAAAAGGATACGCGTCGGATGGCGCTAGCTTGCTGGGCGGCTGAAGGTGGCAGACGGCCGGCTTCCTCAGACTCCGGAGCTCGCTAGACGGTGCCTTCTCAACGACGGCGGCTTCTTCCCAGAACAGCGGATGCGTGTAGCTCGCTGAAATGAACAGAATCAACGAACGAGCTGGGAGAGCGACCTTTATACACTGTAGCCACGCCCCTTTTGGCGGGCTGTGACGCAGTAAGCGGGCGCCGTCCGCTCATTGGCCGCGGACTCAGCGCCGCTCTCCCATAGGTTCGTGCATTCTCTCTGAGCGAACCAATGAGCCGCTAGCTAGCCCGCTCATGGTCTGCCTCAGAAGAGACTGCGTTGACAATGATTACAAAATTATGGAATAATTTTTTGGCTTCAACTTCTCAGCAAAGATGAATCTTTCCCGTAGCGTAAGCTAGCTTACGCAATACGAGAGAACCTCTCGTAAGAGAACTTGTGGATAGACCATTTCACAAGATGTAAACAACACTGGTCCAGAAGCACTTCCTGTTTCAGTTTGTAACTGTTTTCTTTATTTCACATGTAAAGAAAACATCTTAAAGATGTTTGTTTAACTTTTTGATTCAGTTTTAAATGTTCTGTTGGTTGTATTTTATCCCAGCTTTTATGTAGTGTTAAAAAACTGAAACAGGAAGTGCTTCTGGACCAGTGTTGTTTACATCTTGTGAAATGGTCTATATATATTGCATTTTAAATAATAGAACATTTCTCAGTGATCGTGAATAAAACTAAATTCCATTTTCTCGGTTTAATGAAAACCAATCGTTATGGCAGAGGCGATAAACATCCGGATATCTCTCATGGAGCGTGTTAACGCAAACGTGTAAGTTTCACGTTTGAGGGGGTTAAACCGTGACATCTACACATTTTCCAAAGTGGACTATTTAGGCTGCTTCATTAAAAATGTGACATTTAGACGTTTTTTTCAGCGTGGATCGAGGCAAATGAATCCTGTTCACCTTGAAAATAATAAATGTTTTTTTTGCATTTTAAATATTAGACCATTTCTCAGTGATCGTCAATAAAACAAAATTATATTTTTCTCAGTTTAATGAAAACCAATAGGTAAGTTTCAGTTTAAGTGTAAGTTTCATGTTTGAGGGGGTTTAAACCGTGACATCTACGCGTTTTATTCACAATACAAATCAAGTTTTATCACAAAAACTGTAAAATTACAAGGCTTTACCAAATCTAATTAGTAGGTAACAGGTTACAGTTGTTACGGTCATTCACGAGATGACACCACATAATAAGGTTATAAGGCATTAAGCATGCATTGTAATGCATTAAGAATACCCTTATGGTACATTATAAATGCAGGCTTCATCCAGCGTCAAAATGCATTATATTCTTAAAAGTTATAAACCCATATTATGTTTTGATTATCAGATGATAGATCACATTGTGAAGTTGTTAAAAGGCATTATGCGTGTTTTACAATCCACTAGAAATACCAATATAATGTATAGTAAATACAGGCTTCATAGGAAGTGTTAACCTACCCTCAACTTGTAGTTTTTAGTTTTTTTTAAGCAGCAAAATTTACCTTTAAACTGCTATTACTGTGTGAAGTTTTCTTAACTAATGTGATTGAAATTGTCTAACAATTGGAAGTGAAACTGCTCCACAGGAGGACGAACATGTACAAAACCTCCAGTACGCTTGAAAGGCGAGTTCTTTTAGCTCTACCTGGGCTAGGGCACGATTGCATCTAACTTTACCAAAAGCAGCCAATGCACAAAAGCAAACATGTACCAAAACACAATGTAGTAATTGTTTATTTCCCATAGCTTTTAGAAACCATATACAAAGCAACATACCCATCATGTCTATTCTGAAAGTCCATTTAGAGCCTATTGCATTAATATTGGTCTAAGTTCAAACCCTGCATTAGAGGGCAGTAAAGACAGAAAGAACAATAAAGCAAAAACTATGAATGACATTGCAAACATCAAAGAGGAATCACCAGTTTTGCCATATTTTCACATCCTTGTCAAATACAAATCGACAAGTTGACTAAATGCTTACAGATTTTCTTTTTTTAAAGACTGGTTGATATTTTTACGTGAAAGATGAGAAAAATTCGCCATACTCTTCTCCGGCTGGTCGGCTCGAGACGGTCCCATTGGTCCTCTTTCATCCTTAAAAGATTCATTTTCGAAGTGCAACCATAGCTCATGTATAAAATACGAGTCCTTTTCATCGCATCCCACAAAACCGGGCGATATGGGAATGACTAAACTCATTTATATGAGTAAAAAAAAAACTGAGCAAATACAAACAAATTAAAATAACATTAATACAAAAAGAGTCAAACAGTGCTGGGGTGCAGCATGAATAGAAATCCCAGTTAGATGTGTAACAGCACTGCAAAGAACAAGAAACATCGAAGGCAGATAGTGACAAAAAAAAAAAGAAACCCTTCATCAGGGTCAGAAACTCAGAAAATGTGCGTCTACCGCTTTTAAGTGCCACATCACCAGTTGAGAAATCTTTAGCACCCATTCGCTGTTCTGCTGTGAATTAAGGAAGATCATTCAGGTCTTATTTTAATCTTCTGAGGGGCAGAGAATCAGCCAGTCACTCCTAACTTTTGAGAATGGGCACTCAGAATGATATCGGGTTGATTTGAATTGGTCACTTTGATAAATGCCAGCGCAGCTGGAAGCGTCCTTGTGCACAGATAGCCCTTCTAACATCTTTCGTGATCACTGTCAGTCACTGGAGGACGGGTGGGGGGAGGGGGGTTAAGTCTCCAGTGTGACAGTGAAATTTAGGATCCATTAACACAGGCATGACCTTGAAAAATCGCCAGATCCACTGCACGATTCCTCACAGGTCAGTCTGGGTTGGAGAGCGTGTTCTCTGAACACTTCTCGAATCGCCCGTGGATCTGAGAATAGAGAAGCCGTGTGATGTAAAACGACAGTGACATTAATCTATGATATCAGGGCTTCGTGTTCCAAGTACTTTTGAAAGCTTCCTATCACTCGGCCCCGTTTCAGTTCGACTGTGGATCTGAGAGCGGGGGTCCAAACGGCTTGGGGGGACGGGGGGAGGGGGCTGGGCTTGTTCGGAGAGACCGCCATGAGCTCCATATAGCCACCCGCTCAAACCATGAAGGAATTCTGATTCTTCAGTTTGTCAAGTTCTTTGATCTGCTGTCTCAGAAACAGAATCCTGTACACAAGCAAAGAAAAAAAGTTATTCACCGAATGCCATTTCGTTACGCACTGCCGATAAATTGAACTAAATCAGAGTTACAGACCTCTGCTCTCTCAACGTGGCCTGGATTTCACATACTCGCACTAAAGAGCGAAGGTTCTTCAGCTCGGTGCAGATCTCCGACATGTAGAGGGTTCCCATATTGTGGATATCCTCACGCATTCGTGACGCCTGGGTGAGAGAGAGAGGAAGGAAACCTCATTAGTTAGAGAAGTGAAGTTTGAGCTGTAGAAGATGGGTAAACAGTTGAAGAGATGAAGGCACCTGCTTCTCCACATGTTCTGCAGGCCAGCCTTGAACATGCTTGATGAGACTTTCATCAAAGTGCAATGCTAGAGAGGGAGTGAAAGTGCTATGGGTTCGAGAGCTGCTGCCTAAAGCGGGAACGCTGATGCCCGCGCTGCCATTGGAGCTCGACAAGCCTTCTTGGCTGCTAGAAAACAAAACAAACGTTCATTCAAATGAGCTAGAATTTTAAGTAGGATAATAATTAAAGCACAAAAAGTATTATTATTAAAGTTTTTTATGTATTAAAGTCATATCACCACTAAAATGACAAAGAAATGGCATGTGGCGTAGCCGTAGGATATTATAGTGACCCCCTCCGTAGAAATGTCATTTTGCGACCCTGGCGAGAAGGTGCGGCGTTATCTCGTATTATTACACAGCTCTGTGGAATACTTGATTCTGATTGGTCAATGGCGCCATCCAGCGGTATGTTATTCCCAGATAACAACCTCTTAAAGCGGATAACGCAGGCTCATCCGGGTCACTGAAGTCAGCAGTGCTATACGCCTGCTGGAAACTTTTTTTCTTCGTGGAGATTTGCGTTTGGCTAGTTAAAGGGTTAGTTCACCCAAAAATGAAAATTAAGTCATTAATTACTCACCCCCATGCTGTACCAACCCCGTAAGACCTTCGTTCGTGTTCGGAACACAAATGAAGATATTTTTTGATTAAATTTGAGAGCTGGATCAGTCCTACATAGAATTTGCTCTTGACGGCCCAGAAAGTCAATAAAGAAAATGTTTAAATATTCCATGTGACTACAGTGGCTCAACTATAAGTTTATGAAGCGACGCGAATACTTTTTGTGCGAAAAAACAAACAAAAATAATGACTTTATTCGACTATTCCTTTTCTTCCTTGTTGGCCTGAAACGATACTTTTTTTTAATACGATTTCCACGACGCATGCGCGAGAACTGCGATCTCCTTTAACTACTTCAGTTCAGTTCTCGCGCATGCGTCGTGGAAATCGTATTAAAAAAAAAGTATTGTTTCAGGCCAACAAGGAAGAAAAGGAATAGTCGAATAAAGTCGTTATTTTTGTTTGTTTTTTCGCACAAAAAGTATTCTCGTCGCTTGATAAACTTATAGTTGAGCCACTGTAGTCACATGGAATATTTAAACATTTTCTTCATTGACTTTCTGGGCCGTCAAGAGCAAATTCTATGTAGGACTGATCCAGCTCTCAAATTTAATCAAAAATATCTTCATTTGTGTTCCGAAGACGAACGAAGGTCTTACGGGGTTGGTACAGCATGGGGGTGAGTAATTAATGACTTAATTTTCATTTTTAGGTGAACTAACCCTTTAATAAAGTATTAAAACTCAGTCGAATCAATATTTTGTGTACAGTTATTTAACTATGCCATCCAGTATCGTGGACTCGCTCTTGTTTCATAAAAACGCAGCTGCAGCCATTTTGTGACTTTTGTTTTGTACACTGTTGGATTATGAGATACAAACAGGTAAGATTTTAAAAAAGTTGAATCTGAAATTAAAAGATATTTTCCCCTTAATGATGTATGTGGGATAATTATTAAATGCTGTGTAATAAGTGGTATTATAACTCTATACCGTATAACTATACCGTCTAGTTTGGACATGACATAATAATTTGATAAACTCTTTTAGAAGATCCTCGTTAATTGTAAACATGCGCTTCTTTGACATCGCCGCGTCTGAATTAATCTCCACTGCGCTCTAATATCCTGCCTTCACTAACTGTAAGTTAATCGATTACGAATTGCGTTTGTTTTGTTCTCCAAAATATACTGATGAGATTGGCTATCTTTGATTATTAGGCTATTCTCACGTGAAAGAAGACTAGATCACCAAGCAAAGGAAATTTAGAAACGACTTTTTCGTTAGTCAGGACACTAAAATTAGAGCTGAAATACGGGACTGTTCTGGGAAAAATGGGACGTCTGTTTGTCTTATGTATTTATATAATATACACACGTGTGTATAGATGTTTTTTTTTTTTTTATATAAAAGCCATTTCTTTGTAATTGTAACAAACATAGATACATTCATTCATTTGGTTGCACTTCCACACTGAACTGGTAGATGGTGCTGTAAGACAACATTTGATAGGCTGCTTCTACATTGCCAACAAACAAAAGAAAAGTTTCCACTGAGAGATCCGTACATTTGCCTGTGTAGACGGGGATCACTGAATTCCAGAGGTTTGTCAGAGCTGACGGACTGCTGGGACGTTGATCCTTGTCTCTGAATTGATGAACTTACCTGAATTTGAAGAACAACAGAAGAGATCAGAGAGAGAATCTGAACAGATGTCAGATGTCAACTAAGTAATGGCAAATATACATAGTAGCAGACAGTATAACTCTATAAAATGTATAAACGTCACTGAATAGATGACAAAATATCAAGTGGCATTTATTTAAAAGGATGATAGCAAAAGCACATTTTAAACAAAACTTGTGTCCTTTTATTTCCCAGGGGATGAGTTTAAATCTGTCAAAAATGCCTTTTCAATAGAAATTTAATTATTTTAACCTTGTCTAAGACCCAGAGTTTCAACCTTAAACTACACAAATCCATAAAAATGCAAGATTTTGGAAAACTTTTTACTTTCACTCACAAATATCTGCACCTTCGACTTAAATTTTCAAACCAGGCTTGTTACTTTAGTTTTAATCTGTATTTAGTGGCATGATCAATATTATTTCTTGTCATTGCGTGCCTTTTTCAACCTAATGTAATACAGGAAACATGACCCGACATTGGTGCATCATTTCCTGGCTATCAAGCACCACAGATGTAGGCTAGTCTATGAAGCTAACCAAATTGGTATTTTTTTTTATGTACTGTTTTTTCCACAAAGTTCCCAAATCTCATTAGTTTGACCTTCCTAAGGCTGAAAGTGGTTACAATTGTTTTTAAACACTGTTCCTGAACATTATAACCCCAACATGTATCAAAGAACTTAATAGAAAAAAAATAAATAAACAATTGCTATTATATGGCTTTATTGCCATACTCGTGGTACGGCAGTAAAGTTTCCTGATTGTTACGCAGGAATGATAGTATAGTTCCCTGCATATCAGCCTAGAAAATCGTAACTTTACATTTTCCGTCTGTCTTAGTGCATGATGTAACTATAGAAGAGTCAAATTTTAAATAGGAAAAATATCGAAATACTTTGGTATTTTTTTTAGGAGAAATGCTAATGATCTTGTGCACTTCAATGATGTATGCTAAGTAGGGCTGTCAAACGATTAATCGTGATTAATCGTATCCAAAATAAAAGTTTGTGTTTACATAATATATATGCGTGTAGTGTGTATAATTATTTTATATCTATATAAATACACACAAATGCTTGTATATATTTAAGAAATATTTTCATGTATATACTGTATATAGATTTATATATAATTTATATTATATATATAAAAATTTTATACATAAATAATATTTTTTTCTTAAATATACATGCATGTGTGTGTATTTCTATATATACTAGGGCTGGGTATTGAGACAAATTTCACAATTCGATTCGATTTCGATTCACAAGCTTGCAATTCGATTCGATTTCGATTCGATTCAATATCGATTATTTTTTATATCAGTTACAATAAATGGCAATTTTTCTCAAGGGAATCAAATCTCTTAACTAATGCTGTAAACTGGGAGACTAGTTGTAGCCTACTAGGCTTTATTAGCCTAATATGAAGGTAATAATGAATGAATCACTTAAATTACACTTTTATTTATTTTTTTATAATAAGAAGATTACATGAAATATAAACATTTAAATGGTGGCTGTCATAAAAACTTGCCAGATTTATTCAAATATGAAGGTAATAATGAATGAATCACTTAAATTACACTTTTATTTATTTTTATAATAAGAAGATTATATGGAATATAAACATTTAAATGGTGGCTGTCATAAAAACTTGCCAGATTTATTCAAATATGCATTAAATATTGAAGAACATTTAAGATTATAATGCATATGTATTATGTAATATAGTGTATATATTTAGCAAAATGCTCCTCTCTGGACTTATTCTTTTCTAGCTGACTAACGAGTTTATGTGGGTTTTCTGAGGTAAATATGACGATACATGACATTGATTACAAGCTGTTTAACTGACGTCTTTCCACGGTTGAAACGCTGATTGAGCGAATCAATGTGACATGATCCGGATTTCGATAAGTTGTACTCTATCTTTTAACACACATTCAGATGCTCATTCATGTTTATTTCGCACTGTAACTGGTATTATTAAGCCGGAAGAGAGATCAGCGCTGCTGCTTCTCTTGAGCTGCGTCAGAGCGATCTCACGCCACAGCGCCAAAACTCTATTTATGTTTTTGAATTTCTAAAGAAAATGGACGTAATTTGAAAATTGAGACTTTGTTTCATATCAATAGGAATAAAGGACAAAGATTATTGCGATTTTTTGGATGTGCGCAGCCGCGATACAATGTCCCATTCATTCAAATGAAACAGGATGACTAATCGATTCTTGAGATTAAAGAATCGATATCGTTTCGAAAAAATGAGAATCGATTAATATCGAGAAATCGACATTTATTACCCAGCCCTGATATATACAAAATAATTATACACATTATACCCACATATATTATAAACACAAACTTTTATTTTGGATGCGATTAATAGCGATTAATCGTTTGACAGCCCTAATGCTAAGCTATGCTAAAAGTGGTACCGCCAGAACCGGATATCGGCTGAATGGATTAAAAAAAAAGGTAAAACTCAACATTTTAACTCTGGGGGAGTTGTAAAATGAGCGTATTTCCAAAAAAAAGTGGAGTATCCCTTTAAGTGTCCAAACACTTTCTGATGCCACTATAACAAACGTTTATAAAATGACTAACTGCTACTGACCTTTGGTTGTGAAGAGAGAGATGTGCAGCTGAGCAGGGGTTTAGAGACAGCGTTGGTCTGAGGCGTGCTGACTCTAGGAGACACGTATGACCTCGGTGAAGAGGCATCTGACGCTAATGACATGGGTGACTGACCGGACTGTTGAGCTGTTCATTAGAAACACCGTTATAGACATGGAATCCAGGAAATAATCTTACACAACTATACTGTACATACAAATAGCAACATGATAGGTGGTGTGAGAACAAAAGGAAGTTTTGGATTGCTATAACAAATATAATTGAATCCTAATTAACTAAATTAACATTCTTTAAAAAAAAAAAAGTGTTAAAGGGTTAGGTCACCCAAAAAGGAAAATTATGTCATTAATTACTCACTTTCACGTCATTCCAAACCTGTAAGACTTTCGTTCATCTTTGGAATAATTATCTTTTTTTATGATGAAATCTGAGAGCTTTCCATCCCTCCATTGACAGTGTACGCAATTACCACTTTCAAGACTCAGAAAGGTAGTAAAGGCATCATAAAAGTATTCCATGTGACTATTTACCACTTTATTAACAAAATATTCATCTCCAATGCGTGTTCATGAGAGCACCACGAAGCATGCATGTTGTGTTGACGTAAGAGCAGACGCTGTTGTGTGAATGCGCTGGATATGTTATGTTTTTGCACAAACAAAGCACTCGCTTCGCTTCATCCAATTGAGGTTAAAACACTGGAGACACATGGATTACTTTAATGATGTCTTTACTACCTTTCTGGGGCTTGAAAATTGTAGTGGCGTATACCGTCAATGAAGAGACAGAAAGCTCTCAGATTTCATCAAAAATGATCTTCATTTGTGTTCCAAAGATGAACAAATCTCTTTACAGGTTTGGAACGTCATGAGGGCAAGTAATGACAGAATTTGTATTGCTGGGTGAACTAAACCTTTAAAAAATTGTTCATCATGTTCTCGTCCATAGTCTTGGGTGTGTTTGAACGATGAACACAGTATTGTAAAATACGTTCACATAGTTCCATTACAAAAAAAAATGGATTAGTTGCAGCACAACATCAGTTAGGGGAAGTGTGAAGGGTGACTGGGATTTCAGCCGTACCTTGTGTGGAAAGCTGAGCAGCTTGGGAAAGCAGAGTAGTGATGTTGAAAGCGGACGGTCCGGCAGTGAGAAGCTTATGAAGCATAGACTGTAAGGAAGCTTGTGTGACAGCGGCTGTGAGGACTTGGAGGAAGACAAAGACAGAAAAAGACATACGTACAGTCAAAGCAGTCCTACACACTGAAAGCAATCTGAAAAAGGCTCTAGCCTTTCGGCTTATATTGTTTTTACCATGTGGAGAGAAGGTGCCGTACTGTATATTGTGCAAAA
The DNA here is from genome assembly GCF_988280905.1 of Pimephales promelas. Lineage (NCBI taxonomy): Eukaryota > Metazoa > Chordata > Actinopteri > Cypriniformes > Leuciscidae > Pimephales > Pimephales promelas. Next base: position 12,094,037 of record NC_142773.1, on the reverse strand, counting down.
AGCAGTTGTCAAGGTGTCAAAATGGTTAAAGCACAACTTTTCTAGCAGTTTGGATGAAGGCCAATAAGTATTAATTGCTACAGGAAAGTGCACTTGTATAGATCTTTCTTATTTGCTTTCAAAAATACAAAAACTCATGTGACAGGTTTTATGCTACGTTCACACCGGACGCGAATAGGGCGTCAGGCGCGAATGATTTCAATGTTAAGTCAATGCAAAGACGTTTTACGCGCGTGAAAAATTCCTGCGGCGCGGAAGACGCGAATACGCCTCGTTCGCGCGAATGGCACGAATTGAGCGTCTGGCGCGTTACTCGCGAATGATTTAGTTAGTGCCATTTGTGCATTCACGCGTTTGACGCGAATTCGCGTCTGCCGCCCGAGTTGAAAAATCTGAACTTTGGCGTGAATTCGCGCCGCGTTAACCAATCAGGAGCCTAGCTGCTTGCTCACGTGGTGAAGTGTCTGGATGCTTCAATAAATTATTTTGTAATATGACTAAATGCATGGTGGGATTATGCACAACAAAGCAAATGTTTAATCACTTAAAACATTATTTCTATATATGAGACATGTTCATTTTGTATTGAATGTTATTCATTCCATATCTATATTATAGTGTTTAGCAATGTTGTTGATCTGTGTTGTACTACTTTCATGTTATCACTGTGAAGCTGCTTTGAAAAGCGCTATATAAATAAATGTGACTTGACTTGACTATATGAAATAGTATTATGTTGTAAAGACAATCAACATATGTGCATAAATTCGGGTCTGGACGTGAGAGAGAGAAAAAAAAAAATCATAGGACAGGTTAATAACTTTGGAAGGCTGGCTCTATTTATCATCAAAACAAAAATAAATGACAGCTAGATAAGATGGATGAGGGCGAGGGTGATCCTCACTCCGATGCGGGACAACAGGTCATCAAACTGCCAGCGTGACAGGCACTTCCAGTACCGCTGACAGCGGCCGTCATCCAGCGCAGCTCCTGGAGCGAGCAAATGGTGAAACTCGCCAAATGGTTCGGCTCCGAAGGGTCGGGTGGACACAAATATACAGCGACGATGATCCCCACGCCGCTGTTCTGCTCTCCAGAGTAAATACAGAACAGTAACTCTCTTGATGAATGCTCGGTCGACATAAAAACAATGGCCGCCAACGGATTTCGATTCTGACGCAAGTAAATTTCACTTCAAACTTTTGTTTTTACACGAGCCAGTTTCGCTCTTGACACGCGAATTAACACAAAGTGGTCAAGCGTCAAACTAGACCCGTCAGGCGCGAATTTGACGCGCGATTTCGCGTCCGGTGTGAACGTAGCATTAGGATTTCACTTACGAATGTTTTAACACCATATGAGTTACGAGAACATCCTACTGGTTCAAATGGGTTTGAAACCAGTAAACTTGCAGAGGCAACTCAAAGAGAATGTAACAAACTGATCACTGAGTACATCAAGGAAACAGCGCTGCAAAGTTCAGCTTTAAACCCTTAATCCAGCAAATCAAGTCATTCAGGCTTATTTGAAAACTACAGGTATGTGTTAGAACAGGGTTGAGACTAAACTCTTGAGACTACGCTATGGTCCTTCAGGAACTAAGTTTGAGAGTATCGCTTGCTGATCAAGGGCAGATCATACTCTTCCTACCTTGAGCAACAGATGTCTAGTTGTCTAGTCAATAGGGTAAGGTAAAAATAGTTTGTTTTTGTTTTGTTTTTTTAATTAAATTCAGTCTTTAATTGAACAATCCCTATATTGATTCTTAAAATTCCAAGATTGAATTGTTACTGTACCGTACATAACTATCCCCAACTGAGTAAGATCAAACTTAAAATAGGGATCAAATGAAATCAGGAGCTTGTGAATCAGAACTGAATTTGAAAATCCGTACCCAACCTCTGAATAATAACGCTCGTAACACATTTGATCAATAGGAAATTTAGACAAGATTAGAGAGAAGAATGACAGTAAAAAGCATGAAAAGTAATAGGACCAGAAAAAAAAGTCAATCTGATATTTTGACTTGTGTCACAAATGTATTCATTAGGGCTGGGCGATATGGCGATATATATCGTTACCGCGATAGAAAACGTCAGTCGTAACATATTTTTTCATTCCGTGTATACCGCGAAATGCAAATAAGGGGGCGTGGTTAAATTCCGTGCAGTGCGCATGAGACTGATGCTGAGATTCGTCAAAGAAACATGGAGAAAGCAGATCAAGAGGATCCACAAAGGAATTACGTTTTCTAAAGGGTTGTTGTTAACGTGATATGTTCGGGGGGAAAGGCAGCCGTCAACTTGAGCAGAGCAGCAGCACCCAGGCTACAGTTTAGAGGAGTGCACGTTCGCAACGGGGAAAGCATGAAGTTACTTGATAACAACATTTCAATATCATTACGAGAAATAACCTTAAATAATGTATAGTTATCCGCATCTTTCCTTCTCTTATGTATAGTTACTTTTTAAACATGAAAATCGCATTCAGCATGAATGAACATCCTGCTTGTTAAAACGAATGTATAATCCTGTTTCTGAGGCAAAATTACTAAATATGCAGCGCGAGTTATATATTTTTTAACTACAAACAATTGCCAACTGAACCAGTTGATAAAATCTTCCTTTGATTCGATCCGTGATTACAACTTCACTCTCAAATTAATCGATCACATTTTGTTGATGTAAAAGACGTGCACGGAGCGCGCGGTGTTCGACACACTGTTATAAGGTGTGTATAATTTAAACTACTTAGTCAACACTAACAGTAGCTGCGGTGTGGTGTTCATATTGCTGCTCTCCTTCTTGTCACTTCTGAACTGACGGGTTGCCAGATATAACAAAAAGAGCAAAACAAGCCCGTTAAAACAACAGTGTGTGCAGTCTCCGGTTGTGCAGGAATACCCTTCTCCGTTAAAAACGCAGTAAAATAAGCACATGTGGTAAAAAATATTATAATTATATTAGATATATTATAATTATATTATAAACTGATTGATGAAGTAAAGCAATGCATGAGATTGAAAAATTATTTAAAGTTGAAATGCACCTATGAGTTGTATTTAATATCAATCTTTTAGTTCATCTAAAAGTTTATGAGTGTTTTTTGTTTACTCTATTTTGATATAAAAATAGTTTACCAAATAAATAATTTACCAAATAAAATAAAAATAAAACAAGGTGACATACTTTTCACTTCTAAAGTATTTGGGTTTATTTATTATACAAAGCCCTTTTTGTCGATTTTTTTATTTATTTTTTTGAGGATAACTATATAAATAACTATATCGTGAAATATATCGTTACCGTGAAATAAAATTAGTCATATCGTGAAACACAATTTTGGTCATATCGCCCACCCCTAGTATTCATAAAGAATAGTTTATTTTAACAGGCGCAAGATGACAAGAATGATTGAGATCATTTTGTAAGAGTGCATCTCAGAAAATAATAATAATCTTAAAACTATACTTTATGAGTGCAAACCATTCTGTTAGTGCCAAACTAACTTGGGAAAACCTGAAAATTTAAAAAAAAAAAAACAGTAGATACCACGCAATGACGTCATAATGTTCATATATTTTAAAGCACTGAACTGCTATCAGACCGTGATTAATTAATTCAATTCTAAGCATTTTAAATCGATTATTGACCGAAATCACCGATTCAAAAATACAAGTTTCAAAACGGATGCATATGCATCGTCAAGATTTGCAATCGATGCAATGAGAAAACGAGTGAATCGCTACACCCCTATAAAATATCCATTTCATTTCCAAGCGTTTTCTCCAAGCCTATTAAGCGATTAATACCTTCATTGATTTTGCCCATGTCCACATTGCTGTGGTTCATCTGCAGGGTGGCCTGCAGCGCAGGCAGAAGCTGTCGGAGGAGTGCTGGATCCTGAAGCAGAGTGGAGGCTGAAGCCTGCAGGGCAGGAGACACAGGCACTGTGGAGGACGAGGACGAGCTGGACGTGCTGGAGGGGTTAATGGACAAAGGCTGAGAATAACCAGAGTTTGACGATGGCTTCTCCGCTAAAGTAGATTCTGGGGAAAGAAAGGAATTTTCTATTTGAAAATTGAAACCATCAGCAAACCTTCTATCAACAGAATACAACTTTAAGGAACCAAATGTGTTTGTGTGACTTACTTGTACTACTGATGGCACTTGTGGCACTGGCCTGCATCGCCTCTTGTCTGTAGTCTCTGTCTTTAGGAAAGCTGTTAACAGTATTCTTGGCACCATCTCTCTGCCTCTGTTCCCTGTTCACACAGAAAGTCTGGTGTCAGTTGATGGTTGAAGAGTACAGGCAGTTACAGGGGATCTAAAGCAACTTACCTTTCCAGCCAATCTTTAGGCTTCTCCCACTGAGAGACCTCTGTCCTGCAGTTATAGTAGTACTTCTTCCCAGAAGAACTGATATGCTCTGACCAGTCATCTGCTGGCTCACGGGGCTGAAAGAGATAGGAAATATGTTAATGTATCAAGAAGGACAGAGAGCAGGGAAATCTGTCATTTGAGAGCGCATTGGGAATAGAGATGAGATTCACAATGATTTATTTGTGAGGTCAGCTCCATCTTTTTTTTTTTTCTCCTTCTTGTGGCATCCCCATGACAGATAACATTTTGTTTGTAAGATGTTTGAATTAGAATACCATTTATAAGTGTATAACTCTATTGTGAATGAGTATATTTAGTTATACATTGGCATATAAACAGAACAACCAGTAAAGAGACTGATATAGGTGTCCCACACACTAAAGTATACATCACAATAATCTCGCGCAGACTGATGGCAGAAAGCCTGGACTACATCACAGCTTTAATAGGAAAAAGGTCCGCCCAAGAGTCTGATCGACATGTAAAGCAACCAATCACAGTTCGCTTTGTTCCACGTCATGTTTAGGGGTGTGAAAATGTAAAGTCGATGTCCCTGCTATAACAGACCGGCGTGAATCTAATAAATTATTCATCCAAGAACATTTTGCAAGTTTACTGCAACAATGGTGCCCTGAACTTCACATACTTTTGGAAATCCAGCGTTTAGTTGATCCTGATAAGCGCTCATTGTCTCAGTCGTAAATATGACGGCTTTCTTCTTCCATGAGGGGGTTTGGTGTCACGACAGCTTTGTTTCCAGGCGGAGCGATAAAGAACACGACACACGCCCTGGAAATCCTGTAGAATTCAGCCAATCAGAAGACGACGAAGTGTTTTCCCATTTTGTGAGCATTATGCATCAGCCAGCGATCCATGGGCGTGACGTCTGAGGCCGAGACTAATATCACAGTAACAATTCTTGGTTTATTTGGGATCAGACATAAGAGAAAAATTCAATTAGGGAGTTAGTTATGAACTTAGTAATAGCTCTAAACAATTTACAAGAGAGTTTTTGTGAGGTGAAAGTTTTTGACAAGTCATTTGTTCACGAATTGGACATCACGCCTCATTCAGTTTGAATTGTTGAGTGCTGGAAAATGGTGCACACTCAAAAGATATAATTCACCTTTGGCTAAGCCCCGCCACCTTAATGTTGCTACATCCGTCAAACTTCATCTACGCTCTGCGTGGCTTATGCTGTAACAGCTCATCCTGATCAAATGTTATCAAACTTTTATGAAGCAGCAAATAAAGTGTCCGATAGAAGTAGGCAAAAGGGGCTGCAATATGCGTTCGAAGGCTATATTCAAGACATACAGGTGAAACGCAAGAAACAACAAGGCATCCAAATAGAGGCAAAAGCATAACATTACCGGTCACAGTCAAAAAATGAACCACCGCATATCCTACTAATCGAGACGGATGCTGGGACTAACAATATCAGGGAGCAACACTGTTCATGCAAGCTGGGTAGGTCTCTATTCACTTCTATAATCGTTATTACAAAGCAAACGGACTACACGAGTACTGTATAACTTTGTATTTATTAGCAGCGTGTGCTAGCGTATCAACAACCGGAATGAGAACCGAAATCGTAACCTAAAACATTATAAAACGGTCTAACTAGTATAACTTCACAGTAAGGTTAGAAGCAAAAGATGTGCTTGTTGATCTTTGAGGGGTTTAGCTAAATGAGGACGTCCACACAGTTTAATCCAAAGACGACACTTGTCAGGATTTGACTTCGGTTTTGGGAAGGGAAAAAACGCACACCCCCTCCAACCTCTCTGGGAAACGCACATCTGTGTTACAAATGCCCCAGGCACAACGTTTAACCATATTTTTGATAAAACTACGACCGTAATAGCCTGCCGGGACCAAAAATATGAGATGCATGTGTTGAATATAATATATATAAAATACGAGCTGCGCTGTGATTGGTCAATCTACATTCTAGGGTGTGGCTTAGCCAAAGGTGAATTACTTAACGGCACCTCATAAGATGGTATCAGACAAAACATCATCATGGGGGATGCACAGTTTTTCCCAACATTTTTGGGCCAATGCCAACTGGATTTTTTTTAGAGGACTGTGACAGTGTTGTTGTCTAAGGGCTGCAACAACAAATTGATGTTAATCTATAATAGAAATTATCAACAACGAATGTGACAAAGAGCTTCTGCAAGAAAAGTGCAAGACCCAAGGTATCCTAAACATGAGAATGATTTATATTAAGCGCATAGAGTATGGTTAAACAGGGCTCGTCCTGCCAGATGCTGTGATAGACATGGGTGTGTTTAACTGTAAACGGTCAAGTCATCAAGTCAAGTCAAAGCACAACTCCATTAAACAGACTTCATGAACAACGGCGCACAAATGAATGTCAAATTGATGGAGCACAATAAAATATGAGTGCAATAATACTGACTAAAATATACAATTCCCTATGTTGTATATGCATTTTGTTGGACATTTAAATACTACATGGAACACAAGTAGTAAATGTAAAGAACTATATCAATGAGGTATAACTTCATATATCCAGTGATAAGTGAAATATGTGCATGTTAAGGTGTGCATTTTTGCACATAATGTATAGCATAGCCTACAAAGATGCATTCTTCAGTTTGCAAACTGTTTGTTAGAAAACACTGCGCAAGAGGTGATTTTAATTACATGTATTTTTTAAATAATACTAAAAATAAAATTCAGCTTTTTAAAAATCAAATTACTATTGTTTTTAAAAACCTAGTTAACTGATTAATCAATTATCAAAATAAAGTACCCTAAATAAAAGGTTACATAGTTGTTATTGAATATCTGTTGGCTCTATTGCAGGGCTGTGCTTATAACAAACACATCAGATCTGTGTATGGGTGATATGGCCCTAAACCAGCTTAATTTTACAGGGCTTTCTTAAAGGAGAACCACCAGCGCAAAGTGAACCTGTGGTCTAATAACACATCGGTACCTAGTCAACCGTTCTCTGAGATTTGTTTTCATGATAATCGAATGTAAAGAGTTTTATCTCTAAAAACTGTTTAGTGTATAATGCTAGTAATGGGGGCATTTACTAAGTAAAAAAAGAAATCGCTAGTTTATACCACTAACAGGGCTCAAAATAGCCCCACACTAACACAGTAACATAATGAGGGTCCATACATGCAAAACGAAGCATTGAGAACTTTGTAAGTGTACAGACCGTTTAATAAGAAGATACTTTATAAAGACAGTTCACTTCGTGTATACAGGCAAGAGCCATCCTTTGAAAACAGTCTCGACAAGTTGCCGGAGTTCTCCATTAACACCAACTAGTTGATCACACAATCCACTGGCTAAACAACTTACCATGTCTGAAGTTCTGTTTGGATGAGGGTGAGAACTGGATGCATGATGAGAGTTTTCTTGCGGAGAAGAACTGACACCTGAAACATAATTGAGACAATCAGAAACAAACTAGCAAGCATGTCTTTGCAGAATATATTTCACTGAAACACATTGGAATGTTAGTATAGGCTTGAGTTGACAGTCCAGTAGCTGAGCCATGTCCTTAATTTAATGTCTTAAAAATGTACAAAAACACAAGTTCTAAAAATGATTGTCCAACTGATGCAAAAAAAAAAAAAAAAGTTAATTCTCATATCACCAATATCTGAAAATAACCCAAGTTGAAAGTGAGGTATAAAAATCTGCAACAGCCAACATCTGTAACTTCCTATTAGAGAAGAGACCAATATCCTCCGATATCATATTACGATAAACAGTACTGTGCATCTGCTGCAGACACATGAATGTGGCAACAACAGGAAGTAAAACAGTGTGAAGGAGCACAAGAGCACAACTCCTGCAGTGCTTGATTTACAAAAATCTGCCAAGAAAATCCATTCCATGAATATGTAAAGCCCATTATCAATATCAATTTTCTCAAATGACTTCATGCCTTATATGCATTGTAACTTTATTGTATAGCTTGTACATTTTCAAGAGTAATTAGTAATCATGCAGAATTGTGAAATGCAAGACTGCAAATTAGGGATTCACAATATAAACAGGGGTGATGATGGCACAGTGGTATGATAGACCCGGGTTCGAATCCACTGTGAGACACCAATGTGTCCCTGAGCAAGACACTTAACCCCTAGTTGCTCCATAGGCGTGCGACCTCTGACAGTTGTAAGTCGCTTTGGATAAAAGCGTCAGCTAAATGAATAAATGTAAATGTAAATAATGTATTATAGGAGTTATTTATACAAGATTGTGTTCTGTTAATGCCAATGTATAACTAAAGAATTTAAAACTTCTTAAAGAGCCCATCATGAATTTTAGAAAATGACTGTTCATGTAGTGTGGAATATAGCTCTAAGGGAATGAAAACATCCTGCAAAGATTTATACCTGAAAGTGCACCGTATATAAAGCTATTGTCTTTCAAAAGTGAGAGTCGACTCTGAGTCTATGGAATGAATTGTTTTTGAAACGAGTCATTAGCTGTTTCGTAGTGACATAGATACAAAACATTAGCTCATTGGCCGCTCCCAACAACTGCGCGTAAACTTGAAGTCAAGAACTACACTCAAATGTAGTTCTACATTGCAAAGACAGTTCAGCCACTTGTTTTCATTGTCCAGGGACGAGCATGTGAAGAATCAGTGGTTAGAGTTCATATTTGCAACGATACCACAACAGTAGTCTCAGCCTCAGACGTCACGCCCACGGAACGTTGGCTAAACGTCTGATGCATATGGTACACTTAACTGGAAACACTTCAGGAATGTCGAAGTCGTCATCTGATTGGTTGAATTTTATCGGATTTCCGGGGGGCATCAGTGTCGCGTTTATTTTCGGTCCGCCGGGAAACAAAGCGCAGAAGTGTGATTGCGGAAGAAAAACTGTTATGAGTGACAATGAGCATTAATCAAGATCAGCTAAACGTAGTTGTATGTCCCCTCCTATCGATTATGGAAGATCAAGTGAAGTACTTAATTGCGAAGGGGATATCAGCCGCGTTTGTGGGCAAACATGAAACAACAGACGCTGACATCGCAGCTGGCCGATTCAGTATTCATATATGCGCACACTGGATTATAAGGTGCATAAGATACTGCAGAGTCAAACGTTTGACTGCGAGTATTCAATGTGCGGCGGCTCGCTGACAGCTAACGTTACAGCTGGCTGTTTTGAATGAGACGAGCCGGTTACTGTGAACGGGGAGCGCTTTATGAACATAACTGTGACGCACAAGCAGCGCCGGGTACAGTGTGTCTGAGTGAGCGCTCGTGAGCACGTGATTTACACACATAACCTGATTTATACGAGGTTGAACTGGCCGTGTGACAAAGCGGGCATAAGATGGACATGAGCGCGAGTTTGTGGGTGAATTTAATAACGCGGACTGTTGTTAACGAGCGCCTCCGGTGACTGCTGCTGAGTCTGACTGACTTGTTGCACGCCGGTCTGATGTTGTGGGGACATTTCCACGCCCCGAAACGTGACGCTGAATGAAACGAACTGTAATTGGTTGTTTGACATGTCGGTCAAACGGCCTTATGGGCGGTCCTTGGCCAAAGAAAGCTGCTATGAATTCCAGACCTTCAGCCGTCAGTCTGAAGGTCTGGCTACGCGAGACTACCACAACAGTATAGCCCGAACCTTGTGTTCTCATCATTTTAATGACGAATCATTCAAAAACATAAATTAATCAAATGTGGATTCGCAAGCGGTTGTTCCCGAATGAGGGCTCAGTATCCAGTGTATATGGATCAGGTCGTCCTCCTCCGAATCACAATCTGTAAGTATTATTAATAATGTTTGCTGTTCTGTTTTCTGTAGAAGTTTAAATGCTCACAACGGCGTCGCCTACGTGCGTAGCCAAAGCCGTACACTACGGCGTACCCTCGACGCAGAAGTATAAATTGGCCTTAACAGTGAAGATTCAGTGCAACAGTGAAGATGTGCGAAGATTTGTGTGTGTGCGTGCAAATCTTGAGCACGCTTGGCTTGAATGGACCAATTCACACAAAAAATGATGTCAACATGTCCGTCTTAATGAGTGTCCTAGCAGACACAGTCTGTTATGCCTAAAGTGCATTATACGGCCGAGAAATCAACACATATGTATCGGTGTACTGAATCTGCGCATTGTCTTAAAGTGACAGCAGCCTAATATTCATGTTGTCTGCGTTTTTAATGTTAATCAAACAACAAGACAAGGAAACCACTCACAGCTCTAGATTGAATAGCTACAATTGATTACTTTATTCAGTTTCTCTACCTGAAAACTAATGTTAGACCTACCTGAAAAAAACAAAAAAGCACTGTTTCTTTTATTAGTATATTTGCTCTATTGTATTTATTTGTGCTGTTGCTTGTAGTTAAGAGTATTTATTCTTATTTTCTTTATTTTTATTTGACACAGCACATCCATCACGAAACCATGAACCTAAAACCGAACCGAGATTAATTTGAAACGTTGCACCCCTAATAATAATAATATATATATAAATACATACAATGCACAGACTTTACACATACAGTTCTGTTTTACTAAATGGTAAAATACTAATTGCGTCTTCTGGACACAAACCACACTGTTCCAGGCCTCAGTTACAACTACAGTGTTTGAAGGCAGGTCAAAGTAGACAATGAAGACCATAAGCTGGCATTATGCAAATCTGTGACAAACCTAGGTAGGTTTGCTCAGCAAGTAAGGCTGAAATGACTGACTAATTGTTTCAAGCAGTTCAGAATCAGTTCTTTCTTTTGGGAGACAATAACTCCATCTGTTGTGGACTGAAGCTTTGCAGACCTTTTACATTCACAAACATATTAAAGTTGATATCTGTTAACTGTAAATTATGTTTCCCAATATAACCCACTAATAAATTGGATTTTAAGGTTCTGGGGAATTAGGAACAACATGTAAATTAACCAAAATGAACCATAAATGAACCTCTTCTTGCTCATGTTCTTACCGCTGTCCCTCTCACGGGGCCGGTGAACGTGGAGTGCTTTCGTTTGACTATGCCCGGTTCCGTCACTGTGCTTGTTGTCGGGACTGTCCGATCGCCGCAGCATTTTAGTTGGTGGCGTGGAGTCTGACGAGTCTCGCATCTTGTCATGGCGATGGTCATTTGCCGAGTGACTCTTTGACTGATATTTGACAGGCTGCAAAATACAATGCATAAAGAGAATAAATACAGACAACCTGTTCACAAAGACACCTGAATGTTTACTCCTGGGGGATAAAAGCAGGTGTAGAAGATTACAATCTTATAAAATATCTAAATATCTAAATTATTTTACTATGAATGCTGTGAAATAAAACCTAGTGCTTTTGAACAAAATATGATGTTCATTAACCAAAACTAGACAGGGAACCAGAAGATCTGCACTCTTATCTGTGTTTTTAGGCTCACCAAGTCAATCACAATAAAAATGTAATACTATATCTGATAAGACCTAAAAGTAAATAAGAATTATGAGCTACTATCTAGTGGTTGTGAAACCAGTAATTAGGTTAGCTGACTACAAAACAAGCTACGAGACATAAGCTCTCTAACCAGTCAATTTATAAGCTATAATAGACGACTTAACATATAGATTAATCTGCCAAATACAGATAATTGAACGCAATAACCTATAAAGTATGACGTGTTATGTATATCATAGTTTTAGTTAGCAACCAGGAACTAACGTTAGGCCTGCGAGCATTAGTGTTATGCTAAAGCCGGCTAATCCCATTTTGACACTATTTCGGCTTCTCTGCCAAATATACAACTACTTTCATGGACAAAATACTTATCTGTGTACCTGGTAGGCTTGAGGATCTCTTCGATCATTACACCTGTGAAAGACAAAAAAAGTTAATGTAGTCAAAAGCGCGCTCTGCTAGCCAGCTAAAATGCTAACGTAGAGAAATAAAAACAACTTGCTATCAGAGTATATATATAAAAAACTACTTTGAATACATTTCTTCAAACGTGATATGCAGTTATTTCAGGCTTTTAAAAAAATAGCTGTAGGATTTAAACTGGAGGTAAATGTTTGTTTACCCATCATTGAGTCTGGATGGATTCGTTGCATGCATTACCATTAATGCTGCAATGATGTGGAAGTGAAGTGTTACTACTGAACCAGTTCTGTTGAACTACAGCTCTCTGTACTGCTGATATCTGCTAACACACACTGTTATGAAGTTAAAGTATTTAGCTCTGCTGCAGTGCTGCTTCGCTATTCGGGAAAGAGCTGACGGTCCATCTCTTCGTTTTGCTCGCGACTGCGCCCTACAAGTGCACGAGCAGATCAGAACGCGACGTGCACGAGCAGATGACTGCAAAAACTGTGCTCGCGGACCGACAAACGAAGAGAAATATTTACTAACCTATTTAAATAAAACTTAACGTAATTAAAATTATGTATACAATTAAAAATGTAATTAAATTTAACTAAGCAACGTTCGGCAGGTTTATGTTTTTGAATTTCTCCGTAGATTGCTTAGGCTCCAAGATTCAATAGTTAGAAGATACAATTTCTGTACAGAATTTGACGCCATTCAGTATCAAGACTTCCTGATACAAGCAAACTTATTAGTACACTTTACAAACGAAGAGGGATAAAGCTCATTTGACTTAGTTTTTTTTCTCTTAACCTCTAGATGGCGCAAAAACTCAACGCAGCACTTTCCTGAACATCCGCGTCTGACAATGTCGCATGCAAACTGTCTGATCCAATGGGCTCTATGCACGGCGTTATTTCCGGTGAAGGATTAAGGATGCTCGATAACTTCCGCCGATCATAGAGTCCAATGCAATACCGATAATTTATATTGAATTTTATACTCCATGGTTATACTAATGAAACGTTAGTCACAAAAAAAGATAAAACAGACACCCCTCGTTGTGTTTATGCTTCTTTTTAAAATTATATTAAATAAACATAACTATATATAAAATTACATCTAAACGTATGTACGTTTCGTTTCAAAGACGAGAGGACAGTAAATATTGAAGACTCTGCCATAATCCCGTTTTCTCCGGTTTTCCTCCGCTTTAATCTACACAACCGGAAATGGACGAGCATCCTTACGTCAAATGCGGAACTTATGCGTGCATATAGCCCATAGGCTTTTTTGTAGATTTATGTTGCAAATGATAATCCTTCAGATTTTTTTTTTTTTTTTTTTTTTTTTTTTTCAATAAATGAAGAAAATGTAAAAGTAGCCTATATTTGTGGTAAAAACAAAAAGCGCCCCTACTGTCAGGGCAAGGCATTGCTGACTTTTCTAGTTATTGACATGAGACTCAGACTGTGTATTATTTATCAAGTTATGGTTGAGTATCACCTTAGAGCTAATCGCAGTATTTATAGACTAATAAAATCATCATATTTAAAAAATATCACATTAATATAGGCCTAATGACTATTTTTTAAAAAGGCTAAATATCAAAATGTGTTGTTATTAATGTGTGTATTCAATGTAAGAAGTCTATTTATTGTATTCAAATGAAGTGCATTGAATAAAATATTGTGTACTTGCCAAAACTTTGTTGAAGTGATTGTTTTGAACAAGTGTTAATTAAGATATTTTGCAAAACATTTTACTTTAGCTATAGTATTTGTACATAGGCCCTTTTAGACTACCCCATTTTGATGACCCTTTTATCGCCTCATACATTTATTTGATTTTTAAACTAAACAAACTACTTATATTATTTCTATTCTAACAAAATGTGTTGCTCCAGCAATGTTAGATTTTTTTATTTATTTTTTATTTTTTATTTCCTTAAGTTATACAAGTATATGTATTGTAAGTAAGTTGTAATGCTAATTTTCCTTAAGGTGTCTTTAGTGGGCTTTGCCATGTTTCACTCCTTTCACTTGAAACAGGCCTTGAAACAGAGGCACATCTTCTCTGCTTGCGCTTGAAAAAAGAGCCCCGCCTCACACAATCACACCATGCAAATACCAGAGTTGAAAATTATGGGGACTTGGGGAAAAAAAAATACCCCAAATTTAAGACATGGGGCAAAAAAAAAAAAAGTTACCTGCATGAATTCTTGTTTTTATTATTTATAACAGGATATAGTTAAGTCAAGTTAAGTAACCTTTATTTATATTGAGCTTTTTACAGTACAGATTGATTCAAGGCAGCTTTACAGTGATAACAAGAAAATAATAAAATAAGGACATGGTTCAGCCACAGGACTGTCAATTCAAGCCTATACTAATCGTCCAGCTCAGTTCATTACATTTACATTTAATCATTTAGCTGATGCTTTTATCCAAAGCGACTTGCAAATGAGGAGAACAAGCATTTAAACTAACAATAGGACAACTATATGAAAGTAGCTACTATAACCCCAATTAAAAAATAGAGAAGAGAAGAGAAGAGAAGAGAAAAGAAGAGAAGAGAAGAGAAGAGAAGAGAAGAGAAGAGAAGAGAAGAGAAGAGAAGAGAAGAGAAGGTGTTAGTATTGATGTGACCAAGTGTTGCAGAAAAAGATGCGTGTTCAGCCGTTTCTTGAAAATGACCACCAAACTCAGCAGCTCGAGTTGAGTTGGGCAGATCATTCCACCAGAAGGAAACAGTGAAGGTAAAGGTCCGAGAAAGAGATGTTGCGCCTCTTTGAGATGGCACCACGAGATGACGTTAAGCAAGCAATACAAATATAAATACTGTAAGTACATAGGAAAAAAAAAAAAACTCAACAGTAAAATATAGCTGCGAGCAGCGATGGCGGGCCCAAGCCGGTGGCACCGCAACCCCGGTTCCTTTAGTTACCTAAATGCACCCGGGTGGCGGTGCCGAAGGCTTTGGCCCTTTTATGATTAAATGTTAAAACGGCTTGCCATACTCTGTCATTTCGACTAGTCACAATTATGTTACAGATATCTTAAATGATAATACAAACTATCCAAAATGTAATTACGAATAGACAGAAAGACGTTGATGATATCTACAATGTTAATTCCGGACAGGCAAACTTAGCTTTTAAATGTTAAAAGGGCTTGCCATACAGGGACGTAGGCTCAGAGAGAGGCTCACCATATTCAAACCAAAATATCTGACTTCCTCTTGGTCCAAGCTAATGACTATGTATTAGAAAGTTGTCCGGCTTGAGGAGTACAATGTATATACCGATTTTTGTAACTGTAGATAAAACTAACAACCCCACTTTTGTCAAAAGGTGGCGCTATTTAGTCCTTGCACTATGCCCGTTTCTGAAACTTTGCACATGTCTACTGGCTAATAAATGTGATGTATCTGTTGAGTTTCAAGCAATTTCAATTTCAATTTGACTGTTGAAAAGAAGTGTGCCGATTAGATACTCAGGATCGGTATCGGCTCTGACACTGCCATCTTTGACGAGGCTGATTCAAATTCTATATTGTGCATATACTATTCTATGTTAGGCACAAAGGCACAAAAACTTTCTAACGTACCATAAAGTTTTTGTGTACTGTATTATTAGTGTTCTGAAGCTATTATGTGATATAGAAATTAATATTTAAGTCATTAAATTCAAGAACACAAACTTTTCCCTCTCTGCGCCTGTCAGTCATTCTCCATTCAGCATTCAAACAGCACGTCACATTCGGTTACAGTCAATGATGAAACGATCTTCAAGATGATTGAATGTTAATCCTATTATACTGGATCTTTAAGATAAAGGTCTAAAGGTCTATATTTTCGAATGAAGAAACTTTTTCTTGCTGGACTTTATTGCTGTAACTTAATCGTGTTACTTTCTACCAGGTGTCGGACGCTGTCGGTTAGATCACAACACTAGAGTCAGAGCACTATAATTGTTCTTCACGCACACAGTAACTGAAATTTAAAACCTTTAAAAGAAAAGGCTCAATAAACTATTGCATAGATAGATAATGTATAATACACTGTTCATAAATATGTATTTCCTTTGTGCTTTGAACTTTTCAATACGGACTCAATGCGCTGTAACTTCATGTGGCTTCAAGCACATCATTCTCCGCTCGGGATGCACATAAGTGCTTTGTGCTGCACCGTATTGGAGCCGTAATATCATAATGCAGTGACGTAATGACAGATTATTAATTGCCTTTCAATTATATGTTGCTGCGTCATTAAACATCTGTCCTATGCATTTCAAACATTTATAGCAGCCATGGCTATATGTTTTTATGATTTTTGTTATCTTGTTTTTCATGAATGTATTTTTCAAAAATAAGAGCAATGTGTATTATCTATTATTAATATGGTTTATAATAGCATTTTTGTCATAGATTATGACAAAGTAATCATATGATCCACCAGCGAGGAACCAGCAAAACAGAGTGAACATTCTTTCTGTTTAGTTCAATCCTACTTAATAGGAATTTATTTAAAATGCTCGCTCTACTCCACACCATTAATATCTTGTGCGGACATCCGTATTTCGACTTTCGGTTGTAAGTAAGCGATTTAAAAGCTCCCAAGTCCCAGCGGAGTCACACGTTGATTAACCGGTGGGAATATACCAGTGATGCGCGGGTTGATCCGAAATGAGCAGTTACGGGTCATCCAAAAATGTTTTTAATGATATTCGGGTCGCGGTCGGTCGGGTCGTTTGAAAAAAGATGCCAATTAAACATTTGTATATAGTACTAGACACAATTTTTGATGAAATATACAGCCCTGAGAGGGAACGAGAGCTGCGTTCGCCTGCCATACTTCCTGCATGCCTGTGATCGACTTGCTTCAGGCCTTTTCAGAAGCTGATGCGGTCTATTTTCTGGGGTGCTTTATAGTTTCCTGGTCATGACGTCATCGCCCATGACGTCTTGTTCTTCCATTGGACAGATTATACACGTGCTTCACGACGCAATCACGCAGAGCGTTCCCACCGCGTTCCAAACGCAGCTCTCGTTCCCTCTCAGGGAACCAGGGTTACATACGTAACCTGAGACGATTTTTTTCCTTTGTGTTTTTATTGCTCTTAGGGCATGGAAAACAAAATTTCATTTGAATTTTTTTTTTTTTTTTTCAAAGAGATTTCCAGATGTCCACTTGAGCGGACAGCATGAATTTATAGTTTAAACTGAAGTAAGAGATACTGTATTAAACATAATGCAATAATCAAACAGATAAAATATGTGTATTTAACAAACTAATCAGTACAGTTACATCAAATCATGTGAAAACTTTAAAATATATTAATATATATATATAAATCTGAAATATTGCAAAGGCAATTGACCTTCATATCAGAACATGAGGATGTGATTCCATCAGAAATGTCTACAGCCTGTCAATGAACAACTGTGGAAACACTCAGATGCTCGCTCCAGTGTGCCAGACTATGTCAATTTACCCTTATTAGCTGATAATTCTGATTATGTTAGAGATGGACACATTTCTAGCATAGCACTCTTTTGAGAAAACCTAGCTATACTTTTTTTTTTTTTCAGTCTCATCTGAAATGAGCAGTGTTGGGGCAGGTATAACGCATTCAGATTACTTGTTTGATGCTACGAGTAAAGTAATGTGTTAGAAGTAACATGCATTACATAATCAGATTACTTTTTGATCTAACAATTAATTACAAGTAGTGTGCATTACATAATCAGATTACTTTGTGATCTAACAATGCATTACAAGTAACATGAATTGTGTAATCAGATTACTTTTTGATGTTACGAGTAAATAAATGCAGTACAAGCAACATTCATTACGTTAACAGATTTTTTTTTTGATCTAAGAAGTAATGCATTACGTAATTAGATTACTTTTTCATGAAATGAGTAAAGTAATGCATTACAAGTCACAAATTATGTAATTACATAACTTTTTTAGACGTCAATGAAAATTATATTCTAATAATACAAATACATTTATTTACAGTCAAAACAAATTACTGCAGATTAAGTATTTTTAAAAACAATATTCACAGTATAAGTATGAATTGTAGCTAAAATATAGCCATTGATGCATGAGGTCCACTATAGCGGACAGGTGATTAATCAGATTTTTCTCCCAATCTAAAATCAAAACTTGGAAAATTTTACTGTGATATATGACTCATTAGATACTGCTTGGTGCGGCAATATATATTTTACACACATATACTGTATATATATATATATATATATATATATATATATATATATATATATATATGGATGGGTGAATATTCTGTAACTTGGCATGTCTGACTGGCCATTGGCCATCTTGGTTTGGAGGGGGGAAAAAAAATCAAAACTCAATGGCTAACAACTTTGTTGCAATGCATAGAATGATGCACCAGGGTCCACTGAAGAGATTGATGTGCAACTTTCAAATGATCATGACATTAAATCATTTCAAATGATCCATGTTATCCCCATAAATGAAAGTTAAAAATCTGGGTATTTTCTCTAAAGTAAATTTGACATAAAATGCTGTTTTTTATGGGTTCAAGCACAAAGTGCTGAAACCCTATTGCTATTGTTAATTTTTTTTTTTTTTGTAAAAAAGCCTATTTAGATATTTATTTATTTATTGAAATGTAAAAGATATCAATAATCCTCTAAAAACTGCACAAATGTTGAGTAAAAACATTAATAAACAGACTATAATTACATTTGTGAAAAATATATAAATAATTCTGTTACAAAATTAAATGTTATTGTCTGGGGTCCCTGGAGACCCCAAAGATAATGAGTATAGACACAAATGAAGATAACCAGAGGGGTAAACAACTACATTGTCGACTGAAAAACTTTTCAAACAACGTTTCGTGACACAATAACAGTAGTATTTTGAAATTTCACGGCCTTTCTCCTTTGAACTACACTATATCATGACCAAATACAGCCAGAAACAAATGTTCAGTCTTGCTTGTGAAAGATAATTCCTCGAGACCAGTTTTCAGTTGTGTGGCGATTTGTACAGCCCCAAGAAGCACAGGCATCTATGTATTTATTATGTCCATGATACTATGTCTAATAATAATATCCTACAAATTTCAGTCCGAATGAGCAGCGCAGATAAACTGTTAACAATTTAAACATTGTTTGAGAAAGATAGTGCTAATGATCATTGTAAAATAAACAAAGAACGTCATCCTCCACTCCATGATTAGTAAAATCATAAAAAAAATAAATAAAAAAATTTCAACAACCGGCGTGATGACGCATATAAGTGATCCTGCAAGCTGATTGGCTTCCTTCACGTCCTACGTTTTGGGCAAGAATTAGTAATAATTATTACTATTATTATATTGATAAACGGATTATCAATATAATAATAGTAATAATTATTATAATAATAACTGTTTAAAATTAAGTTTCGATTAGCGCTTCAGGCGCACGTGCGTGGTTACGAACGATTTGAATTTTAGTTGCCATAACGACACGTGTTATGCATTATGTGTACATTTGAAGTGATCGTTTTCTGACTTGGTTGAGAGACGAGGCGAACAATTCAGAGACTTTTGCGCAATTCTACACAAAACTTGTGAAGCTGAGCTGAGAAGAGACCTTTATTCTATAAGAAGATCGGAGCATATATATCCTTTACATATTTTACGTTTTAAATAGTTCATATTGTTTTTGTGGAGACTAATATTTTAATTGTTCTTTTCTTACGTTAGAAGGAGTGGGGAGTTTTTTTATTGTTTTATTTAATTTTTTTTAATTTATTGTTTTATTTGATTTTTTTTGTTTGTTGTTTATTTAATTCTTAGTGTTAACTTTGAGTAGAGTTGGGTATTGTTCTTTTTTAAATACGTTAGAAGGAGTGGGGAGTATATTTTTTTTGTCGTTTTTTGTTTATTGTTTTATTTAATTCTTAGTGTTAACCTTTAGTAGAGTTGTGTTTTGATCTTTTTTTAATATTGTTTTTATTGCAGATTGGAGGACGTCAATGGCTCACATCTGGGGGAGAGGAGGTGAGGGCTTTAGTTTTTTATTTGTAAATGGTATGATATTGTTGTTGTAGCATACAATGATTGAGGAAATTAATGTGAAGGAACTTGTGCAAGGTAAATTTGATCCCTCAATGTTTCTTGCTACAGTAAGTGATCACATGTATTTGATTCCTTGCATATGAAATCGTGTTATGTATAGTAACCATTTGAAATTGACCACTGACATTGAGTATTGGCTAACTATGTGTAATATCCCACCCTTAGGCCGCTCCAGATCCAGGAGAGCTGATTTCACACAGACGGCTGGTCAGGAGGTTTGGAGACCCGTTTCCGATGACCGCGGTGAGGATACGCAGCCAGACCCGACCCAGACACAGATCCAGGAGCTTCATGGACATTTAACACAGTCTTCGTCTTCTGAGTTGTCCGTTTCTGTGTCCACAGGTCCGGCTCACTGGAGGAAGGAGGGGCAGAGCGGCACCCAGAGGAGCCCAGATGATGGACGTCCGTCCACTTCGTCGAAACACTCTCGCAGAGGTCAGAATAGGCTTTGACCAATTCTTACATATAAATATTATTTAAAAAATCATAACAAAAAAATAAAGTTTTTGATTTCTGATATTTTCCACAGACTCATCTTCATCTTTGTCCCTCTCTGAGGACAATGTGGAGAGGAGGTTCTGCAGAGAGTCGTTGAGGCTGAGCAGCAGAGGCTCGTACAGTGTGGTGTGGAGGTGGAGTGGTGATGTTTCGGAGAGCCAAAGCGAACAGGACAGTGGCAGCAGCTGCGGTTTGTCCAGGTCCGACAGCTGGGAAGGGTGGCTGTGCCCTCCGCTGCCGGGTCAAGTTGCTGAAGAGCCATCAGAGACTTCAAGAGGCCGAACTGCTCGGAGTGCCATGGAGTCTTCTCCTGTGAACAAGAGCTCAACAGGTGAGACTGAAATAAGGCTGGCCAGTGTGAAGTGTATAGAAAGAGATTTTGCAATTTCCAGTTTTTAGCATTTTAATGTCTGGTGATTTTTACATTTTTGCTTAGAAATATTTCAGAGCATTAAGAAAACATGTTCTCAAACTGCAAAATTATCAAATATAATCTTCCTTTAACCAACAAAAACCATTGCAGTTGAATAAAATGGCCGTCGTGCCGACTGAGTCATGAAAGTTGTGAAATGCTATCTTGGGACATTTATGCAGGCTTTTAGCAGAAGGGTAGCTTGGAAATATTTCCATTACTTAGGATTTGTAACATTACAGATAAGAATTTAACAGTAAAATGTAAGTTATGTCATGATATCATTCATTTGACATCAGAGATGTTTCTCTTCATTTCAGGAAAGCCTACAAGGAAGAGGAAAAGATTTGGTCGTTTCCTCCACTGACTATGGAAGGCTATGAAGGGTTCTTTCTGCTGCCGTTGCCACAGTTGTGCTGTGGATGTTGTCGAGCCTTTTGTCCCTCCAGCAGATCTGGAGCCAGAGCCAGAGCCTGATCCAACATCACCACGTGATCCTGATCCAACATCACCACCTGATCCTGATCCAACGTCACCACCTGATACTGATCTCTCCGGTGTCGAGCCAAATAATGGTAAATGGCCAGTCCTTATTTCTCTAAATTATTTTAAACGGTATTGCCTTCTTGTGTTAAGAGAATATTCATATTATTTTCACCATATTATTATTGTTTTCTCGACACAACCGGGACTGATATTTTTTTCAAATAAAACAATCTCTCATACTGTATATTTCTGTTTGTTTTTCAGAGTCCTTTGAGTCTCTTTATGAAGCGGGAGCGATGATTGGATGCGGAACGTTTGGCAGTGTGTACAGGGGAACACGCAAACTTGATGGCAAAAGGGTAAGTCTTCCCGAATTGTACAAACATTTTGCTTTTGTGCGCATCAAAACACATTCAGAACAATGTGCAGATGGTACTTAGTGCAAGGTCAGGTGCTTGAAAACTGTTACTGAAACTGTTTTTTATTTTGCAGGTTGCCATCAAGCGGATGCGCAAGTGTGACAATTTTCATTATCTTGACATTGTAAGTCGGGCAAAACCTGAATATGTATTTAGTTGTTTAAGTGCAGATTGCTGTGTAGTTAATACACACATAGGAAGCATTATGTGTAAATGTGATTGACAAATAAGCCTAGAGCCACAACAGAAAAAACGTTGAGCTCTTTTGAGGCTCTTTTGAACGTATCTAAAAAGAAAAGTGAGATGTTTCACCCAGCTAACCTTCTGTCTACTGCTTTTCTCTAGCCTGGGCATCCCGAACCTCTCATTACAGAAGTGGCGCTGCTGTTAATGATGAGGCGAGAACCCATAAGCCCCTACGTCATACAGCTGTACGAGTGGTTTGAACACCCTCGCAAATTCTCTCTCATCATGGAGTTCCCCGAACCCTGCGAGAGCTTGAAGGACTTCATCACTCGCCGTGATCCTGATGTGTGTGAAACAATAGCACGGGTCTTCACGCAACAGGCTGTTCTGGCAGTTCAACACTGCATCGAGCATGGCGTTTTTCACAACGACGTTCATGCGCAGAATTTCCTGCTGAAGAGAAACTCGTTAGACCTCAAGCTGATAGACTTTGGCTGCGGTCAGCTATTCAGCAGCGAGGGCTACGAGAGCGACATATACCTTGGTGAGCATTTTGGGAGTGTGGAAACCTGAATGTAGTGTCGCTTTAAGAAAAAAAGCTCAACAATGTGCAAATGTCTCGTTTACAGGAAGAAATGATCACTGCCCACCTGAAGTCTTCACAGAGCCCAGATTCCACGCCGTCCCAGCAAATGTCTGGGCTCTGGGAGTGATGCTGTACGAGATGCTCAACGGATCTTGTCCTTTTCAGAGTAGAACGGAAGTCATCGAAGCCAAAGTTACATTTCCCAATTCCAACTTATCCAGGGGTGAGTGAATAATACAGTATGTACATGTTGAATATGAGCGATGTCTAAGTTGGGGAAGACGTGAGGCACGAAAGAGGTCTCTGCAAGGTTTTTTTTTGAAATGATGCTTTATTTTGTCATTATTTCCGCTCAATGCCACTAGTGTCGCAGAAACAACATACTTTACTTTTAAAGTAAAGATTAAGGAACATTTTACATTATATTAGTCAGGTTTAGATGCTGTTCTCATAGATTCCAAGTCACATGACTAACCAGCTCTCTCCTTGTTAACATTTGTACAGAATGCAGTGATCTGATTAGGCAGTGTCTAGCCCGGGATCCAGCGAAACGGCCCACGTTAGAGCAGATGTCCCAACATACATGGATTAGAAACGATCTACTGTAGGAGTTCAGGAGATTCACTCGATCATGATTGATGATTTCAGGTGTGAGGAAGTGTAACAGACAGAGTAGGATTATTATCACTTGTCTTCAACTCTGGATCGTTTGTTGTAAGATTTTCACGTTTGTGTTCTTGTTATAGTCAAGTCACCTTCATTTATATAGCGCTTTGTACAATGCAGATTTTTTCAATGCGGTTTTACGGTAGACGGGAAAATAAGAGAATCAGTGCAAATAGAATTCAATTCTGTTGTAGCTATAACAGCTCTTAAAATATCAGTCATGAGTTGACTTGTTCATATAATCTGTGTATTGGATAGGAAAGAACACACTTGCTGTCCTTGGTGGAGTGCTTGAGCTGGAGACTCGACCCGAATCCTGAAGTCCAACCCCAACCTGACAGGAACTCAAGCCGCCACAGCAGAGGGATCAGAGCCAATCAATTGTTTTGTTTTTTTTTTTTGTTTTTTTTTTGTTTTTTTATGTAAAGTGCTTTGACACACTACTTTTAAATGCACTATATAAAATTATTATTTTATGAATTCAATTTTTAGACATGTTTTTGATTAACCCTTATAGGAAAAATAAAACAGAAAACATAGAACTGGGTTAAAACAAACACACACACACACACACACACACACACACACACACACAAACACACACACACACACACACACACACACATATATATATATATATATATATATATATAACTTTATTCTAGAGCTTTCTAGATTTGTTATTACCACTATAGCCACTTTGGAACCATTGTTAAATGCGCTATATAAATGTAGATGACTTGACTTGATTTTACAATTTAAAGGCCGGATTAACACACCTCCTCCCACAAAGGGACTCTCCTTGCGTTTAACATAGTTTCATTTAGTTTCATAAATCTCATTCAACCGTAATTTTCGAACGGGTCCTACAGGTTTATTCCTGAGCGTGAGGTATCTCGCCCAACGAGTCATGCTGTTCGTTGTTCCTTTCGTTTCTCAAGTGTCTCGAGTTTCTCCTTTAGGCTTGTTTACAGGCGCAGATAACATGAAGACTCCTCTAACACCATTATTCTCAGGGACCGTTTTCCTTGAAAAGGGACAGTGTGAAAACCCAGGACTCTTTTGGGTTGTTGCCAAGGAAGAGTGATCCAGGGCTTGACCAGGGCTGGGATCCACCGAGACGGAGAACAGGAGGTTATGAGCAGCAGTTTAATCAAGAGCCTGTTTCCACTGCTTCTGCACTTGACAATTACCTGTACGTATATAACCTCTCAGTAACTGCACATCATGGTAGTGGGATAGGCTAAGTATAGTTTTATGTTTTGAAAAAAAAAGAAAAAAGAAAAAAACGGTCAAGGGTCTTATTTCTTTTAGGGGAATAGAAACCTCTTGTTCCATTGTATAAAATTAAGTTTGGCATTTTAAACCTGGCCTTATAGCAGTGGTGTAAAGTATTGGAGTAAATGTAATTAGTTATTGTATAGGCCTACTTTGATGTTAAGCATCTTTTGGGTTCTTTGTAGTATAGTAAAATTATATGAACTCTACTCCAATATATTTGTGATAAGTAATGTTCTAAATAACTCATTACATTTTTGCATGGTATACACAGCATGTCTCTCTTAGCCTATACAAAAGAAGCAATACTGTCCATCTGCTGGGAGGGTATTAGGGACTATATCTTGAAGGTACTCTGATTGCACTATATCTTTTGGGTTTTGCCCGTCCTCACCCAAACTTGTCAGCAAGGCAAATGTGAGCGCATTAGCTGGTAGTTGTGAATCACAGGCATTTCATATGTGATATGAGGACACGGCTGCAGCTGGTCATCCAGAACGTCCAGTGCAATGCTTTGACTTACTGAAACATTATTTTATTTATCCATTATAGTGAAATACCTTTTTGAGGATATTGGTTTACTAATGCCCACTTGACCTCAACTGAGACTTGAGTGTCTGAGATGTTTCAGAGGTTCTTGTGTCGACATTGATTAATTGCGATTTTATCCTCTTTTATGCACTGCTGCTACGACCCGCCTTATTAGAGGCATTAGCGTGTATAGTTATTCCATTATGTAATTTAATTTGGCATTACAGTATTTATGGTCCTGAACAGGTTTATGCAATGAATTGAAGGTTTAAAATTCTCAAAATGCTTTTAACCGATGCAAGGGGAGTGAATGAATGTTGCTTGAGGCTCTGAACACTCTGTTCAATATGTGTGAATTTTTTAACAAGTACAGAAAAATCATCACCAAGATCCGGTTTCTTCCAAATGTTTGTCAAATGTTAATATTGTTCATTCATTTCAGATCCAAGTACACTACCGACACCTCTTAACACCTCAATGCATTCGGTAAACATGAAGCACATTCTGAAATGGAGTCCCTTGCAGGCGTCCTGCTCCACTGTCAACTACTCTGTGCAATTTCAAGGGTATGCATATTTCTCAATGTTATTTTTATTGCTAATGAATACTTTTTAGAAATGCATTGTGTACAGTATGTCAACATTTTATGTTATGATACGCAATAAATATCACACGAAAACAATGAAATCATCACATGACCAGTATGGCCACAAACTGCCCAGTAATGTACAGTATTTCTTTGCTTACTGAGCCATTGGTGACTGACCTGTCCTTCAAAAAGACTGGAATGCTCATTTATGCATGTGTGCATTAAAAGATCAAATTCTGAGTTTCTAAATTCAGCAGTAACTGTAAGATGTAAGGTATTTTCATCTTTTTAACACTTAAATATGACGTCATATTTATTTATAGTGCTTTAACAGTATCGATTGTTTCAAAGAAGCTTCACAGAAATAAAAAGGAATCTATTTCTATTACTTGTAGAACTGTCTTTATAAGCTGAAGTAAAACCTAAACAGTGTTTGTCTTTATAAAAAAAATATCTAAACAAAATATAAAAATACTGGTTATAAAATGATTAATATTTGAAGCAAAATATCAAAACGTTATAATACTTCAACTTATCAAATCTCAACAGGGCAGTCCTGTATTAGTGGGAAATTACACAGGCTGTTTGTATGCAGTTCAAGCAATAGATGTAAAAGAATAACTTGTCCTCTTCTGAGCTATTCAAGTTAAAATCATGCAACAGAGCAGATTGAGCACAAAGAATGTCAAACTGGGCTGGAAAATAGTTATTTTCTCTTCGGTGCATACGACAACAAAATCAGAACTAACGGTCAAAAAGCAGTCATATACCGAAGTGAGTTACATTGTTCCTATGCAATTTCTTGTTTGTTTTTTTTTCCAAAGGAACTAAATCGTGAGATCAGCCTTCTGTTGCCTCATAAATCATGTGAGGTCAGCCCTCTGTTGCTTCAGATAGGGGGACTTCCAGGGTTGATATTATTTTCCATACGTTTTTCCGTCCTTTACGGCCTTTGCGCTTCGGGCCCCTTTACAAAGTGTGTGTGTAGCTATGTATCTGTAAGAGTATTTTGTAGGGTCATAATCAGTGTTGGGAGTAACGCATTACAAAAGTAATACATTACAGTAACATATTACTTTTTGCTGTAACGCAGTAGTGTAAGGCATTACTAATCAATTTTCAGTAATATTTTACTCGTTACATGTTCAGTGAGGCTTGTAATACAGTACTAATACACTAGTAATACAGTTGTATTACAGTGTAATGTCTGCTTTTACTTCTTAAAGGCAACAGACTATGTGAAAGTTTTAAAGCAGTCTTTTAGTGCCAGTTCAGAGCGGTCGCGTCTGTAACATTGTTTTTTCCTCATAAATGCGAACATGAAAACTAAAATAAAATAAATATTTTAAGTTCTATGGAGACTGCAGAGCCAACCCTTCCTCATCCGATTTGCGCAGTGTAATTAACAGAATTACAAAAAATATATTTTGCCTCCTATTTTTTGTCACGCATGAATGTGTGTCTTTTCCCTAATATTAAAAATAAAACATAGACTGATATTTGTCTAATGTCTGGAGTCCTTTAAGGAAGTAGCCTATATACGTTTCAATACATGTATTTTCTGAGACTTTTTATTTCAAGTTTTGACTGCAAATGTCATGTCCATGATGCTGGACTTCCCCAATTTTAAATAATTTATCCTCAACTAGTTTTGTGGTGTAGGTCTACGTATTTTATAATGTTAACTTCAAATAATACTAATAGCCTAATTTAAAGATAAGGCAGCATTGGATATGGACGGTAAGGAGAATAACGCTGGAGTTGGAAGAGGTGTGTCGCGATTCTGTAGGTTCGTGGATGTGGCGAATCGCGATTTCGGTTTCATATTGCATATCGTTACAGCCCCAAAGTTAAGTTCTACTTAGTTATTTTGGTGAAAGTAACTCAAAAGTAATACATGAGTAATGTAACGCATTACAATTCTGAGACAGTAATATTGTAAGGTAATGAATTACTTTTAAATAACAGTAACAAGTAATACCTAATGTATTACAGTTTGAAAGTAACTTGTACAACACTGGTCATAATATCTTTCAAAATTCAATGAATTCCCTGTAGGTTAGAAGAATAAAAGTAGTGTACATTGTATCATTAATATTACTCATCTCTGATTCTCAATGTAGGGAGTATGAGTTCTACAAACTTAATGGAACATGGATGAATGCATATGACTGCCAAGAGATCAGTGAACACAGATGTGATCTCACACATGACCTGGCCTCCAACTCTGACTACAGCATCCGCATAAACACAAACTGCGATGGACAAAAGTCATGGACACAACTACCAGCGACTTTCAACAGGAGAGACAGTTGAGCATTATTGCCTATAAAGTTATTTTTACAGAAACAAAATTGTCTGAAATGAATCAATGGGGTCACATGCCCATTTGTGGTCTTTTATAGCAGTGTTGCTGCCTCCGAAAATGACCGTGAACGTGGAGCGGGATCCCATCCAGGTGGACTTCAGTACAACACTTTCTGATATGACCGTCAACCTTAAAGTCTGGAAGGAGGGGGACGAACAGAACGTGAGAATATTTTCATACTTTTATCCACTACATGTAACGTGATATTTGTTATTAGCTCTTTGTTTACACTTAATGTCTGGCTTTGCTAATGAATGACTAAGGGTGGATGGTAGGGATGTAACAATATATATATATCGCAATACAAAAATGCGTCAATGTGTATCATGGATAGTGACATGTCTTGTCTATGGACAACTGTGTGAGACCAAAATCACGTTTACAGAGTTTTAGTGTCAGTACTATAATGTATAATAATGCAATGGGGGAATGTTTGTCCTCTATTATTTGGGGATATCAGCACCATGTCCCCAATATTTGGGGATATCAGCACCAAGTCCAAGCCTATTCATTTACACCCACATTGTAATATCAAATTTAGCATTTTAATCAACAGTGCATTTATGTCAACCTTTTACCATATGCATGGATTATCGTAGAGATATCGTATCGTGAGTTCAGTATCGTGATATTTATCAAATCGTGACATGAGGGTATCGTTACACCCCTAGTAGACGGCATATTTCAAGTGTCACTATGTTGCTCAGAGATCCAACAGTTCCTACATTGGCTTTAATTGCAACTTTTTTTTTTTGGAAGGGGGGGGGGGGGGGCACTTAATTATTCACTTCTGGCTGCAATGCTATCAGCTTAAATATTAACACAGTGTAATTGCCCATGCTAATATTCATAACAACAGCATGATTCTGACTGTGATATTGCTTAAGCATAACATGTGTTGCCAGCAATGATACATCTTTCCAGTGGTCAAAAAAAAAAAAAAAAAAGCTGTGAAATATGGCCTGTGAAAAGTACAACCTACTGAACAGACTGTACATCTAACACTCTTGTCTTCATTTGTGAAAAATAAAATGAAAGTAAGTATAAAGTAGGCTAAATCAATCAGGCCGTTTGTCCTGACTCAGGTCTATTGTGACCTTGATGGATGTCATTGCAGACCTTAAACTATGCGATCAGAGCACATCCCTATCATGTTTCCATTGCCGGGCTTCGAGGGCGAGAGAAGATGTGCTTCAGGGCAGAAGCAGTGGTGGAAGCCATTAACAAGATCTGCAGCATTGACGCGCAGTGCGTCACCATTCCTGGTGAGTGATCAGTGATCAAGGAAATGGTAGATAGATGTATGTAATTACATGTCTACAGAATAATGCATTTGGAAGAAACTATGAAGATAATTGACAAGATAGTAAATGTACTATGCTTGTTCAAATTGACCCGTGATTTCCTTTCTAGAGCTGACATCTGACTTTGTGAAGCCGTCGATAGTAAGCGTCGCTGTGGTAGTTGCAGTCGCCATGGCCTTTATTCTGGGATGGTCGGCAACACATTTTGGTCCACAGATCAAAGAGATTTGCCACAGGGAGCCCATTCCCAGTGTACTGGTGAGTGTATGTTTAATCTCATGATCAGTTGCTGTCCAGCAGTGCTGTGTAAGTTTCTCTAGAAAAAGTAATTTAGTTAGAGTAACCCCTATTTTGTTTAGGGGGAAACTATTTAAAGAGCCCCTATCATAGCATTTGAAATGTTCCTATTTTTGTTTTGGGAGTTCCCAAAAACAGTTTAACGTGCATGAAAGGATAAAAAACACTTTATTTGTCTTATAATACGCATTTATTTTTACCCGATTTGCTCAACGACTCCCAATTTTGATTCGACGATTCATTTTCCCAAACACCTCATTTGAGTGACGCGAATCTGCGGCGATTGGTCAAATGACCCAGTCAGTTGTGGAAATGGAACATCTCTAAATGGAACACCCATAACCAGGATTATAGCTTGTCAAGTGTTGAAAATTGTATATAGTGTTTGAACAAACGTGTCAGAAAAAGTGCACTTTCCACACTGTCCCTTACTCACGTCTCCGTCAAGAGCGAGCTTTCCCAGCGAAACTCACATTGCGGCGGCTTTTGTGGGGCAGTGCTTATTATATAGAGCGAAGTCATATTTGGCTAAGTCGTTTAGGAGGTAATTGCCATTTTTCAGTGAATGTCTGGTGAATATCAAAAACAAAACTAACTTTACCCCGCTTAGAAGCTGCGCGGTGTTACACAACACACATAACACAATAAAACTATATTGTGCATGCTACAGAAAACATAACAGCAAACATTATTAATAATACTTACAGATTGTGATTCGTCGGAGGACAAACCTGATCCATATACACTGGGTACTGAGCCCTCCTTCAGGAACAACCGGCTTACATATCCACATTTGAATTCATTTATGTTTTTGAATGATTCGTCATTAAAATGATGAGAACACAAGGTTCGGGATATACTGTTGTGGTATCGTTGCAAATATGAACTCTAACCACTGATTCTTCACATGCTCGTCCCTGGACAATGAAAACAAGTGGCTGAACTGTCTTTGCAATGTAGAACACAGCGTCTTCTCGACATGATGCTATTCAGCTGAAGTTTTTGAATGTGTTCTATCTAGACTAGACTTCAAGTTTACACTCCCGTCTGCGTGCGCAGTTGTTGGGAGCGGCCAATGAGCTAATGTTTTGTATCTACGTCACGACGAAACAGCTAATGACTCGTTTCAAAAACAATTCATTTCATAGACTCAGAGTCGACTCTCACTTTTGAAAGACAATAACTTTATATACGGTGCACTTTAAGATATAAATCTTTGCAGGATGTTTTCATTCCCTTATAGCTGTATTCCACATCATATGAACAGTCATTATCAAAAATCCATGATAGTTGCTCTTTAAATGACAGTAATTCTATTATTTGTTAACTACCCAACAATGCTGCCCAGACATCTGAATGAGATCATCTTTATTTCCTATAGAAACCACTTTGTTTTCTTTTACAGAGCACAGTTGAAGTAGTCTATATCTGACTCAGTTCAAATAGAACAAAGAAAACACACCAACCACTATTTTTAGAAGTGATGACTTACAGTATTAGAAAGAATGACCACTTGTTTTTGTTTCCTCCAGCTTGATGACTGGCCCACCAGCACACCCATCCTTTGTACGGATGTTTCACTGGAGCCCACAGATCTCCTGGTGCCAAGAGTGCAGGTGGAGGGAGCAGTTTGAGCGAGCGAGGTTGAGCACAGAACCAGTAGCGGCCTTTGCTATGTTTCACCTTTTTCACTTAAAACGGGCCTCTGAACAGAAGGGTCTCCTCTTCCACTTGAAAAAGAGCCTCAGACTTGCGAAGGCCGCCTCTTCACAGGACATGAGTTGAAACTTCTGACTGAATTACTGAAAAGTGCCTGAAGCACTGATGTCATGTGCAGTTGGACTGCAGTTACTAACAGCTCAACCTTCTTAATGAAGAAAGAAGAAATGACAAGAGAGATGTTTTGGGCTGCGCATTGAAATGATTCAGATCGCCTCTTCCCAGATAGCAAATTGCCTTTGGGCCGGATCTGGCTAAATTTCGGGTCAGATTTTGGCCCACATACCGCATGGAATTACGGCCCAAGGTTGGGCCAAGTGCTGTTTGCAGAAGGTCAACCAGATCAATGCCAGAAGCAGACCAAAACTGGCCCAGAGCTTTACAATGTACCCAGATTTTATCCAGAACTGGCCCAAAACAACGCCGTAATCCCCAGATGTCAGCCAGACAAGAGCCAAACTGCCACCACCTTTACCCCAGAACTCAACCACAACTTATCCAAAAGCTCCAGAAAACAGCCATAACTGGGCTAATATTATACCAGAAATGATCCCTGTGTAATACTTATATATTGTGCAAGGAATAATAAAAAAATGACACTACATAAATGCAAAGTACAATATTTTATTGAGAGGTGAAGAAAATCTCAGCCAGATAAAAGGAAAAATACAAACAATAGGAAAGACAAGATAAACCAATAGTATGGCAAAACAAAAGCAACAAATAGTCGCAATACAAGAATAATACAAAGACAGAGCAGTAAATTAAAATGTTACAAAAAATAATGCAATTATTAGGGGTGGGGGAAAATTCGAATCTTAGATGCATAGCGATGCGGACGATTCTGAATCAATTCACAAGTCAAATCCATTTTCCCAAAACATAAAAAATTATATATAAAATATAATATTGTCGGAACGCGAAAGACAGAACTCAGAAGCGTGGAAGTAAGTGCAGTGGCGCGCCTAAAACACCCTCCGCGTTAGTTTAAAAGCTGACGTGTGGAAATATTTTGGCTCCTGAAGTTGAAGGGGAAAAGGAGCTGGACAAAAGCCACACTAGTTGTAAGCTTTGCAGAATAAAACTACAATATTTTGGAAACATGACAAATATGAGAAGCCATGACATGTTTCCACCCAGAGGTATGCTTACTGCAAGTATGCTGCTAGTTCAGGCATACATTTATTTTCCTGTTGGTTCTTTGCAATGTTAATAAAATATATTGTGCATTAATTCTTTATGGGTCATTACTTTGTACCTTTAAAGCAAAGTATTTATCGTCACACACACACACACTTTTAAAAGATTAAAAT
Organism: Pimephales promelas; assembly: GCF_988280905.1. NCBI lineage: Eukaryota > Metazoa > Chordata > Actinopteri > Cypriniformes > Leuciscidae > Pimephales > Pimephales promelas. The sequence goes on along the minus strand of NC_142773.1, from coordinate 12,061,039 downwards.
AAATCGCAGCCCTCTGAATCGTATTCGCATCAAATCGTGAGTGCGAGATTCCCACCCCTAGCAATTATGTGATTATACAAAAAATTTTTTTTTAAAAAGTATGTGTAATACTTAAACAGTAAAATACAGAAAGAAAGAAAAAAAAAAGAATACGGTGGCCGAGAGATCTCAAAGCATTGAAACAGAAGAAAACATGCAAACAGAAATAAACACCAGCAAATTAAGAAAACATCTCCATCAGTTTGACAACACACATGCTGCGAATACTCAACGCTACCAAATACAAAAAAAAACCCTGCAAACGGACTTCAACGTCCTGCAACAAAAGAAAACATGCAAATAAGAAAAACACCAGCAAGTTAAGAAAACATCAGCTTCACAACACTGCAAATACAAATGCAACCAATAAATAATAATAACTAAAAAAAACAAACAAAAAAAACACCACAGTTGATTAGATAATTGTGTTATGCTTTTGTAGCACTTTTCTGTATTTGGTTGCGTTTTGCGTATTTGCAGCACATGTGCTGTCAAACTGATGATGTTTTCTTAATTTGCTTGTGTTTTCTATTTGCAAGTGTTTTCTCCTATTGCAGCGCGTTGAGCCCTCGGCCACCATACTAAAAAGCAACAGAAATCAAGCAAAAAAAATTTCAATTGATAAAAACAATAAAGCAAGTGATGAAAAAAAAATTAAAATGTGTGATTAACATTTTGCAAAGGTGTCCTCCTTTTTCTGCCACCATCGCGGTCTCCAGCTAGATGAAACCACCTTTTAATAACTTTTTCGACCTCCAGCTCAGATGTATGTGCACACATAGGATTTCTTCTTACAGCCTCTAGAATAGGAGCATACAAATACAGAGTTAAAAAATATACTTTTAAAATAAAATGAACAATAGAGACATAAAGCATTAATGTATTTTGTATTACAAGACACCATGCACTGGTCAAAGAATTAAAACTTTCAAAATTCATGAGGGAATAGTCATGAATTTCCAGATAGACTTAGACAATAAAAATGCACTTACCAATCACAATGTTTTTAAGCTGCAAGCTTTGGAAACGTGTCTTTCCATGTACACCTCTCCAGTTGACCACTTTGGCAAAGTCATTTTTTATTGCGTGTCTCATAATCCGCCAGACCGTGTCCTTAACATCCACTCCACCCAGCAATCCTAGTTCAAGTACCTGAAATATTTTTAAAACATGCCATCACTATTACAGTAAGTCAAAACAAAACTTTTTTGTTGTTGCTAGATGTTTCATGTTTTAGATTAATCACACACCATTTAATTATAACAGTGATTACAACCAGAATTTGTAAGTGATAACAGTATGCAACTGTGCGTTACTGACAGTGTTACCTACCACTTTTTGTCTCGTTACTGGACAGGATCGAAGATCACTTTCCAGGGAAGTTAACGACCTTAAGTCTTCAATTGGAAACCACTTTGGACCTTGGTTCTGTGCCTCTGTGATCTCCCGAATATTGTTTGCTTTGAGATCTTGCACTATCCTTATAATGTTCCTCTGCTGCTCCATAAGAATTTCCTGCTTCGATATTACGTCATGTAGAAGTGCTAAAACATTAAACACGGGTATTGAAAGGTTTACCACACCACCACTGATATGACATTGGCCTTATGCTAACAGTGAATATATGATAGAAAAAACAAAAAGAAATCTTACATCTTATTAAGCGGTCATCGCTTGAGAGGCTTTTCCTCTGTGGTCTAGGTGTTTCGAGATTCCGCGGTGAATGTATCGACTGTTCGGGAGACTGTAAAGTTGTATATTGTTGCCACATCACATCAAAAGTTGTATATACTTTGCCACGTTTCTTGTGATTTTCTAGCAGAACTTACTTGCCATGGCTGCTGTGAAGTCTGGTGAAGTGGTAGAGATGGTTCAGACAAGTCAATTGCTTGCCGTAATGCTGGCCCAAGAGTTATTTCATGCCTTTCAGGGGCAGGACTTATTTCCAACAAGGATGGTCTTGAAGTTTCTTTGAACTGCGTTACATCTGGAGACTTTTGGTGCCATACAGGGTTTTGTCTTTGAGGACTTGGTTGTAGCTCATAAGAAGCCGAAAAACTAATGTTGGATAGTGGATGTATTTGTGGGGCTTGTGGCAAATTGTTTTTTATGGGTGCAGTAGTCTCCTCATCAGTGTCATATTCATCCATTTGGCGCCAGTTTCGTCTTTAAGAAAGGTGACATTTTTTAATGATTAGCATACTAAATTTGATTAAGAAAATGTTCATGTAAAGACACTATTCAGTGTCAAATTCCCTTTTTGCAGTTCAAAAAGAAATGTGCATGTTAATTTGTTAAACTGCACAAAGATAGAAGTTACAAAAAAGAATTACAAAATAAATGCAATCTTACTTTATTTTCCGTTTTGGTGGCCTCAGGGAGTCAGGCTCAGCCTCTGACTGGAGATCGGTCTGTTGTTCAGCAAGCGGCAGTTTCCGACGTGCTTCACTATAATTTTCTATGAAAAACAGAATTCACACATCATAACAAAAAGTTGTTTACCATTTAAACTTTTTAACTGAATGTATTGTATAGAAAAAGGATACATACTTGCAGTATACAGAATTTTAACTTTGTATGCAGACCAAGACTCGTGGGGTTGCTCCAAACACTTGGTTGCCCTTTGAATTCCTTTACCCTTGTAAGGAGGCCATACACACACACCATTTTCCACCCAGATTGCCGGCACAACCTCCACTTCGTCAGAGTCAACAAAACTGACAATGTGGTACATTATTACTGCAAGCAAAATATAAACATGGATAAGTTAGAGGTAAAGGTAAATACAGATATTCAATGACAAATCTTAAGTGTCATACCTTCTTGTGTAGATGTGTCCAAGTGTAGTGTAGATGTGTCCACAAAAGAGTAGCACAATTGTTGGAAAATGGGACAAATGAAAGTTTTTGATTTCATGCTGTATGCACAGCGAGGTAACAGTGTGGAACTCTTTCACGAGTTCACACTTACATACAATTAAAGGGAATAAAGTATAATGCGTATTTGCCGTGCTGTCCGGGGGGAGGGCTCCGATCTCGTAATTCGGCCCAAACCCAGAGTACTCCCCCTGTATGTAAAGTGGTTTAGGACTAGAAGAGTGGAGAAATGAGGTGAGACTGCTGAGTCTATATACACGTTTTAATCATGATTGCTGAGTGCTCTCCAACCGTGTACGTGCTTCTCCCGAACTTTGTTAATAAAACATTTTAAAACCTTAAACATTTATTGACATCTCTGTTTTTATGTTTTGTAATGTGTTAATGATTTTTTTTTGCTCATACATGAACCACTGTATTAGCCTGGCTGCGCCCTCCTACGCACTTCCGCTCAATTTCATTTTACTTCAGTACTACGTCTGGGACCGCTCCATATCCTTAGGTTTCCAGAAATCAATTTTTTGTAGGACCAATCAGCGAATAGAGGGAGTGGCTAAGAACGATGACGTTGATGTAGTGCGTCAGTTAGAGTGCAGTAATGGCAGCGGAGAAAGACGTGAGAAAAGCCAGTCGGTCCGTTGTTGGAAAAGAAACTGCCGAATATACAGAATTTAAAGCCGGATTGTTATCATCTCACCTCTTGTTGCACAACGGAGGACCAAGTGAAGGAGGCAGAAAGGTTGGAAGTTTGTGCTGGGCAGCTTGTGCACAATGACCGTGACATTTTGGACTTTAGCCTGGTGTTCGCGGTGTTCGGAAGCCCCGAGTCCTGGCTGCTAAACTATTGTTGAAGATCCGCTCAGGAGTCATGTCAGTCGCTCAGATTCCCAACAGTAAATTTACTGATTCTTGTGATGAACATTTTGAGCCCCTTTGTGTACTCGTGCAGGAGGTTGGTGTGTCAGTTTTACATGTTGTAAATCATACAAATTGGTTGTGATTAAAAAAAAAAAATTGTCATAAATAAAAATTTGAAAACCCATACTTTGGAGACTATATTTGATTTTCAGTTTTAGATGTCAATGGTTAATTTGTTTTAATAAAAAAAAACAACTAAATGCCATATAAAAATGTACAAACACATACTTTGAAGACCATAATTAAGGTAATTAAGAAACAAAAATACGTAATATGAAAAATTGTTGTTTATTACACATCTGCAGATAGAGACAAGACTGATCATTCACTGTAGCTGCTACAGCATTTGCGGCAGATCAGAAACGACCACAGCGGCGTATTTGTAATGATTAGACACAGCTTCGACCATTGACTGAATAATCACTGTCCTTCATGTCAAATATACATTTCGAATTAATAATTGTTCCTAGATTAACAAAACCTGCAGCTCTCGTTGACTGAAATCCTATTGTAAATTTAATCCTCTGATCATTCGGAGATCGGACTTGTTTCTTTTACTGTCTATGGTTGTTTCCAGCCGTTTCGGCGCATGACATACGTCACTCACGACCACACATTAGCGATTGGCTATGGCAGATCGTGAGTGACTCTGGGCAGATCCAATAGATTTGAACTTTAATAGTGAACCCGCCTACAAGGAAGGAAACGTTTCTCAATTGAGGGAGGCCAGACACTATGTACAAATGAAATGTACTAGAGTCTGGTTGAACCAGGCTACAACTGTATGACCTGATCTGCCATTTACACACAATAAACATCTGGTGAATCAGAATTATAAGATTTATAGTCACATACATTTTTCTCTCTGTCTCCAAGATTCTATGGTATTGTTCTGTCTAACTTCCTGTTTTCATGTGCTTTCTGTATGTTTTTAAGTATACGTTTAAGTGTAGTATCTCAGTATTGGTATGTTATGTTTACAAAATATAAAAAATTTTTATAAGGTATTATAGGTAATTTCACTTTTTACAAGAAAAGAAATCATGAAAATTTGACAGTAAACAGCTATCTTATGGCAATTTTAAAGGAGATAAATGTCCACAGAAATCTGCAGTCAGCATTAATAAAGAGATCATGCAAACTTTGAATACATTTATTGTCTCTTAATATTTTGACAGTATTCTCTCCTGAGGTGAGTAGAAAGCTTTTCATGAAAGTCCACCAATAACTTTATCTAATAAATAGATTCATATTTTAAAACCCTTTGTAAAAACATAACACAGTCATGTTCTATTGGACAGATGCCTTTGGCCTGTATTTCACCTTAGACTTGAGATTTGAGAATGTTCCAAGAGGCGCTTCCTTTGAAGTCAGATGCTCTTTTGGAATATTAATTCCCAGATAATCTGATCTCTCATACAGACTAGTTAACATGCTGATGTCAGAGAATTGGATTAATGACCAAGCAATAGTGCAGCAGTGAATTGCATTCGATATTTCCATAAAAACATACAACTTTGCTTATTTCCAGGTTTTACATTAAATTCCGAATCCCAGATTTTCTATATGGTCTCAGACCTCACTATACACAAACATACTGAGCTCCACGTAGAGATCGATGCCTTTGTCCTCAGACAATAGCGCTGCTGCGAAATGTCATGGGGATTCTTTTTATAGGCTTCTTCTTACAACCCTTTTTTCCTTTAATGATAGGACAACAGGCTTGAGAAAAGAAGGAGACGTGTACTGAGCATCTGCACTAATTCTTCGAATTTACGTTAGTCAGTCAGTATTCTGAAGGAAAGTTCTGTTTCTGAAATGAGAGGGTCCAGTGATCTTGAGGCAGCTGAATAATCCTAAACTTGACCACCACCTCCTGGTCGGGGTCTGCCGTTGGGCTTGTTCCTTAGTTCATGCCATAATCTCACCAGTGGCTCGCGGTTCCTCCAGATCATTTCATTACCATATGCAATGTACCACCTGGAAGAAAATGAAATTAAAGGTAAAAGGTGAGAGAGAACATAACCAAATGTCCAAATGCTTAAATCCCTCATGATAAATCACTAGATGAGTTCAACCATTTCTCTTATATTGAAACTCTCTTATATGCTTCTGCTTTTTTTAGTCCACAGAACATTTGATTTAATAAAAATATTTGTGAAGAAACATGGGTCTTCAATATTTTTGGTCGTTTAAAATGAGCTGAGCCGTGGGTTGCAAACCACAGCTCTAACATATACAGTAGATGACCTCAAAACTGACACACATGGGCACTTTCATTCACAAGACGCAAATCAGCGGTAGACACGACGCAAGCGTTTTTCTTTTTGCTAGTTTCAGCCTGACGCATGACTTGGTTGTTTAAATAGCAAATGCATTTGCACCTACAGTATTTGTGCGCCCATGGGCGGCTGGTCTGAAAATGAGATGTGTTCAGGAGCATTGTTGGCGCATTGGTACTTTGAGGCAACTGAAATAGACTGTGTCATTGACCAACAAAAACATGGTCTAAAGTAAATTTTTTAAATAAGCCTATAGGCGGGTCCACAACACGTGTACACTTACACACACAGGGCACACAAACATGCCAAATATAAAAAATAAAAGGATTACATTGTAAAAGATTATCATAGTGTACATAAAGATATGGTTCAACACAGCTTTCCCGTATATGGTCTGCTGGCACGGTTTAACCTTGAGTACTAGCAGATTCGGTTTCCTCTTTGGAGAAGCGTTCAGTCTTTCTGGTTGCAAATTGCAAAAAAACACCCACTACTCATTAAAGGAGTAGTTCACTTTAAAAAAAAAAACAAAAAAAAAAAAAAAACTTTTGCTGATAATTTACTCACCCCCATGTCATCCAAGATGTCCATGTCTTTCTTTCTTCAGTTGAAAAGAAATTAAGGTTTTTGATGAAAACATTCCAGGATTTTTCACCATATAATGGACTTCACCCCCTAGATTTCGCTTATCTAGCGAAACGATCAGTCATTTCAAAAATAAAAAAAAGTATAAGTTTTATAAGCACAAATGCTCGCTTTGCTCTGTTCTGTGATGAGCGTTCGTGACTCTCCTGTTCAAACTCGTTCATCAAAATGAATAAATCTAGATAAAAGATAAGACCTTTATTCATCGTCTGGTGTCGTTTAAAGCCCTTTGCAGCTGCAATGAAACTCTCATTTGGACCTTGAACCGTTTGGTTCCCAATGAAGTCCATTATATGGAGAAAATCCTGGAATGTTTCCATCAAAAACCTTAATTTCTTTTCGACTGAAGAAAGAAAGACATGGACATCTTGGATGACATGGGGGTGAGTAAATTATCAGTATATAACTACTCTTTTGTGAACTTACTTAAACTAGCAAACGTGGATGCGCTAGGGCCCATGGACTACGAGTGACAAAAAGGATAGTTCTGGTCCTTGATTATGATTGGTTGAGCTGTGCTCTAAGCTGTTGTAAATGACACTACAAACATACACCAGTGACCCCTAAAATGGGTAGATACCTATTCTTTACACCCCCACTGTTATCAGTTGTGTGGAGAACAGTGAAGCACTCACACTCCAAACAGAGCTCCACCAAGATGGGCTGCATGATCAAAAAACCTCCAGCCCAGGAGGAGACCAGCTGTATCCAAAGCAACAAGAGCTTTCAAAGCCTAGAACATATGAAACAACATTATTGACATCTCACTCCGCAAATACGAAGGAATAGGATAAACCTGAATTATTTTGCAGACCCACTTACATTTCCTGCAGTGAAGCTGACCATAGGAAGCAAGAGGATGCCCAGCTTAGCTTCAGGAGTCTTGGTGCAGACTGCTGCCAGAACCGTCATGATGGCCCCTGACTGCAGGACACAAATCAATATCAAAGAGGCCTTTATAGCACTGGAACACCGGCAGTGTTTAATATGTTCACTATATATATATATATATATATATATATATATATATATATATACACTGTAAACACAGCCGATTAATTGAACTGCATATTTTGTGGGGAATATTAAATATAAATGTACAGATTTGTTTATTTCTTCATGTGCAAAATAACTGCCATTTACATAAAGATGAAATATATATGATCAAAAATTATTCTGTTACTACATTAAACATAAAAGTTAATTGATATTTTAAGTTAATATGTTAATCCCCCGACAGCATTTTTCTTTTTAAAAAGTTGACATTGTCATTTTCATGTCCCCCCAAATATTTTGTTGCAGGAATATCTGAAAACGCAATACATACAAAAAGAATGGACCTCTGCTTTAAAAAATAAAAAAAAAATAAAAAAAAAATAGTGTTTTTATCAACAACTGAATGTGGGTTGAAAGTTTCATAAGAAAAGATTCATAAAAAAAAAAAAACTTTTTGAACAAATAGCTAAGAAAGTCTCCTTTTGTCAAAGACTATGTCTGGATAGGATTCAGAACAATGGTCAAAAAGTAGATGGAGTCCAACAACCCAAAATCTTCACGGTCCTATAGCTCATCCTGAGTTGATACTTCATCCTCGATTTTGTTAGGCAGTTCTCTTACGAGAGGTTAGCTAGCTTACGCTACGGGAAAGATTAATCTTTTATGAGAGGTTGAAGCCAAAAAATAATCCTTTAATTTTGTATCCATTGTCAACGCAGTTCATCTGCAGCAGACCATGAGCGGGCTAGCTAGCAGCTCATTGGTTCGCTCAGGGAGAACTGCTACAGCCTATGAGGGAACCCGGTTGAACTCGCGGCCAATGAGAAGCTGACATGCTCTCATTGCGTCAAAGCCTGCAAAAACGTGGCCCGAGTCTATAAATAGGCGAGTTTCTCGCTGTTTTCCGATTTTCATCAATTCAGAAAGGCTATACGCACCTGCTGATCTCCGAGAGGAAGCCGCGTCGCCATCGAGAAGGCATCTCTTAGCGAGCGTGGACAGAGTCTGAGGAAGCCGGCCGTCTTCGCCACCTTCAGCCATCCTGTGAGCTAACGCCATCCGGCGATGTATCCTTACATTTGTATTTTGATGGTGTAACTTCACAAAAGAGCAGCGAGCACCTTTTTAAAGATGCCTAGCACACGTGCGGCTCATGCCGCGCCCCTCTCAGCGCCGGAGTCCCGCGCTGTATGAGGGACGAGCCGCTTACAGCTGTGCCGACCACGGCTAGCTTTCTTTACTTTACAAGAGAGCCAGCCCGTCCCCCGTGCATAGCTTCACCAAAAATGGGTTTATGGTGTGTTAGTTCTGCCGACGCTGGACCTGTTCGCCACTATCACGCCCTCTTATCTGCTTGTGCTATTCAGCTTGTGTCTTTACTGCTGTGGCTCAGTGGTAAAACACAAAGCTTTTCGCGCCAGAGACCAGTGTTCGGTTCAGGCTCTTGCAGATAATTTTATGCAGCTCTGAGCTTGCAGACAGCTTTCTTACGTTACAGAAAGCAGCCGCGCTCCCCCGCCCACATGCGTCAGCGGCGACATGAGAAACGAGTGTGTTTTTAGCCCGCCGAGGCCGGTTTGCACCCATCTCTCTAATGTTTTTAGTCATTAGCTGTTACATCGTGATGTAGAGAGGTCATTGGCCGCTCCCAACAACTGCGCACAGACTTGAAGAGACGTCTAGAACACATTCAAATACTTCAGCTGAATTGCATCATGTCGAGAAGACGCTGTGTTCTACATTGCAAAGACAGTTCAGCCACTTGTTTCCATTGTCCAGGGACGAGCATGTGAAGAATCAGTGGTCAGAGTTTATATTTGCAATGATACCACAACAGTATAGCCCGAACCTTGTGTTCTCATCATTTTAATGACGAATCATTCGCAAGCCGGTTGTTACTGAAGGAGGGCTCAGTATCCAGTGTATATGGATCAGGTTCGTCCTCCTCCGAATCACAATCTGTAAGTATTATCAATAATGTTTGCTGTTATGTTTTCTGTAGCACGCACAATATAGTTATATTATGTTGTGTGTGTTGTGTAACTCCGCGCAGCTTCTAAGCAGGGTAAAGTTAGTTTTGTTTTTGATATTCACCAAACATTCACTGAAAAATGGAAATTACCTCCTAAACAACTTAGCCAAATATGACTTCGCTCTATATAATAGGCACTGCCCCTCAAAAGCCTCCGCAATGTGAGTTTCACCGGGAGAGCTTGCTCTTGACGGAGACGCGAGTAAGGGACCGTGTGGAAAGTGCACTTTTTCCGACACGTTTGTTCAAACACTATATACAATTTTCAACACTTGACAAGCTATAATCCTGGTTATGGGCACAGTTCGGGTGTACCCCCCTGTGAGGGGTGATGGGGGTATGTGGTGAGCAGGACGGCCGAGGGACGTGACAGAAAGTCGCGAGGCCGGTGTTGCGATTGCTAATGAGCAGCACCTGCGAAGCACCGGTCTCGCATCTCTCACGAAGGAGCAGAGGCATAAAGGGGGAGCGACGGAGTGGATGATCGAGAGAGGAACAGGGCTGTTTTTGTTTGTGTTTTATACTTTATTTTGGTAAGCCAGCAGTCATCCGCGAGGGGCTGCTGGCCGGTATTTATGTTTTATTTTGGGTAGCCATGAGGAACTGCTGGCAGGCAATTTGTTTATTTCGTTTAAATAAAGTTTTATTTTTTGATTGTTATCCGGTTCCTGCCTCCTTCTTCCCTGAACCTTGTTACAGATGCTTTTTCTGTTCAAGTGTAATAGGTGCCCACACCCCTGTGCTCACCCATATTAAAACACAGCATTCCCGTGTCTAACAGAGCCCACTCTCTTAGCTGGCTATGCCGCTAGAGTGTTATCTGTAACAGATGTGCCCATGACTGTGCTCACATCTTCTTTCTGCCCGCTCTATTACACGGCCAGGTCGCACGCATCCCAGCCTCTTCAGTCTCGTGCCCACTTGCAGTGCTCACGTTTCTACATGCACGCGGCCCCACGCACGTCACAAGTGCAGCCTTTTCAGGCTATATATAGTCTTCTGCCTCTTACAGCGCTCACGTTTCTAACACGCACTTGCGCGCCTGTATCAGGCTAAAATGCAATCAGGCATAAGTGCATAATGTCTGGCTTACGCCAAACATGCTATAGGTGTAGCATATGTGCCCACAGCTCAGTGTTTACTCCTACACACAAACACCACACCCGTGCCCGAGACCACGCTCGCTCATCACACCGTGACTCGCTCCCCATTCACGTTTATCGGGAAGTCACTCACTAAACAGCCATTGGCTGTTCGCGAGCCGTCACGCACAAGCACTGTAAGCGCGCTCACACACTTGTTCAGCCCACTATGTGTATACACATACTGTACATGTGTATGTATACACACGCCTTTTGTGTCGAATATGTGCCCACAATCCTGTGTACGCCCATACACAAAAGCACCACACTCCCCGTGTCTCGGTCAGAGCCCACTCACATAAAGCGGACACTGCCCGCTGGAGTGTCAGAGTTCATAAGCGAGCCGTGCATGCGTCCCTCCTCTGCATAAAAGCCTCTTGTGTAGAAAAATGTGCCCACATTCCTGTGTTCACCCATACACAAAAGCACCACATGTCCCGTGTCTCTCTCAGAGCCCACTCCCATAGAGCGGACATAGCCCACTCGAGTGTCAGAGTGCATAAACGCGCCTGTTACACGGCCCATAAACTCCTCTCCGAGTGTAAGTCCCGTTGCCTTAAACATTCTAGCGTGCCCACACACTGTGTCCAGCCCGCTATGTGCAACAATCAGGGCGATATAGCCATTCACCCGCTAGCGTCACGTTTCTAAGCGTGGGAAGCTATTCCGGGAATCTCCCCATGGGTGCTAAGCACAATAAAATACGGCTATCTGTTACAGTTCCGTCGCCGCTGTCCAGTCAGTCCGTTATTTTTTTGTCCCCAAGAAAGACGGCGCCTCAGACCAATCTTAGATCTCAGATTTTTGAACAAAGAACTCATGAGGAGACCGTTCAAAATGCTTACAGTTAAGAAACACCTCGCGCATGTACGCCAGGGGGACTGGTTCATCTCTCTAGATCTGAAAGATGCCTATTTTTAGATCCAGATAAATCCCTGTCACAGGCGAAATGTAGAAAAGGCCTTCGACGGCCAGGTTTATCAATACACCGTCCTCCCGTTCGGCCTATCCCTAACACCCTGTACGTTCATGAAGTGCATGGATATGGTGCTCGCCCCCCTGCGGAGTCAGGGGCTGCGAATTTTGAACTATTTGGACGACTGGCTGATTTTGGCACAATCACAGATGGAGTTACTGTCTCATCGTACAGTTCTCCTCGACCATCTGAACACATTGGACCTCTCTGTCAACTGGACAAAAAGCTCACTTCAGTCCAGTCAGACAATTTCTTTCCTGGGAATAGATCTAGACTCAGTGGCTATGACGGCTCGCTTATCTACACACCACGCACGCCGTGTTCAGCGTCTTGCCGCATCCTTTCAGATGAAAACTTTTCAGAAGGCGCTGGGTTACATGGCCTCAGCCGCCGCAGTGCTTCAGCTGGGTCTCCTGCGCATGCGCCCCCTTCAGCTTTGGTTGAAGAGACACATCCAACTCAGGTTGGGGCGCGGTCTGCGAGGGCTCATCGGCCTCTGGCCACTGGTCAGTTCAAGAGAGCTCCCTACACATAAACTGTCTGGAGATGATCGCGGTCGAGAAAGCGCTCGTGTTTTTCCTCCCGCGCATTCGGGGTCACCACGTATTGATCCGCTCGGACAATACGGCTGTAAAACAGGTCTCAACCGTCAGGGCGGTGTCAGATCCAGGAACCTCTTCCTGCTGACGAAACGCATTTTAGTTTGGTCCCAGAGCCACCTGCTCATGCTAAGAGCGACGCATGTGCCGGGCCATCTGAACGACGGACCAGACAGACTGTCCAGGAACCCCATACTTCCGGGAGAATGCACGTTCAAACAGTCCAGAAACTGTGGCGAATATTCGGCAGAGCAGAGGTGGATCTCTTCGCGTCAGAGGAGAACGCTCACTGCCCAATATTTCTCTCAAAGAGCGAGGACGCGCTAGCCCAGGAGTGGCCCAGCCGCCCGCTTTATGCATTCCCTCCGGTCTCCCTGTTGCCACAGGTTTTACAGAGGATCAGGGAAACACGCCACTCGGTGCTCCTCATAGCCCCGCGTTGGGAGAGTCAGACTTGGTTCCCGGAGCTCGCTCAGCTGTCGCAGACAGCCCTGTGGCCCATTCCAGTCAGAGCAGATCTCCTCTCTCAAGCTTGCAGTGTGATTTGGCATCCCCATCCTCAGCGCTGGGTGCTTCATGCTTTGGTGATCAACGACTATCCGTTGCTTTGCCAGAGGGAGTGTTAAACACGATCATGAACGCCAGAGCGGCTTCTACTGGAAGCTCTATGCGTCAAAATGGTCTGTGTTCTCAAAATGGTGCACCGACAAAAACCTAGACCCACTGCGGTGCGAGGTGTCGTCTTTGCTCGTCTTCCTTCAGGAGATGCTGGACAAGGGCAGGTCCCCATCCACTCTCAAGGTTTACGTGGCAGCTGTCGCGGCGTTCGCTGAACCCCGACGCGCTCTGTCTTAAGGAAAAGACGAGCTAGTCATCCACTTCCTCAGGGGAGCTAGAAGGACGAACCCCCGCGCCCCCCTTCATTTCCCATTTGGGATCTTTCTATAGTTCTCGAAGCTATGAAAGCCCCCCCGTTCGAACCATTAGAGTCTGTGGACCTAAAATACCTCTCGCTAAAAACCGTTTTTCTGATTGCCCTGTCATCAGTTAAACGCGTGGGAGACCTTCACGTGCTCTCTTCTAGCGCAGCGTGTCTCGAATTTGGACCCAATGACTCAAACCTAGAAGCGATTGGTACCCTGTTCAGGGCTCAGGTTATTTCCCTATCGGCTCTGCCCGCATCCGATAGTGAATGTGACGCCAATCTCCTTTGTCCGGTTCGGGCTCTGAGATTGTACACTACACACGCTGCCGCGTTCAGACGCTCTGTACAGCTTTTCATTTCGTTCGGTGGGCGTACTAATGGTCTGGCCGCCTCGAAACAGACACTATCCAGATGGATAGTGGACGCTATTGTTTCTGTTTATGCATCTAAAAACCTGCCATGCCCTCTGGGCATCAGGGCTCATTCCACTAGAGGCATGGCCTCATCGTGGGCATGGTCCAGCGGCATTTCCATTCAAGACATATGCGTGGCAGCGGGATGGGCTTCCCCTTCCACCTTTGTCAGATTTTACAATCTGGAAGTACCCGCCCTGCAGGCTAAACTACTAGCAGTCTAGTATGCTTCAGCTCTTCTGTTTTGAGCTGCACTATTGGGAGTAACACTTATAAAACCGGCGTGCCACTTGTTCTTCCCTCGTGATTATGTACTACACAATCCCGGCCCGCTTGCTGGTCCTTTCATGTTCACGTACATTAATAAAGTACCAGTAAAGTCAAAATTAAGTATGTGTTCTGAGTTTGTCACACCACAGAAAAATGTGTTATTAGCCACCCAGCCAAATTTGAATGATAAAAAAGCTGGCAAGTACATAAAATAAGCTATCAAAATCTTAAAAAAATTAGCAGTTATCTCTGTTCTCAAACGCTGGGGGCGTGTTCGCTGGCTGTGCTGAAACCACGCCCACTAGCGGGAAAGCTGTCGACGGTGATATTAGGTGAAACTGCTTTCGCGACGGGAGGATGAACACTGAGGCGGGAGATAGTCGTTTCGGTCCCGTTCACCAGTAACAGTGGATTAGTCTCAGCCTCAGACGTCACGCCCACGGAACGTTGGCTAAACGTCTGATGCATATGGTACACTTAACTGGAAACACTTCAGGAATGTCGAAGTCGTCATCTGATTGGTTGAATTTTATCGGATTTCCGGGGGGCGTCAGTGTCGCGTTTATTTTCGGTCCGCCGGGAAACAAAGCGCAGATGTGTGATTGCGGAAGAAAAACTGTTCTGTTTATATGAGTGGCCTATGTGAGTGACAATGAGCATTTCTCAAGATCAGCTAAACGTAGTTGTATGTCCCCTCCAATCTATTATGGAAGATCAAGTGAAGTACTTAATTGCGAAGGGTATATCAGCTGCGTTTGTGGACAAACATGAAACAGACGCTGACATCGCAGCTGGCCGATTCAGTATTCATATATAGGTCGCGCACACTGGATTATAAGGCACATAAGATACTGCAGAGTCAAACGTTTGACTGGGTTTGCGTTATGCATCCACTAGATGTGCTAAAGGCTAAAGGGAATGTAGCAAGTGCGCGGCGCCGGAGGTGAGGCGTTTATTTAGTAGGCGTGAGCGCACTGGGGCGGGGACGTAACTTACATTCGTGTGACAAAGCGGACATAAGATGGACATGAGCGAGTTCGTGGGTGAATTTAATAACACGGAGCGTTGTTAGCGCCTCCGGTGACTGCTGACTGACTTGTTGCACACCGGTCTGTTGTTGTGGGGACATTTCCACGCCCCGAAACATGACGCTGAATAGTGTTGTCACGGTACCAAAATTTCAGTATTCGGTACCGATACCAGTTAAAATTCACGGTTCTCGGTACCAATTTCGGTACCAAAGCTTAGTTTAAATGTACATATATTTAAGTGTTTATCACGGTTACAAGTATGGAAACTGTACATTTGTATTATAAACACTTTAGAAAAAGATTAGATAAAATGACCTAAAATAAACAATAGTATACACTAACACATTTTTAAAGTTGTTTGTAAGGTTTTAATCCATTATTTATTTAATGCACAATGAATTAAGTGAACAAACATGAACAATCAGGTGTTTGTAATAAATAACATTTTCAAACATTAATTAATGTTGTAAAAATATATTGTTCACTCAATGTGTTGATAACTAAGTAATGTTTATGAATGGTATCTTTGTAGCATTACCATAAAACATGTTTTATTTGACTTGACTGTCCTTTTATTAATCTAAAACTGCATTCATATTTAATTTTAAAAAGGCTTTTTAAACCTGCTGAGTTATAAAGGCAAGAATACGCCTAGAACTGGCATTGACATTAAATGACAATACTAATACCATAGTACTCTGGTGTCGGGTAGATACTACTGTGCTCATGTACTCGTAAAACTACCCCGAAAGCACTTTAGAGGCCGTTCACATGTCGCGCGTGTTTTTTAATTATATTTTTGCGCGTGCTTATTCTTTCCAAAGCGCTTGCTCTCACGCGGCATCTGTCGTTGCTATGCAACGCCAACGAGTTTTTATTAGGAGCGTGCTTGAATCACGCCTATATTTGAAATTGCGAATTTGCATGTAATCGGCCTCTTATGGCAACGTGACATTAGCCTAATCCAAAATATTTCCATATGTGGCTCTTTCCTCCTTTCGTTTCAACAAGTGGATTCAGAGAGAGAGAGCCATATCAGCGTTATGAAGAGGACGCAACTGTGCACGTTTCAGACATCGCGTCTAGAACAGAACTGGATTAACCTGGTACTCGGTACCTAGAAAAGCTGGTACCGTAACATTTTTTTTTTTAGTACCGACTTGGTACCGAAGTACCGAGTTTTTTGACAACACTAACGCTGAACGAAACGAACTGTAATTGGTTGTTTGACATGTCGGTCTAACGGCCTTATGGGCGGGCCTTGACCAAAGAAAGCTGCTATGAATTCCAGACCTTCAGCCGTCAGTCTGAAGGTCTGGCTACGCGAGACTAACAGTGGATTATCAGTGAATCCCATTTGTCTCTGAGGAAAGTTTATAAAACTATCCAGTGTAAAATGATCACTACAGAGGCGGGTGTTGGCGGTGATCCTCAGCTCTTCTTCAAGGTTGGCTCTCTAAAAACCTCTTCTTGATGTGATCATTTTTAGGGAATTTAAATGAAGATACCGATCTGTTTTGTACGTGATCGCATCCAGGTAGCCTATTTATGTCCGTGTTGAAGGCATAGCTAGGTAGCAAACTGTAGGCTCAGCTGAAGTAACTAATAGTACTGACAGTCACTTGCGATTGAGCGGTGAATGCGAATGTGCTGCTCGGGGAGTGTTATTGTGTGTTAGGGGAGAGATCAGACTCTGTGCGACATCAAATAGGGGTGTCCCCAGGAGCTCATGGGCTCCAGTGCATCATCGAGCCCTGTTTTAGCCCCGCCCAAACAATCCGTAAAATTGCAATGGTGAAAAACTGTTTAACGGTCTAACTCCACATTTCAGTACTTCACAGTCTTTGTAATATGTTTTAGCAATACATATGTAACATTTATAATGTGTTTAGAACTTTTTTGTAGAATTGCCTTTGCAGGGACTTTAATTCCCACTTATAACAGTCCCCCGGGATCCCTCCCCCGGGACTCATTGTGGATGCTTAGCGCGCACGGCGTTGACCATGCGTTCCCGTAGTGTAAGCTAGCTTACGCAATGCGAGAGAACCTCTCATAAGAGAACGAATCGGTTACCTAACGTAACCTCGGTTCTCTCTAGATGAGGGAACGAGTATTGTGTTCCCGGCCGTGCTTGCGCTACTAGTGTTCTCGCTTCATTCAATGAAAACCGGAAAACAGCGGGAAACTCGCCTATTTATAGACTCGGGCCATGCCTTTTTGGCAGGCTTTGACGCAATGAGAGCGTGTCAGCAACGAGTTCCCTCATAGGCTGTAGCAGTTCTCCCTGAGTGAACCAATGAGCTGCTAGCTAGCCTGCTCATGGTCTGCTGCAGATGAACTGTTTGACAATGGATACAATATTTAAGGATAATTTTTTGGCTTCAACTTCTCAGAAAAGATGAATCTTTCCCATAGCGTAAGCTAACTTACGCAATACTCGTTCCCTCATCTAGAGAGAACTGAGGTTACCTTAGGTAACCGATTCGTTTTGATTTATATGTTGTTTAATGTTGATGATCGCGTTATTTTACATATTCATCTGATTACATATGCTAGTTTGTTTATGCTTCTTTTTCGCCCCCGTGTTTTAACCCAGAGTTTCTGTACTCTTTCTGATGATGTGTCATAGCGCCCCCTAAAGTATAATGGTAAAAACACAGAAAGCCAGAAAATTCCATCAATAATGGGTAAAGAGTTAACTTTTACAGCTTTTAACATGCAGATAAGAGGTTTTTATGGAAGTTATTATACAATGTGCATATGTTAATTTGTTATGTTTTGTCTTCGTTTGTTATGGTTATTAGATAGCAGAAGATTTTCTGGTAAGACCCCATGCACCAGATGTAACAAAAATAACTATGGGTGCTGTTACTATCATGTGGATTTGACCAATAAGTATTCAATTTGTTCATTTATAATTGGCTTATAAGTTGGATTTTGCAGGACACAGGAAACTCACCGCTCCTAGCGAAGGACCCAGACGACCAGTAGCTGTCTTAAACACGTAACTGACAAATGTGGAGATTACACCTTAAGAAAATACATTTATCAAATTAGACCAGGACTGTATGTGCTAAAATACAGACAGATAATATTTTTTTAGTGTTTATTAAACAATTTACCAACCTCCAGACAGATAAAGGGCCAAAAACTGCTCTCTCCCAAGCAGAGAGACAATGCTAGAAGAGAAGGTCCATAGCACATACATGTTGGTCACCATGTGAATGATGGAGTAATGGCTGAAAGAAGACAGAACCATAGGAAGGCAACGTGTCTCTGAAATAAAAACAAAGCAGGCTAAAGGTTGACGGCAAAACCTACCAGGAACATCTTGCCAAAAATGGTGGTTACACACAAACCAATGGTATCTGTCAAAATAAATACACTTAAAGCAATAGTTCACCCCAAAATGAAAATACTGCCATTATTTCCTCACCCTCATGTCGTTACAAACTTGTAAGACTTTTTCTTTCTTCAGCGAAACAAAAGATATTTTAAAGAAAGTTTCCATTGTATTTGCCCATACAATGAAAGGCAGTGAGATCCAGAAGAACATGACAGAACCCAATGACTTTCATTGTACAGAAAAAAAAAATAATAACACTGAGATATTTTCTTTTGTGTTCTGCAGAAGAAAGAAAGAACATCATACAGATGATTCATTTTTATTCTGGGTGAACTATCAATTTAAGAAATTTCTCACTGAACCACATTGAATGACTCTCAGCACTCACTTACTGGAAGCAGGGTTAGATGTAAAGTACTTGACCAAAGAGCGTTGCATTGAAGGTATTCTCCAACAACACAGAACCAGAGTGTTTAGAGCTATGATACCTAAAAAAACAAGGTGATATTGGGGTGTGAACGTAAAGGCAGAAAGCAGACTATAGTTTGGACCTACAGAAGAGGGCTTTTCACCCCAGGTCATTGTTAACCCTGGTTAAACACTGCCTCACATTCTTTTTTGTTTATTTAACAGGAACAATGCAGAAAAAAACATTGATATAATTTCGAGCAGCTGATGCTCTACATAGAGGCTTCTAGCCAAAGGCTAAATTGCAGCCCAAATCTCTAGTTAAACTTTTAAAAAAGCTAAGCAATAAGACTGTGAACAACCATCAATGTTTGTTTACAAACCTGCATTTTTTAAGATTTCTTTGAAAAATGCTCTACTTTGTTTGCACTTTCAGTTCAACTGGCAAACTGACCCAAAGCAGTGTACCGTTAACTGAAAATGTAGACTTTGCAAATGTAGTTTTTCTCTTCGGTAGGCTACCATCCAATTCTGATTAGTTGCATGTCTTGTAGTGCACCTCTTACTACTCAGTTTGGATATTAATTGGCATATGATATCTGAAGAAAGTTTGTTTAAGATTCTTTTAAAACCATTTTAATTATATATATATATACACACACACACACACACACAGTCTAATCATAAAACAATTCAAGTTTTTTTTCTGATAGTTCTACACAGCATCTTTACATGCACATCAATTTTAATAGAGAATCTAAAATAACCCCTAGATATTTAAAATCATGAACTGTCTTTATTGCCTTTTGATTAATTATAATTTCCCCAGGGTCAAAATAATTAATCCCGGCCGGGTATTCATGTTTGCAACGTTGAGCGATGTAGCCAATCACAGACATATATGTGTTGATTTCTAGGAACGCAATGGCCAACAATTAATCTTGGGTATTCATGTGCTGCCGTTTCATACTGTACATCCCTAATCCCTGGGTTAACGTCCTTGTTTGCATATTTGCAGTGTCGGTGTCACGCGATATGTTCACATAACAGCTCTAGCACTACACATCTATCAAGTATTTTATTTAAAGGATTAGTTCAGTGCAGAATTAAAATTTAATAATATATTTACTCACCCCCACGTTATCCAAGATATTTATGTCTTTCTTTCTTCAGTCTTCAATTAAGAAATTAAGGTTTTTGAGGAAAACATTCCAGGATATTTCTCAAGTTGTTTGCATGACTGTAAGTTAGCCTGCTTGTTTTTATGTTATAACAGTGTGGTTTGTGTGTTAATGCTTTAATAACAAATAATTTATGTGTATGATGGTGACATGTAAGCTAATTTGAAAGTATTTGGAGGTACAGAAAAAAAAAGTATTTTTGCGGGCAGGAGCGGGAAAAAACATGTTGCGGGCGGGAGAAGGAAAAATAGAAAGTAGTTGGGAACGTCAGTTATAATAATGACCCCCGTATAAAAAAAAAAAAAAAAAATTGTTAAATTGGTTTTAAAAGGTATTAAATTGGGCTCAAGCTCATTATTACAGTTAATGTGTCTGGCCGGGCCAGGCTCGGACACAATGTGCCCGGGTAGGATCGGGCTTTTACAGGCACGAATTAGCCGTTTGTCCTTGGGGAACTTGTGGAGCCCGTTTTTGATGTATTCGTACATCCCACACAAACACAATAGTTAACATTTTTGCTAGCTAGGTCTCCAATGTAACTGCTGACCTATTTGCCGTTTAGACTAACTGTAACTCTAGGCTTGGAGCATAGACCAGCCATAGACAGTAAAAGCTTGGAGTGCCTTTTATGACGTCACGCCTAGCCTATTGGAAGGGAAGGGGGCGTGCTTAAAACCACTGTAAAATGTACCAACTTTTCATATTATATGCTTTTGTTATAAAAAAAAACATAAAAAAACAATTGTGGGCAGTTCTTACCTTTATGTTTAGTAAGCACATTGCATTATCTTCGTGAAAAATGTAACCTGCAATTTACACTTTAAGACAACGATAACCCAGGTTTAAGTGCAGTGTAAAAAAAAGCCCTAAGCCCCTAAACATATATTTTCAATGTAGATCTGACCTGTGACTGTCTTTTGTCCTTCACTGAGTCCACTCCACCAATCATCGACCACAGACATGACCAGAATCACCTGCTTCTGGAAGTGTGACAGTTGATTCCACCAGTTATGCCAGTATGTTGTGTTATGACCCTGCACAGAATGCAACCGCAGTGTTATGAACACAACTGGTAAATTTTCTGGTCTTATAAAATTGTTCTACACTAATATTGTACCTCTCCGAGTTTATCCCGCTTCTCCTCTTTGGCCTCCTCCATGGCCATTTGCACTCGTGACTTTACTGATTCATACTGCAAGATGGCAGCCGTGCCGAACGAGCAGCCTGTAAACTGAAATGGTGTTAGAACAGCCTCTACCGAAACCAACAAATCGACATTTGACAAGCTGAATAAAGCAAATATGTATGGTATGTTTTCAAGATGGCTCTTATCTCCATAATGAGGTAAATGTTTTGACCAAAAATTTTCATGACTCCTCCAGTCAATACATGATACATCAGATTTCTAAAGAAATCCATAGAATACTGGACATATTATCATTTGTAAGCTATTTATTTTGTACAATGATTTAGTAGCATACAGATGTCTCAAACGAGACCCGAGTCGAGAATTAAAGATTATGATCAACATTTAAGATTTTACTTATTTCCATGACTTTTGCAAACATGAAAGTCACAATTTTAAATGTAATAATCACATTTTCAGGTTTCTCATGATTGTGGTGGTAAGAAGAAATACGTACCCCCACTGTGAACACCAGAGGCCTAAAGAGTCTATGTGGTTTTCTGGGTGGCAGTGGTTTAGGGGGCACCTGTTCTCCTGGAAGGGGTGAAACAACATGCTTTTGACCCGCCTCAGTCTCCTCTTGGAGACCTCTTTTTGTCTCGGATTGTCTCTGAGCTTTCTTGAAGCCACATCTTTGCTGAGGATGGATGGTTAATCTACCAAGCAGATTGTATATGTTTTTAGCACCTTTCTCATGTTTTACTGTCTTCCTGTTACATTCAATTTGACCTTTAGCTTGCTAGTCTAGTCTAGTGAGGACAGTAGCAAAAACGCTCAGCGGTGCAAAACATATAGGCAATAAATATAAGTTACACAACCACGAAAAACAATGAGAGACAATTAAAAACAAGTTAAAAAAAACTACTTCAAAACGGTCATCACAACATTGGAGGAGACTGAAAAGTACTTCATGTCATTCTTAGCAAAGCGTGACAACTAACGTTACATGCAAGACTCTGGTAGTTAACGTTACCTGGAGCTTTTTGGAGACAGGAATTGTGTACATAGCGAGTTTATTTTGGCCCGTTTCATGAAGCAACCCCTCCATGCCATGTCCCTGGTTTGCAGAGAGCACTGCTGGGTCGGTACAATGTTTTGTAATACGTCTTGTTTTCGCAACGTCAAGAACCACGTGGTACAACAACAACGCGCGTGCTTTGACTAACACAGACTTAATGTACAAAGATCCAAGCCGAATGTGTTAACTAAAATCATAAAAATAGTATAACTATTAGATTGAATTGCAGCCCGTTCAAAATTTGATACAACCCGAAAATAATATTACAAAACAAATGTTCATGGACGCTATAGCTGCGTCATGTCTGCGCAGAAAGGCAGAAACATCCAAGTGGTCCTCGATGCAGAGCCAAATGGGAGGAGCTGGAGCTCTAGCTCCTCCCCTCGCTGGAGCTCCAGCTTCACCGCGCACGCGCAGGTTAACTTCCGAGCACTCGGCATGATTTCAAAAGCAACATATTTCAGCGCCAGCTTGATTTTTATTGAACACAAATAAAAAAAAAAATACTCTGTTAGTTAGCAAGAGTTGGCTCTGCATCGAGCACCATCTCGAAACATCAGCAGCACTGAAGACCCATCGCCCCGCCCCTCCTTTTCAACAGCATCACTCTGGATTACATATTAGTAGGCTAATGAGTTATTTTTGTCTTCCAACTTCTACTTATTTAGTTGAGCATTAATTGATTACTTAACTAATTAGCAAATGCAATAATAATAAGTATTATTAATATTATTATTATTATTATACACAGCCATTCAAAGGGAAAATATGTTTTTACAGACACTGATTCTGTTCACTAAGGTAGAAAACTGGTTTTGTTTCCTATTGTTTATTATTTTTTATATGCCTACTTTAAAATTTAATTTGTAACTTTGATGGAAACATTTAAGCGTGAGAGATGTCTAAGAAAAAACTGTATTATAATCCTTAAGAACTCACTGTAATGTGAAAATTTCAGAACACTATTACTATATCCACAGTTGAAACGTTTTATGAAAAATAAATGCAATTGTAAGTCAAACACATTTCTCCAGAAACTCAGCCTTGTTCTTTTGAGCAATGAAGATAGCCTACTGTTAGAAGAAACAGAAGAAAGCAAGCCAAATTAGAGAAGAGAAGGCTGTTAATTGGCTCTTTTAGGCAGTTTCTATGAAAAAGCCACAACTGACACTGTAAATAAGAATAAAATAAGAAGAAATTAAAGGAATGGGCCAATACATATCGTAAAGATTAGAGTTAGACGTTTTGAAAAATAATTGTATGGGAATTGTTAGGGGTTAACAGTTAAAGGACCCAGAACCAGATATGAAGAATGAAGACCCGGAGTCGGAATTATAAAAATTAAAGAAAGTTTTACTGAACATAGTTTGCCATTTCATCAGCAGAAGTCAGCTTCAAGACTCCCTCAGGAGTTCGTAGGCCGCCCCCTTACAGTTACAAAGATCACAGCAGTTATACCATTTTCAAGGTCTAAGCTACGTCATTGCTTACACGTTGAATGATTCTCATTGGCTACGATATAGATAAACACAGTAATTTTCCACACATATACAGATAGACGAAACATATCTCCATCGATGAGGCACGTCATGACCTTCCAGGTCACAGATTTGGGTTGCTGGCGCCAGTGTGTCCAGAACAACAACTCATTCAATCTCCAATAATGGCAGTGGTTCCTTAACCTGCAACCAAGAAGACTAGCACTAAACTTTAGTCTAACTGGAGTAAGACTTCAACAAAGAAATAGTGCCTTAAACTGTTGGCTTCAAAGACCCGTTTATGTTTTAACACTCAAACATAAACCAAATCCCTATTTCCCTATTATTTTCACTGTTACTGCATTCACATAGGACACTAGCAAATAGGAGCTCCCATCAAGGCTGAAGAGAGTCTGAGCGGCTTATTATCAGTTAAGTGTACCAAAACATAATGGTAAAACATTCGCTCGTTTGGGAGAAAAACAGATAACATTTGCTTCTCAGAAAGCAAATATAATAGAAAGAATACAGTTTAATATAACAATTAAAGTTCAATAAAGCAATGCTCAATATAGCTTGACCATCTGTACAGAGAAGTATCATATGTGTTGGACATATGTGTTCACGACGCCTTTATGATCCATAAACCTTTCTCCTGAGACCAGAGAAAGAGACAAATGGCCTTGTGCACCTAAAAGAAGCTGGTGACTTGTGCATGTACATCAGCATGCATTTAAGAATATTATTTCACAAGCAAAAGCACAAAGAATACATTTATGTCAATAAATGATTAAGTAACAATAAACATACTTAATTATTGATTTTATAAAAGAAATACATAATCATTCAAAATGATATTATGAAATATATACTGAAGAGGCAAGGGATTTTGACCACCCCTTCAGTCCCCCGTTTTAGACCAATGTGGGGTCCAATACCGCCACGTCTGGTCTAACCAGTGAGGTCACTACGGAAGGGGGAGTGGTGACGCATGCTCCCCTGACGGGTCACACTTGTCTCTTCACCTCGTCACGGACATGCTGGATACTAAAAATTCCAGTCCCCATTAAGAGGCTCTCCCACCTTCCACTCACAACAGGACATCAATGTCATTCTTCCTCAGTTTATCAGTCAGGTTAACATTTTTATAAAACAAATAACTGATTACGAAACAAGTACAGATTTATCCTCTGGAAGCCGGGCTAAACAAGCACCGTTGCTGTATTCCTAGCATAGGCTAGACCCGCAGTCACTACTCGGATCCTAAATAAGGACATTGTCTATAATCATGAATACCAGAATAGAAGCACTATTATTTATTTATTTATTTAAAACCATAATTTTCAAATCCTTTTATCATAAACAATGTTGGATAGTTAATCCATTATTTTCACTACCCCCTTTATAGACCCTTTAGGTTCAAAACACAATGGTTGTCTAACAAAAATATAACAACAAAAAATAAAATATTAATAAGATTACTGATAATCGATTCAAGCACTTTTAAGTCTTTACTGAAATTATCAATCAGTTTACGGTCACAAAGCATGTATCAGTTTAATTGTATAACATCTTACACCTGTTTTATTATTATTGTTTCAAAAATAGTAATAAAATAAAACAAATCCACATCATCAGTTTAATTATTATTTTACCACTAAAATATAGAATTTTCCCCATTCTGCTTAATAAAGCTTTTGTCCATTCCTTATCTTTATATCACGTTAAACCCTGTTAATCATACAATGCCTTATTTTTATTCTGAAACATTTCATACCATTTAAACTTAATTTAACCTACATTTCTTCCATCTTTACCTATTTACCATGCCAGTTCCTTCTGCATCCTTTCCTTCCTTTTCTCTGCCTCATCTAACCAGTATAATTGTTTGCTTACAATCCACACAAACATATCTCACAAAACAACATTTTTGTTTTTTTCACTTCCCTCTTCCAACAAGTCTCTCACCGCTGTCAGCCTAGTGACACGAGTTCCCTCGTTGGGGAAATTATTTTATTAATTCTTCAATACCCTTGGTTTCTTATCATTAATTTCAACTTTATTTTTCCTTATAACTGCTTTTCACAATATTTGTCTATCAAATGGTTAGTCTAAAGAATATTAGAAAAATAGAAGTCTAAAAATATTATCAGTATCGTCTCAGTCCCACTTATCTTTACAGTTTTACAGAAACGAAAATATTATCTTACTCAGATCCCAACCTCTAAGACAGCCATAAAGCTGCTTTCTCATTTAACCTTTATTAACTAAATTGTAGTTTTCTTAGACATCTAATGTCAAACATCTATTCAATGGTTTGAGAAATAAAAACTTTTTAAGAAGTTATATTCACTCCTCCTTTGTTCGCCCACCGGCCTTTCATAAAAAAAAAAAATGAGGGAGCTCACTCTGGATAATTTGGATAGTGACTCAGCCAATGTGTCACTTTGTCTCTCTGCCGTCAAGTCTATAATTTCTTTTATTTACGTTTATCATTAAGATCCCATATAGTTGTCTATTTAAATGTAGACCCTCAGTTGAATTTAGAGAACAGTTTTTACCCCATAATGGACGGCAATCTTCAACTTTACAATTCCAGTTTATTTAACATACTAATCCAGAGAGTAATTCAGAACAATATCATAAATGACAAAAGTATTTATAATTACCAATAGCAGACAGAGCTGGAAAATCACTCCAATTAAAGCTCGTCCCATGTTCGGTATTGTCTTTTCATCAGATTGACTCAGAAATGTCAACTTTTTTTAAAAAGTTTGTCATTCCACTTAACCCATCTGTAATGATAAAACACTCATTCCAGAGGTTAATGACACAATATCCTCAAAATCAGGAAATAATAGCCCCCAAACTAACACATATAAAACATAAAGTGCCGTCACCAAAACAATACACACATTCATACACTGTAAAAAAAAAATATATATATATTTTCAAGATTTGTTATCACCACATATTTTCTTTTGTCAAATCAACTTCATAATAATTTATTTAGTTGAGATAACTTATTATTTTGAGTTTCTGATGATTAAATTAATCTCCTTCATTGTATTAACTCACTTTTTCCAGTTCAATCAACTTAAAATTTTAAGGCAACCCAGGTTACTTACTTTTTTAAGTTAAACCAACAATATTTTTTTACAGTTTAGTAATCAAGATTTTTTTCTTGTAGCTTTTATTTAATTGTTTATGGTCTCTAAACCAGTTTCAAAGCATGCCTGCTTATTATTCATTTACTTTTAGACGGTCAGCTGGGTTGTTTCGGTTCATTAACATTATTTTGTTTAAGCTTCCTTTAGCAGGCCAAAACAGAAAGACGGACACAGTTTCCATCCCTTCCTCCACTCAAGTCTCTCTCACTATAACAAAATAATCTTTTTAACAGCCTCCTAAGACTGTAACTTAGACAACATTTAAACTCATTACAATATCCTTTGACCATTCACCTTTGTTATCCAGACTTTTCTTAAATCTACAAAAGCTGTCTTCATCTTTAGTCACCACCATGTCTAACGACCTTCAGGAGTCAAAACTATGTTAGACATATTAGTTCTAAATCAACACTATAATTTTCCTTGCCCATAAGGCAACCGACATCCAAAGGTTTTGTTACTGTCTCCACAACAACAAATGGGAATCACTTCATGGCCCTGACTGAACCCCGAAAGCCCACTTCCTGTTAGCTCTTATCTATAATCTCCATCAGGTCCCCTGGCATACATAGAGCTTGTCACAATGAGAAACAAGCCATGCAGTGAATGCGGTTTCTGGTGAGTGGGATAGAGGGACTTACGTTCCTGGGGCAGACTGCCGTGACTCCTCACAGCTCCATCCCCCCTAACGATACAGGATGCTGTTGGCCTCGCAGACACCCGTCCACTCTCATACCCAACCTCACATAAACACCTCCATCATGAGATGCCCAGTGTCTGCGTGATCCCCCTGCCTTAGGTTGCCTCCTATTTGGCCAAAGAAGGTCTTACCCGTCATCGAGATGACCACTCGTGCACACATGGTAACCGCCATTTTCTCAAAACCGTTTTCTTCAACAAAATCTGTTGTTTCTGGAGCTTAGGAAAAATATTCAAGAGTCACCAGGGCCATTCGGATTGCCTAATAGTTGTAACACAGGGAGACAGGTTAATAACAACAGTATTCAATCACTTAAATCCATTAACCATCTTAAAAGCAGCAACTAGCTACTCAGTGGATTTAGATCACAACCGTACATTCAGTGTACTTCATCTGTAGGCGGAGCCATCAGCCCCGCCCCCGTTTCATGGTGGGGACTAAGATTTTCAGACAAATAAGTTATTGGTTCACAAACAACCTAGTCAAAGATCTATCTAGTTTCGTCTATTATTATTATTTTAATGACTTCTTGAAAGTCCTTCAGTTTTGCTTTTAAAACATTTAAAATACAAATTGCCTCTGAATGGCAATGATTTCTCTTAACATCTCTGTGTCTATGATCTTCAACTGAAACACTGTGTTTTAATACAAATAGCTTATTATCACTAATGACACAGGCTCAGATAACATCTTTAGCTGACATTGAATGAGAGAGAGACTGTGAGGGATTCAGTACTGGTACTGCATGCTCATAAACTTCTAACATCAAACTTTATATTCTATTCCAGCTTAAGGCATCTTTGCCAGAAATTACATACGGTTTCAAATCAACATTATTTACATTTGTCTTTTGCCCACATCAGGGAATTAAGGCATTACTAATTTCCTCTCAGATTGAGTCTCTGTTGCACTGGCAGTTTTGCAGCCACAGTACACACCAGATTCAGATAAGCAAACTGTTACATTACAGCCCAAAACAAACTTATCTTTTTGAAAGCTAAACATCAGCTTCTAGTTCTTTCATGGTCAACTTCTCAAGTTGTTTGTTTAATCAACATTCAACAACTGCTAATAAAGTACTGCTTCTGCTTATTTGTTCTTAAATAAAAATAATTATTCTAGTTCTCAATAACGTTTCTCATTTCTCAATCTCAATTTTAATCGTCAAGTTCTCAACCATTGCTTAATATTTGACTTAAGTTTTCTCTTGGAGTTTATCAATCTCCAATTAGGATTCACACTAACTTTGACGAGGCAAGCACTCTCTGCTTGTGATACTTTTGCAGTTATTGTAAATCATCTGTGCGATTAGTCTCTCTATATCATCTAAAACCTTTTTAAAATGTTTAATTAAAACACAATAATCCTTTTAGTTACTTTGATATATTTTGCAACTTACATTTGTTGCAGTCATTCATTTTACATCAAACTGTATTTCATTATTTCACTTATAAAAATTACTATTATAGATCTTTTCTTCAAAAGGATTCACTTTAAAACTTCAATCTTTTGACCTTGTTTTTATTTCTTATTTCTAAGACAAAAAATGTTAATGTCGTCATTTAAACACGGATCTACTTCCAAACCCACATTAATACCAGAAATGTGTTGTCTGTCACATTTAAAACACCTTCTCTGTGGGCATTTACAGTTACGTGTTAAATAATCCTGCTGACCACAATTAAAACACTCTCTATCTGCTCCAACTTATTGCACACTCTTGAAGCAGTGTGTGACCCATTCAGGAATGCACACAGAGCCACTGATAAGCAGTTCTCTGTATTATTTTACAGTCCACCAGTGGTGGATTTAATCACAATAGCCCAATCATAATCTTCATCATTATTATTGACAGAACATTAATTTTCAGAAGCTGCATCGAAATGCTCAAACTATTTCTAAGTTGTTTTCACAAAGTTTCAGTTTAACTTTAATCACTTGCCTAGGGAAATTATTCCCGCCCCAGAATTTATTCTACTTGCTTTTTGTAATGATCATTAGCAATATGAGGCTAAACATTTTCATCTTTCAGTTTCTTTATAACCAGTCAAGTTGTCGTTTAAATTTCCAATCAGACTCAAAACCCTGACTACCATTTACTTAATAATTTCTGCAAATTTCTTCAAAGTGAGGGCTTCAGAGCACAGCTGTTTACATTTGCTCTCTTCTGTCGCACTATTTGTTTTAGGACTGTTCAAATTACTGATTAAGTTATCCAATTTTTCTGCCATATCTTAATCATAGTTCATACTCACCTGAAGTTATTGCAGAAATGGAGGCAGCAATCTTTGAACAACTCAGCTTGGCTTCTGCGTGATGAAACTGCAAAGTATACTGCAAAATCACAGTTACATATACTGGTCCACGCCAATTTGGGTCCCAAATTTTTATTTATTTTTCCCCGGAATCGTTCCTGATGCATCCCTGGCAAACAACCCTGTTTTTGTTAGTATCCCTAACTGCCTAATCCACTAAATTCGGGGTACCCCTATCTGAGATGGAAGAGATAGAGTAGGTTCGCGGTGCCCTGGAACTTAAACCCATTCCAGGGACGTACTTTGCTGGGGTGTTGCTACACCAACAATGCCCAGGCCCAGTGGGGCCCCCACAAAGCACGCTTCACTTGCGCTGTCTGCTCTTGTTAACTTTAAACCTTAAACAATGCTATCAGCGACTTCATTTTATACTTTAAACTTTAGTATAATTAACTTCTTCACTCGCTTCATCTGAGTGAAGACTCTCCCGACCTCCTTCAAAATCTCTTCCAGTCAGACAGCCCTAACAATTAACAAAAGCTTACTACCTTGTTTGTTGATTTGCCAGGGGTGTCACCGAGAATAATTGCCCGCGCATCCTCCACCAAACTGTTAGGGGTTAACAGTTAAAGGACCCAGAACCAGATATGAAGAATGAAGACCCGGAGTCGGAATTATAAAAATTAAAGAAAGTTTTACTGAACATAGTTTGCCATTTCATCAGCAGAAGTCAGCTTCAAGACTCCCTCAGGAGTTCGTAGGCCGCCCCCTTACAGTTACAAAGATCACAGCAGTTATACCATTTTCAAGGTCTAAGCTACGTCATTGCTTACACGTTGAATGATTCTCATTGGCTACGATATAGATAAACACAGTAATTTTCCACACATATACAGATAGACGAAACATATCTCCATCGATGAGGCACGTCATGACCTTCCAGGTCACAGATTTGGGTTGCTGGCGCCAGTGTGTCCAGAACAACAACTCATTCAATCTCCAATAATGGCAGTGGTTCCTTAACCTGCAACCAAGAAGACTAGCACTAAACTTTAGTCTAACTGGAGTAAGACTTCAACAAAGAAATAGTGCCTTAAACTGTTGGCTTCAAAGACCCGTTTATGTTTTAACACTCAAACATAAACCAAATCCCTATTTCCCTATTATTTTCACTGTTACTGCATTCACATAGGACACTAGCAAATAGGAGCTCCCATCAAGGCTGAAGAGAGTCTGAGCGGCTTATTATCAGTTAAGTGTACCAAAACATAATGGTAAAACATTCGCTCGTTTGGGAGAAAAACAGATAACATTTGCTTCTCAGAAAGCAAATATAATAGAAAGAATACAGTTTAATATAACAATTAAAGTTCAATAAAGCAATGCTCAATATAGCTTGACCATCTGTACAGAGAAGTATCATATGTGTTGGACATATGTGTTCACGACGCCTTTATGATCCATAAACCTTTCTCCTGAGACCAGAGAAAGAGACAAATGGCCTTGTGCACCTAAAAGAAGCTGGTGACTTGTGCATGTACATCAGCATGCATTTAAGAATATTATTTCACAAGCAAAAGCACAAAGAATACATTTATGTCAATAAATGATTAAGTAACAATAAACATACTTAATTATTGATTTTATAAAAGAAATACATAATCATTCAAAATGATATTATGAAATATATACTGAAGAGGCAAGGGATTTTGACCACCCCTTCAGAATTGAAACAGCAACAAGGGTTGACACATCATCTGCTCAGCATAAGGAGCTTTAATGAACAGAGATTTTTCTTTTTCTTTTTAAGAAGGGCTACACTTTATTTTAAGGTGTCCATGTTACAGTGTGATTATACATTTAATGACTATAGTAATAATAGGGTTAGGGTTATATTTAGGTTAGTTGCAAGTAGGCTAATTAATGGATTATTTAGTAATAGACAACAGTAGGCTAATTGAACTGTAAAATACAGTTACCAATTTTTTTTATCAAATGAATGCATCCTTGGGCTAAATTAATGGGCTATTGTTTTTTAAACTCTTTCTCTCTCTAATATAGGCTATCCTAGCCTATTTATAAACAGGCGATTTACAAATGTCTGAACCAAAATAGACCTTACTACTCGATTTTTCATGGACTGTTCTGCAAGACTGCTTGTGGATTGCATGACATCACGGCTCCATCAAAGACCACCTGATCTATTAAAAAAGGAGGGGAACCCACCACGAGAAGCGTCGCATCCCGACGGTACCTCTGTCGTAAATATGGCGGTCCCAGCTCCGAGCAGCCGGACCGGATCCGTTAGCAGCCTGGGGAACAGTCCAACCGCAGCACCAGGAGGCTTAAATAACAACAACAACCACAAGCTGTGGTGCTGCCACGAGCTGGACTTCAGGTCCGGAGTGAAGATCGAGGAGCTCAACCGACTGATCCATGAATTCAGCAAACAAGACCAACGAGAGTATGATGACCAGAGGGCACTGGAAATACACACCGCCAAGGATTTCATCTTCTCTATGCTCGGTAATAGCATCTTCAAACCTATTCATATGTTGTTCAAATAATCAGAATTGTTATTCATTCGGCCCATCATTCATTTTTATTCTGTTTTATTAAGTGAAAAATAATATCTGGTAGCCTATATACCTAATGGTATGCTATAAAGAAATGGTCAGATGTACTGTACCAATATTTTTTTCACACGTATTTAATATGTAAGAGGTTTTAGACTAAAATATTTATTAATCTAGCTTATAAAAAATATTGTAGGCTAACTTAATTTGCATAGGTTGATCATTGTATGCTGATGGTGTTACAATCTGTATAGTGCTTTAGTGCTTTATGCAACATCTCTTAGCATCTTACATTATCCAAACACTGAATCCATTTTGGTCTGTTCTTAAGCGGGATTATGTTTGACCTCTTGCAGAATAATTCCACAGTAGTCGGATGAATGCATGCCCCTAATCTACTATTTGAAGGGATCAGAATGATTATGTCCACATGTTGAATCCCTCTAACCGCTTACACATGAAAAAGTGAATACATTTGACAAAGAGCAGTGTATGGACAGAGCAAACACGGTGCATAAATTAATCATGTGTATGGGGTTAGTTTAAAAATAAATGTACTGTAAAAGTGAATGACTTGAGTTCAGTTAGAATCTTATATAATTATAAAAAGCTTTGGATAAAAGCGTCTGCTAAATGAGTAAATGTGTAAAATGTAATAAACAAGCTGAAAAATGTATCACTAATTACAAAAATGATAAATTACAGTACAATAATTTCATGTTTCTATTGTGCAATTACTGTATCAATAACTCCAACTACAAGTTTCAAGACGTTGAGACCTTATTAAAGGGTTAGTTCAACTAAAAACGAAAATTCTGTCATCATTTACTCAACCTCAAGTTATTCCAAACCTGTATGAATTTCTTTCTTCTGATGAACACAAACAGTTGGCAGTAACCATTGACTTCAATAGTATGAGGAACAATACTATGGAAGTCAATGAAGCCCATTAACTGTTTGGCTACTGATATTCTTCCAAACATCTTTTTTTTCTGGTCAGAACTTAAGGGAGCGCAAATGACAGAATTTTCATTTTTGGTTGAACTATCCCTTTTAACAACCTCTTTTGTTACCTTCTGAGTATGTGTGTTTATTTGTTAATCTTTTTTAATGTAACTAATCCTACATGTCTAAAAATAATTGTATGACTAATCTAAGACCGATTCTTTAGAATTGTGGATATTTTTAACAGAAATTCAATAGGCTTGTCCAGCACTGTAGTTATTTCCAGACTAGGGGGGAGTGGGTGTAAGGAGGCATTCAGGCAATTATGGGAACCCATTCATTGAGGCAGAAGTAATGTACAGCTTCCTCTCATTCTGTTCTCACACTTTCACTCACTGCCATTCACCCAGCTCAATTCAGAAAGCAGGAGGCTGATTGGCCTGCAGTGTCTGTGTATGCAAATGAGACAGATGGAACAAAAGTGACACTGCATGTCTTTGAGAGTTGGAATCTCTGTGGGAGACTGATTTAAAGAATGATGGGTGGAGGAATGTGGGAATTGATTGGGTTTTTCTAAACATCAGGGGGAATTGTAGGAAGGAAGATTTAACTGGGAAAGTACTAATGCCTAATGTTTTATATGAGTGTGTGTGTGTGTGTGTGTGTGTGTGTGTGTGTGTGTGTGTGTGTGTGTGTGTGTGTGTGTTGTAATACGTAAACTTTTCTACCTGTGTAAAATTATATCGGTTTCTCTCAGCTGTTTAGTGAATTCCTTTGAATTATAATGCCATGAAAAAAGTAATTGAATGGCTTCAAATCATCAAATATAAAATTATATTAGACTATGGAAAACAGAGAAAAATAAAGCATTCTTTTAAAATCATTATTTCCTTAATTTTAACTATTAACTATATTGTCCCTCCCTGTGAAAAAAAGTAATTGTCTCCGTATTCTGGAAACCATCAAAACAATTTAATTTCTATAAAACAAATGTGGCATTCCACTACAAGAATGACATTCTTATAGTGAAACATGATGGTAACAGTGTGTGGTTAAATATGGATGTTTTTCTGACTTTCTATCGTTGAAGGAAGTATTCATTCCAGACAATTCTTTAGGAGAATGTCAGTGCATAAGTTTATTTTTGGATGATGCAGCAAGACAATGATCCAAAACACCAAATCAAAAAAACTTCGGAATGTATGAAATGAAAAAAAATAATAATAATAATAAGTTTGCGCTGCCCTACTTTTTGTAAGGAAATTTGTCATTAGAAAGTGTTACGAGATATTAAAAATATACAGTAAGTGGCAAAAGAAGGTAAATAAATTTACCATAGTGAGTGCTTCCAAGGACACTGAGTCAAACTGCCCCATTCAGGGAACAGCTATAAATATTTGAGTGCATC
This sequence comes from Pimephales promelas, assembly GCF_988280905.1. Classification (NCBI taxonomy): domain Eukaryota; kingdom Metazoa; phylum Chordata; class Actinopteri; order Cypriniformes; family Leuciscidae; genus Pimephales; species Pimephales promelas. Next base: position 12,026,224 of record NC_142773.1, on the reverse strand, counting down.
CCCATCCTCAATGGGGACAGATGAAAGCTCAGCTTGTGTGAGCCTGGATGCTTAAGAACAATTAGACATGCTTGAGAACATTAAACCGCCAGCTGCATCCTTGCTCAGCAGCAACTCTATGTGCCCTAAAAGCCAGTATGGGCACACAATAGAATGTGAACAAATGTAAATGTTACGTTCCTCCTCCTTCCTCCTTCCTGATGCTTTTACCTTGTGCTACTGGTGTCAACTTTCAGGCCCTCATATTGATCCACTGGAAATAGACGTCTAAAGAAAGTGCTCTGCTGTCTTCATCACTGAAGAGGAAGAGCTTTTGGTCATGTGACAGGAAGCTTAAATTGTTCAATGTTATGTAATTAATCCTAAGAGTGGGTAAAAAATGTACATGAAGAACTAATAACATCACATTCATTGCATGAACAATCATGTGGCCTCTTAAACATGACAACAGTAAAAACGAAAAAAAAAAAATTGATATTGACCCCATGCTCTTTTCAGACTCATTATTCCACTTCTGTTTGTCAATTGTCTGTGAAATTTGTTGAGTCTTGAGTAATCTTTTTATATTTTCAAATAATAAGACATTTTGCTGGAAAAAAAGCATTTGAAGGTGTGAGCTTTTTTGCTGAATATACATATTCATAACCCAACAGGAAGATTTAGCCAATAATGTTTTTAGTTCATTAGTTTTTTAGATTAATGAAAAGCATCTTTGTAGAGAATCATATCACTAAAATTATAAATAGTTTTGAAAAATGTAAAGTTTTTTTATGACAACCTCAAAAATGATTAAAAACGTAATAATTGATGGCACTGATGAGACCGAAGTGGAGTCGTGTTAACGAGCATCTGGGGTAGAGCCGGAGGGAAGGCGTCTGACCAAGGCGTCAATGCAAGGAGGGATGATGCAGCGCAGTGGAGCTGTTAGGATGATGGTTTCTGATGGAGCCAAGGGAGGGAGGAGTTAAAGAAGAGCCGACAGGTCGCCAGGCCGAGGCGAAGCCATGGGTTCAGAGGCTGGAGGCGGAGCAAGGGGATCCTTTGGACTAGGCTGAGATGGTGGCCTGAACTGCGGAGACAGATTCTAAAAGTTATGTGTAGGTGGAGTTGGGGCTGAGGTACTGGCTGATTTGGGAACAGGAGGTGGGAGAGGGAGGCTGGGCATGCAATCAGGAAACATATGAAACTCTGGGCTGTGCAGGACCAGCGGGGAAACAGAAAACTCTGGGCTGGGCAGCACCAGTGGGGAACCCGGAAATTCTAGGGTGGGGGGAACACCAGGGAAACAAAAAACTCTAGGCTGGGTGGGACCAGTGGACAAACAGAAATCTCTAGACTGAGTGGACTAGTGGGGAAACAGAAAGCTGGGCGGGAGCAGCAGGGAAACAGAAAACTCTAGGCTGGGTGGGACCAGGGGGGAAACAGAAATCTCTAGGCTGTGTGGGACCAATGGGGAAACAGAAAGCTGGGCAGGACCAGCAGGGAAACGGAAAACTGTAGTCTGGTTGGGACCAGGGGCAAAACAGAAATCTCTAGGATGGGTGGGACCAGTGGGGAAACAAAAAACTCTAGGCTGGGTGGGACCAGCACGGAAAGAGAAATCTCTAGGCTGACTGGGACCAGTGGGGAAACTCTAGACTGGGCAGTATTAGCAGACAGGGGAATTACCTCCTCAAAAGATCTGAACAGTTTCCAGAGGCCAGGCAGAACTCATTCCCAGTGGTGTGGTTGGAGGGGCTTCTATCCATGCCCTCGAATTCCATTAATATTCCCTTGAAGACAGGGTTGTTGTCGACTCAAGCACATTGTCAGATTCTCCATGTGGCTTGTGCTCCGGGGCGATGTCTGGCGCAGTTAGTCTCTGGCTTGTTCATTGCGTCAGGACAATCTCCACAGTCTGCGGTGGAATTAGGCTGTAGCTCCATCATTCTGTGTGAAGGCTGACTGGGATCTGAGTGAGACTGGTGTTTTCCAACGGGCCAATGGTGAATTCCGAGTTGTTGTTCACCAGTACCCACTCCACACATGTGGCGAAATCCTTTTGTGGACCACTCCCTGGGAGGCGTGCCCTTGACCCAGCGATGTAGAAAACACAGAGCGAGTCGTCTGGATAGTGAGTTATGGCGAGTTCACACTCAACGTTCTTTTCACACTGCATGACTATCTCTGCGGTAGCATTCAGTTGCTTCTGTGTGCACACTGCACGATGGATCAGCAACAGGAGGTTTCACACTGCATGACTTTACAAAAGAAAGAATCGTCGACAACTTCAGTCTGGTCCACACCAACATTTCACAACCAAATGCCCGCGAGAAGTGATAAGGAAATAACGCAAGACTGGAGTTCAAGCACGAGACTGGAATTGTTATTAAAAATGATAGCCTGCAAGAAGATTGCGATCCAAAATGTCCGTGCACTGATTTGCAGCGAAAAGGAGAAAAGCACAAACAAATTATGCAGGAGGAAATGGTTGGGAAGACGCAGGGAGCAAGGATTGTGTGTTCTGCAAAGAGAGTTGGGGGTAAATAAATAATTTTGCAATGTGCTGCTGGTCAAGAAAATGTTTATGCTTTGTTTCCTGCTGCCCTGTATCTTGCTCTCTCATTGGCTGTAGGTCATCACAGATGTAGTTTTCTGTCAGAACACATTCACACAGCAGGATTTTGAATCGCGCGATCTGTGATTCTCTCAGATTGCATTTTTGATCATTCATGCATTTGTCTGCAATCTCCCTAAACCTGTCGGCGAGCAAAAATCGGACCTAAAATCATGCAATGTGAACTTGGCATTAGACATGTCAACTCCAAAAAGTCCCTGGTGTGTGACTCCAGGGAGCAGTCATTCTGCTCCAGGCATAAGAGGTGTACTGCTGGCAGGTCCACATGTGAAGGGAAGAAAAGGAAAAAACAAAACACATCTGTCATGTGGCTGTAATGAGCCCAAGATGATAGAGTTTCAAACAAATAGTTTTTATTTTAAATTCACAAAGAAAATCAAGAGATAAACAGAGATAACAACCACTTAACACAGACTAGAATGAACAAAGAACTGGAAAGCGCAGGGAGTGGTACTTTTTCACAACAAGGATTGTATTAAAAATGAAATTATTTTTTTTTTTACATGATGACAACAAAATTTAATCTTCCCAAAGTCAGGACCATTTCACTGTGAACCCCATATTTAGAATTTCAGTCCTCCGAAAACATATATCGTCCTTGAGTCTGTTGTGGAACCTTTAATTTTTCATGATGACAAAGTTATATAATTTGTTGATTTGTGTAATTCTTATAACCACTTGTGATGATGTACGTATGTTCTCTGTTTCAGGCATGGTGCAAAAGCTGGACCAAAAGTTGCCTGTTGCCAATGAGTACCTATTGTTGTCCGGTGGTGTGAGAGAAGGTGTGGTGGACATGGATCTGGATGAACTTGGCATCTATAACCGTGGCTCTGACTATGACATGGCCTTCACCCTGTTGGTTCCTGCACTTAAGCTGCATGACCGGAACCAGCCTGTCACACTGGACATGCGCCACTCAGCACTAGGTCATTCTTGGCTCAGCTTGCGACTTTTTGACGAGGGTACCATTAATCGTTGGCGAGACTGCTGCACGCTGACTGACCATCTGAACGGCACCACCAATTACTTCTTCTCACCCACACTGGTAGCTGACTGGTTCCAAGAAGCTGTCGGACTGGTGCTGACGGAGTTGCAACGCAAGCCACAAAGGGGCACCCCAAGGGTGGAGCGGGTGGAGCGTCACAGCACGCTGCTGTCTATGGTTTTAGGTGTGGGCAGTAGTCGCATGCTTTATGACATTGTACCTGTGGTGTCTTTTAAAGGCTGGCCAGCGGTTGCTCAGAGCTGGTTGATGGAGAACCACTTCTGGGATGGCAAAATCACAGAGGAGGAGGTCATCAGCGGCTTCTATCTGCTGCCTGCCTGCTCAGCCTCTGGTTGCCAGGAAAACGAGTGGCGTCTCTCCTTCGCCCGCAGCGAGGTGCAGTTGAAAAAGTGCATCTCACCAGGCCTCATGCAAGCTTACCAGGCGTGCAAGGCAATAGTTGTAAAGCTGCTGGCTCAACCCACAGCTATCAGTCCCTACTACTTACGCAGCATTATGCTGTGGGCCTGTGACCGACTACCTGCAAGCTATTTGTCACAGGAAGACTACGCTGCACACTTCCTGCTAGGCCTCATTGATGACCTGCAGCACTGCCTTGTCAACAAGACCTGCCCTAACTATTTCATCCCGCAGTGTAACATGTTGGAGCACTTGTGTGACGAGACCGCCATATTTCATGCCCGTAAGCTAGCGCTGGTACGCTCGGATCCCGGTGAACACCTGCGCTCCGTCATTGAACAAGCCAAGGCGGCCAACAGACTGACGCTGGAGATGCAGCGTCGCGGGAGTTCCTCAGGACTGCCCTCTCCACTGGCGGATCCTTCCTCAGCAGATCACCAGCAGCCAGATGACCGCTTGGCCAAGAAGCTACAGCAGTTGGTGACCGAGAATCCAGGCAAGTCCATCTCTGTATTCATCAACCCCGACGACGTCACGCGACCTCACTTCCGTATTGATGACAAGTTCTTCTGAAAACTTAGGTCTATTTTCGGTTTTACCCGAGGGGTGTGCATGGCACTGTCCATAAACTGGAGCTGTGCTTGTGCCTGCTTACATCAGACTGGAGAGGATCTTCTGGAGGAAACAACTGCAACAGTTCTATAAGACTGGCCTTACTGAGTGGAAAATCCCAATTTGCACCTTAAGGGGATTTCATATCAAAGGTGACTCTGAGAAGAAGAGCTTTGTAAGTCTAGCGCATTCTGGACAATGATTTACATAGTATATGAAAATATGTCCTGTAGATGGTATTGTTATTCTGATGAAAAGTCTGTTGTAACAAACAATAGAATCAGACATGTGTTTTGCATCTGTGCTGACTGAGACGACACATTCCCATTTCCATATATCACCTCTTTATGTTTGTGGTCAATTAACATATCTTGTTATTTATTTAGAGGAAGCAACAAAAAATATGTCAATTAAAGCCAAACCTTTTCTATCTATAGTTGATTTAAATCACATTCCTTAAGTGCAATTAAAAAAATGTACATTAATGCCCAGTTAGAGTGAGGTTATTAGAGTGAGGACAAAAATGTTCAACTAATGCAGAATTGTCTAAAGTGACTTAAAGCCCTGAAAATGTTGCTGCTGTTGGAGAATAAAAGGATGTTATTTTGTTTTTGAACTATGAAAGTGACTAGCAGCTACTGTATATAACATAAGCCCTCTTATCACTAATGTTAAAGGGATAGTTCACTTTTACTCGCCCTCATGTTGTTCCAAACCTTTGTAAACACAACGGAAGATATTTTGAAGAATGTTTGTAGCCAAACAGTTGTGGGGCACCATTGAGTCAGTGGCAACTGTTGGTTACCCATATTCTTCAAAAATACATTTGTGTTCAGCAGAAGAAATGAATAAAGGTTTGGAACAACTTGTGGATGAGTTAATGATGATTCATTTTTTGCTGATTTATTCCTTTAATTGCTTCTCAAAGTAAAAAATACAGAGTAGAGCATCAATCGTGTAGTTTGTACTGTACCTCAAACAATCTAGCTTACCTGTGTTGTTCCTCCAGTAAATAAAGAATTGTGCATTGTTTTGAAAGCTGTTTTGGTTTGGAACTTTGATTTTTCTTATGCTTGGTCAAAATGAAATCAAATTGGTCAACTTTTAAAATTGTTATTTTTGAATGTAAATGATTGCATACGTAAATAATACATAGCGCAATAAATATTTGAAGTCATTTATATTTAGACAACATGGGCATTTGAGCTATGCTGTAAGCACAGGAAGGAATCATGTGCATCATGGAAGTAAAATGTATGTGGCATACAGTATGTCTGTATCAATTTATGTTACATAAGCAGATATAATATTTACACTTAAAGGAGTAGTTCACTTTAAAAAAAAAAAAAAAAACTTTTGCTGATAATTTACTCACCCCATGTCATCCAAGATGTCCATGTCTTTCTTTCTTAAGTCAAAAAGAAATTAAGGTTTTTGATGAAAACATTCCAGGATTTTTCTCCATATAATGCACTTTACTGGTAACCAAACGGTTCAAGGTCCAAAAGACAGTTTTAGTGCAGCTTCAAAGGGCTTTAAACGATTCCAGACGATGAATAAGGGTCTTATCAAGCAAAATGGTCGCTAATTAAAAAAATAAAAAATAAAGTTTAAATTTTATAAGCTCAAATGATCGCCTTGCTCTGTTCTGTGATGTGCGTTCGTGACTCTCCTGTTCAAACTCGTTCATCAAAATGAACAAATCTTTTTTTCGTTGAATGAACCAAATGACATGAAAAAAGATTTGTTCATTTTGATAAACGAGTTCGAACAGGAGAGTAACGAACGCGCATCACAGAACAGAGCAAGGCAACCATTTGAGCTTATAAAACTTAAACTTTGTTTTTATTTTATTTTTTATTTTTTTAAATGAGCAATCGTTTCACTTGATAAGACCCTTATTCATCGTCTGGAATCGTTTAAAGCCCTTTGACCAGTTTGCCGTTTGCACTGAAACTGTCTTTTGGACCTTGAACCGTTTGGTTACCAGTGAAGTCCACTATATGGAGAAAAATCCTGGAATGTTTTCATCAAAAACCTTAATTTCTTTTCAAGGGAAGAAAGAATGACATGGATATCTTGGATGACATGTGGGTGAGTAAATTATCAGCACAAGTTTTTTTTTTGTTTTTTTTTTAAGTGAACTACACCTTTAAGAATAATGTGTGATTATAGGAATATTGAACACAAGATTTACTATACCTCAATCCATTTACTTTCTCCATAATCCTTTAATTAAGAATAGGTATTCCAAATCTTCAAAACTTTGAGTCTCTTAATATTTAGTAAAAAGTTTATTATGTCCTCATTACTTGTGTATTTTCCTTTGAATTTGACAATACATGCAAGGGTGCAAAGGCTTTAGGTTCCAATAAATTGGCTGATTTTGATAGTTCATATTTGTCACCACTGGAAACCGCCATGTTCTCTGTACTGTACAGTGCTTGTTTCATACCGACATATACAGTGAACTCCACAGACACGCGGAGTCAGCGCATTCAGTGACATAATATCCCAGTCTGCACCTTTCCACATAACCACAACATCCCAGACCCAGTTCCTGATGATGAACAATTGCATACATCTACAGCACAAATAGACACATCCACACAATGCTGACATGTGCTATTAAAGCGTTATGCACCCAGAGATTCTGAAAAAACAAATCTTTGAGAGGTCATTAAAATCGACCTTTGTGTTTGACATGACACTGTGCCTCCAATACCAGAACAGAACACTGAACTCTTATAGCAGCATCTAGTTCTTTTTTTAACAGCTGAGGTAACATAAGCCGTTATTCCCTTGTCCCTGTAAACCGCTGATGCTGCTGTTCTTCGCAGTTTGATCAATGAGATCATTACAATTATAGAATTCACATACATAAAGGGAAAATATGAATGTTTAGTGAATAGAGAAGGTACAACATATTTCACAGGGCTGTGTGACATTTAGAATTGAACCGAGAAAGTCTTTTAAATTCACTTTCTGAGGTGGAAAACATTATGTAAAATTGTAGTTTGAATGCAAAGAATTTAAATTCAAAATTTTCCAATTTAATTCAAATTCAAATAGCAATATTTTTTCTGTCTTCATTTCTCTATAGCAAAATGAAAATGTATTAATGGCGATTATCTATTGATATCAATTGTGTTAGTTTACAGTACTGAACAGTTTAAAGAAATAAGCCTATTGAGGGAAAATACATTCTATACATCAGGGAACAAATACATACAATTAGTCAATTGAATAATGTTCTACTTCAGGGTTTGTGGAAAAATGTGTATGGCTGTGCTGAATTTAATTTCCAATTCAACATCAAACGCATGAATTCCCTATATTCTGACCTCTGAATATGTCACTTATTCGGTAACACTTTACAATAAGGTTCGACATGAGTTCATTTACTAACATGAACTAACAATGAGCAATACATTTGTTACAGCATTTATTAATCTTTGTTAATGTTAGACACAGCTGTTCATGCTAGCTCACAGTGCATTAACTAATGTTAACAAATACAACCATTTTAATAATGTAGTAAATGTTGAAATTAATATTAACTAAGATTATTAAATGCTGTTGAAGTGCAGGTCTTTATTAGTTCATGTTAACTAATGAACCTTATTGTAAAGTGTCACCACCACTTATTCAAACATATGCTTGGTTGCATTCAGTTAAACAACGTAATTATAACCAGATGCAGTGACGCTTTGTTTGTGTTGATTATTCACTCTTGGCAGCCACACAAACAAAGCGTTTCAGCACTACGGAAAGTGGACAGCTCCGTCGACAGCAATTCATTATTATCTCTTTCTCTATCTTTCTTGAACACACGTTCATGCACGAGTAGTGTGCACTCCCTCCCTGTGTGTCCGGGACCCAAACTCTCTCATACTCATTCATCAGTAACGCTGTGTAAAGACTCTGTGCTGCTCGACTACTGCGAGGTTCAGCACACTGTATCTGCCCTTTACGCAACAAAAAACTGCAACAACGAGAGATTCCTCCAAAACACCGCGCAAGATGGATAAGGGAGACAAAGGTAAGAAACTTCCAGAGTCATGGACGTGTTTATTATCATGCCGGGATAGAGTGAATGCGCTTTAGGGGTGTTCGGGGAAAGTGGACTGCGGAAGTGTGCGGAGCTCAATGCAGTATTCGGACTTTAAAGCTTAGCGAACTGCAAAAGATCCGGTACATGTGGACATTATGTTAGGATGGGATGATTTTTAATGCTGTGTAGTTGGTGTTGAGTGGGTAGATCAGATGACATATGAACATTAGCCGAGTGTGTGCCAAGATAAAGGCAGCGGCTGCTTTCCTTTCCTCCTGTGCATGCTGAGCAAATCAAAATCTTGTAAACACAAAACATCCACGCAAAGCACAAAACTCACTGTTTCATAACTCGAATTAACTATAAGTTGACTTTTTAAATTATTACATAGTGTGATATTTCATAAATTTGAACAAGAGCTTTTGTGACTTTTTGGTGTGAATTTATTTCTGTCAACCAGGGGCTGGGCCAGCTGCTCCTATAAAAGTGCTGGTTGTCCTCTTTTTGGGAGACATGAATGTGTGATGTGGAATTTGTGGCACTGAGCCCATCGATCAGCATCCCAGCATCCAAGCAAAAAGAAACTCTCTCCATCACCGTGTGCACTGCAATGTTGTTGAGAGATTTGTGTAAAGGCATGAGATAATCCACTATGAGTTTATGTTAACTCAAAAGGTTCTATTTTGAATGCACACATATGGTGAATGTGTGTTGGTGTTAAATTGGCATATTACTTCAAGTGTTGTGAGCTTTTGTTCTTATACTTTGACAGCTTGTCAAAACAGACTCACACAGGGAAGGTGGGGATAGAAATGCTGTGTGCGTTTACAGCGTAAAGGTTTTCTTAGCTTCATTAATCCTGAAATCTTTCTGCTGACCTACACATCTTTTCTGTTTGTCCATCGTTTTTTTTTTCATGAAGAAGTGCACTCCACATCTTTCCATCTTGCTGCCTTGTTGCCTATGTAACGGAGGCCAGCTGGTAGTTGCTGTGCGAGTAAACCTCACTCCCCGATCTCAATAGGCGCTCTAGCGACAGATGCTAGGGGCTGCAGTCTTTAGCCTCCTTGCTAGAGCGCCCGACTCTCGCGCCGGAGACCCGGGTTCGAGGCCCGCTCGGAGCGGGTCGAGTTGGACCCGGGTGTGAGGGGTTACATTGGTGCCGTGACCCGGATGAGAGTGAGGTTTAGGGGGGTGAGTGTAACGGAGGCCAGCTGGTAGTTGCTGTGCGAGTAAACCTCACTCCCCGATCTCAATAGGCGCTCTAGCGACAGATGCTAGGGGCTGCAGTCTTTAGCCTCCTTGCTAGAGCGCCCGACTCTCACGCCGGAGACCCGGGTTCGAGGCCCGCTCGGAGCGGGGCGAGTAGGACCCGGGTGGAGGGGTTACACCTAGTTCTCTCTATATAGTTCTCGCTATAATATAGTTGTCTCTCATCTCTTCGATGCCTTCTCTTCATCCAACAACAATCATTGCCAATCCCATCTATCTATCTATCTATCTATCTATCTATCTATCTATCTATCTATCTATCTATCTATCTATCTATCTATCTATCTATCTATCTATCTATCTAGCTATCTATGCTTGTTGGCATGAGGGCTTACAAATGTGAAGCAAAAGATTTGTGAATGTTCTGACCTTTTGCCTTTCACATCTATGAATCTCACAGTATGAATCCTTTACAGATGGGACTTAATGTAAAACTGTAAAACTAAATGTAAAACTAAAAAGCTCAAACATGATGTGAAACAGGAGAATGAACCTCATTGGTTCTTGCTGAAGTACAAACGCGCTGCATAACACGAGAATGGACCCAATTGGTTCTTGCTGAAGCTCAAAAATGATGCATAACACAAGGATTAACCTCATTGGTTATTTCAGAAGCTCAAACGTGCTGCGTAACAGAATGAACCTAATTGGTTCTTGCTGAAGCTCAAACGTGCTGTGTAACACAATAAGGAGGAATCTCACTGGTTGTTGCTGAAGCTCAAACATGATGCATAACAGGAGATTTAACCTCATTGGTTCTTGCTGAAGCTCAAAAGTGCTGCGTAACATTAGAATGAATCTCATTGGTTTTTGCGGAAGCTCAAACGTCCTCCGTAACACAAGAATGAATCTCATTGGTTCTTGCGGAAGTACAAACGCGCTGCATAACACGAGAATGGACCCAACTGGTTCTTGCTGAAGCTCAAAAATGATGCATAACACAAGATTTAACCTCATTGGTTATTTCAGAAGCTCAAACATCCTCCGTAACACAAGAATGAATCTCATTGGTTCTTGCGGAAGCTGAAAGTCGCTGCATAACATGAGAATGAACCTAATTGGTTCTTGCTGAACCTCAAACTTGCTGTGTAACACGAGAATGAATCTCATTGGTTATTGCTGAACCTCAAACGTGCTGCATAACACAAGAAAGAACATCATTGGCTCTTGCTGAAGCTCAAACTCGATGCTTACATTTTTTCTCAGTCGCTTTGGTGCATTTCTCACATCACTATTTACATTTGCACAACAGTTAGTTCAACCTCCACAACATTTTGTCATTTGTGCACATCATAGCAGTTTCTCATTCCTTCCAACAAATTGCAAATGCTTTTGGACATGCATCAATTGTTTTCATACAACTCTCTGCTGTTTTATAACATTATCATTTGCTTATGTCATATCAGTCCAAATTAACTATACTTGTGAATGCTGAATAGTCATTCCATATAAAACTAATAGTCCTCATTTCATTGCTTGTCTGTCAAGCAATTTTTTTTATCTTAAAAAAAATAAAGATAAAAAATATCTATTTAATATCTAATATCTTATATTAAAAACCTTTTTTATCCTAAATTGAACAATTTCTCACAGGTGAACCTCAGCTTTCACTTGTGAGAAGAGATGTGCATGAATGATTTACAGTATATGTACTTTGTATGTTGTGTCCAGTTCCAATATGTACTGTGATATTGTTTACAGTTGTGCACCGATCTACCCAAAGGGAGTTTATGTTTGTTGTAAATAAGGGTGTATTTTTTCTTTTGCACAATGCTCTGAACAAATTAGAATTGCAAAGACCATGCAGTAAAAATGTGAAACATACATATTCAGTGTCTTGTACTCAATTACTGTACCTCACTAAATACAGTAATGTGAAACTTTACTGTAGTTTTCAAATGGCTGTGCAAATAGTTGCATTTCCAAGTAGTGTCACCACGATCTGACTTTTTTTTTTTGCATTGGCAAACACTTACAGAGTAAACTGTCATAATGAAAACATGACAAAGCCATTTGACTATCTTGTTCACAAACACTGGTGTTAGGACTTTTCATCTTGACGACACTGACACTTTCAAAGACATAAATACTTGCTTTTGAGGAATGAGTTATCCGTTTTGAGCAAGTGACACACTTTTGCAGGTTATCAACTAAGTTTTGCAGTTTGTACTAATTGTTTTGAGAACTGCATTAACTGTGATGTGAGAAATGCACCAAAGCGACTGAGAAAAACTTATAACATGAGAATGAATTTCATTGGTTCTCGCTGAAGCTCAAACTAGCTTCGTAACACGAGAATGAACCTAAATGGTTCTTGCAGAAGCTGCTTAATGTAACATGAGAATGAACTTCATTTGCTCTTGCTGAAGCTCAAACTCGCTTTGTAGCACGAGAATGAAGATCATTGGTTCTTGCTGACGCTCAAACATGATGTGTAACACGAGAATTAAAACGAGATTGAGCCTCAAATCAGCTGCATAATGTGAGAATGAATTTCATTGGTTCTTGCTGAAGCTCAAACTCACTGCGTAACATGAGATTGAATCTCATTGGTTCTTGCTGAAACTCAGATTCGCTGCGTAATGTGAGAATGAATTTCATTGGTTCTTGTTACGTAAAGCTAAAACGCAGGGTAACATGAGAAAGAACCTCATTGGTTCTTGCTTAAGCTCAATCTAGCTTCATCACAGGAGAATGAACCAAATTGGTTCTTCCAGAAGCTGCTTAACATGAGAATGAAATTCATTGGCTCTTGAAGCTCAAATGTGCTGTGTAACAAGAGAATGAACCTCATTTGTTCTTACAGAAGCTCAAACTTGCTGCGTAACACGAGAATGAACCTCATTGATTCTTGCTGAAGCTCAAACATGATGCGAAATACGAGAATTAACCTCATTGGTTCTTGCTGAAGCTCAAACATGATGCATAACACGTATGAATCTCATTGGTTATTTAAGAAGCTCAAACGTGCTGCGTAACACAATAATGAACCTCTTTGGTTCTTGAAAAAGCTTAAACTTACAGCGTAACACGGTAATGAACCCCAGTGGTTTTTGCTGATGCTCAAATTCGCTGCATAACAAGAGAATGAACCTAATTGGTTCTTGCTGAAGCTCAAATGTGCTGTGTAACACGAGAATGAACCTCATTGGTCTTACAGAAGCTCAAAAATGCTGGATCACACAAGAATGAATCTCATTGGTTCTTGCGGAAGCTTAAAGTAGCTGAGCTTCTGGGTTTGGAACGACATGAGGGTGAGTAATTAATGACAGGATTTATATTTTTGTGCGAACTATCCCTTTACTAGAATTATATGTACTTATGTAATTATAGATTTAGTTTTGTACAGGATTCCTACTCATTGATGTCAAAGACAAAAGGTCAGAACATTCACAAATGTTTTGCTTCGCATTTGTAAGGCCTCATGGCAACAAGACTGTCCTTTACCGCTCAGTGTGGACAAGTGAGGCATGGTTAGATGAAACTTTGCCCTGTTAGCAGGAAATGATCCTCTCAATAGCACAATGTGAATCTATCCTGAGCCACCTGTCCTTTACTTGTTCTCTTCATGCTTTTTCCAATCCTGTTCTTTATTCTTCACCCATCTCCCTGGTTATGCTGATGGAAGGATTGAGTTATTCTGCTGCAGAGAGAACACACAACTCTGCTGCATGGTCATGCATGCAGCAAAGCACTTTATTTCTTTTGCTTGCTTGTTTAAACACATTTTGTCAGTCATTAACTCCAGATTCCAAAAACAATTTAGAAACATTTGAAACAAACTGTCTATGTAAGAAAGTTAGCATTTTACAAAGTTATTTTAGTTTATGCATGAACACTTTAAACATTTGTAAGGATTGTTGCAAGGGCTCTATTTTGTATTTCTCAAATGTGCAAGTTGGACATGGTGTTTGTATCTATTTGGTGGCTGTGAATTTAACGAAGAATCTACAACGTATATGCTATGTTTCTTGGAATTTATAGATGAAATTTTTTGAAGTTGTAGATGGATTATTTTCCTGAAATTTTATTCTATAACCCATTCCGGTACATGGCTATGCATGTATTAATTTTTGTAACATGCAGAAGGTTTGCAGCTTGATAACAAGCAAATGACTTACACAGAACAATTGTCAATAATTTAGACAACAAAAGAGTGTATTTTTATTTATTTTTTTCATGTTTTTAAAATAAGTATTTTCTGCTCTTAAGGCTTTTGTAACGTTACAACTGTCTTCACTGTCACTTGTGATCAATGTAAATGTATCCTTGCTCAAATAAAAGTATTTATATTTTTTAAATTTCTTTATAAATAAATAAAAAACAATCTTACTGAGCCGAAACTTTTGAACTATAGTGTTTAATGTTACAAAAGTGTTTATAAAAGAATCCTGAAAAAAATGTACAATGTTTTCAACATTGATAATTATTGTTTATTGAGCAGCAAATCAGTATTATTAGAATTATTTCTGAAGGATCATGTGACACTGAAACTTGGAGTAATTATGCTGAAAATTCAGTTTATCATGTAGGAATAAATCACATCTTAAAATGTATTAAAATAGAAAATGGTTATTTTAAATTAATATATATTTCACAATATTACTGTTTTTGCTGTATTTTGGGGTATAAATAAATGCAGTTTTGGTGAGCAGAAGAGACTTCTTTTAAATACATAGAAAATCATACAGATCTAAAACTTCTGAAGTTTTGGCACAGTTTTTGGTCATTGGCACAGTTGCTAACTTGTTTTTAGTCGGTCTTCCATTTGTATCACCTGTGTTATTGCCTTTATATTTTACAGTAACAAACAGATTTGAATAGTTTAGGAAGGTACATTTAAATGTAATGACAACACAATTTTTATGATGATGTTCTAGCAATCACAGCAGTGTGTGTGTGTGTGTGTGATTTTTATCCTTGTGAGGACATTGTGTGATCCCAGGAGGAAAAAAAAACGCTTCACACTGATAGATCACATTTTTTTTTTTTAGGTGTTATTTGAAGAAAAAAATCTGAACATTTTCTGTGGTCAAATGCAACATCTTGTGCAAGATTCCAATTACATAATTGAGAAATAATTAAAAAATGTAAGGATTAATAAACTATTTTCAAGGAATTGTGTTTTGAATTAGCAAAATTGCTATTGTAAATATTGAATAAACAGTCCACCTGATAATACTAGCTACGCGCACACACACACACACACACACACACACACACACACACACACACACACACACACACACACACACACACACACACACACACACACACACAAACACATACACACACACAAACACATACACACATGTGTACTACAGCGTCCTCTAGCGCACGGACCAGCTCAAGACAGGTGCGAAACTTCTTGACCATGCGCTAAAAAAAAACCTTGTCTTTAAATGTAGGCTTCATCTGACGTAGGCTTTACGCTTCTCTCCGGTTCCCCGTGGACACGAAACAATTGGCGTTTTAATCCAGCTATCTGTGCCTCCGGCTGCCCCGTAACGCATGCAACATGCACAGCGCGCATTACCTCATCAGCAGCTGTTCTGTCACTCATCACTGCAGCTGAACTTTCTCTCATTTCAAGAGCGAGACATGTGCACATTACCCTAACGTCCTTGCGCTGCGCATCTGGAGCTAAATGTGCTAAAGCGAGTACTCAATAGTCTACTACCGGCAAAGAAGCCGCAGCAGCAGCAGGATGCACTCAAGATGCCTCGCTCGAGACTGTCTTCCTTTGCCCTCTGCTATTTTTGATGCTCCGAACACTGTATAGCCACCCGAGGGGCTCACACTACAGTCAACCTCTGTTGTGATCCTGTGCTCGTTTGCGTGGATTGACGAGGGACCCACACCAACTCAAGTCAATGAGGATTCTGAGGCTCTTCCTGAAGAAAGGAGCGCATATGCTGCAGTGTCTCTGTGGACAACGATCGGAGCCGACCACAACCACCAGCGGTGAGACATTTAGCTGTGCATGCCCTCAGTTGAGCGATGAAAAACGCTCTCATTGGCCGCCGGCGCTGGTGAGCACATCTTCCGTGTCTGCGGTACACTATGCGCTCCCACTCCACGCATTTGTGCTATAACTTGTTTTGTGAGGGGCTCATGCGACTTTCTTGCGACCACTCATGTCATTCCATCTCACATCTTATGACCACGAAACGCATCTCCATCATGCTCACGAGCTGAAGCGCTTTAGTGGCGAAATCCGTGTCAAGGACATGTCTTTATTGGTACTGGGAACAAAGAAAGCAGGGTGAATGTAGGAAACTATTGATGCATATGCAGCAAATGCGGTCAGCGAGGCTATACGGCAGACAGACAGACACGTGCCGAGCTCGTTTGAGGTGAGATGAGCTTTCTAAAGGAAAGTGTGCGAGTGTCCTCCAGGACAGTGAACTTCAGCACCCCGGACAGCGACTCGATTCCGCATCGCAACTCTGGCTCATCTGAGAGTACCACCTCCTCCAGAGAGGAGCCCGTGCATCTCACTGCACATTTCAGACCACCAGGAGGCCCGTGCTTGTTGTAATCCTTTTATGTAACGTGTGTTACAAGTTTCATGAGAGTATTTCAGAATCAGCCCATTTGACCGTTCTCTTTCTTTATGGAAGACAAATGGATATGACACCCTTATAGTCTCACTTTCATTGTATGAAGTACTGAAAGTGAATGGTCACTGAGGAACGCATCCGGTCCAACATCTTCCATTGTGTTCCACTCAAGAAATACGATTTTTGGAAAGAAATTAGAATGAGCAAAATATTGTGAGATATTAAAGTAATATTACAAAATATTAAAGGGATAGCTCACCCAATTCAGCCCATGATTTATTCACTCTCAAGTCATCCTAGCTGTATATGACATTCTTCTTTCAGATGAATACAATTGGAGTTATATTTAAAAATGTCCTGGCTCTTCCAAGCTTTATAATGGCTGTTTATATGTCTGTTTTGAAGACCATAAAAGACTTAAAATGTTAAGTTGATTGAACTGGAAAAAGTGAGTTAATACAATGAAGTAGATTAATTTAACCATCAGAAACTCAAAATAATAAGTTATCTCAACTAAATAAATTATTATAAAGTTGGTTTGACAAAAGAAAATATGTTGTGATAACAAATCTTGAAAATATTTTTTACAGTGTGGGTGAACTATTCATTTATACAACATTCTATACAACATTCTAATTCTGTGCAGGTACTAATTAAAATAAGAAATATAAAGTTGCATTAATCGAAGATTACTGTATTAATTGCTTTTAAACAAATGGGAAATTCCACACAGACAAACTAATATACACAGCAAAATGTATGCAGTCATTATGTTTTGTTGCTGCTGCTGCTGTGCAATCCTTCACTTTATTAGATTTGACAAGCTTTTGCTGACCTATACACCCTTTCTGTTTATCCATTCTTTTGCTGGCAACTCAATTGTGCACAGAAGATCAGTTCTATTCAGCTCTGCTGCAACACTTTTTTATACTTTGAATGAATTGTTTATTTATTTTTTTCTTGTAGTTAATTTATTAACACAGTAAAATCTAAAGGGATAGGTCACCCAAATATGTTAATTCTGTCATTATTTACATCATTGACTTCCATAGTACGGAAAAAAATACTATGAAAGCCAATGGGGCCTGTCAACTGTTTGGTTACCAACATTCTTCAAAATATCTTCTTTTGTGTTCAGCAGAAGAAAGAAATTCATACTGGTTTGGAACAACTTGTGGGTGAGTAAATGATGACAGAATTTTAAATATTTGGCTGAACTATCCCTTTAAATGCACAAATTTGATTTCAGAAATGTCTCTTGTAAACATTGGTGTAAAAATGGTAGGGGAGAGCGGGGCACAACCTAACACATTTTGGTTTGGGCTCAATTTTTTTTTTTTTTTTACACAAGCAACATACACATCTCTGCTACAAATGAACACTTAAAGTTTTTTTCTACCTACCATTTTTGTATAGTTGGACTGAAAGTGACAGAAGTGCAAATGTTACAACTTACCCCATATGTGGGGTTAATTGTAACAGACAGAGAGGGGGGGGGGGTTAGTTGTAACACTTGTGTGTAACGCACATAATTCAGTACAATTTTATTTGTATAGTTTGATATTGTTTGTGCATCTGTATAGACAGATATCCATACATCCATCCCTCATCCAATCATCCTTCTGTTATGGATCAATATCATGGATAGAGACATAGAAAAGGGCTGCACAGTTTTGCAATTATAAATAAAAATATAAATATTGTAATTGCAATTAAATTAGATTTGTGTGTGGCAGCTGCATGTACAATTATTTTTATTATTAATAATAATAACAGTAATAATAATACAACTGAGCTTAAAATAAAGATTTTAAAGGGTTTATTGCATTAAAAACAGGCCATATTTTTAATAAATAAACAAGTTATCATTCATAGTACACTAAATTTAAAAAATTTTAAATTCCAACATTGTTTGTGAAAGTCCAACAAAGTTAAATGTATACTCAAACCTGAAAAGTTGTATGGCTCCATTTTCATTTGATTATCATTGTACACTTGGCGGCTTAGTTGTAACACTGTGTTACAACCAACCCCGCTGTATATTACATATTTTAAACCTAGCTAACAGTCGCTAGGAATTGCTGACATGTTTCAAAACGGTGCTATGTTTGAGCCAACAAGACAGTGATTAAGGCAATATAAAGTTAGATTTGGAAACGTAACTCAGAAACAGAAAAAAAAATCTATGATGAAAAAATTTACTTTCATGGTGTCAAAACACTCTTTGTCCAGTATCTTCACAAAATATAATAAAAACTTTTCCCCAAATTCGCGGGAGACCGTCTTCTGCCAACAAGAGAAAAAGAGCAGAAAGACGGCCGGCTTGATGTAAAAAGTCTGTATAACATTTAACCCTGCATTAGGTTGTGCCCTGCGCTCCCCTACATTTAAAGGAGAACTCCAGTGCAAAATCCACCTTTGGTCTAATAAAACATCGGTACCTAGTCAACCGTTCTATGAGATTTGTTTTCATGATAATTGAATGTAAAGAGTTTTATCTCTAAAAAATGTTTAGCGTATAATGCTAGTACTGGGGGCATTGACTAAGTAAAAAGAAATCGCTAGTTTATACCACTAACAAGACTCAAAATAGCCCCACACTCACACAGTAACATAATGAGGCTCCATACATGCAAAACGAAGCATTGAGAACTTTGTAAGTGTACAGACTGTTTAATAAGAAGATATTTTATAAAGACAGTCCACTTCGTGTATACAGACAGGAGACATCTTAGAAAATAATCTCGACAAGTCGATCCCCGAACACTGTTCATACAGTTCAGAAGTTCGGTGAACTTCATACAGTTCAGATCATTCAGCACGTCGTTCGTGGTTTGACTTGTCGTGACTGTTTTTCAAAGATGGTGCCGCCTGTTCCTATTAGCCCCGTTGTGCATCATCCTGGTTGCAGTTCCATTAGAATTCCACTGGAGGTGATCGCGGGCGAGAGCAGAATGAATGGGAGTCTATGGGGCTAAACGGCTAAAAGTGTCTCTTTCACCTGCTTGTCGTTAAATTAACATAGATTTTATTGTTGATTACGCAAGTTCAATATAGATTATAGGCCAAAAGTCGAATGAACGAGTACTTATGTCCTTTTGATTTCTTACAGGTTAGGCTGTTGTTGGCCGGAACACGCTAGCATTCTGCTATTGTGTGACGTCATCACAGTTTTGAACGGATTTTTAGAACAGATAAGTGAACTTAAAAATGCAATTTTCAGCCGAGTGTATTATCTTAGCCCTCCCTTTTGAATGCAACTTTCAAATTACTTGACAAAAAATTACATCCTGAGAAAAGTGGATTTATGGGGGTGAAACCCCATTGACTCCCATTCATTCTGCACTCGACCACGAGCGCCCCCGCATGGACAGACACGTGTTACTGCAGCCAGTCCAGAACCCGGAAGTAACCAGCCAGTGCCAATTCTCTTCAATTAGACATTTTCTGGCAAGTCCCAGTCGGGTACGTCACTAATTTGGTTCCCTGGAAACATTTCCGTTGTGCGAGCTGGAAATCAGCTTACTTCCGGGTTCTGTACTGGCTGCAGTAACACGTCTCTGTCCATGCGGGGGCGCTCGCGGTCGAGTGCAGAATGAATGGGGGTCAATGGGGTTTCACCCCCAGAAATCCTCTTTTCTCAGGATGTAATTTTTTGTCAAGTAATTTGAAAGGTGCATTCAACAGGGAGAGGCTAAGGTAATACACTTAGCTGAAAATTGCATTTTTAAGTTCACTTATCTGTTCAAAAAATCCATTCAAAAATGTGACGACGTCACACAATAGCAGAATGCTAGCGTGATCTGGCCAACAACGGCCTAACCTGTAAGAAATCAAAAGGACATCGTGACTCGTTCATTCGACTTTTGGACCATAATCTATATTGAACTTGCGGAATCAACAATAAAATCTATGTTAATTTAACGACAAGCAGGTGAAAGAGACACATTTAGCCGTTTATCCCCATAGACTCCCATTCATTCTGCTCTCACCCGCGATCACCTCCAGTGGAATTCTAATGGAACTGCAACCAAGATGATACATAATGGGGCTAATAGGAAGTGCCAAGGCTCTCCGTTAGACAGGCTCTACTTGGAGCGTTTCTGTATTTGGTTGTGTTGTTGTGAGCTTTTGCAGCGCGTTTTGTGTATTTGGTTGTGTTGTGAGTACTTGGAGCACATGTGTGTTGTGGAACTGATGAAGATGCTTTTCTTAATTTGCGGATGTTTTTTTGTATTTGCATACGTTTTTATATTTGCACACGTTTTTTTTTTAAATTTGCATGCATCCTCTTTAGGTTGCAACTCGTTGAACTCTCTCGGCCACCGTACAGACGAGCAGAAAATGATTATTTCTGAAACTTATATTAAAACCGGCGCAAAAAAATCTGTAACGTTACATACCAGCCTCCTACAGTTCTGCAGCTCAATACGCAATATAGTCCAGTGCGGTGGTGGCTACACATATCCATGTTGTAAAAATTAAATTAGAAAACATCTTGCAAATGCAAACCTCTCCATCAGTGTCAATGTCAGTGCTGTATTGCCCGAGAGCTGCATGGACACACAAATCGGATCTGAACAGTTGCGATAAAAAGTGTGGACATCATTTTAGATCAGATGAGCTGATGCTGTGCTTCTCTCAAACACAAACGCCTTCTTTCATCAGTTTTTTGAACTCTTCTCTTTAACTTTTGGCAGTCTATAGAACACGAAAGGTATTTTCCCGATGTGACCGATTAGTACAGACCAAAACTCAACCGTTTTTCAGGCGAAATATTCAGCCAAATTTGCAAGTCCGTTCAGTTCAATGGCATTGTTTATGTTCTGTGCCCCCAACATGGCTGACTTCCGGATTGATGACGCATCGTGAAAACCTAAATTCACCTGGGAGCTCGCGCTCGTGTCCACCTTATGCCCGCTTTGTCACACGGCCAGTTTAACCTCGTATAAATCAGCTTATGTGTGTCTCCCGCTCACAACACACGAACAGATACACTGTCCCCGGCACTGCTCGCGAGTCACGGAATGTTCATAAAGCGCTCTCCGTTCACAGTAACCAGGTCGTCTCATTCAAAACAGCCAGCCGTCGCTGTCAGCGAGCCGCCGCACATTTAATACTCATATGAGTCAGGCTGCGAATGTGAGTTACGTGCCCGTCCCAGCGCGCTCACACTAATAAACGCCTCACCTCCGGCGCCACACACTCGCAAATAGCCTGGGCTTTTATTTTCCCAAATCGTCGAAATGCACCAGCTTATATTTTATACAGGTGTCTATGAGACGGCCTTTATAATTTAGTGTTAAGATGTTGTTCATTGAGTCTCTAATCTCTAAAAATCTCCAAATGCTCCATGTGAAACTGCGGTCGTCCAACCTTTTACTATCATGTTAAATGATTTGATTAATATGCACTAGGGAGTTAGAGCAAACAGCGCTCGCTCGTTTTGTTTGAAGACGTGAGAGTGCACGCGAGCACGGCCACGGCAAAACGCACTTTCTGGAGGTATACTGCCCCCATCTGGTATGGAATATGGAGTATGATTTGATTTGTTATGGCAGATGGCAACTTTAAGTAAGTTCAGTGATCAAGTTCATTTTTGTTGTGAAAAAGTTATTAATTTAGTTAATTCTCATATATACTGTAGCCACTCTGGAGAAAACTGTGATGTAATTGTCCAGCTTAGTTCAGTTCTTATATAATAGTGTCAATGCAGGCAGATCAGCAATATTGTTGAATATTAAATGTCCCTCGACTAAGCAAGCCAAAAGCCAAATGCGACAAAGGCGGCGGTGGCAAGGAACCAAAACTACACCAGGGTAGAATGGATTAAAAAAAAAAAAAAAACCTTGGACAACCTGGGGCAGTTATCCTCTTGCCAACGAACGGACAGTGATTATGACAGCATTACAGGTCAGAAGTCAGATTGGATCTGAACATTCAGAATATTTATCCAGTTCCATCTGTTGTCCTTAATAATCATACATAACAGAATGGTAAGTCAAATGCCAAAATTTAATTAAAATGTTAACTGTTTAAAAACAAACCAAAAAACAATGGCACTGCAACAAACAGTGATTCTCAACCCTGGACTGCACAATCCCTCCAGCACTGCCCCGTTAAAAGAGTGAATTCCTTGAATGGCACTTCAGGAAAAGGGTCATTTTTTCCAGACGAAAATGAACACCTGAGGGCCCATCCACAAGCCGTTAGTAAAGGGGACATGGGCACATTCCTGTCGGAAGTGAGCTTCCCTAAGCCCTACTCACTCAGAAGGGCAGAGCTCTTGAAGTAAGGACTTAAACGTGTGTGTGTGTGTGTGTGTGTGTGTGTTCCCAATCTTTTCTTAACTTTATAAGTTAAATTTCTGGACAAGGACAGTGTACCGTACATACATTTTCAATGGAGGGACAGAAACCTCTTGGACTAAACCTAAAATATCTTAAACTGTGTTCCGAAGATGAATGGTCTTATAGGCTTGGGGCGTCACGAGGGTCATTAATGACATAATTTTCATTTTTGGGTGAACGAACCCTTTAAGCATTAAACACATAAAGCATTAAGGCTGATATATTCATACTTAAAGGTGCCATATGGAATAACTGAGGTAAAAATATCCCAAAAATGAGCTACACGCATCAAAAGAATGAGAAGAAATAAGTGCAATGATGTCATTAAAAAACTGACAAGTTATAGTGCTGCGGAGATATAAACCTAAATTAGCATGCTAAATTACTAGCCCCGGCCCGGCAGGTGTCGTAATACCAGTTCCGGCCATGGGAGGCGGTATAGACCTTATTCAGAGCAGCGCCATGACAGGTATGAAAGTGAGGCTGTAGACTTACCGTGTTTCCAATGGCATCCACTGTAAAAAGCTGAATAAAACTCAAATTACTGACAATTTTTTCACAGCTTACATTGTCGGGAGTTTTTTGTCAACTGAAATTTCTTGGAAAGATATTTTTCCAGTGTTTCATAAACAGAACAATCTGAAAACACATTAAATAACAGTACAGCCCATTGAAGAGATGTATGTCTATCCCTCACAGCCTCGCTTTCATTCTCATTAAAAATCAAAGATGGCGCTGCCGTGAATAAGGCGTATGCGAGCGGGCAACGTTACCACCAGCCAAACTGCAGTACACGAGTGAGTCGTGCTCGCGCCGGCTTGTGTGTGAACCTGATGTCAGTCGTGTGTAAATACAGCCCACTACTACATTTCAGTTCAGGGAAGAGTTCAAAAATGATTGGTCAACATTATGCATGAGGAATACATTTTGGTAAGTTGTAGCATACTGCATCTTTCAACAGAGTTCATGTTCTTTTTCCATTAGCTAGTAGAGACGATCAGTTCACGCTAGGGATCTGTGGTGTAACATGTACAAGAGCCAAAACGGTATTTGTTCTTTGAATTGCGTAATAAAATTGACAGAATCTGAGAGCTTAACTAACCTGCTTGCTAAGTGTCAATTGCATGTGTCTCACGGTGAATTCGTTAAGAGTTGGCAGGTCTGAATGGCGCCAGCTTCAATTCAAACTAGGGCTGTCAAATGATTAATCGTGATTAATCACATCCAAAATAAAAGTTTTTGTTTACATGATATATGTGGGTGCACTGTGTATAATTATTTTATATATATATATATATATATATATATATATATATATATATATATATATATAAATACACACAATATATAAATGCATGTATATTTAAGAAAAAATATTATTTATATTTATATATAATATAAATTATATATAAATCCATATACAGTATATACATGAAAATATTTCTTAAATATATACAAGCATGTGTGTGTATTTTTATATATATATAATAATTATACACAGTGCACCCACATATATTATGTAAACAAAAACTTTTATTTTGGATGCGATTAATCACGATTAATCATTTGACAGCCCTAATTCAAACTAACAATAAAAGTGTAATATGAACAAAACGACTACCATAAACTTCAAATAATTGCCCAAGCTTTTATTTTCCCATAACGTCGAAATGCACCAGCTTGTTTTTGAGACAGGCGTCTATGAGGCGGTCTTCATCATTTAGTGTTGAGATGTTGTTCATTGAGTCTCTGATCTCTAAAAATCTCCAAATGCTCCACGTGAAACTGCGGTCTTCCAACCTTTTTCCGATCATGTCAAATGATTTGAATAACATGCGCGATGGTAGGAGCACAACTCATTTTTTGGAGGTATACTGCCCCCATCTGTTATGGAATATGGAGTAGGATTTGATTTATTATGTCAGATGGCACCTTTAAAGCTACACTGTGTAACTCCTTTAGTTTATTCTTAGCTAAAAACACTTAGTTCTTTCAAAAATATATGTGCTAATTAATGCACATTTACTTTGTTCAAGTAATAAAGTATTCTCATGAGTGTATAATATTGATTGAAAATGCATATGGGTAAGGGGTTCTAATGTAGGTTGCCATGTTGCCCCTCCATCTTGAAAGTACATTAGCCAAAGAGGGACATACTCGTTAATTCAAGCTTCGCCTTTCGTGTTTACGTTTGAGTTAACACTCATGGACGAGATCAAACTGGAAGCCATGTTAATCTTGGACTACATTGGCCACCGTGGGAGTTACCGTCGGAATTCGAACAGAAACTAATATTCACTGGATGATCATATACTTTTCACCGCTATATGGGGGTAAAAATCACACACTGTAGCTTTAAAGCAAAAAAATTGATTTCAGGAGGCCTTTAATATGAAATGCATTGCGAAAAGGTTCAATATATCTCAACAAAACACAACAAGTTAAATTATATTTATATGTTATCTTGCCATATCTAGGTTTAAAATGACTTGTCACTCTGGGTCAGATGACCATAACAATTAAATTACTTCCTCGAAGTGACCATTGCATTGCCTTCGCTAACTGACTTGTGTAAGAGCCCTTTGTGAAGGGATTCAGTTGATGACTTTTGTTTGGAAGGAACATTAATGGTGTCCCCTTCCCAAAGTGGGTGCAAGAATTCACCCTGTGTGTTTATGGTCATGTGACCCAGTGTGGAGAGTCCTCAGGATTCATTTTGAAGCCAGATAGCAGGAGAGTTTAAGTTAAGGTATTAACAGAACAATTCAAGTTGCTTTGTTCTGTTTGTGATTTTTACACACATTTATGTAATACATTTCAAATCAAGTTTAAAGAGGTTGCATAGACAAGAAATTAGTTTAACAGTATATATACTGTATTAGGTGGTGTTGACAGAAGCGTCCAAACAAGAAATGGTGAATTTTAAAGTTGAGAGCCGAGAGGAAACACATACATTTAACAAAATATATAGTTATAGAATTATAGTATATAAAAGAAGTTATCAAATAATACTTACAAAATAATTATGTTATGAGCAAAAATGAGAAATTTCTGTTGCAAGAAAAACAAGCGACACTGTACTGCATTGTCATGGTAATTCCAAATAAAGACTTTTTTTTTTTTTTTTTATTAATTTGCCTTTCAAGTTCCAAACGCTACATAGGGGACTATCAGGCTGATACATAGTTTTTCCGGATTCTGTGATCTTTGTGCAATGCCACTTCCGTTGAATCACCGATCTCGCTGGCGAACTGATGAAGGACTACACTGAGTTTATTTATACGATATCCCTGGTAAATTATTCTGATTCACTAAAGTGCCGGCTGCAAACAAACGTGCCACCTTGTTTTATTTTAAAGTTTTAATCCACTTCTTCCTTATACTCAATTCAGTCGGGAATCCACGAAAACTTACGTAGGGTTGGCGTTGTTGGTTAGATTTACAAAGTGGAACAGAGCAGTGACATAAATAGCATTCCTCTCAGGCATTGTTGAACTGCGTCGGAAGTGGACATGCACAAAGTTGACAAATCCCGCCCATGGAACCCGGAAGCGTGATAATCCCCTATTATGAGATGCAGGTGCTCTGCACTTCGGAGTGAGTAGGGCACAGGGATGCTTCGCCCTAGATGTCTCTCTAATCAAATACACCTGATTCAGCTTGTTATATAAAGGATTATTAGGAACACCTGTTCAATTTCTCATTAATGCAATCATCTAATCAACCAATCACATGGCAGTTGCTTCAATGCATTTAGGGGTGTGGTCCTGGTCAAGACAATATCCAGACAAGACACAAACACAGAGACGAGTACGGAGGGGCTTGATCAGTGCAATTTCAACTGCGCTCCAGTAGATAACATAGTACCCACCACCACCAGTAGTTGCAAAAGGATTTACCTGGATTATTGATGAAGAGCTTGCTGAGCTTCAATGATAATTTTGATGATTCAGAAGCTGAGGAAGACCATCTTCCCATCATTTTGATAGCAGCTGTAGACACTCCTCGTTCAGCTGCTGTGGTGGCTGCCCCAATCCAGAATGATTAACCAGTATAAAGGTATAAAATAAGCAGCAGCTTTTGAGGGCAGAAACCTGAGTCCTGAACTAGGCTTAGAGAGAAGTGCTCGTTAATTAAGATAAATGGAGGGGAATTAAAGAAAATCGATCACAGATTACAAGGGACAAAATTTATTACTAATTTATGAATTGATAATGTGATACAGAGCCTTGAGAGTCATTCTAAAAGTTCTTAAGAATTTAGGCTAGCCTAGAAATCTAGACGCACCCTTGCGGCAGCAAAAATTATTTTGCAGCAAAGTGTGGTCTAGCAACTCTCCATAGACGTTTTAGCTGGAAAAACTTAACTCTGGTAGGGCCAATCACATCGTGTATAGAGTCGGCGGGCGGGCTTAACAAAATGACGACAGAGTTGAGCCGGTCAGAGCAAGCTCGGACATATTCGGTTTGAAGTCGTTCATCCTCGGATGCGGCTGGCGCCGCACGCGCTGTTACAAAAAAGCTGTGGCGAAACAATCAACTTGTCATTTTTGCCGCGCTTGTGCTGTGGCGTCGAGGATAAAGGCTTTAGTCTGTCAGCGCGCTCTCTGATCGGTATAGGTGCACAGACCTCTCCCGAGTCATCTCTAGCACCCAAAGCACCACTACTCCGCTTCCGTTTCCCTCGTAAGCTGATATATTAGTATTTAAAAATTCTCTATGATATTATTTTTTTTAAAGACACACTGTCTCTTTCTCTCTCATACACACAAAAACACACACATACTGTCTCTTTCTCTCTCACACATATGTAGGCTAGTTATAAACTCTTTTGACTTTTAAAGATTAGTTTTTTTTTTAAGTTTGTGGGTCGTGTAAAAACAAAAAAAATCCCTTATTTTGGGGATGGATTCTGGGAAATCTCTCTTATTTTCAATGTTCAATGTTGACAGCTGGACTGGATGCGGTAAAAGTTTAATATATCAACTAGCTCCGCTGAGTACGTCACCTTCTTCATTGCTCTGATTGGCTTTAGCGCTATCCAATTGCGTGCAGAGAGAAAGACAACCGTTTATCCCGCCTCTCGGTATTTTGTCATTCAGCATTAGAGTCTGATAGCCCCTCCCACTCCGCTACGAAATTAAAGTCACGACAGTCGGGTGCATGAAGTGTCCAACATTACACACGTTGGGCCCTGTCTAAGCGCATGGTTTAAAGCATGCAAGTGCACTTAGGTCTTGTCCGAATCAACTTTTGCTAGTTTAACAACAGGAAAAATGGTTGGCGTGCCCTGCGCATAGTCTGAAAGGGTTTACTTTATTCTCTTAAGGTGCTGTATGCAACGTTTAGCGACCTCTAGCGGTGATGTTTCCGAATGCAACAAGAGCGCTCGTGCTCGTGCTCAATCTTAAGAGCAAGCAATCATTCACTACCAGCCACACTGAGACTTTCAATGCAACGCGAAATTATCACACATGCTGGAAACTAATGTAAACTCCCACTGCAGGTACAATAATAGCCTACTTTTATCAGCTTGACGTTGAAGTAATGCTCTGTGCTCGTACCATGATCATAATGTTACAATAAACTGCATTTAGCCGACATGTGATGTTATATAGCATAAGCCATTTCTCTAACTATTCGTGTATCTTTCACAATCAGCAATGTCAACATACAGTAGGTGAATGTATAATATGATAATGAAAACAGTTAGTGAACTAAACTGAACAGTTTCAGTGTATCAGTAAGATCGTAGGAAGTAACAATACTGTACTGAACGTGTCTGGAAATGTGTATAAACAATATAGTGGGATGACGACATTAGTCAGTACGTTAGATCTAGTAAATAAAATAAGTTACATACTAAATGTTATACTAATGTTATCCTGGAACATTATTTTGTATTCATTTAATGCTGTAGTTTACCTTGTTATTTCACTTGAGTTTACTATGTTGATCCGCGTTTTCGTCCGGATTCGATCAGATTCACGTTTTGCCTGACGAGCTTGAGCAGATAAAACTTTTTTTGTTTTTTATATTTATGTGGAGTTTGTGTTGGAGTCTGTGTTGTGCTGGAGGCAGGACGTTTTGGGGGGTTATCAGACTCCATGTCGTCAGCTGAAGTGCCGTTGTTCGCATGATAGACTCAAAAAAGGATTCATTTTATAAAAATAGTTACATATAGAACCTTTAATGAGTAATAGGTGTGTTTTAGGCGTAGCGTGAAATTAACCGATCCGCTATTTCCGTGGCAGAATTTCAAGCGGAAAAACTGAACGCTTCCCTACCAAGGAAACACATCTGCCCATGTTTGAGATTAAAGCGTTAAACTGTAAATCTACGGGACATTAGATTAGGGTTAGGGTTAAGGTTAGACCCGCCTATAGATATATATTACTAACACGCTCTTTTAATGAAAAAAAAAAAAGATTGTGTCATTGACTTTAGAGCAGGTTTTTGTTGGTCAATGCCTCAGTCTATTTCAGTTGCCTCAAAATAGCAATGCTCCAACAATGCTGCTGAACTTACCTCGTTTTCAGATCAGCCACCCATGGGCGCTCAAATAGGCACAAATGCATTTGCTATTTAAGCAACATGGTGCATGAAGGATGTGAAAATGAAAACAGCGTCGGGCTGAAACTAGCAAAAAACACTTTGCATTGGGCCGGATGTATTTTTCGGCCCTTTGTTTTTTTTTCTGTGTATTTAATGCACCATATGGGTATTTAAAGTGCATTTAAGTGTGCAGTGTTCGGGGTACTTCAGTGACAGGTTTAGAAAACATTGGCCAATTCCTAACAACACATTTGACAGCTCTCGTTAAATCTAATTTGTTTTAGATATCGCACATCCATTCCTTAGTATATGGAATGTCACTTTGCAGATTTAGTATATCTTTTTCACTATCAGTATCACATCTATCAACTCTTTTTCATTAGACACTATCTTAGTGTCTATTTACACTTAGTGCAAATAGCTTGCCTTCTTGGCAGAGATTATTAACACAAACTCCACCCACCAATGTTTGGTTGGGCCAGACGAAGTACAAGACCTGCCAGCAGCAGTGGTGTAGGGAGTAAGGTGCATTGCAGATACTTTTGACCCGATTGACCCGAGTCTTCTCCCTTTTCCCATCGTGTATCAGATGGGAAAGGCATTCATTTTCAATAAACATGAAGAAAATATGTAAAAAGTGTACATAAAAAAGTTTATGTAAAGTACTTAATATTTAAATAATCATTAGGAACTTTAATTCCACATATTTTCTTCACATTTATTGAAGATAAATTAACTTAAAATAATAAACTATTTTCACCTCAGTATTTAAGTACACTATAAAAGAGAATGCAATAATAACATATTAAGTGTAAATTATTATATTTATTAAATGAAAGTCCCTACCCCTATTTGATAAATACATACTTTTTGGGTAGGGTTATGGTAGGTGTAGGGGGGGGCTTTATAATGTTTAGGACATTGGAGAATGTTCACATTCTGTGTCCTTCAGTGGAAACAAGAACATCTGATCTGATCAATCTAATGGTTTATTATTAATTTTACATCATCAATTTTTGTTTTACATTTTTCCAAATCATAACGCTTTCAGGTTTAAATGTCCAACTTTGGACTGTATTGTATGCATATCTTCTGGTCAAAAGTTATATTTTGATCATTTGTGTAGCATGCAGCCACATCTTACTGCACCCATTTCATATGAGTCCTGCAACAATGACATATTGTCTAATTGATGGCGCTGCGAGAGGTATGGGTTGGGTATATTTATTCAGGGTTCACCTTCTCCTTTGCCATTGGCATGTGATGAGCAAAATGTGCTGATATAACACTTTGTGTTCCATCACAGGGGTGCCTTGCTCCTCAGGTTTTGATTGCTTATGGCCCCATGACTAAACTGGGTTTTGAAACCAGGACAGCATTTCTCAAGAGCATGTTCAGGAGCCATCATGCACAGATCACCATATCTGCCAGATGTAATGAGTTATCACTCCTCCCTTCAGTTCAATTTGTTCATATGTCTTGGGAGAGTTCAAAATAAGTGTACCATATTTTTTTACATGTATTTATTTGTGGTGCTTTTTATTCCTTATGCTTATTATTATTCTTCTGGACAAAACTTCAGAGCATAACTCATGCCGCACCGTTTGTAAAAGACTTTGGAAAAAAAAGACTGGTTTATTGAGGAGTTGTGTGCTATGGTTTCTCCAATGTGCGATCAGTAAAACGAAAGTGTAGGCAAAAAATCCCAGATGTACATTGACAGAATGTTCATGAATTTGAATCTCAACTGTCAAATGTGTGCATCTCTCTCTCTCTCTCTCTCTCTCTCTCTCTCTCTCTCTCTCTCTCTCTCTCTCTCTCTCACACACACACACACACATTCTCTAAAGGTGGGTTCCATTCGACAGGGTCCCTACGCAGTGTTCACTGCTCCCTACTCCCTGAACAGGGTACATCAGTTGAAGTGGACTTCGCTGTCAATAATCACTCTTTTGGAATGCCCTGAAACGTCATCAAAGAAATGCAACAACAGGGTTGCGGAGATAATGATATAACTTAATTAAATGTTGTACTTTCCTTTCTAATTTAAAATCATATAGGCCTATAGAAACATTCATCACCCCAAACCGTTCATAAATACTCTAGTTTGTATACTAATAACAATATTTAAGAATACTCAATGCGTACGTAAACTCAGACCCGTTCGAAATTTAAATTTAAAATCTCTTCCAACGGCTCTGCTCTATGGTTAGTTCCGACTGATGATGCACAATGACAGTTGGTTATTGACACTCGAGGGCTGTTTTCCAAATCACACCCTTTACCCTCATTCACTATTCCCTAGTTGACTAATTTAGTCCATTTGACCGATTAAATAATTTCATAGTTAATTCAGTAAATTTTTGAAGTTAATTTTTGATGAACACCTGCTGTTAACAAGCAGAATCACTGAAAGAGGAACAAGAAGAACAGAATAAAAGAGATGAAATCAACTAAAGATAAAATACATTAAATCTCTTAATATCTTAGCAGTAGAGGATTAAACTCCACAAACAACATTACCGGCTTCACTTATACTAACCAGTTTTATTTTATTTCTGTCAGGCGTCTACAGAAGATCTTATTAAAAGGTGACAGAGGTTAAGATGTATTTTTATTTTCATTTGATGTTACCATGATTGTGATTGCTTTAGTTGGAGTTTTAACTCTTGAACATTAGTTTTTCTTTTGCTGTGTCTTTAAAATAGATTTGTAATGGCAAAACAGCTGAAAAAAAAGAAAAAAAAAACAGATCAGATGACAGTGACCGTTTGTTAAAGGTTACAGTCATCATCTAGTCAAGTCAAGTCAAGACACATTTATTTATATAACGCTTTTCACAATACAGATTGTATCAAAGCAGCTTCACAGTGATAACATGAAAGTAGTACAACACAGATCAAAAATATTGTTAAATATTAAATATTAAATAACCCCAACTAAGCAAGCCAAAAGCAAGGCGACAGTGGCAAGGAACCAAAACTCCATCAGATTGGATGGACCTTGGGAGAACCCAGGCTCAGTCAGGGGCCAGTTCTCTGGCTTACATTCATATTGTTTATATATAACTTTTTTTTTTTTTGAAGGAATGCTTGGTTGTCCACTGTATGATAGTGTAACGATGAGTCAGAAGCGTGCAGATCCATATGCAGTAAGTTTATTAAGAGTAGTCAGACAGGCAATGGTCAATGATCAGCATAAGACATAGAACAGATAATCCAGAGCATAAACGATACCAGGCAGATGTCAGGACAGGCGGCAATAATCAGAATCCAGAGATAACAGGCAAGGGTCAGGGCAGGCAGCAAACAGAGAATCTGAGTCTTAGAACAGTCACGGGTCAATACACAGGAAATCCAGATAACAGTAGAAACGCTCAGAAGTGTCGCCGGGGCAAAACAAGACTTCGCACTGATAGAGAGTCTGAGGGCTGTTTATATGGAGAGGTGAAATGAGGAACACCTGTGACGGTGATAAGACCTAGGTACGGGGCTTATGGGTAATGAAGTTCAATACTCAGGAGACGGAGCTCTGGGTTGAGCGGAGAGAGAGCCACAGAGGCGCGATTCGTGACAGATAGTATGTTACATATCTAAGGCACTGCCCTGACCAAAGAAAAAAAAAAGCACGCACAGTACAGAACATTTAAAGAAGCAGCAGTTTAACATATGAAGGTCCGGTCTAGATGAGTGTCTAAACATATTTGAGAAGATTACAGCATTAACATAAAGTATCGTTTTTCTGTGCCTATATTAAGATGTGGTCACATCACAGTTCAGCGAATGTTCACAGGCGAAATCTAGTCATTTCAATAGGAATCCACGTGATCTGAATTTCGCTCGAGGACGGAAAATTTCCTCAGATTTCACAACGGGTTCAAATCGGTCAGGGGGATTCCCTTTCTTTGACCAACAGAAAGCTGATGAGAGCTGTGCTTCATACATTGCTACACCATTGACAATCTAGTCAATCATATGACAATCATCTATAGTGGCCCCATTCACTGATCTCTTGTGTTGTCTCATTAGACTCGTTATTATGGTGTCATTATTGTGTTGTCTCATTAGACTCATAGTATTTTTGATTATGCCATCGCTGTGATTTTACAGATTGAGATCTATTGGAGTTTAGACAACCAGAAAATCTGAAAAACTTTATGCAGAACTTCTAGATCAGCCAAACACACACAGACATCAAGTGTGTGTTGTTGCTAAGTCATTGTTGTTGCTGTTACGTGTGACGTAGCAGTGTGTGACTAATGCTGACACGTGGTGTGATGACATCATCATTTCACAAAATGGATCTATTGGCCGCACACACAAGGGTGTCCCAAAACGCCAGATCCGTCTGAACGAAACGTCAATACAATACAAAATTTTTACGTATACAGCTAAACGCGTCTCTGTGTGGACAGGGTCTTTATGTTTTCTGTGACTGAACTCAGTTGTAGTTCTTGTGTTTCACTTTTTTATCTTCTTATTGTTCCTTTGTCCTTCAGTGATTCTGCTTGTTAACATCAGGTGTTCATCACTAATGCTCAGTTTTCAGTTAATTAATCACTAAATTATATAATTAACTTCAATGCTGCTTCAGTGTTACTCCAACACTCTGTAGTGTGGACACACAAGTGTTAATTTAAAACAGAAAGTTTTGCAGTGGGGTTAAAAGGGTTAAATGTGTCAAATTAAAAAAAAAAAAAAAACAGAGAGAAGCGTATTTTAACAGTAATCAACTGTGTAAATAAAACAGCTGCCAAATAGATTACCATAAAATCAAAGAAAAACAGTAATATATAATATATAATATATAAAGTCAAATGTACTATCAGTCAGATTTACTAAACGAAAGAAGTTAATTTCTATGAAAAAAGTTATGCGAAGTCAATAACTGATAAGGAGAGCAAATATTAAACTGAAGTGTTTTATGTGTTTTTGCATAAGATGATATAGGTGAGACCTGTTAGTTTAATTAATGAGTTTTGTGGGTCACCATTGCACTGTAGAGTGGAGCCTGTGCTTCAGTCAAAGATGAGCAGAGAAACACTAATGTTATGCTGCCTGTTGCTTTATTTAAAGTAATGCAGTAACAATGCAGTGACAGTCTCCTTACATTAGCACATACATGTGTGCTATTGTTTGCTAAATACAAACTGCATAGAACTTAGTTAAAGTCATATTTTTAATTAATTCTGTATTGATTTACACTATTATTGGTCGTTTGCAGTTTTATATTAAGCTATATAAATTCAGTGGACTCAAATTAAGTAAGTTCAGAGTACTATCAGTATAACAACTATTTTTAAATCCTGAATTGTTTGAAGCAGTCGGTTGATACAAGCTGAATTTTCATCATCATTGCTGTCTTTAGTGTCACATGATCCTTCAGAAATTATTCTAAAATGATGATTTGATGCTCAAAAAAATATTCATTATTATTATCAATGTTAAAAACAGTTGAGTAGCAGTTTTTTCAGGAATCTTTGATGGTTGTAAAGAACAGCATTTATTTGAAATAGAATATCTGAAATATGTAACTTTCTGTACTGTAACTTGACGAATAAAATTATTGATATTTTTTATTTCTTTCCCCCAAAATTTAAAATAAAAATTGTTACTTACCCCAAACTTTTGAACAGTAGTGTTTAATGTTAAACAAGCTTTTGATTTCAGATAAATGCTGTTCTTTTGAACTTCTATTCATCAAAGAATCCTGAAATAAAAATGTAAATAACTGTTTTCAACATGATAGTAACGAGAAATGATTATTGAGTATCAAATCATCATATTAGAATAATTTCTGAAGGATCATGTGACACTGAAGACTAGAGTAATGATGATGAAAATTCAGCTTTGATCACAGGAATAAATAACACTTTACTATATATTCATGTAGAAAACAGCCGTTTTAAAGTATAACAATTTCACAATATTACTGTTTTTGTTTTTTTTAATCAAATAAATGTAGCCTTGGCTAGGAGAGACTTCTTTTAAAAAACATTAAAAAATCGTACCAATCCAAAACGTTTGACTGATAGTTTGTTGTTGTTATTATTATTATTATTATTATTATTATTATTATGTTAGGAAATTCTTGTGAACATGCAATATACAGTATACTTGACTGATGCTGTTAAAACATTTCAGCACTGAACTGGTTGCTCTGTTCCCTCTGCATCATGGCGTTGATGTTTACATGTTATGCAGTGGGCATAAAATCATTAGCAATAAACATAGTTTGATAGTGTTATGGCATATTGCTGGCTCAGCTAATGGAACTGCATAATACACTCTCATCACAATAAAAGCTGATAGGTTGATGCCTTTTGCATTTTCATACTGTGAACACTAGGTGTCGATCTTGGACTGATGCTTTGTATCTCTCAGTTTGAATGTGGAATAGCTGGGCTTGATACCTGTAATAATGCCAGTGTTGGACTGTATGCCTTAGTTAAGCGATTCTTGATTATCTCTGTTTATTCAGTGTTGTGGTCAGTTATATCTCAGCTCCACTTCCGTATGGTTCAATTTGTAATTCAGAATTTGAACATTTATCATGGTGAATTCATATCTTGAGTTGTTACATCTCTTGAAATGCCACTAAGCTTTGTTCAGCTGGAAGAAACTCAAACCATATATTACAAGTGTCATTTGCATGTTGTTTTTGCTCTTATTTACTAACATCACCATCACTTATCAGAAATACTGCATGCTAACTGGAGATTAATTATTTGTTGCATTTCAGCAAAGGCATGGAAACACACACAAAGTGTTTGCCGCAACACTCATTAAATTCATATTCAGATAGGGATGTGAGTGTTATATAACTGAGCACAATTCGCAGAACACTAATGGATTTAGGTTATAGGCGCATTGTCATGGTCTGTTGAGTAAACCTGTCCTTAACACTTGCTGGCGATCAATATTAGTTAGGTTTTTAGGCAGAATTTTTGTAGTCCCAGAATTGCATGAGGAGCTCTCCTCCCCTGAGGTAATAAAAACAGCAGGTACTGTGACAAATGTCATGTACCATTCTGTCTCAAGAGCAGCTTTTGTGTCAGAGATTAATGAAAACAAAATGCTCTGTGTCATTCGTTCAGAAATAGGTACGTTTTAACTAATAGGGGACAACAACACTGTTGAAAATCGTCTCATCCATGACTTACATTACATTAAACAGCTTCAGAAATGTATGGTAATTTATATTACACAAGTCTTATCTATGCCATCTTCTTACTTTGTAAACAGATTCTCTATGGTATTTGAGGAATGGGTTATTCAGACCAAGTACCAATACAAGGAAGCACATCAGAGTGCCGCTGTACTTGAATGGCATTGTGTTAAGCCCATGTTGATGCAAGGAGATTGCTGGAAGTGAATTCTTAGTCCCACATTAAATTTGGAGGAGGATGAAAGAGCTCACTCCCAAAGCAGAGTGAATCTTTAATGCTGCTTTTCCGCAAGAGGCAAGAGGTTTTTCGTGTCCGATCCACGTGATCCACCCACTCAGCGCCCGCAATGTCAGAAACCCGTGTATCCCCCTAAATGGGGACATGACCCCCCCCCCCCCAACACACACACACACACACACACATACAGTAACAAAGTGCATTTACTAGAGTACTGTACTTAATCAAACTTATTTCAGGATTATTTTTTTCTGTAAACATGTGACTTAACTTAAAGGGATAGTTCACTTTGAAATTAATTTTTGATATGTTTAAGCTTACCTCAAGGGCATCCAAGATGTAGGTGTCTTTGTTTCCACAGTATTTCAATTTTTATATTTTTAGGTCAAACCGTTTGTGTCTATCAGTCATATAATGGAGGTCTATGGGGTCCACCACAAAGAGCATGCACAGAGAAGTCCAAATTAAACATGATTCAATGACTCGTAAATATAAGTACACATCGATGGCCTAAGACGAAAACAAGTGGTTTGTGTGAGAAAACGAACGGTATTTATATAGATTTTACCTCTTGTAACCACAGCCACATCCACACTTTGTGGCTGTGGTTACAAGAGATAAAAACGATATAAATACTGTTGGATTAATTTCAAATTGAACTATCCCTTTAAGACAAATATCATACTTTTCACTCCACTATATTTCTATAGTTTCGAAAGTCGGAACTATGTAGTAACTTTGAAAATCCGTGGATGATTTTTTTTCTTCTCTAAAACGTTATTATTGTTTTGCAGGTGACAGACAGCCTATGAATTATCACTTTTGTGTCATGTTACGTGTCGTGAAGTTCAGTGATTTCCCAGCATTTTTTTTTTTTTTTAACTCTGATCACTTGGCAAAATGGAAGATGGTTATACCTTGGCAGAGTATGTCCCAGTTTCTTGAAAATACTATTTTTGTTTTTAATGTTTGCTTTGTTCGCCTAAAACACATTGATTAAAGGTTCGGCAATGACGATTCACAAACAGTCTTGTCAACCATGTATCATTATTTCTTTCTGCATTACAAATATTCAAATGATCACAGAAGTACTTGAATAAAAGTCTGCAAAAAGTTTTTTTTTTTTTTTTTTTTTTTTTTTACAAAATGTGCCGAGAAGTGGGTCCCCAGGACCGGAGTTGAGGAACCCTGCTGTATCTCTTCAGTGAGACAAAGTCAAAGTATGACATAAGTGCAGCATTGTGGTGTTATAATTGCAATAGTTGGTGTTATTGGATAGGCCTACATTTCTAAAGTAGAACATCTCTACAGCGTGTTAACTTGTTACTAGTATTCTGCAGCAGTATAACCTTAACACGTTTCTACATCAGTGCTACTTGTCAGTGTGTGTGTGTATCGCTTTGTTCTATATCTACATAACATATTCATTTCTTTCCCGAACCAGCTCAACTAGAATTTTTCTAGCCCTCCCCATTCCCCAGCACCACCTGCCTAGACTAGATAAGGGGTTCTCCGTACTTTCCTTGCAGCAGCGCACAGTCTTTCCGTTGTATTTATGTACATGTTTCGGCAGTAGCCGTCACTTATACAGCAACATCAACATAGCAGATCTAGCCTGCCAAGACTTAACGTTTCATTCTTATCAGTAAATGCTGTTTAAATATCTTCTGAGGGTTGTCGTTATACATACATAATCAAACAGTATCTCACTGAAGAGCTAAGGTCTTCTAAAGCACTGGGTTTAAGAGGGTATTCATATGGGAGGGTAATCAGTAAGCTGGCTGCATTCCCGGCTTCTTCTTTTTTTTTGTCAGACGGGATAGCAGTTTGGAAATTTAGTAGGACATTTTTGTACAACAGTTAATGGATGAAAATGACATAGTCGTGTGAAAAAAAATGATTGCAGTGTGGGCGGTTAATGGATTGGATCAGCCAGACCTTAATATTATAGGCTGCCACATTAGCACCGAACACTGAACAATTACAACAGTGACAAACAGGAGGATGATCTTTATCATTAGTGTGTTTTTCAGGCCGAGTAGCCTAATATAAAGATGGATGGAGGGATACATTAACCACATATCTGGCGACAAGAGGCAATGACAAGCAGAATTTTAATTGAAATTGTTCCCTGTCACGGGATATGTCACGTTCAAACATACGTAATGAACCAGTGGTGACCATCTGTTGGACAATCCTCCTCTGCCAATTCATTAATGTATTTTATCTCCTTTACTTGTTCGCTCTCATTTACCGCTACAAATTCCTCATCCAAACCTCAATCACGTATGATTGCGTAGAGAGAGAGAGAGAGAGAGAGAGAGAGAGAGAGAGAGAGAGAGAGAGAGAGAGAGAGAGA
This sequence comes from Pimephales promelas, assembly GCF_988280905.1. Lineage (NCBI taxonomy): Eukaryota > Metazoa > Chordata > Actinopteri > Cypriniformes > Leuciscidae > Pimephales > Pimephales promelas. Next base: position 11,987,030 of record NC_142773.1, on the reverse strand, counting down.
GAGAGAGAGAGAGAGAGAGAGAGACCATTGACTGTCTCACTGTCAGTGTACCACAGGCAGCACTTGCCTCGATTTACATTGAACATTCCCTCGAATGGCTTCGCACGGATTAGCACAGTTCTCGTTGTGCTGGACACTTGACCTTTAAATTACAATTCGTTTTGAGCATAATAATAAATGTCGACGCGAGGAACAATGCCATGAACTCGACCAGAAGAACTATGAAGAGCTGTAAAATAATTTGGAGAGCGTTTAGTGAACTTGTAACTCACATTTACCACTCTAGTGCCTGAAAACGCGCGTTCTTGTGCCATGGGCTCCGTTTATTATCAGGATTTAAGCAAAGTTATGAGGAATGAAGTAGACATGTGAATCATGTAGCAGTCGCTTTGAGGTGGAATCACGCGTCTGCTGTCTTCGGCACCTGGAACACCTGCGTGACAGGTTATCCACGTTCACATAGGGCGTCTTTTTCATTTATCTGTATATATTTTTTTATTTTTTGCATTTAAGATGGAGAGCGGAAAATGTGCTTTATATAATTTCACCAGTAGATCGTCTGAGAAGAGGATGAGATTTCAGTCCTAATTTACAGGATCCTCTGGATTTTTTTTTTTCACGCAGGGAATCGGAATGAAATCTGTCTGAATTTAATTCCTTGTCGTTTTATACATTATTCTCAGTTATTGCGTTAACAGCTGCACGGGCTCGTTTTACTGACTTCTCGAGATGGCTGCGATCGCCAGTTCTCTGATCCGACAGAAACGCCAGGCGCGGGAATCCAACAGCGAGCGGGTCTCTACCTCCAAACGACGCCCCAGTCCCAGCAAAGACCCCCGCTCTATCTGCGAGCGACATTTTCTGGGGGTCTTCAGTAAAGTCCGCTTCTGCAGCGGCAAGAAAAGACCTGTTCGCCGGCGACCAGGTCAGTGCTGGATGCTTTTTAAGACTACAGCCCCCACCCGAAGCCTCTACCGCAGTCTTCAGATCCGCTGGAGAAACATATATCCTCCACTGTGTTTTATTGCAATGCAAACCCTCCCCAAAATCCCACCTGTTTCATAGCTCAAGTGTTGTCTATCGGTATTCAATCACCAAACGATTTGCCATCTTAACAATCTGAATGCACAAATCGTTTTATGTTTTTATATATATATAGCCTATATATATATATATATATATATTATTTATGTCATTACTGTTATCGATTAATTCAATGGTTGTCATTTTGATCAGAGGCTGTGCAAGTGTTAAAAATATCCATTTCTGAAAGAATGCAATTGACAAGTTTGCCCGTTATGTAGTGCAACAATGCAATTTTGTAATAGCTAGAATCCAGTGGCACTGCAGTGCACCAGGGCTTCCTTAGATGAAATGTTAAGTGGTAAATGTTTCCCTGATGAAAAATCCAGTGAACTGGCAAATGTATTTTTTGGAACATGAAAGAACCATCTTGAACCAGCGACAAACCAGCTACCTTGGTTGAGCTGGATTTTCAGCATAGACCAGCTAGAAACCACAAACACATTTACCAGCTGAAACTGTATTTTCCAACAGGGATTGCTTTACTGCAGTGTTGGGAGGGATTGTACAGTTAGTTTTATTAATGGACATGGTCTCACTGCCCACTGAACCACGCTATCGTCCTTTTTCGGCTCACGGAAAACGACACGAAGCGTGTTAAGCGATTAAAAACAACTATACAGCTTTCCTCTCTTCCTCCTCCTCCTTCAAAAAAAATAAAAATAAATAAAAATAAAAACCTTCTCATGATGTAGGACAAGCGCATACCCTCTTCCCGAAATATGTTCAGTTATTTGACGGCTATTGCTGTAGAATCTGTCTGTAAAAATGTTGTTTTTCCTTCTCCCCCGTAAGATGCGCCCTCGAAACCTCCACAGGTGTCCCGTAAGGGCGTCAGGCTAGGTCAGTAGCCTCCATCCATGTGCTGTGTCTTCCAGTTTCCCACCCCATTTCGTGCTCATGGGGGACTAGCTCCTGTCTAACGGCAGTCGCCGATGTCTGCCTTGTCCTTGTATTATGCTTCCGACTATTGTTCTATCTCTTTGTCTCTGTATTCTATTCTTTTTATGTATGTCTTACTGTCTTCTTTCTGGCTCTCCTTCCTTTTTTTTCTCCCTCCCCCCTTCCTTTACTCCCTCTGAGCCCTCTTTTTGGCCTCTCTATGTTTCTGTCCCCGTTTTCTGTCCCCTCCGTCTGTTTCCGTGCAGTGAGGCTCGTGTTTGCAATGTGCTGCTGATGTGTCATGTTTCTCTTGTCAGTCGTGGTGACTTAAGTAGTCAAGGTGACCATTCACCATTTCATGATCATGGCATCATCTATCAACACATCCGATTGTAACTGTTTCTGTTTCTGGAATGAGGCAATATGGACATGTGGTTCAACAGAATTATAATGTATTTGCATTGTTTGGGAAATGCAAACAGTGTTGACAAAAATGTGACATGCGTTATCTTAGGTGAAAAGACACACGCTTATACATTAAGTGCATATAATTGCTACATGAGTAGAGACATGCATGTACACGAATCTCACAGAATATGTCTGGAACATGTCCAAGTCATATTTGACCCCAAAAATGTAATAAGAAATTTCAATGTTTGTTTGTTTTTTTACATCGTGACATTATTTTTAATGCCTCCAAATGTCTTATTTTTAAGGCAAAAAAGCATCCTCATAATGTCAAAAAAATCCCATGTTTCATCAATTATTATTATATTATAAATTATGTACACATCATTCATATTTGCAGATCAAAATCTTATTTCATGGTAACAATATATAGTTATGTGCAAAAGTCTTAGGCACGTTTGTATTTCCACCCCAAATAAATGGTTTTAAGCCTGTTATTTATATATTTGGTCATAGTGTGTTAGTAGGAAATATCAGTTTATATTTCCAAACATTTCTTTTGCCATTAAATATTATAATTCAGTGAGATTTTTGTATGCACAAGGAGTCACAAGAAACAGAAAAAACTGAGACAGAAAAAATCCAGAACTGCGGCAATGTCTCCAAGATATGATCCCGGACAGACTCGATGATGGTAAGATCAGATCTCCATGTGGATCAGACAGGCTGATGTCAGACTCCTTGTGCTTACAAAAAAAATAACTCACTGGATTATTACAATTAGTGGCAAGATCAATGTTTGGAAATATCATACTGACACACTACAGCAAACGATATAAATAACTTGTCTTAAAACTATTTTATTGAGGTGAAAATACTAACTTGCCTAAGACTTTTGCACATGATATATTATCATCAACCACAAAGAGAGCAGCAGGTACTGAACTAAAAAAAAAAAAAAAAAAAAAAAAAAAAAAAAAACGAGATAGTTGATGAAACAATTAAGTAAATATTTGAGTGATGATTGAGCATTATTGAAGACACCTGATGGTAGCACAATTACTGAAGGGGAAAACCGGAATGTTTGAGTCACCATTATGGTGATCAGTGTTTGTTATAGTTGGCCTCTTGACTCTCACATCATTAACTTTATTTTGTTTGGCTGCTGTACATGTATTATAACAGTCAGATAAATGAATAGAAAAGGTGATCTGATGGTGTTGGTTATGTTTTAACATAATCTATATTTCACAATCATTTGACCTGAATCACTCAACTCATATAGAACCCAATTTCTAAGTTTCAATCAATTTTAGCCATGAAATCCAAATGATCTAATCAATAAAAATAAAGACATTTTCCATATATATGTAGGAACACATAGACATCGGGATTTAGCATATGAATCTCAGCAACATACATATCACCTCTTAACAGAAGCTTATTATTTATTCATGCAGCAATGCATGATGGGAGCCATGAATGAGTTTTGATTGGTGGCACCCAGAATGCACTGCAACATGCTTTATTATTCAAGTCAAGTCACATTTATTTACATAGCGCTTTTCACAATACAGATTGTATCAAAGCAGCTTCACAGTGATAACATGAAAGTAGTACAACACAGATCAATAATATTGTTAATATTAAATAATAAACAGATAATTGTCACCATTGTTGAGATTCAAGCAGCCAAACAAAATTTTGTTAATGACGTTAATGATGTGAGGGTCAAGAGCCCAACACATACCGATAACCATAATGGTGACTTGCAAATTTCGGTTTTCTCTTTCAGTGAATTGCTTGTTACCATCAGATGTCTTCAATAATGACCAAATCATCCCTCAATTATTCACTTAATTATCTCATTGACTTTAACACTGCTTCATTGCTTTAAAATTACCTAATTCCATAATGTTGCAGTTACATGAACAATTATGGTTGTTTAACATAACCCAGTTATGTGAAGCCTGTTGACTTAAAAAAGTTAATTAAAGCTAACATATTTTTTGAGTGTGTACAAAAGCCTTGTTCATACTTTCACCTGGCTCTGTAGCTTGAGCCTCCTCTGACTGTCCTGTCCAAATGGACGAGGCGTTTAAACTTGACACACTTGACATTGTACTATTCTTTGAAACGACAAGGGGCGACTCTGAGTAGTTTTCTTCTAAACCACCTGGAAGCAGCGTGAGAAGCAGCACACATGTGATGTGGCAATGTTTGTTTTTATTACAACCGCTTAAGACTCAGTGGATTCGTTTTTTTTTTTTTTTGAAGGGAATGCGCCCCCATATAGCTAAATTCATCTATGTCTGCGCGAATCATTTTAAACTAGATTGCTTTGTAAATGAGGGTCAATGCAAAATGACAAATGTGTTAACTTATATTTGTTTACACTCGCAATAAAATACAACATTGTGCTTTTGTCAAACAAATTCGTGCGTGTTTTGAGTGAGTTTCTTTCCTGTTTATGCTCGCCAGCCATAATCTCCGTCGTTGTTAGGACAAAAGCTTAGTATTCTCACATCCATGGAGTCTAATGACGGGTATAGTGTAAAATCCGGATTTAACTGAACATCCGGCACGATTTTTCATCCATTGACCCAGCAGGAGATGATCATTTTCACTTTATAGCACGAAACTCATTTCACTTCATTCAACTCTTATTGCTTCTTCTAATGTTTTACCCTAAGCAATGGCGCCGGGTCGGCAAATGCCCGTATGTTGTGACGTCATGTGGGAACTACTGTATGTATAGACGCGATGGAAACTAAACAATCAAATTACACTTCAAATAATTTTTTGCCATTTTAGGTAGTTTAGCGTGATATCAGTTTATCACGCTGATTTAAGTTTAAGTGTTCGGTTTATTTTGAAACTTAGTCTTAGTTAGTTATTTGATGGTATTAAAATGGGAATGTGAAGCCATGATTGACAGCTGTGATTGACTAACCTGGCCCTAGCCAGATGAATTTCGCTCCGCCTAGCTCCACTCATCCATCTGGAACCGATCCATTGAAATGGCGTTTCAGAAGGCTGGGTCTTATCAAAAATCCTTGCATATGATTGGATAAGCCACTTGTCTGTCATCTTTATTGACGTGCTATTTCAACCACTCACACCGAAGCCAACCCGTGACGCTAATGAGAGCGACGCAACTGAAATATTAGGAAATATTAAATGAAACAATATTAGGTAGATTGGACAACACGGATGAAATAGCAGCATCAATGTTAACGCTTGCTTCCTCGATGCGAGCCGCCATTGTTGTCTGAATAAAAACAGTCTCACGGTCGCTTCTCCACTACGTCACATCTATGAAACTCCCGCCCTGCGTCCTGATTGGCTAAGCCATAAAGTTGGTTGGAGAAATCACTCTCAATGGAAGAGGTTCCAGATGGATGTGAGTGAAGCTAGGCGGAGCTAAGCGGAACGACATTCATCTGGCTAGGGCCAGGTTAGTGATTGACAGCTTCTTTAAACAAAGTATAGCCTAGAAATCTACACGCACCCTAGCGGCAGCAAAAATTATTTTGCAGCAAAGTGTAGCAACTCTTCATAGACATTTTAGCTGGAAAACCCCAAATCTGGTAGGGCCAATCACATAGTGTATAGAGTCGGCGGGCGGGTTTAACATAATGACGACAGAGTGGAGACGGTCAGAGCAAGCTCGGACATATCAGAGAATGTCTAATTGAAGATAACAGCAGAAAGGCAGATGGGAAATAATTAGCATAGCTGATGTTCATAATGATTTCCATTATACGTGAGTCGGTGTTAGAAAACCACTATCTCACAAACTCTCTGCAACCCAAACTCTCCGCAACCCAACCATACGCGCCGACCCGTTTGTCTAGAAGGCTGTCGAGCCCCACTGGTGCGTTAAGCAGTTTCAGTGGCAAACGGTTCCGTATGGCATAACAGAGGACTAGAAGGTAAGCATTATGTGAATGCTTGACTAAAGAGATGTGTCTTTAATCTAGTTTTAAACTGTGTCAGCGAGTCAGAGCCTCGGACCGTATCTGGAAGGCTATTCCAGAGTTTTGGAGCTAAATGCGAGAACACCCTCCCTCCTTCACTGGACTTTGATATCCTAGGAATGACCAGAAGCCTTGAATTTAGTGATCTTAAGGAACACGCTGGATTGTAGGGCGAGAGAAGGTCCGTTAAGTACATAGGAGCTAAACCATTTAGGGCTTTATAGGTTAGTAGTAGTATTTTGTAGTTGATACGGAACTTAATAGGTAACCAGTGTAGAGATGATAAAAACGGTGTTATATGATCATATTTTCTTGACCTAGTAAGAACTCTAGCAGCTGCATTTTGTACTAACTGTAGCTTGTTTATTGAGGATGCAGGACAACCGGCTAATAAAGCATTACAGTAATCTAGTCTCGAGGTCATGAATGCGTGAACTAATTTTTCTGCATCAGAAATAGATAGCATGTTACGTAGCTTAGCAATGGTGGAAAAAGGCTGTTCTTGTAACATATGAAATATGATTTTCGAAAGACAAGTTGCGGTCTAGTATAACACCCAGGTCTTTTACTGTAGTGGATAAAGTAACAGGACATCCGTCTATATTAAAGTTGTATTGTAAGAGGTTTTGTGAGTAGTTTTTTGGACCAATACGTAATACCTCCGTTTTATCTGAATTTGATAGCAGGAAACGCGTCATCCAGCATTTTATATCTTTGAGACGCTCTGTCATTTTAGATGAGTTAGTGTTTTCATCTGGTCATGATGAAATATATAATTGAGTGTCGTCAGCGTAACAGTGGAAATTAGTTCCATGTTTTCTTATAATATTACCAAGTGGCAGCATATATTGAGAATACCAGAGGGCCTAAAACCGATCCTTGCGGTACTCCATAGTCTACTGACGTTATCTTTGATTTTTTCCCATTTAAACAGACAAAATGATAAAGGTTCGATAAGTACGATCTAAACCAGCTTACAGGTGAAATACCTAAGATTTTTGCATTCAAATATCCCAAAATCACAAGGCTAGTGTTATATATTTAGTTATGATGATAACTCTCAATATTCCAAATGTTTCAAACAATGTTTAAATCGCGAGAAAATTGAGATTTTAACCAAGGAAACGGGGCGTATGAGCAGGGGTGAGCTGGGAGTCGCCAGTCAATCGCGTCATATCCGCTCGGTTTCCGCTCGTACTACGTGTAGTCCTGGACAAATGCGGTAGTTGTAGTTGTGCGTTAGCGTCTATCAAGCAACAAACGTCAGCTTGTTTAGCGCATTTGTTATGGAATGGAGCACAATTATTCTTTTCATTTATTCTCGGAATGTGAACTGTTGGCTGTAAAGGGGGTCACACACCGGACGAGAAGCGTCGCGCCACGTTTAGGACAACTCCACAGTAACGTTATCGAACACCGGACGCGCACTTTCTCATCAGTGTATGGCCAGCAATATTGTTATGTTTAATGACAGGAAATGAAGATAATGTCTGTTCTATGTTATGATTGTATTGTACAATTAAATACAATCGTTGCTGAGTTTGCATTCTGAAAACTTTACCTCAGAGCATCCGTTCACTGAATGAATTGAGAATCTCATCTGAAAAATCTAATAATAACATCAGCAATTGTCATTCAAGCAGCTGATTTCTGTAAATGACTGCAAAACTAAATGCATATTGCAGCATAGGGCGAAGTCAGGATCCATTAGCAACGATTTGAGACAAAATAATTAAAATTGTATATAAAACTATGTAAATGGCGCTCTGTGGCGCAGCAAGATTTTGAACAAGGTCCTGAGGCGTTGTTGCTGGGCGCCGCGGACAGACGCCGAATGGCGCTGCCGGTATGTGTAACGTTACACTTATAGATAATAATGTTTTCGAATTTTAAAGATGTGGCGCGACGCGGCGCTGCAGCTTCTCGTCCGGTGTGCGACCCCCTTAACGTTAATTTTGTGAAACTGTAGCTGTGGTTGAATACTTACACGACATGACAAGATGTGTCAAATGTACATTAAACTGATTTTTTATTTTTATAAAGTTACCAAGGAGGACCAGCCACGTCAACTCCTTGCAAGAGACCTGCCCCTTCAAACCCTCTCCACCATAGCTTCGTCCAGTGACTCGTACAGTAACTAATTTACTTTTAAACCTGACTTTTCTTGCGGTTATTTCAGTTTAATGAAAAACAAGCATGTCATTAAACGCAACGTTTATAGAAATCGAACTTTACCTCATCCATGACAACTAATTTTCTATTCCCGTCTGACTGATTTATCCACGGTGGAGTTGAAAACAACAGTTCCTCCACGTCGTCATCAAGCAAAGCCGTTGTTGTTGTTTTGAATGTAGCGCCCTCTAGCGGCATCTAAATCTTAGGTATTGCAGCTTTAATGCCTGTCCCTGAATACCAGTGTAGTTTTGTAGTCGATCCAAGAGTATTTTATGATCTATAGTGTCGAACGCAGCGCTAAGATCAAGTAGGACTAGTATTGAGATACAGCCTTGGTCAGAAGCTAAAAGTAAATCATTTGTAATTTTAACTAGCTTTTAACTGTAACTGTAGCTTTTAACTGTAACTGTAACTTTTAACTAATTTTAATAAAGGCTTTACTCCGTGTCGGACCTCGCACGGACCTCTCCCGAATCATCTCCAGCAAGCAATACTACTCCGCCTCCGTTTCCCTCGTAAGCTGATATTAGTATTTAAACATTCTCTATGATATTATTTGTTTAATGACACACTGTCTCTTTCTCTCTCATACACACACACACTGTCTCTTTCTCTCTCACACATATGTAGGTTATAAACTCTTTAGACTTTTAATGATTAATGTTTTATTTTTAAAGTTTGTGGGTCGTGTAAAAAACAAAAAAATCCCTTATTTTGGGGATGGATTCCGGGAAATCTCCCTTATTTTCAATGTTCAATGTTGACAGCTGGACTGGATACGGTAAAAGTTTAATATATCAACTTGCTCCGCTGAGTACGTCACCTTCTTCGTTGCTCTGATTGGGTTTAGCGCTATCCAATTGCGTGCAGAGGGAATTAGAAAGACAACCGTTTATCCCGCCCCTCGGATTGAGCCCTGTCAATGATGAGTTTCCAGACCTAACATCTTGATGTAGGTCTGGCATGCCAGGCTAAACAAAGTAGTCACTGAGGCACCAACGGACTGTAATTAAACTAAACTATACCTGTTCTATCCTTCCTGATCTCATGGCAATTTGAAAATTTTTTACGCGTTGTCCAATTCGTATGCATTTATACGAATGACCTACCCCTTTAATCTGCCCCTAAACCTACCCATCTCTGGCGTTAAGACAAATCGTATGAATTTGTACGAATTAGCCACCTCATACAAATTCTTACAAATGATTGTGAGATTGTGAGATTGTGATTGTAGCGTTGTATCTCCATGCAGCATATTCTCTGGCTCTTGTAGGCATCATTGTCCGACTCCGGTTCAAACATATAAGGCTGAACACCGCTACTGACAGTTTCTGACAGTTTCAGTGCGTCATATTGTCATGTTTTGTTGTTTTATAAGTTCTTGAAGCTCTGCCCTCTTCTTGAAAGGGGCCAGGAGCAGCAACTCATTTCCATTTAAAAAAAATGTCACTGTGGAGAAAAATACGTCTAATTAGTCCTTAAAATTCTTAAATTTCTTAATTCGGGGAAATTATAACCTGGACATGTTTGCAAGAGATAGATTCACACACATGTGTTAAACCCAAAACTTTTTTCCCCAGGTATAGTCATGTCCTATGTGGCCCCTATACTCCAGTCTTTTTTATAGAGGTGTGGATTCCGTATGTGATTTAGTAATGTTCTTCCTGATGGATGCAGGCAGGCTCGTTTGTGTGATTGATGGCCCTTCCAGCCTGTCTGAGATTCTGGGGCCGCAGTGGATAGATGAGGCCCATGATGAATAGCTGATCATGACCATCATGGACATTCAATACTCTTCTGAGCTCTGGTCTTGAAAGCTGTGGGACTTTGCATGCCAGGTCATCCACGTGGCCCTCTTCACTCCTCACCTCTCAGGCCTGCCTCTAAACATTTACTGTACCCGCTTGTACAGATCACCGCTTCATCAGAAAACACCTGTTATGGCTACAGCTGGCCTTCTAAACGCCAGGTGTCCATAGTGAAACTGATTAATGAGGTCGCAGAAACAAATGTGCAGAGCTTTGTAAACACAGCCATTCACAAATACATGCACTATCACCGGATAAGAAGTCAAGAACTTGTTTTAAATTCTTAATTGTTTTTTTTTCTGTTAACATGTTGTTGTTTTTTAACAAAATTTTGCAATGTGTTGGGGTGGATTCTGATAAAAATGTGGGTTTGGGACGGGGCTGTGTGTTTATTTGTTCCAGAGCCGCAGCTGAAAGGCATTGTGACACGACTGTTCAGCCAGCAGGGTTTTTACCTGCAGATGCAGCCAGACGGAACCATCGATGGCACCAAGGATGAGAACAGCGACAACAGTGAGTGATTGGAACTGCACCAAATGTGCAGCGCATACACACTAATGTACCACACTAATTGCATTTAGACCGTTGTTGTACATTTTACTTCAACATCCCTCAGGGTTGGCTTATTTATGAAGTTCTGTTTCTGAAAAGTGTGTTGTGTGTGTGTGTGTGTGTGTGATGAAATAGGCTTTTCAGCAAAATGTCAACGGTAAAACAATCTTTAAACACAACAATTCAAAAAGGTAACAAAAATATCAAACTATTGATTGATTCGGCACTAACTGTAATTAATTAACTGTAGAAAAAGGTTTAAACATAAAAAACATGTGACAACTAACCTGACCTGAATTTTTTTGGGGAAAAAGAAACCTTAAAAATCTTCATTATATAGCTGACTTTAGACTGAATGTGTCCTTCACAGCTATAACTAATATGAATAATTATACCAGACATCTGTTCTGGCAAGCATTTGTATAATTTGACTTTTCTCGTATTGAAAATCTTATTGTTTGTCCTACAACTGTTGTCTTTTTCATATGACAAATGTTAGATTTTGATTATTTCTACAAATACATATTTCTTAGATTATTTAAATGCACACCATCAGTGAGAATTAAATGACATAATTGTTAAGGGGATATTTGCTACTGGTAATATATTATTGCTCTAATCATGAAAGAGCATTGTTATTTTAATGTTTCAATTCAAATGAATTTGAATCGTTTTGAATGCAAATTATTATTCAATGGCAAGTGCTGATGAGTTGAGTGAGATCAGAACTGTTACAACGTACCGGAAGGGCAATCCCACTTAACCAGGTTTGCAGCACTTCTCTATTGCCGGCACTCTTTCTATGAGTCATCCTTTTCTGCAGGGCTGTCTAACAAAGGGAATATACTCGTGGCCCATAATGAGAGTGGTTAAACGCAGTGGTGGAATGTAACGAAGTACAAATACTTCGTTACTTTACTTAAGTACATTTTTCACGTATCTTTACTTTACTTAAGTAGAATAAATAGTGCCTACTTTTTACTTTTACTTCGTTACATTTTGCAGCAATTATTATACTTTCTACTCCACTACATTTCTACAACTTCTGTTACATTTTCGTTACATTTCCTGATCAGTTTATCCCCTGCCAAAACGTAATCTGACCGTCCGTTCGTTGCACGTTTGTCTCACCAGTGACGTTTGGTTGCCATAGATACAGTATATCAACCCGGTCACACTAAATGCGTCTCACACGCAGTGTGTTTATCATGCAACTCATACGCGAAAATTTGTTTTTACGTGCATAGGAAACACACCGTGTGTAATATATGTTTGGTTTGGTTAGGATTATGGCAAGCCAAGAGGTTCAGAATTACACCATAAATGAATCGCGTTTACTGCCAATAGTAAGGATAAGCATGATATTGTCTAATTGCAAGCTTGTTTCAGAAATGGTGACATTTTTTTCCATCATTATTGAACATCATTATAGGAGTAGGCTATTAGGTTGAATGAGTTAGAATTAAATGTTTTATTAATCATTAGAAAATAGACATTAAGATAATAAATTGTTATGCAAGTACTTTTACTTTTAATACTTAAAGTACATTTAAAATAAAGTACTTTTTACTTTTTACTTAAGTATGGTTGTCATTGTGTTACTTCTACTTTTACTAAAGTAAATATTTATCTGGGTATTTGTACTTTTACTTAAGTACTGAGATTCAGTACTTCCTCCACCACTGGTTAAACGTGTGAATTGTATGCATTTCTACAGTTTGTGTTGTTTGTGAAAGACCCGACTGCCTAGGATATCCATGGAGTCGTGCTAAAGTATTTACATTGCTTATTTATTAAAGAAAGAAAAAACTTTTGCATGAACATTAGTTTCACTATGGGTATTAAACTTTTACTCCAATGCCCTTTCTGAACTGACAAACAGTGCCCTCTGAGGGAACAGCTTCTGTTCTCAAATGAACTCTCCATGGCCATGTAGGTCACTCCTGTCCCCTTAACATCATCTGTGTCCAGAACAGACGTTTGGTGTAAAACAGAGAACTTCTTAAAATCCTCTAAAAACTAGCAAAAGTGGATTCACTTGCGCCTGGTGCTTTATAGGCCATGCGCTATATAAGCACCAGGCTTATATAGCGCATGCTTGAGTCTCTTTCGCTAATACAGTAATTGTATTAAGTTCTCACACAAAACCACAGTTGGATTCACAGCAGAATTCATACCCTTGTTGTAATGTTGATAAAAATCAACTCATTCCAAAGGAGCAGGATGCATATAATGAGCAATTACCATAACACACGCCCACATTTCCATATAAGGGCTTTCTGCATAACTTCTCCTGTCCCGCCATCCATCAGTTTGTGGTTAGATTAATTGCAATTTACCATGAAATTCAGATTGAATTCTTCAAATATAAGGTTATAAATTTTGATTGAAATAATAATAATAATAATAATAATAAAAATAAACAGGTCACCAGGAGTTTGTGATTTTTGCATTTGTGTGGTTATACTTTTTAAAGAATTTTATGATAAAAAAAAAAGTGTGAACCCATAATGAATTGTGAGATCTGCATGAAATATTCATGCGCTGCCTTTACACACAGTTCGTGGATAAGAGGACCTTACTGTTATTTCATATCTATTCATATCCACCATCTACCCTTTTGGAGTGCTACAGGGAAATGGGAGTGCATGTCTTTTTTTATGTCTCTGAGAAAGTGGAGACTTTCAGAGAATTCAAGCGTTCTGTTTGCAGATTGAAAATAAGGTGAGATGGAAGAAAGCTGAAGGGAGCTACTGGAATATCCTCGAGCTGTTCTTTAACTCAGCTGAACGGAGATGTCCTTTCCACCTCTAATCCTTGCATTTATCTGTCAGTCTGTTCCACAGGCAGAGATCAGTAAACTGCAGTTAATAATTTAGCGAGCAAAATCTAAAGTTTTTTCCTCTCCATTTTTAACTATGGGCAGGCTTGATAGAGAAGGCGAGCAGAGGATAGTGGCTTGTAGTGCAAAGGTTTTTTAATAAATGTTTTTTAACAAAGGTCTTTTAAGTCCAAAGAAACAAAACCACAAAATAAATATAATAACCAGAAACCAGGAACTCAGAGGGAAAAAGAAGCAAAGGACAAATTGAAAACAGGGGTTCCATTTCGTAGTCACTCTGAGTTACGTCAGATGACGTTGAATAGGGGTTTCGCCTATAAAGCCAATCATCTTCGAGTTTTATAAAACGAGCCAGTGGCGATGAAATGCCATGGGTCTGCAGAATTTGCATAGCATATCTCCGCCCCACCGCTGGTATTTAAGCAAAATGCGGACGCAAAGGCAGCTATATGTTCTCGCGGCTAGTGGACACAGTGGCTTGAGGGTGATGGTGTGGAACAATTCAGTGTTGCAACCCGCGAGTGATGCGGTGACTCAGGCAGGTCCATCTACGGATGCCCCGCGTATTTCATTTGGCACTCCAGAGGATGACTAGATGTCGATTGCGGCATCACAAGGCGGGCAGGAGTCCTCGGAAAGTGATGATGCGGCTGTGTTGCCTCCCTCAGGAGTGCCGGTGTTGCCCATGTCAGATCCGGAAATGAAGGCCATGCTTTCCAGGCCACCGTGAGCATCAGGCTAGGTGTAACCCTCCGCCCTGCCCCGATCGCTCAAGGCTGGCCACTGCAGATTCACGGCCACAGCCAACCCCAATTCCATTCTTCCCGGAAATGCATGAGGAGCTGTTGAAATCATGGAAGGCTCCATTGACCTCCCGTGAACACTCGACAGCTTTCTCCGCCTTTCCTCTCCTCAATGGGGCGGTCGCCCATGGGTACACTGGGATTCCCCCAGTTGAATGCTCTGTTGCGATGCAACTGTGTCCTCAGAGCGCTGCTTCTTGCGGTAATCCTAAGCACCTGTCCAAGGCCTGTAGATTCTCATCTACCCTGGTGGCAAGATCTCACAGATGTTGTAGGACAGGCGGTCGCCGCTCTGCATGCGATGAGCACCTTACAGGTCTACTAGGCCCAGCTGCTCAGAGATATGTATGAGGGCAGGACTGACCCCAGGCTCTTTGATGAGCTGCGTGCCGCCACTGACCTCGCTCTCCGAGAGACAAAAGTGGCCTCACGCTCCATGGGTCAGGTGATGGCCACCTCCATGGTCCAGGAGCATCACTTATGGCTTAACCTGGGGGAGAATCTTTTGTTCTCCACTCCCCGCTGCTCACCCACAGGTGGGCAGTACCCTAATGTGGTTAAAGAAATAACTGACTCCTGAGTACACACTGAGCACACAGGGCACGGATGACAGTACGTGCCGTCTCCGGACCACACAACTCTCGTCCCCCTCTATCGCCAGACCCCTGGCAGAGCAGACCCCGTGGAACGCTGGTTCTTCCCTGGTCTCCTCTGTCAGGACGTGGAGCATGACCATGCCCACTCACAGGGCCGCTATGCCACCCTTGCCTGGGCTGGTCACTCCGCTTGGGAGGCTTGGTTAGAGCTCCCCAACCTGTCCGGCTGGGTCGCCCGAACTATCAGGTTCCAACCTGCCATTAGATCTTCATCCCGTGGCGGAACCTCAGTTTTCTACCGGCCGGAGTTCCCCTTGAACGGCCAGGCATGTTGTTGTCTCCACAGATGCCTCTGCCATAGGCTGGGGCACCATGTGCAATGGAGATGCTGCCGAGGGCTCCTGGACAGGACCCCAGCGCTGCCTGCATGTCAATTGCCTCGAGTTGCTGGCAGTACGCATTGCCCTACACCGTTTCCATACGTTGCTCAAGGGTCAACACATACTAGTCTGTTCAGACAATACCGTGACAGTAGAGTACATCAACCGACACGGTGGTCTACGCTCCCGCCATATGTTGCAACTCGCACGCCACCTCCTCTTATGGAGTCAGAAGCACCTGAAGTCCCTTTGTGCTATTTACATTCCAGGAGATTGGAACTTTGCAGCCGACGAGCTGTCTTGGTTCCGGCCCATCTCCGGCGAATGGCGACTCCATCCCCAGATGGTCCAGCTGATTTGGGACCAGTTCAGGGACACACAGGTAGATCTGTTTGCCTCCCACAACTCATCCCATTGTGCCCTGTACTACTTCCTGACCAAAGGCATGCTCGGCGCGGATGCACTGGCGCACAGCTGGCCGCGGGGCCTACGCAAGTATGCATTTCCCCCAGTGAGCCTTCTCGCACGGACTCTGTGCAAGATCAAAGAGGACGAGGCAATTCCTCTGAGGAAGGAACTCCTTTCTCAGAGACGGGGCACCCTATGGCACCCTCGTCTCGATCTTTGGAGGCTCCATGTGTGGCTTCTGAACGGGACGAGGCAGGTTTGAGTACCCTGCCAACTGCGGTGGTGGCTACCATCACTTCCGCTAGAGCGTCGTCCACGAGACACGTCTATGCGTTGAGTGGAACCTCTTCGTCAACTGGTGCTCTTCTCGCCGAGAAGAACCCAGGAGATGCTCGTTCAGTGTCGTGCTTTCCTTCATGCAAGACGGGTTGGAGTGAAGGCTGTCTCCCTCCACCCTGAAGGTGTATGTGGCCGCTATCGCCGCATATCACGAAGCAGTTGAAGGTAAGTCTCTGGGGAAGCACAACCTGATCGTCAGGTTCCTGAGAGGAGCGAGGAGACTGAATCCTCCTCGCCCTCCTCTCGTTCCCTCTTGAGACCTCTCAGTGGTTTTAAATGCCCTGCAGATGCCTCCCTTTGAGCCTCTGCAATCAGTTGAGCTTAAGTTCCTGTCAATGAAGACAGCGCTCCTGGTTGCACTGGCCTCAATCAAGAGGGTAGGGGACCTGCGCACATTCTCCATTGACGAAGCCTGCCTGGAATTAGGATCTGGATATGTGCCCAAGGTTCCTACCACTCCCTTTCGGGACCAGGTAGTGAAACTGCAAGCGCTGCCCCTGGAGGAGGCAGACCCAGCCTTGGTACTGCTCTGTCCAGTACGCGCCCTCCTTGCTTACGTAGACACAAGGCAGTGTTTCAGGACCTAAGACCAGCTCTTTGTCTGTTATGGTGGGAGACTGAAACTCAAAGACTCAAAGCAGAGGTTGTCTCACTGGATAGTGGACGCCATTGCTTTGGCTTACCAATAGCAAGGTCGACCATGCCCCCTTGGTGTGACAGCGCACTCCACCTGGAGTATGGCTTCCTCTTGGACTTTAGTGCATGGCGCCTTGCTGGCAGACATCCGCAGAACTGCAGGCTGGGCGACACCTCACACATTCGCCCCGATTCTACAATCTCCGAGTGGAGACTGTGTCCTCTCATGTACTCGCTTCAACCAGCTAAGGACTGGACTGGTGTCTTCGCTTGCTCGCCATTCCACCCAATGGACTGGATACGTACGATATATTTCTCAGCTGAGTCTTCCTCTTTGAAGCCCCGAGTTCCTCCTGCACTGTTAACACTGGCGCCAGTGTCTATTGCCTGTGCGTCGGCTAGGTGCCTCCGTGTGCATGGTTCCTCCCCTGAGTAACCCCCACATGTGTATTTCCACTGTAAACCTCTGTTGAGCATGTGTCTTTCCCTCGACAAGCCACCTTGCCACTCCTGGAGTTGAAAGTTGCCACCCTACGGGCTGGTCACTCCAGTGTTCCTCCATATGAAGCCCCCGCCTGGGCCAAATGTTTATTCCCAAGTCCTCCCTATGGGTAGGCATCATTATGCGGCATATATCCTCTGAGATATGCTCCCCAGTGTAACTTGGTATTCCTGTGCTAAGTAGGAGTCCTTCGCCAATCTCACGACAGGGGATCAGACTTTCGCAGGAAGGCAGCTGTGAAGGTGGCGTGATTACACGGGGGACCCCCATTCTACGTCATCCGACCTAACTCGGAGTGACTACGAAAGGGAACGTCTCCCTGCCACTTACCGCTGGGTAGACGCATGAGTTCAGTCTCGGCTCCTCAGCGAAGACATAACTGCCTTTGCTTCCGCATTCTCCTTAAATACCCACGTGGTGGGGCGGAGATATGCTATGCAAATTCTGCAGACCCATGGCATTTCATCTCCATTGGCTTGTTTTAAAATACTCGAAGATGATTGGCATTCTAGGTGAAACCCCCATTCTATGTCATCCGACGTAACGTTTCCATTCCCTACTCAGGGAACAACGATTACATACGTAACCGAGACGTTACAACAACAAGCACAAGGGAAAACAAGTTGTCACCTTTATTTGTATAGCGCATTATACAATATAAATAGTTTCAAAGCAGCTTTACAATACTAAACTGAAAAGTTTAGAATTACATAAACTTTATCAAATATGAAACAAGTTCTAAATTTGCTGTAAAGCAGAAGTAGCAACATACTGGTTTCATTAATCAGCTCAAATGATTTCAGTGTTGATTCAGTTCTGTTTAATAATTTTGTACGGTTCAAGCCTGGTCTCATTAGCCAAGTTTCCATCCACTTGTCAATCGAAATATCTGAAGTTTGACAAAAAAAAAAAAGCTCATCAGAATAAAACTGGTGAAAGTGTGTTTCCATTTAACGGCTTTAAACCGAGCTGATAGCGACATATGTAAGGGAAAATGTAAGGCGGTCGTTAGCCTGAAGGGGTTGTATTCGCTATAACAACCGCCTCACTACACATTATCCCACTTATTACTTGGCTCCCTACCAAATAAATCAATAATTTGACACAAAATATTCATTTAAAAAGGAATTTATTGATTTACAAACAATTTTATTGCTTCAGCTAAAGAAAATAGTCCATTCCGTCTCTGAACTGCAGATGCACGTAAATGCCCAAGGACAATGGAGGCAGCCTGTGGTGTGGAAACGACAGCACTCCAAACGGTTCTGGGAGATCGTGGTTCAGAGACACGTCACAGAAATCATTTGGTTGAAGCAATTTTTTGCTTTGTCCACTTACATTTACATTTATTCTTTATGAGTGATGTCGTTATGGAGCTCAGGGACAACATGTGCTGTTCGCGGTTGTATGTATACTACTGTATGTATGAACTATTTCAGTGGCTTAAACGTGATTGTTTTGAACATAAGCCGAAAACGAAATCAGAGTGATCCTGCCAACGACTGTGACGTTAGTTTCCATCACCTCCCAAAAGACGACGAATCTTCCTGTGTATATTTGTTTAAATTCTTAATATTCTATAAAATCTATCAGCATGTGTTTGGCTGTTCGCTACTGATGTTACACCTAAACTCAGGATCAAAGCCTGAGTTGACAGATTACCAAATGTGCCAGTTAATCTATTCAAGTAACGTTAGCACATTCATTTATAATTTTGAATAAACTCCAAAGCACAATGACTAAGTGTGTATTTTTTATTTTAATTGTTTGTCAGCTCACACAACTGTCTGTCACCATGCCTTGATGAGTATTGATTATTAATAATGTTATTATAATACTCCCAACCAAGTAACTGCAGAGGGTAAAGGTGCTGTTATTTCACCCTTTTTAATTTCGTTGAGGTTGTGTTCCCACATCGTTAGCTAATTTGGATCGCTATAACTTGAATGACTGTCAACTGTTGAATGAACGAGTGTGAACTATGTCAAGTCGTGCTTTGTTTACTTCGAACCGGAAGACGCGCCTACTTTTGACGCAAGGCCTCATGGGGCGTAGGAAAATTGTGGATTATTATTATTATTATTATATGTTTTGTGGCGTGTTGCAACCATTAGGGCCTAAAACTTAATCGCAATTCATTATTTATTCGGCAAATAACGTATCCATCAGCGTTTATCGCAAAAGCCGGATATAGATTAAGATAAAATCTGATGAGACCGAACGTATTTCATTTGAGTCGATATTCATGAAATTCAAACGAATTTTACCGTTTCCATAAGGCATTCTTCATTCGATATCACTTAATTTGGATAAAAACGTGTGGATGGAAACAGTTATTGTTAATATGTTGGGAATAAGATTACAGGTACAAAATGTACTTTTTGTACATTTGGATAGATTCTGAAATGTACAGTATGTACGTTTCGGCAACATCTAAACGTAAATATTATTAAGTTTTTACAGCATAAACATAAAATGAACAAAATATGCACAAATTTTTTATATTCTGAAGATTTTTGTATAATAGCCCTTTTACTGTTTTAAAGACACATTTTAGATCCCTAAACCCTTATGCACCAGAGGAACGCGGGCGCCATCATCTTTAGAATATTGTTTTTGAACTTCTGTTTTTGCGGTCGCTCTGTATATTTCTATGGCATCACTGTCGAGGAGTAATTAGCTGTTGAAGAGGATTTACTTATTGTAGAGTTAACAAAAGTTATCATGAGCATTGTAATGTTTATCATAAGCATTGTAAAGCAGATGTCTTAACAAATGTCGACCGGGATTTTTTTTTTTTTTTTTACGAGCAGTTAATTCATACCTATGCAAGATCTCTGTGAAAATACAGACCGGAAGTCAAAAGACAACGAGTGCAGTGCTGAAAAGAGGCGAGGACTATAGAGGTCTATAGAGAATATAAAAAGAATATAAACAATGAAATTGTCACAATCACACCTGTCGCTCACTGTACTTCCATAATCCCCCCTGGCTCCCCATCACAGCACAAACTCTCACCAGCATACTGATCATCCGCACCTGCCACCAATCAACCTGCACCCACATCAATTTTCCTATAAAAACACGTCTCCGCTTATTGTCCAGACTCATTCTAACGAAGTGGACTTACTTGATCTCCAGTGTATTTCGCCTGTGATTATCTCCAGCGTTTTTCTACAGTGATTATCTCCAAAATGTGTCTTCCCTTCCCTCATGTCTCTAGTGTTCCTGTCTGTTTCCCTGCAAGATCAAAATGAAGTTCTTACTTACCTGTCACAATGAGGTTTGTGCTTCCATCTTTCATCCATGATCTCCTGCACCGGCAAAAAAGAAAAATCTTACCAAGCTATTGATACCGCATATCTGCCCCCATCTGTTTTCCAAAATGGTCATCCGATCAAGAATTACATGAGCGAATTCTTTGAGCTCTCCAACATGGTGCCTTGGAATGAGGACACCTCAAATACCGTATTCTGGAACAGAGTGGACAATCATCTTTTCAAATAGAATCAGATAGCTTCAGTTACCACCTGTTCCCTGCAGCATTACATTGAGGATGTCCTGTGGCTAAGTGGATCATCCCACACTGTAGATGAAGTAGAAGAAGCCATCATCCCACCTGTCACTATTATTAAGTGCAGTGGAAGTTTGCAGTGGGAAGTTTAAAGTTTGCAGTGGGAAAGAACCCAAACTTCAGAAAAGTGACAGAAATGGGTAAAACCTTGCGGGAGAAACCGTGTTCAGTATAGGGGACCAGTCCTTCTCTCGCCTAGATGACTGAACATGGTGTGAAATAGATCAGGATTAATGTGGCGTGCATTGGGTGAGAAGGAAAGATTGTAAGCTACCCAGCAGGTTGAAACATGAAGAGAGGCCCAGCTAACAGGGAACATTCTCAGACCTTTATGGCAAGGTTCTTTCAGAGATTTTTTTGAGCAAAAGTTATTCCATGGACATTAATAGAACCGTTTATAAAAAAGTGATCTGCTCTTTAATAATGTTCTCAAAATGTTGTAACCTCCATTCCCTGATGGAGGAATAATGAGATGTTGTGTCTATGTGGGTTGCCTGATGAGCAAACAGGTCTACAACATACCTGTTTTTCACTGAATCCTCTCCAAATCAGCTGGACTACCTGGAGTGTTGGAGTCTTCACTCTCTTTCAAGCATCACTCATCGTGAGAGCAGGTCCACTGCGTGACTGAGTTCACCTGTGATATGAGTGACTTGCAGTGACTTCAGTCACTGGAGAAAATAGCGGGTGAGTTGCAACATGCGACATGTCCTGTCCTGAAGCCAGAAGCTGTGTGCCTGTTACATACGGCACCCCAGCCTGACTTGGACACTTGTTCTAAGGGAACCCCTGCCCGTAGAAATACAAGGTCTGCTGAGCGCGCTCGTTTGTGAGAGCACCGTTATAGTGACTGAGTCCAACTCCATCCCAAGAAAAGAGATGCTCTCGACTGGGGAGAGCTTACTTTTTTCGCAGTTGACCTGAACCCACAATTGGCTTAGGTTTCTGAGCACAAAGTCCTTGTGCACACACAATAAACCACAATGAGCTAGAATCAGCCAGTCATCAAGATAATCTAGAATGCAAACGCCCACTTCCCTTAGATGGGCAGGAGCAGCCTCTGCGACTTTTGTGAAGGTGACGCGAGGTGACAGGGACAGCCCAAAAGAGAAGACCTTGTACTGGTATGCCTGATCCTTGATAGCAAACCAAAGAAATGGTTGTGTTGTGTTGAGGCATAATCGAGATATGAATTTATGCTTCCTTCTGGTCTATTCTTTAGGTCTAATGCTGCAAACCAATCTTGATGGCGAACACGTCAAAATGCGTTTCTGCGTTAACATCTTGAACGGCAGCTTGAGTAGGGCTTGATTCAAAACTCAATAAAATAAATTTAAGTAATAACAAAAAAGTAGGTAAATACAAACAATTTGGGCAATGTGCCAAATGTGTCTGGGACTGCCTTATATTTAATTCAGTTATTATTTTAATAATAATAGTGATGGCAAATCGGGTGATAAGGTCATCCTCTGTGTTGAGTCTTTTAAACTACTCAATGTGCATGCAGTGTAAATAAAGTCAATTAAATGATAGCAGTCCACGGCTACCCCCCGTGCTAATGGCACAGCCCACGGCGCAAATTTTAAAATAGAGACAAAAAAAATTTAAATAGAAAAGCGGTTAGATTTCATTTATTCCAATGATTGTTTCCTAAGTTAAAATTTAGCAAAAGTAATATCCATTGATGTCTGAAAAACATCTCGGGTTATGACTATAACCCTTGTTCCCTGAGAAGGGAACGAGACACTGCGTCGATAAAATCGACTCTTTGGGGACGCTCCCGAAGCGTGCGTCTCTGAAGTATGAATGAAACTAATCCAATCCTGATTGGTGTTGCGTCGTAACGTAACATGTGACGGCATACCCGCAAGTATAAAAGTGACGCTGTCACAACACACACTAGCCTCGCGATGAAGCAAGACGCTCAAGGGTCTAAAAAGGGGCGTGGCAACACGACGCAGTGTCTCGTTATAGTCATAACCCGAGACGTTCCCTATCGAGGGAACTCAACACTGCGTCGATAAAATCGACTCTTTGGGGAACGAGTACCCACTAGGCCATGCACCGAACAGACCCGCCCAGAGTGAAACTGATTAGGCACTCAGCAAGGGCCGAGTACGTGTGCACCGGGCGTACTGGGAAGGTTGAGACTATAAAACCTGATGAAAGTATGTGGGGTAGCCCAGCCGGCTGCCTCACAAATCTCCTGTAGAAGTACTCCTGACAGAAGGGCCCTAGAGGAAGCCATGCCTCTAGTTGAGTGAGCCCTTAAGGCCAAAGGTGAAGGAAACCCGCGCCCCTTGTAAGCCTCAGTAGTAGCCTGGACAATCCAGTTACTTATAGTCTGTTTGGTCACCGGGAGCCCCCTCTTAGGTGACCCAAAGCATACTAACAACTGGTCCGATCTTCTCCAAGAAGCGGACCTTTCCAGGTATATACTCAAAGCTCTGACGGGGCAGAGCAAGTGAAGCCTCACTTCTTCGGCCGACACATGAGGTGGAGGATGGAATGCCTGAAGGATTATAGAGCGAGCCGTATAGACCATTTCACAAGATGTAAACAACACTGGTCCAGAAGCACTTCCTGTTTCAGTTTTTTTTATACAATACAACCAACAGAACATTTAAAACTGAATCAAAAAGTTAAACAAACATCTTTAAGATGTTTTCTTTACATGTGAAATAAAGAAAACAGTTACAAACTGAAACAGGAAGTGCTTCTGGACCAGTGTTGTTTACATATTTTGAAATGGTCTATTTGAAGGAACTTTAGGCACGTAGCCCGGACTCGGGTGCAAAAAGGCCTTTACTTTGCCAGGGGCAAACTCCAAGCAAGCTGGCGTTACCGCCAGGGCCTGGAGATCTCCCACCCTCTTAAGAGAAGTAATCGCTAAAAGAAAGACCATTTTTAGTGTTAAGTCCTTAGGCGAAGCTGACTCTAAAGGTTCGAAGGGAGCCAGGGATAACCCTTCCAGAACTATAGCCAGGTCCCTGGCAGGAACTCTGGACCTGGTCGCCGGCCTCATCCTCCAAGCACCACGGAGAAACCGAATGACCAACAGGTGTCTCCCCAGAGGTCCACCATCTACTGGCGCGTGGAAAGCCGAAACGGCAGCCACGTACACCTTAAGAGTGGACGGGGAGAGACCCGCAGAGAAACGATCCTGAAGGAATTCCAGAACTGAAGCCACTGGGCAGTTTACTGGATCCAACCTCTGTTCTCTACACCAAGTGAGAAACACATTCCACTTGAGGCCATATAATCTCCTGGTAGATGGAGCCCTAGAGCTAAGTATGGTTTCAACCACCTCAGCTGATAAGCCAGCATTCAGGTACTGAACCCCCTCAGAGGCCAGACCCACAGCTTCCACAGCTCTGAGCGCGGGTGGAAGATTGTGCCCTGCGCCTGAGTCAACAGTTCCTTTCTCAGAGGAATCTGCCACGGCGGAGCTATGAGGAGTGATATTATGTCCGAGAACCATACTCGTGTCGGCCATCTCGGGGCAACCAAAAGTAGACTGATGCCCTCCTGACGGACCCTCTCCAGGACTCCCGGGATCAGAGCGATCGGGGGAAATGCGTACAGGCGAAGCCTCGGCCAAGCCTGTACCATGGCATCCAACCCCAGTGGGGCTGGATGTGAGATGGAGAACCAAAGTGGACAGTGGGACGAGACGCAAACAGACCCACTTCCATTGGTCCGAACCTCTCCCATATCGACTTCACCACCTCCGGATGAAGTCTCCATTCCCCGGGCCTCAGCCCCTGCCTCGACAGGATGTCTGCTCCCTTATTCTGAACCCCCGGAATATACATTGCCCTTATTGACAGTATTTTCCCCTGGGACCAAAGGATAATCTGATGCGCCCGTTTGCACAGAGGGCGCGATCTGAGTCCCCCTTGTCGGTTCAGATAGGCCACCACTGATGTATTGTCTGTCCGTATTAAGACGTGGCGACCCTTGATGTCTGGGAGGAAGCTCCTCAAAGCCCTGAACACAGCCATTATCTCCAGGTAATTTATATGCCAAGTGCGATGATGGTCCTACCACAGACCCCTGGCAAAGCTGCCGTCCATGACCGCGCCCCAGCCAGTAAGGGAGGCATCTGTTGAAACGGTTTCCCGGCGACATGACACCCCCAACACTGGCCCTTGGGATAGGAACCAAGGTTTCTTCCATATTTGCAGAGAATGAAGGCACCTGCTCGTTACTCTGATCATACGAAACGGATTCCCTTTGGGGGAGAACCCCTTGGTTTTCAACCACCACTGGAGGGGCCTCATGTGAAGGAGGCCCAGAGGAATAATGTTGGATGCCGCTGCCATGAGGCCCAGCATCCTTTGAAACTGTTTCACAGTGATGGCCTGGCCCAGCCTCACCCTGGATACCATCGCCAGAATTGACTCGATACGTGCGGGAGACATTCGTGCCTGCATTGTAGTCGAGTTCCACACGACTCCCAAAAAAGTCGTAGTCTGGGATGGTTCTAGCACACTCTTCTTCAAATTGAGTCTTAATCCCAATTTTTGAATATGGCCAAGAACGACATCTCGATGCCGAGCTGCCTTCTCCCAAGACTGAGCCAGGATAAGCCAGTCGTCGAGATAATTCAATATCCGAATCCCTTGAAGTCTCAGTGGAGCAAGGGCTACGTCCATACACTTGGTAAATGTGCGGGGAGAGAGTGCTAGGCCGAACGGAAGAACCCGATATTGGTACGCTTCACCCCCGAAAGCGAACCTCAGATATCTCCTGTGACATGGAAGGATGGAGATGTGAAAATAGGCGTCTTTCAGATCTATCGTGACAAACCAGTGCTCGGACCTGATTTGACTCACGATTGTTGGAATGGTCAACATTTTGAACTTGAACCTCCTCAGAGACCGGTTTAACACCCTGAGATCCAAAATTGGCCTTAACCCCCCATCCTTTTTTGGAACTATAAAGTACCGTCTGTAAAACCCGGACTCCCTGTCTATCGGAAGAACACGTTCTATGGCTCCTTTCAACAGCAGAGTCTGTACTTCTTGTTCCAGCACCTGAGCCTGCTATGGGACCACCGTAGTGTGCACCACCCCAGAAAACTTGGGGGGGGGGGGGGCGGTGCGCGAACTGCAGTCTGTACCCAGCTCGTGTTGTCTGCAGGACCCATGCAGATATGTTGGGAAGATGATACCACCCCTCTATAAAATCTACTAAGGGTACCAGCCTCTCGAGCTGAATATTGGCAGGCTGTAGTTGATCCGGTCCCTGCGACCATAACCGATGTTTTACAATCGTTTTTTCGCTGGAAATTGATGCGGCCCGAAACGCTGTTAACGGCGGACATGCATCTTTTCCTCGAGGGCCCCGCTGTGAGAACAACCTCGGTTGCCTCACTGCGGAGGGGGCAGCCCTCTGAAGTCCTGCCATGGCTAGGACTTCTTTTCCGAAGCCCTCCTAGCCTGAATGACGTCCCTCAGGTTGCCCCTCTGGCCGGAGGACTTCGGTTTTTGAGAGCGTTTCCTCTGTTGCCAAGTCCCCGGAGGGGGGGGGGTTGGAGGAAATGCTCTCCTTTTGCTCTGCCCTGTGGGAGGAGCTGGCTGATGGCTGGGGCTGATCGCTTTTCCCCACCGTACTAGATTTGGCTTTAGCTTTTCGGGGGAGGTACTGCTGGAACGCCGCAGATTGTTTTTTCGACTCCTGAAACCTGTCGACGACCGAATTAACGGCATCGCCAAACAGGCCAGACATGTCTCGAGCCCCCAAAACATTGCTGTAATCTATTATGCTGGTACTCGAAACACGGGACGAATGCAGTCTTTCCCACAATCTCGTGATCTGTTTATGGAGATCGGGGAAAAACGGCAAACCCCGGTGGTCAGGCTGTGACCTGCGCTGCAGGTAACGCTCATTCAGTTTACTTGTGACTTGCGTTTCCTGCTCATGTTGTGGCCAGCTGATGTTTAGTCTGGCCACAGCGCGAGTCACAACCTCCACCAGCTCCTCATAGTTCAGGCCGCGTGATGGCGCGCTGAGATCACGGTCGTCCGCATCAATGCTGAGCACATCCACTTCCTCAGAAGCAGACAGCTCAAGCATCGGGACCTGATCGCAGGCAGGAGAAACCGCAGCGCGGGCTCCCACACCACTCTCAGAGGCCGCGGGATCAGCCGATGGAGAGCGAGAAAATGCCTCAGCATTCTCACTCTCCTCTGCCAGATCCCGTTGCGAACCCCAGGATCTCAATCGCCGCATCGCCTCAACGAATGCGGGACCGGAACCCTGGGGGAACGCGAGCCTTACCGTGCTCGTCAAAGCACGCCAACCGGGAGCGCAGCACTCTCATAGGCATAGCCTCACAATGTTCACAAGCAGCCCCCTCGAGAGCTGCCTGTGCGTGCTGCACTTCCAAACAACTCACACAAAGAGAGTGTGTGTCCCCACCCGTGATGTAACGAGGGCAGGGATGCACACACCTCTTGAATTGTTCACTGGCCATATTTTCTCTTTTAGTTAATAGACAAACAACACCAAATAAGACAGACAGTTTCACATGTAGCGCTTGCTGAAGAGCGAAAGCTAGTGTGTGTTCTGACAGCGTCACTTTTATATTTCCGGGTATGCCGTCACATGTTACGTCACGACGCAACACCAATCAGGATTGGATTAGTTTCATTCATACTTTAGAGGCGCACGCTTAGGGAGCGTCCCCAAAGAGTCGATTTTATCGATGCAGTGTTGAGTTCCCTCGATAGGGAACAAGAAAAATTTACGTTGGGTTTAAATTTTTCATTTTTGCATTTGAGTTATATGGTCTGAAAACTGAATTGTGAAGCGTTACATGGACCGAAACTGAAGTAACTACATTAACAAAACTGGAAGAAGAGCGCACGGTCTATCTATCAATCAGATGCGCATAGCAACAGTAGAAACCTGTCCCGTTTTTCAGAATCATCATAAGGCAAATGTTCTGTATAAAGAGAACAAACAGGGCTTGTCTTTCTATTCCATGAAGAAAAGTTAGTTTAGGATTAGTTGGGGCATGATATTTTTAGGGTATAGTCTCTCCATGATAGCATTAATAAGAATGAGGACACTATCACTTATCCACTTTTAAAACTATCCTACACAATTATTAGCATTAACTAATAATACTTTTAAAGCCTTTTTTAAATGTTGGCTTATGTAAATTTCTACAAATGCCCATTTGTATAGGCTTTTAAAATAAAGTTATGTAGCATCATTAAGAACCAATAAGAACCAACATTAACAATTGACAAAATGTTTTTTTGTTTTTTTTTTTGCCCACTCTCTGTTCCCCGAAGGCTGCTGTGTAATTCACACCATGACACAATGGTGGAAGCATTTAAATACTCCTATGAAGGCATATAAAAGATGCAGAATTAAATTAATCGAAATCGCATCAAATTTTTATGTGAATTGTCTCAAATCTAATCATTCTGTATGTGCCTAAATTGGTATTGACTCAAATCAAAAACCTATGAATCATGAATTGAATTGATTCTCTGTCTACCCAAAGATTCAAAGCCTTAGTCATAACCCCTTTCTTTAGTATTATGAAGGGCTATAAAACTCTTTCTTCAATTCTGGCTGGGACAGGCTCGCATCCTTCGCCAAGAGGACTGCAGTCTGCAAACTGCCTGCCGTCAAGGTAAATAGGACGCCGCTGAATCGGATGGGCATCTGGAAATCTGAATCGAATAGCCGAGCCCGTGTGAAGGGTTGGGGAGCGCTAAACATACATCCCAAGCTCCGTACAAGTGGCAGAGGGACAATCATTTTTGACATATCTGCAGCAGGGAAGCGATGCAGTTACTGCATTAGGAGACAAAGATGCTCTCCATCTGTGCAAGCTCTTTAAGGGAAACTGCTCTTTTGCTGAAGCGCCCTTGGAAAGCTCTCTGCATTTAGCAGTGCATTGGGAGACAGACCACTGTAATTTGATGGCAAGAGTGTGCATATTATACCATGACTTTGGACTATTCTCTTTAATCTTCTTTAAGCACAAAGGAGCAACTGTGTGCTAAAAAAGAGAGAGACCATAATTTCTGTTGCAATTTTTTCTGAGCTATCTGGTATGCTAACCAGTTGAGACAAATCAGGAAGATTATATTCAAAGAAGTCATTAGTGTTACAAGTTCCATGGGTACATATTCACAGGGGCTAATAAGGAAACAGAAACACCTATCCACCTTTTTCTGCTCCCATTCTATTTCTTATGATTCATAGCGGGTTCAACTGACTGGACGGTTTTCTACTTCCTGCTGTCCTTTTTTCACTAATTGTATCTTAATTTCAATCAATGTTTCATCAACCAATTGCCTGGTTTTAATAAATAAGAAGTATATAGTAAACAATAGATGATCATGACTGAGGCGACAGCACGCAAACTGGACTTTGGTCTCATGAATGAAACTCGCCGTAACGTTATGCCTAACCTCACAGGCCTGAGAAATATATGCATCTTTGAAAGCAGGGGTAGACAGGAGTCAAAGGGCTAACCAGCCTAACCTTTTAGTACTGTTATTCTGCAGCAGTCGGGGTGTCGGATGTTTGCTGGAGATTGTGCAGTCATGCATCAGCTATCCTTTGGAAGTAATAAAGCAAAGAAAAACATTCATTTTGTTTTTATCTGTGATCTAATAAAAAATAACATGACCAGATCTCATTTGATGAATGTTTTTTTGTTTTTTGTTTTTTCGATTTAGTTTAGCGATGTGGGGATGACACAATCTAAAACACATGGCAAAAAAGCATAGACCAGTCTCAAACCGGAAGTTGACAACCGGCATCGTCGTCATGTCAGTGCGCATTGTTTAGAGCAGAAAAAGGTGGATAGGAAGGATAATAGGCAAATTAACATAAAAACTACAAGTGGAATACAAAATGGAACAAGGAAACAAGAAATAAACCAAGTACAAACTAAAAGACCCAATACCCAAAGATACAGGTTGAATCTGAAATCGCTCTCTAAACCCTCATTACTATTCCCTACATTAGTCCACTAATACTGTTCACTTGAAGGAGTGAATTTGGACAGCCATTGAGTGTACATCTGTTGTACACTCGTTATTGCAGTGCAAGATTGAATTAGTGTACTCAATAACGTTCACTATGGTTTCAGACACCACTACAAATGGATGTCCCCTCAAATAATGCCCTATTTGAGGGTATAGGGGGTGATTTCCAGCCACTGAAAACAAGCAGAAAGTGTAACACCATTTGTACCAGTTTAATTGTTCCCATTACAAGCAACCTGAAATTTATGAAGATCTTTAGATAAAAAAAATGAAAGCACATGCAGTTTAGCATTCAGATCAAGCCCAAAATAAATTATCAGAATAATACATTACTTCCACCTTGAAATGACTGACCTTTTGAGCCCTACTGATTATGTTGATGAGAATCAACTCCTGAGATCAATTCCTGAATTACCTTTCTATTGAAGCTGTCAGCAGATCAGAGAGAGAAATGTTCACAGAATATTACATGCACCATGACTGGTGCAGTTCCTGATTCTACAGAGCACCCTCATTTCAATGTATTTAGCTTTAACTTGGCACCCAAGTAAGATTTAAAGGGACTATGTGTAACCTCGTAAACTAAGAATTTATTATCTTTATATACATGGGACGGGTAGGTCCATGGAGGCTTCCATGTAGTTCCGCCATCTTGAAAAAACTAATAGCACAGAGGTTCAAAAACTACTTGGCCAATGGGTTATCACAATGCGTTTTCGTTCAGAGCCAGCGTCATGTGACTGAAAGCAGCAGAACCGGAGGTGCAGAGCAGTGTGAGGAGTTTTGGTGTCACTTTGACAGCAAATAACTTTACAACTGAGGCGTCCAAATATGTCATACCTATGGACTGAACACATGATGCGCATGTGCACGCCATCTGCGTTTCGTGGGTTTGCCTTTTTGAGGTTTGCACAGAGATAATGGATAATCTTTTTGACCTTCGAACCTATTTCAGGGAGTCCATTCTCGATACATCCGGCACTGTTTTCTGCAGATGGGCGGGCGGAGTGCATTAAGAGTTTTTTCTGTTAGTTTTTCTGTTAGAACGATGTCGTGTTAACTAATTATTTTCACAACAGATGTGAATCAATCAATCAACCTAGACATGGCTATCTCCCTAAAGTGATTGGCACTACATTCAGAGCACAGGTCATTTCACTATCGGCTCTGCCAGCATCCGATAGCGAGAGCGATGTTTATCTCCTCTGCCCGGTCAGGTCTTACATTACGCGCTCTGCCCCTTTTAGGCGCTCAAAGCAGCTTTTTGTTTCATTTGGTGGGTGGTCCAAAGTTATCGCCGCTTCGAAACAAAGCCTGTCCAGATGGATAGTGGACGCTATCGCAGCTGCCTATGCGTTGAAAGGTCTGCAATGCCCTTTGGGTGTCAGGGCTCATTCCACTAGAGGCATGGCCACGTCTTGGGCATGGTCAAACCGAATTTCTATTCATGACATTTGTGTGGCGGCGGGCTGGGCCTCCCTGTCCACCTTTGTTAGGTTCTATAACCTGGAAATTCCCGCCCTGCACTGTCTGTCAATTTAAGTGAGATGTACGTTCTGTCCAGATCTCGCAGGCTACTCTCACGTCACTTAGCTCTCCTGGTTGAGCTGCACTTTATTGGGTTAATTTGCTAAATGCATATACTGATCAGCGGCGCCACTCTGTATTCCCTATGACTGCTTATGTACTTGTGCCAGCCCACGTTGCAGGCCGCCTTATTCCCCGCTTATCTGGATATCTGCGTTGACAATAAATAGAAAAATTAAGGATAATTTTTTTGTTTCAATATCTCGAAAAGATTAATCTTTCCCGTTGCAGTATATATATATATATATATATATATATATATATATATATATATATATATATATATATATATAAGCTGTTTTGAATAGTCTGAATGTTCTCATCCAATCTAACTTCTGACCTGTAATTTAATGGAGAACTGGCCTCAGACTGAACCTTTTCTCCCAAGAATTTTTTCTCCATTCTTTCCCTGATGGAGTTTTGGTTCCCTGCATCTGTCGCCTTTGGCTTTTGGCTTGCTTAATTGGGGACATTTAATATTCAACAATAATATTGATCTGCCTGGATTGAGACCTTAACTAAGATCTTAGATCTTAACCTAGCTGGACTATGGTGTCACTGTTTGGTTGCTGGACAGGCCGGTGTTTGACTGCGTACTGACAGCAGCGGCGTGGGAGTCCATTTAGGTCTTCCTGTGCCTCCAGCCAACCAGAGGACAGCTACTGTCGACCGCCTCACCGCCGGGTCCGACATCAGACAGCATATGGTCGACTGCCACGCAAGCAGAGCTAAATGGACTCCCACGCCGCTGCTGTCAGTACGCAGTCAAACACCGGCCTGTCCAGCAACCAAACGAACTGAAATCCCACAGCCAAAAGGTAACTCACAACACAGAGTGCCTCCTCACAGACCATCAAGAAATTGAAAGGAACTGTGATAAATCCGCAACGCACACAGCATTCTACTGAACCAGACAAGTGAGCTCCAGCGAGACAACTGTTCACTGTCTGCCAGAATGACTTTGCTAAAATTCACCAAGCAGCCTTTGCTCCAAGACCCGAGCTACCCTGCTGCAACCGAGCGTGAGTCAAGTCCCAGCCAGGACGAAACCCACGATTTCACCCTGATTCCAGAACTGGAATTATGAACGATGATAGGAGGGGTCCAGCCAAACTGGACTTGTTCCCAGTGACCGCTGTGTCTCAACTGCACACCTGTTGCACTGCACAACTGCCTCACCGGTAGTCCAATCCTGGACTGCAGCTGATTCTGCACTGGGTACCTCTACGGTAATCAACCACACCCTGACACTTGACATTCACGCTGCACAAGAGGCAAGGAAATGCAAACCTCCACAGCCACCACGGGACCCTCAGGAAGAGGGTACCACGCTGGAGACTGCGTCGAACCTCAGCAAGCTGAGCCCCTACCTCAGCCTAGCCGCCGCCTGTCACCTGACCCTCATGATTCACCTGCCATCCGTCCATTGCGATGGTGTCGTTCGATGAAGTCACACAAGGACTTCACCTAACGAAAAGGGGGAGATGTAATGAATCTTGGCCAGGCGAATTATACCACACACACACACACACACATACACATTCATCCACGTACCTCAGTGGCATCGAGTTACAAGACTTTTATGGGACCAATGGAATGTGGACAAACTAATGTCTCTGAACAAAGAGAAATACATCTCTTTTGGTTTTAAAGACATTTAACAAAGGTATTCAATGGTTTTTGTGTATATGTGTCTTCCCCATGTCACAGTGAAATAACTTTGTTTGGTCACAGTTTAAATAGGAATTAAAAATACCTTCGTCATGCATTTGAAACATAAGTGTATATTCCTTTGATATAACATAATGTTCCTTGATATCTCTAGAATGCTTATTGAATGAAACACTCGAATATGCATAGAGATGTAAAGTAAAGTGTATTTTTAATTCGTTTTACTGCCAATGAAGATCAAATTGTTATTATAGAACACACCCCCTTCCACGAGAAGCGCGCGCTGAGGAACAAAGGACCATAAAAAGGACCATAAAAGAAGGCTTCTCGCGTGTAATATCCACTCTCCGATTGGCTCAAGCCAACAGGAAGGGGATGGATTTCTCCAAGGTGATAAATGTGAGAACGCAGGTCCGCCCTCTCCTGAACTTTCCAGCGCTCAACATGTAAACCTCACGGGACTCTGATCCAACCATGGGTCTTTCCTTTGTTTGTCTAAAAGTTTCATCTTTTCCTCAAGTGGACTACCAAGTTCGTCTTCCAGGAAAGGAAGTGGACTTTGCCGAACTATCTCCTCGGGTAACGTCACCTCAAAGACTCTCAGCCTTTCAAACACTGGCGCTAAATGCCGACGAACGCCACGTGACTCCCCACGGAACAAAGCAGCCATGAACGAGCCGGGACGGGCCGC
Organism: Pimephales promelas; assembly: GCF_988280905.1. Taxonomy (NCBI): domain Eukaryota; kingdom Metazoa; phylum Chordata; class Actinopteri; order Cypriniformes; family Leuciscidae; genus Pimephales; species Pimephales promelas. The sequence goes on along the minus strand of NC_142773.1, from coordinate 11,953,090 downwards.
ACCAACATGCCGCAGCCGCGCTTCACGTGACGCACGCGCGCCGGACCGGCGCACCTCTAGCCGACACGTGGCCCGAACGGGTCGAGCAACGAGCCCACGACTCACACAGACCACATGTGCCTTGCAAGTATACCTTCTTTTAGAGCTTCTAAGAAGCATTAAGAAGATGTTTTTGGGGTGTCAAGAAAGGTTAACTGACTGTTTTGATGAACGTAACTCTCTCTCTCTCTTACAACTCACTCTCTCTCTCACTCTCTCTCTCAAACTCACTTAACTTGCGCGTATCCATTGTCTAAACGCTCTGCGTCGTCTTAGTTTGTGTTTTAATGTTTGTAAATACATGTATCATTGTAACGTAGTGAATGCTTAAGTAGGAACTTTATTAAATACAAAATATGCTTACCTTGACTGATTGTCTTGCTCATGATACGGGTCAATGAAATGTCGATTTAAAGCTACACGCTTTACAGAACTATAAATACCTAAGAGGGTATTTGGTTATATAGCAGGGAAGGCAGATTCTAGTGGCCACAGAATTTGTTTTCACAAGCTATATAACTTAATTGAGCTAATTGATTTTACCTGTCTTGTAAAACGTGGTCCTTGCAATCAATAACAATTAATTTGTGGTGGATTGCGGGGATGCACATGTATGCATATGGGTAAAATTAATAAATTAACATGTAAGACCGGTCTGATCCAAATCTGTATGAATAATTATTAATTATCAATTATTAATTATGATATGCAAATTCCCCCCTGATCAGAACCGACCCAGAATCTTTACATATATATATATATATATATATATATATGGCGTCACTGTTTTCTGTGGCTATATTATATAATATAGCCAGAGAAAACAGTGACGCCATAGTATATATATATATATATATATATATATATATAAATTAACTTAATGAATAACTTTTTTACAAAAAAAAAAAAAAAAAACCAGCACTACTTAAGCTGGACTGTGACACTATTTTCTTCTAGATCTGTAGTACAGCAGAAACACAATTTGATGTATTTGATGCATTAAATGTATTCCTATTATCTCTGTAAAGCTGTTTTAAAACATTCTGTATTGTAAAAAGCGCTATATAAATAAAGGTGACTTGACTTGACTGAAATGTCGAAAGTGCAAGGAAATTCGATTTATCCGTTCATGACCCTTTAACATATAGGTTCAGACTGAGTTTAACAATAGTCAATTTCAGCATCTGAGTGTTCAAAAAATGCAAATTTGATAATGCATGTTTTGTGGAGGCATCATAGATCACATATGATTACAAACTGTCTGCTTCAGCAGTAAATACGATTAGAATCTGATGGTGTGCTACAGTCCATTCCTGTTCCCCTCCATCAAAATGATTCAAATTGGTTGTCATCAGATGGAAGCATTTAAGAAACCATTTTGTAAAACGGATGCACTCAAAATTACCAGCAAATAACCTTGCGCATTTTCAAATCCCTCTTGGTTGTATGAAAATGTTTGCCATTAATTAATCATTAATGTCAAGGTAATTTGACTGTCTGCGTATAGTCGACTATAGTCGTTAATCATAAGTAAAAAAGGTTTGTCAGAATGCAGTAACTATGACAGCGTCTCCTCTCAGACACAGATTAGGAACAGAGGGCTGACTCTTTAGACGTCTGCTTGGTGCTTCACTTTGAGCTTTGTGTCCATATGAATTACAGTTGTTATGTCTCTTTTTTTGATCCTATCATTCACGAAACCTGTGTGTTGCATATCAGAACAGCCTGTCCGAGCATATTAAGATGTTTCAGTACTGTAGTCAGTCATAACTGTAAGTTTGCTCAGACTTGACTCATAGACAAATAACCACTCTAAAAATTTCTAAAGCTATGTCTAGTTATATACATAAAATAACCAATGTAAAATAAAATGTTGCCAGTTTTACATTCAGCTGTTTAGGACAAAACGTCTCTGGTTACGTATGTAACCCTAGTTCCCTGAAGGGAACGAGACGCTGCGTGTAAACGCCGTGGGAACGCCTCTGCGTGACGAGTCATGAAGCACGTATGAAATCTGTCCAATGGCGAGACGGAACGTCATAGGCGGGGTGACGTATCGACCAGGAAACTATAAAGCATCCCCGAAACACAAGCGCAACAGCTTCTGATAGGACTGAAGCAAGCGCTCACGGGCATGCTGGGAGTATGGCATAGACACGCAGCGTCTCGTTCCCTTCAGGGAACTAGGGTTACATACGTAACCAGAGACGTTCCCATTCAGGGAACTTCGAGCTGCGTGTAAACGCCGTGGGAACGCTAATACCAACGCCGCCATGCGAGCAGGTGTCCGTTGTATGAAATCAGGCACATATTTAGACGAAAGCACCTGCGCCCCTGGAGCGGAGCTACCATACCCCTGGTTGAGTGAGCCCAGACAGCCAAAGGAGAAGGCTGACCGGCGGACTCATATGCAAATGAGATGGCCTCGACCACTCACTTACTCAACCTCTGCTCAGATGCGGGACAACCTTTCTTCGGAGGTCCAAAACAAACAGATAACTGTTCAGGCTTTCTCCACAGGGCAGCTCTGTGGACATAAGCATCTAGAGCCCTCAGAGGGCAGAGCAGATTAGTTTCTCTTGGTCTGACCTCACAATACCACGAAGAAAAAGAATTACCAATGGGTATCTCCCGTGAAAAGCTCCACTCAAAGGGACGTGGTAAGCAGATAGGCCACCACATACACCTTTAGTGTGGAGTGGGATAACCCTGTGGAGAAATGCTCCAAAGGAATTCCAGCACCGCCACACCGGGCAGTTAACTGGGTCCAACTGGTGTTCTCCCCACCAAGAGGTGAAACATTGCCACCTCAAGGCATATAATCTCCTCGTGGACGGAGCTCTGGATTGGAGGATGGTCTCCACGACCTCAGTCGAGAGACCCGATTCTATGAGCTGGGCCCCCTCAGAGGCCAAGCCACAACCTCCATAGATCTGGGCGGGGGTGAAGTATCGACCCGCATCCATACTCGGGCCGGCCAACGCGGGGCTACTAACAGTAGAAAGACCCCGACTCGGTGAACCCTCTCCAGAACTCCTGGGAGCAGAGCAATCGGGGGAAATGCGTACAGGGGTGACCTCGGCCACTCCTGTACCATCGCATCCAACCCCAGAGGGGCTGGTGGATACAGAGAAACCACAGCATGCAGTGTCTCAGTCCCTGGATTCAAATAGGCCTACCTCGGTATGACCGAAATGACTCCATAGGAGCTCCACCACCTCGGGGTGGAGTCTCCACTCCCCGGGCCTCGGCCCCTGCCTCGACAGGATGTCTGCTCCCCGATTTAAATATCCTGGGATATAAAATCGCCAAAGAAGAAGCTTCCCCTGGGCCCACAGAAGGATCTGGCGCTAGCCTGAATAATGGACATGAGCGCAGACCCCCTTGATGGTCTATAAAAAGACCCCCGATGTGCTGTCTGACCGGACAAGAACATGGTGACCCCTCAGGTCTGGGAGAAAGTCCACAGACCCCGGGCTGAGCGACCACTCATGATCGCCCCCAGCCCGTGAGGGAGGCGTATATCGTTAGCTTCTTTGGAACAATGAAGTAACGGCTGTAATACCCCAACTCTCTGTCGGGGGGAAGAACTCGTTCTATCGCCCCCTTCAGTAACAGAGCTTTCACCTCTTGTTCCATGACCAGAGCCTGCTCGGGGGATACCACTGTAGGCAAAATCCCCCGAAAACGAGGCGGACGTGACCTGAACTGGATCGCGTACCCGCGTTCGATAGTCTGCAGGACCCATCGAGATATATTTGGAAGACTTTCTCATTCTGCCAGAAATTCCACTAAGGGTACCAGTCTCTCGAGACTGGCCTCTGGAGTAATTATAGAGACAGAAACAGTGCCCTGTGACCGCGCACAGGCAGGGTTTAACGACTGTTCTGTATCGCTCCTCGGAGCAAACGAGCTTCCCTCGGGAAACCACTCGCTAGGACCTTCTGCGCCCACCCTCACAGGCAGGTTCAGCAGAACGGGTCCCTGCAGACCCCCCTGGTGGTTTATGTAAGAGACCACAGACATGTTGTCTGACCGGACAAGAACATGATGATCTCTGAGGTCTGGGAGAAAGTGTTTCAGAGCCTGAAACACCGCCATCATCTCTAGACAATTTATATGCCATCGGAGATGATGGTCTTGCCACAACCCGCGGGCCGAGCGACCACTCATGATCGCTCCCCAGCCCGTGAGAGAGGCATCCGTCGTCACCGTTACCCGGCGACACGGGGCTCCCAGCGCAGGTCCCAGGGACAGGAACCAAGGTTCTTTCCACATAGCCAGGGCACGGAGACCACGTCGCGTGACCTTGATCTTGCGGAGCGGCTTTCCCCTCGGGGAGAACCCCTTGGTCTTGAGCCACCACTGTAGTGGTCTCATGTACAGCAGGCCGCACGGTAACACGTTGGATGCTGCTGCCATCAGACCCAGAATTCTCTGGAATTCCTTTACAGTGAGTGACTGGCCTAGCTTCACTTGCTTGACAGTCGAGATAATCGAGGCTATACAAGCCGGCGACAGACGTGCCTGCACCGTCGTCGAATCCCATACCACGCCTAGAAAAGTGGTCCGCTGAACTGGCGAAAGCACACTCTTCTTAGCGTTGAGTCTCAACCCCAACCTTCTGATGTGGGCGAGGACAGCATCTCGATGCCGAATCGCCTGATGCTCCGATTGAGCCAGAATCAACCAATCGTCGATGTAATTTAAAATGCGAATGCCCTGGAGACGCAGCGGGCCAAGGCCGCGTCCATGCATTTCGTGAAGGTTCGAGGAGATAACGCTAGGCCGAATGGAAGGACCCGATATTGGTACGCTTCGCCCCAAAAAGCGAACCTCAGGAACTTCCGATGTTGCGGAAGGATGGAGATATGGAAGTACGCGTCTTTTTTTAGGTCTATCGTGACAAACCAGTCCTCGGACCTGATCTGTGACACGATCTGCTTGAGAGTCAGCATTTAGAACTTGAGCTTCCCTACTGACCGATTTAAGAGGCGCAGGTCTAAAATCGGACGCAGCCGCCCATCCTTCTTTGGAACAATGAAGTACCGGCTGTAATACCCCAGCTCTCTGTCGGGAGGAAGAACTCGTTCTATCGCCCCCTTCAGTAGCAGAGCTTTCACTTCTTGTTCCATAACCAGAGCCTGCTCGGGGGTCACCACTGTGGGCAAAACCCCCCGGAAACGAGGTGGACGCGACCTGAACTGGATCGCGTACCCGCGTTCGATAGTCTGCAGGACCCAACGAGATATATTTGGAAGACTTCCCCATTCTACCAGAAATTCTACTAAGGGTACCAGTCTCTCGAGACTGGCCTCTGGAGTAGTTTTTAAAAACAGAAACAGCGCCCTGTGACCGCGCACAGGCAGGGTTTAACGACCGTTCTGTATCGCTCCTCGGAGCAAACGAGCGTCCCTCGGGAAATCGCTCGCTGGGACCGTCTGCACCCCCCATTACAGGCAGGGTTGGCAGAACGAACCCCTGAGGGCACCGAGAGAGAGCGGGCGCCGGATTCAGCGGCGAACACCTCTGTCTCACGGTGGGGACCACCCTCAGTAGCCTGACACCAGTGGCGTCAGGACTTCTTCGACGAAGCCTTCCTGGCGACAATAACCGTCCTCAGATCGGTTCTATCCCGGGAAGACCTCGCCTGAGAACGCCGCGTCTCAGCCCAGTTTTGCTGGGGAGGAGCCCGAGACGCGACGCTCTCTCGACGGGCGGGGCTGCTCTCGCCCAGCAGCCCCCGAAGGATGAGTACGGAGGGGGAGACATTTCTGGAGCGCCGCTGCCTGTTTTTTTCCGGTCGACAGCGGCGCATCCAGGAGAAACGCTTTATCTTTCTCCTTCATATTAGCCAGATTTAGCCACAGATGCCTCTCCGTGGCCACCAGGGCTGCCATAGAGCGGCCGACTGATCTGGCCGTCTCCTTGGTGGCACGGAGAGAAATATCTGCCGCCTGACGCAGTATCTCATTAATCACGTCAGTGCCGACGACCTCCCCCTCACTCATATCTCCTAGACCCAGCAATATTAGCATACATAGAGGTCTGGTGTGTCAAAATTCTAGCTGACACTGGTTTGTTCCACGATCTACACACCTCGGTGTGTAGATCGGGGAAGAAGGGCAAACACCGGCATGGAGGTAGTGAGTGTGATATTAAAAATCTCTCATCCATTTTACTCTCTCGACTCTTGTTTCTCAACTGGCCATTCAATGGTTAATTTTTCCACAGCCCGAGTCAAAAACCTCCATTTTTTTTTTTTTTTCCTTTTATTTTTACTACATTCGCGGGAGACTGGGATGGCAAACGAGCTTCCCTCGCTCTCCACTGAGTCCATAGACTCTGCATCCACACTTTCAACATCCAGCTCCTCAGAACTGGATAATTGAAGTGATGGCGCCTCAGCCCGGGCAGGAAAAACCGCAACGCGGACTCCCGCAGCGAGAACTGAGGCACTGGATCTACCAGGTAAGGGCAGAGAAAGGGCGGGGCCCGTCTCAATCCCCGCTGATAGATCCATCTGCGATCCCCACGACGCAAGCCTTCGCTGTGCCTCGGCAGCAGCGGGACCCGAGCCGCGGGGAGCGCGCACCGAACCACTCTCCTCGAAGAGTGCCCGGCGGGAGCGAAGTGTCTTCATGGGCAGACACTCGCAGTGCACAGCCGGCCCCCTCGAGAGCCGACTGAGCATGCTGCACTCCCAAACAAACAACACACAGATCGTGTGTATCCCCACCCGTGATGAAGCGAGGGCAGGGATGAACACACTTTCTGCTGTTGTTTGCTCGCCATATCAATATATATAAATATACAATATTAGACAGACAGACAAAATTCATACATAGAGCGCTTGTGAAGACTCAGAAGCTGTTGCGCTTGTGTTTCGGGGATGCTTTATAGTTTCCTGGTCGATACGCCGCTCTATGGCAGCCCTGGTGGCCACGGAGAGGCATCTGTGGCTAAATCTGGCTAATATGAAGGAGAAAGATAAAGCGTTTCTCCTGGATGCGCCGCTGTCGACCGGAAAAAAACAGGCAGCGGCGCTCCAGAAATGTCTCCCCCTCCGTACTCATCCTTCGGGGGCTGCTGGGCGAGAGCAGCCCCGCCCGTCGAGAGAGCGTCGCGTCTCGGGCTCCTCCCCAGCAAAACTGGGCTGAGACGCGGCGTTCTCAGGCGAGGTCTTCCCGGGATAGAACCGATCTGAGGACGGTTATTGTCGCCAGGAAGGCTTCGTCGAAGAAGTCCTGACGCCACTGGTGTCAGGCTACTGAGGGTGGTCCCCACCGTGAGACAGAGGTGTTCGCCGCTGAATCCGGCGCCCGCTCTCTCTCGGTGCCCTCAGGGGTTCGTTCTGCCAACCCTGCCTGTAATGGGGGGTGCAGACGGTCCCAGCGAGCGATTTCCCGAGGGACGCTCGTTTGCTCCGAGGAGCGATACAGAACGGTCGTTAAACCCTGCCTGTGCGCGGTCACAGGGCGCTGTTTCTTTTTTTAGGTCTATCGTGACAAACCAGTCCTCGGACCTGATCTGTGACACGATCTGCTTGAGAGTCAGCATTTAGAACTTGAGCTTCCCTACTGACCGATTTAAGAGGCGCAGGTCTAAAATCGGACGCAGCCGCCCATCCTTCTTTGGAACAATGAAGTACCGGCTGTAATACCCCAGCTCTCTGTCGGGAGGAAGAACTCGTTCTATCGCCCCCTTCAGTAGCAGAGCTTTCACTTCTTGTTCCATAACCAGAGCCTGCTCGGGGGTCACCACTGTGGGCAAAACCCCCCGGAAACGAGGTGGACGCGACCTGAACTGGATCGCGTACCCGCGTTCGATAGTCTGCAGGACCCAACGAGATATATTTGGAAGACTTCCCCATTCTACCAGAAATTCTACTAAGGGTACCAGTCTCTCGAGACTGGCCTCTGGAGTAGTTTTTAAAAACAGAAACAGCGCCCTGTGACCGCGCACAGGCAGGGTTTAACGACCGTTCTGTATCGCTCCTCGGAGCAAACGAGCGTCCCTCGGGAAATCGCTCGCTGGGACCGTCTGCACCCCCCATTACAGGCAGGGTTGGCAGAACGAACCCCTGAGGGCACCGAGAGAGAGCGGGCGCCGGATTCAGCGGCGAACACCTCTGTCTCACGGTGGGGACCACCCTCAGTAGCCTGACACCAGTGGCGTCAGGACTTCTTCGACGAAGCCTTCCTGGCGACAATAACCGTCCTCAGATCGGTTCTATCCCGGGAAGACCTCGCCTGAGAACGCCGCGTCTCAGCCCAGTTTTGCTGGGGAGGAGCCCGAGACGCGACGCTCTCTCGACGGGCGGGGCTGCTCTCGCCCAGCAGCCCCCGAAGGATGAGTACGGAGGGGGAGACATTTCTGGAGCGCCGCTGCCTGTTTTTTTCCGGTCGACAGCGGCGCATCCAGGAGAAACGCTTTATCTTTCTCCTTCATATTAGCCAGATTTAGCCACAGATGCCTCTCCGTGGCCACCAGGGCTGCCATAGAGCGGCCGACTGATCTGGCCGTCTCCTTGGTGGCACGGAGAGAAATATCTGCCGCCTGACGCAGTATCTCATTAATCACGTCAGTGCCGACGACCTCCCCCTCACTCATATCTCCTAGACCCAGCAATATTAGCATACATAGAGGTCTGGTGTGTCAAAATTCTAGCTGACACTGGTTTGTTCCACGATCTACACACCTCGGTGTGTAGATCGGGGAAGAAGGGCAAACACCGGCATGGAGGTAGTGAGTGTGATATTAAAAATCTCTCATCCATTTTACTCTCTCGACTCTTGTTTCTCAACTGGCCATTCAATGGTTAATTTTTCCACAGCCCGAGTCAAAAACCTCCATTTTTTTATTTTTTTTTTCCTTTTATTTTTACTACATTCGCGGGAGACTGGGATGGCAAACGAGCTTCCCTCGCTCTCCACTGAGTCCATAGACTCTGCATCCACACTTTCAACATCCAGCTCCTCAGAACTGGATAATTGAAGTGATGGCGCCTCAGCCCGGGCAGGAAAAACCGCAACGCGGACTCCCGCAGCGAGAACTGAGGCACTGGATCTACCAGGTAAGGGCAGAGAAAGGGCGGGGCCCGTCTCAATCCCCGCTGATAGATCCATCTGCGATCCCCACGACGCAAGCCTTCGCTGTGCCTCGGCAGCAGCGGGACCCGAGCCGCGGGGAGCGCGCACCGAACCACTCTCCTCGAAGAGTGCCCGGCGGGAGCGAAGTGTCTTCATGGGCAGACACTCGCAGTGCACAGCCGGCCCCCTCGAGAGCCGACTGAGCATGCTGCACTCCCAAACAAACAACACACAGATCGTGTGTATCCCCACCCGTGATGAAGCGAGGGCAGGGATGAACACACTTTCTGCTGTTGTTTGCTCGCCATATCAATATATATAAATATACAATATTAGACAGACAGACAAAATTCATACATAGAGCGCTTGTGAAGACTCAGAAGCTGTTGCGCTTGTGTTTCGGGGATGCTTTATAGTTTCCTGGTCGATACGTCACCCCGCCTATGACGTTCCGTCTCGCCATTGGACAGATTTCATACGTGCTTCATGACTCGTCACGCAGAGGCGTTCCCACGGCGTTTACACGCAGCTCGAAGTTCCCTGAATGGGAACTGACTTTTAGCTCTCAAGGAAAAAAAAAAAAAAAAATATATATATATATATATATATATATATATTAATATAATTTTGAAACCCAGGTTCATTGAAATAGATGTGCTTGTGGAGACATTTTTAGGTTGCCATTTTGCAGAAATATACCATAGGCATGTATTTCCACTATTTCCAATAGTAATGAATCAGATATCTGTCCAATCAAAATGCTCTCTGTAAATGACCCTCCCTCTATTACCCCTACAACTAACTAGCAATTGGCAAATATTGTTGTTGTTTTTTTGTTTTTTTTTAAATAGGAACAACACCTTCAAAATGTCCACCCAAACATCCAGTTTTAATCGCAAGTACAATGTGCTAATTTTCAGTAGCACCTCATTTCAGCACACAAGATCCAGGGGGCAGAGTTGGATCCAGATCTGAGGGGTGGAGTTGGGTAGGTTTAGGGGTGGGTTTAGGGATAAGGGGGTGGAGCTGGGTAGGTTTAGGTATATGTAGGGTGGGAGGAGTTGGATCTGGATCCGACTCTTCCTTGTGGATTTCATGTTCTTCAGTGAGGACCATTTCCTAATTTTTGGGGGGGCTTCCATAATGTAACCTTTATGAGATGTTTTTGTTTTTGTGCTAGTTTAAGACTGCTTTCAAGAAGTTACTTTTCAATAGTAGTAGGTAGTACAGCTACTTTTCAAAAGGATAGTCTAACTGCATTGAAGTAGATTTTCAAAGAAGCTTTAGCACAAATAGATACTGAGAGACCCACTGAAAGTATTCACATCTTTTGAGGCAAATTAACACCACAGTGCAGAAGGCACTGATTTTTATCAAGTGAGATTGAATCAGCTCATGATTCAATCATGGGCATGCTGGTACCTTTTCAAGCCACAATACTGAACATCAGCAAACTGGGCTCATTCCTTCACTTGAAAACTATAGAAGGAGGAAGAGTGTGTTGCCGCCTTAATCTATAGCAATGCACAATTGTTTTCATGTCTACCAAATACAGATGACTTGAGCAGGTACAATTAGTTTTGTTTAAGTACAATTTACTTTAAAGTCATGTGCACATTTACCAGTTTTTTAATCACCAACTATGCCAAATGTCAAAAGATTATCCATGAATTTTAACAAAATGGTATATGTGTGGTTAAGTGTGCCAGATGCTTCCAGTGATTACACTAGCTGAGCATCCAAATGAAATGTTACAACAGTGGTCTGGTTGAAAAATATGAAATCACAGACCGTTTGTATTTGTTTGTTTAATGTTATTTGAGATTTCAGACAAAAAACTCAAATAATTCAAAGAAAATGATCAAGTACTTCTCTCACAAGGTTATTGAAGAAGCAACAGTACCTCTCAAAGGGAAAATGCAAGGAGAGACATATTTCATATTTGTCTGCAAACTTGAATGCCTCGAATGTGGGATAGTAATATCTTGATTTGTTCAGCCCGATCAAGGATATTTTTGTTAACTTTCATTTTCTTCTATTTAGATAATTTCTAAGAGTAAAAAATCAAAATGTTGAACATGGTTCCCTTTTGGGGGAACTCTGCATCATATGGGGCTTTCACACCGGATAGTTAGCAATTTGAGCTATATGAGCTAGCCACCATGGTGGACCCTGAGCAATATTTTTCCCCCGCCACTTAAGTCCCAGATGCTCTGTTTGATTTTGGCGGTGCTGAGAAAAAAAAAAAAACACTTCCATTCAGCAGCGCTCCCATTCTCCGTCTTCATTAGTTTAACAGTCCTACATAATGCATTATTCAATATAACTGTTAAAGGGATACTCCACTTTTTTTTTGGAAATAGGCTCATTTTACAACTCCCCCAGAGTTAAACAGTTGAGTTTTACCGTTTTTGAATCAATTCAGCCGATTTTTGGATATTTAGAAAAATATCAGTAACCAGACAGTTTCTGGTCTCATTAACTTCCATAGTAGGAAAAAAAATATATACTATGGAAGTCAATGAGACCAGAAACTGCCTGGTTACTGATATTCTTCTAAATATCAGAAAATCGCGGCTGAATGGATTCGGAAACGGTAAAACCCAACTGTTTAACTCTGGGGGAGTGGTAAAATGAGCCTATTTCCAAAAAAAGTGGAGTATCCCTTTAAACAACGTATTAGATAAAAGTTTAGCACTGTTTCTAGTGTGATTCTAGTAGTGCCAAACATATTGTTAAATAACATGTCCTCCTTATTTTTTTCCTAGCTCTTTTCAACCTCATCCCTGTCGGCTTAAGAGTGGTGGCCATTCAGGGAGTCAAAGGAGGTTTCTACATCGGCATGAATGCGGAGGGCTTCCTCTACAGCTCAGTAAGATTCCCCTTAATCAGTTTGCATGCCTGTGTGCGTGTCTATATGTGGAGGAATGCTGCATGCAGTGCATACCATTTTTCTTGAAGCTCATTTATATTTATTATATACTTCATTAGCACTAAAAAGTGAAATTCCTACTGAAATTCCTTGTCTTTGCTATCTTGATTGAGTCGTTATACCATTGCAGTGTAAACTTCAGAAACAGGGCTGCTTTTAGCATGGCTTAACAGCGTGACAGCAACTGTGTTCCCTGTGGGCTTCGGTTGAGTTATGGTGGATGACAGGCATATGTTCTTGCCCCCACTCAGTCAGCAGTTGAAACAGGTTTGTGGAAAAGTGTCGGAGTGAGTTACAGACTTCTGACAGATTATATAACGGCTGGTCACAGAACTCTTAATCCTGTTAAAGACAAGCTAAGAAGAAATGAATAAATTAATGTCCTCTTACTATTGCCTATGAGGTTGGTTGGCATATTCGTTTCAGTGTACAAATCAGTTCACAAAAATTGCATAATTTATAACCTAATGATAAACTCTTTACTGTGCATAAACTGTATATTAAATATGTACTTTGAAGAACAGTATGAAATAGGAAATTAAGTGCATAGATGTATAATATATAGAAGTGCATATAGAACAAAATTGACATGGTTCAGAATAATTATTTTTTAAAGACTTTTTTTATGAGAAGTGGGATATGTCTGGTATTTCATGTTAGTAGCACAAACTGACTAATAACGCTGAGCTTTTGTATTTGAAATTCTTAATGGTAATGGCAGAAATAACATGCATGCAAAATTTGTTGGCTTCACATAAACAAGCAGAAGAAGCACGTGCACCAAAAGCAACAGAGCTCAACTGGCTTCACTACTTGAATAATAAGACCCTTAAACATTATGAAACAGCTGCAGATTATTATATATACAGTATATATATATATATATACATATATATATATATATATATATATATATATATATACATACACTGTATCTATATACTATATATATATATATATATATATATATATATATATATACTGTATATATATATAGTGGTTCAAGAGCAAGATATGACTGGGAGTGGGACAAACAATGTTACCAAGCAGTGAGCAGATGGCCTTATTCATCAAGTCTAGTAGTTCAGATTGACATATTGCTAAATCAAGAGGAACTTATTAAAGAATGTGGCTTTGAAACAACATCGATTTTTAATTAAATGGAGGAAAACACTCCCTTGCTCTTTATATCATCTCCCTTTTGGTGCCCATAATGTGTAATTAACTTTGGTTAATTAACTATGTTTCACAAACATTGGATGCTTTCATTCAATATTTGCCAAGCAATTTCAGTGATTAGATTCGGGGACTGATTCCGCAGATTTCTATTTAGTGGCAGTCTATGCATTTTATGCATGTATGTATGTATGTATGTTATGCTGTATAATGTATGTATGTTTTACTGTATAATGCATTCTACACAATTTCCACAATGCACTGTTTTAATCGTTTTTTGTTTTGTATAGACCTTATGCACCAGAGAAACGTGGGCGCCGTCATCTTTAGAATATTGTCTTTGAACTTCTGGTTTCGCGGTCACTCTGTATATTTCTATGGCATCGCTGTCGAGGAGTAATTAGCTGGTGAAGTGGATTTACTTATTGTAGAGTTAACAAAAGTTATCCTGAGCATTGTAATGTTTATCATAAGCATTGTAAAACAGATGTCTTAACAAATGTCGACCAGGAAATTTTTTACGAGCAGTTCATTCATCATACCTATGCAAGATCGCTGTCAAAATACAGACCGGAAGTCAAAAGACAACGAGCGCAACGCTGAAAAGGGGCGGGGCTACATAAGGTCTATACTTTTTAGTTTTTGAAACCGCTATCTCCCTCTGCTGCTGTAAGGTCTGAATTACCCTCATGGGATCCATTAAGTCTTACCTTTCGGTTTACCTATTTCACAAAATCAGAAGGTGGGCACTTCTCTTTAATGAGTAACCATTTTTTCTTTAGTTTCTTAGGAAGTGCAAGTGCTAAACCAAATGCAGGATGTAGTCTGCCTGGATTGTATGCTATACAAGCTACACCCATACTTTATATAACAGACTTTTTTAATGACCAAGAAGTAAGTTCGGTGACACTTTAGAATACTGTTACATCATTGATGAATAACTACACAGTTAATTATTAATTTAATAAGTGAACATTAATAATTGAATGTGGTAGTTCACTGTTAGCATAATCAATAACTACTGATAACTACTATATAAAGGTTCATAATTAACTTAATAATGCATAATATATAATTAATTGTAAAATACAGATCATGGTAACCCATAATTAATCAATTATTACCAAGTTCTTCAGAATGAATTACTAAATTTGGTTCAGTATTCTAAAGTGAAATCAAATTATAACTCTCTAGTAATGACTGAAATCATTGTACACTTTTGAGATTTTCGGTTTTGGATGCCAATGACTCGAGTGTTACTACATCCTTCAGAAAAAAACAAACAAATTATTTGGATCAGTATTCTAAGGTGAAGATAGTGGGAACCTATGTATCGACCCAAATGTTACCAAATCCATTGGAAGGAATTACTATCCAAACCCTACAAAAAAACAAAAATCTCAAAAACCCACAATGACTTTTTTGCTGAATCCTGCTGAAGGATTAGGTAATACTTGAGTCTTTACTAGTGGGTTACCGTGATCTTCACTTTAGAACTAAGTTTAAGCTCATCCAGCGAGCGTTTTGCGGTAAGGAAGAAGGATTTATTTGTGTTTTGCAAACTCAGACTCTTTCTTGACCCAAAAAAATATAAAAGTGATCTTGTGCAGCAGAAGAAAAAGTGGTACAGTCAAAATCCTTGATCTGTAACTACATGAGAGGATAATATATGAACCATAAGATTCACGCTGACATGCAATACTCTTTCATTCATTTTCATTCATTCATTCATTTTTAATGCTTAATTTGACATCACAACCGACATAACAAATGAAATACTATGAGTATTATTATTATACTGTACATTGACGTCACTACCTGGAAATAACCCGATTTATGAATAAAGTCTTGAAAACGGTTTACTTGCGTTGTTGGGTTATAGGCTTGCATGTAACCCCCGGACAAGAGGCTATTTCTATAAGCAAAAATGTTTCAGATGAAGCCTTGGAGATGGTATGAACATCTTCCATCAACCTCTGATTGGGTATTGTTTTGTTTCACGTGATTTTCTCCAGTGTGTACGCTTGTTAGTCCCTGGGGTTCTCCCCACACAACAGGATTTCTGATCGTAAATAGTCTACATGTTGAATATTTACGATTCGAGATTGGGGCGGCTCTGACATTCTTCTGAGCAGATTCAGCCACTCTTAACACACCTCAGGCTCTCACCACAGGAAAATTGATAAAATAGTCTGTAGAACCATCAAGATTTATATTTATGCTTTTGTATTTCTTACATTGCATTTCAAGATACACATTTACATTCTTATCAGTTTATTCTTATTTACATTCTTATCAGAACCCATGACCTTAGCATTGTAAGTGCCAACTCTCTACTGTTTGAGCTAAGAGATAATCAGGAGTTTAACTTGCATTATCAGAAGGGGAGAAATTGGTCCAAAATTCCCCCGAATATCTTGTAGTATGTAGTACCCAGAATTAGTTGTGGCTGGACTTTCAAGGCCCCACCCATTATGTCAAGAGAGGGGGAGCTGTACGTCAAGCTCCGCCCATTGGCTCTGCAGTGAGCGGCCTCTCTCTTAGGTAAGATGAGTTTTACAGCAGTCAAACTCTTATATAATTTGTTTAATGCAGTGCGATTGTCATAGAGGTTGTTAGAAAGTTTAATATTGATAAGATTTCCTAGGTTTGAGTAGTGCCGTTTCAACTCATCACCATTTTCCAGACGACTTCCCACACAGTAATTTACTCAAAGTGCTCTGTCTTGTACTTACAGCAGGATATAATTTCTCTTTTTAGATGTTCTCAGTTGGGGTTATTCAGTCAGACCACAGTCTTTCATTGTTAATTTTCTTTTGTTAAATTGCTCGGTTTTTATAATGATGTTGTAGGAATTTTTAAATTTATAAGACTTTCCCTATTTTGGATTATTTTGTGACATATACATGTTTGAATTTTATAGTTGTTATTCTCTGTTTAAGGTATATAATATGTCTGAAAGATTTATTCAATAGGGGATTATCACGCTTCCGGGTTTCATGGGCGGGATTTGTCAACTTTGTGCATGTCCACTTCCGATGCAGTTCAACAATGGCTGAGACGAAGGCTATATCACTGCTCTGTTCCACTTTGTAAATCTAACAAAGTTTTCATGGATTCCCGACTGAATTGAGTATAAGGAAGAACTGGATTAAAACTTTTAAATAATAAACAAGGTAGCACGTTTGTTTGCAGCTGGCACTTTAGTGAATCAGATTAATTTACCAGGGATGCCTTATAAATAAACTTAGTGTAGTCCGTCATCAGTTTGCCAGCGAGATCAACGGAATTCAACGGAAGTGGCAGTGCACAAAGATCACTGAATCCGAAAGTCCTACGTATCAGCGTGATAATCCCCTATTATGGATGTGAAGGTTAATGTTCTTTACTCCCTTCTAACAACTTGGCTGACTCAACAATACATCAACAAATTTTGGTCAATAATTTATCATAAGCTATAATGTTATTGTCTGACTGAGAAGTTCTGCAGAATTAAAATTTGAAGGAATCAAGTTTGGCACTACAGAGATGCTGTTGTCCTCCAGGGCTGCAATTACTTGAGGAAGTTTCACTCATTATCTCTTGACCCCTGGAGATATGTTGAGAGGAGGTTGTGATTCCTTGCTCCATGAACTTAGTATAGTCTTGGCTTTCTTCTCCCTGCTTTAATGATGTAGTTCTTACTTGCTGTGGAAGGCTTTGATCCTTGCTTTGATCCTTGCTGGCTCTGGATTAATCAGCAACCTTCTAAAACTCTTAGAGCCCCAAGCTTTTGCAGAACAAGGCCCTATCAACCGTTTTTCTGAATGAAGACAGTTGACACTCTTATCTTAAGGTAGTGTTTACATTGGCTCTATTTTAAATATTTAGGACATTTTAACACATTGTAATGCACTTTATGCCTTCAAAAGCAGCACATTGAAAGAACAAATTTGGTGTGAAGCTGTTAGTCAGAGACAAAGCAGTAGATTTTGTAAAAAAAAACTTAATACAATAAAATTATGTTGTTCAGTGTTTTTTAACTTCAAAACAGGAAAATGTATTTTAATCTATTTTCAAAATGATTTCTTAAATTACTTCTAGAGAGTCCACCATGCATTTAGTCCTGTACAGTAATGCACATGTAAGTCAATTTCTAAGTATCCTAAGCAAAGAATATGCACTTTTAAAGAACATTTTACAACAATAACATGCTTTAATAAAGTATGATCTCTCCATGAGTAGAAAATGTTACAGATCAGTATCTGAGATGTTCTGAAAGGCCTGAAAGTGCTACAGTCTCATCACCACATATCCAACATAATTCCGTAATTTAATAAAAATATCTATCTGAAATACCTAAACAAATATGCTTTAATTTATTATGTCCTTTACAGTGGAGAGATGTATTTTTAGTTCCCTTTCAGTCGATAATGTCGGACGTAGTCGATGGTCGACTGAATGGGGATCGCGTCAGAGAGCCTATGTTCTTCGAGTACTATTGAACAATTTGCATCACACAGTCCGCCCCCGCGCGCAGGTATAAATCGCTTCGGAGCCAATTGTATTGATGTCTCTGAGTGCTGTTGATTTCGACGAGCGAGTGTGTCTGTGTTCTTTTGGAAAGACTCTCCCAGTGCTGATGATTTCTACAGTGCAGTGCAGCGGTGGTCGCAAGCTGGTCGCAAGCAACTGGTTGAGGGCGAAAAAGTGAGTGCTTCTCTGAATTCAGTGTTGCCGCGGTCATTCCTGTGACAGGTCCCATTTCTGAAAGAGCAACACGGGTGCGTTTGCGTCTTTAAAAAAAAAAAAAAAAAGAAGATGTTATTACACCGGTGCTTTTCTGGATGCGGTCGTTACCTTTTCCTCTCTGATGGGCACAATTGTTGCATCACATGTTTTAGCTATATATATATATATATATATATATATATATATGTGTGTGTGTATATATATATACTGTATATATGTTCAGCATGGTGAGGCAGCTTTTGTGGATGGCTCATGTTCTCATTGCGGGAATATGACTGTCGCGGTGTTGAGATTGAGACTCGCCTTCATTTGTGAAGCTCGAGTCCCCATTACCATGCCCCACCCCCGGGTTCCGTATGGGATGGATAATCGGAGAATAGTGATGGATGTCTCGGCCGGTAACCATTCCCTGTGGGCTCCTCACTCCTCCGTCACACTGCAGCCGATGGAATTCCTGTTGAGCATGCTGATCCCACTGTAATGGACCGATCAGCTATTTCAATGGGGTTCCCCCAGAGGATAAGATGTCGATGGCAGTATCGGAGGGTGAGCTGGCCTCTGGAGATGACGACTCGGCTGTGTTATCTCCCTCTGGGTGTGTGACATTGCCCGAGCCAGATCCAGAAATGTCAGCAATGCTGAAACGGGCCGCCGAGGCTGCCGGGCTTGAGTCGAAACTCCACCGTGTCCTGTCTCGATTGGGGGATTGGTATCTGGTTCTTAGCTCACCGCCCCAGTGCTTTTCTTTTCCAAAATGCATGGAGAGCTTATCTGGTGAACGGCACTTTCTCTGCCAGAAACTGCCTGAATAGCTTTTCCCACTCACTAGTCTTGGTTGAGGAGCAGTGAAGGGCTGCAAGGTGTACCTCAATTGGAGCTGTCTGTCATGACACAGGTGCACCTGTGTCTGGCGGCGGCTGCCTTTTGGGGAGATTCTAGTCCCCCCATAGGGCCTGTGAATTCTCATCCATTTCGATGGGCAGTGTTTTCAAAGACTTGAGGCAAGCGGCCTCCTCTTGCATGCCATTGCCTTGAATTTCCAAATGCTCTGTCCCTTAGATCAGTGTTTCCCAACCCTGCTCCTTGTGAGGCACACCAACAGTGCACATTTTGGATGTCTCCCTTTTCTGACCCATATTTCTGGTCTTGGAGTCTCTACTAACGAGTTGATAAGTTGATTCAGGTGTGATCGATTAGGAAGAGTTGGAAAATGTGTAGTGTTGGTGTGCCTCTAGGAACAGGGTTGGGAAACACTGCCTTAGATGGCCTTTGACCTGAAGGACAGTACTTCAGATCCTGCTCCCTCCACTCCACAGATAATTCTTTGTTCTTGCATTGAGGGTGCAGAGTCCTCAACAGAACAAGGTCCTACCCTTCGAGTGCTCCATAGACAGTTGGGTCTTTAGGTCAACTGGGAGAGAGTGTTCTCGTCTATGGGCTGAGTATCTCTTTTTCAGTTTGGAGAAGGACTCAGTTCTACACGTTTCTTCAAGTAAGAGTGTGTTAGGCTGGTGTTATTAGAAGTGAGAAAGGGTCCCACTGAAATAACTTTGAGAGGCTTCTGGGGCATATGGCAGATGCAGCCGTTTGACTTCCTCCATATGAAGACCGCTTCAGCACTAGCTTCATGACCGAGTCCTGAGGTGACCGTGGCAGACCGGCATGCCCCGTGTCCCCGGATCACCTCGGCTGGCCGCCAAACCCTCAGTCTGTGATTAGACCTTTCGTTTCTCCGGGCTACCCACTCCTAGAACGAGGTCCACTATCACCATCAAAGAGGCCACGTACAAAGGGCATGCTTTAACGGAGGCCTGGGCGACCTCCGACTGTATTGGCATCTGTGCCTTGAGTTGTTGCAGTTCCCCTTGCTTTGAGCCATTGTTGCTCAGCGACTTGGTACTGGTTTGATCGCAACTGTTGCGCTATGCTTCCCTCGCATCTCAACTCGCCTGTCACCTCCTCCTTGGAGTCAGAAGCTTCTGAGGACGCTTTATTTCACTATTCTTCCGGCCTGCTCAATCGTGCTGCCAACGAGCCTCAATCGTGCCGCCAATGAGCTTTGGTCAGGCAGAGTAGAGACTCCATCTCCTGACAGTCCAGCTGGGCAGGGACTTTCTCGGGGCCGCACAGTAACATCTGTTTGCCTCTCCAGAGTCCTCCTTCTGCCAGTTGTTATTCTGTCTGAGCGGACAACCCTTGGACAGACACTGGCTCTCAAGCTAGGGCTCCACAGAAATGCGTTCCCCAGTAAGCCAACTAAAAAAGCGGCTGTGATTCATTGTCGCCTGGCGCCTGCTCATGTTCAGTGATTTCATCACACTCACATGTTGAGCAGAAATGCTCCTGAAACTGCACAACAGATGCACATCAACCTAACTTTACTGTTCTGTGCTGACATCAAAGTGTTCCCGCAATTCACTCACATGGTGTTTTTCTCTCAGTCTCTCTTTTCGTGATCAGAAGATTAGTTCCGCTTAGGCCTTACGCAGCTTGCATAGTGTGCGTATAGGGAGGATCGGTTCTGCACATTGGTTACTACTAATTAATTTGGTCATTTAATCCGGATGCAGTAATTGCTGTGTCAAATATGAATCCAGACAAGACGACTAGAGAAGGACTGCCTGCGGACGTGCGTCCTAAACAACGAATAGAGCCTCCAGCCTGGTTGTAGGATTATGAGGTTTCTCTCCCTCACTATGACCAACGGACTCCAGCTGCTTGTAAATTCCTTCATCCCAGAAAGTTACATGCAAGTCACGCTGAAAGGGTAGCCAAGATCATGTATGAGTAATCAAGCGACAAGGCCATGTGGACAGACTGGTGAGCCATAAGTTGTTCACCACACACTGGACCAAGATACGAAAGCACACCTGTAATGAGAGAGGGTCAACAGCTCGATTGGCACATCAATTGCCTCGAGCTGATGGCCGTATTTCTGGCTCTGAAATATTTTCTCCATCAATTGTGGGGCTGCCATGTCATAGTGCGGGTGGAAAACACAGCAGCACTCTCTTATATAAATCACCAGGGAGGTCTGCGCTCGAGCAATCTGAACAGAATAGCGAGCCGAATTTTTCTCTGGGCCCAGGACAAGTGCCTGTCTCTCAAGGCAGTATACATTTCAGGGCATTTGAATGTGGGAGAAGATTTACTGTCCAGACAGACACTACCGATGGGGGAATTGAAAATAGTGAAAGTAAGTAGTGAAACAGATTTGGACCAAATTTTACAAAGTGGAGGTGGACCTCTTCGCCTCCCAGCAGACAGCACAATGTCTACTTCTCTCTGAGTTACCCAGCTCCGTTGGGTCTGGATGCGATGGTGCACTCATGGCCCGAGATGCGCCCGTATGCGTTTCCTCCAGTTTCTCTGCTCCCGGGGGTTTTAGCTAGGGTTCGCCAACAAGGGTCTTGCCTCTTGCTGATAGCGCAAAGTTGGCCGAACAGAGTGTGGTTTTCGGATATAATATCTCTCCTCGACGGCTCGCCTTGGGTGATTCCGGAGAGGAGGGACCTTCTGTCTCAGGTGGAGGGCGCGATATTCCATCCCAGGCCCGACCTGTGGAATCTTCATGTTTGGCCCCTGATGGGAACCAACTGAGGGACACTGGGCTTTCACCTGCTGTTATTGAAACCATTCTGAGCACTAGGGCTTCCTCCACTAGACAAAGTTATGCCAGTAAATGGGGTGTTTTTGAAATGTGGTGTGTTGTACACAATGTAGATCCAGTCAACTGCCAGGTTGCTTTAGTTCTGGACTTCATGCAAGAGAAATTATCAACAGGCACATGCTCTGCCACTCTTAAGGTTTATGTGGCCGCTCTTTCGGCTTGCCACCCCTTAGTGGAAGGGGCGCTGCTCGGGAGACACCCTCTGATATCTCGCTTCCTTCGTGGGGCCAGTCAACTGAGGCCTCCAGTAAAAACCAGGATCCCTTCATGGGATTTAGCTATAGTCCTTGAGGGTCTGGTTGAAACCCCCTTTGAACCTATAGAATCTGATAAACTTCTGACTCTAAAGATGGTTTGTCCAATGGCAATAACTTCCTTGAAGAGAATTGGGGATATGCAGGCTCTGTCTATCTCTCAATCCTGCTTAGACTTTGCCCCAGGAGCAGTGAAAGTGATTTTGCATCCTCATCCTGATTACCTGCCTAAGGTTCCATTTTTGGCTATACATCTGGTCATTCTAGAAGCCTTCTGTCCTCTACCGTTTACAACGCCGGAGCAGGAGAAATCTCATAGACTGTGTCCAGTCCGTGCTCTTCAGGCTTACATCCACCGCACTAGCCAGTGGCGTAAGTCAGAGCAACTTTTCGTCTGTTATGGTGGTAGTAACAGAGGAGCAGCTGCCACCAAGCAGACCATGTCTCATTGGGTCAGGGATGCTATTGCTCTTGCTTATGAGGCGCGCGGTCAAGCTTCGCCTATAAGACCTACTGTATGTCTTAGAGCTCACTCCACCAAGGGGGTTGCCCTTCTAGTGCTTTGGCGAGGGGTGCCCCCTTACAACAGGTTTGTCATGCGGCAGGTTGGTCCACAGACTACTGTCTAAGGGCCTTCTTGCTTTTTTGTGAGCACATGCACAACCGTGGGGGTCCGGACATGTTCAAGCAGCGTGGGTATTCTCGTTCCCAATGCGCTGAACAGTGCAGCATCAATTGTAGCTTTCGAAAGGGAACGATCTCGGTTACTTAACTGTAACCTTGTTCCCTGAGAAAGCGGAACGAGATGCTGCGCTGCTTTGCTGTGCTGAAGATGTCCCAGGAATGCTCTTCAGACAAAATATCCTGATGATGCACCTGCAGCTCATCTATTTATAGGCTTGTGTTGCAGATGCGTGCGATGACGTCATCAACCGAGGCTATATTACCTCCAGGTCTTCTATCGACATGTTACACACAATATTCACAGCTGGTCACGATTAAAGACGTTCCCAATGCACTGAGCAGCGCAGCATCTCGTCCCGCTTTCTCAGGGAACAAGGTTACAGTTAAGTAACTGAGATCGTTTTCCCCGAGGAAAATCTCCAAAGAGAATGTGGAAACTGTTTATCAGCTTGTCCAGGAATTCAGCATGATTGTGATGATGATGTGTTCCTGTTGTTTGATTTAAAAGCTTTTTGAATTGAAGCAGGTCCTGCTGTAAGTCACACTTAAACACACTCCAGTTTCTTCTAAAAGGCACAAACAGCTGATGTTATGTTACACACTGTGTTATTTTTGCCCTGGAGCTTCATGTTGAGATCACTAAGATGGGAGGTAATGTCAGATAGAAATGCAACAATTTCCATTTTTTCTTCTGCATAAATTCCACAAATTGTTTTGCTTTTGCACTCTTCTGATCTAGCAGAAATGTTTCCAACTCTTTGTGTTATGTCCAAAAGCGCTCCAGCACTCCTTGCCTTTACTAAACCACCGGACATTGTTGTGAAGGAGCAAATCATCAAATTATGCATTCACCTCTGTTAGGAATGAGCGCAACAAGCAATGCTGCAGAGCAGATGCCCTCAAAAAATTCACAAGTCTAATTACTCTTGTCATGACCTCTGCATACTTTTCTCCAAGACTGGCACACAAAACAATCTGATGAATTATGCAATGATATGCAGGTCCGGGTGATGAGCTCTCAAGCGTGCCACTAATCCCCTCTCTCTTCCAGTCATAGATGGAGCTCCATCGGTAGCAATGGAAATAACATGATGGATTCTGTGGATTCATCCAAAGCCAATGAAATGCATTTAGCCTTCTTTTATTGCAGACTTCATTTGGTCAAGCAAATCCTCAGCAAGGACTTCAGTTCCCTTTACAGTGGTGGAGTCAGACAAATATATTTGGTTTATTTTTTGTATGATGTCATCTTTTTGAGTTCCCTCAAACAGGGCAATTGCTATTTCATTCATGCATTCCTTCACAATCTCTGAGTCAGAGAATGGTTTCTTGTGCTTTCCTAAGACCCATGCCATTCTTAATGAGGCTTCAGTTGCATGTTCTTGTTGGGTGGCTGATCTAACTATTACACTGTCTGTTTCATGGCATAATGATTGCAGTTGTTTGATTTTTCTGGCTCTTACCTCAGATTTAAGCAGGAAATTGTGGTCAAAATGTCCGTGCTTGAAGTCATAAGGACGTTTCACGTTACCACTCTTGACAATGGCAACCGTCTCATTGCAAATTAAACAGATTGGTTTTGTGCTCCCCACTGGCAGCACAAATGCATAACTGTCAGTCCACTCTGTCTTAAATTCGCGATTTTCAGAATCAACTCTTTTATCAGGTTTTGAGCACTCCATGACTTTCGTTGGCAAGTAATCAGGTAATACAGATTGATTAACATCTGCATCGCAAATGAAACACACACACACAGCCAACAGTGAGTGAGTTGTCATGGTGATTACAGTAATTGTATTGCGTCTGGGTCCTGATCCGGACTGCGGTCCGCCTATTGAGTACCTCTGACCTAGACTGAACATTAGGCTGCAATCAGGTACTGTTAAAGGTCATAAAAGTCATAAAGTCATAAAGGTCATTCATCGGAATAGAGAACATACCCTAAAGACATTTGCCATTTTGAATGGCTCAGTACGCCCCTTCAAGCTTTCACCATCTTCACCTCTCTCGTCTTCTCTGCCTGTCTTGTCAGCCTGCTTTTACCAGTCCTTTGCCTGCTCCTTGTCCACCTCCACCTGCTTTGTTGGTAGTCACTATTTTAAAATGTATACAACATTTAGTAGGGAGCCAATGCAGTGTTGAGAGAACCGGACCAATATGGTCATACTTCCTGGTTCTGGTAAGAACTTGAGCTTCTGCATTTTGGATCAGCTGTAGTTTGCTTATGAAATGTAGTTTGCATAGGAAATTACTAGTCATCCAAATTTTTATATCAGCTATGCATTCCGTTAATTTTGTGAATTGGTGCATTTCATCGGGGCGCGACGAAATATAGAGCTAAGTATCATCAGCATAGCAGAGAAAACTATGCTTCCTAAAAATATCTCCCAAGGGTAGCATAGCAGAGTGAACATGTTATGAACTGCTCTGAGGCTTGTAGATGTAGATCCAAACGCAGCTTTATTTGAGGGCAATCCAGAGGCGTAATCTAATGTACAGGCAAGAGCCATATACAGATAGGCAGTCCAAAACAGACACACAAAGAAACAAACAAAACAGGCAAGGACCAGAGGCAAGAGAGTAATACAGGGAATAGGGCAAGATATCCAAAAACCAAGAGACAAGAAAACCGTAAGAATGCTCAGAATTGCAGTGTAACATTTAAACAAGGACCAACACCCAACAACTGAAGCACAGAGGTTTAAATACACAGACAAACAAGCTAAACAAGGGAACAAGGGGGTGTGGCAAATCAGAAACACCTGGGGGAACTAATCAACAAGAAAAACTACAAAATGACTACAAAAAATGGCACGGAACAGGAAATAACTAGAGTCCACACAAGACAAGACAAACACATAGACAGGAATCGTGACAGAACAGCAACGGTCCTAGTACTGAGCCTTGTGGTACGCAATACTGAACTTTTGATGGAGACATCTCTTCGTTTACTGCAACAAAACTGATAACAATATCAGTAACAGATACAGATACAGAGATGATTTGAACCATGCTAATGCAATTCCACTAATGCCAACATAATTTTTAAGTCTATTTAAAAGAATGTTCTGGTCTATAGTATCAAATTCAGCACTAAGATAGATTAACACTATGAGAGATACAATCACGATTAGATGATAAGAGCAAATCATGATGAGAGGAGAGCAGCCGGTTGGAACATAGTTGTGAGGATACTGCCTTTACTAGTCATTTTGATAGAAAAGGTAGATTCGAGATCAGCCTGTAACTGACTAATTCTCTAGGATCGAGTTGGGTTTTTTTAATAAGAGGTTTAAGAACAGCCAGCTTAAATATTTTTGGTACATATCCCAGTGACAAAGATGAATTAATAATATTAAGAAGAGGATCTATGACCTCTGGAAGCATCTCTTTCAATAGTCGGTATATAAGGTCTAACATACATCTTGTCGATTTAGATGATTTAACGAGTTTAGACAATTCTTTCTCTGAATGGAGTTTGTAAGGCTTTTCTGTACACAATCCATGAAATGCGAAAAACTCCTAATTTTGTTTTCTTCCAGCTACGCTCCATTTTTCTGGCTGCTCTCTTAAGGGCCTGAGTGTTCTCGTTGTACCACGCGTTGGACTAATTTCTTTAATCTTCTTTAAGCACAATGGAGCAATTGTGTCTAAAGTGCTGGAAAGAGAGAATCAATCATTTGTTGCAACAAATTCTTCTAAGCAATTTGGGATGCAGACGAGATGAAACTGATCATGAAGATTATTTATAAAGCAATCTTTAGTGGCAGAAGTGAAAGTTCTACCATATTTAAAGGTGCCTTTAAAAAAAAATGTTTTTTTTTTTTTATTATTTTATAATGTTTCCTGGGTTGCCCTTATAATGTTAGTATGTTTTTTAGATCAAAAAAAGTCACAATTTAGAAATAAAAGCCATTTGTCCTAGCCTGATTTTAGCCTCTGATTTGAACACTCTGTTTGAAGGGGCGTGTCTGCTGTGTGTAACTGCCCTCTGCTGTAAATGGCTGACATGCTTGCATATGAAATAGGTATGTATTACATGTGAAACTCTCTCGAATAATTTTACTACAGCTATTATACGTTTTTAATGTTACAGCTATCGAGATTAACGAATCGTGAGATGATTTTGAAGTATTTAGATCTATTCCCATCACATAAAATATTGCTGTGATGAGCATTGAGCAAGCAGAGGACAGTCTGTCGATCGTGAGGATGAAGATATTAAAATTGCAACGCAGTTTCTGCATTCTCTAATGCTTTCACCAAATGCAGACACGATCATACAGGAAGAGCTTCGTTGTGCAGTGTAACGTGCGTCATTAAATTCATAACGAGTTTGGCAAGTGTCCAGATAAACTCGCGCTGTGTGGAAAGATTGTTCTTTGATCGCTTTCTGTATATAAATTATTGACAATTTCATCCTTCTAAAAGAAATGATATGAAGTTGATATTTTAGTCATAAATGCATAAACGATATTGAACGGTTTTTTGAGAAAGATTAACTTACCTGTCTGAACTTAAACAACAATTACACATCAGAAAGTGTAACGTTACTGGTAGCTCGATCTGAGGCCAGCTCTTGGCCCAAGTTGAGGAAACAGTCGTCGGTGAAATGTTTGTTATTTCCACAGAAAATAAAATTAACCCATTGTTTCTCCAGAGGCTCGGATAAAGGAACCAAAAAATACTTCATGTGTACATCCGAACACTGAGCAATTGCCATGCTTCGGCTGCGCAGTTCCACCTGTCATTGAACATGGGCTGGCATATGCAGATGTTTGGAGTCCTATTAATGATCCCGACTGTTGTGTCACAGTCGGTATTATGTGGAGATCCACTTATTTTTCAGTTTTTTTTTTGTTTTTTTGTTTTTCAAAAACGAGAATTAAGTAGGGGAGAGCGGGCACAACCCAACGCATTTTGGTTTTGGCTCAATTAATTAAAAAATAATTAGGTTAGATTAATAGGTTTTTTTTACACAAGCAACATACACATCTCTGCTACAAATGAACACTTTAAGTTTTTTTCTAGGACCTACCATTTTCGGACAGTTGGACTGAAAGTGACAGAAGTGCAAATGTTACAACTTACCCCATATGCGGGGTTAATTGTAACAGACAGAGGGGTTAGTTGTAATACATTTTGTGTAACAAACATAATTCAGTACTATTTTATTTGAATAGTCAAGTCATATTTATTTATATAGCGCTTTTCACAATACAGATTGTATCAAAGCAGCTTCACAGTGATAACATGAAAGTAGTACAACACAGATCAATAATATTGTTAAATATGAAATATTAAATAACCCCGACTAAGCAAGCCAAAAGCAAGGCGACAGTGGCAAGGAACCAAAACTCCATCAGATTGGATGGAGAAAAAAACCTTGGGAGAACCCAGGCTCAGTCGGGGACCAGTTCTCCTCTGGCTAACATTCGTATTGTTTAAATATAAATATTAAATATAAATATTGTTTATATATAAAACGGCGCCATAACATATCGCCGGCGTTGAGTCGTCTCTTCACAGGCGCTGGTCTTCTCATCACAGGCGTTGGGCCATCCGAAATCCCCGTGAGAGGCTGGACACAAAACTGGACCTGACGAACGCCATAACAGCAGAAAGGCAGATGTGAGATAATTAGCATAGCTGATGTTCATAATGATTTCCATTATACGGGAGCCGGTGTTAGAAAACCACTATCTCACAAACTCTCCGCAACTCAACCATACGCGCCGACCCGTTTGACTAAGGCTGTCGATCCCCACTGTCGCGGTAATGCGTTTCAGTGGCAAACGGTTCCGTATGGAATAACAGAGGACTAAAATGTAAGCATTATGTGAATGCTTGACTAAAGAGAAGCGTCTTTAATCTAGTTTTAAACTGTGTCAGCGAGTCAGAGCCTCGGACTGTATCGGGAAGGCTATTCCAGAGTTTTGGAGCTAAATGCGAGAACGCCCTCCCTCCTTTAGTGGACATAGATATCCTAGGAATGACTAGAAGCCTTGAATTTAGTGATCTTAAGGAACGCGGTGGATTTTAGGTCGAAAGAAGGTCCGTTAAGTACATAAGAGCTAAACCATTTAGAGCTTTATAGGTCAGTAGTAGTACTTTGTAGTTGATACAGAACTTAATAGGTAACCAGTGTAGAGATGATAAAATCGGTATCTGTGACCATTTCAATTACAATAACCGCCTTAGGTGTGAGCGATCTAATGTTTAGAAGACCTAGCTTTAGAAATTGTTTTTGTTCACTGATATTTTTATTTTCTGGTTTAATTACAATAAGATTTTTGCTAGATCCTGCACTAGATTTATTGTTTGGCTTCACTAAACGAGGAATAGACACAGTTTCTATATAATGTTCCACACTATGCATATTAGTTAAGTTTGGACAGCAAAGGCTGTGATTTGGACTTTGACTTACTAGTCATCTGGTCCGTAACGTCTTGGAGATGTTGTCCGACAGCACAGCCGCTCCGATTCGGCTGGGGTGGATTCCATCTGCACGGTACAGCCTGGGTCTCTCCCAAAACAGATGCCAATTATTTACAAAGAGCAGTTTCTGTTCATTACACAATGACATTAACCATTCATTTAATGCAAATAGTCTACTGAACCTTTCCTGTCCTTGTCTGTACGTGGGAAGCGGTCCAGACACGATGATCGCTGCTTTAGGCGCTGTGCTGCGTACAGTCTCGATCAGGCTCCTGTAGTCCTTCTTCAGAACCTCCGTCTGCCGCAGCCTGATGTCGTTCGCTCCCGCGTGCAGCACAACAGCTCCGACGCGTTCGTCCCCGTTCAGGATCTCGGGAACCTGTGCAGCGACATCAAGAACACGAGCACCAGGAAAGCAGTGAGTGCGCACCTTACCTTTACCCGAGGTAGCACAGACATCACGGACCATAGATGTGCCGATGATCACGGCGTTGTCGCGTTCCGGCTCGCGAAGAGGGGAGAAGCGGTTCTGAGTGAAGATCTCGCCGACCAGGAGGGGCGGAAAGGTAGCTCTGGTCCTGTCTCGTGTCTTCCGCTGTGTGATCCATGGTCCGTGTTGTTGTTTCGGTGCCGGAGTGAATGAAGCCCGAGATGATCGCGTCCTCCTGGGCAGAGGAACACACAGAGTAGACGAAGTGGGAGTCAAAGAGTTAACGTTTGATATTAGAATAGTTTGATATTGTTTGTGCACCTATAGACAGATATCCATACATCCATCCCTCATCCAATCATCCTTCTGTTATGGATCAATATCATGGATAGAGACATAGAAAAGGGCTGCACAGTTTTGCAATAAATAATAATAAATAAAATGACAAAATATTGTAATTGCAATTGAATTAGATTTGTGTGTGGCAGCTGCATGTACAATTATTATTATTATAAATAACAGTAATAATAATACAACTGAGCTTAAAATAAAAATTTAAAGGGTTTATTGCATTAAAAACAGGCCATATTTGTAATAAATAAACAAGTTATCATTCATAGTACACAACATTTAATTTTTTTTAAATTCCAACATTGTTTGTGAAAGTCCAACAAAGTAAAATGTATAAATAAACACTCAAACCTGAAAAGTTGTGTGGCTCCGTTTTCATTTCATTATCATTGTACAATTGGTGGCTTGTTTGTAACACTGTGTTACAACTTAGTTCAAGTTCAACTTACCCCACTGTGTATTACATATTTTAACCCTAGCTAACAGTCGCTAGGAATTGCTGACGTGTTTCAAAACGGTGCTATGTTTGAGCCAACAAGACAGTGATTAAGGCAATATAAAGTTAGATTTAGAAACGTACACACCCAACTCAGAAACAGAAAAAAATCTATGATGAAAAAATTGACTTTCATGGTGTCAAAACACTCTTTGTCCAGTATCTTCACGAAATATAATCAAAACTTTCCGCAAATTCGTGGGAGACCGTCTTCTGGCAGCAAGAGAAAAAGAGAGGAAAGACAGCCTGCTTGATCCTGACGAACTATGCAAACGGTCTGTGTTACATTTAACCCCGCGTTAAGTTGTGCCCCGCGCTCCCCTAATACAGATAAAACAATGGCGTTTGAGAATCACTGTATGTCATGTCTATGTACTTAACTCTTGTTATTTAACTATGCCACAATAAATTCAATTTCACATTCTAGGGCACCTTTAAAACACAGAGTCGGCTTTGCAGCATTGGCTAAATTAACTATACATGAGATTAAATAATGATCTGAGATGTCATCGCTCTTCTGCAGAATTTTAACGGCATCAACATGTGACAATATTAGATCTAAAGTATTATTATGACAATGAGTAGGTCCTGACACGTGTTGTCTAACTCCAGTAGAGTTCAGAATATCTTTAAATGCCAATAGCAATGTATCTTTTTCATTATCTGCATGGATATTAAAATCATCAACAATTAGGACTTTATCTGCAGCAAGTACTAATTCTGATAGGCGAGCATGTAGACGAGCAGAACGTAAATGAAAAAATGAAAAGTTACAAATTTCTTATGAAATGCTGAAAAACTCCCTCAGTGCTTTTCAGAAAGCTATGATATCTGCTAAGTCTAAGTATTTTTCTAATTTAATTTAAAAAAATCATCATAGTTCAAAAGCCTTATTTTCTGTTAAATTCTGCTCTCAATCCTCCTATAACTGTGATTTCAAATCCTTCAGTATCATTAAGTGAAGGTTTCTCAAAGTTTTTCTGTGAGAAGATCACCTCTCTAAGATCCCAGTTGCAATCATCTGCTAATGTCTTGCCTGAACTGGGCTGTTCCTTTCCCATATGGAGTGTGTTTGACCGTGTTTCTCTTCTATCTCTCAGAGAAACTGTTGATCATTTGAAACCTTCCTTCTGCTCTCTTGATGTTCTTTCTCCCCGTATCTTAAAACAAACTTTTGATTCGGTTGGAACATGTTTGGTGTCTCTTATGAATAAATTCTTGAGCACAGGGACAATCCCTGATAAGCTAAAACAAGCACCATCAGAAAGCACCATCACTTCCAATGAATTATATTTGAAATGTATATATAGATATATTAGATATATAGATTTATGAGTAATGCTAAAGATATTGCTATAAATGACAGCAATTTCCTTTTAAACAAGCCTCATGTTTATAGTAGTAATCTGGGTGGACTTATTTAAAGTAATGTAATCATCTGGTTTTAGCCAGGTTTCTGTCAAACACAGCACATTAATCATATCAACAGTGCTTTTGAAGAAAGGGATAGAATATTTAGCAACCCAAGCTTTATCATTTTTTCTTCTGCATTAAATATGTTTTTTTTGTGTTGTTGTTGTTTTTGTTTTGTTTTTGTTGTTGAAATGAGTACCTTAAATGGATTTGAGAGTTTTTTGTATTTCCTAGTTCGTGGAACAGACACAGTCTCTATATGATGATGTCTAGGTTCACATCCTGCTCCACATTGTTTAAAGCTCCAGTCCATAACTTTTTTGGGTTCAAAATTATCCCAAATAAATTTCCGAGCAAGTACATAACTAGCCAGTGTTCAAAACTGTCAGCTTGCCTTAGCTCGATTTCCGTAGGAAATTCAAGCATCTCTTTGCGTCATTATGGCACATCTGTACACATACAGAAGGAGTCTCGCCTCGTAGGCTATATTGTGTGTGAGGATGTTGGAGGTGGAGATTTATAGCCTTTTCTCACAGCACTTGATATAATTAAACATCGGATCCAGAAAGGTTCAAACGACAATCCCCAGTGACAACTCAGGATTTATGCAATGCTTTTTTCCCCTTGGTTGGTCAGAACAAAAGTGGATGTATACTTGTTCAGGTGACAAGTACTTGTTCCGGTAAAAGTTTTTATGTTGTTCATACTTCCAAAAAGTAGAATCTGTGATTCTGAATGGCAGTAAAAATCTGTGATTGTGACAGCCGCACATTCTCCTTAAAACATTGGATTCATCCGTGCAGTGCCGTGCCAAGGCCAAAAAAAGTGGAATCCAACTTGTCCTGTAGATGGTCCACACTTTAACCTCACACATGTGCAGACCTGTTTCCTCGCTAGAGAAGCGTTCAGTTTCTACTGCCATGAAAATAGCAAATCTCCCATGGCACAAGTGCAACTGGCTTTTAAAGGGAATGGGAGATGAAACTCTGATTGGTTTATTGCATGTTACGCCTAAAACACACCCATTACTCATAAAGAGAATAGGGACAACCATTTTCCTCATCATTAAACTATAGCAAAACTGGATTCGGACACACCCTGAGTGCACTTGCGCCGTGCGCTTTAGACCATGCGCTTAGATCGTTAAAATAGGGCACATTAAATGCATCAACTCTCAGTCAGAAACCCCAACTATTATAAATCTATTACCTGAAGTGCTGAAGTGCCCTTTGTAACAATTATTCTATGTATTTATTTATTTTTTTACTTGGAAAGCCTATTAGTTAAATCGTTGGGTGATAATGTTTCAAATAGATCAATTTTTTGTTAGCTTTGTTCATTGAGTCCGGCTCTGTGACTGGCACTCAGAAATACAATAAAACAGACATAATTGAAATGTGGGACACTGCTTATGTCTTGCGGGACACTGGCCAAAGCTCCCAGTTTTGTGACTGTCACATACCTGCAACACACTTGCCACAGCACATCCATGGCCAGTGTAAATGCTCTGGTTAACATAGGTATAAAAAAAAAATACATATATTGCATACATAGTACTGCAAACAAATCAAGTGTGAAACAGGTGTGTTCTCAAGATAGATTCACCCACTCAGTGATCCAGATGATAGCAGTGGTTGAAAGCTCACTGAAAGGGAAGAGTATGAGTGAGTGTAGCAACTTAAATTTCATCCTGTTTTACACAAACATCCTTGAGAAGGCTTGGAAAATAGCGCACAAGTTGAAGTAATATTTTTATGGTGCTTTTACATCCCTTTTGAAGTTTGAAATCCTGAAATCTCATGGACAAGAGCAACCAGTTCTCACTCTGTGCCCTATAGAAGTATTAGTCAGTTTTTATCAACATGAAGTTGAGTAAGTGATGACAGGATTTATTCAAAGGTACTGTTACACTGAATCATCTTTAAAGAGCCCCTATAATGGATTTTTGAAAATGACTGTTCATATGGTGTGGAATATAGCTCTAAGGGAATGAAAACATCCTGCACAGATTTATATCTGAAAGTGCACCGTATATAAAGTTATTGTCTTTCAAAAGTGAGAGTCGACTCTGAGTCTATGAAATGAAATGTTTTTGAAACGAGTCATTAGCTGGTTCGTAGTGACGTAGATACATATTGACCGCGCACAGTGCGCACAGACGGAAGTGTAAACTTGAAGTCTACACATTCAAATACTTCATCATAGCATCGAGAAGACACTGTGTTCTACAATGCAAAGATAGTTTAGCCACTTTGTTTTCATTTACCAGGGACGAGCATGTGAAGAATCGGTGGTTAGAGTTCATATTTGCAACGATACCACAACAGTATAGCCCGATTGTATTCTCATCATTTTATTGACGAATAACGTTAGTTCAAAAACATAAATGAATTCAAATGTGGATTCGCAAGCGGTTGTTCCTGAAGGAGGGCTCAGTAACTTACTTACCCAGTGTATATGGATCAACTTCCTCCTTCGAATCACAACCTGTAAGTATTATTAATAATTGTTGCTTTTATGGGTTTTGAACGTAGCGTCGGTGCGCGAGGCAGTATGTGTGTGCGCGTGTATCTGTGTGTGTGTAAGTTATGCTCAGCGCAGCTTCTAGGTCTCCAATGTCATTTTTTTTTAAATATGTGAAATGTTTGTTGCTGTTATTGGAGTTGTCATAAAGAATAGAGCGTCTTGTAGTACTGTAGTGCTTTATCAATATGTTTATGCGTTATGCTAACAAACAATAACTGACTGGGTCTGTCATCTGACCAATCACCGCCGATTAGCGTCACGCAAAGGAGTGGTTTGGAAAAATGAGTCGTTGTACGAATCATTTGGGAGTCGGTGAGCAAATCAGTTAAAATTAAATGCATATTATAAGACAAATAAAGTGTTTTTTATCCTTGCATGCATGCTAAACTGTTTTTGGGCCCTCCTAAAACAAAAAATGGGAACATTTCAAATGCTATGATAGGGGCTCTTTAAAAGAAACCAAACTCATGTGCCTTGAAGTGAACCAAGAGGTAGTAATAGTGCCTTAGCTTCTGAAAGGACCAAGTGTGAACACACCCTATGCTTGTTGGATTCAGTTGTGTTTGATGCAAATGGGATTATTTGGCTGCTGCTAGATGGACAAAAAGGTTGGATTGACAAAACGGTTGGTGGGTGGTCAATATGTCCCTGCCGGCATATAGTGCATTCAAAGAGATGTGCTAATTTGAGCTCAGCTTTTGTGTTGGTCATGCTGAACGCCCCTGGTTTGTAGTGTTAACCGCTAGCTTGTGTGGGAGTTTGGCTATAGCTACAGTATAGTAAGGAGTCCTCCTCCATTATTTATCACACTTTCACTGTGACCTACTTTACAACACAGCAGTAACCATAATTTCCTCTCTACTTTAAATGCATTTATCTTTAATTAATATGTGCGAACACCCAACACCTAAAGCCAGAAGATCTCATTCACACAAGAATTTACTACTTGCACACAGAAAAACACCCACCAATCTTCTCTACCAGTGCTGTACACCATGTGTACACATAGATAATGTAATGAGGTAGTTCTGCACAATGCCTGTTCATGTTGTATATTCGCGTATCAGTTTTGCACCTCAGCTCTTCTAATTGTTTCTGCTCAGTAGCCCAATGAATTACTGAATTTTCTTCTGCCATTTTACTGCAGTACAGCACTCTGTAGACAATGGGGCAACAGAAGAATGGGGATTTTATTTTTAATGGAACATAATTTGCATTATGTACAGACACACACACACACACACACACACACACACACACACTCACGCACGCAGACACTGCCACACACTCTGTATAGAAGCCTAAATATTAGTCTGGTCTTACAGTACATCTGCAGAAGAGGTTTGATTGACACAATGGTTATAAGTGTTGATTTCTGTAATCATTTTGTGCACGCATCAGATAACTATTGGTCATGATTGGTGTAAAACAACACTTTTAAAACGGTGTAAGTGATGTACTTGGATGTGTTATTACAAAACGAACTATTTCATATTTAGTCACCTTGTAAAAACGTTGTTAATGGTACTTTTGCAATCTGTGCAGATGAACATTAAAGATAATAAAAGAAACATGCAGATTTCATTAAAAAAAAAAAATATGTAAGGTTTTAGATGAATTGGCCACTCCACACTTCAGATACATATAAAGCAAATTAGTTAATTCATTATTTATAAAGCATTAATATTCATTAATAATTAAATACAGCTATGAATGCGTTATCCGTGATTTATACGCTTATTTAATAATTGTATTTTCATACTTTATTAATGATCAATTTATCATTTCTATGTTAAGTATTACATTATTTACATACCAGTTGTTTAGGAGTTGTCTGTGGTTCATAATATCATTTAGAAAGTGCAAGTAAATGATTAATAACCTATTTAAATGTATATTTGTAGCCTACATTTTATTATTTAGACATTTAGTGTGTTAATAAATGTGTTATGTATTCCATGTATTCCTACTGTAATTCATGTGCAATTCAGGTAGTTATAAAGCATTTAGTAATGGTCAGTCAACTATTTTGTGAGCTCATCTAAAGTGAGGACTATTTATGCCTTGTAAGCTTTTATAAAGGAGATTTAAAGAGCTCCTATCACAGCATTTTAAATGTTCCTATTTTTGTTTTAGGAGTTCCCAAAAACAGTTTAACGTGCATGCAAGCAAAAAAAAAAAAAAAACACTTTATTTGTCTTATAATATGCATTTATTTTTACCTGATTTGCTCAACGACTCCCAAATGATTCGTTCAACGATTCATTTTCCCAAACACATTTTTTGAGTGACGCGAATCTGCAGTGATTGGTCAAATGACCCAGTCAGTTGTTATTGGTAAACCGTAGGCAGAGATTGTCGGAAATGGAACGCCCATCACCATTAATGGATTATAGCTTGTCAAGTGTTGAAAATTGTATATAGTGTTTGAACAAACGTGTCAGAAAAAGTGCACTTTCTACACGGTCCCTTACTCGCATCTCCGTCAAGAGCGAGCTTTCCGGCGAAACTCACATTGCGGCGGCTTTTGAGGGGCAGTGCTTATTATATAGAGTGAAAATACGGAAAAATAAGCTTGTGAAACATTGTTAGCCTTGCCTTTTTAGCGGCAATGGGGTTTAAATAACTTTTGGCTAAGTCGTTAATTAATTAGTTAATTTTTTTATTAATCGTTAATTAGTAATTAGTTAGTTAAGGTAATTGCCATGTTTCAGTGAATATCTGGGGAATATAAAAAACAAAACTAACTTTACCCCGCTTAGAAGCTGCGCGGAGTGTACACAACACACACAACACAATATAACTATAATGTGCATGGCATGCTACAGAAAACAGAACAGCAAACATTATTAATAATACTTACAGATTGTCATTCGGAGGAGGACGAACCTGATCCATAAATTACTGGATACTGAGCCCTCCTTCGGGAACAACAGGCTTGCGAATCCACATTTGAATTCATTTACTGTATGTTTTTGAATGATTCGTCATTAAAATGATGAGAACACAAGGTTCGGGCTATACTGTTGTGGTATCGTTACAAATATGAACTCTAACCACTGATTCTTCACATGCTCGTCCCTGCCTGGGCAATGAAAACAAGTGGCTGAACTGTCTTTGCAATGTAGAACACATCATCTTCTCGACATGAGCTGAAGTATTTGAATCATATTTGAATGTGTTCAAGACTTCAAGTTTACACTTCCGTCTGCACGCGCAGTAACTGGACGCGGTCAATATGCCAATGTTTCGTATCTATGTCACTACGAAACAGCTAATGACTCATTTTAAAAACAATTAATTTCATAGACTCAGAGTCGACTCTCACTTTTGAAAGACAATAACTTTATTTACGGTGCACTTTCAGATATAAATCTCTGCAGGATGTTTTCATTCCCTTAGAGCTATTTTCCACACTACATGAACAGTCATTTTCAAAAATCCATGATAGGGGCTCTTTAAAGGCTCAGTTAACTTCTGAACTGGAAAAGGAAACAAACTCATGCATGATCTGCACTGCTGTTCTGTAGTGTTTGAAAGTTATTACTGATAATAGTGTGAAATATTTTATTATATATTTTTGTCAGACCTGACTTTTTTTCTGTATCCTGGATTTTGTATGAATACCACATGTATAATGCTGTCCTCTACTTTTCCTTCACTCACTGAGATGGAACTGTGTCCTTTCCAGGCTTCCACTGTGAATGAGGCGGCTGTCTAGACGTTGCCCTGCTGCCCTTATGCTTTGAATAGTAATGACCTGTCAGACAGAACTCAAGAATAAAGAATTCATAGATTAAGCAGCAGAGCTAATCCAGACTCACACAAATCCATCTTCCTTAACGCTCTTTTACACCTTAGGTGTTAGGTCAGTTCAATGTCAGTGGTTTTTTTTTTTTTTTTTTTTTTACACATGCACACCACCATTAAAAGTTGCACATTTATCAAGCTACAGTATTAGACTCATTCTGCAAACTCAACAAAATTTTTTTTTGTTTGTTTGTTTGTTTGTTTTTTGTTTGTTTTTTTGGTTATTCAAATGTCTGTCCTTTGCAGTGTTCGCAGTTCATTTATTCAGGATATTTTTTCCCCATTCTCACTCAATTTAAAAGACGTTGATTTATTCTGCTTTAAGATGTCTACTTTTTTGCCTTTTTGGTCCATGATGGCCTCATGTGATACAGATTGTTTCAAAGTAGCTTTAGTAATAAACAGGAAATATATGATTAATGATGTAAACAGAATTCAATTCTGCTGTAATGCAGCTCTAGACAATAGTGTCATTATTCAGCTGAAGTCAGTTCAATGTTTATTCAGTTCAGTTCAACAACTGTCTAAAATAAATTATGAGATGAGAATTCATCTATAAAGCAGCTCTGGGTAAAACGATGATGTCATCATTCTGCTCATACTCAGTTCTCGTCCAATAGTGTCAGTGCAGTCAAATCAATAATATTGCTGAACTTAGCCAAAGGCAAAATAAGGAAAGTAAGGCAAGGAAACCAACCAAAAATAATAACCCTTCAGAGAATTCAGGCTCATTCGTGTGGCCAGTTCTCCTCTGACCAAATAAACAACCATGATTGTGATTCCAGACTGCATCACAAGTCAGATTGTGAAGTTATGTCATTCAGAATATTTCATACAGTTCCTTTTGGCTTGAAGATTGCAGGGTACATCGGCATATGACTATACGTAGGGGGGAACCATTTTACCAAGTTCTCAGGAAACATTTGTGACTCCCTAGTTAATCTCTATAATGCATCAAGTGGTTAAGCAGTGAGATACATTGTTGTACGGGAAACTATAGCTATTGTGCCAAGTTCAGCAGACAGGGAATCATCATTGTAATTATTTTTTTGAATGATTGTAATATCCCTCCAAATTCTTAACCACTGGTAAAACATCCACTATAAAATAATTAATTGTCTGCCATTTATATGTTGCTTGAAAAAATATAAGCAGAATACTACTTTATGTTGTGTCTGTTATATGAAGCACGAAATAATACACGAGACGAGATGACTATGCAACTCACACCAGGCTTTACTGAACACAGCTCGCGGGCACAGGCATGACTAAAAAAAAACCAGAGGTAGCATTCGGAACAGACCTCAATAATGGAACAAAGAAATCCGCTCTGCTAGGCAGATATATAACATTCTCTCCACCCTTAAAATCAAAGGTATTACTAATGTCAGCCCAAAAACACAACAAACAACAAACAGTCAAAAATGAACTTAACACTTGTTTCGGAAGGTCAAAAGACTAACCATCACCATGACCCTAAATGGTCTCTATTTGTCTCTGTGGTGGTTTGTGTATGCGGGTCGGGTTTCGTTTTTCCTCATAGAGCACCTCCTCACTGTCTGCTGAAACAGTGCTGGTTTCTGTAAAGGATGTAGATGGAGGGGATGCTGAGAGGTGAGGGCAAGGACTCTGAACATTTATTCTCAGAGGAGATGATGGTAGCCCTATCAATATGTGACACTGAGCTTGAGAAATTCACATTTGTCTCGTCTGGCTCTAAGTCCAAATTCCTCCAGTCGTTTAAGGACCTTTTTCAGGTTTTCTAGATGCTCCTCATCTGTTTGCCCCGTGACAATAATGTCAATCCAGATAACACTGTGTTCCGGGCACTCCTTGAAGGACTTGGTCCATTGCACGTTGCCAGATGGCTGGAGCTGAAGCAACTCCAAACACAAGCCTGTTGTAATGATAAAGACCCTTAATCGTGTTGATGGTTAGAAAGGTTTTTGAATCATCTTCTATCTCCATCTGGAGATAGGCGTCAGCTAAGTCCACCTCTGAAAAACGCTGTTCGCCTGCCAGATTTGCGAAAATGTCCTCGATCCGGGGTAGAGGATACTGTTCAGCTTGTAGTGCAGGATTAATTGAGACCTTGAAATCTCCACATAGTCTAACTGTGCCGTTTTTTTTTTTTTTTTTTTTACTACAGCGACAACAGGTGTCGCCCAAGGACTCCAGTCCACCTTCGACAGTACCCCATTTTCCTCCAGCCAATCCAGCTCGCTTTCGACAATCTGTTGAATGGCATATGGAACTGGACGTGCTTTGTGGAACCGTGGGGTCGCACCATCCTTAAGCACAATTTTCCCTTTGATGGATTTTAGGGTGCCAATACCACTTTGAAATACATGGGCAGCGTCCCTCAATATCCGTTCCAACTTTTCTTTTGTATTTTGTGGCACGGCAGGCAACACGCTAAGGTTTTTCTTTTGAGAATCTCTTTACGGTCATTATATTCTACTGTCACAAGCAGCGAACTCAGTGGCCTTACTGTTTCTCCAGTATACGTTTTGAGAACAATAGAAGATCGGTTTAGTTTTTCTTTATTGAAAAACTCTCAGACATGACTGAAACAGCTGAGCCTGTGTCCAGCTCCATTTTTACTGCCTGACCATTTAGTTTGGGCGTGAGCCAGATGGCCTATTTGTCTTTTCCGCCCAGACTGAACAGTTCCAAACTGGCCAATGCATCCTCACTGTCGTTGTCTGATACATCATCAAGTTTATCCATGTTTTTCTTGTCACTGAGATATCTCTTGTCTTTCTCAGTCCCTTTCGCCTTGCCACTGCGACAAACTCGTTGAATGTGCCCAGTTTTGTGACATTGTCTACACTCTTCATTCTTAAATCTGCACTCAGAGGGGAGATGAGAAAAGTTTCCACAACGAAAACAGGGCGTCTGGTTTATTCTGCTTATTGTTGACAGCTTATTCACACTTATGTCACTTTGTAATTCCAGAGCGTCTTTTGCTGCAGTTTCCATTGAAATGGTGATCTCAACTGCTTGTTTAAATGTCAGATCTGGCTCAGTCAACAGTCTCTTTTGAATTCCTCGATGATGTATACCACATACCAGCCGATTGTGCAGTGCGTCGTTTAACACGTCCCCAAATTGATTCCGTTAACTTTTTTAATTCAGCCACATAAGTGGAAATGGTCTCTCCCTCGTACTGATTTCGTTTACTGTATAAAATCTGAAACATTCAGCAATTAATAACGGTTTGGGTGACTTGAAGAAGTTCTGTAAAAGTCTTTTCTGCAGGCCTCTGGGGGGCAGTCAAACTCCGCAAAAGACTGTGCGCTTTTCGCACACTACAGGATATTAACGCTCACAGTTGATCCCATCCGCGTCGCCACTGTTGTGTCTGTTATATGATGCACGAAATAAGACACGAGACGAGGTGGCTATGCAACTCACACCAGGCTTTACTGAGCACAGCTCGCGGGCACAGGCATGACTAAAAAAACCCAGAGGTAGCTTTTGGAACAGACCTCAATAATGGAACAAAGATATCTGCTCTGCTAGGCAGATATATAACACTTTAGAATGGCTGTCAAATGAGAAAGATATTATAAACAGATGGTACAGTTACATCATCTAACAGCCGCCGAGGCTAACAGGGCCTTACTAACAGCCACCACTGACACGCCACTGAAGAGTTCTTTAGCTTACTAATGTGTAAGAAGTATGTCATGCTTGTTTACCCAAAAACTCATTCCTCTCTCGGTGGATCTGTTGGAGTTTGAATTAAAGGATTGAAATTTGATCTCCAGTCTAATTGCCTCTCTGATACGGTGTGCCAGGAGAATAAATACTGCACATGAACCATTATTTTCCTTTGTTTTATTTTTTTTTTTTCGAATGCTGTTCTGAACCTGATGTTAAATTATCACTTTGAAATTAATTTTTGATATGTTTTAGCTTACCTCAAGGGCATCCAAGATGTAGGTGTCTTTGTTTCCACAGTATTTTCAATTTTGATATTTT
Source organism: Pimephales promelas (assembly GCF_988280905.1). Classification (NCBI taxonomy): domain Eukaryota; kingdom Metazoa; phylum Chordata; class Actinopteri; order Cypriniformes; family Leuciscidae; genus Pimephales; species Pimephales promelas. Next base: position 11,911,061 of record NC_142773.1, on the reverse strand, counting down.
TCGGTCAAACCGGTGTTGTCTATCACTCATATAATGGACTTTTAGGGGGTCCTCCCTCGGTTCACCTCAAAGAGCATGCACAGAGAAGTCAAAATGAAACATGATTTAATGACTTGTGAATGTAAGTACACATTGATGGCCTAAGACATTAAATGAGTGTGAGAAAACGAACAGTATTTATATCGTTTTTACCTCGTGTAACACAGCCATGTCCAACTGATCTGACGGCACGGGCGCTTCGGTCTGCGCATGCGCCGGAAGTGATCGCTTGAGCGTGTACGTCACTCATTGTTTACACAGAGATTTTGGAAGTTTTACCTTTCACTAAACATATTTAGATATATCGTAATCGTCTTCCATTGCGATTTCCTGTATATCTAAATATGTCCATGACTGATAGACAACAACGGTTTGACCGAAAAATATCAAAATTGAAAATACTGTGGAAACAAAGACACCTACATCTTGGATGCCCTTGAGGTAAGCTAAAACATATCAAAAATTAATTTTAGAGTGAACTATCCCTTTAATGTGTGTGGTGTGACATGCTGAAATAGGGGAGCGCGGAGCACAACCTAACGTGGGGTTAAATGTAACACGGACCGTTTACATAGTTCATCAGGATCAAGCAGGTTGACTTTCCACTATTTTTCTCTTGCTGCCAGACGACGGTCTCCCGCGAATTTGCGGAAAGTTTTGATTATATTTCGTGAAGATACTGGACAAAGAGTGTTTTGACACCATGAAAGTATTTATTTTTTTTCATCATAGGTTTTTTTCGGTTTCTGAGTTGGGTGTATACGTTTCCAAATCTAACTTCATATTGTCTTAATCACTGTCTTGTTGGCTCAAACATAGCACCTTTTGAAACATGTCAGCAATTCCTAGCGACTGTTAGCTAGGTTTAAAATATGTAATACACAGAGGGGTTAGTTGTAACAGAGTGTTACAACTAAGCCGCCAAGTGTACAATGAGAATCAAATGAAAACGGAGCCATACAACTGAGTATACATTTAACTTTGTTGGACTTTCACAAACAATGTTGGAATTTAAAATGTTTAAAATTTAGTGTATATGAATGATAACTTGTTTATTTATTAAAAATATGGCCTGTTATTAATGCAATAAACCCTTTAAATTTTTATTTTAAGCTCATTTGTATTATTATTCCTTTTATTATTATTAACCCTTTCATGCATGAATTATGATAACCTCAGTCAGGATTTTTTTCCTTTGTGTTTTTATTGCCCTTAGGGCATGAAAAACAAGATTTGATTTGATTTTTTTTTTTAAACAAATTTTTCAAAGAGATTTTCAGATGTCCACTTGAGTGGACAGCATGCATTTATAGTTTAAACTGAAGAGATACTGTATTAAACATAATACAATAATCAAACAGATAAATTATGTGTATTTAACAAACTAATCAATACAATTACATCAAATCATGTGAAAACTATAAAATATATGAAAAAATATATATAAATCCGAAATATTGCAAAGGCAATTGACCTGCATACAAGTTGCACTTCGTGTATCTTGGATATCAGAACATGATGATGTGATTCCATCAGAAATGTCTACAGCCTGTCAATGTACAATTGTGGAAACACTCAGATGCTCCCTCCAGTGTGCCAGAGTCAATTTACCCTTATTAGCTGATAATTCTGATTATGTTAGAGATGGACACATCTTCTGAGATGTGTCCATCTTCTGAGAAAACCTAGTGATACATTTTTTTAAATCTCATCTGAAATGAGTAGTGTTGGGCCAGGCATAACACATTCAGATTATTTGGTTGATGTTACAAGGAAAGTAATGTGTTAGAAGTAACATGCATTACATTGTTATGATGTGGATGGCGGATGAACCCAGGCGCAGACAGAATGCAATCACAGATAGTTTATTGTAGACAAAAAGGGGAAAACAAAGCCCACGAGGGGGCAAAACAAGACTCTGACAAGGACTATAAAGACTTACTAGACAAGGTACTGACAAAATACTACTAGATAAACGACTGACACAAGCAATAGAATAACAGGACAAATACTCTAGATAGGTACTCACAAACTTGGCATGGATTAACAATGAACCGACAAAAGACAGCAAACACAAGGGGAATAATATAGGGAGACACTAATGACAAGGACAGGTGAGACTGACTAGACAATAATGACGAGACGAGGATAACAAGGGGGCGGAGTAAAGAAACGAGACAACACAAGCACATGGCCAAAACAGCTGGCCATGCGCTTGCACACAAAACATGGGTCTGTCATGATCCTGCCACTATACTAGGAGAAACCATGGACATGATGGCAAAATCATGACAGAACCCCCACCTTAAGGAGCGGCTACCAGACGCTCCTCAAAGGGACACTAAGCACGGGACAAGACAGAACGAGACATGGACAAAAACCAACAAAACATAGCAAACATAACTAAAGGGATACATGAATAAACAACAACCGGGTTGGGGTGAAACATTAGAAACAACATACAAGGCAGAGGTGGTGGGGGAAACACAATGTCCTTGGGGGGCAGTTCAGGGTGGATGGGAGGACTGGGGGTCTTGGGTCTTTGGGACGAGGGCTGAGGACGGGGAATCCGGGAGGACTTTGCTGTGGACGCTTGAGGAGATCTCTTGGGGGAAACAGTCTGAGGCTTGCACATGACAGGAGCGCTTGGGGAAACACTAGGTAGCTTGACAGGGGGGGAAACCCCCACCGGGACAGAAACGAGCGATGGGACAGGACTCTTGAAAGGGGACACTGGAGGCAACACAACAGGAGACAAAACAAGGGATGCTGCGGGTAACTGTGGAGCAGAAGCCCGAACTGAGCTCCCCGAAGACGGCACAGTACCAACGCTCCACATCTCTGAATCGGAGAGATCGTCGTCAGATGCTGACTGGGGGTCGGCGCTCATGGCAGTTGACTGGGGGTCGGCGCTCACGGCAGTTGACTGGGGGTCGGCGCTCACGGCAGTTGACTGGGGGTCGGCGCTCACGGCAGTTGACTGGGGGTCGGCGCTCACGGCAGTTGACTGGGGGTCGGCGCTCTCGGCAGTTGACTGGGGGTCGGCGCTCACGGCAGCTGTGGACTCGGGACAAGACAACATGCCAGTCCTGGCTGGAACTTCCAGGATCTTGGCTAGACTCGACAGATACTCAGACAAAGTTCTTGCCGCAACGGCGATAGGCAACTTCTGACCTGCTGACACTGACCGCAAAACAGCCTCAGCAGCCGAATCAGCCGCAGCCCTCTCAGCGGCGCTCACGACAGCAGGCTTGGTAACTGTGTCTTCAGCAGCTGGTTCTGGGACAGCGCTTACAGCAGCGGGCTCTGGGACAGCGCCTACAGCAGCGGGCTCTGGGACAGCGCTTACAGCAGCGGGCTCTGGGACAGCGCCTACAGCAGCGGGCTCTGGGACAGCGCCTACAGCAGCGGGCTCTGGGACAGCGCCTACAGCAGCGGGAGCGGGCTCTTGGAAAGCGCTTACAGCAGCGGGAGCGGGCTCTGGAACAGGCGGAGATGAAGGACAAGAGGCCCCCCTCCTCCTCCTCTTCTTCCTAGGCCGTGGCACGGACATCAAAGACGGACCTTTGACTGGTTGTAGAAGCTCAATGGGGTCTGTAACCTGAGACAGAAGGACAGTCTCAGGAAGTGGCGATTCGGTCGAGGATGACTCCGACGGAGAGTCCCACGAAGAACGTCTCCCTCGTTTGCCACGAAGATCAACGGGAGTAGATGCGACCTCAGGAGAAGTGGAATGGGTCTGTGCCCCTTGAGAAACAACAGCCAGGACCCGACCCTCCGGAATCACAGGCAGCTTGGCTGGTGGCGACAACAAGGAGGGACCCTGCGGCTCCTCTAGACCAAGACAATCCACCATGTCCCGGAATGGGCGATGAACCAGTCTCTCTCGTTCAGCCAGAGGTGGGGACACGTTGAGGCCAGCTATGAAGTAGCGATTAAGGAGGATGTCAGGTAAGAAAAACCTCCTCCTTTCAGCGACTTCAGCGTACTCCTTCAACAGCAGCTCACCCTGAGGGGGAATTGGGAGCTTGCCCCCTCTCGAGTCAGAAATGGTCTTGAGCCACCAATCTTCTAGAAGATCCAATTGCTGATCTCCAGGTGAAGACAAACAGTCTGCTGGGTTCTGCTTTGGTCGGTTCATTCTGTTATGATGTGGATGGCGGATGAACCCAGGCGCAGACAGAATGCAATCACAGATAGTTTATTGTAGACAAAAAGGGGAAAACAAAGCCCACGAGGGGGCAAAACAAGACTCTGACAAGGACTATAAAGACTTACTAGACAAGGTACTGACAAAATACTACTAGATAAACGACTGACACAAGCAATAGAATAACAGGACAAATACTCTAGATAGGTACTCACAAACTTGGCATGGATTAACAATGAACCGACAAAAGACAGCAAACACAAGGGGAATAATATAGGGAGACACTAATGACAAGGACAGGTGAGACTGACTAGACAATAATGACGAGACGAGGATAACAAGGGGGCGGAGTAAAGAAACGAGACAACACAAGCACATGGCCAAAACAGCTGGCCATGCGCTTGCACACAAAACATGGGTCTGTCATGATCCTGCCACTATACTAGGAGAAACCATGGACATGATGGCAAAATCATGACATACATAATCAGATTTGTTTTAATGTTTCGAGTAAAGTAATGTATTACAAGTAATATGCATTACCTACTCAGATTACTTTTTGATCTAACAATTAATTACAAGTAATGTGCATTACGTAATCAGATTACTTTTTGATCTAACAAGTAATGCACTACAAGTAACATGCATTATTTAATCAGATTACTTTTTGATCTAACAATGCATTACAAGTAACATGCATTACATAATCAGATTAATTTTGATCTAACAAGTAATGCATTACAAGTAACATGTATTGTGTAATCAGATTACTTTTTGATGTTACGAGTAAAGAAACATAGGTAAACAGATATTTTTTGATCTAAGAAGTAATGCATTATGTAATTAGATTACTTTTTGATGAAATGAGTAAAGTAATGCATTACAAGTCACAAATTATGTAATTACATAACTTTTTTTAGACGTCAATGAAAATTACATTCTAATAATACAACTACATTTATTTACAGTCAAAAAAAGTTACTGCAGATTAAGTATTTTCAAAAAGAATATTCACAGTATAAGTATAAATTGTAGCTAAAATATTGCCATTGATGCATGAGGTCCACTATAGTGGACGGGTGATTTTTCAGATTTTTCTCCCAATCTAAAATCAAAACTTGGAAAATTTTACTGTGATATGACTCATTAGATACTGCTTGATGCTGCAATATTTTTTTACCTACAAGAGTGTCCTAGGATAGAAGGAATGGGTGGATATTCCGGAGCACCTTGGCATGTCTGACTGGCCATTGGCCATCTTGGTTTTGAGGGGGAAAAAATCAAAACTCAATGGCTTATAACTTTGTTGCAATGCATAGGATGATGCACCAGGGTCCACTGAAGAGATTTATGTGCAACTTTCCCATCAAAACCCTTGCAAATTCAAGAAAATGCTTTTTAAATAGCTGTCCACTGTAGTGACCACTATGCATGAAAGGGTTAATAATAATAATTGTACATGCAGCTGCCACACACAAATCTAATTTAATTGCAATTACAATATTTATAATTTTATTTATTATTATTTATTGCAAAACTGTGCAGCCCTTTTCTATGTCTCTATCCATGATATTGGTCCGTAACAAAAGGATGATTGGATGAGGGATGGATGTATGGATATCTGTCTATACAGATGCACAAACAATATCAAACTATACAAATAAAATAGTACTGAATTATTTGTGTTACACTCAAGTGTTACAACTAACCCTTCTGTCTGTTACAATTAACCCCGCGTATGTGGCAAGTTGTAACATTTTCACTTCTGTCACTTTCAGTGCAACTGTACGAAAATGGTTGGTCCTAGAAAAAAACTTTAAGTGGTCATTTGTAGCAGAGATGTGTATGTTGCTTGTGTAAAAAAAAATATTTATCTAACCTAATTATTTTTTAATTAATTGAGTCAAAACCAAAATGCGTTAGGTTGTGGCCCGCTCTCCCCTAGTTGTATTATTGTTTATGATATGTTATTGTATATTGTTTATGTTAAATAAAAACTGTGGCACCAGAAAAATGTACAAAAATGCTATTTAAAATCAGAAAAAGTCAAGTCATCTTTATTTATATAGCACTTTTTACAATACAGATTGTTTCAAAACAGCTTTACAGTGATAACAGGAAAATAAAATAACTAAGTTTGTTTCCAGAACAAAACAGCATAACAGTCCAGCAGTGATGGTTAATTTTTGTTTTAAAAATTTATTAATTTAGTGTAAGGATCCACTGGACTGGAGGCAAGTTGTAGGAAAGAAATCAAGTGCAGTCCCAGATAGCAGACTGACATTGAATCAACGTGGAAATATGACATCGAAACAACGTTGATCTGACATTGTTTTGCTCATCGAATTAACGTTGAACCAACGTCAGACGCGTCATTCTTTCAAAACTAACGGAAAATCAACTTGAAATCAACGCGTTGTTTCAACGTTATGAAAGCAAACCAATTTTCGATTTTCATTTAGCTTTGAAGAATGCCGCGTCTGACGTTGGTTCAACGTTAATTCGATGAGCAAAATCAACGTTGTTTCAATGTCATGAGAGACGTCGTTTCCACGTTGATTCAATGTCAGTTTGCTGTCTGGGGTTTATTCAAAATTAACATATAACAGGATCAAAACATAACATGAAACAAAACCATGGACATGGACTTACAGAATAGTGGTCAAAGAAAACAATACTTGACAAAGACACATGGCAAACATGACTTAAATACACAGACTAATTGCAAGACAATTTGGGACACCTGTGAACAATTAACAGACGATTAACCAATGCAAGATACCAATACACATGGCAAGATCAAATGACAAACAGGGAATCACATGACAGACATGGAACAGGACATGAACAAACCAAAATGTGACAGAGACAAGACCAAAACATGACATTTAGTTTATATTTTATATAAAGCTGCTCTGGAGAAAATCGTGATGTCATTGTCCAGCTCAGTTCAGTTCTCATATAATGGTGTCAATGCAGGCAGATCAAGATTATTGTTGAATATTAAATGTACACAATGTTAAAAATACACTTCTCTTTATGTCAAACTGCATTGAAACATACAATCGACTTGTGGACAGGTGCAGGGATGATCTGTTAAGGTTTTAAGTTCATCAGTTTTGGCTGGAGTCCGCCAAGCCACATTGACCTCTGTAGCCTCCCTAGCAAGGTAGCGTCTGCTGCATGTCACCTGACCCAGATAAGAGATGCTAACTCCCACTGCCTCTCTAACCTTCACATATTTTGAACAAAAACACTTCCACACTTGCACACACACTTTCATCGTCCTTCAAGCTGCATTACAACACCTGCCGCCTCCCTGGGGACTCCCCAACGGGACTGTTTGATCCCTTATTCTCCTCTAACCACCCATCAAGGGACGAGCTCATTCACGTATTGTTGTTGTTTTCATCCGCAGGAGATGTTCACACCTGAGTGTAAATTCAAGGAATCTGTGTTTGAGAACTACTACGTCATCTACTCATCCACCGTGTACCGCCAACAGGAGTCGGGGCGAGCTTGGTTCCTGGGCCTCACCAAGGAGGGTCAGGTCATGAAAGGGAATCGAGTAAAGAAAACCAAGCCCTCCTCACACTTTGTACCAAGACCCATTGAAGGTAGTTTTTTTTTTTCAAAAGTGTGTTTCCAGCATTCAAGAGCCCTGTCCTTTAATTCAGCACCAAAAGAAATATCAAAACGTGACCAAATGCAAAATAATGTGGTAATATTTATTATATACTGTGTGTAGATTGTATAGAGAAGGATTAAGGGTACATTGCTATATTGACGAACTTGGTTTCATATGCTTGCCTCATGCGTCAGATCAAGATACATTTAATTCTTTGCATGTATTTGTAAAGTAGAAATTATTTTCATATACTGTATATTTATACTTGTATAGATTTTTTGTGTATCTAATCATGACCCTATCCTAAACCTAACCACTAGTAACAGGCAGATACAAGTACAGGTATGTACAGCAAAACACGGAAAGTATATCATTTACAAACAACTCATATTACATTACAAGTCTTCTGAAGCCATACTATATCTTTATGTGAGGAACAGAGTAAAAACTAGACAAATTGTATGTCACGAGACACATGAGGGCCAATGGCATTTCACACTTAAAGCTGATGATGTCGTGTTTTGAGTGTTATAGCATATTAAGATGTTTACTTGTTCAATCTTGAACGATGACTGAAACTTTATATTACTGGCATTTCTCGTTTATAGCCTTCTGAAGAAGAATTGCTTGTTGTATTCCTCAACAAAGTCACTTTGCATAACAGCATCTGCTAAAAAATCTGAAATCTGCTCTTTGTCTGTATTGATGACTGAGGTTTCTCATTGAAAGTAATCCCTAATGCACAATAAATATACCAAAAATAAATTTGAAATACATTTATTTCATGCCAAGTATAGCCTACTACAAATGCATTAACATATATTTATGTAGGCCTATTTAATATAAATACCCTGCAATTGTACTTTTGGTATACTACATTTAAAGTCTGCTAAATGGGAACAACTAATTTTGCTAATTAAATAACTAAATTAGTTATCTAGAAAATAGTGCTGAGGTTCAACTAAAGCTATAATTATATATATTTGATTGTGCTAAAATGGAACTATTGAAAGTATACATTAGGTACACTTTAAATGTCTTGCATTTAAAGACTGATATTATATAGAGATCGAACTAATAGTGACATTAAAACACATTTAAGTAATTAGTAATTAGGCCTGGTATAAGGCCTAGTATAAGGCCTAGTAATACAGTTTTTTTCAATTGCTAAACCACAGTGGAGCACAACTGGAGCTACATGTGCAAAACTCTAACTCCAGTCTGCACAGCAGCAGTTCATGTGGACCAAACTCTAGATCGTTTTTCATTGCTTGAACACAGTTTTCAAAACTCTACACACTTATCCCATGACTTTAACCACAACCTGCACAACACTGTGGATTTACAACACTTTGTTCAAATGCTAACACACTGCTGTCAAAACTGTGAACCACTCATTCAAAACAGAATAGATCTCAGCCTTGTGCCTTTCACACACTGCTGATTTTCAAACAATTTCAGCTGAAAGGCTGAAAACTTGAGGCCTAATGCTTGAGAGAGGTAGGGTTACAGTATTACAGTATGTACTTTTAGTTTCTACCTTTTTTTCTCATTACTGTTATTCTGTAAATTACTACAGACTATTGAAGCAAACTGCTAATTTTCAATTGTTATCTTTTAAAAATGTAAATATATCAAATGAAAGAATGTCTCTCTTTTCTTTGCAGAAAATATTACTTTGTATGAAGTCTGAAATTGTTGAAACTGTAAAGATGAAAAGTTTGGATTTTCTGCATTGGTGTTTGATGCTACTGTTTTTCCTCTCAGTGTGTTCTGAGTGAAAGTGTGTGTTATCTCAGTGAGGTGTGCACACTGAGCCTGTTTTGAGGCGTGTGTTAAGAGTTGTGCTCAGGTGACTGTTGGTAATGCAGACTGTAGTTAGAGTTTTGCACATTTAGCTCCAGTTGTGCTCACTGTCGTTTAGCAATCGAAAAAAAATGTAAGAAATGTGCATTGTAAAAATATTCCAAATAAAGTTTAATTATAATATTTATATTAGTAGAAAGCGTAATGTCAAGTAACTATGTTAATTGTTTTTTGCACTATACTTAGTATGAAATAAATGCATTTTAAATACATTTTGGTATAGTGTTTTTTCACTAGGATGATTGGAGTGGAAAATAGAGTTTGTCAATATGGCGATGTCTATATACAGTAAATGAACCTTTCGCATAATAATAATAATAATAATAATAGTGATGCTTCAGTTTTTGACACTTTGGCAGTAAGTACAGGTTATGTATTTGTGAAAAGCTGCACCAGAATGGGCCCAGATGGTTTGAGACAAGGGGAAAAAACTAAGAGGGCTAGAAAAATGCCAGAAAGTGTTACGCAAAAAAGTTAGGCAACAAGACAAACAATCTTTGGAATTACATGCACTGATGAATTGCACACAGCAAAACCAACAGCATTTATAAAGCAAGCAAATATGTTCAGCTTTGATTTCAAGTTCACTTTAACCTTTAACATTCATGTATTTTTTAAATAAAAATAATACAAAGCTAAAAAGTATGTCAATAATATGTCTCATTACTCATAATGATCCCAGTCAAAAGTAATGGGTATTAATCTCTTGATGTGTTTGCATATTGCAGTTTGCATGTATAGAGAGCCTTCACTGCATGAGATTGAGGAGAAGCAACGCTCCAGGAAAAGCTCAGGAACCCCAACGATGAACGGAGGCAAAGCGGTCAACCAGGACTCCACATAGCAGGGCTTAAACACAGGAGGCAGAGCAGCCCCTCGCCCTCAGCCTCCAACCACGGGAATCTGCTACCAGAAGACCAACTGAACTCTTGCCTGAGAAATTTACAGAAGAACCGGGGGGTGGGGGGTGGGGGGTGGGGGGGGTGGGGATTAATGTTACCGTTCCAATCAGCAATTGAACTCACATTTTATGCAAAAAAAACAAAAAACAAAACAAAAAAAAGTGGGCAGTAATTTGGTTCACAACAATAGTAATATTTTTTTGTTTGGGGTTTATGCTGTGAGAAATGAGCTTTAAAACGTTCTCATGTGTTTCGTTTTCATGTGAATGCTCTTCATGCTTTACTTTCATCAAGAAAAATGGGAACTTTTCTCTCTTTGCTCAATGCTCATTGCTATTGATTCTGTTTGTGGATATTATGCAGGTTTGAGCTAGTTTTTCTACTTTCTTTTATTTATTAATTCATTTTCCTTTTTTTTTTTTAAATACCTGAGAGGCGAATGCACTTTGTGACTCCAGATTGCTGGAATGTCAGAAGGGTATATGTAGAATGTATGCTTGGAGTGGTCTTGGATTGTTTTGTTGCCTGTTCATTTTGGTAAGAGATAATATCCATGCAACACTTTCTTCAAAAATGTTGCCCGCCTTGGCGCACATACGTCTAGCACAGGTACACTGTATGTGTGCATGTTTGTGTGTGCGTGGCACTGCTCAGATGGAGTGTGACGCTCTTTATTATGACGGACAGCTAAGCTTTAGATGGAGAGTAGGCAATTTCCTGTGAATTATTCTCAAATTTCCTTGCACCCAAGCACCCAACTTAAGTATTATATTTAGCTTAAAGTATGACAAGCTACTCAGGAAGCTCTAGTCTTAGCAGTGTGACCCTAACACCAGCCCTGTCCAGTCAAAAAAGCACAAAGAAGGCCAGTTTATTGCCCCTTTATGGGTTTGAGGTCGGCCTGGACAGGGCGGGTGAATTGTGGACTATAGGAGGAGCCTGGCATTCATAAGTCTTCCAGTATGGCATGAGAGCTGTGCCCAAGTATGCAGCAACAAAATGCAGAGACTTAAACGCATGAGTCCTCAGAAAAGTGTGTTTATAGTTAAGTGAGAAATTGTCAAATAAATAACATGTATGTGACAACGAGTGTACAAAACAGACACCCAGTGCAAAGATTGTCCTGATCAAATGAGTTTCCAGACAAGAAAACACTGTAATGGGAGTGTGTAATTTTTGCTGTGTACAAACAGAACTCTTTATTTTTCATGTTTGCAAATGTTTTCACCTAAATGAAACACTATCATATATGCATTATGAATAATGAGATGTATAAAATATGCATTGATATTATAAAGCAGAATGAAAATAGGATTGTTTAAGAATAAAAGAATGATATTTAAAGCTTTCACCCCTGTGTCACTGCATAGCTTATTTTCCAAGTATTCTCTTGAGCTGTGCATTACAGTAATTGCATTTAATATGGTACAGAGGCCGAATAAACGCATTTACACAGGTATAATAATGTTATGATGAAGCTATTATAAATGGTTTAAACATTTCAGTTTTGATTTACACTTCCCACAAACGCTACAAATTTTGCCTGAAATAATTCTTCATGGTCAATAAAGTGGACATGATTAACTTCAAAATTTGCCTGTCAAATTAAATCGTGTACGGACTTTTTTATTTTATAAAAATCATTTTTTTTCTCTAAGAATTGAGCAAATTTTCATCTCACAATTTTGACTTTTTTCTCAAAACTGCGTGATTTAAAGGGACACCAGGCAGGAATGCTGTTTTTGTCAGCGACTCCTAGAGTAACTGTGGATTACTTGTTTTTAACGTTACTGTCGGAAATACCACTCACGGAGAGCGTGACGTGTTACATAGTATACAATAGTACATTGTGTTTAATTTGTCGTTTAATGAGATCTAATATATGTTGTTAGTGGTGAGAATTTTCACGTGATTAAATACATATCCCCATGAACTATAATGGTCCAGAGGAAGAACTTTTGCCATGTGTTTCACAGGTTCTGGGTTCTTCTAATCCCTACTAATAGTATAGTTTATTTTCCTCATCAAAACCGATTGTTTATTAGTGGCTGTATTTCAAGCAGGGACATGTTTTTTGTGCATTGGGTTTTGTGATTTCACCGTAATGAGTCTCTCAGTCCCCGCAACGGATTGAGCGCGTGTCCATTTGAAGACAGTGCGCGTCACAACAGAACACTGAATCCACTGAAACTGATCACAGCGGCAACGCGCTTTGGTCACTTGATTTCAAAAACAACACATTTCAGATCTCCTCTTATTTAACAAACGAACTAAATGAATGCTCTACTAGAGTTACCTGAAGATGTTTTATTTGTTTGTAATGGTACATCCGTGCTGCGAGATGTTTCAATATCACACCTGCAAATTACGCCTATGCTCGTGTCTGACTCCTCCCTCGGTCAGTCTGCTCTTTCTCTGTTCCTCCGAAAATGCTTTCCTAGCTTTCTGTATCTTATATGCCGGCCCAGCCATGACGATAGTGTGCAAAACTCCATCCCTCTCGACCTTGTTCCTGGATATGTGCAGTGTTGCCGTAAAGGAATATGTTAAATCACAAGAGCTGATATCACGCGATACTTCCTGATGCTGAGGCCGGCGGCTCGCCGCACCGAAGCTGCTAGTGAGATTTTTCCACTCACAGGCACCAGGGGGGGTCGAGACGCCCACCATTCAACCCGAAAGAAGTCGTATAACCATTTCAATAACTCAGAAGCTGTAAAATTAAGCTAAAATAACTGCATAGTGTCCCTTTAAAGTCACAATTGCCTGTTATGAAGTAATAATTGCGGGATTTAATGTCACGACTTTAAATCACGCAATTCTTACTTTATAACACGCAATTGCGACTTTAAATCACGCAATTCTTACTTAATAACATGCAATTGCGACTTTAAATCATGCAATTCTGACTACAACACGCAATTGTGAGTTTATATCTCCCAATTTTTACTTTATAACTCAATTACTAGTATATATCACACAATTCTGACTTTAGGCTATATCACGCAATTTTGAGTCTGTATGTCGCAATTAATTTCTGACTCATGCAATTGGAAGCTTATATCACGCTAATCTCATTTTATATTGTGCAATTTTGAGTCTATGGGCCCTATTTTAATGATCTGAAACGTAAGTGTCAAAACGCAAAGCGCAAGTAACTTTGTGGGCGGATCCCGGTGCTGTTGCTATTTTCTCGGCGGGATTAATGCCTCTTGCGCCTGGCGCAAATCTGAAAGGGGAAAAAGCCCGCTTTGTGCGGGTGCAAAATAGGAGTGAGACATGCGTGCGTTAGTGTTTAAAGTCATTTGCGCCGGGTGCAAAATAGAGCCCTATATCTCGCAATTCTGACTATATCACACAATTGTGAGTTTATATTTGTTCAATTTTGACTACAACATGCAATTGTGAGTTTATATCTCTCGCATTTTGACTATTACTCAATTACTAGTATATATCACACAATTCTGACTTTAGGCTATATCACGCAATTATGAGTTTATATCTCGCAATTCTGACTTTATATCACGCAATTGTGAGTTTATATCTTGCAATTCTGACTTTATATTAGGCAATTGCGAGTTTATATCTTGCAATTGTGAGATAAAAAGTTTCAATTCGTTTAAAATGTTTCATTCTGTGGCGGAAACAAGCTTCCATTAGCCTGGTAATACCAGACTCTGCTACTTCACTTTGCTTCGTAGACAGAGTCTGGAATGGCATAATAGAGAAGTGTTTTCTCTCTCGCAAGGGGGCGCTTCTCTGAAGTTTAAAATCATTGGTTACCCATAAGCCAATCAGATAAGTTTATTTATGACGTATGTTATGCGCCGACACGGCCTCATCGAGACATTATGCATCGAACTCAAATCTATGATCGAACTTCCACTGTAAACAGGGAGCGGCGCTTTTGTAAGGGCTGCAAAATGTGTGCCAACGGGAATGGGTAACACTTTATTTTACGACCCGCAAACAACTGTGTAAGTACACTGAAATTACAGTGTACGTTTCTGTAATTGTAATGTACTTCCGTGTAAGTACAAGGGGACAATATGTTAAGTTTGGGGTAATAAAAAGGTAAAAAAAACAGATATACACCCTGCAAATAACTTTGTAAGTACACTGAAATTACGGTGTACATTTCTGTAATTATAGTGTACTTCTGTGTAAGTATAGGGAACAATATGTTAAGTTTGGGGTAATAAAGGGGTAACAATCAGCTATACAAGCAAATTATTTAATTAGTTAAAAAAATAACAGGTACCTATTCTGTTAATATATTCCAGGCAAAAATTGTACGTCTGTTGTTTATAAAATGTATCACATTTCTGGAAAAATATGTTCTTGTGCAATGTTACAAGGTAATTTTGAGATCTGTGGGTTATATATATATATATATATATATATATATATATTATGATAAAAATTAAATTTATTGGCTTTTCTTACTAGATTACTTAATGTTAAGTAAAAATAATTTGTTTGTGCTATGATTTTAATTTAGACCGTACCATGTGGTAATTAGTACTTACCTTATACCATTGAATTGCAATAACACTTAAATGTCAGGGCAAATATACTGCGTAATTAAAACGATTTTTTTTATATAACAGTTGGCCTACCTTTCTCTGCAATTAAAGTGCAAATAGTGTTGTTTCGTACATAGTAAGTAGCTTTGTTACCCCCTTGTTCTGCGTAATTACAGGGTAAGTGTAACTCCTGCGGGCTGTTTAATTGTGTGGTGCTTGTTACCCCTTTATTACCCAAAACTTAACATATTGTTCCCTTATACCTACACGGAAGTACACTATAATTACAGAAATGTACACCGTAATTTCAGTGTACTTACACAGTTGTTTGCGGGTCGTAAAATAAAGTGTTACCTAATGATATTATGATAACAAGAGCGCACCAGGAGCGTTCACAGCCGAGGAGACCGACTTTCTTGTCATGGCCGTAAAAGACGGAGAACTGACGTTGAATGGGGGTAAGTTATGTCCTTATAGTTATGGCCAAACAGTTATGGCCAAACAGGTCTGATCCATCATTACTACAATTATTAGCCTGAAAAAATTGGATAGCCTAAGTGCCTAAGCTTGAAGTGTTAATATTTTTCCTTGTTATAATGATTTACAAAAATAAAAACGGCTGCATCTGTGTTGATGAGAGAATCAAAAGTGTATGCGCGTTGTGCAAGCTACATAATGGCCAAGCATGCTGGTTTTTACGTTGCAAATTGAGGGGCAGAAGTGCACACGCTGGTCCTAGCTGTAAACACTGATGATGCTAGCGAAATACCGGAGTGAACATGGCTGTAAACGACCTTTGCTTCAATTTGAAAAACCCCGGAATGTTCTCCATAACAGAGCGAATTGCATCCCGTGTCTTGTTTCCCATTTCTGCGGTTGTTTCGGTTTCCGATTTCTCTAACCTACAATGTACACTCGGCGCTTAGTGTCTACGTCACGGCTGTCAGCCCACCCTCTGTTCGTTGATTGGCCAGTGTGGTGAAGAGATAAGTCCCCCTGAAGAGATGGGTCCCACCTATGGCTCCACCCCATAGTATGCCAGTAGTATGCCTGATCTAAATATGTTCTCACGATAACTTGATAAAAGCAGTTTGTTGCCATCAAGTTATATGTTTATTTGTTTAGCGCTTTTCAAGTAATACGTTTATTAGTTTAGCGCTTGTCATAGCAGGTTGCGTCAACAGCAGAGGAGAAAGTCCTCGAAATTTAAAAATATTACTGTTATTGTGTCATGAAATGTAATTTTAAGAGTTTTTAAGTCGAGAATATAGTTGTTTAAAGCTCAAATCTGTGTTGTATTTATAAAGATTGCGCCTTTTTAAAACATCGTTCTGACGTTTTCGGAGTTGTCAGAACCAGGGATCAGCAGCACATCTAACTAGCCCGCCTGGAACAGCCTTAACTCTGCTAGTCATTCTGACGTTTGCCGCGGATAAATGCTATGCTACTATGTAAGCTAACTAAAAAACAATAAGAACGATTACAATCTACAGCTTCGGTTATATACTAGTATATGAAACATATAAGTTAAAATACATTAATGACTCCTTATAACGTACTTCAAACGTCTCTTATAATAAACTGATTTTCTCTAATTTGTAACCAGGCACTAAAGCGTTTACCCATAAAACTAGCTTTGAACCAATCGGATCGCTAAGGTGGGACTCATCTCTTCAGGGGGACTCATCTCTTCACCACACCGGCTGTTTTCAGGCTGGTGGAAAACTGAAAGATAGGCCGCTATCTCAGACTGACTACAGGAGCGAAATGAAATTAGCGGAAGTAGGAAGTCTGATGTAGTCAGGCTAAGCTTCCATAGGTTTGCCAATAAAACTTGAGAATTAACCCCTCATTTGTATGATATGGTATTTTCCAGTAATAAACATAAACATTTCTGCCTGTAAAGTATTTGGGACTATAGCAGGTTTGACCAAATGATGCTTTTTGCTCAGAAGCTTTGATTTTGATCTTTTTTTCCCCCTTACAGTAACTTGGGTAACAGGATTGAATGGTTGATTAACTTATTAATACAATTTGTTTATAGACTTGTCAGCCCAGAATTCTATGTCTGATTCATTCGATGAATAATAGATATCAACTAAATCCATTTGATTTGTGCCTTTAATACTAAGAAGTAATGGGACACAATTTGTAAAAGATAGATACATGAAATAATGAATAAAAAATATGACATTAAAATGACATTAAAAAATAAAAATGTTAAATGATACAAATTATCTCTGTTGACAATAACAAATGACTGCAGTGAATCAGAGATACATGCATAAATAATTTAGTATGGCTTTTAATGTGGCGCTGCATCTCTACACAGAATCTGAAGTTGGCACAAAGCAATCTTAACTCCTTGTTACAAAATTCAAAGGACTGATAATGATTTATCTGATTTACAGGCAATTCCAGGTATGGGTAATCATATCAGCCTAAAGTTAAAACACTCAGGCAGAAATCCAACTTCTCATTTTAGGATTGCACTTCTCTTGACTTAATTCTACTCGTTGTCATGGAAACAGACTTCCCTTACTGTCTGTAAGGAGAACGAAGAGAAGAAGATGGAGGGGGAGGAGGGCTGCAGAAGATTTAATCTTTTCTCTCTCTCTGGAGAACAGATTGAGATTGTGTTTGAGATTGTTTCTCTCTTAGTCGTTTTAAAGTCAAATACATGGTAATAGCGTTGATGTACAATTACAGGTCTGAGGAGCATGACAGCATGTGAGTGTGTGTGTGTGTGTGTGTGTGTCATGATGTGGTTTTGTGTGTTTTCGTTATTAGTGATTCCCCGTCGATTATTTGTCCCAGGTGTTTCTTATTTCTCACGCCCCCTTGTTATCTTGTCTAGCTCGTTTGTCCTTGATTATTTAAGCCCTGTGTTTCTGCCCTGTCTTGGTTGGTTGTTGAATTTATGTATGTGAACGTTGGTGTTTTTGAATTCTCGAGTCCTGCTTCTTGTCTTTTATCCTGTTTCAAGTTTGTTAATAAAGCTACACTGCGTTTGGATCCAGCCTCAGCTCTATTTCTCCGCACAGCGTCACAGAACAACCAACCACAAAATGGGTCCAGCAGTTGTCAGCAACCGGGCTCTGGGAGAATACCTGTCGACGTTATTGCAAGAGGGCCAGTCCGTCCAGAGGTACGCAAAGGATTTTCTGTCCATTTGCCATCTGGGAGCGCTAGATGATATCCAGCTCATGGGCCTGTTTCTGAATGGGCTGGATTATGTGATCGCTTGATGGATGCCACGGGACCTTCCCAACTGGACTCTTGACCAGTATATAGCTCTGGCTTGTTCCTTGGAGGATCTCTTCTCCATTACTGGCTCGTTCTACTCGACATCTCCCGAGTTCACATTACCCGCGAAGCCCTCGTCGTCTTCACCGCTGGTTCACGTCAGCCACGACGATCCCGCGTGTAACCCATGTTTAAATATGACATAAATAAGAATAAATAGTTTAAAAGCTGCATAAATAAGTCAATTCATCAGAGTTAATTAAAAATGTCAATAAAATGATTTAATGTTTAAGAGTAAAAGTATTCTGACAAAATTCATGTCATTGCCATTTAGTGACGTTTGACGCAGCACGTCAGTGACGTTGCAGCATAGGCGCAATTGAGAAAGCAGAGAGGAGATTGAAAGATCGGAGGAGAGAACGAGGAGAACAAACTGTGTAAGCAGAGAAAAGAGTGAAAAGTTTTGCAGTTGAAAGAAATCATAATTTGCCTGGTCGGGAACTGACAGGGATTTTATGTGAACTGATCCACACTGGTTTTGGTGAGTTTGTACTTTATTTTCTTGCAATTTTGTGATCTTGCATTTTTTTTCTCTCTTTTATGGTGAAATACTGAAACGTAGTTGTTTTAAACTGTATACCAGTTAATAATTTGTTTATGGGAACTGTGAATGTTATAAAAAGAGAATTAATGTTTTGAAAATGAAGGATGCGTGCAGTAGTTGTGAGTTAAAAGAGACTGCACCGTCGCCATTTTCTGAAGTGAAAAGTGAATCGCAACAGTGACGTTATGACTCAGAGAATGTGAAATATTATCTGTATTTGTGTTATTTGAGAATTTAAAAAGGGATTTATTGTGTTTATGACCTGTTATACAGGTCAGGTTTTTTTGCTTGGTTTGAAGCTCGGTCGGAGCGACGATCGGTCTGCAGTGTGCGGGCGCGCACGTGCGCGGACAGGATTCAGATGGCGAGCCAGACTCGGATTTTCAACTCATCAATTCCATGGCGTCTTTGAGGAAATCTCACGCGTATGGTGACTTGCTGCCAGAGTGGTAGGAGTGTCAGGAATTGTTTTGAACTGAACTGGACAATTGAACTGAGTCTTTTGAACTGAACTGGACAATTGAACTGAGTCTTTTGACTGAACTGGACAATCGAACTGAATCTTTTGACCGAACTGAACAATTGAACTCACATTGAGATTCGAATTTAAAGTGTTTATTTTCTATTTCCTTTTCATATTGAGTTCAAATGTTGAATGTGATTTGAAATGTGATCCACTTTGATTTGATTTTGTGATTTGAAGGTATTTTCCTACCTGTAAAAGACAAAAATAGAGAGTTAACTCAGGAAGAGAATAAGAATTCTAAAAGGAAAATTCTAAAATAAGAGTAATTAGGAAAAGACTGGTTTAACTTAGATTAACTCGACTAAAGTGATTTAAGTGAACCAAAAACTGAACTTAGAGTGAAATATAATTTCATTTTACCTACCTCAGTAATACGGGATATTTGGGAACCTGCAGGGAATATTTTTATTTCTTTTGTTTTATTTTGTTATTGAACTGTGCATTATTCTTTTGTTCTACATTCAGTAAACTGCCGGCTTTTGTATTTAAAGAAACGGTCTCTGGTGTGTTTATTATTTTTGCTCCCCACTCCTTAGAGCCTAGAACTGGTCCAGTAGCGCGATAAGTGGTGTGATACCGGTGCTACAACTTTGGCGAGCCAGCCAGGAGTGGTTTAAAGCATTTAAAACTAGAAACCAGAGACCGTATAGTATTGTTATCAGTGATTCATTATGGACGTTATTCAAACGAGTCGTGTGAAAATACCTAACTCAGTCATAGTTAGTGGTATAGCCGGTACTGAAACTGACGAAGAACTGTTTGACTTCCTGAAACAATATGGTTCCATTCAAAGGGTAATCCCAGTAGATTCCGCTGAGCCAGCTGTAGAAAAACAGGTCGTGGTAGAGTATGTGTGTGGCACAGCTATACAGTCTCTCTTACCTTCATTGCCATACAGACTCAACAGTAAGACTCAGACTGATGTCACTTATCTCATTAGAACATTAGCCAGTGTCTACATACCTGTAGCTAGTAAAACAGCTACAAAGACTTACCTTTCAGAGTTAAAGGACATTGCAAAACTGACTGGCAAAGACTTTGCAGCTGTCCTCAGGGATGAGCTCTCCGTCATCAGTGAGAATGTCGATCTCGATCAATCAGAAACCCAAGATGAGGATGTGGAAGAGAACTCACGTGATATCCCAGAGCAACATGACTCTGAAAATGCCGCACATGTAAGCCCCTTGCCCAGCACGGCCCCGGAGCAACGTGTTCAACATCATTGGTTTACACCACCATTTAAAGGAAAAACAGCCTGCTCTGAAACTTTCTGACGTCAACCCACCTGACATTCAAAAAGTAATAGTCAAGCACATAGTGAGAAATGAAGACTCTGCTCTGCAGGTGCATACTTCTTTGAGACTCAGACCCTTCTCTGGGCGTTCCCCCAGATCCAACAATGAAGTGGATTATGAGACATGGCGTTCCAATGTGGAACTTCTTCTTAAAGACACAACACAGTCTGATCTTTACAAGTCACGAAAGCTTCTTGAAAGTCTCTTATCGCCTGCTATCGATATTGTGAAGCACCTAACACCTGAATCTCCCCTTAATGTGTACTTGGAGATCTTGGACTCTGCGTTCGGCACTGTCGAGGACGGAGATGATCTTTTCGCAAAGTATCTTAACACAATGCAGGATAACGGTGAGAAATCCTCGGCTTATCTACAACGGCTGCAGGTGATGCTGAACACCACCCTCAGGAGGGGAGGCGTAAATGCAAGTGACCTTGACCGGCATCTGCTTAGACAGTTTGTCAGAGGCTGCTGGGACAACACTTTGATAGCTGAACTTCAGCTGGAACAAAAGAAACAGAAGCCACCTACCTTTGCTGAACTTCTCCTGTTACTTTGCACAGCAGAAGATAAACGTACTTCCAAAGCATCCCGCATGAAACAACACCTCAATATTTCGAAGCCAAGAGTGTCTTCTTCTTATCAAGGTGTTTATGTGCAGCGTGAAGACTGCAACCCATCTCAGCCAGCTCTTGATCACAGGTCCGAAATCCAAGACCTAAAGAAACAAATAGCTGATTTACAGTCCCAGCTCACACGTATCACACAGAAGGATGGTAGAAAGACTAAATCAGCTGCCAGACTAGTAGCTCCCCACACAGCCATCACTCCACCATCTCAAAGACTTCACCACAGCCGTGATGCAAACAACAACACAAGCAATAGACCAAAGCCCTGGTATTGCTTTAGATGTGGAGAGGACGGACATATTAAGCCTCAGTGTGAGAGTGAGTCGAACCCATCCCTTGTGGCTGAGAAGAGGAAGCAGTTAAAAGAAAAGCAGCTAAAATGGGACATTGAAAATGGTGTTTCAAAAGCCGATCATTTAAACTAGATCCAGTTCCGGTTGTGGGACAAACGGGGACTGGAACACAGACAAAGTGTCCCAAAATGAAGCCACACAGAGCCCGTGTCTACTCTCACACACAAAAGCAGACAGTGACCCTGCCAAAAGGGCTGATTGGAGCCAAGTGCACTGCACAAGTGACCATAGGTAACAAAGACTGCAAGTGCTTGTTGGATTCAGGCTCTCAAGTAACAACGATTCCCAACTCTTTCTATTTAGAGAACCTGTCTCACTTACCTATGAATTCCTTGAATGACCTGCTTGAAGTCGAAGGAGCCAATGGCCAAAGTGTCCCTTACCTTGGTTATGTTGAGACCACTATTAGATTCCCAAAGAGCTTGCTTGGAGCAGACATTGAGGTGCCCACGCTGGTTCTAGTTGTACCTGGCATGCGCTCCACCTTGTCGTCAGTACTTATAGGTACAAATACTTTGGATGTTTTCTATGAAAAGTATGCAGAAATCGCACCTCAGAACTACGAGTCCCTTCCTTATGGCTACAAAATTGTATTAAAGACCCTCGAAATCAGGAAAAGACAGTCTGTTGATTCTAGTCTGGGAGAGGTTAGGCTTCGTAGCAGGGACTTTGAGACTATTTCAGCTGGACAGACCAGAGTCCTTGAAGGATCAGTGAGCTGCAGGACTGATGTTGGAAAGTGGGTGATGGTGGGACCCCCAAAGTCATCTTCACTGCCAGGTGGCATCCTGGCGACGGATAGCTTGGTAAGTCTACCATCGAAACTACCACGCTGCATACCAGTCATGCTCAAGAATGAGTCACATCATGACATCACCTTATCTCTGAAGGCTGTAATAGCAGAGATACACGCTGTCAAGAGTGTTCAATCTGTTAAGACCTCTGACTCAGATATTCCCACAAAACCTGACCAAAAATTAAGTCTCAGCTTTGACTTCACTGACTCTCCTATACCCAATGAGTGGAAAGAGA
The DNA here is from genome assembly GCF_988280905.1 of Pimephales promelas. NCBI lineage: Eukaryota > Metazoa > Chordata > Actinopteri > Cypriniformes > Leuciscidae > Pimephales > Pimephales promelas. Next base: position 11,888,265 of record NC_142773.1, on the reverse strand, counting down.
GGATAACCGAGAAATTAAGTTCCATGCCGGAGGTGTTCGCACAGCACGAGCTTGACTTTGGTCGCACTGATAAAATAAAACACCACATAACCCTCAGTGACGAAACAACATTCAAACACAGACCAAGACCTATACACCCCCAAGATATCGAGGCTGTACGTAACCATCTCCAGCAACTCCTTGATGCAGAGGTGATCCGTGAATCAGAGTCGCCTTTCTCCTCGCCGATTGTCGTCGTCAGGAAAAAAATGGAGATGTCAGACTTTGCATAGACTACAGGAAATTGAACACCCAAACAGTGAAGGATTCATATGCCTTACCTAATCTTGAGGAGTCATTCTCGGCGTTGACCGGATCCAGGTGGTTCTCTGTGCTTGATCTCAAGTCCGGTTTCTATCAAATAGAGATGGAGGAAGCAGACAAACACAAAACCGCATTCGTCTGTCCATTGGGATTCTTCGAGTTCAACAGGATGCCGCAGGGGATAACTAACGCCCCGAGCACGTTCCAGAGGCTCATGGAGCGCTGTATGGGGGAGTTGAACCTGAAGCAAGCCCTGGTTTTCCTTGATGACCTTATCATCTTCTCATCGACACTAGAGGAACACGAGGAAAGATTGATGCGTGTGCTCAACCAATTGAAAGAGTTTGGCTTGAAATTGTCACCAGGGAAGTGCAAGTTCTTTCAAACCTCTGTGAAATACCTTGGGCACATTGTGTCTGAAAAGGGCATTGAAACTGATCCAGACAAGGTAGCAGCATTAAAAACCTGGCCAAAACCAAACAACCTGAAAGAGCTAAGGACCTTCCTGGGTTTCTGCGGTTATTACCGTCGGTTCGTGAAAGATTACTCAAAGATTGTGAAGCCACTCAACGAGCTCACTGCTGGCTATCCACCGCTGAGAAAGCACAGTAAAAGCCCGGTGAACTCTGAGAAATACTACAACCCAAAGGACCTCTTTGGCGATAGATGGATGCCTGCTTGCCAGGTAGCGTTCGACACTATAATCGAGAGACTTACAACCGCACCGATCCTCGGGTTTGCTGACCCCAAGCTTCCCTGCACTCTGCACACGGATGCAAGCACCTCGGGACTTGGTGCTGCCCTTTACCAGGAGCAACAGGGACAGAAGCGAGTTGTTGCCTATGCAAGCAGAGGTCTGTCGAGATGCGAGTCCAGGTATCCTGCGCACAAATTAGAATTCCTTGCCCTCAAATGGGCAGTGACAGAGAAATTCCAGGACTACCTATACAGGAACACGTTCCTTGCTGTCACCGATAGCAATCCACTAACATACATTCTTACCTCTGCTAAGCTCGATGCCACGAGTTACAGGTGGCTAGCTGCTCTGTCGACATTTGATTTCCAGCTACAATACAGAGCCGGGAAGCAAAATCAAGACGCGGACGGGCTGTCCAGACGTCCCCACGACAGATTACCTGATAATAAATCGTCTCAAAAGGAGTTAGAGAGGATACAACAATTCACAAAGAGACATTTGTCAGAAGCTGATTATGCACGCCTGGATGGAAGCACTATCAAAGCTATCTGTGAGAAGCATTTAGTTTGCCAGGTGATCAACAACCACTCTGGAGAAACATCACCCAGCAACACCTTGGTTGTGTCACTTGCTCATCATCCAAAGGCTCTTCCGCAAAGCTTTGAAGAAGAGGATCAGCTTGGTGGCTTACCTGTGATTCCCTCGTTGACAACAGCTGAACTAAGAGACAAGCAAAATGCTGATCCTTGCATCCGTGAAGTACTCAGGCAAATAGAGTTTGAAGAGAAACCTCCATCATCCTTGAGGAAGGAACTTCCTGAGCTTGGTCTCTTATTAAGAGAGTGGAACAAACTTACCATCTTAAATGGTGTCTTGTATCGAAAGCGGCAAGAGGGCGCTCAGACTCACTACCAGCTTGTTCTTCCTGAAGCTCTGAGATCCTTAAGTCCTCAAGAGCCTACATGACGATATGGGCCACATGGGCGTGGAGCGCACCCTAGACCTTGTCCGGAAGCGTTTCTATTGGCCCAAAATGTCAGCCGAGGTGGAAACTAAGGTCAAAACCTGCAACCGCTGCATACGACGTAAGACTATGCCAGAGAAAGCCGCTCCACTCATCAACATCATCGCTACAAGGCCTCTAGAGCTTGTGTGCATGGACTTCCTTAGTGTGGAGCCAGACACCAGTAATACTAAAGACATTCTGGTCATTACCGACCATTTTACGAAGTATGCCGTGGCCGTTCCCACCCCAAATCAGAAAGCCAGGACAGTGGCCAAGAGTCTGTGGGACCACTTTTTCGTCCATTGGCATCCCTGAAAAACTCCACAGTGACCAAGGTCCCGACTTTGAGTCCAGAACAATCAAAGAACTGTGTGAGCTCATTGGTACTCGAAAAATGAGAACCACCCCTTACCATCCGAGAGGGAACCAGCTAGAGGGAACGCTTCAACAGGACTCTGCTCAACATGTTGGGAACTCTTGAGAACCAGAAAAAGAGTCACTGGCGAGATTACGTCAAACCATTAGTACATGCCTATAACTGTACTAAAAACGAGACAACTGGTTTTACCCCCTACGAGTTAATGTTCGGGCGCCAGCCAAGATTTCCAGTTGACCTAGCCTTTGGCTTACCAGTCAATCACCAGCCAGGTTCGCACTCACAATATGTTCGCAACCTGAAATCCCAACTCGAAGACAGTTATAAAGTGGCAACTGAGAATGCTAAAAAGACAGCCAGCCGTAACAAAGTGAGGTTTGACAAACATGTTGTTGACTCTACCTTGAGGGAGGGTGACAGAGTCTTGGTTCGAAATGTCCGCCTTAGGGGCAAGCACAAGTTAGCCGATAGGTGGGAGTCCGATGTTTATGTTGTCCAGAGACAGTCCGGAGACGTCCTGGTGTATGTTGTGAGGCCTGAGACAGGAGATGGTCCTCAAAGAACTCTTCATCTTGACCTTCTACTGCCATGCGGTTTCCTTCCCATGACCCCAATCGAGAGTGAAACTAACCTGTCAAAAGCAGTGAGACGACCAAGAACTCGACAACATCCTAAAAATGACAGTCCAGATGAAGCTGAAGGGGATGAATTCCAATCTGATTCTGAGGAATATCACTATGATGTACACCGAAACCTAAGAGTAACAACACTAGGGTTTGACCTGACCCCTGGACCCGTAGAACACTTACCAGACAGGATTGAACCAGAACCCCTCAAAGAGTTGACTACTGCCAAGCAAGATCCTTTAGAGATAGCTAAAGCTTTCCCTGACGATGTTCCAGTAGAGACTTGTGACCCAGACTTACCTGATCCTGCAGACCGAGACCTACCCGACCCTGCAGACAGTGCCTTACCTGCTTCTGAAGAGAACAGCTCAACTGCTGGACAAGAAACTGGAAACTTACCTGAGGAAGATCTGGATAATGTCCATCCTTCTACTCAACCTACTCAAGAGGAAAAAGAAAACATTATGGAAACAAAAGCGTTATGGATCAAACTGACATCCACACAGAAAGTGACTGTTCTAGAAGACCTATCAGAGACAAAAGAGCGACTAAAATACTGACTTACCCTGAGCTAGGGAACCCAATAGTTACAATAGTTCAGTCTTTATTTCAAACCTTGAGTGATGTGCTTACAGATTCCCTTAAAGAACCCAGCTTTCCAGAAACCCCTAGAGTTATGACCATATAGATTCAGAATGCACAGGGACGTGCATTAGGTAAAGAGGGGAGGATGTAACCCATGTTTAAATATGACATAAATAAGAATAAATAGTTTAAAAGCTGCATAAATAAGTCAATTCATCAGAGTTAATTAAAAATGTCAATAAAATGATTTAATGTTTAAGAGTAAAAGTATTCTGACAAAATTCATGTCATTGCCCTTTAAGAGGTTAGTGACGTTTGACGCAGCACGTCAGTGACGTTGCAGCATAGGCGCAATTGAGAAAGCAGAGAGGAGATTGAAAGATCGGAGGAGAGAACGAGGAGAACAAACTGTGTTTAATAAGCAGAGAAAAGAGTGAAAAGTTTTGCAGTTGAAAGAAATCATAATTTGCCTGGTCGGGAACTGACAGGGATTTTATGTGAACTGATCCACACCGGTTTTGGTGAGTTTGTACTTTATTTTCTTGCAATTTTGTGATCTTGCATTTTTTTTCTCTCTTTTATGGTGAAATACTGAAACGTAGTTGTTTTAAACTGTATACCAGTTAATAATTTGTTTATGGGAACTGTGAATGTTATAAAAAGAGAATTAATGTTTTGAAAATGAAGGATGCGTGCAGTAGTTGTGAGTTAAAAGAGACTGCACCGTCGCCATTTTCTGAAGTGAAAAGTGAATCGCAACAGTGACGTTATGACTCAGAGAATGTGAAATATTATCTGTATTTGTGTTATTTGAGAATTTAAAAAGAGATTTATTGTGTTTATGACCTGTTATACAGGTCAGGTTTTTTTGCTTGGTTTGAAGCTCGGTCGGAGCGACGATCGGTCTGCAGTGTGCGGGCGCGCACGTGCGCGGACAGGATTCAGATGGCGAGCCAGACCCGGATTTTCAACTCATCAATTCCATGGCGTCTTTGAGGAAATCTCACGCGTATGGTGACTTGCTGCCAGAGTGGTAGGAGTGTCAGGATTTGTTTTGAACTGAACTGGACAATTGAACTGAGTCTTTTGAACTGAACTGGACAATTGAACTGAGTCTTTTGACTGAACTGGACCATCGAACTGAATCTTTTGACCGAACTGAACAATTGAACTCACATTGAGATTCGAATTTAAAGTGTTTATTTTCTATTTCCTTTTCATATTGTAATAACTGGTAGCTATCCAAATAAAACGTGAGTCTAACCGGAGCTAAATTAGGCTAATAACACTTTTCCTAAGCTAAACCCTAAAATGAGATAAGAACACTCATGTCCCATACACCGCACGACCCAGAGTGTTTACACATCAACCAACAGGAGGCAGTAACACCGTTTTTCCACTTTTAATGCAGAACAAAGAAAGAACTACTCAGGCAGGGCCCTATTGCATTACACATCTCTTTCAACAACGGTGAGGGACACATTTTTACATTAGGCAGTAAATGAACCAAGAGCATCTAATCAACTTGAACATTACACACATAACTTTACTATAACAACAACTTAAAGATCTTGCTGTAATAACGCATAAATCAACTCTCAATAAACAATTACCCATAATGCACCCAGCTGCTAGCGCTGACTGCCAGGTCATTACAATAACCCCCACCCAAAAGGGTTAGTGTCCCCACAACCCTAATCTCCCACAACAAAATCTAACAAATGTCCCGGCCGGCGTCGAACACGCTTCAACCTCCCCTGTGAAACGCCAGGCTCAGCCTTGAGTCCATCATTGTCCGTTTCGGCGCTGGGAGGGGATTTTGGGGACCGACTGTGGCCTTCATCAATCTTTTGCTCTGGGGCCAGAGGGTGGTATGGAGCCAATCGGTCCTTATGAAGTACCACCCGTCTACCCCGTCCAGGCATTCGGACCCGGAAGACCACCTCGGAAATTTTGTCCAAAACCTCCCCAGGTCCCTGCCAATGATGAGTCAGTTTGGGTGACAACCCCCGCTTCTTCTGGGGGCAGAACACCCACACTTTGTCCCCGGGCCCAATCGTAGGCCCGTGGGCCCGGGCATCGTATGCCCGTTTCTGGCGGGCTCCAGCGTCCCTCAGAGCCTCCCTGGCCATTTGATGGACCGTGCTCAGACGTTCCTTCAATTTCCTGAAGTAATCCAATTCTGGCCCGCCAGTAATCTCTGGCTCGGGGGGTGACCCGAACACCAAGTCCACTGGCGTGCGGAGCTCCCTCCCAAACATCAGTGCCGCCGGTGTGCACTGACTCGACTCCTGCACAGCTGTCCTATATGCCCACAGTACCAGAGGCAGATGCTGATCCCAGTCTCTCTGGTGCTGACTGGTCAAGATGGCAAGTTGGGTGGCCAGGGTGCGGTTAAACCGCTCAACAAGTCCATCGCTTTGCGGGTGGAGGGGAGTGGTTCTTGTCTTCTTCACCCCCAATCGCTGGCACACCTCACTGAACAACCGGCTCTCAAAGTTACGCCCCTGGTCACTGTGAAGTTCATCCGGCACCCCAAACCGGGCAAACATCTCGTCCACTAGTCGCTGCGCCGTAGTGGAAGCACTCTGATCTGGCACTGCATATGCCTCTGGCCATTTCGTAAAATAGTCCATAGCGACCAGGACAAAACGGTTACCAGCATCTGTGATGGGAAATGGACCCAAGATGTCCACACCAATCCTCTCCATAGGTGCCCCGACTAGGTACTGTTGTAATGGCGCATGAGAGCGTTGACTGGGTCCCTTCTGTGCCGTGCAAATATCGCAGCAATGAACATACATCTCTGTATCCTGCCGACATCCCGGCCAGTAGAAACGCTGCCGCAGCCGCCGCACTGTCTTAGAGTTTCCGAAATGGCCGGCTCCCGCTGCCCCATGAACCCAACGGAGGACCTCCGGCCGCAGAGCGTGGGGAACGAGGAGTTGCAACCGGTCGATCCCCCCACCCGGCGCATGCCACCGCCTATAGATCACGCCATCGTGGAGCTCCAGGCTGCCCCACTGAGAATGAAGCGTCTTGATCTCGGGCCCCTGGGAGGACACAGCTGGCCAGTCTGGACATGTTTGGGCCTCTAACCAACCCCTGACCTTCATCAGTACCTGATCATTCGCCTGTTGTTGCCTCAGCTGTTCGGTGGTGAACGGCTCCCCATCTCCACGGGTGTCACCCGGCCTTACTGCTGCTGACGATGGCTCCAGACATCGTTCTTCCTGGCGACTGCAGTATCGACATTCGTCCGCAAAGCATGGACGTCTGGAGAGGGCGTCAGCGTTAGCATGCTGCCGCCCCGGTCGGTGTTGAACCTCAAAGTCGTACTCTTGAAGAATCTCGAGCCACCTTGCCACCTGACCCTCCGGCTGGCGGAAATTTAGCATCCAAGTGAGGCTAGCGTGGTCTGTCCTCAGTGTGAACCTGGTGCCCAGGAGGTAGGGCCTGAAGTGGCGGACGGCCAGGACCACCGCTAGCAACTCCCGTCGGGTGACGCAATAATTTCTTTCTGGCCGACTGAGGCTGCAACTATAGTAAGCAACCACTCGCTCTCCATTCTCCCCCCTCTGGGATAGTACGGCTCCGACCCCCACGTTACTGGCATCAGTGTCCACAAGGAACGGTTGGTTAGGATCAGGGTAGGCTAGGACAGGAGCGTCGATGAGAGCCGCTTTTAACTGTCGAAAGGCCACAGCACAATCCTCAGACCACCCAAAACGCCGGCCCTTGTTTGTCAGCTGATGTAAGGGGCTGGCAATGGTAGCAAAGTCTCTGACGAACCTCCTGTAATAGGAAGCCAGGCCCAGAAAGCTCCGCAGCTCAGTGATGTTGGTTGGTGGGGGCCAGTCCCTCACCGCGGCCACCTTTGTTGGGTCGGTAGCCACCCCGCTCTCACTGACCACGTGTCCCAGGAATTGCGTCTGGCGGGTGAGCAAGTTGCACTTGGCTGGGTTCAACCGCAAACCAGCACTACGGATGGCTGTCAGGACCTCCCGTAAGTTGTGGACAGCCTGGTCAAAGTCTCTGGCATGGACCAACAGATCGTCCAAGTAAACCACACAGCGGGTGCGGGGAATGTCTTTAAGGACCCGCTCCATCAGCCTTTCAAAGGTGGCTGGGGCATTACACAGTCCAAAGGGCATCACTTTAAACTGCCACAGTCCTTGCCCTATCGTAAATGCAGTTTTGGGCCGGGCTTCTGCCGCCAGCTCAACTTGCCAATACCCACTGCGCAAGTCCAAAGAGCTAAACCAACAGGATCCAGCTACATAATCCAATGCATCATCAATGCGCGGCAGTGGGTATGAGTCCTTGCGGGTGACCGCATTTAGTCGCCGAAAGTCCACACAAGGGCGCCACGCCCCAGTTTTCTTCCGCACCATGACCATAGGTGCAGCCCAGGGACTGTCTGAGGGCTCAATAATGCCGTTAGCTGCCATTTCTCGGATCATTTCTTCAGCAGCCTGGCGCTTGGCGAGAGGCAGTCTATGGGGGCGCAAGCGAATGGGAGCAGCAGGGCCAGTGTCAATGTGATGCTGCACCAGAGCTGTTCTGGTACAGTCCTCCTCACGGGCTGCAAAAATGTCCATAAACTCTCCCAACAGGCGTTGCAACTGCTCCTGCTGCGGTGTGCTCAGATGCTCACTGCTTCGCCGCCCCAACTCCTCAACAGCAACAACAGTTTCAGGTGATGGGGGGGCGGATTGAGCGTGCGGTGTTAGTGGTGAAGATGTATTGGTCTGGGCTCCAATAACCCCCCTGGTTTCCCCCTGAGTCTCTGCAGCTCTTGTGTGGCGTTTGGGAGTCGGAGCTTTTCCATGATGGCTCCGGCCCAATCGGAGCGGCACAGTCTCATTATCTAGGCATAGGGCGGCCCCCGGCACGTCAACACGTGCTCCCCAGTGGGATAACAAGTCCAAGCCAATAATGCACTCATCTCTGATATCAGCGAGCCAGAACTCATGGTTCGTCTGGCTCATCCCCACCACCACCGACAACAGCTTCTTTCCAGGCATTACTGTCCTTTCACCTGTGACGGTGAGCAGTTCGGTACTGGTGGGGGTCCAGTCCTCCGGAAGAGGACCGGCCGTTCCAGACAACAGTCCTTTGCGCAGCAAGCAAATGGTGGACCCCGTATCCACCAGGGCGCTGCAGGGCTGCCCGTCAACAACACAGTCCAGGTACAGTCCTCTGGCAGACCCGCAGCGTCCCACAGTAGGGCAGTCATTGTGGAGGGGTACTGAAGAACGGGGTGAGGGTCCCCTCACTGCCTCACTCCGAGGTCGTTTCCCGGGGGTGACATTGCCCGGGGCCGGGGGCTCGGAGCAGGGCAGTCCCTGGCGAAATGCCCCGGTTCTCCACAGCGGTAGCAGTGGTCTAGCCTCGTCCTCCGTCGTGGGGTCTCCGCTGGTTGAACTCGGCTGACCTCCTCCTCGGATCGGGCCACGTCCACCTCCCGTTCGACGGCTCTCGTCAGATGATGCTGGAGTGAAGATCGACCTGTCGCCGGCCGAGCCTGTAGCACCTCCTCAGCTCTCTCAGCCTCTCTCAGCGCCTCACTGAGATTTCGGGGTGACAGTAGGCGGACATGTTGGCGGAGCCGCTCGGGTGTAAGACCCCGCAGGAAAGCGTGGAGGCTCAGCTCTTCCCTCGTTGCGGCCTGGAAGGTAGGGTAGCCCTTTCGGGTGTAAACCCGGATGTCAGCTGCGAAAGCGCCCACACTCTCTCCTTCACATCGACGTCGGTTAGCTAGCTCCTCCCTGCTCTGTTCAGCGGAGGTTCTCTGCCCGAAGCGGCGGTTGAGAGCAGCAGTGAGGGCCTGGAGATCACGCCGCTCCTCAGGAGACAGATCGATAAGGACCTGGAGTGCGGGACCCTCCAAGGCGAGGGCCAAATGAATCGCCGTCTCCTCACAGCTCCATCCATCGTGGAGGGCGGCCAGGTCAACTTGTGCCAGGTAGGGTTCCAGGGGTGTCAACCCGCTATATCGTGGTAGCTTAGCGGGCGAACGTGTGAGGGCGCCGGGCTGGCCACTAATTTGGAGTGTCGGTGAGACGACTGGAAGTTCGTTCTGTCGGGGACCAGGAGAGTGGTACATGGCTCGGTGAATGCTGGCGCCGTCAGGCTGGTGCGGAGCCCTGCTCCTCCTCGGCGTCTTGCTCGTCAGACGCTCTAGCATGATGCTGTTCTCATGGATGGCACGTTCTAATTCGCCTATGCTTTGCTCCATAACGCCGTCTTTTAAACGACTTTTAAAATCCCACTTCTGACACCACTGTAATAACTGGTAGCTATCCAAATAAAACGTGAGTCTAACCGGAGCTAAATTAGGCTAATAACACTTTTCCTAAGCTAAACCCTAAAATGAGATAAGAACACTCATGTCCCATACACCGCACGACCCAGAGTGTTTACACATCAACCAACAGGAGGCAGTAACACCGTTTTTCCACTTTTAATGCAGAACAAAGAAAGAACTACTCAGGCAGGGCCCTATTGCCTTACACATCTCTCTCAACAACGGTGAGGGACACATTTTTACATTAGGCAGTAAATGAACCAAGAGCATCTAATCAACTTGAACATTACACACATAACTTTACTATAACAACAACTTAAAGATCTTGCTGTAATAACGCATAAATCAACTCTCAATAAACAATTACCCATAATGCACCCAGCTGCTAGCGCTGACTGCCAGGTCATTACAATATTGAGTTCAAATGTTGAATGTGATTTGAAATGTGATCCACTTTGATTTGATTTTGTGATTTGAAGGTATTTTTCTACCTGTAAAAGACAAAAATAGAGAGTTAACTCAGGAAGAGAATAAGAATTCTAAAAGGAAAATTCTAAAATAAGAGTAATTAGGAAAAGACTGGTTTAACTTAGATTAACTCGACTAAAATGATTTAAGTGAACCAAAAACTGAACTTAGAGTGAAATATAATTTCATTTTACCTACCTCAGTAATACAGGATATTTGGGAACCTGCAGGGAATATTTTTATTTCTTTTGTTTTATTTTGTTATTGAACTGTGCATTATTCTTTTGTTCTACATTCAGTAAACTGCCGGCTTTTGTATTTAAAGAAACGGTCTCTGGTGTGTTTATTATTTTTGCTCCCCACTCCTTAGAGCCTAGAACTGGTCCAGTAGCGCGATAAGATGTGATACCGGTGCTACACGCGCTTCACGTGTGCATTAACGAGCCCGCGACTCATCAAGTCAGCCCAGCCGAGCCCGCGACTCATGTCAGCCCAGCTGTGCCCGTGCTTCACTTGAGCCTGCGAGTGAATCTCCTGTTCAAGTGAGTGCTGAATTTCCTGTTCAGGTGAGTGCTGAATCTCCAGTTCAAGTGAGTGATGAGTCTTCAGTTCAAGTGAGTGAATCTCCTGTTCAAGTGAGTGCTGAATCTCCTGTTCAAGTGAGTGATGAATTTCCAGTTCAAATGAGTGAATCTCCTGTTCAAGTGAGTAATGAATCTCCTGTTCAAGTGAGTGATGAATCTCCTGTTCAAGTTCGTGATGAATCTCCTGTTCAAGAGAGTGATGAATCTTCAAGTCAAGTGAGTGAGTTGTCCAGCCCAGCGAGTGTGTCTAGCCCTGTGTCGCGCCGCCGCAGGAGGAGGAGAAGGAGGACTCGTTCGGTTCGCCAGGCCCCGGTGAGCGTACCCAGACTCCTCGCCCTGCCGGCCCCGCCTCTGCGCCTCGCCCTGCTGGCTTTCAAGCTCCTGGAGGCATTTCCTGAGCCTGTCTACTGTCCGGAGGTTCCCCCCGTAGATTTTCCCAAGTATTTTTTTTTGGGGGGGGGGGGGGGGCAGTAGGTACTCTGTGGGGGCCATGGAGGCGACGTTGACATGGCCCTTGCATCGTCCTGCTCCGCCCTGGCCCTGGCCTCGTCCTGCTCCACCCTGGCCCTGGCCTCGTCCTGCTCCTCCCTGACCCTGGCCTCGTCCTGCTCCGCCCTGGCCCTGGCCTCGTCCTGCTCCGCCCTGGTCTCCGGCCCAGTCTGGTATGCCTTGGCTACCTCCTGGTCCCGTTCCCCTGCACGGGCCTGGCCCTCCGTCCCTCCCCCAAGACTGTCTCCATTTCACCGCCCTCCTGAACTTTTTGTTGTTTTTATGGGCGTCGGGAGCCGCCCATAGGGGGGAGGCTATGTCATGATGTGGTTTTGTGTGTTTTCGTTATTAGTGATTCCCCGTCGATTATTTGTCCCAGGTGTTTCTTATTTCTCACGCCCCCTTGTTATCTTGTCTAGCTTGTTTGTCCTTGATTATTTAAGCCCTGTGTTTCTGCCCTGTCTTGGTGGGTTGTTGAATTTATGTACTATGTGAACGTTGGTGTTTTTGAATTCTCGAGTCCTGCTTCTTGTCTTGTATCCTGTTCCAAGTTTGTTAATAAAGTGTGACGCCCCTGTGTGGCTTGACAGTGTATCGGTGTCAGTATTGCAAGGCTGATGTGTTCTTCTGTTTTGAGGATCTGATTGCAGATATCCTTACCGATTGGGAACACCTGGTCCCAGTGCGCCAGAGGAGATAAAAGCTCCACCTTCAAGATCGTCGGGCTCTCTGATCCTTGCTACCAGCAGTAATTTGTTTTGGTTTAGTTTCATGCTTGTTTTTATTTTAACACTACAACACTTTACGCCACGACCACTCATCCACACTTACATAACTGAGGTTGCTGACTAACTCATCCCATTATTCAGGTATTGTTTAATTACTTTACGTTATAATAAACCTTGTTTAAATCAATTGCTGAGTCCTTTCCCAGTTTTTGTCATGGCCTTTTGAGCTCAGTCATGACAAAATTGGGGCTCGTCCGTTTTTGAACTGTTTGGGTAGCGCAGGGTTTTCCCCTTTGTTACCGTGATTTGATTGGGGAATGTTTAAAGGAAAGGGCGCAGTGTTATTTTGCTGTTTTGATTTGGCAGGGTAAGCGTTAGGTTTGGTTGGAAGTTGTTGTGGAATTATATATATATTTTTGTTTTTCTTCTGTTTTCTTCATTATTTAGGCTGGGGAAGGAGAAGTTTAGTCCAGATGTTGTGTTAGGTGCCAGATGACAGTTGTGGGTCCTTGTGTGCTATTGTATAAAAAGTGGTTTGGAGTTTTCTCTTGTAGGTGGTAGCGACGATTCCCTTTTGGGGTTCGTTGAGCGGATCGGGGTTAGTGTTGTGGAGAACGTGGGTAAAGCTTTGCTTGGGAGCATGTCCGTGGCTCTGGGTGGGTTGCTAGCTTGCTAGTCGCTCTCCTGGTCCAGCGGTCTTCAGTGCGTAAATACCCACCACAAGTACCCACATTAAGACTAGAGTGGAGCTTAGTTAGTTGGGTGATTTTTAGGTAGCGGGGAAACTCCAAACCGCATGGAGGATTAGTCCTCTCAGTGCTCACAGGGAAACGCGACTGTCTAGCTGGGCCTGCTGGAACGGTAAATTGTTGGGATTTGGCTGATTGTAATGAGTAGTGGAAATGGCTGACTGTGAAACGTTTGTGGCGGCTCCGTCTGAGGAGGCTTTGGAGAAATGCACAAAGGAGCAGTTGCTAAAAATAGCTGAGCATTATTCTATAGTGGTGGCTGGAGATAAACGTATTAAAGAAAATATTAAAATGACGGTGAAAGCTGAATTAATTGAAAGGGGGATTATAACTGAAGAAATAGAGGATCCCTCTCCAATTCACACTATTAGTGACCTATACAGGTGCAGGGCCTCACTTTTGAGCAACAGAAGGAGCTACTAGTGATGCAAATGGATCATGAGAAACTTAAACATGAATTGGAAATTAAAAAAACAAATTGAGTTAGAGAGGATTCGTCAGCAGACAGAGAAATCCAAGTTAGATCTGGAGGGATATCGTCTGTCTTTGGGTGAAGAGGGCAGGTGGCCCAGTGACGGTCGTGGTAAGCATGGGCCTTGGGGTGCGTCCCTTTGATATTAGTAATTTACGATTGTTACCGCAGTTTAATGAGAGAGACCCAGATGTCTTTTTTGTGATGTTTGAACGTGTGGCTAAGACGAGGGACTGGCCTGATGCAGATTGTGCTCTAATGCTTTAGTGCGCTCTTACAGGGAAAGCGCAGGAAGCTTATTCGTCATTGAGTGTGGATGATAGCTCTAACTATGAAAAAATCAAATCAGCCGTGCTTAAGGCTTATGAGCTAAATTCACACGTTTGATGATTTGTGTGATCTGGTTATTTTAGAACAGTTTAGAAATACACTCCCAGGGCATATTGCCACATACGTTACAGAAAGAAAGTTCACTACTGCTGCAGAGGCGGCTGAGTCAGTAGATGAGTATGTATTACTCCATAAGGGCAATTTTAGAGAGCGCACAGTGGCGCGTGATGATTTTGGATGGAGAGGTAAGAGTGTGGGCGTGGCTTCAGGTGACAGGATGCGTTCTGGCAAAGTTGGGTTGTTTAAAGCAGATAGTAAGCCCCGAGGGAGTGCGGATCACGATACAAGTTGCAACTATAGACCTTTTTCACAAAAACCGGAAATACGGAATCGTTGTGGAAACGGAGTTCCCGTCAACTGTTAACACATCAGAAAAACCTACTCTGGGAGGAGAAAATTGATCAGAGAGTCTTCAAAACTTCGAAAAAAATTAAACTTGTCATGGTCCAGTTGTTGATGACTTTGTAAAATGCTGTGGTGATGCTTGTCTGCAGCTGATTTATCTAAGACCAAAGATATGATATTGATTTTAGAACTGAAGCTCATTCTTCCCAATATACGTTAATTAAAGGTAAGAAGGTGGAGTGTGTGGAAAGTTATTCATATTTAGGGAGTATTAGGCCTATTTACAATAAACTACATTTTGATGAGAATACCAGAAAGAAGTTTGTCAGTTTTATTCAACAGTTATCCTGAATTTGTTGCACTGCTGTTGCTATAGAACGATCAAAGAAGAAGAAAAATTATACAAATATTAATTTATTCCTTGTACACTCAGATTGTTAAATACTCAGAATGGTATATATTAATATTTTAAATTTATATGTAGCCCACTGTTGTGTGTTATTTATCTTGTTTTATATTGTGGTGTATATTTTATGTGCTTATTCCGCTGGATACAAATATCTTAATAAAGTTGAACATGAACTAACGTTACTTCAAAAATACGCAAATCATAAAACATAAAAAATAAACAAACAATGACGGCTTATTAGTGAATGGTGACATGAGAAGTACAGAAGATCACAGGATCAATAACATCCCGCCAGATTGCCTGAATCCATTTCCGTCGAACTTCATCGACAGGGAACTGACGAGGGAAGGAATGAAAACGACAAGTATTCGCCTTATTCACTTGGCGGCCATTTTGAAAATGGAACGCCGCTGAGGGGTACACTCACCCGGAAGGATGCATGCGACGCAGCAGCACCAGCAATGAAAACTCGCAATGCGGACCACCAATCATTCCTGTCTGCCCGAATTAACGATGCAAAATGTGAAGCAAAGTGCCAGTGACTGAAACATCCCCCGGGCTGTGTTAATTAAGGGATACAGTACCTTTATCGGAGGTTTTATCCACGACATTGAACGTAGGAATGGACGCCTTGCCAGTTTCTGCGAGCTTGCAGCAGCCAGAGGTAATTAACGTTAGTAAGCTAAGCTGTAATATGGAGTTGTTGACTGTGTAAGTTACTATGTTAGATACAATTGTACTTTATTGTTTAGATAGATACACATCCAGTAGCTTACATACACACGCATGTAAAACAATCAAATCACTCGTATGTAAAAGGAAAGAGGAGAAGTGATTTTAAGGTCTGACAGGGACTGATCCTGTTACACACTGACAATGATAAGCTGCTATGGTGACAATACAAGTTTACATATATGTATTCATAAAGAATAAAAATAATGATGGTAATGGATTTGTATAGATTCTAATAGTACACAGTCAACTTCCTACAAGCTTGCAGAAACTGAGGTAAATTGGCGTCCATTCTTACGTTCAATGTCGTGGATAAAACCTCCGATACAGGTACTGTATCCCTTAATTAACACAGCCCGGGGGATGTTTCAGTCACTGGCACTTTGCTTCACATTTTGCATCGTTAATTCGGGCATGATTGGTGGTCCGCACTGCGAGTTTTCATTGCTGGTGCTGCTGCGTCGCATGCATCCTTCCGGGTGAGTGTACCCCTCAGCGGCGTTCCATTTTCAAAATGGCCGCCAAGTGAATAAGGCGAATGGCTGCTTTTGGGAATAACAAAAAAGATCGGTACGCAACAACTCTCACTAGTTGCCTTCGGCGCTATCTGTTATGAATGGAGCGGAAGAAGATTACCACGACAATTGCGTATTTCCGGTCACAAATACGGAAGTTGTGAGAAAGGTCTATTGTCACGACAGAGGACATTGGAAAGCTGAGTGTCCGGTGTTGCAGTCCAGAAATAAGTTTAACAAACACCAGGTTAAGCCTGCTGCAGCGGCTGCGCCTGTGGATAATGGTGAGATCTCTGAATTGTTTGTCCCTGATTGTGAACCTGACATTTTGGCTGCATATGGCCCTTTTATTAGAAGTGGTTTTGTGTCGCTGGTTGGGGATGACACTAAAGTCCCAGTGAAAATCCTAAGAGATACAGGGGCCTATGATTCGTTTATAGTGGGTTCTGTTCTGCCGCTATCGGAGGCCAGTGACACTGGTGACCGAATATTGAGTCGGGGAATGGGGTTAACTGTTTTGCCTGCTCCCTCACACAAAATAGTCCTAAACTGTGAGCTGGTGCAGGGTGAAGTAGCTGTAGGAGTGCGCCCGGCGTTGCCCATTGAGGGGATTCATTTTATTTTGGGTAATGGCTTGACTGGTGGTCGGGCTGACGCTGTGCCATCACCGGTGGTTACTCCTAGTCATGTTTCAGATCAGAAGGTAAATGACTCATCTGAGGGCAATTCTGCCTGTGTGGTAACACGAGAAATGGTTAAGTCTGATGTGGAGGCATCAGAGGGGGGTGGTGGTGATGAGTTGGTAGCTCCGTCCTTTTCTGATTTTCCTTTGTCCGTGTCAGTGAGTGAGTTATTGCAGGAGCAGCAAAGTTACCACTCACTGAAAGAGATGTTCGATCGTGTTGTTTCTGCTACAGTGATAAGTAGTGCAGGTAGTGGCTACTTTGTGCGGAATGGTGTGTTATTCAGTCAAGTCAAGTCACATTTATTTATATAGCGCTTTTCACAATACAGATTGTATCAAAGCAGCTTCACAGTGATAACATGTAAGTAGCACAACACAGGTCAACAACATTGCTAAACACTAAATAAATAACCCCAACTGAGCAAGCTCAAAGCAAGCCAAAAGCAAGGCGACAGTGGCAAGGAACCAAACTCCATCAGATTGGATGGAGAAAAAACCTTGGGAGAACCCAGGCTCAGTCGGGGGCCAGTTCTCCTCTGGCTTACATTCATATTGTTTAAATATAAATATTAAATATAAATATTGTTTATGAATCAAACGGCGCCATAACATATCACAGGCGTTGAGTCGTCTCATCACAGGCGTTGAGTCGTCTCATCACAGGCGTTGAGTCGTCTCATCACAGGCGTTGGGGCATCCGAAATCCCCGTGAGAGGCTGGACACAAAACTGGACCTGACGAACGCCATTTTTCTCGGGACAAGCGTCCCGAGATAACAGCAGAAAGGCAGATGGGAAATAATTAGCATAGCTGATGTTCATAATAATTTCCGTTATAACTCACAAACTCTCCGTAACCCGAACTCTCCGCAACCCAACCATACGCGCCGACCCGTTTGTCTAAAAGGCTGTCGAGCCCCACTGGTGCGTTAAGCAGTTTCAGTGGCAAACGGTTCCGTATGGCATAACAGAGGACTAGAAGGTAAGCATTATGTGAATGCTTGACTAAAGAGATGCGTCTTTAATCTAGTTTTGAACTGTGTCAGCGAGTCAGAGGCTCGGACCGTATCGGGAAGGCCATTCCAGAGTTTTGGAGCTAAATGCGAGAACGCCCTCCCTCCTTTACTGGACTTCGATATCCTAGGAATGACCAGAAGCCTTGAATTTAGTCATCTTAAGGAACGCGGTGGATTGTAGGGCGAAAGAAGGTCCGTTAAGTACATAGGTGCTAAACCATTTAGGGCTTTATAGGTCAGTAGTAGTATTTTGTAGTTGATGCGGAACTTAATAGGTAACCAGTGTAGAGATGATAAAATCGGTGTTATATGATCATATTTTCTTGACCTAGTAAGAACTCTAGCAGCTGCATTTTGTACTAACTGTAGCTTGTTTATTGAGGATGCAGGACAACCGGCTAATAAAGCATTACAGTAATCTAGTCTCGAGGTCATGAATGCGTGAACTAATTTTTCTGCATCAGAAATAGATAGCATGTTACGTAGCTTAGCAATGTTTCTAAGGTGGAAAAAGGCTGTTCTTGTAACATATGAAATATGATTTTCGAACGACAAGTTGCGGTCTAGTATAACACCCAGGTCTTTTACTGTTGTGGATAAAGTAACAGGACATCCGTCTATATTAAAGTTGTATTGTGAGAGGTTTTGTGAGTAGTTTTTTGGACCAATAAGTAATACCTCCGTTTTATCTGAATTTAATAGCAGGAAATTACGCGTCATCCAGCATTTTATATCTTTGAGACACTCTGTCATTTTAGATGAGTTAGTGTTTTCATCTGGTCGTGATGAAATATATAATTGAGTGTCGTCAGCGTAACAGTGGAAATTAATTCCATGTTTTCTTATAATATTACCAAGTGGCAGCATATATATTGAGAATAGCAGAGGGCCTAAAACTGATCCTTGCGGTACTCCATAGTCTACTGACGTTATCTTTGATTTTTTCCCATTTAAACAGACAAAATGAGAACGGTCCGATAAGTACGATCTAAACCAGCTTAATGCCTGTCCCTGGACACCGGTGAAGTTTTGTAGTCGATCCAAGAGTATTATATGATCTATAGTGTCGAACGCAGCGCTAAGATCAAGTAGGACTAGTATTGAGATACAGCCTTGGTCAGAAGCTAAAAGTAAATCATTTGTAATTTTAACTAGCGCAGTTTCTGTACTATGATGCGGTCTGAATCCTGACTGGAATTTTTCATAGATATCATGTTCTTGCAAAAAAGAGCACAATTGAGCGGACACTACTTTTTCAAGTATTTTGGACATAAATGGAAGATTTGAAATGGGTCTGTAATTTGCCAAGTTATTTGGATCTAATTGCGGTTTCTTAATGAGCGGTTTTATTACAGCCAGCTTGTATATTTTTGGGACATGACCTAAAGATAAAGACGCGTTAATAATATTGAGGAGAGGCTCTTCCACTACAGGTAATAGTTCTTTCAGTAGTTTAGTGGGTATTGGATCTAATAAACAAGTTGTTGGTTTAGATGCAATGATAAGTTTATTTAGCTCCTCCTGTCCTATCGTTGTAAAGCGGTTTAGTTGTTCTAGAGGGTCCATAATTGAAGCTGAATCATAAGACACCATAGCGGATTGTACATTTATAATTGTGTTTCGGATGCTTTCTATTTTCGCATTGAAGTAATTCATAAAATCATTACTACTAAACTGTAAAGGTATATTTTGCTCTGGTGATGTCTGTTTATTTGTTAGTCTAGCCACGGTGTTAAATAAAAACCTTGGATTATTTTGGTTATTTTCGATTAGTTTGCGGAGATGCTCAGCCCTGGCTGTTTTTAGTGTCTTTTTATAACGTGACATACTGTCTTTCCACGCGATTCTAAAGACCTCTAAATTAGTTTGTTTCCATTTACGCTCTAAGTTGCGAGTTTCTCTCTTGATAGCATGCGTAGCACTGTTGTACCACGGTGCTTTAATTTTCTCTCGAACCTTTTTTAATCTAATTGGCGCAACAATATCTAATGTACTAGTAAGAATGGTGCTTAAACTGCTAGTCATTTCCTCTAATTCATCTGTTTGTTTGGGTTCACTTAGCAGCTTAGATAGATCAGGTAAGCTATTTGAAAATCCATCTATAGTGGTTGGAAGGATTGTTCTGCCTGGTCTATAACGTGGTGCAACATGACATATTTCAGCAGTACGTATTATGCAAGTCACCATGTAATGATCAGTGACATCATCGCTTTGCGGTATAATATCTATATCAGTTGGATCGGTTCCATATGATATAATTAAATCTAGTGTATGATTTAGACGATGAGTGGGACCACTGACGTTTTGTTTGACCCCAAAGGAGTTTAATAAATCTGTAAACGCAGCCCCTAAAGCATCATTTGTATTATCTACGTGTATGTTAAAATCTCCAGCAATTATTGCTTTATCGACATTTACCAATAGATCCGAGAGAAAGTCTGCGAACTCTTTTAGGAATTCAGCATATGGCCCTGGAGGTCTATATACAGTAGCCAGGGCTAGAGATAATATAGGTTTCCTTCTTACATCTAAGAGCGTAACATTTAGCACAAGTACTTCAAATGAATTAAACCTGTGACCTGTTTTCTGAGTAATATTAAAAATATCTTTATAGATTGTTGCAACACCGCCGCCACGACCGATCAGACGAGGCTCATGTTTATAACAGTATCCTGGCGGAGTAGATTCGTTTAGACCGAAATACTCATTTGGTTTAAGCCAGGTTTCAGTAAGGCACAGAACATCGAAGTTATTGTCTGTGACCATTTCATTTACGATAACCGCCTTAGGTGTGAGCGATCTAATGTTTAGGAGACCTAGCTTTAGAAATTGTTTTTGTTGACTGATATTTAGATTTTCTGGTTTAATTACAATAAGATTTTTGCTAGATCCTACACTAGATTTATTGTTTGGCTTCACTAAACGAGGAATAGACACAGTTTCTATATAATGTTCCACACTATGCTTATTAGTTAAGTTTGGACCGCAAAGGCTGTAATTTGGACTTTGACTCATTAGTCATCTGGTGCGTAATGTCTTGGAAATGTTTTCCGACAGCACAGCCGCTCCAAATCGGCTGGGATGGAGACCATCTGTGCTGTACAGCCTCGGTCTTTCCCAAAACAGATGCCAGTTATTTACAAAGTGCAGCCCCTGTTCATTACACAATGACATTAACCATTCATTTAATGCAAAAAGTCTACTGAACCTTTCCTGTCCTTGTCTGTACGTGGGAAGCGGTCCAGACACGATGATCGCTGCTTTAGGCGCTGTGCTGCGTACCGTCTCGATCAGGCTCCTGTAGTCCTTCTTCAGAACCTCCGTCTGCCGCAGCCTGATGTCGTTCGCTCCCGCGTGCAGCACAACAGCTCCGACGCGCTCGTCCCCGTTCAGGATCTCGGGAACCTGTGCAGCAACATCAAGAACACGAGCACCAGGAAAGCAGTGAGTGCGCACTTTACCTTTATCCGAATTAGCGCGGACATGGCGGACTATGGATGTGCCGATGATCACGGCGTCATCGCGTTCCGGCTCGCGAAGAGGGGAGAAGCGGTTCCGGGTGGAGATCTCGAAGACCGGGAGGGGCGGAGAGGCAGCTCTGGCTCGAGTCTTCCGCTGTGTGATCCATGGTCCATGTTGTTTCGGTGCCGGAGTGAATGAAGCCTTAGATGATCGCATCTTCCTCGGCAGAGTAACGTACGGCGTAGATGAACTCGGAGTCAAAGAGTGATTTGATTTGTTAGCGTCGGCGCGTGATGCTTCAAGCGTTGAGCGCCGATCCAGCAGCTCGGCTTGCTTCACCAGCAGACCGCGGATCTGTTTCTCGACGTATTCCAGCTCCTGCTTCACCATGAAGAGCTCGAATGTGTCTTCATCTGCACTCAAAGGTAATGTTAGACACGCATCTGATATGTTCGCCATTATAACGGATGATCAGTAAATTAGTAGTGATACTACAACTATCACTACTAATTTAGGATTGAAATGTCGGAAATAACCAGGATTCAGTGAAACGGGTGTAAAATGAGACGATCAATAGGCGAGAGGGCACGCGTGGAATGCTAGCGGGCTAAAGGCTAGTAGCCAGGATTTAGGGAGGTTGGATATAAGTAGCGATATCAAAGCAATCCAATTGTTTTTTATAAGGAATACTAAGTTCACATAATATAAAAATAGAAAGTGCTTGTTTATAAATAAGTGGTAAAGAAGAAAATCAAGGATTTGTGAAGAAATCACAGTGTGTGTGTGTGTGTGTGTGTGTGGCTGTTGCTCTGGCTCTGGCTGTGTGTACCTACTATATTTCGTGGATTTGTACCCAGAAAGGACCAAAAACTGTCAAAATCTTAAAAAACACTCCCTTTAGGAATTTCCTCATTTGTAAATCCTGTATAAAAATAAATTAAATAAAGGATTTTTAAAAACGAAAAAAAAAAAAAAATCAGAAAGTTTTGTGTTTTGGGTAGGTTTAATGGTCATTGTAAGGGGAGAGAATATACAGTTTGTACAGTATAAAAAACATTTCGCCTACGGAATGTCCCCATTTAGATACAAGTAAAGTTTGCGACGTGTAAACTTCTCATAGAGTTCTGTAAATGTCTCGGTTACTGATGTAACACTCGTTCCCTGAAGGAGGGAACGGGAGACGTGACGACGTAATTGGGATCACTTCAGGGAGCCCTATCAACTTCGAGTGTTGGGTTGCTGGGTTGTTTTAACCCAATTTTGGGTTAAATATGGACAAACCCAAATGTTGGATTAAAAATGTCATTCAAAAATGTAACCCAATGGTTTGTCCATATTTGACCCAAAGTTGGGGTGAACAACTCGGAACATGGTGGGGGGGTTCCACACAAGCCCAACCTTCTCGGTGGCCCGGGAAAGCATAGCCGGCCATTCTGAATCAGACTCGGGCAACGCTACACTCCCTGAATGGGGGTAACGCAGCCGAATCTTCATCTCCAGAGGACTGAAGCACCCCCTCCGATGCTGCGATAGACATCTGGTCATCAGGTCTCCAAAGGAGCTATGAGAAGGACCAGGTGTAATCGGGGTAGACACTCAGGAGAGGAACGCCCACCGAGACCGCCACACTCAGACACAAACAATGCTGTGAAAACAGCAATTGTAAGCTGTAATGCTCGTGTCCACCACTGATAGCGCCTTCACATCAGCACTGGAAATGAGTATTCACCTTTTAAGTCTCCAACGATGCAGCAGTCTGCAGAAACTCAGAGTCAAAACGAAAATTTCAGCTCAGAAGTGAAATACATTGAGTGCGTGCGCCCGCTTGTTTATACCCGCGCTGCAAGACGCTTCTCAAACACACGCCAATGTTCATTGGCTCGTTCTGTAGACACTCGAAGTTGTCGATCACACCAGCACTAAAGTCTTTAAATTGGCTTCCAGTGCAATACAGAATAAGGTACAAGATTCTAATGTTTGTGTATGAGTCGCTAAATAATCAGGCCCCACCATATCTGGCGAATCTCATAACTTTGTATACCCCCTCCAGAAAACTACGCTCAGAGAATCAGGAACTACTGATAGTAGTCAAGTCAAGTCAAGTCACATTTATTTATATAGCGCTTTTCACAATACAGATTGTATCAAAGCAGCTTCACAGTGATAACATGTAAGTAGCACAACACAGATCAACAACATTGCTAAACACTAAATAAATAACCCCAACTGAGCAAGCTCAAAGCAAGCCAAAAGCAAGGCGACAGTGGCAAGGAACCAAACTCCATCAGATTGGATGGAGAAAAAACCTTGGGAGAACCCAGGCTCAGTCGGGGGCCAGTTCTCCTCTGGCTTACATTCATATTGTTTAAATATAAATATTAAATATAAATATTGTTTATGAATCAAACGGCGCCATAACATATCGCAGGCGTTGAGTCGTCTCATCACAGGCGTTGAGTCGTCTCATCACAGGCGTTGGGGCATCCGAAATCCCCGTATAGTATAGTATAGTACCGAGAACAAAGCGCCTTCATAAGGGTGACCGGGCATTTGCGGTAATAGGGCCGAAACATTGGAATGAGTTACCGTTGCCTATTAGATCTGCAAAATCGCTGTCAATTTTTAAGCATCTGTGTAAATCATATCTGATGTCCTTAGCCTACAATGAGTAGATTTGATATTTTATATGTGATATTTTAACTGGTTGAAGTATGTTTTTATTTTTTTTTTCCTTCATGGGAATTTGTTTGTAAAGCACTTAGGTTCAACTTGGGTTGTGTATTAATAGTGCTATATAAATAAATAAACAAGAAACAAGAAACAAGAAGTTGATAGGGCTGAAGTGATTCCAATTACGTCGTCACGTCGAACGTGAGCGACTAAAAGGGTACAGTCTTTGACATTTTATATCCATAATACCTGTGAGTAACGTAACAAGCAAAGCCACGCTGAGCCAAGTTGAACTGGTTCTGTCAGTGCCAGTAACATATAGGATCCTGATCCTGTGTACCCTAAAGCAAATGAGTCGTGTGAAAAACAGCCTGCCTGTAAATCCCCTCCTTTCTTGAGGAATATTGATTTGATTAAATCTACTGCAGCTGTAAACATTCGCTTTGCTATTCTATTCTGTCATTCTCGCAGCGATCTGCCATCTTTCTCGGTTTTATTTTAGCGCTCATCTTAACTGATTCTGATGTTTGGTTAGAGATTTTAATCTTAAGGGATTAATTGGTTTTGTGGCAATCTGTGGGGCAGGACGGCCTTTGCAGAAATTCTTCATTCAGAAATAATTGGTCATCTTTCAATGAACATGATTGTCAAGTCAAGTCAAGTCACATTTATTTATGTAGCGCTTTTTACAATACGGATTGTATTAAAGCAGCTTCACAGTGATAAAATGAAAGTAATACAACACAGATTGGCTTTGTCTCTTAGATCTTTAATCAAAGATTTGATTGTGTTGGATTATGTTTTTTTTTCTCAGTGATAAAGCCATAATAAGCAGATGCTGGTAGAATTCATTAGAAAAAACATGACATTACTTTTCATAAAATTGTTTTAGCTTTTTTAAATAGCTGTTGTATTACAGAGAACAGCTATACAAACAAATGTAAACTCTCAGGCCAAATTCCCTCTCTTTATTTGACAACAGTCATACTGACAGCATTAGATGTGCAAATCTGCTGCAATTCATCTTGTTAAATTAAAAAGAAGAAATTTAAATTTATTCAACAAACCAGCATAAAATTTGAGGAAAATATATATATATATTTCCATGCATATATTTATGTTGTGTTATATATATATATATATATATATATATATATATATATATATTGAATAAGGAATTGCCACTTTTCATATATTGGTTTTTACACTGTAAATGATCAATAGATGAGTGTACTTCAAAAATGCGGAAAAAGGAGGTTTGACAAAGTTATAAGCTGCTAAAGACATTTATTTGTATTTATTAATCTGTACTTTGTGCATGTCAAATTTCACTAAATAAAGTTTTTTTTTCTTTTTTAACACTGCAATTTTGTTGTAACGATACATCTTCTGATGCTAAGCTAGGGCACATCATCAGTGATGTTCCTGATCTCATTGGGTGTTTCGGGTCTTTCGAAACATCAGACACCCTCCTTCAGGCGACCCAGCTGAAGTTGATCAGGCCTCAGCTTGTGCCCTAGCAGCATTTAACCGCTCTTTTGATCCAGAGCCACCTCGAAGCCTTCTCTGCCGCCTCTGTGGTTTTGCCAATTGCCCTTCTCCTTCTCTCACCAGTGATGCCGAGTGCAGTGTAGGCCCCGTAGAGGGACTTCGCTGCAAAGCCTCTGCACCCCACCTCCACAGGTAAGCACCTTGCCTTCCAGCTTTGGTTGTGGCAGTCGCTGACAAGGCCATCACATTTCTCCTTCTTCCTCTCAAAGGCTTCCTCCATTCGGTCTTCCCATGGCACAGTGAGCTCCAACATGACCAGGTTCTTTGTTGCCAAGATAACAAGACAATGTCAGGCCTCAGGGGGGTCTCAACAACATGCTGGGGGAACTTAAGTTGTTTGCCCAAGTCCACTTTCAGTTGCCAATCCTGTGCCGTGTTCAGGATCCCTGCTGTTGTCCGGAAGGATTTCCCTGGCTTCTCTCCGGCCCTGATGAAGCTGATGGTTTGTTTGCTGGGCTTTGACCTCTGGCAGCTGCTGATAGTAGTCTGGATGCTCTCTGCAATTGTTTGGAGCACCTGGTCATGCCGCCAGCGATATCGGCCTTCCCCCAGAGCTCTTGGGCAGCAGCTCATGATGTGCTCAAGGGTTCCCTTTCTCTGGCACAGGGCACATCCTGGTGTATCGACCAGCCCCCAGGTGTGGAGGTTGGACAGGCTGGGGAGGACGTCATAGACTGCCTGGACCAGGAACTTGATGCGGTGTGGCTCTGCCCGCCAAAGGTCAGTCCAAGTGATCTTCCTCTCCACAGCTTGTTCCCATCTAATCCAGGCACCCTGACGTGTCATTCCCACTGCTTTGCTGGACCTCTCCTCTTCTACCGCCGCCCTTACCTCCCTTTGTACTAGCTGCCTCCTCTCCTTCCCACGAGCCTTGTCGAACCGGGGTCCTTGAAAGGTTCCTAGCCCAGCTCTTCCTCTGGCCACTGTTCCCACTAGGACACCATGGTGTAGCCGTGACTCAGCCTGGTCTACTGCCACCTCTGCCCTCCATTTCCTGCCCGTCTTGACCTCTACCCCTGCCCCAGAGACTTTAGGGTCCCTAGATTCACGGAGCTGCAGCACCTCCCTTGCATGCAAGACCTTGAACTCCTCTTCGATGGATTTTAGCGGGAGTTGCAGCTTGCAGGTGTTTCCATAAAGGGCAATACGGCTTAAGCACCTCGGGAAACCCAGCCATCTTCTTAGGTAGCGGCTGACTCTCCTTTCCAATTCTGAGATGGTGGAGATCGGAAACGAGTACAGGAGCAGAGGCCACAGTATTCTTGGCAGAATCCCATGTTGGTACACCCATGCCTTAAATTTTCCAGGGAGCCCAGTTTTATCGACAGTCTTCAGCCACCTCTCCAGCTCCTTGCAGGTGTTTTTTATGGGTGTTGTATCCCTGAGGCTGCTGTCGAATATCTTTCCCAGGCTTTTTACTGGTTTTTCAGACAGGATTGGAATTTGAGTTCCTGAGATGGTAAAATGATGTTTCTCCACCATCCTGCCCTTCTTTAGCACTGAGGATCTGGATTTGGTTGGCTTGAATGACATCCTGGCCCATTCCATCACCCTCTCCAGACCCTTCAGGATCCATCTAGCTCCAGCCACTGACTCCGTTGTCACTGTGAGGTCATCCATAAAGGCACGGATTGGTGGTTGCCGCATTCCAGTCTTTGATTTGGGCCCTCTGCACTCCGGTTCAGCAGATTTCACCAACATGTTCATTGCGAGGGTGAACAGGATCACTGAAATGGTGCAGCCTGTGATGATTCCCACCTCCAGCCTGTGCCACTCTGATGTTGTTGACCCAGATGAGACTCTCAGCTTGAAATCTCTATAGTAATCCTGGATAAGGGCTTTCACTATAGCAGGGACATGGTGCCTCTCCAGAGCCTCATGTACCAGTTTGTGGGGCATAGAGCCATAGGCGTTGGCCAGGTCAGGCCTCAGCAATAAACTACTGCATTTTAAATAAAGCAACATCCAAAATAATTTCAATGTGTTTTGAGGGTACATGAATTATCATGAATTCATGTGTAAATTAATGTATGAATTATGCATTAATATATCATGAATCATCAGGAACTAACACAACACAACTAACACGCATGATCATGATGTTCCCTTTCGTAGTCACTCCGAGTTACGTCGGAATGACGGAGAATGGGGGTTTCGCATAGAAAGCCAATCCTCTTCGACTCGAGTATTTAAAAACGAGCCAATGGCATGAAAATGCCTTGGGGCTGCGGAATTTGCATAGCGTATCTCCGCCCCATCTCGTGGGTATAAAAGGAGGAAGTGAACACAACCGCAGTATGTTTTCGCTTCGGAGCCAAGAGACTTCTTCACTCCTCAAGCCATTTTCACTGAGTACAACTCTTCGAGACGAGCGTCCTCTTCAGTTTTGGTGTGACGGCGGTACCCAGCGAGATTCTGCATTGCCTGCGATCTGAGCAGTGGTCTGCCAGACTTTGCGCTTCTCCCTGGTCGCCTCAGCGCTGAAAGAGTGAATTTCCTCCTCTCTACTGAAAGAGCTGCACGTGGCACGTCTTTTTAAAGATGGTTCGCCCGTGTTCTTCTGGGTGCAGTCGATTCATGTCGTCTTCTGATGGTCACGATTGCTGCTTTGTGTGTCTGGGCATTCAGCATGCAGCAGCAGCGTTCGTGGATGAGTCATGTTCCTTCTGTGGGAATATGACCATCGCTACACTGAGATCTAGACTCAATGATCTGACAAAAGTGAGAGTCCCCGTGTCTGCCAATCGTTCTGCTTCTTCTTCGAGAGGCTCTTCGACTCGCGGACAGGGTGATCTGACGGTGACTGTGTGGAATAAACCCCCGACGCTGGTTCCTCGGGCCACACCCACCGCACCAGTGTTAGAGCCAGCGAGCACCGAATCGCATCAGGCGTCTGCCTCTTCGCAGGTACCGTCTGTTTCGTTCGGTGCTCCAGAGGATGATGCGATGTCGATCGCAGCATCACAAGGCGGGCTAGACTCCTCGGGAAGTGAGGATGTGGCTGCGTTGCCTCCCTCGGGAGCGCCAGCGTTGCCCGAGTCTGATCCCGAGATGACGGCCATGCTATCTCGGGCCGCCGTGAGCATCGGGCTGGAGTGGAACCCTCCGCCCTGTCCCGATCTCTCACGGATGGATAATTGGTTTTTGGGCAAGGCTGCCGCCTCACGGCCACAGCCGACCCCAATTCCTTTTTTCCCTGAGCTGCATGCGGAACTGACACGGACTTGGAAGGCTCCTTGACCTCCCGAGAACGATCATCAGCTTCCCCCGCCTTTTCTTCCCTCGACGGCGCGGTTGCCCGTGGGTACGCTGGGATTCCCCCGGTGGAGCGCTCTGTTGCGATGCAACTGTGTCCGCAGAGCGCATCCTCCCGCGGCATTCCCAAGCACCCTTCCAAAGCCTGTAGGTTCTCGTTGTCTATGGCGGCGCGGTCCTATAGAGCGGCGGGACAGGCAGCCTCTGCCCTGCATGCGATGAGCACTTTGCAGGTTTTTCAAGCCAAGCTGCTCAGGGATATGCACGAGGGGGGGACTGACCAAGAGGCGTTCAACGAACTGCGAGCTGCCACCGACCTCGCTCTCCGGGCGATGAAAGTGGCCGCTCGCTCCCTAGTTCAGGTGATGGCCACCAGTGTGGTCCAGAAGCGTCATCTGTGGCTCAACCTGGCAGACACGCGGGACGCCGAGCGGACTCGTCTGCTCGATGCCCCCCTCTCCCAGGTTGGCCTCTTCGGCGGCACGGTCGAAGATTTTGCCCAGCAGTTTTCGACCGCTCAGAAGCAGACGAAGGCGATAAAACACATTCTGTCCTGACAGCCAGCTGCTGCCTCCACCCAGCCGTCGGTCCAGACGCCCCCGCCTGCTCGCCGCCGAGGATGCCCCCCTGCGGCTCCCCTCCCTCCCGCACGGCCCCAGCAGCAGCCTTCATCCGGGTCGCGTCGTGGAGGAGGCCGCAGGAGAGCGTCACAGCCCCCTTAGGCCGCGCGCTCCGCTAAACGCCAGGCAAAGCGGCATCCCTGAGACGGGCTGCTCAGTGATGGAGTCGAGTTTTTCTCAGGAGGTGGTAGCAGGCCCCCTCCTTCCCCCGGTGGAGGGCCGGGGGAGAATCTTTTGTTCTCAGCTCCCCGCTGCTCACCCACGGGTGGGCAGCACCCTGAGTTGGTTAAAGAAAGACTTGACACTATCACTGAGCACACAGACTGGAATGAGTGTGCTCGACGCCCCGCTCATTCCCCTCTGTCTCTGAGGGTGCGGAAGGGAGCATGTGTCATCCCTCGACTACGCCACTCCCTTCCCCCTCTATCGCCAGGCCCCCGGCAGAACAGACCCCCGTGGAACGCTGGTCCTTCCCTGGTCTCTTCTGGGGAACGGGGAACGGGGCTCGACTGTGCAGCCGCACGGGGTAACTCCCGTGCGCATGCCGGTCTCCCCGCCTCGCTGCCCCTCCGGGGGGACGTCTGTGTTTCGTATGACCCCGCTGGATCAGTTTCTGGGAGCTTGGTTAGAGCTCCCCGGCCTATCCCGCTGGGTCGTCAGAACGATCAGACTCAGCTATGCGATTCAATTCGCACGGTCTCCTCCCCGTTTCAGGGGAGTTTGCTTCACTGTGGTCGGTGGCAATGCCCCGGTCATGAGAGCGGAAATTGCAACCCTGCTGGCGAAGGGTGCAATCGAGACGGTCCTACAAGCCGAGATGAGATCAGGGTTTTACAGCCCCTACTTCATTGTCCCAAAGAAGACCGGTGGGTTACGACTGATACTGGATCTGCGCATTTTGAACCGTACTCTTCATCGATTGCCGTTCAAAATGCTCGAAGCTAAACGCATTTTCGAATGCGGCCTCAGGATTGGTTTGCAGCGATAGACCTGAAGGACGTGTACTTTCATGTCTCCATCAAGGCAGCCCTTGTTCCCCTTTGCGAACACGGGGTTCGCATCCTGAACTATCTCGACGATTGGCTGATCCTGGCACACTTTTGAGAACAGGTTTGCGAACACAGAGACCTGGTGCTCCGGCACCTAGCCCGTCTGCAGAGGATCTCTTTTCTCGGTATAGAGATGGACTCGATCGCCATGTCCGCGCAGCTTACGAGCGAGTGCGCGCACTCACTGCTGACTTGTTTTCGACAGTTCGAGGGCAAGAGTGCAGTTACACTGAAACTTTTTCAGAGGCTCCTGGGGCATATGGCATCCGCAGCCGCAGCAACGCTGCTCGGACTGCTTCATATGAGAGCGCTTCAGCTGTGGCTTCGCGATCGAGTCCCGAGGTGGGCATGGCATCGCGGCTCGCTCAGAGTTCCAGTGCTTCCAGCTTGCCGCCAGACCTTCTTCCCGTGGTCAAACCTCAGCTATTTACGGGCCGGGGTCCCTCTTCTGCGAGTTTCCAGGCATGTCGTTGTCTCCACGGATGCCTCTACCACGGGTTGGGGAGCCATGTGCAATGGTCATGCAGCCGCGGGTTCCTGGACAGGACCCCAGCGCCTCATGCACATCAATTGCCTCGAGCTGCTGGCAGTGGCCCTGCACTGCTTTCGAGCACTGCTCAGGGGTCAACATGTACTTGTCCGTTCGGACAATACCGCTACGGTAGCATATATCAATCACCAGGGTGGTCTACGCTCACGTTGGATGTCGCAGCTCGCACGCCACCTCCTGTTATGGAGTCAGAAGCACCTGAGGTCCCTTCGTGCAGTTTACATTCCAGGAGACCGGAACCTGGCAGCCGACGAGCTGTCACGGGTCCGCCCTATCTCCGGCGAATGGCAACTCTATCCCCAGACGGTCCAGCTGATTTGGGACCAGTTCGGGGAGGCACAGATAGACCTGTTCACCTCTCGGGACTCATCCCACTGCGCCCAGTTTTATTTTTATGTCCGAGGGCATGCTCGGCTCGTCCACGAGACACCTCTACGCATTGAAGTGGAACCTCTTCGTCAACTGGTGCTCTTCCCGTGGAGAAAACCCCCGGAGATGTCCGATCGGTGTCGTGCTTTCCTTCCTGCAAGAAGGGTTGGAGCGTAGGCTGTCGCCCTCCACCCTTAAGGTTTATGATGCAGTGGAAGGTAAGTCTGTGGGAAAGCACGACCTGGTCATCAGGTTCCTGAGGGGAGCGAGGAGTATTCAGTCCCCTCGTGCCCTCTTGGGACCTCTCAGTAGTTTTAAGTGCTCTGCAGAGGCCTCCCTTTGAGCCTTTGCAATCGGTAGAGTTAAAGTTTCTGTCCATGAAGACAGCACTCCTGGTTGCATTGGCCTCCATCAAGAGGGTAGGGGACCTGCACGCATTCTCCGTTAACGAAGCGTGCCTGGAATTCGGGCCGGCTTACTCTCACGTGATCTTGAGACCCCGGCCTGGATATGTGCCCAAGGTTCCTACCACTCCCTTCCGGGACCAGGTGGTGAACCTGCAAGCGCAGCCCTTGGAGGAGGCAGACGCAGCCTTGGCACTGTTCTGTCCGGTACGTGCGCTCTGCGCCTACGTTGACAGAGCACGGTGGACCCGCTCAGGTGTCTTCGCTTGCTTGTCATTCCACTCCTCGGACTGGATAAGTGCGATATTCCTCAGTTGAGTCTTCCGTTGAAGCCCTGAGTCCTCCAGCACTTCTGATGCTGGCACCACTGCACTTGCTCTGGATGCCAGCTAGGTGCCTCCGTGTGCACGGTTCCCTCTGGTAACTGTCACATGTGTATTCTTCACTGTAAGCCTCTCTGAACATGTGTCTTCTGCCACTGCCACTCCTGGAGTTAAGTTTCTAGCCACCCTTAGGTTGGTGCTCCAGTGTTTCCCATATGAAGTTCCCTAAAAGGACCATATGTGTATTCTTAAGTCCTTCCATCGGTAGGCATACTGTGGCATGTTTCTCCCGGGATATGCTTCCCAGTGTACCTTGGTATTCCTGTGTTAAAATTAGGTAACTCCTGGTTATAAGCTAAGTTATTAGGAGTCCAGACTTCGCAGGGCACTGGACAGCTGTGAAGATGGCGTGATGGCACGCACCCCCATTCTCCGTCATTCCGACGTAACTCGGAGTGACTACAAAAGGGAACGAAAACTACAAAACGTTACGTCTTCTTGCCACTTCTGCTGTACCGCTGTGTAGACGTCTGAGTTCAGTCTCGGCTCCTTAGCGAAGACATACTGCGGTTGCGTTTACTTCCTCCTTTTATACCCACGAGGTGGGACGGATGAGGATTTATTTAACACAATATAATTGTACAATCACCATGATGGAGATCAGTGTTTGCTTTAGTTGGGCAGGAATGGCAAAAGGGTGCGGGCAGATCCGATGAGGGTGCGGCTATCGGTGCACTGCCTCTCAGAGAATCGCATTCAAATTGTTTGCAATGCCCAACCTCCAACAATCCAATCAATTCCCGAAGGATGAAATGAAGCACTGCCCTACATTTTATCCTAATTTCAGAAGCCGTTTCACTTGGATATACGTCACGACTAGGAAAAAATGACAATCTCAACTTCCGTTTTACGCCGACTTTAACAAAGAATGAACAATCGTTCTTCAGAATTTAATTGATCTTAGTTAATGTTAATTTCAACATTTACTAATAGTTTATTAAAATATTGTTAACATTAGTTAATGCACTGTGAACTAACAATGAACTAACAAACAATGAACAGCTGGATTTGTATTAACTAACGTTAACAAAGATTAACAAAAACATTTTGCTTATGGTTCAAGTAAGTTATAACACAGTTTCATCCCAAGACGTCATACAACTTACGCTTTTGACCATACGTCAACATTCGCCGTTTTAGGGTACCCTTAAACGTCGGTTTGATGACGATCCTGGGGCGTCATCAAACTGACGCTTTACCTTTAGCATCAGTTAGGTGACGGGGTAGGTTTAGGTCTGGGGTAGGGTTAGGATTAGATAATGTCATCTAACCAACATTTAAGGGTAGCCTAATTCTGGAAACCCTAATTCAGAATTCTGGGTACAGCTCCCAGAATGCATTGCAGCATGAAACATTGCAACGTTGTTGAGATTGATATGCTGATTCTTGTTGTTTGTTTGTTTGTGACGAAATATAGCAGTAGCTCAAAATGTTTTGTGCTCAATGATTTTTAAGTAAAATACCTGATTTCCACAAAGTTTGGGCTCTTGTTATAGCCCCTCTACAGTGCAGCTACCAGACAACACAAAAACAAGAATTCAGGCAGGAGGTGAAGGAGTGGAGACTCAGGGGGAGGGATGGGGAGCCAGGTCCATGAAGGGGAACCCTCGGGCTGCCAGGGCGGAGCACGCGAACCTTCGGACGGCCAGGGCAGAGCAGGCGAACCCTTGGGCGGCCATAGTAGAGGAACAAGTTCAGGAACAGGCACCGCCTCAGGAACAGACCCCGGCTCGGCAGCATCCCTTTTGTTTG
The DNA here is from genome assembly GCF_988280905.1 of Pimephales promelas. Classification (NCBI taxonomy): domain Eukaryota; kingdom Metazoa; phylum Chordata; class Actinopteri; order Cypriniformes; family Leuciscidae; genus Pimephales; species Pimephales promelas. Next base: position 11,854,716 of record NC_142773.1, on the reverse strand, counting down.
AAGATCTTGAAACAGAACAGTCTCAAGGTCAACAAACATGACCAGACAGACTTGACCACAGTCTCTGGATCATCCGACATGGACTAAACAGTCTCTGGATCAACAGACGTGACGTGAAAAGTCTCTGGATCTGCAGACGTGACATGAACAATCTCTGGGTCAACAGGCGTGACGTGAACAGTCGCCGAATCGGCAGACGTGACGTGAACAGGATCAGCAGAACTCATCTGCTTCCTCCATGCCTGCAGAACTGCCACTACAATTAAAAAGGAAAACGGCCTTCCTGGCCATGGCAGGACTGATGATGGGGATTTTTGGGACAAAATCCGGGAAGACTGTTCTGGAACGACCTCCAGAAAGACAGGGAAAGAATTCATGGGGTTGTGAATGGGGCTGACGAAATGTAGGGAAAGAGCACACACATCTGTATGGAGGCCAGGACTATCTTCTCAGTTAAAACAGAAAATTGAGAAGTGCATTTTCTGTAATGAAAACAATAGAACACAGAGAAAATAACCCCTGAATCCAACTCTGTTACCAGAAAGACCATGGCAGCACTTGGGGGCTGACTTGTGTGAGCACAAAGGGAAACACTATGTCGTACTAACAGACTACTATTCGAGATTCTTGCTAATTTTACACTTATCGAGCACTATGGCGAAGCAAGTCATAGCCAAACTCACAGCTACATTTGCAAGATTCAGAATCCCGAAAGTTATCGTGTTGGACAACGGACCACAATTAGCATGTGAAATATTCCGATCAATTAGCCATGAGTATGATTTCGAGCATGTGACTTCAAGTCCACATCATCCATCGAGTAATGGTCATGCGGAACGCACAGTCCAGTCAGCAAAAGATATCCTACAGCAAACTGATCTGGTAAAAGCATTGCTGAGCTACCGAGCAACACCAAATGCTTCAACGGGAGTGAGCCAGGCTGACCTATTGATGGGACGGAGACTAAGGAACACGTTACCAACACTTGACAGCAACCTCGTACCGAAGTGGCCGGATCAGAGTTGATACGGAGACGAGATAGGGAGATTGACGCCGCTTAGATGTTGAGATGTCTTTGGCAATGCTTAGAATTCATCTGTGATTTTATGATTGTTATTATAATCCATGTACAGCACTGTGGTCAATTTTTGTTTTGTTGTCAACTTTTGCTCTATAAATAAATTGAACCTTGAACAAGATTATGCGACTAAGCAGCAACATGCATTCTATTTTAATAGATGGCATCGAATGAGAACATTGCCTTCGCTAAAGCCAGGAGATCCAGTCCTTGTCAAGTTGGATGGGGAGAAACAGTTGAAGACTCCAGCTACGGTCATGGGACAAAGTTCAACACAGTGCTCGTACATGATCAGTAGCCCAGAAGGGGGGGTAAAAAGGTGTAATCGGTGTCACTTACAGTTTCAACGTTCTCAGAGTGCAGATACATGTGATAAAGAGACTGTTAGAACAAATGACCCTTTGCTCACACAGATTAATGAAGGATGGAAAGTCACAAGGTCAGGTAGAGTTAGTAAACCAGTTCAGAAACTGAATTTGTAATTCTGTATGGTTAAAAATAATAGAATAAGAATTGAAGTTACTAAAATGTTCTAATGTCAATGTTAGTGGTTGAAGTTGATGTCAATAAAGGTGAAAATACTGTTCCCTTTCGTAGTCACTCCGAGTTACGTCGGAATGACAGAGAATGGGGGTTTCGCCTAGAAAGCCTGTCCTCTTCGAGTATTAAAAAATGAGCCAATGGCAAAGAAATGCCATGGGTCTGCGGAATTTGCATAGCGTATCTCCGCCTCATCCCGTGAGTATAAAAGGAGGAAGCGGACGCCACCGCAGTATGTTTTCGCTTCAGAGCCAAGAGAACTTCTTCACTCCACAAGCCACACAGTCAGAGTTTACTACTGTGACTCACCTCTCCGAGATGGGCGAACTATCTGGTGTTGGTGTGATGGCGGTACCCAGCGAGTTTCACATTGCCTACGATCTGAGCAGTGGTCTGCCAGTGTGTGTGTCCCTCCCTGGTCGCTTCAACATCCGCAGAGTTTTCTCCTCTCACTGAAAGAGTGTGCACGCGGCACGTCTTTTTAAAGACGTGTCTTTTTAAAGACGATCTGCCCGTGTATTCCTGAGTGCGGTATTCTGATAGAGTCAGCTGATGGGCGCTAGCGCTCGTGGGTGTGTCACGTTCTCTCAGTGGGGACGTGATCATCGCAATGTATAACGGTTGAGAAAATTCCTCGGTCCACACCCCGTCTTTCATGTTGCAACCCACGTGGTCCAGAGTGAGTGGGCGGGGCCCGCCCGCGAGCCCGTGTTCTCATTCGGTCCCCCAGCTGATGAAATCATGTTTATCGCCGCATCACAATGTGAGCTGGAGTGCTCTGGAGATGGCTCGTCTGTGCTGCTGTCCTCGGATGTGCTAGCATAGTGAGTTTGATTCAGGGTTCACAGCTATGCTTTCCCGGGCTGCCAAGAGTGTCGGGTTTGTGTGGAAAATTCTGCCATGTCCCGAGCACTTAAGGCTGATGATTGGTTTTTGGGGGTGGCGAACCCAAATCCTTTCTTCCTGGATGTGCATGAAGAGGCCGTGAGATCGTGGAAGTCTCCTTTAACTTTCACGATCACTCAGCGGCCTCTTCCGCCTTCCCTGCCCTCGAGGCCGCAGTCTAGGGTACACTGGGGTTCCCCCTTGTGGAGTGTTCTCTGGCAACACTTATGTGTCCCCACGGCGCCTCCACGTGGCGTGGCAACCCTAAGTACCCCTCCAATGCCTGTAGGTTCTTGTCTACTCCAGTGGCGGGGACCTGTAGAGCTGCGGGGCAGGCTGCCACCTCACTGTATGTTATTGTCATCCTTATAGGTGTTCAGTGACATGCACGAGGATAGGGCTGACTCAGGGCTCATCCTTGAGCTGCATGCCGTCACCAACCTTGATCTACGAGCGACGAAGGTGACCACATGCTCCCTGAGTCAGGTGATGTCCACATGCGTGGTCAGACATTTTTGGCTTAACCTGGTTGATGTTCGTGAGGCTGAGTGAACCAGTTTCCTAAAATTCCCCACATCCCAGGCTGGCCTCTTCGGCGGAGCGGTCGTGAACTCTGCCCAACAGTTCTCGTCCGCCCAGAAGTGGACTGTGGCTTTTGTCTGACCCTGAGGCTTTCTGCTGCCAACCAGCCGCCGGCTCAGACGACTCAGTCTGCTTGCCGCCGAATGCACCCTCCTGCGACTTCCGCCCCCTCCCGCCCGGCCCCAGCAGCACCGGGCTGTGCCGTGGAGGTGGTCGCAGGGAGGCGCCCCTGCCCGTACCAACCCTGCAGCCCCGCTGTACGCCAGAACGCCTGTATGCAGTTCTTTCAGCGAGTGGTTGCAGGCCCACTCCTTCCCCCGGTGGAGGGCTGGGGGAGAATCTTTTCGCCAAAGAGCTGCATTCCATCCCTGAGCACACAGAGCCAGATGGCAGTGTGCGACGCCCTCGTGCCTCGCCACTCTCATCCTCCTCTGTCTCTGAGGGCGCGGATGACAGTGTGTGCCGTCTCCGGACCACACCACTCTTATCCCCCTCTATCGCCAGACCCCTGGCAGAGCAGACCCCCGCGGAACGCTGGTCTCCTCTGGCAGAGCGCGGAGCTTGACGCACACGCGCAGGGTCGCTATGCCACCCTCGCCTGTGACAATCTTTCCGCCCCGCTGCCCCTCCGGGGTGACGCCTGTGGCTCGGATGATTCCACTGGATCAGTTTTTGGGGGCTTGGTTAGAGCTCCCCAATCTGTCCCATTGGGTCACCCGAACTATCAGGCTCGGCTATGCGATTCAGTTCGCACGGTCTCCTCCTCACTTTAGGGGAGTCCGCTTTACGGTGGTCGGTGGCAATGCCCCGATCATGAGAGTGGAGGTTGCCACCCTGCTGGCGAAGGGTGCAATCGAGGTCGTCCCTCCAGCCGAGATGAAGTCAGGGTTTTACAGCCCCTACTTCACTGTTCCCAAGCAAATCGGTGGGTTACAACGAATTCTGGACCTGGGCATTTTGAACCGCACCCTTCACCGGCTGCCGTTCAAGATGCTCACGGCCAAACGCATTTTCGAATGTGTTCGGCCCCAGGATTGGTTTGCAGCGATAGACCTGAAGGACGCCTACTTTCATGTCTCCATTTTACCTCGACACAGACCGTTTCTTTGGTTTGCTTTCGAGGGGCAGGCATATCAGTACGCGGTTCTCCCATTCGGGTTGGCTCTGTCTCCTCGCGTCTTTACGAAGATTGTCGAGGCGGCCCTTGTTCCCCTTCGCGATCAAGGGGTTCGCATCCTGAATTATCTCGATGACTGGCTAATCCTAGCACACTCTCGGGATCAGGTCTGCGAACACCAAGACCTTGTGCTCCGGCACCTAGCCCGACTGGGCCTTCGGGTCAACTGGGAGAAAAGCAAACTTTGCCCCGTGCAGAGGACCTCTTTTCTCGGTATGGAGATAGACTCGGTCGCCATGTCCGCGCAGCTTACGAGCGAGCGCTCACACTGCTGACTTGTCTTCGACAGTTCGACGGCAAGAGTGCGGTCCCAATGAAACTTTTTCAGAGGCTCCTGGGGCATATGGCATCCGCAGCCACGGCAACGCCACTCGGATTGCTTCATATGAGACCGCTTCAGCAGTGGCTTCGCGATCGAGTCCCGAGGTGGGCATGGCATCACGGTACGCTCAGAGTTCCAGTGACTCCGACCTGCCGTCAGACCTTCACCCCGTGGAGGAACCTCAGCTTTCTACGGGCCGGTGTTCCCCTAGAACGAGTTTCCAGGCATGTTGTTGTCTTCACAGATGCCTCTGCCACGGTATGGGGCGCCATGTGCAATGGGCATGCAGGACAGGACAGGACCCCAGCGCCTCATGCATGTCAATTGCCTCGAGTTGCTGGCAGTACGCCTTGCCCTGCACCGCTTCCGGGTGTTGCTCAAGGGTCAACACGTACTAGTTCGTTCAGACAATACCGCAACAGTAGCGTACATCAACCACCAGGGGGGTCTACGCTCTCACCGTATGTCGCAACTTGCACGCCACCTCATCTTATGGAGTCAGAAGCACCTGAGGTCCCTTCATGCTATCCACATTCCAGGAGTTCGGAACTGTGCAGCCGACGAGCTGTCACGGCTCCGTCCAGTCTCTGGCGAATGGCGACTCCATCCCCAGTCGGTCCAGCTGATATGGGACCAGTTCGGGGACGCACAGATAGATCTGTTGCCTCCCACGACTCATCCCATTGCGCCCTGTATTACTCTCTGACCGAGGGCACGTTCGGCACAGACGCACTGGCGGACAGCTGGCCACAGGGCCCACGCAAATATGCGTTTCCCCCGGTGAGCCTTCTCGCATGTACCCTGTGCAAGATCAAGGAGGACGGGAAGCAGGTCATTTTGGTCGCCCCATACTGGCCCACCAAGACCTGGTTCTCCGAACTGATACTCTTCGCGACAGCACTTCCTTGGCCGATTCCTCTGAGGAAGGACCTCCTTTCTCAGGGACGTGGCACCCTGAGGCAGGTTTAAGTACCCTGCCACCTGCGGTGGCGGCTACTATCACTTCCGCTAGAGCGTCGTCCACAAGACACGTCTATGCGTTGAAGTGGAACCTCTTTGTCAACTGGTGTTCTTCTCGCCGAGAAGACCCCCGGAGATGCTCGATCAGTGTTGTGCTTTCCTTCCTGCAAGATGGGTTGGAGCGAAGGCTGTCTCCCTCCACCCTGAAGGTGTATGTGGCTGCCATTGCCGCATATCACAAAGAAGTTGAAGGTAAGTCTCTGGGGAAGCACGACCTGAACATCAGGTTCCTGAGAGGAGCGAGGAGACTGAATCCTCCTCGCCCTCCTCTCGTTCCCTCTTGGGACCTCTCAGTGGTTTTAAGTGCCCTGCAGAGGCCTCCCTTTGAGCCTCTGCAATCAGTCGAGATTAAGTTCCTGTCGCTTAAGACAGCGCTCCTGGTTGCACTGGCCTCCATCTAGAGGGTAGGGGACCTGCACGCATTTTCCGTTGACGAAGCGTGCCTGGAATTTGGGCCAGGTTATGTGCCCAAGGTTCCTACCACTCCTCAGACCAGTTCTTTGTTTGTTATGGTGGGAGCCAGAAGGGAAGGGCTCTCTCAAAGCAAAGGTTGTCTCACTGGATAGCGGACACCATTGCTTTGGCTTACCAGCAGCAAGGTCGACCGTGCCCCCTTGGTGTGACAGCCCACTCCACCCGGAGTGTGGCTTCCTCTTGGGCTCTAGCACATGGCGCCTCGCTAGCAGACATCTGCAGAGCTGCAGGCTGGGCGACACCCAACACATTCGTTAGATTCTATAATCTCCGAGTGGAGCCTGTGTCCTCTCTTGTACTCGCTCACCCGGCCAGTACTGGGCCCGCTCAGGTGTTTTCACTTGCTCGCCATTCCACTCCACCGACTGGATAAGTGCGATTTTTTTTTTCTCAGCTGAGCCTTCTACGGAAGCCCTGAGTTCCTCCAGCACTGTTGATGCTGACGCCAGTGTATTGCTTGGACATCGGTTAGGTGCCTCCGTGTGCATGGTTCCTGCTTGTACCCCCACATGTGTATTTCCACTGTAAGCCTCTCGGAGCATGTGTCTTCCCTCGGCAAGCCACCTTGCCACCCCTGGAGTTAAGATTCTAGCCACCCTACGGGTTGGTGACTCCAGTGTTCCTCCAAACGAAGCCCCCTGGGCCGTATGTGTATTCCTAAGTCCTCCCCACAGGTAGGCGTACTGCGGCATATTTCCTCTGGGATATGCTCCACAGTGTACCTTGGTATTCCTGTGTCAGGTAGGACTCCTCGTCAGTAAGTTAAGTGCGTCAGGGGTCAGACGTTACGTCTCCCTGCCACTTCCGCTGTACCGCTGGGTAGACGCCTTAGTTCAGTCTCGGCTCCTCAGCGAAGACATACTGCGGTGGCGTCCGCTTCCTCCTTTTATACTCACGGGGTGAGGCGGAGATACGCTATGCAAATTCCGCAGACCCATGGCATTTCTTTGCCATTGGCTCGTTTTTTAATACTCGAAGAGGACTGGCTTTCTAGGCAAAACCCCCATTCTCCGTCATTCCGACGTAACGTCTCCGTTCCCTACTCAGGGAGCGAGGGTTACATACGTAACCGAGACGTTTTGTGTAAATCAGGTATACAGTTAAATGATTTAATTAAACTTTACAGAGGAGGTAAATATACTCAAAAGTATCTTCCAAGCTCATGAAGGCTGTTTTTGTCAGCCCTTTAAATGCTTCTCATTCTAGAACGTCTCATGTTACGACTGTAACCTATGTTCCCTGAGAACAGGGAACAAGACAATACGTCAATTGGCGCTATGGGGAACGCCTCAGGCGTGACAGGTGTCTGAAATCAAATCATGTTCCTAAGTCCTCCCCACTCACAGCAATCATGTTGACCAGCGACAGCCCGTGCCTCATCAGCTCGAATGATGAGTGTGTCTGGATGTAAAAAAAGGGCACCTTGAAACCATGACAACATCCTATTGTCTGAAGGGACTTGCAGTCAGGCCCCAAGGTATGGCAAAGGGACGTATTGTCTCGTTCCCTGTTATCAGGAAACATAGGTTACAGTCGTAACCTGAGACGTTCCCTTTCAATTGACGCTATGGGGAATGAAATACCCACTCCGCCATGCTGAGGGGAGTGCATGTCTAAAGGCAGTGACAACTGTTAGAACCAGTAATTCCAAGAAACAATGAAACCACTCACCCAAGGTCACATCGGGCTGTCAGTGACAGCACTCCCTACTGGTCATAGCCCAAGCTAATGAACCAAGAAAAGCCAGAACGTAATAAACGGGGGTAAATCTGGGCCAGCTTAGGACCACAACTTCCAAAATAGAAGGGGTCCCTTCTAGGGAGTGTGACTAGGGGGCCAAAGGGACCCCCAGCCAGTCACTATTCAGGAGAACATGCCTCCTGAAAAGCTCCCAGGCTGGCCTGGTGATCTATACTAAGACACAGTCTCACACAGACTCATTGCCTCTGGAAATTGCCTAGGAAAGGCAGCCTGGTGAGGCCTGTAACGACCATATTGGGTGGGAGCTCGTACTCAGGAAGGTCGGAGAGACCCAGCCTGGTGAGCACAACTTGTGGAAGCTTACTTTCAGGAAGACCTGATAAGTCCTGTAATCTGACAAACAGGGGCGGACTGGTCATCTGGAGCACCGGGACTTTTCCCGGTATCAAAATATCAAGTATCAAAAATATATACAATGACGGAAATCATAATATTACATTTCTTTTCTACGCAAATGGATAAGGGAATTGATCGCGCGGCCGACAAGGAGTGCGTTTCGTGCGAATGAAGGTGACTGTCTCTCCCTGTTAATTTGTTTGGTCTGCTCCGTTGCGTATCTTGAAACACGCCCCCTTTAACGTCCTGGAAAAACACAACACAGACAGCCGCGGCGCGCAGATGAAAGTTAGTTGGCGAAAAGTTAGCTCCCCCTGACTAGCGTTGTGTTATTTAAAATGAATGTTTAAATAGCATATAGCATTGTATTGTATTATATTTTTATGCTATATAAGTCAACGCATTCTCACCCAAAGGCGTCACCTTTGACCATGCTTCAATATTTGACACTTTAGGCGCCCTTTACAGTTACAGTTACAGATCCTACGGCGTCATCTAACTGACACTAAAGGAAAAGCGTCAGTTTGATGAAGCGGGTAGGTTTAGGTCTGGGGTAGGTGTAGGGTTAAGGCCAATTTATACTTCTGCGTAGGGTGTGCGCAGTAGGTACGGCCGTAGGCTTCTGCCGTAGCCTGACGCGCACCTCCTCAAAAATGTTACTACACGTCGCGACGACGCAGAGCGCAAGATCGGTTATTGGTCGGCTTGGTAGCATCGCATTCCTTATAAGCATTTCCGCACGTACCTTCTCACGCATTTCCACACGTACCATCTCCTCCGACGTCTTCTCTCATTTCTTCCTTTTAGTTTTAGTAATTTCACTAAAATGAACTGTTTTTCCACCTCAATAAGCTCCAACTCCAACATGATCCACTCTCTTTCAGTTGCTATTGCTTGTAGTAACCTAGCCGCGAGGAATTAGGGGTGGCACGGTACATGAAAAAACACCCGAACCGTTCGGTTCGCTTGTCTCGGTTCGGAGCGTGTGTGCGTCTCACGGTTCGACGCATGCGCAATGTAACCTCGTGCCCGTATGTGACGTGTGTTTTCTTTTCGCGCGACATAAGCTTGTTCGACTTGGACCGGCGCTGCACAGAGCGACCGGTGAATAACATCACACTAGAGCGGGAACGACTGCTCCGTCACTCACTTTCGCGGTATTTGATGTCATTACCGATCGCTCTGTGCAGCGCCGGTTCAAGTTAGTAAACAAGCCAGTAAAAGTGGAGTATGGAGCGCTGCAGGTCACGGCACGCGGAGAAATGGCAAGTGGGAGAGATGAGGGAGTTGGAGGATGCGCCAGCGTCCTATAAGTCTATAAGTCTGGTGTGTGGGGACATTTTTGATTTATGGTATTTTAATATAACGTTACAGTGGCACTTTATGTTTAGATAAGAGCTTCAGTCAAATGTTTCCAAATCCTGCACTTTAATTTAAACTGAAAAAAGGGTACCCTCACTTTTTGGGAATAGAAGCATTGTTGATACTGTTTTTTGTGTTGAGGTTGAACTTTTCACTTTATGTTTATGGCCTTTGCTATTTCTATAGCCTAATTATAGGCAATGACGTTTCATGTATATTGACTTATTCATAAAAGACAGTGTAGTTCCTCTTTTTTTCTTTTAAAAGATAGAATTTTTGTAAGAGCTACAAAAGTTGTCAGTTCATAAATGCAAGTTAATTTCTTTGTGTAAATAAGATTTGTGTGATAAAAATGCACAAGTTCTTGTAGACATAGTGATACACGTTCTCCTTTTTTTTGCCAAATAAACGAAAAGCATGTCAATTTCTTCTCTCTTGCTGTGTCAAAATCTCACCTAGCTTTCCTCTGAGATAGTCCCAAAATGTGCTTAAAGTCAAAGAGTCAAATTCAGTTTGTGCATGATTGCATGAATATAATTTTTTTTATACTGTATCCTAAAGTGTGGATAATTAAGCTATATATCACATGCTGAAGTACATTTCTGAAGTGTTAAAGATTAAAAGAAAAAAAAATAACAAGAACCGTACAGAACCGAAAACCGTGACACTAAAACCGTGATACAAACCGAACCGTTGGTTTCGTGAACCGTGCCACCCCTACGAGGAATCTAAACACAGTGGAACATTAAAACCCTCCGCCGCCAACTAGGGTTTCGGAGCAGTACTGCAGAGCAACCAAGACTTGAACGCAGAAGTATAAATGCTCACAACGCCGTCGCCTACGTTCATAGCCGACGGCGTACACTCAGTGGTGGAATGTAACGAAGTACAAATACTTCGTTACTTTACTTAAGTACATTTTTCACGTATCTGTACTTTACTTAAGTACAATCAATAGTGCATACTTTTGACTTTTACTTCGTTACATTTTACAGCAATTATTGTACTTTCTACTCCACTACATTTCTACAGCGTTCCGTAAAATTTTCGTTACATTTTCTGATCAGTTTTTCCCCTGCCAAAACGTCTTCCTGACCGTCCGTCCATCGCACGTGACGTTTGCCTCGTCAAGTTTGGTTGCCATAGATATGGGTTGCTATAGTACCAACGATTCCAGAACGCAATATTTAACCCAATCAGAGCCCTATAACTACGGCTCTGGACCCAATCAGATCCTTCGATCCAAAGATTCTAGAGCCAAGCCCTTTTCGCTTTTCCAACGGCCGCATAGTCTGGTGTGGTAAGTCAGGGGTCACTGTGGATGTGGTGCTTGCCCTTATCCGATGGAGTCTGAGCCCGAATCAATTAGCCACCCATGGCCGTATTTACAAGAATTATTCGAAATTACAGGATCAAAAAACGACTCGTGGAGGTTCCTATGTAAACTATGCCTTCCCCGAAAAAATGAGCTGCTGGCCTTCAAGAACTCTCCTTCAAATCTGAAGAAACATGTTGAGGTAAGCAATCTTGTTGCTGAACAGAATTAATGTCATTTTCATTAAAAAAATGTTTGCCCATCAATCGCCACATTGACTTGATTGTGTAAGAATGTTTTTTTTATACAAAATTTTGGTTAGTAACGTGGTATTTATGCTGCAATCATAGCGAAAAGAACACGGTTATGGCTATAATTATAAATCCATCGTAGACCTAAATGCCGGGAATATAAAGCTAACGTTAAAAGATTAGTGGATAGCTAACATTAATATTTTGCGGGAAACGGAGGGAGAGAGGGGGGGCACAGATGCGTTGCGGCTTTGAACTGGCCTTTTAAAGGGTCATGAAACCCCAAACCAAATTTTCTGAGATATTAACAGAGGTAACGTTATGTATGTGCAATGTTAGTGATGTGTCGTTCGAATCTTTAATATGACTCGGGAGTCGGGACTACCAAGTTGTCTCAGGGAGTGATTTGTTCATTTTGTGTTACGTTACCCGCGCATGCGCATTGATTATTACACGAAATGATTATTTCATCTCTCGAGTCTCCAGTTCGGAGAAAACTTTTTACAAACAAGCACGTAGATGTTGTATAATATAATAGTAGTTTATTATTTTTCAGATAATGTTTGTTGCACATATTTTGTATTTTAATGGCTGCTAAATATAAAACAATATACATTCAGACGCAGTCAATAATACAAATCTAATGTTGTATTTGATGCAAGAGACTAGTGGTCACGTGAGAAAAGAACGAAGGACTCAAACCCAAAGACACAAATGAACTAATCATTTCTCTTTCCAGTACTGACAGCATAGACTCTATGAATTAATGAATTAACCAAGAGTATATTGTTACTTTTTATTTTCAGAGAAAGCATGAACATCACCTCAACCAATATCTTCAACTGACAGCACTCACAATCAAGAGGAAGGGAAGCTTGCCTGCTGGTGAGAATGCATCACACAGTAAGCAGCTGAAACTAGAGAACACCAAAGCCTCACAAAAGAGCATGGACCAGGCAGTCATCAACTTTGTTGTTCAGGGTTTGCATCCCTTTGGAGTTGTGGAGCAACCAGGATTTATAAATTTAATACAGCATACTATGCCAGACTACACAGTGATGTCCAGAACAACGGTCAGAGCTAAAATAAAAATAAAAACTGAGGAAATGAAAGCCAAAATAAGGAGAGCGATGCAGAACATTGAATACATTGCGACTACCACAGACTGCTGGACGGCTTTTCGTCAAAGTTTTATTGGAGTGACCGCCCACTGGATCGACCCAGACAGCCTAGAGAGATGTTCGGTTGCTCTTGCGTGCAAAAGGCTTAAAGGATCACATACATTTGATGTATTAGCTGGAGCCCTTAATGACATTCATACTGAATACAACATTTGCAAAAAGATTGTCAGGACCACTACTGACAATGCTTCAAATTTCATCAAGGCCTTCAGGGTTTATGGTTGTGACGAAGAAAGTTTGGTTGGGGGGGGAGAGGAGGATGTGAGTGACAGTGAGAATGCTGAAGATCTGGAAGAGGAGATAGAGGGTGTTGAGATACAAAGCGTCATGGATGAAGAGGATGGTGGTTCCGAATATCAGCTCCCAAAGCATCACCGTTGTGCATGTCACCTTCTGAACCTGATCTCAACAGTAGATGCCACAAAAGCCAACTCAAATCAGGTCTACAAAAAAATGTCACGTGCAGCATTTGCTAAGTGCACGGCACTGTGGAATAAGAGTGCGCGCTCTACCACAGCTGCAGAGGTGATTGAAAGGGAGTGCAAGCTCCAACTTATTCGACCAAATGACACTAGGTGGAACTCCCTCTTTCTTTCAGTGGAACGATTGCTAAGAATCATCCAAGACAGTGGAGAAGGAGCCATCAGAGCAGTTTGCATTGCACTTAAAGTCCCCATGTAAGTGTTATACTGCCAAACACATTGTCTTACATAAACGTACAACATAAAACTTTATGCAATAGTAACTAGTGTAATATTTAGTAACATTAGCCATCTGTGTATGTTACAAATGTTATTGCCACATTACATTTTGTATGATTTTCTATCGCTGTGTGACAGGTTCAGCCCTGCAGAACTTGCCTTTTTGACTGAGTATGTTGCTACCATGAGCCCAATCGCCAAGGCACTGAACATAATGCAGACAGAGGTGAATGTCCACATGGGATGGCTGGTGCCAACTATTACCCTCCTATCTGTGAAACTTGACCGCCTCCTAACCTCATCCAAGTTCTGCGAGCCACTGATCTTTGCCCTTCAAGAAGGAATACAGCAGCGGTTTGGACCCATGCTTTTGGACCCCGAACTCATTGCTGCTGCAATTTTACTTCCGAAGTTTCGGACATCCTGGACAAGCAATGAGGACTTGCTAAAACTGGGTAAGTCACTGGCTCTTTAAATCGCAAGATGGAAAGCCTGGCAAAGAGCAGCACCTAACAGTAGAATGAAAAATGTGTTGTTACAGTTTTATGCAAAGGTTTTGGTGCCTCTGATCATTTTTAGGCTTTTAGTTTATCATCTGCTGGGCGTTCAAAGCAGCAGCTTGACATATTCACATTAATTAATGACGTTTCAGTTCCAAAATAACATTTATAGAATAAATGTTAGCAATGTAATGTGCATCACAACCAGTTTAAACAACAGCTTAGGCATCCCAATGGAGTAAACACATTATCAGTATTTAGCGCCCTTTTTCCTGAAATAACAGCCTGTCGATTTTTCCACTAACCACAGCTACGTCCCTGATGTCTGACTGCAAGTATTTTAAACAATTTCTCCTTACAAAATATCTCCAGATCAGTCAGGCTTGATGGCTGACAAATGTGGGTTTTTGGGGGTGCCCAAATGCATAAAACTGTATATTTACTGAGGAGCAAAATGACCATAGCCAAGTCACCCAAATGGTTATATCTGGTTATGGAGATACAGTAGTCTTTTCTTTTTTCCCCCCTTTATTTGTTCCAATGGACAGGCATGAACTACATCAAGACTCATTTGGAGCAGGAGCCAGTGCAGTCTAACCAGTCAGAGCAGCAGGAGAAGGAGGAGGAGGACTACTTTGATATCATGAAAGACAATGTCCAAGAGACCTCTAAGCAGCTGGATGTATACCTGGCCAGCACAGCTACAACCATGGTCGTTCTCAAGTCAGTGCCTGCTGTGTACAGATTGTCTCTTAAGGTAAATACGCCGTTGCCTGCCTCTGCAGCCTGTGAGAGACTCTTCAGCTCAGCAGGGCAGATTTTTACCCCCAAAAGAGGCAGGCTCGGCTCAGAGAACTTTGAAAACCAACTCCTTTTGAAGCTCAACAAAAAATACTGGTGATGCGGTTAAGTTTTTTAAGTGCTCCAAAATGTTCACAGGTTGTTGTTTTTTTTTTTTTTGAGACTTGATGGAGACTTGAAAAGGAGTTGAAATTCTGATTATGTTAAGTTAAGGAAAGTTTTATACTTAATGGAGACTTGAAATTGAAGTCTGAAGTTGTGTTAAAATTTAAATAGATGTACTATAAGCAGAGAATACATGTTTCTGTCAAATTAAAACTGATGCACTGAATCAAAAATGTTTACAGCCTTAAACATATGGTAATTAACCATTTTAATATTCTAACAATAAAATTGTTGATGTACTGCAATTAACATGTAATATTTGTGTTACAGTTAAATAAATATTTTAAAGATGTATACCTAGTCTTCTTTGTTGATTTTAATGGTATTTTAATGCCAATTAAGCTAATGGTGTTTAACTCTGCAGATAACCTTGATAGATAACCAGAATTGTAAGTCAGAATGTAAACTTGGCCACAGATGGTAAGCACAATTACAATGCCACAGCCCATACTGTTCTTTTTTAATTATTAGAATATAGACGTTAAGAGAATAAATTGTTATGCAAGTACTTTTACTTTTAATACTTAAAGTACATTTAAAATCGGGTACTTTTTACTTTTTACTTAAGTAGGGTTGTCATTGTGGTACTTTTACTTTTACTAAAGTAAATTTGTCACTGGTTATTTGTACTTTTACTTAAGTACTGAGATTCAGTACTTCCTCCACCACTGCGTACACTATGGCGTACTTTCGACTCAGAAGTATAAATTGGCCTTTACACGCGATCCTAGGGCGTCATGTAACGTCAGTTAGGTGACGCCTTGGGGGGGAGAATGGGCTGTATAAGTGGTGTTAAAAATATTCTGCACATTAATGAGCCAATTTGTTATGATGTGGGATGTGGTGTTGCAACTGAATGAAAACGCATGTAAATAGAATAAACACCTGCAAATTAAGAAAACATCTTCATCAGTTTCACAACACACGTGTGCACCAAATACTCACGACACCACCCAAATACAGAAATGCGCAAATAACCCAGACCACAATGGAATTCTTTCCAGGGAAACCAAATAAGTGACTAACCCTTACAGCTTAAAATTCTACTTCATGTATTTATTTATTTATGCAAAACGTACAGAGATTACATTTTTATGACATACAACTACAATATTCAAAATGTATTAACAATATGTTCATTGTCATCAGAATACAAATAAGAAAAGAACAATGAGCTGAAAACTTAACTAAATAAATAAAGATAGAGAAGAACATGAAGGAAAGATATTTATCTTTAATCCATTACACTGGAAAAATTGTTTCATGTTATGTTTAAATTTTCATAAAGAAAAGTTTCATACGAAATATTAGGTAATGTAGGGTCCAAAGTTCCCATTCAGGGAACTTCGAGCTGCGTGTAAACGCCGTGGGAACGCCTCTGCGTGACGAGTCATGAAGCACGTATGAAATCTGTCCAATGGCGAGACGGAACGTCATAGGCGGGGTGACGTATCGACCAGGAAACTATAAAGCATCCCCGAAACACAAGCGCAACAGCTTCTGAGTCTTCACAAGAGCTCTATGTATGAATTTTGTCTGTCTGTCTAATATTGTATATTTATATATATTGATATGGCGAGCAAACAACAGCAGAATTTCAGAAAGTGTGTTCATCCCTGCCCTCGCTTCATCACGGGTGGGGATACACACGATCTGTGTGTTGTTTGTTTGGGAGTGCAGTATGCTCAGTCGGCTCTCGAGGGGGCCGGCTGTGAGCACTGCGAGTGTCTGCCCATGAAGACACTTCGCTCCCGCCGGGCACTCTTCGAGGAGAGTGGTTCGGTGCGCGCTCCCCGCGGCTCGGGTCCCGCTGCTGCCGAGGCACAGCGAAGGCTTGCGTCGTGGGGATCGCAGATGGATCTATCAGCGGGGATTGAGACGGGCCCCGCCCTTTCTCTGCCCTTACCTGGTAGATCCAGTGCCTCAGTTCTCGCTGCGGGGGTCCGCGTTGCGGTTTCTCCTGCCCGGGCTGAGGCGCCATCACTTCAATTATCCAGTTCTGAGGAGCTGGATGTTGAAAGTGTGGATGCAGAGTCTATGGACTCAGTGGAGATCGGGGACTCGCCATCCCAGTCTCCCGCGAATGTAGTAAAAAAAAAAAAAAAAAAAGAGAATGGAAAAAAAAAAAAAATGGAGGTTTTTGACTCGGGCTGTGGAAAAATTAAGCATTGAATGGCCAGTTGAGAAACAAGAGTCGAGAGAGTAAAATGGATGAGAGATTTTTAAAATCACACTCACTACCTCCATGCCGGTGTTTGCCCTTCTTCCCCCATCTACACACCGAGGTGTGTAGATCGTGGAACAAACCAGTGTCAGCTAGAATTTTGACACACCAGACCTCTATGTATGCTAATATTGCTGGGTCTAGGAGATATGAGTGAGGGGGAGGTCGTCGGCACTGACGTGATTAATGAGCTGCGTCAGGCGGCAGATACTTCTCTCCGTGCCACCAAGGAGACGGCCAGATCAGTCGGCCGCTCTATGGCAGCCCTGGTGGCCACGGAGAGGCATCTGTGGCTAAATCTGGCTAATATGAAGGAGAAAGATCAAGCTTTTCTCCTGGATGCGCCGCTGTCGACCGAAAAAACAGGCAGCGGCGCTCCAGAAATGTCTCCCCCTCCGTACTCATCCTTCGGGGGCTGCTGGGCGAGAGCAGCCCCGCCCGTCGGGTTCCTCGCATAGGGCGCAGCAGAAGAAGAGCGTTGCGTCTCGGGCTCCTCCCCAGCAAAACTGGGCTGAGACGCGGCGTTCTCAGGCGAGGTCTTCCCGGGATAGAACCGATCTGAGGACGGTTATTGTCGCCAGGAAGGCTTCGTCGAAGAAGTCCTGACGCCACTGGTGTCAGGCTACTGAGGGTGGTCCCCACCGTGAGACAGAGGTGTTCGCCGCTGAATCCGGCGCCCGCTCTCTCTCGGTGCCCTCAGGGGTTCGTTCTGCCAACCCTGCCTGTAATGGGGGGTGCAGACGGTCCCAGCGAGCGATTTCCCGAGGGACGCTCGTTTGCTCCGAGGAGCGATACAGAACGGTCGTTAAACCCTGCCTGTGCGCGGTCACAGGGCGCTGTTTCTGTTTTAAAAACTACTCCAGAGGCCAGTCTCGAGAGACTGGTACCCTTAGTAGAATTTCTGGTAGAATGGGGAAGTCTTCCAAATATATCTCGTTGGGTCCTGCAGACTATCGAACGCGGGTACGCGATCCAGTTCAGGTCGCGTCCACCTCGTTTCCGGGGGGTTTTGCCCACAGTGGTGACCCCCGAGCAGGCTCTGGTTATGGAACAAGAAGTGAAAGCTCTGCTACTGAAGGGGGCGATAGAACGAGTTCTTCCTCCCGACAGAGAGCTGGGGTGTTAAAGCCGGTACTTCATTGTTCCAAAGAAGGATGGGGGGCTGCGTCCGATTTTAGACCTGCGCCTCTTAAATCGGTCAGTAGGGAAGCTCAAGTTCAAAATGCTGACTCTCAAGCAGATCGTGTCACAGATCAGGTCCGAGGACTGGTTTGTCACGATAGACCTAAAAGACGCGTACTTCCATATCTCCATCCTTCCGCAACATCGGAAGTTCCTGAGGTTCGCTTTTGGGGGCGAAGCGTACCAATATCGGGTCCTTCCATTCGGCCTAGCGTTATCTCCTCGAACCTTCACGAAATGCATGGACGCGGCCTTGGCCCGCTGCGTCTCCAGGGCATTCACATTTTAAATTACATCGACGATTGGTTGATTCTGGCTCAATCGGAGCATCAGGCGATTCGGCATCGAGATGCCGTCCTCGCCCACATCAGAAGGTTGGGGTTGAGACTCAACGCCAAGAAGAGTGTGCTTTCGCCAGTTCAGCGGACCACTTCTCTAGGCGTAGTATGGGATTCGACGACGATGCAGGCACGTCTGTCGCCGGCTTGTATAGCCTCGATTATCTCGACTGTCAAGCAAGTGAAGCTAGGCCAGTCACTCACTGTAAAGGAATTCCAGAGAATTCTGGGTCTGATGGCAGCAGCATCCAACGTGTTACCGTGCGGCCTGCTGTACATGAGACCACTACAGTGGTGGCTCAGGACCAAGGGGTTCTCCCCGAGGGGAAAGCCGCTCTGCAAGATCAAGGTCACGCGACGTGGTCTCCGTGCCCTGGCTATGTGGAAAGAACCTTGGTTCCTGTCCCTGGGACCTGCGCTGGGAGCCCCGTGTCGCCGGGTAACGGTGACGACGGATGCCTCTCTCACGGGCTGGGGAGCGATCATGAGTGGTTGCTCGGCCCGCGGGCTGTGGCAAGACCATCATCTCCGATGGCATATAAATTGTCTAGAGATGATGGCGGTGTTTCAGGCTCTGAAACACTTTCTCCCAGACCTCAGAGATCATCATGTTCTTGTCCGGTCAGACAACATGTCTGTGGTCTCTTACATAAACCACCAGGGGGGTCTGCAGGGACCCGTTCTGCTGAACCTGCCTGTGAGGGTGGGCGCAGACGGTCCTAGCGAGTGGTTTCCCGAGGGAAGCTCGTTTGCTCCGAGGAGCGATACAGAACAGTCGTTAAACCCTGCCTGTGCGCGGTCACAGGGCACTGTTTCTGTCTCTATAATTACTCCAGAGGCCAGTCTCGAGAGACTGGTACCCTTAGTGGAATTTCTGGCAAGATGGGAAAGTCTTCCAAATATATCTCGATGGGTCCTGCAGACTATCGAACGCGGGTACGCGATCCAGTTCAGGTCACGTCCGCCTCGTTTTCGGGGGATTTTGCCTACAGTGGTATCCCCCGAGCAGGCTCTGGTCATGGAACAAGAGGTGAAAGCTCTGTCACTGAAGGGGGCGATAGAACGAGTTCTTCCCCCCGACAGAGAGTTGGGGTATTACAGCCGTTACTTCATTGTTCCAAAGAAGCTAACGATATACGCCTCCCTAACGGGCTGGGGGCGATCATGAGTGGTCGCTCGGCCCGGGGTCTGTGGACTTTCTCCCAGACCTAAGGGGTCACCATGTTCTTGTCCGGTCAGACAGCACATCGGTGGTCTTTTTATAGACCATCAAGGGGGTCTGCGCTCATGTCCATTATTCAGGCAAGCGCCAGATCCTTCTGTGGGCCCAGGGGAAGCTTCTTTCTTTGGCGATTATATATCCCAGGATATTTAAATCGGGGAGCAGACATCCTGTCGAGGCAGGGGCAGAGGCCCGGGGAGTGGAGACTCCACCCCGAGGTGGTGGAGCTCCTATGGAGTCATTTCGGTCATACCGAGGTAGGCCTATTTGAATCTAGGGACTGAGACACTGCATGCTGTGGTTTCTCTGTATCCACCAGCCCCTCTGGGGTTGGATGCGATGGTACAGAAGTGGCCGAGGTCACCCCTGTACGCATTTCCCCCGATTGCTCTGCTCCCAGGAGTTCTGGAGAGGGTTCACCGAGTCGGGGTCTTTCTACTGTTAGTAGCCCCGCGTTGGCCGGCCCGAGTATGGATGCGGGTCGATACTTCACCCCCGCCCAGATCTATGGAGGTTGTGGCTTGGCCTCTGAGGGGGCCCAGCTCATAGAATCGGGTCTCTCGACTGAGGTCGTGGAGACCATCCTCCAATCCAGAGCTCCGTCCACGAGGAGATTATATGCCTTGAGGTGGCAATGTTTCACCTCTTGGTGGGGAGAACACCAGTTGGACCCAGTTAACTGCCCGGTGTGGCGGTGCTGGAATTCCTTCAGGAGCATTTCTCCACAGGGTTATCCCACTCCACATGGTGTGTGTGGTGGCCTATCTGCTTACCACGTCCCTTTGAGTGGGGCTTTTCACGGGAGATACCCATTGGTAATTCTTTTTCTTCGTGGTATTGTGAGGTCAGACCAAGAGAAACTAATCTGCTCTGCCCTCTGAGGGCTCTAGATGCTTATGTCCACAGAGCTGCCCTGTGGAGAAAGCCTGAACAGTTTTCTGTTTGTTTTGGACCTCCGAAGAAAGGTTGTCCCGCATCTGAGCAGAGGTTGAGTAAGTGAGTGGTCGAGGCCATCTCATTTGCATATGAGTCCGCCGGCCAGCCTTCTCCTTTGGCTGTCTGGGCTCACTCAACCAGGGGTATGGTAGCTCCGCTCCAGGGGCGCAGGTGCTTTCGTCTAAATATGTGCCTGATTTCATACAACGGACACCTGCTCGCATGGCGGCGTTGGTATTAGCGTTCCCACAGCGTTTACACGCAGCTCGAAGTTCCCTGAATGGGAACGTCTCTGGTTACGTATGTAACCCTAGTTCCCTGAAGGGAACGAGACGCTGCGTGTCTATGCCATACTCCCAGCATGCCCGTGAGCGCTTGCTTCAGCCCTATCAGAAGCTGTTGCGCTTGTGTTTCGGGGATGCTTTATAGTTTCCTGGTCGATACGTCACCCCGCCTATGACGTTCCGTCTCGCCATTGGACAGATTTCATACGTGCTTCATGACTCGTCACGCAGAGGCGTTCCCACGGCGTTTACACGCAGCGTCTCGTTCCCTTCAGGGAACTAGGGTTACATACGTAACCAGAGACGTTTTAAAGTTAAGACACACATGCACACATATTTTAGCGCTTCGTCACTTAGGCCTATTTGGTTTACCTGGAAACATTTCCGTTGTGGTCTGTGTTATTTGTTACTTTTGCAGTGCATTTCTGTATTTGGAGCACACATGTGTTGTGACACTGATGACAATGTTTTTTTTTAATTTGCAGTTGTTTTTTTTTCTATTTGCAAGTATTTGCTTCAGTTGCAGCACGTTGAGGTTTCTCGGCCACCGTACGGTGGGCTGCTGTGGGCCAGAAAGTCCAGGGCCACTTTTTGGTCCCAGTCTGCCCCTGCCTAGTATCCGCTGACAAACCACACCAAGGGAGCTACTTCCAGAAGTTAGCCAGAGAAGGGGGTCTGTCATAGCCTACTTCAATGACAGGATGCCTCTTAAAGTGGGACCCGAGGAAAGATCTGGGTCTGAGCCACATAGAACTTGTTTGGCTTTTTCAGTATGATTTGAGTCACTCCACTGTTTCACAATTTATTGCATTACACAAACATAGTTTTAAAGTTCCTTCATAAGTCTGTCTATCAGAGGAAACATCTGAGCACATCGGCAGATATACTGAAGTCTTAGTTAAACTCTCAGGGCAAGACATTCTGTTACTGTAGGTCAAAAATGCCTGCATGAAGCAAAATATAGAAAATGCCTTTCAATAAGGCAATTCCTCTTAGGAAGGACACAGACGTTGTTCTTGCAGAATGGGTAATGGATCAATTTGCTTTGCTCTTGAGCTGTTGAGACGAGGAGGAGATAAATCACAATACTAACCTTCATTGCTAGAGAGTTTTGCAGAGGTGGATGAGTTTTATTTATTTACTTTATGTATTTACTAAACTTGGATTTTGTCAAGTAAGAAGGCTGACGATGACTATTTTCTTCACTATAAATATTCACTTATAACAGATCTCCAAGTATACCAGTACTTCTCCTTGTAGGGACACATTTTTTTCTAGTTCCCTTATCCATATAAGGCGAAGTGAATTTAAAGTGAATTACCCAATACTCTGACATCTCCCCATTTGAAGAACTTTCCTTTTGTAAACAGAAGATCTGGTATCCCAAATTACTATGACATATTACCTCTAAATCCATGGATACAATGTTATGTTTTAAGTATTCACATTATGTTCTCTAAAACACCCACTTATTCTTTTTTGAGGCTCAGTTTGTTAACCTCAGTTCACGATTTAAAATAACACAGATATAATGAACAAACAATGAACAATTTGTTTGTTTGTTTGTTTGTTTAACTGTTTGTTTTATAGGCTAAAATTAGTTTCAACTTATATTAATGTATTTTTACTGTAATATTTCAATTTAACGAATTAACATTAGTTCATGTATTATAAACAAACACTAAATAACAATTGAACACTCAGATTTAAACATATAGCCTAGAATATCAATTGCTGTTTTTGTGTATGTTTGTGTTAACAAACTGAACCTTATTGCAAAGTGTTTCATTAAAAAACGGTGTGATTACAATATGACTTTTTTATTTTTGAATTGTCATATTGTCACAAACTGCCTGTTTTTGTTTCAGTTTCATGAACTTTCCATTGTTCCAATTTCCCGCTCCTCGGTTGTTACCATGGTTTCTGATTTTTGAGTCATCGTCAGTTCGTCATTTGAGTTCAATCACTATATGTATTTAAGTTATTTTTATTCATTCAGTTATTGTCTGGTAGAGGTCCAGACAAAGGAGAAGGAGAAGGAGAAGGCGAAGGAGAATTAGATGGTGGAAGAGGAAAAGTAGGAGTTGTTGCCACTCTAGTTGCCCATGTCTTTGTCCATTGTATGTATAATATGATGGAGTCTGGGCAACGAGTACCGCCAAACTTGAGTATTTAGTATTTATTTATTTATTTGAACATAAAAATTTAAAAAATAATCAATCAAAGAA
This sequence comes from Pimephales promelas, assembly GCF_988280905.1. Lineage (NCBI taxonomy): Eukaryota > Metazoa > Chordata > Actinopteri > Cypriniformes > Leuciscidae > Pimephales > Pimephales promelas. The sequence continues at coordinate 11,831,851 of NC_142773.1, read as the reverse complement.
ACTAATAATAAAAAAAACAAAAAACAAATAAACAACAAAGTAAAACTACATACTTTCAAAAACTAAGACTTCTATCTATTTACATGCACAAAAGGAGGCAGGAAGGAGTAAAAATCATATACTCCTACTCCTTTATACAATTTCTACCATATTTAATGACATAACTACGAAATAATATGTCTACAGAGATATTAATCTATAATCAATTAAAAAACATTCAAAAGTTCTAATCACATAGCAATATTACACATACATGACAATAGTTACAAATACTACAAATGATTCAATATAAGCACACTTTATTATTAGCACTGTATCTCTCTATACCTCTGGAATATAGTTTCTTTGAACATCTTGGAGTTTTAAAATTTTCTGGGAGTTTTAAAATTTTCTTCTCTTTCTTCTCTCCACCTTCTCTTTCAGAAAACCTTTTCTGTATATTGCCAGCAGGCAATAAATTGTCTCTAGCCTTGAACATAATGACTGCTGTTTGAAATTCAACCAAATCAAATAATTTTAATGCTTTTATTGGTGTGATCCAAATGTCCAGTGTTATGAATTATTCTCATTGCTTTTTTTTTGAAGTATAAATAACGATTGCAATGTACTGTATGTTGATGTGTTGCCCCAAATCTCTAGACAGTAATTTCAATACAGGAACACCAGTGAACAATACAAAATGTGTAGTGATCTGTAATCCAGAATGTACTTAGCTTTAAACAGGACTGAACAACGCAAATACTTCTTGACAATTTTGTTTGAATGTGTTTTGTATGAGATTTACAGCAAATCTTGTCGTCTATAATCACTCCAAGGAATTTTAGTATTTCAAGTACTATATTACATAACGTCTCGGTTACGGATGTAACCCTCGTTCCCTGAGTAGGGAAACAGAGACGTTACGTCGGAATGACGGAGAATGGGGGTTTCGCATAGAAAGCCAATCCTCTTAGAGTATTTAAAAACGAGCCAATGGCATGAAAATGCCTTGGGTCTGCGGAATTTGCATACACTGTAAAAAATTTCCGTAAAAATACGGTACAATGTACCATATAAATGTGAAGGATTTTTTCCGTATTTGCCTTTTACGGTTCTTTTACCCTTATTTTGAATTACGCGTTGCATTGTGGGAACAAGATCCCGGCCACGCGAAAAGTTTAAGACGCATCCGCCATTACACACGCAGATGACCGCGGGCAAAGTTGCTTTTTAGAGGCGGATTTCGGGTGTGTGGAAGCCATTCTAACACTTATGTGGTAAAACTTAAACTTAAAAACGAAAATTATGTTTTGCTTGATGTCAAAAAAGCTGTTAACGTAACGTTATTTTTAGTTACCATCTGGCATTAACTGTTAGGCAAATGAATGTCGGAGCCGTCACGTTTATCATTTTATGCATATCGTCACACATTGAAAGATTTAGTTAAGACTCGTGGAGGTTCTCGATTGTAGTGTCCTTGTTGTAATGGGCTTATTTACTTTTATTTGTTGCGATGCGGTTTATTTCTTGCCGAGCGAATCCGTTAACCAGTTGTGATAGTTCTAACGTTAGCTAGTGTTTTTAGAGCAATTTAATGCCTTCAAACAAAAGCAACCAGAGGAATCGTCAAGAAAAGTAAACGCCATTAAGACTTGCTTGATTTGAAAGGCATGAAGACACAACGTGAAGAGTGTGTGAATATGCAGTAACTTAACCGGTACAGCTGGATCAAGGAAAACACCAGCACCTTTTCTACAAAAAGAGGTAAGTTAACGTTATGTTTATGTTAGACTTCATGTTTTTGTTTAGATGACACACACGACTTTAAACCCCAAATAATGAAAGATTAATTTACATTTAGCATGTCTGCTATTATCTAAACTTCTGCCTGTAATGTTAGTCATTCTTTCCCTCCTCAATTGTTTATTTCATAATGTTTCTGTTTTCTTAACTACACTGTAAAAAATGATTTTTTGGTTAAGTAAATACTAGTGAAAAAACCCAATGTAATTTACTTGAAAAAGTTAGTTCAGGCAAGAATTTAAAAAACTAAGTAAATTCCATATCAGTACTTATTTCAAGCGAGTATAAATGAAAGAGCAATATCAACTCAATAAAATTAAGTAAAAATTACTCAACTTTTCTGATACTGGGGTTCCCATCATGCACTGGACCTTGAATAATTAATGAGGTTCATTTTTCACTGGTTTCCAGCTGTATTTACACTGTTTTATCATTGATTTTTGTTTTCAGTATTAGTAAATTGCCATTTTGTGACATTTCGAGTACATTTTTTGCTTAAAACGACACATTCAAACACAAAAACGATCCATCAAATGTTACCACCATTGTGTATTGTCTACCAAGTATTGAGGTGTTTGCATTCACATAAGGCTTAAAGTCTGACATGATGTATATATAAATTACTTAGATGATCTAAGTAAAGAACATACTATAAATGACTAATACAATTCAATATAATTGTTTTAGTGAAGTGTAATATAAAGGCAAAGGAAATCGGTATTAATCAACCTTTTACAAGCCGAGTTAAAATTACTTATTTTAATTTTTGTAAAGTTTACTTAATTCCACATTCCAAGTAAATTTAACTTAAAGATTTCTAATTAAAGCTACTGATAAATATGTTTAGGTTTTTACTTGGCAAATCTTTGTAAATTTACTAGCATTTTCTGAGTGAGATCGTTTAGCAAGGTTTTTTCAAGTAAATCCTACTCCAAATTTTTTACAGTGTATTAACAGGACTTTTCTGCTGTAGTTTACATCCCAAGCACCACCTGCATGCTTCTTATGGGTTTGTATTTTGTTTTATTAGCATTATTATGAATTTTCAATACTGGCAAAACACATTTGAATTTAAAGTCTGAAGAATAAAGTCTGTTTATAGAAAAAGTTGGTTGCTGAATACTCCCTTCAAAGATATATGTTTACATGGTCAGTAGAAATACAAATTGTATAGGGAAGATTTAAACAACTATGTTTAAAGCGTTTTTTTGAAGTGATCGTGTTATGTTTTTCATTTTGTAATATCTTTTTTTGTTTCAGGTGGTGGACATTCAGGGTTGCTGTCATTCAAGAAGTTATTGACCACATTTCCTACCCTATTGAGGCAGTAAGATGCAAAATACCTGAAGAAAATGGCACTTATCCAGGAGTTCATATAAAGGTAAGCAACACATTTTTAATGAAATTATTTATAGAACATGTTATTGTGATTCTGTTTATTTAGTTGAAAATAATTAAACATATTAGAATGTAGCCTATAGTTGAGCATGCAGACAAACTGACATGACATGCAATTGGAGTCCACTGGAAAAAAAGTCTTAGCATTTTTTAAACAGTGTTTGAATTTGAGAGAATTAGGGATGGCCGATAATTTGTTTTTAGTTGATAATTTAGTAAATGTAAAATGCTGTTCATTTGTTTTTCAACCTCAACCTGGTCTACATGATACTTTGTAGTTAATTTTCCTTCATTTAATAGCTAAAAACATATCCGTTTTTTTTGTTTTTTTTTTCATTTCCATATTTCCTGTGTAGAAATCCTGAACGAAGGTTGAAAAGGTTGAGATGAAGGAAACGTCCCCATTCCTCCAAAACTGCTGAAGGTCCTGTATGAACAACTTCGAAAAACCAGGTAAAGTTTCAAACTTTTGTCAGATCTCAAAATGGAACTTTAACTGAACATACCGAAAAATGAACGTTTTTCATGCAAGTTGTTAAGATCTTAAAGGTGCCATATGGAATCATTGAGGTAAAAATATCCAAAAAATGAGCTACACACATCAAAAGAATGAGAAGAAATAAGTGCAATGATATCATTAAAAAAATGACAAGTTATAGTGCTGCCGAGATATAAGCTAAATTAGCATGCTAAATTATTAGCCCCGGCCCGGCAGGTGTCATAATACCAGTTTCGGCCATGGGTGGCGGTATGCGGGCGGGCAACCTTACCACCAGCCAAACTGCAGTAACCGCGAGTAAGTCGCGCCGGCTGTGTGTACTTGAACAAATTTGAACCTGATGTCATGTCGTGATGTCGTGTGGAAATACAGCCCACTACTAAATTTCAGTTCAGGGATGAGTTAAATAAATGATTGGTCGATATTATGCATGAGGAATACTTTTTGGTAAGTTGTAACATATCTTTCAACAGTGTTCGTGTTCTTTTACCATTAGTAGAGATGATCGGTTCACGTGCGCTAGGGATCTGTCGTCTAACATTTACAAGCGCCAAAACTGCATTTATTGTTTGAATTGCGTAATAAAATTAACAGAATCTGAGAGCTGAGATCGGTCTCTGTGTCCTTTTCTGTGCATGACAAAATGGATGTGGCGTGAGAGTGTGTGAAAAGTTGTGTCTCACGGTGAATTTGTGAGAGTTGGCAGCTCTGAAAGGCGCTAGCTTGGTCCACATCAGGGAATGCTGTCTGTCAAATTAATTCAAACAAATGATAACAAATGTAACATGAGCAAAACGAATACCATAAACTAAAAATGCCTGGGCTTTAATTTTCCCATATCGTCGAAATGCACCGGCTTGTCTATGAGACGGCCTTAATAATTTAGTATTGAGATGTTGTTCATTTAGTCTCTAATCTCTGAAAATCTCCAAATGAACCACGTGAAACTGTGGTCTTCCAACCTTTTACTATTAGTTTTACTGACTAATATGCGCGTGGGAGACCCGCTCGCCCGTGTTGTTTGAAGACATGAGTGCGCGCGGCCGCGGAGGTATTTTTCTGGAGGTATACTGCCTCCATCTGGTATGGAATAAGGTGTATGATTCGATTTGTTATCCCAGAGGGCACCTTTAAAGGGATAGTTCACTTTGAAATACATTTTTGAAATCTTTTATACCTCAAGGACATCCAAGATGTAGGTGTCTTTGTTTCCACAGTATTTTCAAGTTTGATATTTTTAGGTCAAACCGTTCTTGTCTGTCAGTCATATAATGGAGGTTTATGGGGTTCACCCTGGGTCCCCCTAAAGAGCATGCACAGAGAAGTCCAAATTAAACATGATTTAATGACTCGTGAACAGTGTTGGGGAAAGTTACTTTTGAAAGTAATGCATTACAATATTTAGTTACTCCATAAAAAAGTAACTAATTGCGTTACTTAGTTACTTTTTATGGAAAGTAATGTGTTACGTTACTTTTGAGTTACTTATGCGTTTCTTTTTCTTACCTGGCTGAGGCTTGATCTCTCTCAGGTCTTACAGGTGTTTTTTCGACAGAGAAGTTATTGTACTAGTGTTTAAAGCAGTAATATATTCAACAACAGCCTATATAAGCACCTTAATGTTCTTTTAAAAACACAAATATATTGAATAATAATATAGAGTAATATTATATTCGGAGACCTTAATGTTCTTTTAAAAACACATATATATTGAATAATAATATAGAATAATATTATATTTGGAGAACTTCCTGATCCCAGAGCTATGCATGCTATATAAAATATCAATAAACATTACAGATTATGGAAAGTAATGTGTTTTTTACTTTTGTACTTTTTGTGTGGGTAGACTATATAAAGTGAATTCACCATCCATTGTAATAATAAGGAGTGTAATACTAGCAAATTGCCATTATGAAATAAGTTATATTAGGGTAAAAGACATATCTCAAACATTTAAAATGTTTTATTAACTTTATAGAGGACAATAAGATGATACTTGAGAACAAACAACATCACCAATTAAACAGATCTGTCAGCTTTCTATTAAGTGTCCTCAAAACAAAATTATTTTATGCACAAAGTCAGATCACTTCTGCAATACAATGCAGAAAAATGTAGTCAATGTAATATTAGAGTATTATCTTAATAAGAGTTCACTACTTCATCTGGTTTTTTTTTCAAAGTAACTATTGTAGCGCAGCAGGAGTAGTTTCTCAAAACCCTGCTCTGTGAGACGGTTTCATTAACTTATTAGAGAACAATAAGATAATACTTATGAACAAACAACATCACCAATTAAACAGATGTGTCAGCTTTCTATTAAGTGTCCTCAAAACAAAATTATTTTATCCAAAAAAAAAAAAGTCTAGATCACATCTGGAATACAATGCAAAACATGTATTCAATGTAATGTTAAGTATCGTCTTAAGAGGTCACTATTTCATCAGGGTTTTATTTTCAAAGTAATGATTGTAGCGCAGCAGGAGAAGTTTCTCAAAACGCTGGTCTGTGAGACGGTTCCTTTTTGGGGTGAGGATGAGACTTCCAATACTAAACAGCCTCTCAACTGGTGCACTGGAAGGTGTTGCTGTGTTGGCTTTCAAAAAGATCTTCAAAATCCTGGGGAAATCATGTAAATTTCCCATATTAGCTGATTTCAGGTATTCACATATCTCCACGTCCACAGTAATTGCTTGGTCGTCATGTTGATTCTCATCTTCAGGAAATGCAAAGAAGTCATTTTCATGGTCTCTGCTTTCAGGAGACTGCAGTGGCCCTTTCTGTGGTATCTCAATGGTGAGAGCACGACACTGTGCTGCCAGAATCATCTTGATGTTGTCTTTTCTTGTTTCATCCCTCAGCCACCGCAGCTTGAATTTTGGCAGGGTTACCGCAGCAATCAAAGCTTCATCGCTGTCAAGGATGGAGCTAAAGCGTGTCTTGATAGCCTGCAAGAGAATTTTAGATGAGTTACACAGTTAATACTCTAATAGACATTAATTCATAACAGAATAATACAATTTATGTCAGGAAAATTTTTGAATTAAGAACTAAAATAAAAAAAGTAGAAATAAACTTAAAGGTTGTATCAGAACTGCTTGATAGCTATATTGAACTCATTTCATAGTTGATGAACTACACTATTATACTGAACCAAACGAAATAAACGCTGAACTGATTTGAACTGTCTAATAATTACTATTTACTTTTTTTCTTTTTAGAGCTGCTTTACAGCTAAACTGAATTCTGTTATTATTGCATTATTCAGCTAAATTGCATTATTGAATCATTGTTTTCCTTGTATCCCTGTAAATCTGCTTTGAAACAATCTATATTGTATAAAGTGCTATAAAAATACAGAAAAACTCCATCAGGTGACCAAATAGAGAAAAAATAAAAAACATTGGGAGAACCCAGGCTTAGTTGGGGGCCAGTTTTTCTCTGGCATTTATGAACTAGAGGCCAGATTTAACTGTAAAATTAAAATATTATATGAATGCCTGGTTGAAGAGATGTGTCTTTAATCTAGTTTTAAACTAGATTATTGAATAATAATAATAATAATAATAATAATAAGACCATATTGAACAGAATTACCTGAACTATGAGGTCTGGGAGGTCAGCCATCATATGAGAGAGGTCTTCTTTCAGTGCCAAGATTTTGGTCATCAGGATTTCAAGGGTAGGTTGAAGGATGCCATAGAAACATTCATCTTCACCTTGAAGTATATCCAGTGCCATACAGACAGGCTTCAGAACCTTGCAATATTCTTTAAGGAACTGATACTCTCTCTCTGTAATGCATCTGATGTCCAGGCGAGTGCAAAGTTGATTGAGGTCAACTAAGTGCATGTCTGTGACTCTGCTAAGAGCATCATAAAACGAGTTCCACCTTGTAGATGAAGGGACCAGCAACTTTCTTTTGCTAAATTCTTCCAGGCTCTCTGATGCCACAGTCGATCGACTAACTTTAGACCACAAAGCTGAACATTTTCCAGTTGCACTTCTGTACAGTGCTTTGCAATCTGCCTTCGCCGTCAAAAATTTAACTATGTCGTTTGTGCATATAAGGTTAAGGGTATGCGATGCACACCGGTGATGTGGAGGGAGAACATACCGTTCGCTGGACTCAACGTCATCTCGTAAAACTGCGTGCAAGTCCGTAAAACTGACCTCGTCTTCATCATTCTCTGTTTCGTTATCATCTTCAGCTTGAAACATTCTAAATGCCTTAACGAAGTTCGAGCCATTGTCAGTGACCGTGGCAGTTATCTTACCACAAAGAGCAAATGAGCTGTGAATTTGCTCTAACTCTGCTGCGATGGTATCGTACGTGTGTCTCCCACGAAATCGTCTGCAGGCGATTGCAGCTTTTTTACGATGCAGAGTAGCGGAATCTATCCAGTGTACTGTAATGCCAAGAAAACTTTTATTCTGAGCAGTCCATAGATCTGCAGTGGTTGAAACATATTCCAAATCGGCAAAAGTCTTCTTTAGTTCGGTCTCCATTTCCATATATGCATTGTCCAAAAAACTTGCAAAAGTTTTACGATCGGGCAGCACGGCTCCCGGCTTTTTCCCTGTCACAGGGATTTTGCTGACGATATTTCTAAAAGTGGGCGCCTCCACAGTAGACAGCGGCTGCATCTCCTCAACAATAAAAGCAGCAACCAATTTGTTGAGTTCAGTGGAACTAATTGTTTTAGCTGGTGATGATGAACTGAAATCAAGCTTTTGTTGTTTAGCTTGAGGCGGGATGCAGGTATCATTCGCCGGCGCTCTCTCTTCCAACTCTGCAGTGCTGTGCTTTGCGTGCAGATGTTTTTTTTAAATTTGATGTGGTGTTTTTTGCAGTTGACAAGAGCTTTTCACCAACACATAGTTTACACCTAACGATTATTCCCTTCTCCTTTTCTTCGACGATTTCAAAATAATGAGCATACTTCCATCACAGTAATGTAATCTGGCCTGCCATATCTCCGTTTCTGAAAAAGCAAATTAATTAAACTGAAAAGTAACGCACATTACTTTTATTAAAAAGTAACTCAAATATTAATGTGTAAATTTATAAAGTAATTCATTACTTTACTCGTTACTTCAGAAAAGTAATATTATTACGTAACGCACGTTACTTGTAACGCGTTACCCCCAACACTGCTCGTGAATGTAAGTACACATTGATGGCCTAAAACACGAAACGAGCAGTTTGTGTGAGAAAACAAACAGTATTTATATTGTTTTTACCTCTTGTAATCACAGCCACGTCCAAGTGATCTGAAGGATCACTTCCGGCGCACTTGCGCAGACCACTTCGCCTGTGCCTTCAGATCACTTGGACGTGGCTGTGATTACAAGAGGTAAAAACAATATAAATACTGTTCGTTTTCTTACACAAACCTCTTGTTTCGTGTCTTAGGCCATCAATGTGTACTTGCATTTAACAGTCATTGAATCATGTTTAATTTGGACTTCTCTGTGCATGCTTTTTCAGGTGGACCCAGGGTGAACCCCATAAACCTGCATTATATGACTGACAGACGAGAACGGTTTGACCTAAAAATATCAAAATTGAAAATACTGTGGAAACAAAGGCACCTACATCTTGGATGCCCTAGAAGTAAGATAAAAGATATAAAAAATTAATTTCAAAGTGAACTATCCCTTTAATGAAATCTGAGAGCGTTCTCTCCCTCTGACAGCTCTCCCTCTGCTCACACCTACCACTTTCAAGCTCCAGAAAGATTGTAAGATCATAATAAAAGTAACACAGTGTTAGAGTCCTATCCAAATGTGATGCGATAAGATTCTAGCAACAAGCAACAAAACATTTGTGCCACTTTATAAATTTGGGGTTAAACCACTGGAGTCATATTGAATGCGTTTTAAGAATGTTTACATGAATTTTTTACAAAAATAAAACATGTTCAATATGTATATATTGTTCTTGAATTATTTGCTACCAAAATATATGCTATAAAAACAGAAATTTCTGTATAAGGATTATCTGTGAATAGTACAGAAAATACGGAATTTTCCATTTTAGGTTTGACGGAAATGTCCGTCAATGGTACAGAAAAACTCATAAATCTACGGAAATATCCGTTCTTAGGATTACGGAAGTGCCCGTACAAAAACGGAAAAAGAGATTTTTTTTAACAGTGTAACGTATCTCCGCCCCACCTCGTGGGTATAAAAGGAGGAAGTGAACGCAACCGCAGTATGTCTTCGCTGAGGAGCCGAGACTAAACTCAGGCGTCTACCCAGCGGTACAGCGGAAGTGGCAGGGAGACGTAACGTCTCAGTTCCCTACTCAGAGAACAAGGGTTACATCCGTAACCGAGACGTTCCCTTTCGTAGTCACTCCGAGTTACGTCGAAATGGCGGAGAATGGGGGTCCGTGCCATCACGCCATCTTCACAGCTGTCTTCCAGTGCCCTGCGAAAGTCTAGACTCCTAACAGCTTAGTTTTATGACCAGGAGTCCTACTTTAACACAGGAATACCAAGGTACTCTGGGAAGCATATCCCGGGAGGAATATGCCGCAGTATGCCTACCAAAGGGAGGATTTCAGAATACACATATGGTCCATAGCGACTTCATATGGGACAACACTGGAGTACCAACCTAAGGGTGGCTAGAAGCTTAAAGGGCACCTATTATGGAAAATTCACTTTTACATTGTGTTTGAACATAAATGTGTGTTGGCAGTGTGTGAGCAAAACCACCCTAGAATGATAAAAATCCACCCATTGGTTTTTTTACAATCTCAATAAATCATATGCACTGCCTCAGAACGAGCTGTTCTAAAATCCAGCTATGTGACGTAGAAAGTGAAAAAGGGGTTTGATTGACAGTGTGGTTGTGGCATAGACCCCGCCCTCGGTGATCTGTACATCCTCCATTGTTTCAACGACAGCCGGTAATGTCTCTTGGAAACATAAATGTTCTGTCGTGGACTCGTGGGTTAATCCTGTTGTTGTAGCTTAAAAGTTAATCCTCAACTGTGGATCGTCATCTACTGTTTGCGATCCACCGTCACATCCAGTAACAGTAAGTGTATTTTATGATTTTTGAGCAAATAGTCTTTTCAGTCAATGTCAGCCAATTCAACAACAAATGCGTCTAAAGTTGTTGTCGTCGTAGGATGTCTGTGTAGGCTATATAATTTAAACCTTGTTTGTATAGTGTGTAACCACATGTTTATATATATTTAAAGATATTGTATTAAAAACTGGATATATGTTGTTGTTCTGTAAGTTAGCCATCTCCTCACATTTGCCACAGAAGCACCTGTATGACAAGTAAACATGACGCCACAGGTCCCTGCATAAATGTAATTTCGCTTGTAGTAGCAAACTTTATCACAGAATGTGTATGTAGTTTCAAAAAATGCGCCAGCATTAGTGTTTGTGTGTGTCTGTGTGTTGCACATCCATACTTGCAAAAAGACGCAATTACAAAAACTCTATAAGTACACAAATGTATCAAATAACCATACCGAGACATAGTGGTCCATTCTCATTTATGTTTATTCTGCTTCGTACTATTTATATATTCCGATTCAAACGTACGGCTGAATGACATCCAAAACAGCGGTTTCTCACACTCTCTCAGTACCGACTGCCATTGGTATCAAGTTACGCCCTCATCCAAAGGCAGGGCGGGCATATGCAGCTCATTTGCATTTAAAGCCTCCGAAACAGCTCATTTTTAAGCAGGCCCCAAAATGACATTTTCAAATGGTTATAATAAATTAACTGTGGGATATTTTTAGCTGAAACTTCACAAATACATTCTAGGGACACCAGAGACCAATTTTACATCTTGTAAAAAGGGGCATAATAGGTGCCCTTTAACTCCAGGAATGGCAGATGGCTTGCCAAGGGAAGACACATGCTCAGAGAGGCTTACAGTGGATAATACACATGTGACAGTTACCAGAGGGAACCGTGCACACGGAGGCACCTAGCCGGCATCCAGAGCAATGCATTAGTGCCAGCATCAGAAGTGCTGAAGGACTCAGGGCTTCAACAGAAGACTCAACTGAGAAACATCGCGCTTATCCACTCCGAGGAGTGGAATGGCGAGCAAGCGAAGACACCTAAATGGGTCCAGTACTGGCGGAAGCGAGTACACAAGAGGACAGAGGCTCCACTCGCAGATTATAGAATCTTGCAAACGTGTTCGGTGTCTCCCAGCCTGCAGCTCTGCATATGTCTGTTAGCGAGGCGCCATGCGCTAAAGCCCAAGAGGAAGCCACACTCCGAGTGGAGTGGGCCGTCACACCAAGGGGGCACGGTCGACCTTGCAGTTGGTAAGCCAAAGCTATGGCGTCCACTATCCAGTGAGATAGTCGTTGCTTTGAGAGAGCCCTTCCCTTCTGGCTCCCCCCATAACAGACAAAGAGCTGGTCAGAGGTCCTGAAACACCGCATTCTGTCAACGTAGGCGCGGAGCGCACGTACCGGACAGAGCAGTGCCAAGGCTGGGTCTGCCTCCTCCAGGGGCAGCGTTTGCAGGTTCACCACCTGGTCCCGGAAGGCAGTAATAGGAACCTTGGGCACATATGCACATATGGGTCTCAAGATCACGTGAGAGTCAGCCGGCCTGAATTCCAGGCACGCTTCGTCAACGGAGAATGTATGCAGGTCCCCTACCCTCTTGATAGAGGCCAATGCAACCAGGAGTGCAGTCTTCATGGACAGAAACTATATCTCGACCGATTGCAAAGGCTCAAAGGGAGGCCTCTGCAGAGCACTTAAAACTACTGAGAGGTCCCAAGAGGGCACGAGGGGAGGGCGAGGAGGATTCAGTCTCCTCGCTCCCCTCAGGAACCTGATGACAAGGTCGTGCTTTCCCACAGACTTACCTTCCACTGCTTCATGAGACGCGGCAATGGCCGAGACGTAAACCTTAAGGGTGGAGGGCGACAGCCTACGCTCCAACTCTTCTTGCAGGAAGGAAAGCACGACACCGATCGGACATCTCCGGGGGTCTTCTCCACGGGAAGAGCACCAGTTGACGAAGAGGTTCCACTTCAACACGTAGAGGTGTCTCATGGACGATGCTCTCTAGCGGAAGTGATGGTCGCCGTCACCGCAGGTGGCAGCGAACTCAAACCTGCCTCGTCCCGTCCAGGAGCCACACGTGTAGCTTCCAGAGCTCGGGATGAGGGTGCCACAGGGTGCCCCGTCTCTGAGAGAGTAGGTCTTTCCTCAGAGGAATAGGCCAAGGAGGTGCTGTCGCGAGGAGCATCAATTCGGTGAACCACGTCTTGGTGGGCCAATAAGCGGCTACCAACAAGACCTGCTCCTCGTCCTCCTTGATCTTGCACAGAACCTGTGCAAGAAGGCTCACTGGGGGAAACGCATACTTGCGTGGGCCCCGCGGCCAGCTGTGCGCCAGTGCAGATAAATAAAACAGGGCACAGTGGGATGAGTCCCGGGAGGCGAACAGGTCTATCTGTGCCTACCCGACCTGGTCCCAAATCAGCTGGACCGTCTGGGGATGGAGTCGCCATTCACTGGAGATTGGACGGACCCGTGACAGCTTGTCGGCTGCCAGGTTCCGGTCTCCTGGAATGTAAACGGCACGAAGGGACCTTAGGTGCTTCTGACTCCATAACAGGAGGTGGCGTGCGAGCTGCGACATCCGACGTGAGTGTAGACCACCCTGGTGGTTGATATATACGCTACCGTAGCAGTATTGTCCGACCGGACAAGTATGTGTTGACCCCGAGCAGTGCTCGAAAGCGGTGCAGGGCCAGGCGTACTGCCAGCAGCTCTAGGCAATTGATGTGCATGAGGCGCTGGGGTCCTGTCCAGGAGCCCGCGGCTGCATGACCATTGCACGTGGCTCCCCAACCCGTGGTAGAGGCTTCCGTGGAGACAACGACATGCCTAGAAACTCGCAGAAGAGGGACCCCAGCCCGTAAAAAGCTGAGGTTCGACCACGGGAAGAAGGTCTGGCGGCAAGCCGGAGTCACTGCAACTCTGAGCGAGCCGCGATGCCATGCCCACCTCGGGACTTGATCGCGAAGCCACAGCTGAAGCGGTCTCATATGAAGGAGTCCGAGCGCCGTCTCCGCGGCTGCGGATGCCATGTGCCCCAGGAGCCTCTGAAAAAGTTTCAGTGGGACCGCACTCTTGCCCTCGAACTGTCGAAGACAAGTCAGCAGTGAGTTCGCGCGCTCGCTCGTGAGCTGCGCGGACAAGGAGACCAAGTCTATCTCCATACCGAGAAAAGAGATCCTCTGCACGAGGCAAAGTTTGCTCTTCTCCCGGTTGACCCGAAGGCCCAGACGGGCTAGGTGCCGGAGCACCAGGTCTCTGTGTTCGCAAACCTGTTCTTGAGAGTGTCGAGATAGCCAGCCAATCGTCGAGATAGTTCAGGATGCGAAGCCCCTGTTCGCGAAGGGGAACAAGGGCTGCCTCGATGATCTTCGTAAAGATGCGAGGTGACAGAGCTAACCCCGAATGGGAGAACCGTGTACTGATATGCCTGGCCCTCGAAAGCAAACCAAAGAAACGCTCTGTGTCAAGGCAAGATGGAGACATGAAAGTACGCGTCCTTCAGGTCTATCACTGCAAACCATTCCTGAGGCCGGACGCATTCGAAAATGCGTTTGGCTGTGAGCATTTTGAATGGCAATCGATGAAGAGTACGGTTAAAAATGCGAAGATCCAGGATCGTCGTAACTCACCGGTCTTCTTGGGGACAATGAAGTAGGGGCTGTAAAACCCTGACCTCATCTCGGCTGGAGGGACCATCTCGAATGCACCCTTCGCCAGCAGGGTTGCAATCTCCGCTCTCATGACCGGGGCATTGCCACCGACCACAGTGAAGCGAACTCCCCTGAAACGGGGAGGAGGCCGTGCGAACTGAATCGCATAGCCGAGTCTGATCGTTCTGGTGACCCAGCGGGTCACGCCCCGTGGCTCAAAAGGGACGCAACAAAATTGGGACACACGAGAAAGCTGAATTTTTAAAGAAAAGTATTTATTAACATAAAGGAAATTATACAAAACTGTGTAATGTAGCAGTCAGATATCAGTAGTGTCATGCTAGGTGAATGTGCGGAAATGTAGTGTGCTGTAGTGTCGTGATGCATGCAAAACAAACAATAATCAAAGCAATAGCATCAAATCAAATGGGTCGCCCGCCATCTGCCACTTTGTCTTGCTTCTCTTAAAAGGGGAAAAGGGAAGTTGGCAGCAGGTGTCCCGAATGCCATCAGGTAGAGGGCGGAGAAATCCATCCAAAACAGATGAAACCCACAATTGAGACACAGGACGTCACACCGGGGAGCTCTAATCAAGCTCCCAGGAACCGATCCAGTGGGGTCATACGAACCACAGACGTCCCCCCGGAGGGGCAGCGAGGCGGGGAGACCGGCATGCGCACGGGAGTTACCCCGCGCGGGTGCACAGTCGAGCCCCGGTCCCCGACAGAAGAGACCAGGGAAGGACCAGCGTTCCACGGGGGTCTGTTCTGCTGGGGGCCTGGCGATAGTGGGGGAGGGGAGTGGCGTAGTCGAGGGACGACACACGCTCCCTTCCGCACCCTCAGAGACAGAGGGGAATGAGTGGGGAGACACACTGGGGCGTCGAGCACACTCATTCCAGTCTGTGTGCTCAGTGATAGGGTCAAGTCTTTCTTTAACCAACTCAGGGTGCTGCCCACCCGTGGGTGAGCAGCGGGGAGCTGAGAACAAAAGATTCTCCCCCGGCCCTCCACCGGGGGAAGGAGGGGGCCTGCTACCACCTCCCGGGAAAAACTCGACTCCATCACTGAGCAGCCAATCTCAGGGAAGCCGTTTCGCCTGGTGCTTAGCGGGGCGCGGGGCCTGAGGGGGCTGTGACGCTCTCCTGCGGCCTCCTCCACGACGCAACCCGGATGAAGGACGCTGCTGGGGCCGTGCGGGAGGGAGGGAGCCAAAGGGGGGCGTCCTCGGCGGCGAGCAGGCTGGGGCCGCTGAACCGACCGCTGGGTGGAGGCAGCAGCTGGCTGTCGGGGCAGGATGTGTTTTATCGCCTCCGTCTGCTTCTGAGCGGTCGAAAACTGCTGGGCAAAATCTTCGACCGCGCCGCCGAAGAGGCCAACCTGGGAGAGGGGGGCGTCGAGCAGACGAGTCCGCTCGGCGTCCCGCACGTCTGCCAGGTTGTGCCACAGATGACGCTCCTGGACCACACTGGTGGCCATCACCTGACCAAGGGAGCGAGCGCCCACTTTCGTTGCCCGGAGAGCGAGGTCGGTGGCAGCTCGCAGTTCATTAAAAGCCTCTTGGTCAGTCCCCCACTCGTGCATATCCCTGAGCAGCTTTGCTTGAAAAACTTGAGCAAGGTGCTTATGAGCAAGGTGCTCATAGCATGCAGGGCGGAGGCCAGTCCCGCCGCTCTATAGGATCGCGCCGCCATAGACGACGAGAACCTACAGGCTTTGGAAGGGTGCTTCAGAGTACCCCGAGAGGATGCGCTCTGCAGACACAGTTGCATCGCAACAGAGCGCTCCACTGGGGGAATCCCAGCGTACCCACGGGCAGCCACGCCGTCGAGGGGATGAAAAGGCGGGGGAAACTGACTAACGCTCTCGGGAGGTCAAAGGAGCCTTCCAAGTCCTCGTCAGTTCCCCATGCAGCTCGGGGAAAAAAGAATTGGGGTCGGCTGTGGCCGTGAGACAGCAGCCTAGCCCAAAAACCAATTATCCATCCGTGAGTGATCGGGGCAGGGCGGAGGGTTCCACTCCAGCGCGATGCTCACGGCGGCCCAAGATAGCATGGCCGTCATCTCGGGATCAGACACGGGCAATGCTGTCACTCCCGAGGGAGGCAACGCAGCCGCATCCTCACTTCCCGAGGAGTCTAGCCCACCTTGTGTAGCTGCGATCGACATCGCATCATCCTCTGGAGCACCGAACGAAACAGACGGTACCTGCGAAGAGGCAGATGCCTGATGTGATTCGGTGCTCGCTGGCTCCAACACTAGTGCGGTGGGTGTGGCCCGAGGAACCAGCGTTGGGGGTTTATTCCACACAGTCACCGTCAGATCACCCTGTCCGCGAGTCGAAGAGCTTCTAGAAGAAGAAGCAGAACGAGTAGCGGACACGGGAACTCTTGCTTTTGTCAGATCACTGAGTCTGGATCTAAGTGTTGCGATGTTCATATTCCCACAGAAGGAGCATGACTCATCCATAAACGCCGCTGCTGCATGCTGAATGCCCAGACACACAAAGCAGCGATCGTGACCATCAGAAGACGACATGAATCGACCGCACCCAGAAGAACACGGGCGAACCATCTTTAAAAAGACGTGCCACGTGCAGATCTTTCAATAGAGAGGAGGAAATTCACTCTTTCAGCGTTGAGGCGACCAGGGAGAAGCGCAAAGTCTGGCAGACCACTGCTCAGATCGCAGGCAATGCAGAATCTTGCTGGGTACCGCCGTCACACCAACACTGAAGAGGACGCTCGTCTCGAAGAGTTGTACTCAGTGAAAATGGCTTGTGGAGTGAAGAAGTCTCTTGGCTCCGAAGCGAAAACATACTGCGGTTGCCTTCACTTCCACCTTTTATACCCACGAGGTGGGGCGGAGATACGCTATGCAAATTCCGCAGACCCAAGGCATTTTCATGCCATTGGCTCATTTTTAAATACTCGAAGAGGATTGGCTTTCTATGCGAAACCCCAAGTGACTACGAAAGGAAACACCTTCTTGTTGCCAAATTGCCAAATAACATAGGCTACATTTAGTTTTACTCAAATTTAATTTTGACTTATTTGTGTCAAACCACTTTTTTATTTTTTACCGACTGGCTGTCGGTGAGCAGTTTGTGTTTATCTGATTTTGTCCAATCTATATCATTGAAGAGTTTTTTCTAGAATTTTCGAGAATTGAGGCAGTAGAGAGACAGGCGTGTAATTTGTGATGGTGTTTATCTCCAGTTTTGTACATAGGTAAAACTTTAAGTCACTTCACCATCACCTCTATCATAAGAACCTTCAGGGAGATAAACAGGTACAGTAGATCTACTTCAGACTGCTCTCTGTAACTTTGGAGAGCTGTATGTGCTGTTACAATACATACATGTACTGTTGCCCTATACTGCTGTAATAAAAAGAAATGCATCAAATTGCCTCACATACAGAGAGTTTTCTGAATGCTTCCATTTTGTAAAAAGAATGTGTTACAGTTACAGTAGTCAGTACTTCTATTTTTCTAGGACACAGAGATTAAAATTAAAGAAGCCTGCCAAATATTTTAGTTGAGCCGTGCCAGTGGGGAACAGGCATGCAGGTGGATTTTACCCCTCTGCCTGGATAGGGCCAATTTAGCCTGTGATCCTGACAAGATTATCTGGCCTGTCCTAGACCAAAGACAGGATGCTGGGGCAGATTATTTTTGTTTGTTTGTTTGTTTGTTTGTTTGTTTGTTTGTTTGATGTATTGTATTGTACAGTACATTAAGAAATAAAAAAATGTGCCAATGTATCCATTGGTTGTGTCTTTTGTGTTCATCATGTGAAAAGTACGGTGGCCGAGAGGTGCAAAACAAATCACAATTATGAAAACAAAAAAACAAGTCAGAAAACACAACGACAATTCAGAAAACAAAATAACAATTTAGAAAACACAACAACAAATCTGAAAACAAATTAACAAATCAGAAAACACAAAAACAAATCTGAAAACAAATTAACAAGTCAGAAAACACAACGACAAATCTGAAAACAAATTAACAAGTCAGAAAACACAACGACAAGTCAGACAAAACGGAAAAGGTAGGTATATGTGGCGAATGGAATACTGATCCCTGATTGGACGAGACATCTGTCAATCAAGACATACAGAAAGTACAGCAGACTGCGCCTGCGGCAGAAGAAAGATTGATTCGCATGTGTATGTGTAAATATTAGCTGTCTATTTAGCCGGCTAATTTAGTGATATTATGGAGAACAAAACTTTTCAAATTAAAATCTTCCTACCACTAATTAGTAAACGCAACTCCTTTAAGCTTGCGTTCGGTTATCCACTGGACCGCGCTGCCTAGTTCAAAGTAAACTAGTGAAACAACTGAAACCAGCGCTATTTTGTTCTCTATTTGTTCTTACTGACCGAGAAATCGCTTCAGATGATTCAGTGACAGAACGGTCCGAACGAATCCGAATCGTTTCCTACTGTTATGCACGCGCGTTTGGCCAATTCGTGAAAAGGAGATAGGAATCGAACCAACGAATGATTAATATCGCTGGTTCAGTCGACAGAAATACGGGACACACATATTAACTGCTGAAATATTGGGACTGAAAACGTTTTTCTCAGGTCAGTCGGAGCGCTCGTGGTACACACAGTGCGTATACAGCTGCACGCGCCACTGCGGCCACGCGCATATCAAACCAAATTTAGCCGCACCACCAGAAAATAGGAGGGGGAGGTTGGAGTGCTCTCGGGCCGCATGGAGATGATTGGCGGGCCGCACTTGGCCCGCGGGACACCAATTGAATAGCCCTAGCCTAGACGATACAGCTAATATTTACACATGCACACGCGAATCGATCTTTCTTCTGCCTGTATGTCTTGATTGACAGATGTCTCGTCCAATCAGCGATCAGTATTCCATTCGCCACATATACCTACCTTTTCCGTTTTGTCTGACTTGTCGTTGTGTTTTCTGACTTGTTAATTTGTTTTCAGATTTGTCGTTGTGTTTTCTGACTTGTTAATTTGTTTTCAGATTTGTTTTTGTGTTTTCTGGTTTGTTAATTTGTTTTCAGATTTGTTGTTGTGTTTTCTGAATTGTTATTTTGTTTTCTGAATTGTCGTTGTGTTTTCTGACTTGTTTTTTTGTTTTTATAATTGTGATTTGTTTTGCACCTCTCGGCCATAACTTACCAGTTTTGGAAATGTTGTTTTGAATTTATTGCACCAGTGCATTAGACTATGTTGTAGTGTGTGTGTTTTTGAGGGCTTGTGTGTGCTGTCTGAGGGCAAAGGTTGATCAGCAAGAGTGAATGGTTTTGAAAGTAAAGCATTTTTGACCTGAAAATAGGATGTTTGGGGAATTGGGTGACACTTCTCATTGGGAGAATGCGAGGTATAGTTTCAAGAAATGTGTTTAAGCAATCGAGAAAAACTGTAATATCATGACTTTTTGGACTAGCTTCCTTCAAAAATTCTATAAAGGGATTCCAACCCTTACGAAAAAGAAGTTTATTCAAGTGTGCCATTACTTCTTTTAAACTAAAAATAAGAAAGTATACTTTCAGTTTATTTTTCCTGTACTTCTCAGAAGTATACTATATGTACTTCTCTGAAATATACTTCAAATTACACTTAAAGATGAACTGAACTGAAAAATTTCGACGTTGAAAACGTGTTGTTTATGACAATTAAAAGTAAATTACACTAAACATTTTTTTTTAAATATATATTAATATAGCTTTTTTAAGCAACGCAAAATTGCGCTTGTTTGCACTGGCAGTTCCGATGACGTCACTGGCATGGTAGGACCCGCGGAGCGCCATAGACAACAGCTGTAGGTCCTGTATACACAGACGAAAATGAGCACTTTTAACGGCATGGATTACGCATTTGAGCCCGTGAGGGACAGGCCGGTAGTGTCTGACTACCACCACATGGAGGACGATCAGTTTCAGGCTTCACTTGCAGTACAGGATCGTTTGGGGGAAAGTGACTGTGGGCGCGAGCGCTGTGGAGCATAGACACTGCACGGAGACGATCTGTTGCAGAGAGGTCAACATGGACATTTATTGATCGGCGAAAAATGCATCACCATGCACCGTTCATTTCGGATGCTGTTCGGTGAGAGAAACGTGTTGAAGGAGGCTATGCTGTCTATGGATGTCCGAGCTGAGACGCTGGACCGCCCCATAAGTAACAGGGTATTTTACGAATAGGTGACGGCTGGGCTAACTTGTTATACTTTTCTCAGATTGTTTAGATTAACAGCGTACTGGCAGTTCACTCTATGGGCGAGGGTGCATTTATTTAGGAAGGAGAAAATCCCATCCTTTACAGTAAACTGTATCAGGGATCTTTTCCCCCTCACCCGAATATCAAGGATTCGAGTAACGTTAACGTGATGCATTGAACTTGTAACTTGTGTAAATAAAACATTTCATGCATTGTCAGACGTTTCATGTACTCATTGACGAAAGTACACATCTCTAAATAGTGTGTGGCTAAAAAATCTGTTTCCTCAGCCATGTCAGCTAGCCTCAGACTGTTTACAAGCTACGGCTGTTCTGCTGGTGCGGGTAGGCAACGGAGTGGCTTACCATGCCAGTGACGTAGTCGAACGTTGAAATCCAACATGGCGGCGCCCGTGTAACAAAAACAACACTTTTAATGTACCATTTTATCCCTTTTAACAAATTCTGCCATTTTAAAAATCGTACCAATGAGAATAAATAAAATACATCTGTTATATCACCTTTTCTCAAATTTCAGTTCAGTTCATCTTTAAGTGTACTTGACTTATACTGAGAGAAAAGCAAGTATATTTGTCCTGTTCTTGTACTCAATCTTTTGATCCAGAAATACTTAAAAATATAATTAAGTATTCGAAGTATACTTGTATAAGTATTACAGTAAAAAAGTAAACTACTAGTATACCCATAAATTCACTTGCAGTACACATGAGATACATAATTATGAACTAGTTGTGCACTTACTGTTACACTTATAGTACACTTAAACATATACTTTTATGTACTAAAAGTGGGCCAATTTAGTCCCAAGCGGTATTAAAATAGTACACTTACAAGTTTACTACTAGTACATAGTGACATTAGTATACTTACTACATAATGTATACTTAAAAATATACTTGAACATTACTTAAGTATACTACATAAAATGAACTTGCAATATACTTTTTTTCGTAAGGGAAACTTTGCTAAAATTTCTAGGTTTTTCCTTAACAATATGGGAGTTTTTCCAAAAGCCAAACAATAAATTTCTGTATTCTTTGTTTGTCCAAATACAAGCGTCAGGATTCCATCTTCACCACGATCATCATCACCGCCCACTCATTCCCTTTCACCCAATCAGACACTTCCCCGTTCATTATCCCCTGATTACTAATCACCATCACCTGTGTCCCACCATGGACTATAAAACATTCACTCTCACTGTCACTTGTCTGGTCTCGTCATTCCATGGCTCACAGACAGACTCCCCGATTACCTACCTGTTACAGGTAGCATTCTGTGGTGAGCAGGATGGCCGAGGGACGTGAGAGAAAGTCGCGAGGCCGGTGGTGCGATTGCTAATGAGCAGCACCTGCGAGGCACACCGGTCTCGCATCTCTCGAGCGGAGCCATAAAGGGGGAGCGACGGAGTGGATGAGAGAGGAACAGGCCTGCTTTTGTTTGTATTTTATATTTTATTTGGTAAGCCAGCAGTCGTCCGTGAGGGGCTGCTGGCCGGTATTTATGTTTTATTTTGGGTAGTCAGCAGTCGTCCGCGAGGGGCTGCTGGCAGGTAATTTGTTTCTTTATTTTATTTAAATAAAGTTTTATTTTATTATTATTATCCGGTTCCTGCCTCCTTCTTCCCTGAACTTTGTTACATTGGTGCCGAAACCCGGGAAGAGGGAGGAACGCGCTGTCCGAGGGTCCTCGCCGCTGTGGGGAATCCGCGGTGCCATCGAGCATGGTGCGCGAGTCGCCGCCGCCGCTCGCCGTGGGCCGGAGCCTGCTGCCGTCCGCCGCAGAAGGGGAGGAGCAGGGAGCGGGGGACTCGCGGCCATGGACGCTCGAGGCGGGGCGCTGGGATGAGTTGCCGGGGGGACGCCCGAGCTCGCCGCCGACCGCCTGGAAAATGGAGGGGCGGCTGCCGTTCGGGAGGGAGAGGAGGAGTCATCGCCGCTTGCCGTGGGCCGGAGCCTGCTGCCATCCGCCAGTGAAGGGGAGGAGCAGGGAGCGGGGGACTCTGCCCAAGGCACCCGAGGAGCCGTCGCCGTCCACCGGGGGCGGGGGAGCGTCGAGGCGTTCACCGAGGGCCATCCAGCGTCGCCGCCGGGCACCGCGGAGGAGATCGCCCAGCTGGTGAGGGACAAGATGGCAGTGGGAGCCGGACTATTTTTTTTTTTTTTTTCCTCTCTCCCCTCTCTCGTGTCCGTCGCTCCTCAGGCTTCCGTCTCCGTTTCCCTCGGCTCGTCGATCCATAGCCCCCAGGGATCGCCGCCGCCGGGGGGGAAGTAGGCACAGTCTCGGGTGTACCCCCCGGCCTGTGAGGGGTGATGGGGGTATGTGGTGAGCAGGACGGCCGAGGGACGTGAGAGAAAGTCGCGAGGCCGGTGGTGCGATTGCTAATGAGCAGCACCTGCGAGGCACACCGGTCTCGCATCTCTCACGAAGGAGCGGAGCCATAAAGGGGGAGCGACGGAGTGGATGATCGAGAGAGGAACAGGCCTGCTTTTGTTTGTATTTTATATTTTATTTTTTATATTTATTTTATATTATTATTTTATTTTAGGACATTAACTAATGCCGAGTTCAGACTGCATGATTTTCAAAGTAGTCGGGTCGCTGTTCTTTTCACACTGCATGACTATCTTGGCCAGCATTCAGTCACACTGAATCACTGTTCACACTGGACGATTGATCGGTGACAGAAGGTTTCACACTGCATGACTTTACCATAGGAAAAAACGCCGACAGACTCTGTCTAGCACGCTGGGCGCAAACTACTTTCCCAACAAACACACGTGAGATGTGAAAAGGAAACAATGCGACACCACACGTGCAAGACCGAAGTTCTCACGTGAGACTTTCTTTTTTTTTCTTCGACCCGGTTGTGGTACAGCTGGTGAAACGTCAAACAGACACGAGTGCTCCTGCCAAATTTTTACTAATTTTTCTTCCATTTATTGTGTCCAAATAGACAGAGAAGAAGCTTTTTTTCTGAAACAATGCCATATCATGTTGATATGTGATCTATAACTCCTCCCCGAACTCCCTGCTGCTCTGTATCTTGTATCTCACTGGCTGCCGGTGATCGCCGATGTAGTTTTCAGTCAAAACACTTTTCACACAGCAGGATTTTGAATCGTCGACAGGTCCAGATATTTAGCATGCCAAATATCTCACGGGCGTCGGCGACTCGTCTGTGATTCTCTCAGTTCGTGTCTTTGCTCATTCACACTGCGTGATTGTCACTCACGTGAACGAGCACCGATTTGCCTGTGATTTCGGGCATTTGTCGCGATTTCTCAACCTGTCGGCGAGCCAAAATAGTGGCTAAAATCATGCAGTCTGAACTCGGCATAAGCTTCATTCATGTTTCTATGTCATTGATTTCTCACCTGTTATCTCAGACTGCGATCCTTATGCTGGGCTTACACCAAAGGATTTTCACAGTCCCAGACTAAAGACTGGCAGTGTTTAGGAATCTCACTGGAATCTCGACGCGCTCCCGTCATCTCAATCTTTAAATGTGAGCTGATAATCTGCAGTCGACGACCTGATTTATGCCAGTCTTTTTCTAGTCTTTCATATCAAACATGTTTGATATTATCGTAAGTCCTAGCGTAGTCCTAGTGATGTAAAACAATCAACAACCAATAAAATGGAGGTTAGCGTGTCCGCCTCTCACACCAGAGACACAAGTTCGAGACCCACTCGGGAGCTGTCTCACAGGGAGCCAGCCGGCTGGATGTGATGGTGATTACACATTGTTTCCTGATATTGACTTTTTTCCTTACCAGAAAAGTTTTTATATCTACTAGGGCTGGGCGATATGGAGCAAAAAATTATAGCTCGATATATGATAGAAAGCAGAACGTGGGTAAATATATATAGCCGTATTTACCGCACTTAAGGCGCACCTTCAATGAATGACCTATTTTAGAACATTTTTCATATATAGGGCGCACTGGATTATAAGGCACATAAGATACTACAGTCACATGTTTGACTGGGTTTACGTTATGCATCCACTAGATGTGCTGGGAATGTAGCGAGTGCGCGGCGCCGGAGGTGAGGCGTTTATTAGTGTGAGCGCGCTCGGACGGGCACGTAACTTACATTTGCAACAGCTGGCTGTTTTTAATGAGACGACCCTGTTCCTGTGAACTGGGAGCGCTTAATGAACATTCTGCAACGCGCGAGCAGCGCCGGGGACAGTGTGTCTGTTCGTGTGTCTGTTAAGAGTGAGCGCTCGTGAGCGGGAGACACACATAACGTCTCAGGTTACGACTGTAACCTATGTTCCCTGAGAACAGGGAACGAGACAATACGTCGAATGATGCAATGGGGAACGCCTCAGGCGTGACAGGTGTCTGAAATCAAATATCAACTCACAGTAATCAGGTTGACCGGCGACAGCCCGTGCATCATCAGCTTGAATGATGAGCGCGTCCATCTGGATGTATAAGAAGGGTGCCTTGAAACCGTGACAACATCCTATCGTCTGAAGGGACTGTTGCAGGCAGGCCCCGAGGCATGGCAACGAGACGTATTGTCTCGTTTCCTGTTCTCAGGGAACATAGGTTACAGTCGTAACCTGAGACGTTCCCTTTCGAAGGGAACGAGACAATACGTCGAATGACGCAATGGGGAACGAAATACCCACTCCGCCATGCTGAGGGGAGTGCATGTCGAAAAGGCAGTGACAACTGTCAGAACCAGTAATTCCAAGGAACACTGAAACCACTCACCGTATGTTACATCGGGCTGTCAGTGACAGCACTCCCTACCACCCTAGCCCAAGCTAATGAACCAAGAAAAACCAGAACGTAATAACGTGGGTAAATCGGGGCCAGCTCAAAGGCTTTAGGACCACCACTTCAAAATAGAAGGGGTCCCTTCTAGGGAGTGTGGCTAGGGGGCCAAAGGGACCCCCACCATACGAAATGGATTTTAGAAAGTACACAAGACATCCCGTCATGTGATTTACCACAATAATAGGTGAAGTATGGGTTTGTGTACTTCACTCTGAATTCAGGAAGGCCGAACTTGAGGCCTGTAACCTGGCAGCCACAACAAGTGGGAACCCATAATCAGGAAGGCCTGACAAGGCCCAACACCCGATAGTCCCAATGCATGGGGAGCTCACATTCAGGAAGGCCGCTGAGGCCTGCAGCCTGACATGTGAAGACTCACCACTACAACTTAGCGACCACGAAAAGTGGGGGTTTCACATTCAGGAAGGCCTGGTGAAGCCTGCAACCTGACATGTGACAACTCATAACCAGGAAGGCCAATGAAGCCTGAAGCCTGGTGACCACAGAGTGGGAGCAAAGTGCTCAGGAAAGGTGGTGAGGCTGTAGTCTGGCTACCGCAGCATGTGGGAGCCCACATTCAGGAAGGCTGGTGAGGCCTGTAAACTGACTAACACAGTATGTGGGAACTCATAACCAGGAAGGCCCCTTTGAGGCCTGTAACCTAGCGACCACAATGTGTGGGAGCTCATAACCAGGAAGGCCTGGTGAGGCCTGTAACCTGGCAAACACAGAAAGTGGGAGCTCATAACCAGAAAGGCCTGGTGAGGCCTGTAACCTAGCGACCACAATGTGTGGGAGCTCATAACCAGGAAGGCCTGGTGAGGCCTGTAACCTGGCGACCACAGAAAGTGGGAGCTCATAACCAGGAAGGCCTGGTGAGGCCTGTAACCTGGCGACCACAATGTGTGGGAGCTCATAACCAGGAAGGCCTGGTGAGGCCTTTAACCTGGCGACCACAGTATGTGAGAGCTCGTATCCTGGTGACCACAGTATGTGGGAGCTCATAACCAGGAAGGCCTGGTGAAGCCTGTAACCCAGCGACCACAGCATGTGGGAGCTCATAACCAGGAAGGCCTGGTGAGGCCTGTAACCTGGCGACCACAATATGTGGGAGCTCATAACCAGGAAGGCCGAGGTGTGTAGATCGTGGAACAAACCAGTGTCAGCTAGAATTTTGACACACCAGACCACGACTTATTCCAATATTGCTGGGTCTAGGAGGCAGGGTTATGGGGCGATGCCGAGGATGGAGGAAGTTTTGGCGAGCCATCTTTCTCCTGAGACGGCATCGTCTTTTAAAACACCGGCGTTGCCCACCAAGCCACTCAGAAATACTTCGGTTTTGGTGGGCAAAGCTTATTCAGCGGCGGGACAGGCAGCATCTTGCTTGCATACGATGGCCATTCTCCAGGCGTATCAAGCAGATCTGCTGAAGGATATGAGCGAGGGGGAGGTCGTCAGCACTGACGTGATTAAAGAGCTGCGTCAGGCGGCAGATATTTCTCTCCGTACCACCAAGGAGACGGCCAGATCAGTCGGCCGGTCTATGGCAGCCCTGGTGGCCACGGAGAGGCATTTGTGGCTAAATTTGTCTAATATGAAGGAGAGAGATAAAGCTTTTCTCCTGGATGCGCCGCTGTCGACCGAAGGTCTTTTTGGTGGTTCTGTGAACGCAGTAATTGAAAGATTCCAAGAAGGAAGAAAGCAGGCAGCGGCGCTCCAGAAATGTCTCCCCCTCCATACTCATTCTTCTGGGGCTGCTGGGCGAGAGCAGCCCCGCCCGTCGGGTTCCACGCATAGGGCGCAGCAGAAGAAGAGCGTCGCGTCTCGGGCTCCTCCCCAGCAAAACTGGGCCGAGACGCGGCGTTCTCAGGCGAGGTCTTCCCGGGACAGAACCGATCTGAGGACGGTTATTGTCGCCAGGAAGGCCTCGTCGAAGAAGCCCTGACGCCACTGGTGTCAGGCTACTGAGGGTGGTCCCCACCGTGAGACAGAGGTGTTCGCCGCTGAATCCGGCGCCCGCTCTCTCTCGGTGCCCTCAGGGGTCCGTTCTGCCAACCCTGCCTGTAATGGGGGGCGCAGACGGTCCCAGCGAGCGATTTCCCGAGGGACGCTCGTTTGCTTCGAGGAGCGATACAGAACGGTCGTTAAACCCTGCCTGTGGGCGGTCACAGGGCGCTGTTTCTGTTTTAAAAACTACTCCAGAGGCCAGTCTCGAGAGACTGGTACCCTTAGTAGAATTTCTGGTAGAATGGGGAAGTCTTCCAAATATATCTCATTGGGTCCTGCAGACTATCGAACGTGGGTACGCGATCCAGTTCAGGTCGCGTCCACCTCGTTTTCGGGGGGTTTTGCCCACAGTGGTGACCCCCGAGCAGGCTCTGGTTATGGAACAAGAGGTGAAAGCTCTGTTACTGAAGGGGGCGATAGAACGAGTTCTTCCTCCCGACAGAGAGCTGGGGTATTACAGCCGATACTTCATTGTTCCAATGAAGGATGGGGGGCTGCGTCCGATTTTAGACCTGCGCCTCTTAAATCGGTCAGTAGGGAAGCTCAAGTTCAAAATGCTAACTCTCAAGCAGATCGTGTCACAGATCAGGTCCGAGGACTGGTTTGTCACGATAGACCTAAAAGACGCGTACTTCCATATCTCCATCCTTCCGCAACATCGGAAGTTCCTGAGGTTCGCTTTTGGGGGCGAAGCGTACCAATATCGGGTCCTTCCATTCGGCCTAGCGTTATCTCCTCGAACCTTCACGAAATGCATGGAAGCGGCCTTGGCTCCGCTGCGTCTCCAGGGCATTCGCATTTTAAATTACATCGACGATTGGTTGATTCGGGCTCAATCGGAGCATCAGGCGATTCGGCATCGAGATGCCGTCCTCGCCCACATCAGAAGGTTGGGGTTGAGACTCAACGCCAAGAAGAGTGTGCTTTCGCCAGTTCAGCGGACCACTTTTCTAGGCGTGGTATGGGATTCGACGACGATGCAGGCACGTCTGTCGCCGGCTCGTATAGCCTCGATTATCTCAACTGTCAAGCAAGTGAAGCTAGGCCAGTCACTCACTGTAAAGGAATTCCAGAGAATTCTGGGTCTGATGGCAGCAGCATCCAACGTGTTACCGTGCGGCCTGCTGTACATGAGACCACTACAGTGGTGGCTCAGGACCAAGGGGTTCTCCCCGAGGGGAAACCCGCTCCGCAAGATCAAGGTCACGCGACGTGGTCTCCGTGCCCTGGCTATGTGGAAAGAGCCTTGGTTCCTGTCCCTGGGACCTGCGCTGGGAGCCCCGTGTCGCCGGGTAACGGTGACGACGGATGCCTCTCTCACGGGTTGGGGAGCGATCATGAGTGGTCGCTCGGCCCGCGGGCTGTGGCAAGACCATCATCTCCGATGGCATATAAATTGTCTAGAGATGATGGCGGTGTTTCAGGCTCTGAAACACTTTCTCCCAGACCTCAGAGATCATCATGTTCTTGTCCGGTCAGACAACATGTCTGTGGTCTCTTACATAAACCACCAGGGGGGTCTGCGCTCACGTCCATTGTACAAGCTGGCGCGCCAGATCCTGTTGTGGTCCCAGGGGAAACTTCGGTCACTGAGAGCGATTTATATCCCAGGATACTTAAATCGGGGAGCGGACATCCTGTCGAGGCAGGGGCCGAGGCCTGGGGAGTGGAGACTTCACCCCGAGGTGGTGGAGCTCCTTTGGAGGCACTTCGGTCGGGCCGAAGTGGACCTCTTTGCATCCAGGGAGAATTCACACTGCCCGCTGTGGTTTTCCCTGAGTCCTCCAGCTCCATTGGGGCTGGATGCGTTGGTACAGGAGTGGCCGAGGGCACCCCTGCACGCATTTCCCACGATTGCTCTGCTCCCAGGGGTTCTGGAAAGGATTCGCCAGGAGGGGGTCAGTGTACTTCTGGTGGCCCCCCACTGGCCAACCAGGGTATGGTTTGCGGACCTGATTTCCCTTCTCGAGGGTCCTCCTCTGGAGATTCCGGTCAGGAGGGACCTTCTGTCTCAAGCAGACGGGGGGATACTCCACCCCCGTCCGGAACTGTGGAGGTTGTGGGCTTGGCCTCTGAGGGGGCCCAGCTCATAGATTCAGGTCTCTCGACTGAGGTCGTGGAGACCATCCTCCAGTCCAGAGCCCCATCCACAAGGAAGTTGTATGCCTTGAGGTGGAAACTTTTCACCTCTTGGTGTGGAGAGCGACAGTTGGATCCAGTTAACCCCCTGAGCCCGACGGCGTCGTCGACGATGCCACACGTCACCTCCGATAAATGTTTACATAACTCGATGACAGATTTATCGATTTTCTTACCGTTTTTTCCAGCAGAAAGCTAACGAGCTAGCCATCACGGGGGTGTCTTTCGGGTCTTTCTAGCCTTTACAGAAGGTTTTCTATCCAGCCTGGAACTTGTGCATCCTTTCAGAGGTTTTCAGCAATAAATCCAAACGCTTTATGTCAAACTTTGATAATCTTGAAGCCCATAATTCATAAATATTCGGTCATTTTTGCCGCTAGCTTGATGCTAGCGGACATCCTGGATATCACGTGATGTTTTCACGTGATGGTTTTTGACCAATTACAGGCTGATCCGTTGTAAACATTGGTGTGCGTCATTACGCATGAACCAAGCGCTGATATAGTGTAGAGAGATAGAGAGACTCACGGAGACGCGCGATTCACAGAGAAACACAGCGAAATGGACGTAAATAAAGCGCTGGTCTATTTTGGTGCATTGCAGGATGAAGGATTTTCAGGAGAACAGAGCTTTTTGACAGATGAGGAACTAGATTACCAGGATAGACCCAGCTGAAGTGCCATTTATTTATTTACTGTAAAAAAGTATTATAGTAGTATAAATGTATTATAAAAGAATAAAAAGAACATAATAAATAAAAGAATAAATAAAATAGAAATGCAAAACCTGTGATGTGGCCCTCTGTGTGATTGCTGATAGGAACTGTTTTGAGGCTTGGCACCAGTGAATTTCATGAGGCCCCAAACGCCTGGACTTCTTTTGGAAAAATGTCAATATTTTTTGTTCTGTACAAGTTATAATGTTTATTCCTGTGCTCCAGGACTCCAAAGACATGAACAAACTATTTTCCAGAGGAAAATTGCTTAGCTTTTATTTATTTGTGTGTGATTTCAATAAATAATTGAGTGATTCCATTTCCGATTTATTTTTTCATTTGTCTTTATGGTCCCATAACTTATTTTACATTCAGGTGACATCAATGTAACACAAATATGCTGAAAGTTCAATTTGTCCTGAAAAAAAAGAGGTGTGTCAATTGTCTGTGCACCAAAGGGTTGATATTTTACAAGCTTTTTTAGTAAATGACACCAGACGGAAAATTTATTGTAAAAATACCCTTAGGTCTCAGAGGGTTAACTGCCCGTTGTCGGCAGTGCTGGAATTCCTTCAGGAACGCTTCTCCACAGGGTTATCGTACTCCACACTAAAGGTGTACGTGGCGGCCCTATCCGCTTACCATGTTCCTTTGAGTGGAGCTTCTCTTGGGAGACATACCCTGGTAACCCGTTTCCTTCGTGGTATCCTGAGGCTGAGGCCGGTAGTGCGTACGAGGGTACCGACCTGGGATCTAGCGGTTGTGTTGGAGGGGCTCTGTTTAGCCCCTTTCGAGCCCATTGATGAGGTGCCTGAGAAGTTTGTTACTCTCAAAACCATCTTTCTCCTAGCCATCTCTTCCCTAAAGAGGATTGGAGATATTCAGGTGCTGTCGGTTTCCCCCTCGTGCTTGGAATTTGCTCCCGGTATGGCGAAGGCTTTCATCCTCCCTAGACCGGGGTATGTTCCGAAGGTTCCAACTACGGTTGTCAAACCTATAGTGCTACAGGCCTTCTGTCCTCCTCCGTTTCGGACACCAGACCAGGAGAAACTAAATCTGCTCTGCCCGGTGAGGGCCTTAGACGCGTATGTCCACAGAGCTGCCCTGTGGAGGAAATCAGAACAATTATTTGTCTGCTTTGGGCCTCCTAAGGCCCCGGTGAGCGTGCCCAGACTCCTTGCCCTGCCGGCCCCGCCTCTGCGCCTCGCTCTGCCGGCCCCGCCTTTGCGCCTCGCTCTGCCGGCCCCGCCTCTGCGCCTCGCTCTCATCTCTGGGTGGTGAACCTGTACCCGTTCACCACCCAGAGGCTCCTCCCGTGAATTTCCCCAAGTATTTTTTTGGGGGGGGGGCAGTAGGTACTCTGTGGGGGCCATGGAGGTGATCCTGACATGGACCTCTGAGTCTGTGAGGGCCATGGAGGCGAGGCTGTCATGGACCTTGCCTGTGTCTGCTCCGCCCTCGTCTCTGTCTGAGTCTGCTCCGCCAAGGTCTGCTCCGCCCTGGCCTCTGCCTCGTCCTGCTCCGCCCTGGCCTCTGCCTCGTCCTGCTCCGCCCTGGCCTCTGCCTCGTCCTGCTCCGCCCTGGCCTCTGCCTCGTCCTGCTCCGCCCTGGCCTCCGCCTCGTCCTGCTCCGCCTTGGTCTCCGGCCCAGTCTGGTATGCCCATGCTCTGCGGCCCAGGCCCGCCTTGGCTACCTCCTGGTCCTGTTCCCCTGCACGGGCCTGGCCCTCCGTCCCTCCCCCAAGACTGTCTCCGCTTCACCGCCCTCCTGAACTTTTTGTTGTTTGTATGGGCGTCGGGAGCCGCCCATAGGGGGGAGGCTATGTCACGAAGTGGTTTTGTGTGTTTTCGTTATTAGTTATTGCCCGTCTATTATTTATCCCAGGTGTTTCTCATTTCTCACGCCCCCTTGTTATCTTGTCTAGCTCGTTTGTCCTTGATTATTTAAGCCCTGTTATTCTGCCCTGTCTTTGTTGGTTGTTTGAATTTATGTGTGTTACGTTGGTGCTTTCATGATTCTCGAGTCCTGCTTCTAGTCTTGTGTCTTGTTTCTAGTTTGTTAATAAAGCTACACTGCGTTTGGACCCAGCCTCAGCTCTGTTTCTCCGCACAACGTCGCACAATGCAGGCAAGCCCCAATGGAGTATGAGCCAGAGCCCACCACAACAACAGAGCCAAAGTATGGGCTCAATAAAGAAGGCACAGATGTACTTTAATGGGACAGAAATAATATAGTGGCGTCAGCATATAAAGCTAATTTTTAAAGATCAAAAATAAAACAAAGACTTTGGTTATTGGGTTTATAGGTTAAGATTAAAAAAAAGAAGAAAAAAAGAGGGGCGTTGAAAAGCATGGCCATTCAGCCACCTGACTAAATTGGAACTCCTGTCGTTGTATAGTAATTTGTATTTATGAATGATTATTCAGTCTTTCTTGCATTTTTACATTTTATTGATATTATGTTATATAGGCTAAGTGATTCAATCATTACAAATATGAATATGTCTCATTAAAATTTCGTTGCTTTTACACCCACACTAACTCACTGCCTGGTAAGGACATGTTTAGACAAATTACTTTGTCACTCCACATTTCATGCCTATTACATCAAACCACCCTCAGAAATCTATTTTAGCTTAGTATAACCCCTATAATATCGAGGCAGATGTTTGTAAGTGGGAAGTACTAGAATAAATAAACAGTGGGGGTTAGCTGCGGGGGCACCTACGTGCAGAATTATGCAATATTCCCAGTTTGCAGGAACATTTATCACAAATGGAGACAGTAGACATGACATGAGCTAATAGAGCAGCATTGCAAGTGGCAGGACAACCTAAAGGAGAGACTGTGTCCCAGAAAAACTGCAGAAAGAAAACCTCAACAAAGCCCCTCCGGATGCGGTTAGACAGATGGAGCAGGATAATGTGACTAATGAAAACATGGTTATGGGAACCGTAGCTGTTGGTAGACAAATGTATTTTTTATTGCAGATATTGCATAGTAGTTTCAAAAGTATAGGGACATTTCACTGTTTGTATGAATTCAGCATTACATGGTCACGTTTTTACAGTAATTTGTACTGTAAACTTTCATTACAGCAGTGAGTGATTGAATCACTCAACCAACCAAAAGGTAAAATAAATAAATAAAAAACTGAGTAATCCAGTAACAAATACCCACTACTGTGTGTTGCTCAGAGACACCATGCCTGGTTGATTATGCTTTGGATTTGTTTGGAACTATTTTTGTTTACAAACCCTCTTAGCGTTAATGTCTTGCTTATTGAATTGTTGGATAAAATTATAATTTTACTTTCCCAATTCAGTTGAAGACAGAGCATTTACTTTACAGAATATATTATAGTTTTTAGAGCTTTGTTGGCTCAACATTTTTGCTGACAAACGCAATTTTTGTGGTGGAAAAAGAAATTACCTAAAAGTTGTGTTTTTAATCCTATGGAAATATGATTAAATTCAACCCCAAGAGTTTCTCCAAACTTCAGTGTGACAATTACACTGCCCAGTGAATATAATGACAAACTGCATGCTTCTTGCTCTTTACCCGGTGCACCCACAATATAAATAGAGGATTTGGCAAGTATACACAAATTGGCAAGTATAAAACTTCTTCTCTTGCCAAAAATATCCCATGTGTGGATCACAACACTACAGCTTATTGAAAACAAAATAGGCAGATGGTTAGTCTGGTGTGGAATTACAATTACTATTTATTTAGAAATCAAATCCAAATGAGTGTGTACAGTAAAACAAATTTTTTGACATATGTTTAATAGACTGTAATTTCCAATGATACAATGAAACAGCTTCGGATGTGTTTGGCTCCACAGCCTCCACTAATCTTTGCAATATTCTAAAAATACAGTCAAGTGTGTCTATTCTCTTCTGTTCTCTAAAAGTCTTTCTGGGAGAGCTGAGATTGACTAAAGTTACACATTTTTCAGTCCTCATTTTAAAGAATTACAAATATATTGCCTTGTTTTAAAATATTATTTATTAACAATATTAATCGTAATTATTATAATCACAACCTTGTCTGATTACTGGTACATATTTTCCTATATTAAGCATTTATTACAGGGTTTTTCTGCTACATATTTTCTAAACTTTGCCTCTTTTTTAAAAACTTTAAACACAGATCCAAGAATTGCACACACAAAATGCTAAATGCCTCACATCTCTTACAAAATGAAGCACCGCATTCAAAATATCACAATCACATCTCAAAAGAAAACATTTGTCATTTGTTGCAAACACCTTAATATTATACTTTTGGATCTATCAGATACCCTACCATAAGAACTCTTCTTTCATGAGCTCCTGTACATTTCTGGACAAGATTGAAAGTAATTGGCAGAGAGATGTTGAAAATTTAAAGGTAAACTCGAAAGCAAGATTGAAACCAAACTATTTATTTTTTACTGTAAGCATTTGTGGTCGTGAATACACATTTACCTATTTATAGGCCTATTCTAAAGCCATGATTGGTTGGTGTTAAGTAAAGCAATGAGTGTTTGCACATGTGAGAGGGTAGTGTGCGACACTGATGAATTAGTGTGGCATTTTTATAGGTTGTGTTTGAAGAAGGAAATCAAGATACTTACTGTTAGATTTTTGTGTATTACATAGAGAACTGTGTGTTGTGGTTTGCAAAAAGTGTTTTATGAAATTGAAAGCAGAGCCGAAGGCAGAGAATTGATTTATGGTTTTGTAGATTTGGTGTGTGGTTCTGGTGTTTGATTGTCAGGTTTCAGAAATTGTGTGACAAGTAAGGATTTTGTGTGTGTTGATTTTTTTTTTTTTTTTTTTTTTACATTATTTCTGTAAAGAGCTTTTACATAGTTTATTTGCTCTGAGAACATGGACGTGACTATTGTCAAGGATCTGAGGAACACTCACTCCCTCTGCTGGTGAAGGGAAGATGTCCTGGGATGTTTAACGGCTCCACACCAGCTGTTTTTATAGCACAATTTTTTTCCAAAGTAACTCTGACACTCCTTGCAATGCAATATCCATGTTATTTGTGAGATCTACATATCCAAGCTAAAAATATCAATTCATGGTCTTATTTCTGTGTTGGCAGGTCAATGCTGATCCATTTAAATTCATGCAGTCTGAGTCTGCCACAACTGTCTTTAGACTCCCCTAGTTTTCACAACACATATTCAGCGCAATGTAATTCTGCTGCAGTAAAGGGCATCAGAGTGCAAATGTCATAAGTGTGATTTTATTGAAACCCACCCCTCATGCACACATAAATACACAGGGGGGCATTGAAAGGTCAGCCTTAGTCAGACGGGCCCTGTCATTGATCGCTGAGTCTAATAAAAGAAATGGGCCCCCGCCACCGTCTTAACTAACTGTCTGAAGCTTGACAACCAACAGCTCAACACCTAGTTTATAAGAACAAGGTGACAGACGTGCGGTTGAAGGCTCGGTTATGTGCAAAAGAGTGAAAAGACAGCTACAGTTACTGACAGATTTCTATCAAGCACCTTTATAGATATTTGATAACACATGGGACTCTGGTGAAGGTTGATGATGATGTCACGGAAATGGAGGATGCTGATTGGAGAGACAGGGATCCAGGGGAATCTATAAAATAGTTATTAAAGGGATCGAAGCAAGAGGGGGAGAGAAGAGTCAATATTGAACCTTCATCTTCTCGGTGAATCCTGCTGTTGAGAAAGGTGAGGAAATGTAGGGATGTGTTTGTCCACCTGGATCGGTTTAGGATGAGGAAACGGCATCATCACCTCATGATTTATATGCTAGTGCCTATTTGGTGCATTGTACTTAACTTTTAACTTTGGATTTTTTTTCTTGATCTTAATGTTTTTTTTCTTGTCTAATGTTTTAATGTTTTTTTCTTGTCTAATGTTTTAATCTTGTCTGAAGCTTGGTCTCCACTTAACACTAATAGTTGATCTTCTGTATAGTTTAGTGTCATAAGTCTTTTTGCATAATAATTGGTACATGATTATAAATGATAGATTTAGGATGTTTTAAATATGTCTAGTTATAACAGAAATACTCTTTTGCTTCTTTCTGTTTTGCATGCAGCAAATTTTAGCAGTTCAATAAATTGTAATCATATCTTTGCCGAACATTTTAATTCTTAATCACAGACTTTGTAACTCTTTTTTTAACAAATCAATTTATTAACAGACTATTCCGATTCAACTTTTTTTTTTGGTCGGGCACTTAGTTTAGGTGATTAGTTACCACATTATCCTTATCCAGGATCAGTGAATAATGCATTGATGACTGGGATAATTTGCCTGCTATGAGAGTTGGTCCTCACAAGGGGACTCTCCTTGGGGACATGGTGCCCCCGTGGTCAGAAATAGCTACATTATTTCCATCTCTTTGACCTTTTCTAAGGGGACATCAGTGGTGAACATGTGCCACAGTCTGGCAGGACCATTCCAGTGAATCCAAAGTCAAATCCTAATCAAAGATCTCCTATTAGTCGGATTATGTTTACTCACAGTTATGCTAGTTCTGTGTCCATCTTTCAGATGCAGATTTGGATGTGGCTGATTCTGTCTGCTGTGTTCACGGTCACCTTGTCTTACTGCAGTGGCTTGAGTCTTCAACAGAAGGTAAAAGAGACCAGCTGAGAATGATGGTTTCCGTAAGTCCTGATGAAACTTTCAAATGTGTCACTGGTAGGAATTAATCAAAGTGATGATTTTATTCTTTTTTGGGGGGTTGGTTTTGACCTTAGAATCCAACTAAACTCGTGGCCAGAGAGACTGATGTTGCTGATCAAGGTCAATTTGAGAACGGAACAAAAGTGCAAGGAGTTCACGAGAAGACCCCGGGCTTCGGAACACCCCTTGACCCCCTTTCCAGGAGTTTCATGAAAACAAAGAAAGATAAAAAGAGGTACTATCCAAAAGGGATTTCATGCTTTCCTCTGCAAGAGTGAGTGGTTGAAAATAACATGGAGAAAAGATCAACTTCCGGTCAATCAGCTGACCGATCTTACTGTTGTGGAGAAAGCGTTTCCTCGCAACTTCTGTCATCCTCCATTAATAGAGTTATCACTATGGGGATTTTAGACGAGACAGCAGAGACAACTGCTTTGGTCTATGAATAAAACAATGGATCAGTTTAATGTGATCTAATTATCACCAGGGTACATATCATCTACAAATGTAACAGGGCTCTAGTTCCTTGGAAACAATGGAAACATGTTCTTGTTTCCTGAGCTACAGTACAACAGAATACAACAGTTATTACAACTGCAAGGCATATTGGCACTGAGTGACCTTAAATAATAATGTTAATTAAAAATGTCAAATATGTAATCGTATCAAAGTTTTTAATATATCATTTTGGTTTATACAACTTCTCAAATTTCATTTCATTCCTCTAGGCAAAGCAAAACTCCTCAAAAATGGCTTGGACAAACAGGTGCTGTAGAGAAGATGATGTCTGGAGAGAGCAGCACTTTTACAGTTATCAGGCCAGAAGACAAAGGCTCTATTGACAAGGCTCAGCTTGGAGAAAGCAGTCCAGTGCAGCCACCAAGGACCAAACCCAACGGCGTTTCGACATCTGACAGAAATCCCACTGACCATGCCAGAATAAGAGGTTCAAATAAAAGAGGCCAGTCAGGAGGATTTGGTCTCCCAATTGATCGCATAGGTCTGGGACGTCATGGAAGAAGCTAGAACAATACAATCTCAGTGTTTTCAAGAAGTGTCTTTTTTTCTGCAAACGTCTATGTGATGTGTAGGCCATTTCTAAATTGTCTAAATGTGGATCTGGTCAAAATAACCTGATATTATTATTGTTCGTGAGGAACAGTAAATGCTGAAAATGAAATAAAAAAAAAACATTTACTTCATATGCATCCTTGTTATTTTTATGTTATTTTTATGTATCTTTCTTTTGTCAATCATCACCACACACCAATGGACTATGTGCACGTTAGCATATGCTAGTTCCGGCTGCGAAACCGATATGGGGTGTCTAGTTTCCGGTAGCCTGATGGACGACGTAGAGGATGTATGTTTCTCCAGATGTCTTGAACATTTGCCGAATATTACAGTCGATTATGTTCATCGACTGGCTAATGATTTTCCTCCAGCTCCCCAGAGCAAGAGAGAAGGGGTTTAAATATTACATTTCTCAGTATTTGCATCATTTTGAAGGGAACGTTAAGTCACAACAACATCCATGCTCAGACTGATCTCATGAAATTGCGTATGTATGACACGTATCACGTATTTTTGGCATGCTATCAACACGCATAATCTCTTTTCAGCGTGT
The DNA here is from genome assembly GCF_988280905.1 of Pimephales promelas. NCBI lineage: Eukaryota > Metazoa > Chordata > Actinopteri > Cypriniformes > Leuciscidae > Pimephales > Pimephales promelas. Next base: position 11,793,264 of record NC_142773.1, on the reverse strand, counting down.
TTATGAATACCGTTGACTTAACGTTATTATTATATATATATATATATATATATATATATACATACACAGTGTATATATATATATATATATATATAGCATATGACCTACCTCAACCCCAACCTACCCGTCACTCCTACCATCCTAGGAAAAAATAAATATCGCTCCCCAGATGTAGATCTACATTTTGTTTTGTTTCGCTCGGACATTTGACGGCGTGTACATACGCGGTACAAGTGGAATCACTCGGACATTAATGTTGCCATGCTACGTGCTCAAGCTATGCGATTTGGTAACTGTTATCTCTCTATACATTATAAAATGCGAAATCATGCGTTAGAAAGTGCATTTTCCAGAACAGTTTGTGTTGGCCATTGTTTTGTTTATGATGTTCAGAGGCTATGTTGTTGACAACCACTATCGTCATATAGATCAGTGTTGACAACCACTATACATGTCATACAGGGAGTAAAGGTATCCGACGTTGGTTCGTTCGTTATCAAGTTAGGCTGTTTAACACATATTAGGCTGTTCACACATATTTCTAAACAGGTCTCCCTTTCAAAATAGGTTCTAAACCCAGGGGCTTCTCCTGGTTAAAGGGTATAATATAATAAATAATTAGTAGCCTAAAAACTTCCTTCTAGTTGTCATGGATACGCAACGCTCCACTCTGTGAAGCGACTGCTTGGGTGCGGTGACAAAATGTGAAATATCGTTTACTTTTCACAATGCAGCAGCGCCTGGCTCCACCCAAATATGAGTGAAAACTGTGTTGGTTGACTTGACAATGAACAAACGAACATAGTTTTAGACAAATATATTTAGATAGCTAAGCTTTAGATAGCCGGTCCACTGATGTAGAATGTAAACAACGGCAACCGGAACCGAAGTACCCAACATCCGCCCTCAAGGCGGAAGTTAGCATTTTTCTCGTGCACATAGTCAATTAGAAATTTGTGTAACGGTCACCAGGTGGAGTGCCCTTGAGAGTCACCAGAGGGCACTCCACACCAGATGTTCATGTTTCACTCACAACTACATTTCCCAGAACTCTCTGCCCGGACTCATCATCACTGATCACATTCACCTGTACCTCATTCACTGATTGCATTCACCTGTGTCTCATCCTGTTAGTGTGTCTATATATACCTTGTGTTCACATTCAGTGTTCGCGAAGTCTTGTTGTACTGTGTGTCTGCGTTCTGAGCGGTTTCCGTGTTTGTTTTTCTGGTTTTTGATTTTTGGATTGTTCTTGGATTTTGATTATTGCTGCCTGCCCTGACCTCTGCCTGTTTTTTGGATTCCCACTGTGTGTTCTCCATTGCCCTGTCTGCTGATTCTTGACCCTGCCTGTATGACTATTCTTAATAAAGCTGCATTTGGATCTACATCTACAAGCCTCAGAGCAGTTCATAACAATTAGCTTAATTTGTGATCATGTCACAACAAGTCTGGGGTAAGAATGTAAAATGTCACATGAGGTGTATTTTTGATTATGAATGTCAAATTGTATTATGGGGGCTCGTTTATAAAATGTTGCTCAGAAACCATCCTATATATTTGATCTTATGATCATTTCTCAAATGTGCGTATGTGTGATTCAGAGATATGACTATGAATATACATGTGTGCAAAAAAAGGGCATACACCTTTCTTCCAGATGTGAAATCTATAAAATGTTCTAGAAACTGTGCACAGCTGAATGTTTTTTGTGTGTGTGTGTGTGTGTGTGTGTGTGTGTGTGTGTGTGTGTGTGTTTAGAAATAAACATTGGCGTGTATTTTAGTGTACACACGTTCTAAGTTCACATCTGTGCATATGCACGTTTTATAGGCTAAATTATTATCTCTATGGCTCTATGAAGGCCCCAGATTCTGTTTAAAAAAAAGAAATATATAATAGCTGGAAGCACAAAGACTGCAGGGCAGTGCAAACATTTGCCACGTGATATGGGTCTCATCAAATAATAACACGGTTATACATAACAATTAAATATTTCTATATTTGTTTTTAATGTTTTTATTTTTATTTTATTACTTAAAACACTTTTGTTGACCATTTCAAATACAGTGGCAGTAGAGGATGCCACAAAGGTCCTCTTGTTAGACCACCAAATTGTGCACATCAGCTCTAGATCATGCTGGCAAAATGTTATTTACAGAATCGTGGTTTATTAAACCATGTAGCGTTTGACTGGTATGGTACGTTATGACGTCACGATCATGGCTACATTTTGTGTGCAAAAAGTCTAAACTGGAGAATTAATACAAATCATTCTGATCAAACATGAATTTATGGTGCTCGGGAGGCTAACAGCAAATTCTAAACTAAATCAGCCATTTCAACTGATGATGAAAAGGCCGTGATATTAATGGTGTTCCACAAGATATGTTTTCAATCCTTTGAATGGGAAAAACTTTTTTCTTTTTTTTTTTCTTTTTTTTTTTAAATTTACATAAATGCATTTGTATAATATTGGCGGTATAAGCTTGAGATTTTTGGAGATTATTAAATGTTTAACTTTTATAGACTCCAATAACAAATATTTTTCAAGTTTCCTTACATCATTAAATATAGGCCATTTTTGTACAAAAAGCACATCATAAATTTCAATTGGATTACTAATCACCCACATGGCCTATATTGCTTTCCAATGATTATATTATTACATTTTATTAGTACATTTTATTAACACAATTCAAGCACATAAATTAAATGTGTTTAATAATGTTATACTCCCTGTAATAGAGACAGCTGTAACAGACGCACTTTGTTTGACACAGTTTAGGAATCCATGGCAGAATTTGTAGCAGATTAAAAAAAAAAAAAATACTGAGTCACAGACTTTTAAACAAATTGTGTTACAACACTCACTCATTTTAGCAAGTGGTCCACGTTTTATAGTACAAAAACTTGCAGCCTTCCTTGCGTTTAGCCTGTTTAACTGTGAAGACTTCAGCTGGGGGTTCAGCATCATTCTCCTCCTGTCTTTTCATGGGACCTGCATCTCCGTCGACGAGAGTTCCTCTGAAGCGCATGTTATTGTCCTGTTCGGTATTCTTTACGTTTGAGAGGAGTATAAGGAGTCGTGGGATGTAGCCTTCAGATAGTCCTGTCTAATAGGAAACACAGGTTAATATCTGCCCCGCCTTGAAAAACATGGCATAAACGTTTAGCAAAAACTCTGAAAGTATGGGCTAAAATATATATTTGGATGCCTAAAACAAAATATCCGTTTAGATTTAGATTACATTGAATTCACACTGACAGTTTCAGCACCTTGGAGAGGGCGCTAAGTTTACAGGAGACTCACTGAGTTTCAACACTAAAGCCTACCTGTGTGTCTGCTGAAGTTTCCGTGGCTCTGTTGGAAAACACTGGTTTGACAGATGCACCTCCGCATGGCAGCAGGAGGGAGAAGAAGAGGAGAACAAGAGCAATGGGAAGCATTCTTCAGTAATGGTGAAGCACAAGCTATTATGTCTCTGTTGCAGTGAGGTTATTTGTTTTGCAGTATGCCCTTTTAAATACACTGGGCACATATTGTGTGCGTTTGTTCTGACGTCATTTGAACTCATTTTCGAGTAATGGGAGTAATAAAGACTTTCCCAAATCCATCTGGCACAAGCCCTGAAGAGTGAACTATGTGTTTTGTAGACTATACTTTATCTTTAAAAAAGAAGGGAGAAAAAAGGTTCATGAAAATGCATCAGTTTTTATCATGTATTTATTTATATTAGTCTACTTTTATAAATAAATGGATGGATGGATGGATGGATGGATGGATGGATGTCCATGTGACTAAATAAATAAGCATGCCATAAACTAGTCTGATCTAGTCGGTCTAAACAGGTCACCTCATCACTCTCTCACACAAACAACCATGTCATATTTCCATATCTAAATTCACTTGTATTGTCTTCATTCCTGGGCAGACTGTGTTCAGTCATGTGAAATAAATGAGCAGTTATAATCTAATGTGCCTGTAGGTAATGGAAAAAGTAACTGGGGAAGTTCATAAACTGTGGCGTAGGCTACACGTTTACAAAATGACCAGTGGACGGGTGAAGTGACTTGATGTAACTAAGCTCATAAAGCACTTAACATTTTGCTGATGTGGCAGTGACTCCCAATACAGTTGAAATGTCTCTGTCTGTCTGTCTCTCTATCTGTCTGTCTATCTATCTATCTATCTATCTATCTATCTATCTATCTATCTATCTATCTATCTATCTATCTATCTATCTATCTATCTATCTATCTATCTATCATCTATTGTCTCTGAGAATGCTATCTATCTATCTATCTATCTATCTATCTATCTATCTATCTATCTATCTATCTATCTATCTATCTATCTATCTATCTATATCTATCTATCGTCTCTGAGAATGCTATCTATCTATCTATTGTCTCTGAGAATGCTATCTATCTATCTATCTATCTATCTATCTATCTATCTATCTATCTATCTATCTATCTATCTATCGTCTCTGAGAATGCTATCGTCTCTGAGAATGCTATATCTATCTATCTATCTATCTATCTATCTATCTATCTATCTATCTATCTATCTATCTATCTATCTATCTATCTATCTATCTATCTATCTATCTATCTATGATTCTGTCTATCTGTTTATCTATCTATAAGAATATATCTGTAGGTCTGTCTGTCTGTCTATATACAGTATATTGGTCTGCATGATTCTGTCTGTCTGTCTGTCTGTCTGTCTGTCTGTCTGTCTGTCTGTCTGTCTGTCTGTCTGTCTATCATTTATCTGTCTGAGCTGTATGAGCTGGATCAAAAGTCCTTTTATAAATATTTTATTTTGAATAGCAGAAATAAACTGCAGTGCAGCGCACACTAATGTCAAGAGGACTTTTATTTTGCGAACGTATGGTTGAACCGGAAGTACGTTCGAGCTTCGTTCCACAACAAAAAAATGGAAGTGTAACGTTAGATGTTTGCTATCGACATTAGGATTGTGGGTTTAAAATAACCAATTGTAACATAGTATAATATAGCTACAGCCTCAACAACATGGGAGGTGGTGACCTTGTAAGTACAATTTGGTTTGTCAATAGCGCAGTCGTGTTAACGTTAAATTAAGCCAGTTGCTAATGATAATCTGCGTGGTTTAGTTTAACGTTAATTCGGGGTTAAGTTTAATTTTGCTTGTTTATTATGGATACCACAAATTTAATTATTTCAACGATGAGGTTTCGGTCCATTTAAATAAAATTCACTCCATATCTTTTATCTTTACCTAAATCTGACTTACTTTTATTTATCTCCGGCGAATCTCACCAGAACTTGAAAAAGAGTTGGCATCCGCAAACTCTGAAGAACATCGAGCGAGTGTGGAAAGCAGAGCAGAAACATGAGGCTGAGAGGAAGAAGATCGAGGAACTGCAAAAGGAGCTTAAAGATGAGCGAGCCCGAGAAGAGATGACCAGATATGCGCAAGAGACAGGCGCTGTAAAGTGTGTAACATTCAGTCAACCCCAGCACCATGCTATTTCATTACAGAAAATATATTATAACACATAATCGCTCACTATGGGCTTTATGTACAGCTGCACTATTTCCTGAACTTAAGCCAGCTCCTTGTTTCCTGTCTACCATTATTGGACAAACTTGATTAATTCAGGTGTGTCTGATTATTGTTGCCGTGACTTTTGCCTTTGTCCAATAATGGCAGACAGGAAACAAGGAGCTAGCTTAAGTTCAGGAAGTAGTGCAGCTGTGCATAAAGCCAATTGAGATGTTACATCTCAAGGGGCTATCCTTTAAAAAAAATTCAATAATTAGACAAAATAACAACAAACTCTGGTTTTTGTAGCCTGTAATGTAATATTAAATTCCTCTCTATTGCAGGAAGAAAGATGACCGTCTGGACTGGATGTACCAGGGTCCAGCGGGACAGATCTCTCGGGATGAATACCTTATGGGTCGCCCCATTGATAAGCAGATCACCCAGCAGTTCGAGGAGCCTGAGAGCGGGCCATCAGCTGAGACGGGCCTTCTGCCTGGCTCCATATTTAACCCCACAAGTTCTGCCTCTACAAATGATATGGCTGCTAAGATCAGAGAAGACCCTCTTTTTGAGATCCGGTAAGCTGGAATGGTGTAAATGGTGTATTGTTATTTTTACCTAGAAAAAAATTACAGAGTCTAGTCCGGCAGAAGAGTGACCTCTTACCCGATGTCTGATATAAGCTTAAGCCCTACTCGGGTGGGATTAGTTTAACATGGAGAAGTGGGGTAAAGTATTAATTATTGCTTCTCCGTGATATTCGGACGGGACTAGAGTGCATCTCCATTATCAATACGGGCAATGTCAGTAAAGATTACGGCAACTTTTACCTTCTGTAAAAAGGTCCTGAAAAATTACCTCAGGTAATACTAATCCTGTGCGAATAGACCCGCTGTAAATATGTACGTAAATATTCTGTCATTTCTTATTTAAAAGTAGTTTTCTGTGTTTTGTCAAGTGTGGAGATGGTGGCAAAACTCAACTGTGTTCCATACAGATCAAAAAAGAAGGTTGAAAGCACTTATGATGCTTTTCCACTGCATGGTACGGCTCGGGTACAGTTCGGCGATTTAATTTTTTACGTTTTCGTCTTTTTGCAAGCAAGTACTTTAAAAACAGGTGCTACAGCGGTTGTAGCCGCACCGTACCATGGAGTGGAAAAGCGCCAAAGCGCGCCGTACCGAACCGAGCCATACTGTATCATGCAGTGGAAAAGCTCCTAAGCATGCCGTACCGAACCGAGCCATACTGTACCATGCAGTGGAAATGTGCCATAAGTGAGCCATACCGAACTGAGCCGTACTGTACCATGCTGAGGAAAAGCACCAAAGTCTGCCGTACCGAGCCTTACCATACATTGCAGTGGAAAAGCGACATTAAGAGGCACACAACTTCTTTTAGTGTTAATGTAAGTGCCTATTACCAACATAATTTAATCTGAATTGAATTAATACACCGTATGACCAGATTTAACTGTTTATATATATATATATATATATATATATAGGATATATCTATTTGTGCACATGATAAAATGAAGCAGCGTAATACGCACGTGAGGAAAGGAAGGCGGTGTGTAAATCGAGTTACACTTCCCACTTCTGCTAGTTTTACTGAGATTTCTTATCCCGCGCGAATTGGCCATTATTATTACAGACATATCTCGTCCTAACAGGGCTTTTGGTGAGAGTAGACGCTTCTCGTTATTAAAAAAAACATACGGCTGTTAATGAAACTCAAAGAAAAAAGTGACGGGTTAAAGGTCCCGTTCTTCATGAATTTTTGAAGCTTTGATTTTGTTTACAGTGTGCAATATAACATGTGTTCATGTTTCACTTGTAAAAAAACAGTATTTTTCACACAATTTACTTATCTGTATACCGCTGTTTTCACTGTCCAAAAAACGGGCCGATGACTTCCTAGCTCTATGAAGTCCCTCCTTCAGAAATACGTAATGAGTTCTGATTGTGCCAGGGGTTCCTGTGTTGTGTTTATACAGCAGCTTATTGCATGTTGCCCGGAAAGGTCACGCCTCTTACCATAAATTTGAGATGCTTGGATAAATTGGATTTTTATGTGACTGCAAAAAAAAAAAAGTAAATTATTACTGCCTCACATCAATATATAGGTTTGTTGAAGAATTATCGACAAACGATACTCTTCCTCTTCTCCATCGGAGCTCAACCAGACCACGCCCCCTTTTTTGTGTATTCCTGTGGGTGGAGATCATTAGCCAAAAATCTGTTCTAATTATGTCATTAAAAAAGGAAGTAGAGGGATGTAGTCCAAACCGGACGTTCGCTGTAGGCTTTGAGAGGGGACTTCTGTAAAATAAAATATCTCGCTAGGCATTTAACTTTAAGCTAATTTTACAGGTATTGTTTATGCTCTAACAGTAACACACAAACTACACAATAACAACTAAAGTTTGAAAAATGGAATCGCAAAGAAAGGGACCTTTAATTATGTGTAGCCTGAGCTTATAATATCTGGGTCTGTAAATATTCCTTCAAGTGCTGGTCAAATAAAATTTTCGAAGTAAATAAAATCTATGTTTGTTTTCAGCAAACGGGAGGAAGAGAAGAAGAGAGGAGTTCTTACAAATCCTGTTAAAATGAAAGAAATACAAAAGATGGTGAGTAGTATATTTTGCATGATATTTAGCGGTCAGAATTGAAGAGTTATCTCCCTTTTAATTAGTTGTTTTTAGAATTTTCACACTACAGGCCCGTACACACCAGGACTAATATCAGCGCTCGTTATTCGTCAGCGTTTTTCAACGCGTTTTTTGTGTTCACACCCAAGCGTTTTTCGCTGACGATGAGCCGAGTGAACATGCAAATTCATTACCTGACGTTAGATGGCGCTTAATGTAAAACAGAAATAATAATAGAATACTATACTAGGGTGATCATATTCATGTCTCAATGTTTTATTATGACAGATAAAAAAAACGAATGAAATAATGATAGAAATAATGTCTTCTGTATTAGAAAAATAAATATATAAATAATAAATAACTAAAAGAAATGCCTCCAAATGTAACAAAAAATAGCTCTCACAAACTTACAAAAACGAACTAACAAAATCTATTTATATCTTTAGTTTTCATCCTCTTTATCTTGTTTTTCTTCCTCATCCACCTTGTTTGCCCATCTATATTTTGCTGTAGAACTGATCTTTTCCAGCAGTTTTTTTTTTGAAAACCAGAACATTTTCATCACTTAAAAACAGCCAGGACAGGACGTGGAAAGAGGACATGTGTAACGCAAAGTTGAGATGTTGCCCAGAGATAAAAACATAGCACTAGTTGTCGGATGAACAGATCCACGAGAGACGAGAGTTGTCGTATTTCCCCGCGTTTAATAAAACCACTCAAACGTTACACTCGTCCTCATACATGGGGATCGAGTGAGAAAAAAAAAACACAAACAAACATCTGGTCACAATAGAAAAATAAAAAGAAAGAATACAAAGAGTCGGCAGAGGTTATCTATCTCCTCTCCTCACTTGTCAAAATCTAACTGACACTACGCACACTATGCGCAGTTCTCATCTCAACTCAGATTTCTATAAAGCACAAAGTGACCGTTTTACACATGTCCTACACATGTCCCGGGAAAACAGGACTGTTGGTCACCCTATACTATACTATTATTACAGAAATACAAATATAAATATTATCATATAGCTCTTTGTGCTCTGAGACCAGCAGTTCAACATTCATCTTGCCCATAGGTATCTTATCTCTTCTTCACCATATGTGTGCTCGGCAAGACCGTTTTGTGTTTGAGCGCCCCCAAGTTGTGTTTTACTGTAACTTCAGAAGTACCAGACACATGAGCAAACCCGCCAATCTCGTTGGTCGGATAGGTTTTGACGCGGTCAAAACCAAAAAAATGAACCCGAGGCATTTTTTTAAAAATGACGCTGTTATGTGTGGCGTTTTTCGCGTCGGTGTGAACAGGCCTTAACTTGTCACACATTTTGCACTGGAAGTTTAATTGACAAGAATAGGAATTTACCCAATTACAATCCAAGAAATTCATCAGTTAATAGATTTCTGGAAAATTAAGTGTTATTTTCACTTGTCCACAAGATAAAAGTTCATTTATGAAATATATTGTTTTTTTTTTAATAAAAAAAAAAAAATTGTCTCAGTGAACTTTTGTGATCTTTGTTGTCTTGAGTTCAAATTCAGTATATGAATTAAATGCCTTTTTTTTTTTTTTAATTTTGTGTCAACCATGACAAGGCTGGTCTGTTGTTTTCTACCCCAATAGTTGCGTCACAATCTTGAGAAGGAGAAAAAGAAGAAACGGAAGAAGGACAAAAAGGAGAAAAGAGAGGAGAAAGAGAGGAGGAAGGAGAAAAAGCACAGAAAGAGGAGTTCAAGCTCTGATGAGGAGGACCGGAAGCATAGGTACAAATTACATTTTTAATCAGCTTGTAAATTGTTTTATTTACTGGCATGAATCTCTCCTTTTTTGGTAGCCTGGTTAAAACCAGACCATCTCAGTTTGTAACTGAGTTATGGTCTGGCAAAGCTTCATAGACAAATCATTTCCAGAGGGGCGTCACCAACGGACGTAGCTCAAATGCCTCAAAGGCGCAATTGGATAGACCTAAAACCAATCGAGAGCGCTGAAGGAGATGAGGTATGCAGAGCGACGTTCGTCTGTTTGAATAAACGAGCAGACAATCTGATTAGCTACTTGCTCTACGTTTATTTAAAATTAACAGCAAGACAACTAAGTGAATGTGCTTTCCATTATCACACACAGTAAACAAAACCTTAACAAAAAAAAATAAAACTTTGCAATGAACTTTGCAATTTAGACACACCTGTATGGTGAGACCTTACTGTCTATGGGTGAGACTTACATGCTCGGGCAAATTCGGCTTGAAGTTGTTCATTCTCGGACGCGGCGCCGCTACATAAAAAGCCATGCACACAGCTAAGGGAAATGGGGTCGGTCTTGCGCACCGAACTCATTTTTGCCGCGCACCTTCGCGCTCGTGTGGACGCGTCGAGTGTAAACAAGGCTTTATTCCGTGTCAGTGTGTGCTCTGATCCGTATAAAGGTGCACAGACCTCCTCCGTATCATCTTTAGCGGTAGCAGTCTTTGAAACACCACTAACTCGGCCTCCGCTTCCCTCGTAAGCTGATATTAGTATTTAAACATTCTCTCACAATCATAAAAAAAGTTTGTGAAATAAATATTTTAATAACATGGTTTTTGCGGTTATAAAGTTCTAATGACAGTGTTCAACTATAACCGTCACACCCCTTTGTAAATGTTCAAAATCTGCGTCGCTGTGCTGTCATCATCGTGTAAAGCCCGCCCCAACGTTTCTGATTGGTGCCGCGATTTCGGCGGATTGGAAATGGCCTTGAATGAGCTCTTTACCAGACTAACTTTCAGTGCAAATCTAAATTTGCCGGAAGTTGTCTGGGTTTTCCCAGGCTACTTTTTTGGGAGACAGTGAACTTAATTTAAATAAGCTTTTTCAACAATATGTGCGTCTGTTTGGCCAACCAGGTCCAAAGAAGAACGATCAGATCATGTGACAACCTCTAATGGACATCATAAATCAGGCTATGGGCTTCAAGTAAGTGATTTCTACTTGGCTTTCTCACTGACATGTTTCTTTTGGATTGTTATTGTTAACTTTTATTTAATTTTAATATTTAACCCATTTAATCCCAAATTTTTCCCGGACCCAAAAATATCCAAATCATGTGTCATTAATATCCTTTTGAAACAATCAATCATCATTTTTTGAAATTTTCATGGAAAAGTGTGTGGAAAAAATGAGTTTTATGATCGGTCACAATTGTGACCGGTGGGATACTGTGTTGTATCAACCATTGTACAGGTCTATTTGACATTGCAGTGTTTGTGTGTGTGTGTGTGTGTGCGTGTCTGTGTTCATATGTGTCTGTGCGTGCGTGTTGGGTGTGTGTGTGCTGTGCGTGTGGGGTGTGTAGTGTGTGATTTGATGTGTGTGATGTGAGTGTGGGGTGTTTTGTGTGTGTGTGTGTGTGTGTGTGGTATGTTGCGGTGTGTGGTGTGCGTGTGGGGTGTGTGATGTGAGTGTGGGGTGCGTGGTGTGCGTTCGTGTGGGGTGTGTAGTTTGTGATTTGAGTGTGTGTGATGTGAGTGTGGGGTGTTTTGGGGTGTGTTGCGGTGTGTGGTGTGTGTGGGGTGTGCTTGTGGGGTGTGTGATGTGAGTGTGGTGTGCGTGTTTGTGGGGTGTGAAGTGTGTGATTTGAGTGTGTGTGATATGAGTGTGGGGTGTTGTGTGGGGTGTGTTGCGGTGTGCAGGGTGTGTGGTGTGCGTGTGTGGGGTGTGTGATGTGAGTGTGGGGTGTGTGGTGTGTGATTTGAGTGTGTGTGATATGAGTGCGGGGTGTTTTGTGTGGTGCATGTGGGGTGTGTTGCGGTGTGGGTGTGCTTGTGGGGTGTGGGGTGTGTAGTGTGTGATTTGAGTGTGTGTGATATGAGTGTGGGGTGTTTTGTGTGGTGTGGTTGTGCGTGCGTGTGGGATGTGTGTGTGTGCTGTGCATGTGGGGTGTGTAGTGTGTGATTTGATGTGTGTGAGGGGTGTTTTGTGTGTGTGTGTGCGTGTGGGGTATGTTGCGGGGTGTGTGGTGTGCGTGTGGGGTGTGTGATGTGAGTGTGGGGTGCGTGGTGTGCGTTCGTGTGGGGTGTGTGATTTGAGTGTGTGTGATGTGAGTGTGGGGTGTTTTGGGGTGTGTTGCGGTGTGTGTGTGGGGTGTGTGATGTGAGTGTGGTGTGCGTGTTTGTGGGGTGTGATTTGAGTGTGTGTGATATGAGTGTGGGGTGTTTTGTGTGGTGCATGTTGGGTGTGTTGCGGTGTGGGTGTGCTTGTGGGGTGTGTGATGTGAGTGTGGGGTGTGTAGTGTGTGATTTGAGTGTGTGTGATATGAGTGTGGGGTGTTTTGTGTGGTGCATGTGGGGTGTGTTGCGGTGTGGGTGTGCTTGTGGGGTGTGTGATGTGAGTGTGGGGTGTGAAGTTTGTGATTTGAGTGTGTGTGATATGAGTGTGGGGTGTTTTGTGTGGTGCATGTGGGGTGTGTTGCGGTGTGGGTGTGCTTGTGGGGTGTGTGATGTGAGTGTGGGGTGTGTAGTGTGTGATTTGAGTGTGTGTGATATGAGTGTGGGGTGTTTTGTGTGGTGTGGTTGTGCGTGCGTGTGGGGTGTGTGTGTGTGCTGTGCGTGTGGGGTGTGTAGTGTGTGATTTGAGTGTGTGTGATCAGGGCTCCAGACTAACTTTTTTTACTAGGAGCGATGTTTTGTTGTAGGGAGAGAGAGGGAAGGACATCATTTAGCAGCCTTACTGCGTAAGGGTACAGGCTGTTAGCCAGTCTGGATTTACTGGCACCAATGGACCTGTACCTTCTTTTCCTGATGGCAGCAGATGGAAAAGATGATGGGCCGGGTGATGCCGGTCCCGCAAGATGCTCTTCACTCTCTTCAAACAACGGCTATCGTAGATGTTACTGATATTCGGGAGAGTGGTCCCAATGATTTTTCCAGCTGTATTTACCACTCGTTGGAGTGCCTGCTGATGGGCCTTAGTGCAGCTGGAATACCACACTAAGAATCCGTATGTCAAAACACTGCTGATGGCACAGTTGTAGAAGTATACCAGAAGCTGTTTAGGGATCCTGGCATTCCTCAGTTGCCTCAGATAGTAGAGGCGTTGCTGAGCCTTCCCCATCACGGAGGTGATGTTGGTTCCCCAGGACAGGTCCTCAGTCACCGTTACTTCCAGGAATTTGAAAAATGGCACCCTCTCCACTACATCATTGCCAATATAGAGAGGAGAGTGATTGGGTCTACATTTGCGGAAATCCACGATAATCTCCTTAGTCTTTTTAATGTTCAAAGACAGGTTATTCTTGACACACCATGACCCTAGATGTTGCACTTCAGTCCGATAATCCGCCTCATTGTTGTTGTTAATGAGTCCCAGCACTGTTGTATCATCTGCAAATTTAACAATGAGGTTGGAGCAGAGAGAAGCAGAGCAGCAGAGCATTAATTAATAAAAGTAGTGAAAATATGTATATGGAGTGAAAATAGCCAATAAACATCCTACTGTTTACAATGGTATTATTATTATTATTTTTTAAGTGTTTAAATAAGAGTTTTCCAACATCTTACATTTTTTTTGTTTTAGGACAATCTTTAAAGGATGAACAAACAATGTGTTGGTAATCACATAAAAAAATTCAAAAAAAATAAAACATTTATATATGATATTATTGAAGTGCTGGGAAAAGATTTGTAGGCTACTTGTAAGCATTTTTACTATTTCTTACACATTATCATATTAATGGTTAGAGTTAACTTACTACATTAGCCTAAATCCATGGTTCTGTTAGGCTGATTTGTGGACTGAAAGCCTTCTATAAGTGATAGTTTCCACGTCAGCGCTGTTTGATCTGATATGGTTCATAACAGAACTCTGCGGCGAATCGTAGTGTTTCTCACTGGATCTCGTGGTGTTGATGTTATTAATTCTGAGGCGAATTCAATGGATTTCTTCACTGGATCTCCTAGTAACAGTGTTGCGTGAGCGAGATCGCTGCGACTGGCAAGTTCAGGGCTTTATTTTACTGTCAATGGTTCGGATCGCTGCTGCTGCTCCACGGTCCTAATCGTATATGAGTGGCATATATTCGTTCCACTTTCATTTTGTTTGCATTCGCTGCTAGGTAACGACTAACGAGTCAATAGTTCGCAGATTACTCAGACGCACATCAGGTTGTGATATTTGTCTCCGTCACCTTCCCACAGCCGTTTACGCGTGCTATTCTTATCACGGATTCATTGACGTGCTCCTTCCACGCTTTACCATGCGTAACGTGTGGCAAATTTACTGGTCGAACATGTGCGACTGGATGTAAAATTCAGTCATACACTCTCAAATTTTGGTCACAAAATGCGACCATTTGGTCGCAGTCTGGAGCCCTGGTGATGTGAGTGTGGGGTGTTTTGTGTGGTGTGTGTTGCGGTGTGCAGGGTGTTTGGTGTGCGTGGGTGTGCATGTGGTGTGTGGGGTGTGTGATGTGAGTGTGGGGTGGGTAGTGTGTGATTTGAGTGTGTGTGATATGAGTGTTTTCTGTGGTGTGTTGCGTTGTGCGGGGTGTGTGCGTGCGTGTGGGTGGGGTGTGGGGGGTGTGTGATGTATGTGGTGTGTGTGCGTGAGGGGTGTATAGTGTGTGATTTGAGTGTGTGTGATGTGAGTGTGGGATGTTTTGTGTGGTGTGTGGGGTGTGTTGTGGTGTGCAGAGTGTGTGGTGTGCATGCGTGTGGGGTGTGTGATGTGAGTGTGTGTGTGTTTCTGTAAGTAAAATTAGGTAGAAAGTTAGGTATTGTGTATTGGCATTTAGATACAATGTGTTATCCCACCGGTCGTCACTATTGTTGCTGTTGACATATTTGTGAGTTCTATGAACACATTAAACAAAGTTGAGTAATTGCATATATCAATACTAGACACCCTAAACATGTGTACCAAAAATCTATGTCCTATCTTTATGTTAACAAACTTTACTAATCTTTTCTTTGGGAGCTTTCTTGCTGCTATCCTCTTCTCTTGGCACAAACAGGAAATAAACAGCTCTGGTCATGTGACTATTTACAGTAAACATGCGACACTGCACATATTTCATTGAGACCCTTTGTTATTTCAATATCTGCTGGAAATGCATTGATAGATTATTCAGTAACATTTTTATAGCCTTAGAAATAAAAAAATTTTTACGGTCACTATTGTGACTGTTAGGATTAAATAGGTTAATTAAATTGGCATTCTGTATTGCCACAATAGGTCATGCTGACCTCAGTAATTGACACTTAGGGTACATATTAGATCTGCGTGACTTAATACTTTGAGTTTTAGTTACTGTAAAAATTCAAATAATAGCTGAGTCCCAAATAGACGCCTGTCTCTTTTACACGCGTGGTGTGACTGCAGGTTTGGGTAAATAAAAGCCGGTCTCACATAGAGGCCAGGTCTGTTTTTTAGTTTTGGTTGGTATTTAATCGTCTAAAACCCATCAGATGTTTATTTTTTTTTTTGGTCAATAAGCGTTAAGCTTGTAATAATATTTTTAATTCCAGTGGTACTGGTGGATTTTTTTGCGTCATTACGTCACATCTGTACACATAAAGGAGGAGTCTCGGCTAAAGGTATATTAACCTATATTAACCATCTCGGCTAAGGTGTATATATAAAGGTATATTTCGTGTGAGGATGTTGGAGGTGGAGATAAGGGCCAGATTAACCATTAGGGCAACTGGGCACTTGCCCAGGGGCCCACAACATCTAAGGGGCCCTGGACACCAGTGGCAATCGGGAGAGTCGGGAGTTTCCCAGGTGGGCCGGTAGTGTTTCGAGGCCGCGAGGAACGGCTTGATAAAACGGAACGTATGTTTGCACTAAGTGCCTGTCTTTTATGAAAAAAAGACGCCGGTGACGTCACAGCTACAGTGGCGTAGGTCGTAGCGCGCAAAGCACGTGAATCAGGTTTTGTTGCACTCGACGCGAGTTCGAATCCGCCTTTTGCCGAAGTCTCTTCTTCCTTTTCCCAACACATATGAGATGTAAAATGTATAACCTAACATAGGTCTCTACCGTTATATTTTGCCAATTTTTGCCAACGAACTAAAATCGAAACCATGATGTGGATTTTTGCCTTTATAAAACAGCACAAGACTTTAAGAATAGGCACAGTGTGCACACCGTGTTGCGCGATCAGGATGGTCATCTGGTGTTTTCTCCTAAATACAAGCTAAAGGGTTTATTTCTTGCAAGAAATAAGGATAAAAGTATTTTAATTTTCCAATATTAGTGTAATGTAGACTAAAATATTGGCTACTTTTGAAATATTAATTTTCATTTATATAGTACATTTATAAGCTTTATGGATTTTACTTCATAGGAATAATTATATAAATCATTATTACATTATTATAATAATTGTTTGGGATCCTAAAACACCATTGATAATGTTATGTAGACTGAGACTCAACTAAAAAGATGTTTGAGCCCTGTTTATTGTCCTGGTACAAATCAATGCGTTTTCTTTGTTAAGCGAGCAGTTCATGGGTTGAAGCTCTTAATTTTGATCTCTCAGAGAGCACGAGATTGTTGCATTTAACCTTAAAATGTAAAAAAAAAATCTTGTGGGGGAGCATGCCCCCCAACCCCCCTAGAGGAACAGTAAATCAGTAAAACTTTAAATGCTAAATTAAGGGTCCACCCAACATACTTTTACAAATTCCTATAGGAAGGAACAACCGTTTATGAACTTTACTCCAGCATAGTTCAACAAAGTTAAGTCAGTAAAACTGTAAATGTCGTATTAAAATGTCCTTGGACAAAATATACATTTGGCCTGCTTAAGAGGGGGCCTAAAAGACATTGTGCCCAGGGCCCTCTGAACTCCAAATCGAGCCTTGGTGGAGATTTATAGCCTTTACTCACAGCACTTGATATAATTTAACTTATTAATTTGATGGCGGATCCACCAGTGACAACAGATTCACCCGTTGTAAAACGCAAAAGATTTCGTAAAAATTCTTATGGTGGTCGTACTTCCAAAAAGAATAATCTGTGATTCTGAAAGCCAGTATCCACACCGGCGTGGCGACTAACCCACAACACGCTCTCCTTAAACATCCACGCTGTGTTCATTCACGCTGTGCCGTGTCGAGGGTGTTGAAGTACAACTCACGTAAAGTTGATAATTCCGCGAATGACTGCAATTGCAGATTTCAAACAGAGATAGCGACAAAGATGTAACCTTGTTCTTACTTGAAACGATGTAACCTTGTTCTTACTTGAAATGTGACATTAAGTCCTTGAATTTGAGGGTATTGGACCTGAAACGTCCTTGAAGTTAACCAAGGTGTGGGATCCCCGTTCCATGTACATCATTATTTATTTATTTATTTTTAATTCATGATCTTAATCTTCATGATCATGATCTTCCCTCATAATCTTTTAACCCCCTGAGAACCAAGGTGTATTTGGGGTCCTTGCGATGTTCTGACATGCCCTGACATCTGTGTTTTTTTTTTTCAGCTGCTTATAAACATATTAATGGCACAGGTGAAATTGCACTATATTTAGCAGAAACAGGGCAACCATAATTTATGAGCAACATGTTTGTACATGTTTGTATTTTTGAGAAAATATTGTTTAAGCATGGTTATTGTAAAAACAAAAAATGAAAGTTTCTGAAATAAGGCCACAAAACACATACTAAATATGCGTCCACAAGACTTTTGACTAATTGATCTTGTTGCCTAGGGTTTTTTCTTCACAATGATCTGAAAATCATCCTCCTAATCGTTCACAAAAAAATGTGAATTGGGTTATATTGTGAAAAACATTTTTTTGTTTGCCAAGGCAATATGCGAATGGGCGTGAACAGGCCAGCCCCATCATGAATAATTAGGTGATTCTGATACGCATAATAATGAGCCTTTCATTCAGGTGAGTCAGACAAGAAAAAATTGAAAGGACAACATACATACATACACATATATATATATAAACACACAGTCGGGCGCAGAATTAATCATACCCCTGGTAAATATGGTAAAAAAAAATTGTAAAAAAAAAAAATGTCTGTAAAAAATAAATCTGCATGGTTTATGCTTTTGATCTTCCATTAAAAAAATCTGCAAAAATCTAACCTTCTAGTGAAGTAAAAGAATTGAAAGTGGGGGAGAAATCACATTATAAAATAAATGTTTTTCTCCAAAACAGGTTGGCCACAATTATTCATAACCCTAGAATTTTTAATGAATAAAATATCTATGAAGTATATTCCTATTAATATTTACCTTTTTTTTAGCACACCAGGGAACATGGAACATGAAATTATCCAGTCATAACTTCTTGATTCATAGGAGTTTAAATATGAGGAAGCACAAAGGCCAAATTCCTTGAATCATCCATCATAATGAATAAAACCAAAGAACATGTTTCTGATGTGTATCAAAAGATTGTTGAGAAAATAGAAAGTGGCTGTAAGAAAATAGCTAAAGAATTGAAAATTCCCATTTTGACCATCAGGGCAATAATTAAGAAGTTATAATTAACTAAAGATTACGATTCTGCATGAAGAGGATGTGTGTCTATATTTTCTTAATGGACGGTGAGGATGAAAGTTTGAGTGGCCAAAGACTCTTCAAGGATCACAGATGGAGAACTGCAGAGACTAGTTGAGTCTTGGGGGTCAGAAATCCTAAAAAAATTATCAAACAACCCCTACATCCCCACATGTTGTTTGAGAGGGTTTCAAGAAAAATCCTCCTCGAAAAACAAACTCCAGCATATTCAGTGGTCAGACACGACTGGATCTTCAAACGGCACAGGGTTCTGTGGTCAGATGAGACTAAAAATGTTTTTTTAGTCTCATCTGACACAGAACCCTGTGCTTTTTTGGCAGCAAACACACTAGATGGGTTTGGTGCACACAAGGATAAAAAGTACCCCATGTGTACAATTTAATATACCATTGGGTCTTCACTGTTGGGGGCCTGTTTTTCTGCTGGAGGTCCTGGACTTCTTATTCAGATACATGACATTGTGGATTCTATCAAATATCAACAGATAAATCAAAACCTGACGCCTTCTGATAGAAACCTTATGAGCCTTATGAAGACTACCTATTAATTGTAATTTCACTTAAATGACAATTAATAGGTAGTCTTCATTGCCATTTAAGTGAAATTACTGAACTTAAAGGTTGTCTAAGCGACCCTGGGTGTTGACGTTCGGAATATTTTCAAACAAATCGGAGGCTAGCTAGACCCTCCCTCATCTCATCCCCCTCCCTTCCGTGCTTCAAATAATTGTGAACGTGCATTTCGCTGAATGCATAGTTCTAGCTAATTATATTCTTGTGTGGGTTTGGCGAACATAAGCGTCAAATTAGAAGAAAAAAAAAAAACAATGTAACGTTACCCACCTGTCCAGCAAAAACAGAGCAACCTGAATGTCGGACTGGAAGCCCTTCTGCCGCCGGAGTTCTCGCCATCGTTCAAAAGCTTTGCTACCGATGTAAATTCGGAACTTCGCACGTTCTTTATCCGACTCCTTCTTTTTAATTTGTTCTTCAGAACGACGTCTCTTTGGTCATGTGTCGGCCATTTTTCAAACTTCCCTCTGATGCTCTTCTCTCTCCTTCACACACACACCCCCTTCATGTGCACGCGCACTAACCCCCCAGACCCACCCTCAAATACTTCTTGCCAGTGATTGGCTGGAACACTGTTTGTTAGGTTTCGTGGTCCGGGTGAGACATGATTGTTTTTGTTGCCGTTTGTGGAGCCTGTGGTGTCTACAGAGACCGCGATTTTTTACAGTGTGTTTAGGGGACAGGCAGCTAGCCGATAGTGAGGAGACGTTTGATGTATGTGACAAAAAATGTTTTGGCCCCACATCGCTTAGAGAACCTTTAAATATACAAGCTTGATAAAAATGATCATTCTAGAAGAAAATTTCAAATGGCACTTGGAGGCTTTTGCATCTGAACTCTTCATATATATATATATATATATATATATATATATATATAAATGTATAAATGAAAGTCAAAACCCATTTTTAGTCATACCTGGAAACAAATCCTGGTCAAATAGGTTATATGGGCCATTTTGTAGAATTGGTTCAAAGTTAGAGTTAAAAACATCTTGAAAAGAAAATAATATGAGCAGAAACTGTCTAACTAAATGAACGTTTGTTCGTACGTTCGTTCACACACCCGAATCATTTTTAAACGCTCGTTTTGGTTTTACAGATAACTAATGTTATCTTACTAATGTAGAAGCGAAAGTGATTTAACGCACGGCGCGCGCTGTGAAATCGTCTATTCCTTCCTATCAGACGTTCATTTGATATTTAAACAGTCTTTGTGGAGTTTACAGACACTATTCAATAACGCGATTAAAACAAAGCGCTTAAGAATAAATGACTTTACTGCATCAGCTGAATCTGTGCTCCTCAAAATGAAACTGGTAACTTTTTTCCAGGATCTCCTCACTGCGCAGCAAGACGAAAGGTTAGGACGAGGTATATGCATACATGTGCATCCCCGCAATTAACCACAAATTAATTGTTATTAATTGCAAGGACCACGTTTTACAAGACAGGCTAAATCAATTAGCTCAATTAAGTTATAGAGCTTGTGAAAACAAATTCTGTGGCCACAAGAATTTAGCTTTCCTGCTCTATAAACAAATACCCTTTTAGGTATGTTTAGTTCTGTAAAGCGTGTAGCTTGATCGACATTTCATTGACTCGTATTATGAGCAGACAGTAAATCAGTCAGAAATGACCATAATTGCATTTAATATATATGGCATTTACAACGTTACATGATACAGGTATTTACAAACATTAAAACACAAACTAAGACGACGCAGGGCGTTTAGACAATGGATACGCGTAAGTGAGTTGGAGGGAGAGAGAGAGTGTGAGTGAGATTGAGTTGGAGAGAAAGGGAGAGTTACATTCACCAAAACAGTCAGTTAACCTTTCTGAACACCAAGGAAACACAAGAAGGTATACTTGCAGAGCATATTTGGTCTGTGTGAGTCGTGGGCTCGTTGCTCGGCCCGTTCGAGCCGCTTGATGACTGGAGGTGCCGTCCGGCGTGGGCGCGTCACGTGGAGCGCGGCCGCAGCGTTTTTGCACGGCCTGTCCCGGCGCGTGCATAGTTGGTTGCTTGCGCATGGCTCCTTTGTTCCGTGGAGAGTCACGTGGCGTTCGTTGGCATTCAGCGCGAGTGTTTGAAAAGCTTAAAGTCTTTGAGGTGACGTTACCCGAGGAAATAGTTCGGCAAAGTCCGCTTCCTTTCCTGGGAGACGAACTCGGTACGCCATTTGAGGAAAAAACGAAACTTTTAGACGAACAAAAGAAAAGATCCATGGTCGGATCAGATCTCCGTGAGGAGATCCCGAGCGTTACATGTTTCTCTGAGAAGGTCAGAAAGTAAGAGGGAAGAGGTGGAGCCGGCGCGCTACATTTATAGAGAATGAGGAGTTGACGTCATTGTACAGAGCCCCTCCCCTCTCCGCCATGTTGGTAGGCATTGATGGGCAGTAACGCGTTACTGTAATCCAATTACTTTTTTCTAGTAACGAGTAAAGTAAGGGATTACAATTGAAAAAACAGTAGATTACTGTTACTTCCCCGTAAACAGCCTGCGTTACTGCGTTAGTTAACCGTGATTTTGTTTAGTCAGACTGTCTCGTGACATGAGTCGTGCATGAATAACAATGATGTATGAGCGCCACGACATCATCAGAGACGACTAGAGCACGGGAGAGAGCAGCCGAGCTGCCAACTCTCACACACGCTCACACGACACACCCCTGATTTCTCGCGCTGAAGTGTCAATCCCGTCGGTCAAATGCCTGAAAGATGAGTTTATCTATAAATCTAACCGTTGAGCCACATTTGTGATTGACTAGTTAGCGCATTAGTTCAAATCTCCCGGAATCTAGAGCGAGCGCGAGACTGTGTTCCAAAGTCCAAACTTCGTATTGCGCGCACGACGAGGAGAGCAAGAGAGACTTGCGTACTATGCAGAGAGCATCCTGATCTAGAAACTGGACCCCCGTTGGAGAATGCCAAAATTCTACCTCAAATCTGAACAAGCATGTCACGAGACAGTCTCACGGTTAACTAAAGCAGCAAGCCGGTACAGGAATGTAAAACTTACTGAAAAAAAACCCTGAACCCCCGTCTGACATGACCGCTGCGGCTTTTTACTCCTCTCTGCACTTTACTGTTAAAAGACGTAAGTATTAATACTTTGTAATATTCAGGAGCGACTTTCATGATTTTATTGTTGTATTTTTACATCTATTCAAATGAAGGATTTTACAACATATATTTATTTTATATGCTGGAATATGTAGAAATGTATATTAACAGAAGAAGGGCCGTCTTTATTTCATTAAAATGGTGGAATGTGCAGAAAATAGGTTTAAATGTTCAACAATTTTCTTCTAGTCTGAGACTGTTGCATTTAATTTCATTTTTGCTTGATGCAATGTGCATAAAGTTAAAATATTGAAAGAAATAAAACAAGTTTAAAAAAAGAGAATGTTTAATTCAATGGGTTGTGTTGAGTAGTGGCACAGTCCTTACAGTTGCTTAATATTATAATTTTATATAAATGACTTCATATAAAAGAAAAGAATTTCAGCTTCATAAAGAGAGATCTTTCGTGTCTCTGTGACAAGTATTTAATGAGTTACAGCTCTTTTTTCGGACGAGTTTCAGAAAGATTTTTGCGGAGACCGAGTGAGCTGAAAGCGCACCCTGTTTGTTTTATTTATTTTACAAAAACAAAAGGTTTTGATATTAATAAGAGTGTACACAAAAAAAGAAGTCCCTCTATAGTTTAGAATCATGTATTGATTTTATTTATAAGACCATTAATGAGGAGTATTTTAAGTCTATGTTGCAGCTATGTGAAAAAAAAAAACGATCAAAACGCGAGGACGCGTTTTTGGTCCTCTGGGGGTTAATAACTACCCCTCCCTCTTGCAACGATCTTCTCTGATGACATTTTTTCTGGCACGAGAGACCCACCAATAGCAAACCACAATGATTAAAGGGATACTCCACCGGGTTTTCATATTAAACTATGTTATTCCCTTAATTAAGACGAGCTGATGCATACCTCTCTCGTCTCAGTGCGTGCACTCTATCGCTCTGTATTGCCGCAAAACTATGTTAGCACTTAGCTTAGCCCAGTGCATTAAATATGGGCCAAAAAGAGAAGCGACAAAACACTTCCTCGTTTTCCCTATTTAAACACAGTTACTCGATTAGTGTAACTCGACCTAGGCTGGTGACACAAAATAAAACGTTGTGTTTTTCTAAGCGTTTAAAATTGATGACTATATTGTATGGCGGAATACCATAAAAAAGTGCTTTAGAGCAGTGGTTCTCAAAGTGGGGTTGTTTTCTTTATCATCTGAAAACATGCTGTTTATTCCTAAGTAACTTATATAAAGCATTTAACATAAAACAATACAAAGTAGACACTTAAAGTTTTCTATAGATAGATAATCTATGTCTTTGCGTCAAGTAGACTATTCGCTGCTGTTGATTTTGCGGGACGTGCACCAGAAAGGAGACAGAGAGACGGCATGAACCCGCATTCGGTTCTTTTCTGTATTTTTAAAAGGCATGACATTTTGTAGTCATTTATAATGTAGCTTATACACAAATAAAAAATGGACACTTTACCGTTTCGGATGATGCACTCTTGTCTTATCTATGACCATAAATAAGAGTATTCCTGTTTCCACTGCTGAGGAAAAATTCCCATGTAATTGCGCCCCGGCGTCTCGCGTGCGCGCACAATAGTCAGTTCTAGCACTGCTACTGTAGATTTGACATTAGAAGTCTGATTATTATCAAAATAAAAGTGCATAGTGACAGGGCCGTACCCACAACTGAGGTTGCAAGGATGCACATCGCGATGATACTGACCTTCTCGTCTGAGGTGCTTCAGCAGACTAACAACGATAGCTCGTCAATGTCAAAATGTTTGAGTCGGAGTGAACTCAAAGTTCCCCGCACGACGTTTCAGTCAACGGTCATAAAGTGCGAGATAAGATGTAGGCCTTTATTAACATAAACTAAACAGCTGTTTTAGATAAAAGTTTTAAAAAACGACTGAAACAATCAGTTTGCAAAGTATTAATCAAGCTCAACTTTAACAAAGGAAAAAGCAGGTCAATAGAAACATACTGTGCCCATGAGATTAACATTATGGATTCATATATTTAACATATACTGTATGTTTTTTTTAGCTAATTACAGTAGCTCAAATTAACAACGCACGCACCTATTAAACATAATGCCATTATCATTGTATTTATAGGCTTATGGGCTTTATTTGTGTGCAGAATAGGCCTAATTATTGAAACATTTCTCTTTTAAGGCCATTCCTGATTGGAATATGTGATTGTGTTTCGTGACATCTTGACAAAAAAAAAAAAAAATGTATTCCACTGACTGACATGCTTCTACTAAATCTATAGTTATCCAATTGTGGGGCCTTAAAACACCTTAAAATGCACATGTGTAGATCAAGAACATCAAAAATTCCTAAGTGAGGGATCCTAAGTGATTCCTAGCAAGATCACTTTCGTTATCTCAGTAGGCTATTTAGAAATTCCTGCATAGTACCCTGGGTGGAGACCATTCATTTTGTGCAAAAATATTTCATTTGCCGCTCACACATTAACTTTGTGCTCAATAACTGTTATAAATATGAGGGGGGTCCTTGGAATTTTTTTTCCCCTGAAAGGGGCCCCTGGCACCAAAATGTTTGAGAACCCCTGCTTTAGAGCACTTCAACTTGGCGCAATAATACCTTCACTCGTGAAAAGTCCTCTTACCGGCTCCCGCTTCCTCGCTCTCCCCCTCCCTCTTATTTCCGTCAATGCAGCCAACGTGACATGCGACAAAGCAGGAGCCGGTAAGAGGACTTTTCACGAGTGAAGGTATTATTGCGCCAAGTTAAAGTGCTCTAAAGCACTTTTTTATGGTATTCCGCCATACAATATAGTCATCAATTTTAAACGCTTAGAAAAACACAACGTTTTATTTTGTGTCACCAGCCTAGGTCGAGTTACACTAATCGAGTAACTGTGTTTAAATAGGGAAAACGAGGAAGTGTTTTGTCACTTCTCTTTTTGGCCCATATTTAATGCACTGGGCTAAGCTAAGTGCTAACATAGTTTTGCGGCAATACAGAGCAATAAGAGCACAAGCACTGAGACGAGAGAGGTATGCATCAGCTCGTCTTAGTTAAGGGAATAACATAGTTTAATATGAAAACCCGGTGGAGTATCCCTTTAACTGATTCAATCAATTCCCGATGGACTAAACAAGTCCCGCTTGTTTTCTTGTTGGAGAAGCCAATTCACTTTTAACTTCCGTTTCGTGCCAACTTTGAAATGTACTCCTTTCTTCCCTGTTTCAGTTACCAGAAAGCAGATCCCATCACTCTTCAGCATCGAACCACACAGATCACCATTTAAGAGACAGGAGTCGATCCCCGTTTCCTCACAAAGCAGACAGGGACAATCCTTCCTCTCGAGAGTCCGAGCGAAGACCTAAAACCAAAGCCCCCAGCCCACCGAGACACCGGGACCGCCATCAAAGACCGCAGTACACCAATTACAGCAAGTACGTCACTTCCTTGAGTTGCTGTATCATTAGTAGATTAAATGATTAAGAATGAATGTTTTGTTCATCTGTGTCAGTCACTCTGAACATGAGTTGAAACCTCTGGAATGATCACATTTGTTTCTTCAGCTGTAGACTTTTTGTCTGACAGTTGTAGACAGTTTTGTTTGCCACATAAAATGCATCTATATTTTTTTCCTACTCTCAGACGCCTCTCATCTGAAGAGTTGGAGAAGAAGAGAAGGGAAATGATGGATTTTGCCCGCGAAAGAGAAATTGAAAGGGAAAATAATGTACAGAGATACAAGCGACAAGAGGACCAGGAGAAAGCCAGAGACAGCGCCAAACTGGACCGTCACGCTGGCTTCATTCAGTTAGTATTTTCATTCCTGAAATCAAATCTGGTTACACTATATTTCAATAGTCACTTTAGACGTTCTACTAATTACAAGTAACTTTTCAACTACATGTTAACTAACTGTCATTAGAGTATTAGTATATTATCGTAGACTGTCAGGTTATGGTTAGGTGTTAGGCTTTGGGTTAGGAGAATAAGTTTACTTGTAGTCGCCAAGTTACTTATAGTCAGTTGAATGTCTGTTGGGGGACCAACAAAATAAAGCGTTTAAGCTGGCATAAAGTGTTAAAGATATTAAGTGTTAAAAATATTAATAAAGTGTTAGAGATATTAAGCGGACAGTCTACTATAATGACAGTTAGTTGACATGTAGTTGAAAAGTTACTTATAGTTAGTAGATTGTCTAAAGTGGACTATCGAAATAAAGTGATTTCGATAAAATCTTAATACTGTTGCACAAATCTTAATACTCACAAATCTTAATACTGTTGCACCCAGTGGTTTTATTTGTAGCAAACAGACTTGACTGAACAAGGTAGCCTGGTTGTAAAGTTCTGAATCATCATGGACAAGTGGATGGTTTATGTTAATTTGCACAGATTAAGTCAGGAATATGTTAATTCTGCTCCAGCATACATGCATATGGACAAAGCACTTTCAGCATTAAGAAATGATTTGGATAATAATGTCTTGCTCACTCATTAATTTGTGTCTATAATCTGTTAACAGTGACATGAAGCTAGAGAGTGCTGCCACGTCGTCTCTGGAGGACCGTGTGAAAAGAAACATTCACTCCATTCAGAGGACCCCTGCTGCTCTGGAGAAGAACTTCATGAGGAGATGAGGAGAACATAACTTTTGTATTTTACTGGTTTCAGATTGTTTTAAATTTGTCGTTTTTATAGAAGCTCATGCTTGTAAATAAAATGCAAAGAGCTTTGTACTTAACCAACATTCTCCAGTCATTAGCATCAGTAGGCACAGGCACAGAGACACACAAGTTAGACAATGAAACTGAAACACCTGGATTTAGACCACAATAATTTATTATTATGGTGTCGGGTCTCCTTTTGTGGCCAATACAGAATCAGTTCATCTAAGGAATGACAGTTCCTAACAGTGGCCAGAGGAATTTTGAGCTTTTCCTGTTGTATGTTGTAATTAACTTGATTCAGCCACATACATTTATATATTTGTTAATGTAATTTAGCTCTTTAATTTCATAATTGGTTTCTTTTCTTTTTTTTTTTCTTTTTTTTTTTTTTTTTTTTTTGGTGGAGGCTTTAAATAAGACCTTTTATGTTTGTTTTTCCCTCTCCCTGCCCAGCATATGGGTTGTACTTTTTGTTTTTATTGTATATATTTTATATTTGTGCAAATAAACTAATGGAAAAAAGCGGCCCTTTGCAGAACATTGGCCAGGTCACTATGTGATGCTGGTGGAGGAAAACATCAAATCTGTCTTGCTGTGTTTTATTGGTGGATTATTTTAAGAAATGGCACAACTTACTGGCATTGATGCACCACTCTATCACAAATAGTGGGCCAAGGGAATGCCATGATATTACAACCCAAACCATCACTGGTCCATCTCTGAGATTCACTAACACTCTTGGTGATCTGAGGCTTCTCCACACTGACAGTTACAAGAGAAGGTAGACTCCTGTTCCCATTGTCCACAGCCCAATATTTCTACTGCTGGCACCATTTGACCAAAGCATTTGCAGCTCGACCATGAATACTCACTCTGTGGAACTTAAGGTATGTCAAGGTGCACATTTAATTGTGCAGCTGTGATTGTATGTTGTTTTTTATTATCCAGTCTGGGTTAATACCCAGGCATCTTTTTCAGACAACTTCCTTTTACATATACAATTACCCCTGTTGGATGTGGTTTGTCCTATGTGGTGTGTGTGTGTGTGTGTGTGTGTGTGTGTATTGTTGGAGAACTTAGATTGTCTCTGTAACATCTAATATATATAAACCCAGCAGCAAACAAAATATCTCAGGCCAGCATTTTTTATGCTGTATTCAGTTTATTGCAAGCAGTCAATGCTTCAGAGCAAGATAATACCGAGATTAAGGAACACTCTTCACAGATAATGGCTACAATTACTCAGACTCACTCCTGTCAAAGACAGTGAATGTCATACGACGAGTGTGGATTCAGGAAAGAGAACGAGCATGTGATCGGCAGAGTGTCGATAGCGGCAGATGTCTCGGGTTTGAACCCGTTGGTCTGCCTGTGGTTAGCATGCTGTTCTGGATTTCCAGAAGTAGTTCTTGCAGCCCGGCTTTCGCTCTTTTTCTCCATTGTCTCTCCTCATTAGGTCCAGTCCACTCTGTAGTAATCCCAGAGATGGGCTGTCAGACTGGATGGCTGCTAGGTCTGGGTTACTGAGCAACCACTGGAGCTCTGGAAGGGAGTATCTCTCTGGCATCTGAAGAATTAAAGCATTTTTTCAGGTTGCAATACTTTTATTATGCCTTAAAACAAAGATATGTGCTTCCAAGATGTGTTACTTTCTATTCAAATGCGTTGAGGTTCTGAGTGTGACCTTCAAAGCTTACCTCTTCATCAGCTGAAGTGCCATGAGATGCCTGAAGCGCAGAGTTCAAGACCATGTGAGATCGACCGCCTGATATGATGCCTGCTGTCATGGCCAAACAGAGCAGGGAGAAACTGAGGTGAAGTTGGGAGGAGGTCATCTCTGCTGTCTTGAAGGATGTGGCTTGTTCAACCTTGGTTCAAGCCTCTGTTGCACTGTGCTCCCTTATTGTGTTCCTTGCTTGTCTGGACTGTATTTTATACTGGTGCCTCCTCCCATACAGAGTCAAAATTAGTTACGCTCTTAAAAGTTTTACAATTTAAATATTAACAAATTAAATTATTGGTCTTAGCTGGTTTCTTCAGGTCAGATGTAACTTCAATTACTGGTACATTTTGTTTTCCATCTTTGTTAACTATTTTTTTCCTGCTGTCTAAACAGAGTGCATCCAACTGAAGCAAGACCCCCAATAAACCACTTAGCCCCCATCACATTGATCTGTTGCTAGAGTGACCTCCCTACCAAAGTGTCGGGGTCATAAATTCTTGTTGGCTATCAAGGCAAATGGATGTTACTAGGAAACGGGTCAAAGAACACTTTTTTTTTTTAAATCAGGTTTTTATTTCCTACATCTGGGAAAAATAAATTCCAATGAAACATTATTCTTTTCAAATGACCATTTTCTGCTTGTGTTTACTGTATATATATATATATATATATATATATATGGTTTCACTTTATTTTGATGGTCCCTTTAACACATTCTGTTATTACACTTATTATAAGTAACATTAGACTTACAAGCCAATTAATGAGAGTGTTATTAGAGTATTAGTAGACTGCTAGGTTTCGGGTATATATATATATATATATATATATATATATACACACACACTCAGCAAACAAAGAAACCTCTCACATTCAGCTGCTTTTATAGAAAAATTTAAACGTGTAAATATTTGTATGATCATAAAAATATTCAACAACTGAGCCATAAACTTAACAAATTTAGAAGACATTTGACAAACAAGAGTATGAGGAACAAAGACCACTTTAAGTGACTCTCACTAAAGTCACAGGCTTCCAATATTGGGAATATTGCTGCTTTGATTTAAAAGGATTTTAGCATCGTAAGGGGAATGAAACCGCATACTTATTTTTACAGCTGCTACAGTTAGCCATAAAGCCACGACAGGGTGTTTTGCATTCTTTTTTATTAATATAACAATAGGATTATATAGCTGTTATTTTCCTTGAAAAAAGTATTAGTGAAAAACAAAGTCTTTCCATTGTGAAAAAAGTTAAAAAAAGTGCACTAAAGTTAACTAAGTTAAGCTAAAATGAACCTTTCAAATATACACATTGAACTTTAAAATACATTTTAAATCATGTTTTAATACTAAAACTGCAACACCAAAAAGTTGAGATATGGCAAAATAAAAGTTCAATTTTGAACTGTTTAGAAACAGCCCACAATACGCTGATTCTCACACATCGAAAGCGAGGCTCCAGTGGGAAGAACCCTGGAAGTACAGATAAACAAAAATACCTTGGACTATCTAATATCCAATATAGGATATGTATAAAGAGATCTGTTGGTGTTTAATGTTCTGTTGGGATTTAAAGGGTTTCTGTATGGTCTGTTTTTAGGGTCAGCTAAGTAATTAGTAATTAGAGGTAAAATAAGAAAAGCCTGTGCTTCAGTCTAGTAGAGGACCAGAAAAACATGTGAGAATTTGTTGCATGTTGTTTTATCAAAAAGGCAATAACTATATTGCAGTGCATTTTTAAGTATTTTAAAAGCAGCACAAAAAGATTCTGATAGACCCCTAAAATAATATTATCATGTTATTTTAATACTGATAGTCTATCAGTATTAATATGACATGAATGAAACGCTACGTATAACATCACATTTGTTTTATTATTATTTATTAATTTTTTAAAACTGGAGCTCATTATGTGGTTTATTTAAAGATGCAGTCAGTGTTCAAACCGGTTTCATTCCAACTTCAACATAATGTACATAATGTAACATAATGTACTATGGAGAAGGTTTTCAATCAAATTGAATGGCCTCACCTATTTGCAGTATTGAAGAAGTTTAATCTTGGACAAAATTTCAAGGATTAAATTGTTGTATTCTAGTCCGTGTGCAAGAGTTCTCACAAATCAAACAAAATCCTCTTTTTTTAATTTACACAGAGGTACAAGACATGCTCGCGTCGCCACTTTTGTTTGCATCAGCCTTTAAGGTTGAAGGGGTGGTCAAAATCCCTTGCCTCTTCAGTTGATATGCACAAGGGCCATTTGTCTCTTTCTCTGGTATCAGGAGAAAGGTTTATGGATCGTAAAGGCGTCGTGAACACATGTCCTAAACACATATGATCCTTCTCTGTACAGATGGTCAAGCTATGACAGAAATAAAGCCATAGGCTTTTCACAACCGTAGTTTCGAACTTCCGCTTTTGTCAGAAGTCGACATATCAGTTTCCGGTCTACGACTGGTCATCCGCATCCACTAATAAACAAACAAGATCGATGAGTGCTGCTGTTGTACGAAAAAAAGAGTTCTTTAACACATATAAGTTTCTTAGAACTGTAGTGGATCTAACGTCCGTTTCACACCCGTTTGCAGTGTGTGTTGCGGTGCAGGAGCGTGCTATTAGTGCGTTCATATGATGCGTTTGCACAGTGAATAACTGATCCGCGGCTGTACAAAGTTGCTCAAGCAAGTGGTCAAATATTTCCTATATTAAAATCGCAAATAATTTAAATTAAAACTTGAAATTGACAAAAGCAGCCGAC
Source organism: Pimephales promelas (assembly GCF_988280905.1). Lineage (NCBI taxonomy): Eukaryota > Metazoa > Chordata > Actinopteri > Cypriniformes > Leuciscidae > Pimephales > Pimephales promelas. The sequence goes on along the minus strand of NC_142773.1, from coordinate 11,761,735 downwards.
TTGCCTTTTCTTTTGCATTTTAATTTTAAAACAATAGATCTTGCATGTCACAAATAACTTATTTTTCCACCTCCACGATTGAGACGAGTGTTGTTCATTCTGTCGCCTGGTTGAGGTAAATTATAGTTTTCCTTGATTAAATGTGCATTTATAGTGAGATTACTACATTTTATTTAATTAAACGCATTTATGGTGAAATTACATTTACAGGTCAATCTTTATCATTTTGACCACCAGCGTTTGCAGCACAGCAGAAATAGATTCGGCGTGGAAACGATCGCTGTATTTGTACCACACCAGTGAAAAGTGAAAGCCCTAACCTGTTTACATGGTGCATAGGAGACTGCTGTGTGCTATGTGCTTGTTGTACAGCCGCGGATCAGTTATTCACTGGAAACGCTCGCATCATAATATGTGAACGCACTAACAGCACGCTCCTGCACCGCAACACACACTGCAAACGGGTGTGAAACGGACGTCTACAGTTCTTAGAAACTTATATGTGTTTAAGAACTCTTTTTTTCGTACAACAGCAGCACTCATCTTGTTTGTTTATTAGTGGATGCGGATGACCATTCGTAGACCGGAAACTGATATGCCGACTTCTGACAAAAGTGGAAGTTCGAAACTACGATTGTGCACATAGCCCATATAATAAGTGCAATGTGTAATGCCTGTTGTTCCTATTTACTTCCATAATTCTGCTTGTTAACAGCATGTGTTCATCACTAATGGTCAAAAATAACTTACACATCCCCTTAATTATCTCACTGCAACACTGTCAATGTTAATTTCTACACTTTGTAGTGTGGATTTTCTTGTGGGGTAGAAAGGGTTAACAGTGTAAGATAAAAAGACACACCAACAAAATGTATTTTAACAGCAATAAACTGTAAGTTATAAAATTAGTATTTTTAAATTCTTATTTTTCCTGGTTCTTGATGGACAAACTAATTTGTTAGATGTTCTTATATACATATGCGTCTTGCCACTATTGGGCAAACAAGTCTGATCCGTCATTACTACAATTACCCTGAAAAATTTGGGTAAATGTGTAAGCTGGGCCTACATTTTTTACATCAATGATTTCCCTCATGTGTTCATATTTTTCCTTGTTATAATTTATGATTTGCAAAAATAAAAACTGCTGCATCAGTGTTGATGAGAGAATCAAAGTGTATGCGCGTTGTGCACCCACTATATAATGGCCAAGCATGCACGCTTAAAATAGCATTAAGATAGACTAGGTTTTATCTGGTCAGTGGCAGAATTGTTTTCTGGAACTGCAAAATAGCACTGGGGAATGCTTGCGCCGAGACACGCCTCCTTTTTGCGCTGTTTTGGGCCCGCTTTGCACGGGTTCAAAATACAAATGATACATGTGTACAAAGTTGTTTGTGCCGTGTACAAGATAGGGCCCTATATGTTATGGATGGACAAGTTCAAAACCAATGTTAAACTGGTGAACTTTAAGGCTGGATAAATTCTGCAAAGATTAGAATGATATTCTGCAGTGATGAGTTGTTGTCAGATTGTGGTATGATATTAATGTTCACCCAGTACTGATGTCGACATTAATTTTGAATTAGTTGATTTAGTTTAGTTAACTAAACTTCTTTAGTTAACAGGAACTAAGAATGAACAATAGTTATACAGCATTTATTACTCTTAGTTAATGTAAATTTCAACTTTTACTAATACATTAAATTCAAATGTTGTATTTGTTAATACAAATACAACATTTGAATGCACTGTGAACTAACATAAACAATGAACGACAGTAATTTTATTAATAACATTAACAATCATTAATAAATACTGTAAAAATGTATTGCTTATTGTAAGTTCATGATCAATACTAACTAATCTTAACAAAAGAGACCTTATTGTAAACTCCTCCTGTCATTCCAATTCAAATTCAACATCCAGTGGGCATTGTGACTAATTTGATTCAAATAAACATTAATGCAAAGGGTGCCAAAACCTACATAATACTGCTGTAGGGTGTACATTCAGTATTAATATGCCTTAAAATGAAGGGGTTGTGTGTGTGTGTGTGTGTGCGTGTGTGTGTGTGTGTGTGTGTGTGTGTGTGTGTTTGTGTGTGTGTGTGTGTGTGTGTGTGTGTGTGTGTGTTTTAACCCAGTTCTATGTTTTCTGTTTTATTTTTCCTATAAGGTTTAATCAAAAACATGTCTAAATAATTGAATTGATAAAATAATAATTTTATATAGTGCATTTAAAAGTAGTGTGTCAAAGCACTTTACATAAAAAAAAAAAAATTAAAAAAAAAAAATTAATTGGCTCTGATCCCTCTGCTGTGGCGGCTTGAGTTCCTGTCAGGTTGGGGTTGGACTTCAGGATTCGGGTCGAGTCTCCAGCTCAAGCACTCCACCAAGGACAGCAAGTTTGTTCTTTCCTATCCAATACACAGATTATATGAACAAGTCAACTCATGACTGATATTTTAAGAGCTGTTATAGCTACAACAGAATTGAATTCTATTTGCACTGATTCTCTTATTTTCCCGTCTACCGTAAAACCGCATTGAAAAAATCTGCATTGTACAAAGCGCTATATAAATGAAGGTGACTTGACTATAACAAGAACACAAACGTGAAAATCTTACAACAAACGATCCAGAGTTGAAGACAAGTGATAATAATCCTACTCTGTCTGTTACACTTCCTCACACCTGAAATCATCAATCATGATCGAGTGAATCTCCTGAACTCCTACAGTAGATCGTTTCTAATCCATGTATGTTGGGACATCTGCTCTAACGTGGGCCGTTTCGCTGGATCCCGGGCTAGACACTGCCTAATCAGATCACTGCATTCTGTACAAATGTTAACAAGGAGAGAGCTGGTTAGTCATGTGACTTGGAATCTATGAAAACAGCATCTAAACCTGACTAATATAATGTAAAATGTTCCTTAATCTTTACTTTAAAAGTAAAGTATGTTGTTTCTGCGACACTAGTGGCATTGAGCGGAAATAATGACAAAATAAAGCATCATTTCAAAAAAAAACCTTGCAGAGACCTCTTTCGTGCCTCACGTCTTCCCCAACTTAGACATCGCTCATATTCAACATGTACATACTGTATTATTCACTCACCCCTGGATAAGTTGGAATTGGGAAATGTAACTTTGGCTTCGATGACTTCCGTTCTACTCTGAAAAGGACAAGATCCGTTGAGCATCTCGTACAGCATCACTCCCAGAGCCCAGACATTTGCTGGGACGGCGTGGAATCTGGGCTCTGTGAAGACTTCAGGTGGGCAGTGATCATTTCTTCCTGTAAACGAGACATTTGCACATTGTTGAGCTTTTTTTCTTAAAGCGACACTACATTCAGGTTTCCACACTCCCAAAATGCTCACCAAGGTATATGTCGCTCTCGTAGCCCTCGCTGCTGAATAGCTGACCGCAGCCAAAGTCTATCAGCTTGAGGTCTAACGAGTTTCTCTTCAGCAGGAAATTCTGCGCATGAACGTCGTTGTGAAAAACGCCATGCTCGATGCAGTGTTGAACTGCCAGAACAGCCTGTTGCGTGAAGACCCGTGCTATTGTTTCACACACATCAGGATCACGGCGAGTGATGAAGTCCTTCAAGCTCTCGCAGGGTTCGGGGAACTCCATGATGAGAGAGAATTTGCGAGGGTGTTCAAACCACTCGTACAGCTGTATGACGTAGGGGCTTATGGGTTCTCGCCTCATCATTAACAGCAGCGCCACTTCTGTAATGAGAGGTTCGGGATGCCCAGGCTAGAGAAAAGCAGTAGACAGAAGGTTAGCTGGGTGAAACATCTCACTTTTCTTTTTAGATACGTTCAAAAGAGCCTCAAAAGAGCTCAACGTTTTTTCTGTTGTGGCTCTAGGCTTATTTGTCAATCACATTTACACATAATGCTTCCTATGTGTGTATTAACTACACAGCAATCTGCACTTAAACAACTAAATACATATTCAGGTTTTGCCCGACTTACAATGTCAAGATAATGAAAGTTGTCACACTTGCGCATCCGCTTGATGGCAACCTGCAAAATAAAAAACAGTTTCAGTAACAGTTTTCAAGCACCTGACCTTGCACTAAGTACCATCTGCACATTGTTCTGAATGTGTTTTGATGCGCACAAAAGCAAAATGTTTGTACAATTCGGGAAGACTTACCCTTTTGCCATCAAGTTTGCGTGTTCCCCTGTACACACTGCCAAACGTTCCGCATCCAATCATCGCTCCCGCTTCATAAAGAGACTCAAAGGACTCTGAAAAACAAACAGAAATATACAGTATGAGAGATTGTTTTATTTGAAAAAAATATCAGTCCCGGTTGTGTCGAGAAAACAATAATAATATGGTGAAAATAATATGAATATTCTCTTAACACAAGAAGGCAATACCGTTTAAAATAATTTAGAGAAATAAGGACTGGCCATTTACCATTATTTGGCTCGACACCGGAGAGATCAGTATCAGGTGGTGACGTTGGATCAGGATCAGGTGGTGATGTTGGATCAGGATCACGTGGTGATGTTGGATCAGGCTCTGGCTCCGGCTCCAGATCTGCTGGAGGGACAAAAGGCTCGACAACATCCACAGCACAACTGTGGCAACGGCAGCAGAAAGAACCCTTCATAGCCTTCCATAGCCAGTGGAGGAAACGACCAAATCTTTTCCTCTTCCTTGTAGGCTTTCCTGAAATGAAGAGAAACATCTCTGATGTCAAATGAATGATATCATGACATAACTTACATTTTACTGTTAAATTCTTATCTGTAATGTTACAAATCCTAAGTAATGGAAATATTTCCAAGCTACCCTTCTGCTAAAAGCCTGCATAAATGTCCCAAGATAGCATTTCACAACTTTCATGACTCAGTCGGCACGACGGCCATTTTATTCAACTGCAATGGTTTTTGTTGGTTAAAGGAAGATTATATTTGATAATTTTGCAGTTTGAGAACATGTTTTCTTAATGCTCTGAAATATTTCTAAGCAAAAATGTAAAAATCACCAGACATTAAAATGCTAAAAACTTGAAATTGCAAAATCTCTTTCTATACACTTCACACTGGCCAGCCTTATTTCAGTCTCACCTGTTGAGCTCTTGTTCACAGGAGAAGACTCCATGGCACTCCGAGCAGTTCGGCCTCTTGAAGTCTCTGATGGCTCTTCAGCAACTTGACCCGGCAGCGGAGGGCACAGCCACCCTTCCCAGCTGTCGGACCTGGACAAACCGCAGCTGCTGCCACTGTCCTGTTCGCTTTGGCTCTCCGAAACATCACCACTCCACCTCCACACCACACTGTACGAGCCTCTGCTGCTCAGCCTCAACGACTCTCTGCAGAACCTCCTCTCCACATTGTCCTCAGAGAGGGACAAAGATGAAGATGAGTCTGTGGAAAATATCAGAAATCAAAAACTTTATTTTTTTATTATGATTTTTTAAATAATATTTATATGTAAGAATTGGTCAAAGCCTATTCTGACCTCTGCGAGAGTGTTTCGACGAAGTGGACGGACGTCCATCATCTGGGCTCCTCTGGGTGCCGCTCTGCCCCTCCTTCCTCCAGTGAGCCGGACCTGTGGACACAGAAACGGACAACTCAGAAGACGAAGACTGTGTTAAATGTCCATGAAGCTCCTGGATCTGTGTCTGGGTCGGGTCTGGCTGCGTATCCTCACCGCGGTCATCGGAAACGGGTCTCCAAACCTCCTGACCAGCCGTCTGTGTGAAATCAGCTCTCCTGGATCTGGAGCGGCCTAAGGGTGGGATATTTCACATAGTTAGCCAATACTCAATGTCAGTGGTCAATTTCAAATGGTTACTTTACATAACACGATTTCATATGCAAGGAATCAAATACATGTGATCACTTACTGTAGCAAGAAACATTGAGGGATCAAATTTACCTTGCACAAGTTCCTTCACATTAATTTCCTCAATCATTGTATGCTACAACAACAATATCATACCATTTACAAATAAAAAACTAAAGCCCTCACCTCCTCTCCCCCAGATGTGAGCCATTGACGTCCTCCAATCTGCAATAAAAAACAATATTAAAAAAAGAACAAAACACAACTCTACTAAAGGTTAACACTAAGAATTAAATAAAACAATAAACAAAAAACGACAAAAAAAAATATACTCCCCACTCCTTCTAACCTAAGGAAATAACAATTAAATATTAGTCTCCACAAAAACAATATGAACTCTTTAAAATGTAAAATATGTAAAGGATATATGCTTGACGTCCTCCAATCTGCAATAAAAACAATATTTAAAAAACAACAATACCCAACTCTACTCAAAGTTAACACTAAGAATTAAATAAACAACAAACAAAAAAAAATCAAATAAAACAATAAATTAAAAAAAATTAAATAAAACAATAAAAAAAACTCCCCACTCCTTCTAACGTAAGAAAAGAACAATTAAAATATTAGTCTCCACAAAAACAATATGAACTATTTAAAACGTAAAATATGTAAAGGATATATGCTCCGATCTTCTTATAGAATAAAGGTCTCTTCTCAGCTCAGCTTCACAAGTTTTGTGTAGAATTGCGCAAAAGTCTCTGAATTGTTCGCCTCGTCTCTCAACCAAGTCAGAAAACGATCACTTCAAATGTACACATAATGCATAACACGTGTCGTTATGGCAACTAAAATTCAAATCGTTCGTAACCACGCACGTGCGCCTGAAGCGCTAATCGAAACTTAATTTTAAACAGTTATTATTATAATAATAATTATTACTATTATTATATTGATAATCCGTTTATCAATATAATAATAGTAATAATTATTAATAATTCTTGCCCAAAACGTAGGACGTGAAGGAAGCCAATCAGCTTGCAGGATCACCTATGCGTCATCACGCCGGTTGTTGAGATTTTTTTTTTTTTTTTTTTTTTTTTTGAGAGGTTTTTTTTATGATTTTACTAATCATGGAGTGGAGGATGACGTTCTTTATTTATTTTACAATGATCATTAGCACTATCTTTCTCAAACAATGTTTAAATTGTTAACAGTTTATCTGCGCTGCTCATTCGGACTGAAATTTGTAGGCTATTATTAGACATAGTATCATGGACATAATAAATACATAGATGCCTGTGCTTCTTGGGGCTGTACAAATCGCCACACAACTGAAAACTGGTCTCGAGGAATTATCTTTCACAAGCAAGACTGAACATTTGTTTCTGGCTGTATTTGGTCATGATATAGTGTAGTTCAAAGGAGAAAGGCCGTGAAATTTCAAAATACTACTGTTATTGTGTCACGAAACGTTGTTTGAAAAGTTTTTCAGTCGACAATGTAGTTGTTTACCCCTCTGGTTATCTTCATTTGTGTCTATACTCATTATCTTTGGGGTCTCCAGGGACCCCAGACAATAACATTTAATTTTGTAACAGAATTATTTATATATTTTTCACAAATGTAATTATAGTCTGTTTATTAATGTTTTTACTCAACATTTGTGCAGTTTTTAGATGATTCTTGATATCTTTTAAATTTCAATAAATAAATAAATATCTAAATAGGCTTTTTTACAAAAAAAAAAAAAAATTAACAATAGCAATAGGGTTTCAGCACTTTGTGCTTGAACCCATAAAAAACAGCATTTTATGTCAAATTTACTTTAGAGAAAAGACCCAGATTTTTAACTTTCATTTATGGGGATAACATGGATCATTTGAAATGATTTAATGTCATGATCATTTGAAAGTTGCACATCAATCTCTTCAGTGGACCCTGGTGCATCATTCTATGCATTGCAACAAAGTTGTTAGCCATTGAGTTTTGATTTTTTTTTTTTCCCCCTCCAAACCAAGATGGCCAATGGCCAGTCAGACATGCCAAGTTCCAGAATATCCACCCATCCATATATATATATATATATATATACAGTATATGTGTGTAAAATATATATTGCCGCATCAAGCAGTATCTAATGAGTCATATATCACAGTAAAATTTCCCAAGTTTTGATTTTAGATTGGGAGAAAAATCTGATTAATCACCTGTCCGCTATAGTGGACCTCATGCATCAATGGCTATATTTTAGCTACAATTCATACTTATACTGTGAATATTGTTTTTAAAAATACTTAATCTGCAGTAATTTGTTTTGACTGTAAATAAATGTATTTGTATTATTAGAATATAATTTTCATTGACGTCTAAAAAAGTTATGTAATTACATAATTTGTGACTTGTAATGCATTACTTTACTCATTTCATGAAAAAGTAATCTAATTACGTAATGCATTACTTCTTAGATCAAAAAAAAAATCTGTTAACGTAATGAATGTTGCTTGTACTGCATTTATTTACTCGTAACATCAAAAAGTAATCTGATTACACAATTCATGTTACTTGTAATGCATTGTTAGATCACAAAGTAATCTGATTATGTAATGCACACTACTTGTAATTAATTGTTAGATCAAAAAGTAATCTGATTATGTAATGCATGTTACTTCTAACACATTACTTTACTCGTAGCATCAAACAAGTAATCTGAATGCGTTATACCTGCCCCAACACTGCTCATTTCAGATGAGACTGAAAAAAAAAAAAAAGTATAGCTAGGTTTTCTCAAAAGAGTGCTATGCTAGAAATGTGTCCATCTCTAACATAATCAGAATTATCAGCTAATAAGGGTAAATTGACATAGTCTGGCACACTGGAGCGAGCATCTGAGTGTTTCCACAGTTGTTCATTGACAGGCTGTAGACATTTCTGATGGAATCACATCCTCATGTTCTGATATGAAGGTCAATTGCCTTTGCAATATTTCAGATTTATATATATATATATATATATATATATTAATATATTTTAAAGTTTTCACATGATTTGATGTAACTGTACTGATTAGTTTGATAAATACACATACTTTATCTGTTTGATTATTGCATTATGTTTAATACAGTATCTCTTACTTCAGTTTAAACTATAAATTCATGCTGTCCGCTCAAGTGGACATCTGGAAATCTCTTTGAAAAAAAAAAAAAAAATTCAAATGAATTTTTGTTTTCCATGCCCTAAGAGCAATAAAAACACAAAGGAAAAAAATCCTGACTGATGATATCATAATTCATGCATGAAAGGGTTAAAAAAAAAACTCACTACAACAGCTAGATGGCCATAGACCTCCACCATAAGATGATTAACCATACTACATATCTTTTCACACGTTTTTCCAGTTGGATTCATATCTAAATATTATAAAATCACAATTATAATACATACAAAAAACTTTTTGTCAAAGTTTAGCATTTTTTTGCACTGACAAAAGTTTTTTTCAATTATGTCACATTATGCTTAGAATCAAACCAAACAAATGTTGGAGTCTTTAGATTTTATCATTTATTTCAATCATCTGTTTTTAATATAATTCTACATTTTTAATTCTACAATTTACTAAAAGAACAAAACATTACAGAAATGAACAGTTATATTACATATTGAGTAAAAATACATGACATGAACATGAAAATGCAATGAACTGAACAGCAATAACAAATGAGCAAATAAAGCAGTAAAAAAAATAGTAAAAAAAAAAAACAAACAGTGAATGGGAAAAAAATCAAACAACAATAATTGGTGGTTATCACATCACATTGTTTACAGTGCACTGCAGGCAGTATACATAGTATAGCCTTACAAATGTATTACTGTGTGTGTGTGTGTGTGTGTGTGTGTGTGTGTGTGTGTGTGTGTGTGTGTGTGTGTGTGTGTGTGTGTGTGTGTGTGTGTGTGTGTTTTAACCCAGTTCTATGTTTTCTGTTTTATTTTTCCTATAAGGTTTAATCAAAAACATGTCTAAATAATTGAATTGATAAAATAATAATTTTATATAGTGCATTTAAAAGTAGTGTGTCAAAGCACTTTACATAAAAAAAAAAAAATTAAAAAAAAAAAATTAATTGGCTCTGATCCCTCTGCTGTGGCGGCTTGAGTTCCTGTCAGGTTGGGGTTGGACTTCAGGATTCGGGTCGAGTCTCCAGCTCAAGCACTCCACCAAGGACAGCAAGTTTGTTCTTTCCTATCCAATACACAGATTATATGAACAAGTCAACTCATGACTGATATTTTAAGAGCTGTTATAGCTACAACAGAATTGAATTCTATTTGCACTGATTCTCTTATTTTCCCGTCTACCGTAAAACCGCATTGAAAAAATCTGCATTGTACAAAGCGCTATATAAATGAAGGTGACTTGACTATAACAAGAACACAAACGTGAAAATCTTACAACAAACGATCCAGAGTTGAAGACAAGTGATAATAATCCTACTCTGTCTGTTACACTTCCTCACACCTGAAATCATCAATCATGATCGAGTGAATCTCCTGAACTCCTACAGTAGATCGTTTCTAATCCATGTATGTTGGGACATCTGCTCTAACGTGGGCCGTTTCGCTGGATCCCGGGCTAGACACTGCCTAATCAGATCACTGCATTCTGTACAAATGTTAACAAGGAGAGAGCTGGTTAGTCATGTGACTTGGAATCTATGAAAACAGCATCTAAACCTGACTAATATAATGTAAAATGTTCCTTAATCTTTACTTTAAAAGTAAAGTATGTTGTTTCTGCGACACTAGTGGCATTGAGCGGAAATAATGACAAAATAAAGCATCATTTCAAAAAAAAACCTTGCAGAGACCTCTTTCGTGCCTCACGTCTTCCCCAACTTAGACATCGCTCATATTCAACATGTACATACTGTATTATTCACTCACCCCTGGATAAGTTGGAATTGGGAAATGTAACTTTGGCTTCGATGACTTCCGTTCTACTCTGAAAAGGACAAGATCCGTTGAGCATCTCGTACAGCATCACTCCCAGAGCCCAGACATTTGCTGGGACGGCGTGGAATCTGGGCTCTGTGAAGACTTCAGGTGGGCAGTGATCATTTCTTCCTGTAAACGAGACATTTGCACATTGTTGAGCTTTTTTTCTTAAAGCGACACTACATTCAGGTTTCCACACTCCCAAAATGCTCACCAAGGTATATGTCGCTCTCGTAGCCCTCGCTGCTGAATAGCTGACCGCAGCCAAAGTCTATCAGCTTGAGGTCTAACGAGTTTCTCTTCAGCAGGAAATTCTGCGCATGAACGTCGTTGTGAAAAACGCCATGCTCGATGCAGTGTTGAACTGCCAGAACAGCCTGTTGCGTGAAGACCCGTGCTATTGTTTCACACACATCAGGATCACGGCGAGTGATGAAGTCCTTCAAGCTCTCGCAGGGTTCGGGGAACTCCATGATGAGAGAGAATTTGCGAGGGTGTTCAAACCACTCGTACAGCTGTATGACGTAGGGGCTTATGGGTTCTCGCCTCATCATTAACAGCAGCGCCACTTCTGTAATGAGAGGTTCGGGATGCCCAGGCTAGAGAAAAGCAGTAGACAGAAGGTTAGCTGGGTGAAACATCTCACTTTTCTTTTTAGATACGTTCAAAAGAGCCTCAAAAGAGCTCAACGTTTTTTCTGTTGTGGCTCTAGGCTTATTTGTCAATCACATTTACACATAATGCTTCCTATGTGTGTATTAACTACACAGCAATCTGCACTTAAACAACTAAATACATATTCAGGTTTTGCCCGACTTACAATGTCAAGATAATGAAAGTTGTCACACTTGCGCATCCGCTTGATGGCAACCTGCAAAATAAAAAACAGTTTCAGTAACAGTTTTCAAGCACCTGACCTTGCACTAAGTACCATCTGCACATTGTTCTGAATGTGTTTTGATGCGCACAAAAGCAAAATGTTTGTACAATTCGGGAAGACTTACCCTTTTGCCATCAAGTTTGCGTGTTCCCCTGTACACACTGCCAAACGTTCCGCATCCAATCATCGCTCCCGCTTCATAAAGAGACTCAAAGGACTCTGAAAAACAAACAGAAATATACAGTATGAGAGATTGTTTTATTTGAAAAAAATATCAGTCCCGGTTGTGTCGAGAAAACAATAATAATATGGTGAAAATAATATGAATATTCTCTTAACACAAGAAGGCAATACCGTTTAAAATAATTTAGAGAAATAAGGACTGGCCATTTACCATTATTTGGCTCGACACCGGAGAGATCAGTATCAGGTGGTGACGTTGGATCAGGATCAGGTGGTGATGTTGGATCAGGATCACGTGGTGATGTTGGATCAGGCTCTGGCTCCGGCTCCAGATCTGCTGGAGGGACAAAAGGCTCGACAACATCCACAGCACAACTGTGGCAACGGCAGCAGAAAGAACCCTTCATAGCCTTCCATAGCCAGTGGAGGAAACGACCAAATCTTTTCCTCTTCCTTGTAGGCTTTCCTGAAATGAAGAGAAACATCTCTGATGTCAAATGAATGATATCATGACATAACTTACATTTTACTGTTAAATTCTTATCTGTAATGTTACAAATCCTAAGTAATGGAAATATTTCCAAGCTACCCTTCTGCTAAAAGCCTGCATAAATGTCCCAAGATAGCATTTCACAACTTTCATGACTCAGTCGGCACGACGGCCATTTTATTCAACTGCAATGGTTTTTGTTGGTTAAAGGAAGATTATATTTGATAATTTTGCAGTTTGAGAACATGTTTTCTTAATGCTCTGAAATATTTCTAAGCAAAAATGTAAAAATCACCAGACATTAAAATGCTAAAAACTTGAAATTGCAAAATCTCTTTCTATACACTTCACACTGGCCAGCCTTATTTCAGTCTCACCTGTTGAGCTCTTGTTCACAGGAGAAGACTCCATGGCACTCCGAGCAGTTCGGCCTCTTGAAGTCTCTGATGGCTCTTCAGCAACTTGACCCGGCAGCGGAGGGCACAGCCACCCTTCCCAGCTGTCGGACCTGGACAAACCGCAGCTGCTGCCACTGTCCTGTTCGCTTTGGCTCTCCGAAACATCACCACTCCACCTCCACACCACACTGTACGAGCCTCTGCTGCTCAGCCTCAACGACTCTCTGCAGAACCTCCTCTCCACATTGTCCTCAGAGAGGGACAAAGATGAAGATGAGTCTGTGGAAAATATCAGAAATCAAAAACTTTATTTTTTTATTATGATTTTTTAAATAATATTTATATGTAAGAATTGGTCAAAGCCTATTCTGACCTCTGCGAGAGTGTTTCGACGAAGTGGACGGACGTCCATCATCTGGGCTCCTCTGGGTGCCGCTCTGCCCCTCCTTCCTCCAGTGAGCCGGACCTGTGGACACAGAAACGGACAACTCAGAAGACGAAGACTGTGTTAAATGTCCATGAAGCTCCTGGATCTGTGTCTGGGTCGGGTCTGGCTGCGTATCCTCACCGCGGTCATCGGAAACGGGTCTCCAAACCTCCTGACCAGCCGTCTGTGTGAAATCAGCTCTCCTGGATCTGGAGCGGCCTAAGGGTGGGATATTTCACATAGTTAGCCAATACTCAATGTCAGTGGTCAATTTCAAATGGTTACTTTACATAACACGATTTCATATGCAAGGAATCAAATACATGTGATCACTTACTGTAGCAAGAAACATTGAGGGATCAAATTTACCTTGCACAAGTTCCTTCACATTAATTTCCTCAATCATTGTATGCTACAACAACAATATCATACCATTTACAAATAAAAAACTAAAGCCCTCACCTCCTCTCCCCCAGATGTGAGCCATTGACGTCCTCCAATCTGCAATAAAAAACAATATTAAAAAAAGAACAAAACACAACTCTACTAAAGGTTAACACTAAGAATTAAATAAAACAATAAACAAAAAACGACAAAAAAAAATATACTCCCCACTCCTTCTAACCTAAGGAAATAACAATTAAATATTAGTCTCCACAAAAACAATATGAACTCTTTAAAATGTAAAATATGTAAAGGATATATGCTTGACGTCCTCCAATCTGCAATAAAAACAATATTTAAAAAACAACAATACCCAACTCTACTCAAAGTTAAGACTAAGAATTAAATAAACAACAAACAAAAAAAAAATCAAATAAAACAATAAATTAAAAAAAAATTAAATAAAACAATAAAAAAAACTCCCCACTCCTTCTAACGTAAGAAAAGAACAATTAAAATATTAGTCTCCACAAAAACAATATGAACTATTTAAAACGTAAAATATGTAAAGGATATATGCTCCGATCTTCTTATAGAATAAAGGTCTCTTCTCAGCTCAGCTTCACAAGTTTTGTGTAGAATTGCGCAAAAGTCTCTGAATTGTTCGCCTCGTCTCTCAACCACTAGCGGCGCCAGGATTTTGATTGTAGGTGGGCCTTCAGAAAACTGGATGGGCCCGTCCGTAAGGCAAAAAAAAAAAAAATCCCCTTCATATCCGTTTCAGCGCTTTTCTGCGGCACTGTGGACAGCGACTCAGTAAGCCTATAACTTGATTTATCTCTTTTGAATGTTTAATACACAAAAAGACTGAAACGGAATTATATCTTTGGAGGGTCTCTGTTTCTCTCTCCAGTTACGGGCAGGGAACTGTCCAAAATTATTTAACTGTTTCTTATGAAGTTAGAATGACAGAAGAACTTTATCGACATGAAATAACAGCAGCACTGAATCTGACACAGCTGCTAAACAAAAACAGCAGGAAAACGATACAAAATTATTTAACTGTTTTTTTTTATTTATTCAGAATGATAGAAGAACTGTACCAACATGAAATAAATAAATGAACAACATATCTAACCAAAGTGGGGAGCCAGAGCATGCCATGGGAGGCGTGGAGAGTGGTAAAAATTATATGCCTATAATTAGATTAAATAAAAAAGTTAAATTGTTATTATTCTGAAAAAAAAGGCCTCGATTAGCCTACTCTGCAGGTCTTGATGCCCAATTCTAATTTGTTACATTTCTCCGATTTTTTTTTTTTTTTTTACCGTCCGTTTACACGTTCTTTCAACTTTATCCGAGTCATGTGTTTACACTTGCCATATAGCCATATCTAAAAACATCGCGCTTGCTTAAAGGGTGACCATATTTTGATTATCAAAAATCAGGACAATCGGCCCGGCAATGAGATACTCAAATGATACTCGAAGTTTACTCAAAGATGCCTTAATTTCAATAATTTAATAGGGTATGCCTCCGGATATAAATGGTTACATTACAAAATACTATCTATAACCAAAGACCAAATTCAGATAGGCTTCTCAGAGGTTATACTCTACTCAACATGTTTTATTATGACAGGTTTCAAAAATAATGATAGAAATAATGTCTCTTCTGTATTAGAAATAAATAAATAAATAAATAAATAAATAAATAAAAATAAAAAATAGCCTACCTCCAAATTGAACCAAAATAGCTCTCACAAACTTAACAAAAACCTAACTAACAAAAGTTGTTTATATATTTAGGTTTCTTCTTCCTCTTTTTCATGTTTTTCTTTTTAAATGGCCCAATGAAAAATAATTAAAACCAGGACATTTTCATCACTTTATAAAAAACAGCCACGACAAGACGTGAAAACAGGACATGTCCTGGGAAAACAGGACGTTTGGTCACCCTAGCTTAAAGGGTTAAATTCTCTTTTTTACAGATGGACGAACGTGAAACATGCTTGATGCTAAATCTGCAATTTATGCGAAGTTCTCCAAACATTACCATGATTTTGAGGAGGAGGACGACGAAAAGTGCCATCATTGCTGCCTGCGCATGGCCGCATGCGCTTCAGTTATTGTGTGCGAGAGAAATCTCAGGACTGGTGGAAGCATATTGTGTTTAAATATAGGCTTTAACGAGGAGCAGTGGGTCCGAATTTTTAGGAAGAGCAAGCCAACCTTTTTGATATGTTGATATGCGTCAACGTTTGTCCACAAACATTCACGTTTTCTCTACAGCGTTTTGTCGGGCAACCCATCCCTTTGCAGATGCGCGTCGGCTCTCGTCATTAAACCGCGGAGAAGTGGTCTAAATGCATTGACATCTGATTCATTTCCAATTTATTTCCACATATGAATGAGGCCCGAAACCGATCTCGAAATAGCCGAATGCATGCGTTTTTTTTTCCTGTTTACATGGTCACAAACACATCCGATCTGTCACAGTGTCACATTCACATGAGCAAAAAATTATAAGTTGGTTACGGGAGGACTTGATGCAGAGAGGGCGGCCGAGCAGGATGGTAACTCTTCATTGAAGTAACCGCGTTACTAAAAATGGCAGGAGTTTCCTCCTCCTGCTCCTCGGAGCGTTTTTTATTTTTTTTATTGCTAAATTTAAATGAAAACAAGCTGCTTTGCTTTTCCATATTACGCTTCATTTTAGCTAATAGCTACCGACTGTTTCTGTCTCATTGAAAATCTTGCGCGCCAACGTCATTCATTTCATTGGATCACTTGCTGGTGACGATGCAGCCTGTGGGCAGGCTTAAGAGTCCACACGTGAGGTAGAAGCTGCTGATTGGTTTAGAAGCTTTCACTCAAAGTTTTCCTCTGGCTGCTTATTGGATGAACTGAGAATGAAAATCCGTACGCCTGCGAGGTCTCTGCAGACGGTAATAGGAGTTACCCGCCTGGCTCAAAATGGGCGGGCCCGGACCTAAAATGGGTGGGCCCAGGCCCACCCAGGCCCAATGGTAGCGCCGCGGCTGCTCTCAACCAAGTCAGAAAACGATCACTTCAAATGTACACATAATGCATAACACGTGTCGTTATGGCAACTAAAATTCAAATCGTTCGTAACCACGCACGTGCGCCTGAAGCGCTAATCGAAACTTAATTTTAAACAGTTATTATTATAATAATAATTATTACTATTATTATATTGATAATCCGTTTATCAATATAATAATAGTAATAATTATTAATAATTCTTGCCCAAAACGTAGGACGTGAAGGAAGCCAATCAGCTTGCAGGATCACCTATGCGTCATCACGCCGGTTGTTGAGATTTTTTTTTTTTTTTTTTTTTTTTGAGAGGTTTTTTTTATGATTTTACTAATCATGGAGTGGAGGATGACGTTCTTTATTTATTTTACAATGATCATTAGCACTATCTTTCTCAAACAATGTTTAAATTGTTAACAGTTTATCTGCGCTGCTCATTCGGACTGAAATTTGTAGGCTATTATTAGACATAGTATCATGGACATAATAAATACATAGATGCCTGTGCTTCTTGGGGCTGTACAAATCGCCACACAACTGAAAACTGGTCTCGAGGAATTATCTTTCACAAGCAAGACTGAACATTTGTTTCTGGCTGTATTTGGTCATGATATAGTGTAGTTCAAAGGAGAAAGGCCGTGAAATTTCAAAATACTACTGTTATTGTGTCACGAAACGTTGTTTGAAAAGTTTTTCAGTCGACAATGTAGTTGTTTACCCCTCTGGTTATCTTCATTTGTGTCTATACTCATTATCTTTGGGGTCTCCAGGGACCCCAGACAATAACATTTAATTTTGTAACAGAATTATTTATATATTTTTCACAAATGTAATTATAGTCTGTTTATTAATGTTTTTACTCAACATTTGTGCAGTTTTTAGATGATTCTTGATATCTTTTAAATTTCAATAAATAAATAAATATCTAAATAGGCTTTTTTACAAAAAAAAAAAAAAAATTAACAATAGCAATAGGGTTTCAGCACTTTGTGCTTGAACCCATAAAAAACAGCATTTTATGTCAAATTTACTTTAGAGAAAAGACCCAGATTTTTAACTTTCATTTATGGGGATAACATGGATCATTTGAAATGATTTAATGTCATGATCATTTGAAAGTTGCACATCAATCTCTTCAGTGGACCCTGGTGCATCATTCTATGCATTGCAACAAAGTTGTTAGCCATTGAGTTTTGATTTTTTTTTTTCCCCCTCCAAACCAAGATGGCCAATGGCCAGTCAGACATGCCAAGTTCCAGAATATCCACCCATCCATATATATATATATATATATATATATATATATACAGTATATGTGTGTAAAATATATATTGCCGCATCAAGCAGTATCTAATGAGTCATATATCACAGTAAAATTTTCCAAGTTTTGATTTTAGATTGGGAGAAAAATCTGATTAATCACCTGTCCGCTATAGTGGACCTCATGCATCAATGGCTATATTTTAGCTACAATTCATACTTATACTGTGAATATTGTTTTTAAAAATACTTAATCTGCAGTAATTTGTTTTGACTGTAAATAAATGTATTTGTATTATTAGAATATAATTTTCATTGACGTCTAAAAAAGTTATGTAATTACATAATTTGTGACTTGTAATGCATTACTTTACTCATTTCATGAAAAAGTAATCTAATTACGTAATGCATTACTTCTTAGATCAAAAAAAAAATCTGTTAACGTAATGAATGTTGCTTGTACTGCATTTATTTACTCGTAACATCAAAAAGTAATCTGATTACACAATTCATGTTACTTGTAATGCATTGTTAGATCACAAAGTAATCTGATTATGTAATGCACACTACTTGTAATTAATTGTTAGATCAAAAAGTAATCTGATTATGTAATGCATGTTACTTCTAACACATTACTTTACTCGTAGCATCAAACAAGTAATCTGAATGCGTTATACCTGCCCCAACACTGCTCATTTCAGATGAGACTGAAAAAAAAAAAAGTATAGCTAGGTTTTCTCAAAAGAGTGCTATGCTAGAAATGTGTCCATCTCTAACATAATCAGAATTATCAGCTAATAAGGGTAAATTGACATAGTCTGGCACACTGGAGCGAGCATCTGAGTGTTTCCACAGTTGTTCATTGACAGGCTGTAGACATTTCTGATGGAATCACATCCTCATGTTCTGATATGAAGGTCAATTGCCTTTGCAATATTTCAGATTTATATATATATATATATATATATATATATATTAATATATTTTAAAGTTTTCACATGATTTGATGTAACTGTACTGATTAGTTTGTTAAATACACATACTTTATCTGTTTGATTATTGCATTATGTTTAATACAGTATCTCTTACTTCAGTTTAAACTATAAATTCATGCTGTCCGCTCAAGTGGACATCTGGAAATCTCTTTGAAAAAAAAAAAAAAATTCAAATGAAATTTTGTTTTCCATGCCCTAAGAGCAATAAAAACACAAAGGAAAAAATCCTGACTGATGATATCATAATTCATGCATGAAAGGGTTAAAAAAAAAACTCACTACAACAGCTAGATGGCCATAGACCTCCACCATAAGATGATTAACCATACTACATATCTTTTCACACGTTTTTCCAGTTGGATTCATATCTAAATATTATAAAATCACAATTATAATACATACAAAAAACTTTTTGTCAAAGTTTAGCATTTTTTTGCACTGACAAAAGTTTTTTTCAATTATGTCACATTATGCTTAGAATCAAACCAAACAAATGTTGGAGTCTTTAGATTTTATCATTTATTTCAATCATCTGTTTTTAATATAATTCTACATTTTTAATTCTACAATTTACTAAAAGAACAAAACATTACAGAAATGAACAGTTATATTACATATTGAGTAAAAATACATGACATGAACATGAAAATGCAATGAACTGAACAGCAATAACAAATGAGCAAATAAAGCAGTAAAAAAAATAGTAAAAAAAAAACAAACAGTGAATGGGAAAAAAATCAAACAACAATAATTGGTGGTTATCACATCACATTGTTTACAGTGCACTGCAGGCAGTATACATAGTATAGCCTTACAAAAGTATTACTGTGTGTGTGTGTGTGTGTGTGTGTGGTATAGTACGGTATATTTGTTTGCTTAGACCAAACCAGACTTGTTTATTTTGCTCATGCCAGTCTCCTATTGGAATTATAGTGCTTTCAAATATGCCAGCTGCTTCTGACTCTCCAGGTTTGTGCAGTGTTCAACACACCAACTCCAGCTGTGGTATTGCATAGCCAAAACCAGATTAACACCAGTGTGTCCATCTGGATAGGCTCCTATAATGCTGTCTTTGTCTTTTGTTTGTTTTATTTTCATGCAGTCCATGTAAATTAGGAAACAGCTTTTTCATCTAATCCCAGCAATATTTAAGGGTATAGTGAAAAGTATCTTAGTCAATAGAGACAGCCTCTGATGACATTTTTTTCAGTGTCACTTCTCCTTCCCACATTTTGACCAACATTAATTTGTTCACCTCTCAGAAGGAACGTAAGCTCAAAGTCAATCAAGTTTAGCTCTCAACCGTTTAGCTCCTGGGCAAATTGTGGACTGCAAAAAACTTTAGAACATGTGCAGCATGTGTGTCACCGGGGTCAAGACCAAGGGTAATCTACCACACTCCGGAGGAGCAGTCACCAAAGGACACCAAGAGACAGACGACAGAAGTGGGTTCAAGAGTAACTTTTTTTTATTAAGTTTAAAAAAAGAGTAAAAGTAGGGACAGGCAGTGACTCTTCTCGTTGGCAGGCTCGTTGCATAGGCTCGTAGGACTGACAGTGACTTCTCTCGTCGTCAGGCTCGTTGCATAGGCTCGTGGGACTGACCGTGACTTCTCTCGTCGTCAGACTCGTTGAATAGGCTCGTAGGACTGACAGTGACTTCTCTCGTCGTCAGGCTCGTTGCATAGGCTCGTAGGACTGACAGTGACTTCTCTCGTCGTCAGGCTCGTTGCATAGGCTCGTGGGACTGACAGTGACTTCTCTCGTCATCAAACTCGTTGCATAGGCTCGTAGGACTGACAGTGACTTCTCTCGTCATCAGGCTCGTTGCATAGGCTCGTGGGACTGACAGTGACTTCTCTCGTCGTTAAACTCGTTGCATAGGCTCGTAGGACTGACAGTGACTTCCCTCGTCGTCAGGCTCGCTGCATAGGATGACTGGATGACAGCAGGAGGAGATACTCGATTCAGCAGCTCTGTTTTACTTTAATACAGACAGGAGGACAGATGAGGATGTCACTATTAACTCTGTGTGCCGTACTCACACGACTGGATGCCAGCAGGAGGAGATACTCAGTTCAGCAGCTCTGTTTTACTTCAACACAGGCAGGAGAGCAGATGAGGATGTCACTATTAACTCTGTGTGTTGTACTCACACGACTGGATGACAGCAGGAGGAGATACTCAGTTCAGCAGCTCTGTTTTACTTCAACACAGACAGGAGGACAGATGAAGAGGTCACTATTAACTCTGTGTGTTGTACTCACACGACTGGATGCCAGCAGGAGGAGATACTCAGTTCAGCAGCTCTGTTTTACTTCAACACAGACAGGAGGACAGATGAGGATGTCACTATTAACTCGGTGTGTTGTACTCACACGACTGGATGACAGCGGGAGGGAATACTCAGTTCAGCAGCTCTGTTTTACTTAACACCGGCAGGAGGACAGATGAAGAGGTCACTATTAACTCTGTGTGTTGTACTCACACAACTGGATGCCAGCAGGAGGAGATACTCAGTTCAGCAGCTCTGTTTTACTTCAACACAGGCAGGAGAGCAGATGGGGATGTCACTATTAACTCTGTGTGTTGTACTCACACGACTGGATGACAGCAGGAGGAGATACTCAGTTCAGCAGCTCTGTTTTACTTCAACACAGACAGGAGGACAGATGAAGAGGTCACTATTAACTCTGTGTGTTGTACTCACACGACTGGATGCCAGCAGGAGGAGATACTCAGTTCAGCAGCTCTGTTTTACTTCAACACAGACAGGAGGACAGATGAAGATGTCACTATTAACTCGGTGTGTTGTACTCACACGACTGGATGACAGCGGGAGGGAATACTCAGTTCAGCAGCTCTGTTTTACTTAACACCGGCAGGAGGACAGATGAAGAGGTCACTATTAACTCTGTGTGCTGTACTCACACGACTGGATGCCAGCAGGAGGAGATACTCAGTTCAGCAGCTCTGTTTTACTTCAACACAGACAGGAGGACAGATGAAGAGGTCACTATTAACTCTGTGTGTTGTACTCACACGACTGGATGCCAGCAGGAGGAGATACTCAGTTCAGCAGCTCTGTTTTACTTCAACACAGACAGGAGGACAGATGAAGAGGTCACTATTAACTCTGTGTGTTGTACTCACACGACTGGATGCCAGCAGGAGGAGATACTCAGTTCAGCAGCTCTGTTTTACTTCAACACAGACAGGAGGACAGATGAAGATGTCACTATTAACTCGGTGTGTTGTACTCACACGACTGGATGACAGCGGGAGGGAATACTCAGTTCAGCAGCTCTGTTTTACTTAACACCGGCAGGAGGACAGATGAAGAGGTCACTATTAACTCTGTGTGTTGTACTCACACGACTGGATGCCAGCAGGAGGAGATACTCAGTTCAGCAGCTCTGTTTTACTTCAACACAGGCAGGAGAGCAGATGGGGATGTCACTATTAACTCTGTGTGTTGTACTCACACGACTGGATGACAGCAGGAGGAGATACTCAGTTCAGCAGCTCTGTTTTACTTCAACACAGACAGGAGGACAGATGAAGAGGTCACTATTAACTCTGTGTGTTGTACTCACACGACTGGATGCCAGCAGGAGGAGATACTCAGTTCAGCAGCTCTGTTTTACTTCAACACAGACAGGAGGACAGATGAAGAGGTCACTATTAACTCTGTGTGTTGTACTCACACGACTGGATGCCAGCAGGAGGAGATACTCAGTTCAGCAGCTCTGTTTTACTTCAACACAGACAGGAGGACAGATGAGGATGTCACTATTAACTCGGTGTGTTGTACTCACACGACTGGATGACAGCGGGAGAGAATACTCAGTTCAGCAGCTCTGTTTTACTTAACACCGGCAGGAGGACAGATCAGAAAAAAAAACTCTTAAGGTTTATGGGTCGATCTCATCCATCAGAGACTCAGAGAGAACACAGTTGTTTGATCTCACCACACTCGTGCATAAATCACTCTTGGAAATCTTCACACGTGTTTGTTTCACTCTTTCAGACACTGCAACTCACTCTACCATCACAGTGATTAAAACAACTCGCCTCTCTTCTCTTCATAGGATGGATGATCCAAAGACGAATGATCTCACAGATATGAACAAGGAACCAGCCTTATCCTGCCGCCCGCTGTCACTGCTCTAATCCCCTCGAGCACTTGTGTGAAGTTCTCCCACTGCAAAAAGCTTCCCTCCTATGCTTCAAGCCTCTCTCTTTATATTCTTCCCTCCCGGCATGAGATTCAATGAAGCGCTGCTCATTGGCTTCAGCTGGCGCTCATTATAATCAGATATGTTTACCAAAAGCCGGCCCGGTGTTACACCGGCACTTCTTCCCCCTGGAAACGAGTCAATATTTTTTTTTTGGTTCCTAGTTGGTTCACCCGGTGACATGTGCGCATCATATCAGGACTATCATGGCATATCATGGATTTCCAATATGTCAGCCCGTTCTCATCCCAAGGCGTCATCTATTGCTTTTGACCATGTGTCATCTAAATGACGCTAAAGGTAAAGAGTCTGTTAGATGACACCCTAGGATCACGTCATCTAAAGGGTGCCAAAGCATCGGATTTTGAAGCATGGTCAAAAGTGTCAGTTAGATGACGCCTTGGGATGAGAATGCGTTGAATATGTACAACCACTAGCTAATTTGTGTATCTATAAGAATTTTTGTGTGGCCACACAAATATACTAAGAAGTCTGCAATATCTAAAGAAAGCATTCTATTGATCTATTCAAGAATTGTCCGAAAGAGATTCCAAACTTCTATCTTTGCTCTCAGGACCACCATTTTTACACCTGTCCTGAGCTATAAATGTAATTTGACCAGGAGATCTGGGGCCTCCTGGTCACAGGTCACATTTGACACACATTTCTCAATTAAATCGTTCCAATGGGAATTTAAAAATGTACCCAATGTGACTTAAGGCAGCAGAAAGGTAAGAATAAAAGTAAATTTTGCACTGTATACAAATTTTGAAACGTGACTGTATCTTACTGAGCCAATACAGTATGTTCACAAAGAATGTTCTTGGATAAACTATAGCTGGTCCAAAACCCAGCTGCTAGAGTTCTTTCTGGAACTAGGAAATATGACCATATTAGCCCGGTTCTGTCAACATTGCATTGGCTCCCTATTAAACATTGTATACATTTTAAAATATTGCTGATCCCTTACAAAGCACTAAATGATTTAGCTCTGCAGTACTTGAGTGAGCTCTTAACCCATTATAGTCCTTCACGTCTATTGCATTCTCAAAATTTTGGCCAGTTGATAATACCTAGAATATCAAAATCGACTGCAGGCGGTAGATCCTTTTAATATTTAGCACCAAAACTTTGGAACAGTCTTCCTAACATTGTCTATAGACTTCTATAATTCAATGTTAGGCTGCATAGATTAGGTCAGCCGGAACCGGGACCATTTCCTATAAATTCTGATGTACTTCTTACATCATAGGAAGGATGGTGTCTATGCTAATATTAGACTCTATGTTTATCCTGAGGTTTACCACAGTCCGCCGGATCAAGGCCGTATCCAGATCTGATGAAGGACCGGGACACAACGACGCAGTCCTGAAGTTACAACTAGTTTCCCCCCTGTGAAGGCCTCCTTCCCTTTACCTCTGAACAGATAAAACATTGTCAGGATAATTCTGGTTTGCGTGGCGTGCAGAGAAAACGGATAAGACACCAGGCACTGTTTTTTGCAGAAGTGCGGCCAGAGCGTGTTAAGTTTTCTGTTTTCTGTGTTGTGTTAGCGGCCCCCTGTCACAGTCTGTGTCTGCACCATCCTGTCTGCGTCTCCTTCACTACACTTCCCATGATCCTCTCGTCTGCACACCTGAACTCACTCCCTCATCA
Organism: Pimephales promelas; assembly: GCF_988280905.1. Taxonomy (NCBI): domain Eukaryota; kingdom Metazoa; phylum Chordata; class Actinopteri; order Cypriniformes; family Leuciscidae; genus Pimephales; species Pimephales promelas. Next base: position 11,736,949 of record NC_142773.1, on the reverse strand, counting down.
GCCTCCCGTTCAGCGTCCTGTTTCATCTGTCTCACCTGTTTGCACCTCGTTATGTTTGATTCTTGCCTGTATTTAGTTCAGTTCAGTTAGTCTTTGTCGGTCAATGTTGCATGTTACCCAGTGTCCCCCTGTCTTCCTGCCTCTACCTTGTATTAAAATATTATCCTTGTGTGAATCTGGACTCCTCCTGTTCCTTCTGCCTGCTCCACACCGTGACAGATTGACCGACCCAGTGCTGCAGCATGGGGATTCTCCTCACCCCAGCTCAAACTCTATTCAACGTGTTCCAAGATGGACACCCTATTGAGGACTATGTCGCCAGTTTCCTGGAACTCTCTGATGGGGTAAGCTGGTCAGATGATATCTTAAAAACTGTCTTTTGGTTGGGTTTGGATAATCATCTGTACCAGCGAGCCCCAGCAGCTGCGTTTCCAGGAACCCTCTCCTGTTACCTGGACCATGTGTTTTGGTTGAGTGGGTCAGCCTTCACCGTTGGTGAGGCTGAAGATAACAGCACCACTCAACCACACACCCCCACCATCTTCACCCCACCAGCCCTTACCACCTTCCAGCCGGAACCCTCCTCATCGCTGGTTCCGTCCAGCCCCACCGAGCCTGAGTCCTCCTCACCGCTGGTCCCGTCCAGCCCCACCGAGCCTGAGTCCTCCTCACCGCTGGTCCCGTACAGCCCCGCAGAGCCCGAACCCTCCTGTCCGCTGGTTCCGTCCAGCCCCGCCGAGCCCGAGCTCTCCTCTCCGCTGGTTCCGTCCAGCCCCGCCGAGCCCGAGCTCTCCTCTCCGCTGGTTCCGTCCAGCCCCGCCGAGCCCGAGCTCTCCTCTCCGCTGGTTCCGTCCAGCCCCGCCAAGCCCGAGCTCTCCTCTCCACTGGTTCCGTCCAGCCCCGCCGAGACCGAGCTCTCCTCTTCGCTGGTTCCGTCCAGCCCCATCTGACCAGCGCCAAAGACCGTCCAGCCAGCGCCAGAGACCGTCCAGCCAGCGCCAGAGACCGTCCAGCCAGCGCCTGAGACCGTCCAGCCCGAGACCGTCCAGCCTGAGCCAGAGTCTGAAGTCCCACCCTACCTCCCCCTCCCACCTCCGCTGTTGGTGTCTTCAGGTTTTCCAGTTTTGCCTCTACTGAGCCCTGTCGACCCTGCTGCCCATCCACAGCTACCCGCCAGTATTGCTGTGGAACCACCTCCGGGTCTCCAGGCCTCAGCATCGCCCTGGTCAGGGGATCCCCTATCCTCGCCTCAATCCCCTGAACCTCTGACTCCACCTTGGCCCTCCGACCCTACAGCTTCTCTTCGACTCATTGTGCCCTCATCTCCGCCGGGTCTCGTCAACCCTATATCTCCACCAGGCTCACTCCTCCTTCCTTCCTCGCATTGGTCAGCCGTCACCCAGGTTCCACCTCGGGACTCCGTGCTACCGGCTGCGCCTCTGCCCTGCGTCCCTTCTGCTCCACCGGGCTCCATCTTCCCTCCTGCTCCTCAGTTGTCCTCCCTCACACTGATTACGCCACGGGCTTCCAGAGCCCCTTCACCGCCTCGGTCCCATGAGCCTGCAGATCTGCCTTGGCCCTCCACACCTGTGGTGTCGCCTCGGCTCTGGGTCCCTCCGGCTCAGTTGGGGATCCCTGGAACTCCTTCGGGGTCTTCACCGCCGTGGCCGCCCGAAGGGTCTTCACCGCCGTGGCCGCCTGTAGGGTCTTCACCGCCGTGGCCGCCTGTAGGGTCTTTACCGCCGTGGCCGCCTGAAGGGTCTTCATCGCCGTGGCCGCCCGAAGAGTCCGCTCAGCCATGGTCACGACCTCAGCCTGCTCCGCCCTGGCCACGCCCTCAGCCTGCCCCACCACGCCTTCAACCGGCTCTGTCTCGCCCTGAGCCTGCTCCGCCCTGGCCGCGCCCTGAGCCTGCTCCGCCCTGGCCATGCCTTCAGCCTGCCCCACCACGCCTTCAACCGGCTCTGTCTCGCCCTGAGCCTGCTCTGCCCTGGCCACGCCCTCAACCTGCTCCGCCCTGGCCACGCCCCGCTCAGCCCTCAGATCGTCCTTCCTCTGTTCTGCGGCGTGAGGCCACGCCTTCCGGGAGGGGGGAATTCTGTTACAGTCTTCAAATCGTTCCAACGTCTGCACCATCCTGTCTGCGTCTCCTTCACTACACTTCCCATGATCCTCTCGTCTGCACACCTGAACTCACTCCCTCATCAGCCTCCCGTTCAGCGTCCTGTTTCATCTGTTTCACCTGTTTGCACCTCGTTATGTTTGATTCTTGCCTGTATTTAGTTCAGTTCAGTTCAGTTAGTCTTTGTCGGTCAATGTTGCATGTTACCCGGTGTCTCCCTGTCTTCCTGCCTGTACCTTGTATTAAAATATTATCCTTGTGTGAATCTGGACTCCTCCTGTTCCTTCTGCCTGCTCCACACCGTGACACCACCAAGTTGGCCCCTAAACTAATGATCTTCGCAATGGAAGTGAATTAATCAAAACTAACTTTAGCTGGACAATAACTTTATCCAAATGCTGTTGTAAAGCCTAAACAATCTGTTACTGTAATTTCTATTACAACTGTAAGGCTGCTTTGAAACAATCATACTGGTAAAAGCGCTTTATAAATTAAGGTGACTTGACTTGACTTTGAAAACCATATTACTGTAATTGGCATAATTTTGTTTAAGATTTGCTAATGCAAGAAAGAGACTAGGCACATCACAGAAGTATGAAGTTTATATTTATTGTTTCATCTTGAAAAGTCTCTTGTGACAATCAGCATACTTTTTTCAAACGTTTCTGTACAGATAAGAGAACACTCAGTGCAATAAGACAAAGGACATAGGCTTTCTACCCGTCACAGTGCACATTTTACATAAAAAAAGAGGATTGTACATAGTTACATTTCCAAACGGCACCCTCTGGCCACAAGAGAGTGAATTTCAAACAATCATCTTTATTGTTGATCTGCATTCAGCAAAGCTTGGCACACATACAAACAAACAGGCTACACTATCTCAGAACCTCCATGTTTTTTGAGACTGCAGGCCAAGTGCTACCTCGGTTATTTGCTCCCCTTAACCTCGAATCTTGGATCAGCTTTGTCAAACACTTTGACTACTATAAGGAAGATAAAATGGACCATCTGTCTCATACTGGGTCTCAAACACAATTTCAGCTGTTTGATAGTTTTATTTCTCCCCCAAATCCAAAACGCCTGTAAACTAGCAACTGGTCTCACCCAATGTGACCCAGTTACAGTGAGTACCGGTCTCCAAGGCAACACATTTTGTACAGGCATCAGTTTCTAACATGGAGGTCAAAGGGGGGAATGAGAGAAGGGGATTGAGAGGGCATTTTACTTCAAGATCCAAGTACTTTGGCAATGCAATGTTGCATTTGTTAGTTGCATTGTTTGTGCAAATGAATGACCACTTTAACTGATCTGAGAGGTTGAGGTAGAGGGAGAACTGTGTGTATCCAGGTAAAAGAATTGCAGCTCTCTTGTGTACAGCCTCTTTGTTTATGCAGCCATAATTCCTGTTGCCAGACCATTTGGCCATGTGTATTACATACAATAGCTGAGAGCTATCAGTGATTGCAGGTTTGTGTTGCTAATACAAATATTGTGCCAGTCTGAAATTTCCAATCAATCTACTCCATTAACATATGATAAATAATGGCATAGTCATTCTATACAAGACCATTGCGCAATCATTTTACAATTATCCATGTACACAATTCTTCAATAATGCTGAAATGCAAAAAATACAACTTTGATATTCCAGATTGTCATTAATTTCTGGGTGACCCTCCTTTGGAGGATTCTCACTGGCACCCGCCAGCTATTGCCACAGACCCAAAGAGGAGAGGGTCACCCTTTGTTTTTACAGCTCTTCACACACCATTTACACACAAAGCAGTTACAACAACCCTTAAAAGAGACATTTTCTGTTTAACACAGAAAATAACTGTTACCCTTTTTCTATGTGCAATGACCTGACCTTTAATCAGAGTAAACCATACTCTCTGAAACCTACCACTATAGAAACTAAAGGCAGAACAGAGTTTTAAAACTATGAAATCCTTCTCAAAGGACTTTGAAAAATGCACGATCTGTTTGTTTCTTAATATTAGACATTCAAATAAATAAACAAAATAAATAACAATAATGTGTGGAAAGGCAGCAAGAAGTAAACTAGCCCTAATCCAATCTCCATAACATCCAGTGTTAAAATAGAGTTCATTCGGTGTGGTTAAAATACCACAGGAAGGTCCTTTCCGGGGGTCATGAAATAGAAAGCTATTGATGAAAAGGTACTGACTTTTCCTCAATGTATTGCGATGTTAAAAAATAAATTAATGAATTCAAATGGAAATAAATTAAAGGTAGTAAAACAACAATTGCATTGGACTAACTATACATAATCTTTGCAAAGATATTCAATTTCATTTAGAAAATATCTATTGATGCTAGGTCATTAAGGAATTACATGGAGTATAAAAATATTAGATATTAACAATGATAAGAAAACCTCATAAACTACAACCTCTGAAATATTGCTATATAAACCCTACCCACCCATTGTCAGGTGGGAGCACACTCCGATTGGCTTCAACCCTGCCTGAAAATAAAGAGCAGAGCATGACCCTAAAGTGCTCACAAGACCAAGTCAAATGGCCGTGTCCCAGAAGACAGTGGTCTGAGTTGGGTAGGGAGGTGGGCTGTACTTCTTCGTCCCGTTTGATTTCTTCCAACTGGGCATGGTAGGCAGGCTCTCTTTTTTGCATGGGCTACGGTCAGGAAGCCGTTGACGAGACCGGATCTCCCGGCAGAGGCGTTGTTTCCTCTCAATCATCTCCAGCATGGTGCTGTCACCATACAACCATGGCATAGGGGGCATCTGTTGGACACAAGGAGAAGACAGGCTGTCAGGTCTGATATTTTACAGCTGCACAAATGCAAGTGCAGTGATAAAGACAGTAGGCTACCTGTTGGACATCTGAAGGCTGTTTCTGAGGTGTGCCTATTGGAGATTGTGCTACTGCTGTGGAAGAAGACCATCCTGCTTTTGAAACTGTCTTCAGGTCTGCAAGGAAAGATGAACAGATGAACCACAGGTTTAGAGCTGTCATTCCAACCACACAACTTTGCAATGCTTTTTGCGAATGTTCATTAAAATTATGTTAACATGAAACATGGACTTGTTAACCTATGCTGATAATGACGAAACTTGTGACCATAGTTGGCTAACGATGCTTTTGGGAAACGCACCTCAGGCTGATTTATGCTGGTTATTTCTAGCACATTTATAGTGAAGCTGATCAACCAGTTAATAAACCTTTTTAATCTGCTGAAAAAAACTTCTTAAACTATCCAAAGCTGGTTTCCCAGTCTGATGGAGTTGATCTGTTGGCTAATTTTAGAGAGGTTTCAGCACTCGTTTAGCTAGTGTTAGCTAGGCTGAGATAACAGCTGGATACAGAATTTGGCCCATCAGCAACATCAACTGACCAGCTGTCAAACAAATGCTATTCTTACCAGAGTTTGAGTTCCCCGACATTATATTCGGACTCATGGAGGATCGCCCGGTTCGATTGGATGACACCATGGCTGAAGATCCAGACCTTGTGTCCTTGTCCTGTGCTTTGGGTGGTTCTGTGTTATAGTTGCTTCTATCTTTCGCCTCATACCAGGGTAAATTCTCAGTTGTGTGTACTCCCCTATCTTTGCATTCCCGCCTGCTCGTGACATCAATGCCATTGCTGATCCTTTCCTTGCTCCCCCGCCTGCTCTCTAAGCTCTTCTCCTTGTCCTGACCAGATTCTGTGCCATGCTTGCCGCCATCTTTACTATTCCGTCGACTTTCCATGCCTGTTCTGCCCTGTTCCTTATTTTCATGTCTGTGAGGAAGGTCTATCCCATAGCAAACTTTCTCCCGACTGTCACGTCTGGTGTCATGACCATTTCGTAGCAGTTCTTTACTGTCTTGTCTGGACAAGAGTTCTGGAACAATACAACCTCTGTCTTTACTGTCCCGTCTGGTGATGGGTTCTGCACTGCTGCGGTGATCGGTCCTGTCTTTGCTGTCCCGTTGAGGCTGTACCTCAGCGCTACTGCCTCGATCTTTGCTCTCTTGTCGGTGAGGCTGCTCTGGGCCGTTAAATGCAGTGTCCTTGCTGTCCCTTCTGGGTAATGGTTCAGCGTTGCTGTAGCTGCAGTCCTTGCCATCATGTCGAGATAAGGCTTCGAAGCCATTTTGCTCTTTGTCTTTGCTGTTCCGTCGATGCGAGGACTTGCCGCTGCTGCTGCGGTCTTTATCTCGCTTGGATTCTTTGCTGTGATGGCTCCTCTCCTTGTGCTCCCGTTTGGACTCAGAACTGTGTCCCTTTCCTTTGGTTTCACCTAGAAGAGATAAAACATTACAGATACTACATGAGTGACTACATTTCATGCAACTTTTTACACTGACACATTAAAAAAAACACACACATTTGATAACTCTTTATTTCAATAGTCCAGTTTAGACATTCCACTAACTATATGTATCTTTGCAACTACATGTCTGTTAACTCTCATTCGAGACTGTCTGCTTAATATCTGCTAACACACCATTGTTATGGTCTCCCAACAGACATTAACGACAACAGTAACTTTGCAAGTACATGTCAACTTTCTACTAAACCTAACCTTAAAGGTCCATAATGCAATATCGACAGCTAGTGGTTGAAATCTTTACTGCAGTCCGAATTAAAAACAATGTTATAGAGAGTTGTTTCCCTCGCCCCCTCCTCCTCAGACTCAACGCTCTTGCGGGTTGCCAGATTGATGACAAGCAACTGCAATCTCTGATCCAGTTTAAGCGGCCGCTTAAATGCGCTGGTTAAATGAAAGATTGGATGGGTTCACTCCTCCAGAAATTACGCCGTAACTTTACAGCTGACATATAGTTGCAAAGTTACTTCTAGTTAGAAGAATGACTAAAGTGGACCATCAAAATAAAGTGTAAACATTTTCTGTTGCAATATTGCAATTTGGTCACTAGGTGTCCCTGTGAATTCATAAAGTACTTTGTTGGTCTGTGTTCCTCTTTGGACTGTGTGTGGCGTCGTGTCAGTGCATTTGTGACGGATGTGGCACACACATTAAATATACAGATGTGCTGCATAATACTACCCTAATCTTCGGAAGTGTATTGATGTTTCTTTGAAAAGATGTAAATACAATTTTTTAATACAATTAAAAATTAAATTTTTTTTTAATTACATTAACAAATTAACTTAAATTGGTCTGTTATAACACTATATTGAACTTGGATAAGATTTTGTGCGTGTGTGTGGGTCTGTGTGTGTGCGCGCTAACCATTAGTGAGATGAGTCTGAGACACATAATTTCCTCAACCTCATGTTGTTCTAAACAAGCATTAATTTTTTTTCTTTTAATTTTCCTTCTTTAAAAAGAAGATATTTTCAAAACTGTCTCAATTCACTTTCATCGTATCTACAAAATAAAAAAAATAAAAATAAATCTACTTTTGTGTTCTGTAGACAAAATGACTAGAAGACAAGGAAATGACAGAATAATTATTTTTTTTGGTGACCTATACCTTTTTCTACTATAACTATAAACTATAAGATTTTTTTTTTTTATGGATACACACACACCTTTCTATTCTACCTTTCTCTGCCCTCTGTGTTCTGCCAGGTAGTATTGTTTAAATGTGTGGTAGGCCTGTTCTTTGCTTACAACACCATTGATGAGTGGGTTCATAAATAGGTCACGCACTGTTTTCCACAGTGAAGAACAGATGATACTCTTGCATCAACACAGCCATAAACTGTGCCAACGCAGTCTTTGCATGAGACAAAATACAGGTGTGGCACAGGTGCAAGACCCAAATAGGCCATATGGAAATGTGCTAAATCAACCATCCCGACAACAATAGATACACATTTCATGAGTAGCAGGTAAAAACCTAAAGCCATATGGCAACCAGGGGCCAGTTGCATAAACTATAGTCTTACAAGTTAGTCATCCAATTTATTTTACTGTAAGACTGTTCATAAATGTTTTAAGTCAGTTACATATATATATATATATATATATGTTGATTAGTCTAATTTGATAATGAAATGTTAGGGCTGATAACCCCTAACTAACTGCTAGGTAACACTTTAGAATACCGTTCCTTGATTAATGAATAACTACACCGGAACAAATTAGTAACGCACTCTTAACATTCAAGTAACTACAATTGCAACAAGAAACTCTGATTAAGGATTTAGTAAGTAATAGTGCTCAGTCGAATGTGGTAGTTCAGCTAATCAGTATTTCTGTCAGGACCGCTATCGTCAAATACGATTGACAATTAGCATGAAATTCGCTTCGTAGTATAGGCTATATCCCTACGTGTAAGTACGTAAGTGTATTGTGTATCCCTAAGTACGTAAGTGTATTGTACAGTATTCTTGTCTTCCTTTTTTTTTTTGGGGGGGGGTGGATTTCATTAAACATATCTTAATTTGTGTCCAGAAGATGAACAAAGGTCTTATGGGTTTGGAACGACATGAGGATGAGTAAATGATGACATATTTTTCATTTTGGGGTGAACTATCCCTTTAAGTTAAAGGCTTCATTTTTTTTACTTAAGCACAGTACGTGCCTGTGCAGGTATAACCCTGCTCACTGGCTTTGCACATTCATTCCACTGAGTGCTGAGAGCTTCACACATTCACTGCAATGGGGGTGCCGTGACCTGCATTGGGATTGGTCTTTAAATCCTATGAGGGAGACTCTGCAGGGAGACACTCCTCCCCCCCACCTCCCCCCCCAACCCGTCAGTCCTCTTTTAGATGAGCAGTAATGTGCCTCTGCATTTGAAGTGCAGTGGACCATTTCTGCAATGGGATGAAGTGATATCAAGGCATTTTTGACAATCTGACCTTTTTTAAGAGGTGTTGCCAAAGGTGAGATTCAATGACTAACAAATGACAGTTCACATCTTGTAACTTAGATTAAGTAATGATAGTCAACATGTATGGAAAGATTGCGATTACAGTTTTTTCAATATTCTGCTCTGAAGCTACAATCAGTGCATTGATGATGCAAAACCATGCAAAATAAAGCAATAAGCTACAAAAGACTGTGTTAAATTGATTTTACCATGGATAGGAGGTGTTCTTTTTATAATTGTCTGTTTTAAATAGTCTGTTTATAATTGTTGGTTTTTTTTAGCCTTCTACACTTATGAAAATGTAAGTAAGCCATATAAAACTGTCTGCAATATGATCCCACATAATTAGATAATTCCCTTCTAATGGAAATTCCCTTTCGTAGTCACTCCGAGTTACGTCAGGAGTGACGGAGAATGGGGTTTTCGCATAGAAAGCCAATCCTCTTCGAGTATTTAACAACGAGCCAATGGCATGAAAATGCCTTGGGGCTGTGGAATTTGCATAGCGTCTCCGCCCCACCTCCGTGGGTATAAAAGGAGGAAGTGAACGCAACCGCAGTATGTTTTCGGTTCGGAGCCAAGAGAACTTCTTCACTCCACAAGCCACACAATCTGAGTTTACTATGGTGACTCACCTCTTCGAGACGAGCTGGTGTTGGTGTGACGGCGGTACCCAGCGAGTTTCACACTGCCTGCGATCTGAGCAGTGGTCTGCCAGTGTGTGTGTCTCTCCCTGGTCGCTTCAACATCCGCGGAGTTTTCTCCTCTCACTGAAAGAGTGTGCACGCGGCACGTCTTTTTAAAGACGCATCTTTTTGAAGACGATCTGCCCGTGTATTCCTGAGGGCGGTATTCTGATAGAGTCAGCTGATGGGCGCGAGCGCTGTTTGACGTGTTTGGGCTTTGATCGCACTCAGACAGCGCTCGTGGGTGTGTCACGTTCTCTCAGTGGGAACGTGATCATCGCAATGTATAACGGTTGAGACTCAATGAGCTCAGTAGAGTGAGAGTCACCTCATCCACAACCCGAACCATTTTATCCACGTGAGATAATGCTTTGGCTGGTGGCCAGGGTGACCAAAAAGACGTTAGGTCTGGAACTAAACCGACGAAACTCATTCGGTCCCCCAGCTGATGAAATCATGTTTATCGCCGCATCACAAGGTGAGCTGGAGTCTTTGGAGATGGCTCGTCTGTGCTGCTGTCCTTGGATGTGCTAGCATAGCGAGCTTGATTTAGGGCTCACAGCTATGCTTCCCGGGCTGCCACGAGTATCGGGTTTGTGTGGAAAATTCTGCCATATCCCGAGCACTTAAGGCTGATGATTGGTTTTGGGGGGTGGCGAACCCAAATCCTTTCTACCCGGATGTGCATGAAGAGGTCGTGAGATTGTGGAAGTCTCCTTTGACTTTTCACGATCACTCAACAGCCTCTTCCGCCTTCTCTGCCCTCCTAGAGGCCGCAGTCTAGGGTGCACTGGGGTTCCCCCCTGTGGAGTCTTCTGTGGCAACACTTAGGTGTCCCCACAGTGCCTCCACCTGGTGTGGCAGCCCTAGGCACCCCTCCAATGCCTGTAGGTTCTTGTCTACTCCAGTGGCGGGGATCTATAGAGCTGCGGGGCAGGCTGCCACCTCACTGTATGTTATTGTCATTCTCATGGGTGTTCAGTGACATGCACGAGGGTAGGGCTGATTCAGAGCTCATCCTTGAGCTGCATGCCGTCGCCGACCTCGCTCTACGAGCGACGAAGGTGACCGCATGCTCCCTGAGTCAAGTGATGTCCACGCGTGTGTTCAGACACTTTTGGCTTAACCTGGTTGATGTGCGTGAGGTTGAGTGAACCAGTTCTTCAACTTTCCCATATCCCAGGCTGGCCTCTTCGGCGGCGCGATCGAGAACGCTGCCCAACAGTTCTCGGCCGCCCAGAAGCGGACTGTGGCTTACCTGACTCTGCGGTTTCTGCTGTTACTAGCCGCCGGCTAAGATGCGTCAGTCCGCTTGCAGCCGAATGCGCCCTCCTGCAACTTCCGCCCCCTCCCGTCCGGCCCCAGCAGCTCCGGGCCGTGCCGTGAGGTGGTCGTAGGGAGGCGCCCCTGCCCGTACCAGCCCCGCAGCCCCGCTGCGATGCTCTCGTTACGGGCAGCTCGGGTATGGTTTGCAGTTCTTCAGGGAGTGGTCAGGCCCACTCCTTCCCCCGGTGGAGGGCTGGGGGAGCCATCACTTCCGCTAGAGCGTCATCCACGGCACACCTCTACGCATCGAAGTGGAACCTCTTCGTCAACTGGTGCTCTTCCCGTGAGAAGACCCCCGGAGATGTTCGATCGGTGTCGTGCTTTCCTTCCTGCAAGAGGGGTTGGAGCATAGGCTGTCCCCCTTCACCCTTAAGGTTTACGTCTTGGCCATTGGGTGACTGGGTGAGTGCGTCTCATGATGCAGTGAAAGGTAAGTCTATGGGAAAGCATGTCCTGGTCATCAGGTTCCTGAGGGGAGCAAGGAGGATAAATCCGCCTCACCCTCCACTCGTGCCCTCTGGGACCTGTCAGTAGATCTAAGTGCTCTGCAGAGGCTCCCCTGGAGCCTTTGCAATCGGTAGAGTTTTTAGTCCTGTCCTATGTAGACAGCACTCCTGGTTGCATTGGCCTCCATCAAGAGGGTAAGGGACCTGCACGCATTCACCGTTGACGAAGCGTGCCTGGAGTTTGGGCCGGGTTACTCTCATGTGTTCTTGAGACCCCGGCCTTGACATGTGCCCAAGGTTCCTACCTCTCCCTTCTGGGACCAGGTGTTGAACCTGCAAGCACTGCCCTTGGAGGAGGCAGACCCAGCCTTGGCACTGCTCTGTCCGGTACGTGCGCTCCGCGCCTACGTTGACAGAACGCGGTGTTTCAGGACCTCAGACCAGCTCTTTGTCTGTTATGGGGGGAGCCAGAAGCAAAGCAACGGCTGTCTCACAGGATAGTGGACGCCATTGCTTTGGCTTACCAACAGCAAGGTCGACCGTGCCCCCTTGGTGTGACGGGGGCACGGTCGACCTTGGGCGCCCTTGGCTTGGGCGTAGGGCCGAGTGGAGTGTGGCTTCCTCTTGGGCTTTAGCGCATGGCGCCTCGCTGACAGACATTGGCAGAGCTGCAGGCTGGGCGACACCAAACACCTTCGCAAGATTCTATAATCTGCAAATAGAGCCGGTGTCCTCTCGCGTACTGGACCCGCTTAGGTGTCTTCGCTGGCTCGCCATTCCACTCCTCGGACTGGATAAGTGCGATATTTCCTCTGTAGTCTTCCGTTGAAGCCTTGAGTCCTCCAGCACTTACGATGCGGGCACCACTGCTTTTGCTCTGGATGCCGGCTAGGTGCCTCCATGTGCACGGTTCCCTATGGTAACTGTCTCATGTGTATTATCCACTGTAAACCTCTCTGAGCATGTGTCTTCCCTTGGCAAGCCATCTGCCACTCCTGGAGTTAAGTTTCTAGCCACCCTAAGCAGGTTGGTGCTCCAGTGATCTCCATATGTAGTCTCTAACACGGCCATATGTGTATTCCTAAGTCCTCCCTACGGTAGGCATTTGGTAGCATGTCTCTCCCGGGATATGTTTCCCAGTGTACCTTTGTATTCCTGTGTCAAAGTAGGTATCTCCTGTGTAAATTAAGTAAGAAGGAGTCCAGGATTTCGCAGGGCACTGGAAGACAGCTATGAAGATGGCGTGATGGCATAGACCCCCATTCTCCGTCACTCCTGACGTAACTCGGAGTGACTACGAAAGGGAACGTCTCGGTTACGGATGTAACCCTCGTTCCCTGAGTAGGGAACGGAGACGTTATGTTTACAAACTTTTGCTGATAATTTGCTCACCTCCATGTCATCCAAGATATTCATGTCATTCTTTCTTCAGTCGAAAAGAAATTAAGGTTTTTGATGAAAACATTCCAGGATTTTTCTCCATATAAAGCTCTTCAATGGGAACCAAACGGTTCAAGGTCCAAAAGACAGTTTCAGTGCAAACTGCAAACTGTTCAAAGGGCTTTAAATGATTCCAGACAATGAATAAGGGTCTTATCAAGTGAAACAATCGCTCATTAAAAAAAAAAACCAAAGTTTAAGTTTTAGAAGCTCAAATGGTCGCCTTGCTCTGTTCTGTGATGCACGTTCGTGACTCGCCTATTCGAACTCGTTCATCAAAATTAACAAATCTTTTCCTGAGTCAACTCGTTCATTTCGCTCATTGAATGAACCAAATGACACGAAAAAAGATTCGTTCATTTTGACAAACAAGTTCGAACAGGAGAGTCACAAACGATGACATGTCTTGGATGACATGGGGTGAGTAAATTATCAGCAAAAGTTTTTTTTTTTTAAAGTGAACTCCTTTAAGTCTTTAAGTGAACTACTCCTTTAAAATAGTGCATATTCTTAATTTTTCTTAGGTGTGTGTGTGTGTGTGGGGGGGGGGGGGGGGGTTAAGAGCAGTTGTTAAGAACTGTTTACATATTAAAAGAAACATGCTACTGGTTTAATGGATCAAGAGCAGGTCTGGGGAATGAATTCTGACCTTAGCCTCTTAATCTCTCTGGATTAAATTTTATGATCTATGTCAGTCATCTGATTAAACTTTTGTGCAGAGAGAAGCATGCCAAAACACAAGGGCGGAATGGATGTCATTTTTTTGTATAATTATTATTATAGCAAGGTGTTAGGTCCAGCACAGGGTGTCTTAGAAACTTCAGAAATATATAGTGAATATAATAGGATGTAATGGACAACTTTCATAAAATAATAGTAAAATAATAAAATAGGCCTACAAATCACTCAATTCCCACACTAGTTCTCTCAGTCCCAGCAAAATAAAAGTCTTCACATTACAAAGCACTAACACTTTAATTTGAAAGTCCACTTTACACATTCTACTAACAATAAGTAATTTTGGAACTAGCCTACATGTCAACTGCAAGTCATTAGAGTATTAGTAGACTGTCTGCTTAATATCAGCCTAACACTTTCTACTAACTATGAGTAAATGTAACTTAATCTACTAACATTAACCATAACCACTACTAACCTACTAGTCGAATATTACTCTAATGAGAGTTAGTAGTTGCAAAGTTAAGTAGAATGTCTGCAGTGAAGTATCGTAATAAAGTATAACCGATAAAATTACTGCAAAAATACAAAACTTAAAATCTGTTGTTGGTATATTTTTGCTAATTTTAGTCAGATTTAGTCAGTTAAGTCAGTTGAATTAAGTCAGTTATTATTTCATTTTACTAAATGTGTTTTGCATGAATGTTGAACACTAAATGTTTTTGCATGATGTGTCTTTTATGTAACTAAATACACTTGAGCGAACGTTTGAAGGTTTTGACACCTGAAGGTGAGTTACAATTACTAAATTAGAGATTAGATATTTTAATCTGAGAAATATACAATTGCACTCACTTTCTCCCGGCTCCTTGCTCTTTCTGCCACTGGTATTCTTTTTCAGCATGTTCCTGCCAGTGGTGAAGAGGTTGGTGAGCTCATCCAGTGGGCTAGTAGGCGTCCGCGAGCGTGCTACTGAGACGTTCTGCATAGATCCGTGATGCCGCCCCCCTGAGCTTGAATCCTGTGGCGGGGATGCCTTTCCGTGAGGTGTGGCCGAGGCGCTGCGAGGAAGGCCTGCTGTGGGAAATGGCCCGTCAAAAGGCGGTGAGCGCATGAGGCTGAGGGGCGTCAGGCAGCGGCCCATACTGACAGGTGAGGGGCAGGCTGAGTGGCTGCGCTGATAACCGTGTGAAGAGGAGGAACTTTTATAGAGGGCACAGGGCAACGGCGGCGCCGACGATCGCCCAGATACTGTTAATGTAGGAGTGGCTGTTAGCTCCCTCTCGGCACGTCTTAGATGTGATGTAGAGGCAGAGCCGGAAGGTTCCAGAGAAGTTGGTGACTTGCCATAAGAGCCATTCTCTAACATAGGAAGCTTTGTTACATCAAGAGGGGTGAGTGGGGACTCGTCTGAGTTGGGCGAGCACTGAGCAGGGGCAGGAGGGAAAACCAGTAAAGGCGGCCTGTGGGCCAACAAGTTGGGGAATGGGGCGGGGATGTCACAAAGGAGGGGCGTGCCTCGAGGGGTGGTACAACGGCTCAGGGGGGCATGGATGTCAAGCTCAGGTGGGCAGGGTGTGGTACACTGCGATCGACAGCTCAAAAGATCCCAACGGGAGTCAAACTCGTCAAGGGTGGGGTACTTCATCTCTTCATAGACAGCCTCACCCGGCTCGTCTTCGTCAGCACGAGGGGGTGGTTCTTGGCCCACGTTCCCAGACATCTCAATGTAGATGGGTTCATCAAAGTCTGAGTCCTGTGGGCCCTGCGGCTGAGGAGGAGAAGGGACTTGGCTATCCCTTGAGAAGATAGAGGGAGAACTTTTTGAGCCATGATTGCGGATGTAAGACTCATCAAAAGAAGTGCTCAGTTGTGTGTTGGGATTCCTTTTAGGTTTTGGTGGGGGAACTTTCCTGCAGTCCTCACTGCAGCCTTGTGTTCCTGAGTAAGCAGAAAAAAAAATATAAAGAAAGATATGGGTTACCATAGTAGATTACCAAGATAGAGAGTTTGAGTCATCTGCACATAGGATGATTTAATAACTTTCAATTATTCAGATGCCAGATGGTCCGGCAGTCCAACTCAGTCACCAACTTTATCACCAATTCCATACACGCACACAGTAATATATTTTATATGACATACAATAAAAAAGCTGGGGTTTTTTAAATACACACATCGGCAAACACAATCTGGCCACTCCCTCAAAAGTGACACACACGAGCATAGATAAAAATCTTGTAAACAAACCCTACTGTTCCAACTCCCATCTGAGAATAAAAATGATAAAATGCCATGATTTCCAGTACTGAGAAAAGATCATATTTCATCATATCTAAAGAACATTTTCTCATAAACATTTTGTGGGTGTGTAAAAAGAGAAAATAGTACAATTGCACCAGATTAAAGTCATTTTTCATGTTCTCTCTGGGAGTCAGTGAATCCCTTTGCGCATGCCTGGAGAAAAAAAAAAGACTATATGTGTGTTAATTCAGTGAAAGTGAAGACTGGTGGATCTTGAGATCCGTTTCATCGCCTCTGATTGTGCTCTTCCCCCTGCTCTCTGCCTCTTTCCTCCCTAAGAGTGGATGTGTTTACCCTCGCCCCCTCTCCTCCAGGGGAACTAAATCTAGGTCAATCGCTACTCCTGAATGAATTCTGCACTGGTCCCTCCCCCCACACCCCCCCACCTCCCGCTTCAACAAGCAACTGTCCTCTGAATGAGGGACATCCCCCACTCTATGGTGTGCATTGGCCAAAGCGCTGTTGAGCTGGCTGCCTGCCTATTCCTCATTGGCTGTTGCCGCGCTCTAACTTCCTGTCACCTCGCTGACGATTGGTGGAGGCTAATGTCTGATGTCTGGATTGGTTGAGCAGCTGGGGGTCTCTGTTTCTGTGGGCTGGTTGCCGTGGCATTGAGGAAGATCTGCGTGCACACTGTGATCCCTTCAAATTCTGACGAAAAGCAACTCTCACAGCATACGTCAGTACTGCAGAAACATAAATCGACTTAATATTTTTGCAGCCTGCAGCTTTGGCTCTTTGACGTATGTTTGACGTAACTCACTGGAGTTTTGGAAAATTAAACCAAAGAGTCTGAACTGCTTTTGTATCTGTGAGGGTAACATAATTAACATTAGAATCCTATTTTGCAAATACTGCATGCCATGCATCTATGGAAAGGGTTGCATCTCTTGTTCATTTCTACAACTTAAAATTAACACAAAAACACACTATGCTTGTTTACTACTTAAAAACAAAAAGAGAGCGATCACTACATGGACATAAATTGATGGGCTTGTTGAGATCTGCATGAGGATATCCCATGGGGCAGTGTTGACATAACATGACAAGAGTGGGTGTTGTTGAGAACAGTCAAGAACTCAGTTGAATTAACCCCTAAATTCATAGCTCATTCAAAAAACTGCTCTCATATTCACAATCACTTCGCTATATGTTAATCATGAAAGGGTGGAATGGGTATACCCAGTTGGACACAGCTGCTTTTATGAAATGGCAGCAAAAGCACTGCTCAATAAAGAATTAGATGTACAGCTGAACAGAATAAACCAAATACTTAAGGTAATTATGTTTGCTGTTAAACAGTTTGGGCCCTATCATTCACCCAACACAACGCAGCGTTAGGCGCGACGCTAGTGTGTTTTGCTAGTTTTGATCCCAACGCAGTTATCATTTTCACGTCTTTCACCACATTTTTTAAATAGCAAATGCATGTTTGCCTTTTTGTGCGCCCATGGACGTGCTGGCCTGAAATTGTGGTGTGTTCAAACGCATTGTTGGTGCGTTGCTATATTGAGGCAACTGAAATAGACTGTGCCATTGTCCAACTGAAACCTGGTCTAAAGTCAAGGACGCAATTTATTTATTTATTTTTTTGTTATTTAAAGAGTGTGTGAGTAATATGCGCCTATAGGCTATAGACCATTTTGCAAGATGTAAACAACACTTGTCCAGAATCACTTCCTGTTTCAGTTTGTAAATGGTTTCTTCATTTCAAATGTAAAGAAAACATCTTAAAGTTGTGTGTTTAACTTTTTGATTCAGTTATAAATGTTGGTTGTATTTTATTCCAATGTTTTATGTAGTGTTAAAAAACTGAAACAGGAAGTGCTTCTGGACCAGAGTTGTTTACATCTCACAAAATGGTCTATAATCAGGTCCACAATGCGCATACACTTTGTCCTGTTGATGATCTGCTTGCTCGCTTTAACCTCGCGCATGACCAGATCCGTTTCCTCGCTAGAGAAGCATTCATTTTTTTTCCCTTGCAAATTCCGCCATGTAATCCGCCATGGTGTGAGCGCAACTGGCTTTTTAAGGGAATGGGAGATGAGACTCTGATTGGTTTATTGCACATTATGCAGAAAACACACCTATTACTCATTAAGAGAAAGAGACAACCCATAGGCCATTTTTCCTGTCTTTAAACCAGCAAGTGGATTTGGACTTGCCCTAAGTGCACTTGTGCCATGCACTTTAGACCAATGCACTTAGATCCTTAAAACAGGGCCCTTTTTGTTTACCAGGTAACATTGCAATTTGTTGTATGAATATATAAAGTGTTTATTTATATATTTACTTGTTTTTTTATTAAATATTTTGTTTTACTTTTTTAGACCTATTTGCCACCTTTATTGATAAAAGATTGGTGAGAGGACAGAAAATAGAAGGCTAAATGGTAATTTAGCAGGCACTTTACACCAAGAACCTTCTGTGACTGAAAGGAAGTGCTGGGAGACAATTTTAGGGTCAGCTGGATACACCTTTACTCAATGTACAAAAATGTTGTCCTGCACCTGGAGTACTATGAAACATCACCTACTACAGTCTTGTTTGCACAGCTTAGTCCAGCTATGGCTTCACATTATTTGACTATTCAAAATTATGGTACTGTCCACATTGTTGACTCAATGTGTGTTTGCTTTTAGCCAAGATTCAATTGAACTAATTTTTCCAACGCGTTCTCATCCTAGGGCGTCATATAGTGACACTTTTGAAATTTTGTCTAAATCCAATGCACATGGCACCCTTTAGCATCAATATAACCCGCACAGAGCTTTGTTCGGTTATGGTAGGTTTAGTTCTGGGGTAGGTTTAAGGTTAGACCACTAGGAGGCGCCTTCTGACCCATATGTATCTGCGTCTCATGTTGACGCTAAAGGGTGCCATGTGCGTTGGATGTAGACGAAATGTCAAAAGCGTCAGTATATGACGCCAGTATATAGGGGCTGAATTTTTTTAACATCAGCTGGTGTATAAATACAGAATCAGTGGATCTCAACAGGAAATGTGAAGCTTGGATTAAACACCATAGCATCTTACCGTCACACCTCTCCGAATCATCGCCTTTACACCCGGTGGGACTGAAGTCCACAGCTTCAGAGGAGATGCTGAGTTTAGTGCTGGGGTCCCGCCGGGGCTTGGGTGGGGGCTGCTTACGGGATGTGGGGCTGCCCTCCTCTTCCACTCCTCCCACGGAGTGCAGGGACTGGGAGCGAACGGCGAAGCCCGGATTACAGGGGGGCTGGTGCTGGTGCTGGTGTGGGGACACGTGTTCCGCAGGGGCTGGCATGCTCATTGAGCCCATTCGCAGATGCTTACCCTCGACGACCACCTCTTCCCCCCTGAGAAGAGTCCACACGTATAGGAATAAAACAATTCATGGATGAATTCTGTGAAGAGCAGCATTGAATGATATATGGTAACACTTTATGATAAGGTTCATTAGTTAACATTAATAACAGGCTATATTGAGCAACACATTTACTAATGTTAACAAATACAACCTTTGATTTTAAAAATGTATTAGTAAATGTTGAATTTAATATTAGATTAATAAATGCTGTAGAAGTGCAGTTTATTATTAGTTCATGTTAACTAATGTTCAGTAATAAACCTTATTGTAAAGTGTCACCATTCAGTCAGTTTATTTACATTTTTACATTGAATGTAATAATAATAGAATATAATAATAAAAATGTAAAAACTCTGTTTTATAGTTGCTATACTGAAGTACGGAATTTTAAATTCAGTTTGTACATTAACAAATGTATGTAATCCACAAACCAGAAAACGTTGTTTCTACAATATTTTGGATTATTTAATTATTTTGAGCATCATTGATACAGGCTCATGAACTTTACAGTCAACTGCACTATAGTTTTCTAAGAATTTGTCAGCCTCTTACAGTAATGTGTCTTATCTAAAACCACGTATAGTGCTGCTAGTAAATCGTGCTGATGTGTGTCTGTCCACGTAATTAGCAACGCACTGATGAGATCTGTGATGAAGTTACTCATCTGAATGAATGGCTTATTTAGAGCTATTGATTTTTGTTAAGCACCCCTTCCGACTTGTAATGAGACGGTAAAAGGCCCTCGACATAGGAATTAATTTTTAAAGTAGATATTTTGATTGCACTTTCATGGAGCTTGACCAATTGGAAAAATAAAAAATAAAAAACTAACTTTGTGACGGAATATAAGCCTAAATAGCATGAAGATAATTTTCCAGGATTTGATGCAATAACGACAATGTTACAAATATAAGACATCATGCTCTATGGACTGCATTGGAAAATATCTTTGATCTTCCTTGGTATCTATTCTAAATTTTAAACTCATGCTTTCTATTTACTCCCTACTATATCTCAGTTTCTATTGCACTGGGTTTGTAGCCCTGAACTCCTTTGGTTCTTCTGATGTCCTAAATCAAAAGTCTCTGTTAAGTTCTCTCTCTCGCTCTCTCTCTCGCTCTCTCTATTCCCTAAATATTTCTGTCCCACAAATGAGAATGACTTTACTAGTCATTAGTTTGATTTCAAGGCCGTACATCTATTACCTGAGCATAAACATGTGTTTGTGTAACTTGGAAACTTCCGCACATACAGCTGCTGAACAGCAGGAGTCTCGAGAGAAGGGTTCATTGGTCAGGGGCTTAACTTTGCCTAGCAACAGGGTACCTACGGAAACCAAACACAAAGTCTGCTACTGTTGCTCTGTGCAACCAGTCCCCTCACACACACACACACACACACACACACACACACACACACACACACACACACACACGACAGATCAGGTATTAAGCTCTCATTAGGAAGAGGAACAGTGATGTTGGAGCAGCTGTTTGCACTGCATGTGATTGCTCCTCGGCAAAGACAAGTTTCCTACTGTTAAAAATAGCTGATGCCATACTTCTCCTTAGCAAAGTGTTCAGTACAGCTTTAAACAATCTTTTTCTCAGATTCTGGTAGAATTGGTATTATGCTGCAGTTTGTTTTTGTTATTGCATTGAAACTTAAATTGACTTGACTTATAAAAACTTATTCTAAATGTGTTTTTAATTTTCTATCTTGTCCCATTTTGACTCTTATCTCTGACACCATCTGAAGGTAGATTTCCCCAAACAGTGTAAAAATTGGGGCTCTGTTGTGCTTTTCAAAACTTTGCACTGCAACACAACCGGTTGCATGAGTCTTGGGTGGGGCTATAACCAATGGAGACAAAACTAGAAAAACTATTTTGAAAATATCAAGTCAAGTCAGCTTTATTTATATATAGCACTTTAAACAATACAGATTGTTTCCAACAGCTTAACTGTGATAACAGGAAAATTATGCATTCCAGCTGTTGTTCAGATAAAGTCAGTTCAGTGTTGATTAAGTTCCATTGTAAAGATCATTAATTATTAAAATGTATAGTTCATTTAATCTATAAAGGAGTTCTGGAAAAAAAAAAAGATGTCATCGTCCAGCTCAGTTCAGTTCTCATACAACAGCGTAGTGTGAGTGCATGTGTGGCACTGTATTATTTATTGCATTGCCCTTGCCCAGTATAAGGGTAATGTCTTTAAAGTCAGAGCACTATACTGTTGCTGCATACTTTCCAGCATACTTTCCAGCCTTTTCAAATCTTTGAAAAAAGAAAAGCAATTCCATTTATTAAAATGCTAAACATTGAATAATACATTACATTCAATTGTTTTTCAATCCTACATTGTATAATTTAAACAACATTATTCCCATTTATTTCTGTCCATGCTTTTCAGTGTTTACAGCATAGTTGTTGTATGCAAATTAGCACGTGAGACAAAGTTTCAGTGTGCTCCCAGAGACAGTGGAAGCACCAACAGAAAGGCAGAGAATGAATGAAGACCCACCCCACTCAGAGCAATGAAGCAATCTGATTGGTCAGCAGCTTCTCCAGCTGTCACTAGGCAGAACGCATTTCCAGCAAGCACGCTCTTCACACTTAATCTCTTTCTAACAGATTTTTCTCTCTCCCTCGTTTCCTTCCTCTCTCTTCCCATCAGTTCCTGTAAAAATGGGTCGTCTCATTGACCCACTTCCATGCCTCATGAAAAATCCAGCTATTCTTTTTTTCTAGCCCTCATCCTCCATGCCACTGAGTATGAATATTTTATATCAGCAACAGCTGATAAGCAGACCAGGAGTAGACCAATATCAGGAGGTAAAGACTCTTCTATACCCTTTACAGCCCAAGGGTGTGACTTGTGGTCAAATTTTGGTAAAAGTTCTTTGGTTTCGAGCAGCCGCAACAGTGAAGTGTCTTATATAAATCAGGGCCTCACTGAAGACTCGATTTAATTAAATACTGCATCTGGTGGCCAATCAATCAAATTTAGGAGATTTTTGACTGGGACCAGACATCAACAGACAGAGTTAGCAAAATGAAGGTTTGTCGAAATATGTTGAGATGACCTAAAAAGTAAATAATCATAATCTCGTGTGGGACACCTCAAATCTGTTGGGTACATTTCTTGCTCAGTATTTGATCATTACTATATTCTAGATGAGTTGTCTCATTTGCTGATCCAAACGGCCCTGTCATACACCCGGTGTAATGCAGCGCCAGGCATGATCAAGTGTTTTTTGCTATTTTCAGCCCGAATCAGTTATCACTTTCACATCCTGCACCACGTTGTTAAAATTGCAAATGCATTTGCACCCATTTGTGCGCCCATGGGCGGCTGGTCTAAAAACGAGGTGTCTTCAGGCGCATTGCTATTTTGAGGCAACTGAAATAGACATTGACCAACTGAAACCTGGTCTAAAATCTAAAGTCAATGGCGCGGTATTTAATTGTTTTTTGTTATTTAAAGTGTTAGTAATGTGCACCTATAGGCGGGTACACAACACGTGTACACTTTGTCCTGTATGTTCTGCTTGCACGCTAACTTTGCACACGAGCATATCCATTTCCATGCTAGAGAAGCATTCAGTTTTAACGCCATTTAAACACCGAATTCGCCATGGTGCGAGCGCAACTGGCTCTTGGGGAAATTTGAGATGAGAATGTGATTTGTTTGTTGCATGTTATGCCAAAAACACACCCATTACTCATTACTGTAAGAGAATAGGGACAACCCTTTTAGACCATGAGCTGGGCGTGCAGGCTATTTTTCCCATCGTTAAACTAGCAAAAGTTGATTCAGACCCGACCTAAGTGCACTTGCGCCATGCGCTTTAGACCATGCGCTTAGATCCTTAAAATAGGGCCCAAAGTGTTTGGATGACAACTATAAATTCATCACAAATTGTTTCATCATTATACTGCTTTTGATTATTTTTCTGGTTTGTAATGAATAAAAAAATCCAAACTCAAGCCTAAATCATTAAAAGATGAGCCCAGCTGAAGACAAAAATGTCTGCTGTGCATGTTTTACCATGCAAATTATTCTTTGCCGTAACCTGTGTATTACGATTAGCTGGCATTTCCCATAAGCACAAACTAATGTCATGTCAGAGCTGAAATTAATGCTTTTTAGTTGAAGCCTGATCCAAATGCATGAAAGAGGTCTCTGACAGCATTCAGCTTTTATTGCACTTAGAAGACAGTGCCAAATGTGATCGATGCAATCTATGCCAACAGGTCTAGGGCAGCACTCAACAGTAAATTGCCCACTGACACAATTACAGCATGCGTTGATGTTATCAAGGCCATGGATTTGAAGTGTCAAAATGCATCTGACGCCTTTGGTCATTTTTGTATGACTGAAATGACATTAAGATGAAAACCTAGACTTTATTTAATGACTAGAGTGAAACTGATACAACTGTAGTGAGTGGACCAGTAATGTAGAGCAACATTATCCATTTTGTATGTGCGTGTCTTGCACATATATGCAAGTATGTCATCCCCAAATATGTCAAAATTAGAAAATGAATCAACCTCCACATTGAAGAGGACATGGTCTTTTTCTGCCATAAGGAGCATAAAGGGTCTGTTTCCTTGTGTGGCTGTCATTACACACATGTGTGAGTGAATGAATGCTCATGTGTCAACTGCAATTTTACATTTTTTCTCAGTCATTTTTTATTTTATTTTTCTTGAATCATCATTAACATTTGCAAACCAGTTTCTATATTTCTCAAAACTACACAAGTACCTGCAAAAGCCTATCACTTGCTCAAAAGCATTTACGTCATTAGAATAAGTGCTTGCATGATTGTTCACAAACAAGATATCAAAATACTTAGCCATGTTGTTAATATAACATATTCTTTATATTTACTGTATACTGTAAAATGAAAGAGAACTGTATAATATATTATGATCAACATGATAATTGATCATTTTGGAAACAGCAGACAATTGTATAAAATCCATTGCATCAACACGCTGAAGCATTACTTTGAAAGAATGAAAATTTCTTTTATGAAATGGACAAGTGACCAGAGGATGCTGTGATCTGAGAAATGTACCAAAGCAACTGAGTAAGTGAGGGTATTTGAAACGAGCAATCTTTTAAGATTTCGCATGCATTACTGACATATCTCGAACCACTTACCTTTTAATGGCTTCTTCCTGCTTTCGCTTCTTTTCGTTTTTCTCCTGAAAGTTAATCTTGTTTTTCTCATTCCACACGTGGTCGATGCTCTGTGTGACCAATCTGTTATATGCCTTTAGTCCACAGTCTTCAACATACTGCAAAAACATTAGTGAATCCTCCTCTTGAGAGCTTATCATTGCTTACAGGCATTCCAGAAGGGCTTTCTGCAATTAAAACAGTGACATTAAAGTTACAATTGTGAGCATTTGAATTATTGGTTTGTAATTATTATTTTTTGTATAATCATAATGCTTTAGATGGATGGATGGATGGATGGATGGATGGATGGATGGATGGATGGATAGATTTCTATCCTATTAAAGTCATGATAATGCACTTATATGATATGCTTAGAAATGTATGAATACGGCATTCATACTATTTTAATGAGCTATTGTGTGAATAAACAAGGATTCTGGGTCAATGAGATTCTCCCTTCATCAGCAAAGCAGAGAGCCTCGCTCCAAGCCTCAGCAGCACTTCTTCTACATCTACATCTACAAAGAAATTGTTTATTAGTAAGCTGTAGTATTGTATACAGCTGGTTATCATTAAAACAGGCCAGTACATTTCTCAGTCCAAAATATGAAGCATTCAGTAGCAGGACACTGGTTAGTGGGCCATTTGTGCTGCATTTAATGAGTCACAATGTGTTTTTTGAGCTGGAGTAACACTTAAGTAAGCGTATATGTGTGTGTCTTTGGGGGGGGGGGGGTGTTGCACGTAAAATCATACTGATGCAGTGATGCAGAGTGTGTGGGTGTGGAGTCTTTTGCAGTGTAGATCTGCAGAAGTCTAGGAGAAGGAGGAGACAGCGTTCAGTATTATGTAGGTCAGTATTTTCAGAGTGATCCATGAATCTAGGCATGCTTGTTTACATGTGAGGAGCAGTGTGTGTTTGGAGGGGGGAAGGGGGGTTGAAGCAGCCAGATGGGTAATGCATACCAGCCCAGAGACCAACCACCATTGTCCAGCAACATGGTATCTTTGGTCTTCGACCTTAGAGCAACTTGTGTTGACCATAGACTATTTCATTTTCGCTGATGCATTTAATGTCACAAGACCTTGCTGAGTTAGTAAGTATAGCATGTTTGAGTTTGCAAACTGCAAACAATATTTTCTTCTTCAACACAATTCAGGTTGAAGCATACTGTTTATGGCTGATCAGAAACCCTGTCATTTGGACCTGGGTTGGATTTGGTCTTCCAACATCTCATCTTATCCTCCCTCATTCGTTCACTTGACAATATGAGGAGAGATGACTCTATTCTTTAAAGGTGAGCATAAAAGATGTATTTAGGTAATAGTTAGAGAGATGGATACAACATCTTCAATGTAAAATGTTTAGGCCAGTCTGTAGACCTACAGTATAATGTCCCATTAAGAGATGGTCAGCAAGTTAGATCTAAAATCATAAGGTTGTATGTAAGGATGAATGTAAAGTTCTAAGAGCTCAGGTGAGAGTTAAGTACTTACAGAGGAACTAGGTCCCTTTTGGCTGCAGTGTCAACCAGTTCAGGTAGATCCATTAGACTCCCAAAAGGACCTGGGACAAAACCTGACTGATATCCTGAGATTAAAACTCCTGTCCAACGAGAAAGATTCAAGCCATTGCAAAGTCACACTCCAGTCCGCAAAGCAGAATTCCCAGGCATAAAATCAGGAGGCAGTGCAGCTCCTTGTAGCTGAGGAACCTTCAGCCCGCTGGGAATGTGCAGTGCGTAACTCCAGTCTGAAAGATGCTCTCCTCTTCATCTGTGCATGCTACACCTGCAAGAGCGCAACCACATCAAAAGGAAAAGCATCCTTCCTAACTCCCATCCACTTGCACTTTTAAAAAGTCCAACAACAACTCAAAACAAAAAGAAAATCTCCTGGAGTCTTCCAAGATGAACCATGTGGACTTCTTAAGTGAAACCTTGTTTTTGTTTTTGAAGCACGCAGCTCTCACGGCAGCGCTGGTTCTCGGATGTGGGGCTCGTCTCTGAGTGGATGCCACCGCAGATTAACTCGAGCTTCACAACACAAAGAACACGCCTCCACCCCCCACCCCCCCCAACCCCCCTCCTCGCATGCACTCGCTCACACGACTCCTCGTTCTCAGCACCACGGACAGCTCCTGTGCCGCTCTGCTGTAGTAAACGGGGCAGGAGAGCATGTGTCAGTCATGGCACAGTGGGCGGGACGGGCATACAGGGTGTGACCTCATTAGACTGAGCACCACTCCCAGTGTCCTCAACCAGTAAACAACACAGTGGAAAGCCCTATATTAAAAGTCAAACTTCAAATTATGGTTATAGTTCATTTGTTGTTATTATTATCATCATTATTCTAAAAGCACAAATAATGAACTGTTTTTTCTTTCTTTCTAGGAAATAAACAAAATAGCTTTCTTTGAATCTTTAAGTCAAAAACTAGCCTATAGGCAAAAATAAAAAATCAGAGCATCATAGAGAAACAGAAGAGAGTTGTTGTGTGTGAGATTTGTTTACATGATTGATGCGGTGAGCATGGGCTTGTTCAAATGGATTATTACTGTCGACACAAAGGGATGAAGGGCAGCGATCTGTTGTTTTGCTCAAGCCCCCCCCCCCTTCCCCCTCCCTCACTTTCCCCCTCCCTCCCACTGTTTATGTGTCTGCGACTGATCTAGCATCCAAAAAAAAATAAAATAAATAAAATGGGGGAACTATGTCAGAGGCACAAGTGTGCAAAGACATCTTCTGTCACAGAAAATGACAGAGCTTTCTGGCTCTTTTGCTGAGGAACAGGGACAATAATTAGGTAAACATCTCATTAGTTGCTTTGCTTTGCAAACACAAGACGATAGTTCATCCAAGTAAAGCTGCTAACAAAAGCCAGCCTGACCTCTTGAAATAAGCTTTGTGTTCAGGTCACAGTTTAGTCTCTTAAATGCAGAATCAATAACTGTGTAAATAATTCAGAGCGTGAAGACAGTGATGATTTTTCTACCAGTTAAAGATTGATAGTTGTTGTTAACCAGATTTGCAGTTGGGTTTGGTTTTTTTTTGCGTAATAATAGGGTAATCAAGTGGTGGGCTGGTTTTATTACTCTGGAAAGGAAGAGGTGAGGATCAGCAGGTCAATGAATGAGAACATTTTAAAGATGACAGACTTTCATTAAAATTACACAGTAACTTTTTTTTTCAACATCAATGCCTCGTTGACTAAAGTGGGCCACCAGTCTGTTTTCACGATTGTAAATGAATAACTCTTTCATACACACACACACGCACACACAGAGAGAGAGACAATGATGTTTTAAAGGGACATTTCATCTAAAAATAAACATTCTGTCATCATTTACTCACCCTCCCCCAGTGTAAAAAGGATATTTTTTGGTATTTAAAATGTATTCCCTTTTACATTGCAAACACACTAACAAAAAGAGTACTATCTTTAAGTATTTTAGCATCATGCTTTTACATATTTTCACATTAAAAATTTGAACACACTTTAAAATAATTGTACTTTAGTATATTTTCTTAAAAATATATTTTAGAAAATACTTGAAGGGAAAATTAAAAGTGTATTTATTTGCACTTTATTAAAAATATATTTTAGGTATATTTTAACTGTGTGCATTTCGATGCATTGAAAGGATACTTTCAAAATACGTTATACAATAGCATATTGTACAACGTATAGCTAAGTAATATTTGTTTATTAATAATATTTGTTTATTTAACCCTAACCCATACCCGAAACAGCTCCAAAACTAATAAAACACATCTGAACAAGCTAACCAAGGTCTTCAATATATTATTAAAGCTACAGGCATGAAGTGGATCTAAGGGCCAGAGTTGCCTAGCCATGCTCTAAAACATCTACAGGAATGAGTTAAATCCATTCGGTGGCATCAAAATTCAAATGATCTTTAAGGTGCAGTGTACGCCAACAAAACCCTCCATGCAACCCTAATCACAAGTATCTCACACCCATCCCTCTATGACATGATCACACATCCCGACGAGTATGAGCTGTTGTAAGAGCAGTGATACTGAGGTGAAAATTGGGGTCTAAGGGCCACATTCACTCAAACAGGCAGCAGATTAAATCTGGGGTTTTGCCTCTTATCCTGCAGACAAATGGGGTACACCTGAAGTTTGAACAGATCTGCAGTTTCTAATCTTGTTTTCAGTTTAACACAATGACAAAACGACCTCAAGAGCACCAGGGGATAGTTCACGAAATTAATTTTTGATATGTTTTAGCTTACCTCAAGGGCATCCAAGATGTAGGTGTCTTTGTTTCCCCAATATTTTCAATTTTGACATTTTTCGGTCAAACCGTTGTTGTCAGTCATACAATGCAGGTTTAGGGGGTCGGGAAACCAGGAAATAGGAAAATCGCAATGGAAGACGATTTCGATATATCTAAATATGTTTAGTGAAGGTAAAACTTCCGAAATCTCAGTGTAAAGAATGTGTGACGTAGACGCGCGAAAGATCACTTCCGGTGTAACGTTGGACACGGTTCAGTTTGGTTCAGTTGGACATCTGATTCAGATCAGATCGACATGTTTGTTAACAAGAGGTAAAAACTATATAAATACTGTTCGTTTTCTCACACAAACCGCTCGTTTCGTGTCTTAGGCCATCAGTGTGTACTTACATTCACAAGTCCTTAAATCATGTTTAATTTGGACTTCTCTGTGCATGCTCTTTGAGGCGGACCCCCATACCTGCATATGACTGACAGACAACAACGGTTTGACCAAAAAATGTCAAAATTGAAAATACTGTGGAAAAAAAGACACCTACATCTTGGACAAGTAAGTAAGCCTTTATTGTTTAGCCTTGGCTGAAAATTGGTCTTTGGTCTCGCAATTACAATCACAGAAAACAATTAACAACACACAATACATATAATAAACATATATGCTTAAAATAATCACAATCACAATTTCTTCCTTTTATTTAAAAGACTTATTGCATTTGGTACGAAAGATTGTTTATATATTGCTTTAATAGCTTTTGGAGTTCTGTAACGACGACGTGATGGCAATAATTCAAATACATGATTCAAAGGGTGTGATGTATCTCTTGCTATAGTCAAAGCTTTCCTCTGAACAGCAATTTGATATAACTGTGCGACCGGTTTTTGTTTAGATCCTACAATTTTTCCAGCAACTCTTGTAATTCTGTCTAATGCCTGTAATTCTGTTGGATGCCCTTTAGGTAAGCTAAAACATATCAAAAATTCATTTCAAAGTGAACTATCCCTTTAAAATGACTGGCGACCAACACTTCTTTTTATAGGAAAAATACTATACAATTAGAAAATGTCAATTAGTAAAACATTGTAAATTTTAGGTTTTATATTTCTACATGTTTCTTTCAGACTCATTGTTAAAGATTTTGCTTAAAAGCCAACACATAGGCTGCTATATAAATGAACATTATCTTTTTGTATGCAAGACTTGAAGTTATGTCTTCAAAAAAAAAAAACTTATAATAATAAACCTACCCACAGAAATATTAGCGGAAGTGTAACAAACAGCTCAGCTTTTTCAAAAAAAAAAAACAAAACATGATCAATCAATATATGCACAAATATGTAGACCTAATCCTCACTTATAAGGTTTTTGTAAGTAAAATGTCGTTTACCACTCAACTACTGTGACCAGTACATATTTGAGGTGCTTTAACTCCACCTGCTGGCTACTGGTAATAATGTTTTGCAATAATGCAGTAACATATTATGTATAGAATATGGCCAATAATGCTGCCAGCAAATACAACAAGGTTGTACTTAGGATAAAAACACTGTAGAATGGACGTGAAAATACCCTAATACTGTTGCGTTTGTGCAGGGTCGTCATAGAGTGCTGGTCTAACCCAATGGCATTTCACAGACTGTGATGTTACGGTCAACATGTGAAAATATAAAATGTATGCACATTTATAATGCTATATTGTGTTTGTCAGTAAATGACAAAAAAAAAATGGATAAATAAAATTAAAAACTATTTGCTATTGAAGCATATGGAAATAAAACAAACCCTATGAAACATATTTGCAGTTGTTTGCTGCTCACTGCTACAGAAGTTTACCAAACAATGAAGAGACATATCCACTTCTGAGAAGAACCCCAGAAATGTGAAAGGGTCCATTAAAAGTTCCAGGGACCCGATACCCTAACGGCCCCGCTTCCGCGTTCCACACACGGAAATGTGAACATGGTCCGTAGAGCACTGTCCCTTTAAAACTGCAGTGAACGAGAGAAGGGAACGGTTATTGTGCAGAAAAGTAGTTGGACCTTTTCTCCGGATAATAAACAGCATTAGGTAGACATGGCGGACATACGAAAAGTTAACTCTGCGAGATTTACTCAGAATAACGCAAAAGATAATGTTTCGCTAGGAAAAAGCAGTGACAAAGCTGCGTTATTTCTGAAGTTATTTGCTGCATTTTGCTACGGGATCTCTTCTTTTGTCATAGTTGTCATTAACAAGAGTGTTCTTACTAATTACAGGTAATGAATCGCATTCATATTCATTCATATTTTCTTTCAGCACATTCATATGTGTTTTATTACCAGATGCGACCGAGAAAGTATGGATCTGATCGCTAAAACTCTATGTCGCAAGAGTTTTACTCACCTTTGCTATGATATGACATATTGCTTCGTCATAGCTGCTGTTTGCTCATATAAAACACGTAAAAAATAAAAAAAAACTGATTAAAAAATTGCATAGACAGTGTGGACATTTAGACATTTCGAGTGAATGAGCGCCTTTCATTAAAATGTTTAGTATTTTGTGCACTGTTATTCTGTTTTCCCTCTCAGATTTCCTTCCTCTTTAGC
Source organism: Pimephales promelas (assembly GCF_988280905.1). NCBI lineage: Eukaryota > Metazoa > Chordata > Actinopteri > Cypriniformes > Leuciscidae > Pimephales > Pimephales promelas. Next base: position 11,705,725 of record NC_142773.1, on the reverse strand, counting down.
ACTGGGAATTGGCCAGGTAAGAAAATGCTGTTACATTTATTCAGTGGGTGTTAATTGTGAATCTATTCAGTGGGTGTTAATTGTGAATCTCACGAAGCCTATATTGATTAGATCCAATGAGATTTTTGTGCGTTGACATTTTCATAAATGCATAACATTTTGATGAAATCATTTGATTATTGTACAAAGTCGTTTTTCATTATTTTTCTATTTATATTAATTGTATAAATTATATTTATATAAAATCATTTAAATATCTTTAAGCTTCTGCTAAGATAACTAGTCCATTGAAACAATAACGTTACAATATTAGATCATTCATCATGCATTATTCATCTGCAATCCAATCAATCCAATCAAGTAATGTGTAGAAAGTACCAAGCATAAGTTTCCTAAAGAACCAAGCCCACTTGTGTGTAAATTTAGCCTTTAAATTTAGATGTTTATCTTGGCATTAGTACTAAAGTCAAAGGCCACAGTCAGTAGCTGTTTCAAGACATAAAATGGTGCCAATTACCTCTTCTCATCCGTGTTTGAATATAGAGAGAGACTGCATATTGTTCATTGTACTCAAATATTTGACTGCTCAATCCTGTGATTGACCACAGGATGTTCCAGACAACTGTAATAAGACATTTTCTTGTCTGTTTTTTTGACATTAACCTCACTTTAGTTTAGTGAAAATGCCACTACATTGACTTGCTCAATATTCATCTTAATAGAACGATAGCTTTTAGAAAAAAGGTGGACTGTACATGTTCAGCTCTTAGCTTTCATAATCTGTTAGTTTCATTCACACATGTAGGCCTACTTGCAGTTTTTGGGGTTTTAATGACTGTGACACCCCCCAGACATCAACATAGTGTCTGTCGGCCCAGATCCGGTGCATCTGGTACACGTGGATTCCAGAAGGCCCAGATGTGGGCCGGATCTGGGCAGACACTATATTGCTATCTGGGATCAAGCATTTTGTTTACTAAACATATATCTTGCATTCATTTAGCAGTAGCTGATGAAGGTTCATTATGTTGTTTGCAGATGTTTGCAACTGTTTTTGTGCTGCAAGCAGCAAAATCATTACATCTGGTTGATTTCCCAGATTTTGATAGGCATGTACCTCATAAGGTAAGTCTGAACACTGAAGGCCAAACTATACTCAGTTATACTGTTATACAGTTATACCAAACTATATTCAGTTCTCACAATATTTACTGTGTAGGTATTTCCACTTCCCTTTCTGTACGTGGGGAATCAGTTAACAGGCCTGTTTGGAACAAAACAACTGAAGTAAGTGTGTGGTATTCTGAAGAAAAGAAAACAACGCTTCAAAACTTTTTTAAACTTTCATCCACAGCTGTTGTTGTTATTATTATATAATGAATGTACAATGATATAACATGCTGTATGATCTCTTTTGCAGTCTGCCAATGTTTACTGTGCTCAGGCGATTCTCCATTTTATTCACAATGCTGTTTGAGAGTTTCCTCCTGAAGTATGTCTCCACAGTATAATTTTGCTTTTCTATCAGTTTGCAGTTGACCCAGTTCAACAGTGGTGGAATGTAACGAAGTACAAATACTTTGTTACTTTACTTAAGTACATTTTTCACGTATCTTTACTTTACTTAAGTAGAATAAATAATGCATACTTTTTACTTTTACTTTGTTACATTTTGCAGCAATTATTATGCTTTCTACTCGACTACATTTCTACAACTTCTGTCTAAAATTTTCTGATCAGTTTTTCCCCTGCCAAAATATAATCTGACCGTCCGTCCGGTGCACGTTTGTCTCACCAGTGACGTTTGGTTGCCATAGATACATCAACCCGGTCACACTAAATGCGTCTCACATGCAGTGTGTTTATCGTGCAATTTATACGCGAAAATTAGTTTTTACGTCCATAGGAAACACACTGTGTGTAATATACGTTTGGTTAGGATTATGGCAAGCCAAGAGGTTCAGAATTACACCATATATTAATCGTGTTTACTGCCAAACATAGTTATTAACATACAGTAAGGATAAGCATGATGTGTATATTGCCTAATTGCAAGCTTGTTTCAGAAATGGTGACATTTTTTTCCATAATTATTGATCATCATTATAGGAGTATTAGGTTGAATGAGTTAGAATTGAATGTTTTATTAATAATTAGAAAATAGATATATTAAGAGAATAAAGTGTTATGCAAGTACTTTTACTTTTAATACTTAAAGTACATTTAAAATCAGGTACTTTTTACTTAAGTATGGTTATCATTGTGTTACTTCTACTTTTACTAAAGTAAATATTTATCTGGTTATTTGTACTTTTACTTAAGTACTGAGATTCAGTACTTCCTCCACCACTGCAGTTCAAGTTGTACGAGATGTGAGATTTACACTCACGTTTATTGTTTGTCGTTTTTCTATCTGTAGAAAGACGTATTCATGGTCCATAAAGGCAACTGTATTCACCATGATCCTGGGAGCTTTTATTGCTGCAAGGTAGCTTCAAATTCACACTCGATGAAAATATTGCATTTGAGATTTAATTCCTTGACCTCGCAGAAAGTTTCTTTTCACCTGTTTATGAATGTAATTGCACCTCTGCTGTGTTTTAAGAGTAGAGAACAGTGCCGGTTCTTTTGAAATCTGAGAAATGGCTTGTTGCGTCGATTAATTTGACTTTATTTGACTTTCACAGCACAGATTTAGCTTTTGACCTCCATGGATATGTGTTCATTACACTTAACAACATTCTGACTGCTGCAAATGGGGCTTATATGAAACAAAAACTGGACTCCAAGGTAATTTAACCCTTATATATATATACATGAAGAGTTCAGATGCAAAAGCCTCTAAATGCCATTTGAAATTTTCTTCTAAAATGACAATTTTTATCAAGCTTGTATATTTAAGTTCAGTAATTTCACTTAAATGACAATTAATAGGTAATCTTCGTTGCCATTTAAGTGAAATTACTGAACTTAAATATACAAGCTTGATAAAAATGATCATTTTAGAAGAAAATTTCAAATGGCATTTAGAGGCTTTTGCATCTGAACTCTTCATATATAAACTGTACATTTTGTCATCTTTATTTATTACTTAGTTTGTTAGGTTGAATTCAGGTAAATTGGGTTCCGCCATGGAGATGACTGGGGAAAAATGGCCCAATAATGCTGAATTAAACACTTGGTTGTGGTTTCATAGACTTTGATTAAGCCAGAATTAGTCCAGTTTAGTTTGGACATTTTGGTAGTTTTTATAAACATGCCTTAGAAAAAATTCTGGTTCCTGGTGAACCATTACTGGTGTGCATCTAGAGACAAAGCCATGATACTGACATATTTTAAGATTTGTCAGTGCTTGTTGCTTTCAGTTAATTTTTCTCTTATTTTATCAAATGATTTCCCCCTCCTTGCATTGCAGGAACTTGGAAAATATGGGCTGCTGTATTACAATGCTTTATTCATGATTATTCCCACTATGATTTTAGCATACCTAACTGGAGACATTAAGAAAGTAAGAATTTTAATAAATAAACATTTATTTATTACACCAAATGTTTTGATAAATGAAGGACAGTTGGAAAAAATAGATCTAAATTCTGCTTGACTATTTAAGAAAATGTACATAAAAACCAGTAAAAAGAATAAATATAATCTGTGAATTTTCAGACTTTGGAGTATGATGGTTGGACCGATGTTTTCTTTGTGATTCAGTTTGTGTTGTCTTGTGTCATGGGGTAAGTCTGATATCTTTTTCTTTACTTGCAAGTCTACATTGTTATACTACTCAACTGCTTACTCATGACAACATCGCAGCTAAAAGTATTCCAATATATTGGACCTTTTATTGAAAGTAGTCAATTTTTACCTGCTGAGACCAAGCTGCAACCTTCCGGTGAATCTCTCTTGAATCCAACACGGAAGTGACTTAAACTGCAGTTCATCGACTGGCCACTAGAGACAGGCTCCAAAAAAGAGTCAATCCCATGTTAAAATGCCCAACTTTACAGCAGAAAAAAATATGTTTACAGCCTGGTACAAAAAGTGGTTTTAGGCTAATTTTGTCCTTCATGACAACTGTGAATTTTTTTTGTATAACTCATCAGTTTAAATTACATTAAAGCTGCAGTCCATAGCTTTTTTGGGGTTAAAAATTATCCAAAATACATAACCAGCCAGCGCTTGATCCCATCACCTCTTTGCCCATTTTCGTTTATATGGGAGTCACACGCGCCCAGATGGCGACGGCCAGCTCTGCCCACTTTAAGCTTCAAAAAAGCTCTTCTTAACCTACGGGTGATGTCACGGACACTACGTCCATTTTTTTATCTATAGTTGAGAATGCCTTCACAAGCACCTGTAAGAGTTGTGTTTGTAGTGTTTGAGCTGGGGGAGGCGTGATGTGTGAAAGGGGGGTGTAATTCCACCACGTGTTGCAGAAACTACATACTTCACCTTTAAGTCAAGTCAAGTTTTTGATTTTGTAATTTTTTGAGATATTAAAATTGATATTCTTTTTTTCTTTTTTGTGATTTTAATATCATTGGTTGTTTTGGCAGGTTTATACTCATGTACTCAATTATGTTATGCACACATTATAACTCCGCTTTGACGACTACAATTGTTGGCTGTATCAAGGTTGGTAATTCACAGAATCTTGGCAATTGTGAAGTGTAATGTAAATGTTATCAGTTTAGAGTTAACTGTGTTTCCTTTAACCAACCCAACAGAATATCTTAGTGACATACATCGGGATGGTGTTTGGTGGAGATTACATCTTTACTTGGGTTAACTTTATCGGCCTAAACATCAGGTAAAAAGGCCCATTGTAAAATGATAGTGAAGAAACTTTACCAGAGAATGTAATCTCAGAATGAGGGTCACTCTCATGAAAAGACTGTAAAAGAAACTACAAAATGTGATGTAATTTTCCTTGAATGATCAAGGTGCGGCAACATTGCCAAATTCTTGATTTTCTCAAAAAACATGAATTTAGAAGAAATAATTAAGATATTAAAATGTGAATAAAAACAAAATTTAGGTAGAATTCTGTATAAAATCTGTGTAACCCATACATTTAAAAAAAAAACTATTTTCTTACCTTTTCCCCCCAATAGCATTGCTGGCAGTCTTGTGTACTCGCACATCACGTTCACTAAGGAACAAAAAAGTAAGTGCAGGAAAAAATGAGTATTTGTGTGATCTCATAATTTCCATGTCATGATTTAATTTTGTTTAATACTAGTGAATAAGGATAAGTGTATTTTAGATGACATGTACAATGTTGTGTCTTTTAATAGAAACAAGTTGATGGAACAATAGGAGAATGTTGATAATGCTCATGGGAGTCAAGAACCCAGTCCGTCTCAGTTCACACCGCCTTGAGCTGAACTGTGACCAGTAATCTTTTCAGCAACTTTGGTACTTTTCACTAACCAGTTTCTGTTGCCATGGTAACTGACTTACTGAACTTTTTTTTTTTTACATTTAATAATTTTTAAATAAAAACAAACAAACAAGAACACACAAGATGGATTGCTTGTATTATGTAAATCATGCACTGTATTTCCATCATTTTTTAAATAATGTTTTAATGGTTTAATGATATTTTATAGACGAATGTTATTGAAGAAAAATTATTGAAGTTTTTAGATGGATGACAAATTATTTTCTTTGCTATGATATGAGATCAACATTTCCTTTTTGTCTCTGTAAATTGTAAATGTCTCTATCTTGGTTCAAATTGAACTGATCAATTATAAACACTAAAAAATTTAAAACATTTCTGTATTGGATGAGTTTATTTGTTTTTCAACCAAGTGAGGTATCAAAACTACTTATCTGGGGTAAATTAACATTATGCCGCAAAAGCTGTCGATAGAGCTTATATTGAACCTGGATCGAAAAGTTATATAATTATACAAACACCAGAAACTTTGCCTACATGCAACAAAAACCTGAATTGATATGTATATCAAACATATAGAAAACAAATTGCCTTTTTCCACTTTTGTTGCCATTGGCTTTTGACTTGTTTTGTTGGGGACATTAACATTTAAATTTAAAATTAAAAACTAAAAGTTGTTTTTTAAAAACAAAAATGAAACATCACTGAACTTAAAGGAGTAGTTCAATTTTAAAGGTGCAATGTGTAAAAAAAGTTGAGTATCTATTAACAGAAATGCAATATGACATTCATAACTATGTTTTCAGTGGTGTATAAAGAACTTACTTAATTAACCGTAATGTTTTTATTACCTTAGAATGAGACATTTATAGCTCCATAACCGCGGGAATCCCCTTCTCTGAAGGTCGCCATGTTGTGACGTCATATTTCTACCGTAGCCGAAAGCGAACAAACAGCGCTACAGAACGCGTTTCATCACTACCTTGAAAGAGAAGTAGCGGAAAGCTGGAAGCTAGCCTTACACTTCGTGAGTAGTGACTTTTCCCTTGTGAGTGATGTAAAATATTAGTTGGGATTGTTTTATGTAACTTAGTTCTCCCTCGCTGTGTTATGGGTTTGTTATGTGGGGATAGATGTGCTGTAACGTTTGTGAGACAGCTGATGATTAGTACTCATGTCATTGACTGTAAAACAGTATGTTACAGGAATCACTAACCCATCGATAGAGACTTTTAGATCACTAAAGTCGATCGCGAAGAGTTTTCAAAATCAGAGAAAAAAGCCTAGTAGTAAATAGTATCTATGGGATGCGGAGATTACGGACGTGCGCGCGTCAAAAATGACATGATTGTAACAGCGCGCGCACCTCCGACCTTTGGACTCATGCGTACGCGTCCTAGCTCAGCCACAGTAACAGCTCATATTAGCCAGCTAAACTATATATAAAAAATATATAGCTGCTCCCTCGCTGTATTATGGGTTTGCTATGTGGGGAGAAATGTGCTGCTGGTTACGTTTGTGAGACAATCAGCTGATTACTATTATTATATTAAATTATATATTAAAACCCTTGATCCTCACCTGACTATGGCTTTGTAAACTTTATCCATGATGTGGTATAATGGACTGTGGTACAGAAAAAGTGACAATGTTACACACTCTTGGCTTACTCTGGCTATTCTCTGCTGTCTGAGCCGACGAGATGTTTGTCCCGTTTTAGCAGCCGTAGCTTCTTCGAAAGGGAGAGGTGAGCAGTGGGCTGAGCCCCTAGTGCAAACCTGGTGCAAACTCGCAACCGAACCGCTAGATGTCGCTAAAAATCCCACATTGCACCTTTAAAAAAAATCTTTTACTGATAATTTACACACCCCCATGTCATCCAAGATGTCCATGTCTTTCTTTCTTCAGTTGAAGAGAAATAAAGGTTTTTGATGAAAACATTCCAGGATTTTCTCCATATAATGGACTTCAATGGGAAGCAAACGGTTCAAGGTCCAAATGAGAGTTTCAGTGCAGCTTCAAAGGGCTTTAAATGACACCAGACGATGAATAAGGGTCTTATCTAGGACCCTTCGAGTCATGACTTGAAAAAAGATTTGTTTATTTTGATGAACGAGTTAGAACAGGAGTCACAAACGCTCATCACAGAACAGAGCAAGGTGAGCATTTGTGCTTATAAAACTTTTTTATTTATTTTTTAAATGATCGATCATTTCGCTAGATAAGACCCTTATTCATCGTCTGGTGTCGTTTAAAGCCCTTTGAAGCTACACTGAAACTCTCATTTGGACCTTGAGCCTTTTGGTTCCCATTGAAGTCCATTATATGGAGAAAATCCTGGCATGTGTTCATCAAAAACGTCTCGGTTACGGATGTAACCCTCGTTCCCTGAGTAGGGAACGGAGACGTTACGTCAGAAGTGACAGAGAATGGGGGTTTCGCATAGAAAGCCAATTCTCTTCGAGTATTTAAAAACGAGCCAATGGCATGAAAATGCCTTGGGGCTGCGGAATTTGCATAGCGTATCTCCGCCCCACGGAGTGGGTATAAAAGGTGGAAGTGAAGGCAACCGCAGTATGTCTTCGCTGAGGAGCCAAGGCTGAACTCCGGCGTCTACCCAGCGATACAGCAGAAGTGGCAGGGAGACGTAACGTCTCCGTTTCCTACTCAGGGAACGAGGGTTACATCCGTAACCGAGACGTTCCCTTTCGTAGTCACTTCGAGTTACGTCAGAAGTGACGGTGAATGGGGGTCAGTGCCATCACGCCATCTTCAAGCTGTCTTCCAGTGCCCTGCAAAAGTATGGACCCCTGAACCCTTTTCTTTTTTTACAGGGATCCCACTTTGACACAGGAATACCAAGGTACACTGGGAAACATATCCCGGGAGGGACATGCTACCAGATGCCTACCGAAGGAGGACTTACAAATACGCATATGGCCGCATAGGAACGCATATGGAGATACTGGAGCACCAACCGCAGGTGGCTACTAGAATTTAACTCCAGGGGTGGCAGATGGTTTGCCAAGGGAATACACATGCTCAGAGAGGCTTACAGTGGATAATACACATGAGACAGTTACCATAGGGAACCGTGCACATGGAGGCACCTAGCCAGCATCCAGAGCAACAGCAGTGGTGCCTGCATCGTCGGTGCTGGAGGACTCAAGGCTTCAACGGAAGACACTGAGGAAATATCGCACTTATCCAATCCGAGGAGTGGAATGGCGAGCAAGCGAAGACACCTAAGCGGGTCCAGTACTGGCGTAAGCGAGTACGTGAGAGGACACCGGCTCAATTCGCAGATTATAAATCTCGAGAAGGTGTTTGGTGTCGCCCAGCCTGCAGCTCTGCAATTGTCTGTTAGCGAGGCGCCGTGCACTAGAGCCCAAGAGGAGGCCACACCCGAGTGGAATGGGCCGTCACACCAAGGGGGCACGGACGGCCTTGCTGCTGGTAAGACAAAGCAATGGCGTCCACTAACCAGTGAGACAGCCGTTGCTTTGAGAGAGCCCTTCCCTTCTGGCTCCCCCCCATGACAGACAAGAGCTGGTCTGAGGTCCTGAACACCGCGTTCTGTCGACATAGGTGCGGAGTGCACGTACTGGACAGAGCAGTGCAAGGCTGAGACTGCCTCCTCCAGGGGCAACGCTTGCAGGTTCACCACCTGGTCCCGGAAGGGAGTGGTAGGAACCTTGGGCATATATCCAGGCCGGGGTCTCAAGAACACGTAAGAGTAAGCCGGCCCGAACTCCAGGCACGCTTCGTCAACGGAGAGTGCGTGCAGGTCCCTTACCCTCCTGATGGAGGCCAATGCAATCAGGAGTGCTGTCTACATAGGACAGGGCTAAAACTACCAACTGCAACGCCTCTGCAGAGCACTTAGATCTACTGAGAGGTCCCCAGAGGGCACGAGGGGTGGGAGGCGGTTTTAGCCTCCTCGCTCCCCTCAGGAACCTGATGACCAAGTCATGCTTCCCATAGACTTACCTTTCACTGCATCATGAGACGCGGCAATGGCCGCGACATGAACCCTAAGGGCGACAGCCTACGCTCCAACCCTTCTTGCAGGAAGGAAAGCACGACCCCGATCGAAACATCTCCGGGGGTCTTCTCCGTGAGAAGAGCACCAGTTGACAAAGAGATTCCACTTCAACGCGTACAGGTGTCTCGTGGACGACGCTCTAGCGGAAGTGATGGTTGCCGCCACCGCAGGTGGCAGCGAACTCAAATCTGCCCCGTCCCGTCCCGGAGCCACACGTGTAGCCTCCAAGATCGGGATGAGGGTGCCACAGAGTGCCCCGTCTCTGAGTGAATAGATCTAGTCTCAGAGGAATAGGCCAAGGAGGTGCTGTCGCGAGGAGCATGAGTTCGGAGAACCACGTCTTGGTGGGCCAATAGGGGGCTACCAGCAAGACCTGCTCCTCGTCCTCCTTGATCTTGCACAACACCCGTGCAAGAAGGCTCACTGGGGCGCAGTGGGATGAGTCCCGGGAGGCGAACAGAAGTATCTGTGCCTCCCCGAACTGGTCCCAAATCAGCTGGGCCAACTGGGGATGGAGTCGCCATTCGCCAGAGATAGGGCGGACCCGTGACCGCTCGTCGGCCGCCAGGTTCCGGTCTCCTGGAATGTACACTGCACGAGGGACCTCAGGTGCTTCTGACTCCATATCAGGAGGTGGCGGGCGAGCTGCGACAACCGGCGTGAGTGTAGACCACCCTGGTGGTTGATGTACGCTACTGCAGCGGTGTTGTCTGAACGGACAAGTACTTGTTGACCCTGAGCAGTGCTCGAAAGCGGTGCAGGGCCAGGCGTACTGCCAGCAGCTCGAGGCAATTGATGTGCATGAGGCGCTGGGGTCCTGTCCAGGAACCCGCGGCTGCATGCCCATTGCACATGGCACCCCAACCCGTGGTAGATGCATCCGTGGAGACAACGAGATGCCTGGAAACTCGCTGAAGAGGGACACCGGCCCGTAAAAAGCTGAGGTTCGACCACGGAGAAGGTTTGGTGGCACGCTGGAGTCACTGGAACATGGAGCGAGCCGCGATGCCATGCCCACCTCGGGACTCGATCGCGAAGCCACAGCTGAAGCGGTCTCATATGAAGCAATCCGAGCGGCGTTGCCGTGGCTGCGGATGCCATATGCCCCAGGAGCCTCTGAAAGTTTCAGTGGAACCGCACTCTTGCCCTCGAACAGTCGAAGACAAGTCAGCAGTGAGTGCGCGTGCTCATTCGTGAGCCGCGCGGACATGGCGACCGAGTCTATCTCCATGCCGAGAAAAGAGATCCTCTGCATGGGGCAAAGTTTGCTCTTCTCCCGGTTGACCCGAAGGCCCAGACGGGCTAGGTGCCGGAGCACCAGGTCTCTGTGTTCGCAAAGCTGTTCTCGAGAGTGTGTCAGTATCAGCCAATCGTCGAGATAAATCAGGATGCGAACCCCGTGTTCGCGAAGGGAAACAAGGGCTGCCACGACGATCTTCGTGAAGACGCGAGGTGACAGAGCTAACCCGAAAGGGAGAACCGTGTACTGATGTCTGGCCTCGAGGCAAACCGAGAACGGTCTGTGTCGAGGCAATATGGAGACATGAAAGTACGCGTCCTTCAGGTCGATCGCTGCAAACCAATCCTGAGGTCGAACGCATTCGAAAATGCGTTTGGCTGTGAGCATTTTGAACGGTAGTCGATGGAGAGTACGGTTCAAAATGCGCAGATCCAGGATCGGTCGTAACCCACCGGTCTTCTTGGGGACAGTGAAGTATGGGCTGTAAACCCGGACCTCACCTCGGCTGGAGGGACCAACTCGATTGCACCCTTCGCCAGCAGGGTCGCAATCTCCGCTCTCATGACCGGGGCATAGCCACCGACCACCGTGGAGCGAACTGGAGGAGGAGACCTCGCGAACTGAGTCGCATAGCCGAATCTGATCGTTCTGATGACGCAGCGGGACAGGTCGAGGAGCTCTAGCCAGGCTCCCAGGAACTGAACCAGCGGAGTCATGCAAACCACAGACGTCCCCCCGGAGGGGCAGCGGTACAGGGAGACCGGCATGCACACAGGAGTTACCCTGTGCGGATGCCCAGTCGAGCCCCGTTCCCCGACAGAAGAGACCAGGGAAGGACCAGCGTTCCACGGGGGTCTGTTCTGCCGGGGGTCTGGCGATAGAGGGGGAGGGGAGTGGTGTAGTCGAGGGACGACACATGCTCCCATCCGCACCCTCAGAGACAGAGAGGAATGAGCGGGGCGACCCACTGGACGTCGTGCACACTCATTCCAGTCTGTGTGCTCAATGATAGTGTCAGTTTTTCTTCAACCAGCTCAAGGCGCTAGCTAGAACAAAAGATTCTCCACCGGCCCTCCACCGGGGGAAGGAGGGGCCCTGCTACCGCCTCCTGAGAAAAACCATGACACTATCACTGAGAAGCCCGTCTCAGGAACATCGCTTCGCCTGGCGTTAGCGGGGCACGCGGCCTGAGGGGCTGAGACGCTACCTGTGGCCTCCTCCACGACGCGAACCGGCTGAAGGCTGCTGCCGGGGCCGCGTGGGAGGGAAGGGAGCCACAGGGGGGCGTCCTCGGCGGCGAGCGGGCGGAGGCGTCTGAGCCGACGGCTGGGTGGAGGCAGCAGCTGGCCGTCGGGGCAGAAGTGTAAACCCACCTCCGTCTGCTCCTAGGCGGTCGAGAAGTGCTGGGCAAAGTCCTGGACCGCACCGCCGAAACATTTAGATGATGCTCTTGGACCACAGCGGTGGGCATAACCTGACCAAGGGAGCGAGCGGCTGCTTCCGTCGCCCGTTTGAGAGCAAGGTAGGCGGCAGGCTCGCAGCTCGCTTGGTCCGTCCCCTCCTCGTGCACATTCCTGAGCAGCTAGCAGGTGCTCATCATATGCAGGGCGGAGGCTGCCTGTCCCGCCGCTCTACAGGATCGCGCCGCCATAGACGACGAGAACCCATAGGCTTTGGATGGGCATCTGGGAGCACCGCGGGAGGACGCGCCCTGCGGACGCAGCTGCATCGCAACAGAGCGCTCCACCGGGGGAGTCCCAGCGTACCCACAGGCAACCGCGTCGCCGAGGGGAGGAAAGGCGGCAAAACTGAAGCACGCTCTCTGGGCTTTTTTTTTTTTTACCCAAGTGCGTGTCAGTTCCGCATGCAACTCGGGGAAAAAGGAAATTGGGGTTGGCCGTGGCCGTAAGGCGGCAGCGTTACCCAAAAACCAATTATCCTGCCACGAGAGATCAAGACAGGGCGGAGTTCCACCCCCACCCGATGCTCACAGAGGCCCGAGATAGCATGGCCGTCATCGCGGGATCAGACACGGCGACGTTGACGCTCCCGAGGGAGACAACGCGGCCGCATCCTCACTTCCTGAGGAGTCAAGCCCGCCTTGTGATGCTGCGATCGTCATCGCATCATCCTCTGGAGCGCTGAACGAAACAGACGGTACCTGCAAAGAGGCAGATGTCTGAAGCGATACAGCGCTCACTGGCTCTAACACTGGAGCGGTGGGTGTGGCCCGAGGAACTAGCGTCGGGGGTTGTGCCACACATTCACCGTCATATCACCCTATCCGTGCGTCGAAGAGCTTCTATTTTAAGAAGCAGAACGAGTAACGGACACGGGGACTCTCACTTTATCAGATCATTGAGTCTAGATCACAGTGTAGAGATGCTCATGTTCCCATTCAGAAGGAACATGAGTCATCCACGAACGCTGCTACTGCATGCTGAAAGCCCAGGCACACAGAGCAGCGATCGCGACCATCAGAAAATGACATGAAACGATCGCACCCAGAAGAACACAGGCGAGTCGTCTTTAAAAAGACGTGCCGCGTGCAGCTCTTTCACTTAGAGAGGAGGAAATTCACTCTTTCAGCGCTGAGGCGACCAGGGAGAAGCGCAAAGTCTTGCAGACCACTGCTCAGATCACAGGCAACGCAGTCTCGCTGGGTACCGCCGTCACACCAACACTGAAGAGGACGCTCGTCTCGAAGAGTCTTGAATCAGTGAGAATGGCTTGAGGAGTGAAGAAATCTCTTGGCTCCGAAGCGAAAACATACTGCGGTTGCGTTCACTTCCTCCTTTTATACCCACTGCGTGGGGCAGAGATACGCTATGCAAATTCCGCAGCCCCAAGGCATTTTTATGCCATTGGCTCGTTTTTAAATACTCGAAGAGGATTGGCTTTCTATGCGAAACCCCCATTCTCCGTCACTTCTGACGTAACTCGAAGTGACTACGAAAGGGAACCTTAATTTCTTTTCGACTGAAGAAAGAAAGACGTCGTGGACATCTTGGATGACATGGGGGTGAGTAAATTATCAGCAAAAGTTTTTTTAAAAGTGAACTCTTTTAAGCTGGACTGTGATGCTATTTTCTTTTGGAAACAAATTTTGTTGCATGATTTTCTTATCACTGCAAAGCTGCTTTGAAACAATCTTTATTGTAAAAAGCGCTATATAATTAAATGTGACTTGTCATACACTAATGTTTGATATCATTTGAAATGTCTCAGTGTGACTGGTACAATGGTTTCATCCACACTATAACAGTATACTTTCATAACAAAAAGGTTATGTTGGTCAACCTTTTTGAATATTATTACCACTCTGCTCATCAGACTGGTGAGTTTATGACAGATATTTCAAACTTAAAGAATTAGTGAAGGAAAATTCTGTCATCATTTGCTCACCCTCAAGTTGCTTCGAGCCCGTGTGAATTTCTTTCGTCTGCTGAACACAAAAGAAGATATTTTGAAGAATGATGGTAAACAAACAGTTAATGGACCCCATTGAAAAAATACTATGGAAGTCAATGGGGCTTAACTGTTTGGTTACCGTAATTCTTCAAAATATCTTCTTTTGTGTTCAGCAGAAGAAAGAAACTCACACGGGTTCGAAGCAACTTGAGGGCGAGTAATTGATGAGAAGTGAACTATTCCTTTAATTTAAGCTCTTTTAAAAATTTTATTCAGATGAAATAACAAAATCTGTTTTCTTTTGTTACTTCTGTTCTAATTTAATTAGAGCCAAACTGAAAAAAGGGTTTTGCATAGAAGTACTAAAGCTGATGTAGTATTTCCATTGCTCAGTAAATTCACAATAACATATATATTAGATATATGGCAGTGGATGAACTTAAGTCTGTTCATCGATTTAAATAAACACTTCTTTACACTACTCCAAAATTATCATTAGTGATAAACCAGTGTGGATTCCAAAACCATTGGCATTTACGATGTATTTAATGCATAACATCTGATCAGAACGACTGCATACAGTATATCGCACTCTAGACCATTTAAAATAAGATTAATGCTACAGTCACATACATGAAGCAAAGAGAACTCTTCAAATGGTGACAAACAACACAAATGACAATAAATAAGCCAATGAAGATGACCAGAGGAAATATAGCACCATGATTTTTTAAGTGTAAATGAACATTCTCCACAGAACGAAGTGTAAAAGCGAACTTTTTTCTAGAAGCTGAGCGCATGTTTATATAGGAGTGCAATATTAAAGTGAATTCCTGTCAACAAAATACTCAAATAGTATATTTAAATGTAGTTATGGACATATGTGGCCGTGAGATCCAGTTTCATAAATTAAAAATATTGCAATAAACATGGCTCTAGGGAAGTAAAGCTTGTTAAATCCAACTGACCCACAAAGTAAAAAAATAAAAACATTGTTTTTGGTGAAGGACATTCCATTAATTCCTCTGGGCTATTTTATTAATTTGGAATAAATATTTGCATTGATTTGAATTATTCAACTATTAATTCTGACCGCTTTTAAAACTGTTTAAGCAGAAACATGTTACTTACATTTACCGTTATTGGTTGTTCTATTATAGTCCGTTGGCTACAAATGACATAATCATCCAGTTTCATTAATTGCAAGAATTTGAGTTCTCACAAACCGCTTCTGAATATCATGTACAAAATACACACACACACAAAAAAAAAAAATTCTAAAGATGGATTTGCAGTGTGAATATCAAAACATGTGCAAGAAATCTATTTGAACCTACACATGACAAGAGCCTCTTTTACCACCTCTTTTACAAAGAGAAATGCCCACGTCAATAACATGCCCTCTAATCATTTTTAATTTCCAAAAGATATAAATTATATTTTGATCTAAGAAAACAAAGCCCATTTTAGAGCTGTAACATTTTCAAAAATTCTTATTACATTAAAGTGAACATGTGTACATAGAAATGTATTTGTATTTTACGGTTGTATTAATTATTATTATTTTTTTTTCTTGTCTTCATCTTTATTTCTGGCAGTTGTAGTTTTAAATCAATTATTGTGTTCAGACTGGGTGATATTTTTCCTCAATGTATTACAGTAATCTATGATAAATTAATGAGAATGACTAAAACATTAGATACCTTTAGGTATGAAGCTAAATAATGGTCCCAAAAATGGGCTTCATTTCCTTTACACTATTAAAAAACACCAACAAAAAACAAAACAATGAAAAGTAAACAGATTCACTCAGTTAATAGAAAATACAACTAACAAACCAATTTTCTGGATGCTTTACAAACACAAAGCTTAGAAGGAGTGATTCCATTGGCTTATTTATTTTGACTACATTTGTGGGGAGCTCGCAGTGTGCCTCCGCTAACACAAACCAGCTGAGCAGTGAAACATTAGTATATAATGTAAACCAAAACGCAACTTGATTTGCCTGGAGACATACTGGCCCCGCCCTAAACACAAGAGACCACGCCCACCAGCATTCATCCTCATGTGGTACGTATAATGGCTTATACAGCATATTCACCCATTGTCAAATGTCTCAATAAAAAATATAAATATCTTGTTGATAAAAAAATATCAGAAAAATTCCATTACATATAGAATATACATTTCTCTGTAAAATGGTTTCTTGAAAAAGGAGCATTAATCAGCTGTGGTTGGGTTTGGAGGGTGGTGTTTTTGGAGCAGCTCAGCTTTGGGTATAGGGTGGATAGGCTGAGAGGTGTCACAGCCCTGACCCATCTCCACAGTTTAAGATTTTGGCCTGACCTTTGGTCTTTTTCAGTCTTCTTTTACCCTGGAAGGGTCCGTCTCAACCTGGGCCAGTGACTCTGATTCTGTCCGGCACTTTTTTGTTGGTCTGTCTAGGCTCTGGCAGTCATGTTGGTGATTCACTGAGCCATTTCTGTCCGAGTTATAAGTGTCTGTGAGGTTACAGCCGTTGGAGTCCAGATGATCTGCGAGTAGACTGTGTTTAGATGCTCCGTTTGACTGAACAGATTCACTCTTCGGCTCATTTACACTACTCATCAACATCTGTGTGGCGACTGCACTGGAGCTGTGACTGGTGAGTCCTGAATTGAGAACCACAGAGACGGGCTTTAACGCATAGTTGTAACAAACGATTCAAACACACCACATACAAATTTATTCCAACCTGATTTCTACAAAATATCCTGAAAGAGGCACCAAAGCTTTTCAATTAAGTGTGTAAAAAAAACACTACCGTACCGTTGTGACCGCTAGTCTCCTCTCGCTCTGATTGGCTGGTGCTGCTGCTGGAGGCAGCAGGAAGAGGTGTTGCTGCTCGACTGGAGGCAGTGCTTTCCGTTTCATCTAGAAGTCTGTCCATGTAATCCCTACCCCCAAAAAACACAAACACACCTTATTTTGAGAAACAACAGACACAAAAATGACTCTTACTTTCAAGAGTGTTAAATCTTGGGTTCACTCTTTACAAAAACCGTTCACAGTTCAGAATTAAATTGATAGGATTGCATTATATATATTATATAAATTATATTAGTTTGAACTACCAGCAATTTTTTCCCCCAGCAATGAATATTTAGAGCTCTAGTCACAGAACAAACAATTAAGTTTGATTTATTGTATTTGTAACACCATTTCCCAGAATTACTTTAGTAAACCTTTAGGGGGAAAAAATCTAATTAAAAGGAAATTGCTTTACATTGATATAGTAATCCAAATAAATTAATCTAAACCACATTTATAATGGGTAACTTTTAACAGTGAGCAATTACATTTTCAAAGTAACCTTCTAACCCTGACTGTAGCGGAGCGCGGGGTACAACATAACGCGGGGCTCGTGGTAACACAACTTGTTTTAAATACTTCCACACATGCCAGCATGACGACACTTGGTGTATTTACTAGTTGCCATTTAAACACTATAGAACAAATTGCGCCAAAATTCAGAAATCTTTGCAAGATATCATTGAACATTTATTTAACCATAGCAAAAGTACATTTCTTACTTGAGTTAATTTTTCATCTCTATTTTTGTGTTTATTTAAAATTAGACAATTCAATATTATTTCAATCTCCAATCTGTTGTTTAATTGTTGATATAGTTCTTTAATGCATCGCTAGCAGAAGACGCTAGCAGGGTTTAAACCCCAGTTGTGCAGATGGGGCATCACACTGCGTTACAATGTTCCCCTATTAGAAATATGCTATTATATTCTATACTTTTATGAATTCTATTGAGCAAGCATGAGAAACATGTAAATAAAGACTAAGAGTCAATGTTCAGAAATGGTTAATTATTATTTTGTTTCGAACTATGCTGTATAGCTGTGTTTTCCAGTGTGTTTGTTTTAAATTATTAAAAATGCCATTATTGTATATGAAAAAGTTAATAATTGTATTTTATCAAGAAAAATATTTTGGTTTGACTTGTATATTTTTTTATTAGATAAGATAGCATTTTAAGCTGTCATATAGTTTGTTAAAATGTGCCCCTCACATGTTACAATGTACCCCACCTATGGCACATGTTGTCACATTTCAACATTTCTTTCAGGGTAAATCAAGAAAAAAGTATACACTGTATTAATAAAACAAAACCACATAATTGTACGAGATACGTGGGAAATTAATGTGGGAAAAAAATACTCTAAATAGATTTGCCACAAACTGAGAAAGTCCCCTGTGAGATTCAATGTCAGTTAACACAACGTTAACACAGACATAACACAGCATTCAGTCAGTTCGTGAGTGTGCGTGGTGGTCGATATAAAGAAAAAAAATATCTTCGTGATTAGGGACACGGTGTAACTACTAGCAGGGCTGCCCTTAAGCCACGTCATATCACAACTATCTTTCCAGAGTTAATTTTAGGTTTTAATAAAATTATCATGCCATGAAAGAAAGCAGGAGATGCGTTTGTGGGAATAATCTGGAAAATAAAGACCTATAGGCTTAAGCCTAATTATTAAGTTAGAGCTCTGAGGAAATGCTGATGCAAAACAGTCCCCAAAACTGTCATTTAGGCCCATATGAAGTTGTAATCCTGTTGCCTTAATTGTGGGTTTTTTCTTAGAAAAAATAATTTATTCTTGGCTCATTGTTTTTAATGCAGATAATTATTCTACTCTGTATTACAGTATTTACTGCTGTAAAAAAAAAAAAAAACGATGCAGCAATTTTATTTTATGTAAGACAACATGTTTTCAAAAAAGGAGCTTTACAACCTTACCAGAGCTAATGATAATATTAGTAAATTTTAGCACGTTTTAAGCCCCTTCGTCAACTTTAATCATCTAAACGTAAATTTCCAACAACAAAAATGTGGCTAGTAAAAGTGCTGCATGGCTAGTAATTTTGGAAAACCACTAGCCAAATTGGTTAGTGAGCAAAAAAGTTAATGTCAAGCCCTGCTTGCATGTACAGTATACACTCACCTAAAAGATTATTAGGAACACCATACAAATACTGTGTTTGACACCCTTTCACCTTCAGAACTGCCTTAATTCTATGTGGCATTGATTCAACAAGGTGCTGAGAGCATTCTTTAGAAATGTTGGCCCATATTGATAGGATAGCATCTTGCAGTTGATGGAGATTTGTGGGTAGCTGTTATACATTAAAACGTTAACAATTCTGTTTCGCGACACATGCTCATTATTAACAGCAGTTTTTAAGTATCTTGTAACGTTAGTTCACACTGAAAACAAATCCAGTCTTTTGTAGATTGAGGTGGGGAAGCGCTTGAAAACTATGTATTAGCCCTATGTTTAACGTTAAGTGTGAATTACATAATCTGTACGTTGCTTGTTCTTAACACTGAATATCATGTCGTCATATTTGTGTCAAGTTTTTGTTTTATGACAGTTAATTTCAAACATTGTGCTTAAAGCTAATCTATAAATCCATCTGTCTTCTAGTTCAGTTTACATTTGCGTGAGCATACAGGTACTTTAGCTTGTAATCAGTCTTTATCAATTCATACTGCATGTTATTATAAATGATGTACTATTTATCTGTCTGCATTTTATTAATATGAATCTGTATTTTCTGTTCACATTATAAATACCATTAATAAATAATGGGTAAAACAAATTCTAAACCTGTAGACCTTTGTACACCAGGTTCAATTTAAGGTGCCTTATTACTCACTTTACTCTTTTACAAACCCAATTCCATAAAAGTTGGGACACTGTACAAATTGTGAATAAAAACAGAATACAATGATGTGGAAGTTTCAAATTTCAATATTATATTTAGAATACAACATAGATGACATATCAAATGTTGAAAGTGAGACATTTTGAATTGCCATGCCAAATATTGGCTCCTTTTGGATTTCATGAGAGCTACAAATTCCAAAAAAGTTGGGACAGGTAGCAATAAGAGGCCAGAAAAGTTAAATGTACATATAAGGAATAGCTGGAGGACCAATTTGCAACTTATTAGGTCAATTGGCAACATGATTGGGTATAAAAAGAGCCTCTCAGAGTGGCAAGTGTCTCTCAGAAGTCAAGATGGGCAGAGGATCACCAATTCCCCCAATGCTGAGGCAAAAAATAGTGGAGCAATATCAGAAAGGAGTTTCTCAGAGAAAAATTGCAAAGAGTTTGAAGTTATCATCATCTACAGTGCATAATATCATCCAAAGATTCAGAGAATCTGGAACAATCTCTGTGCATAAGGGTCAAGGCCGGAAAACCATACTGAATGCCCGTGATCTTCGGGCCCTTAGACGGCACTGCATCACACACAGGAATGCTACTGTAATGGAAATCACAACATGGGCTCAAGAATACTTCCAGAAAACATTATCAGTGAACACAATCCACCGTGCCATTCACCGTTGCCGGCTAAAACTCTATAGGTCAAAAAAGAAGCCATATCTAAACGGGAACCAGAAGCGCAGGCGTTTTCTCTGGGCCAAGGCTCATTTAAAGTGGACTCTAGCAAAGTGGAAAACTGTTCTGTGGTCAGACGAAAACTGGGACGCCATGTCATCCGGACTAAAGAGGACAAGGACAACCCAAGTTGTTATTAGCGCTCAGTTCAGAAGCCTGCATCTCTGATGGTATGGGGTTGCATGAGTGCGTGTGGCATGGGCAGCTTACACATCTGGAAAGGCACCATCAATGCTGAAAGGTATATCCAAGTTCTAGAACAACATATGCTCCCATCCAGACATCGTCTCTGTCAGGGAAGACCTTGTATCTTCCAACAAGACAATGCCAAACCACATACTGCATCAATTACAACATCATGGCTGCGTAGAAGAAGGATCCGGGTACTGAAATGGCCAGCCTGCAGTCCAGATCTTTCACCCATAGAAAACATTTGGCGCATCATAAAGAGGAAGATGCAACAAAGAAGACCTAAGACAGTTGAGCAGCTAGAAGCCTTTATTAGACAAGAATAGGACAACATTCCTATTCCTAAACTTGAGCAACTTGTCTCCTCAGTCCCCAGACGTTTGCAGACTGTTATTAAAAGAAGAGGGGATGCCACACAGTGGTAAAAATGGCCTTGTCCCAACTTTTTTGAGATATGTTGATGCCATGAAATTTAAAATCAACTTATTTTTCCCTTAAAATTATGCATTTTCTCAGTTTAAACATTTGATATGTCATCTATGTTGTAATCTAAATATAATATTGAAATTTGAAACTTCCACATCATTGCATTCTGTTTTTATTCACAATTTGTACAGTGTCCCAACTTTTATGGAATTGGGTTTGTAAATAAAATTATATAAAATGTATTTAATCAGATTAAATGTATATTTATACTGTTTCAGGCCTCCAGGTGAACATTGCACAAGGTTTTGTGGATATTAACTTGTAATATTAATTTAAATAATCCTAAAATGAAGGATGTGAATATTAATAATTTTACAATTTGACACCCGTGCTTTATAGTCAGCTCTCAGCTTAATCAAATTTAATGGTCATCTCAATTATTTTGACTATATTTACAGCCCTTAACCATTTAAATTGTATTGCATTACTGAATTTTGGCCTCAACTGACAAATATTTTTTCAAATCATTTTCAAATCACATCCCGCTGCCCTGTATCTTGCTCTCTCATTGGTCATCGCCGATGTAGGTTTCAGTCAGAAAAACATTCACACACCAGGATTTTGAATCTGCGATTCTCTCAGATTGCGTCTTTGATCACTCACACTGTGTGATTGTCACTCACGTGAACAAGCACCGATTTGCCTATGATTTGGGGCATTTGTCTGTGATCTCGCAAAACCTGTTGGTGAGCGAAAATCAGGCCTAAAATTGTTCAGTGTGAACGATTGCGTAACTGTTTCTCTACTCAAGATGCCTTCTTTCTTCCGATCTCTGGTTTCCTTTGTCTTCAAGGTACTGGAAAAAGTTGTGTTGTGCCAACAAAAGGTTAAGCCTTTCCAGTATCACAGCATTGAATCTGCTCTGTTGGGAGTCTTAAATGATATTTTTGTTACTACTGATGTTGGTGACTGTGATTTTAGTTCTCTTGGACATATCTGCAGCCTTCGATACTGTCGATCACACATTGCTCCCATCTAGACTAGAATCCCATGTGGGGCTAAAAGATTCAGTTCTTAATTGGTTTATCAATAGAATGAACTCTTAATACTTCCTCACAGGTTCACGTTTTTAAAGTTAGTGTAGAGAGAACTTAAGAGTTCCGTTAAACCGGTGTCGTGTTAACGGCCCCAAAGTTAATAACTAATGATCGTTGTGACGGAAGTGAATCAATCAAAGCTAACTTTAATTGGAAAATAACATTGATAAAATGCGTTGATTATCTGAAAACACCGGCAAACGTGTGTTAGAGTTCATGTTAGCGATCTCCACCGTGATATTTTGCTCAAATGAAAGTGTAATACAGCCAGTCTGTCTTCTTCACAAGGTTGTTTGCACTGCTTGCCAGTTGGTATGGCTCCATCATACCTCACGGACCTATTGACTGTTCATCAACCACCTAGAGCTTTTAGGTCTGTGAACCTAGGCCTTCTGGTGGCTCCGAGAACAAAACTTAAGACTAGAGAAGACAGGGCTTTCTCTAGTGCCGCTCCAAGACTCTGGAACAGCCTATCACCAGGACACCTAACCCCAGCTGCTCCCGACGAGCTGGATGGCGCCTTGCATGGCTGACACCGCCGTCGGTGTATGAATGTGTGTGTGAATGGGTGAATGTGAGGCAATATGTAAAGCGCTTTGGTGGCCATTAGGTCTATGAAAGCGCTATATAAATGCAGTCCATTTACCAAGACTGGAAAAATGTGTTAGAGATACTTACGTTACTCCTGGATGAAGGTTGTATTTCCTTTTCCCAAGCCTAGTTTGTTGCGCAAAGAAATCATACCGCTCTGACTTCTTCCACATGTAATAAAAAGCCACACAATCTCCGACAGACCGAGTTCTGACCTGAAATTGGATAAGGTTTGCTAAACACAAGGTTTAAATTGCCACACCTAGTGGCCTATATACTTATTTAGCAAAGATAATGGCTAGACACATTTAAGAGCCCCACAGGTATTATATTTTTAGTTTTTTAACATTCATAAGCATTGAAATGTCAATATGGGAATCTGAAGGTGGCCAATATGGATTGACATTCCTTAAGTGCAAATTAACTGATTTGCAGATTGGAACAAACTTGTTATTATGAATGCCATAAAATGAGCACTACCTTGTTGGCCTGGATAAAATGAAAGTCTTTTCCGTAAGCTTTTAATCCTTGTTCAAAATTCCTGCATTCTTCCTCTGACCAAACAGATAGTTCCTCTGTAAGAAAGATTTAAACAAAGCAATACATGTAAGATTCAGGCAGTCATTGGATTAAACCTTTAATTGTGAATGATTTTTTTGTTTTGTATGGAACATATTCAGATTCTTTTAAAAGAAAATACATATTTTATACTTATACACAATTTGTGTGCATTTCAAAATTCTGAGATTGAAATAATTCATTACAGAATGAATCGATTAAAATAAAATTTAAAAAATACAGTTTATTAATATTACATATTGAATTTTTTGCATGACAGTCCTTATAACAGCACAGTCCTCATACACCTTAATTAAATCAGTGACTATTTCAGTGATCTTTCAACAGATATCCACATAAATCAAGTTTATACTGCTAATCAAACGCAAACGCAAGCTTTGTGTTTGCTTGAGCTCGGCATATATTTCGGCCCCCGCATATTTAAATAATTAAATTAATATAAATGTTCGATTAGTCGACAAATGGCTTAAATGAACGACTACTAGTTGACTAGAAAAATCTTTAGTTGGGGGAGCCCTAGTTAAATCTGATTTTGTTGCATAGAACTGAATGAAGAATAACATATTTACAGTTTGATATTAACCTATTGATATTTAGTATTATTTTAATATATTTTCAGTCCAATTTTGTTGTGTTACTTTAAATAAAAGTGTGGTTATTTTATTTCATTGGGTTGTACTTTTTAAATTCCGATTCAGTCAAATTATGGAATTTAATTTTTATTAAAAGTCTAATAATAATACTACAATCATACAAAAAAGTAATTTAAAATGAGAAATTAATAATTATTTTTTTTTAAAAGTCATTTTAGCTTCAGTTTTTGGCCAAGTGCGCCCAGAATTTTCATATCCGTGCATCCCTACCAGAAATCATTTTCTAGAGCCACAGCGGTTAAGCACCATAAACATTGTCAGCGTGAACGGAAAGCACAAATCAAGTCTGTTGAAATGCAGAACATTTTGTACTGCTTTAAACATCAGATGAAAGACAAAGATGGCATTTAACAGCTTTGTAAGGCTCACCTCTGGCTGCTTTAACGTTAAATCTTAATCTTCGTAAAGCTTCGTCTGTATCAAAATTACATTTCACCAGCTCATATAATGCCTGAGGGGAGAAAACACTATTTGTATTGTGTATCACGTCACAGTTCAGCATTTGATTACAAATAAAATAATTACATTATTATCATTATAATTATTAAATCACAGAGGCGGTCCTTAGTACCTGCTCATTATCTTTGATGTGGGATCCTTCTGGAATAGCATCTACACCCGTCTCCTCTCCCGTCCGTCGACAGGCTTCCGTGAGAAACTCAACCACAGTGTTTTCAGGAAGAATTTCAGGATTCCACAGCAGCTGGTCGTCATTTTCATACACTTTGAATGATAAAGATGTCAAAGATTCAAAGCATATCTCAAGAACATATTAATGTATCCAAAATGCTAACCATTTCCAATTGTCTTGTAATAAAAAGAATGAGTTAAAAAATGACATCATATTATGATAGGTTCAGTGAACATTTTTATAACATGGTCTGTCCGAGTACTTCATTCTGATTGGCTTGAAGGTGTGCATTAAATACACATTAAAACAATATTAATGCGCTTTGTTTAAGCACACACAAATACATCACTCACACAGAGATTGGAGATCGCACTGCGCACTATTTTAAGGATCTAAGCACATTGGTCTAAAGCACACTGCGCAAGTGCACTTTTTCTAGTTCAACGACGGGAAAAATGGTAGACGCGCTCGGCGCATTGTCTGCAAGGGTTGTCTCTATTCTCTTAATGAGTAATGGGTGTGTTTTTGGCGTAACGTGCGCGTTTTTGCCGTAACGTGCAATAAGCCAATCAGAGTCTCATCTACCATTCTCTTTAAAAGCCTGTTGTGCTTGCGCCATGGCAGATTCGCTTTACATGGCCGAATTTGCAACCGGAAAAACTGAACGCTTCTGTAGCGATGAAAGGATCTGCTCATGCGCGAGGTTAAAGCACGCGAGCAGAACATTACTAACGCTCTCTTTAAATAAAATAAAAAATACTTCTAAATACTTGACTTTAGACAACGTTTTTGTTGGTCAATGGCACAGTGTAATTCAGTTGCCTCAAAATAGCAATGGACAAACAATGCTCCTGAACACTTCTCATTTTCAGACCAGGGCACAAATGGGCGCAAATGCATTTGCTATTTAAACAATGTGGCGCAGGACATGAAAACTGAGTCAGGCTGAAACAAGCAAAAAACACCTGCGCCACGCCTGCCACTGCATTTATTTATTTTCAATATATTTGATTAGCTACTGAATTGCTAAATCGTATTACTCAGCAAGCAGATTGTAAATGGTTTTTAAAGTAATTAAACTCAAAGGTTATTCACACATTCATCTCTCTCCCTCTCTTCATAGGATAATTCATTCAAATAAATGTTATAATTCAATTAAATAAATGTAACCTTACCTCACTACTTCATCTCTGTTTCTGATTTAAAACAGACAGAAAGAATGCTAGATCTAACAAGTGGTAGCAGACAAAAATAACCACCATTTTAATCCTTCCAGTCAAATTCAGTGATGCAAACATCAATGGAACCTGTAATTTGTCAATGGAAAATGACAATGGTATAAGTGGCATAATCCACGCCTAGCTGTGCTTTAAATGATTTGAATGTGCTCCGCTTTGCACGGTTCTTTGCCTCCACATTGTTGTCAGTGTTTCCTACAGGATTCATTCAATATTTGGTCCCAACTATTTTTGTAACCCAATTTAATATTTTTTATGTTAATAATTTAAAAAGCAAACATTTGCATAACATGAAATTGCACGTTGTCATGTGAATAAGTCACACATAACAGTTCACAGATATTTTGGAGCAATGATTTTTAATAGACGGTTTCTCACTAACAACTCCTGAAACGTTTCTTTTGTTGTGGTGCAGTACTGTATAATCCTGCCAAACCCATTTTTAATTTTAATATATCAGCATATGTGAAATCTACCTTTCTCACAGTCTTTGTATTTGCACAGTCCAGATGGTGTTTCTGCCTGATACATGGAACCAACCATGATTTCCTGTTAAGAACATATACATTTATCAAATAGTTTCATGGTAAATTACAGACAAAAGCCATAAAGAAAAATATGATAATGAAAGTATTTACTTTCTTCCAGTCTTCAGATGGAATATAGTCATCATCCTCCTCTGACTCTTCATCACCTTCATTATCTAAAAATGTTACGTAAAAACAGTACTTAAGCATAATTCAAAGATAATGTTGATAAACATCAAATCAAATGAGAAGCTTATCTGTCTCTTACTCTGAAAGTAGCCACGGTTCTGTGATCGTATGAGTTCAGCTGTGTTACAGGCTTTTACTGCACAAGCTCGACTCTCAGTGTGGCTCTCATTAGTCATTCTTGTGGATACATTTGCTCCATCCTCCTGAAAAAATCATTAAAACCATAAAAGATAAATGGACTAAAAATGTCGACAAATTATTCTAAATGCTATCCATAATTTTGACACACACATATATATATATATATATATATATATATATATATAAAATCTGGTCTATTGAGAGTCCTTACTTTAGAAATGTCCAGTGAAGGATGGGTATGGCTTTATAACACTTTTTCATGTTAGATACCGATACCATAGCCTTGATTAGCTGCTGATACCGATACACCAGTACTGGTTTATTTTTCATGATCAGTTTAGATACTACACTCTGCTTCATTGTTAATGACGAGAAAAAAGAAAAATAATTGTTCACACCAAGAATGATATCTATAAAAATAACTACAGTATAATGATAAATACATTAGTGTCCACACCAACTCACAATAACGTTCTGTTTATTCTTAACTGTGCACAGCAGTTATATAATAACTTTACATGCTTGAGCTCAAGGCAGATTAAAATTTTTATAGTTGTTTTTGTATTGTACGCGCACTACCAGAGTTCACAGTGAATGTTTGCTTTATTTATGAAGAAACACCCCAACACTGAACCGCTTTTTAACAAGCAACCCTGAAAATCACTTGTGCTGAAATCGACTAATCAGCACTCAATTACAGGGTTAGTTCACCCCAAAAAATTAAATTCGGTCAGTAATTACTCACCCTCATGTTGTTCCAACCCCCTAAGACTTCGGAACACAAATTAAGATATTTTTGATTAAATCTGAGAACTGTCTCACTCCTCCATAGGCTTCTTAAGGGATCAAAACTGGCCGGCCCAAAAGTAATGAAAGAGGTTGTACATCACACGCATCACACACATGACCAGCGTCGGTCAATAGTGAACCTACATGTGACGTGCAACCTAGAAGCTTTACGTAGTTTCACAACGTGAAATCTCAAGGCCCACAGAGAAGGAATAAAGTTGAATAAAGTCGTTATTTTTGTTAGTTTTTTTGTGTACAAAAAGTATTCTCGACGCTTGATAAACTTAAGATTAAAGCCACTGTATAGTAACACCCCATTGTAATCACTCAGACTATTTTAACAATGTCTTTCATAACTTTTGGGCCAGCCAGTTTCGATCCCTTATGGAGGACGCAGCTCTCAGATTTAATCAAAAATATCTTAATTTCTGTTCCGAAGATGAATGAAAGTCTTACAGGGTTGGAACAACATCAGGGTGACTAATTACTGACAGGATTTTCATTTTTGGGTGAACTAATCCTTTAACATAACCATTTAACCATTAACATACCTAATTCCAAGTATAGATCAATAAAGTAATGAATGGACCACAACATGCATACACTGCCTGTTTTTTTCACATCTGTGAAATGAGAAAAATCAACTGAACAGTCTGCTTTTTAACACTTTATCATGTTCAATACCGATACTTTTGAAGACATTTTTTTTTTTAAATATCCAGTTAAACTAGGGTTGGATAAAAGCAATGCAAGTTCCATGTTTAAAAATCTGGTAGTGATCACAAGACATTTTAGACTTCTGCGAGGAACTGTCAGTAAGTTAAGGTTACCAAATCTTCTTCACTCTTAATCAACCATCAGAGTACTCAGGTCTTGGCCCTAAACTCTTAGAATTTCTTCCTTACCATGTGAAATCAGCACCATCAATAGTCCTTTTTTTGACAATATGTTAAAAGATGAAAAAAAGATAAAAGATGACGGTAGAAACATGACGTCACAATATGTCGACCTTGATAGAAGGGGGTGCCCGCGGTTATGAAGATATAAATGTCTCATTCTAAGGTAATAAAAACATTACTGTTTATTAAGTAAGTTCTTTATACACCACTGAAAACATATGTCATATTGCATTTCTGTTAATAGATATTTAAAAGTTTTACACATTGCACCTTTAAGGCCTGTTTCCATTTGTTCATGCATTTTCTCTGATCCGATAGCTATTCAATCATCAAAAAACACCAGGTGTAAATGCCCGGTGTAAAATACGGAATTAAATCCTATCACTTAAAGCACTTCTTGAGGTTGTTTGAGACGTATTCCAAACAAAACTGGACCAGTTTAATTGCATCTGGTTGTTAAAGCCACATAAGTAAATTTTACTCCTTCCAAAATAGTAATAATAAACATGTGAGCATGCTATATAGGCTAGCCAGATATAACAGGCTACTGAAACACACATGACATCCGCCACAGCCGAGTAGCTGAGCATCTCTTCAGCAAGCCGACACACAAATTGCCGCATATGACACTGAAAGTTCGCCATTGCATCCTGAAGCTAAACACAGTGATCTTCATTAAAAGTAGTGAGACCAAATTATTGTACCAGTGCTATAATTTAGTGCCGCTCTCTATCCTATTGTGGCCTTTTATTTTGTAACTAGCTGATAATAATTAAAATGCAGTGCATATCTGTTGCTTTTGTCGAGGTGAACTCTGTTAAATTTGCATACAGTGCCGGGATTGAGGATCAGATTTATATTAATTTTGCAGAAACGTTAATGTGTCTAAGTGTAAAAGGAACTGTTTTAACAAATCAGATGCCAATCCAATCATCAGTTAAAGCACATGAAGTAACCAGATGTGTGAGCAGGCGTTTGAACAGGACTTAAAAATAGCCCAACTTTAACCATTTAAGTTTTTAACTTCTACGACATTTTCAGACTTTGTGTTTTCCAGGGCTGTTAGAACCCAGTTGTAAATCCATGTGGGAACCAATTTTAAGTTCTGGTTGTTTTTGTGGTGTATGCATCTTGGGCTCAACAACAATATTATAACTGACTTAATACTCACATTTAAGTGATATGAATAATTGGGCATAGGTTTCTTATAGGACAGACCTTGCTCTTCTTCAGTTCTCCAGTGCTTCTGCTGCTTTCATCATTATCCATATCCTCTCCTTCATCATCATCATCATCCTCCTCATCTCCATCGGCATCCTCTTCCTCATATTCCTCATCCTCTTCCTCAGGTGATCCACTGCCTGCATAACCATAAAGGCTCAGGAGCTCCTGAATGGGCATTTCTCCTTCCTGTAGTTCACAGAAATCAAGTTCACAGAATGATTATTACCTTTATTTATATAGAACTTTAAGCAATACAATTTCAAATCAGTTTCACAGAAATTAATTGTAAAATAATGATCAATGATGCAAGCTTCATCAAACACGGGACAAATTCTCACGTAAAGCAACATTAGCATCATTGAGTTCAATGTTGATTCAGTTCATTTAAATAACTGTGTAAAGTACATCAGTTACTAAAAGAGTTAAGCCGTAATCAGCTCTACAGAAAAACAATACCATCGTTATTCAGCTCAATTCAATGTTGATTGAATTCAGTTTGTAAAATTTAAACTCAAAATTAAAACGAGATCACAATGTCCATGGATGGGACATTGTGTATGAGTGTATGTGAGTGGAGGTAGTGCTTTGGGTCTGACATACTGTCTTGGGCTGCCAAGTCATGGATCTGTTTTGTTTATAGTTTTTAATTAAAGGGTTAGTTCACCATGAGGGTGAGTAAATACTGACAGAATTTTCATTTTTGGGTGAACTAACCCTTTAAGGATGAAACAATTACCGGTTTGATAAACCAAAATAAAATGTCATTAAAACGGCGTTTGATCAATCTTGAAAACTCATGGTAAATCCTCTCCAGCCAGCGCCAGTCTGGCACAGACACAGCATGCAACGTTGTTTTTTTGACAGTCTTTTCAGTCTTCTTGAGCCCAGAACACACCAAGCTGACACTGACAAACTAGCGCTGATGAAAGCTGACTGTGTTGTCGCCTCTCGTCCGCTCTCATCGGGGTAAAAAGCTGCACTTGAACACACCGCGAGAACTACAGGCGAATGTCAGCTATAATGTGCATTCTGCGCCTGCGTGTAATGAGCCAACTATCTATTTCTGCAGATATATTAGTCTATATTCGTCATTCAAAAAAGGAAAACCAACGCTGCGGGCTGCAGATACACATACCTTAAACAAAGCAGCGCATGCTTACCGTTTTGAATATCAATCCTGCTAAAAGCTTTCTTTATTCCACTCCGCTCATGTTAATATTGAAATATTCGCCAACGAACACTCAGGTAAGATGATGTAACATAACAACAGCCTTCTATCTTTACCGTTTTGACTTCTTTGCTTGCTGTAGGCTAGTGTTTGGCAGGCTTTTATTATCGTGCACTGACTTTCACTAAACTGAACACCAGCCAATCAGAGTTATCTCTTTCCCCGACATCCCGACACCGATTCAATGTCGAATCGGGTGAAACAAAGTGAGAATTACAGGGTATGTCACGATACGATACAATACGATACATGGCTCATGATTCTGATAATATCATCACGATATAGCAATTCAGCAATAATCGATATATTGCTGGATAATCCTTTAATCATACATCATGATATCTAACTATGAAAACAAAATGCCAGTAAAAAAAGTTTAAGGGCAGGTTTTCTCTCTTTATTAAAGTCCAGACTGTTAGAAAACCGCACAAAAAGTTTATTGTATAAATTAAAATATCGATGCCGATTCTCATATTGCACGGAGGAGGAGGATATTGCCCTATCGATATTTAGTCCCACCCCTAGTGAAGATTGATTTATGTTCGCTTAAATTAAAGGGTAACTAAACCCCTGGTCAGAGCCTGACTCCACCCACTAGCAATATTTGAAAAATGCTGAAAAAATGGGCAGACCCCAGCGGGACTAGGGGGCGTGTAACTGAGACCCGCCGTGAGTGACAGCTGCTGTCAGACTCTAAAATAGAGCGAGACTGGAGTGACTCAAGTAGCTGCCTTTGCAACAGAGAGCGGCCATTTGAAGTCGAGGACTTTTCTCCCTCACCTTCACCTTCACCTGAAGTGGATGAGGGTGAATTGTATGTAGACACAGGGCCAAATCCATTCGAGCTGCTGGCTCAAACTGCGGTCTTAACTCCCGCATCGCGACCGGCATCTGATGAGTTATGTCGTCGAGTTGATCTCAATAGCGCACGCTGGCATATATTCATATTGATATTATGCCGCTATATGAAAAAATCCAGCAAAATGCACCGGCTCGTTTGTCGACCCCAGAGGATTAACTTTATCCTAACCATAAATTGTGATTAAAATATCCATGATCACTCACATCAAGACGCCGCTGCGGTGGAGGAGTCCATGCAGGACGAGCAGTGTTTGGCACTGCGTGTGGAGAAGCCCATGTCCACCTCTATTCCGTTACTATCCTGATCACTGTACTAAACACTGATAAATCTATGCTAACTTGAAGCTATCCTAACTGTACTATGCTACTAGCTACACAAAATAATCTAAATTATCTATATAATGCTATGCTAAATAGATGCAACAATACTCTATCCTGGTCGTTTTCAAAAATAATATAAATAACTATATAAATGCTATGCTAACTAGATGCTATTATATGCTATCCTGATCGTTTTCAATACTCATAAATCCAACTCCTGACTCGCTACAGTAGTTTTGACGGAACCAGATGCTTTT
Organism: Pimephales promelas; assembly: GCF_988280905.1. Lineage (NCBI taxonomy): Eukaryota > Metazoa > Chordata > Actinopteri > Cypriniformes > Leuciscidae > Pimephales > Pimephales promelas. The sequence goes on along the minus strand of NC_142773.1, from coordinate 11,673,324 downwards.
ATACCAGGGGCTGCCAAGGGCGTGGTGAGCTCGCACCAAGGGTGTGACAGAGTGCGTCTGAGAGTTCGCTACGTCAGCAAGTACCCCTACTGCAGGAGCTTTCCGTTTAACCTGAAGAGGGCAGCACTCAGACGTTTTTACACCATATATTTGAAAATCAAAACACTTTATACTCAATTGTCAAAAAATGTACTCGAATCAATGAACAGCATTTATGAAGCTCCATTCTTACAGATCATTAACTAAAAAAAGTTGTTTTGGTGTTTAGTTACCCTTTAAAAGTTGTTAAATTATTTCAAGCCTTATAAATGTTAAAAATTATAGCTTTCAATTATACTGTAATGCTAAATGCCTATAATTAATGGCTGAAATTGAGCTGAGCATCTTTCATAAAAATATGCCATTAAACAAATATTTAAAATATTATAGGTAACTCTGTCTTTATGTTGTTTCTATGTTAATTTGGAGATTAATTGTGAAATTATTACAATATAAAAATATATGATAAACTTTAATATTAGGTTTTAATACCGATTGATTATAGAAAAAAAATAATTTGTTAATTTTAATCGATTGACAGCACTATATATATATACTATATATATATATATATATATATATATATATATATATTAGTGCTGGGCATCCAAAGTTTGTGTTTACATAAAATATGTGTGTGTACTGTGTATAATTATTTTGTATTTATAAATACATATGCATGTATATATTTAAGAAATATTCGCATGTACTGTATATATATTTATATATAATTTATATTAAACAATTTTTTCTTAAACATATACACACATGCATGTGTGTGCATTTATATATAATGTGTATAATTAAATAATTATACACAGTAAACACAAATATTTTTAAAAAAAAATATCATGTAAACACAAACTTTTATTTTGGATGTGATTAATCTTTGCCCAGCACTAATATAGATTTATACTATTTACTAATTATATATACTGTACATACACCCAAACAGGATATAGAGTGGTGCAGTTAGAACCCAGAAGACTACTTCGTTGCTGGTTCCTTCCTAAATTTCCTATGAGGTTTCATAATGGGGTTTATCAATTTATGTGTAAAATAAAGCCTGTGGTAAACATAACTTTATTATTCTATGATATTCTTTTCTACAACAAATGAATTGTGATCATTTCTGATTTGTGCTCATTTCACAATATTTGACGTTTTCAAAACGTACATTTGACGAACAACGGGGCGGGGTTGGTTTTGGTTCAGTTTGTCAGGTTTTGGTTCAAAATATGTTTGGTTCAAACCTGAACCAAACATACTGTATATTTTTATTCAAAGATCAACAGTCTGTCTTTAGTCTGCCACAAAAAAAACTAAATAAAAAACATTAAAATCATGAACTTAAATGTCATTGTGAGAAAAAAAAAAAAGTGTTACTGATGACAGAGGCTAAATCAGACATTTCAGGCTATAGCCTAACGCTAATAAGCCTTATGCCAAAATTATTATTACAACTAAATTGTCGGTCATTAAATAGGAAAACTAAATAATTCTATAGATGATTTCACTTCAAGTGTAACACAACATCAGACATTAAGGCCTGGCCGAAGTATTTTTTTGCACACAGTGACGCGACCAATGAATCACTCCTTTAATGCTGCGTTTACCTTTGCGAGTTCTTCAATCTCATTGCCAAAGTTAGTGTCTCCCTCTGGCAGCTCCTCATCTTCAGGAGTTTGATCATCATCATAATCAGGCAACAGCATCTCTGTTGACACATCAAAATCCACATTGTCAGACCCAACCAAAACTCATGGCATCAAATCGTGAGTATGTATAAAGACATGTTTTACCATGATAAGAAAAATAATAACAGTCTTACCTGGGCTTGAACTCCCCAGGGAGGGCTAAAAATTCAAAAATCAAAAATAAGACATAAAAAGTTAAAAAGAAGCAAAAAAAAATAAAAATGCTGTAACATTTAGATTAATACATTCTTTTTTGGAGAACAGATATCAGGTTTGATTATGAGGATTATGAGGTTTGTGTTGGAACTGTGTTGGGTAGCTGTTGGATTTCTGATATAAAATCTGGGTCCTGATGTAAAGTCAGTTGTGAACCACTGGACTAAAATAACAGTTTAAAATACAACTTTTTATGCAGACTGTGTGGTTAAATCAGCTGTAAAACTTGCATAAAGTAAAACAGTAAATCATAAAAATGACCACTGAAATCTATTAATTGTAATGATCCATGATCTATTATAAATATCTGTGTGGATGACTATGTATGGCAGCATCCAAGCAGACCTAATTCAGAATAAAATGATGCAATACAGCAGTTTTTTCAGTGATCCATATTATTTTTATTTAGTTTATACACAAACAAAAATGCCTTCTGTTATATTAAACCTTGCAAGCAGGCCAGGGTTAAAACATTCATGATAAAACCAGAGGAATCAGAGATGCTCTGTGAGAATGACTTTGGAAGTTAAGGCTGATGTCTAGCTAATACTTTGTCTAGCCTTCATTAAGAACACTCTTTTAAATGCAAATCTGGATATTGAAATATCTATAACTTCAGTATTTAGCAAAAAAAAAAAATCAACACAATCATCAGTGTTTATGTAATATATCAGATATAATTAGAGTACGGTAATGCATTAGGGTAAGTTGATAATAGAGTAACTTATTTGGCTAACTGAATGCGAGCTAAGTGCTATTAACTTTGTAGAAATACAATTTCAAAGAATTCAACGCGCCTTTCGAATTCTAAATTACCGCACAACCTGATAAGAAATATATACGATTTAATGTAATTTTCAAATCCATTAACAAAATTATTTCTTCGGTTAACTGCTAATAAGCGGTTATTTATTTCTGGAAAATAATTTAAATAATTTCCTTCTTACCTCCGCCATATTTACAGCGATGCTGTGGGTCAGCGGAATGTGGGCGGAGTCAGTGGGAATCCCCGGATGTTCTCTCTCGCTCTCTCTCTCGCTCTCTCTCTCTCTCTCTCTCTCTCTCTCTCTCTCTCTCTCTCTCTCTCTCTCTCTCTCTCTCTCTCTCTTTCTTGGTTCAGTTTTAGGGAAGAAACACCAAAATAATTACATTTAATTTAAGATAATGTACAATATATATATATATATATATATATATATATATATATGAAGAGTTCAGATGCAAAAGCCTCTAAATGCCTTTTGAAATTTTCTTCTAGAATGATAATTTTTATCAAGCTTGTATATTTAAGTTCAGTGATTGCACTTAAATGGCAATGATAATTACCTATTAATTGTTATTTAAGTGAAATTACTGAACTTAAATATACAAGTTTGATAAAAATCATCATTAAAGAAGAAAATTTCAAATGGCATTTAGAGGCTTTTGGATCTGAACTCTTCATATATATATATATATATATATATATATATATGATTTAGGTTTTTTTCCACGTGTTGTTTGAGACTAATGGAAAGTAAACATCCAAAATACAAATGTAAATGTGTATTTTATTGCACTATATCTATTTGCGTCTGTTTATCTATTTTTTGTTTTGTTTTTTCAAAATGAGAAGAAAATTAATTTCCATTTAGCACATACATAGGCCTACATTGGCTAAACTTTGCAGTCTTAATAGCCTAAATATTCTGAAGATTCTTACTATGGTGTTTGTTAATGTTTTTCCTTCTTTTTTTTCTGGCTGTTATTTCCTGATTTATCGAGTCACAAAATGAGAACCAAAACCCCATATGTAAAACCGTTATGCCCTTTTATAGGCTATGTACATAATTATTATTTACAGACTGTAAATCATAATTATTTAGCCTATAATTTAAGTTTACACCCACATCGAAAACTTATATTTTGAAGCTGTAATGTTTATTTAAATGCTTTTAATTAGTAACTATTAGAACGATTGGTGTGTCAGTGAGTAAATTGACAAACCCAACTATAAAACTCCATAATTTGAGGGAACCACTGGCAAATAGTCTTCCGATTAAAATTCTTATTTTATTTGGGAAATATCATATAGGCCTACATAAAGCAAAGTATGTTCTCTTTCATAGGTTCACTCAACGCTGCGGATAACGCAGTGGGATATTCTCTGAATATGCCGATTGTCTGAAGCCCAATAGAATCACGCCAATTCATTGGCTGATGGCGCTCGCACAATCTGGCCCCGCCCCGACGCAATTACGTCGCATAATCATATACGCGCGTGCGCCATCTTCCCCTCAGATTTCTCTGCCTTCACGAAGCGATCACATCGTCCTTCGTCTCGGTTTTTCTAAAGCCTATAAAACTGATTATTCGGATTCTTGCACTTCAGCGACTGCACAAGTGGAACTCTGTTCTCCTTCCAGTGAAGCTGCAATGGAGTATCGACGTTGCTCTCCACCATGTGCTCGCTTCATCGCAAGCGACGACCCTCACAGTAAGTGCATCAGGTGTTTGGGTTTCTCACATGCGCGCGAGGCAGTTCTAGGTTCTTCTAAATGTAAATTCTGCGATAATTTACTTCTAAAAACTCTCCGCTCTCGGCTTGCGGTTTTTGAGAAGGATACTTAATTTGCTTCCCCCCGTCGCGCTCCCGAGGCCTCTCGAGGATCCGCAGCCTGGGGTTCGGATGTTGAGCTCGAGGATGTGAAGTTTGAGCAGACGGGCCCCGCTCTTTCTCTCCCTCCATCTCCCGAGCTCGCTCACTTGCCGGTCGAGTTCGCTCATGATTATTTGTGCCCCAGCCCGGGAGCACGCGATTCTGTTTCTTTCGGGCTGGAGGACGTCATCTCTACCGCGGCTTCCGACTCCGAGGATTTCGGGCCTGCTCTCGTCGATGACGTTATCCCGCCTAGCGGCCAGGAAACGCGGCCTACCGCGGCCTACTCTGAGCTCGTGGAAGTGCTTTCGCGCGCCACGGAGAAACTCGTGATCGACTGGCCTGACGAGCCCCGCGAATCGCAGTCCTCCAAACTCGACGAGAGGTTTCTCAGTGGCCCTAATTCTAGGCCCCAACAGAGAAAACTGTATTTTTCAATAATCTGCATCGGGAGATTTCCAGATCCTGGACGCAGCCTTTCTCTTCGCGTCTCACTAATGCGTCAGCTGCTGATTTCACCAACCTCGTGGGTTATGTGGAACAGGGCTACTCTGCCATTCCGGCGATTGAGGATACTTTGGCCAGCCATCTTGCTCCATCGTCGGCGCCATCTTGGAGGGCACGTCCTCCCCTTCCATCTAAGGCATGTAGAACCTCTTCCTCTCTCATCGGGAAATCCTACATGGCGGCTGGTCAGGCAGGCATGACCCTTCACACTATGGCCATCCTTCAGGCCTACCAGGCCGATATCCTTAAAGAGATGGATGAGGGTAGTGGTGTCACTCCTGAGGCTGTGAAAGAGCTGCGTATGGCCACGGATTTGGCCTTGAGGGCCACCAAACATACCGCACGTGCGGTGGGCCGCTCTATGGCTGGCGCGGTTGCTGCGGAACGCCACTTATGGCTCAACCTCACTGAAATTCGCGATAGAGATAAGGTTTTCCTCCTCGACGCCCCTATCTCTCAGTCAGGTCTGTTTGGGGAGGCGGTCAATACAGTGGTCGAGAAATTCCGTTCCTCCAAGTCTCAATCTGCCTCTTTTAAGCAGTTCATGCCCAGGAGAGTTAGGGAATCCCCCGCTACCTCCCCTGCCCGAAGACCTAGAGAACGTTTTTCTCAGGGAGCGGAGTCCTCTTCCAGGAGGAGTGACCCAGCGCGTCCCCCACCTCTCTCGGTTTGGGGAGCAAGCGGTCGCCCGTTCCCCCGTCAATGACCTCACAAACGTGTGCAGCTGAAGCGATCCGAGGTTCTGTCCACCTCCAACCAGCTCTCCTTTTCTTACCCTGTCTCCTTCGCCACCCAGGGTGTTTCGAAGAGCAGGCCATATTTCACCGCTTCTACGCAGCCCGGTGCGAGAGGAAGGAGACACCCTGGGTTTTCTCCCCTCTCCCCGACACTCTCTTTGACTGCCGGTTACGTCCTCAGAAACGCTCTTCCTTTTTTCTCTGGAGCAGGCAGGCCCGGTCACCCAGACCTCAGCATTAGCACCTCTCATCGCGTGTCAGGACGCCAAGGGCTCTCCTGCACGGCCAAACTTGCAACTCCACGACCTTCAGCACGACACCCTCACTCAGGTATGTCATATGCATTGCAACACCCCTCTTCCTCTTTCACATTTCTTTCCAGAATGGGAGCGGTTACAAGGGGTATCGCCGTGGATTCTTCGCACAGTTTGGTTCGGCTACACTCTCCAGTTTTGCCGCAACCCCCCTCGGTTCAACGGGATTTTTCCTACTGTAGTCAACAGCGCCACTCAGGCTTCTGTGCTACAGCGGGAAATTTCTTCCCTCCTTCTCAAAGATGCTATAGAGGAGGTTCCTGCGGAGGAAACCGAACAAGGCTTCTACAGCCGTTATTTCCTGGTTCCGAAGAAAGGCGGCGGCTTGCGTCCCATTCTAGACCTCCACAGACTAAATTTCGCCCTCTTCAGGGGGAAATTCAGGATGTTGACGTTGAAAGCCATCATCTCTCAGATTCGGCCAGGAGATTGGTTCATGACAATAGACCTTAAGGATGCCTATTTTCATATCCAGGTCGTGCGGCGTCACAGAAAGTTCCTCAGGTTCGCCTTTGGAGGGAGGGCGTTCCAGTACAAGGTCCTCCCCTTTGGCCTTGCCCTGGCACCGAGAACGTTCACGAAATGCGTGGATGCAGCACTGGCCCCCTTGCGGCTCCAGGGCATCCGCATTCTCAATTATCTGGACGACTGGCTCATTCTAGCCCAGTCCAGGGAGTTGGTTACCCACCACAGGGACACTGTTCTCCACCATATTCAGTCTCTCGGCCTGAGGTTGAACGTGGAGAAGAGTGTTCTTACTCCAGCTCAGAACACAGTCTTCCTGGGTGTGCACATGGATTCCGTTCGTATGCAGGCCCGTTTGGCTCCTGCACGGATTTGCAGTTTGATGACATGTTTGGCCCGTTTTTCACTAGGCCATCATATCTCTGTGGGCACTTGCCGCAGGCTTCTGGGCTTAATAGCCGCAGCCTCCCCTGTGCTACCCCTGTGTCTGCTCCACATGAGACCCTTCCTGTGGTGGATGAAGCTTTCAGGCATCCGGCCCACTGGGTCAGCCTTTCGCCTGTTGAGGGTGTCGGGCAATTGCTCTTGCGCCCTGTCGATTTGGCAGGACCATCTCTTTCTTCAGAAAGGGGTCAGCATGGGAACGGTATTCCGTCGCCAGATGCTTACGACGGATGTCTCTCTAACCGGTTGGGGAGCAGTTTTCGAGGGCAGGCCAGCATGTGGGGTCTGGACGGGCGAGACCCTCGCTTGGCACATAAACTTCTTAGAACTGAGAGCGTCTTCCTGGCTTTGCATCATTTCCTCCCTTTTCTAAAGGGTCACCATGTCATTGTCAGGACGGACAACATGGCGGTAGTTTCCCATGTAAACCGGCAAGGAGGTTCTCGATCTCGCACCCTGGACAGGCATGCGCGTCATCTTCTATTATGGTCTCAGAGCAGGTTCCTTTCTCTAAGAGCGGTCCATGTGCCAGGGGTTCTGAACCTCGCAGCGGATTTTCTATCGAGGCAGAAACTCCAGTCGGGGGATTGGATGTTGAACCGTCAGGCAGTTTCCCTGATCTGGGAGGTGTTCGGGAAAGCGGAGGTGGACCTCTTTGCCTCGCAGGAGTCATCCCAATGCCCGCTCTGGTTCTCCCTGAATCCTCCAGCTCCGTTGGGGATAGATGCATTTGCCCACCGTTGGCCAATGCAGAAACTCTACGCCTTCCCGCCCATCAAACTGATCCAGGCGGTCCTGGCCAGAGTGAGGGAGAGCGGAGTCCGCCTCCTTCTAGTAGCCCCATTCTGGCCGTCTCAGCCATGGTTTTCGGAGTTAATTCCTCTGCTGGAATCGCCTCCCTGGAAGATTCCAGTCAGAGAGGATCTGCTTTTCCAACTTCAGGGCAGGATTTGGCATCCTCGCCCGGACATGTGGAAGCTGTACTTTTGGCCGATCAGGGGTCATCGACATTAGGCTTGGATCTCCCGACTGACGTTCAGGAGACCATCGCTAGTGCTAGAGCTCTTTCTACAAGGAGACTGTATTCTTCCAAATGGAAGGTTTTCGCGTCTTGGTGCTTGGCACGTGATAGGAACCCAGTTAACTGCCCTGTTGCTTCAGTGTTGGAGTTCCTGCAAGAGAGGTTTTCCTCCGGGGCGGCGGCTACCACCCTCAGGGTCTATGTTGCAGCCATTGCGGCACAAAGAGAGTCAGACGAGATTCCTTTGGGTAAACTGACTTTTGTACGTTTCTACAATTTGGATCTTGACATGACCCCGGGTTCTCAGATTCTTTCTGTTTGAACCGTTTGTAGTCATTATCTTTCGATACCAGTCATTACAGCGCTCTTTGCTTGGCGAGTTTGGTATCCCGTTCCCACTGCGCTATCCGCAGCGTTGAGTGAACCTATGAAAGAGAACGTCTCTGGTTACTTACGTAACCTATGTTCTCTGAATAGGGAACGAGACGCTGCGTTAGCGGCCAAGCTCCTCGCGCTGCTGACAGTCTTCTTTTCGGCAGAGAAATCTGAGGGGAAGATGGCGCACGTGCGTATATGATTATGCGACGTAATTGCGTCGGGGCGGGGCCAGATTGCGCGAGCACCATCAGCCAATGAATTGGCGTGATTCTATTGGGCTTCAGACAATCGGCATATTCAGAGAATATCCCACTGCGCTATCCGCAGTGTCTCGTTCCCTATTCAGAGAACATAGGTTACGTAAGTAACCAGAGACGTTATTGTATACTCCCCGGCTGTGTTGTATTTTGGAGTTCATTCATTGGTGTTCAGGAGTGTTTTGGTTTTAACACTAGCTACACCTGGAGTTATTTTTGAGAAGTGCGCCACGACACGACCCTGCCGCTGGACAAAGGAATTATGGACTTATGTGCCTCGTCGTGAGGTAGGTAAAAGAGTATATAAAACTATTTAAAAATGTTCTATATTTTCTGACAAAAACGTTTGGTCATCGCGTATCTGTTACGTTATAGGCTAGTTATACTGTTTACTAACGTCAACGACTATGAAAAACTTGCTGTTGAACGTTTGTTTACTTGTTTCAAATTTTGAAATGGCTATTTGCGTGGGGTTTTTGTCGATGTAAACCAGTTAACATTAGCTAACCGTCTTTCCATTCACCGTGTTTCTGAAAATGAGTGTTTTACCGTGAAATTGATGCATCAATGCATTACAGGCATTCGTGGTTACACAATTCAATTGCAGTGTCTAACATTACCCTGGAAAATAAGATATAGTTGTGCTGTGTAGGCCTGCAATTATTTGAATTGTAACAGCTATAATATTGTTAGGCTACGTATTAGTGGTGACCCACGATGTGCGTGATTTTCAGCTAATATATTTTTGCATTCTAAATGAATGGTGCTAGATTATGCCTCATACTGTTGTTTTTGTGATCTTCAGATACGACTGTCCTGCAGACAAGCGGTTGAAGGTTACTCCTCCTCAAGTCTGAACCAAATGGATTTGCTGAAATAAAGGCAGTAAATCAAGAATATGGTGTTCAATTTCCACACAAAACATTATACTGTGTTAAATAAATGTTAACTCTAAAGGCCAATTTATACTTCTGCGTAGGGTGCGCGCAGTAGGTACGGCGTAGCATACGCACAGACGCGTCCCATACCGCGTACCCTTCCGCGTTGCCTGACGCGCACCTCTTCAAAAATGTAACTACACGTCGCGACGACGCGGACCGCAAGATCGGTGATTGGTCGGCTTGGTAGCATCGCATTTCCTCCTACGCATTTCCGCACGTACCTTCTCACGCATTTCCACACGTACCATCTCCTCCGACGTCTTCTCTCATTTCTGCCTTTCAGTTTTAGTAATTTCACTAAAGTGAACTGTTTTTCCACCTCAATAAGCTCCAACTCCAACATGATCCACTCTCTTTCAATCGCTATTGCTTGTAGTAACCTAGCCGCGAGGAATCTAAACACAGTGGAACATTAAAACTCTCCGCCGCCAACTAGCGTTTCGGAGCAGTACTGCAGAGCAACCAAGACCTGAACGCAGAAGTATAAATGCTCATAACGGCGTCGCCTACGTGCGTAGCCAACGCCGCACATTACGGCGTACCCTCGACGCAGAAGTATAAATTGGCCTTAAGAAGTGTTAAACTAAATATTTTGGTAATGAGTTCATATAATTATTTTTAGAGTTAAATTTACTCTCCGTAGGTTTAGTATTTTAACTCCACAAATTTTAACTCTGAAAAAGTGTTAAAAATTCAACTCCGAAAGCAGAGTTATTTTAACTCCAGCTCTTAGATATAATCAAAAATATCTTAATTTGTGTGCCGAATCTCTTTAATGTGATGTTATAAGTGTAATAATAGTGAGTATAGAAACAAGAAGATTTATTGTTATTAAGTCACTTTATTTGTCATTAATATTAAAGTGAAGTTGACTTTACATGCTTAAGCTCTTAATTTATCCATTGCATGGGTGGGCCTTGTCCTTATCAATCATCCAAATATTTGCCCCCCCTGAGAGATTTTGTAGGAGCCGCCACTGATTCAGCTATTGTTTACTCAATTTAAAAAAAAATCTTCTGGGTTTTGACATCGTCCCATAACCACTTTTTGCTTTTGTTTTTTAATTGAACTTTCAAAATGCCAAAATTCAACAAGTTCTTGAGACGTTTCACTTTTTTTTTTTAATTTTGCAAAGTATACAAACTAGTGAAACAATACATAAAATGAAACACTTAGAAATTATGAACATGAAAGATGAACATGAACATTCAAAAATTAAGTGCACAACTCTCTTTCATAGTTACCAAAATAGCATTTGTAATCTATATCCAGATAAAAACACTCTAATGTGTCTTTCACATTACCACTCAGACTCAGAGCCTGAGTCTGCAGAGGTGAGGAGTGAAGCCGCGGGATCAAGACCCTCCAACACTCCCAAAGACAATTTCGGCTGTCAATCATGATGTCCGTTTATCAGAGGTGTAAAGTCCAGGGGTCAGAAAGTAAAAGTCCTGCCATGTGTTTATTCCACCCATGAACTCAGCTAACTGATTTTACTAATTACTACTCTGTCTGAAAAACTGTGCTAATAGCAAATCCAGGTTATTGGAACAAAAATACTGAGGACTTTTACTTTTTGAACCTGGACTTTACACCTCTGCCAATTTTACACCATCAAATAACTAACAAAAACCAAACTTATTTTAAAACCAAAAATAAAAACTACTTAAAATCACAGACTTATGTATATTTTTCTCATCAAGCCAGACAACTTTCTAATTCACAGTCATTAGCTCTGATCAACAGGAATCAGGAATGTTTTAACTACTACTTATAGCGAGTTAATATGATTCACACCAAACTTTTTCAACATGATACCAAGAAAACGAAGATGCGAAATTTGTGCACCGTAACGGATATTGGATATCTCAAATGGTGTTGCCATGGTTATTAAAGTAATGAGAACAGGGCTAACAGGAAAAGTCTCTTATAATCCTTTTACATTCACCCAGTTTAAATGCATATTGCCTGTCGTGTCTCTCTAGAGCCTCCGGGTGTGTGGTGGTGCTGGGGCTTGGGCCCATCATCGCTGTCTTCAGCTATATATTACAGTATTAATTCATCTTATTTTCTTTTGAGAACCTTTCTATAGGCCTGTTTGCTTGGGCTGTTAAAACATTAAATATAAACAAAGATTAATTATGAATACAACATTTAGTAAATATTATATTTATATTATTAGCTATAAAAACCACAAACTTAAACGATAACAATACAATATTGCTCAGATGTAAGTCGCTTTGGATAAAAGCATCTGCTAAATGACTAAATGTAAATATATAACTGTGTTAAAAAAAGTAAGCTTAGGGTAGCTGCAAGTATTAAATACACTTAAATATCAAAATAATGCAGAGATATCACTCCAGAGCTGTGTGGGGTGGGGGTAAATTAGGCACGATCTGCTATGACTTCACAATCGTGTTGCATTGTGGTCTATGGATCTGACTGAATTGTACATGTTGAGTAGACTCAATCCTATGGTCTAAATCGAGGGGTCAAGTCAAGAGTCTGTCCAAAACTTCCTTCGTCCACTTTGCGAAGTTGAACGCACCTCAAAATGGTGATGGGAATTCCCCCGAGGGGATGTGTTTAGGGAAGTGCATGTCTGAAAGTGGAGTTAAACGCAGCCCTAGAGAAAAGCTACTGGATGAATTACTTCAGGAATTGTTAAATAATATCTGGATCCATTAATTTATGGAAAGGTTCTCCAGCATGCCACGTATGTAGTGCTGTAATTTTAATTTTGTTTATATTGAATTATGACTATAACAAGGACGAGATGGATACTATAAGTGCGTCCTTCAGATATGCTGCAAGACTGTCCCATTTCTTTAAAATGCCAAAGTGCAGTGCCCTTAATGCACACTAAACCCACACTGTCAAATACAGCTATTCAGAGAGTAAGCGTATCCCATCATGCAATGTGTTCGGGAACTCATGTGCCCCAAAATCATGAGATGTCGAGGAAAACATTTCACATATCATTTGGTAGTAAAGACATAAAGTGTTATATTTTATTGGTGCAAAGATGAGTAGGCCTATGGTATGGCTACTTTGTACAATATTTGCAACTGTTTTAAATTTGTGTCTTCTGTTAATAGCGACTGAACAGACATGTAGAAGTTTATTTTAAAATGCAAAGTATTGAAAATATAATAAATAAAAGCTCTGTAAACACTTGCATTTTTGCAAGACTATAAGTGTGTCCCATTGAGTAGGCCTATTTAAAAGATCTACACACACTACTTAAAGACTTGGGCCAAATAGAGGATATATAATGCAAACAGACAAGTTGTCAAGTGCAAAGACTAGGTAGGCTATTTGGACTAGGTTAGGCTATCTCTAATCAACTCGATCTCACGACCAAGTCGTACGAATTAGATTTAGCAAAAGTGTTCATATTTTATGACCTACCCATCACGTTGGTTTAAACCTACCCATCACGTGGGTTTAGACAAATCGTACGAATTCGTACGAGTGAGGTCGTACGAATTAGTACGAATTAGACACTTTTTAATCATTCGTCGAAATGAATTCGTGCGCATTGGTCGTCTCTAATAAAATTTGACGTTAAGAGTATCCCAGCATTCATCAAGTGTAAAGTGTTAATGTTTTTGTATTTAGATTAATTCACATCTTCATGCTGGGTAACCGTACCCGTCCTTTATATTTCCCTTATAATTTCCCTTCCCAATTTCATATCTCAATAAAAAGGATCATCTCCATCACAGACCTCATAGTATTCAAAGTGGAGAGAAATCTCAAAGTGGAAATCAAAGTGTAGAGTTTATTTTTCAACAAATGAGTGAAATCATGGTTTTGTAAAAAAAAAAAAAAAAAAAAGAAAAAGAAAAGAAAGTATTCATTAATAAAAGTGATTATTGGTTAAATAAGAAAACACACTATAATACTGTGTATTCAAATATTATTTTCTTATAGCCTCAGTTTTTCAAAGATTGACTTGTTTGTTCTCAATGTAACATGGAGTAGTCTTCAATGCTGCCTAACAAGGCCTTTAGACAACCTTTCAGCCTTATACATGTCTCTAAACAACCCAAAATTCAACAGGGCAAAAATCACTTATTCCTGCAGCAGTTTAATCCACAGTGACGGGACACACAATGTAGGGTTGTTTTGGTTGTTTTCTGGAATTCCATAATATGATTGTAAAATTTACAAATTGAATCGCAATATAACATATTCATATATTACCGTTAAGCAGTAGGCCTAATTCTCCAGGAATGATACAACGTCCCCATTGTTGCATATCATCACTCATCATTCAGCACCTCATTCGTTTAGCCTACTCATGTTCATTCTGCATGCTGCATTTTGTTCATTTCTGCACCATTAGTGCTCGTGTATCCCTCGGTCACTTTTACAACCCATTCCACTTACATCACTTATTCTATCCATCTTGAAACCGAAGCAGTTTTTCCGTTTTTCTCTATTTTTGGGGGGTTGTTTTCTGCGTGAATTAGACTGATGTCCTGATGATCTCGCGCCTTTGACGCTCGTGTCCAGCACTTGCGGCTCTTTCGCTGCGCGCCACTTGTTCAGAGCTCGCGCGTCTTCGGTTCCATTCCTCACCGGTCGCGTGCTCCTGTTCTCTACCGGCAGAGCTTTCGTGGACTGCAATTTAAACATAAATCAAAGATTCCGTGAAAGAGAACATTTACTTAATCGAAGAAACAGCAGGTAGCCTATTCGTCAATGTAACCTGTGCTGCCATATGCAATAAATAAAAAAATAAAAAAAAAAATAAAAAAATTATATTATAGGCTATAGCCTCAAAGAAGGAAAATAACAACATTTTACAGCAACTTTCTTTACCAACATGACGTGCGTAAAAATCCACAAACCTTGTTCTGGACTGTGGTGAGGGGTTTTGCGTAAAGTGACAGACTGACAATGAACAGTCCGCAGATGAGTGTGTGAATCATATCCATTGTAATGAATCTTGGCCAGGCGAGTTACATCAACACATACACACACACACACACACAAACCTTTCACTTCCCCCACACATCGGAATGTGTGGAATGTTTTTGAACAAAGAGAAGGACTTTTGGTGTTTAAAAACATTCAACAAAATGTTTTCAATGGTTTTTATGTATATGTGTCTTCCCCATGTCACAGTGAAATAACTTTGTTTGATCACAGTTTAAATAGGAATTAAAAATACCTTCGTCATGCATTTGAAACATAAGTGTATATTGCTTTGATATAACATAATGTTCCTTGATATCTCTAGAATGCTTATTGAATGAAACACTCGAATATGCATAGAGATGTAAAGTAAAGTGTATTTTTAATTCGTTGTACTGCCAATGAAGATCAAATTGCTATTGCAAAACCCTCATTTAACACACCCCCTTCCACGAGAAGCGCGCGCTGAGGAACAAAAGAAAGCTTCCCGCGTGCAACATCCACTCTCCGATTGGCTCAAGCCAACAGGAAGGGGATGGATTTCTCCAAGGTGATAAATGTGAGAACGCAGGTCCGCCCTCTCCTCTTCTGAACTGTCCAGCGCTCAACATGTAAACCTCACGGGACTCTGATCCAACCATGGGTCTTTCCTTTTGTTCGTCTAAAAGTTTCATCTTTTCCTCAAGTGGACTACCAAGTTCGTCTTCCAGGAAAGGAAGTGGACTTTGCCGAACTATCTCCTCGGGTAACGTCACCTCAAAGACTCTCAGCCTTTCAAACACTGGCGCTAAATGCCGACGAACGCCACGTGACTCCCCACGGAACAAAGCAGCCATGAACGAGCCGGGACGGGCCGCACCAACATGCCGCGGCCGCGCTTCACGTGACGCACGCGCGCCGGACCGGCGCACCTCTAGCCGACACGTGGCCCGAACGGGTCGAGCAACGAGCCCACGACTCACACAGACCACATGTGCCTTGCAAGTATACCTTCTTTTAGAGCTTCTAAGAAGCATTAAGAAGATGTTTTGGGGTGTCAAGAAAGGTTAACTGACTGTTTTGATGAACGTAACTCTCTCTCTCTCTTACAACTCACTCTCTCTCTCACTCTCTCTCTCAAACTCACTTAACTTGCGCGTATCCATTGTCTAAACGCTCTGCGTCGTCTTAGTTTGTGTTTTAATGTTTGTAAATACATGTATCATTGTAACGTAGTGAATGCTTAAGTAGGAACTTTATTAAATACAAAATATGCTTACCTTGACTGATTGTCTTGCTCATGATACGGGTCAATGAAATGTCGATTTAAAGCTACACGCTTTACAGAACTATAAATACCTAAGAGGGTATTTGGTTATATAGCCGGGAAGGCAGATTCTAGTGGCCACAGAATTTGTTTTCACAAGCTATATAACTTAATTGAGCTAATTGATTTTACCTGTCTTGTAAAACGTGGTCCTTGCAATCAATAACAATTAATTTGTGGTGGATTGCGGAGATGCACATGTATGCATATGGGTAAAATTAATAAATTAACATGTAAGACCGGTCTGATCCAAATCTGTATGAATAATTATTAATTATCAATTATTAATTATGATATGCAAATTCCCCCCTGATCAGAACCGACCTCCAGTCTTTACAATGGTGGAGAATGCGGGCATTTCAAACTTGTTTATGAGCAATCAATTTCAAGCTAATGTGTATATTGTTATTTAATATTGTTTATGTAATATTTAATATTACACGCGCGCATCGGAGTGAACGCTTTGCGAACTCACGATATGATTGAGCTGGGCACGAAAGCCGCCTCAGTCAAGCACATTTAACAAGCTGCTAAATGTTCAAACATTTTAGTCACTGTTAATTGTTAAAAATAAACTGCAGTTTCCATAGTATTAAATTTGTTCTGGCACAGATGGAAGAGAAACCTCTGTGCATAAACGACACTTTTAATAATTTTAACTCCACTGTTCGGACGAAATTCTCCGAATAGTGTCGAAGACAAGATACGGTAAAACGATGCTCTTTTACTGTTCTTAAAAGGCCTTATTATAATCGTTAGAGTAACGATAAGCTCCTGGTTGAAAAAAACATTGACTTAGCTACTCAATGTATAAAACCGCCAAGCATAGTATCATAAGTGCTATTTGATATATGCCTGTTGGAGCAGGAAACAGACGAGTAATTCCTGTTTTCCTTTGCACAATGCAGCGAAGAAAACCTGCGAACGTGTTTTAAACAAATATAGCACCAAAAAATCCAAAACTGAAAACATTCCAATCATTAATACTAGTTGTGATAAATGTTATTTGGAGTTTTGAAACAGACGAGTAATTCCTGTTTTCTTTTGCACAACGCAGCGAAAAGAAAAAAATCCTGCCAAACGTGCTTGTAAAATATAGTACCGGAAAGAAATCCGTCGAGATTTAAAATTCCGTAATATTTGTGATTATTCTCCCGCTGAGAATATCACAGGGGCAGCAGGTGGTTGTAATACTACTGCCAGACACTAGGGTGCGCCCCTGAGTGCTTTGCAGTATCAAATTTCCACCGGTGTCCTGACTTTACCCCGTGTGAGCGCAGTGGCGCCATCGTGTGGACACTAACAGCTAGGTCATCTTTTCCTCAAAATTCTCTGTTAGAAAATTCCTATTTTCTTACTGAAATTTTGAACTAGTTTCTCTAACTTTCAATGCATGTGCAATTTACAGCCTCGTTGTAATAACATGATTTTCTTTACCTTGACTGTGTGCACTTGTTTTGAATTTGGTTCAAACCACGTTTGAATTTAAAATTCAGAATTAAGTCTTAGCAGCTTCTGATGACCACTTAGGGGAAAGCGCCCCCTTGTGGCCGTCCCTTTGGTAAGTCATCAGCTAACCTCACTCTGTTCTGCATGGCTCTCTCTGTTGGTTGTATTCTGGTTATCACTGATCCCTCACCGTAATCGTGATTATCATCAAATATGACACCAACCTTTAATTTCCTAAACTTATTCAAATTTGGTTTGAAACAGACAAATTTCGAAGTTAATTTGAATTAATTCTCTCATTTCCCGTTGGGAATGGTTTATGGCTTTATTCCTATAATTCCTCCTCAAATTATTTTTAATAATTTTGATCTGGTCTCGGTACAACTGTATCCTTACTAATCTAATGGTTTCTTAACCCCTATGCATTTGCTCAATTTGAATTGTGTTTAAATCAGTTTGAATGCAATTTAAATCAAGCTCTCTGTCGGCCTGGTGAAACACTAGCAGGAAGTGGCCCAAAACCCTTAGTGGCCAAAACCCGCCACTACAGCTCGCTTCCTCCTGTGTTCTCTATTGCTGCACTCTATCCCTTTCCTGAATGGAGGCTAGGTTATTCTGATAAGTAACATTGTCATAATTTCCTTTTTGTTTATACCATAATTTTAGTAAAGCTGTTGCCTTTGATTTTTCTACAAAAGACACTCAATTTGATTTAGATAAAGGAGCTTTAATTCACATTGAAGTACACTTGTTCTTCATCCTGTTTTGTGTTTGCAAGTAGAAATCTCTCTCGTGCTGTGATGATTTGACAGTCATCTCTGCCTGGGGTCCAGCGAGCTGGTTCGTCTGATCTGCGTCACCATCACTGACTGAGCGCGAGTCTCTGACTTTTCTGTATCTTCTGTTGGTGCGGCCCGCAACACGATATCACCAATCTGGCACTGCCGGTTGTGTTCAAGGTCAGGTTGCTTGAGAGGGCGCACCTCGGTACAGATGCACCGAAAGGCCCGGGACACTGCTATCATGTGTGGGGCGACAGAAGGACCAACCACGATGCTGACTCCGGCCAGAGTGACCTCATTTCACCCCAGGCAAACTAGAAAAGGTATTAAAACCCATCCACTTACTATTTGCCACAGAACCTAGAGATTCCCCTGGTAATTTGAAGTGGTTGGCTTCCTCCTCTCCGAGCCACAAACCGGCTCCAAACAGGCTTAGGCCTTCTCTTCTTCCCCTTTCTAACACTGCTGGGGTACTACTACTAATGCCATTTCAGTACAGACCTCCCCATCTCTGATGGTTGCATGTTACTTCAAACTTTGCTAGATTGCCATTGCTCTGTTCTGTTGCGCTCTGTTCCTTTCAGTTCACCTAGAGACAGAACCTCTCTGACACACCAAGGAAAGCTGAAGAATAGTTTGACAACCAAGTCGTTAGCACCAACAGGTGACCCCTAAGCTAGCGCCCTGTCAAAAACCTTCATTCAGACCCATGATGACCTACCCAAATTGTCCCACCAAACGGTTTAACTGTCTGCATCAGTTAACCAAAATTCTCATACACGGCTTAGCCTGCATTATAGCTCGTTAAAAGTAGTCGAACTGGCATTGGTCTGTCTGTGTGTGTTGTGTTCCTCTCGTCCACAGTGAAGGCAGTATGTTCCAGTCCTACAGTCCCACAACCCGCTGGGACAACCTGGAGACATGGCTGAGATTCATGACATCTCCATCCCTGCCCA
Source organism: Pimephales promelas (assembly GCF_988280905.1). NCBI lineage: Eukaryota > Metazoa > Chordata > Actinopteri > Cypriniformes > Leuciscidae > Pimephales > Pimephales promelas. The sequence continues at coordinate 11,654,248 of NC_142773.1, read as the reverse complement.
AAGCCACCAGCGACTCAGAGCCCCAAGCCAAGAGCAGCTGACAAAGACTGGGCCAGACACGTCACAACCTCGCTCACCAGCCCAACGCACACGCACGCCTCCGCGAAAGGAGCCGCATCGCCCTGGAGCACAAGGTTGTAACGCCGAGGATGACAACTACCCCGAGCTACCGAAGGAAGTGGAAAGACTTCAAACGGCCCTGTCTAATTTTCTACATAGACTGAAGAAGAATAGTCAGAGAAAAGAACTAAAAAGAATTCAACGAGAAACTCCGACAAAGTGAAGTCTCTTGCAAAGAGCAGAGACTGAACTTAAAGAGACTCAAAAGCCACGGCCTGCGCAAGAGGCCCGTACGACCACCCACAAGCTCGTTCAGCAGAGACAAGATCTCGAACACGAACTTGACCCACAGAGTTGCAACACTCTGATAGACTGCAGCATGACTGGAAAGGGAAGGACACACACCACAAGCTTCCCCTGACCAGTCTGCACATTTCAGCCAATGCACAAGAGCTGAAAAAGGGGGGTGGAAAAGCCCGCCTTCCACAACATCTCTGACAATCTACAAGACGGTGACCTTTCACCTGCTGTCTCCAACCGGTGAACGCGACACCGACACCCAGCAAGACAGACTCCGGAGGGCCTGTACCATCACCACCGGCTCCGAACGAGTTTTCTGTGGAACTTACAACGAACCTGTAACTGAGGAGGACGCCAGTTTCAAGAAACTTTCCCTCCAAAAACCCGTCAGTCACCATAGTTCTCTCGGCCCCACACCATGCCCACTCAACGAGGCGTGAAGGCCCCCAGTAAAAATTCCTCAAACCCCAAATTATTCTGAACTGCAGAACCAGAAGACACACAGCACGAACACCGTGCAAGACTATGCGTTTGAAGAATTAGAATTTTACTAAGTTAAAGGAATCTGAGACAGGCATGTAAGCCTCAACGGCCGACGGACTATGCACGACTCTTTTGAAACAGACAGTTTCTAGATGTTGTTTAAATCAGCACCGTTAAACATTAGGTTTCGTGACAGTGAAGAGTTACAGAAAACACCAACTCCGAACAGGGCATACAGTACGTTACCCTGACGACAGAGTGTAGTAAAATCACCCGAGTTTTAACTATTGTTAACCTACAGGCGTGCACTCGATCATCGCGACCCAACTAAAACGCAACGTGCAACACGCATCTTGATCGCTGGCTTATCTAAATGCAGATAAAAGAAATAGCTGGAATTGACATCTCTACTTTGAAAAAAAAAAAACAGCCTTAGAGTCCCAACTGATATCAAGAACGTCAGCATTAAAGCGTAAGTCTGTGTAACAAAGGTATCACCCCAGCAGCTTGTAATCTGTACCGATATCTATTCTGCTTTGGTTAAAAAGAAATCCAAATCGCGGTATGACTAAACCTGTTCCTGACGAAGGAAGCCCAGGACAGAGTTATATGTAGGTAGACCTGGGAGACGCTCCCCCTTTCTACAAAGTAAAGGCCTTAATGTTATTGTTAGATTGATGTAATTCACCTGAATTTTAGCTGCATCGACAAGCAGAAAGCCACTAAACGATCAAAACAAGTTACTCGCGGAAGAGCTAACACTCATGCATGAGAGAGACGTACCTATATATGCTTAGACGAGCTTTGACTCGGCAGCAAACCTATTTCCTTACTCTGTAAACAAATAGAACAAGACAAGCTTTGACTTGCAGCAAATCTATTTCCTTACTTTGTAAACAAATAGAAGACGTGTAAAGTAAAGAACAGAGTTCCATGAGAAAATCAGCAAATGCCAAAACACATTTGCGTTTTACTGAATGCAACCAAAGTTCTTGAAAATCATAAAGTATAGGCGCCTCCTTTTAACCCATTAAAACGTGCATGATTCATGTAAAATATACAGACATTCTTCAGATACTGTTGAATTGCTCTGACACGCTCTGGTTCCCATGACAACAACTTGTTGTTGGAATGTTGGAAGTGTTACCTTGTAATGTCACTTTTGTAAGCAAACCAGCCTGGGTGGCTAGCCTAGCATCAAGCTAACTTAGGCTAAGCTAAACTAACCCAGCACTAAGCTAACTCTGGCTAAGCTAACCTAGCTTAGCATCAAGCTAACTTAAGCTAAACTAACCCAGCACTAAGCTAACTCTGGCTAAGCTAACCTAGCTTAGCATCAAGCTAACTTAGGCTAAGCTAACCTTACCTAGCTCCCATCCAACATAAGCTAAGCTGAATAACCTCCACAGTTAAGAGTTAGCATCATTTACGTGAACCCTTACTCACCGCTCGTGTTCCACAGTGCAAAGTATTCTAGAATACTTTCTCAACACCAGTTAGGGTTTTAAATTACTCACTTTCCATGTTTACCATTCTTATTAGCTAAAGTTTACCTTCACAGGGTTAGGAATACTCCTTGCTAACCGTTAAAGGCGAACTTCGCAGATGCCTTGTTAATTAAACTTAAGTTTAACTACATGAAAACTGCGTGACTAACTACAGAATAACGCGTGTAACCGTAGGAATTTTCATCGGCATGTTGACTAAAGCTTTGGAGGGACACACAATGTGGTTTTGAACACCCAACCGCTACAACCCACTATAGTGTTGATCAAAGCAAATCCAAAGTTTAGTCACTAATGCCACTGAACACTCTTGACCTCAGATCATTCCCGTGTTTTGATCACTTTATTTCCTTTTGCTTTAATTTTAATTTTATTTTGCCTCATTGATTATTTCATTCCTTCGATGATAATAGCAAGCAGCTATTCTCTTAGGTCATCTATATGATTTAATTTAATTTCCTCTCTTGTCCGAATGTGGTTCTATTCCTCATAGGGCCCAGAAAGGAAACAGAGACCCCCTTATTTGTTATTTTGGCTTAGTTTCAACCAATGCACTCGTTTGTGACCCTGCAACGCAAGTAATTTCAACAATTTACTAGGGCACTACTAGAGTCCCGAGGGTCGATAATAAGCAGAATTTAAATAAGAAAGCGGTCCTTTTCCTATTATTGTTCACTTCGTCGAGCCATAGTGGACCACCAGCTAAGTCCAGAGAAATAATTTAGTCATAAGAACCACCTTATGTTATTTATTTTATCTCGGATATGTCCTTTCCAGGAAATACGCTCGGAACCACACAAGACTTAGCCCTAACATGCACAGCTAAGATAAGGACACAAGAGACACTTAGCTTTATGTTAAACACTTAACTAACTTATTAAGCAGTAGTTCTGAACTTTTAGGGCCATGCATTAGTCACTCACAACAAGTGTGCCAGAATGCCACAGAGCCCCTGCTTAAACCGACCTCAACCTGGCAAGGAACCACTGCCCCAAACCACGGCATGGCTTCAAAAATGATGCAACAAAGCTAACCAGAAAGGTCCCAAGATTCACTCAGGACCCTGCATCTACCCACGACATGCAGACAAGACTTTCACTTGCAAACTGTCTAACCAACATGACTGCATGAAACAGATTCTGCTTGATATGGATTACGTCCAGTCGCGAAGTGCACAGCTTCCTAGATCGTCAAACAGAGACTGTCAAAATGGACTACCAGCTGTTGCAATAAGCTTTGATCGCTTAACTCCCTGATCCAGAATCAGACCAAGGGTTATCACCACCGTGGACATCAAGTAAGACCGACTTGAAACTCCACCGACTTCGGCAAGCCTACTTCGAGAAGCAAACCATCAGGTATGAAAAGGATACCAGTTTCGGAACTTTGTTCCCTTAAAACCTGCATCCCACAGTGAGTTAGTCGATAAGCACCCTGGCCTGTGCTTGTAGCCTGTCTACCTCAGCTACGAGACTGGGCCCGCAAAGCTCACAATAAGCAAAGACTTTGTCCGAAAAGACTGTGTAAAAACCCTCAGACTAACCTGTCTCTGAGCACGACTCAGAGCTGCCCCTAGAAGGCACCCCATACATCACAAACACCTTCACTGAGAGTTAAACCGTTCCAGGCCAGCAGAGGGCAACACAACAGGCATGGTGCTCATCTAACGCCCCAGAGCAAGAGCTCTGAAACATTTCTGGAAGCCAGCCGGCGACCCAGAATGGACCGCCCAGCACCAAGAGACTCAAGCCCAACCAGCCCAGAGCGGTACCCTCTCAACACGCCACTGGTAAGCACAAGTCTGAGCACACATCAGATAACAACAGTGCAACCACGTCACAGACGGCAGAAATCCTGAAGGTGCTGAAAGCGTTTCTGCACGAGGCATCACAAGGAGACAAGCCAGACACCCAGAACACCGCTTGTCAGCATCAGACCACAGAGCTCACGGTCGCATCACAAAGCGACAACACCAAGCAGCCGCTACAACTGACAGCTGCACAACCTGAGCATGACAGTCCGGTGTCCCACAAAACACCGGCCCTAACCGCTCATCGATCACAACACCAGCCCAGATGCCTAAACTTCTGGGAACCCTAAACAAAAGGGGGTGGCCCAAAAGACTCTACATAACCACCACCAGAGACAATCATTTGAGCCTTGAAGGCCTGTCAGACACTAGCTCAAACATCACGCTAATGTCAGCCCAACTCGTCGAAAGACTCACTGCTAAAGCTAAGAGTCAAGAACGCACTCTCAAAGCCCAAACATGTGAGCTGAATGAAAACCCTACAGCCAAAACAACTTCTGGCTCAAAACAGGTTGCTCCCATTCATCCATTTGGTCCTATGAGCCTGATTCACCCAGGGTACCGATCACGAACGATCACGTACCCACTTCTGATTGCCCAAGATCTGTTAGATCGCTTTGAGCCTTTAATAGACTTTAAACAACTGAATGCCTGAGCTCAAGTTCAAGAACCCCTCCCCCTCCAGTCATACAGGTCAAGAGAACCTAACTGGCAGGTCACAGAGGTCACAAGAACTCCCGCAGCCAGCCATGAAGGCACAGCCTCAGCACCAAATGGAGAGGTGAACTTGCTACTCTGCACCTTTCAGCTCACTAAAGACTTTGACTAACCAAATGAACTCTGAAACTACCACCTCTTTACCCCTCCAACCTCCCAAGCCTGCCGTCGGACACATCAGGCAGCACACCAAGAACATGCTGCTCAACGGCCCTACAACTCAGTTTCATGCACCTCGTGACATCACTTCGCCACGGCTTGTGCTGCCACGGTGCAGAAAGGGGGATATGCCAGTGTATGCCCAGTCACGCACCATGTGGGCTGCACACCGCAGCACCAGGACATCTCGGCATCCTCAAAGGCATCAGACTGTCCCAGCCGACAGCCGCTGAATTCTTTCCTCCCTTTCTCTCTCTCTCTCCCCTGTCTCTGTTACAGGATGCCACGCCGCTGCTGTCAGTACGCAGTCAAACACCGGCCTGTCCAGCAACCAAACGAACTGAAATTCCACAGCCAAAAGGTAACTCACAACACAGAGTGCCTCCTCACAGACCATCAAGAAATTGAAAGGAACTGTGATAAATCCGCAACGCACACAGCATTCTACTGAACCAGACAAGTGAGCTCCAGCGAGACAACTGTTCACTGTCTGCCAGAATGACTTTGCTAAAATTCACCAAGCAGCCTTTGCTCCAAGACCCGAGCTACCCTGCTGCAACCGAGCCTGAGTCAAGTCCCAGCCAGGACGAAACCCACGATTTCACCCTGATTCCAGAACTGGAATTATGAACGATGATAGAAGGGGTCCAGCCAAACTGGACTTGTTCCCAGTGACCGCTGTGTCTCAACTGCACACCTGTTGCACTGCACAACTGCCTCACCGGTAGTCCAATCCTGGACTGCAGCTGATTCTGCACTGGGTACCTCTACGGTAATCAACCACACCCTGACACTTGACATCCACGCTGCACAAGAGGCAAGGAAATGCAAACCTCCACAGCCACCACGGGACCCTCAGGAAGAGGGTACCACGCTGGAGACTGCGTCAAACCTCAGCAAGCTGAGCCCCTACCTCAGCAAGCTGAGCCCCTACCTCAGCCTAGCCGCCGCCTGCCACCTGACCCTCATGATTCACCTGCCATCCGTCCATTGCGATGGTGTCGTTCGATGAAGTCACACAAGGACTTCACCTAACGAAAAGGGGGAGATGTAATGAATCTTGGCCAGGCGAGTTACATCAACACATACACACACACACACACACAAACCTTTCACTTCCCCCACACATCGGAATGTGTGGAATGTTTTTGAACAAAGAGAAGGACTTTTGGTGTTTAAAAACATTCAACAAAATGTTTTCAATGGTTTTTATGTATATGTGTCTTCCCCATGTCACAGTGAAATAACTTTGTTTGATCACAGTTTAAATAGGAATTAAAAATACCTTCGTCATGCATTTGAAACATAAGTGTATATTGCTTTGATATAACATAATGTTCCTTGATATCTCTAGAATGCTTATTGAATGAAACACTCGAATATGCATAGAGATGTAAAGTAAAGTGTATTTTTAATTCGTTGTACTGCCAATGAAGATCAAATTGCTATTGCAAAACCCTCATTTAACACACCCCCTTCCACGAGAAGCGCGCGCTGAGGAACAAAAGAAAGCTTCCCGCGTGCAACATCCACTCTCCGATTGGCTCAAGCCAACAGGAAGGGGATGGATTTCTCCAAGGTGATAAATGTGAGAACGCAGGTCCGCCCTCTCCTCTTCTGAACTGTCCAGCGCTCAACATGTAAACCTCACGGGACTCTGATCCAACCATGGGTCTTTCCTTTTGTTCGTCTAAAAGTTTCATCTTTTCCTCAAGTGGACTACCAAGTTCGTCTTCCAGGAAAGGAAGTGGACTTTGCCGAACTATCTCCTCGGGTAACGTCACCTCAAAGACTCTCAGCCTTTCAAACACTGGCGCTAAATGCCGACGAACGCCACGTGACTCCCCACGGAACAAAGCAGCCATGAACGAGCCGGGACGGGCCGCACCAACATGCCGCGGCCGCGCTTCACGTGACGCACGCGCGCCGGACCGGCGCACCTCTAGCCGACACGTGGCCCGAACGGGTCGAGCAACGAGCCCACGACTCACACAGACCACATGTGCCTTGCAAGTATACCTTCTTTTAGAGCTTCTAAGAAGCATTAAGAAGATGTTTTGGGGTGTCAAGAAAGGTTAACTGACTGTTTTGATGAACGTAACTCTCTCTCTCTCTTACAACTCACTCTCTCTCTCACTCTCTCTCTCAAACTCACTTAACTTGCGCGTATCCATTGTCTAAACGCTCTGCGTCGTCTTAGTTTGTGTTTTAATGTTTGTAAATACATGTATCATTGTAACGTAGTGAATGCTTAAGTAGGAACTTTATTAAATACAAAATATGCTTACCTTGACTGATTGTCTTGCTCATGATACGGGTCAATGAAATGTCGATTTAAAGCTACACGCTTTACAGAACTATAAATACCTAAGAGGGTATTTGGTTATATAGCCGGGAAGGCAGATTCTAGTGGCCACAGAATTTGTTTTCACAAGCTATATAACTTAATTGAGCTAATTGATTTTACCTGTCTTGTAAAACGTGGTCCTTGCAATCAATAACAATTAATTTGTGGTGGATTGCGGAGATGCACATGTATGCATATGGGTAAAATTAATAAATTAACATGTAAGACCGGTCTGATCCAAATCTGTATGAATAATTATTAATTATCAATTATTAATTATGATATGCAAATTCCCCCCTGATCAGAACCGACCTCCAGTCTTTACACCATCCCAGCGACAAATCGCAGTAATGCAAATGGTCCGGATCACACTGTGTTTTATAATCCAGCTATGATGTCATGCTGATTTAAATAATAGTGTCATTTCCTAATTTCCCATTTCTTAATGCTTTATTATCTTTAACTTAAATGTTTTTTGTTTGTTTGTTTGTTTGTTTTTTCGAACTAACAAATGCATATATAAGCAAACAAACCCATAAACATAATATATATTAAGGTAATAAAATAAAATAATAAAAAGGTTGTTTGGGGTTAATGTAGATTAGAAAAAAATAAATAAATTCCACTCTCTATTCAAACTTACACCGTCACAATAAATATTTACTGTCAATGTTTCGGTCACTTGACCAGTATAATATTTCATATAATTTCATATTTTTTTTCATCTTATATTGAGCATGTTTTCTAAAGCTAACTTTTCACATATTTTTTTTTATTTATTTAAGTTGTATTATTGAATTCAAATAAAGCTATTAGGTTACTTGGGCTATTTTACATAATTACTTAAAACTAGTTCGATTATTTTTGCAGCAGTTCATTATTCACTCATAATCGTTCTACTTTACAACTAAATTGGACACTTCGAGCCTGTGTGCGCAACAAAACTACAGTTCCCATGATGCAACTACAGCGCTTTATTTATAGGACCCGGAAGAGATGCGCAGTTGGTGTTGTTGTTCGGAGCTCTTTGGTGAAATTTAGCAACACATATAGACAGAGCAGATTTTGACGGTGAGTTGTTTTGTATGTTTATGTTTAGTTATGTAGCTGTCCATTGTCTCACAGGAATATTTTATTGAAAGATACGAGTAACGTTAGCTGCTATGTGAGAGTCAAGTAACGTTAGCTTAGCTCGTTGTATGTAGAGGAACAGTGTGCCTCACAGTCACACACTGATATGATTGTCATAGTCTTTGCTCTTCTTTAATAAACCGGTTTAAACTAAAATATTTTATTATTTTAAATGCAATAAGTTATGAGTACATTTTTCTGGATCTTTTTTTTCAAGGGAAGGTTTTACGTGAATGACATTGCTATTAAATTCATGGCATGAATGATTCAGGCTTATAACTTAAGCATGTGCCTGCCTGTGAAACAGCCTGTGAAAGTTGATAAAATTATAATATCATAATTATGGTCAACACTGAACGTTATGTCTAGACATTTTCTATTTTCAACTATTTTCAATGCTACTGATTTTATGTCCCGTGGTTGATTTTTATTTAAAACTATCTGCTTTCAAATATTTAATGTACAGAGGCCCAAAGTTCAAATCGTAAATTATTAATCTACGTTTTTAAAGCTATGATGATCTAAACAACTAACTTTAGTGAAATAACAAATTTAAAGAAAATTACAAAAACAATGTTATTTATGTCTGTTTTGACATGTACATCTTTTTTTGCATTGTTTGTTTTCCAAGATTTTTTTTAACCTGTTTACTCCATAGACCAGGGGTTCTCAAACATTTTGGTGCCAGGGACCCCTTTCAGGGGAAAAAAAATTCCAAGGACCCCCCTCATATTTATAACAGTTATTGAGCACAAAGTTAATGTGTGAGCGGCAAATGAAATATTTTTGCACAAAATGAATGGTCTCCACCCAGGGTAGGCTATGCAGGAATTTCTAAATAGCCTACTGAGGTAACGAAAGTGATCTTGCTAGGAATCATATGATCCCTCACTTAGGAATTTTTGATGTTCTTGATCTACACATGTGCATTTTAAGGTGTTTTAAGGCCCCACAATCGGATAACTATAGATTTAGTAGAAGCATGTCAGTCAGTGGCATACATTTTTTTTTTTTGTCAAGATGTCACAAAACACAATCACATATTCCAATCAGGAATGGCCTTAAAAGAGAAATGTTTCAATAATTAGGCCTATTCTGCACACAAATAAAGCCCATAAGCCTATAAATACAATGATAATGGCATTATGTTTAATAGGTGCGTGCGTTGTTAATTTGAGCTACTGTAATTAGCTAAAAAAAACATGCAGTATATGTTAAATATAATCCATAATGTTAATCTCATGGGCACAGTATGTTTCTATTGACCTGCTTTTTCCTTTGTTAAAGTTGAGCTTGATTAATACTTTGCAAACTGATTGTTTCAGTCGTTTTTTAAAACTTTTATCTAAAACAGCTGTTTAGTTTATGTTAATTAAGGCCTACATCTTATCTCGCACTTTATGACCGTTGACTGAAACGTCGTGCGGGGAACTTTGAGTTCACTCCGACTCAAACATTTTGACATTGACGAGCTATCGTTGTTAGTCTGCTGAAGCACCTCAGACGAGAAGGTCAGTATCATCGCGATGTGCATCCTTGCAACCTCAGTTGTGGGTACGGCCCTGTCACTATGCACTTTTATTTTGATAATGATCAGACTTCTAATGTCAAATCTACAGTAGCAGTGCTAGAACTGACTATTGTGCGCGCACGCGAGACGCCGGCGCGCAATTACATGGGAATTTTTCCTCAGCAGTGGAAACAGGAATACTCTTATTTATGGTCATAGATAAGACAAGAGTGCATCATCCGAAACGGTAAAGTGTCCATTTTTTTATTTGTGTATAGGCTACATTATAAATGACTACAAAATGTCATGCCTTTTAAAAATACAGAAAAGAACCGGATGCGGGTTCATGCCGTCTCTCTGTCTCCTTTCTGGCGCACGTCCCGCAAAATCAACAGCAGTGAATGGTCTACTTGACGCACAGACATAGATTATCTATCTATAGAAAACTTTAAGTGTCTACTTTGTATTGTTTTATGTTAAATGCTTTATATAAGTTACTTAGGAATAAACAGCATGTTTTCAGATGATAAAGAAAACATGACTTAGGCTATAGCATGGAAAAAAACGTTAGGTTGTAAATTATTTCGCGGACCCCCTGGCTTTAGCTCGCGGACCCCCAGGGGTCCGCGGACCCCACTTTGAGAACCACTGCCATAGACAACAGTGTCAGTAAAGAGCATTATTGAGATGAAATTATTTTAATATGCTAAAATGAGACGCAAACACATTGTCAGCAAAGCTGTAATTTTCAGAAAATATTAAAATATAAAATAATGTAATCTGAATTTAGGATACACAATGCAAAATGTATTTCAATCCAAAAACAAACAAAAAAAGTTTGTTTTTTTAATGTTTTATACAGCAGTTTAGTTTCAAACTATAAACAGTTATTTAAAAACAGTTGTTTTGTCCAACTTTAAGCCCTTCATTATCAAACACTTTGATTCCAATTTGTCACCATTTTAGACCAATTAAACTTTATTTTAAGGTGTAGTTACAGTTAAGTACAGAATAATATGAATTAACTACATGTACTTACTGTTGGGTTGGCTTAGGATTAGTTGTGTGTAATTCTGCTTTATCTATAGTTATTACTATAGTAACATTTGTAAGAAGGACACTGTAAAATGAAGTGTTACCCACTTTTGCTTTATGGAATATTGCTTAAATTAATTTATATGTCAGGTGCATCACAGTATGTTATCATTAAGAAAAATTAGTTGGTCAATAATTAAAAGTTTGAAGGGGCTGCACCAAATTAAGTCCACAGGGCCAAAAGAAATGCATGCAGTTGTAGAAATGCATATACATTTTTTTGTTTTTTTCTGAAACATCACGTCAGTCTTTTAAATTCTTTTAAAAAAAAATTTATACAACTCGTAGTAAGTCAAAGAGTTGATTATATTCGGTAATTATTGATATGTAAAGACAAAGGCTGTTAACCTGATGTAACCACCGACATGTTAATTCTTTGCAGAGATTATGGCGTCTTCTCCTAAAGTAAAGAGAACCACTAAACCCAGAGGTGCACAAAACCTCCCCAGATCCCAGAAAGATGCTTATGCCAGACTTCTGAATCAGCATCAGAATGGCAAGTTCCGTTCTTACTTGCAAGAGTTTGCAAAGCAGCAGGCAGAGGAGAACATGAGGACACCAGTTAGCAGATCTGTGAATGATGTAAACAGGAGAACAAAAGGCAATTCGGAATCATCTTATTCTGGTGATAGCTTATCCTCTCAGCAAAGTAGACAGATGGCTGACACGTCCAACTATTTGCACACAGACAAAAAAATCCATCAGGCAGTGTGCGCTGATGACCAAGACATGAAGCCTGGCATGCATGCCACAACGGAGTCACATAAGGCTGCTGCACCCAGAAAGCTACCCTCAAAACAGCAACTGGAGAGAAGTGAAAAAGACATCAAAGGGAGCACAAGTCTAGTGGGATCTGAGGAATGTGACGCTCAACAGTTGAGCGGTTCATGTGGGGAGGACAAAGCAAAGAAAAAATCAAAGAAGAGGAGATCTAAAAGAAATTTGGAGAAAAAAGACGTGGGGGCATCATGTGGTCCCGAAGTTGAAGCCATTGCTGGGAAATCACCAAATAAAAACGTCAAAGCTCCTCAAGGTATTTAGTAAAGTGAACAACCAGTCTCTCAAAACCAAGCCTTAATTTAAGCCATAAATACATTTAATTTATTTGACATACTGGGATACTCCACCGTTTTTTCATATTAAACTATGTTATTCCCTTAAAGGATTAGTTCACTTTTGAAAAAACTTTTGCTGATAATTTACTCACCCCCATGTCATCCAAGATGTCCATGTCTTTCTTTCCTCGATCGAAAAGAAATTAAGGTTTTTGATGAAAATATTCCAGGATTTTTCTCCTTATAATGGACTTCCATGGGAACCAGGTCCAACCGCGGTCCAAACTACAGTTAATAACAGTTTCAGATGCAGCTTCAAATGTCTTTAAACGACACCAGACGATGAATAAGGGTCTTATCATGCGAAACGATCGGTTATTTCAAAGCTTATTCCAAAAATGTAACTTTTCTAAGGACAAATGCTAGCCTTTCTCCATTCTGTGAGGCGCGTTTGCAACGTCACGTAATACGTAATTACGTTCAAAAGGTCACAGGCGACGTAGCCGGAAGCACAGAATCAAAATCGTCCGACATCGTTGATTTACCTTTTAATTCCTTTTTTGTAAACGGCGTTTGAGTTAGTTTTCACGTTCAACCTATGCGTTCAACTTGTAAACACTCTGTACTTCTAGCTACGTCGCCCGTGACCTTTTGAACGTAATTACGTATTACGTGACGTTGCAAACGCGCCTCACAGAATGGAGAAAGGCTAGCATTTGTCCTTAGAAAAGTTACATTTTTGGAATAAGCTTTGAAATAACCGATCGTTTCGCATGATAAGACCCTTATTCATCGTCTGGTGTCGTTTAAAGACATTTAAACCTGCATCTGAAACTGTTATTAATTGTCGTTTGGACCGCAGTTGGACCTGGCTCCCATGGAAGTCCATTATAAGGAGAAAAATCCTGGAATGTTTTCATCAAAAACCTTAATTTCTTTTCGACTGAGGAAAGAAAGACATGGACATCTTGGATGACATGGGGGTGAGTAAATTATCAGCAAAAGTTTTTTCAAAAGTGAACTAATCCTTTAACTAAGACGAGTTAACTCTCGTCTCAATGTGTGCACTTCATCGCTCTCGTGCGTGAGACACTTTGATGGCACTTATCTTAGCCCAGTTCATTCATTAGGATCCAAGCAGAGAAGCGACTAAACACATTCAAGTTTTCCCTATTTAAATACAGTTACACGAGTAGTGTATTTCAACCAAGAATGGGGACAAAATAAAACGTTGCACTTTTCTAAGTGTGTAAAGTGGATAAATAATGTATGGCGAAATACCACAGCAAGTGCTTGGGAGCAGTTCGACTCGGCGCATATATATTTATGGATATCATCACTCCGGAGAGAGAGAGGATTTTTCACAAGTGATGATATTACTGTGGCAGTCGAAGTGCTGCCAAGCACTTGCTGTGGTATTCCGCCATACATTATTTATCCACTTTGCACACTTAGAAAAGCGCAATGTTTTATTTTGTGTCACCATCCTTGGTCGAGTTACACTACATGCAAGATCACCGCGCCTTTGATCGTAAACTTTTGTAATAGACTGAATTTGAGATGCAAATCGTGAAGTAGCTTTACCCAAAGGCTTTGCCTTTGTCTTTTCTGTATTTGTTGTAAAAAGTATGCCTTCATGTGTAGCTTTAACAAAATGTTAAAACATAGATTTAACAAAGAGACTGTTCTTCCTCTGCTTTCTCGTGTGTGTTATTCATCAGTATTTTTTAATCTGTTTTCCCAGAAAAAAAAGACACATTTTCATATGCGTATCCTATATCTGTAAAGTAAAAAAATCTATTTTACTGTACAGATTAGTTTACTAAATAGGATACACATTTCAAAATTACTTCTTTTGAAGCTACACATGGCTTCAAATCTAATAGATGTGGAACAAGCCAAAAAAAATCCATGGTGTCTTAAAAAACATCATGTGACCTACTTGATCAGATTTAGTTTCATTACAAATCTAAATAAACATCATAGTAATTTTTTTTTTTGTGCGTGAGCTACAATTTCTTCATTGTTTTCACAGCACCAAAAGAAAGTTTACATCAAAAGGACAAAAATAAAAACACTAAAGATTGTAGAGGCTCCCGGAAGCTGCTGTTCGAGGAGTACATGTGCACAGAGGATGTGTCTGCAGGCCTAAAGAGAGGAGAACTCATTCAGGTGAATTTAATACATGCTCCAAAAAATGACATGTTGGCTTTAATTAACTTTTTCGTGTAAAAGGGTTCCAAAAATTAACCTTATGTCAACAGGTTCCACATAACATAATTTGTTCATGTAATTTCAACACACTCCAAAAATGATATGTTTGCTTTAATTAACTTTGTCATCAGGTTCTGAAATTTTGGCTTTAACTTTTTTATGTCAACAGGTTACACATAACTGGGTTACATTAAAAAAACAAAACATAATTTGTTCATGTAACTTCAACATAATGGAATTAAGTAATTTTATGCGACCCAATTAAACTCTAAGCAGTGTTAAATGAACACTGAAGTAGTGTTAAAGTTAATGAGATAATTAAGTGAATAATTGAGTGATGATTGAGCATTATTGAAGACACTTGATGTTAACAAGCAAAATCACTTAAGGAGAGATCCAGAATTTTAAGTCACTATAATGGGGACCAGTGTTTGTTTTAGTTGGGTTCTTAGACCCTCACATCATTAACTTTACATTTTGTTTGGCTGCTGTATGTGAGTTCTAAGAGCCAGAGATGATTTGTGCCTTCAGTGCAGGGGCTTTCAAGTTGTAAAATCTGACAAATTTGAAGTGTAGGCTGTAAAGACTCTGGGTCGGTTCTGATCAGGGGGGAATTTGCATATCATAATTAATAATTGATAATTAATAATTATTCATACAGATTTGGATCAGACCGGTCTTACATGTTAATTTATTAATTTTACCCATATGCATACATGTGCATCCCCGCAATCCACCACAAATTAATTGTAATTGATTGCAAGGACCACGTTTTACAAGACAGGTAAAATCAATTAGCTCAATTAAGTTATATAGCTTGTGAAAACAAATTCTGTGGCCACTAGAATCTGCCTTCCCTGCCATATAACCAAATACCCTCTTAGGTATTTATAGTTCTGTAAAGCGTGTAGCTTTAAATCGACATTTCATTGACCCGTATCATGCGCAAGACAATCAGTCAAGGTAAGCATATTTTGTATTTAATAAAGTTCCTACTTAAGCATTCACTACGTTACAATGATACATGTATTTACAAACATTAAAACACAAACTAAGACGACGCAGAGCGTTTAGACAATGGATACGCGCAAGTTAAGTGAGTTTGAGAGAGAGAGTGAGAGAGAGAGTGAGTTGTAAGAGAGAGAGAGAGTTACGTTCATCAAAACAGTCAGTTAACCTTTCTTGACACCCCAAAACATCTTCTTAATGCTTCTTAGAAGCTCTAAAAGAAGGTATACTTGCAAGGCACATGTGGTCTGTGTGAGTCGTGGGCTCGTTGCTCGACCCGTTCGGGCCACGTGTCGGCTAGAGGTGCGCCGGTCCGGCGCGCGTGCGTCACGTGAAGCGCGGCCGCGGCATGTTGGCGCGGCCCGTCCCGGCTCGTTCATGGCTGCTTTGTTCCGTGGGGAGTCACGTGGCGTTCGTCGGCATTTAGCGCCAGTGTTTGAAAGGCTGAGAGTCTTTGAGGTGACGTTACCCGAGGAGATAGTTCGGCAAAGTCCACTTCCTTTCCTGGAAGACGAACTTGGTAGTCCACTTGAGGAAAAGATGAAACTTTTAGACGAACAAAAGGAAAGACCCATGGTTGGATCAGAGTCCCGTGAGGTTTACATGTTGAGCGCTGGAAAGTTCAGAAGAGAGAGAGGGCGGACCTGCGTTCTCACATTTATCACCTTGGAGAAATCCATCCCCTTCCTGTTGGCTTGAGCCAATCGGAGAGTGGATATTACACGCGAGAAGCCTTCTTTTATGGTCCTTTTTATGGTCCTTTGTTCCTCAGCGCGCGCTTCTCGTGGAAGGGGGTGTGTTCTATAATAACAATTTGATCTTCATTGGCAGTAAAACGAATTAAAAATACACTTTACTTTACATCTCTATGCATATTCGAGTGTTTCATTCAATAAGCATTCTAGAGATATCAAGGAACATTATGTTATATCAAAGGAATATACACTTATGTTTCAAATGCATGACGAAGGTATTTTTAATTCCTATTTAAACTGTGACCAAACAAAGTTATTTCACTGTGACATGGGGAAGACACATATACACAAAAACCATTGAATACCTTTGTTAAATGTCTTTAAAACCAAAAGAGATGTATTTCTCTTTGTTCAGAGACATTAGTTTGTCCACATTCCATTGGTCCCATAAAAGTCTTGTAACTCGATGCCACTGAGGTACGTGGATGAATGTGTATGTGTGTGTGTGTGTGTGTGGTATAATTCGCCTGGCCAAGATTCATTACATCTCCCCCTTTTCGTTAGGTGAAGTCCTTGTGTGACTTCATCGAACGACACCATCGCAATGGACGGATGGCAGGTGAATCATGAGGGTCAGGTGGCAGGCGGCGGCTAGGCTGAGGTAGGGGCTCAGCTTGCTGAGGTTCGACGCAGTCTCCAGCGTGGTACCCTCTTCCTGAGGGTCCCGTGGTGGCTGTGGAGGTTTGCATTTCCTTGCCTCTTGTGCAGCGTGAATGTCAAGTGTCAGGGTGTGGTTGATTACCGTAGAGGTACCCAGTGCAGAATCAGCTGCAGTCCAGGATTGGACTACCGGTGAGGCAGTTGTGCAGTGCAACAGGTGTGCAGTTGAGACACAGCGGTCACTGGGAACAAGTCCAGTTTGGCTGGACCCCTCCTATCATCGTTCATAATTCCAGTTCTGGAATCAGGGTGAAATCGTGGGTTTCGTCCTGGCTGGGACTTGACTCACGCTCGGTTGCAGCAGGGTAGCTCGGGTCTTGGAGCAAAGGCTGCTTGGTGAATTTTAGCAAAGTCATTCTGGCAGACAGTGAACAGTTGTCTCGCTGGAGCTCACTTGTCTGGTTCAGTAGAATACTGTGTGCGTTGCGGATTTATCACAGTTCCTTTCAATTTCTTGATGGTCTGTGAGGAGGCACTCTGTGTTGTGAGTTACCTTTTGGCTGTGGGATTTCAGTTCGTTTGGTTGCTGGACAGGCCGGTGTTTGACTGCGTACTGACAGCAGCGGCGTGGGAGTCCATTTAGCTCTGCTTGCGTGGCAGTCGACCATATGCTGTCTGATGTCGGACCCGGCGGTGAGGCGGTCGACAGTAGCTGTCCTCTGGTTGGCTGGAGGCACAGGAAGACGACCACAGCAGCATCCTGTAACAGAGACAGGGGAGAGAGAGAGAAAGGGAGGAAAGAATTCAGCGGCTGTCGGCTGGGACAGTCTGATGCCTTTGAGGATGCCGAGATGTCCTGGTGCTGCGGTGTGCAGCCCACATGGTGCGTGACTGGGCATACACTGGCATATCCCCCTTTCTGCACCGTGGCAGCACAAGCCGTGGCGAAGTGATGTCACGAGGTGCATGAAACTGAGTTGTAGGGCCGTTGAGCAGCATGTTCTTGGTGTGCTGCCTGATGTGTCCGACGGCAGGCTTGGGAGGTTGGAGGGGTAAAGAGGTGGTAGTTTCAGAGTTCATTTGGTTAGTCAAAGTCTTTAGTGAGCTGAAAGGTGCAGAGTAGCAAGTTCACCTCTCCATTTGGTGCTGAGGCTGTGCCTTCATGGCTGGCTGCGGGAGTTCTTGTGACCTCTGTGACCTGCCAGTTAGGTTCTCTTGACCTGTATGACTGGAGGGGGAGGGGTTCTTGAACTTGAGCTCAGGCATTCAGTTGATTAAAGTCTATTAAAGGCTCAAAGCGATCTAACAGATCTTGGGCAATCAGAAGTGGGTACGTGATCGTTCGTGATCGGTACCCTGGGTGAATCAGGCTCATAGGACCAAATGGATGAATGGGAGCAACCTGTTTTGAGCCAGAAGTTGTTTTGGCTGTAGGGTTTTCATTCAGCTCACATGTTTGGGCTTTGAGAGTGCGTTCTTGACTCTTAGCTTTAGCGGTGAGTCTTTCGAAGAGTTGGGCTGACATTAGCGTGATGTTTGAGCTAGTGTCTGAGAGGCCTTCGAGGCTCAAATGATTGTCTCTCGTGGTGGCTATGTAGAGTCTTTTGTGCCACCCCCCTTTTGTTTAGGGTTCCCAGAAGTTTAGGCATCTGGGCTGGTGTTGTGATCGATGAGCGGTTAGGACCGGTCTTGTGTGGGACACCGGACTGTCATGCTCAGGTTGTGCAGCTATCAGTTGTGGTGGCTGCTTGGTGTTGTCGCTTTGTGATGCGACCGTGAGCTCTGTGGTCTGATGCTGACGAGCAGTGTTCTGGGTGTCTGGCTTGGGTCTTGCGCTGAGACATAGGATGTCTGACTTGTCTCCTTGTGATGTCTCGTGCAGAAACGCTTTCAGCACCTTCAGGATTTCTGCCGTCTGTGACGTGGCTGCACTGTTGTTATCTGATGTGTGCTCAGACTTGTGCTTACCAGTGGCGTGTTGAGAGGGTACCGCTCTGGGCTGGTTGGGCTTGAGTCTCTTGGTGCTGGGCGGTCCATTCTGGGTCGCCGGCTGGCTTCCAGAAATGTTTCAGAGCTCTTGCTCTGGGGCGTTAGATGAGCACCATGACTGTTGTGTTGCCCTCTGCTGGCCTGGAACGGTTTAACTCTCAGTGAAGGTGTTAGTGATGTATGGGGTGCCTTCTAGGGGCAGCTCTGAGTCGTGCTCAGAGACAGGTTAGTCTGAGGGTTTTTACACAGTCTTTTCGGACAAAGCCTTTGCTTAATGTGAGCTTTGCAGGCCCAGTCTCGTAGCTGAGGTAGACAGGCTACAAGCACAGGCCAGGGTGCTTATTGACTAACTCACTGTGGGATGCAGGTTTTAAGGGAACAAAGTTCTGAAACTGGTATCCTTTTCATACCTGATGGTTTGCTTCTCGAAGTAGGCTTGCCGAAGTCGGTGGAGTTTCAAGTCGGTCTTACTTGATGTCCACGGTGGTGATAACCCTTGGTCTGATTCTGGATCAGGGAGTTAAGCGATCAAAGCTTATTGCAACAGCTGGTAGTCCATTTCGACGGTCTCTGTTTGACGATCTAGGAAGCTGTGCACCTCGCGACTGGACGTAATCCATATCAAGCAGAATCTGTTTCATGCAGTCATGTTGGTTAGACAGTTTGCAAGTGAAAGTCTTGTCTGCATGTCGTGGGTAGATGCAGGGTCCTGAGTGAATCTTGGGACCTTTCTGGTTAGCTTTGTTGCATCCTTTTTGGAGCCATGCCGTGGTTTGGGGCAGTGGTTCCTTGGCAGGTTGAGGTCGGTTTAAGCAGGGGCTCTGTGGCATTCTGGCACACTTGTTGTGAGTGACTAATGCATGGCCCTAAAAGTTCAGAACTACTGCTTAATAAGTTAGTTAAGTGTTTAGCATAAAGCTATGTGTCTCTTGTGTCCTTATCTTAGCTGTGAATGTTAGGGCTAAGTCTTGTGTGGTTCCGAGTGTATTTCCTGGAAAGGACATATCCGAGATGAAATAAATAACGTAAGGTGGTCCTTATGACTAAATTATTTCTCTGGACTTAGCTGGTGGTCCACTATGGCTCGACGAAGTGAACAATAATAGGAAAAGGACCGCTTTCTTATTTCAATTCTGCTTATTATCGACCCTCAGGACTCTAGTAGTGCCCTAGTAAATTGTTGAAATTACTTGCGTTGCAGGGTCACAAACGAGTGCATTGGTTGAAACTAAGCCAAAATAACAAATAAGGGGGTCTTTGTTTCCTTTCTGGGCCCTAGGGGAATAGAACCACACTTGGACAAGAGAGGAAATGAAATTAAATCATATAGATGACCTAAGGTAATAGCGGCTTGCTATTATCATCAAGGTCGAAGGAATGAAATAATCAATGAGGCAAAATAAAATTAAAATTAAAGCAAAAGGAAATAAAGTGATCAAAACACGGGAATGATCTGAGGTCAAGAGTGTTCAGTGGCATTAGTGACTAAACTTTGGATTTGCTTTGAGCCACACTATAGTGGGTTGTAGCGGTTGGGTGTTCAAAACCACATTGTGTGTCCCTCCAAAGCTTTAGTCAACATGCCGATGAAAATTCCTACGGTTACACGCGTTATTCTGTAGTTAGTTACGCAGTTTTCATGTAGTTAAACTTAAGTTTAATTAACAAGGCATCTGCGAAGTTCGTCCTTAACGGTTAGCAAGGAGTATTCCTAACCCTGTGAAGGTAAACTTTAGCTAATAAGAATGGTAAACATGGAAAGTGAGTAATTTAAAACCCTAACTGGTGTTGAGAAAGTATTCTAGCATACTTTGCGCTGTGGAACACGAGCGGTGAGTAAGGGTTCCCGTAAATGATGCTAACTCTTAACTGTGGAGGTTATTCAGCTTAGCTTATGTTGGATGGGAGCTAGGTAAGGT
This sequence comes from Pimephales promelas, assembly GCF_988280905.1. Taxonomy (NCBI): domain Eukaryota; kingdom Metazoa; phylum Chordata; class Actinopteri; order Cypriniformes; family Leuciscidae; genus Pimephales; species Pimephales promelas. Next base: position 11,633,591 of record NC_142773.1, on the reverse strand, counting down.
TAGCTTAGCCTAAGTTAGCTTGATGCTAAGCTAGGTTAGCTTAGCCGGAGTTAGCTTAGTGCTGGGTTAGTTTAGCTTAGCCTAAGTTAGCTTGATGCTAGGCTAGCCACCCAGGCTGGTTTGCTTACAAAAGTGACATTACAAGGTAACACTTCCTGTGACAAGTTGTTGTCATGGGAATTAGAGCGTGTCGCTAGGCTAGGTTAGCTAAGCCACCCAGGCTGGTTTGTTTACAAAAGTGACATTACAAGGTAACACTTCCTGTGACAAGTTGTTGTCATGGGAACCAGAGCGTGTCAGAGCAATTCAACAGTATCTGAAGAATGTCTGTATATTTTACATGAATCATGCACGTTTTAATGGGTTAACATGAGGCGCCTATACTTTATGATTTTCAAGAACTTTGGTTGCATTCAGTAAAACGCAAATGTGTTTTGGCATTTGCTGATTTTCTCATGGAACTCTGTTCTTTACTTTACACGTCTTCTATTTGTTTACAGAGTAAGGAAATAGATTTGCTGCAAGTCAAAGCTTGTCTTGTTCTATTTGTTTACAAGGTAAGGAAATAGGTTTGCTGCTGAGTCAAAGCTCGTCTAAGCATATATAGGTACGTCTCTCTCATGCATGAGTGTTAGCTCTTCCGCGAGTAGCTTGTTTTGATCGTTTAGTGGCTTTCTGCTTGTCGATGCAGCTAAAATTTAGGTGAATTACATCAATCTAACAATAAACTTAAGGCCTTTAGTTTGTAGAAAGGGGGAGCGTCTCCCAGGTCTACCTACTTATACCTCTGTCCTGGGCTTCCTTCGTCAGGAACAGGTTTAGTCATACCGCGATTTGGATTTCTTTTTTTTTTAACCAAAGCAGAATAGATATCGGTACAGATTACAAGCTGCTGAGGTGAAACCTTTGTTACACAGACTTACGCTTTAATGCTGAAGTTCTTGATATCAGTTGGGACTCTAAGGCTGTTTTTTTTTCAAGGTAGAGATGTCAATTTCAGCTATTTGTTTTATCTGCATTTAGATAAGCCAGCGATCAAAATGCGTGTTGCACGTTGCGTTTTGGTTGGGTCGCGATGATCGAGTGCACGCCTGTAGGTTAACAATAGTTAAAACTCGGGTGATTTTACTACACTCTGTCGTCAGGGTAACGTACTGTATGCCCTGTTCGGAGTTGGTGTTTTCTGTAACTCTTCACTGTCACGAAACCTAATGTTTAACGGTGCTGATTTAAACAACATCTAGAAACTGTCTGTTTCAAAAGAGTCGTGCATAGTCCGTCGGCCGTTGAGGCTTACATGCCTATCTCAGATTCCTTTAACTTAGTAAAATTCTAATTCTACAAACGCAGAGTCTTGCACGGTGTTCGTGCTGTGTGTCTTCTGGTTCTGCAGTTCAGAATAATTTGGGGTTTGAGGAATTTTTACTGGGGGCCTTCACGCCTCGTTGAGTGGGCATGGTGTGGGGCCGAGAGAACTATGGTGACTGACGGGTTTTTGGAGGGAAAGTTTCTTGAAACTGGCGTCCTCCTCAGTTACAGGTTCGTTGTAAGTTCCACAGAAAACTCGTTCGGAGCCGGTGGTGATGGTACAGGCCCTCCGGGGTTTGTCTTGCTGGGTGTCGGTGTCGTGTTCACCGGTTGGAGACAGCTGGTGAAAGGTCACTGTCTTGTAGATTGTCAGAGATGTTGTGGAAGGCGGGCTTTTCCACCCCCCCTTTTTCAGCTCTTGTGCATTGGCTGAAATGTGCAGACTGGTCAGGGGAAGCTTGTGGTGTGTGTCCTCCCCTTTCCAGTTATGCTGCAGTCTATCAGAGTGTTGCAACTCTGTGGGTCAAGTTCGTGTTCGAGATCTTGTCTCTGCTGAACGAGCTTGTGGGTGGTCGCACGGGCCTCTTGCGCAGGCCGTGGCTTTTGAGTCTCTTTCAGTTCGGTCTCTGCTCTTTGCAAGAGACTTCACTTTGTCGGAGTTTCTCGTTGAATTCTTTTTAGTTCTTTTCTCTGACTATTCTTCTTCAGTCTATGTAGAAAATTAGACAGGGCAGTTTGAAGTCTTTCCACTTCCTTCGGTAGCTCGGGGTAGTTGTCATCCTCGGCGTTACAACCTTGTGCTCCAGGGCGATGCGGCTCCTTTCGCGGAGGCGTGCGTGTGCGTTGAGCTGGTGAGCGAGGTTGTGATGTGTCTGGCCCAGTCTTTGTCAGCTGCTCTTGGCTCGGGGCTCTGAGTCGCTGGTGGCTTTGGGCAGGGATGGAGATGTCATGAATCTCAGCCATGTCTCCAGGTTGTCCCAGGTCGTCCCAGCGGGTTGTGGGACTGTAGGACTGGAACATACTGCCTTCACTGTGGACGAGAGGAACACAACACACACAGACAGACCAATGCCAGTTCGACTACTTTTAACGAGCTATAATACAGGCTAAGCCGTGTATGAGAATTTTGGTTAACTGATGCAGACAGTTAAACCGTTTGGTGGGACAATTTGGGTAGGTCATCATGGGTCTGAATGAAGGTTTTTGACAGGGCGCTAGCTTAGGGGTCACCTGTTGGTGCTAACGACTTGGTTGTCAAACTATTCTTCAGCTTTCCTTGGTGTGTCAGAGAGGTTCTGTCTCTAGGTGAACTGAAAGGAACAGAGCACAACAGAACAGAGCAATGGCAATCTAGCAAAGTTTGAAGTAACATGCAACCATCAGAGATGGGGAGGTCTGTACTGAAATGGCATTAGTAGTAGTACACCAGCAGTGTTAGAAAGGGGAAGAAGAGAAGGCCTAAGCCTGTTTGGAGCCGGTTTGTGGCTCGGAGAGGAGGAAGCCAACCACTTCAAATTACCAGGGGAATCTCTAGGTTCTGTGGCAAATAGTAAGTGGATGGGTTTTAATACCTTTTCTAGTTTGCCTGGGGTGAAATGAGGTCACTCTGGCCGGAGTCAGCATCGTGGTTGGTCCTTCTGTCGCCCCACACATGACAGCAGTGTCCCGGGCCTTTCGGTGCATCTGTACCGAGGTGCGCCCTCTCAAGCAACTTGACCTTGAACACAACCGGCAGTGCCAGATTGGTGATATCGTGTTGCGGGCCGCACCAACAGAAGATACAGAAAAGTCAGAGACTCGCGCTCAGTCAGTGATGGTGACGCAGATCAGGCGAACCAGCTCGCTGGACCCCAGGCAGAGATGACTGTCAAATCATCACAGCACGAGAGAGATTTCTACTTGCAAACACAAAACAGGATGAAGAACAAGTGTACTTCAATGTGAATTAAAGCTCCTTTATCTAAATCAAATTGAGTGTTTTTTTGTAGAAAAATCAAAGGCAACAGCTTTACTAAAATTATGGTATAAACAAAAAGGAAATTATGACAATGTTACTTATCAGAATAACCTAGCCTCCATTCAGGAAAGGGATAGAGTGCCGCAATGAAGAACACAGGAGGAAGCGAGCTGTAGTGGCGGGTTTTGGCCACTAAGGGTTTTGGGCCACTTCCTGCTAGTGTTTCACCGGGCTGACAGAGAGCTTGATTTAAATTGCATTCAAACTGATTTAAACACAATTCAAATTTGAGCAAATGCATAGGGGTTAAGTAACCATTAGATTAATAAGGATACAGTTGTACCGGGACCAGATCAAAATTATTAAAAATAATTTGAGGAGGAAATATAGAAATAAAGCCATAAACAATTCCCAATGGGAAATGAGAGAATTAATTCAAATTAACTTCGAAATTTGTCTGTTTCAAACCAAATTTGAATAAGTGTAGGAAATTAAAGGTTGGTGTCATATTTGATGATAATCACGATTACGGTGAGGGATCAGTGATAACCAGAATGCAACCAACGGAGAGAGCCATGCAAAAACAGAGTGATGTTAGCTGATGACCTAGCAAAAGGGCTTGCCACAAGGGGGCGCTTTCCTCTAAGTGGTCATCAGAAGCTGCTAAGACTTAATTCTGAATTTTAAATTCAAACGTGGTTTGAACCAAATTCAAAACAAGTGCACACAGTCAAGGTAAAGAAAATCATGTTATTACAACGAGGCTGTAAATTGCACATGCATTGAAAGTTAGAGAAACTAGTTCAAAATTTCAGTAAGAAAATAGGAATTTTCTAACAGAGAATTTTGAGGAAAAGATGACCTAGCTGTTAGTGTCCACACGATGGCGCCACTGCGCTCACACGGGGTAAAGTCAGGACACCGGTGGAAATTTGATACTGCAAAGCACTCAGGGGCGCACCCTAGTGTCTGGCAGTAGTATTACAACCACCTGCTGCCCCTGTGATATTCTCAGCGGGAGAATAATCACAAATATTACGGAATTTTAAATCTCGACGGATTTCTTTCCGGTACTATATTTTACAAGCACGTTTGGCAGGATTTTTTCTTTTCGCTGCGTTGTGCAAAAGAAAACAGGAATTACTCGTCTGTTTCAAAACTCCAAATAACATTTATCACAACTAGTATTAATGATTGGAATGTTTTCAGTTTTGGATTTTTTGGTGCTATATTTGTTTAAAACACGTTCGCAGGTTTTCTTCGCTGCATTGTGCAAAGGAAAACAGGAATTACTCGTCTGTTTCCTGCTCCAACAGGCATATATCAAATAGCACTTATGATACTATGCTTGGCGGTTTTATACATTGAGTAGCTAAGTCAATGTTTTTTTCAACCAGGAGCTTATCGTTACTCTAACGATTATAATAAGGCCTTTTAAGAACAGTAAAAGAGCATCGTTTTACCGTATCTTGTCTTCGACACTATTCGGAGAATTTCGTCCGAACAGTGGAGTTAAAATTATTAAAAGTGTCGTTTATGCACAGAGGTTTCTCTTCCATCTGTGCCAGAACAAATTTAATACTATGGAAACTGCAGTTTATTTTTAACAATTAACAGTGACTAAAATGTTTGAACATTTAGCAGCTTGTTAAATGTGCTTGACTGAGGCGGCTTTCGTGCCCAGCTCAATCATATCGTGAGTTCGCAAAGCGTTCACTCCGATGCGCGCGTGTAATATTAAATATTACATAAACAATATTAAATAACAATATACACATTAGCTTGAAATTGATTGCTCATAAACAAGTTTGAAATGCCCGCATTCTCCACCATAAATGTAAAGACTCTGGGTCGGTTCTGATCAGGGGGGAATTTGCATATCATAATTAATAATTGATAATTAATAATTATTCATACAGATTTGGATCAGACCGGTCTTACATGTTAATTTATTAATTTTACCCATATGCATACATGTGCATCCCCGCAATCCACCACAAATTAATTGTAATTGATTGCAAGGACCACGTTTTACAAGACAGGTAAAATCAATTAGCTCAATTAAGTTATATAGCTTGTGAAAACAAATTCTGTGGCCACTAGAATCTGCCTTCCCTGCCATATAACCAAATACCCTCTTAGGTATTTATAGTTCTGTAAAGCGTGTAGCTTTAAATCGACATTTCATTGACCCGTATCATGCGCAAGACAATCAGTCAAGGTAAGCATATTTTGTATTTAATAAAGTTCCTACTTAAGCATTCACTACGTTACAATGATACATGTATTTACAAACATTAAAACACAAACTAAGACGACGCAGAGCGTTTAGACAATGGATACGCGCAAGTTAAGTGAGTTTGAGAGAGAGAGTGAGAGAGAGAGTGAGTTGTAAGAGAGAGAGAGAGTTACGTTCATCAAAACAGTCAGTTAACCTTTCTTGACACCCCAAAACATCTTCTTAATGCTTCTTAGAAGCTCTAAAAGAAGGTATACTTGCAAGGCACATGTGGTCTGTGTGAGTCGTGGGCTCGTTGCTCGACCCGTTCGGGCCACGTGTCGGCTAGAGGTGCGCCGGTCCGGCGCGCGTGCGTCACGTGAAGCGCGGCCGCGGCATGTTGGCGCGGCCCGTCCCGGCTCGTTCATGGCTGCTTTGTTCCGTGGGGAGTCACGTGGCGTTCGTCGGCATTTAGCGCCAGTGTTTGAAAGGCTGAGAGTCTTTGAGGTGACGTTACCCGAGGAGATAGTTCGGCAAAGTCCACTTCCTTTCCTGGAAGACGAACTTGGTAGTCCACTTGAGGAAAAGATGAAACTTTTAGACGAACAAAAGGAAAGACCCATGGTTGGATCAGAGTCCCGTGAGGTTTACATGTTGAGCGCTGGAAAGTTCAGAAGAGAGAGAGGGCGGACCTGCGTTCTCACATTTATCACCTTGGAGAAATCCATCCCCTTCCTGTTGGCTTGAGCCAATCGGAGAGTGGATATTACACGCGAGAAGCCTTCTTTTATGGTCCTTTTTATGGTCCTTTGTTCCTCAGCGCGCGCTTCTCGTGGAAGGGGGTGTGTTCTATAATAACAATTTGATCTTCATTGGCAGTAAAACGAATTAAAAATACACTTTACTTTACATCTCTATGCATATTCGAGTGTTTCATTCAATAAGCATTCTAGAGATATCAAGGAACATTATGTTATATCAAAGGAATATACACTTATGTTTCAAATGCATGACGAAGGTATTTTTAATTCCTATTTAAACTGTGACCAAACAAAGTTATTTCACTGTGACATGGGGAAGACACATATACACAAAAACCATTGAATACCTTTGTTAAATGTCTTTAAAACCAAAAGAGATGTATTTCTCTTTGTTCAGAGACATTAGTTTGTCCACATTCCATTGGTCCCATAAAAGTCTTGTAACTCGATGCCACTGAGGTACGTGGATGAATGTGTATGTGTGTGTGTGTGTGTGTGTGGTATAATTCGCCTGGCCAAGATTCATTACAAGGCCAAAAAAATGGAGTCCACTATCCAGCGGGACAGTCTTTGCTTTGTGACCGGAAGCCCTTTGGTGTGGCCACCAAAGCATACGAAGAGCTGCTCCAACTGCCTAAACTGGGCTCTATATATATATATGAAGAGTTCAGATGCAAAAGCCTCTAAATGCCATTTGAAATTTTCTTCTAAAATGACCATTTTTATCAAGCTTGTATATTTAAGTTCAGTAATTTCACTTAAATGACAATTAATAGGTAATCTTCATTGCCATTTAAGTGAAATTACTGAACTTAAATATACAAGCTTGATAAAAATGGTCATTTTAGAAGAAAATTTTAAATGGCATTTAGAGGCTTTTGCATCTGAACTCTTCATATATATACTCTTAGGGCCCGGACAGGGAAGAGCACGTGTAGTTGTTGCTCGTCCAGAAAGCGAAATTACTTGTGCTCTGAATGGAGTAGAGAGCGATTAGCCGGCCACAGTGAGACTCAACCCTCCCCTCTTACTTCCTGTATGATCAGGGTTGCGCAGGTTCCAGCGTTATTTTAGGCCAGGGTCCCTGACACTTAAGCCCAATTTATACTTCTGCGCCATGTGCACAAGTGCACAAGGGTCGTTGTGACATGAAAACCTGAAAAATCAAAAATATTATTATTTTTTTAATATAAACGGATTAAATATATTTTCATAAATGCTTCAAATAAATGCTTTTTTTTTTTTTTTTTTTTTTTTAACAAGCATATTTAGTTACTTATCATTACCCAGACAGTTTTATTATCATAGTATGAAATATATATTAGTCAACATTCGGAGTGGATCAAAACCTTTCATCAAAGTTATCCACAAGTTTCCGAGGGGCGCTCCTGTAAAAAATAAAGTGGGTGAAACTTAAGGTGAGGCGGCGGAAGTAGCATTGCAATGGTATTTTGTGTGTTAGCGAAGAGGCTAGCTGTTTTTCAGAGAATTATTTTACTATTTAAAGACCCAAATCTTTATGAGAGATGTCGTTACGGAGCTCAGGGACAACATGTGCTGTTCGCGGTTGTATGTATAACCAGACTAAACTAATTCAGTGGCTTAAACGTGATGCGTTGAAACGTTTTGAACATAAGCTGAAAACGAAATCAGAGTGATCCTGCCAACGACTGTAGTTTCCATCACCTCCCAAAAGACGACGAATCTTCCTGTGTACATTTGTTTAAATTCTTAATATTCTCTAAACTCTATCAGCATGTGATTGGCTGTTCGCTACTTATGTTACACCTAAACTCAGGATCAAAGCCTGTGTTGACAGAATACCAAATGTGCCAGTTAATGTATTCAAGTAGCACATTAATTTATAATTTTGAATAAACTCCAAAGCACAATGACTAAGTGTGTATTTTTTTATTTTAATTGTTTGTCAGCTCGCACAACTGTCTGTCACCATGCCTTGATGAGTATTGATTATTAATAATGTTATTAGTATATATAATACTCCCAATCAACTACTGCGTAGGGTAAAGGTACTGTTATTTCACCCTTTTGAATTTCGTTGAGGTTGTGTTCCCACATCGTTAGCTAGTTTGGATCGCTATAACTTGAATCACTGTCAACTGTTGAATGAACGAGTGTCAAGCATGTCAAGTCGCGCTTTGTTTACTTCGAACCTGAAGTCACGCCCACTTTTGACGCAAGGCCTCATGGGGCGTAGGAAACTTGTGGATAGATGAATTTTGAACAATACCCGTTCTTATCTTCGGATAAACTTTTTTCATCCATTTCCAATGTTAACTACTGTAATATATGGAGGGATTCTTTAATGTTTTACATCTTTTAAATAATGTAATATTAAAATATCAAGTACACTGGCTTTTTACGTATTCTTATAGAGTGAAATCTCAGAATGGAAAACTATTTAAACACTCATCATATTTAAAATGTTTAAATGTCATTCTCTTTAAGGGAGCACTGAGGATAAATCCTAAGAAGTACAAGGAAGCTTTTGTCCCATCTCCTGTGAGTATTCTTTTTTTCACCTTTACACATACTACATTTACAGTATAACCTGAAGTTGAGCATGCTATCAAACGTAAATGGTTGCTAGAATAAACATGGTTCTCATTCAAAAGTAACTGACCAAATATTATTGAATTGTTGTAGTTGTTGCTTTGTCAGTGTCCTAATTCTGATAACTTGTAACTCTCTTTTGTGAGTGATTTGCAATTGTGAAGTTGATTTTTTTCTGCAGGATGGGTTAGCCGATATCTTTCTAGATGGAATTGCAGCTCGTAACAGGGCTCTCAATGGAGATGTTGTCGTGGTGAAAGTTCTCCCCCCTGAACAGTGGAAGGTACTTCATCAAAATGGACATATCATAAATACAGCTGTGTATTGGTAGTGAGATAATATTTAGTGGTTTGGATAGTTTACTGCTTTAGTATTTTTAGGTTATTAGATTAAGTTTGTATAGTTTTATTGTCCAAAATATTCAATAGATTCAAAGAGATTGTCAAAGTCAATATTTACAGCTTTGACCCTTCTTCATAACCTCTGCAATTCGCTCTGGCATGCTGGATTGATATGGCATGCTTCTGGGCATGCTGGATATCAGCTTTGTGGGCTATTGTTTGTGCTTCTCGCCTTTTGATGATTGACCACAAGTTCTCTATGGGATTAAGATCCGGGGAGTTGGGGAGATCCACTTCATTATCACTTTTTCCTTGTGACATGGTGCTCCATCATGCTGAAAATGCACAGATCATAACCAGATTGCTCCTGGATTGTTGGGACAAGTTGCTCTTCTTGGAAGTTTTGATAACATACTTTATTCATGTTAGTGTTTTGGGGCAGAATTGTGAGAGAGCCCTCACCCTTGGATGAAAAGGATGGTCCCACACATGAGCCCACATATGGATGGTCTCATGATGATTCACTGTTGGCACGACACAGGACTTATAATAGCGTTCACCTTTTCTTCTCCAAATAATTGATTTTCTGGATGTCCCAAACAGTAGGAAGGGTGCTTCATCAGAGAAAATAACTTTGCACCAGTCTTCTGCTGTCCAATCCTTGTACTTCCTGCAGAATTTCAGTCTGTTCTTGATTTTTTTTTTCTTGGAGAGAAGTGGCTGAACACTCTGGGGTGTTCTGAAGCCTTCTTCACTGCAGTTGAACCTATGTCCTTGAAGTTATTGAGGATTAAATGTCTTTCCCCATCTTTCTCTGGAGGTAACCATTGCTACCACTTGAACAAAATGATTGGAAGAACCTCTTCCCTCCTTTTTATAGTTTCATTTTATAATCCAATCAGAATGATCGAGTGATTTCACCTAGTACTTGTTTATATTTTCCCATGTGCTGATGATCTGATTAGTGAAATCATGTTAGCTAACACACACACACAGTGGATATAAAAATTTTCACACCCCTGATAAAACAGCTGTTTTTTATGTAAAAAATAATTGTCATATCAGAATGCACTTTTGCACTTTTAATCTAAACATTACAACCCATGCAATGCCACAGAAAACCAAAGTGACATATTTTAGAAAAAAGGAGAAAAATAAAAACTTAAAATAACCTTACTGCATGAGTGTGCACACCCTATTATAATTGGATATGTAGATGTGTTCAGAATTAAAAAAATATCAAACTCTTGAAATGGTACACGCCTATTTTCACCTGAGGTGACTGATAAATTCCAAATAAATCTCAGCTGTTCTTGAAAAAAAATTCTGACATCTTCATGGTTGCATTCTACTACATGAGCCATGAGTCAAAAATAGCTTGCGGAGCATCAATGGGATATTATGGTTGATAGCTATTGTGAGGGCTATGGAAAATTTCCAAGGCATTATAGATATACTATGGAACACAGTGAAGAAGTCATTGACAAGGGAAGAGAAAGTATGGCACAACAGTGACATTATCAAGAACAAGACTGAATATTTTAGCCAATATTGTAAAAGGTATGTTTGGCGCAAAAACAACACATAAGGGGCCTCATTTATAACCCTTGCGTATGCATAAACAGCCCTGAAATAGGCTCAAGCCACTTCCGACGCATTTGTTGTGATGTATAAAAACAAATTTGATGGGAATATTTGCGCACCTTCACGCAAACCCTGACCCATGTAAACAAACGTTTTGGAGATGGAGCAGTTTGGCGACACCGACGGTGAGCTGGAGTTAAATGTCTTTTTGGTCACTTTTAGACAGAAAATCGAAAGAGAATTATACATGCAGAAAGATAATACAAATATATTTTCACTCACCAAGCCTATTACTTGAAGCAAATATCCATCTCTTCATAAATGTCCACACCAGCGAGCGCTTTGGGTTTAGTGAAATGGTTTAGCCCGTTTAGTGAAATATATGATATATAGCCTATAACGGCAGATGAAGTAAAACCGTAAATCTTCATTATGAGTCCTAATCGTAAATACAGTGCATGTCCACAATAACAGTTTAAATAAATAAATAAAATGACTTGCACTGTTTTACTTCAGATTTAGATTAATTATGCGTTCTCATTAATGGGGTTAAACACACAAGGATAGACTACTAAATTATTTTTATTAATGTAATGTGATGGCACATCTGTATTTAATAAAACTTAAAGTTTTAGAGGACATATTACGTACTAGCATATTACAAATATCTCAGTTAATTAGAGGTTCAATAAGCTGCATACATGATAAACATAAAAGATGTAGCAAAGACTTTTTAAAAATCTATTAGGTTGCATAATACATTTCATGCTGCATGCATACTTCTGTATGCTTATTATTTATGTCTATGCTCTATGACTTGTTATTTTTAGTACAGCAGAGCAAATGGAAGTTTGCTTTTTGAATTCTTTAGCTATATAAACATTCTGCATATCAGAATTGGCAACAAAGCTATAAAGCTTTAATGAGGGTAGATGCGTGCATGTGTGGGCAGTTGTGTGTCAGGAAATCTAAACTGCTGCTAGGCAGTTTTTGTCAAGATGAAAATAATCAGCAGCATAGGAAAGCAATTAAACACAAGAAAATGTAGCTATTACACCCTAAAGGCACATTTCTTCTTAGATTTGCAGAGTCATGTAAGGTTATCACTATCATCTGAAATCCAAATAAGAGAAGGGATCAAAACCAAGAGTCTGCCTGACTGGTCTTTCAAAGTGCCAACAGAGGAATTAAAACAAAATCTTAGGTCCTCATGGCTGATATTTAACGTCCAAAATTTATCAAGGGTAAAAGTTGTGTTATTAAAGCCATGAGGAGCACAGTTTTTTCAACTTGGGTTGGGACGGAGGGTCAACTTGGGTAGTTGCTACTAATTTCATTTCTTTCAAGCAGAGACTTTTATTTATAAATATGAGGTAGGTTTGCTGAAGGTGGTTGAAAATAAAATTTGCAGGACAGTGGTTTCCCAGGAGCAAGGTTGAAGACCTCTGCTAGAATGTCCTTCATTTTCCTTTGAAGTTGGCAATCATACATGCATGAAACCTGTGCTTGCGGAAAAAATCCTCCACAGATTTCCGCAAAGTAATGAAATTCTGTAGATTCTCTGCCCTTTTTGTGTTTGTTAATTATTTTAGTGAATGAGCTAATGTTTTCTTCTTCCAGTAGTGTAGTTTTCTCATCTCCATTTCACATTATTTTGCATGTTTAAGTCCAAGAAGCTAAATTACACAAATTTCCTCCCACAATTAGTACTACAAAATGTGGAAAATAGTGCACAATCGAGCCTATTAATCAGTCATGTTTTCATACTATTAAGACCATACATTTACTGTCAAATAAAAGCAAGTAGTATACAACTTTTTGTATTAATATATACAGTATATATATATATATATATATATATATATATATGAATGCATGTTGAATGTATTACTTGTAGTTTTGTACAGTATGTAATTCTGTATAATCAAAATGAATTGTGAGAGACAATAACCGTCATTGACATGCAAAATGTGTGTCACATTGTGTACACAGGCAGTCAATGGAGATATAAATGAGAGAACTCTATCCGGTCAGAATGCACCAAAGGCTCCTGATGTCATTGTGGAGGCCCATTACAATGAAGAAGATGAGGTGATCAGTAAAATGAAGAATGCCAATCTCTATGATAAAGGTAATGAGCTTTTCCTGCAGGCACAATGTTATGTTGCCTCTTACTCAAGGTTTTGCTGATAAGTGCTAATTTAGTTGTATTTATTAGTTTTACTCTTTCACCATGATTTAAGTTTAAATGAATAAATAAATAATGTATTATGTTACATGTTGTAATTGAAACTTGTGACAAATTTGTAACTAGATAATCAAAATTTGCCTTGTTAGCATTTAATTGGTTTGGTCAGTCCTGTGCCAATTTTCTTTTAGTTGTTAATGCATCTCACACAACCATAGTTTAAATGCATGGCAAAGAATTATTCTTTATAAATGTAAAGGATTCTCCGATGCAGTGGATCTTTAATATATATATATATATATATATATATATATTAGTAATATATCTTGAAACATGTGCAGAAAATATATGCTATATGCTTATAGTGCAGAAAAAAGTTGAGTCACTCATTGAGGATTAAACAGCCAAGAGCTGTGATCTTTTTTTTTTTTATCTTTATCAAGCCCAGATATCTTTGTTTGCACATGCCTCCCCAAGACGTCTACATATTAAATTATTAAGCATCTGTAGCTCAAAACATGGCAACAGATTCCAGAGTGTCAAGTTTGATACAGGGCATGTGGTGACTGAGGTGAACAGGGAATGAAAGACATCATTGTGTTTGCAGAATGAATGAGCTATTCACCTCTTTCCAAAAACCAAGATCTTCATGACTCATTGTTATCCTTAAATTACCCATGTGTTGCTGTGGAACAATTGAATTTTGCTTACAATTGATGTAAAAAAAAATAATTTTGCATAATCATTCCAAGGCTTTAAATGTAATAAATGAATTCATTTATTTAGCCCATGAGGAAGGATGCAAACAAATTATTCCTTTAACCTGATACTGTACATACAACTACTGGTAGCCAACTAAAATATTGATTTGCTGTGCTGGCCTGCGGTAACAATAAGTTTGGCTTTGTTTTCTTGATAGCTTTCTGTCCCAAAGACCCAAAAGTCAAACTGAGATTTGTTCAGCCACTTTGTAGTTGTTAGCAGGCAGAGCTGCATGTCATTGGTGTAGTAATAGTAGGAGAACTTTGTTCCAGAATGATTTGTCATAATGATGAATGAATATTAAAGGGCACCTATTATGCCCCTTTTTACAAGATGTAATATTGGTCTCGGGTGTCCCCAGAATGTATTTGTGAAGTTTCAGCTCAAAATACCCCATAGTTAATTTATTATAACCATTTGAAAATGTCATTTTGGGGCCTGCTTAAAAATGAGCTGTTTCGGGGACTATACCACCTTAAATGCAAATGAGCTGCATTTGACTAGTAAAATGCTGCCATTTGACTAGTAAAATGTGACTTAGTAAAGTGCAAAGTGCAGTTCTTGCCAGTGTAGAGACGTTAGGCTGGAGAATCTTAACCTTGCTAAGATGAGGGAATCACTTGTTAATCTCCCCAAAGTGTTTAATAATTATAAAAATTGGTTCTATAAAACTGTCTATTACCTTTGACAGGTTTAAACTTTTTTTTTCAAAACAAAAAAAATCTGAATCTATTGAGTACTTTTCCATTTTTTATATAAAAATTCAACAAATTACATTGATTACACACAAGTGTCAGAAAATAAAATAGAAACTTGCAATCAAATCTTGCTATAACTTTTTTTTTCCTGATTTAGCCCCCATCACAACACACTCTGTCAAACATGCTAATGTGTGCTTCACTTCTGGTTCAAGTTCAGAGAGAGCTATGCAAAGGACTGGAAAGGTAAGCAATTTGTTTGAAAGGATATGCATTTTATTTTTAAGTAATTATTATTCATGACCGTTATAAATAAAAATGCATTCAGATGCTTTAGAAATTCAGACAATTTACCAAGAATTTTCATTTAAAAAGTTGGCTTTTGTAATAGATTAAAACAATGTTGCACTTTTTTTCCCTGTTTGGAATAATGTGCTAGCCTGGTAATACCAGACTCTGCTACTTCAAATTAGCAGAAGTAGGAAGTCTGATGTAGCCAGGCTAATAATGTGCATCACTGATGAATAATGCACAAAAAATCAGGAACATTTATTAAAGGGGTCCTATAATCTCTTTTTCCAAAGTCTTGATTTTGTTTTTGTGGTCTACTAGAATATGTTTTCATACTTAAACGCATTATTTTTCACATATTTTACATTATTACAGCTCTCTCACCTGGTTGACCGTGTAATTTTGATGAAGCCCCTCTTTCCGAATTGTGCTTTTGATTGGCAGAGCTTAGCGCATGTTCGGGAAATGTCACACCCCTTCGTAACCACAAGCTCTACTCAGATGTAAATATTAACAGTGGCGTGAATTTCAAACCAATTCGACCCCAATTCAGACCCTAAAAATGTTAACGAACAAGAGGATCGTGCTGAACGATTTTAAATCCGGACTTTGCAAACACAGATTTCATTGCGTATAGCCTGCATTGTACTCGCTTCTGGAAGCTGTTGTCCGTAAAATGTGTAGGGAACAGACAAACGTTGAGATTAATATTCAGGAACGGTGTTAAAAATACATTTTAACCTCTCTAAATTCATCAGCCTTCTGACAAACTGCGACAACAACTCTTCCTCTTCTCTAAACCATCCCAACATGTCCGCACTTTGTTGCGTGTTCCCAGGGGCTGGGTTTATGTAAATCTTTGGGATTGTGATGTCACGAACTCTGGAAGAAGCTTGTTGTAGTCCATACCAGAGGTTTGTTTAGTCCTTAAAAAGCAATTTCTGTCCTTTGCATTGAACTTTGAGCATCGTATCTTTGCAGATGTTCTTTATGCTTAAACAACATTACACATTAACTAAAGTTAAACAATTTTAATCATAATCAAGGACCCCTTTAAGAAAGTAAATGGGCTGATGTTTTTTTTGTTTTGTTTTTTAACTTCATGTTGTCGATATTAAGTTTGAAGATCGTCCAAAATTAGCATGCCTTTTTTTTTATTCTTTTGCGTATAATTGTCCATGGATGTTGTCATTTTAGGTTGTATTCATTGTTGAGAAGAAGCACTCAAGAGCAGCATCAGGCTTCCTCAAATTTCTTCCCAACAAGAATTTTGCTATGTTCTCTCCTGTGGACCATCGGATCCCGAGAGTTAATGTGCCTCTCGCAGATTGTCCTGCAGACTTTATCTCCAGACCTGGAGACTATGAAAACACACTCTTCATCTGCCGAATAACACAGTGGTCAGCAGACAACAACTTTGCTGAAGGGTGAGATCTGGGTAACCTGTATTTCTTCCAAATTATGAGCTTTACATTGGCTGTTGTGATTAATAATAGCATTTCTCAATGTTGTTTTTCTGTTTTAAGGCGGCTTGCAAAAACTTTAGGGCAAGCAGGTGAAATAGAGCCGGAAACAGAAGGCATCCTGACTGAATATGATGTGGACTTTTCAGAGTTTTCCAAGGAGGTCTTGAATTGTCTTCCCCAAGATCTGCCGTGGAGCATCCCTGATCATGCGCTCTCTAAAAGACGAGATCTCAGGTAACCTACTACCTAGGGATGCACCGAATATTCGGCCGCCGAAAATTTTCGGCCGAAAATGGCCCAAAAGTGCATTTTCGGTTTTCGGCCGAAAGACTTTTATCACCGAAACAATACGGCCGAAATGTTGTGATGACGCAAACAGAAACCGCGACCTGCACGTGCTTGTCTGAAGCAACATGTCTGCGGTGTGGAAGTATTTCAGTGCATCTGAACCCGCGAGGAGACGGAAACCTTGTTTATCCACCTATATCTGCTCTAAACAATGCGTGCCGCCATGACGACGAATCCGGTTGCGAGCGGGTCAAGATGTCTGTGGAGACTCGCGCTGCGGAGGCAGGCGAAAGTATAAACAAGGCAGCGCGAGTCTCCACAGACAGCGCGCGCACCGCTTTTGACCCGCTCGCAACCGGAGTCGTCGTCATGGCGGCACGCATTGTTTAGAGCAGATATAGGTGGATAAAACAATAAATAAGACTCGCGCTGCGGAGGCAGGCGAAAGTAAACAAGGCAGTGCGAGTCTCCACAAACAGCGCGTGCATCGAGGCGTTTATACTTCGTTGCGTGTCTTGTTGTACTATTCCTTGAAACGACAGGGGACGACTCAAGTAACTGTCCTCTAACCATCAGGAATCGGTGAGAAGAAGACCGATAAATACATGACAATGTTTATTTTTTAGTATTCCACCACCAATAGAAAAAAAAACCTTGTAAAACCCAGTAAACCCTGAGATTGTTGCTTGTTACATTACAAAAAAAATATGTATATGGGAACATGTATGTTTAGAACTAAATTAATGCTCTCTTAAATATTTTCTACATTCACTAAACATGTTTCATTAAGTTTCATGTACATTTGTATTAAACATGGACCATTGTTCATTTAAAAAGGCTTTTTATGCTATTGTATGCTACATTTTTAAAATGTAACTAATTTAGACGTGCAAACTGGGTGCTAGTGTGATGAGAAGTTTGCGCTCGGCTTTGTTTTTGAGAGAACATTTCATTTTAAAACCTTTCTGCAGGCCAGTAGATTATTATTTAGTGTACACATGAGTGGGTCAAGTTAAACATTTTAGTTTGAATTTTATTTTATACTGTGCATTGTGCTAAATAAATATTTGCATATATTGTAATTGATTTATTCTTTGAAAATGTTATATTAATTTATGCAATTGCAATGCCTTGATTTTAGTAAAGTTTGTACACAGTCATAGCCATAAAAGTAATGATACTAATAATTGGCATCATTTATTTCGGTGTTTCGGTTTTCGGCCTTGGTTTCCTCTTTTTCGGTTTTCGGTTTCGGCCAAGAATTTTCATTTCGGTGCATCCCTACTACTACCCTGTCCCTGATCTATACATTTTCACGTATTATCCATTATTTGTATGTAAAGTCCATCTGAAATGTAATTTTAATTAACATTTTTATTATTTGGTTCTGATTTTCGGATTTTTTTTTTTTTTTAAAGAAACGAATGCATATTTACCATCGACCCAGCTACAGCCAGAGATCTGGATGATGCACTGTCCTGCAAACAACTCTCAGATGGTATGTGTGCTGCCTTTGATATTAAAGTTCTTTTAAAAAGTTCATTACGCTTGAAAAAAAACTATTTATGATTTAAAAACATGGTTTTCTTTTCTCTCCTCATGTAGGTAATTTTGAAGTTGGTGTTCATATAGCTGATGTGAGTTACTTTGTGGAGGAAGGAAATGCCTTGGATCAAATAGCTGGCCGAAGAGCCACAAGTGTTTATCTTGTCCAAAAGGTACGAGTTTGATTTTCCAAACAATTTGAAGTGATTTAAATTTCTTGCAGCAATGTTGCAGCGCAGAAAATTGTTTAATTTTTACGGGTGTAGCGATTCACTTGATTCGATTTAAAATGCTAAGATTAAAAGAATAATTTTGATAGTGATTCAATGATTTGAAATGTGTAAGTCTTAAATGATTACATACACAAATGAATGGAGACGTTGTTTGGCATTGTTCAGACCCTAACAGCTCTCCCTCACAGATGCGTGCTGCACTCTATACCCTCTTTCACTGGATTGTGCTTCATCCTTAGCTCTTATTGATACCGTTTTTGAGCAGCCCATGTTTGATCTCTCCTCTGCATGGCCACTGCTATCACATGAGCAGATGATAGCTCTCTCACAATAGCGCTATAACCTTTTTCAAAGTCAAACCATTGAAAAAGTAGGGTATTCCTATAACAGTAAATAATGAAAAATGCTAAGCAGGTGTATCATTCAGTTGCAGTTTATTATTAAACACTACAAATAATGCATGTATGCCCATTATTCAATCAAAATCCACTTTAGTTTACAGTCAGAATTTATTACACACATTCCATGATGGTTTCTGTTTAAAACCAAACTTTGTTTATCTTAATTTCCTGTTGTTAAGCAGCGGACGAGGTTAAAGCCAAACGGAAAAACAAAATACATATATGAGGAAAAATGCCTTAACAATGGACAAAAGCCCCTGCTCTCTGACCCCATGAAAGTCAGGGTGCAGTATGCACCCTAAATAAGACTCATTAGGGAACTCATTTAAATAATACTATGAATGCACTTAAAAAAATGCAGAATTAAATAGTTAATAGAATCACAAAATCTCATTATTTTCACACACACACACACACACACACACACACACAAATCTTATCAAAAATCTATGATTTGTGAATCTATTTGAATCTAACCAAAGATTCACAGACCTAGTAATTTTAGATATCACTGAATTAAACATTGTTGTAGGCTCCAGCATTTAAATATTTGATGGAGTGACAGTTTTTTGCACATGGACCTTAAATTGCTCTGTAGTTGAAAGATGATCTGTAATTTGTACGAGACTACGAGAGCTATGGTGTGTCCAGTCACATCATGATACAAAATGATACAAAACAAATAACAGAATATTAATACTGTTAGTGATATGATGTATAAAAACTTGCTATGAGAATAGACTGATTTTATTCATTCATCATTTACTCAAATCCACTAGGCCACAGCACTTCCACGTGTCTGCTTGACATATTGTTCTCAATGTTTGATACAATTTTTGTCTCTGCATATAAATGTTGGTTCATAATTGGGTTTATTCTTTCTGCTTCTTGATGCACTATATTGCCAAAAGTATGGGACACCCCTTCAAATCATTGAATTCAGGTGTTCCAATGATTTCCATGGCCACAGTTGTCTAAAGAACCTAGGCATGCAGACTGCTTCTACAAACATTTGTGAAAGAATGGGTTGCTCTCAGGAGCTCAGCAAACTCAAGTGTGGTGCCGTGATAGCTTTCAACTTTCCACCTGTGCAATAATTCTATTTGTGAAATTTCCTTACTACTAAATATTCCACGGTCCGCAGTTAGTGGTATTATAACAAAGTTGAAGCAATTTGGAATAACAGCAACTTAGCCACAAAGTGGTAGGCCACGTAAAATCACAGAGCGAGGTCAGTGCATGCTGAAGCTCACAGTGTGCAGAAGTTGCCAACTTTCTGCAGAGTCAATAGCTTCAGACATCCAAACTTCATGTGGCCTTCAGATTAGCTCTGTCCAAACCTCCTTCCTTTTCCTAAACAACAATATATAGAACTGACAGCCAGTTTTTTTTTACTCTGTATATTGTCAGTATAATGTACGGAAACAAAAAACAAGACTCCTCGCCGTCCACAACTCCCTCTGGAAAGAAAAAGATGAAGCTAGCGAACACTGAGGCCAATCTGACGGACGCCATTGCAGAGGCGCTTTCAAAGCAACAAGTCGCACTTGAATCTACGATTCAAAATGCAATTCGTTTGGCTATGGAGGACGTGAAATCCTTTTTGATCGAGCTCCGCCAAGAAGTGCAATCCCAAACCAACACGGTACGAGACCTGGGTTTGAAGGTAGACCAGATTCAAGGCGAGACGCGGCAGATGAAGAAGGATTTGAACATGTGCACAACAGAGCAGCAAAACCTAACCTTGAAAATTGCGGAGTTAGAAGACAGGTCTCGCCGTAATAATTTACGTTTGGTGGGGCTACCGCAGGGCCGGGAAGGGGATGATCCAACTGGTTTTCTTCAAAAAATGCTTCCTATCTGGATACCCGCGCTGAAGAGGAAGGGATCGATCGAAATAGACCGCGTGCACAGAATCTATGGCTCCGGTAAATCCCGCACTTTGATCTTTCGCGTGCTACGGTATCAGGATCGACAGGCGATTCTTCAGGGAGCCAGGGAGGTGGCGAAAACCGAACCAATTCGTGACCAAGAGTCCACACTGCGTTTTTTCGCCGACTACAGTGGGTTTACCTCCCGTAGACGTCAGGCCTTCGGAAGTATCCAAAAGGAACTGCACGCTCTGGGAATTCCCGCCACTCTTCGTGGCAGCTTTGGTGGTAATCAGCACTCTTTTGATTCAGTCAAAAAAGCGGAGGATTTCTTAGTGGAAACTCGTAGTACTCCTAGATCGGGCACCAGACGTAAATTGTCCTTTTATGTTCCAGAGCCACCTCCAGAGTTTATGGATGAGTAAAATGAGTCAACCGTGATAGAAGTGAGTACGCTGATAATGTAATGTGCTAGCAATGTAACGATCCATTGCAGAGGAGTTTTTTTTTTTTTTTTTTTTTTTTAATCGGTCAAACATTTGTATTTTGTTTTATTTCTTGTATTCACAGAATATACGGCTGTCACTACTGTTTATACTATGCATACTTTGTTATATACTACATACTTCATGTTCAATGGAAGAGAGTGTTTGACGTTCTGTTGAACCACTGTGGATGTTCTCACGGGCCCTTATAATGATGGGGAAATTTGCGGTCTAATGGTTTTTTTTTTTGTTCATGTTTTTTCTATTTGTCTTTTATAATCTTTTAGTTTTGTCACAGGTTAAACAGATATATTTTGGTTTTGCAAATCGTATCTTTGCTTCATTAGACTATGGATAAATTAAAAATTATTTCACTTAATATTAGAGGTCTTAACAGTCCAAATAAGCGAGCTAAATTCTTGATCTACTTGCGCAGGAAAGCGATTGATATCGCTCTAATTCAGGAAACTCATCTAAAGAGAGCAGATGTTCAGAGATTACAGAATAAATTTTATAAAGTTGTAGCCTTTTCCACTGATAACACCAAAACTAAAGGTACAGTTATTTTGATTAAACGTAACTGTAACCTTAAGATTGACTGAGAAAGTCAAGATCAATCTGTCAGACTTGCATATTTTTGTACAAACATTAACGGGCGGAAAATAGCTTTTGTTTCAATCTATGCTCCTACATTATTTGAGACAATTTTTTCCCCACATGTTACTAATCATTTACTTTCATTGATAGACTATTCTCTGATTATTGGAGGGGATATGAATGCGGTGATTGACCCTGTATTGGACAGATCTTCTTCCTGCAGTCAAGTTCAGCTAAATTCCTCATCTGCGCTTAATGATTTCGTAAAAATGCTGAATTTGGTTGACGTTTAGAGATCGGGGAACCCCTCGAGTAGAAATTATACCTTTTTCTCTGCACGACATCTCTCTTTTTCTAGAATAGATTATCTATTATGCTCCAAGGAACTTTTGGACTCCTTTGACCAGACAATTATACTACCAGCTATTCTTACAGATCATAATTCTTTAATGGTATTATTTGAATGTGCTCCATTTGTTGAAAGATCTCCGCGGTGGCGTTTTAATATCTCCCTTTTACAGAACAATCAGTTCGATGAAGACTTCAAAGCCGGTCTATCTGAATTTCTTTAATTTAATATTGGTTCGGTTGAGGACCCTCTTTTTGTCTGGGAAGCAGGTTTAAAGATTCTGGTGTCATCATAATTTTAAAGGTTTAATAGTCATAACGGAATCATAGTCATTTGAATAAGATCGCACGATCATTGTGCGTGATTAATATGTGCCTGTGTATTTTTGTATGTCATATTTGTACCAGATCTCAATAATAGGGCCTAGGGCCCTATTAGGGCCTTAAGACACTGCATATAAAACTCAATGTTATGTCATATATCAAATAACTCGACCGAAATTAAAATCGTTGTGATTAAATACTCAAATGGAACCATGACAATCAAAGATAACAGTTTCCAATTAAATCAACATTAAATGCACTGCTATAATCGCTGCTTTGACATTTATTTCTTTTTTTCATTTTTTTCATCCAGCATTTGGTTTCAGTTCTTATTTTAGTTTGGATTTATAATTTTTTTTTTTTTTTATGGAAAGCTACTGATTATATATATTATTAGCTATATTTAATGGCACTATAACTGTGAATATGACTGTTACAGGTCAGTAGATTATCTGAGAATGGATTAAATTCATAGAATATAGGGGCGGTTTCCCAGACAGGGTTTAAATTAAGCCTGGAGTAGGCCTTAATCTAGAATAGTTAATCATGTTTTAAAAAAATGGCTTTTTGTAACACATATTAAGTACAGATTAGTTACACTTGGACTATGGAGTCCTGAACTAAAATAAATCAGATTAAATTAAAACCAACTGTGCTAATCTGAATTAGCATGACCGACTATAAAACACGGAATGAACCAAGAAAAGCTTAAAATTGCATGGAACTGAGAAGAAAATTCAAAGAAAACAGTGGCATCAGAAAAAGACTGCAATCAAAAAACATTTACTAACAAGAGTAATTAATTTTTATGCAAGATAAATAATCTGCACACACCAGCTATGGAATAAAAGAGAAGAAATGTCGGGAAATCTGTTTGTGTGTGTGTGTGTATATATATATATATATATATATATATGTGTGTGTGTATATGTGTGTGTGTATATATATATATATATATATATATATATATATATATATATATATACGGTCCCACTTTATATTAAGTGGCTTTAAGTACTATGTAATTACATTGAAATTAATAATTTGATACAATGGACTTATTGTGTACATACATGTTTTTACATTGTACTTAGATTTTAAAATTCCAGCATGTAATTACAGCTATAATTAATTTATGTAATTACATTTGTAATTACACAGTTGATCCTCCCCTCACACCTTAACCTACCCTTAAACCAACCCACACCACCACACCTGTCCCTAACCTTACCCATATCACATCTCAATAGCAGCAAAAGTGTTTTACAATACAACAGGGACACAATAATACATTGTACTTATTGTTCAATGTAAGTACCTAGTACTTAAAGCCACTTAATATAAAGTGGGACCCAAAATACATACACATAAAATCAACGATGTACAACTAGAATCAATGGTGTTCTTTAACAATGAATGGTTTTCATTTAAAATGAATTATTCAAACAACTATAATTAATGCTTCTTGTTTATTCTTGTTTCTCCGTTTTCTCATCTTACTAAAATAATTGCATAAAACATCACTTTATTTCAAAATTTACATTTCAGCCCTGTGCAAAGCGTGATGGGAAGTGAATGTCATGTATGACTGGGTTAATAGATTGAAACATATTTCAAAATTAAAACATCAAGTGAAGTCAAAGTGAAGTGACCATTTCAAGTTAGTTTAACATGAACTAATCACATTTTAACAAGAAACCCGATACAAATAAAACATAATTAAATGTTTAAATAATATATTGATATATGTAATGTATGTGTGTATCCAAGTAATGCAGGCGTCTTCTTTGAAACACAATGTTAATCTGAAGTTAAACCTGCCTCCTGGTAGGTTTAATTTACGACTCAATTTAGTCCTGGAGTAACTGTAGTCTTCCTCCAGGAAATCGGCTTATTAAACTCTGGACTAAACTAAATCTAGGACTATTTAAAGCCATGACATAGAAAGCAGATTTTTGTTAATCAGGTTTAAAGGGCCATTTTATTCTAGGACTAGGCTTAATCTCTGTCCGGGAAACATAATGTTAAAATAATATGACCAACAACTCAGTCTCAACATTTTAAGTATTTAGAGAGGGAATGATGATCTGACCTTTTAACTAAATAGTTCTCTCCGAGCACAAATCATCCAAGCACCCCATTCCTAAGAAACATTTGATTTAAAAATATTAAATATTAACTTATAAATAAATTCCTTTGATTGTTAAAAGAATTCCAGGTGCTTTTATGCCAAAAATATTAAAACATTGATATGTTCTTAAGCAAACATGGTTGGTCTTTTTTTTGCCATATTTAATGAGCTGAATGTATGTGTTTATCAATGTTTATACATAAATCTGTTTATCATATAAAGAAAACGTGTCTCTTCTGAAGACTTTAATTAAATCACTCGATTCATGAGGATAAGTAAATTTCAGAATTTCATTTTTGGGTGTACTGTACTATCCCTTTAATATAAGTTGTAGCTTAATTACTCCAGTAGTTAAAAATATTGTTGTTAAATTAAATGTTGGGGACACTTATTATTTTTTTTCTGCAGGTGATCCCCATGTTGCCTCGTCTTCTGTGTGAGGAGCTATGCAGCTTGAATCCTCTGACTGATAGACTGACATTCTCTGTCATTTGGAAGCTTTCTCCAGAGGGAAAGGTACTTTATGACCTCTTATACTCTCATTGAGAACAAATCTCAAAACACAAACCTTTTTGAGGGTGTTACCACCCCCTGTTGTTACAGGGCCTGATAAAGCCCTTTCTCATAATAATTACATTTATAAGTATGTTTCTTTTATTTATAGTACTGTTTCTCTGTGTTTCTCTGTAGATCCTGAGTGAGTGGTTTGGGCGAACTGTCATCTGTTCCTGCATTAAGCTGAGTTATGATCATGCTCAGAGTATGATTGAAGCTCCTGACAAGCACTTTAGTGCTGAAGAACTGCCAACCTGCTCCCCAGATCACAGCATCCACGACATACAAGAAGCCGTCTTCAACTTGCACAACATTGCCAAACAACTCCGAGCCCAGCGCTTTGAGAGTGGAGCTCTCCGGCTTGACCAGGTCAGGCAGACCAGACTTCAGCCTGGACATTTACTGGTTTTCATTTTAGTGAAATACTCTAATACTAAAAACTGTGTCTTATCCCTGCGGTCACACTTTACCGTTCTTTCGTCATACTAAAGTGACACTTTAGTTTAAAAAAAAAAATATTTTGCAATTAAAGTACATTTTTAACATTTTAGTTATGGATGGAAATGTGACCTTGATTGATGTAATGAGTTGATGATGGAGAATGGGTGTAGAATTCTTTCTTTATTTCAAATAAACAGATTATATGATCCACAAATAAATGTAAAGAGATTCACACAATTTAAACAGTCTATTTAAATTAATAGAGTGAGATCCACAAAGATATACTAGTATATAGTATATAATACAAAAATGTATTAAATTCACAAACAAATCAAATGTGCCACACATTTATGTCACAAAAACAACTCTGCCTAACATTCCTTTGTGAATCACTTGCTGTGTATATGTGGATCCCTCCTTTTTCATTTGTAGATCAGCGCATGCATTTGTGTATTTCAAAACATTTCTAGCGTCAAGACGTGCAAATCCACAGATAGGACTCTACCCATCATCTACTTAAGCAAATCAGATAACAGCCACATTGCGCTGACCAATCGCATCATGTTCTCGCTACAACCAATCACGTTTTTATTTACAGTAAGGGCGGTCTCGCCCTGAAATAGCTTTGCTCATCATTCATCTGTATCAGACTTTATAATTTTAATCAACAATATTTTTTCAGAGATGAAAATTAGTTTGAAAGACAAAAATCTGTTGACATTTTCATCAACAAATAAAAACTAGACAAAAATGTTTGGAAGGAACTATTTGGGAAGCGATCCAGTCAGAACTGATAACTGATGTCCTGAGTGTGTGGTAGATGAACACATTTGATTTGTAACATGCGGATCCACCTGGAGGAACATGAGTTGGCTTGCACTTGATGCATGTCTCACAAAACTGTTCAAAAATGTAAACGTCTAGGAGAAAGAGAAGAGAAGACAAATGGCTAGATCTGAATAAGCGTGAGAATTCAAAAGAAAACTATCAGAAAGCTACATTTTACTGAAGTCTCTTTTGTGTCTGAATAGACAAATACACAAAACACTGTCAAAATATCAGTTATAGAGAGTACTCATGTAAACGCAGTCGGTTATGTCTTTAAAGAACGTAAGAATTCTCACGGTTGTGAGAATATCGAATCTGCATCATTGCATCGGATCTGCGCTTTCGTTCTTCGATCTTAAAGGCAGCAGTGTTATAAACCTAATGCCATCTGTGCCCTTAATATTTATCAAACAACAAAAGAAAAAGAGAAAATCATTCACTGCTCTTTAATAGCTTAAATAAAAATGTATTATATTTAATGTCTACAAATAAATGTTTTCTTCTCTAGATTTAGTCAACTCAAATCTTATTATATTTAGACTAAAACTAAAACAATTCAGATGACTAAAATAAGACTAAGTATATCAAGCCAAGCCACATTTTTATTTTTAATGTGCCAGAGAAACGGCACTCTCTGTTATGGGAACAACACTGTACTGGATGCAGAATATCACGTTATTCAAGATAGAACAGAAAGCCTCAAAAAGTAGCTGACTAATAAATAACTGGATTCAACCTCGTGATAAACATGCGAGATCATGTAATGGATGAAATTACTGTCATACAACAGCCAACAGCGTTTCCCGGTACTTCAATCAAGCATTTTAATGACTGATTTGAGCAGCTCCGTGGATCTAACGATCTATTAAGCATTATAAATATTATTTTTAAACATTATTTAAATGTATTACAAAATGATTCCCATAAATGATTCCCGTTTGTACAATGGGTGCTTTTTAAAAGTGTGAAAGGTTGTTTAATTCCAAAGACATTATACATTTAACAGTAAAATGCTCAGCAGACAAAGCGATTTTATTTGATTTTTATTTTTTTTATTTATTAGTTAAAATACTTGATTACACATGTAATATTTCACATGAATCAGACTTAATAGTTTTTGATTGTAAATGTTATTTACAACATCAAAAATAAATGCTTTTTTTTAGCATTGCAAAGTTTTTATTTGCATTATCCACTCACAAAACCCCAGGACACGCTGCAGTGATGCCGAAGCTTGTGCTGTTACATCACTGATGGTTATTTGGTATTATATATGATATTATATCCTATATTTGTGTATGTAACGCAAGCGTGGAGTACTTCAGATGTAGAAAGGGCCATCCGTTTACTGCCAGAGACTCGTCGTGTCGCGCTGCGTCCAGTGTCACTACTGGAACTAAAAAATTATCAGTTTGAGAATCATTGAAAATTTGTTTTTTACTTTTTTTAATGCATGTAAACCCTATGTAGGAGACATCCAAAACCAAATTAGGAGCCTTTAAAATAGCATAATAGCATTTTTGTTTTTTGGCAATGATGCAAAATACGAAATGTCGAATGTTGTAATGTAATGTTATTATGAGAAGTTTAAATATATTTTCGGGCCATCACAGTCTAGTTAATGAATAGGATGCACTGAAATCTCTTTGTGGCGGTCAATGCTGATATTGCGGCCACAAATAAATCAATGAATGGGAAACACTGTGGTTGGTTGTAGTCAGAACATTCTATAATTGATCCGTACACTATACTGTAGCTGTTATATGAAATGTTTTGAAATCCACAAATTCGTGTGGTGATCCACATATGCATAGCAAGCTGTCCATTAATACAGAGGATGTGATTCACAAATGAATGCCAGACAGATTTCTGTTCAACATAAAGAGGTTTTTTTCTTTTGTTTTTTTATTGAAAAAGCTAATTGTATTCATTATACATTTTTTGTGAATCACTTTATATTTATTTGTGGATCATAATCTATTTATTTGGATAGGGTAAAGTAACCTATACATTTATTTTTTGTTCAGATAGATGGATGAAAGTTGGAAAGACAGATGAATATTGGATAAACATAGATCGGTTTACAGGAACAAGCAGTTAGTTTATATAACATGGGAGTGTCTTTCAACATCACTTACTCACCAAAAATCTTTCCCTTACATAATCCCTGTTGTTGTTATTATGAGGAAGTTTCATAAAGATATGAGTACTTTTGCTTGATGTGTCTCAAGTGATGGATCTCTTTGGGTAGTGATTCCCTCAGGGTGTAGAATTCATTTAAGTTATTCAGGGATAATTGTCACTTCCAGCACAAAGCTGTTCACATGCTGTTTTTATTTGCGCCAATCACATAGTTCATGTGTTATGAGTGATCACCAGTACTAAAGGCAAAGCTTTGAGTTTCATCCAAAATATATTTTCCTCATTGATCATCTCACTTATTGATCAGCTTTACTAATAATTTTGGCCAAGAGCCATCCACAAGAAGAGAATGTTTGAGAATAGTTGTGTCTGCTTATTATTGATATTATGCTGAAAAAATTTATTCTTATGTAGGCTTTTGTCTTTTAAAAAATGGCAAGCTGAATGACAATCATTGTGGCACAAATGAACCCTACGAAATCAATCTTGTAGTTGGTAGAGAACATTGGGTGTAGATAATATTTTCCTGCTGCGATTTTCGAAATAAACACTGTCAAATAGGACACTCCTGAGTCCAGATGGACTTTGTCTTTGCTATTGGATAAGAGTCTAATATCTTTGAAGTATATTTTTAGGGACTTTTGTGTTTTTTAAAAAGATGTTTAAAAGTAAGATCAGATGACATTAATAAACACAAATTGGGCTTATTTTGGATATGTTTTTCTTGTTTTTAATTAAAGTAAAGTTTAATTTTGCCAGTTTATGATAAAACATGAGTTTCTAGATGAGGGATGTTTCATGTACTATTTGATACCTACTGTATTAGAAGGCTGTTCAAATATCTATAAGAAAATATGGAAAATCTAAAATTGGACTCTCACTGAACCTCATTGACTAAAAATTGTTTGCAAGTTCCCTTGGATCAGTGCTAATTAATTTATACTCTGAATGAGCCTACAGGGAGTAATTTGCAACTGAATGTTTTTATGATCTTTTTTAATGACAGTTACAGTAATGTTTGTCTAATTAATTTGTTGACATTTTCTGGTTGCAGCTTAAGCTATCTTTCACCCTCGATAAGGAGTCCAGCATGCCTCAGGGCTGTTACATCTATCAGTATCGGGACAGCAACAAGTAAGAATGCACATAAAAACTGTTTGGTTTGTGAGATAAAATGCTCTCCTCTAAGCGGTGTAAGTGGGCAAGCATGCCTTGTCATCTAAAGCCAGCTTTGTTTGGTTTCTGCTTCTGAACAATGAATCACATGACTTGTGTCATACAGACTGGTGGAGGAGTTCATGTTGCTGGCGAACATGGCAGTCGCCCATCAGATCTACCGCACATACCCAGAATTATCCCTACTGCGGAGACACCCGCCACCCCAGAGCAAGATGGTGGATGACCTGCAGGAATTTTGTGACCAAATGGGCCTTGACGTTGACTTCTCCTCATCTGGGGCACTCCATGTGGGTATCTCACACTATGTTAAGAGCATTAAAAACTACTATTGGCAAATTGACTTCCAGATCCAAACCAGGTACATTAACAGACATAAAGTACTGTTAAAGAAAACCTGGACATTCAATCTCCACTTCACAATCAAAAATCCTACATAAAAGTGGATACCCAATTGTTAAATTTGTTAAATTGCTAAATTGGGATTTTTTTTTTTTTACTTCCACAACCATATTATTGCATTCGGACAAACCTGGAAGACCTTTGGGTTGTGCTGACTGTCTTTATAATCATGCCAGCTCTGTGTGTTGCTTATTCGATGTTTGTCAGCAACAAAGTCGAGTGGAATGTTTTGTGTGTGCCGCTGTTTTGTCACGTTATTCATTTTGAGCAACCACACTCATGGTACGTAAAGTGCCTCATGCTCATACTGTTTTGGTGGGCTTTTTATGACGTGTTGCTGAACATCCAAAACAATGGTGTTTGCTGGGATAAATGCTCTCGTTGTGTGTGCATAGACTGCATATGATGGTATTTTGACCAGCTGAGAACTTGTATAAAGGCCTTTTTTTAAATTTTGTAAGGGAATCAGATTCAGAACAGCATCAGGAATCCCTTCGTCAGACACACATGAAGATCTGCTGTGAGGTGACACGGTTCTGATGCATGGTCTGGTCTGGAACCATTGAGACTTGGTAGCATCTGTGTCTTGATCTATCTTGACTACTGTCCACACTTGCCAGTGGCATAAATCTAATCACTTAAGCCAGCAGCTATCACCCTGTAGCCTGGTCAGCAGGGTTGAGCCTGGTCAGTACATGCATGGGAGACCTCCTGACAAAACGGTCTTGCTGCTCGAAGAGGTCTTAGTGAAGCCTATAGGAGGTGCTCATCCTGTGGTCTGTGTGTGTCCTAATGCCCCAGTATAGTGATGAGAACAAAATTCTGTCAAAACAGGACCGTCCTTCAGATGATAAAAACAAACAAAAAAAAAACAAAAACAATTTTTTGTTTTGTTTTTATCTATTGACAACAATAATATACTGTATATACATATATACTGATTGGCTTCATCACTTTGTCTCCTCTCCACAATGCGATGATATTTGGTGGGCATTCTGACGCAATATGGCTGCTGTAGCATCATCCAGGTGGATGCTGCTGCACATTGGAGGTGGTTTATATGTGAAGTTTTCCCATTGCTTGGGGTGATTCTATATAGTCTTTAGACAATTGGCACAACCCAAAGGTGTTCCCCTAGCATCAGCTACTGACACATTGTCTTTTTTTCTACTCAAGGACTAGGTGTAACCCAGATGTTTTTAAAAATAAATTTAAAAATGCAAAATGTTTTTGAAAAGGTTAAGATTAGGAAATAGAGTAAAGTTTGTTCAGTATGATAGTCATTATATCAACATGACATCATGACTTTTGCGTAAACATACACGCCACTTTCGAGTCAAGTGGCGTGTTATCTCTACGCATTTTGAGCTATCCGCGTGTATGCGTGTATGTCTACGCCATTAACGTCCGAGTGATTCTGCGTGTCTGTACACGCCGTCAAATGTCCGCGCGAAACATAGCAAAATGTAGATCTACATCTGGGGAGCGACCTTTTTTTTTTTCCTAGGATGGTAAGGGAACAGTCATAAATGCCATTAACCCCAGTGACGGTAAGGTTTAGGGACGGGGTTGAGGTAAGTCATATATTTATATATACAGTAATAACGTTAAGTCAACGACGTTCATAAACGAAAAGCGATTATGCGTCTTGATAGCACGCCAAAAATGGAAATACGAATTGGCGTGCCATACACACGCTACTTCATGAGATCAGTCTGATTATATCATTATAACCGTCAATGGAGTGCTCATGAAACACATACTAATCTGTGTCTTTTGTTATGACAGAGGAGTCTGAATGAAAGCTTTGGGGATGATGAGTATACAGCTGCCAGGAAAGAAGTTCTCACTCACATGTGCTCCAGGCCAATGCAGGTGAAGATGTGCTCCTGTTATTAACAGTTTTAATCCACTTTCTGTTCATCCATTCTGATGTACATGTCCACACCATGTTGAGTTGGAAGAGGATGTTGTCTCTTTCACACCTTAGTGAGCTGCTTCACTGTTCATTAGCTAGGTTTCCATGATCCATCCATTTTTATGCGCATTTTCATAATTCGCATTAAATAACACTGGATGTAAATGCCTAAATACACATAAATTGCTAATGTGCTAGTCATTTATTTCATATGAAGTTATTTTATACAGTGGCTTCTCCTTCTGCAGCAACTTCCATTTTTCTTATGATATTTAGCGCCAATTTATCAGGAAGTGACGATTTTGTTCTCATCCGGTCATTGGATGGAAACTGTTCATTATTCATAAATGTTTTATGTGATATTGATACTTAAATTTCAATTTAATACAACTATTTTAGCTTAAATTAAATGCGCAACTTTGGATGGAACCATACCTATTGGCAGCTACCTATCTTAAAGATTGATTCTAGCTTGATACTCTTAGCATAAAAATTAGGGCTGTGCAAAAGTTAATTGCGATTAATCGCATCCAAAATAAAAGTCTGTGTTTACATAATATATTTGTGTGCGCTGTATATAATTATTTTGTATATATAAATACCTATGCATGCATGTATATATTTAAGAATTATTTGCGCTTAAATTCTGTATACATCTATAAATACATAATCTATATTATATAAATATAAATATTTTATATATGAATAACACATTTTCTTAAATATATACATGCATGTGTGTGTATTTATATATACAAAATAATTATATACAGCACACACAAATATATTATGTAAACACAGACTTTTATTTTGGATGCGATTAATCGCAATTAACTTTTGCACAGCCCTAATAAAAATACATTGTGCACTTAAATAAAGGGCATTATCGCTCCCTTTTTAGTTAAAGTGTAATCACCTTTATTTATATACTGCTTTATGCAATACAAATGGTTTCAAACCAGCTGTGCAATAACCAAGAAAATAATGATCAATGATACATAAAAATTCTGCGGAAAAGCAGGTTATTCAGATTGAGAATTAAATTCAATAACATTGTTGATGTTGCAAAATTAATCAATTATGTAACCAAGTCGAATCTGCTATAATGCAGCATTACAGTGGTGTCATCCGGCTCAATTCTTTTCAAGTTTTGATCTCATACAATAGTGTCAGTGCAGTCAGATCGATAATATTACTGAATATTATATAATTGCATTTAATTCAGCACTAATATGTATTTTATCCAGTATCAATAACTCTATTCGTAACTAAGCCGTTCCTATAGTCCATCATTTTGGGAACACTTTTCTTACAAAGCAGCATCATTTTCTACCTGCTGTTTGGAACATCCTGTGTGTATAAGATGTGTCAATTCCATCCTGGTTGCACAGCTTACTCTGAATTGTAACAGAGCTAATGTGTCAGATTAGAACTGAAGTAATGGTGACTGTTGAACGTCTTGTGAACTAATCAGAATTATTTGATATTGGTTTCCTGTGTAGATGGCGGTGTATTTCTGTTCTGGAGCTCTGAAGGATGAGAAGTTATTCCGTCATTATGCACTGAATGTGCCTCTTTACACACACTTCACTTCACCTATACGACGCTATGCTGATGTCATAGTGCACCGTCTACTGGCCGCCTCCATCGGTGAGTTACTCGTGTTCAAGTCAAGTCACCTTTAGTTATATATTACAGTACAGATTGTATCAAAGCAGCTTCACAGTGATAACATGAAAATAATACAACACAGATCAATAATATTTTTGAATATTACTGTAAATGTCCCCAACTAAGCAAGCCAAAAGCCAAGGCAACAGTGGCAAGGAACCAAAACTCCATCAGGTGACCGAATGGAGAAAAAAACCTTGGGAGAACCCAGGCTCAGTCGGGGGCCAGTTCTCCTCTGGCCAACGAAGAAACAGTGATTACAAAACAAATTGTATCGAAAATTAAGAGAATTTGTCCATTTCCATCTGTTTGCAATTCGAAGTAATTAGGGCTGCACGTTTTCAAGTTTTTCATTAACCGTTAACCGAGGCCCTTATCGGTTAATACTCGGTTAACCATGTGCGCGCCGCAACCTCGAGATACAGAGTTAATTTTTAACACCTGTAATAACTGGTTGGAAAATTAGAAATAAAACGCAGTGGTAAGTTCAGAGCAGTTAAAGTAGGCGCGTTTCCATCACCCTTCAAATTGCCCATTGGAAATACGCACATTGGCAACACGTCCATTTCGCAAAAACTCCGTATCCGCAAATAATAATAATAATCATCATTATTGTAACATTTTATTAGGCTGCATATGTAGAAGACGCTTTTATCCAAAAAAGGAACAAAGCACAAATAAACACAATATTTTGACGCATATCCAGTGTGTGTGCTTTGTGGAGGCTGCGAGACACCCATGTGAACACTTGCAGTTTCATTGCAGTTCTTTCAGTGGAAACAACTTAAAATACTCTTTCATTTCTGGTCATACAGAAAATAATAATACATTATTCGCAAATACATTTATTTGCGTAAACTCACAATAACAAGAAAATGTTGTGCTTAAACAAACAGGCGCGCTTCATGATCTCCGTGAACTGAAGCGCGAGAACTGAAACAGCCACCGCATTCGAATTTGTTCGTTTTAAATTGGACATTGAAAGCTTTTGTAGACTAAAGCTTTAAATGTCCCATTTAAAACGAACAAATTCGAATCGAAAGCCAATATCTTCTGACTATGTAATTATGTAGTCAGCTAATTATGTATTTCTCTCTAAAGGTGCATCCGGGGATGGAGATTTGTTTTTAGCAGAAACTGATTTAGAAAACAATAGTTTATTAATAAACAATTAATGCATCGTTATGTTATATTATTTTATTATCAGACACATTTATTATATCTTATAAATCATCTAAATCCCCTTTCTGTAGGCTGTGGTTACGGCTCTTCTCATTCAGCACTGCGGGAAAAATCATTTCCAGGTTCTAATCTGGCCTCAGAAAACCAGTAAAATCTTTTTTTTTCCATATTCATTTGTCAAATATTTTAAATGTTTAAAGGGGCAAAAAATCAAACAAATATCTGAAAATTCATCGATATATAGCCTATATATTTTTGCGCAGCATTTGACGTAGTCCTACAGTTCAAATTAACATTTTGGTGTTCAACTCTGCGTTTTACAAAATACAACAACCGTTCATTTTTCGTTTTGCAATTAGCCCTACGGATTAAATAAGGGGAAACGAATGAACACAAAAGTAGGCTACACTGACCTTTTGGGCATATACGAGGCAGAGTTCTTTTTTAAAATTCATAAAGGATACAAGGAATAGCCTACTAGACAAAACCTCAAAGAAATGCCACAATCAAGACCGCGGAGCAGAAATGAGGGAGAAACACACAGAAACTCTGTGACTGTCCCTGCCATTAATGCATGGATGACATACCACGTCTCCTTTTATAAATAATAATAATGTTTAGTGCGGTGGCTGTGATAGACCAACGTCCGTTGCCATTATTTTTGGAATGGCTTATCGCGAAAGGAAAAAAAAAATGTTTTAGTCGCATAACACCGTTAATAGAAATGCTGTCATTTCACAATATTTTTTTATCGACAATCAGAAAAAAAAAACGCAAAAGTTTTGTGCAAATATGTATTGACGCCACTTAACCGAGCAAAAAGGTTTCACTCGGTTATCCAATTTTAAACGGTTAATCGGTTAACCGGTTAACCATGGACACCCCTAGAAGTAATCATGTTTGGAGACGAGATGTTGAGGATCTATGCCAATGGCTGTCTTGTCGATGAGGCCGACACTTAAGGATAAGTCGAGATGGGTTCAGGCGCAGGTCCACCATAGAGGGTCCCTCGGGATGAACAGAGAAACTAATATTAGCGTAGACGCCATCCTTCTTATGATGTACCAAGTACATCAGGGTTCCCGGTTCCGGCTGATCTAAACTATGCCAGGGCTCAAGAGTCAGGGTGCATGTGACTATTGCTTGACTGAAGGCTTTCTGTAATGTGCTCAGCTCCGCTAGAGGTTCTCAACATCCTGCTGCCTGCTCATTATTGAGGGAAATGTTCCACTATGCAATGCAACATTTAATAGAGCAGCAGTGAATCAAGGGTTTCAGTCTTTTTATGCTGCACTACTATACACTACTACACTAAAGTGAAAGCACAACTTTTGTTTAAAACAAATATGATTTCCCACAAAAAGTGAACAAAATGCACAGAATAAACATGTCTAGTGTGTTTTAACAAGAACTGGAGTAGTTCACTGCCCCAGTCCTAGCTGAGGAGAAGGAGCCCTATTGCATGTTGCTTGCACCATCTATCTTCATTGTGTTTATGCTGTTATTTGGGTGATGAGCAGTATTGTTTTTGAGACAAACATACCTTTAAAATCAAAAGTTCAAACCAATTTGGTTTCATTAAACCATAAATATTTTAAGTCAAATCATCTTTATTTAAATCGCTCTTTTTACAATACAGATTGTTTCAAAGCAGCTTTACAGTGATAACAGATCAATAATATTTTTGGCAAGGAACCCAAACTCCA
This sequence comes from Pimephales promelas, assembly GCF_988280905.1. Classification (NCBI taxonomy): domain Eukaryota; kingdom Metazoa; phylum Chordata; class Actinopteri; order Cypriniformes; family Leuciscidae; genus Pimephales; species Pimephales promelas. The sequence goes on along the minus strand of NC_142773.1, from coordinate 11,597,199 downwards.
TCAGGTGACAGAATGGGTGAGGGGGAGACAATTGATTATGATTATGATTCAGGCAGAATTACAGGTCAGAAGTCAGATTGGATCGGAACAATCATAATGTTATCCAGTTCCATCTGGTTGAAGATCGGAAGCACACTGGTATGGAAATGGGTAAAGGTGGTGTGGTGGCTGTGGTGTCTAAGGTCTTCACAGGGGAGAATCTAGTTGACACAATCTCTGCTGCCACTTCAGGGATGTGTTGTGGTCGTGTCTAGGCACAGGTCCACCATCTGATCTGGATATGGCCCGAATAAAGCTGACTACATCATGCGTTGTATCATCATTATGTTCCCGGTTCCGGCTGACCTAATTTATGCAGCCTAACAATCATTTAACTGAATTGAATAATAGAAATGTATAATGTTCTATTTGAATGCCAGGTTAAAGAGATGCGTTTGCATTTTTAGTTTATATTTAAACTAACAGAGTGTGTCTGCTTCCCGGACAATGCTAGGAAGACTTTTCCAAAGTTTTGGTGCTAAATAGGAAAAGGATCTACTGTGAGCAGTCGATTTTGATATTTCAGGTATTATCAACTGGACAGAGTTTTGAGATCGCAATAGACATGAAGGACTATAATGTGCTAAGAGCTCTCTCAAGTACTGGGGAGCTAAACCATTTACTGTAGTGTTTTGTATACATTTTAAAATATTGCTGATCACTTACAATGTTTAATAGGGAGCCAATGCAGTGTTGACCGAACCGTGCTAATATGGTCTTACTTCCTGGTTCTAGTAAGAACTCTAGCTGCTGCGTTTTTGACCACGTGTTTTTTCCTTTTTTCTTTTTGCGAGTAATTGCCTCCATCCACCCACCCAATATCCCAGACATATGAAGAATACAGGATGCTGTTGTCACATGCAGCATGTGAACATTACTTGCCAGATATCCCTACAGCTCAATTAATGCTACTGTAAGTCCTAGCATCCATCAATTTTGGACCGGTGCCCTTTCATTTGGAATGTCATTATGGTGCCTTGTTGTCTACCCTTGTTGATGATGGCCTTCACAGTATTCCATGGCACATCTAACGGTTTTGAAATACTTTTGTATACCCTTCTCCTGATTGGTAACTCTTTACAAAGATCCAAACACATCATTTGTAAAGTCGACCAAGAAGATACAACCCAGTGTAATTCAGTCAATAATTAGGTGACGTGAGTTACATGAACATGCCAAGTTCTAGTCAACATTTACTAAAACACATTTGAAAGTGTAAACTTATCATTCAGTCATCAGGTCAAGTATATTTATATAGCGCTTTTCACAATATAGATTGCATCAAAGCAGCTTCACACTATCAATCAAAACATAATAACAATGTTCGTTTCTTAGTGGAGGAACATCCACGTTTGGTAGAGCTGATCAATGGTATTAATGATGATTGGTTAATTAATTTGAATATCCCCAACTGAGCAACCCAAAGGCAACAGTTGTCATATATTTTGACCTGGATGCTTCAGTTGCAGCCGCAGTGTTTTATAAAAGTCTCAGTAAAACTAAATTGACCCCATTTACTTTACTATGACCATTACTAGTATTGTGGTGAGCAATTCAGCCGTGCAAGTTAATCAACCGAATGATAAAAATTATCTTTGTAATCTTTAGTCAATCTCAAAATGTGCTTCCCCTTTGGAATGGTGTTCCTCTCTGACGGCTTAGACAGAACATCCTTAGCATTTCCTCTCCAATTGTCAGTCTGCTGTGAGCTAGGATGTGCGCTAAAATCCAGCCCTGCCCTCTATTTTTTTTATCTTTCTGTATTGCATTTAATTCCAAAATGTACAACTAATGGTTCATGCAGACTTTAAGTTAAGTGCTGTTTTATCTGGAGCCTCATATTTATTCTATCTGTCATTACAGACTGTGGGCCACGTTTGAGTCTCTCAGGAGAGGAAGTACATAAACAGTCATCCCACTGCAATGACAGGAAGACTGCTTCAAAGAGAGTTCAAGAGCTGAGCTCTGAACTTTTCTTTGCTGTCTTTGTGAAGGTATGTATCATAGCAAAGATACTCAAGAGGTCAGGTTTTATGTATCATTTGCACAGCTTGCACATAGAGTAAAAGTCTTCTGCATGTAAATAGTAATAAAGTAAACTCTGAACAAATTTAAGCAAATACATTTTGCCCTTGATATTATGTTAGCATCGTTGTTACAGAAATGATGTTGGTAAACAAAACCATTCATTAATGAGTGTGATGTTGCTGGTAGGAGTGTGGTCCTCTGGATTCGGAGGCTATGGTCATGGGGGTTCTTGACCAGTCCTTTGATGTGCTGGTGCTTCGCTATGGAGTGCAAAAACGAATCTACTGTAATGTACGTATAACTTATTCAACTATTTGTTTTCACAGCTTTTCCTTCTAAATAGTAAACTAGTAAACCAGTGAAATTCCATAGTCCTTGTAATCCTCAGAAGCATCTATCGTTTTGTTGCTCGGGTAATCCTGTGTATTAGTCTTTCCTATAGTTTGGTGGATTTTATGTCCCCATGAGACAATAGTGCATATTTCTCATAAAATGTGAAGTTACCCACATGGTTTTTCATCCATAGATGTACCCCAATTAACACAAATTCATAATTAGTACCTAAGGATAATAAAAAATTAGGCATTTGACAGGCAAATTCCCATGTCCCCAATCATGTTTCAAATTTTTTATAATTAGTATATACATTTACTTATTCACTTTGACATAAAATGCAATTTATTGTCATGCCTATTTTATTTATGCATAAAACCTGGAGTCTCCATTAAAGGGACACTATGCAGTTATTTTAGCTTAAAGGAACACTCAGACTTTTTGGGACTTTAGCCTATTCACCTTACCCCCCAGAGTTAGATAAGTCCATACATACCTTTTCTATCTCCGTGCGTGCTATAAGTCTGTTTGACGCACCCACCGCTAGCATAGCTTAGCACAAAGACTGGATGTGAATGGTTGCAGCTTTCATACTAATCCAAATGAGTGACAAAATAACGCAAATGTTTTCCTATTTACATGTTGTGGTTTGTATAGTCACAGAGTGTGCAAATATCAAGGCCATATGAGACACAGACATCTTTTAACCTTATAAATAATTCTGAAGGCGAAGCACTGCTACTTGGGCAGAGTGATAACCATCACCTGAGACGCACCGTGACGAGGAGCAGAGAGTTCGCTCAGTGTTTGGGTAACAGTCAGCAATTACTAACGTTAGATAGAAAAGCATAGTTTATCATGGGTGTTTGCTTTATTGTATGAGCTGTGACAATAAACAGGGGAGACCAGGTACCATGTTTCATTGATTTCCAACCAAAAACGCACTCAGATTTATAAATATCACATGAATAAATAATTATTATTACATAAATCAATATATTTTAAATGCAATTTATTAGCTGAACCAAATGTATTCAACAGTATATAATATACAGTATTGCATTACTATAGGATAGAATACGGGAAAAGTAATAGCACAAATTGTTTTTGCACAATGAACTCACAGCCTATCGTACCCTTTTGCACGCTCAAGTTCGTTATTTCCATGGTTATTTCAAATTTAGGCTAGGCGCGCCGCGCGCAGGGTGCAAGTTCAACGCGGTGAACGCGCTCGTTTTTTTTCCAAGCGCGTCCGCACCGCATCAAGATAAAAACATATTCATACCCTAATCATATAATAGTGTCACTAACGTTACATTAGCTCTGGCTAATGGCACTGTTACAGTAGGTCATCTAAAAACATAACGGAACACTTACCTCAGCCGCAGGTGATCCACTTGTCCTGTCTGTGCTATCGATGGGATGGCCGTATCCTTCAGCACATTATGGTCCGTGTGGCAAATTCCATTTTTTCAAAATAGTCGTCCATTGAAATGTACCGAGCAAACATAATGTCCCTTGATAATCTATTTAGGTGTGTTTGGATAAATATCCAGAGTAAGTTAGCCATTTCTTCATCCAGTCAGCGTTTTTAGTTGGAATTCTGTGAAACATGGTATTACCTCCCCTGTTTACAGTCGCAGCTATTTACAATAGAGCGAAAACCCATGACTGTAAACTACGCTTTTACTATTTATAAATTGCTAATTCTGTTACCCAAACACTGAGCGAACTCTCCGCTCCTCACCACTGCGTGTCTCCGGTGATGCGGTTATTACTCCGTCAAAGTAGCAATGCTTCGCCTTCAGAGAATAGTTCCCAGGTTTTATACGGTTAAAAGATGTCTGTGTCTTATTTGACTGTGTTATTTGTACATTCTGTGACTATACAAATCACAACATGTAAATAGGAAAACGTTTGCGTTATTTTGCCACTCATTTGGATTAGTATGAAAGCTGCAACCATTCACATCCAGTCTTTGTGCTAAGCTAGGCTAGCGGTGGGTGCGTCAAACAGACTTCTAGCACGCACGGGGATGAAAAAGGTATGTATGGACTTATCTAACTCTGGGGGGTAAGGTGAATAGGCTAAAGTCCCAAAAAGTCGGAGTGTTCCTTTAATTTAACAGCTTCAGAGTTATTGAAATGGTTATATGACTTCTTTCGGGTTGAATGGGGGGCGTCTCGACCCAGCAGGGTCTTTCATCATTACAGCAGAAAGTGGATGGTATAGAGTAGAATAATAAGTTAAGATAAATATATGTATAAAACATGCTTCTCCTTAAGCTTAAAACAGATAAAAACAATAAAAACAAAATCCCATTAACGATGCAAAGTGATATTGTGCATTGAATTTATAGCATAGTCGTTTCTATATAATTTCGTAGTAGTTTCTGTATAATGCTTAACAATACTGATTATAAAGTCTCACAGCCGCCAGAAGAAAAGATCTTCTAAATCTTTCCTTCATCCACAGCGTGGATGTATCAGTCTGCCAGATGCACAATTAAAGCAACACAAGTTGACAACACACATTGCAACACAATGTGCTTTACAATGTCTTAAAGGGTTAGTTCACCCAAACATGAAAATTAAGTCATGAATTACTCACCCCCATGCTGTTCCAACCCCGTAAGACCTTCGTTCATCTTAGGAACATAAATGAAGATATTTTTGATTAAATTTGAAGGTGAATCACTGCTACATAGGCTCCTAAGGGATCGAAACTTGACAGCCCAGAAATTCAATGAAGTAAATGTTTAAATATTCCATGTGACTACAGTGGCTCAAGTATAAGTTTATCAAGCGACAAGAATACTTTTTGTGCGAAAAAACAAACAAAAATAATGACTATTCGACTACTCCCATTTCTTCCTTGTAGGCCTGAGACGAGAGTTCAAGAGATTTCCACGACGCATACGCGAGAATTGTGATCTCTTGAACTCTCGTCTCGTGTGTGTCTGACGTGACTTGTTCCACGTCATTTTTAGGGATGTGAAAATGTAAAGTCGTTGTCCTTACAATAACAGACCAGAGTGAATCTAATAAATTATTAATTCAAGAACGTTGTTCTTGTAGTGGGAATTTTAAAAAAAATGAATCAAACTAACTTTCTTTACAGACCAAAATATTTAACCTTTGATTTCTCTTTACAGGCCTAACATTTAACATTTGAAAATAATAATGTATCGGCAGTATTTTTTTTGCAAGGTTGTTGTTCAGAAACTCTGAAGATATCCTGGCTAGACGGTTATTCTAAATGTAATAGTCCTGTCATGTGTCGATGCTTTTAAATGAAAGAGGAACCAAGTCATCTTGCTTGGAATGAACTGTTTTATTAACCGACTCTTATTGCTACAGCTAAGCTACTTGAGCATAACACAGTCACATGCATTCAGCGCTCTCCGAGGCGCCCCACTGACGTTGCGCGACTCCCACAATTACATATCAATCATAACAATAGTTACATATCACAACAAGTTCCATGATATATATACTCACATGGTCCCATGATTAATCAGCGATGATCTAACAATGACCCACCAACCCCATGATTTTGTTGATTTTGATGATTCACCTTTCTACCATATAGGTAGACAAGTTGAATTAAAAGCTAATTTTGCCAGCTGTGAATACCCCTTTAAATCCATTGAATGTAATGTGGTTAACAGCAGAGGTATAAAGCAGCACGCTATACTGTAAATGACCACATCAGAAAAAACATTCATTGCTTTTTAATAATGCATGAAATAATTAATAATAAATAACATGCTGTGTTTCTCTTGAAGTCATTAGAGGGACTAAAGGCGGTCAACTTCCGTAAAGTGGGAAAAAAACCGGAGATGACGCTTTTTTGGGAAACGGGTGACCCAGGAAAGGAGTTACAACAGGTGCGCTACTACATGCAGCTTTCTTCTGTTTGCTTAAAGACTCATTCTTACAGTATCTGTTATATTGGTCGGTTTATAATGAGTGAAGTTGCAAACACAATGTTTACAATTTCGAAATGTTTAACAAAAACTGTTTAATCATGAGGATATGCTTTTACATTTGTAACAGAAGCAGCGATCCACATAACAATGTTCCAAACCACTCAGAATCTAGCAACCACATAGCAAAATATAAAAACACTCGATTGTCCTAACAACCGCTTGGCAACACCCAAAAAACTGCCTGGGACACCGTACCAACTGCTTATATATGGACAAAAGTATTGGGACACCTGACCATTACACCAACAGTGACTATAGTGTCATTGCATTCTAAACAAATAGACATTAAAATGGAGTTTGTCCCCCATTTGCAGCTATAACAGCCATCACTCTTCTGGGAAGGCTTTCCACAAGATTTTAGAGTGTTTCTGAGGGAATATTTGCCCATTCATCCAGTAGAATGTCATGGCAGTGGAAGTCTTGAATTCTTCGAGTATGGAATCAGAAGAGCTTCGGTGACGTTTATGCTGCATGCTCTTCAGAACTTGGTGACCCCTCTCTGTGACTAAGTGGTCTTCCGCTTCGTGGCTGAGTTGCTGCCATTCCTAAATGCTTCCACTTTCCAATAATATCACTCACAGTTGACCATGATATATCTAGCAGGGCTGAAATTTCACAAACTAACTTATTGCAAAGGTGGCATTCTATCACAGTACCACACTTGGTCAATTCACTGAACTCTTGTCTGATTTTGTACACCTTTGGCAATGGGTCTGATTTAAAACACCTGAATTCAATAATTAAGAGTTGTGTGCCAATACTTTTCTCCATATAGTGTATCAACTTTCTTAAAACCATTCAGATCCTAGCAACACCTGGCACCTGCTTAACACCCTTGTAACCAAAGAGCAGTGTTCTCAGAAGACCCAGTTAACAAGAGCTAAAACAGGGCCGGCCTTTAGCATAGGCAACACTAGGGTGCAAAAAGATAGGGGCGCGCCCGGAGACGACGGAAAAACATGGTAAGCAGCAGCTTTCATTTCTGCTCTGCGGCTGCAAGACCATGCCGAATGCTGCAAGTGCGTTTCAAAAAACAGGAGAGAACATTGTGCTTTGTGCTTTTTCATTTCTAAAGCTGGCTAGTGCGCTCCCCATAATGTTTACTCTTTAGGAGAGTGGGCGGTCTTTTGTGGACCGTTCGAACGCATTCGCCCACGTTAGCGTAGGGCTGCTCGATTATGGCAAAAATCATAATCACGGTTATTTTGGTCAATATTGAAATCACAATTATTGCTGGGTGTCAAAGTCATGATGCATGTAATTTTTTTATTAAAAAAATGTAATTTCACAACTATCGATACTGCTAAAACTAATACTAGGTCGATTAATGTAAGTAAAAAGTCCTCAGTTACAGAAGACAAGTAAACAGTCAGCAATACAACAAAACAAAAATACAAATTAAATGTAAAAAATGTACTAACAGTAGTATTCAGATAAGAAATAGCCTACAACAGAAATTGAATAAAGTGATCAAATGTAAAATAACACTGCAGTATACATTAAATACAGACTAGTCCTTATTTAAAACTAACCTGGCCCTAGCCAGATGAATGTCGTTCCGCTTAGCTCCGCCTAGCTTCACTCACATCCATCTGGAACCTCTTCCATTGAGAGTGATTTCTCCAACCAACTTTATGGCTTAGCCAATCAGGACGCAGGGCGGGAGTTTCATAGATGTGACGTAGTGGAGAAGCGACCGTGAGACTGTTTTGATTCAGACAACAATGGCGGATCGCATCGAGGAAGCAAGCGTTAACATTGATGCTGCTATTTCATCCGTGTTGTCCAATCTACCTAATATTGTTTCATTAAAAGAACATCAGAGAACGGCTCTGAAGGCTTTTGTTGGTGGAAACGATGTTTTCTGTTCTGTTTTGTCTTTTCCTGCGTCGCTCTCATCAGCTTCACGGGTTGGCTTCGGTGTTTGTAATAGCACGTCGATAAAGATGACAGACAAGTGGCTTATCCAATCATATGCAAGGATTTTTGATAAGGCCCAGCTTTCTGAAACGCTCTTTCAATGGATCGGTTCCAGATGGATGAGTGGAGCTAGGCGGAGCGAAATTCATCTGGCTAGGGCCAGGTTAATTTAAAACTGCTCTTGAATGAAAAACTTTTGTTGTGTGATTTTTATCTTGTTGTTTGATCAATTCAAATTTATTTGTATAGCGCTTTTCACAATACATATTGTTTCAAAGCAGCTTTACAAAAACTGCATTTCAGAAATGTACATGGAGAAAACGCATTTAGGTGGTGCATTAATGCTGTTTCAGTGGCAACGGTTCCGTATGGCATACCACCTACCGCAAAACACAATTTCTGCCCAACCACCCGTCATTCACGCAATATCAACAGGAACATAATGACTGTAAACACTATGCAACCTATACAAATAACCTACAGACTCTTCAAGTTTTATAATATTAAATTCGATCTGATTCAACATAGGAATAAAAGGTAAGCATTATGTGAATGCTTGGCTAAAGAGATGCGTCTTTAATCTAGTTTTAAACTGGGACAGCTAATCTGGATCTGGCCTCGGACAATATCAGGAAGGCTATTCCAGAGTTTAGGAGCTAAATGTGAGAATGCCCTCCCCTTTAGTGGACTTAGATATCCTAGGTATGACCAGAAGCCTCGAATTTAGTGATCATAAAGAACGCGATGGATTGTAGGGCGATAGAAGGCCCATTAAATACACAGGAGCTAAACCAGTTAGGGCTTTATAGGTCAGTAGTAGTAGAGATGTAGTAGTAGTGTAGAGATGATATAATTGGCGTTATATGATCATATTTTCTTGACCTAGCAAGAACTCTAGCAGCTGCATTTTGCACTAACTGTAGCTTTTTTTTATTGAGGATGCAGGACAACCAGCTAATAAAGCAATACCTTAATCTAGTCTCGAGGTCATGAATGCATGAACTAACTTTTCTGCATCAGAAACAGATAGCATGTTGCGTAGCTTTGCAATGTTTCTAAGGTGGAAAAAGGTTGATCTTGTAACATATGAAATATGTTTGAAAGACAAGTTGCGGTCTAGTATAACACCCAGTTATTTTACTGTAGTGGATAAAGTAACAGGACATCCTTCTATATTAAAGTTGTATTGCAAGAGGTTTTGCGGGTAGTTTTTTGGAGCAATAAGTATTACCTCCATTTTATCTGAATTTAATAGCAGGAAATTACGCGTCATCCAGCATTTTATATCTTTGAGACACTCTGTGAGTTTAGATGAGTTTTCATCTGGTTGTGATGAAATATATAATTGAGTGTCGTCAGCATAACAGTGGAAATTAATTCCATGTTTTCTTATAATATTACCAAGTGGCAGCATATATATTGAGAATAGCAGAGGGCCTAACAACGATCCTTGCGGTACTCCATAGTCTACTGAGGTTATCTTCGAATTTTTTTTTTTTTTTTTTTTTTTTTCATTTAAACAGACAAAATGGTAACGGTCCAAAAACCAACTTAATGCCTGTCCCTGAACACCAGTGTAGTTTTGTAGTTGATCCAAGAGTATTTATGATGTATAGTGTCGAACGCAGCGCTAAGATCGAGTAGAACTAGTATTGAGATACAACCTTGATCAGAAGCTAAAAGTAAATCATTTATTTTTAAATAGCGCAGTTTCTATGCTATGATGCGGTCTGAATCCTGACTGAAAATTTTCATAGATATCATTTTCTTGCAAGAAAGAGCACAATTGAGCTGACAACTTTTTCTTGTATTTTAGACATAAAAGGAAGATTTGAATTGGGTCTGTAATTTGCTAAGGTATTTGGATCTAATTGCGGTTTCTTAAAGGAGCTAAACGCAAGTATCTGAGTTTTTGCAGAACTACGCCCCCTCTGGCAACAAGCGAAACTGTAACCAGAGCTGTGCGCGTTCATGGAGGAACACACACACATACACATTTGCACGAGCTGTTCATAACCAAAGGAGCATCAGCCGCACACTGTGCGGCACACATATTTTGTTACAGTCATCGCGTCGTCATATAGGCTGTGACTAAAATAACATGACACATAGCTTGGTTTCAACAACCAGATGCATTTTCACTTGTCCAGTTTCGTCTGGAATGCGGCCCAGACCACGTCCTCATGAGCGATCGGATTCAAATCCATCTCGAATGCGTTTCGGAGGGCATTTACACCCTGGTCTTTTCACGATCGAATAGCTATCCGATCACAGAAAACGCATGAAGTGACCAGGTGTAAACAGCCCCTTTGAATCCATCGTCTACTTTTGTGGAAAGCTGAGTTGTGTCGCTCGAGTTGTCTTCTCTGATATGGAGAACGGCGGCGAATAGCTACACGAACCTGCCAGACATAGCCAGGCGAGCGCGAACGCGCATGACGTCACGGCCAGTCTCAGATTTGAGCCCGAATCCCTCTTATATATTTCACTGTACAGGATTATAGAGGTGATCGCAGTGATCAAAGAAGGGCTCATTCAGCTCATCAGGTGATTGTTTAAGCATGTATGGGTTAGAAAACGGCTATTTTTAACATGAAATGTTGCGCAATGCACCTTTAATAAGAGGTTTTATTACTGCCAGCTTGAATATTTTTGGAGCATGACCTAAAAAACGAGTTAATAATATTGAGAAAAGGCTCTTCCACTACAGGTAACACTGCTTTCAGTAGTTTAGTGGGTATTGAACCTAATAAACATGTTGTTGTTTTAGATGCAATGATGCGTTTATTTAGCTCTTCCTGTCTTAGTTGTTAAGCGGTGTAGTTGTTCTTGAGGGGCGATAATTGAGGCTGAATCATAAGACACCATAGAGGATTGTACATTTACAATTGTTTCGGATGCTTTCTATTTGATTAACATTAATGACTTTAATGGCTGCACAGATCAAACACGCTTTCCCAAATGTTCATTTTCACTTTAGATATAACCGACTGTGTTTATGAGGATACTTAACAAAACGGTATTTCGACATTTTTGTGTGTTGGCTATTTGACCGTTTAGGAGAGTACCTGGAGCCCACAGTAAAGTTTGCCTATGCCCGTTCACCATCTCGGGGCGCACCCTCAGGAGGCTGCCTGGGGAAACAGCATCTCTTTCTCAGCTTAATATTTTTTTTTTTTAATAACACTCTTTAAAATTAATCACGTCCCACAGTTTAGCAAATAGACTGCATTTTACAACACTGACTTATTCGGCTGAATGGATGTTAAATTTGGCTAAGGGAGGAACACAAGAAAGGGCAACTTTGTATAAATTAAATGGGTTTTTTTTATTATTAATTTATTTATTTTTATTTGATCAATTTTAGTGTTGCCAGTGTTTCAGTGATGCCAATCTAAAATCTCTCCCAGGGCACCAACAAAGCCTGGGTTGACCCTGAGCCAAAACCACTCAAAATATCATAGAAACTACCTACCAACACCTTCACTACATCTCGGAACATCCTAGTAATCACATACCATGGTTATTTCTTGCAGTGGATAATGGTGTGTTGTCTTCTTCTACAGGAGATCTCCATCTTCACTCTGTTGAATATTCAGCTGAAGGCAGATCGAGTTCCTATGAAATACAGTGCTGTGCTCAAGAGACCCTCAGCACTTGTATGAATTATCCCATTTTTATTTATTTTTTATTTCCGCAGATTTATTCTTAACCAGACAGAAGTATCAATGGTGACAAAGGCTTCTCCTCTGCACCAGTAAATCATGAACTCCGTTTTATGTGATTTTATTTGACTTTTATAGGATTTTGTTCTGAAATCTGCCAAATGCACATTTCTTTTAATTTGGAAATGTTGAGTATTCAAGTTAAGAAATATTTGAAATATTTAGCTTTAGCCTCAGGAAGTGTTTAGTGAAGATTTTGGTTTCAGGGATTGTGTCATAAGTTTAAATATTTTTATTTTGAAACATGCAATTCACCCTCATTCAGAAAAATAGTTTCCAAAGTGAATTTTAGTTACTTTTTTGATGCCAGTGTTTTAACACTTCGACCATTGTGTGCTTTGTAACATTTGAGCTTCTTCTTTTTTCTTTTTTTTTTCTGCCTTAAACCTTTTAGTATATGCAGCCTTTGAATGAGAGATAATCACTTCAGAAATGGCGTTTGTCAACTTTAGAAGTTGAATATATGTTAATGATTATTTTGTTTTCCCAATGGGAAGCATTGAGCCCTTAACAAATATACCATTTTATTAAGTGATCTTTGGACTATATATTAGCTTGGCTGAGTGATTGCTTTGTTTTGTTGCAAAAACTGGATCTATTATGTTTTTAAATTTGACCTTTGGTTAAGTCTTTTGTTAACTATTGATAGATGCTTTTTAATTTTTTTCAAGAATTAGTTGTAAAGCATCAACTTTTGGGACCCACCATTTGAAGAAAACATCTGGCAGATAATTTTACTTTACAATCACTACACTGCATGCTACTTATGTATGTAAAGGTACTGCACAAAATACCCCATACACTTGATTACTGTTTTACATACACTGAATGTCTATTTGCTGTCTTTTAAGAAATGTTTTCGTGTCATTTGTCTCATCTTATACATTTCATTTAATGTTTTCATATGCTTATTTTTGCACATGGAATTTGAGTGATCGTTTCAGATATATCTACGATTTACTTTTAAATAATTGATCTTGCAAACAATGTCTTCTCTACTGTATAGTGTGATATGCCACCATTGAGTCCATTATAAAACTTACTGGATTATATAACATGTCAGAAAGACTAGAAAAAGGCATCTGGGCTTAACTTAATTTTCAACCATTTCGTCAGTTGAAGAATCTCTACAGTTAGCAAGAAAGCAGTCGTATGATATGACAAAAAAAAAATGTGGAAATGAAGTGGGGGGAAAAGTTGCCCAGTTTTAAGATTGGAACATGTCAGTATCCATGTGTAAAATGTTTGTAAAATCTGCATATGGTATTTAATTAGAGACTTGTCATACGTACTCTGGTAGGGGTTCAATTTGATGTACATGCTCATTTGTTGTAACGTTGGTCTAAAAATGCAGTGCCATCACATATATGCAATCTTGAGTGATAAGGACAAACCTGTGGTTGTTGGCGAATGAAAATGCTTAAATGTTATACTGACTGCAAAACTAATAAAAACACTTCCACAAAGTCTCCACCACCATTTATTTACCGTCACCTTTATTTATATAGCACTTTATACAATACAGATTGTTTTAAAGCAGCTTTACAGTGAAACGGGAAAATAATGGTCAATGTTACAAAGCAGCTCTGAAAAGTCAATAGTATCATTGTTCAGCTCTCATCCAATAAGGGGACCTTGGGAGAAACCAGGCTCAGTCAGTCAGGGTCCAGTTCTCCTCTGGTCTAACCAACGTTCATGTGATTATGATTTGACTCCATCACAAGTTTCATCACATAGTGGTCTGTGCAGTGGATTTGTCTGATCGACCAGGTCTTCGTATCTGTCTCTAGGACTCGGCATGGGGTGCGCTGACATTCAGGGCTGCGTTGTCATCTCTCGGTGCAGGTCTACCATTTGGTCTGGATATGGATATTCTGGGAATTAATCCCGGAACACTTGGTGCAATCAACTAGGTGTTGATCTAATTTATGCAGTGTAACAATGTGTACAGTGTAACCTGGATTTGATTTATAGAAATGCTATACCCCATTTTATGAACCAAATTCTCAATAGCTTAAACCAATTTGTCGAAAAAATCCCTTTCTCTTACGAGAGGTTCTCTTGTATTGCGTGAGCTAGCTTACGTTACGGGAAAGACTCATCTTTTCTGAGAAGTTGAAGCCAAAAAATTATTCCATAATTTGTATCCATTGTTAACGCAGTTCCACTGCAGCAGACCACGAGCGGGCTAGCTAGCAGCTCATTGGTTTGCTCAGAGAGAACTGCTTAAGCCTATGGGAGAGCCGGGCTTAACTCGCGACCAATGAGAAGCAGGCACGCTCTCATTGCGTCAGAGCCCGCCAGAAAGGGCGTGGCTAGACAGTATAATTTGGGCTATCTTAGGCTGATTATTTCATCCTTAAGCGAGCTACACGCTTCCGCTGTTTGAGAAGAAGCCGTCGCCGCCGAGAAGCCACCTTCTAGTGAGCTCCAGAGACTGAAGAAGCTGGCGGTCTTCGCCACCTTCAGCCGCCCTGCAAGGTAGCGCCATCCGCCGACGTGTATCCTTCCTCGTCCTACTAAAAGAGCTTGAGTGTCTTTTTAAGATGCCTCGAAATTCCTGTGGTTCTTGCCACCCTCCTCTCGAGGATGGAGATCACCATGTCATCTGCGCCCCCTGCCTCGGATTGGGGCATGCAGAGATCGCCCTCGCTGACGGAGGATGCGACCACTGCGAGGACCTGCCGTCGTCTTCCCTGCGGGCACGACTTCAGCCCGTCAAGACCGCTCCCGCACCGCCTCTCATTTCACTGTGGAAGAAAAAACGCCACTCCCAGAGGCCGCCAGAGCGCCCAGCGGAACCATGCGGGCCGCCGTTGCCTCCCGCTCCCCGCTCTCCCGCCACAGCCGGACATGCAGTTGCCGCCGAGTGGCTGCTCTGTCGCCTCCGATGACGCCGCGGAGGAGAAGGTTTCCTGTTCACTGCTCTCCTCCGACATTGAGGAATGGTCCTCTCTCGGTTCTTCTGCGAGAGAGTCTGCCGGGACCCGCGCCGGAATTGAGGAGGAACTCATGCGCCTCCTCTCCCAGGCCGTCAAACGCCTCGGCCTCGAGTGGTCGAGCAAGCTCCGAACCGGATGGACGGCAGCTATTTTCACCGGCGTGCTGCTCCCACTTTTAACCGGGCCGCCCCATTCCTACCTGAACTTCATGCTGAGCTCACGAAGTCCTGGAATGCCCCGCTCCCGGCCAGAAACCGCTCCGCCGAGAAGGGATATACAGCCATGCCGCCCGTCGAGGACTTGGTCGCTGCACACCTCTGCCCGCCCTCTGCTAGATGGTGTTCTTCTCCCGCGCTTCCTTCAAAACCCTGCAGAGCAACCTTGAGCTTCCATGCTCGCGCCTATACCGCCGCCGGTCAGGCCGCCTTGGCGCTCCACTCCATGTCAGTCCTCCAAATTCACCTGAGCGACATTTTCCGTGAGTGGGCTGAGAGCGGTAGAAACCCCCTTGCTGTTACGGATCTGAGAAGTGCTACGGACCTCGTCCTTCGCGCCACTAAAGCCGCTGCACAAGCTCTGGGGAGATGCATGGCCACCCTCTTTGTGTCTGAGAGACATTTGTGGCTCACACTCGCCGACATGGGAGATTCTGAACGCGCGCCTCTCTCCAACCGGTTTTTTTTTTTTTTTTTTTAATTGTATATCCAAATTTGTATATGTCTGTATATATATATGCAGTGTCTTTTTGTATACTTCTAGTTTTATGACTGATGTATTGCTGTAATTTTTAACTCTCTCTTTTTTTTTCTAGTTAAGAGCCTAATAACATCTGGCAAAGGGACTACCAATGAAAACTAGCCTTTGGGCTAATTTGGGTACATTTACATTTAAGAATGTTTATTAATGTACACTGTCCCTTTTCTAAATAAATAAATAAAAAAAAAAAAAAAAACCGGCCTCTTCAGATCTGCTGTAATGGGTATCGTTGACCGGTTCTCAGAGGTCCAGAAAGCCACCCAGGCCATGAACTTGTTTCTGCCCCGCCGCACTAGCTCTTCTGCAGGCCGCTCTCGTGACCAGCCCCCTGCTAGAGCCCCACCCCAGCGCCCTTCTCAGCAGCCTCCCCGGGGGCCTCGACCCAAAATCACGCTGAAGCCTGATCATCAGAAGTAGCCTAGCACAGCTGAGAAAAGGACGGCTCTCTCCCGGACCGCCGTCAAAACTTCCCCCTCTGCTAGTCCCTGTTGCCTTGCCGACTGCAGTAGTGTTCACCGCCACAAACAATCCGGTCTCCCTGCCCGCTTGCGAGCGACAAAAAGCTGTTTTCACCGCTACCCAGAGAATTCTCAGAAAGAGCATAAATTTCTCTTTTTATGCACCACAAGTCCCATGTCTCTCACAGAGCCCATCCCCACACCATCCCCGGGCTGAGCCCGCTCTAATATCAGAGAATATAAGCACGCCCACGAGCTCGTGCATGTGTCCCCTCTCTGCTCGCTCTGTCTCACGGCCCATAAACTCCTCTCTGAGTGTAGGTCCCGTTGCCACATACAGCTTAAACGTGCCCACACCCCGTGTCCAGCCCGCTATGTGCAAAAAGGCGCCATAGAGAGAGTTCCACCATCTATGACCGAGTCGGGGTTTTACGGCCATTATTTTCTTGTTCCCAAGAAAGACAGTCGGGGTTTTACGGCCATTATTTTCTTGTTCCCAAGAAAGACGGTGGCCTCAGGCCGATCTTAGATCTCAGGTTTCTGAACAAAGCGCTCATGAGGAGACCGTTTCGAAACTTCTCGCGCACGTGCACCAGGGAGACTGGCTCATCTCTCTAGACCTGAAAGACGCCTATTTTCAGATCCAGATAAATCCCCGTCACGGGCCGTTCTTACGTTTCGCCTTCAAGGGTCAAGTTTATCAATTCGCCGTTCTCCCGTTCGGCCTATCTCTAGCACCCCGTACCTTCATGAAGTGGGCTGCATATATTAAATTATCTGGACGACTGGCTGATTTTGGCACAATCACAGACGGAGCTTCTGTCGCATCGTGCAGTTCTCCTCGACCATCTGAAAACTTTGGGTCACTCTGTCAACTGGATGAAGAGCTCCCTTCAACCCAGTAAGACTATTTCCTTCCTGGGGATAGAGCTGAACTCGGTCACTATGAAGGTCCGCTTGTCTACACAGCGCGCGCACAGTGTTCAGCGACTAGCCGCTTCGTTTCGGATGGGCACCCGCACACTTCTGAAACCCTTTCAGAAGATGTTGGGTTATATGGCCTCAGCCTCCGCTGTGCTTCAGCTGGGCCTTCTGCACATGCGCCCGCTTCAGCTCTGGTTAAAGAGTCGTGTGTCTCATCGTGTGTGGATCACAGGCCGCCAGCTGATCAAGGTTACGCAGACATGTCTCACGGCACTGCAGCCATGGACAGTGGCAGACTGGCCCTGCTGCCCGCTCTTATCCGTGGACCTTAAATATCTCTCGCTCAAAACCGTTTTTCTGACTGCTCTGTTCTCTGTAAACGTGTGGGGGACCTTCACATGCTCTCGTCTAGCGCTGCGTGTCTTGACTTAGGACCTAATGACTCGGTTGTCATTCTCAAACCTAGGCATCGCTATGTCCCTAAAGCGATTGGTACCCCATTCAGGGCTCAGGTTATCTCTCTATCGACTCTGCCCGCATCCGATAGTGAATGTGATGCCGATATCCTCTGTCCGGTTCGGGCTCTGAGATTGTGCACTACACGCGCTGCCGCATTCAGACGCTCTGAGCAGCTTTTTGTCTCGTTCGGGGGGTGCACCAAGGGTCTGGCTGCCTCTAAACAGACACTGTCTAGATGGATAGTGGACATTTTAGTGGCTATTGCCTCTGCTTATGCATCTAAAAGCCTGCCTTGCCCTCTTGGCATCAGGGCTCATTCCACTAGAGGCATGGCCTCATCGTGGGCATGGTCCTGCGGAATTTCCTACGGCCTCCCCGTCCACCTTTGTCAGATTTTACAATCTGGAAGTCCCCGCCCTGCAGGCTAAATTACTAGCTGTCTAGTATGCTTCAGCTCCTTTGATGAGCTGCTTTATTGGGAGTCACTCACACAACCGGTTCGCCGCTTGTGCTTCCCCTAGGTGCTTATGTAATACACAATCACGGGCCCGCTTGCTGGCTTACCACATTCACTCCACTCCTAAGGGTCCCCCGGATTCCCCCTGGGACTCATTAGTGGTCACATAGCGCACACAGCGTTGACCAGGTGTTCCCGTAGCATAAGCTAGCTTACGCAATACAAGAGAACCTCTCATAAGAGAATGAATCGGTTACCTAACGTAACCTCGGTTCTCTCTAGATGAGGGAATGAGTATTGGCCTGGCCGTGCTTGCGCTACTAGCGTTTTCGCTTCACTCTGAAAAAATCAACTAATCAGCTTGAGAGAGACAATTTATACTGTCTAGCCACACCCTTTCTGGCGGGCTCTACCTTAATGAGAGCGTGCCTGCTTCTCATTGGTCGCGAGTTCAGCCCGGCTCTCCGATAGGCTTAAGCAGTTCTCTCTGAGCAAACCAATGAGCTTCTAGCTAGCCCGCTCATTGTCTGCTGCAGTGGAACTGCCTTGACAATGGATACAAATTATGGAAATATTTTTTTGGCTTCAACTTCTCAGAAAAGATTAATCTTTCCCGTAGCGTAAGCTAGCTTACGCAATACTCGTTCCCTCATCTAGAACTGAGGTTACATTAGGTAACCGATTCGTTTTCTGTAAAATATTAAACAAGGTCGAGTAGTTAAAACACTTTGCAACTCTTTTTGCAAAACTCTAAACATTCTCCCTTACTGTAACACATTTCGTACTGTGATGCACTTATGTTTCAAAACGCTAACACATTCAGGCAAAAGTTGAAACAAAGATGAAATACAGTTGTCATCGTTTATACACAATGACTCAAAATGGTTTACACTTATTTCTAATGATGAGTCCAAACCAACTGTACATAATACAGTTCAGAGTGCCAAAACAAACTCAAAATGTCGCACTGAATGTTGATACCAACAATGGATGGAAACAATATTAGAGGGAGAGGAGGAAGAGTAAAAGAGGAGGTGAACAAGGAGGAAGAGGAAGCACAGGTGTAGAGAATGTTGTCAATGCTGGATCTGTTTTAGGGTTTTTCCCTTTTCCTGGTAAGATAACACTCTCTGTGATGTGGAGAAACTCCTCTGGCCGGACCAAGATAAAGACATGATGCTGAAGCAGAATCATTCTCTCACTGACTGTGATTTTGCAGTTCCAAAACTTTTCTGAGTGACTATAACATGCTTTTCAGGGCGGCAGTGGCTCAGTGTTTCATGTAGGTTTTCTACAAACCAGAAGGTTGGTGGTTCAATCCCTAGTTCCACCTGACCAAGTGTTGAGGTGTCCTGATAAGCTGGATGGTGTCTTGTATGGCTGACACAGCCGTCGGTGTGTGAATGTTTAACGAATTGAGGCGAATCAAACACAACTTAATCAAATTCATCTCTCATGGAATTAATTCAAATGTGATCCAGCTCTCCATTTTCTGGAGCTTACATTCCATCGACTGGATGGCTCCAAAAGGTCTACTTTGGGGGACAATAAATCCCCCCTCAGAAGACTTTTTATGGTCCTGCAGAGTCAGACCAAGGAGAGTACCACATGAAGGGGGCCACCCTTTGATCCGCTGACAAAGATTTTCCACGGACCTCTTCCCCCACGAGTCGAACATACCATGACCTCACTGTTGAGATCTCAGATCTCACACATAAGATCATTAAAACTCAAACAGAACAATTCTTGGAATTATAATCAAACATCATAATTATTATTGCTTCCTACAATTCAGGTTTGTGTTTGTGTTATGCTTAGATCACATATAAATCATGTGATTATTGTGATTGTTTATAACTCTAGAGTGTGAATACCTCGTGCTTGCTATCAAACAAATTGTATTCTCTTAATTCATGTAAGGACTTTGCCAGGCGACTCAAACCTCCTCCCACACGCACACATTCACTCACTTACTTACTCAAGTGAGTATCAAGTTACAAGACTTTAGGGCACAATTGGAATGTGGCGGTGTCTCTGAACAAAGAGAAATACATTTCTTTTGTGTTAAAGACATTTAACAAATGTATTCAATGGTTTTATGGCGAGCGATCGGTTGTTTGTGTTTATAGCTCCGGAGAATTTCTTCACTAATCCTTGATTTTCTTCTTTACCACTTATTTATAAACAAGCACTTTCTATTTTTATATTATGTGAACTTATCCTCGATAGTATTCCTTATAAAAAAACAATTGGATTGCTTTGATATCGCTACTTATATCCAACCTTCCTAATCCTGGCTACTAGCCTTTAGCCCGCTAGCATTCCACCCGATCGTCTCATTTTACACCCGTTTCACTGAATCCTGGTTATTTCCGACATTTCAATCCTAAATTAGTAGTGATAGTTGTAGTATCACTACTAATTTACTGATCATCCGTTATAATGGCGAACATATCAGATGCATGTCTAACATTACCTTTGAGTGCAGGTGAAGACACATTCGAGCTCTTCATGGTGAAGCAGGAGCTGGAATACGTCGAGAAACAGATCCGCGATCTGCTGGTGAAGCAAGCCGAGCTGTTGGATCGGCGCTCAACGCTTGAAGCATCACGCGCCGACGCTAACAAATCAAATCACTCTTTGACTCCGAGTTCGTCTACTCCGTATGTTACTCTGCCGAGGAAGATGCGATCATCTCAGGCTTCATTCACTCCGGCACCGAAACAACATGGACCATGGATCACACAGCGGAAGACACGAGCCAGGACCAGAGCTGCCTCTCCGCCCCTCCCGGTCTTCGAGATCTCCACCCGGAACCGCTTCTCCCCTCTTCGCGAGCCGGAACGCGATGACGCCGTGATCATCGGCACATCCATAGTCCGCCATGTCCGCGCTAATTCGGATAAAGGTAAGGTGCGCACTCACTGCTTTCCTGGTGCTCGTGTTCTTGATGTCGCAGCACAGGTTCCCGAGATCCTGAACGGGGACGAGCGCGTCGGAGCTGTTGTGCTGCACGCGGGAGCGAACGACATTAGGCTGCGGCAGACGGAGGTTCTGAAGAAGGACTACAGGAGCCTGATCGAGACGGTACGCAGCACAGCGCCTAAAGCAGCGATCATCGTGTCTGGACCGCTTCCCACGTACAGACAAGGACAGGAAAGGTTCAGTAGACTTTTTGCATTAAATGAATGGTTAATGTCATTGTGTAATGAACAGAGGCTGCACTTTGTAAATAACTGGCATCTGTTTTGGGAAAGACCGAGGCTGTACAGCACAGATGGACTCCATCCCAGCCGAATCGGAGCGGCTGTGCTGTCGGACAACATTTCCAAGACACTACGCACCAGATGACTAATGAGTCAAAGTCCAAATTACAGCCTTTGCGGTCCAAACTTAACTAATAAGCATAGTGTGGAACATTATATAGAAACTGTGTCTATTCCTCGTTTAGTGAAGCCAAACAATAAATCTAGTGTAGGATCTAGCAAAAATCTTATTGTAATTAAACCAGAAAATCTAAATATCAGTGAACAAAAACAATTTCTAAAGCTAGGTCTCCTAAACATTAGATCGCTCACACCTAAGGCGGTTATTGTAAATGAAATGGTCACAGACAATAACTTCGATGTTCTGTGCCTTACTGAAACCTGGCTTAAACCAAATGAGTATTTCGGTCTAAACGAATCTACTCCGCCAGGATACTGTTATAAACATGAGCCTCGTCTGATCGGTCGTGGCGGCGGTGTTGCAACAATCTATAAAGATATTTTTAATATTACTCAGAAAACAGGTCACAGGTTTAATTCATTTGAAGTACTTGTGCTAAATGTTACGCTCTTAGATGTAAGAAGGAAATCCATATTATCTCTAGCCCTGGCTACTGTATATAGATCTCCAGGGCCATATGCTGAATTCCTAAAAGAGTTCGCAGACTTTCTCTCGGATCTATTGGTAAATGTCGATAAAGCAATAATTGCTGGAGATTTTAACATACATGTAGATAATACAAATGATGCTTTAGGGGCTGCGTTTACAGACTTATTAAACTCCTTTGGGGTCAAACAAAACGTCAGTGGTCCCACTCATCGTCTAAATCATACACTAGATTTAATTATATCATATGGAACCGATCCAACTGATATAGATATTGTACCGCAAAGCGATGATGTCACTGATCATTACATGGTGACTTGCATAATACGTACTGATGAAATATGTCATGTTGCACCACGTTATAGACCAGGCAGAACAATCCTTCCAACCACTATAGATGGATTTTCAAATAGCTTACCTGATCTATCTAAGCTGCAAAGTGAACCCAAACAAACAGATGAATTAGAGGAAATGACTAGCAGTTTAAGCACCATTCTTACTAGTACATTAGATATTGTTGCGCCAATTAGATTAAAAAAGGTTCGAGAGAAAATTAAAGCACCATGGTACAACAGTGCTACGCATGCTATCAAGAGAGAAACTCGCAACTTAGAGCGTAAATGGAAACAAACTAATTTAGAGGTCTTTAGAATCGCGTGGAAAGACAGTATGTCACGTTATAAAAAGACACTAAAAACAGCCAGGGCTGAGCATCTCCGCAAACTAATCGAAAATAACCAAAATAATCCAAGGTTTTTATTTAACACCGTGGCTAGACTAACAAATAAACAGACATCACCAGAGCAAAATATACCGTTACAGTGTAGTAGTTATGATTTTATGAATTACTTCAATGCGAAAATAGAAAGCATCCGAAACAAAATTATAAATGTACAATCCGCTATGGTGTCTTCAATTATGGCCCCTCTAGAACAACTAAACCGCTTTACAACGATAGGACAGGAGGAGCTAAATAAACTTATCATTGCATCTAAACCAACAACAAGTTTATTAGATCCAATACCCACTAAACTACTGAAAGAACTATTACCTGCAGTGGAAGAGCCTCTCCTCAATATTATTAACTCGTCTTTAACTTTAGGTCATGTCCCAAAAATATACAAGCTGGCAGTAATAAAACCGCTCATTAAGAAACCGCAATTAGATCCAAATAACTTGGCAAATTACAGACCCATTTCAAATCTTCCATTTATGTCCAAAATACTTGAAAAAGTAGTGTCCGCTCAATTGTGCTCTTTTTTGCAAGAAAATGATATCTATGAAAAATTCCAGTCAGGATTCAGACCGCATCATAGTACAGAAACTGCGCTAGTTAAAATTACAAATGATTTACTTTTAGCTTCTGACCAAGGCTGTATCTCAATACTAGTCCTACTTGATCTTAGCGCTGCGTTCGACACTATAGATCATATAATACTCTTGGATCGACTACAAAACTTCACCGGTGTCCAGGGACAGGCATTAAGCTGGTTTAGATCGTACTTATCGGACCGTTCTCATTTTGTCTGTTTAAATGGGAAAAAATCAAAGATAACGTCAGTAGACTATGGAGTACCGCAAGGATCGGTTTTAGGCCCTCTGCTATTCTCAATATATATGCTGCCACTTGGTAATATTATAAGAAAACATGGAATTAATTTCCACTGTTACGCTGACGACACTCAATTATATATTTCATCACGACCAGATGAAAACACTAACTCATCTAAAATGACAGAGTGTCTCAAAGATATAAAATGCTGGATGACGCGTAATTTCCTGCTATTAAATTCAGATAAAACGGAGGTATTACTTATTGGTCCAAAAAACTACTCACAAAACCTCTCACAATACAACTTTAATATAGACGGATGTCCTGTTACTTTATCCACTACAGTAAAAGACCTGGGTGTTATACTAGACCGCAACTTGTCTTTCGAAGATCATATTTCATATGTTACAAGAACAGCCTTTTTCCACCTTAGAAACATTGCTAAGCTACGTAACATGCTATCTGTTTCTGATGCTGAAAAATTAGTTCATGCATTCATGACCTCAAGACTAGATTACTGTAATGCTTTATTAGCCGGTTGTCCTGCATCCTCAATAAACAAGCTACAGTTAGTACAAAATGCAGCTGCTAGAGTTCTTACTAGGTCAAGAAAATATGATCATATAACACCGATTTTATCATCTCTACACTGGTTACCTATTAAGTTCCGCATCAACTACAAAATACTACTACTGACCTATAAAGCCCTAAATGGTTTAGCACCTATGTACTTAACGGACCTTCTTTCGCCCTACAATCCACCGCGTTCCTTAAGATCACTAAATTCAAGGCTTCTGGTCATTCCTAGGATATCGAAGTCCAGTAAAGGAGGGAGGGCGTTCTCGCATTTAGCTCCAAAACTCTGGAATGGCCTTCCCGATACGGTCCGAGCCTCTGACTCGCTGACACAGTTTAAAACTAGATTAAAGACGCTTCTCTTTAGTCAAGCATTCACATAATGCTTACCTTCTAGTCCTCTGTTATGCCATACGGAACCGTTTGCCACTGAAACTGCTTAACGCACCAGTGGGGCTCGACAGCCTTTTAGACAAACGGGTCGGCGCGTATGGTTGGGTTCAACCTCTCACGGGGATTTCGGATGCCCCAACGCCTGTGATGAGACGACTCAACGCCTGTGAAGAGACGACTCAACGTCTGCGATATGTTATGGCGCCGTTTGATTCATAAACAATATTTATATTTAATATTTATATTTAAACAATATGAATGTAAGCCAGAGGAGAACTGGCCCCCGGCTGAGCCTGGGTTCTCCCAAGGTTTTTTCTCCATCCAATCTGATGGAGTTTGGTACCTTGCCACTGTCACCTTGCTTTTGGCTTGCTTTGAGCTTGCTCAGTTGGGGTTATTTAGTGTTTAGCAATGTTGTTGATCTGTGTTGTGCTACTTTCATGTTATCACTGTGAAGCTGCTTTGATACAATCTGTATTGTGAAAAGCGCTATATAAATAAATGTGACTTGACTTGACTTGACTTTTATGTAGGTGTGTTTTCCCCCATGTCACAGTGAAATAACTTTGTTTGGCTGCAGCATAAACAGAAATTAGAAATACCTTCTTTATGCATTGTAAACATAAGTGTATATTCCTTTAATGTAACATAATGTTCCTTGATGTCTCCAGAATTCTCATGTAACGGGCTCTCCGAATATGCACAGAGATATAAAGTAAAGTGTATTTTTAATATATTTTTACTGCCATTGAAGATCACACTGTTAAACTATAAACCCTCATTGAACACACCCCCTTCCACGAGGAGCGCGCGCTCTGGAACAAAGGACAATAAACCGAGAGTTCCCGTGTGCAATGTCCGTTTCCCTGATTGGCTCCAGCCAAGAGGAAGGGGATGGATTTCTCTAAGGTGATAAAGGAAAAAGCGCGGCTCCGCCCGCCCCTCTTACCTTCTGACCTTCCCAGAGAAACATGTAACGCTCGTGATCTCCTCACGGAGATCAGATCCGATCCTGGATCTTTTCTTTGTTCGTCTAAAGTTTCGTCTTTTCCTCAAGTGGACTGCCAAGTTCGCCTTCCAGGAAAGGAAGCGGACTTTGCCGAACTATTTCATTTGGGTAACGTCACCTAAAAGACTTCAAGCCTCTCAAACACTCGCGCCGAATGCCATGTGACACCCTGTGCCCACGGGACAAAGGAGCCACAGGTGCAGCTAAACCATGCGGGCCGCACGCGCACGGAGGACAAAAGATCTGCCGTCCAACTCGCGGCTAGACCACGCAGGCCGCTGAAGGAACAGAGCAACACATGAGACCACTTTTCACATGCAAGTAAATTTGGGTTACCCTGTTTTCAGAGCATTAAGAATGTGTTTTCGTGGTGTTTCAGAAAGGTGAACTGTCTTAAGTGAATATAACTCTCTCTCTCTCTCTCTCTCTCTACATACCCTCTCTCTCACTCCAACTCACTTACATGTACTCATTGTCTAAACGCCCCGCGTCATCTTAGTTTGTGTTTTAATGTTTGTAAATACATGTATCATTGTAATGTAGTAAATGCTTAAGTAGTTGCTTTATTAAATACAATTATGCTCATTTCTGACTGAATCATTGTCTTGCTCATGATACAAGTCCCTGAAGTGTCGATCCAAAAGATTACAAAGCTAATCAAAGATACCTTAAAGGGTATGTTTTTATAGAGCAGGAAAACTAAATCTTGTGGCCACAGAATTTGTTTTCACGACTCTATAAATTAATTGAGCTAATTAATTTTGCCTGTCTTGTAAAACGTGGTCCGTGTAATTAATTACAATTAATTTGTGGTTAATTGCAGGGATGCACATGCATGCATGTGGGTAAAATTAATAAGCCTCCCTAAATGGGAGATTTATTAACATGTAAGACCGGTCTGATCTAAATCTGTATGAATAATTATTAATTATCAATTATTAATTATGATATGCAAATTCCCCCTTGATCGGACCGCCTTGTGTGTAAGGATTTTGGCCAGGCGAATCAAATTCACCCCCAGGGGTTTTCTGAAACACACACACGCACACACAAACCTTTCACTTCCCCCACACATCGGAATGTGTGGAATGTTTTTGAACAAAGAGAAGTACTTTTGGTGTTTAAAAACATTCAACAAAATGTTTTCAATGGTTTTTATGTATATGTGTCTTCCCCATGTCACAGTGAAATAACTTTGTTTGGTCACAGTTTAAATAGGAATTAAAAATACCTTCGTCATGCATTTGAAACATAAGTGTATATTCCTTTGATATAACATAATGTTCCTTGATATCTCTAGAATGCTTATTGAATGAAACACTCGAATATGCATAGAGATGTAAAGTAAAGTGTATTTTTAATTCGTTTTACTGCCAATGAAGATCAAATTGTTATTATAGAACCCTCATCGAACACACCCCCTTCCACGAGAAGCGCGCGCTGAGGAACAAAGGACAATAAACTAAGTTCCCGCGGGCTACGACCATCTCCCCGATTGGCTCAAGCCAACAGGAAAGGGATGGATTCTGCCAAGGGGATAAAAGGAGTGCACAGGCTCCGCCTCACGCCTTCTTCGTCTGACCCCCTCAGAGAAACATGTAATGCTTTCGTAGATCTCCTCACGGAGATCTGATCCGACCATGGATCTTTTCTTTTGTTCGTCTAAAAGTCTCGTCTTTCCTTCAAATGGACTACAAAGTTCGTCTCACAGGAAAGGAAGTGGACTTTGCCGAACTATTTCCTCGGGTAACGTCACCTCAAAGACTTTCAGCCTTTCAAACACTCGCGCTAAATGCCGACGAACGCCACGTGACTCCCCACGGAACAAAGCAGCCATGAACGAGCCGGGACGGGCTGCGCAAACACGCCGCGGTTCACGTGACGCACGCGCGCAGGACAGGCGCGCCTCCAGCCGACACGTGGCCCGAACGGCCGAGCAAGGAGGAGCCCGACTCACACAGACCAAATATGCCCTGCAAGTATACCTTCTTTTAGAGCTTCTAAGAAGCATTAAGAAAGTGTTTTCATGGTGTTCAGAAAGGTTAACTGACTGTTTTGATGAACGTAACTCTCTCTCTCACAACTCACTCTCTCTCACACTCTCTCTCTCTCTCCAACTCACTTAACTTGCGCGTATCCATTGTCTAAACGCTCTGCGTCGTCTTAGTTTG
Source organism: Pimephales promelas (assembly GCF_988280905.1). Taxonomy (NCBI): domain Eukaryota; kingdom Metazoa; phylum Chordata; class Actinopteri; order Cypriniformes; family Leuciscidae; genus Pimephales; species Pimephales promelas. Next base: position 11,569,593 of record NC_142773.1, on the reverse strand, counting down.
TGTTTTAATGTTTGTAAATACATGTATCATTGTAACGTAGTAAATGCTTAAGTAGTAACTTTATTAAATACAAAATATGCTTACCTTGACTGATTGTCTTGCTCATAATACGGGTCAATGAAATGCCAATTTAAAGCTACACGCTTTACAGAACTATAAATACCTAAGAGGGTGTTTGGTTATAGAGCAGGAAAGGCAGATTCTAGTGGCCACAGAATTTGTTTTCACAAGCTATATAACTTATTGAGCTAATTGATTTTGCCTATCTTGTAAAACGTGGCCCTTGCAATCAATAACAATTAATTTGTGGTTGATTGCGGGGATGCACATGTATGCATATGGGTAAAATTAATAAATTAATATGTAAGACCGGTCTGATCCAAATCTGTATGAATAATTATTAATTATCAATTATTAATTATGATATGCAAATTCCCCCCTGATCAGACCCGCCTTGTGTCTTTACAGACTGGTGGAGAATGCGGGCATTTCAAACTTGTTTATGAGCAATCAACTTCAAGCTAATGTGTATATTGTTATTTAATATTGTTTATGTAATATTTAATATTACACGCGCGCATCGGAGTGAAAGCTTTGCGAACTCACGATATGATTGAGCTGGGCACGAAAGCCGCCTCAGTCAAGCACATTTAACAAGCTGCTAAATGTTCAAACATTTTAGTCACTGTTAATTGTTAAAAATAAACTGCAGTTTCCATAGTATTAAATTTGTTCTGGCACAGATGGAAGAGAAACCTCTGCGCATAAACAACATTTTTAATAATTATAACTCCTCTGAATGAACGATAATCTTCTGAAAGAGTGGAAGACAAGATAGTGAAACGATGCTCTTTCACTATTCTTAAAAGGCCTATATTATAATCGTTAGAGTAATGATAAGCTCCTGGTTGAAAAAACATTGACTTAGCTACTCAATGTATAAAACCGCCAAGCATATTATCATAAGTGCTATTTGATATATGCCTGTTGGAGCAGGAAACAGACGAGTAATTCCTGTTTTCCTTTGCACAATGCAGCGAAGAAAACCTGCGAACGTGTTTTAAACAAATATAGCACCAAAAAAATCCAAAACTGAAAACATTCCAATCATTAATACTAGTTGTGATAAATGTTATTTGGAGTTTTGAAACAGACGACTAATTCCTGTTTTCTTTTGCACAACGCAGCGAAAAGGAAAAAATCCTGCCAACGTGCTTGTAAAATATCGTACCGGAAAGAAATCCGTCGAGATTTAAAATTCCGTAATATTTGTGATTATTCTCCCTCTGAGAAAATCACAGGGGCAGCAGGGTGGTTGAAATACTACTGCCAGACACTAGGGTTCGCCCTTGAGTGCTTTGCAGTATCAAATTTCCACCGGTGTCCTGACTTTACCCCGTGTGAGCGCAGTGGCGCCATCGTGTGGACACTAACAGCTAGGTCATCTTTTCCTCAAAATTCTCTGTTAGAAAATTTCTATTTTCTTACTGAAATTTTGAACTAGTTTCTCTAACTTTCAATGCATGTGCAATTTACAGCCTCGTTGTAATAACATGATTTTCTTTACCTTGACTGTGTGCACTTGTTTTGAATTTGGTTCAAACCACGTTTGAATTTAAAATTCAGAATTAAGTCTTAGCAGCTTCTGATGACCACTTAGAGGAAAGCGCCCCCTTGTGGCCGTCCCTTTGCTAAGTCGTCAGCTAACATCACTCTGTTCTGCATGGCTCTCACTGTTGGTTGTATTCTGGTTATCACTGATCCCTCACCGTAATCGTGATTCTCATCAAATATGACACCAACCTTTAATTTCCTACACTTATTCAAGTTTGGTTTGAAACAGACAAATTTCGAAGTTAATTTGAATTAATTCTCTCATTTCCCATTGGGAATTGTTTATGGCTTTATTTCTATATTTCCTCCTCAAATTATTTTTAATAATTTTGATCTGGTCTCGGTACAACTGTATCCTTACTAATCTAATGGTTACTTAACCCCTATGCATTTGCTCAATTTGAATTGTGTTTAAATCAGTTTGAATGCAATTTAAATCAAGCTCTCTGTCAGCCCGGTGAAACACTAGCAGGAAGTGGCCCAAAACCCTTAGTGGCCAAAACCCGCCACTACAGCTCGCTTCCTCCTGTGTTCTTCATTGCTGCACTCTATCCCTTTCCTGAATGGAGGCTAGGTTATTCTGATAAGTAACATTGTCATAATTTCCTTTTTGTTTATACCATAATTTTAGTAAAGCTGTTGCCTTTGATTTTTCTACAAAAAAAAACACTCAATTTGATTTAGATAAAGGAGCTTTAATTCACATTGAAGTACACTTGTTCTTCATCCAGTTTTGTGTTTGCAAGTAGAAATCTCTCTCGTGCTGTGATGATTTGACAGTCATCTCTGCCTGGGGTCCAGCGAGCTGGTTCGTCTGATCTGCGTCACCATCACTGACTGAGCGCGAGTCTCGGACTTTTCTGTATCTTCTGTTGGTGCGGCCCGCAACACGATATCACCAATCTGGCACCGCCGGTTGTGTTCAAGGTCAAGTTGCTTGAGAGGGCGCACCTCGGTACAGATGCACTGAAAGGCCCGGGACACTGCTGTCATGTGTGGGGCGACAGAAGGACCAACCACGATGCTGACTCCGGCCAGAATGACCTCATTTCACCCCAGGCAAACTAGAAAAGGTATTAAAACCCATCCACTTACTATTTGCCACAGAATCTAGAGATTCCCCTGGTAATTTGAAGTGATTGGCTTCCTCCTCTCCGAGCCACAAACCGGCTCCAAACAGGCTTAGGCCTTCTCTTCTTCCCCTTTCTAACACTGCTGGTGTACTACTGCCATTTTAGTACAGACCTCCCCATCTCTGATGGTTGCATGTTACTTCAAACTTTGCTAGATTGCCATTGCTCTGTTCTGTGGTGCTCTGTTCCTTTCAGTTCACCTAGAGACAGAACCTCTCTGACACACCAAGGAAAGCTGAAGAATAGTTTGACAACCAAGTCGTTAGCACCAACAGGTGACCCCTAAGCTAGCGCCCTGTCAAAAACCTTCATTCAGACCCATGATGACCTACCCAAATTGTCCCACCAAACGGTTTAACTGTCTGCATCAGTTAATCAAAATTCTCATACACGGCTTAGCCTGTATTACAGCTCGTTAAAAGTAGTCGAACTGGCATTGGTCTGTCTGTGTGTGTTGTGTTCCTCTCGTCCACAGTGAAGCCAGTATGTTCCAGTCCTACAGTCCCACAACCCGCTGGGACGACCTGGGACAACCTGGAGACATGGCTGAGATTCATGACATCTCCATCCCTGCCCAAAGCCACCAGCGACTCAGAGCCCCGAGCCAAGAGCAGCTGACAAAGACTGGGCCAGACACGTCACAACCTCGCTCACCAGCTCAACGCACACGCACGCCTCCGCGAAAGGAGCCGCATCGCCCTGGAGCACAAGGTTGTAACGCCGAGGATGACAACGACCCCGAGCTACCGAAGGAAGTGGAAAGACTTCAAACTGCCCTGTCTAATTTTCTACACAGACTGAAGAAGAATAGTCAGAGAAAAGAACTAAAAAGAATTCAACGAGAAACTCCGACAAAGTGAAGTCTCTTGCAAAGAGCAGAGACTGAACTGAAAGAGACTCAAAAGCCACGGCCTGCGCAAGAGGCCCGTGCGACCACCCACAAGCTCGTTCAGCAGAGACAAGATCTCGAACACGAACTTGACCCACAGAGTTGCAACACTCTGATAGACTGCAGCATGACTGGAAAGGGGAGGACACACACCACAAGCTTCCCCTGACCAGTCTGCACATTTCAGCCAATGCACAAGAGCTGAAAAAGGGGGGGTGGAAAAGCCCGCCTTCCACAACATCTCTGACAATGTACAAGATAGTGACTTTTCACCTGCTGTCTCCAACCGGTGAACACGACACCGACACCCAGCAAGACAGACCCCGGAGGGCCTGTACCATCACCACCGGCTCCGAACGAGTTTTCTGTGGAACGAACACGAACCTGGTTACAACGAACCTGTAACTGAGGAGGACGCCAGTTTCAAGAAACTTTCCCTCCAAAAACCCGTCAGTCACCATAGTTCTCTCGGCCCCACACCATGCCCACTCAACGAGGCGTGAAGGCCCCCAGTAAAAATTCCTCAAACCCCAAATTACTCTGAACTGCAGAACCAGAAGACACACAGCACGAACACCGTGCAAGACTCTGCGTTTGTAGAATTAGAATTTTACTAAGTTAAAGGAATCTGAGATAGGCATGTAAGCCTCAACGGCCGACGGACTATGCACGACTCTTTTGAAACAGACAGTTTCTAGATGTTGTTTAAATCAGCACCGTTAAACATTAGGTTTCGTGACAGAGAAGAGTTACAGAAAACACCAACTCCGAACAGGGCATACAGTACGTTACCCTGACGACAGAGTGTAGTAAAATCACCCGAGTTTTAACTATTGTTAACCTACAGGCGTGCACTCGATCATCGCGACCCAACTAAAACGCAACGTGCAACACGCATTTTAATCGCTGGCTTATCTAAATGCAGGTAAAACAAATAGCGGTAACACTTTAAAATAATGGTCAGTAGTTAACAAGTAGCTATGCAGGAAGTAATATGTAGTACTGCATTAACACAGAAGTTAATACTATTAACTAATATGGAAGCAATATTAACTAATCATTAAGTAATAGGTAATTTAGTACTAAGGTAGTTCCTTGGTAGGTACTTGATTGTTACTAAAGAAATATATCCTCATTGAGAACTACTTGTGAACTAAGAAATAATAACCAATTAATTACTAATCACAAAAGTAACATGTCTAAAAAGTGAACAATTGTGGGGGGTTTACTCTTAACATGGTCATAACATTTCAGAAGCACGTGCCTCAAATGGGTTCTTTGTGGAAACCAGTTTATGAAGTTTATACATCCCCCCAAATACATTAGCTAGGTTGAGATTGTGACCACTACTCTTGCCAGGATGGACGCATGTTCTCTGTTTATTTAAAACTTAAACATAAAATAATCCTTATGAAGACAGTTTTTAAAAATAAATCTTAGGAAGTGTTGCTGACACTCTCATGATTGGATTAGTTCACTATTATGAGCTCTATTGAATGTCAATCACATATATCTCAGACTCCAAAGACCTATAACTTTATGTTACAGTAGCTGCCTGAGGAGGACTTCTCTTTAGCACATGAATATAAACATTGATGTTCACTTGTCAAAAACAATTAGCATCTTTAATGAAGAAATTGGCTGCATTTATGTTACGATAAACGCAAAAACACATCTTCCAGATTACAGTGTTTGTTAGAATATTAGTGCCTCACAGAACCTGTACAGTATGTGTCAAATATAAAATTAAATTACTTGTATCATTTGTGAAAAACATGTTAACTCCTCAATAACTACTTAAGCGTTACCTTGTCATCCCGCAGGAACTACTAGTGATGTGGCCCATTATTTTAAAGTGAAAAACATGTTAACTCCTAACTAACTACAAGCGTTACCTTGTCATCCCGCAATGTTCACACAAGGTAACGCTTGTAGTTAGTTAGGAGTTAACATGTTTTTCACTTTAAAATAATGGGCCACATCACTAGTAGTTCCTGCGGGATGACAAGGTAACGCTTAAGTAGTTATTGAGGAGTTAACATGTTTTTCACAAATGATACAAGTAATTTAATTTTATATTTGACACATACTGTACAGGTTCTGTGAGGCACTAATATTCTAACAAACACTGTAATCTGGAAGATGTGGTTTTGCGCTTATCGTAACATAAATGCAGCCAATTTGTTCATTAAAGATGCTAATTGTTTTTGACAAGTGAACATCAATGTTTATATTCATGTGCTAAAGAGAAGTCCTCCTCAGGCAGCTACTGTAACATAAAGTTATAGGTTTTTGGAGTCTGAGATATATGTGACTGACATTCAATAGAGCTCATAATAGTGAACTAATCCAATCATGAGAGTGTCAGCATCACTTCCTAATTATTTAAGATTTATTTTTAAAAACTGTCTTTATTAGGATTATTCTATGTTTAAGTTTTAAATAAACAGAGAACATGCGTCCATCCTGGCAAGAGTAGTGGTCACAATCTCAACCTAGCTAATGTATTTGGAGGGATGTATAAACTTCATAAACTGGTTTCCACAAAGAACCCATTTGAGGCACGTGCTTCTGAAATGTTATGACCATGTTAAGAGTAAAACCCCCACAATTCTTCACTTTTTAGACATGTTACTTTTGTGATTAGTAATTAATTGGTTATTATTTCTTAGTTCACAAGTAGTTCTCAATGAGGATATATTTTTTTTAGTAACAATCAAATACCTACCAAGGAACTACCTTTGTACTAAATTACCTATTACTTAATGCTTAGTTAATATTGCTTCCATATTAGTTAATAGTATTAACTTCGGTGTTAATGCAGTACTACCTATTACTTCCTGCATAGCTACTTGTTAACTACTGACCATTATTTTAAAGTGTTACCGGCTACTCTTCTAAAAGAGTGCGTACGCACGTTATGTCTTGTAAAGTGCATAGAGAGTCTTTCTCTCTCATTCCCGTTCCAACTCACTCTTTTTCGCTCTCTTTTCCTCTGCGCCTTGTATGAATGTGTGTGTGTGTGTGTGTGTGTGTGATTATGTTTAGACCTTAGTTTTGTGTTTAGAATAGCTAATAAAGTCTTCCATACATATGAAAAGATAATTGCCTTGTGTCGTGCTTGCATATGTCTTGTACTGTTCGATCTAAAGTTACCTTGCTAAGACGTAGTGTTTCACTATAAATTGGGTATAATCCTTGCAAAGGTTATAATTACGGCCCGTTCAAATGAACTCTAAACGAGTCAGTTGCTCGGTTCCATAGTGATTCGTCAAGATTCATTGTAAATCAATGAATCATCCCCTTTGAGCTAAATTGGCCTTTCCGGCCCCCTTAAATACATTTATGTATATTATTAAATGTTGCATTTGCTACAAATGAATGGGTGAATGTGAGGCAAATGTAAGCCCTTTGGTGGCCATTGGGTCTATGAAAGCGCTATATAAATGCAGTCCATTTACCATATTTTTACCATTTTCATTTAGAGTTTTTCAAAATTTTGGGCCACAAGTGCTGAATAAACAAACATTCAATATTCATTACAATCCTATACTTGCAGTGGATACGGTATACAAGTTATTTCATATTACAACTGTACGTTGTCATTACTTTTTTGCGTAGTTGCAAAATGTTTACTTTGTTACTATCCACAAGTTTCCTACGCCCCATGAGGCCTTGCGTCAAAAGTGGGCGCGACTTCCGGTTGGAAGTAAACAAAGCACGATTTGACATGCTTGACACTCGTTCATTCAACAGTTGACAGTCATTCAAGTTATAGCGATCCAAACTAGCTAACGATGTGGGAACACAACCTCAACGAAATTAAAAAAGGTGAAATAACAGTACCTTTACCCTCCACAGTAGTTGATTGGGAGTATTATAATAACATTATTAATAATCAATACTCATCAAGGCATGGTGACAGACAGTTGTGCGAGCTGACAAACAATTAAAATAAAAAATACACACTTAGTCATTGTGCTTTGGAGTTTATTCAAAATTATAAATGAATGTGCTACTTGAATACATTAACTGCCACATTTGGTATTCTGTCACCTCAGGCTTTGATCCTGAGTTTAGGCGCAACATCAGTAGAGAACAGCCAAACACATGCTGATAAAAGTTTATAGAATATTAAGAATTTAAACAAATGTACACAGGAAGATTCGTCGTCTTTTGGGAGGTGATGGAAACTAAAGTCGTTGGCAGGAACACTCTGATTTCGTTTTCAGCTTATGTTCAAAACAATCACGTTTAAGCCACTGAACTAGTTTAGTCAGGTTATACATACAACCGCGAACAGCACATGTTGTCCATGAGCTCAGTAACGACATCTCTCATAAAGATTTGCGTCTTTAAATAGTAAAATAATTCTCCGAAAAACAGCTAGCCTCTTCGCTAACTAACACACAAAATACCATTGGAATGCTACTTCCGCCGCCTCACCGGAAGTTTCACCCACTTTATTTTTTACAGGAGCGCCCCTCGGAAACTTGTGGATAGACTTTTTTTCTGTAACTGCATGCTTTGGATTCAGTGTCTAACAAATGATCTCTGAAGTGTTTATAATTTTGGCTCACTGTGTGTATGATCTGAAGCACTGTTTTATTTTGATAAAATGGTTTTGAAGGCAATTGTTTGATTATGCCAGAATAGTAGGAGGTTCTCTGCATGTGGTTTGAAAAATTGTTTTTGTGTTTAAGGTTTTGAGAAAGTGAGTGATGTTCCCTTTCGAGGGACCTCAAACTGCGTCGGTGACGGCACTAGGGGACACCCTTCAGCGTAGCACGTCTGAATTTAGGCTTGTTCGACTTCATGCAGCTCTGTGCAGACTTGGCTGACTTGAAACAGTGCATGCCGATTAGAAATTTTGTCCGACTTGATGCAGCGCTGACTCCACATTAGGGATGGGCATTTTTGTCAATTTCTTATTTCGATCATTGATAGGTCTCAAAAAACGAGTACTTGATTACTCGCTGGCGGGGCCTGTTTGGGGGCGTGGCTTATTCGGGGTAGGTGGCGGGGTGTGTCAGTCATGGAGACAATGATACCAATTTAATATTTAAGCAATATTTTGGATTACATTAGCACTTTCTGATAAATCAAAATGTTATTTTACATTATATTTACTAACATTACACTTTAGTCAGAGTAAAACTGACTTAAATTACTGAACAACACATGACTGAATATGATATCTGAATACAATTTAGAGGAAATGCCATAAAAATGAACACACTTGAAACTTTTAGGCTACTTTATTCAACAGTAAATAAAACATTCTCTTCAGTGTTAGGCTACTTCAGCAGCATATTTCAACTGTTCTTATGAAACAACAAAAACAAACAGCTTAATTTTCACTTAACAAGTTTAACAAAGTAATAAACGACTGCTACAGAAACATTTATTGAAACAAACACACACACACACACAAAAAAAAAATCCTGTATAGGCCTATTTTTTACCACGCCTAATGCAACTTAAACAAGCTACAGCCTACATATTATTGTTCAAAAAAATAAGTTGGTGTACGTGCTCAGGTGAGAGGCGTGTGCGGAGTCTATTCACAATTAGTCCGGCGGTGGAAAAAACACGCTCCGCAGATGTCACAGGAACAGCTAAGTACCACTGGGCAATGATGCTCAGCTTTTCAAACCGATTCTTGTTTACCTTCCACCACAGTAGAGGGTCCTGGTTTACAGAGATGCATGGCTCACTGAAGTAGCGTTCTATTTCAGTGTCACGCGAACAAATATCACTCGCGCTGGCGCCGTAATCCTCACCGAAAAGAGTGTCGAGCGCAGTAGTTACCGCTGCTCGTTCAGGCTGAGGGTCATTTTGAATGGGTGTGACAGAATCTGTAACGCTGTCGTAAAGCTGTTTCAGACTCTCGTTTACTCTCTCTCGAAGCTCTGTGTCAAGAAACTTCAGAAGTTTGTGTCTTGGATCCAATGTTGCTGCAATCAGAGGTAGAGAAACTTTCTCAGCATCCTCAGTGCCGTTTCAGAGATTCTGTCACTGCTGTTTTGAATTCCGAAACTCTTGGAGACTCACCGATCTGTGTGTTACTACTGGATCAGTTTGTGTTCAGGTACGTTCTGCTGCTTTTGTTTCTGACGAAGTGCTGCTGTAGCCACGGTGCTGTGGTGAAAATGTGCCACCAGTCGGCTACTGGCAGCTATCACGCTTTTAACAGAAGCAACACTGAAGCCTTCGTTGATGGCTAGCTGCAGGGTGTGTGCGAAAGCAGGGTACTGATTCCCAAAGTCCTCGATTCGCGAGAACCATGTTACTAGCGTTGTCATGAACGCATGCAATAACTTTCTCAGAGCTTGACAGCCACTGTTCTGTAGCTCCTTTTAGGTAGTTGGCTATGTTCGTAGCGGTATGTCGTTCGTCGAAACTGCACGTCTCCAACACTGCACTATGTATTTCCCATTCAGAAATGTAATGACAAGTTAGTGTTATGTAGGACTCAGTGGTCAGCGAGGTCCATGCGTCAGTAGTGATAGCCATCTTCATTGTCTTTGACAGTCTGTCTTTCAGTGAAGCAGCAGTCTTTTCATATAGAGCCTCTATTCGTCTCGTGACCGTCTTGCGCGATGGGATGTCATACTGGGGCTCAACATAATTCCTCAATTTTTTAAACCCTTCTTCTTCGACAAAACGAATCGGCAGCAAATCTTTCGTTATCATTTCAATGATTAGTTGTGTCATCTTTTCACCTCTGGCTGCGGTGCATTTCTGTCTGACGGTAAAAGATGCGATGCTCGTCTTGCGAGTTGCGTCTTTGGTGATATTAGAAGACATTTTATGTACAAATACAAGATGATAACGCATTGTACTCATTGTAGATTTGTGTGACAGCTTGGTGCTGCACATTTTGCACTGAACTGTTTTTTCATCTATTTTGTCGAAGTGAAGCCAGACATCACTATGTGACTTTGACGCCATTTTCTCTGTTTTGTGTTTGGACTTTGGACCGCGTGCTCTGTCAATGCTAACCAATCGGTGCCGCCTAAAATGCTGCTATAACCAATCAAAAAAAAATATTTTTTTAAATTTAGATCATCGTTTTTGAGATCGATCGTCGCTGTCACGTTCGAGTATTCAAGTGATCGATTAATATGCCCATCCCTACTCCACATAACTGACGTATGCTATCAAAGTACCGCGAGAGCTATTCGAGAGTAGCCAAAGGCCGTCAGCCAGCTCCTCCCTTCGCCTGGAGAAAAAGGAGAGCATTTCCTCTCGAGCCCCTCCTGTGGGAGCCTGACAACAGAGGAAACGCTCTCATTCTAAATCCTCTGGCCAGAAGGGCGACCTGAGGGCTGTCATTCAGGCAAAGAGGGCTTCAGGAAAGATGTTCTAGCCAGATTGGTAGGACCTCTAAGGTCTGTAGGACCGACTATGGTCACAAAATCGGTCTCGTCCGCTTCCTGCCAGTTCGCTGCTTTAGAAGGTCAAGAACAGTGCTCGTGAAACACCCAAAGCCAGCCTCGAGAGGCTGGTTCCCATAGTAAATTTTTGTGGAGGGGTGGCGCCTTCTTCCAAATATTTCTATATGGATCCTAAATATAATAGAAAAAGGGTAGAGACTGCAGTTCGGTCACCGACCTCCCAGATTTGCAGGGGTGGTACCGACCACAGTGGTTCCAGAACAGGCTCAGTTTATGGAACAAGTAGTACAGGCTCTACTGGTCAAAGGAGCCTTAGAAATTGTTCCCCTGCCAGACAGATAGTCCGGGTTTTGCAGCCGATACTTTATAGTTCCAAAGAAGGATGGCGGGCTAAGGCCGATTTTGGATTTAATGCACCTGAATCGGCCTCTGAGGAGATTCAGGTTCAAGATGCTTACGATTCCCATCATTGTGAATCAAATCAGGTCCGAGGACTGCTTTGCCAAGCACTCTCTCCCCGCACATTCACAAAGTGTATGAATGCAGCTCTGGCTCCTTTAAGACTCCAGGGCATTCATGAACTGAATTATATCGACGACTGGCTCATATTGGCTCAGTCTCAGGAAATGGCGGTTCGTTATCGAGATGTTGTCCTTGGCCACATTCAGAATCTGGGTTGAGACTCAACACAAAAAAGAGGGTGTTGGAACCAGCTCAGGAAACAATGTTTCTGGGCATGGTATGGAATTCGGTTACAATACCGGCACACATGTCTCCCGCATGTGTCAAGTCCATCCTACTGTAACAATGGTTTCTGGGGTAAAGCTAGGCCAGGCCATCACTGTAAAGCAATTTCAAAGAATGCTGGGCCTCATGGCAGCGGCATCCAACATTGTACCTTTGGGCCTTGTACACATGAGGCCCCTCCAGTGGTGGCTGAAAGCCAAGGGGTTTTCCCCCTAGTGGAATCCATTTCGTATGATCAGAGTAATGTGCAGATGCCTTTGTTCTCTACAAATATGAAAGAAACCTTGGTTCCTGTCCCAAGGGCCAGTGTTGGGAGCGCCATGTTTGATGTGTGTGTGTCAGCGTTACTTTTATGCATCCGGTTATGCCGTCACATGTTCAGGGGCGCTAAGGGAGCGTCCCCCAAATGGTCGTTTTCAACAATGCAGTGTCTCATAACCCGAGACGTTTTCAAGGTATGAAGCTTAGCCAAGGTGTATTTGCATGCATGTTTTAGATATCTATAAAGTAATTTTGACTATTTTGAATGTTAATTCCAGATATGTACATTGAAAATCTTCCCTGTCACAAAGGTTAATGCAGATATCCCCAAAGAAAGATATTCCTAGTCAAAAATCAGATTGAGATATCCATAATGTAAAGACTCTAGGTCGGTCTGATCAGGGGAGGAATTTGCATATCATAATTAATAATTGATAATGAATAATTATTCATACAGATTTGGATCAGACCGGTCTTAAGTCAAGTCAAGTCACATTTATTTATATAGCGCTTTTCACAATACAGATTGTATCAAAGCAGCTTCACAGTGATAACATGAAAGTAGCACAACACAGATCAACAACATTGCTAAACACTAAATAACCCCAACTGAGCAAGCTCAAAGCAAGCCAAAAGCAAGGCGACAGTGGCAAGGAACCAAACTCCATCAGATTGGATGGAGAAAAAACCTTGGGAGAACCCAGGCTCAGTCGGGGGCCAGTTCTCCTCTGGCTTACATTCATATTGTTTAAATATAAATATTAAATATAATTATTGTTTATGAATCAAACGGCGCCATAACATATCGCAGGCGTTGAGTCATCTCTTCACAGGCGTTGAGTCGTCTCATCACAGGCGTTGGGGCATCCGAAATCCCCGTGAGAGGCTGGACACAAAACTGGACCTGACGAACGCCATTTTTCTCGGGACAAGCGTCCCGAGATAACAGCAGAAAGGCAGATGGGAAATAATTAGCATAACTGATGTTCATAATGATTTCCGTTATAACTCACAAACTCTCCGTAACCTGAACTCTCCGCAACCCAACCCAACCATACGAGCCGACCCGTTTGTCTAAAAGGCTGTCGAGCCCCACTGGTGCGTTAAGCAGTTTCAGTGGCAAACGGTTCCGTATGGCATAACAGAGGACTAGAAGGTAAGCATTATGTGAATGCTTGACTAAAGAGAAGCGTCTTTAATCTAGTTTTAAACTGTGTCAGCGAGTCAGAGGCTCGGACCGTATCGGGAAGGCCATTCCAGAGTTTTGGAGCTAAATGCGAGAACGCCCTCCCTCCTTTACTGGACTTCGATATCCTAGGAATGACCAGAAGCCTTGAATTTAGTGATCTTAAGGAACGCGGTGGATTGTAGGGCGAAAGAAGGTCCGTTAAGTACATAGGTGTTAAACCATTTAGGGCTTTATAGGTCAGTAGTAGTATTTTGTAGTTGATGCGGAACTTAATAGGTAACCAGTGTAGAGATGATAAAATCGGTGTTATATGATCATATTTTCTTGACCTAGTAAGAACTCTAGCAGCTGCATTTTGTACTAACTGTAGCTTGTTTATTGAGGATGCAGGACAACCGGCTAATAAAGCATTACAGTAATCTAGTCTCGAGGTCATGAATGCATGAACTAATTTTTCAGCATCAGAAACAGATAGCATGTTACGTAGCTTAGCAATGTTTCTAAGGTGGAAAAAGGCTGTTCTTGTAACATATGAAATATGATCTTCGAAAGACAAGTTGCGGTCTAGTATAACACCCAGGTCTTTTACTGTAGTGGATAAAGTAACAGGACATCCTGTTACTCGAATCGAACTCCTGTTGTCTCGCGAATCGAGGAAGTCCAACAGGACTTGGTAATATTATAAGAAAACATGGAATTAATTTCCACTGTTACGCTGACGACACTCAATTATATATTTCATCACGACCAGATGAAAACACTAACTCATCTAAAATGACAGAGTGTCTCAAAGATATAAAATGCTGGATGACGCGTAATTTCCTGCTATTAAATTCAGATAAAACGGAGGTATTACTTATTGGTCCAAAAAACTACTCACAAAACCTCTCACAATACAACTTTAATATAGACGGATGTCCTGTTACTTTATCCACAACAGTAAAAGACCTGGGTGTTATACTAGACCGCAACTTGTCGTTCGAAAATCATATTTCATATGTTACAAGAACAGCCTTTTTCCACCTTAGAAACATTGCTAAGCTACGTAACATGCTATCTATTTCTGATGCAGAAAAATTAGTTCACGCATTCATGACCTCGAGACTAGATTACTGTAATGCTTTATTAGCTGGTTTGTCCTGCATCCTCAATAAACAAGCTACAGTTAGTACAAAATGCAGCTGCTAGAGTTCTTACTAGGTCAAGAAAATATGATCATATAACACCGATTTTATCATCTCTACACTGGTTACCTATTAAGTTCCGCATCAACTACAAAATACTACTACTGACCTATAAAGCCCTAAATGGTTTAGCACCTATGTACTTAACGGACCTTCTTTCGCCCTACAATCCACCGCGTTCCTTAAGATCACTAAATTCAAGGCTTCTGGTCATTCCTAGGATATCGAAGTCCAGTAAAGGAGGGAGGGTGTTCTCGCATTTAGCTCCAAAACTCTGGAATGGCCTTCCCGATACGGTCCGAGCCTCTGACTCGCTGACACAGTTTAAAACTAGATTAAAGACGCATCTCTTTAGTCAAGCATTCACATAATGCTTACCTTCTAGTCCTCTGTTATGCCATACGGAACCGTTTGCCACTGAAACTGCTTAACGCACCAGTGGGGCTCGACAGCCTCTTAGACAAACGGGTCGGCGCGTATGGTTGGGTTGCGGAGAGTTCGGGTTACGGAGAGTTTGTGAGTTATAACGGAAATTATTATGAACATCAGCTATGCTAATTATTTCCCATCTGCCTTTCTGCTGTTATCTCGGGACGCTTGTCCCGAGAAAAATGGCGTTCGTCAGGTCCAGTTTTGTGTCCAGCCTCTCACGGGGATTTCGGATGCCCCAACGCCTGTGATGAGACGACTCAACGCCTGTGATGAGACGACTCAACGCCTGCGATATGTTATGGCGCCGTTTGATTCATAAACAATATTTATATTTAATATTTATATTTAAACAATATGAATGTAAGCCAGAGGAGAACTGGCCCCCGACTGAGCCTGGGTTCTCCCAAGGTTTTTTCTCCATCCAATCTGATGGAGTTTGGTTCCTTGCCACTGTCGCCTTGCTTTTGGCTTGCTTTGAGCTTGCTCAGTTGGGGTTATTTATTTAGTGTTTAGCAATGTTGTTGATCTGTGTTGTGCTACTTACATGTTATCACTGTGAAGCTGCTTTGATACAATCTGTATTGTGAAAAGCGCTATATAAATAAATGTGACTTGACTTGACTTGACTTGACATCCGTCTATATTAAAGTTGTATTGTGAGAGGTTTTGTGAGTAGTTTTTTGGACCAATAAGTAATACCTCCGTTTTATCTGAATTTAATAGCAGGAAATTACGCGTCATCCAGCATTTTATATCTTTGAGACACTCTGTCATTTTAGATGAGTTAGTGTTTTCATCTGGTCGTGATGAAATATATAATTGAGTGTCGTCAGTGTAACAGTGGAAATTAATTCCATGTTTTCTTATAATATTACCAAGTGGCAGCATATATATTGAGAATAGCAGAGGGCCTAAAACCACAAATTAATTGTTATTGATTGCAAGGACCACGTTTTACAAGACAGGCAAAATCAATTAGCTCAATTAAGTTATATAGCTTGTGAAAACAAATTCTGTGGCCACTAGAATTTGCCTTCCCTGCTCTATAACCAAATACCGTCTTAGGTATTTATAGTTCTGTAAAGCGTGTAGCTTTAAATTGACATTTCATTGACCCATATTATGAGCAAGACAATCAGTCAAGGTAAGCATATTTTGTATTTAATAAAGTTACTACTTAAGCATTTACTACGTTACAATGATACATGTATTTACAAACATTAAACACAAACTAAGACGACGCAGAGCGTTTAGACAATGCATACGCGTAAGTTGAGTGAGTTGGAGAGAGAGAGAGAGTGAGATAGAGTGAGTTGTAGAGAAAGTGAGAGAGAGTAGGTTACGTTTGCCACAACAGTCAGTTAACCTTTCTGAACACCACGAAAACAGAGAGATTTGAGAGATTCCGAATTGCATCGGGTCTAGAGCTACAGCCGGATGAAAACCAGGTGAACACTTTAATTTATACTATGGGAGACGAGGCGGAAGATATCGTGATTTCACTTCGTATGACGGAGGAGGAAGCAAGCGTGTACAACACTGTCAAAGAGAAGCTAGAGGGACATTTTGTGGTGAGGAGAAATGTTATTTTTGAGCGAGCAAAATTCAACCAGAGACAGCAGGAACAAGGGGAGACAGTAGACAGTTTTATCACCGCACTCCACTGCTTGTCAGAGCACTGCGGCTATGGACAGTTGCACGACGAAATGGTCCGTGACAGACTTGTGGTAGGCTTGCGTGATAAAAAACTGTCGGAGCAATTGCAGCTGGACTCGGAGCTAACGTTGGAGAGAGCGGTGACGCGCGCGCGTCAGAGTGAAAATGTGAAAAAACAACAGGACCTGTTGAAGAGTAACTTCAAGGTAGAGGCCACAGACGTGGTTAGCATTCAAACAAAACACAAGTTTGACAAAGGCAAAGGAAGACAGCAGAAAATGCAGGGTAGAACAAATGATAAAAGCAGTTATCAGACACAGCCAGGTAACTTGACACGGTGCATGTGGTGTGGTAGAACGCCAGCACACAGCAAAAACCAATGCCCAGCTAGAGAAGTAGCATGTAACCAGTGTCTGAAAAAGGGTCACTATGCCAAAGTGTGCAGGTCAGGGGCTCTCCGCGAAATTAATACAGCAGTTTCAGATGAGGAGGAAATAGCTTTCTTAGGCACAGTTAGTTCAGATGGTGAACCCTGGCTAATAGACCTTAAAGTAAATGAGCACACAGCTGTATTCAAAATTGATACAGGGGCGGATGTAACAGTGCTAGCAGAAGAGGTATTTCAGAATGGGCAGTTTCCAAAGCTAGAGAGAGCAAAAAGAGTGCTGCATGGTCCAGGTCTGACGCCTATCACGGTGAAGGGGAAGTTCACAGCTACCTTAGGAACGGACAGTAAAAGTACCACACAGGAAGTGTATGTAGTTCCGGGTCTGAAGTTTAGCCTACTGGGACGTCCAGCTATCCAGACATTAGGGCTAGTGGCTAGAGCAGACATAGTGGCACTGGATTCATTTGAGAGAGTCAAGAAGCAGTTTCCTGCACTGTTCCATGGGCTAGGCAAGATGGAGGGGGAATATAAAATAGAGCTTAAAGCAGACGCCAAACCATTCTCCATATCGACCCCACGACGAGTTCGGCATATCCTCTGCACCTGAACATTATCAGAAGAGGATGTCCCAGATACTGGACGGACTCAATGGTGTCTTATGCCAAATGGACGATGTGCTCGTGTACGGAGACACACAGGCCCAGCACGACACACATCTGCTTGCAGTGCTGAGGAGGCTGCAGGAGGCAGGAGTCACGCTGAGAGGCGAGAAATGTGAGTTCTCAAAAGACCGTATTAAATTTCTCAGACAAATCATTGATGCAGCCGGCGTGAGAGCAGATCCAAACAAAGTGAGGGCAGTGACAGACATGGAGGAGCCTGAGGATGCAAGTGGAGTGAGACGATTCCTCGGAATGGTGAATCACCTGGGAAAGTACTTACCCCATCTGGCAGAAAAGACACAGCCACTCCGGGACCTGTTAAAGAAGCAAAACGTGTTTCAGTGGGGGCATGAACAACAAAGAGCGTTCAACAGCATTAAAGAGGAGCTGAGCATGACACCAGGGCTTGCGCTCTATAACACAAAAGCGGATACGGTTGTCTCAGCTGACGCATCATCATTTGGACTTGGAGCTGTGTTACTCCAGAGACAGGAGGATGGCCACCTAAAGCCAGTCGCATATAGCTCTCGAGCACTCACAGACACTGAAAAACGGTACGCACAGATTGAGAAAGAGGCTCTAGCAATCACATGGGCGTGCGAGCGCTTCTCAGACTTCCTGGTGGGCATCAAGTTCCACGTCGAAACGGACCACAAGCCTCTGGTTCCGTTACTAGGCTCCAAGAGCCTGGATGAGCTCCCGCCACGCATTCAGAGACTCAGAATGAGACTGATGACTTTCAGCTTCTCCATCTCCCATGTGGCCGGCAAGAAGTTGGCCACGGCAGATGTGCTGTCAAGGTCGCCGTTGAGAGACAGAGGGCAGCCGGAGCAGGAGGAGGAAATCAACCTATATGTAAACATGATCATCTCAAACCTCCCAGCTACAGAAAAGAGGCTACAAGAAATAAGGGAACACCAAGAACAGGATGAAATACTGAGCCAAGTGAAGATTTACTGTGCTAAGGGCTGGCCAGACAGATCCACAATAGACAGAGCTTACCTACCGTACGCACATGTCGAGGAAGAGCTATCAGTGGAGAACGGCTTATTACTGAAAGGATGTAGGATAGTTATTCCAAAGCTGCTACAGACTGACATCCTTCAGAAACTGCACACAGGACACCAAGGTATTGTAAAGTGCCGTGAAAGAGCCAAACAATCTGTCTGGTGGCCGGGTCTGTGTACACAGCTTCAGAAAGGGGTTGAAGGCTGCGACACATGTGCAAAAGAAAGAATCAACCCCAAAGAGCCATTGCTGCCTACAGAATTCCCTGATAGACCATGGGAAAAAGTGGGTGCTGACTTGTTTCAGTGGAACGAGAACCAGTATCTATTGGTGGTAGACTACTTTTCCCGTTTCATTGAGGTAGCTAAACTCACATCAACAACCTCATTAGCAGTAGTGGAACATTGCAAGTCTATCTTCGCCAGGCATGGCATACCGTCCGAGGTCATGACAGATAATGGACCCCAGTTCTCATCTGAATGCTTCACTCAGTTTGCAACACAGTGGGGGTTCACACACACAACGTCCAGCCCCAGATATGCGCAGAGCAATGGAGAGGCAGAGCGTGCCGTACGGACAGTTAAGGGCCTCCTCCAGAAAGGGAAAGACCCGTATCTGGCACTCATGGCTTACAGAGCCACACCACTCGCCAACGGGTACAGCCCAGCACAGCTGTTAATGGGCCGGCAGATCAGAACAACGGTTCCAGTCACTCTGTCATCTCTCAACCCGGGCTGGACTGACATAACTAAACTTAAAGAGGAGGAACAGAAGAAGAGACAGAGATTGAGCTGGAACTTCAACAAAAGACACAGATCTCAACATCTCAAAAGACTGACACCAGGCGACCATGTCTGGGTAAAGGACACAAAGGAAAAGGGGACAGTGATAAGACAGGCGGAAGCACCAAGGTCATATGTCATTGACACTCCCAGAGGGAATCTGCGCCGCAACCGAAACCACCTCGTCTCTACGCCAGTGGCGCCAGCAGCGCAGACCATCCTACCAGAGCCAGAGCAACTTTCTGGTCAGCCAGTTGGGCCAGATCATACAGAGCAGGACCCAGTTCAGCCGTGCAGTCCTGAGCCTCCAGCACGCTACCCTGCAAGAGAAAGACGTCCTCCGGGGTACCTGAAGGACTTTGTGGTTATATAGCAGGTACCCAGGGTGAGACTGAGTGATTTCTACGGGGCAGAATAAACCCCCACACTCAGTAGAAGGATTGGGCAGTCTACCCCACCTTCTTAGTTCAGATATTAAGTTAACGTTCATATGTTTATTGTTCATAAGAGACAGTTAACGTTTGGATATAGTCTGTACTGTATAGAGGTGTTAGTTTAATCTTGAGTGTTATATCAGTACAACTGATCTTAGAAAGGGGGATGTGGTGTTAAGGGGTTTTAGAGGAGAGGAAGTGGAGGTTGAAAAGGGGGCTGGGAAAAAGGAACTTCAATAAAGTCATGCTATGAGAGCACTTGTGGAAAACCTCTCTCCGTGTTATTAGTTAAGTTAGTAGCACTTAACTCTACATGCATCACGTGAAGCGCGACCGCAGCGTGTTTGCGCGGCCCATCCCGGCTCGTTCATGGCTGCTTTGTTCCGTGAGGAGTCACGTGGCGTTCGTCGACTCGGCATTTAGCGCGAGTGTTTGAAAGGCTTAGAGTCTTTGAGGTGACGTTACCCGAGGAAATAGTTCGGCAAAGTCCACTTCCTTTCCTGTGAGACGAACTTGGTAGTCCATTTGAGGAAAAGACGAGACTTTTAGGCCCCGTCCACACTACTGCGTTTTCGTTTAAAAACGGAGACCTTTTGCTACGTTTGCACCTCCCGTCCACACTAAAACGGGAAAAACGAAGACCTAAAACGGAGAAGTTTAGAAACGCTGCAGCTGCG
The DNA here is from genome assembly GCF_988280905.1 of Pimephales promelas. NCBI lineage: Eukaryota > Metazoa > Chordata > Actinopteri > Cypriniformes > Leuciscidae > Pimephales > Pimephales promelas. Next base: position 11,549,137 of record NC_142773.1, on the reverse strand, counting down.
TTTTGCGTTTTGAATCTCCGGAGGGCGTTTTAGTGTGGACGAGACAAAACGGAGGAGTTTACAAACGATGACGCAGAGGCTCACGCTCGGCTCTATGATTGGGTGTCATCAGTCATGACGTATCTTTCCCTGATTCGCCAACCACTGTTTACACCGGCGCGCGCATGCCCAGTGTTGGTGAATGGTCACGTGATCCACGTTTTCAGTCGTTTTAGTGTGGACGGAGATAAATTCTAATACGCAGGTAAAACGCTAGTGTGGACGGAGCTCGTTTTCGTTTTAATTCTCAGTTTTTAAACGAAAACGCAGTAGTGTGGACGGGGCCTTAGACGAACAAAAGAAAAGATCCATGGTCGGATCAGATCTCCGTGAGGAGATCTCGAAAGCATTAGCTACATGTTTTTCTGAGGGAGGTCAGAAGAAGAAGCGTAGAGGCGGAGCCTGCGCACTCCTTTATCCCCTTGGCGGAATCCATCCCTTTCCTGTTGGCTTGAGCCAATCGGGGAGATGGTCGTAGCTCGCGGGAACTCTTGGTTTATTGTCCTTTGTTCCTCAGCGCGCGCTCCTCGTGGAAGGGGGTTGTCATGGTTCTGTCACTTTTGTTACTAGTTCTGTGTGATGACAGAGCTGTGACATTACCTGTCTGTCTCGTGTTTATGTTAGTCTAGTTTCATGTGAGCACATGGCTGCTGATTATTCCTGTGCCATGTGCTTTGTCTAATTGTTAGCTCCTCCCTTCTTGTTATCTGTTTAGTATTAACATTCCTCACCTGTTGTCTCATTACCCTCCTGTGTGTGTTTCCTTTATAGCCTCCTTTGTGTTTTCAGTCCAGTGCTGGTTCGTTTGTCTAAGTTCATGTTTCTGATTCCTAGTGGTTTTCCTTGTTAGTATTTGTTCTGGTTTTCCCCCACGTGGGAGTTTTGTTTGTACTTTGTATTTTGTTTGTTTGGTTAATTAAAACTGCACCTTTGTTTTCCTGCAATTGAGTCCTTACTTATGTTTCCTGACTATTCCGTGACAGAACGAACCAGCCAAGAATGAGTACTCAGCGGAAAACGTCATACCAGTCATCAGGCCCAACGATTACTTGCCCTCAATATGAACGGGTTATGAAATTCAATGCGTTGGTTTCTCTCCATCAGGATGGTATGAATATCCGAGACTTTGCCCTAAGATTCAGCTCAGCGGCTGAGGGACTGAGCCTGGGGAAGATGGCCCTCAAGGACCACTCAGTGCAGTGGATTTGGGGTACTGAAAGAGTTCGACTTCTGGGGTTTCATCAATGCTCTGGATCCCGAGAGGAAACTTCCAGAGTGGCCAGTCATTGAATTCCCAGAAGCAGGGTTGCCTGCACTGTCTCGTACTGATCAACGCAGGAGGAAGAAAACCCCGGTGGTCCTGGAGGTTTCGACTTCGACGGTACCAACCCCGGTGGTCCTGGATGATCCTACTTCAAGGGTTCCAGAGGGCTTTACTCTCCCTGCTAAGACCTCAGGGGTTGTAGAGCAGCTGGTAGAGATTACCCGCTTACGAAAGCGAAGGAAGAAGAAAGTTCCCGTCACGTCTGAGGATTCAGAGACCGTTCCCGTCACGTCTGAGGATTCAGAGACCGTTCCCGTCACGTCTGAGGATTCAGAGACCGTTCCCGTCACGTCTGAGGATTCAGAGACTGTTCCCGTCACGTCTGAGGATTCAGAGACCGTTCCCGTCACGTCTGAGGATTCAGAGACTGTTCCCATCACGTATGAGGATGCAAAGGCTGTTCCCGTCACGGCTGAGGATTCAGAGACTGTTCCTGTCACATCTGATGAGCCAGAAACCGTTCATGTCAGGTCTGCTGATACAGAGACTGTTCAGGTCACAGCTGCCGATCTAGAGACCGTTCCTGTCATACCTGCTGATAGAGAGACTGTTCATGCTATGTCTACCGATTTGGAGACTGTTCTTGGGCCGTCCGAGAGGGTTTCTTCACCAGGGTTGCCCAAACAGCTTGTTCCGCCCTGGTCATCTGCACAATCTGCTCTGCCTTGGTCGTCTGCACAGCCTGTTTCGCCGGGGTCGTCTGTGGAATCTGCTCCGCCTTCATCGTCTGCACAGCCTGCTTCGCCCGGGTCGCCTGTGCAATCTGCTCCGTCTTGGTCGTCTGCGCAATCTGCTCCGCCTTGGTCGTCTGCACAGCCTGTTTCGCCGGGGTCGTCTGTGCAATCTGCTCCGCCTTGGTCGTCTACACAGCCTGTTTTGCCGGGGTCGTCTGTGGAATCTGCTCCGCCTTCATCGTCTGCACAGCCTGCTTCGCCCGGGTCGCCTGTGCAATTTACTCCGCCTTGGTCGTCTGCACAGCCTCTTTCGCCCTGGTCATCTGCACAACCAGGGTCACCATGGTCGTCTGCATGGCCTGCTTCACTCTGGCCCCCTGCACGACCTGTTCCGCCCTGGCCGCTAACACAGCCTGCTTCGCCCTGTAGGCCTGCACTACCTGGTTTAACCCTCCCATCCCTCCCTGGCCTGCTTGGACTTTTTACCGCTATGCAGTTATGGACTGGTTTGGGTTCCCTCCCTGTTTTTGTGTTTCTGATGATGTTGTCTGGTCTGTTTATTTTCTTGTGTGTTTTTGGTTTTGTATGATGTCCCTGATTTGGGGACGCCAGGTGGCATCCCCTTTGAGGTGGGGTAATGTCATGGTTCTGTCACTTTTGTTACTAGTTCTGTGTGATGACAGAGCTGTGACATTACCTGTCTGTCTCGTGTTTATGTTAGTCTAGTTTCATGTGAGCACATGGCTGCTGATTATTCCTGTGCCATGTGCTTTGTCTAATTGTTAGCTCCTCCCTTCTTGTTATCTGTTTAGTATTAACATTCCTCACCTGTTGTCTCATTACCCTCCTGTGTGTGTTTCCTTTATAGCCTCCTTTGTGTTTTCAGTCCAGTGCTGGTTCGTTTGTCTAAGTTCATGTTTCTGATTCCTAGTGGTTTTCCTTGTTAGTATTTGTTCTGGTTTTCCCCCACGTGGGAGTTTTGTTTGTACTTTGTATTTTGTTTGTTTGGTTAATTAAAACTGCACCTTTGTTTTCCTGCAATTGAGTCCTTACTTATGTTTCCTGACTATTCCGTGACAGGGGTGTGTTCAATGAGGGTTTTAGTGAACAATTTGATCTTCAGTAAAACGAATTAAAAATACACTTTACTTTACATCTCTATGCATATTCGAGTGTTTCATTCAATAAGCATTCTAGAGATATCAAGGAACATTATGTTATATCAAAGGAATATACACTTATGTTTAAAATGCATGACGAAGGTATTTTTAATTTCTATTTACGCTGTGACCAAAAAAAGTTATTTCACTGTGACATGGGGAAGACACATATACATAAAAACCATTGAAAACATTTTGTTGAATGTTTTTAAACACCAAAAGTCCTTCTCTTTGTTCAAAAACATTCCACACATTCCTATGTGTGGGGGAAGGGAAAGGTTTGTGTGTGCGTGTGTGTGTTTCAGAAAACCCCTGGGGGTGGGCTTGATTCGCCTGGCCAAAATCCTTACAATAATTAAATTGTAGATATCTTTAAATTGAGATTTGATTGAAGAATTCCAATTCAAGATATCTCTAATTATTTTTTGCCAGGTAAAAAATCATTTTCAAGATATCTAAAGTTGTAATTTCACTAGTAGTAGGCTACATTACTTTCAGATGTATTTAGGAAACCTTTTAAGATTAATTAAAGATATTTTGAATGTGAATTGGCCTTATGCACAGCTGCACTACTTCCTGAACTTAAGCCAGCTCCTTGTTTCCTGTCTGCTATTATTGGCCATACTTGATTAATTCAAGTGTGTCTGATTATTGTTGCCGTGCCTACTGAGGTCAGGCACACCTGAATTAATCAATTTGACCAATAATGGCAGATAGGAAACAATGAGCTGGCTTAAGTTCAGGAAGTAGTGCAGCTGTGCATAAGGCCAATTATGACTTTTCAAACACCAGTTGGAGAATCTTCAATTATAATTGTTACTAGTGGTAATTCAATTAGAGATATCTCTAATATAATTATTATTAGTAAAATTTGTTAAAATGATGCCTAGTACAAAATCAATTATGTTTTTAATACCGTAACTTCATTATCTTTAATAGTAACAATTAGTCAAAACTAGATACCCAAAATATTTTCCAACAGAAGTCCAGAGAAAAAAATGACTAATCAAAAAAGCATTAGAGATATCTTGAATGCATATTATGACTGCAGAGTGCAGACCTATTTTATTTTTGTAAACAGCAATGGCGTGTTTTGTGCATGGACGGAGCCGAACTGCTGGCAGAAAGTGACAGTTCTGTAGTTGTGGTGTCAAATATCAGCTCTAAAATCAGATTCAAAACAGGGATATAGATTATCCAGACGCCTTCTGAAATGAATTTAATGGTTTGCCAGCTAAAGAGTTAGTAAACGCCATACTAATAAAGCATTGTACAGAAAAGCAGATTAGTCAGAATATAACAAGCTACAATTAGTCCAAAATTCATCTGCTAGTTCTTACCAGATAAAGAAAATATGATCACATGACACCAATTTTATTATCTCTAAACTTGTTACCTATTAAGTTCTGTATCAATTACAAAGTATTGCTAATGAACTATAAGGCCCAAAATGGTTTAGCTCCTTTGTATTTGACTGATCTTGTATCACCCTACAATACCTGTGCCAACTCCTGCAAAGACTTCAGATTAGATACTCAATACCTGTGAAGATACAGTGCCTACTCCTGTGAAGACTTTTCAGATGCCGAATACCGGTAAAGAGACAGTGCCAACTCATGCGAAGACTTGAGATGCCCAATTCATATACTTTGCAGTCACGTGACTACCATGCCTGGTGGGCAACAACGGGTATTTTTAACATAGAGTCCTGTAGTTCCAGGTCTTTCTAGTAGCTATCAAAGTCTGTTAGCGAGCTAGCTGCATAACTATGGACTAGGATTAAAAGGTGTATGTAGTTGTGTAAAGCAGACAAGGTTGTTTTATTTTTGATAATCGAGCAGTAATAATTCCTCCGTAAATAATCTAGCTCTACTGTTCTGTTTGAAAAACTGATAGATAGATGATATCACAAATAGATATCATACATATAGATAGATATCACAAACCTCAAAACAACCTATCACACACTTTTGTTGTAGTTAGCAAAATACGACCGCTGTGTTTACACCACCGGCAAGAGTGTCAAAGTGCACAGAAGCCATTCATTTTTCAATGAATTTTGCTGCTCTTGTGGCGGCGGTGTGAACATATAGTTAGCCTCATAACGCAAACAGCTGACTTCCCAGATAGCAAACTGACATTGAATCAACGTGGAAACGACGTCTCTCATGACATTGAAACAACGTTGATTTGCTCATCGAATTAACGTTGAACCAACGTCAGACGCGGCATTCTTCAAAGCTAAATGAAATCGAAAATTGGTTTGCTTTCATAACGTTGAAACAACGCGTTGATTTCAAGTTGATTTTCCGTTAGTTTTGAAAGAATGACGCATCTGACGTTGGTTCAACGTTAATTCGATGAGCAAAACAATGTCAGATCAACGTTGTTTCGATGTCATATTTCCACGTTGATTCAATGTCAGTTTGCTATCTGGGTTGCCTAACCAGTTGGTGGTGTTGATTGAAGAAACTACAGGTTAACTTAAAAACACAATTAATTACATGATCATACACCCATTGTATTCAAACAAATGTTGAAATTACCTTGAGTGATGGAATGATCACTGCACAGACGTGTAACGTTATACTGTGAAGGTTGCTTATCTCATCTGGTTAGTGCAACCAATCACACAACAACTATCTGGCGTGTCATTTACACCTCGAAACACCAACTTTTGTATAAAAACTGGCAACGTCCTGGCAAGATCCTTGACTAGTTTACTGGGTTTCGTTGCTGGAGAACGGCGTTCATGCCCGCCAGCCAGTACTTGTGACGTCACATGCAAAGTATGAATACCTGTGAAGAGACAGTGCCAACTCCTGTGAAGACTTCAGATGCCCAGTACCTGTGAAGAGACAAATTCCTGCAAAGACTTCAGATACCCAATACCTGTGAAGAGACAGTGCCAACTCCTGCAAAGACTTCAGATACCCAATACCCGTGAAGAGGCAGTGCCAACTCCTGTGAAGACTTCCGATAACCCAATACCTGTGAAGAGACGGTGCCAACTCCTGCAAAGACTTTAGATGCTCAATACCTGTAAAGAGGACACTGCCAACTCCTGTGAAGACTTCAGATGATGCAGACTCTGAATCAACAAGTACCAATGCTACAATTGTCTATATGTCATAATCATTTGTTAACAAACAAGTATTCATTCACCAATGAGCTCATTGTGTCTGCCTTAAATTATTAGTTTAAATTAATTCATTTTCAGCTAATTGTGATTTGTATATGTACATTTCTCAAATGCATAACTTGACACAGTCTTCTCTGATAACAGATCACTCTAAATTGTAATAGACATGCATTTTCTGTAAAGCTGCTTTGAAATGATGTGTATTGTAAAAAGCACTATACAAATAAATGTGAATTGAATTTGAATATGAACGCATTAAGCGTTTTCCTCCTATAGCAAACCAAAAAAAAAAAAACCCGCTTAATGAGGCTTAATGGACCAACTGTTATTTAAAAAAAGAGACAAAATTCACTACACATTATTAATAAAACACGGGCAGGTTAAGTGATTAGTAAAAACCAAATGTTTACTCAGACTTAGATTGTCATAAACATATAGGAGAACTATTCCAACAAGGTCTCTCACCCTTAACACAAATTTGCTTTCTTTTGCAGAAACAGTTATCCATGCTTTTATAACCTCCAGATTGGACTACTGTAACTCCTTATATAGCAGCCCACCAAAGCTATCGCCTTCAAATGGTACAGAACTCTGCTGCACATGCCCTTACATTTAACAAAAATTCTGCACATATCACTCCAATCCTTTACCAACTTTACTGGCCTCCAGTGGTCAACTGCAGTTTAAACTGTAAGTCTTAGTTTATGAGGCCTGTCATGGCCCCAAACCTAAATACCTCGCTGAGTTAGTGCAACCAAATGTTCCTGCTCGGACCCCTAGATCTAGCAATGACAATCTGCTTGTCGTACCACCAAGGTATAAACTCTCTACTGTGGATAGTAGGGCTCAAAAGCTTTGGAATAAGCTGCCCTCTGATCTTTGTCACATCCCTAACCTACAGACCTTCAAATCTCAACTTAAAACTCATACCTTGCTCAATAAATAATTATCTCCCATTCTATTTCTTTGTCCTTCACTCTTGCATTTTTTATGTTACATGCTTTCATTATCAAAAATGATGTTTTCTTTGATTATATAACTTCTTCTCATGTTAATTATTTGTATTATTGGGTGTCTCCATCTGTTTTTCTGCTTGTTTAATTGTTATAATAAGCAGATTGCTTGTCTCTTTGTCTGTCAACTGTTTGTATTATTTTGTGAAATTCTTGAAAGGCGTTATGAAAAATTAACATATTATTATTATTTTGTCATATTCTGGGCTCATTAAGCGTTTTCTTTTTAACAGTTTCTATGGGAGGAAAATGCTTAACCTGTAATTAAGCGAATTGCGTTTATATTTTGGGCTCATCTGCTTTGCTGTGCATAGTATGTGTCACAGTCTCGTCTGCACCGTTCTGTCTGCGTCTCCTGCACTACACTTCCCATGATCCTCTTGTCTACACACCTGTACTCACTCCCTCATCAGCCTCCCGTTCAGTCTTGCTTCATCATTTTCACCTGTTTGCACCTCATTATGTTTGATTCCTCCCTGTATTTAGTTCCCTCTGTTTCATTCAGTTATTGTCGGTCAAACAATTTCTGATGTTACCCTGTGTTGCTCCTGTCTGTATCCTTGCCTGTTACTTTGTAAGTAAAGTTATCTTCGTGTGAATTCTGGACTCTGTCTTCTCTTCTGCCTGCAATGCGCCGTGACAGAATGCTTTATTAGGTGGTGTTTACTGATTTTGTTCTTTTAATACCACTGTATTCTTTGCCATGTTACACATTTTAGAATGATCCCTTTGCTGTCATGGCCAGGACATTTGTCGAATGATTTTTGTGTATGGACTGACGTGCTGCATAGCCAGCTGGACATTACACAAATATGCAAGATGTGGGATATTGTAAACAAGTCAAACAAATATATACTGATGGCTGACTTAGAATTAACTCATTTTCATTGTTTAATGTGACCAATGACAATGTAAAACACTAGACCTACTGCTGCTATACCTAGATGTATGTAAATGTTTTCTAGTTATAGGCCTGGGGTAAATATTTCATGCTGTAGGTTTACTGGGCCTAAAGGTATGCATTGCATATGTGAATACGCTGTTTATCTGCCACCACATTGCGCACACAACTGCAGTGACATAACTGTGTCGTCGACTCCAAATTGGTGTGCCTTAATAAGTTGACACCATTGTATGAGAACTGAACTGAGATGGACGATGACATCACTGTTTTCTCCAGAGCTGCTGTGGGCTATAGATAAATTAATGTCTAATGATTTTTACAACCAAAATTAATCAACACTGAACTTAGCTACTTAACAGTGATTTTCTGCTAGGCACCTCTAGACAGAACGCGTTGTCTTATACACTTTCCTAGATCTGCTGTACAGCCGAAACAATCTTTATTGCATTATTTTCCTTTGATCACTTTTAAGCTGCTTTGAAACAATCTGTTTGACAAAAAGCACTATATGCCTATAGAGTTGACTTGGCAATAATCACTTTGTACCTTAAATCCAATTACTTATTATTTAAAATACAGAATAGATATCTGGAACTGGAATTGTGACTTGTGAAACTAAATTACGATCAGTACAGTCAGGGGCATTTGATGCTAAAACGGCTTGCCATAGGCTAACGTCACGTTGCCTAATTATAATGTAGCCTATGAGATTGTATTGGGGAGAGAAGACTTCACTGTAGTAAGACTGGTATCTCCGCTAGTCGGATGGGGCGCACCGCAACTGTAGCCTATGTCGGATGCTTTATCAAAGGACACATACATAAATAAATAACATGACCATATCAGCAATAAATGCCACCGTTTCGTTTTCATTTCGTTCGTTAAACGCAAAAGTATTGTAAATCATTGTATTGTTTGTAATATCCGTGCGCTCTTGGGATCACCTCCAGACATCAGTGCGAATACTAATAGTCAATCATTGTTTCATCAAAATGAAAGTGACGGTGGATTTTGAGGAATGCCTGAAAGATTCGCCACGTTTCCGGTGAGTCTGATGCGGATATAAATCCATACACACGTAAAAGATGCACAAAAGCTCTGTATCACTCTCTCCTTATGGATGCAACGGGCTGCGTCTCAAAAGCTAGTAAGCTGCCTAACTAGACAGTTCTGCTGGTCATCATATTATTATGAGCATGTGCCCATGCGGACTAGGTAGTCAGCTCACCAGCTTTCGAGACAGCTGTAGTCTCACCCATAGGTCTCACCTCACCTGCCGCATTATCAATGAAGAGATCCGAAAAGAGAACTGGGGGTGGGGGCTCTGTTTCTTAAGCGGGGAACTTGGCTAATTTGTGGCGGCTCTCTCAGTGCTTTATGTAGGCTAATTGTGTTACATTCTGCCATATGACATTCTGACATCTGTAACCTTGCGTGTTTGATAATGAATGCTATGATATAGGCTACACATCGGTTTAGAATTCTAAAAATAGTCGTGACATTAATGACACGTTTATGAATCTGAATATTGTGGTTGTGTGATGTCATTTCTGTGCATTCCCAACACGTGGATCTTTTTACCAGCAACAAGATCCGTACAAGGCCCAGTTCTAGTCCCTACAGATAAATACTGTTGATAAATATTTGAAAATGCAGTAAATGTACATTCAATTAAAATTTAATGTAGCACTTAATTTTACAATTCTGTTGCCATGTATATTAAATGTAGCCTACTTATTACAGTTATCACAATAGCTATATGTACTAACCCTGAACCTCCTCTTAACCCATGTAGTTAGGTATATTGGTAACGCTTCCTTTTACAGTCCAGTTACCCATGCAAATACTATGTACTTATTTTAGTAACTACAATTACTGGGTAATAACCAGTACTAACCCTGAATCTACCCCTAAACCTACCCCTGTTCCATGTACTTACCTTATTTTAGCCAGTACTTTCTAGGTAAGTACATAAGTACACTGTAAGTACTGTAAAAGGAAGCGTTACCGGTATATTAAGTAGGCTAGGCTACACTGTAAGTACACTACTGACTACTGTAGCCTAAATAACCTTGTTGCAATGTGCAAATTGCCAGATCAACAGTATATTTTGCCAAAGTTATCCCAAGTGTTCTTCATGTGCAGTAACTTACAGTGTGGAAATGGAGACATCCAGTTAATTACTGGACTATCAATGCATATTTTCAAATCACTGGTAGTGTTGAATGAACTGTTGTTAATCATTTTAGATCATTTATTTTTACTGAAATATTCTAAAATATGTTCTTGGTTAATTTTAATTTTTCATTTGACCCAATGAACATATTTCTGGCCAAATAGTTCTTGAACTTTTTTTCTAAATATACTCATAGACTCATATACTCATAGATGTTACAGTACATCGATCATACAGTAGTTCATATTTGACCAATTGATTTCTGTCCAAAGATTCATCGATCTTGAACTGTCTATACATGATCATATACTCCTTCTGATGTAACAACAGCCAGAAAGTAGTCAATATTTTACTTATTGAACATATTTACAATCGTATATACCTGTACTTCTTCTGATGTTACATCAGCAATATAGTAGTCTAAAGAAACCTATACTAAAAATCCATCTGTGCAATGTATTCTTAAAACAATTATTTATAAATAAGAATCATAATAATTGCAAACTATTAATTTTAGCATCGCATAACAAGGACTTAAGTAATAAAAGTAATTTAGTATGAAAAGCACACACATAGTACATTAACATGCAAATAACATGCAAAGCTCAAACCCCTGGAAACAATATTCCAGTGGTCTCAAGACCTAGATCAAGATTCAATTTCTGATTCACAGGCCTGTCAAATCAGACCTGACACACTGTACACCTCACCTAATACATTTTAGAACTGATCAATATCCCCTTATCAGTATTCAAAGCATGGATCCCTGGAAGGCCATTTGAAAGACATCGAGTGCAGTGCTGGGAGTACTCCAGGATCCGGGCTGGGAACCACTGTAGTAAAAGGCTTAAATGGAGTGGTTTTCAATCCTGGTCCTGGGGACCAACTGCTCGGCACATTTTGTATGTCTCCCTTATTTAATACACCTGTGGCCGAATTCACAAAACATCTTAAGGCTGAAAGTAGCTCCTAACTTGCAGTTTTACGAGAAACTCTTAAACATAATGGGCGTGTCAGTCCTACTTTTAGGACTCACATTTTTGCTCTAAGAGTATTTCACAAAACATTTTAGCACTAAAACCAGTTTTTAAAGGTGCCCTCTCTGGGATAAAAAAATCTAATCAAACACCATATTCCATACCAGATGGGGGTAGTATACCTCCAGAAAAATACCTCCGCGGCCGCGCGCACTCATGTCTTCAAACAACACGGGCGAGCGGGTCTCCCACGCGCATATTAGTCAGTAAAACTAATAGTAAAAGGTTGGAAGACCGCAGTTTCACGTGGATCATTTGGAGATTTTCAGAGATTAGAGACTAAATGAACAACATCTCAATACTAAATTATTAAGGCCGTCTCATAGACAAGCCGGTGCATTTCGACGATATGGGAAAATTAAAGCCCAGGCATTTTTAGTTTATGGTATTCGTTTTGCTCATGTTACATTTGTTATCATTTGTTTGAATTAATTTGACAGACAGCATTCCCTGATGTGGACCAAGCTAGCGCCTTTCAGAGCTGCCAACTCTCACAAATTCACCGTGAGACACACAACTTTTCACACACTCTCACGCCACATCCATTTTGTCATGCACAGAAAAGGACACAGAGACCGATCTCAGCTCTCAGATTCTGTTCATTTTATTACGCAATTCAAACAATAAATGCAGTTTTGGCGCTTGTAAATGTTAGACGACAGATCCCTAGCGCACGTGAACCGATCATCTCTACTAGCTAATGGTAAAAGAACACGAACACTGTTGAAAGATATGTTACAACTTACCAAAATGTATTCCTCATGCATAATATCGATCAATCATTTATTTAACTCATCCCTGAACTGAAATTTAGTAGTGGGCTGTATTTCCACACGACATGACATCAGGTTCAAGTTTGTTCAAGTACACACAAGCCGGCGCGACTTACTCGTGGTTACTGCAGTTTGGCTGGTGGTAACGTTGCCCGCCCGCATACCGCCTCCCATGGCCGAAACTGGTATTACGACACCTGCCGGGCCGGGGCTAATAATTTAGCATGCTTATTTAGGTTATATTTTGTCAGTTTTTTAATGACATCATTGCACTTATTTCTTCTCATTCTTTTGATGTGTGTAGCTCATTTTTTTGATATTTTTACCTCAATTATTCCATATCGTACCTTTAAATTAGTGAAAAGTTAGGGGTAGTCAAGAGGACTTGTAAGTCAAATCACAAACAAATCACAAATCTGCCTCAGCAATCTGCCCAAAGGCACTGTACACCACTGAGGCAATAGATGATAGAGCCTTGGGTGCTGAGCCTTTTCCTCATAAATGCAATACATATTTTAATTTATAGATTTTTAAAAGCAGTGAATTAACATAAAGGTTAATTTACAGTATACAAGCAAAATGCATTGAATGATGGAGATTATAAAACATTGCGGTCAAGTTGAAAATAATGTCCCATCACCTGCTCTTATAGCCTTGTGGGCCGCTCGAGTGACCCGAGTTTAAGTTTTGGATTTATTGTAGTTTGTTTATCGACTATGCAGGACAACCAGCTAGTAATGTTTTACAGCAATCTAGTCTAGAGGTCATAAATGCATGAACTAACTTTTCTGCATCAGAAACAGAAACTTTCTAAAATAACACCCAGGTCTGGATGAAGTAATATAAATCCTTCTAGATGCAAATTCTATTCTAAGAGATTTTGTGTACAGCTTTTTGGTCCAGTAATTAATACCTCGGTCTGATCTGAATTTAATAGAAGAAAATTACAGGTCATCCAATCTTTATATCTTTAACACACTCTGTCAACTTGGATAATCTAGAGATTTCATCTGGTTGTGATGAAACATATAACTGAGTTTTATCAGTATAACAGAGGAAACTAATTCCAAGTTTGTTTTTTATAATATTACCAAGTGGCAGCATATATATTGAAAATAGCAGAGGGCCTAACACAGATCCTTGCGGCACTCCATAATTTACTGAAGTTACAGTATCTTAAATTTGTCCCCGTTCAAATCATCTGATAGGTACGATCTAAACCAGCTTAATGCCTTTCCCCGAATACCAGTGTAATTTTGTAGTCGATCTAAGAGTATTTTATGATCTATAAAACACAGCACTAAGATCAAGTAAAACTAGTAACAAGCGATCGATACAATTTTCTTGCAAAGAAAGAGCACAATTGAGCAGACAACTTTTTCTAATATTTTAGACATAAATGGAAGATTTGAATTTTTTGGTATGATGTTTTGCAGGGCCACAATAGAGGAAGTGGAGGGAGACTATGGAGAACTGGAGTCAAAACTCGACAAGGTATGGTTTTTATTACACCCTGTAAAGGCTTGGCATATGAAATAGGTAAAAAAAAAATAGATAAAAAAATAAAACAGTTCATTGAACCTTTGCACAAAATATGAAAAATAAATATTTAAAAAGTTGCATTTGTTTGAGTATCATATTTGGATACATCAGGGCCCGTGTTCATTAAAGGTGCATTGCGCAACATTTCATGTTAAAAATAGCCGTTTTCTAACCCATACATGCTTAAACAATCGCCTGATGAGCTGAATGAGCCCTTCTTTGATCACTGCGATCACCTCTATAATCCTGTACAGTGAAATATATAAGGGATTCGGGCTCGAATCTGAGACTGGCCGTGACGTCATGCGCGTTCACGCTCGCCTGGCTATGTGCCTATGTCTTGCAGGTAGTGTATTCGCTGCCATTCTCCGTATCAGAGAAGACAACTCGAGCGACACAACTCTAGTCAACTTTCCACAAAAGTAAACGATGGATTCAAAGAGGCTGTTTACACCTGGTCACTTCATGCGTTTTCTTTGATCGGCTAGCTATTCAATCGTGAAAAGACCAGATCTGTCTTGTCACACTGCAAAACTCTACATGCATGCGATGATATTCTCACATCTATCATATTGCATTACATCATGGTCATAAGCATCCCCATCCAAACTAAAACCTATTTTACAAACAGACAATAAAAATTATGGACCGGAAACCTATGAAGTGGCATCATTGTGATGTTTTAACAAAGCATCAGCTTATGGGCTTTGACAGTTTTATTGATTTTAATTATATCAAATTGGTCTATAAATGTTTAAATAATCATGTTTCACCAATGTTCTTTGAATTAGTAAGCAGACGCCAAAGTTCTCAGAGGGCGAACACAAGGGCCACTGTCAGAGGTGACTGTCTAGTTCCAAAGTGTAAGACCTCTTTTGGTCAGTCTGCTTTCTCTGTAAAGGGGCCAAAACTCTGGAATGCTTTGCCCACTAATTTAAAACTAGAGACAGGTGGAAAAGGACTGAAACAATGGCTGAAAACTAAACAACAGTGCTCACATGTATAGTCTATTACTAATACTTTCTGATTCTGATACTTTTTATTTTTTATTTACTTATTTTTTCTCCCTTGTAACTGTATTTTATTTTTTATTTTCAAAAGCCTCCCATGGACAGGTGTTGAAAATTAGCATGTATGCTATAATCACTAAAAACAAATGCATATGGCTCGTCCAATGTAATTGTATGTCCATGTCAAATAAAGATATAAATAAATAAATATGTACTAGCCCAGGGGGGTAGTGAAATATATGGCAGTCCCTGAGGTAGTCCCAATCCAAGGGGAGTGGGAGCGTACTCAACAGGCACGACAGAACAAGTCTGTCAAGGGGAAGACACGGCTGAACTGCATGTGGCATAATGGTCAACCGAAGAGACCACAGGACATAACATCCAGTCTACACAACAACTCCCTTAGAGGTAGTAGACCTGGCACCGGCGGTCCGCCACGCCTGGCACCGAAGGGGTGATGGAGGAACTCACAAGGCTAACCAATGTAGGGTGCCAACGGAGCAAAAAGACGCACATATCCGGCTGAGGCATGGAGTGGCGTAGCAAGCCGACACAACCTATTCCATCGCACTACTGGCCGTAGCGAGTACTCGGGAGGAAACTGGTTCCACGCGTAGCGAACGTGTTCGTGTCGCCCAGCCCGCAGCTCTACAAATGTCTCGCAAATGTAGCTACATTATTGTTAGCATGATTGGCATTTTGCTAACATCATGCTAAAATGTTTTAACAAGAAGAGAATTCAGTTATATTAGTTAGAAAGAAGGAAAGAAAGAAAGAAAGAAAGAAAGGATTAGTTAGAAAGAAAGAAAGGATTAGTTAGTCAGCAAGGCGCCTTGAGCCAATGCCCAGTAGGCGGCAACACCTCTAGTACAGTAAGCGTGCAACCTGAGAGGACAAGGCTCACGGTAGCTTCATACCCTCGTGTGATAGCTTTAGGGTTGGGTACTGAAACTCGGTGCCAATAGGGAACCGGTTCTGACGTAAACGGTAGTAACCAGACCTAATTAGAATGAACATTTCGGTGCCTGATTTCGATGCCTGAGTCTGTGGCATGAGGCGCACACACGCAGTCTCTCGCTGTCTCCCTCTCCCTCTCCGATGTGCGCGCACTATACTGATCTGTCTTGCTCTTGCTCGCTCGCTCTAGATTCCGGTAGATTTTAACTAATTTGCGATCATCCGGGAGCCGTTATCAATATGCGGGAGACTCCCCGAACGTCTGCTGATAGCGAGGAGATTAAACACATGTGAAATGTACACGTGAAATGTTTGGCTGCATTTCACGTGTAAAATTATGCGTCAGAATAACGATTGTCTATGGATATAGAAGAATCACCATTCGCGCCGCGTTGACGCTCCCGTCATCATATTATATTAGTGCGCGCATCATCTGCACCTCAGAGTTCTCTGCCAAAAAAGGAAGCTTGTCGGCAGCGAGAGATATTTGGCAGCGAACGCAGCGTCCCGTTCCCTATTCAGAGAACATGGGTTACACAGAAACGTTCTCTTTCATATACTCAAAGCTGCGTATAAGACACAGTGGGAACGAAATATCAAACTGGCTAAGAGCATAACTTAGCCTACATGACTAGTTAAAGCAGACAAAACATGGAAACATGTAGCCATGTCGATATTATATTACCCTGGTAGTAATCTCCATTAATCTCAAGTATAATAACATTGTTTAATATAATATTGTTTTATTTGATATTATATGTAAATATGAACTTTTATTTTATATTGGTTTATTTAGCCTATTATTACCATATGTTACTTGTATTTATATTGTTAATAACGTGTCATGTTTGGCCCTGTAAATAAAGGGGTATTATTATTTTTTTGACAAAGTGTGTGCCTTTCCGTTTTCTTAAGTACCGTTTCAAGAACCGTTTAGGCACCGGAACCGTTTAAAAAATACCGAGTAGGTACTGGTATCGGATAAAACCCAACCAATACCCAACCCTAGATAGCATTCACTAACCACTCAGATAACCACTGCTTGGAAACGGCCTTCCCCTTCTTGCTGGCCTCCGTAACAGACAAAGAGCTGGTATGAGGTCTTGAAGCTTTGCGTTCTGTCAATGTAAAACCGCAGGGTGCGGACAGGACAGAGAAAAGCCAGAGCTGGGTCTGCCTCCTCCTGGGGCAGCGCTTGCAGGCTCACTACCTGATCCACGAAGTGAGTGGTAGGAACCTTGGTCACATATCCGAGCCGGGGTCTCAATATCACATGAGAAAGGCCCGACCCGAACTCTAGGCACGATACGTAGACCGAAAAAGCCTGCAGATCCCCGACCCTCTTAAAAGAGGCCAAAGCCAACAGGAGCGCTGTCTTAATGGACAGGATGTTTAGCTACACCGTCAGAAAAGGCTCAAAGGGAGGAGTTTGGAGAGCTCTCAGTACCAGAGCTAGGTCCCAAGAGGGTACAGAGTGCAAAACCCAAGGTGGATTTAACCTCCTAGCACCTTTAAGCAATCTGATGGTCAGGTCGTGCATCCCCACAAACTTAACTTCTACTACATAGTGATGTGCGGCTATTGTGGCTTCATACACTTTGAGGGTGGAGGGAGACAACCTTCGCTCCAACCCATCTTGTAGGAAGGAAAGCAAGACTCTGATCGGGTAAGTTCGAGGGTCCTCCTGACAGGAGGAACACCACTTGACGAATACGTTTCACTTCAACGCATAGAGGCGCCTTGTAGAGGGGGCTCTAGCAGAAGTGATGGTGTTTACCACTGCCTGTGGTAGATCACCTAGAACCTCCGCGTCCCGTCCAGGGACTAGACATGGAGTTTCCAGAGGTCTGGACGCGGGTGCCATAGAGTGCCCCTTCTCTGAGAAAGGAGGTCCTTCCTCAGAGTAATTGGCCAAGGAGGAGCTGTAGCGAGGAGCATGAGTTCTGTGAACCAAGTCCTACTGGGCCAATACGGCGCCACTAACAGGACTTGCTCCTCGTCCTCCCTGACCTTGCACAGAGTCTGTGCAAGGTCAGGGAGGACGACTCTGTGCAGAGTCTGTGCAAGAAGGCTCACTGGGGGAAGCGCATACTTGCGCAAGTCCCGGGGCCAGGTGTGAGCCAGGGTCCAATCCATGTCGAGGGTCCCCTTGGACAGGGAGTAAATCCACTGGCAATGGGTCGTGTCCGGAGAGGCAAACAGGTCCACCTGTATGACTCTGAAAACACTCCAAATCAGCTGAACCACCTGGGGATGGAGTCGCCATTCTCCTGGCAGGGGAGGCAACCATGAAAGCAGCAATACAGCGATAAACAGTTGTGGGAGATAGAGGAACAAGAGGCGGCCGGAGCAAGACCTGAGCCCGGCCAGACTCGAGTTGGGGCGAACTGGCTGTGTGAGTGCTCTCGCTGTGCGCCTGTGGAAACAGATTTAGAGTCCTATTGCTGCCGCGAATCTCAGCGATGCCATTTTCTTCTGGACGAGATCGTTGAATCCGAGATCGCTGAAATGAGTGTAAAAGTGATATTAATTTTTTTTAAATTAAAAGTTGTAACTCGCATTGTTTGTGGTTATTTTTATAAACCTTTAGTGTTACTAGAGTATGGATTAGCCTAGATAATGTATTTGTTTAGAGAAATGGTGATTTCAATAGGAGGAAAACAGTTCATAAGCACAGCTACTAAGCTACTCTGTTGACATGGTCCTGCCTTGCATCATATTTTTTATGTGAAAGTCTAAGTTGTGTTATATACATTAGGCAGTACATTTAGCACCATTTCGATGGAAATTTATCAAATAACTCACAATGTATCAAAGCAAGCCTAGCTGTATCCATTTTTTGTATTCTGCCATCTGTAACCGGTAGGCGTGGTTTGGGCGTGGTGCAAGGTCTTTCAGCCACATGAGTAAAAAATGAATTTTCTGCCTTTTCTCAGTCTAGAATGCTTCAATTTAAAAAATAATTTCACATTTTTACTATATAAATGACCAATATTAAATACACATTCATCTTCCCAGAGGTGAAGTATCCCTTTAAAAGATTGGGAGGCCCTGTTGGTGTCCCCTATGTGCCTTGAGTTTGCACTGGGGATTTTTCAAGGCATTCTTGTACTCTAGACTGTGTTATGTGCCCAAGGTACCTACTAATGTGCCATGGCCTTCTGTCCTCCTACTTACAGCAGTTCAGACCAGGAGATGCTTAATTTAGTGTGTCCAGTGAGTGCACTGGACGACGCATATGTCCACAGAGCTGCCCTGTGGAGAAAATCCGATCAGTTGTTTGTGTGTGGTTCCCCCAAGAAAAGAATGCCGGCACCAAGCAGACTCTGATCAAGTGTAGGGCTGCAACTAACGATTATTTTGATAATCGATTAATCGGACGATTATTTTTTCGATTAATCGATTAATCGGATAAAAAATTATATTCCTTTTTTTGTTTATTATAACAAAATAAAACCCTAAAAACCACACTCTTTTGTGTGTTAAACTTCATTATAAAGAAAAACAACAAATAAAAAAATATATATATGACCATAACCTATGACAAAAATGCTATTGTAAACTAGATTAGTGGATAAGTCAGCAAAACTTAGCCTAGAAAAATCACAAGTGCACAATAATTTTATAAAATCTGAACATTTAGTGAAAAAAAACATTCCTTAGTGGGGAACAAATAAGAGACAATAAGTGTAGCACTAACTATGGTAAAATGTACACATTGCTCTTTGTATTCTTGTTATACATTCATGAAAAACATCGTAAAAAATCAGATGCACAACTGTTTTAAATGTAAAGCACAGCTGTTTAGTGAGGAAGCAAAATATAATAGATAGGACAGAACAAGAAAGGCTATTAATAAGCTTTCATTGCGCAAAAGTATTATGACATGATCATGAAAGAGCTGCACAAAGTGCTTATGCGCATCGCGAGCGCTGAATAATGCGCTTGAAGCAACACGGAGTCACAGGGCGGCGCGCAGCTCTTCAGTGTCCGCCGCATTAAAGTTAAAAGCACCAAGGAAAGAGAAAGGCATATTGACTGTGTATTATACAGTATCTATGCAATAGTTTATTAAGCCTTTTCTTTTAACAGTTTTAAATTTCAGTTAGGCTACTGTGCACGTGAAGAACAAATATACTGCGCCGACTTTACTATAGTGTTGTGATCTAACAGACACTCAGTAGAAAGTGATTAAGTTACAGCAATACAAGTCTAGCAAGATAGAAAAACCATCATAGACCTTTATCTACGGATCAATTATAATAATAACATTGAATCATCTTGGAAAGAGATCATCATGTTAACTGTTGTAACGCGACGCGCTGTTTGAACACCGAATAGAGAATGACTGACAGCCGCAGTGGAGGGAAAAGCTTAGGTTAACTTGAATTTAATGACTTAAATATACATTTCTATCTCACATTATATAGTATGGCTTCATAAAGTATACACGATTAACGTAGGTCACCTATTTTGGTTTTAAAACGGCGAATTTGCCGAAAGGTGACTGATTTTCGTGTATGCTGCATATTGATAGCGGTTTCCTGATGCCCGCAAATTAGTTCAAACTCACGGAATCAAGAGCGCGCATGCGAGACAGAAGATAATGTGCTCCAAACCGTCCGTGTTGCGCGCGCGAGACAGGGTAGAGCGGCGAGGGAGAGAGACTGCATGTGCGCCTCATGAAGCGCATGTAAGAAGCGCATGTTCCATGTAAACAATCCCCGTGACGTAATCAGACCAACTAATCGATAATGACATTCGTTGACAACAATTTTCATAATCGATTATAATCGATTTTATCGATTAGTTGTTGCAGCCCTAATCAAGTGGATAGTCAAGGTAATCTCTCTTGCTCATGGGGCCTCTGAACAGCCCTCACTTTTGGCTGTCAGAGCGCACTCAACAACGAGTATGGTTTGGGGCTTCAGGTGTTTTTTCCCCTGCTTATGTTTGTGAGATTCTACAACCTGGACCTGGATACTACACCAGTTTCACAGTTGATTTCGTTCTTGTGTGCTTGCGTTGATTCACACAGACAGGCACTTTGAAGGTATTCTTTGTTCCCAAAGTGTCAATGACGTTGACGCAGTGCAAGTTCCTTCGAAAGGGAACGTCTCGGGTTACAACTATAACCCTGGTTCCATGAGAAAAGATCTAGACGCTGCTTCTCCCTACCATACTGCCTGTATCCATGTGATTGACTTACATAGGCCTATTAAAAGGTAACAATGTTTGGTCTGGGTGCGCTTTATAGTTTCCTAATCCTGACATCACCCGCCCATGACGTTCCACCATTGGACTGATTTCACAGACATACTTCAGACACACCAGACACCTGGAGGGGCGTGATTGGGAGGAATAGTTTGTCCATAACAAACACCATGCTCAAGCATAAGGGTGTCCACCAGTGCACGTGGCAACAGGACACCCTAGGTCGTAGGTCGATGATCGACTTTGTGGTCGTTTCATTTGACCTGCGGCCGTATGTCTTGGACACTCGGGTGAAAAGAGGGGCGGAGCTGTCAACTGATCACCACCTGGTGGTGAGTTGGATCCAATTTGCGGAGGAGGAGGCTGGGCAGACTCGCCAGACCCAAGCGTACTGTAAGGGTTTACTGGGAACGTTTGGGCGGAATCTCCTGTCAGAGAGATCTTCAACTCTCACCTCCGGCAGAGCTACGACCAGATGCAGAGGGAGGCTGGAGATATTGGCCCTCATTTTTCAAAAGTGCGTACACCAAATTTCCAGCGTACACCTTGCGTACACCCAAAACCACGGTTACTTTGAGATTTAGCAATATGGACGTTGGCGTACGGCACGCTCAAATCCTACACCAGCTCAGGAGGTGGTGTACGCACGTTTTGAGTTAGTGAGGAAATGCGGAGAAAAATTCCTAACACCACTTAACGCACTGAAAAGATATGATTATGACCCACTGTAAAAAAACAAAAAAACAAAAACAAACAAACAAAAAAAACAACATAGTAATTATAAACTTCGGTGTTTATTTTTGTGCAAAGTGGACTTCAATGTTTAATTTGTGTGACTTTACCAAAGCATTTGATTTGTAAGCATGTATTCCTTCAGTTGCGAGCCTGTGGACTTTACCCTGCTGTTTCAGGATTATCCCGCCAGGTGCGCACGGACACGGTTCGGTAATGAAAGGCTTTCATTGACCAAAAAAATTATTCAGACTGACAAAATAATAAAAATAGCTACATTCTTCTTCTTTTAAATAATAATACACTGGAAAAAATGCCCCTCCAAAAATAAGCAAAAAAAAAATTAATACAAGATATTTTTGCTTGTAATAAGCAAAAAAATCTGCCAATGGAACAAGTGAAAATTCTCTTGGTAAGATTTCTTGAAATAAGACATTATATTTAAGCCTTAAAAGATATGAGTGATCTTGAAATTAGCAGGGAAAACTCATTTTTAGCTATATTTTACTAGTATTGTGATGTTTTGTGTCTCATAATAAGCTTGTCATGCTCAAAAATAGCATTTTCCCCTCAAAAGTAGCATTTTCTTTTGTCATCCTCTTTGTTTCAAGTGTATTTAACTAATTTTTAGTTCTATAATTGTTACACTCTTCTAGATATAAGTCACCACCAACTTGAAATAAGATTGGAAACTGGCATTTTGAGACAAAATGCCTTGAAGTTAGCATTCCTGACTCATATTAGGCAGTCCTCTTTTGCCATAATAAGCCATAATTTACCATACTGTAATCATCTCAAGTGTATACCTTCTTGTAAGCTCAACAAAAGTGACATGGTTCTAGATTCAAGACATTTTACCTACTAGATTTAAGACATTAACTACTGTTTACTAGACAGAAAAAGTGAAAAATAGACTTACATTTAACCTTTTTTATTTAATTTTTTAAACCGCAAAAATTCCCAGAGGACTGCACAAAACGGTAAAAGTATTTATGGAGCTGCAATATAAAAACATAGTAGAATATTTTATAGATTATAAATGAAAAATCTCTTTACCCTACTCCCACACCTAAACATACCGATTTTATAGACAATATTAAAGGGATAGTTCACTTTGAAATAAATTTTTGATGTTTTAGCTTACCTCAAGGGCATCCAAGATGTAGGTGTCTTCTTTTCCACAGTATTTTCAATTTTGACATTTTTCGGTCAAACCGTTGTTGTCTGTCAGTCATATAATGCAGGTATGGGGGTCCACGTCAAAGAGCATGCACAGAGAAGTCCAAATTAAACATGATTTAATGACTCGTAAATGTAAGTACACATTGATGGCCTAAGACACGAAACGAGCGTTTTGTGTGAGAAAACAAACAGTATTTATATAGTTTTTACCTCTTGTTCACAGCCATGTCAAACTGATCTGAATCAGATGTCAAACTGAACCGAACCGTGTCCAACATTACGCCAGAAGTGATCTCTCGCGCGTCAGCAACATCTGATTCAGATCAGTTCGACATGGCTGTTTACAAGAGGTAAAAACTATATAAATACTGTTCGTTTTCCCACCCCCTCCGCTCATTTCGTGTCTTTGGCCATCAGTGTGTACTTACATTCAAGAGTCATTAAATCATGTTTAATTTTGACTTCTCTGTGCATGCTCTTTGAGGTGGACCCCCTAAACCTGCATTATATGACTGACAGACAACACAGGTTCGACCAAAAAATGTCAAAGTTGAAAATACTGTGGAAACAAAGACACCTACATCTTGGATGCCCTTGAGGTAAGCGAAAACAAATCAAAAATTAATTTCAAAGTGAACAATCCCTTTAAAAGGATAAAACGTAATGAACATAATGTGTAGGGCAATGGCAGTTTTATTAACAATAAAGCATTAAAATATAGTTTGAGCCACTAATCCTACCCTAACCCATTTCTTAAAACTATGTAACTAACGTTACAATTATAAATAAAAACAACAAACATAACGTTACATGTTTAAATCGCAATAATTTATTTAGTGAGAAAATGTCAAAACCGGTACCAAATAAATATCTTTCTTCTTGTTCAGCAGAAGAAAAAAATTCATAAAAAAACAACAACATATTATTGCAAATGAACAAAGTTGAATCAAATATGTTTCTAGAACAGTGATTAAAATTGGCTCGAATATGTTTTAGTATGTGACATGAACTCTGGTGTTGATGCACTCTAAAAACATTTAATATGATTTACTAACCTTTTTAAACTTAGAATATTGATTAAATTTTTAAGCAGTGAAAGCAATTACTTACACTGTATTAACTGAGTAAATGTTAGTAAAACAAATTAAATAGATCTGAGTAACTGCATTTGGTACATTAACAAATAAACTTGAGTAGAAATAATTGGGGGGAAACATTTAAAAACAAATAATTATGAGTAATATAAACTGTGTTTATATGGCAGTAATATTAACTTTTTTTATTTCCTCTAAACCTTATAAAATATTCCATACAACCACCAGCATAACTACATGACACGGCCTTTATTGTCAATTAATATCCTAACATTACAGCAAACATATTTTATTCTATTTTTAACACATAAGTTGTACAATATTGACTACATCTAAACTCATGTAAGAAACATTTTCGATGTAAAAATTAAACATTTAGGCCTAAACATTAAAGTAATTCAAGTGTAATAACCGGTCTGTTATTCAGTATTCACCGGGTCAGCGCTGGTTCCCATGCCGGAGATGGACTCGCCTCTGCGGGGAAACTTCTAAATTTAGACCGCCGTCCTTCCTGCGTCACTCACAGCCGAAAAATGCTGCGACGCGACTGACTCCATAACCTGCCAATAAACAACCAGTGCACAGTTCTGAGGACATTTTATCATCCAAATTAGTTATATCCATTATCTTTAAGAATATAGTCGTGTGTTTTTTTTATGCAAGGCCTTACAATCACGCGAAAAGGCAGGCGCAAGTCGACACTCGTTTAAGGTGAGTAACATTGCGTCTCTGTATGTTCTTTTTTCATTAAATAAAATTATTTAAAGCATATTAATGATTATACAGATAAAATAAAACAAACAAACCTTAATGTCAGGTGGAAATGCTCCAATTCTGCGCCGATGAGAAGAGAAGAGGAGAAGAGATCTGTTCTTTTCTGGACTGGGAGAGTTCAAACAGCGCGCAACCGCAAGTTCAAACAGCGCTCACTCAAGTTCAACCGTTGAGATGTCGTCACGTCAGAGGGTGGGGAGGGGTGCGTTGTTGTAATCATAGACAGTAAAATACATTTTAATTGAGTAAACTTAATTAATTTCTTATGCGTGTTAAATAATAATATTGATTTTATTTTAGAAATATTTGTGGTTCTTGAGACAGATCAGTTTAATTATCCAGTCTCAAATATTGAGATGGAAATTTCACAAATATTAGCTAAGTGTATTTTAAATTAATAATTGGTTAGTCAAAAACTAAATTAGCCTATTTTAGTGAAAAACTTAAATATAACTGTAAATTTCAGACAAAATTAATTGTTGGAGTTTTAGTCATTTATTTCGGTATGTTCAACTCAAACTATTGAGTAAATTATATTCAGTTTAGTTAATAAAGACTTCAACACTTCAACATTTAGGAAAGTTTTTTGTTTGTAGGTTGTACCATAGTACTGTGATAAAGTTTAGAGAAATTGTCACAAATGAAAATGAAATCGATGCAGGATATAAAATGAAAACTATTGATATGTGAAATATGGAACTGCATCTTGTAGAACACATTCTAATAAAAATAATTTTGTAATTAAAATGTGTGCTTGCGTGTGAGTAGTTTAAATGTTGTGTTTTTAATCTAAGACAGATTATACAGTATGTAACCAGACTGATACAGGCATAGGCCCCTCGACTCAGTGCAGTAAATAAATCAATCAGTAGGCTGTACTTCCCTCATGCTGGTTCTTATCTTGTCCTCTGTTTATACACATCCATGCTGGAAATTCATATTAAATTTGCATTTTTTTGTTTTTACTTCATGAAAATCTATATTGCTTTAGTTGTTTGTAGAACACATATTACATAATATGATTAAAAATACATTAATATTATGCAATTTATATATGTGGTTTTTGCATATGTCCCTTACAATATTCTGTTGGAACATATACAAATCACAGGAGTTTTTAGCAAACCTTTTCCATATGGGAAGGTTTTAAAGTATATTATTGTTAAACACCATGTAGGCTAATGCTTCAAAGCGAGTTTGCAGCAAAAGGCACGAACAGAACGAAATGTTATTATTTATGAGTAACGTTAAACTATTAATAAATGAGACTGAAAATTTAATTGATAAGACAATTGAATGCAATAGAGTCAAAACCACGATTTTAATATGCATAAGTTAAATAGGAATACATATAAATTTGTATGTTGGTAAAGTTGTTTATACGTAAATAAATTACGTTTTTTTTTTTTTTTTTTTTTTGCTGTCATGTCATTGTGAGTTGTTGTGAGTTGGGCATGTTGGCCTGCAGTTTTCAATGAAGCAGATTTGTCTCAATTCAAGTTAAGTCTGTTTCTTGAAACAAGACGATTCATCTTTTACAAATAACACAGCAGCTTAAAAAACTGTCAAAATGTCAAAAAAGCTTGTTTCATCTGAGATATGACTCAAAACAAGATATTTTTAAGACAGTTTCACTTAACAAGATATTCAAGATGCACTGTCTAAAAACAAGCTCCTGTATCTTACTTAAATCTTGGTCTTTAGGTAATTTTGTCTTATATTAAGTGAGCTGAGATATTTTGACTAGAAATTAGAAAAATATACTTGGCAAGATTTTGAGTTTTTGCAGTGTAATAATACAAATAATAATAACGACATCCTTCTTCTAAATAACAATAAGCGTCATTAATACAAATCATATAGGCCTAATAATAATAAGAATATTACAAATTGTCATGCAATTATTAATGTTAATGAATGGTACTTCACATCACATTATCATCATCACTATTATACATGTGACGTGATTTCGAAGTTGAATGCTTATTTCAAAAGACGTGCTGTAAAATAATGCATTGTGATAGGTCATTTCGGCTCCACGTCGGAGAAATTTCTCTTCTTTGCCGTCTTCCGTGTGTCCATGGCGTAAAATGAGGGTGTGGGGGGAGCGGAGACTTGAATATTTAGGGGCGTGTTATTCTAATGACGATCGTTTTCGGCCGCGGGATTTATCAAGGGCAAGCATTGTGTACACCTGGATTTCAAAGGTACGTACAGCTTTATAAATCAGGCGGTGAGAGGAGCGTAAGCATAATATTACGCCAAAATATACGCCCGTTTCTACGCAACAATGATAAATGAGGGCCATTGAGTCTGAGTGGACCATGTTCTCCACCTCCATTGTCGAAGCGGCTGCTCGGAGCTGTGGCCGTAAGGTCTCCGGTGCCTGTCGAGGCGGCAATCCCCAAACCCG
This sequence comes from Pimephales promelas, assembly GCF_988280905.1. Classification (NCBI taxonomy): domain Eukaryota; kingdom Metazoa; phylum Chordata; class Actinopteri; order Cypriniformes; family Leuciscidae; genus Pimephales; species Pimephales promelas. Next base: position 11,521,977 of record NC_142773.1, on the reverse strand, counting down.
GTGGTGGACACCGGAAGTAAAGGAGGCCGTCAAGCTGAAGAAGAAGTACTATCGGGCCTGGTTGGCTTGTGGGACTCCGGAGGCAGCTGACATTGATTGATTGATTGATTGATTGATTGATTGATTGATTGATTGATTGATTGATTGATTGATTGATTTTTCCAGTAACTATTGGCAGATTGTAAGAAAATATGATCTTTTGTTTTCATTTTTTCTTTCTTTGTGTTTGTTTTTTATTTTGTAAGGACCACCCATTGGCCCAAAGACGGAATCCAACGGCTGGGCGAAGGGATAATGCGTGTATGTCTTTTCAGCGCTCCAGCGAAGTTCACTTAATTTATTAAACTTACGTTTAATATTACTTTAGCTCTACGCTTAATCTGACTCCAATTTTTACTGATGATCAAGTTTAGATTGTGTTTCTTATTAGAAAATAACCATAACTATTGATTATGATTTAATTTAGTTCTTTGATTATTCAGAGTTTCTTACACTTTCAGTTATTAATTCATTATGGACCCGATGCCGCACAGAGATCACGTCGGCCGCATCGTGTTTCACACGGACACAAACCTTGTCAGTTCTGAATTTAGTCAGAGGGTGCAGGGTTAGTTATTACTTCTTAATTCGGTTGCCTACTGCTCACTCGTACAAAGAATGTAGTTTACTTTAGCCATTTCCATACAACTTGCTAAATCAGTGATAGACAGAAATCAAAAGGTCTCCAGAGGATGTGCCTACTGCTCCATTCACATCTGTGCCTTTAGTTTGAACTAGAGGTCGACCGATATTGGATTTTACCGATAACGATAGCTAGGTTGGGCTGTACTTGCCGATAACCGATTAATCAACCGATAGTTTTTAAAATTGATACTGGATAAAAACAAACATAACACTCCAAGTAAAACAGTGCTGAACTTTATTATAAAAATACTAAAAAACTGGCATAAAAGGCATTCTTTCAAACAAACAAAAAATAATATTCTAAATAACAAATTAAACATTCCAAATGTAACTGTTTAACTGTTCTTTTTCAAGCCAACCTAATGAATAAAAAAGACGTTTCAAATAATTACTAAATTTGCCATCTGAAAATAATTTAAACATTAAAATATGTTAAATGTGTGTTTCTTTAGCTATAACATGTTGCAAGTCCAATTTGTTAACAAAGATTTATTAGCTAGTTTACATGAACTATGTGCATTATGCAATATAAATGTTTACAGCATTAATATTTGAGCAATACAATTTCACCTTGATCATTCATGTTAGTTCATAGAGTTTTAACTATGGTTAACAAATAAAAACCTTAATTTAAAAATGTAGTACGTTAATTAACAAACAATGAACAGCAGTTATTAACCTTAGTTAATGTTAATTAATGTGTTAACCAGCGACTGGCAAGTTCGGGGCTTTATTACTGTCGGTGGTTCGGGGTGCTCCACTATGCGCTGCTCTGTCTATTATTGGTCCAACCTAATAAAAACGCCAATGGTCCGTGAAGCATAGCCTATATGAGTTGCGTATTTTAGTTCCACTTTCACTTCATTTGTATTCGCTGCTAGGTAACGTGTCGATAGATCGCTTATTTCTCAGACGCACATCAGGTTGTGATAGCCTATTTGTCTCCGTCTCACTCCGTCTCTCATGTTCCCACAGACGTTTAATCGCGCTATTCTTGTCACGGATTCATTGACGCGTCCCTTCCACGCTTTACCATGCATTTAACGTGTGGCAAATTTACCGGGCGCACACGTGCGACTGGGTGTAAAATTCATTCGCACACTCTCAAATTTTGGTCGCAAAATGCGACTATTTGGTCACAGTCTGGACTGGAGCCCTGTATTTTATAGAACTTAATGAATATTTAATAAAAAATAAATATGTATTAAAGTGATGGTGAAAAAAGAACCGAAATCGAATGCTTCTCTGATTCGTTTGTTTTTGTCGGCTGTATGAACATATCAGTTTGCTATCATACGTCTCTAGCTTATACGTCGCTGCATAATGAATGCATCAAAGTGACCAGCTGGATATAAACTAATGCAAATAGATGGTAACAATTTGTGACATTAAACATTCGGGTCCAGTGGCGTAGCCAGGGGAGGGGCCATGGGGGCACTGGCCCCTCCTGAAAACTGATTGGCCCCCCAGTGTGCCCCCACCCTTCTAATTGTCTGTCACTCAAAAATTCAAATCATAATCTTTCAGCTTGTAGAATAATTCATGATTCCGCGTCGCGCGATGCTTCTCAAAACCACACGGTAAGTTGATATATTTTATACAGCTTATTATTTTTTAAGGAAAGACGATGTGTTTTCACCCTGCTGAGGGGAAAATGATAAAGCCTGGAGTGGAGCGAAAGCACGTTCCTCTCTCCACTCTAAGCATTCTGTAATCACTTCGCTCATGGTCCACTCCGGTTTTTCAATTCCCGCTCAAGGAATAACTGCTCCATGTTCACTCAATTAGTCTTAGATTTTGAGAAGTACATGTCAGGCTACTGCTCGTTTGCTGCGGTCGTATGATAGAAAACAGAACGCGGGTCAATATTGGTCGTTTCTCAATACCAAGAACGCAAACTTCGGAGAACGAACTCCCGAGGACGAGATGACGCGAGTCCGGTCATTCTGCCAATGGAATAGCGCGTTCTTGATCGCGTCACTCAGCATGCGGCTACTCCGGTTATCTCTTATATGGTATAAAACACAACTTTGCTTCTTTTCATCAACAATAAAACGAAATACATATAAAACAGCACTCTGCCTCATTTCATTTATAAATGGACATTATCATGAACAGATTAATGGCCACAAAAATGTGGTTCAGGTAACCTTAACTCACATTGACTATCTTCACTGCATATATTTATAACACGAAATATAAAACACAACCCTGCTTCTTTTTATTTTCATTTTAAAAATGTGAAACATTATTGATCATTAAAACTGACATTTAACAAACAGACAGGGTTGTATCGTTTTGTTGTATTACACACAGTGAAGAGAATGTATAGTAAAAACATACACATAAAGAATATTTTATATATTTTAGAATATATAAAATTACACAACCATGTCTCTTTTGTTAAATGTCAGTTTTAATGATAATATCCCATTCAAAAGTATAAGTAGCCTAATAGGTAGGCTATAATAAGCTATACAATGAGAAAACAAGTAAACAATTCAGTTAAACATAAGTCAGCTCTCTAATGGGATACAAAGTTAAAGTTAAATAGCCTAAAAGTTAAATATATAAAGTTATGAAACTTCACTTTTCCCTCAGCCAGTTAGCATTGTTTGGTCTTATAAGATAAATAAAAACATGCACTGAAAAGTTATGTAGATGGTTGATTAGGCCTATTTGTCAAGATAAGTAATTGTTTTTCATAAATTAAAATAGCTTTAAATTACGCAAACTGGCAATATTAGATCGGTTTAAAACATCTCTCCTTAAAACGCTATTGGTCTCGAATATTTAAATAAAGTTACAGGAATATGACTTGGCCTGAAAAAAAAAAAAATCAGTCAAAAGAATTTTTAATTTAATCCCTGCATCCAGAAACATTCTCAAATAAAAAAATATAAAAAAGATAATTAAATAAAAATGCATGATTAAATAGCAAAATAAATAATTAATACTACTGGATAATTAAGTCACTGTTTCTATGATCCACATATATTACATTAAACTTAATCATACCTTTTTGAAAAAGTAGCTATCTAACAAAGTATTATATGTGATATTTTACAATCAATATGCTCAAGACTAATTAGCCTTCCTCGAAATAAGCAGATTTGGTCTATTCATCAATGCAAATTTACTGCAACTGCTGAAATGCAAATTGAATAGGATGTGGGGAAAAAGATGTATACAATTTTATTACAGTTTTATGAATTCATTAATTGTGTATTTATTATATGAATGATTAATATAATTATGCATTTATATAAATAAGGCTGTTCTATTATTATTTGTGAGTTGGACACTAATTCATTGGATTATTTTATTTATTACAGTTTTTCTATCACTTTTGTAAAGTGAAAAGTTAATATAAATTGTATTTTATTGTTTTGATTTAGAGCAGTAAATAACTGCTATTAAAAGATTACAGGGTATCACTGTTTATTGCTGATTTTAAAGCTTACTGAACTTGAAATGATTTGGATATCTACAGTTCTACATAAATACACAACATAAGAATGGCCCCTCTGTAATAATTGTGGCCCCTCTTGTGCCCCCCAGTTGAAAAAATCCTAGAATCGCCCCTGTTCGGGTCGGACTTTTTGTGTCAGTGTTTTAACCGCTTGAGGTACTACTAATGTGCGTCCTCTCAGCCACTCTCGAAGGCAAACAAACATACTGTTGTGCGGTTCTTTCTCTACTAATGCAGCATTTAGTCAACAAATTCATCCGTTTATAATGATATGACAAAATTCCCTGTACCTTTTCGCTGTCCGTGCTTTAGCACGCGCATCAGATGTCAGCGATCTCCGCTTTCCACACAGCGCGCGATCTCAGTGCAGCGCGCAGTGTCACGTGTCGAAATAAACAACACGAGGCATCAGTTGATAGTTTTTATGACACCTCTAGAGGCCGCTCTTGTACTGCATGATGCCAGCAGACCCTTCTCAGCTCTCTCGTACTGTGTAATGAATGACAGCGCGCACTTCTCAGCCGCCCCAGCAACGGACGAAACCAGGACGAAACCAGGAAATAACTATCGGTGCGGATTTTTGCCGATAACGATAGTTCCACCAGTCAACTATCGGTGCCGATTAATCGGCAAATCCGATGAATCGGTCGACCTCTAGTTTGAACTATCCTGCAAGATTTATGGTAGCACCAGCCTCCTATAATCTACTAAAATAATGATGTCAGAATACTTCAGAATAAATCAAGATGTAACATTTATTTGTCAGAAAAAAATGTGTCATGCCAATTACCCAAGCAATTAACAGCCAATTCAGAAATAATAAATACATGACATCAATCACTCAAAAGATTATTCTAAAAGTAAGCAATGCATTCATGACAGAGACACACAGTAGTGTGTGAGTGCTTTCCACTGGGAAAACACTGACACAGCACTGTATGGTTTTCCTGGTTACAGGTTCCTGAAGACTGCTCTGTTACCTAGCCTTAAATACCCAGACCAGAACAAAAGGGTTGTACCAATATCTTTCAGAGTTTGTTTTGGGTCAATTCCTGTACCCCAGGGGGTAACACCTGGTCTCGGGGGGAGAGGGAAGATATCTTGAAAAGACATCACCCATGGAGGAGAACAGGATTCTCCTAAGTTCTCAATCTTTCTCCTATTTCCAATGACTGCAATGAAATTAAGACCATTTTACCAATCAATTTGAGACACTTAAAATGACACCAAACATGAAAAAGGAAAACCTTAGATTCACAAGCAAAAGAACAAAGAACAATAAACACCTATCACCCAAATCTTTATTCTGCCTTTGTTGTACCCTTTCTCGTGACCCAAGTGGTTGTGCCTGAGCTTGGGGGATTAAGCCAATGGTTATCAACAATCTTTATTGGGGCATCTCCCACAACAGAAGAACAGGGATTGTTTTCTCTTTCTGCCTGTTCTGCTGCTGTGGGAATGAAACAATTCTACCACTCCCACCAGAAGTATTTCTTTTGCCCTCACATAACACAGCTGAAGGCAGGAGGTTTGTAAGATTTGCATGCCTGAATGAGCCCTGGAGGAGAGAAGATAGTGTGCAGAGTCAAGAACCACAACATGGGGGGGGGGGGGGGGAAGATATCAGGTTGGGCCAGTTGTGTGGTACAATTGTGTGGTACAATACAATGCAGATTCTTGTTGTACTGCTGTCATTGTCTGTTTTGGATTTTGTTAAAATCATAATAAAAATATATTATTCTAAATAAACAAAATGTATTAATGTGAAAAATGTTTTTTTCTAGCATTTGTACGTTGGCATAATTTACAAGATGACAACCACTAATAAGCATAATTATAATAATACATTATTATTCAATCAGATCACTCTTTAAAAATGATCCTCCTGTTAATAAAATAAGCCATCTTTATAACTGCAAACTTTGTATCAACTTGGAAACTTAAGTGTTTGTGTTTACTCCTGCATGTAGTGAGGTGGTATTTACTGCATGTGAATACACTGTTTTACAGCTGGTGAAGCTGTGTATAGGGATGATAGATGCTGGAAGAGTTTATAACCAGGCTAACAAGCAGTTTGTGAATGGAATCAGAGAACTGGCTTTGCAGTCCACCAGAGATGAGGTCATCGGGGTAAGACACAGCCCATAACAGCTGTCCTTTTTGTTTATATTTGTTATTTTTGCTTGCATATTTCTAATTTACACTCTTTAGTAATTAATCTCACAAACTGTGGCCCTGTCCTAAATTATGCCTAAGCCCTAACATTCTTCCATTAAGTCCACAATTTGGTGATGTAATGCCACATTGGACAGGGTCCTTGTTTTTTTTTTTTTTTTTTTTTAAGTCCAGTCTGCGAGTTGTCAAATATGATTTTCTGCTTCTTTGTTTGACTATTTTTGGAAGCACTGACATGTTGACGCAGTGCAGTGTGTACTGTGTTTTCTTTCTCTCTTCAGTCCAGTTTAGCAGCATTTTCTGAGACTCTGCAGGAAATGAACAACTATCATACAGTAAGTCATCTGAAAGTATTAGATATCTTTATGTATGTTTGTGACAAACCTCCCTTTGGGGAGACCTCATCACCTCAAAGGTATAATATTTTCAAACTTCAAAAGTACACATAAAAAAACATCTCGTCAGAGGAGTTTCCAACGATTTGGGATCACGCTAGGGAGACCAATTGCCTTCGAGTGAATTAAAACGAGCCAATGAATATTGGCATGCAGGACTTGCATTCCGCACCCCGCCTGCCAGTGTGGGTATAAAGCGGAAGCGAGCGCACTCACATATGCTTTTAGCTTCGGAGCCGACTGGTTGTGTCGATGAGCTTCAAGATTAGTAATTTATCTTCACACTCAACAAGTCTGCAGTTTTGTTGGTGTGATGGCACTTCAGCGATCTTCGTGATCTTCACGATCTCCCGGGTACCAGCTGCTGCTTCGTGCGATCTGCCTTTTTTCAAAGAGCTGTTGTCACAGCTGGTATTCGGTTGAGTGCGCACAGTGGGCTTGCAGTTTCCCTGCTGTGTTGCTGTTTATCCCTGTGTGCATCAGCACGATAAGAGAGCGTTTTCTGTAAAAAGAGCAACACGGGTGAAGATTGCGTCCTTTTCAGGATGACGTTTCACCCGTGTGTTTCTGGATGCAGTTGTTTCCTGTCCTCATTTGACAGCCACGATCACTGTTTCACATGCCTGGGCTTAAGCATGTTGAGACTGCGTTTGTGGGTGGTTTATGCAAGACTGAGTCCTGAGGTGGGCATGGCAACACGGCGTGCTCCCGAGTACCAGTTACTCCGACCTGCTGTTAGACCTTCACCCCGTGATTGAACCTCAGTTTCTAAGGGCTGGAGTATCTTTAGAATGAGTTTCCATGCACTGGCTGGGGCACCATGTGCAATGGATATGCTGCCGCAGACTCCTGGACAGGACCCCAGCTTCTATGCCATGTCAATTGCCTCAAGTTGCTGGCAGTACGTCTCGCTCTGCACCGCTTCCATGTGCTGCTCAAGACCCAGCACGTACTAGTCCGATCAGACAATACCGCGACAGTAGCATACATCTCCAACAAGGTGGTCTATGCTCTCGCCGTATGTCGCAACTTGCCCGCCACCTCTTATGGAGTCAGAAGTATCTGAAGTCGCTTCAAACCATTTATGTTCCGGAAGTCCTGCTTCAGCCTCTTCCTGGAGAATGGCGACTCCATCCCAAGTCGGTTCAGCTGATTTGGGATCATTTCAGGACGCACAGATCTGTTTGCCTCCCGCGAATCGTCCCACTGCGTCCCACTGCGACTTCGTTTTACTCCCTGTCCGAGGGCACGCTCAGCACGGATGCACTGGCGCACAGCTGGCCTGCACAATTATGCGTTTCCCCCAGTGAGCCTTCTCGCACTGACCCTGTGCAAGATCAGGGAGGACAAGGAGCAGGTCATTCTGGTTGCGCCAAAGTGGCGCAATCGGATCTGGTTTTCCGAACTTGTACTCAACACGACAGCACCCCTGGCCATTTCCTCTGAGGAAGGATCTCCTTCTCAGGGATGGGGCACCCTATGGCACCCTCATCCCGATCTTAAAACCTCCACGTGTGGCACCTTGATGGGACGAGGTAGGTTTGAGTACCCTACCACCAGCGATGGTGGCTACCTTCCGCTAGAGCGTCGTCCACTAGACACGTCTATGCGTTGAAGTGGAACTTCTTCGTCAATTGGTGCTCTTCTCATCGAGAAGACCCCCAGAGATGTTCGATCAGCGTCATGCTTTCCTTCCTTCAAGATGGGTTGGAGCGAAGGCTGTCTCCCTCCACCCTGAAGGTCTATGTTGCTGCTATTGCCGCACACCATGATCTAATCGAAGGTAAGTCGGTGGTGAAGCACGACCTAATCGTCAGGTTCCTGAGGGGAGCGAGGAGACTGTATCCTCCTCGCCTCCTCTCGTTCCCTCTTGGGACCTCTCAGTGGTTCTAACTGCCCTGCAGAGTGCCTCCTTTGTGCCTTTGCAATCAGTGGAGCTTAAGTTCCTGTCAAGAAGACATCACTCCTGGTTGCATTGGCCTCCATCAAGAGGGTATTGGATCTGCATGCATTCTCCGTTGACAAAGCGTGCCTGGAATTCGGGCCGGCCTACTCTCACATGATCCTGACACCCCGGCCTGGATATGTGCCGAAGGTTCCTACCATTCCCCCCGGGACCTGGTAGTGAACCTGCAAGGGCTGCCCCAGCCTTGCTACTGCTCTGTCTAGTACACACTCTTCGTGCCTACATTGACAGGACGCAGTGTCAGGACCTCAGACCAGCTCTTTGTCTATTATGGGTGGATGCTGAAGAGAAAGGCTCTCTCCAAGCAAGGCTGTCCCACTGGATTGTGGACGCCATTGCTTTGGCATACCAGAAGGAAGGTTGTCCATGACCCCTTAGTGTGACTGCCCACTCAGTGGATACCCGGAGTGTGGTATCCTCTTGGGCTCTAGCACATTGCACCTCGCTAACAGACATCTGCAGAGCTGCAGGCTGAACCCTACACATTCGCCAGATTCTACAATCTCCGAGTGGAGCCTGTGTCCACCCATGTACTCGCTTCAACCATCCGGTACTAGAACCCGCTCAGGTGTCTTTGCTTGCTCGCCATTCCACTCCACCTACTGGATACGTGCAATTATTTTCCTCAGGTGAGCCTTATAAGCACTGAGTTCCTCCAGCACTGGTGATGCCGATGCTAGTGTCTATATTGCCTGCGCGTTGGCTAGGTGCCTTCCATGTGCGACCCCCACATGTGTATTTCCACTGTAAGTCTCTCAGATCATGTGTCTTTACTTTGGCAAGCCACCTTGCCATCTCTGGGGTTGAATATTCACCCTGCAGCTGCAGCTGGACACCTCAGTGTTTCTCCATATGCTTCCTTCGGGTCATATGTGTATTCTTAAGTCGCCCCCCCCCCCCCCCCCTTCTGGGTTGGCAGTAATTGCATGTTTCCTCTAAACTATGGGATATGCTCCACAGTGTACCTTTGTATTCCTGTGCTAAATAGGAATTGTTCGTCCGTGCCAGTCTCACGTCATGGATCTCAGATTTATGCAGGGCACTGGAAGACCGCTGTGACGGTGGTGTAATTAGACTTGTATCCCCATTCGTCATTGTCCGACGGAACTCGGAGTGACAACGAAAGGGAACGTCTCGGTTATGTATGTAACCCTAGTTCCCTGAGTAGGGAACGGAGACATTCCGTCTTCCTGCCACCTTCCGCTGTACCGGAACAGCCGAGTTCAGTCTTGGCTCCTCAGCGAAGAAACGTACCTGCATGTTGCGGCGTCCTCCTTTTTATACCCACGAGGTAAGGCGGAGATACGCTATGCAAAATCCGTAATGTAATTATAATAATGATCATCATATCTATTTATAAATTAAAATACAACAATGGCATTAATATAAAATAATTAGGGTAGATTATCAAATCTATTTATAAATTAAAAGACAGCAATGGCATTAATATAAAGTAATTAGGGTTGATTATGCTTAATAATTATTAATTTTAAGTATATTTAATATCTATTTTAATGCATTCAGTTCTAATTATTAGGTTAAATTATTGGGTTCAACAATATGAAACTCAAAACATGTTCTGTATTTCTCAAATGGCATTAGTTAGTTTTCTGAAATAAATACCCACCTTTAAAATTGATTGTATATTAGTGTTTTTTATTACATTTATGTGTCTCTAGTTCTGAAATCTTTTATTTTATTTACATAAGTGTTATCTCATCATTACATAAGTACTCTATAAATCATACAAAACATAACATTGTTTTACTTTAATTAACATACATTGTTTTACTTATTGTACTTATAATAATGATCACCATATCTTTTTTTTTAAACAACAATTTTATTTGTCAAAAATTGTCACACAAGTTTGAACAACATTTCCATTTTCCATTACAACAATTAAAAAAAAAAAACAGCGATAACATAGGCTAATTGTCTATATACTCTCAATGTCCATCAATTCCACGAATGAGTCATCATCTAGACTCTCCAAAAAGTTATAAAACACTTTCCAAATGGACCAAAAGGTATCTGGCTTGTTTTTCAAAAAGTAGGTAATCTTTTCTAAGGCAAGATGTGAGGTCATCCCCTTTATCCATTGAGACACGCCGGGACTTTCTTCTTTTTTCCAAGTATATGCTATTACACGTTTAGCTTCTAATAAACAAAGAATTGGAACAATTGGAACTATGGAACAAGAGGAATTGACCCTTCGCTAAGCCCCGCCCTCCCTAGTTACTGTTGCTACACCTGTCAAGCTTTCGCGGCTGGCCCATCGATTATAGTGTGGATGCACCGGTGTCAGACATTCCCAATGAGATAATTAGTAATTTTCGGTGAACAAGTGAAATATCTGAGAGAGCAAGACAAAAGGGACTACAGTATGCATTCGAGGGATATATTCACGACATTATATGCAACCGATTAGAGAATAATTTCTTAAAAATTGAAGTTAAAGCCTAACGTTATAGTACCAGCGCTAGCAGCAGCGCCTCATACGCTGAACGTTCAAATGGGAAACACACACATTGAGGAACAGCTATTCATACACAGCAGGGTATGTGAAAATAATATTAATAATTATAAATCAAACAGCTTATCAATAAATCTTGTGGAATAACACTAATACCGGGAGAGCCGCGATCGGATTGGGTAAAGTTACTTAGTAAGGGGTAACGTTAGTAGGACGTCGATTAATAAAATGCTGAAATATATTTTAAAGTATGTCAGTGAGCCTTTGTCTAGTCTCTTTAATCGTCTTATTTTACGTTATTATTATGACCAAAGAACCGTCAATATTTCCAAGCAATAAGTGTTTTTGTTAAGCATGTCCACATTTACCAGTAGTTGTGAATAGGTCTCGCACATAGATTGAATTGAATTGAATTGAATTGAATTGAATTGAATTGAATTGAATTGAATTGAATTGAATTGAATTGAATTGAAAGCCTTTATTGTCATTGTACACAGTACAATGAGATTTGGAGAGCAACTCTCTAAAAGTGCACACATAAATAACACATACATACATTAGTGCAAGTCTGAGTGTAGGTTGAGTATGGTGACAGCTTTGGGGAAGAAGCTATCCCTGAGTCTGTTTGTTCTGGCCCGTATTGACCTGAAGCGCCTGCTGAGGGCAACAGGTTAAAGAGATGGCAGCCGGGGTGGGTGGTGTCCCTCAGGATGTTTCTAGCCCTGCTGAGACAACGAGAGTTGTAGATGGCAGTCAAAGAGGGCAGAGGGCAGCCAATTATTTTTTGCGCAGTGTTTGTCACCCTCTGCAGTCGCTTCCTGTCGGCCTCCGTGCAGCTGGAGTGCCACACTGTCACAGCATAGGTCAACAGGCTCTCGATGGTGGAACGGTAGAAGGTCACCAGCAGCTGAGTTTTTAGTTGTTCCTTCCTGAGGACCCTCAGGAAGTGTAGCCGCTGCTGGGCCTTCTTGACCAGAGCTGTGGTGTTGGCCGACCAGGTGAGGTCTGCAGAGATGTGAATGCCGAGGAATTTGAAGGACTCCACTCGCTCTACACATCTGCCGTTGATTTACAGGGGGGCAGGAGCGGCTTTGTTCCGCCTGAAGTCCAGGATGTGTTCCTTGGTCTTGTTGATGTTTAGTGCCAGGTTGTTTGATGCACACCACTCGCTAAGTTTCAGGACCTCATCTCTGTAGGCCGCCTCGTTTCCCCCTGTAATCAGCCCCACCACCGTTGTATCATCAGCGAACTTGATGATGATGTTCTCTGGGTGGGCGGGACTGCAGTCGGATGTGTATAGAGAGTAGAGTAATGGGCTCAGCACGCAGCCCTGTGGAGAGCCAGTGCTAAGAGTGCGGGAAGAAGAGAGGTGAGGACCCAGTTTCACCTGCTGGGGTCGGTTGACCAAAAAGTTCTTTATCCAGGAGCAGGTTTGTGGTGGCACCCCCAGGTTGGTTAGCTAGGGGATCAAAATGTCCGGTATTATTGTGTTAAAAGCTGAGCTGAAGTCAACGAAGAGCATCCTAACGTAGCTCCCCTGTTGCTCCAGGTGACTCAGCGCTGAGTGGAGAGCGATGGCTATGGCGTCTTCGGTGGATCTGTTAGTCCGATACGCAAACTGATGCGGATCCAGTGTGGAAGGTAGACAGGCTTCGATGTGTTTCAAAACCAGTTTCTCTAAACATTTGGTGATAACTGGGGTGAGTGCTATGGCGCGAAAATCATTGAGGCTGGTCGTGGGTGACTTTTTAGGGATCGGGATGATTATAGCAGACTTCAAGCAGGGTGGAATGACAGCTTGTTCCAGAGACAGGTTGAAGATGTCTGTAAAGACCTGTGATAGCTGCCAAGCACATGCCTTGAGCACCTTCCCAGGTACTCCATCTGGACCAGCAGCCTTTCTGGGGTTCACTGCACAGAGCGCCCGCCACACATCCTGTGCGTCAAGAGTAAGTGGGGGGGAGGGGCGCTGGGGAGCTAGTTGGGGTTGTGATGGTTGTTGAAGTGATGAGACTGGATGCTGTGTTTGAGACTCAAAGCGGGGAAAGAAGCTGTTCAGCTCCTCTGCCAGTCCCGCATCCAAATTCCCGGGTGTCACAGCACAGCCTCTGTAGTTAGTGATGGTCTGTATGCCCCGCCACACTTGTCTGGGGTTGTTGAGCTGTTCCTCTATCCTCCTCTTATATTCGACTTTAGCAGTCCTAATGCCTCTCCTCAGGTTGGCACGAGCGGCGCTGTACGATGATCTGTCACCTGACCTAAAGGCTGAGTCACGGGCCCGGAGGAGCATGCAGACCTGGCGCGTCATCCAGGGTTTCTGGTTTGAGGACACCCAGATGCTCTTTTCCACAGTGACATTCCCAATACAGTACTTGATGTAAGACAGTACTGTGTCTGTGAATATTTCCAGGTCTTTGTGGTAGAAGGCTTCCCACTGTGTGTTATCGAAGCAGTCCTGTAATCGGTGGAGTGCATCCTCGGGCCAGGTGGTGATGATCTTTTTTGTGGGCTTTGTTTGTCGCCTGAGGGGGATATATGCTGGAGTGAGGAGCAGGGAGAGGTGGTCTGACCGGCCCAGGTGGGGAAGGGGTACAACTCTGTACGCATGCTTGATGTTGGAATATACATGATCCAGAGTGTTTTCCCTTCTTGTAGGGCATTTTACATATTGGTGGAATTTTGGTAATACAGTCTTGAGATTTACCTTATTGAAGTCCCCTGCAATAATGTGGACTCCACTGGGGTGGGCGCGTTGGTGAGTATTGATGGCGTTTAGCAGCAGAGAGAGAGCCGTGTTTACATTAGCGTCTGGTGGTATGTAGACTGCAGTGATGACAATAACGGCTAGCTCTCTAGGCAGAAAAAAGGGTCTGCATCTCACCGACATAAACTCCAAGTCAGGAGAACAGTGTCTGTCCAAGATAGGAAATGCTAGATCACGCCAATCATTTCTCCCCTTGGCTTTTTAGATTTTCTGGAAGGAAAACAATTCCTCTCCCCCGTCCAAACTTTTAGTATATCGGTATCAGATTTGCACAATCCATACGCACACTGCTTCAGCATGTTTCCCTCGTTCGAAAGCTTGCCAGACCTCCCGCGCATAGTTACGGTTGCTAAGACATGATTGGCCATTGGCGGTTTTCGGGCGTGGCTTAGCGAAGGGTCAATTGCTTTACTAATGATTTGGCTTATAATATTAAACATTTTAATCCAAAAGCAATTAACTTTAGTGCATTCCCACATACAGTGGAATAAAGTTCCCTTTTCTTGTTTACATTTGTAGCACATATCAGGAATATTTGTGTTAAAGTGATGTAACTTAACTGGAGTTTCCTCCAGTTTGTCTTGTCAACATGATCATCATATATATTAATAAATTAAAATACAACAATGGCATTAATATAAAATAGTTTTCTAAAATAAAAACCCACATTTTTAGGGCTGGGCGATATATCGCACGATATTGTTATGCGCATCTAATCAGTAAAGCCGGTTACTTGATTAGCAGTAAATCACCTTCACCTGCTTTCAGATGGACCGGCATTTACTACAAAGAGCCGTAGTTCACTAACAAGCTGAGCCATATCGCGTTAATATTGAGGACATATCGACAGCGATATTTAACCCTCAGGTGCTCTTCGTTTCGGAGTCACACTTGTTATCTTCCCGTCAAAAGTGACCGGACACCTAAAAATGAAACTTTCTCCATCCCAGTAAAACCAATGCAATTTATTTTTGTTCTATAATATTTATTCTTTTCAATTTAGTATTTTGAGACAGTTTGATTGAACTTATTAATATTTATGCAATATTTATGGTTTATTTTTGCCATGGAAAAGTATATATATTTTTCTAAATATACATATAATTTTTAAAAAAAAAAATTATGAATGCAGTATTTTAGTATACTATAGAGTCTTGGCCTTCAGAAAAAAAATATTTTTTGAAGAAAATTAGGACCATCTAGTTACTGTATAGAGAAAAAGCGTAGAATCATGGTGTTATCACTAGCCTTCGTTTCGGAGTCACACTTGTTATCTTCCCGGTCAAAAGTGACCGGACACCTAAAAATGAAACTTTCTCCATCCCAGTAAAACCAATGCAATTTATTTTTTTTCAGTTATATTTTTTCTTTTTAATTTTTTATTTTGAGCCAATTTGATGTTACTTATTAATATTTATGCAATATTTATGGTCCATTTTTGCCATTGAAAATAATACAAACTTTTTTTTATATATATACATTTTTTATTTTATTTTTTTTAAGCAGTATTTTAGGTTAAAATAGAGACTAGGCCTTCCAAAAAAATTTTTTGAAGGCAGATTAGCGCCATCTGGTAAGAGTATGGAGAGAAAGCGTAGAACCATGTTGTAACCACTAGATGAAATGTACAGTTCTCTATGGAGAGGCATGTGAATTCCCCAGCTGTTCATGGACACGTTTACTTATTTTATTTTTTTTGTTATAGGTGGATTTCAACATATATTTAAACAATCTCAAATACTATTTCTTATCAAGTTTTAAATTTTTTTTTTTAATAGTGATTTAAAGTGTTAGTTTTTGCATTATGATTACAGTCAAACCTAAACATTGTGTTAGAAAGAGAATTTTATACATATTTTCTTTATTCTGAATTTGTACAAAAAACAATGCAATTCATTCAATTATAACACTTTATGTAAAATAATATTTAATGAGCATGTCTATTTGTGTGAACCGTAACAAATATATAGGTGTGTGTTTATTTGTGCGTGTGTGCATCTGTTTGTGAGTGTGGGTTAGTGTCAATATCACAATCTTGATGTTTTAGAGTGTCACCCCTTCATTGTTGAGCACTTTTTTCTGCATCATGGCCAATTTGTAGATTGCAAATTGTAGTTTGAAGTTGTAGATTGTTGTTTTTGTCAATTTCCCATTCATTTCCTGTGGTCGGTCATGTTTGACAGAAGAGCAGAAGTGTATCTCATTTTTTTACAACCACTTAAAGTGCTCGAATCATGACCTCAATTTTTTTGTGTGTTCACATACATGTTGCCATAAAAGTCACGAAGTTTCGTAATTTTCTGATGAAGCAGTGATTTTTTAGAAATTCAAAACAGATTTTTTAATCACAATTTATTGGTGTTTTTGTGTATAAAAGTGTGTGTGTGTGTGTGTGTGTGTGTGTGTGTGTGGGTGGGTATGTCTGTTTTGCACTCTTGATATTTTAGAGTGTCACCCCTTCAATGTGAGCACTTTTTTTCTGCATCGTGGCTGATTTGTAGATTGTACACACAAAAATTCTCAAAGTTTTTGTGTTTTTGTCAATTTCCCATTCATTTCCTATGGTCGGTCATTTTTGACCGAAGAGCACAAGTGTGACTATTTTTTTTACGACCACTTAGCATGCTCGGATCATGACCTCAATTTTTTTGTGTGTTCACATACCCAATGGAATAAAACTCACCAAGTTTCGTAACTTTCTCCATCCCAGTAAAACCAATGCAATTTATTTTTGTTCAGTTATATTTTTTCTTTTTAATTTTGTATTTTGAGCCAATTTGATGTTACTTATTAATATTTATGTAATATTTATGGTCCATTTTTGCCATTGAAAATAATACAAACTTTTTTTTATATATACATTTTTTATTTTATTTTTTTAAGCAGTATTTTAGGTTAAAATAGAGACTAGGCCTTCCAAAAAAATTTTTTGAAGGCAGATTAGCGCCATCTGGTAAGAGTATGGAGAGAAAGCGTAGAACCATGTTGTAACCACTAGATGAAATGTACAGTTCTCTATGGAGAGGCATGTGAATTCCACAGCTGTTCATTAACACGTTTACTTATTTTTTTTTGTTATAGGTGGATTTCAACATATATTTAAACAATCTCAAATACTATTTCTTATCAAGTTTTAGATTTTTTTTTTAATATTGATTTAAAGTGTTAGTTTTTGCATTATGATTACAGTCAAACCTAAACATTGTGTTAGAAAGAGAATGCTAGGAAGCAAATTTTATACATATTTTTTTTATTCTGAATTTGTACAAAAAACAAACAAAAAAAACAATGCAATTCATTCAATTATAACACTTTATGTAAAATAATATTTAATGAGCATGTCTATTTGTGTCACTGAACTAACAAATATATAGGTGTGTGTTTATTTGTGCGTGTGTGCATCTGTTTGTGAGTGTGGGTGAGTGTCAATATCACAATCTTGATGTTTTAGAGTGTCACCCCTTCATTGTTGAGCACTTTTTTCTGCATCATGGCCAATTTGTAGATTGAAAATTGTAGATTGTAGATTGTAGTTGTAGATTGTTGTTTTTGTCAATTTCCCATTCATTTCCTGTGGTCGGTCATGTTTGACAGAAGAGCAGAAGTGTATCTCATTTTTTTATGACCACTTAAAGTGCTCGAATCATGACCTCAATTTTTTTTGTGTGTTCACATTCATGTTGCCATAAAAGTCACGAAGTTTCGTAATTTTCTGATGAAGCAGTGATTTTTTAGAAATTCAAAACAGATTTTTTAATCACAATTTATTGGTGTTTTTGTGTATAAAAGTGTGTGTGTGTGTGTGTGTGTGTGGGTGGGTGGGTATGTCTGTTTTGCACTCTTGATATTTTAGAGTGTCACCCCTTCAATGCTGAGCACTTTTTTTCTGCATCGTGGCCGATTTGTAGATTGTACACACAAAAATTCTCAAAGTTTTTGTGTTTTTGTCAATTTCCCATTCATTTCCTATGGTCATTTTTGACCGAAGAGCACAAGTGTGACTATTTTTTTTACGACCACTTAGCATGCTCGGATCATGACCTCAATTTTTTTGTGTGTTCACATACCCAATGGAATAAAAGTCACCAAGTTTCGTAACATTCCGATGAAGCTGTGATTTTTAACATTTCAAAACATAAATTTTTTCGGTCAGAAATGACCGAAGAGCACCTGAGGGTTAATGCGATATGGCTCAGCTGGTCAGTGAACTACGGCTCTTCGTCACGACAAAATCTCCCGTGTTAAATTAACACACCTGGAGTGTATATGAGTCCACACTCAAGAGTGTTAAAGTTAATGAGATAATTAAGTGATTAAATGAGTGATGACCATTATTGAAGACACCTAAAGCAGAATCACAAGGAAAAAAATCTAAAATTTTAAGCCACCGTTATGGAGATGAGTGTTTGCTTTAGTTGGGCTCTTGACCCTTATAATATAAACTTCGTATTTGAATTTGCTGTTGCATCTGAGTTTTACCTGTCAGATGAACAAATATAAACAATTACAAAATGATGTTGGTTACATAAAGATATTCATCATTCGATATTTATGTCTATAATTTTTTCTGTTGGTTAATGTATAACTGAGATTCTGCATAAATATCCAGAATGTTAAATATAATTGATGGATTTCTCAAAAGTTGTTTAAAAAAAAAAAAAACTTTCCTTTAGGCACACACAGACCTCAAGATTCAGTCAATGCTTCTCAACAACGGTGACGAGTAGAATATTCAAGTAGGAAAAGTAAATTACATAGACAATTCAGGTCGTAATTTATTCAAACCGCAATGCATGATGGGAGCCATTAATGAGTTGTGATTGGTGGCAACAATGATTAATTTTGTCACCACAATTGAGATACACAGGCTGATTATTGATAGCTGTGTTTCTAAATAAAGATGAGAGTGATTTGATCAGAATATATATTAAAAATTTTAAGTTATAAGAAAAATATAGATAGCCAATACAACCACAAAACTGTTGCTAACAAATTAAAGCAAATCACCTGAATAGAATTCATTTTTCAGATCAAGCATGATTATGTCAAAACATAATCAACACTATCAGATCACAGATGTCTTATTTGACAGCTATTAAATCAATAGCAGCAGACAAACAAAATTTAAAATGAAAGTATAAGTGTCAAGAGCCCAACTAAAGCAAACACTGATCTCCATAACGGTGATTTACAATTTGTGATTTTGTCCTTCAGTGATTCTGCTTGTGATCATCAGGTGTCTTCAATAATGCTCAATCATCACTAAATTAATCACTTAATTATCTCATTAACTTTAACACTCTTGAGTGTTAATTTAACACTCTAATCTTCCATTTGAAAGCAGGTGAAGATGATTTACTACTAATCAAGGAACCGGCTTTACTGATTAGATGCGCATAACAATATCGTGTGATATATCGCCCAGCCCTAGATTGTATATTAGTGTTTTTTTTATTACATTGATGTTATATTAGTATTATCTACTTTAATTTGTAAGAAAACTCACAAAAAATTTGTAATTTAGTTTGTAAGAAAACTCATGCAGTACTTCATATTTGCTACATTTCTTTTTAGATATTATTTGATCAAGCCCAGAGATCCATCAAGTCTCAGCTTCAGGCTTTTGTGAAGGAGTAAGTGTTTAAGTTTTAAATGCTTTATACATTTTTCAACACTGCTGAGTTTTTAGGACCATTTCTCCTCTTGAAACCTTTATTTGCAGAGACTTGAAGAAGTTTAAAGATGCTAAGAAGCAGTTTGATAAGGTGAGTGAAGATAAGGAGGTGGCACTGGTGAAAAATGCCCAGGTGCCTCGTAACAAGCAGCACGAGGTAGAAGAGGCCACCAACATCCTGACCACAGCACGCAAGTGCTTCCGTCACATCGCCCTTGACTATGTACTACAGGTTTGTTAAGCGCCCTTTATTTTATTATAAAACATTTCTGAGTCGGTCAGTTTAGGTTGTAGTATAGTATCTATCGATCTGTCTCTGCCTGACTGTTTATCTATCCATCTATCATTTTATGCTGTATATTATATTACTATAGGCTTAATGTGTATGTGTACAATACAGGGTGTGTGTGAAGCGTCTTGTGCCGTAGTGTAGTGGTGCTGGTAGTTAGTGCATGCTGCATGGCGCACACTGTGCTCTCTGCTTGTTACTCTCTGCTTACAGCTGTTGCCGCTGGCTAGCCTTCTTGATAGAGGGTGAAAATAGGAACCGAGTGGGCCTCCTCCTGCCAGTACAGAGCCACTCCACCAACAAGATTCATGTAGTGCCTCCTCGTGGGCAACACACGGAAACTAATCATACGGTCCCAGACGAAACTACAGGGGATCTCAGAGCAGCAGTGGGCCCCGGAGACTGCGTGGACACGCTTTGGCATCCATCAACCACAGCCACAGCTATGGGCAAATAGCACCATTGCCTTGTGGTTAGTCTGTGCTGGTGGTGTGCAATAAGTGGGCCTTAACAGACCCAACAGCCTCCTGCAGCCAAGTTAGGGGACCAGTTGTCCTGGGACCACCCTTGCCATCGGGATTTACCTCATTATGGTGAAGATAGTGCTACAGTGGCTGGCGCACCCCCTTTGGCACTTTAAAATCTTCCTTGCGCAGGTCTCAATCTCTGACCATTGTGACAATACCTGGGGCCTCATGTATAAAACTTTGCGTAGATTTCATCCTTAAAGTGTGCGTACGCACATAAGGCAGAATTTGCGTACGCACAAAAGTTTTCAGATTTATAAAACCGTTCGTACGCCAGAACCTGCGCAGAATTCACTTTATAAATCCCAGTCAACTGGAGATTGTGCGCACGTGCGTCTCCTCCCCGAAATAACCAAATATGGAGATTACAACGCCTAGTTTAAATATGCATATCCTCATCTGCATATCATTTGCATATGATTATTCATCCACGTGATACCAAGTTTAACGGAAATGCGGATGTGCCGTCACATTATTACAAACATTTTTTTTAGTAGCCTATATCCTTGCCTTGTTTTTGAATGAATAAATCAAATAGTGTTAAATACATTTCAGATAAAGTTTCTCAATCTTTTCCACTGGCCAAATAGTATTTTTAATTGATTTATATTTTAATGGAAATAGATAGACATGGTTGTGCATTATTTGCACGAAACAGTTTTCTCAGACAATCTCTAGTTAAAACATTAAAACACAGCATGCCAGAAGAAAAGTGTTCAAAAGCAATGCATCCACAACAAATAGGTCTATTTCTATTTATTGAATATATATATATATATATATATATATATATATATATATACATACTGTATATATTGTAACTTCTCAGTAATGATTGCATGTAGTTTAAGAGTTTAACTCCATTAATGAGAATGGCATATTTAATCTAAATGTTTATATCAGAAGTAAAACAAAGTTTAAACCATTCTCTTATTTATTTAAACTATTATTGATAACATGCACTCTATTTATGATGATAATGATGACTCATAATGATGATTTACGGTTTTACTCCATCTGCCGTTAGATTATAGGCTATATGTGCGTCAGTTTCACTAAACGGAACGCGCGTGCTGGCACGGTCATTTAAGAAGGGATGGATGTTTGCTTCAAGTGATGATAGGTTTGTGAAATTATATTTGTATTATCTTTCTGTAGATGTATAATTTTCTTTAGATTCTCTGTCTAATAGTGAGCAAAAAGACATTTGACTCCAGCTCACCATCGGTGTCGCCAAAACCCATACTCTTCTAAAAGAGTGCGTACGCACAGTCAATAGCATCCTTACGGTGCGCACTTATTTACGCCAAGTTTATTTTTTATAAATCCCGATGTGCGCGTGGAAAAATGCGTACGCATATTTCTATGCCCATTTTGTGCGTACGCAACGTTTATACATGAGGCCCCTGGACCTTACATATAGTTAAAGTCTGATGGCGATGGGGAACTTCTCCACAATGAAATTGAAAACAGCATTGGTGTGGTGCAGTGGACTTCAGATTAGATGCTAACCTCTTTAATATTAGGAGGGACATGCAACCACAAAAATCTGTAAAGAGCAGATCCTGGAGCTGCAGTATGCAGACGACTGTGCTTTTAATGCCCATACTCTGGAGGATTTTCAAACTGCCGTTGCTGTGGCGGTGGGGGCGTACAGAACGACTGTCAACACCACCAAGACAGAAGTGGTCTGCCAATGGAGTACTAATGTCCCACCCACATTACCTGCATTCACTTTTGAAGATGAAAAGATGTCAATAGTGCCATCTTTCAAATTTCTGGGTAGTTTTACCTCTGAGCATAGCAGCGTCGACAATGAAATCCAGAGCCGAATTGAACAGACATCAGCTGCCTATGGTAGACTTCGGTGTAGAGTGTTTTGTTCTTACCATCTTTTCATTTGTTGTTCATACCAGTTTTGTTTCTTTTCAGATAAATGTCCTTCAGTCTAAAAGAAGATTGGAAATCCTAAAATCTGTAAGATTTAGAAGACCAACAAATTAAAGTTAACATAAGCTTCATTATTTACAAAGGACAATTTAATTACAGAATAAAAAATATATTCTTTATAATCTGTTTTTGTAGATGCTGTCCTATATGAATGCCAACCTCACTTTTTTCCATCAAGGATATGATTTCTTTAGCCAGCTTCAACCATTTATGAAGCAGCTCAGCGGTCAGGTACAAAGGCATGAATTAAAAATGTACATATGCATTGTATGTGTGTTCAAATGTGAAGCTCATTTTTTTTTTGGGTGTTTGCTTTGTCAGTTGGATCAGCTGGTGGTGGATTCAGCAAAGGATAAAAGAGACATGGAGCAAAAACACTCAACTATCCAACAGATGGTAAAATATGAGCAGAAACTAAATTTTAATTCCATTGAAAACACATACTTTAAGAAAAGTCTTCTGTATCTTCCTCTACAAATCTAACTCCTGTTTTCTTTCTTCACTATCAGGCTGCTTTGCAGGTAAAACCTCTATGAAAATTCTCTCTCTTAGATTGTTGTAGGCCATTTTAAACAAATAGCTTTGGATCTCATGTATTAGATCTCATGTCTTTGGTGTAAGTATATTTCACCAAAGACACTCAGGAATTCTATTTTGCAGAAAGAAATGTAAGCCTTTATAGGACCATTCAGAATTGTAACTTTGTGAAAATGGTTTAAATATTTTAGAATATTTACAAAGTATGTATGCATAATGAATGTTTTTTATATTGCCTTTATACTGATTTATTTTGTTTATTTATTTATTTTATCCATATGGATAAATAAATAAGAATCACAAATTCACAGTGCAAACAAATCTTAATGGTCCTAAAATATTTACTTTAGTGTAAATATGACACTAATATGTTCTTATTGGTGTTTTTTTAAAGCAGTAACGTTTTCCCTGAAATTTTGAGCAATTTTGATGAACCAATACAGCGTTAGTTGACTGTTACTTTTCTGTGCGGATTTTCAAGGATTTCTCCACTGACGACACAAAACTGGAATATAATGTAGACACTGATAATGGAATAGCTATGGAGGGATACCTCTTCAAAAGAGCAAGCAATGCCTTCAAAACCTGGAACAGGTGTGGCTGCTCATTGTTGTAGTGAAATGTTTGTGTTGAGAGTAAGCTGACATTTCATTTCAGAATTATTTTTTATTTATTAACTTTTTTTTATAGATTTCATTTTTAGTATTTTTTATTTTTATTTGACCTCGTCGTGTTTCTTGGCTTATGGCAGGTAGCATATTGCATACTTTTCTAGTTTTAAATAATTGTCCACAGTAGTGATAGGATCCACCATGTGTCAAAGTGATTAATGGCTTTTTAATTAATGATGATTGATGGTGACCTTTGACGTGGCCCCTCCCCGTGCCCTGTGTTTGACCCGGCCCCTCCTCCCTGCGTCCTTGGGTTGAACTTGTCCATTCGATGACCTTGGCCCTGTTGTGACCTTGTGTCGTATGACCTGGTGTGTAATTGAATAATAGGTGTGGTATGTCTCAGTCCTCGTGATTATAAGGGAATCATTGATATGATGTAAGATTTTATGTTCGAAGGGGATCTCTGGTCCTTGTGATTATAAGGGAATCATTGATATGATGTAAGGTTTTATGTTTGAATGGGTTCGTCCCACCACATTCCAGAGCAGCGGTTGGTTGTATAAATGGATGTGTTGTACTCTTGAATCTCACTCATTGCTTCTGATTTTACAAAGTATGGACAATTTATACTCACCTAAATTCCCAGAGGGATCGATAAATGATGATCTGATGGAAAGTCTAGCTATGGCACCAAGAAAGCCGCATGGACATGTGAGTTTGACAAAGTTTCTCCATGAAACTACGGACTGGTGTAAAGGCGAATTTCTGATGAATAGTGGCCGTGATGCATATACTAAAAAGAATATGGATGATTGCGTATACATATTCTGTTGTAAAGACATGACAAATCTCGGGAGTCATTCAGGACACGTACGTCAAAATGAACATCTATGAGTTCTATGAAATGCAATTTTTGTTCAAGTGGTGTGATGTGACTCTGCTGAGCAGTATTTTTTCAAACATAAACAAGATGTTCAAGTGGTGCGACATGCAAGCCGGATACAGTAAAACGACAAAAAGACGTCGCTTCAGAACACGCTCATGTGTGCAGTTGTGGCATCTCTTTCGATTATATTCCTGGACCTCCTGACGACAACGCTACGACAACGCCTGGAACCTCGGACCCCCACAAAGACTGGCTGGATAAATTTGGCACAGACCTTGGTGCTCGCAACCTGACTTTCCTGTCTGATGCATGTAGTGGTAGTGAGTTTGCAGTCAAACCCTGTTTCGACGCCACGGATGGATGCTTCACCGAAGTTGGATTCAAAATCATAAAGGCCACTGTCATGCTGTTGCTGCAACATCTCATCGGAGATATGCTGAAGGAAGACTGTGAGGGGTGTGCGATAAACCACCCTAGCCAGCTACAACATTCCTGTCTGTTTGACCCCCCTACATACTACTTCGATATCTACTTTGATGAGCTGTCCAATAGACTGTTTAAACCCAATCTGCATTTCATCATCGGGATTGTCCTAACCCGCTGCGGTTTAAAATCCCATCCTCACCGGATTCAAGGAACAGTCGGAACTATTCTGCACGAATTAAAGTCGAGCCCTTCATCGCTGCTAAGCTAGAAGAAATCAGGGTTAAACTTTTGGACAAACCCTGCAAGGCCATTGTCTACGACGTTGTTGATCTCTGGCAGGGTCTCTCAATCGTGAATGGCTAGTGAACAAGACCCCACCAACATGGGTGTTGCCTGTAGCCTAAAGAGCTGTATGGAATCCATGTTTAAAGAACATTATCTGGAACAGATGGAGAATCTTATGAACAAGATGGTTTCCGATGCAACCTACCCCGATAAACCAGGCAGTCCAGACACCAGACGCGAAGCAAATCTCAAGAAAATGATGGAACATATAAGAGGGTTGTCTGATTCATGGTCTGATATGACTGAAAAATGTATTAATGGACCTGATCCCCCCGGTGTAATGGTAAAAGAGGTTCTCGAAATGATGTGCGAATCACAAAGCGATATTGGTATTATTGATGCTTTGTGCATGTTTACGTATGTTGCGGACGTATGTACGGAGCTGAATGTGAAGTCGAGAGAATATGAAAATGATGTGGACAGAACTTTAGAAATGATGGAGATTCTCAACGACATTAACATAATGTCAATTATATACTGGACCAAAACCTGATGGTATGTCGTGATTTCCTATTCTGGTTAGATTATCCATGATGTTATTACGTTCTATTTTACTAACCAATATATATATCAAATTTAGTGTGTTGTATTAATACCATTTTACTTGATACAATACAATACAATATTTATTTATAGAGCACATTTAAAAACAGCCAGGGCTGACCAAAGTGCTGTACAAAGCAGAAAAAAATAATGCACAGGACAGTAAAAATAATCAATTAACAATCAGGGAGAATTAAAAGCGAGAGAAAATAAATAAGTCTTTAAAGAAGATTTAAAAAGAGAAACTGAGGGAGCCAGTCTGATGTAGACAGGCAGACTGTTCCAGAGTTTTGGACCAGCAGTCGCAAAAGCATGGTCGCCTCGTTTTTTGAGTCTGGTTCTAGGCTCGATTAGAAGGCAGTAGTCACTGGATCTCAGGGTACGAGTCGGAGTGTACGGACAGAGCAGATCGGTCAAGTACTGAGGGGCCAAATTGTTAAGAGCTTTATATACAAAAAGTAAAAAAACATTTTTTTTTATTTGCATTTCTTAATTTATACAATGAACAAACAAACAAAAATAAAAATAACAGCAACAACTAGTAGGGTGCTACAAATACAGGTCTTCCATTTGTTTCATACATTTGAATGAGTTACATAACAAGTCCATTTCAACCATCGTGTTTTACATTTATGTGCTTCCAGTCTCAGGTCGTGGGTCATTTTTTCCATTGCGCATATTTCCTCCATGGTATTCCTCCATTGGTCCAGATTCAAAGGATCACTTTTTAACCAATTCCTCGTTATAACTTTCTTACTTGCTGTCAGCATCACTTTGAGTAGATAAATGTCTTCCTCTTTAGCATCATCTTTAGTTAACAGGCCCTTGTCCGGTGATTCCCTTGTCTGTCCATTTTGTAAATGTGCTATCCATCTGTCCACTTCTGAATTTTGTAGTACAATGGCCAGATCAACAATTTACAATTGCCCTCCAATTTGTATTTATTCATTATATCCCACCAAATCTTAATTGTTGTGTCTACTATAGGATTTGGTTCTATAGGTTGGTTAGATGTTTTCTCACCCAACCTCGTTTGTGGTTGGCAAGTTCCGTAGTTAAGTTCAATGTGTTACCATTTGGAGTAATATTCTGACGAGCACCAATAGATTATATATCTTAACTGGGCAGCCAGGAAATATTCTTTAAAATTAGGAAGAGCAAGTCCTCGTCTTTTTTTCTCTAGTTGTAGAGTTTTAAACTTAACTCTTGGTCTTGTCCCCTTCCAAATAAATGTGCTTACTTGTTTATCCCATTCATCAAATTGCGTTTTTGGTATACAAATTGGCAATGAAATGAATAAGTACAGCAATCTAGGCAACACGTTCATTTTTATCACCTCTATCTTTGAGCTTAAATCCATTACTAGTGTTGCCCATTTTGTCAAATCTTTTTGTATAGCTTCATTAATCTTATTATAATTAGCCTCATATAATGTATTTAGTTCTCTAGTCAGATAAACAACAAAAATATTTATTTTTTTCTGAATCCCATTTTAATTTGTAAGCCCGTCTGATTGAGTCAGCTGGTCTGTATTTTATACAAAGAACTTGGGTTTTTGAGATGTTTAACTTGTACCCTGATTTCCCTCCAAAATCTTTTAGTATCGTAAAAAGTTTAGCAATCGTATAATCTGGATTACTGAGGTATATGATAATATCATCTGCAAAGAGACCTAATTTATGTTCATCCTTAGCAACTGTGATTCCTTTAAGTTCTTTACTTTGTCTTATATACTGAGCCAAGGGCTCTATAAACAAGGCAAATAGGGAGGGGCTCAGACAGCATCCCTGCCTTGTCCCTCTAAAGAGCTCAAATCTGTCTCTTAAGTTACCATTTATTTTAATTCTAGCCACTGGTTTATCGTATAGAGCCTGTATACATTTAATGATCATTTTATCAAAACCCATTCTTTTCAAAACCGCAAAAAGGAAATTCCAGCAGACCCTATCAAAAGCCTTTTCCGCATCAAGACTTACTAAGGCTGTAGGAGTGTTCTGTTTATTGACTTCGTTGATTATATGTAACGTGCGCCGAATGTTATCTTGTTTTTGGCGACCTTTTATAAAACCCGTCTGGTCCTCCTCTATCAGGTCAGGGAGGAAGGTTTCTAATCTTCTAGCGATTATAGACGTGAATAATTTATAATCAACATTCAAAATGGAAATTGGACGATAGGACTCGCATAACTCTTTATTTTTACCTTCCTTTGGTATGACTGTTATCATGGCCTCTTTCCATGAGGGAGGGCATTTTGCATGTTTAAGTGTCCAATTAAAAGATTCCAACAATTGAGGGGCAAGGTTTGTCCAACAATTGATGTACCATTCGTTAAGATAGCCATCTGTACCTGGGCTTTTTTTGCATTTCAATCTACTGATAGCATTATCTAGTTCTTTTTTAGTAATGGGTGAATTTAATAATCGATTTTGAGTGGTTCCTGTGGAGGGGAGATCTAATTCAGCTAAATAATCTTCAATTTCTTTTTTATCTACTTGTTCCGAATGATTATACAGAGATTTATAATATTTATGAAAAATATTTTTTATTTCCTCAGGTTCATATGTTATGACATTACTTTCTGGATCTCTGATTTTGTTAATTGAGTTCCTTATTTGCTGTGATCTTAATCTTTTTGCTAATATTTTGGTTGCTTTGGGACCTGATTCATAAAATATTTGTTTTGTGAATCTCAGTTTTTTTTTTTCTGTCTCCTCATTTGCCATGTCTGATAAATGTTTTTTTAATTCCTTTTATCATACCCGCCAATTTATCACTCTTATCTGTTATGCTGTTGTTTTTCTAGTTTTCTTAAATTTTGTTCTAGGTCAGCTTGTAATAGCTTTTTCTTTTTTTTAATGTGAGCTAGCCTTGATATCAGGTTTCCTCTCATCACTGCTTTAATAGTGTCCCATAATATTGTTGGCTCTATTTGTTCATCCTTATTATTTCTTATACAGTCTTGAATCTCTTTTGTGATTTCTTGCACCGCAATTTCATTATTAAGAATATTAACATTCATTTTCCATAATGTTGTTTTGTTTGGACTATCAAGATGTATAGTTAAGTATATAGCATTGTGATCTGACACATCTGCTATTCCGATTTCACAGTCTATAACCCGATGTCTATCCATTGTATTCATCAGGAAGTAGTCAATCCTAGAATGTACCTTATGAGCAGCAGAATAATGCGTATAATCTCTCTCTAATGGGTGCAGGGCTCTCCAAACATCACATAGACCTGCATCTTTCATTAGAATATTAAGATTCTTGGATTTGATGTTTTTATATCTTTTAGTACTTGTTGTGTCTTTAGTGTAATTCAAAATTGTGTTCCAATCGCCTCCACATATCAAAATCCCCTCACTCATTGTTATTTTGTCAAACAATAAGTTGAAGAATGTTTTGTCTTCCTCAGGGGGAGCATACACATTGACTAGTGTAACTACAGTATTATCAATCCTCCCTTTAACAATCACATATCTGCCATGTTTATCGGAACATTCCTCAGTCAATTCAAAATTAACCTTGTTTGAGATTAGGGTAATAACTCCTCTCCGTCTGCTATTCTTGTACGAACTAAAAAATGAATTTATGTAACCCAACTTTTTAAATTTCTCATGTTCTTCATTTGACATATGAGTTTCTTGTATGAATATAACTTGCATATTATCCCTTTTCAATTTTGTTATCAACCTACTCCTCTTTATCGGGTTACCCAGACCATTTACATTTATTGTCTCAATTTTCAGTTTACATGACCCACTCATACTCTGAGTGAATTATTGCTGTAGACCCCACAAGTGAACAAGAACTATTAACAAGAACAAAAAAAATAAAAAAAATAAATAAGTAGAGACAATAAAACCGGGAATACCTGTGACTCCAACTCAAAGGGAGAAATATCTCTCCCGTTTTTGGACGATCTCAGTTGCATAGTCGTGGTCGAAATAAATCTTTCTCCCTTTTGACTGAATGCGTCCTTTTTTCCACGCTTCCTTAAGGATTAGCTCTTTAGTAGTAAATTCTTGAAAATTTACTATAATTTGTCTCGGGTTATTATTTGGTCGGAGCTTAGCGGCAAAGACTCTGTGGGCTCGCTGGATTTTAAGATCCAAGTCCGCTGGCAAAGGTAACTCACGTTTGAGGAAGTCTGTCACGAATTGCTTCACCGACATCCCTTCCTCTCCCTCTTCTACCCCGAAAAGTCGAATGTTGTTCCTTCGCGATCTAGATTCAAGATCGGTCAGTTTGTTTTGGATACTCCTCTGTCGCTTAATGCTTTCAGTCAGCGCTTCAGTCAAATCCAGTGTCATGTCCTCAACACATCCCACGCGGTTCTCCGCTTCTTTCATTCTTTCCGTCAGGCCTCTCACTTCCTCCGTCAGGTTGTTGAGTTTATTACCCATCTCCTGGCGCAGGTCATTGATGTCCTTCCTTAGTTTGTCATTGTCCTCCTTCAGTTCGGATTTAAGCGTTTCTATTGCTTCCAATATCGCGCTTGAGGTTTTGTTAGTTCCGCCCGGGCTCGAGCTTGCTTGCTCGGTTGCGTTGCTAGCTTTTGCCGCGGTTGATTTGTCTCCTTTCGGCATTTTGCATCTTTTTGGTCTTTAACGTTTTAAACCCCACTCAAATGCTTAATTTACTCTATTAATGGATAATATATCTTCAGAGTTTTGGTGGGTATTTTCCATCAATCTCGGAGAGCGGTCACCAAACACGTCTGTCACATTACCCCATCACCGGAAGTCAACAAAGTTTAAGTTTTATAAGCTCAAATGGTCACCTTTCTCTGTTCTGTCCAAAAAGTAAAATTTTATAATAAATTCTAAATTTGACAGGTAGCCAATGGAGTTTGAATAAGATAGGGGTGATCGATTCATACTTGCGTGTCCCAGTGAGGAGTCTAGCAGCTGCGTTTTGCACTAGCTGTAAGCGCGAGAGAGAAGACTGAGATAGACCAAAATAAAGAGAATTACAATAGTCTAGCCGAGATGTTATAAATGCATGAATCACTGTTTGGAGATTACTCTGTGTTAGAAAAGGTTTCACTTTAGAGATTTGGCGGAGGTGAAAAAAGCATGACTTTACGACGGCACTGATCTGTTTATCGAATTTTAAGTTGTGGTCAAACAGAAAGCCCAGATTTCTTGCACAGTGGGTTTCATACTGTGCGAGAGTACCACGATCGACATCATACGCACAGTTGTCCCTGGGGCCGAAGATAATTATTTCTGTTTTATTTTCGTTTAAGTTTAGAAAGTTACTTGAAAGCCAAAGTTTAAGTTCACTTAAGCAGGTAAGCAGGGGTTGTAGACCATGTTTAGCATTATGTTTTAGAGGGAAGTAAATCTGAGTATCGTCAGCATACAAATGAAAGGATACTCTGTGTTTGTTAAAAATAGTAGCCAAAGGTAGCAAATATAGAATAAACAATACCGGCCCAAGGATTGATCCCTGTGGGACTAATATCTAATAAAACTAGAGCCAGTGATTTCCTAGAATCAGTTGCAGTGAAAATATCACTTGAAACTCTTAAGAGAGCAGATTCGGTACTGTGTAAAGCTTTAAAACCAGATTGAAAAATTTCATGGAGAGAATTTACGGATAAGTATGATTGTAATTGAATCAATACAACTCTCTCAATTATTTTCGAGATAAAAGGTAAGTTAGAGATAGGACGAAAGTTACAGAGCTCAGAAGGATCGAGATTGTTTTTTTTAAGATATAGCGTCACCACGGCAACTTTCAGACTGCTAGGGAAGGAACCGGTTGGCAGGCATTTGTTAATTAAAAGTAAGAGGCCAGGACCAACTGTGGCCATGATTTGTCTTAGGAAAAAAGGTGGAATAATATCCTGTGGACAGATAGTAGGTTTTAAATGACCAACAATTTCATTACATGTGTCCAGATCAATCGGCTCGAACTCAGACCAGGTGGAAAGACATAATGGATCAACATGGATACTTGATGTGATGGAATAATTTTACTGGGTGTTGCATCTATTCATTTTACTGTCACAGTATTATTTTTAAATAAAAGATTGATTCATCCATCGACCCCTGGATGTAGACAAAGTAAACGAAGGTCAAGTCTTTCGAAACTTGTATGGTGATATAAAGAAGCGCGAGAATCCTCTATTTAATTACAAAGTAGGCGACGTTGTTTACTTTGTCGACATCCAGGGGTCTCATTCTAATACTCCAATGATAACTAGAGTTGTATCCTTGTATAAGATCCTGTAAAACGTCTGTGTATCGACGGGAATTTGTAGCCGTTAAAAATCTCCACATGTGACTTTTTAATGTTCTATTAAACCGCTCCACAACGCTGGCCTTCAAATCAATGGCAGTAGCGAAATGATTAATTTTATGCGTTTTCATTACATCTTGAAAATGTTTGTTAAAAAATTCCTTCCCTTGATCCGTCTGTAATTTCTGCGAAATACGCCCCTCTTCGAGTATAGACTCAAACGCCTTAGTAACCTCGAGACCGCTCTTATTCTTCAGCACTCGTACCCATGCATACTTGCTAAACACATCTATACACGTTAGCAAATATTTATTACCGTCATTATCTTTGGAGTATGCTATCATGTCAACGAGATCAGCCTGGAACTGAGTATCAACCCCGTACACCACTACTCTATTGCGTTTGTATTTTATAGGAGCTGTTTTGTGTAATGTGTAAGCATCCTCTCCGGACAGCCACTCCGAAACCTGTTTATCGCTTAGACGCACACCGCTGTCTTTTAAGACAGCGTCTTTCAACCGTTTTTTACCCCCTAAAGAACCGGGGTTGGCCGGTCTATAATACGCCTTTTTCATAAGCTCTGTCATGTTGTTGACGTGTCAGTGAAAAAATAACACTTACAAAGGTATGAATCAATCTTTTATTTAAAAATAATACTGTGACAGTAAAATGAATAGATGCAACACCCAGTAAAATTATTCCATCACATAAAGTAAAATGGTATTAATACAACACACTAAATTTGATATATATATTGGTTAGTAAAATAGAACGTAATAACATCATGGATAATCTAACCAGAATAGGAAATCACGACATACCATCAGGTTTTGGTCCAGTATATAATTGACAAACATTATGTTAATGTCGTTGAGAATCTCCATCATTTCTAAAGTTCTGTCCACATCATTTTCATATTCTCTCGACTTCACATTCAGCTCCGTACATACGTCCGCAACATACGTAAACATGCACAAAACATTGATAATACCAATATCGCTTTGTGATTCGCACATCATTTCGAGAACCTCTTTTACCATTACACCGGGGGGATCAGGTCCATTAATACATTTTTCAGTCATATCAGACAACCCTCTTATATGTTCCATCATTTTCTTGAGATTTGCTTCGCGTCTCGTGTCTGGACTGCCTGGTTTATCGGGGTAGGTTGCATCGGAAACCATCTTGTTCATAAGACTCTCCATCTGTTCCAGGTAATGTTCTTTAAACATGGATTCCATACAGCTCTTTAGGCTACAGGCAACACCCATGTTGGTGGGGTCTTGTTCCCTAGCCATTCACGATTGAGAGACCCTGCCAGAGATCAACAACGTCGTAGACAATGGCCTTGCAGGGTTTGTCCAAAAGTTTAACCCTGATTTCTTCTAGCTTAGCAGCGATGAAGGGCTCGTCTTTTAATTTGTGCAGAATAGTTCCGACTGTTCCTTGAATCCGGTGAGGATGGGATTTTAAACCGCAGCGGGTTAGGACAATCCCGATGATGAAATGCAGATTGGGTTTAAACAGTCTATTGGACTGCTCGTCAAAGTAGGTATCTAAGTAGTATGTAGGGGGGTCAAACAGACAGGAACGTTGTAGCTGGCTAGGGTGGTTTATCGCACATCCCTCACAGTCTTCCTTCAGCTTTTCTCCGATGAGATGTTGCAGCAACAGCACGACAGTGGCTTTTATGATTTTGAATCCAACTTCGGTGAAGCATCCATCCGTGGCGTCGAAACAGGGTTTGACTGCAAACTCACTACCGCTACATGCATCAGACAGGAAAGTCAGGTTGCGAGCACCAAGGTCTCTGCCAAATTTATCCAGCCAGTCTTTGTGAGGGGTCCGAGGTTCCAGGAGTTTCGGTCAGAATATGGTCGGTAGCGTTGTCGTCAGGAGGTCCAGGAATATAATCGAAAGAGATGCCGCAACTGCACACATGTGCGTGTTCTGAAGCGACGTCTTCAGCCATGCTTTATAAATGAGACTTGGTGGGGTCTGACTACGGAGTTTTATAACCATAGTAAATGGGTGGGGCCGGCCACTTCTATCTGCTTCTTCGGTTGCATCAGGGTGGAACAGTTGCACTTTAATTTTACTGTATCCGGCTTGCATGTCACACCACTTGAACATCTTGTTTATGTTTGAAAAAATACTGCTCAGCAGAGTCACATCGCACCACTTGAACAAAAATTGCATTTCATAGAACTCAAGATGTTCATTTTGACGTACGCGTCCTGAATGACTCCCGAGATTTTTCGTGTCTTTACAACAGAATATGTATACGCAATCATCCGGATTCTTTTTAGTATGGTCGCCGACTACTTGGTACCGGACATTCGGGGTGGCTCCATCCCACTCGGCAATGTACAATGGTTCATCACCACTGTCATTCAGATCCTTCCACACTAGTCTGTAAAATAAAGACCAGTCTTTCTCAGGAAATTCCAGACATGTGTCTTCACCCAGTGTAAAATCACCAACGCCGTCACCGGTGTAGAGCATAACAACTCGAGATGGTTTGTGAAATATGTATTCGAATACACGGCCACTATTCATCAGAAATTCGCCTTTACACCAGTCCGTAGTTTCATGGAGAAACTTTGTCAAACTCACATGCCCATGCGGCTTTCTTGGTGCCATAGCTAGACTTTCCATCAGATCATCATTTATCGATCCCTCTGGGGATTTAGGTGAGTATAAATTGTCCATACTTTGTAAAATCAGAAGCAATGAGTGAGATTCAAGAGTACAACACATCCATTTATACAACCAACCGCTGCTCTGGAATGTGGTGGGACGAATCCATTGAAACATAAAACCTTACATCATATTAATGATTCCCTTATAATCACAAGGACCAGAGATCCCCTTCGAACATAAAATCTTACATCATATCAATGATTCCCTTATAATCACGAGGACAGAGACATACCACACCTATTATGCAATTGCACACCAGGTCATACGACACAAGGTCACAACAGGGCCAAGGTCATCGAATGGACAAGGTCAACCCAAGGACGCAGGGAGGAGGGGCCGGGTCAAACACAGGGCACGGGGAGGGGCCACGTCAAAGGTCACCATCAATCATCATTAATTAAAAAGCCATTAATCACTTTGACACATGGTGGATCCTATCACTACTGTCCACACATCCTGTATCTCCAAAACCAAAGTGAACACTTCTTACTTTCTACTGTCCTCAAATACTCTCTCTTAAAACCTTCAATCTGTGGCTGAATCCAGTTATTTTCTTCCCCTAATAGACGATGGTTTTCTATTCAAAACAGTCAGCTGGTTTATCAAAAGAGATTCTGGGTAAGTCTGTTTTAAAGACTTGTAAACAAGTTGTTGCACTGTAACTACAGTGTTTTTCTACAGTTATGTGTTGAAATGTTTCAGGATAACCCCACTGTAGTAGTAGAAGATCTGAGACTCTGCACTGTTAAACACTGTGAGGATTTGGAAAGACGATTCTGTTTCGAAGTGGTGTCCCCATCCAAGTATGTTTGAGTCTGTCTTCTATGGTTAGAAATATGAGGGGATTTTTTGTATTGAAAGTTTGACTCACATGACCTGTTGCATATCAGGAGCTGGATGATGCAGGCAGACTCAGAGAAACTGCGGCAGGCATGGATCAAAGCAGTGCAGAACAGCATTGCTACAGCCTTCAGAGAGAATGGAGAAGAAACGACTATTGTGAGTCAACTCAACACACATCATTCTAGTACATATCAGAGATGGGACTCAAATTCAGGTCAATGGTGTGAGAGACAGACTCTTCAAGCCACTGGAAGGTGGTGAACCAAAAAGTAAAGATGCACTTTGGAAATGTTGAGATCCAACAGAATTTAATTAAAAGTTCATGTAACAAAAAATCTACTGATATAGCAGGAGGCAGCAATAGTAATTAAACATAACATTTTCTTACAACCTTACACACATTCTTTGACAAAATGCATCATGAAATTTAATCTTATCTGGGTAAATGGTGAATTATAATTAGGATGAAGCTACATGTGTTAATTTATGAGATTGATTAATTCTATGCTTTTAGTCAGAGTTCACTGTAAACCACCATCTAGTGTTTGTAATAACTTCATATTGTGATCTAATGTGGTAATTTTGGTCATATAATGAGGTATATACATGTTTTTGTAGCAGTTTAGAAAAAAACTAATACCTACACCTGCTTAGCATTTCTCATGTAAACATCCTTTATTTCTATAAAAAAAATAACCCAAATCTTATGAAAATCACATACATATGTTGATACAATTTCACGTTTCATGAGTAGAAATGTTTCACTGGGTTAGTAAAGTATGCACGGAACAGAACACACAAGTGTAATGGAACTTCATCATTGGAAAAGACAGGGCGGGTCATACATATGTATACGTAGATGCTACATTCGGCTGCTCTAAACATTTTTTTTTTTTTAATTTTTAGTCAGTCTTTCGACTAAAATGCCGTTTTGTTTTAGTCATATTTTAGTCATCTGAATTGTTTTTGTTTTAGTCGCCGAAATACAAGGATGGATTTGTTCAATTGTAATGGATTCATTTATAATATCTCTAAAATTTCCAAACCCATTATATACTCCCGGAAAAAAAAAATCTATTAACCTGTTAATATGAATGATTTTAAAGTTTGAACATGCAATACAGACAGATTAACTGCTGTGACAAAAAATTATTATCTTAAAATTAAATAAAACCACTTCTTCAAAAGAAGAACACAGGCTTCCTTTAAATGAATGATATATGCATTCTTTATAACAACTTGCATACATATTTCTTTATTCTGTCAAGCAGACATATTTATTTGTATAAATTAAATAATTCATTCTCATTAAAGAGCACTGAATTCTTTTCACTTTTTCTTTTGTTGTTTGATTAATATTAAGGGCAAAGATGGCATTATGTTTATTATTGTAGAGAATCGAGGCGAATCAAACACAACTTAATCAAATTAATCTCTCATGGGATTAATTCACATGGCTTCAACACTTCAAGTTCTGGAGCCCACATTCCAGAGTCACGGAACGGCGCCGAGGGTTTGCTTTAGGGGATAATAAAACCCCCTCAGGAGACTTTTTATTGCCCTGCAGGCCCAAGAGATGGGCACTAAACAGGACGAACGTGTCAATATGTTAATGTTTTACTAAGACAAATCGGCTCCAAAATGGTGGAACGAGAGGCTCACAACAAAGACCCCTTTGATCCCCTGACAGAGATGTTCCACAGAACACATCTCCTCGTCCCCCTACGAGTTAAACTCTCAGTAACCTTGCTGTTGAGATCTCTCCAAGATCTCACGCATAAAATCATATAAACTCACCACAGAACAATTCTGGGACGTATAATCAAACCTCACAATTCTTATTGCTTCCTGCAATTCATGTATTGTGTTTGTTAATGCTTAGATCACATATTAATCATGTAATTGATGTTACTTAATAACTCTTGTAATTGTCATACAACCATTAGAAGTGTGAATGCCTCGTTTAATCTTAAACGAATCGTATTCTCGTAAATCAAAATATGGCTTGATTGAAATCTGCGTAAAAGGTTTTGTTTTATGATTATAATAATCATAAGGTTTAAACTATGGTCTTTTGTCTCTGCTAAGTGCTGGAGACCAGCTCACAGACCATGCATAAATTATGATAAGCAAGAAGTAGATCCACCTCCTCAAGTCATGCCATTACCTCATAGGCCAGAAGTTTCTAGGAGGTTGGACTAGAGTTTAAGTTAAAGATCCGAACAAAGGACCTCATGTTATGATTTTTGTTCCGTTCAATGTTCCGTGCCTGTTAGGTTCAGTTCGTTCAGTTCTGTAACTGTTAAGGTCGTGCCTCTCTCTAAAACCAGCAAGAGAGTGTTCTGTTCGTGCTTATCTCTGAAACAAAGATCTCTCTGTTCGCATGCTTCTACATTGACTAGACCAAATTCGACCAGCAGACGAATAACCCCTCAAGATCAGGGTTACAATTCAGCTCAGTCAAGCCATCCGACTTGTCTTACTTTCATTTCTTTCCTTTATTTCCTTTTTCGTAAAAGTCTCGTTTCAAAGTTAAGTTTGCTGCAAAGCTTCGTTTTAAACGGCTCTCCGCAACGCGCTTCGAAATCGTAAAGACTTTTCATTCGGCTGCTAGTCACACGTGACCGGCAAACCCAGGAACTTCCATCCCTGCACTTCAAAGACAACCAACCACGCAACGGACCCGGCCGGGAAACCGATGCAACGCAACATGGTCGCCGGAACAACAAGCAATCCCCTAAGCCACGCACAGATAGCTGAACTGGTGCTTTAATGTAAATTGAATAACCTCTCTAAGAAACGAAGGTTCAAATTAATGCTTGGTGGTCCTTTCAGGTTATGTCTTACGTGCATATAGAAAGTTGAAACTTTCTCTCACTCTTTCCAACTCACTCTTTCCCTTTCGCGACTGTATGAATGTGTGTGTGTGTGTGTGTGCGTGATTATGTTTAGACCTTAGTTGTGTTGAGAATAGCTAATAAAGCCTTCCATATATTTGAAAAGATAAATCTTCTTGTGTCGTGTTTGCACATTTAATGTCTTGTACTGTTCGATCTAAAGTTACCTTGCTAAGACATAGTGTTTCACTATAGATTTGGTATTTATATCCTTGCAAAGGTTATAATTACGTCCCGTTCAACCGAACTCTAAACGAGTCGTTTGCTCGGTTCAGTGATTCGGTTCCATAGATTCATTGCAAATCAATGAATCATTTCCCTTTGAGCTAAATTGGCCTTCGGCCCCCTTAAATACATTTTATGTATATTATTAAATGTTGCATTTGCTACATTATGCACTGTCACTTTAAGACCAAATGTGGGGACACAATTGCACTGATCACATCCGATATTCTCTTAACTGTTAACGTTCTGTAAAATCACCGACTGTCTCCCCAAAACGGATATTTAGACAATATTGTGTGTATTTGTCTACTCAGATGCGAAAGAGAGCTCAATTCAGTACTAGCACATGGTATAGCTTTCAATGTGAAATGGTGTGTGTCACCGGACGTGTACTTTGTCAGTTTATGGCCAGCAATATTGTAGTGTTATGCAAAGTCTGCAGTATGACCACTTTACCTCAGAGCAGTGTCCGTTAACTGAACGAATTGAGAATATCACCTGAAAATCTGATAACATCAGCAATTTTCATTCAAGCAGCTGATTTCAGTAAATGAATGTAAAACTAAATACATGTAAATTTAATATAAAACTATGTAAATCGTGCTCTGTGGCATGGCAGGATTTTGAACAAGGCCCTAAGCCGTAGCTGGGCGCCACTATTGTGTGTAAATTACACTAATAGAGAATAATGTGTTTTCTTATTTTAAAAAAACATGGCACTGTGCAATGTGGTGCTGCGCTTCTCGTCCGGTGTGCGACCCCTTTTAGGATATGGACAGCGGCCGACACGAACACACACACCTATTTACTTGATAATAAAGCCCTAAAGTAGTCTATCTTTCAACTCAGGACTGCGCCTCTCTCACAAATAAAGACAGGATTGGAGATCAAAAGTTTAACTGACACAGACTTCCGGTTGTCGAGCGGAATGGAGTAGCGGTGTTTTTCTAGGCTCCAGCCACACAGCCTCTATTTTTCACTATTACTTACTCGGTTTAACCTTAACCTCACTACAACTGCCTT
This sequence comes from Pimephales promelas, assembly GCF_988280905.1. Lineage (NCBI taxonomy): Eukaryota > Metazoa > Chordata > Actinopteri > Cypriniformes > Leuciscidae > Pimephales > Pimephales promelas. Next base: position 11,482,312 of record NC_142773.1, on the reverse strand, counting down.
TTAAACAGTAACTAGACAGTCCTAGTCAGCCAATATGTCTAAAACGCCTAACAATCAAATAAAGAACTTGCTTTACCGGACTCTGATATCGACAATGCTACTTTAGCTAACATGCTAGCAGATCTGCGGGTAGACTTCTGCGTAGGCTGCAGATCTGCGTAGGCTGACTCACTGTCCGTCAGATTTGAAAACAAACTCGCGCCTTTGCACTTCCTATTAGCCCCGTTGTGTATCATCTTGGTTGCAGTTCGAATGAACGAGTACTTATGTCCTTTTGATTTCTTACAGGTTAGGCTGTTGTTGGCAGGAACACGCTAGCATTCTGCTATTGTGTGACGTCATCACATTTTTGAATGGATTTTTAGAACAGATAAGTGAATTTAAAAATGCAATTTTCAGAGTGTATTTTCTTAGCCCTCCCTTTTGAATGCAACTTTCAAATTACTTGACAAAAAATTACATCCTGAGAAACGTGGATTTTTGGGGGTGAAACCCCATTGACTCCCATTCATTCTGCACTCGACCGCGAGCGCCCCCGCATGGACAGAGACGTGTTACTGCAGCCAGTCGAGAACCCGGAAGTAACCAGCCAGTGCCTATTCTCTTCAATTAGACATTCTCTGCTTGTATTTAGTTCTCCCTGTTTCAGTCAGTCTTTGTCGGTCTATGTTGAATGTATCCCTGTGTTGCGCCTGTACCCGATCTTCTTACCTGTATTTTTGAATTAAATTTATCTTCATGTGAATCTGGACTCCTCCTGTTCATCAGCCCGCACCACAACGGTGACAGATCGACCGACCATCAAAAAAGAAAAAGAAAAAATGGACCCTTTCGTAGGGGTCCAATTGCTCTGTTTAGAGCAAACGGACCGGTCTTTGGAGGATCATCTGGCAGAATTCCTCCACCTCGCTTCCGCCACAACCTTCCCGGACGACTGCCTCTGCAGCTTTCTGTATGCCGGCCTCAACACCGCCACCAGAGAGCAGTTGTCTGGGAGGGGTCCCCAGGGGAGCTTTGCTGCCTATGTTGAGTGGGTGCTAGTGTCCTGTGGATCACCTTTCACCATCGATGACGGCACCAGCCCCACTCCAACGCCCGAGCTCTCCTCATCGCTGGTTCCGCCCAGTCCCGTCCAGCCAGAGACCGTCCAGCCTGAGCCCTCCTCTCCGCTGGTTCCGTCCAGCCCCGGCCAGCGCCAGAGACCAGGATCCCACCCAGCCTCCCTCTCCCACCTCCTCCCGTCATTCATCCGTCAGCCTTTCTGTCTGCCAGCCCTCCCAACCCAGCCTGGTCGTTAGATCCTCAGTTTTCACCTCCCACCTCCTCCACCTGGACACTTCCTCGGCCCCTCGTCCCATCTGCTCCCCCGTGGCTCTTACCTCCCTCAGCTCCTCCATGGCCCCTCAGTCCACCAGCTCGGCCAGGCTCCCTCGTCCCTCCGGATTCCCTGTGGTCCCTCGTCGTCCTTCCCTCACCTCCGGACTTCCATCCTCCGGCTCCGCCTCGTCATGTCACCCCCCCGGTTCAGTTGGACTCCTCACTCCCTCCAGTCACCCGTCAGCCCTCACTCCCTCTGTCCTCACCGTGTCCCTCTGTGCCCCTGGCATCACTTCAGTCACCTGAGCCTGCGGTGTCACCATGTTCCCTCGGTCCCTCATCAGCACCACATGTCGTCAGTCCCTCAGCTTCACCCTGGTCTCCTCTCCCATCTGCTCTGCCCCTGTCAGTCGGCCCCCTGTTGTCGTCAGCCCCATTTCCATCGTCTCCACCAGGGGTCCTCCTTCTACCTGCTCCCTGCTCTACCTCCAACCTGGCCACGCCCTCAACCTGCTCCGCCCTGGCCACGCCCTCAACCTTCTCCGCCCTGGCCACGCCCTCAGCCTGCTCCGCCCTGGCCTTGCCCTCAACCTGCTCCGCCCTGGCCACGCCCTCAACCTGCTCCGCCCTGGCCACGCCCTGCTCAGCCCTCAGATCGTCCCCCCTCCTTCCTCTGTTCTGCGGCGTGAGGCCACGCCTTCCGGGAGGGGGGAGTTCTGTCACAGTCTGCGTCTGCACCATCCTGTCTGCGTCTCCTTCACTACACTTCCCATGATCCTCTCGTCTGCACACCTAAACTCACTCCCTCATCAGCCTCCCGTTCAGCGTCCTGTTTCATCTGTATCACCTGTTTGCACCTCGTTATGTTTGATTCCTCCTTGTATTTAGTTCTCCCTGTTTCAGTCAGTCTTTGTCGGTCGATGTTGAATGTATCCCTGTGTTGCGCCTGTACCCGATCTTCTTACCTGTATTTTTGAATTAAATTTATCTTCATGTGAATCTGGACTCCTCCTGTTCATCAGCCCGCACCACAACGGTGACAACTTGAAAGGAGATATAGTATTTCTACAGAAGACCCACCTACATAGTGGTGAGATTATGTGCATCAAAAGGAGTAGGTTCAGCCAATTATATCACTCAAAATTTAGTGCAAGAGCCAGGAGTGCTGCCATTTTGATCCAAAATAATATCCCATTTGAAGCAGAAGAGGTTCTTGCGGACTTAAATGTCTTGTATTTTATTGTATCAGGGACACTCTGTCACATCAAAGTCATCCTAGTTAGCATCTATGCGCCCAATTGCGATGATGTAGAATTTATTTAAAACATTTTTACTGTTATTCCTAATATTGAAACACGCCATATTATCATTGGGGGAGATTTTAACTTTGTACAAAATGCTGATTTGGACAGATTTTCCTGTAGACCGCATTCCCTTACAAAGTCTGCCAAGCTAGCGTCTTTTGCAGAAGTGCTGGGTGTGTCTGATCCATGGAGGCGTAAAAAGGGTTGCCACCCATCCCTTAAAATACGGTATCGTCCCGTATTTGTGAAATAAACAGCGCGTCCCGTTTTGAATCAATACGGGACGCGGTTTGTCCCGTATTTCCGAACGCATGATCCCATGCAAATCATGCCACCCGCATTCTGTGAAGACTCGTCCTATTCTACGCTTGATTGGGTAATACCAGAGCCATGTATTCAGAGAGTTCTGACAGTCCCATAGACCGCCATTGTAACTCAGGAATGCGGAAGTAACGCGTGTCATGGACCCGCCCATTAGTTCCAACCACTGATAGTTCCAGCATTGAACCCCATTCATTTTCAGTGCTTCCGAAGTACACTCGCTGGTAAATTAATGAAATTACTGTATTTATTATTGTTATACATATTAGCCGACCTCTCGTGAATCTAGTCTGTAGTTATATGTTATATAGCCAGATCTAGTAAATGTTTATTGGAAGATAATAGGTTAATTGCAGCGATAGCTTACGTGACCAACACTTCACTAATGTTGTTAGCTAACTTATGGTTACCTGATGTATATAATATTTTTTTATAACATCATATATATATATATATATATATATATATATATATATAATATTAGATATACAATATATATATATATATATACATATAGATATACATACACACAATTGATTTATTTAAATGGTTTAGGGTTATGCATGTGTTTGTGTAATGTATACAGGCATATATATATATATATATATATATACAAACCCGATTCCAAAAAAGTTGGGACACTGTACAAAATGTGAGTAAAAAAAGAATGGAATAAATTAGAAAGCTCATAAACTTATATTTTATTCACAATAGAATATAAATGACATATCAAATGTTGAAAGTGAGACATTTTGAATTGCCATGCCAAATATTGGCTCCTTTTGGATTTCATGAGAGCTACAAATTCCAAAAAAGTTGGGACAGGTAGCAATAAGAGGCCAGAAAAGTTAAATGTACATATAAGGAACAGCTGGAGGACCAATTTGCAACTTATTAGGTCAATTGGCAACATGATTGGGTATAAAAAGAGCCTCTCAGAGTGGCAGTGTCTCTCAGAAGTCAAGATGGGCAGAGGATCACCAATTCCCCCAATGCTGAGGCAAAAAATAGTGGAGCAATATCAGAAAGGAGTTTCTCAGAGAAAAATTGCAAAGAGTTTGAAGTTATCATCATCAACAGTACATAATATCATCCAAAGATTCAGAGTCAAGGCCGGAAAACCATACTGAATGCCCGTGATCTTCGGGCCCTTAGACGGCACTGCATCACACACAGGAATGCTACTGTAATGGAAATCACAACATGGGCTCAAGAATACTTCCAGAAAACATTGTCAGTGAACACAATCCACCGTGCCATTCACCGTTGCCGGCTAAAGCTCTATAGGTCAAAAAAGAAGCCATATCTAAACGGGAACCAGAAGCGCAGGCGTTTTCTCTGGGCCAAGGCTCATTTAAAGTGGACTCTAGCAAAGTGGAAAACTGTTCTGTGGTCAGACGAATCAAAATTTGAAGTTCTTTTTGGAAAACTGGGACGCCATGTCATCCGGACTAAAGAGGACAAGGACAACCCAAGTTGTTATCAGCACTCAGTTCAGAAGCCTGCATCTCTGATGCTATGGGGTTGCATGAGTGCGTGTGGCATGGGCAGCTTACAGGTATATCCAAGTTCTAGAACAACATATGCTCCCATCCAGACATCGTCTCTTTCAGGGAAGACCTTGTATTTTCCAACAAGACAATGCCAAACCACATACTGCATCAATTACAACATCATGGCTGCGTAGAAGAAGGATCCGGGTACTGAAATGGCCAGCCTGCAGTCCAGATCTTTCACCCATAGAAAACATTTGGCGCATCATAAAGAGGAAGATGCAACAAAGAAGACCTAAGACAGTTGAGCAGCTAGAAGCCTTTATTAGACAAGAATGGGACAACATTCCTATTCCTAAACTTGAGCAACTTGTCTCCTCAGTCCCCAGACGTTTGCAGACTGTTATTAAAAGAAGAGGGGATGCCACACAGTGGTAAAAATGGCCTTGTCCCAACTTTTTTGAGATGTGTTGATGCCATGAAATTTAAAATCAACTTATTTTTCCCTTAAAATTATGCATTTTCTCAGTTTAAACATTTGATATGTCATCTATGTTGTATTCTAAATATAATATTGAAATTTGAAACTTCCACATTATTGCATTCTGTTTTTATTCACAATTTGTACAGTGTCCCAACTTTTATGGAATTGGGTTTGTATATATATATATATATATATATATGTGGGGGGGGGGGCAATACATAGTACCTCGTATAAATGTATTTGTGTGTTTTCTGATGAATGTTTTAGTCTATGAAAAGGGTAGGATGAGGCCACTGAATTGAATCCCAACAGTTATGGATCATATTTAGGAACAAATATTTTACTCATTAACTCATCATCATCATCATCATATCTTTATTCAGGACATACATATTAAATGGTCCATAGCACTATACAAAATAAAGTACATTCAAAATAGAAAAGATACCTAACAGTTAAAATTTACCGAACATTACTGTAAATATGGTCATTGCTACGTCATGGGAGCAGTCTATATCCCTCCTAAATCATTCATTTGTACATGCACAGCGTAATTATTTATATTTTACTTTGGTTGTCGTGATTGTTATCCTGAACGGGCCACCAGTCCACGGGTCTTTGCGTGATCACGGTAGGCTAATGGCTGAATCGGAATTTATAAGCAAGATCACGGGAATCAATAACCTACATCCCAGCTGTGCTAAAATAAATATCATGAGACGTCCATCATCAGATGAATGTCAAAGACAGACGCAGGTAATCGCATGCGCTCTGCCGATCTCTTTCATTCACTGTCTGTGCAAAGCCTCTGTAGGCTACACATCACCACGATAAACAGTCTCGTTATCATCATGAACTTGTCAAACATTCAATACACATGCATGAAGAAGTTCAAAACAAGAAGGGTGTAGCCTTATAAAAAAACGTTAATATCACGGTTCCTGCGATTATTTGCAATCCTCCTGCTGATATACCTCTGCGTCCTCTGCCGTCTACACCAGTGCAAGTTAGTGAAAGCAGATCAACACGGAAGGGGGATTGTTCTTTACAACAATCAATACTACATTAATTTGCAGTTGAATGTCTATAATAATAGTATCAATATGTTGCATAACTACAGACCTGTATTTCAGGCAACAGCTGGAAAATGCTTTTTTCAAAAACAATTATCTAAATCTCGAAGATCGGATCGAATCGGATCGAATCGAATAATGATAATCGATTTCAAGGATTTCTTTACCTATTCCAACACATCCCGGTACTTATCTCAAAGAAGTTTCCTGCTGAAGTAGATAAATTTGTCTCTCGTTCCCTTTCGTAGTCACTTCGAGTTACGTCAGAAGTGACGGAGATTGGGGGTTTCGCATAGAAAGCCAATCCTCTTCGAGTATTTAAAAACGAGCCAATGGCATGCAATGCCTTGGGGCTGCGGAAATTTGCATAGCGTACTCCGCCCTACTCCGTGAGTATAAAAGGAGGAAGTGAACGCAACCGCAGTATGTTTTCGCTTCGGAGCCAAGAGAACTCTTCACTCCTGAAAGCCATTCTCACTGTTCAAGACTCTTCGAGACGAGCGTCCTCTTCAGTGTTGGTGTGACGGCGGTACCCAGCGAGATTCTGCATCGCCTGCGACCTGAGCAGTGGTCTGCCAGACTTTGCGCTTCTCCCTGGTCGCCTCAGCGCTGAAAGAGTGAATTTCCTCCTCTCTAAGTGAAAGAGCTGCACGCGGCACGTCTTTTTAAAGACGACTCGCCCGTGTTCTTCTGGGTGCGGTCGTTTCATGTCATTTTCTGATGGTCGCGATCGCTGCTCTGTGTGTGCCTGGGCTTCAGCATGCAGTAGCAGCGTTCGCGGATGACTCATGTTCCTTCTAAAGGGGAACATGAGCATATCTACACTGTGATCGAGACTCAATGATCTGATAGTGAGAGTCCCCGTGTCCGTTACTCGTTCTGCTTCTAAAAATAGAAGCTCTTCGACTCGCGGATAGGGTGATATGACGGTGAATGTGTGACACTCCCCCCGACGTTAGTTAAAGCCTCGGGTCACACCCACCGCTCCAGTGTTAGAGCCAGCGAGCGCTGTATCGCTTCAGACGTCTGCCTCTCTGAGGTACCGTCTGTTTCGTTCAGCGCTCCAGAGAGTGATGCGATGACGATCGCAGCATCACAAGGCGGGCTTGACTCCTCGGGAAGTGAGGATGCTGCCGCGTTGCCTCCCTCGGGAGCGTCGGCGTCGCCGTGTCTGATCCCGCGATGATGGCCATGCTATCTCGGGCCTCCGTGAGCATCGGGTGGGGGTGGAACTCCGCCCTATCCCGATCTCTCGCAGATGGATAATTGGTTTTTGGGTAACGCTGCCGCCTCACGGCCAACCCCAATTTCCTTTTTTCCCAAGTTGCATGCGGAACTGACACGCACTTAAAAAAAAAAAAAAAAAACGAGGGCGTGCTTCAGTTCCCCGCCCTTCCTCCCCTCGGCAATGCGGCTGTCTGTGGGTACGCTGGGGCTCCTCCGGTGGAACGCTCTGTTGCGATGCAGCTGCGTCCGCAGGGCGCGTCCACCCGCGGTTGCTCTCAGATGCCCCTCCAAAGCCTATGGGTTCTCGTCGTCTATGGCGGTGCGATTCTGTTGAGCGGAGGGACAGGCAGCCTCCGCCCTGCATATGATGAGCACCTACAAAGCTATCTGCTCAGGAATGTGCACGAGGAGAGGACGGACCAAGCGAGCTGCGAGCCTGCCGCCTACCTTGCCCTTAAACGGGTCACGGAAGCGGTCGCTCGCTCCCTTGGTCAGGTGATGCCCACCGCTGTGGTCCAGAAGCATCATCCAAATGTTCGGCGGTGCGGTCCAGGACTTTGCCCAGCACTTCTCGACCGCCTAGGAGCAGACGAAGGCGGTTTCTCTGCCCCGACAGCCAGCTGCTGCCTCCAACCAGCCGTCGGCTCAGACGCCTCCGCCCGCTCGCCGCCGAGGTCGCCCCCCTGCGGCTCCCTTCCCTCCCACGCGGCCCCAGCAGCAGCCTTCAGCCGGTTCGCGTCGCGGAGGAGGCCACAGGTAAGCGTGTGTCCCCCCCCCCCTCATTCCGTGTGCCCCGCTAAACGCCAGGCGAAGCGATGTTCCTGAGGCGGGCCGCTCAGTGATAGTGTCATGGTTTTTCTCAGGAGGCGGTAGCAGGGCCCCTCCTTTCCCCGGTGGAGGGCCGGTGGAGAATCTTTTGTTCTAGCTAGCTCCTTGAGCTGGTTGAGGAAAAGCTGACACTGTCATTGAGCACACAGACTGGAATGAGCGCGCACGACGTCCAGTGCGTCGCCCCGTTCATTCCTCTCTGTCTCTGAGGGTGCGGATGGGAGCGTGTGCCGTCCCCCGACTACACCACTCCCCTCCCCCTCTATCGCCAGACCCCCGGCAGAACAGACCCCCGTGGAACGCTCTGCCTTCCCTGGTCTCTTCTGTCGGGGAACGGGGATCGACTGTGCATCCGCACAGGGTAACTTCTGTGCGCATGCCGGTCTCCCTGTACCGCTGCCCCTCTGGGGGGACGTCTGTGGTTCGCATGACTCCGCTGGTTCAGTTCCTGGGATCCCGGCTAGAGCTCCCCGACCTGTCCCGCTGCGTCATCAGAACGATCAGATTCGGCTACGCGACTCAGTTCGCGAGGTCTCCTCCCCGCTTTAGGGGAGTTCGCTCCACGGTGGTCGGTGGCTATGCCCCGGTCACGAGAGCGGAGAAGGGTGCAATCGAGACGGTCCCTCCAGCCAAGGTGAGGTCCGGGTCTACAGCCCATACTTCACTGTCCCCAGAAGACCGGTGGGTTACGGCCAATCCTGGATCTGCGCATTTTGAGCCATACTCTCCTTCGACTACCGTTCAAAATGCTCACAGCCAAACGCATTTTCGAATGCGTTTGGCCTCAGGATTGGTTTGCAGCAATCGACCTGAAGGACGCGTACTTTCATGTCTCCATATTGCCTCGACACAGACCGCTCTCGGTTTGCCTCGAGGCCAGGCATCAGTACACGATTCTCCCTTTCGGGTTAGCTCTGTCACCTCGCGTCTTCACAAAGATCGTCGAGGCAGCCCTTGTTCCCCTTCGCGAACACGGGGTTCGCACCCTGATTTATCTCGACGACTGGCTGATACTGGCACACTCTCGAGAACAGGTTTGCGAACACAGAGACCTGGTGCTCCGGCACCTAGCCCGTCTGGGCCTTCGGGTCAACCGGGGAAAGAGCAAACTTTGCCCCGTGCAGAGGATCTCTTTTCTCGGCATAGAGATAGACTCGGTCGCCATGTCCGCGCAGCGCACGAGCGAGCGCGCGCACTCACTGCTGACTTGTCTTCGACAGTTCGAGGGCAAGAGTGCGGTTCCACTGAACTATTTCAGAGGCTCCTGGGGCATATGGCATCCGTGGCCGCGGCTACGCCGCTCGGTTTGCTTCATATGAGACCGCTTCAGCTGTGGCTTCGCGATCGAGTCCCGAGGTGGGCATGGCATCGCGGCTCGCTCCGAGTTCCAGTGACTCCAGCGTGCCGCCGAACCTTCTTCCCGTGGTCGAACCTCAGCTTTTTACGGACCGGCGTCCCTATTCAGCGAGTTTCCAGGCATCTCGTTGTCTCCACGGATGCGTCTACCACGGGTTGGGGTGCCATGTGCAATGGGCATGCAGCCGCGGGTTCCTGGACAGGACCCCAGCGCCTCATGCACATCAATTGCCTCGAGCTGCTGGCAGTACGTCTCGCCCTGCACCGCTTCCGAGCGTTGCTCAGGGGCCAGCATGTGCTTGTCCGTTCAGACAACACCACGGCAGTAGCGTACATCAACCACCAGGGGGTCTACGCTCACGCCGGTTGTCGCAGCTCGCCCGCCACCTCTTGTTATGGAGTCAGAAGCACCTGAGGTCCCTTCGTCCAGTATACATTCCAGGAGACCGGAACCTGGCAGCAGACAATCTGTCACGGGTCCGTCCTATCTCCGGCGAATGGCGACTCCATCCCCAGTCGGTCCAGCTGATTTGGGACCAGTTCGGGGAGGCACAGATAGATCTGTTCGCCTCCCGGGACTCATCCCACTGCGCCCAGTTTTATTCCCTGACCGACGGTACGCTCGGCTCAGATGCGCTGGCGCACAGCTGGCCGCGGGGCCCACGCAAGTATGCGTTTCCCCCAGTGAGCCTCCTTGCGCGGGTGTTGTGCAAGATCAAGGAGGACGAGGAGCAGGTCTTGCTGGTAGCCCCCTATTGACCCACCAAGACGTGGTTCTCCGAACTCTTGCTCCTCGCGACAGCACCTCCTTGGCCTATTCCTCTGAGACAAGATCTACTCACTCAGAGACGGGGCACTCCGTGGCACCCTCGTCCTGATCCTGGAGACTACACATGTGGCTCCGGGACGGGACGGGGCAGGTTTGAGTTCGTTGCCACCTGCGGTGGCGGCAACCATCACTTCCGCTAGAGCGTCGTCCACGAGACACCTGTACGCGTTGAAGTGGAACCTCTTCGTCAGCTGGTGCTCTTCTCGCTGAGAAGACCCCCGGAGATGTTCGATCGGAGTCGTGCTTTCCTTCCTGCAAAAAAAGGTTGGAGCGTAGGCTGTCGCCCTCCACCCTTTGGGTTTATGTCGCGGCCATTGCCGCGTCTCATGATGCAGTGAAAGGTAAGTCTATGGGAAGCATGACCTGGTCATCAGGTTCCTGAGGGGGGCGAGGGGGATAAATCCGCCTCCCTCCCCTCCTGCCCTCTGGGGACCTCTCAGTAGATCTAAGTGCTCTGCAGAGGCGTCCCCTGGAGCCTTTGCAGTCGGTAGAGTTTTTGCCCTGTCCTATGTAGACAGCACTCCTGATTGCATTGGTCTCCATCAGGAGAGTAAGGGACCTGCACGCACTCTCTGTTGACGAAGTGTGCCTGGAGTTCGGGCCGGCTTACTCTCATGTATTCCTGAGACCCCGGCCTGGATATATGCCCAAGGTTCCTACCACTCCCCTCCGGGACCTGGTGGTGAACCTGCAAGCGCTGCCCCTGGAGGAGGCAGACCCAGCCTTGGCACTGCTCTGTCCAGTACGTGCTCTCCGCACCTATGTCGACAGAACGTGGGGTTTCAGGACCTCAGTCCAGCTCTTTGTCTGTCATGGGGTAGCCAGAAGGGAAGGGCTCTCTCAAAGCAACGACTGTCCCACTGGATAGTGGACGCCATTGCTTTGTCTTACCAGCAGCAAGGCCGTCCGTGCCCCCTTGGTGTGACGGCCCATTCCACTCGGAGTGTGGCCTCCTCTTGGGCTCTAGCGCACGGCGCCTCGCTAACAGACATTTGCAGAGCTGCAGGCTGGGCGACACCCAACACCTTCGCCAGATTCTATAATCTATGAATTGAGCCGGTGTCCTCTCACGTACTCGCTTCTGCCGGTACTGGACCCGCTTAGGTGTCTTCGCTTGCTCGCCATTCCACTCCACGGACTGGATAAGTGCGATATCTCCTCAGTTCTTCCTTTGAAGCCTTGAGTCCTCCAGCACCTACGATGCGGTCACCACTGCTGTTGCTCTGGATGCTGGCTAGGTGCCTCCATGTGCACGGTTCCCCATGGTAACTGTCTCATGTGTATTTCCACTGTAAGCCTCTCTGAGCATGTGTCTTCCCTTGGCAAGCCATCTGCCACCCCTGGAGTTAAATTCCAGTAGCCACCTGCGGTTGGTGCTCCAGTGATTCCATATGTGTTCCTTGCGGCCATATGCGTATTTGTAAGTCCTCCCTTTGGTAGGCATCTGGTTGCATGTCCCTCCCGGGATATGTTTCCCAGTGTACCTTGGTATTCCTGTGTTAAAGCGGGATCCCCTAAGGAAGGTTTTCAGGGGTCCAGACTTTCGCAGGGCACTGGAAGACAGCTTGAAGATGGCATGATGGCATAGACCCCCAATCTCCGTCACTTCTGACGTAACTCGAAGTGACTACGAAAGGGAACGTCTCGGTTACGGATGTAACCCTCGTTCCCTGAGTAGGGAACGGAGACGTTACATCTCCCTGCCACTTCTGCTGTATCGCTGGGTAGACGCCGAGTTCAGTCTTGGCTCCTCAGTGAAGACATACTGCGGTTGCGTTCACTTCCTCCTTTTATACTCACAGAGTAGGGCGGAGTACGCTATGCAAATTTCCGCAGCCCCAAGGCATTGCATGCCATTGGCTCGTTTTTAAATACTCGAAGAGGATTGGCTTTCTATGCGAAACCCCCAATCTCCGTCACTTCTGACGTAACGTCTCCGTTCCCTACTCAGGGAACGAGGGTTACATCCGTAACCGAGACGTTTTCTTTGGGGAAATAAACCAGTGCACATGCGGAAAAAAAACATATTGCAGCTCCCTAAAAGGTCCGGGGGGCTAGCCCCAATTTTCTACACTACTACTGTGCTGCTAACATTCAAAAACGTATATACTGGACAGGTAAAACCGCGGCCAATCAACCAACCTGGGTCCAAGTAGAATTTTCCTTCTCTAAAACCTCATTACAGTCATGGTTACGCTCCTAACTTCCAATGTCAGGTACTGCAATTCAGAAAGCATTTTGGCCTGAAGCATCCTTCTGTCCAGCCATGCCCCAGTATCCCACATTTGTAGTTTTAAACCATCTATTATGGATGCTGCCTTTCAACTCTGGAGTGACAGAGGCATCACAGCTATTAAAGACCTTTGTGACAAAGCTACTTTCATGTATTTCATGACCTGTCAGCCAAATTTCAACTTTCATCTGCACACCTCTTTCGTTTCTTTCAAATTAGGCATTTTGTACCAAGAACTTACCCTGATTTTCCAAATCTACCCCCAGAGACTTTGGAAGACACGCTTCTCAAAGCAAACCCCAATCAGAGAGGGGCTATTTCTTATATCTTTAAAGCCCTTGATTCTGCCTTCTCTCATTTCCCCCCAAAAAATAGATATTTATGGGAGCAGGACTTGGGGCATATCGAAGATGACCAATGGGACCAGATTCTGGAGTCCATAACTCTTCCATCTGTGCGCGGCACGGTCTGATTCAATGTAAATTAATACATAGGACTTATTACACTAACCACAGATTGTCCAAGTTCTACACCAATGTTGTAGATGCCTGTAATAGGTGCAACCAATCTCCTGCAGACTTAATACTTATGTTTTAGTCATGTCCAAAGCTAGCAGACTTTTGGTTTAAAATATTTGACACACTTCACACGGCATACCATGGTGTAACAAACCCGAATCCTCTGTCTGCCCTTTTTGTCATACCACATGGCAGCACTCTAACAGCTGAAGCACAACACTCGTTGGCCTTCTGTACCCTGCTTGCTAGACGCTTGTCTTATGACAGATGGATTAAGGAAGTTCTACATAATCTAAAACTTGAGAGGCTAAGGTTCTCCCTTAAAGGCTCCCTGAAGAGATTTGATAAAACTTGGAACCCCTTGCTTTCCATCATAGACTCCCTAGACATCATGCCTGAGGAGTGAAATGTTTATGTCCTCTGGATCTACAGTGTAATTAACCACATATGCAACATATTTATCAGTACTGTTTAACATCAAGTACATTTTGTATGATTGGTGCTCAATAAAATATAGATTTTTTCAAATAAAAAAATTTAACTGACATGTAACCACGATCAGAAGCGTTTTCATGCTGTGGAGGATAGGATATGGAGCCAGTGACATAACCAATCACAGTGTGACAGACACTTCACAAAGTACCAACTGCAATGTTTAATTTTAAATGAATGTAGCCTACTGGCAGTCTGGCACACGTGGGTGCTCGGTATTTTCCGTGGGTGCTATTTCCGTGATTCACTTCCCTTCCAATGAACTTAGTGGAAGACGCCGGGAACGCCTCTACCTCTCGGTGCTGGACGATTGGGATGGTTGGTATGGACCTCAGTCAACAGGGATGGGTCCAGAATGTCGTCATGAGCGACTTGAGATCTTTCCTTGGGCCGTGACCCCCAATCGAGGTATTCCAGACGACCGCCCCATCGTGGGGAGTCTAGGATAATGCTGACATTTTAGATGTGTCTGTATCCACTGGAGGAGGAAAAGGTATGTCATCAGCACCAGACCCTGGGGAAGAAGGAACCAGAGGATTAGTGAAAGGTTTGAGTAGTAATACATGGAATGAAAGCGGTAGTGAGGTGGAAGGTTCAGATGGTAGGTGACTTGCCTCAGGATGGTGAATGGATTGACATGGTGGGCACTTGCGACAGGGCAGCCGAAGACAGATGTCCCCAATGGAGTGCCAGACCTTCTGTCCCGGATGGTATTGGGGTGTCGCAGCTCTTCTTGTGTATGACTATGTCTCCTTGCGTCGTCCTATGTCTCCAAAGAGTCTTCTGCAGATGGATGTGAGCTGAGTTCCAGACCCACTCGCTCTCCTGGAACCAATGGTTGACAGCTGACGTCGAAAGGTGCAAGGAGATGTATGAACCATGAGTCCATGAGGAATTGGCAAAGGGCAGTTAGAACTTATGTCCATCCCTCAGGACCCCCGGCAGAGCTGGCTCTGATTGCTTGGCCTTAGCGATCTGGTCATCGAGGGACCATTAAATGGGACTGTCCTGAATTATGCATACTAGAGGTCAATCGGCCGATTTTTGGAATTTTTTAACATAATCGGCATCGGCCAATATCCCAGTATATCAAGCCGATTATTAGGCAGGCGCATCTGTGGGCAGCCTTGTGTTGCCGTGCTTGACGCGCGCTGCCGCTATAGTCATTTTCCAGCCGAGTGAGCAGCAGACCTCATCCAGTGCCCAAGAAGCTAACGGCAATGATTCAGTTCGTATAACTCCCTTATATTTAATTAAAAACTTTTGATATGTTACTGCCAACGTTGAGAAAAAACCTGAATAAACGACCAGGCATTCGGCTACTTTGGATCGTAGATGAAGTTGCATTATCACAGAAGAGTGGCTCTCATGTCACAATAAATAAGCAATAATTTTGCAATTACAGAGTGAATCTGAGACTTTTATTTGTTCTGTTTGTGTGTCTTATATTTGAGAGGGTTGTCACTCAAAGCAGAGAAATAAGTAATAAAAAAAGAGACCAACGCACTATAGGCTAGTGACAGGCTGGCTTTGCTTTGCTAGCGGGTAGCTACAGACAGACCCGGTGCTAATACAGCACTGGAACCTTAACCACCGTTATCTTCCGCAACGAATATCAACACGGATTTCTGTGCTTCAGTTTGGTGCTACTGTTATGCCAGTGCTTCTCTCGGATGCTCAGAAAACGGACGTTAGAATAACAGAAACATCGCTTTACTCACCGTTAACAGTGTTGGGAAAGTTCGCTTTCTACATGAACTAGTTCAAAGTTCAGTTCACACATTTTAAAATTAACTAGTTCATTCATAGTTCTTTTTTCCATATGTTGCGAGCTTTATTATTATTATTATTATTATTATTTCCACAGCCCATATACAAACACAGACAACAATTATTTTATCAACGGGCAAAGTTATGTAAGATTATGTAAGATTTTAGATACTGGTGGCTGGTGTTGCCAGATTGGGGGTTTTTTTCACTACATATTAAGGCCTGTTTACAGATGTTTTAGCCGGGTTTTCGCCTGGAGGGCTCTATATAAATCTGGCACCCTATTGCAGAGAGAGCGCGTTCACAGACACCAGAATGAACTAGGTAACGTTCATCAGCCAGTAAGTGTTTCTCAAAGTGGGTGCCGCGGCACACTGGGGTGCCCCCTGACTGTGACTGGGGTGCCGCCAAAAAATTACGTAGGCTAAAAAAAAAAATAAATAAAATAAAAAAAAGGACATTTCATATATAAATATATTTTAATTTACATAAATACATTCTTCTTTTTAAACATATGAATGTAATAATAAAATTGTAAATTCATTAAGATCAATATATTAAATTAAGCATACTTTTAAACATATGAATGTAATAATAAAATTGTAAATTCATTAAGATCAATATATTAAATTAAGCATAAAAAATCAGTCTCGCAAGGCACACACACACACAACTTGACGCAAGTGACGCAATCCATTGCAACGCGTTATAGCAACAACAGACTGACAGAAAATAAACGTAAATTTAGGCCTCTTTAGTGACCGCATCATGGATCGTTTTTTGAAACGAAAAGCCCCACAAGAACCGGACAGTTCTTACAGTGAAATGGAGCCTCAGCCTACTACTTCCTCCACCAGCGCTGAGTCGGCACCAAAGATCGTAAAGGTAACGTCAGACAAGGCTAAAATCAGAACATACAACGACAGTTACCTCAAATTTGGCTTCATCAGTACGGGGGATGCAACATGCCCTCTCCCTTTGTGTCTAATATGCGGGATGAAACTGTCAAACCAAGGGATGGTTCCGAGCAAACTTAAAAGACACCTGACCACCAATCATCCATCACTTGCTGACAAGGATCCTGAATATTTTGTTAGGATGAAAAGTCAACAAAGCCGTCAAGAACAAATGATGATTAAATCCGCTAAAGTCTCGGAGAGGGCACTGGAAGCTAGCTACCTTGTAGCTGAAATAATAGCTAAAACAAAGACGCCTCACACTATTGCAGAAACTGTAATTATGCCATCATGTACAGCATTAGTGAACAAAATGCTAGGGCCTCAAGCTGCAAAAGAAATCTCAAAGGTCCCGCTGTCGGATTGTACAATAGGGAGGCGAATCAATGACATGTCTGTGGACATTGAAGATGTCGTTTTGGGGAAAATCAAGACAAGTGGACATTTTTCTTTACAAATTGATGAGTCAACGGACGTGAGTGGGCACGCTCAGCTGTTAGCAAATGTTCGGTTTGTGGATGGGGACCGTATTAGAGAGAATTTTTTATTTTGCAAACCGCTGCCAAACAAAACAACAGGGGAAGAAATTTATCGTGTAACAAATGAGTATCTTGAAAAGGGAGGATTGAGTTGGAAAAACTGTATTAGTATCTGTACTGATGGTGCAGCTGCAATGACGGGCTGTGCCAAAGGTTTCATTAGCAGGGCAAAGCAGCAAAACCCTGACATCCGAACAACCCACTGCTTCCTTCACAGAGAGGCACTTGCTGCAAAGACACTACCAAAAGAACTTTCGGACGTGCTTGACAGAGCAGTGGACATTGTTAATTTCATAAAGGCGCGCCCGTTAAAGAGCCGTCTGTTTTCGATTCTGTGCGAGGAAATGGGGGCAGAGCACCAGAGCTTGTTGCTACACACGGCAGTCCGCTGGCTGTCACGGGGGAAGGTTTTGGGCCGATTGTGCGAGTTAAGAAAAGAACTCAGAGTTTTCTTGACAGAAGAAAAATCTGCATATGCAGAGCTGCTTGCAGATGAGCAATGGTGCCTAAAACTCGCGTATTTGGCTGACATCTTTAAGCACCTCAATGAGCTTAACATTAAAATGCAAGGCAAAGAAGAAAACCTCCTCTCCTCATCTGACAAACTGCGTGGCTTCAGATCTAAGCTCACGCTCTGGCGTTCCTTTGTGGGACAGGGCAGGCTGGATATGTTTCCCCTGTGCAATGTGCATGTAAACAGCAGTACACTTTCTGATCTCATAATCCAGCATCTGAAATCTCTCGATGAGCGATTTAATCATTATTTTCCATCGGAGTCTTATGCACAGTTTGACTGGGTCCGTGATCCTTGGAGTTCACTCGCGCTGGAGAGCGCAAAGGACTGGCCACTGTCCACACAGGAGCAACTGATGGAGATCAGGGAAGACCGCACATTGAAACTGAGATTTGGTGACTTGGAATTGGACAAGTTTTGGATTTCAGTGAAAGAAGAGTATCCAGTGGCTTCAAGTAGCGCTGTTGCTATTTTGCTACCCTTTTCCACAACTTATCTGTGTGAACTGAGCTTTTCAACCCTGACGTACATCAAGAACAAGTACAGGGAGCGACTGAGGACTGTGGACCAGGAGCTCCGTGTCTGCCTCTCATCCATCCCTGCCAGGATAGGGCGGCTGTGCGCGTCGCACCAGGCTCACGTCTCTCATTGATTGCGGTCACCCCCACCCCCGGCTTGTGTGAGCGCGTATGCCCGCTGCGTGCGCGCATGTAGATATTTCTCCCTCTCTCGTTGTGGATTATTGTTTGTGTGGGTGTATGTGGGTGTGTGTGCATGCGCATGGCACGGATGAAAACAATATGGAAAAAAACATTCCTGCTCATCTCTGGTGCATTTTTTAACATGCATCTTTTTCTTATGGTATTGTGTATATATATTTTTTTTTTCATGTCTGCCCCTTTTTATTTTATTTTAACTGCATCCTGCACTTCATTTTAGTTCTCCAGGTCTGGATTTGTTGTTGGGTTCTTGTATTGGGCGGTCTACCATACGGTTTTATGGCATTTGTGTCTCTGATTAATTATTTTGTGAATTATTTTGCAAACCTGTGTTTTAAAAGGTGCTATAAAGTTGTTAATTATTATTGTTATTTACAGTTCATATTATGCTCTGTTCATTTCTGTCTAAATAAACAGGACATTTGCATTTACATTTGGGTTATGTAGTGTTTTTAAATTATATTTTACACTGGGGTGCCTTGAGATTTTATGCACTTTTGAAAGGTGCCCTGACTGAAAAAAGTTTGAGAAAGGCTATATGCACGCATAAATTCCGCATTTGACGCAAGGATGCTCGTCCATTTCCGGTTGTGGAGATTAAAGCGGAGGAAAACCGAGGAAAACGGGATTATGGCAGAGTCTTCAAAATGTACTGTCCTCCAGTCTTTGAAATGAAACGTACATACGTTTAGATGTAATTTTATATATAGTTACATTTATTTAATATAATTTTAAAAAGAAGCATAAACACAACGAGGGGTGTCTGTTTTATCTGTTTTTGTGACTAACGTTTCTTTAGTATAACCATGGAGTATAAAATTCAATATAAATTCTCAACATGGTTGCTTTATGGTACAGAGCAGAGTTTATCTCAAAATATTATTCAGGTTTTCACTGCTGAATAAGTTGGTCCTCTGTCTAACTTATTTCAACTTAGCCTAGCTAGTGTTTAACTGGGTCATCAGCTGGTTTCTCCAGCAAATTATTCTGAGGTCATTTTCAACCAGCGAATTAGTAACCAAATCCCCTCTAAAACCAACCAAACGACAAGCTTGAGGCTGTTTTTTTTTTATTTTTTATTTTTTTTGCTCATGGTAATAAAACAGGTGTATATATAGAAAGTTAATTGAAAGTTAAAGTATAATCCTTTCAACAAGATTATAAGATTGTATCTGTTATTGAATAACCTAGATCAGACCACTACTACTAGACCACTATTATGTACTTTTCATCTAAAATGATTATATTTCACATGCTGTAGAACCTGGACAGACAGTCATCAGCATCTATGTGCAGTCTAGACTCAGGCTGTGAGTTGGTGAAGCCAGTTAAAGGCGAGAGTGCTCTACAGAGGGTGCTGGCCATCACTGGGAATGAGTTCTGCTGTGACTGTAGCCAGAGTGATCCTCGCTGGGCTAGCATCAACCTTGGCATCACACTCTGTATTGAGTGCTCAGGCATTCACAGGTACTATCACAGTGTTTATATATGAGATCTGCATGTGGTCCACTAAAGTAAAGACTACTGTACAGTTGTTTTAGAGACTGTTTGTTTGGAATGCAACACTGCTTACTGCTGCTTAAAAGTTAACTAACTAAATCTCACTCTTTTTTAAAGTTAAGGAAATTTAATAGACAATTAAAAATGTATGAATGTCATTGCAGAATACTAACAAAATATCAGTCCAAGAATTTGTTTTAAATAATAATTGCTTGTCTAACACCCGTTTCACACATACTCCGTGTGCAGTTCCTGTTGTGGCGCGTACTATGCAGTACAGGAGCAGCACACGCTATAGTGCTTGCATATATGCTGCATTTGCAGTGTGTAACTGATCTGCGGATGTAGGCTACCACAAACATACCCACTATTTTTATTTCAAATCCAGAAGTTATGCAACAACTTTTATAAAAAAAAAGTTTTGTCAGAATTGCGATTCTCTTTACACACATATACAAACTTGAATGGACGTATGCATGTTTAGACACAATTTAAACAATATAGGCCTATAATTCCATGCATTATTTCTATATTAAGTTGCTCAAGCAAGTGGTCAAATATTTAACCATTAAAATCGCAAACATTTTAAATTAAAACTTAAAATTGACAAAAACAGCCGACTCTCATGCCTTTACTTTTGCATTTAAATTTTAATGCAATAAATCTTGCATGTCACAAAGAACTTGTTTTTCCACCTCCACAAATGAGGCGAGTGTCGTTCATTATGTCTATAGCTAAGCTACCCTGCCACAAATTACGGGAGCTAGCTTGGGAGTCACTCTGCTGTTCCGCAAGACCCGTTCAGTGGACATTGGATAACACTGGGAAAGCGTGACCTAAAGGGAAGGGAACGCTGCGGAAGCCTGATGAAGGCCTGGAACACACACATGTACTAGCCCATAGGGATAGTGAAACATGTGGCAGTCCCCGAGGTAGTCCCAATCCAAGGGAAGTGGGAGCGTACTCAACAGGGACGACAGAACAAGTCTGTCAAGGCAAAGACACGGCTGAACTGCATGTGGCATTATGGGTCACCGAAGAGATCACTGGACAAAACACCCAGTCTACAAACAACTCCTTTAGAGGTAGCTGACCTGATGCCGAGGTCCGTAGCAAGCCGACACAACCTATTCCCTCGCACCACTGGCCATAGCGAGTACTCAGGAGGAAACAGGTTCTACACATGGGCTATAGAACCATGCAAACGTGTTCGGTGTCGCCCAGCCCGCAGCTCTACAAATGTCTATCAGCAAGGTACCTTGAGCCAAAGCCCAGGAAGCAGCAACACCTCTAGTAGAGTGAGTGTGCAATCTGGGAGGACAAGGCTCACCCACAGCTTCATCCACTAACCAGTGAGCTAACCTCTGCTTGGAGACAGCCTTCCCCTTCTGCTGGCCTCCGTAACAGACAAAGAGCTGATCTGAGGTCCTGAAGCTTTGCGTTCTGTCAATGTAAACCCGCAGGGTGCGTACAGGACAGAGAAAAGCCAGGTCTGGATCTGCCTCCTCCTGGGGCAGCACTTGCAGGTTCACTACCTGATCCATGATGGGAGTGGGAGGAACCTTTGTCCCATATCCAAGCCGGGGTCACAAAATCACCTGAGAAAGGCTCGGCCCGAACTCTAGGCACGATTCGTCGACCAAAAAAGCCTGCAGATCCCCAACCTTCTTGAAAGAGGCCAATGCCAACAGTAACGCTGTCTTAATGGACAGGATGTTTAGCTCCACCTTCAGAAAAGGCTCAAAGGGAGGACTTTGAAGAGCTTTCAGTACCAGAGCTAGGTCCCAAGAGGGTACAGAGTGCAAAACCCGAGGTCCTAGCACCTTTAAGGAATCTGATGATCAGATTGTGCTTCCCCACGGACTTACCTTCTACTACATTGTGATGAGCGTCTATTGTAGCAACATACACTATGAGGCTGGAGGGAGACAGCCTTCGCTCCAACCCATCTTGTAGGAAGGAAAGCACGACTCTGATCGGGCAAGTTCGTGGGTCCTCCTGGTGAGAGGAACATCACTCAACGAATAGGTTCCACTTCAATGCAGAGAGATGCCTCGTAGAGGGGGCTCTAGCAGAAGTGATGGTGTCTACCACTGCCTGTGGTAGACCACCTAGAACCTCCGTGTCCCATCCAGGGACCAGACGGTCCAGAGGTCTGGACGTGGGTGCCATAGAGTGCCCCATCTCTGAGAAAGGAGGTCCTTCCTCAGAGGTATCGGCTGAGGAGGGGCTGTCATGAGGAGCATGAGTTCCGTGAACCAAGTTCTGGTGGGCCAATACACAAATGGGAAATGCATACTTGTGCAGGTCCCGGGGCCAGCTGTGAGCCAGGGCTTCCGTGCCAAGGGTCCCCTCAGACAGGGAGTAAAACCACTGGCAATGGGTCGTGTCCAGAGAGGCAAACAGGTCCACCTGTGCAACTCCGAAAACACTCCAAATCAGCTGAACTGCCTGGGGATGGAGTTGCCATTCTCCTGGCAGGGGAGGCAACCATGAAAGCTCGTTTGCCACACGGTTGAGCTCCCATGGAACATGAGTGGCACGAAGCGACCTCAGATGTTTCTGATTTCATAGGAGGAGGTGGGAGGCGAGTCGCAACATGCGGCGAAAGCGTAGACCACCTTGTCGGTTGATGTACAAAACTGTCGCAGTGCTGTCCGTACAGACCAGTACGTGTTTGTGAAGCCCCTTGAGGCAACACAAGGCTAAGCATACTGCTTGCAACTCCAGGCAGTTGATGTGCCAATTCAGATGGGGCCCCTAGGGGCACTCCGGGCCGAAGAAACGCAGGATCCAACCATGGGGAGAAGGTTTGGCGACAGTGCGGGGTTACTTTGACCCGGGACGTGTCGCTCTGCCATGCCCACCTCAGGACTCGATCGTAATGGCAGTGCTGAAGCGGTCTCATTACTACTGGCGTTACTGCGGCTGCGGCTTCCATATCCCCCAGGAGCCTCTGAAATTGTTTTAGTGGAACCGCTGTCCTGCCTCGAAAGGACTTGAGGCAGGTGAGCACTGACTGGGCGACTGAGTCCAACTCCATACCGAGATAAGAGATCCTCTGCACGGGGCAGAGTTTGCTCTTGTCCCAGTTGACCTGAAGCCCCAACCGGCTGAGGTGCCGTAGCACCATGTCCCTGTGATTGTACAACACATCTCGCGAGAAAGCCAGAATGAGCCAGTTGTCGAGATAGTTGAGAATGTTACTGCCATGTTCTCTCATGGGAACAATGGCCGCCTCCGCAACTTTTGTGAAGACGCGGGGCGACAGGGCCAACCCGAAGGGTAGGACTTTGGACTGATACGCTCGACCCTCGAAAGCAAACCGAAGAAAAGGTCTGTGTCGAGGAAGAGTCGAGACGTGAAAGTATGCATCCTTCAGGTCGATCACTGCAAACCAATCCTGGGGACGGATGCAATCGAAAATGCGTTTGAACGGGAGTTTGTGCAGGGCCCAGATGCAAAACTCGCAGGTCCAGAATGGGCTGTAACCCCCGCTTTTCTTGGGTACAATGAAGTAGGGGCTGTAAAACCCGGACCTGATCTCGGCAGGAGGGGCTGGCTCGATCGCGTCCTTCGCCAGCAGAACATCGATCTCTTTACGCAAGACAGGGCGTCCACTGACCGCACACGGGTGAAGTGGACGCCCTAGAACCTGGGAGGCCGCCGCGCAAACTGAATTGCATAGCCAAACCAAATGGTGCGTATCACTCCCTCCAGGAAATAAACGAGACCATGGTTCTGGTTACTGATGGATTTATTACAGTTGTCATCTTTCTCTCCTTCGTCACATTCACCATCAAAATCCACCGTCAAACTACAGTATGACAATGCACAAGATAAACACATTCACAAATATTAGAAAGAAGTAAATACAAAAACACTTCGGGAATATGAACATAATACACATACCTCGCTGGCTGCATTTAACCCAGAAGGAATGAGTTCACTTGAAACACCCGGCTCAAAAGGAAAACACAAAAAGCATCTTTACTTTTATCTCAGAAAAACGTGTAAAACTTCTATTCCACACGCAGAGAATAACTTCTGACCAAAGTCCGTTCTTTCCTGTTGCATCTCAAAAAAGCGTCCGTGTGCAACACACCTTAAAATTAACGCACTTTAGTTCCCAGTCAACATAAACACTCAACATTCACGAATAGATTAAGCAAACATAACAAAAAACATGTTCAATAACAGAAATAATATGTATGGCAGTTATACTCCCACCAAATGACTATTTTGTCATTTCACCTCACAATTCAAAACCTTTCACACTTTAATTTAACCATACAATAAACCTTAAACCTTACAGTAACATAAAATACTGTTTTTCGTGAAATGGTAACCATAACCTTTAGTCTGCTTCAAGCAGTAAAACTGTCTTTTGTACAGGCCTATCAAGGTAGACTGGTCTGGAATTACGTCTTCCCTGGCTGTCTAAGGTCGAGTCACTAATTAACAGTTTCACCTTTCGAACCTTTCCATCAGTGCTCGGATACACCTCTGTCACCCTTGCCAATCTCCCTTGGTTACGTGGAGAACTGTCCTCCTGCAGGATGACAATGTCGTCAACCTTCGTATTTCTCTTCTCTTTCTGCCATATTTGTCTTTGCTGAAGATTAAGGAGATACTCCTTCTTCCACCTTGTCCAAAATTCGTTTGCCAAAAACTGCACCTGGCGCCATCTCTTGCGCAAGTATACATCCTGACTCACAAACTCTCCTGGAGGTGGGAATATTATGTTAGACTTCATCATAAGAATGTGATTAGGCGTGAGAGGTTCAAGGCTTGTTGGGTCATTTAAATGCTCAGTTGTGAGAGGTCTGCTATTTATAATAGCCATCACTTCATACAGAAAGGTTCTCAACGAGGTACTGTCGAGTCGTTGAGAAGACTGATCAAGGATTGCGCTTAAAACACTTCTGATCGTCCTTATCTGTCTTTCCCATACACCTCCCATGTGGCTCGATGATGGGAAGTTCATTACGAACTCGCATCCATATTCCTTTAACTGTTCATGATCCAAGTTTTTCATTGCCTTCATGAGCTCTCCTTTTGCACCAACAAAGTTTGTGCCTTGATCACATCTCAACTGTCTTACATGTCCGCGTATTGTGATGAAAACACGTAATGCATTGATAAAGGCATCAGTAGTGAGGTCATCAAGCATTTCGATATGTATGGCTCTAGAACACATACAGGTACTTTCTTGCTTCCTTCACATAGAACGGTCCAAAGCAATCCATGCCACAATATGTGAAAGGAGGCGTCATTTCCATTCTTTCTTCTGGCAAATCTGCCATTTTTGGATCTTGTGTGCTCCTTCTGTACTTTCTGCATGTTGTGCACTTGTAAATATGTGAGGCAACTGCACTGCTGCATCCTATGACCCATACTCCATTGGATCGCAATTCATTGGCAGTTATTCCTCTTCCTTGATGCTGCACCTTTTCATGGTAGTACTTAATAAGCAACGATGATACATGACTCTTATTTGGCACAATGGCAGGATGCTTGACATGTGGATGAAGAACAGATCTTGCCAAACGTCCTCCAACCCCTAAGCACACCATGTTCATCTACAAACGGACTCAGTTTGTGTAGTTTGTCTTTGGGTTTTACTTCCTTGCCTTGCGTTATACCTCTAATTTCACTGCCGAATGCTTCCCTCTGAACCAACTTGATTATAAACAGCTCTGCTTCCCGTCTCTCCTCAAGACTTGTTGCTCCACTTACTTTATCTTTGATGCCCTTGATCTGCTTAGCATGGCGCTTTAGAAGAGCAATAGCCTTGACAGCTCTTTTCCAGTCAGAGAATTTTGTTAGGCGTTCTAACAATGACCTCTCCTTCCTCACCTTGGTGTTGAGCACCAGGGCCTTCCGAAGTTCCGGATCATCATCATAAACTTCTCCCACCATAACATCTCCTCTGGGTAGCTCCTTTTCCCATAAAAAATCTGGGCCAGTGAACCAGTTTGAAGCAAGAAGCTGATCTGCGGAGACACCTCTCGACGCATGATCCGCAGGATTATCTTCAGACCTTACAAAGTGCCATTGTTTAGGATCTGTAGTGGACTTGATTCGTTGGACTCTGTTCGCCACGAACACATGAAACCTCCTGGCATCATTGTTTATATAGCCTAGGACGACCTTCGAGTCAGTCCAAAAATGTTCTTGAAGACCCTCTATTTCAAGCTCATTTCTAAGCATAACACTTATTCTTGCTGCCACAACTGCAGCCGACAACTCAAGCCGTGGCACTGTGGTTACCTTGGTAGGAGCAACCCGTGCTTTTCCCATGACAAGCGTGCAGTGAACATCTCCGTTGACGTCGACTGCTCTGAGGTAAGTACATTCACCATAACCGATGACACTTGCATCTGAGAAGTGGTGAAGTTCGTACTGCTTGACATCCTTGAAGTTATCTGGGATATAGCACCTTCTGATCCTTACATTAGATAAGTTTCGAAGATCTTGTAGCCAGATTTCCCACTGTGCACTCAGCTCTTGTGGAAGTGGCTCATCCCAAGTTACTTTGTCTCGACACAGTTGTTGTAGAATCTGCTTTCCACGGAGAATAAAAGGTGCTACAAACCCCAATGGATCGTAAATGGACGCTACTGTAGACAGTACACCTCTTCTGGTATTTGGGTGTTCCTTGACAGTCACTCTGAATTGGAAGTCATCAGAGGATACACACCATTGAACGCCAAGAGCTCTTTCCATGAGTGGCTCACCTAAACCCATATCCATTTCCTTGACACTTTCAGCACACTCATCCTTTGGTATTGATTTCATTACCTCCTTACTGTTGGAGATAAATTTGTGAAGTCTAAGTTTGCCTGTGCTGCAAAGGTCTCTCGCCTCCTTAATCAGTTGGATTGCTTCAGCATCAGATGTTGCGCACACCAGTCCATCATCAACATAAAAATTCCTTTGGATGAACTTAACAGTGCTTGGGTTAAATTTATCCTGACCTTGAGCGGCTAGATGCTTAAGTCCGAAATTGGCACATCCAGGTGAGGAGGCTGCCCCAAATAGGTGGACCTTCATCCGAAAAATTGAGGGTGGAGAATCTAGGTCACCGTTCTCCCACCATAAGAACCTGAGGTAGTCTTGGTGTTCAGGCCTTACATGGAATTGATGAAACATTTTCTCCACGTCACACATGATGGCAATCGGGCCTTTGCGAAACCTACAAAGGACTCCCACCAAGGTGTTTGTGAGCTCTGGACCAGTAAGAAGTTGATCATTCAGTGACGTTTCTTGGAACCTTGCTGAGCAATCAAAGACCACTCGTATCTTCCCAGGCTTTTGAGGGTGGTATACGCCATGGTGGGGAATATACCAGACTGGTTGATTGTCAAGCTCTTCTTCAGGGACCTTTTCGGCGTCACTACGAGCAATGATGTCCTTCATAAACCCCAAGTAGTCAGTGCAGTATTGCTGGTCTCTCCTGAGCTTTCGTTCCAAGGACATTAGGCGTTGAACAGCACATGATTTATTGTTTGGTAGATTTGGTTTCTCTTGTTTAAAAGGTAAAGGCATTTCAAAATGGCCGTCTTGCTTCTGTCTGATTCCGTCTTTCAGTTTAGTCAAGAAGTGAAGATCTTCTTGAGAGAGGGTTGTCTCTTCTCCACCTCTCTCACTGAAATCAGATTCCAACATCTTAATTATGTCATCTGGAGTGACCATTTCACTGACCTGGGTATGGCAAACATAGTGTACTTCTCCTTTAAGCTGGACCATTGCATTCACTTCAGGCATGACTTGTTTTACGATGATGCGGTGACTTACTCCAATTGCATCACCGTAGTGTTCCCCTGGGTCACCATAACTCACTATGCTCCAACCTAAGTCAGTCTTCTGAGCAAATGGCTGGCTTTCCTCTCCACAAACTACTTCTCGTGGCATTAGAGCTTGTGGGCAATTGTACCCAATCAACAGACCAATTTCACAATCCTTCTGAGGTGCAATGTAGTCGGCAAGATGCTCCAAATGAGGCCATGCCTTTGCTGTCTCAGGCACTGGGATATGTGAGCGATTAGCAGGGATGAAGTCACGAGTGTAAACTGTGGGCACTGTTAACTTCTTGGAGGAAAATAGGCCCCTAACTTGTAGGCTATTAAGTCTTTTACAGTGAATGATTGTCCCCTTTGACGACATTGTAGATAGTTTTAACTTCACTTGTTCAGTGTTTGTATCAAGAACACCTGCCACTTCATCAAGAATGAATGAAGAGTCACTGTGAATCTAACAGAGCATAGACGAGAACTTCCTTGTCTGGATCACTTGGCGTTGATACATAGACAGGTACTATTGCAGATGTCTGTGTACTGTTAGTATCTTGTACAACTCTGTTAGAGGTTGTTTCCTTTGTGACGTCTTGTGGGTGAATTCCTTCCTTAGATCGTTCTTTCTTTAGTTCTTGGGCCCCCTTTAAACGTTCTTCATGCAGGCATGTGGGATGCCTCTTTGAGCAAGAATCGCAGACCATCCGGTTACTGCAGCTCTTAGACTGGTGACCAGGGCTTAAACAGCCGAAGCACAGTTTTTCACTTTGCATAAATTTAATGCGGTCAGCAACTGACTTCTCTCTTAATTTGTAGCACTTGTGTAAGCTGTGACCTGTTTTCTTACAAAACACACATGTGACTATTTTCCTTTCACTGGTGTTTGTTGTGAAGATCTTGGCACCTATGGTTTGGTTCTTGGAGGTCATAATGTTCTGGCTCCTGCTCTTTGCTTTATCCAACTCACTTTGTCGTAATGCATGGAAGGATGTAATGGGGTTGCAGACGATGCTTGCCTCCATTGAAATGAACGTCACAAAATAACTGAAGTTTGGAAACCTTCCGTGTTCAAGTTGATATTGTGTGGCCTTTCGGTTCCATCTGGAGCTTAACCAGTCGGGTAACTTTGCAGTAAGTTTTTGATTCTCAATTCCATCATTAAGAATGTGGAGATTGTCATTGTTAGCCATAGCACTTTCACAACTGCGTAAAAGGTCCACAAATTTTCTCAACTCAGCACTCTCTCTTGAAGCTATTTTTGGCCATGTATGTAGTTTGTCTCGGAAAGCCTTGGCAATTACAAAGGGTTGGCCATATCTTTCATTGAGCAGGTCCCACGATGCATTGTATGAATCTTCTGAACCAGCCAGAAAATGACCTTCTAAGGCTTCTCTAGCAGCTCCTCCGACATATTTTTGAAGGAAAAAGACTTTCTCTGCTGTTGGAATATTCTTTTTCTCTATTAGTGTCTGAAAGGATGATTTCCAATGATTAAACTTAAGTGGATCTCCACTAAAGACCGAAGGCTCTGGAATGGGTAACCTGTTTGCTGTCATAGCTTCAGCTAAGACCTTCACCAGCTCTCTCATGTCATCTTGGAGTTCACCTCTTGGAGTCACATCTCTGTTTGGTGGTGGATGCTGATCAGCAATAGTCGCTTGATTGATTATCCGCATATCTGTAGCCTCAAAGTTTTGCGGTACAAAGTCTTGGGTTGGATAAAACTCATTTGCATTGTACACTTGAAGCTTTGCTTTAGCCGCATTAAACCTCTTTAGCTCTTCCAAACGCTCAAGCTCTCTTTTCAAATTTTCAACTGACCTTCTTCTTGCAGCATTCTCTTCATGCTGTCTCTTTAACAGAGCAGCCTCTTGTCTCTCTTTTTCTATCTTGCATTCGATTTCTTCCTTTTCTCTTTGAAGACGGCGAGTTGATGCTGCTGCTTCTTGGTCTGCAACTATCAACTTATCTTCAGCTTCAAGTCTCTGCAGTTCTGCTTGGTGGCTTTCTTGCTCAACCATAATCTTCAATACAGCCTGTGTATGTGCATACTCAGCAGCAGCTTCTTGTCTTTTGGATGAGGATACAGAAGAGTGGATGGAATTAGACTTAGAATTATTGCTCTGAAATGAAACACTGGAGGTTGAAGACACGAATACAGATGAAGCATCAGGCCAAATAATTTCTTCCTCATTTCCTTGAATTTGAGACTGTGCATTCTGTATTACAATTCTTGTGATGGACGCACATCTGTCCAACTTGCGTCTCATGTCATGAGCTGGGCTGTCAACCTTTCTGAATTTATCATAAACACTGTTCAGCTCAGATTCTTCTCTTTGAATGCCTTTAATGTGTTCTTGGATATCACTAGGATCTTGTTTGATTACAGATTTCTTAGTCACCTTGGTCAAAACCTTCCAGCGTTCATAAATACTGTCAAAGCGAAGTGATAATCCTTTCATCTTTTCCTTCTGCAATTCCTTTCCCTTTTCTGTTAATTTTCTATCTCTTTCACTTCTACGAGATCCTGCAGGCTGTACTGCTTGTTGTACTACAAT
The DNA here is from genome assembly GCF_988280905.1 of Pimephales promelas. Classification (NCBI taxonomy): domain Eukaryota; kingdom Metazoa; phylum Chordata; class Actinopteri; order Cypriniformes; family Leuciscidae; genus Pimephales; species Pimephales promelas. Next base: position 11,452,485 of record NC_142773.1, on the reverse strand, counting down.
GATAGACTTCTCTGCCACTTGTTCTTTTTCACTTGTTTGTGACATCTTACATTTACTGGGAATTTCTTGTAAACACTTAACATTAGCTGCGAAGTTAACAGCAGAATTTCCCTTTTTTTTTTTCTGGTTAATCAAACTAAATTAGGTCAATGTCCTTTGATCAATCCTTCAATTGAAACAAACTTTGTAAAGGCTTGGTGCTTAGAAAATAATAAAAAACTTCACAAAAAACCCCCTGAAAAATATTGGCTTGCTTAATGTGTACAAATAATTCTCCCTTTTTCAAGTTATCACTTACTTTCTTCAATAGACAAAATAAATAAATTCCCCTTACACAATTTAAACCACAGTTATTATTATTAAGGTTGCACAGTCTCTCTTGTAGTGTTCAAACTTATTGTCACCTTTCAGTACACAAGCTTACGTGACTGACTTATGGACGTCTTAATGAAACACTGAGAAATGCGGGTCCTTAACGGTAAACGTGGGCTTATCTGTGTAACGTTACATCCCGTCTTGCCGAGTTGAGACACTTTAGATCCGGGCGAGGCACGAGCAGGTTCGGGAACGTTGACGCAAGTCCGAGCCGGGCACGAGCAGGTTCGGGATCGCTGACGCAGGTCCGAGTTTGACTATCACTCCCTCCAGGAAATAAACGAGACCATGGTTCTGGTTACTGATTACAGTTGTTACAGTTGTCATCTTTCTCTCGTTCGTCACATTCACCATCAAAATCCACCGTCAAACTACAGTATGACAATGCACAAGATAAACACATTCACAAATATTAGAAAGAAGTAAATACAAAAACACTTCGGGAATATGAACATAATACACATACCTCGCTGGCTGCATTTAACCCAGAAGGAATGAGTTCACTTGAAACACCCGGCTCAAAAGGAAAACACAAAAAGCATCTTTACTTTTATCTCAGAAAAACGTGTAAAACTTCTATTCCACACGCAGAGAATAACTTCTGACCAAAGTCCGTTCTTTCCTGTTGCATCTCAAAAAAGCGTCCGTGTGCAACACACCTTAAAATTAACGCACTTTAGTTCCCAGTCAACATAAACACTCAACATTCACGAATAGATTAAGCAAACATAACAAAAAACATGTTCAATAACAGAAATAATATGTATGGCAGTTATAGTGCGGATGAGATATCGGGACGGACCCGGACGCGCTAACCAGGCATCTAGGTACCGACCCAATTGACCCACCCGAACCACCGGCGTACCCGCGGAGGGGCAGTGAGGTGGAAGACAGAGACCCGACTGCAGTGGCAATGTAGCCACCGAAAGCGGGGTCTGGCTGTGGAGCTCACCACCGACTTGCTTCCACTGGGGGGCAGATGGCAGGGAAGGCCCGTGGGCTTTCCGCTGCGGGCTGCCCTGTGGAGAAGGGAGGGGGAGATATGAGGTACAAGGCCCTGCCTCCTCTTGAGCTGGTCTCTGCCCCTCTGGGCCCAGCCGATGCAACCGAGGAAGCGCCGCTCCTGTCGGCTATCTGCAGACTGGGAAGAGGGTAATGGGAGAGATGCTGCTTGGAGACAGCACCCACTGCGATTCTGACCCTCTTGGGTGGAGGAGACTGTGTGCCCGTCAGTCAAACGCCGCATGCAAGTCCTGCAGCAAAGCTGGGTCGGGACCACCTGCCTGCAAGCCATGAAGCGCTCCAACCTGATGGCATCTCCATGCCATGTAGGCATCCCCGGTCAGACCAGAGGAAAACCTACAGGCACGGGAGGGGAGTGAAGGAGCACACTGCCAAGTGGAAGCGGTGTCCGGACACAAGGTTCGGGACCCGGTGGAGGGTGGAGGGAGGTGGAGGGCCCGACATTCACAGCCGCCCGTTCGAGCATAGCAGCCATCTCAGGGTCCACAAGAAAAACACTGCAATGCCATTGACGTTCCGTCGCTCCATTGGTCTGATTACATACGTGCTTCATGAAGCACAACGCAGGGGCTATAGGGACATAGTGTTCGACGCAGCGTCTCGTTTACACAGCGTAACCGAGACGCTTTTATGCTTACCAAGGCTGTATCTATTTGATAAAAAAATACAGTTAAAACAATAATATTGTGAAAAATTATTGCAAGTTAAAGGACAACTCCGGCGCAAAATGAACCTTTGGTCTAATTACACATTGTTACCTAGTCAACCGTTATCTGAGATTTGTTTTCATGATTTCCGAATGTAAATAGTTTTATCTCTAAAAACAGTTTAGCCTATAACGCTAGTATATAGGGCATAGAGTAATGGCAAATAAAAATTGTTGTTATTTTTTACCACTTGTTATTACCACTAACAAGCCTCAAAATAGCCCCACACAAACACGGTAGCATAATAAGGGTCACTACATTCAAACCGAAGCATTGAGAACTTTGTCAGTGTCCATACAGTTTAATAAGTAGATATTTTATACACACAGTCAACTTCACGAATACAGAAAGAAGCCATCTTTGAAAAATAGTCTCTACAGTCAATCTACGAACACCGATCCATGTGCGCTGGTGAGATGTGAGTGAATAAGGTGATAAGGTGAGCGCGAACAGTAGGCTACGTGTACATATTGAAGAGAAGGAAACGGTTCGTGTTTGTGTTTCTTCCGGAAACAATGGACCATTCTGCACAGTTCAGCGCACCTGGATCGGCGTTCGTAGATCGACTGGTAGAGACTATTTTTCAAAGATGGCTTCTTCCTGTATTCGCTAAGTTTACTGTGTGTATAAAATATCTTCTTATTAAACTGTTTGGACACTGACAAAGTTCTTAATGCTTCGGTTTGAATGTAAGGACCCTTATTATGCTATTGTGTTAGTGTGGGGCTATTTTGAGCCTTGTTAGTGGTAATAACAAGCGATTTTTATTTGTCATTACTCTATGCCCTATATATTAGCATTATACTAGCGTTATAGACAGCAGAGATAAAACTTTGTTTTTAGAGATAAAACTATTTACATTCAGCAATCATGAAAACAAATCTCAGATAACGGTTGAATAGGTAACAATGTGTAATTAGACAAAAGGTTCATTTTGTGCTGGAATTGTCCTTTAAAAGAAATCTTCTATTCTGATCTATTCTTTGTCACATGATCCTTCAGAAATCATTCTAATATGCTGATTTGGTGCTCAAACAGAAAATGAATGTGAGGGTTCAACTTGTATAGCAAACACAAACAACACTAATTAATTACAGACAGCTGAAACCAAAAACACAAATGAGGAGCAAGAAAACTGAACAAGGAAGACAAATGAAAACAAACTGAAAATTCCATGACAAATAAAACTAACAAAACACACAAAGATGCTTTAAATTAATCAAACAAATAAAACTAACAAAGTCAAACGCCGCACGCAAGTCAAACGCCGCAGTAACACTATAAAGACATGTATAGTGTTACAAAAGCCTTCTATTTCAAATAAATGCTGTTCTTTTGAGCTTTATAGTCATTAAATAAATAAAAAATATTTATAATCAATGTTGAAAACAGTCAACATATATAGTAATAAGAACCATTATTAATTATTGAGCACCAATAATAATTAATAATAATTGACCACCAGCATATTAGAATTGTTGCGGTTCAGTATTTTTGGCAGGATTATTCAGGATTCCTTAATGAATAGAAAGATCAAAGGAACATCATTCATTTGAAATAAAAATATTTTGTAACATTATAAATGTATTGACTGTCACTTTTAATCTAATATTTAATTTTAATTTTAATTTAATTTAATATTATAATGATTACTGAAGGATTGTGTGAAACTGAAGACTGGAGTAATGGCATGCACGATTATAGGTCTTCCAAAAAGAACTAAATGTTTTTTACTCCTCACAAATGCATTCACAGCATTCCACTTATTTTGTATGTTATTCCCCATATTTTCTTCTCAGGAGTTTAGGAGTTCACAATTCAAAGGTGCGATCCCTCACACTTGATTCATGGGAGCCAGAGTTGCTTAAGGTAAATGTTCATACCATTTTGTTCTTTATTTGTGCAATATGTTCAGCAGTCTTTTCACTTTATGTTTTTTTTTTTTTCTGTTTCCAGTTGATGTGCAAGCTGGGAAATTGTGTCATTAATCAGATCTATGAAGCTCGTAGAGAAGAGCTGGGTGGAAAGAAACCTCAGCCTGGAGACCCCAGGTATTCCTAGCCACTCCTTATTTTGACTGAAATTTTGATAGATGTGAACCACAAAATAAACACTGCAACAATATTATAGTAATAGTAAAATTGTTGTCCTCTGAGGTCATTTTCAATAAAAGACATGACTAATGACTGGTCCCCATACAGCTGTAACGGACTCAGGCTCGGTTTTGTTTTTGAATTCATTTGCAGAAGTTGTATTGAATTATTGAGTAATAAATCCAAATCAACAGTCAAAGAGATGGTAACAGATACAGCCTCGGTTCACTGAACAAAATAGACAGTCAGGCAAAGTAACCTAATAAATATGATAGCCAAGAAAAAGCCAAAAGGTCATAACAAGAAACTTTGCAAAGTGTTAAAGGAAAACACGTCTCTTTATACCTAAGGAGCATGAAGTAACATCCAGCTCAGTTCAGTTCTCATATAATGGTGTCAATGCAGGCAGATCAATAATATTGTTAAATATTAAGTGTCTCCAACTAAGCAAGCCAAACGGCAAAGGCGACGGTGGCAAGGAGCCCAAAGTCCATGATGGACTTCGCTTTTGGCTTTTGGCTTAGTTGGAGACACTTAATATTTAACAATATTATTGATTAATATTCAACAATATTATTGACAGAATAGAGGGGGGGAAACCAGGCTCAGTCAGGGGGCCAGTTCTCAGTGTATGATTATGATTCTGGCAACATTACTCCAAAGTCAGATTGAATTGGAAGATTAAGAATGGAACATATTAGAACATTTTCAGTGTACAGTCCAACTTGTAAAGTTATTGGGACTGTCTGTTGTGACGTGCCTTGTCCTATGAATTCTTTGTTGACTGCTGTGATATTAATTGAAGGGATGCATGGCAGAGTGGGGATCTTAAGTTCCTGGATGTATGATATGGTCATGTATTAAATTCACTGCAGCCCCGGAATCTACTTGCTCTTAAACATATTGTGTTTTATTAGAAATCTCTATGGAGATAGAGTGAAATATTGACAAAGGGCAGTAAGGAAATGTTAATGTCTCAGTTTTCCTTGAGGTGTTGTTGGCTTTGTTGGGACATGCAGATATTGCTATGATGTTTGGGTTGGCTGCGGTAAAATCATGAGTGCTCATGTAGACGATGATGTTGTTCTTCTGGTGACAGTCTAGTATAGCTGATTTGCATGGGTTCTGTGGACTGGGGCATTGAGAGAGCAGCAGCTTCAGCTGGAGCAAGGAGCCATTTTGGTTTGTTTGGAGTGGAGGTTGTTATGAATGACATTATCTTACTTAATAGCCATGATGATAAACTGTGATAGGTCAATGGTTTCATCTTTGAATGTTAACTCTACTTGTTTTAAGTGCCACAACATTCCTCCCACTGTGACCAGCTAGTTTTATAAATCAGATGTCATATTCAGTATCTGATCAATTACCTTGGCATATAGTACAGATAACTATACAGAGATACCCTGTCCTTATGCAGAATATTGAAAGACATCTTAAATTTGCTGAGCAAAATATTTAAAAAGAAGTATACCATTGTCCCACATAGCCGAAGACAAATCCAATGCCTTTCCAGTGAGCAAAGTCATCATAAATTTATATTCTGTAGTATCTTGACGAAATGCTTCGGGATGATTGGAAAAGTAAATTCTACATTGATATTATACATTCAGCAGAACCATCAAAATGATCTGGCAGTGCAAACCTTACCTCAGTTCCAGTTCAGGCTCAGTTCTAGTTGGCGGAAGTGATTGAATGCACTATGTTAAGAGGTAAGACTGGTAATACTTTGCAAAAATGTTAGTGGAAAACATGGCTCTTTGTGGCAACTTTTAACTCCACTTTTAGACATGCACTCGCAAACTTCCCTAAGCACTGTGTTCAACTTGCTATATTGGAATTTATTATATTACATTTTTTTAACTGTCCAATCATACAGACAGGCCTATAGACGGATAAATAATAAATCAGCACCATAGCAGATTCCAAGTGATCAAGGGCTTGGCGTGTTCCATTTGAACACATTGCAAGGGTTCCATGAATCATATTAAAAGTTTATTGTAGGAGACTTCCGGTGACGCCATGTTGACAGCAACCTGAGGGACTGGTTCCGTCCAAAATTGTAATAATTTCCTAACAAAACTAGCATAAATCTCTGCGATTCTTAACAAATTCGACATGTCGACAACTAGAGGCAGAGGACAATTTAAACAGGACTCAACTAAGGAAAAAGGCAAAAACTTAAAGCAGCTAACTCTGCTACAAGCGCAGAGTGCCGAATCAGATTCTAGTATGTGTGACTCCGAATCAAAAAACTGGCTGATCTCGAGAAAATGAGGAAAGACAACCAAGATAGGCACACTCAGACCCAACTATCTTTAACACGGCTGGAAACGTCTTTCGCTGAACTGAAAGGAGAACTTACTGGGCAGCAATAGATAACCACAGAGGCAGAGGACCGTATTAGTGCTAATGAAGACACGGCTACGTTATTTATTGCACCGAGAAATGGATCTGAATGCACAATGTGAAGATATACAAAAACGTCTAAGGCGAAACAACCTGAGAATTTATAAAGTGGATTAAGGGAGCGAGGGAAGAGATGTTAAGCTTTTTGTACATTATTTGCTTAAATCTGCTGTTCGACCTCCCGAACTTAACATCGTCATTGAAAGGGCACACCGAGCGCTCACTGCCAAACCCAAGAATCCTGAAGCAGCCCCTCGTTCGCTTGTCGTTAGGTTTTTGGACTTCTCAGTAAAATAATTCATTCTAAGACAGGCCAGCTAACAGAAAAAAGTCATGCACAAAGGAAAACTCTGACCACGACTTCTCTTCCGATTTGCAGAAGAAAAGGGGGCTGGTGGCTGAGGCAGTAAAACAGCTAAAGGTGAAGAACATTGTGTTCCCTTTCGTAGTCACTTCGAGTTACGTCAGAAATGACGGAGATTGGGGGATTTCGCATAGAAAGCCAATCCTCTTCGAGTATTTAAACACGAGCCAATGGCATGCAATGCCTTGGGGCTGCGGAAATTTGCATAGCGTACTCCGCCCTACTCCGTGAATATAAAAGGAGGAAGTGAACGCAACCGCAGTATGTTTTCGCTTCGGAGCCAAGAGAACCTCTTCACTCCTCAAAGCTGATTCAAGACTCTTCGAGACGAGCGTCCTCTTCAGTGTTGGTGTGACGGCGGTACCCAGCGAGATTCTGCATTGCCTGCGATCTGTGCAGTGGTTTGCCAGACTTTGCGCTTCTCCCTGGTAGCCTCAGCGCTGAAAGAGTGAATTTCTCTCCTCTCTGTAAAAGAGCTGCACGCGGCACGTCTTTTTAAAGATGGCTCGCCCGTGCCCTTCTGGATGTGGTAGATTTCTATCGTCATCTGATGGTCACGAACGCTGCTTTGTTTGCTTGGGCATTCAGCATGCAGCAGCAGCGTTCGTGGATGACTCATGTTCCTTCTGTGGGACCATGACCATCTCCACACTGAGGTCGCGGCTCAATGATCTCACTAGAGTGAGAGCCCCGGTTCCCCCTACTCGATCGGCTTCCTTCACGAAAGGGGGCCCGTCGACCCGGGGACCGGGCGATCTAACGGTGACGGTGTGGGATAAAGCCCCGACGATTCCTCGGGCCACACCTCCCGCCTCAGTGCGTGAGCCAGCGGGCGCTAGTTAGACTCTGTCGGTTGTCTCTTCGGCGGCACCGGCTGCTTCGAGCAGCGCCCCAGATGATGATGCGATGTCTATCACAGCATCACTAGGCGGGCTTGATTCCTCGGGAGAGGAAGATCCGGCTGCGTTGCCTCCTTCGGGAGTTCCAGCGTTGTCCGTGTCAGATCCCGAGATGACGGCCATGCTGTCTCGAGCCGCTGGGAGTATCGGGCTAGAATGGAAACCTCCATCCTGCCCCGACCTCTCACGGATGGATAATTGGTTTTTGGACAAGGCTGCCGCTGCAAAGCCACGGCCGACTCCAATACCTTTTTTCCCCGAGCTGCATGCGGAGTTATCGCGCTCTTGGGGGGCTCCTTTGTCCACTCGAGAGCGCGATCTCTCCCCCGCCTTTCCCCCCCTCGACGGCGGGGCCGCCCGTGGGTACACTGGGATGCCCCCGGTGGAGCGCTCTGTTGCGATGCAGCTGTGTCCACAGAGCGCTTCCACCCGTGGTCCTCCTAAGCACCCATCCAAAGCCTGTGGGTTCTCGTCTGCTATGGCGGCGCGATCCTACAGAGCGGCGGGACAGGCGGCCTCCGCTCTGCATGCTATGACCACTTTGCAGGTCTTCCAAGCGAAGTTGCTCAGAGACATGCACGAGGGCGGGACTGATCCGACGGCATTCAAAGAACTGCGGTCCGCCACTGACCTTGCTCTCCGGGCAACGAAAGTGGCTGCTCGCGCCGTTGGTCAGGTGATGGCCACTAGCGTGGTTCAGGAGCGTCATCTGTGGCTCAACCTGGCGGATACGCGGAGCGCTGAGCGGACTCGTCTGCTCGACGCTCCGCTATCCCAGGTTGGCCTTTTCGGCGGTGCGGTCGAGGACTTCGCCCAACAGTTCTCCACTGCCCAGAAGCAGACGGAGGCCATCAAACACATCCTGCCCCGACGACCAGCTGCTGCCTCCACCCAGTCGTCGGCACAGGTGCCTCCCCCTGCTCGCCGCCGAGGACGCCCCCCTGCGGCTCCCCTCCCTCCCGCCCGGCCCCAGCAGCAGCCTTCACCCGGGCCCCGGCGTCGAGGAGGCCGCAGGCCGGCGTCACAGCCCCCTCAGGCCGCTCGCCCCGCTAAACGCCAGGCCAAGCGAAGATCCTGACACGGGCGGCTCAGTGTCGATCTCGAATCTTTCCCAGGAGGCGGTAGCAGGCCCCCTCCTTCCCCCGGTGGAGGGCCGGGGGAGAATCTTTTGTTCTCAGCTCCCCGCGGCTCACCCACGGGTGGGCAGCACCCTGAACTGGTTAAAGAAAGACTTGACATCCTCACTGAGCTCACAGACTGGAGTGAGTGCCCCCGATGCCCCAGTGTGTCGGCCCACTCACTCCTCTCTGTCTCGGAGGGCGCGGAAGGGTGCGTGTGTCGTCCCCGGGCTACACCAATCCCTTCCCCCTCTCTCGCCAGACCCCCGGCAGAACGGACCCCCGTGGAACGCTCCGCTTTCCCTGGTCCCTTCTGTCGGGGAGCGGGCTTCGACGCATCCGAGCGGGGTAACTCCTGCACGCGTGCCAGTTGACCCGCCACGCTGCCCCTCCGGGGGGACGTCTGTGGTTCACATGACCCCGTTGGCTCACTTCCTGGAAGCCTGGCTAGCGCTTCCCGGGGTATCCCGCTGGGTCATCAGAACGATCAGATTCGGCTACGCGATTCAGTTCGCACGGTCTCCTCCCCGCTTCAGGGGAGTTCGCTCCACGATAGTCGGTGGCAACGCCCCAGTCCTGAGAGCGGAGATTGCGACCCTGCTGGCGAAGGGTGCAATCGAGACGGTCCCTCCAGCCGAGGTGAGGTCCGGGTTTTACAGCCCCTACTTCATTGTCCCCAAGAAGACCGGTGGGTTACGACCGATCCTGGACCTGCGCATTTTGAACCGTTCTCTCCATCGACTACCGTTCAAAATGCTCACGGCCAAACGCATTTTCGAATGTGTTCAGTATCAGGATTGGTTTGCAGCGATCGACCTGAAGGACGCGTACTTCCATGTGTCCATCTTACCTCGACACAGACCGTTTCTTCGGTTTGCCTTCGAGGGCCAGGCATATCAGTACGCCGTTCTCCCATTCGGGTTAGCTCTGTCCCCTCGCGTCTTCACGAAGATCGTCGTGGCAGCCCTTGTTCCCCTTCGCGAACACGGGGTTCGCATCCTGAATTATCTCGACGACTGGCTGATACTAGCACACTCTCGAGCTCAGCTTTGCGAACACAGAGACTTGGTGCTCCGGCACCTAGCCCGTCTGGGCCTTCGGGTCAACCGAGAGAAGAGCAAACTTTGCCCCGTGCAGAGGATCTCTTTTCTCGGCGTGGAGATAGACTCGGTCGCCATGTCCGCGCAGCTCACGAACGAGCGCGCGCACTCACTGCTGACTTGTCTTCGTCAGTTCGAGGGCAAGAGTGCGGTTCCACTGAAACCTTTTCAGAGGCTCCTGGGGCATATGGCATCCGCGGCCGCGGCAACGCCGCTCGGTTTGCTTCATATGAGACCGCTTCAGCTGTGGCTTCGCGATCGAGTCCCGAGGTGGGCATGGCATCGCGGCTCGCTCCGAGTCCCAGTGACTCCGGCATGCCGGCGAACCTTCTTCCCGTGGTCGAACCTCAGCTTTTTACGGACGGGCGTCCCTATTCAGCGAGTTTCCAGGCATCTCATCGTCTCCACGGATGCATCTACCACGGGTTGGGGTGCCATGTGCAATGGGCATGCAGCCGCCGGCTCCTGGACGGGGGCCCAGCGCCTCATGCACATCAATTGCCTCGAGCTGCTGGCAGTACGGCTCGCCCTGCACCGCTTCAGAGCGTTGCTCAAGGGCCAGCATGTGCTTGTCCGCTCAGACAACACTACGGCTGTAGCGTACATCAACCACCAGGGGGGTCTACGCTCGCGCCGGTTGTCGCAGCTCGCCCGCCACCTCTTGATATGGAGTCAGAAGCACCTGAGGTCCCTTCGTGCAGTTCACATTCCTGGAGACCGGAACTGGGCAGCCGACGAGCTGTCTCGGGTCCGCCCTATCTCCGGCGAGTGGCGACTCCATCCCCAGTCGGTCCAGCTGATCTGGAAAGAGTTCGGGGAGGCACAGATAGATCTGTTCGCCTCCCGGGACTCAGCCCACTGCGCCCAGTTTTATTCTCTGACCTGGGGTACTCTCGGTTCGGATGCGCTGGCGCACAGCTGGCCACGGGGCCCACGCAAGTATGCGTTTCCCCCAGTGAGCCTCCTTGCACGGGTGTTGTGCAAGATCAAGGAGGACGAGGAGCAGGTCTTGCTGGTAGCCCCCTACTGGCCCACCAAGACGTGGTTCTCCGATCTCATGCTCCTCGCGACAGCACCTCCTTGGCCTATTCCTCTGAGACAAGACCTACTCTCTCGGAGACGGGGCACTCTGTGGCACCCTCGTCCCGATCTTTGGAGGCTGCACGTGTGGCTCCTGGACGGGACGAGGCAGGTTTGAGTTCGCTGCCACCTGCGGTGGCGGCAACCATCACTTCCGCAAGAGCGTCGTCCACGAGACACCTTTATGCGTTGAAGTGGAACCTCTTCGTCAATTGGTGCTCTTCTCGCGGAGAAGACCCCCGGAGATGTTCGATCAGTGTCGTGCTTTCCTTCCTGCAAGAAGGGTTGGAGCGCAGGCTGTCGCCCTCCACCCTTAAGGTTTACGTCGCGGCCATTGCCGCTTCTCATGAAGCAGTGGAAGGTAAGTCCTTAGGGAAGCACGACCTGGTCATCAGGTTCCTGAGGGGAGCGAGGAGGCTGCATCCGCCTCGTCCTCCCCTCGTACCCTCTTGGGACCTCTCGGTAGTTTTAAGTGCTCTGCAGAGGCATCCCTTTGAGCCTTTGCAATCAGTAGAGTTAAAGTTTCTGTCCATGAAGACAGCACTCCTGGTTGCATTGGCCTCCATCAAGAGGGTGGGGGACCTGCACGCATTCTCCGTTGACGAAGCGTGCCTGGAGTTCGGGCCGGCTTACTCTCACGTGATCCTGAGACCCCGGCCTGGATATGTGCCCAAGGTTCCCACCACTCCCTTCCGGGACCAGGTGGTGAACCTGCAAGCGCTGCCCCTGGAGGAGGCAGACCCAGCCTTGGCACTGCTCTGTCCGGTACGTGCTCTCCGCACCTATGTCGACAGAACGCAGTGTTTCAGGACCTCAGACCAGCTCTTTGTCTGTCATGGAGGGAGCCAGAAGGGAAGGGCTCTCTCAAAGCAACGGCTGTCCCACTGGATAGTGGATGCCATTGCTTTGTCTTACCAGCAGCAAGGCCTTCCGTGCCCCCTTGGTGTGACGGCCCATTCCACTCGGAGTGTAGCCTCCTCTTGGGCTTTAGCGCACGGCGCCTCGCTAACAGACATCTGCAGAGCTGCAGGCTGGGCGACACCCAACACCTTCGCCAGATTCTATAATCTGCGAATTGAGCCGGTATCCTCTCACGTACTCGTTTCGGCCAGTTCTGGATCCGCTCAGGTGTCTTCGCTTGCTCGCCACTCCACTCCCCGGACTGGATAAGTGCGATATTTCCTCAGTTCTTCCATTGAAGTCTTGAGTCCTCCAGCACCGACGATGCGGGCACCACTGCGTTGCTCTGGATGCTAGCTAGGTGCCTCCATGCGCACGGTTCCCCATGGTAACCGTCTCATGTGTATTATCCACTGTAAGCCTCTCTGAGCATGTGTCTTCCCTTGGCAAGCCATCTGCCACCCCTGGAGTTTAAATCAGTAGCCACCTGCGGTTGGTACTCCAGTGTTCCATATGCGTCCCTATGTGGCCATATGTGTATTCATAAGTCCTCCCTTCGGTAGGCAGCTGGTAGCATGTCCCCTTCGGGATATGTTTCCCAGTGTACCTTGGTAATCCTGTGTCAAAGTCGGATCCCCAAAAAAAAAAAAAAAAAAAAAAAAAAAGAGGTAAGGCTCGGGGGTTCAGTCTTTCGCAGGGCACTGGAAGACAGCTTGAAGATGGCGTGATGGCACAGACCCCCAATCTCCGTCACTTCTGACGTAACTCGAAGTGACTACGAAAGGGAACGGTAGACGTTACGAGTAGGGAACGGAGACGTTACGTCTCCCTGCCACTTCTGCTGTATCGCTGGGTAGATGCCGAGTTCAGTCTTGGCTCCTCAGCGAAGACATACTGCGGTTGCGTTCACTTCCTCCTTTTATACTCACGGAGTAGGGCGGAGTACGCTATGCAAATTTCCGCAGCCCCAAGGCATTGCATGCCATTGGCTCGTGTTTAAATACTCGAAGAGGATTGGCTTTCTATGCGAAATCCCCCAATCTCCGTCACTTCTGACGTAACGTCTCCGTTCCCTACTCAGGGAACGAGGGTTACATACGTAACCGAGACGTTTTCCCTGCACAGCTGAGAGTTTTTATGGAGGATGACGTGAAGACCTACCCAACATTGACAGACACCACGCTGGTACTTGAGGAGTTGGGAGTGCACAGACGAGTAGATGAGAGGGAGCGACTGGGGACGGAGTTGTGCCGAGACGGGTGGAAAACAGTGGGAAGGAGAGTCCACAGAGGTCCTGCGACACTCGCCTACGCCGAAATATATAGCCTTTTTCAACGCCGATAACTAGCATACCTTTGCCGAGTTCAGCTATCTAAATAAACCAGTATAGTTAGGAGAAGAAAAGTGAAGATTTCCAATTTGGGCGTGACATGAGAACCACTAAGTGGAGGACTATATCTAAGTCGCAAAAGTACATCCACATCTAAGTCGCAAAAGAAACACTCACCAACCTCCGTCCAAGTTACACCGGGGACTGGGTCATTCAGGTTCGAGAACTAGTCAAAAGATTTATATTTGATCCAGTCGAGTGGAAGCCTATATTGTTCTATTTGTTAGTTATATGTTCATGTGCAAATGTTATTTTTGTCCTGAGACCTTTAATTGGCCATTATACTGTTATTTTCTGCAATAATTATTTTTATGGTGATTTATATGAGATTCAAGAAGGGGTTATAGTACTTGAATATGCAACATAATAACTGATGGATAATCTAATATGTGTTACTTATAATGTTAAAGGCTTAGGTAGTCCAATTCAAAGGAAAAAAGTGCTGAATCATCTGAAAAAACTTAATGTTGCCATAGCAATGCTACAGGAAATGCATCTCTCAGATAAGGAGCACATGAAGCTGAGAAGAGAGTGGGTAGACCAGCAATATAGCTCCTCACATCAAACTGGGAGGAAAAGAGGAGTTGCTATTCTCTTTAACAAGTCAGTGTATTTTTGCCATGAGAAAACTTTCAGTGACAAGGAGGGGGGATTTCTGGTGGTGATTGGATGTATAGGGGGCATTAAAATGACTTTAGTAAATTTGTATGCTCCAAATGAGGATTGTCCTATTTTCTTTAAAAATATAGCATCATTGATAGCAGACAAAGCTGAAGGGATTATTTTTATTGGGGGAGATTTTAACTGTGTTCTGAGAGCATCAGTAGATACCCTGCTGACTTTGGTCCAAGGACCAGGAAGTCTTTAACTCTTTGTGCACTAATGGATGAGCTGGGTTTGATAGATGTTTGGCGTTGCCAACATCCCAAGGAAAAAGATTTTACTTCTTTCTCAAATGTTCACTGTAGTCACTCAAGATTAGATATGTTTTTGATGACTGGTGTAGATTCCTATAGAGTGACCCAGTGTAATATTGAAGCAATTACCATCTCAGATCACGCTCCAGTCTCTTTGACGTTAAAGCTGAGTCCAAATAATAATTTTAAGTACTGGAGAGCAAATGTATCTATTCTAAATAACGAAGTGATTCAACAACAAATTAGGAGAGTCAAATCAAGTCACATTTATTTATACAGCGCTTTTCACAATACAGATTGTATCAAAGCAGCTTCACAGTGATAACATGAAAGTAGTACAATACAGATCAATAATATTTTTAAATATTAAATATTAAATATCCCCAACTGAGCAAGCCAAAAGCAAGGCAACAGTGGCAAGGAACCAAAACTCCATCAGATTGGATGGAGAAAAAAACCTTGGGAGAACCCAGGCTCAGTCGGGGGCCAGTTCTCCTCTGGCTAACATTCATATTGTTTATATATAAATATTAAATATTAATATTGTTTATATATAAAACGGCACCATAACATATCGCCGGCGTTGAATCGTCTATTCACAGGCGATGGTCTTCTCATCACAGGCGTTGTGGCATCCGAAATCCACATGAGAAGCTGGATACAAAACGAATCGGTTACCTAACGTAACCTCGGTTCTCTCTAGATGAGGGAACGAGTATTGCGTAAGCTAGCTTACGCTACGGGAAAGATTCATCTTTCAGCTCATTGGTTCGCTCAGAGAGAATGCACGAACCTATGGGAGAGCGGCGCTGAGTCCGCGGCCAATGAGCGGACGGCGCTCGCTCACTGCGTCACAGCCCGCCAAAAGGGGCGTGGCTACAGTGTATAAAGGTAGCTCTCCCAGGCTAGTTCGTCGATTCTGTCAGCATGAAGCGAAACGCTGGTGGCGCAAGCACGGCCGGGAACGCAATACTCGTTCCCTCATCTAGAGAGAACCGAGGTTACGTTAGGTAACCGATTCGTTCTCTTACGAGAGGTTCTCTCGTATTGCGTAAGCTAGCTTACGCTACGGGAACACCTGGTCAACGCCGTGCGCGCTAAGTAACCACTAAGCATCCCAAGGGGGGAAACACCGGGGAAATCTTTAAGTGGATGAAGATAATAAGGCGGCCAGCATAGCGGCCGTTATCATCTAGTGCAAAACGCCCTAAGGCGGCCGGCGTAGCGGGCCGTGACGTATAATGCATAAGCACATAGGGGAACACAAGGGGTGAGCCGGTTGTGATGGAACTCCCGATAGTGCGGCTTTCTATAGGAGATAGGGATGGGTATCGTTAAGGTTTTATCGGTATTACTACTCTTACCGATACCGCTTATCGATCCGGTACTTTAGCGGTATTCTTATCGGTTCTTTTTGGTGTTTTTTTTTTTTTTTAAGAATTAAGAACATAATTAAACTCTATATTTTGAAATGTAAAATAGAAAAAGCAAAACAAAGAAAAATGTATTTTTGTTATGCAGCAATGTGCAGGCTTTTTTGTTTTATATAAAAAAAGGACACATAAGAAAAAAGTACAAACACAAGAATAAAATCAATCAAAGATACAAATTATATACAAAAGTGCTTTAATTTCAGGAAGGTGTACTAACATATCTTTTCAGGTAATTGTTTCTGTCTGAAAAGAAACCTAATTTAGTAATCAAATATAACATAGCACTAGTTTATCATAGATAGATTCATGCTTATTTAATCTAAAGTTACTTATTCAAAAGCTGTGAGTTATTTTCTCTGCCTTTTGTTGTTTGATTTGCATTAATGGCTGAATCGTCAGCAGGTTTAGGCTATTAGACTGCTGCCCCTTTAAGACCGAGAGCAAATCTAATCGGTAACCGGTAACTGAAGCACCATCAATTTCTCCCTATTATTTACGTCCATTTAAGGCATAATTGTGTTTAAGTGAATAAACTGTGTTAAAGTGAATCTCAGAGCTGGTCATTTTGACATTTGTATGTATATTTGATAGTTAAGGAGGACACACGAAGCCCAAAGTATAGGCTACTTTTCTTGTCTCGTTGCAGTCCGTTTCGGAACGCGCACCGCCTTGTGAACAGGCTCTTGCGCAGGCTTTTGTGTTTTTAATAGCCATTTTTTGATCTTGCAACAGTAGAAGACAGCATTTTGCAACAATCGCCGATCGTGCTGACGGTACGTTTGGGTTTTAGGAAGAACTGACAGCGCTCCGCAGTGCTGTGAAAGCTGGACAGATCATGCGTCTTGTTTTTTAACGGTTTTATCTCAAACATCTTCTTTTTATAATCTTTGGAAGCCGAAATACAAAATATATTAGAATAATATCCCACATCTAAAGTGTAACCACGTTGAATGTTTAGTTCTGTCCTCATTGTCACTCATTAAACAGGGCTGTCGTGTTGCGCGTGCTGTGGCTTTGCGTGAGAGATCGCTCTCTCTCTCTCTCTCTTTCTCTCTCTCTCTCTCTCTCTCTGCTGAACTGCGAATTTTAAATTTGCATCACAGAAATGGTTTAATTAAAATATAGTTTATATATAGAAAAGGCTGGCGATATAAACATGTTCAAGATAACGTCTTTATAGGAATGATAAACAATTTCTCCAGTACCGACAGCAGAACCGATAACGTCCGAGCTTATCGATACAGCGGTCTTTCAAAATTCAGCACCGGGGCCCGTTTAATACCGGGTTTCGGTACTCATCCCTAATAGGAGAGCTGTATAGTACTAGACCGCCAGAATTTTAGCCTGTAAGGCTGGAACTTCCAAGTTATAAAATCTGACAAAAGTGGAGGGGGAGGCCCATCCCGCAGCCACACAAATGTCGTGAATGGAAATGTATTTGTAAAGAGAGGTATTTTAGCTCCACGGACTCGAGTGGTTCAAACGGCGGGGCTTTCAGAGCTTCTAGAACTATAGAAAGATCCCAGACCGGCACCGTAGGGGGGCGAGGGGGGTTCATCCTTCTGGCTCCCCTGAGGAAGCGGATGATTAGCTCGTCTTTGCCCAGAGACTGGGCGCGCCGGGGTTCAACGAACGCCGCGACGGCTGCCACATAAACCTTAAGAGTGGATGGGGACCTGCCCTTATCCAGCATCTCCTGAAGGAACACGAGCAGACGAAACCTCGCACGTCCGTGGGTCCAAATTTTTGTCGGTGCACCATTTGGAGAACACAGACCATTTTGCAGCATAGAGCTTTCTGGTAGAATCCGATCTGGCGTGTTTGATCGTGTTCAGAACCCCTTCTGGCAATTCGACGCGTAGTCGTTGGTCACCCATGCATGAAGCGCCCAGCGCTGTGGATGGGGATGCCAGATCGAGCCGCGGGCTTGAGTGAGGAGATCTGCTCTGATTAGAATGGGCCACGGGGCTGTCTGTGACAGCCACGTAAGCTCCGGGAACCAAATCTGATTCTCCCAGCGCGGGGCTATGAGGAGCACCGAGTGGCGTGAGTTCCTGATTCTCTGAATGACCTGCGGTAGCAGAGAAATCGGGGGGAAAGCATAGAGCGGGCGACGGGGCCAATCCTGGGCTAGCGCGTCCTCGCTCTTTGAGAAGAATATTGGGCAGTGAGCGTTCTCTTCTGACGCGAAAAGATCTATCTCCGCTCTGCCGAATAGGCGCCACAGCGTTTGGACTGTATGAGTGTGCAGGGACCATTCTCCGGGGGAGACCAGGTTCCTGGACAGCATGTCTGGACCGTCGTTCAGATGGCCCGGTACGTGCGTCGCTCTGAGCGAGAGCAGGTGACTCTGGGACCACAATAGGATGCGGCGTGTCAGATGAAAGAGATTGTTGGATCTGACGCCGCCCTGACGGTTGATGAATGATACCACGGCTATATTGTCGGAGCGAATCAGGACGTGGTGACCACATGGTCACATGGTCACCACGCCGGAAAGTCATCTCGACAGACATACATATGCGCGGGAGGAAAAACAGCAGCGCGTTCTCGACCGCGATCATTTCCAGACAGTTTATGTGAAGGGAACTCTCGTGGCTCGACCACTGGCCGGTGAGCCCTCGCAAACCGCACCCCAACTCGAGTTGGAAGCGTCTGTCGAGATGACTTTCCGGCGAGAAAAAGTACCCATGGTAACGTATGGAATTAATTTTGAGCCAATAAAAATGAACGTAACTTTTCAAGAAACGAATGAAAATATAAATTGAAACTGAATAAAATATCTTTGAAACTGAAAAAGAATGAACCGCAAGCAATTTTTTTGACTTTGTTTTTAATACACTACATGTTTTGCTAACTATTCCTCATATTTCGTTTACTGATCTACACTTACAAATGCGCTTCCAGAGTTTTCATTTACGCTTCTGAAGTTTTCGTTTACACTCCCTGAGTTTGCGTTCGCTGTTCTGACACAAATCTCTCGTGGGGGCGGGGCTAGTAGCAGTGTATTCTCATTGGCTACTGAGCTTTTGATTGACAGCTTCTTGACCTGGAAGTGAAGACGTCAGAGTTGTGTTTACACGTGTGAATGTGAGCGTCTGTAAGCGCAGCTTTCTATTTAATTTTAGTAATATTAAGTTATGTTTGTTTTTTAATTTTATCTGTATTTACCTTCTGCTGCGATTACTTTGTCAACAGAAGCTTTTAGGTTCACAAGAGATCAGTCTATTCAGGTGTAATTGTACATCAAAGTAGGCCCACTGTATATGACTACTTAAAATATTTTGTCCAATGTTTTAGGAGAATATTTGTTTATTCTTGATGATTCTTTTGCATGTTAGGCTCTGAATAGGTTGTGCTATTACAAGAGAATAGCCTACTAGTATACGTGTGTGATATATTCAGCAGTCAAGAAAGTTTCACTTCAACCAGGTAATCAAGGTTGGCAACCATGGCCATCAAATTTCTCATTGTTATATGCATTTACACCATCAAATGATCATGTATGATCACTTAAATAAGAGGAATTTAAACTATATGAAAATTACAATCGTGGGTTGCTGTCAGATGATACAGACCTCAAAGGGCATTTCATTACATATTTCACACAAAGAATATTTTTGTTGGTATTTTTTTTAATCATGCTGATAATTTTATTTATTTCATTTTGTTAATATTATTTTCTAACATTTAAAATGGTAAATATATTTGAACAATCATCAACAGGTTCAATTATGACTTATAAAATCAGTTAAATGAATTTAAATAAAAAATCTAATAAATTTATTCATTCTTTATTGTCACTACAGCATATACACAAGTACCAAAGTGAAAGTCTTGGATGCAGTTATGACAGAAAAGACCAGAATCCACAAAACATTAACTGCATACTATACATGCTGCACAGTATTCTCATAATATAGATAATAAAATGTATAATCACAAAGATTTTTAATGAAATAATACATCTCTGTGAGTCCACATAACACAAGTGGATTGTACCCATGTATGGCAGTTGGTCGGAAATTATGTTTAATAGTTAAAACAGTTTACATTATTAGTATTTATTTTTTTTTATTCTATTGTTTCACTTCAGTATTGATTCATCCACTGAGGTCACATGGACATCACGGTCACTGTGTGTGGTTTTTAAAGCATCTTTAGGGCTTGCAGAGATGGATTACTTTCCTTAAAATCTTAATTCGTATTTATCTGTAGAAAGAAAGTAAAATGCATCTGGGACAGCATGAGGGTGAGTAAAATAAGTGAGAATTTTATTTTTGGATGAACTATTCCATTCATATGCTGTTGGTATGCTAATCCATGATCAGCAGAGACTAATAAGAATAAACTGCAACCTCTTGTGTACTGTGTTTGTTTTAATCTAGAGCTCCAAAGAAATTAAAATATTTGCTATTTTATAATATTAAAATAAAATACAACAGGTGTCTGAAGATAAGGATCCCAGTCGTTCAAAGGTGATATGTCTGAACAAAGTAACATTATTGTCTGATGGAGACAGCTGATCTCTGGTATTATCACTCCATCCTCTGTGTCAGCATCAGAATTTTGTTTGTGGAAAAGTTGCTCAAATCCCTGGAAAATGAGAAAGGAAATATATTATAATCTAACAATACAAACTGCTTTGAACTCCCACATGCAGTAACCATTTGCAGACTTAAAATAATTATTTCAAACAAATTATATAAATGTTTTAAGGGATTTTACAGTACCAAATGTTTACCTGACTCACACACCATTTATCATCTGTAATACTATTGTATAACCAGTAGATGGCTCTATAGCCCAATAAACATTTATCCATGGCTGTGTAGCGTCTACTCCCTATACTACTAGTTGCTGGATTTTTTCAGTCATAATTACTTGCATGTATATTAGGTTTTGAATTTGGATATATATATATATATATATATATATATATAAATTATTAAAGACTATTAAAAATTCAAAATTTTTCTCCAAAATGTTGGGGTTTTTTTAACATAATTATTACTAAAATATGGATACAGAAAAAGCATTTTGTTGCCTTTTGCAGAATAAATATTGCGCCCAGGGTTATAGTTCAAAACAAATGAGTGTTTACATATTATGAATGGAGACGTGGAAAATGGTCAAGTACTCTCTCTCTTCTTTTAAAAACTCTGCATCACAAATTAATCAGCAATTGGCTTTACATTGCCAAAGTTGAACCGGGCAGTGATTGACAGGGCTCTGGTCCAATGGCATTGGTCATTGTCTGATACAGTACATTTTGTTCTGTAGGCTACAGTACAGATACTGTACAGTACTCTAGCACAATGTTGTTTGGGGTGGCAGAGGGGAAATATGATCTAATTGAAGCAAATAAGATCTAATCGAAGACTGTAACCGTATGTAACGTTAGATAAACAAGACATGTAATGATTGGGCTAACAACTTACCAATTAAATCAAGACAACACTGCTGTATAATGTTATGGGCTCTCACTGAGCTCTAATATGCCTCTCCACCTGAAAAAGCAAGAACTGTATTATAATTAGTATTAGTTTAGTATTAATTAATAAAAAAAATAAAAAACAATCACAGACTTACCACGAGTAGCCTATGCTATCCAGTATTCTGATATCGACGATGACAAATTATATTATTTGTCTGTACTATTCCTTCTATAAGAAATCATATCAACAATATAGTGTAGCAGTAAATAAATAAAGAAATAAACTTAATATCACCTAAATGAAATAGAAAGCTACGCTTACAGACGCTCACATCCAAACGTGTAAACACAACACTCACTGACGTCTTCACTTCCAGGTCAAGAAGCTGTCAATCAAAAACTCAGTAGCCAATGAGAATACACTGCTACTAGCCCCGCCCCCACGAGAGATTTGTGTCAGAACAGCGAACGCAAACTCAGGGAGTGTAAACGAAAACGTCAGAAGCGTAAATGAAAACTCTGGAAGCGCATTTGTAAGTGTAGATCAGTAAACGAAATATGAGGAATAGTTAGCAAAACATGTAGTGTATTAAAAACAAAGTAAAAAAAATTGCTTGCGGTTCATTCTTTTTCAGTTTCAAAGATATTTTATTCAGTTTCAATTTATATTTTCATTCGTTTCTTGAAAAGTTACGTTCATTTTTATTGGCTCAAAATTAATTCGATAGTAACGCCCCTCTGAAACCACTCGATTACTGACCATGGCTGCAGTGCAGTGATACATGTCTGAGTAATCTTGATCATCTGGCGGCCCGTCGTCCACTCGCGGTGGGATACGCGGCTCTTTAACCAGAGTTGAAGGGGGCGCATGTGCAGAAGACCCAGCTGTAGCACAGCGGAGGCTGAAGCCATATAACCCAGCATCCTCTGAAAAGATTTCAGGGATGTGTGGGTACCCATCTGAAACGAGGCGGCTAGGCGCTGAACACGGCGCGCGCGCTGTGTGGATAAGCGAGCCGTCATAGTGACAGAGTTCAAATCTATTCCAAGGAATGAAATAGTTTGACTGGGCTGGAGAGAGCTCTTTGTCCAGTTGACAGAGAGTCCCAGCGCTTCCAGATGGTTGAGGAGAACTGCGCGGTGCGACAGAAGCTCCGTCTGGGAATCTGCTAGAATCAGCCAGTCGTCCAGATAATTCAGAATGCGCAGCCCCTGACTTCGCAGGGGAGCGAGCGCTGTATCAATGCACTTCGTGAACGTACGGGGTGCTAAGGATAGGCCGAACGGGAGAACGGCATATTGGTAAACTTGACCCTCTAAGGCGAAACGTAGGAATGGCCTGTGATGAGGGTTTATCTGGATCTGAAAATAGGCGTCTAGAGAGATGAACCAGTCCCCCTGGCGGACGTGCGCGAGGAGTTTCTTGACTGTGAGCATTTTGAACGGTCTCTTCATGAGCGCTTTGTTCAAAGCCCTGAGATCTAAGATCGGCCTGAGGCCGCCGTCTTTCTTGGGAACCAGAAAATAACGGCCGTAAAACCCCGACTCGGTCATAGATGGCGGGACTATAGCGCCCTTCTGCAGTAGCTTGGCTATTTCTAAGCGAAGCGTGTTCATAGCAGCCGGGCTGACAGTGGATTCGAGCCGCACGCGCGAGTGTGGCGGGCAGCGACGAAACTGTAATCGATAGCCGTTCTTTATTATGCTTAAAACCCACGGGGAGATGCCGGGGATGGCTTCCCACGCTTCGCAGCATGCGGCTAGCGGTTGAATGGCGATTTCGCCCTGATTGCTGCACATAGCGGGCTGGACACTGGGTGTGGGCGCGCTTATAATGTGGATGGCAACGGGACTTACACTCAGAGAGGAGTTTATGGGCCGTGTGACAGAGCGGGCAGAGGGGGGACAAGCGCACAGGCTCGTGGGCGTGCTTATGTTCTCTGCTACTGGAGCGGACAGTCCTCGCTCCGTGAGAATGGGCTCTGTGTGAGACCCGGGGCATATGGTGCTTGTGTGTATACGTGAGCACATGCTTGTGGGCACATTTTTTACACTTGAGGCTTTTATGCTCTTTTTGTGAACTCTCTGGGTAGCCGTGAAAACGGCTTTTAGTCGCTCGCAAGCGGGCAGGGAAACCGGCTTGATTGTGGCGGTAAACTCTACTGTAGTCGGCGGTGAGACGGGGACTAACAGTGGGCGAAGCTTTGACGGCGGTCTGGCCGCAGCGGGAGAGAGCCGCCTTTTTCTCAGCTGTGCTAGGCAGACTTCTGTTGATCGGGCTTCAGCGCGATCTTGGGTCGAGGCCCCCGGGGAGGAGGCTGTCTGCGGCGGCTGTCAGAGCGAGAGTGAGGGCGGCCGCCCTGTCTACGCTGGGGCTGCTGAGCTTGCTGAGGCGGGCGCTGCTGTGGGGTTCTGGCAGGTGGCTCATGAGAGCGGCCTGCCGAAGAGCTAGAGCGGTGGGGCAGGAACAAGTTCATTGCCTGAGTCGCTTTCTGTACCTCGGAGAAGCGGTCAACGATGCCTGTGACGGCAGATCCGAAGAGCCCGGTCGGAGAGATAGGCGCGTTGAGGAACACGGCGCGTTCTGAATCTCCCATGTCGGTAAGCGTGAGCCATAAGTGTCTCTCAGCGACACAGAGGGCGGCCATGCATCTCCCCAGGGCTTGTCCGGCGGCTTTAGTGGCGCGAAGGGAAAGGTCCGTAGCGCTTCTCAGATCCGAGAGGATGGGCGGGTTCCTACCGCTGTTCGCCATTTCGCACAAGATGTCGCTCTGGAGCACCTGGAGGACTGACATTGAATGCAGCGCTGAAGCGGCCTGTCCGGCGGCGGCATAGGCATGAAAGTTAGAGGTCGCTCTGCACGCTTTAGAAGGAAGCGTAGGGGAAGAACGCCATCTAGCAGAGGGCGGGCAAAGATGAGCGGCGACCGAGTCCTCGACGGGCGGCATGGCAGCATAACCCTTCTCGGCGGCTCCGTCCACTGAGCGCAGCGAAGCTGACACATCGGAGCGGTTACGAGCCGAGAGAGGGGCATTCCAGGACTTCGTGAGCTCATTGTGAAGCTCAGGCAGGAATGGTGCAGCCCGGCTGCAGGCAGGGGCCGGGCGCCGTTGCAGGAACTTCCCATCCATGCGGTTCGGTGGTTGCTCGGGTGGAGGAGACCACTCGAGACCCAGGCGGTTGACGGCCTGCGAAAGGAGGCGCGTTAGTTCCTCCTCGATGCCGGCGCGGGTTCCCGCAGACTCTCTCGTCGATGAGCCGATCGACGACCAATCCTCGCTGTCAGAAGCGTGCAGCGAACAGGAGTCTTTCTCATCCGCGGTGTCGTCGGAGGCGACAGAGCGGCCACTCGGCGACAACTGAATGTCCGGCTGGGGCGGAGAGGGAGAGCGGTCGGTGGGCGGCGGCGGCGGACCACATGGATCCGCAGGGGGCTCCGGCGGCCTCTGGGAGCGGCGTTTCTTCTTCCGCGGCGAAGTGAGAGGCGGCGCGGGAGCGGTTTTGACCGCCTGCAGTCGAGCCCGCAGGGAGAACAGAGGCAGGTCCTCGCAGTGGTCGCATCCTCTGTTGGCGAGGGCGAGCTCTGTGTGTTCCACTCCGAGACAGAGAACGCAGATGGGGTGGCGGTCTCCTTCCTCGAGTGGAGAGCGGCATGAGCCGCTTTTTTAAAAAGACGCTCGGCTCTTTTAGGGAATGGAATAAAAAGGATACGCGTCGGATGGCGCTAGCTTGCTGGGCGGCTGAAGGTGGCAGACGGCCGGCTTCCTCAGACTCCGGAGCTCGCTAGAAGGTGCCTTCTCGACGACGGCGGCTTCTTCCCAGGACAGCGGATGCGTGTAGCTCGCTGAATGAAAAAGAATCGACAAACTAGCCTGGGAGAGCTACCTTTATACACTGTAGCCACGCCCCTTTTGGCGGGCTGTGACGCAGTGAGCGAGCGCCGTCCGCTCATTGGCCGCGGACTCAGCGCCGCTCTCCCATAGGTTCGTGCATTCTCTCTGAGCGAACCAATGAGCCGCTAGCTAGCCCGCTCATGGTCTGCCTCAGAAGAGACTGCGTTGACAATGATTACAAAATTATGGAATAATTTTTTGGCTTCAACTTCTCAGCAAAGATGAATCTTTCCCGTAGCGTAAGCTAGCTTACGCAATACGAGAGAACCTCTCGTAAGAGAACTGGACCTGACGAACGCCATTTTTCTCGGGACAAGTGTCCCGAGATAACAGCAGAAAGGGAGATGGGAAATAATTAGCATAGCTGATGTTCATAATGATTTCCATTATACAGGAGTCGGTGTTAGAAAACCACTATCTCACAAACTCTCCGCATCCCAAACTCTCCGCAACCCAACCATACACGCCGACCCGTTTGACTAAGGCTGTCGAGCCCCACTGTCGCGGAAATGCGTTTCAGTGGCAATCTAGTTTTAAACTGTGTCAGCGAGTCAGAGCCTCGGACCGTATCGGGAAGGCTATTCCAGAGTTTTGGAGCTAAATGCAAGAACGCCGTCCCTCCTTTAGTGGACTTAGATATCCTAGGAATGACCAGAAGCCTTGAATTTAGTGATCTTAAGGAACGCGGTGGATTGTAGGGCGAAAGAAGGTCCGTTAAGTACATGGGAGCTAAACCATTTAGGGCGTTATAGGTCAGTAGTAGTACTTTGTAGTTTATACGGAACTTAATAGTTAACCAGTGTAGAGATGATAAAATCGGTGTTATATGATCATATTTTCTAGACCTTGTAAGAACTCTAGCAACTGCATTTTGTACTAACTGTAGCTTGTTTATTGAGGATGCAGGACAACCAGCTAATAAAGCATTACAGTAATCTAGTCTCGAGGTCATGAATGATGCATGAACTAATTTTTCTGCATCCGAAAAAGATAGCATGTTACGTGATAGCATGAGAGTTTTATTAGAGTATATTCAATTAAATGACAATGAAACCGTAAGTCCATCAGTATTATGGGAGGGAGCCAAATGTGTGCCAAATCTTACCCCCAAGACTACGCAGTCGTTTCCATCCAACTATGATAAATTG
The DNA here is from genome assembly GCF_988280905.1 of Pimephales promelas. NCBI lineage: Eukaryota > Metazoa > Chordata > Actinopteri > Cypriniformes > Leuciscidae > Pimephales > Pimephales promelas. Next base: position 11,426,199 of record NC_142773.1, on the reverse strand, counting down.
TTAAATGAAATCAGAACTGATTTAAATAGATGGGATGTACTACCGCTTTCTCTTTTGGGTAGAATTGAATGTACTGTATAAGAATGAATATTCTTCAAAGATTATTATTTTTATTTCAAACTCTCCCTGTTGTTATACCACAATCTACTTTCAAATTCCTAGATAAATTAACGTCAACATTTTTTTGGCAGAACAAAAGACCAAGAGTGTGCCTTAATTTTAATGTCCGCTAAGGAGAAGGGGGGCTTAAATTTACCAAATTTCAAATGCTACTATTGGGCTGCCCAAATAAAAGCTATGGTGGCATGGATCATTCATGATCCAGAGTCACAGTGTGTCTCTATGGAAGAGTATTCTGTGTCAGAAGTCTCTCTCTCTCTACTCCCATTTCTCAACCTGCAATCTCAGAAAATAATAAAAATTACAAATGTATGGGTCAAACATACTTTAAAGATTTGGAATAAGGTCCAAAAGCAGTTGAAGAGAAAGACTGCTTTATCTCAAGTTATAACTCTAAATAATGGAAATATTGAGTTCCTTACATCTTTATCAGACAACAGCAGCTTTCGGGGATGGGCAGAGAGGGGTCTCTTCGCAGTGGATAATGAAAAAACAAATGTCCTTGATGTACAAAAAATTGTTGATTGACATGTTGTCTCGGACACACCAACACCAGCTTCAGCGCCAGACACCTTCACTCCGCCCACTCGATCTGCTTCACCGGAATTCTAATCATCATCACCTGTCACCACCTCCCGCCTTCAATCATCATCCAATCTACCTCCACTATTTAAGTCACTCCAGTTCATTCAGTCAGTGTCTGATCTCGTCTATACACTAGACTAACGGACTCCCGCTTACCTGATTCCTTACCTACCTTATACTTACCTGCTCGAAGTCCTCATCCAGTACCATCAGCCTGCATTCCGGTCCAGATCCCATCTTCCTGCTCCCGTTCTCAGTCTGCCTTCAGTTCTGATCATCCTGCATCAAGATAAGAGACTCTGATTACAAACTGTTCATCCTGCTATGCAAATCTCTGATTACCGTTACTCACCTGATTTAACTGATTCATCTGTTTCAATAAACTCACTGAACTTACCCATCTGTGTCTTCTGGATTTGTGACAGAAGACCAGACCAACAGAATGCAAACACCGCCAACCACAACCGCTACTTCAACCCTACCATCAACATCAACTATACCACGGATCGTTTCATCCACACCCTCCACTTCCACCATGCCAGCTTCTTCGTCTGCCTCTGTCAGTCCCATGGCCCAGCCAGCACCCTTCTCAGGCGAGGAGGGGAAATGCAACGGATTTATGCTACAGTGCGAGCTGTACATGGAGATGAATCCACATCAATTTCCAAAGGAACGATCTCAGGTAGCGTTTATCATTTCTCTGCACCGTGGACGAGCCCTTCGCTGGGCACACGCTCTGTGGAAGAATAATGATCCGGTAGTCCAGACTTTTTCAGCCTCATCAGCTCATTTTCTAGAAGTCTTCTCTCAGTCAACCAATGCTATCTCCATACAAGATCAACTGTTCCGATTAAGACAGGGTAAATCTTCAGTTTCCACATATGCTCTACAATTTCGCACTCTAGCGGCCACCGTTGGATGGAACGAGTCGGCATTAATTACCATCTATCGACACGGGCTAAATCCTGAGATCCGTTTACAGCTAGCCATCTATGATGATGCCGTGGGTCTAGAAAATATCATCCAACGATCCATCCGTGTCGATCAACGCTGTAATGCCTGTCAGCTCGACTGTTCTGCACCTCCTCCTCGCCCAACATCAGGCCCTTCAGCACCAGAACTCATGGAGATAGGATCCAGTCAGTTATCCTCTGCTGAACGTCAACGACGGATTTCTAACCAGCTTTGCTTGTACTGTGGAGCTGCCGGTCATCAACTTCTAAACTGTCCAGTTCGTCCACCTCGCCCGGCGGTGAGTACAGTTCATCTTCCACTCCCCATTTCATCTATGAAGTATACTCCAGTAACTATCACTTACCGCAAACACTCTCTTCCAGTACAAGCGCTGATCGACTCCGGTTCAGCTGGAAATTTCATATCACTCTCCACACTTCAATGCCTCCACACTAGACAAAAATCCATTCCTCACCTCCTCCAGATTCGATCCATTTTAGGAAAACCTCTTGGTCATGGGAGAGTTGGACATCGTAGCCCTGAGGTTGTCATGCGAATCGGCTGTCTTCATCAAGAAGAAATCTCGTTCTTGGTGATGGAGGGTTCCACTGCTGAGATCATCCTGGGACGCCCATGGCTGGAAGTTCACTCACCCAGCATCCTGTGATCTACCGGGGAGATCCTGCAATGGGGTGAACACTGCTTCAGTCACTGTGTACAATCGGTACAGAAAACTTCTCCACCTTCATACACTCCGGACTCTGAAGTATCTATCTGAAGTATCTTCCACTTCGTTGGAGAACTCCACCGATCATCTTCAACCCGAAATCCCTCCTCCATACCGGGCATTCCAGGATGTCTTCAGTAAGCAACTGGAAACTACTTTACCACCTCACCAGCCATAGGACTGCGCGATCGACCTGCTGCCTGGGGCGGTTCTTCCGCACGGTAAGATCTATCCATTGTCCATCCCGGAATAGAAGGCCATGGAGGAGTACATCCAGGAGGCACTACAACAAGGCTTCATCTGCCCTTCTACGGCCCCTGCCGCTTCAAGCTTCTTCTTCGTAGGGAAAAAGGATGGAGGCTTGCACCCCTGTATTGATTACTGGACACTTAACCAGTCAATTGTGAAGTTTCGCTATCCACTTCCTCTGGTCCCTACCGCTCTGGAGCAACTTCAAGGTGCCCGTATCTTCTCCAAGCTTGACCTCCGAAGTGCCTACAATTTGATCAGAATCCGTAAAGGTGACGAGTGGAAAACTGCATTCATTACACCAGCAGGACACCATGAATATCTTGTCATGCCCTTCGGTTTGTCCATCTCACCAGCCGTCTTCCAAAGATTCATGAACTAAATATTCCGGGACTACCTGAATCAATTCGTCATCATCTACATTGATGATATCCTCATCTACTCAGCCAACCCATCAGAACACGTCCATCATGTCCAACTGGTCCTTCAGCGTCTGAGAGAACATCATCTTTACTTGAAGCTGGAGAAGTGCGAGTTCCATCAAACCACCATCCAGTTCCTGGGCTATGTCATCACCCCTCAAGGTATCGCCATGGACCAGAGGAAGGTGGACGCTGTCACCCACTGGCTACAACCCTCCACCGTAAAGAACTGCAATGATTTCTGGGTTTCGCCAACTTCTATCGCCGCTTCATCCAAGGATTCAGTCAGATCTGCGCTCCCATCACTTCACTCCTCAAACATGGGGCCAAGTCTCTGTCCTGGACCACGGATGCCATCAACGCGTTCGAAGAGCTGAAGAGGACCTTCAGTTCAGCTCCTACCCTCGTCCTTCCAGATCCAAACCTTCCCTTCCTCGTGGAAGTTGACGCTTCAACATCTGGTGTAGGAGCTGTCCTCTCACAGCGGCAGGGGAATCCATCTCGACTCCATCCATGTGCCTTCTTCTCCAAGAAACTGTCCCCGGCGGAGCAGAATTATGATATTGGCAACCGAGAAGTACTGGCCATCAAGCTTGCTTTGGAGGAATGGAGACACTGGCTGGAGGGAGCTCTACATCCCTTTGTGGTCATCACCGACCATCGTAATCTGGAATATCTCCGTAAAGCTCGTCGACTCAACCCTTGCCAAGCTCGATGGGCGCTCTTCTTCACTCGCTCCAATTTCACTGTTACCTACCGCCCAGGCTACAAAAATATCAAAGCGGATGCTCTTTCTCGCCAGACTCAACCGGACTCGAGTCCTTCTGTTCCTGAGACCATTCTCCCTCCAGCCATAGTAGTCAGTCCCATCCAGTGGAGTCTGGATGATCACATCGCCGAAGCCACCCTAACAGAACCTGCTCCGCCGGGAGGTCCTGAGGGACGGGTATATGTACCATCATGACTCCGTCTGTCCCTCATGGACTCAGTTCATACATCTCCGGGCTCTGGACACCCAGGCAGCCAACAAACCCTCTCGCTCTTACAACAACGCTAATGGTGGCCCAGTATGACCCAAGATGTCTCCCGATATGTCAAGAGCTGCTCAGTCTGTGCCATGTCCAAGGTACCTCACCGACTTCCAGAGGGGAAACTCGTGCCACTACCAGTACCTACACGACCCTGGTCCCATTTGGGAGTGGATTTCATCACCGATCTACCTGCTTCTGACTCTCACACTTGCATTCTCGTGGTGGTGGACCGTTTCTCAAAAGCCTGCAAACTCATTCCACTTCCCGGGTTACCCACTGCCTTTGAAACTGCTGAAACACTTTTCCAACAAGTGTTCCGTCATTTTGGCATCCCTGAGGATATCGTATCCGACCGTGGACCCCAGTTCATTTCACGTGCCTTCTTCAACCTCTTGGGAGTTTCGGTCAGTCTCACGTCAGGATACCATCCGCAGTCCAACGGCCAGACTGAGCGTAAGATCCAGGAAATCGGGAGATACCTGCGGTCATACTGTCATGACCACCAGGACTGCTGGAGTCGCTATCTGCCGTGGGCCGAGTATGCACAGAATTCGCTTCACCAATCCACCACCGGCCTCACCCCGTTCCAGTGCGTACTCTGTTTCCAACCTCCATTATTCCCCTGGTCCGGAGAACCTTCGAGCGTTCCAGCAGTCCATCACTGGTTGCAGACAAGCGAGAGGGTCTGGGATTCAGCTCATGTCCATCTTCAGCGGGCTGTCTGGAGACACAAGACCCAAGCCGATGCTCGACGTTCCTCCACGCCTCAATATCAGCCCGGGCAATTGGTATGGCTCTCAACTCAGGACATCCGTCTCCGGCAGCCCTGTCATAAGCTGAGTCCCAGATACATAGGTCCGTTCGCAATACAGAGGCAGATCAATGAAGTCACCTACCGGTTATCACTCCCTGCTCACTATCGTATCTCACCATCCTTCCATGTGTCTCTACTCAAGCCATACACTAATCCTCTCACTCCTTCCTCCCCAGGGTCTGGTGCTGAAGATGTGCCTCCTCCTCCTCCCGTGGACCCTGAGGACAATAACATCTATAGAGTCCACGAGATCCTCGACTCCCGACGACGGGGAGGCCGGCTGGAATACCTCGTCGACTGGGAGGGCTTTGGTACTGAGGAAAGGTGTTGGGTTCCTCGTGAGGACATCCTAGATCCTGCTCTCCTTCAGGATTTCCACTCTGCCCATCTGAATGGTCCAGCACCCAGAGGCCGTGGTCATCCCTGTCGTCGGTCCTTTCGGCCAACTGGAGCTGGCCGTGGAAGGGGGGGGGGGGGGGTACTGTCACGGACACACCAACACCAGCTTCAGCGCCAGACACCTTCACTCCGCCCACTCGATCTGCTCGGAATTCTAATCATCATGACCTGTCACCACCTCCTGCCTTCAATCATCATCCAATCTACCTCCACTATTTAAGTCACTCCAGTTCATTCAGTCAGTGTCTGGTCTCATCTATACACTAGACTAACGGACTCCCGCTTACCTGATTCCTTACCTACCTTATACTTACCTGCTCGAAGTCCTCATCCAGAACCATCAGCCTGCATTCCGGTCCAGATCCCATCTTCCTGCTCCCGTTCTCAGTCTGCCTTCAGTTCTGATCATCCTGCATCAAGATAAGAGACTCTGATTACAAACTGTTCACCCTGCTATGCAAATCTCTGATTACCGTTACTCACCTGATTTAACTGATTCATCTGTTTCAATAAACTCACTGAACTTACCCATCTGTGTCTTCCGGATTTGTGACACATGTCAGATAATACACAACACATAAAACAACAATGGAAATTGGAGCTGAATGTTTTCTTGGATGACAATGTTTGGGTTGACATTTTCTCTGGATGTCATAGGGGTGTGGGCAGTCAGGTTTGAGGGGAGTTTGATTGGAAGACAAAGATTAGATTTTTCAGGACTCCGTTAAAATCTTTCCTCACCAAGAGTACTATGAATGACAAATGTTGGAGAAACTGTGGTTTGGTTGGTGATCAAACTCACATCTTTTGGGGCTGTCCCATCATACATAACTTTTGGAACGACATTAAGGACATTTTGGAAAATCTATTAAAAGTGAACATCTCTCTTGACTCCCAAACATTTTTACTGAATATATTTCCAGACAATTTTTCTCAAGACTAAGCATTTCTTCTCCATCTCCTCTTAATGACGGCTAGGAAAATGATAACAATCTGTTGGTTAAAACCTGAGCTACCCACTGTTACTCAATTGATACAAAAGATAAGACAAGTTTATTTAATGGAGTGGTTGACAGCACAACTACAATTAAAAACCTCCGTTTTTGAAAGAAGATTTAGGTGTTTTTCCTTTTATTGACATTTTGAAATAGGACATAAGCTTTTGTCTTAAATTGTTTATGTTGTTGATTGTAAATAATATATGAAGCCTAGTCTCAGGACAATGTTCATGTTCTTTTTTTATTTATTTTATTTCTTTTATTTTTATTTCTTTTCTTTTGTGTGTATAATAAAGTAAAAAAAATGTTTATTGAAATATACAAATATTTAAGTAGTTTAACAGCATAAGATTATGTGTGATTCTCAGTGCTGCATTCCCCTGCATTCCCGTGCTGAGGAGTTCTTTTGACACAATTTGCTAATTTCTATTCTGATTGGTGGAGATTTATGTCCAGAATCATCTGTAATGAATTCACTGTTTAACATGATTATTTAAAAATACCAGCCACTTTATTAGGTAAATGGCCTCTACAGTCATCATATCTACATAAAGTGTAATAAATATTCTTAATACTTGTTTGCATTTCTGTCTGTAATAATCCAAGACAGGAGATTGAAGCCTTCATCCGTGCTAAGTATGTAGAAAAGAGGTTTGTCCTGAAACCTACACCCCAGGAGCAGAAGGAAAAGATCATGACGTTTAGAAAACTTGACAAACGTATAAAGGGAAACATGGATTTTCTTCCCCCGCGGCCTCCCCCTCCCACACCCAAACTCCGAACTGCCTCCTGTACCTCAGGTGAATGCTGGGAGACTGCAGATCAAAGACAGAATACTGGCTGGAATCAGTGGTATCTTTCAGCCAGGTGTTTTTTTTGTTTGTTTGTTTGTTTTTTTTGACTGAAAACTAATGCTTCTTTGTTTTCCCTCTACTGTGACCAGCTTCCATTAGTGGTCAGGAGGTACGACGTGATTCGCTGTTCTGCCCCGATGAGCTTGATTCTCTTTTTTCCTACTTTGATACATCCTCAAAGTTGCAAAGCTGTAAGTGCCATATTCCATGAATCAGTGCTCTCTGTCTCTTATGTCAATTATGAGTTGACTTTGTGGAGCCAGAATATAGGTACTAATAGTCCATGAGCCAGGGCCCAAAATTTGGTCCATCGGTATCATTGGGGGAACAAAGTCTCATAGTGATTTTTGGCAAGGTATACACCCCTAGTACTAGAAATATCACGATAGCAGTGCAAGGGTGGTAGCGAAATCACTTTTTTTCAGCTCATGAAGTTACTAACCCCTTTTAGGCACATGCTAGGGATATTGTCAATATTCTATAATGTTGTGCTTGGTATCGTTGGAATGAATGACTTCTTTAATGAATGACTTCTTTCCCAGAAATAACATTTTTTCACAACTTCCGCCTAAACTGTATGCTTTCTTTTATCCCTGTGGCATGAAAGAACACCAGGGACACAAAACTCAACAACTTTAGTACTCAAGGCACTCTGATGACTCAGAAAATGTATAATATACTGTAGTACGGTTCAAGGAGGGTGATGGAAGAAGACAAGGGGTCGGCGAATACTGGAGCTCGTGTGCTTTATTAAATACACAAATAATACTCTTTTCACGACGCCTCAGCGCACTTCACAATACTCAGTCACAACAGAAATAAACTCTTCCTCGCTGATTCACAGCTTCCTTCGACGTCGCACTCTTCCCACTCTTTACAGCTTTCTTTTATATTCCGATCAGGATCCACGGACAGCTCCAGCTCAGCACACAAGCTCCAGTCTCTCTCACTGAAGCGTCCAACTGGCCCGCTTAAATACTCTCCCAACGCCAATCACTGAAATCACAGACAGGTGTTTATCATTTGAACTTGACCCGCTTACTTCCCGCTCGACTCCTCCCCTGCTCTCCCGCTGCAGACAGCGCTGCACCACGCCCCCCATACCACATATACCCATACTATTTATTTGTGAGAGCAATTATTTATTAAATTAGACTTGTGCAGCCAGCTCAGGTCTTCAAAATAGAATAGAGGCAATAGAATGGACAAATAGAATACCCTATTAGTCCAGGGCCAAATGGCCTGTTTATTCATGTACAGTTGTAATAAAAAGTAATTGTTTCAATAGTGTTGTCAACATAACAGGAGCTCATGCACGAAATTTTGACAGTTTGACAAGGTTTTGTCAGTTTCGTGAAAACATTGTTGGATCAGTTAACTGGTTATAACAACACTACCAACTATGTAACTACTCATTTCGGTCTTTTGTCACGCCCTCTCGCCAGACATTGTATTTCTTACGTGGAATAACTATTTATAATATATTTAATATGCCGCAGTGCCCAAAATGTCTGTGGCGGTCTCATTATGGAACCGGCAGGAGAACCATCAGGAGGAGTATGGCGAACATGGTCCTGCTCGGGTGCCACCTGACAGCTCCGCCCTGGCCTTCGCCTCATCCTACTCCGGCCACGTTCTGCGGCCCAGGTCCGCCTTTGCTACCTCCTGGTTCCATTCCTCTTCTGCTCCACGGACCTGGCCCTCCATCCTGCCCCCAGATCCGCCTCCGCTCCACCTCCCACCTGGACAGTTTTGTTTTTTGAGCGTCTGGAATCCGCTTCTTAGGTGGGGGGCTATGTCACGATTCCTGTCTTGTGTTTTCCTTGTCTTGTGTGGACTTTAGTTATTTCCTATTTCTGTGCCATGTTTTGTAGTCCTTTGTAGTCTTTCTTGTTTTATAAGTTTCCCCAGGTGTTTCTGATTTACCACGCCCCCTTGTTCCCTCGTTTAGCTTGTTTGTCTGTGTATTTAAACCCCTGTGTTTCAGTTGTTGGGGGTCGGTCGATGTTTCACTGTAGCGTTGTTTTGAGTTCTTGTTTCTGAGTTGTGTTCTGAGTTCCTGTTTCGAAGTTTCTTTGTCTTCCGGACCGTGGATTTCCCTTTTTGTTTGTTTATTATTATTATTAAAACTATTTTCTGCATTTGGATTCCTCCTTGCCTCCTCATCGTTACAGATTATGATGACGCGCGGAATTCAGATGGAGGGCAGGGAGTGAAGAGCGCAATGGACGAGATGGAGGAAAGTCCGTACTGTACTATTTTACACGATATTACAAGAGAAAGATATAAACAAAAAAAATCAAATATAATGTTAGTTGTGATCTTACGATATAAAGAGGAGCGATTTTTCAACTGAATTTAAATATTTTCCTGCCATCGAGGCGGTAGATATCAGCAACTAACCTTGTTTTACAGACATCCTTTGCCTTTACAAAGTTTGGAAATGTTACACGTTACACAAACAGTCACTTAAGTTGTATTAACTCACCTTTGATGAAGTGATCACTAACGTTACACACACGGGCATTTTCCAATTCGGCTCCTCCCGCTAGCTGTTTTTTTTGGTCAATTTCTTGCATTTTCCCCCCTTATGAACACCAACTTTTGGTACAGGATAAAAACTCCTTGTGGTAGTGGCGTGACGTCATATGAAAACAAGCTATTAGCTCTATTCTATCTATTGAAGACTCTATTTTTGTGCTGGTTGCACAAGTCTAATTTAAAGCTCTCAGAAATAAATATGGGTATATTATACATTTCATTTTCTGAGTAATCAGAGTGCCTTGAGTATTGAAGTGGTTGAGTTTTGTGTCCCTGGTGTTCTTTCATGCCGCAGGGACAAAAGAAAGCATACAGTTTAGGCGGAAATTGTGAAAAAATGTAGGTAACACTTTAGAATACTGTATCTTACTTACTGCAGAATTAATAAGGAATTATTGACGAACTAATAGGTAATTCTTCATTAACTACTTCTTCACTACTGTTAACTACTAAGGAACATGTATTAACTAATCAGTATGTGATATAATTTTATGATTGTGTTAAGTATCAGTTAGTTAATCACTAATGAATAACTAATGAATTCTGTCATACCTCCTGAAGAACTACTACTAATTATCTACTAATTAAGGTAATTAAATAACTAAGAAATAACTACTAAACAGTCATACAAAACTAACCTCAGATGAGTTTTATATTTTATATACAGTACTGTGTGTGTCTGTTTTCCTCAGCATAGAATGCTATTGAGTAAATTCATGTATTTGAGGCAACGACTGAGGGAAACTGAAAATATAGGGAACTTATTAGTAATTAATAAATAATTATCAAATAATTCTGCAGGAATTACTTAGAAGCTGGAACAGTATTCTAAAGTGAAAATATAGGGAACCCCTAAATAATTAATAAAGAATTATCAAATAATTATCCAGGAATTAGGCTACTTATAATCTGAAACAGTCTTCTAAAGTGAAAATATAAGGAACTTATTAGTAATTAATAAATAATTATTAGATACTCCTTCAGGAATTACTTAGAACCTGAAACAGTATTCTAAAGTGACAATATAGGGAACCCATTAGTAATTAATACAGAATTACCACATACTTCTGACTCAAATCAAAGTTACTGTAAAAAAAAAAAATATATATATATATATATATATATATATATATATATATATATATATATATATATACGTAATCATCTAAAACCCATTTTACAAAGGTTTAGATGATTACGTTAATATATATATATATATATATACAGTATATATATATATATAGCCTATATATATTAACGTAATCATCTGAACCTTTGTAAAATACACGACAATTACTTGTTTACATGATATCTTCCTTTATTTCAGATGAGAACATTTTTTAATACAGCAAAAATTTTATTTCGTTTTAACATGTATAATACTGCCTACATTAAAACTCATTTAACAAACATTTTAGAATAAAAAAAAAATAATACTTGACTCAATAACCTGCCCATAACAGTGCACAGCGCTGAGAACAGATTTTAACATCTGATGTAAATAGATTTAGCTAGCTATAGGGTAACTGACATTGTGTCCTTGTATGTTGCCTTGCATAAAACAAAATGATTTACAGCACAGTCATGATTTTATGGATTAAATAAAACGTACACAAATCTGTATTTCGCTAAAGAAATGCACCAAATCGGCAGCGCTGAGAACTCTCTGGAAGATGCAAATGCCCGCGCTCTTGCGTCACCAAATCACTGTTAAGTCAAGTCACCTTTATTTATATAGCGCTTTTTAAAATACAAATTGTTTCAAAGCAGCTTCACATAGATAACAGGAAAACAATGTTGTAATAGTATTGTTAAATTCAAAATTAAATGTTAAATGTCCCCAACTAAGCAAGCCAAATGCCAATGGTGACAAAGGCGAAGAGAGGCGAAAAAGGCAACAGTGGCAAGGAACCAAAACTCCATCAGGTGACAGAATGGAGAAAAAAACTTTGGGAGAACCCAGGCTCAGTTTATGTGGCTACCGTGATATTGCCGGAACTTGAATAGTGCACAAGAAGTTTAAAATGTATAAGAACTAAGCATAATAATAAGGTGTAATATATATGCTATGTTTTTGCTTATTTGCAGATCATAGCCTATAGGTAAATGTCTGCACTTATCTTTCTTATTAGTGCTGAAGAATGACAAACTGACTACTGTGCATGACTGTTAATTAGTAGTTACTTCATAGTTATTTTTCTTGAACCTTAATTAATAGATAATTAATAGTAGTTCTTCAGGAGGTATGACAGAATTCATAGCTATTGATTAACTAACTGATACTTAACACAATCATAAAATTATATTACATACTGATTAGTTAACACATCTTCCTTAGTAGTTAACAGTAGTGACTTAAGTGTTAACAAAGAATTACCTATTAGTTCTTCATTAATTCCTTATTAGTTATGCAGTAAGTAAGATACAGTATTCTAAAGTGTTACCAAAATGTATGTTATTTCTGGTTTAAAGAAGTCATGTGACCTCTGTGTTCGTCAGACAGATTCAGTACTAGACTTAAATGAAAGCCTAAAAGGTCCCCTTTCCAATGATACCAAGCTCCGTATAGAATATTGACAATATCCCTAGCATGTGCCTAAACCAGATATACACCAGATTTCAAAAACGGAATTTATTTTAGGTTGTTAGTATCATGAGCTGGAAAAAGTGATTTCGCAACCACCCCTGCACCTCTATTGTGATATTTCTAATACGAGGGCTGTTTACCTTGCCAAAAAAAAAAAAAAAATGATAGCATTTGTCCCCCGATGATACCGATCAACCCCTCTGGCTCATGGACTATAATTACATATCTGATGGTTTGTATTAAGTTTTTTATTTTCCCCACCGTAACAACACTATGGCATGCCAGGTTATATTGCTGCAATATTCTCATGGCTCATGCATGTTTTGATTGTGTTCTTGTAATGGCAGTGAGGAGTAAAGACAGCGGGATTCAGAACAGTGCAGATGGGAGCAGAGAGATGTTGGCCTCTACCCCCTCCAGCTCAAGTGAAACAGGTGAGCCAAAGCAATGCCAAAGCAAAGACGCACAAGCAAAGTTCTTCTCATCTTCTTCAACAAAACAAAAGATTCGTAAAGGTGACGAAGAAAAGGAATAGTCGAATAAACTTGTTATTTTTGTTTGTTTTTTCGCACAAAAAGTATTCTCGTCGCTTGATAAACTTATAGTTGAGCCACTGTAGTCACATGGAATATTTAAACATTTTCTTCATTGACTTTCTGGGCCGTCAAGAGCCAGTCCCGGAAGTCTATGTGGTAGTTATACAGCTCTCAAATTTAATCAAAAATATCTTCATTTGTGTTCCGAAGATGAACGAAGGTCTTACGGGGTTGGTACAGCATGGGGGTGAGTAATTAATGACTTAATTTTCATTTTTGGGTGAACTAACCCTTTAATACATGTGACTTGACTATAAAATAAAGTGCTACCTTAAACGTACAGTATGCGATTTTTGGCCACCAGGGCTATATTTTCACTTATTTAAAATAATAACAAAAGACGTACTTTGATGACGTCGGGAAAGAGCGTGGGCTCACGGGAGTTGTTGTCGCTGTCAATGACAACCAGCTCAGCTCATGGCATGACATCATCGTTTCACAAAATATACGGATATACGGCATCTCTCTGTAGGTTTAGCTTGTCGAGAAGCTTTAAATGCTACCCCAATGTTTACCTGTGTCATGCTTCTCCTGTCCCAAACCCTTCTCGGGTGATATTTTTCACCCGTACGTTTGAGCTTTACTAAGCTGGCTGTAGCAGCAGAACGTGCAGGCAAAGCGTAATCGTGGTCCATAACTATAATACAGACGAATATAAATATTTATATTACGCTCCTTCAATGAATGACCTATTTTAGAACATTTTTCATATATATAATATTAAGGGTTTACCTGAGCTTGTCTATAGTGATAGCCATAAATTAGGTGAGATATTGGACTGGACAAGGCTTACAGAAGATGATCTGCAATATTACAAGTTACTGATGTGATACTGATCTGATGTGTACTTGAGAAATATTGAGTTACCGGTCGATGCAATTATGTGTGTGGATAGCTGCTGTAAGAATGTAAGTCACAATAATGACCTATGTGTAATGTATGATAGAATTGTGAAAAGTTTAGTTGATGGATGTCAATCACTAAGAAGTAAAGTGGTGAAACATCATATTGTAAGACCAGGGTGGAATGACTATGTCCATGATGTTCATATGGAGGCAAGAGATGCGTTTAGAAGATGGGTCTTAGCTGGTAAACCTAGACATGGCCCAGTCTGTGAGCACAAGGTACGGTCCAATGCTAGGTTTAAATATGCTGTGCATTTTATAAAAAGAAATGAGCAGACTATGAGGGCAAACTCTATGGCGAGAAATTTACATACTAATAATGTTTATGAGTTCTGGAAGTAGGTGAAAGTGGTTAACAACAGCAAAATGCCACTGTCTTCTAGTATTGAGGGCATTTCTGAACCTGAAAACATTGCAGAGCTATGGAGGAGACACTATGAGAACATTTTTAACTGTGTGAAGAGTGATGTGTTTAACATAGGAGAGATACCTCACAGTGATCATGTAGTCATTAGGCCAGAGGAAGTATTTTATGCTATTAACAAACTTAAAATGAACAAAGCCTGTGGGCAAGATAGAATAGCAGCAGAACATCTGAAATACGCTAGTCAAAGTATTTCAGTTTTACTCGCTGTATGTTTTTCTGGGTTAATGATGCATGGCATACTTCCTGGATCCATGTTGTCTGTCTTGTTAGTTCCTGTAGTTAAAAATAAGACTGGTAAATTAACTAGTATTGATAACTATAGACCTATTGCACTTGCAAATACACTATCTAAGGTGCTGGAAGGGATTCTTTTGGATAGGCTTGCAGAACACATAGCTTCAACAGATAATCAGTTTGGTTTTAAGAACAAGCATGGAACTGATCTGTGTATTTATGCTCTAAAAGAAATTGTCCATAGGTACAGATCTCACAATAGCACAGTCTTCATGTGTTTCCTGGATGCGTCAAAGGCTTTTGATCGTATACCATGGGAAACTGTTTGGTAAACTACTTGAGCGTGGTGTCCCCTCTTACTTAATTAGGATACTGCAGTTTTGGTACTCTCATCAAACTATGCAAGTCATGTGGGGGGTGAGTTTGTCAACACCTTTCTATGTCTCCAATGGAGTGCGGCAGGGTGGAATTCTGTCTCCGTTGCTGTTTAATCTGTACATGGATAATCTATCTAGGGAGCTGAAGGGCTGTGGAACTGGGTGCTTGGTGGGGGATAGTCTCATCAATAATATGCTTTATGCTGATGATTTGGTGATACTGTCTCCCTCCAGTGCTGGCCTTCAGCAACTTCTTGGAATATGTTCTCAATACGGTCTAATGTTTGATATAAAATTTAACTTAATGAAGAGTGTGGTACTGATCGCCAGAACCAGGGAGGATATGAAATGTGTCTATCCTTCTTTTTTATTGGCTGGTGAACCCCTAGAGGTTGTAAAGAAAGTGAAATACCTGGGCCATGTGAAGAGATGACCTCTGTGATGATGATGATGTGCAGCGTCAGTGTGGAAAACTGTGTGGGCAGGCTAACATGCTGGCATGCAAATTCCACATGTGCACTCCTGATGTTAAAATCTCACTCTTCATAACCTATTGCACTTCACTGTATACAGCCCACCTGTGGTGTAATTTTAGTGAGTCAAAAATGAAAAAACTTAACGTGGCTTATAATGATGCGCTGAGGATTGTGCTTAAAATTCCTAGGGGGAGTAGTGCCAGTGTAACCGGTGGCTCGCGACACCAGTTATACTTGTCTGCGTTGTGTAGATAAAGAAGACACTGGACCACAGGCGGCGATTTCACTGGTTTACTCTGATAGACAAATGAAACGTAATCAGCCTCTTAGTGAGAAGCGCCCTCTCTAGCTCTCTCACTGCATCACCAGTGCAAAGCGGAGAGAATCACAATAGTCAAGTCAAGTCAAGTCACATTTATTTATATAGCGCTTTTCACAATACAGATTGTATCAAAGCAGCTTCACAGTGATAACATGAAAGTAGCACAACACAGATCAACAACATTGCTAAACACTAAATAACCCCAACTGAGCAAGCTCAAAGCAAGCCAAAAGCAAGGCGACAGTGGCAAGGAACCAAACTCCATCAGATTGGATGGAAAAAAAACCTTGGGAGAACCCAGGCTCAGTCGGGGGCCAGTTCTCCTCTGGCTTACATTCATATTGTTTAAATATAAATATTAAATATAAATATAAATAAATATAAATAAATATTAAATATAAATACAATAAAATGCATAAACATATAACAGAAGACATACCTGATAGACAAATGAAACATAATCAGCCTCTTAGTGAGAAGCGCCCTCTCTAGCTCTATAAAACAAATATGACGTACACTTGTCACACGTGTTTTAATTTCACATTTAGGCCCAGATGTTAAAACATCACTTAATCGGGACAAAATTTACAAAAATAGCCACACAGATAAATAAAATAATATTGCACAAAGGAATTAGAATGAAAATTTAGACATACAGTAAAAGCAACACCTAATATATAGATTAAAGATGATTATCAGGAGCCCAAAATAACCTCACCTCTCACTGCATTACCAGTGCAAAGAGGAAGAGGAGGAGACAGAACAGGAAATTATATTGACTCATGACATCACATCAATTAAAGGAAAAGACACTCAACTTCACTTAGGCAGTAATATCAGGTATATGTCAACAAACAATTTTGTGGAAATTCTAATAAACTATAAATACATTTAACAGTACACTTTATGTACCTGTTACACTCACCCCCCAGAATTTACACAAAATCCTGAAAAAGTAGAACAAGAGAATACACTGGTCACTTGAATTACATGGTCTACCGTAAAGACTCCATCTTAAAAGTTACCCAACCAAGGGATACAAAAAATGGCGAAAGTTGGCCAAACTTCCACACATCTTGCAGGCATAAGCAAAGTGCCCATTACACCTTGATAAATTCAGACCAATTATACAAACAGGATTAATAAACACAGGGAAAAAAAAAAACATTTTCAGGCAATTATACACATAATTACCAGAGTCTGTGCAATACCATACATAGACTTACACATGAATAACAGAAGATACAGAATCTATCCCAAGTAAGGTTTCGAGTTGAACCATAGACTCAATTAACCTACGAACAGGTTTAATTACCCTACCAAGCCTGGTAGTGTAACGGTCATCAGGGTGATTGTCAACCATAGGATCATGTGAACTACTAGGAACAGGAACAGTAGAAAAAGAAGCACTAGCTACAGTGTCATGGTCAACAGGTAAGTCATTATGTGCTTCAGAAACAGACTGAGAAGAATGGGACGAAACCCAAGAAGCAGTACGATCATCATCAGAAACAGCTATGTGAGACAAATCATCAGTGACAGGTAATGTTGATTCAGCCACATCACAAACAGATTGAGATGAAGTGGAACAAGGACCACCAGTAGCACTGTCATCAACAGAAATGTCAGTTGAAGGCAAAGGGAGGAAGTTAACTGGCAACAATAGATTCCGATGTACCACTTTCTCATGACCAGATCTGTCACGGATCTTGTAAATTTGCAGGGAAGGTTCTGAGGCAACAACGGAATACATGGTGGGTTCCCATTTATCGGCAAGCTTCCGTTTACCCCTACAGCCTTTGTTGGCAACAAGAACATGATCACCGACTGACAGAGGCAATCCTTTGACTCTCTTATTGTACTGATCAGACTGGTGTTTTTGTTCTGCAGTAGAGTTCTTTTGAGCCAGCGCCATAGCAGACTGTAGATCACCAACAAGGGATTGAACATAGTCACTGTAATCACAGATTGACTCATCACGAAGCACACTTTGAAACATAAGGTCAACAGGTAATCTCGGCACCCTCCCGAACATAAAAAGGGGCAAACCAAGTTGTCTCATGGGCAGTGCAGTTATACATGAATGTCATTGTTTGAACCAACTGTGGCCACCTTTGCTTAGATCTGGGTGGAAGCGACCTCAGCATGTTACCTAACGTTCTGTTGAACCTTTCAGTTCCACCATTCCCCATTGGATGGTACGGGGAAGTCCGTGACTTGTCAACACCAGCAACATCAAGAAGCTCTGCTATCAGCTCACTCTCAAAATTTGCTCCCTGGTCTGAATGGATACGCTGGGGAAATCCATATATACAGAAGAAGCCATCCCAAAGTTTCTTAGCGACACTTTTAGCACATTGATTCCGGCATGGAAAAGCATGAGCTAGCTTGGTGAAATGATCTGTAATTACTAAGACATCCACAGATTTATTGTGCTTATCTTCAGCTGACCAGAAATCAATACAGACAAGCTCCAATGGGGCAGTGGTCTTGATGCTCTCCAAAGGCGCTCTTGCTGCTGGCTCAGGAGTTTTACTCAGGACACAACGGGTACAAGTCTTAACGTAATCACGCACATCACGTTCCATCTCAGGCCAATAGAACCTCTGGCGTGCTAGAGACAGGGTACGTGGCTGACCTTGGTGACCGGCCAAATCATGAACACCAGAGAGTGCTTGCTGTTTCAGGGAACCAGGCAGGACGAACTGAAACTTCTTGTGCTTAGTGAGCGGATCTTTGACAGCTCTATACAGAATTCCATGAAGCAAAAACAGTTTTTCCCACTGCCTCAAAATCCTTAAAACCCGCAAATCCTCATTCGCACGCTCACACCTGTTAGGTCTTCGCTTCCTGCTGACATAGAAAGCCACCCTCGAAACAACTGCGTCATTGTTCTGCTGACACTGCAATTCAGACAATGAAAAGGCATGGTTTACGTCTTGACAGTCAGGAATCAAAGAAGTCAAGTGATCAGCCAGGGATGTTGCTCTGGATACAGCTCCTGAATCCCAATCCTCACAAGAAGACAAGACAGACGACACATCCTCAGTAGTCATAGAGAAGTTAATCTCAGAGCTCAGATTGAGTGCACTATCAACCGTCTGAGAGTGGCACGTGAGACGGAAGGTCTTTTGGACAGAATCATCTTCCACACTGTGTACAGACTTCAACAGTTCAGAGTAAGGCTCAGACAAAAGTCGCTGACTCACTGGGTTGACAAACGGGTCACGACTGAGCGCATCCGCCACAACATTCAATCTTCCAGGAACGTACTTGATCTTAAAGTTGTACGGGGCAAGTTTTGAAACCCAGCGCTGCTCACAAGCGTCCAATTTTGGTTTTGTCAAGATGTACGTGAGCGGATTATTATCCGTCCACGCGGTAAACTCGTGGCCTTTGAGCCAGTGGCTGAACTTGTCACACACTGCCCACTTCAGAGCTAAGAATTCTAATCTGTGTGCCGGGTAATTGGCTTGGCTACGGCTCAAAGACTTGCTGGCGAAGGCTATAGGACGTGCTTTGTCCTCACCACTGGGAACTTGAGAAAGCACTGCACCTAGGCCGTCCAATGATGCATCAGTGCAGAGAATAAAGGGACGCTCAAAGTCGGGGTGTGCCAAGACTACGCTCTCAACAAGGGCTCTCTTTAACTCCTCAAAGGCGACATCACAAGCTGGAGTCCAGTCCTGGGGAGACAACTCTCGGTAAGTACCAGATCTTTTACGACTACCTGTGCCTTTCATCAAACGTTTTTGACCGGCTGTCAAATCGAACAATGGCTTCGCGACACGCGTACAGCCAGGAATGAAGCTCTGGTAATAGAGAACCATGCCCAGAAACGATCTTAATTTCTTCGGTGAAGGTGTGACACCATCTTCTTTCATCAGGTCATTCTTCTGAAAGGCTGAAATGACTGCAACTTTGCCCTCATCTACAGACACTCCAGACCCGCTGATCACATGGCCTAGAAACTTGATGGAGCGCCTGAGAAAGTGGCACTTCTTTGGAGCCAACTTCAAATTACTAGCTCTCATCCGTGAAAACACCACTTCCAAACGTTTCAAGGCTTCTTGCTCAGAACCGGCGAACACCAGCAAATCATCGAGATAGCAAAGGAGGCTGGAAAAGTTGAGATCTCCAAATACGCTGAGCATCATGTGCATGAAAGATGCCGGACTGTTACACAGGCCCTGGGGAAGACGGTTGTATTCGTACAAGCCCATCGGTGTTGTGAATGCCGTGTAGTGACGATCAGATACATGGAGCGGAACGTTGTAAAAACCCGAAGTCAAATCAACTGAGCTGAAGAGAAGATTGCCACCAAGAGCAGAAAGACAATCCGCCTGATGGGGCAAAGGGTGAGCATCCTTGATTGTCTTTGCATTAAGCCAGCGAAAGTCCGTACAGACTCTGAGAGACCCATCCTTCTTCCATGCCATTACCAAAGGAGACGCATACTCGTTGACTGATTTGCTAATGATGCCCTTCTCTTCCATTTCAGACAGTACCTCTCTCAACTTTTGGTAGTGAGCGGGAGGGGTTCGGCGATAAGGCAGGCGAAACGGACGCTCGTCACTCAGATGAATTCGGTGTACAAAGTCTCTCACCTTTCCACAATCGAGTCTGTCTTTGGAGAAAACATCATTATAGGACACGATAAGACTTGCCAACTCCTCCTTCCATGACTTGGATACCTCACATCCTTCAATATCTATGTCCTCCAAACCATACTCATGCAGTAACCGCACAGGGTCAACAGGTGGAATAGACTTGTTGAAAGTAGCATCAGAAACTTGAGGTCTGCAGACATCTTGAGAAAACGTAACATCCTCCACCGCCAGACAAGGAGACACATCAGCTAGCTTAGTGTTGCGTCTAAGAGTTATTGGAGAGGGATTTAAGATCTTCATCGGCACCCATCGATCACCCCACATAGGAGTCACTAGACGTCCTACAAGCACATGTTGAGGCGCTGAGCGAGACGTAGTGGGCTCGACGATGACAGAGCTTCCTGGGGAGACATTAGTGTTAGCTGGTAGTTTTCCCCAGACAAGATGCTCACATCTGGGAAGTAAAGTAACTGCCTGACAAAGCCTAACTGTGCCGAGCTTAGCAGGCTGTTGAGGACCAGACCAACGAGAAACACAACTCAAAAGCTCAAGAAACTCTTCACACTCAGGGTTGCTATTTTGGCAGGAAATCAGATCCCAGTACTTCTTCTCGGCTTTCATCTTCTTAAGCACACATTTGATGACGTTACTGCCGATAATGAACTCATCCCTCTGTCCGGCAACTACCAAGGTTGGTACAATGAACTTGAACCCGTAGACTTCGATTTCCAGGTCATACGCGCACTTAGGCTGAGTAGTAAGGCCACCACAGCCCACCATGACCACGTTACCAGGAATCATTGAGGGTTGAGGGAGAACTCCGTCAGCACACAACTTCGATTCACCTTCCGTGCTCAGGTTACAAGCCATACTCCCAGAATCAAGCAAACCGTGCAGTACTGACTGGCTACGGACAGTTACAGGAGCATAAAAGAGTTCACTGGCTCCATCAATTTTCTGAGATCCCACATACAGCACTGTTTTGTCGGGTGGCAACAATTTGCAACTATTTACAAAAATCTCTTGTGGGTCTGACTCATCTTTTAGGGGAAATATGCTACTGCCCATGCTATCCCCCTCTGCACATGGGCTACTTAGTTTAACTGGGTGGCAGGAGAAGGAAGCTCAAGGCCCGTCGTCTTAGGACAATTGCTCTTAAAGTGTCCAGGTTTAAAGCAGTTACGACAAAGCCTCTGGCGCATACAATAAGTATGTGTAGTGTGCTCTTTAGATCGACATACTCTACATGCTGGGCTCAAACTGGGCTTGGGGTCTGAGGTTCTGCCAGGACAGTTTGGGTTGGACGAGGACAGTGAGGCAGTGCAGAGAGATAAAACTTTATCCATCATGCCAACCAACTGTTGCATACTACCATCAGGAGTAAAAGGAGCAGCGTTGGGGTTCAGCTGACCAGTTAAACTTGACATCTGGCTTGAGGAGAGTTCAGGCTGTTTGAAAGGGCTGGGTACAGGATCGTCACAGACAGTCACAGTGTTCTGATGGCAAGCTGACACAGGCAATGAGCGTGCAGGTCTGGCAAAAGCTCTCTTCAGGTTCCTGTAATGACTATCCAGTCGCTCTTGAACTTCAGCAGCACTCCACTGTTCAGCAGGCTTGAACTGAAAAGACAAAGCAAGACCAGGATCTGGACAGTGTGAGATAAACATCATAACAGCTTCAGTAACAGGATCCTCAACAGACTTGTTGCGCCTACGCAAGCACTCATCAGCCACATCAATCGCCTTGTTCAGTCTGATCCAGTAGTCCATTGGGCTCTCGTCTGCCCTGGGTAGAGTGTTATAAAAATCAGCCATAGGCATGTTTGAATACATCAACTCACTGAAATTTCGCTTCAGTATGTCAAACACTGTGGTGGGGAGCACTGCAGCAGTCGGTCCTGGGAAGCTGCGTAAGGACACTTTCACTACATCCCTCGCTTTTCCAGCTAACCTGCTCAGGATTAGATCAGAGGCAGTTTCCTCAGTGCATTTCTTTCTGTTCATATAACTGTACATCATGTCTTCCCATTCATGCACAGTAAATGAATCACTCTGGTCACCTCTAAATAATGGTGGGGGTTTAACATCGTGTTGGACAATGATGTTCAAATTAGAAGCATCAACACAATCGCTTGAGTGCTGGACATTTGACTTGGGCTGCACTGGGCTGGGATGTTGTGTTAAATTCAGACTGGCTGAAATACTCTCACCAATTTTCTGTGCCAAATCAGAAATAATACCTCCTAGAGACTCAGGGGTAATGATGTGATCAACATTTGGGCGTGAAAAAGGAGTAGAGCAAGCAGCTGGGCTTCCTGAAGAACCAATAGCTGAATCAGATGCATGCCCACGGTCAATTTCTGAATTAAAGAGTGCCCTCCCCCTTCCAAAACATTGAGGTGAAACTCCAGACATATTGTCAGGACGGTTAAGTACAGCCCCAATACCCCTGCCTACTGGGAACGTGACAGTAGCACAAATAACAGTCCAGTACAGCGTTGCACTGCGAAAAACGAAACAAAGTTCCTCATGTGATGATCACAAAAACATCCCGTCATTTAAGTCCGTGCAGCAGTGCAAAAATTTTTTTTTCAAAAATCAACACTTCAAAGCGCATCTACGGCGCAAGTCATTAATAGAAACCAAAACAGTTTTTCATCATACCTCATAAAAAGCAAGCGTTCAATACGTGATATGAGCAGCAGAGACGAGCGCTGAAAGCGAGATGAAACGAGCTGCGGCCTCCGCAATCAGCGAGACACTCCTCCAGTAATTCACCACAGCACACCGCCATCTGATGAAGCAGCAACTCCGGCGATCAGCAATCAACCGATCTTGCGAAATCCGAAGGTTCACAGCACCACGTGTAACCGGTGGCTCGCGACACCAGTTATACTTGTCTGCGTTGTGTAGATAAAGAAGACACTGGACCACAGGCGGCGATTTCACTGGTTTACTCTGATAGACAAATGAAACGTAATCAGCCTCTTAGTGAGAAGGGCCCTCTCTAGCTCTCTCACTGCATCACCAGTGCAAAGAGGAGAGAATCACAATAAAATGCATAAACATATAACAGAAGACATACCTGATAGACAAATGAAACATAATCAGCCTCTTAGTGAGAAGCGCCCTCTCTAGCTCTATAAAACAAATATGATGTACACTTGTCACACGTGTTCTCATTTTACATTTAGGCCCAGATGTTAAAACATCACTTAATCGGGACAAAATTTACGAAAATAGCCACACAGATAAATAAAATAATATTGCACAAAGGAATTAGAATGAAAATTTAGACATAAAAGCAACACATAATATGTAGATTAAAGATGATTATCAGGAGCCCAAAATAACCTCACCTCTCACTGCATCACCAGTGCAAAGAGGAAGAGGAGGAGACAGAACAGGAAATTATATTGACTCATGACATCACATCAATTAAAGGAAAAGACACTCAACTTCACTTAGGCAGTAATATCAGGTATATGTCAACAAACAATTTTGTGGAAATTCTAATAAACTATAAATACATTTAACAGTACACTTTATGTACCTGTTACACCAGTGAAATGTTTGTGGCTAACAATGTGCCCACTTTTAAGGCTGTTTTAAGAAAGCGTATGTATTGTTTCATGTGCAGACTGACAGGGTCTAAGAATATGATCATTGTGTCTATAACTGATGTTTCTAAGAGTGACACAAGGTATACATCTTGCTTTTGGAAACATTGGACTCGAAGCCTGTACGTGTTTTATAAATGATGCCTCTTCAATTTTATTGTTTTTATCTGTTTGTATTGTTATTTATTTATTTAAATATCTGTACTGTGTTGTCTCTATGGACCTTTGTGTCTGGAATAAAGTTGATTGATTGATTGATTGATTGATTGATTGATTGATTGATTGATTGATTGATTGATTGATTGATTGATTGATTGATTGATTGATATAGGGCGCACCGGATTATAAAGCACATAAGATACTGCAGTCAAACGTTTGACTGGGTTTGCGTTATGCATCCACTATGGGCTAAAGGGAATGTAGCGAGTGCGCGGAGCCGGAGGTGAGGCGTTTATTTACTAAGCATGAGCGCGCTGAAGCGGGCACGTACATTCGCAGCCTGACTCATATGAGTATTCAATGTTCGCGGCTCGCTAACAGCAACAGTTGGCTGTTTTGAATGAGACGAACCGGCTACTGTGAACGGGGAGCGCTTTATACGCGAGCAGCACCGGGGACAGTGTCTGTTAAGAGTGAGCGCTCGTGAGCGGGCACGTGATTTACACACATAAAAATACGTACTACTTTTTTTTCTTCGTCATTTTCTTTGCTTTATTGGCGGTAGTCTAGTGTTCCCCTTTGTGTTTGGCGGTTTCGCCTGGTTCCGCAAGGAAGTTAGAGAAAATAGAGGAGTCAAAGGTTATATGACGCCATAGACGGGCGACGAAACGGAAATAAAGCCTGCGTCCCAATTCGCATACTATCCGTCCTAAATAGTATTCGAAAATAGAATTAGTATGTCCCAAATCGTAGTATGTTGAAATGAGTGTTTCACAGATAGCCGGATGGTCTACTTTTTCCGGTCAGAATCCGAAGTGTAGATCGATGCACACTCTAACGGCTGATATTGCCCACAAACCATTGCGCGTTGGACGAGGATTCGGTTAGAACTACAAACACGAGTAAAATGTGTTAAAAAAACCACAGACACGTAGTCGATACGGAGGACGCGCGAGTGCCCGCGGTTGTGTAGAGAGGTTTAGATAAAGTGCTTTGAGTGTTTAATTATCAGTATCTAACCTGACGAAAATTAATTTATTCAATATTGTCCACATTATATTGCATTTGCAGCAGCATTGTGAACTTTTGTAAAGACACGTTTAGCCATTACGTTTTAAATGCATCATTATATTCAAATTGCAAACACATGAGGAGAGCATGAAAGACCCGCAACTGGCAGATGAACGTGCTCTCCAAAACGGTAGGAAATAAAATTAGATAGAATGGAGGATTTTAACTGTGACAAGATGATTGACAGGGCAGTTTACGGTGACAGGATGCACGCAGCACGCGACAGAGCTGTCCGTTAAAGATGACGTGATAGTATGTCCCAAAGCTTGCCTACTCTTTTGCTACACACTCAAAAGTATGTACTTTTTCCTCACAAAAAGAGTACATACTTTTAGGGCGTAGTATAAGTAAGCGAATTGGGACGCAGCAAAAGAAACGTCTCGTGTCTTCGAATTAAACTATAAATTTCTCCGTATTTGAAAGTTGGTGGAAACTGTCGGAATAATGTAAGTACACATCTAATAGAAATATATAACATAGATACGTTTTTTTTTTTTTTTGCTATTTTTAAAGCAGAAAAAATACATATTGTGGCTTTAAAAAATCCTATATCCTCTATTTATAAAATTATATGTATGTAGACAAAAATCTATAAACTAATGTGACTACAAAAAGTCAATTCTTCTTTCTGTCATTTCAACATTTCCGGAGTCAATGCTTTTTAAAATACAGGTACCATTAATATTTTGTGTTTCTGTTTTTTAGAGCTCCAAGAGTCTGAGTCACCCATGTCCATGAATCAGGCAGACCGTCCTACTGCGTTGTCTGAGCTGACTGATTCCTCTGCTGGTAGTCTACTGTACTGGGCATCCTGTGCCTGCAGCCTTACAGACATGGTTCAGGCACTGGCTCATGGAGCTGATGTCAACTGGGTCAATGGGGAAGACAGCAATCGTACTCCACTAATACAAGCCGTACAAGGGGTTGGTAATTGGGGACAAATGACAATACATAAAGATAATTTAGAGTCTAGACTAAAGGGATCTGTAGGCATGCATCCAGTAGTTCGGTTAGAGTACTGTTAAACACTTGAATGAACTTAAACTTCTACTGAATATGTCTTTATATATTTGTGTGTCCAGGGTTCTATGATCACATGTGAGTTCCTACTTCAAAATGCTGCCAGTGTGGACCAGCAGGACACTCGTGGCAGAGGACCACTGCATCATGCCACCATACTGGGTCATACTGGGTAGTTATCTATAGCTATCTATCTATAACTTTTTAAAAGCTAAAAAAAAACATAATTATGATGCAAAATAGATAATGCAGTAAACTTGTGGACCATTTTCACACTCTTTTATTTAAAAAGTTAAATGACAAATATATACTTTACTGTTCAAACTTTGCAAATTTTGCAGTTTACTGCTTTCTAAAATAACTTTACTTGTGTCCTTCTTGAGACAAAACCAAGGCACTGCCATATGTCAGTGCAAGTTGCTTTCAGTTAAAACAGCTCAAACATGCATTTTAGTCTGGGACTAGCCTTAAGCCTTGTCTGTGATACCGGACACTAGAGTAATGGCTGGATTGCATTTGAGACTGCAGTGACAGCACATGGATACTGAAATGAGTCCCAGTAACATCACATTTTTTTACATTTTTAATGTGGATCTTGAAGTAGTGGTACTTTTTACATCTCTAATATAAATAAATAGATAAAAAAACAAAACTACTGTACAAATAAAAAACTATATGATCAATTAATTGAATCTATTGACTGCCCTAATTTTATCTTATTAAAATAACTTACAGTCTTTTCCTGTGTTGATGTGGTGTCAGTCAAGTATGTCTGTTCCTAAAACGAGGGGCCAAACAAAACACTGTGGATGCTGATAACAGAAGTCCGCTGTCCATTGCAGTGGAGGCCGCCAATGCAGATATTGTCACTCTGTACGTCTCACACCATAAACTGCTTTTTGCTTCTTTATCAAAGAATAAAAATAAATAAAATCAAATGTGTGATGGATCCTAACTTCAAATATTGTTTTTCTATCCTTCGACTCTAAGGTTACGTTTGGCCAAGATGAACGAGGAGATGAAAGAGTCTGAGGGAGCTCTTGGCCAGTCAGGTCAATACCCTCACCCTCAGAGTCACACCGAGCAACAGTATAAAAAATGCATTCAAGAATTTATAACTTTACAATTACAGGAGTCATAAACTTTCGCTCTTTAGATCTTCTGCAGACCACTGAACACTGGTTGCCACAGCTGATGTGGATAGGAATGTTACTATTGTAGACTGTACAAGCATCTTTTATTTTTCATCTTTTAGTCTTTGTAGCATCCAAGCCATATTTATTTATATTAAAATGTAGTAATGTATTACGTCGCGTCTCCAAGTCACCACGTTCAGCCAATCACAGATTGGCGTGTGTAAACACGTGCTATAGACAACGTAACATGCCCGTGCATCAACATGGCCTTGAGTTCCATTCAGAATGGAACCACTGAAATAAGTTCATATACACTCACTGGCCACTTTTTTAGGTACATCTTTCTAGTACCGGTTTATACCCCCTTTTGACTTGCCTTTTTGAACTGCCTTAATTCTTTGTGACATAAATTCAACAAGGTGCTGGAACAATTCTTTAGGATCCGTATTGTCATGATAGCGTCACACAGTTGCTGTAGATTTGTCAGCTCCACATCCATGATGCGAATCTCCCTTTCTACCACATCCCAAAGCTGCTTTATCAGATTGAGATCTGGAGACTGTGGAGGCCATTTGAGTTTAGTGAACTCATTGTCATGCTCAAGTAACCAGTTTTAGATAATTTAAGCTTTGTGGTCCATGGTTTCAAGTTGTTTAGGCCAAATTTGTACCCTAACATCTGAATGTCACAGCAGAAATTGAGACTCAGGCAACGTTTTTCCAATCCTCTATTGTCTAGTTTTGGTGAGCCTGTGTGAATTGTATCCTCATGTTCATGTTCTCAGCTGACAGGAATGACAGCGGTGTGTTTCTTCTGCTGCTGTTGCCTATCTCCTTCAAGCTTCAACGAGTTGTGCGTTCAGACATGCTCTTCCGCAGACCTCAGTTGTAGCAAGTGGTTATTTGAGTTACTGTTACCTTTCTGTCAGCTCAAATCAGTCTGGCCATTCACCTCTGATCTCATCAAGGCATTTTCACCCACAGAACTGCCTCTCACTGGATTTTTTATCCTTTTCTGCCCATTCTCTGTAAACCCTAAACAGGTTGTGTGTGAAAATCCCAGTAGATCAGCAGTTTCTGAAATACTCAGACCAGCCCGTCTGGCACCTACTACCTAAGTTCAAAGTCACTTTTCTTCCTCATTCTGATGCTCAGTTTGAACTTCAGCAAATCATATTGATCATGTCTACATGCCTAAATGAATTGAGTTTCTGCCATGTGATTGGCTGATTAGATATTTGTGTTAATGTGCAGTTCAACAGATGTACCTATGTGAGGCCAGTGAGTGAGGGCAGATTAAAACATTGAAGAATACCTTGTAAAAATCAAGCTATTGAAGGAAAAAATCAAGCTATTGTCTTTATATATGTTTATTTGAATATGATTTTGGTTCAGAACATAACAGTAGCTGTGAAGCATATATGAACATTAAAGCTAAAACAGTGTGCATGTAAACATGGTAATTTATTCACTGTACACATTGGTTGAGTGCACTTTCATTTAGTTTATATACCTGTCATTTCTGTTCTGTTCCGAGTGTCTCCACTTGTATTATTATTCAATGGATTGGATTTAATATGAAATTACAATGTGTCTCATGTCTTGTGAATGCTGGTTTAAAAACTACCTCGTGCTAATACAAAATATGTTTTTTAAGATTTCAAGGAAAGACACTTTTATCACAATTTCAGAAAATTCTGATTTATGTGCAAGGTCTTTAAAGATAAGTTCTGCCAGCATCTGCTACTATCTGAAATTAAACTAACCAGCATCAAATCCCAGTTGTTTTTCATGTGTTGTCAAAATAATAATAATAATAATTGCATCTTTAATATTTATGGGCTCAGTCAGGAACTGATGCTTACCATCAGTTGTAGTTTTGTTATGGTGCATGTGCTTGAAAGATTATACATATCCATAGTTCCCTTTCGTAGTCACTCCGAGTTACGTCAGGAGTGACGGAGAATGGGGGTTTCGCCTAGAAAGCCAATCCTCTTCGAGTATTAAAAAACGAGCCAATGGCAAAGAAATGCCATGGATCTGCGGAATTTGCATAGCGTATCTCCGCCTCACCCCGTGAGTATAAAAGGAGGAAGCTGACGCCACCGCAGTATGTTTTCGCTTCGGAGCCAAGAGAACTTCTTCACTCCACAAGCCACACAATCTGAGTTTACTATTGTGACTCTTCGAGACGAGCAAACTCTCTGGTGTTGGTTTGACGGCGGTACCCAGCGAGTTTCACATTGCCTGCGATCTGAGCAGTGGTCTGCCAGTGTGTGTGTCTCTCCCTGGTCGCTTCAACATCCGCAGAGTTTTCTCCTCTCACTGAAAGAGTGTGCACGCGGCACGTCTTTTTAAAGACGCGTCTTTTTAAAGACGATTTGCCCGTATATTTCTGAGTGCGGTATTCTGAAAGAGTCAGCTGATGGGCGCGAGCGCTGTTTGACGTGTTTGGGCTTTGATCACGCTCAGACAGCGCTCGTGGGTGTGTCACGTTCTCTCAGTGGGGACGTGATCATCGCAATGTATACGGTTGAGACTCCGTGAGCTCAATAGAGTGAGAGTCCCCTCATCCACTACCCAAACTATTTTCTCCACGTGAGATAATACTTCGGCTAGTGGCCAGGGTGACCAAAAGACGTCAGGTCTGGAACTAAACCGACGAAAATTCCTCGGTCCACACCCCGTCTTTCACGTTGCACGTCACGTCTTTCCACGTGGTCCAGAGTGAGTGGGCGGGGCCCGTCCGCGGGCCCGCTTTCTCATTCGGTCCCCCAGCTGATGAAATCATGTTTATCGCCGCATCACAAGGTGAGCTGGAGTCCTCTGGAGATAGCTCGTCTGTGCTGCTGTCCTCGGATGTGCTAGCATAGTGAGTTTGATTCAGGGTTCACAGCTATGCTTTCCCGGGCTGCCACGAGTGTCGGGTTTGTGTGGAAAATTCTGCCATGTCCCGAGCACTTAAGGCTGATGATTGTTTTTTGGGGGTGGCGAACCCAAATCCTTTCTTCCCGGATGTGCATGAAGAGGCTGTGAGATCGTGGAAGTCTCCTTTGACTTTTCACGATCACTCAGCGGCCTCTTCCGCCTTCCCTGCCCTCGTAGAGGCAGCAGTCTAGGGTACACTGGGGTTCCCCCCTATGGAGTGTTCTGTGGCAACACTTATGTGTCCCCACAGCGCCTCCACCTGGCGTGGCAACCCTAAGCACCCCTCCAATGCCTGTAGGTTCTTGTCTACTCCGGTGGCGGGGACCTGTAGAGCTGCGGGGCAGACTGCCACCTCACTGTATGTTATTGGCATCCTTATGGGTGTTCAGTGACATGCACGAGGGTAGGGCTGATTCAGGGCCGGGCCGTGCCGTGGAGGTGGTCGCAGGGAGGCGCCCCTGCCCGTACCAGCCCTGCAGCCCCGCTGTACGCCAGGCTATGCGCCGCTCCCGTTACGGGCAGCTCAGATATGGCTTGCAGTTCTTTCAGGGAGTGGTTGCAGGCCCACTCCTTCCCCCGGTGGAGGGCTGGGGGAGAATCTTTTCTCCAAAGAGCTGCATTCCATCTCTGAACACCCCCGTGCCTCGCCACTCTCATCCTCCTCTGTCTCTGAGGGCGCGGATGACAGTGCGTGCCGTCTCCGGACCACACCACTCTCATCCCCCTCTATCGCCAGACCCCTGACAGAGCAGACCCCTGCGGGAACGCTAGTCCTTCCCTGGTCTCCTCTGTCAGGGTGCGGAGCGTGACGCACACGCGCAGGGTCGCTATGCCACCCTCGCCTGTGCCAATCTCTCTGCCCCGCTGCCCCTCCAAAACTGATCCAATGGAATCATCCGAGCCACAGGCGTCCGCCTGTGGCTCGGATGATTCCATTGGATCAGTTTTGGGGGCTTGGTTGGAGCTCCCCAATCTGGCCTGTTGGGTCGCCCGAACTATCAGGCTCGGCTATGCGATTCAGTTCGCACGGTCTCCTCCCCGCTTCAGGGGAGTCCGCTTTACGGTGGTCTGTGGCAATGCCCCGATCATGAGAGCGGAGGTTGCCACCCTGCTGGCGAAGGGTGCAGTCGAGGCCGTCCCTCCAACCGAGATGAAGTCAGGGTTTTACAGCCCCTACTTTATTGTCCCCAAGAAAACCGCTGGGTTACGATCGATTCTGGACTTGCGCGTTTTGAACCGCACCCTTCACCGGCTGCCGTTCAAGATGCTCACGGCCAAACGCATTTTCAAATGTGTGTGGCCCCAGGATTGGTTTGCAGCGATAGACCTGAAGGATGCCTACTTTCATGTCTCCATTTTACCTCGACACAGACCGTTTCTTCAGTTTACTTTCGAGGGGCAGGCATATCAGTACGCCATTCGGGTTGGCTCTGTCTCCTCGCGTCTTTACGAAGATTGTCGAGGAAGCCCTTGTTCCCCTTCGCGAACAAGGGGTTCGCGTCCTGAACTATCTTGACGAATGACTGATCCTAGCACTCTCTCGAGATCAGGTCTGCGAACTCAGAGACCTTGTGCTCCGGCACCTAGCCCGTCTGGGCCTTCGGGTCAACTGGGAGAAGAGCAAACTTTGCCCCGTGCAGAGGATCTCTTTTCTCGGTATGGAGATAGATTCGGTCGCCATGTCCGCGCAGCTTACGAGCGAGCGCGCACACTCACTGCTGACTTGTCTTCGACAGTTCGAGGGCAAGAGTGCGGTTCCACTGAAACTTTTTCAGAGGCTCCTGGGGCATATGGCATCCGCAGCCGCGGCAACGCCACTAGGATTTCTTCATATGAGACCGTTTCAGCTGTGGCTTCGCGATCGAGTCCCGAGGTGGGCATGGCATCACGGTACGCTCAGAGTTCCAGTGACTCCGACCTGCCATCAGACCTTCACCCCGTGAAGGAACCTCAGCTTTCTACGGGCCGGTGTTCCCCTAGAACGAGTTTCCAGGCATGTTGTTGTCTCCACAGATGCCTCTGCCACGGGTTGGGGCGCCATGTGCAATGGGCATGCAGCCGCAGGCTCCTGGTCAGGCCCCCAGCGCCTCATGCATGTCAATTGCCTCGAGTTGCTGGCAGTACGCCTTGCCCTGCACCGCTTCCGTGCGTTGCTCAAGGGTCAACACGTACTAGTCCGTTCAGACAATACCGCGACTGTAGCGTACATCAACCACCAGGGGGGTCTACGCTCTCGCCGTATGTCGCAACTCGCACGCCACCTCATCTTATGGAGTCAGAAGCACCTGAGGTCCCTTCATGCTATCCACATTCCAGGAGTTCGGAACTGTGCAGCCGGCGAGCTGTCACGGCTCCGTCCAATCTCTGGCGAATGGCGACTCCATCCCCAGTCGGTCCAGCTGATATGGGATCAGTTCGGGGACGCACAGATAGATCTGTTTGCCTCCCACGACTCATCCCATTGCGCCCTGTATTACTCTCTGACCGAGGGCACGCTCGGCGCAGACGCACTGGCGCACAGCTGGCCGCGGGGCCCACGCAAATATGCGTTTCCCCCAGTGAGCCTTCTTGCACGTACCCTGTGCAAGATCTAGGAGGACGAGGAGCAGGTCATTTTGGTCGCCCCATACTGGCCCACCAAGACCTGGTTCTCCGAACTGATACTCCTCGCGACAGCACCTCCTTGGCCAATTCCTCTGAGGAAGGACCTCCTTTCTCAGGGACAGGGCACCCTGTGGCACCCTCGACCCGATCTTGAAGACTACATGTGTGGCTCCTGGACGGGTCGAGGCAGGGTTAAGTACCCTACCACCTGCGGTGGCGGCTACTATCACTTCCGCTAGAGCGTCGTCCACGAGACACGTCTATGTGCTGAAGTGGAACCTCTTTGTCAATTGGCGTTCTTCTCGCCGAGAAGACCCCCGGAGATG
Source organism: Pimephales promelas (assembly GCF_988280905.1). Lineage (NCBI taxonomy): Eukaryota > Metazoa > Chordata > Actinopteri > Cypriniformes > Leuciscidae > Pimephales > Pimephales promelas. The sequence continues at coordinate 11,393,109 of NC_142773.1, read as the reverse complement.
CTCGATCAGTGTCGTACTTTCCTTCCTGCAAGATGGGTTGAGCGAAGGCTGTCTCCCTCCACCCTGAAGGTGTATGTGGCTGCCATTGCCGCATATCACGAAGCAGTTGAAGGTAAGTCTCTGGGGAAGCACGACCTGATCATCAGGTTCCTGAGAGGAGCGAGGAGACTGAATCCTCCACGCCCTCCTCTCTTACCCTCTTGGGACCTCTCAGTGGTTTTAAGCGCCCTCCAGAGGCCTCCCTTTGAGCCTCTGCAATCAGTCGAGATTAAGTTCCTGTCGCTTAAGACAGCGCTCCTGGTTGCACTGGCCTCCATCAAGAGGGTAGGGGACCTGCACGCATTTTCCGTTGACGAAGCATGCCTGGAATTCGGGCCGGGCTACTCTCATGTGATCCTGAGACCCCGGCCTGGATATATGGCCAAGGTTCCTACCACTCCCTTCCGGGACCAGGTAGTGATCCTGCAAGCGCTGCCCCTGGAGGAGGCAGGCCCAGCCTTGGCACTGCTCTGTCCAGTACACGCCCTCCGTGCTTACGTAGACAGAACGCGGTGTTTCAGGACCTCAGACCAGCTCTTTGTCTGTTCTGGTGGGAGCCAGAAGGGAAGGACTCTCTCAAAGCAAAGGTTGTCTCACTGGTTAGTGGTCACCATTGCTTTGGATTACCAGCAGCAAGGTCGACCGTGCCCCCTTGGTGTGACAGCCCACTCCACCCGGAGTGTGGCTTCCTCTTGGGCTCTAGCGCATGGTGCCTCCCTAGCAGACATCTGCAGAGCTGCAGGCTGGGCGACACCCAACACATTCGCTAGATTCTATAACCTCCGAGTGGAGCCTGTGTCCTCTCTTGTACTTGCTCACCCGGCCAGTACTGGACCCGCTCAGGTGTCTTCGCTTGCTCGCCATTCCACTCCACCGACTGGATAAGTGCGATTTTTCTCAGCTGAGTTCCTCCACCACTGTTGACGCTGACGCCAGTGTATTGCTTGGATGTCGGTTAGGTGCCTCCGTGTGCATGGTTCCTGCTAGTAGCCCCCACATGTGTATTTCCACTGTAAGACTCTCGGAGCATGTGTCTTCCCTCGGCAAGCCACCTTGCCACCCCTGGAGTTAAGATTCTAGCCACCCTACGGGTTGGTGACTCCAGTGTTCCTCCATACGAAGCCCCCTGGGCCGTATGTGTATCCCTAAGTCCTCCCCACGGGTAGGCGTACAGCGGCATATTTCCTCTGGGATATGCTCCCCAGTGTACCTTGGTATTCCTGTGTCAAGTAGGACTCCTCGTCAGTAAGTGCATCAGGGGTCAGACTTGCGCAGGGCACTGAAAGACAGCTGTGAAGGTGGCGTGATTACACGGGGGACCCCCATTCTCCGTCACTCCTGACGTAACTCGGAGTGACTACAAAAGGGAACGTCTCGGTTACGTATGTAACCCTCGTTCCCTGAGTAGGGAACGGAGACGTTACGTCTCCCTGCCACTTCCGCTGTACCACTGGGTAGACGCCTGAGTTTAGTCTCGGCTCCTCAGCGAAGACATATTGCGGTGGCGTCCGCTTCCTCCTTTTATACTCACGGGGTGAGGCGGAGATACGCTATGCAAATTCCGCAGACCCATGGCATTTCTTTGCCATTGGCTCGTTTTTTAATACTCGAAGAGGATTTGCTTTCTAGGCGAAACCCCCATTCTCCGTCACTCCTGACGTAACGTCTCCGTTCCCTACTCAGGGAACGAGGGTTACATACGTAACCGAGACGATATAATCACAACCTCTGGCCAGATATACTAATTAATTCATTTATAGTAATCCTACATACAGTTATATGATTGAGAATTATAGTAAATAAAACCATCATGAGTCATTGTATAACCTAACATATACTCGTTTTATGAAGCAAACTTTAAAGTTGCTGGACTAGTTAAGTAAACAGAAACCAGTATATTGGTAACCAGTATACTCAATAGGAATTTTTGGACCAATTCAATGCTTTACCTTTAAACATAGTCTTGCATTGCTTTAATGTTACAGCAGTACTTTTTTTCTTTCTTTTTTTTTGTCTGAGCAGACAAATCTTTACAATTCAAACTAATCATAATGCATAACAACTGTCAACCAGGGTGATTGTGTTTATGGTGCTGTAACGTCTATAATGCTATGAAAATACAAAATGCCAAAGATAATTAAAGTAGGTACCACAGAAGAAACTCATGTTTACCTAATGAGTCTGGGTTACTAGAGAACAACAGTAGCACTTAATTTCATATTTATATGTTTCATGTTTAAAGATTTTAAGTCTCGCATACCAAGCCTGGTATATCCAGGAATCATGGGAAAATAGATAGAATATCAGATGACTCTTTAGGGTCATGCTGTCACGGTTGGTAAATCGGTTGGTAAATCTTCTTCTTGTCTCGTTATTCTGCCTTCACTAGTGTGCATAAACTAGCTTTACAGATAGCTAACAGTTTCCAATAAAGTATCAGAAGCTTCTTGCTGTATTGTGGTGTTTTACTGAAAGGACTGTAAAACTGTAACATACAAAAACAAAGAAAAGCATATTACAATCTCAATATGAAGAATATACAATACAAAAATAAATATGTAGTCTAGAAATAACTAAACTTTCAAATCACGATTGTATGGCAAACAAATAGCACAATGCTAATTTACATAGAAAATGCCATAGAGAAGCTAACGCTATTAGCGTCACATATTTCCTTACAAATTACAAACAGAAAAATGCTAAAATGTTTAAAAAAAGATTACAAAAGTAGGCTAAGATCTCTAAGAAACAAATACTTACAGACAGATATTCGTCAGAGACCAAAATGACAGTTCAGAAACTTTAACACTCTGGAGATCGACTTGCAGGGGAAATGTTATGAGAACAACTGAGCTACGGAAACTCTGAGTGGACAAAACACAAGAAACTCAAAACCCAAATACCTCTTCTCACAATGGGCAGTACACTCCCCGCCTGGAATACTACTATTACACTATTAACCCTTTACTAATAACACAATTTCCGAAACAGGTCTTGAGTACACCTTAGGAGTACCTTCTTTAACTATGCGGACATCTACTTTACGTACTCTTTTATCTCTCCCAGGATAAGTGTTCACAATAAGTCCAGTAGGCCATTCGTTTCTTTTGACCTGAGAGTCCTTTAAGAGGACAACGTCACCAATGGCTAAGTTTGGTTGATCTGCTTGCCATTTTCTTCTTGGTTGAAGGGTAGCAAGATACTCTTCTCGCCATCGTTTCCAGAATGAGTTAGCCAGACTTTGCACCTGTTTCCATTGCTTCCGGTACAAGTCTTTTGGATCGAAGTCCCCAGGAGGAATAGAAGCGGGACAGATTTTCTGAGTGAGAAGAGCCCCTGGAGTCAGTAAATCAGGTTGTTGAGGATCAGATGACACAGGTACTAATGGACGACCATTCATTATGGCTGTTACCTCTGCCATGAGCGTCACAAGTACTTCATGAGTCAGATTTGGAGAATGAACCTTCAGCATCATAGCATCCAAGATACGTCGAGCCACACCAATCATTCTTTCCCACACCCCTCCCATGTGAGAAGAGTGAGGTGGGTTAAACTTCCAAGTGCATGCCTCCTTTTTGAGGTAGGATTGAAGCTCTGGGTCTGAACTTATCTGAAGCTCCTTGCATGCTCCTACAAAGTTCGTTCCACAATCTGAACGGAAAAGTTTGGTGGGTCCTCTTATGGCCAGGAACCTTCTGAGCGCGTTTATGAAACTTGAAGTAGAGAGAGACTCCACAACCTCGATGTGAACTCCTCGTGTGACCAAACAAGTGAACATTACTGCCCATCGTTTATTTTCTACCACTCCACCTCTTGTACGACGGATGCATATGTTCCACGGTCCAAACACGTCTACTCCGACATGTGTAAAAGGAGGAGATTGGAAAAGACGATCAGCCGGAAGGTCTGCCATTTTTTGTTGTTGAACATTCCCTCTTAACCTGCGGCAGGTTGTGCATTTGTTGAGTAGATTTGAAACCAACCTTTTTCCTCCAAGGATCCACAGTCCAGCAGACCTGACGGCTCCTTCAGTGATATGTCTGCCTTGATGCGCAACCTGTTCGTGGTAGAACTGGACCAGCAAGGCAGCAATGTGATGCTTCTTCGAAATCACAATAGGCTGACTTTGTTCTTGAGTTATTTCAGCAGAAGTCACACGCCCTCCTACTCGCAGCAGACCTTCCTTGTCCAAAAACACATTGAGATTCTTCAATGGACTGTGTTTTATTATGTCCTCGCCTTTGTTCAAAGTTCTCAATTCTTCTTCAAAGGACTCACCTTGAACAGTTCGGACAATGACTAACTTTGCTTGAATTAAAGCGTCCATCTTTGCTTCATCTGAATCAGTAGCTTTTGAGATAGATCTGGCCTTTTCAATGAGCTTCGCTATAGCTTGAGTGAGGCGTTTCCAACTGGAGAATCGCTCAAACCTGTGTGACCCGAGTGAATTTGCCACGATTGTAGTTGCAAACGTAGAGACTTGTGGGCGGACTTCAATGTCCGTGGAGGGTTCAACAAGCTGAAAGTCATTCTGCTGCACAGGACACTCTCCATCTCTTTCCCTCAAGAAGTCGGGACCAGTGAACCAATTTGTAGAACTCAATAAGGAAGCTGGCACATGCCGTGTTCCATGATCGGCAGGATTAATTTCCGTGCTCACAAAGTGCCACTGACTGGGATCGGATGTTCCTGATGCGAGCAACACGGTTTGCTACGTAGACATAGAACCTTCGGCTGATGTTATTGATATAGCCTAAGACTACTCGACTGTCAGTGTAGTACTTCACATTGTGAATTTCTATGTCAAGTTGATTCAGCAACATGTCTGCTAACTCCACCGCCAGAACGGAAGCACATAACTCCAAGCGAGGTACTGTGTGGACTTGTCTAGGAGCTAATTTGGACTTGCCCATGCAGAAGCCTACGTGGACTTGACCTTCAGAATCTATGGCTCGGAGGTATGCAACCGCTGAAATAGCTGATGTAGAAGCATCCGCAAAGACACACAACTCCCTTTGACAGGTAGATTGCAGTGACGTGTGCACATACTGTCTAGGAATTTGAAGTTTCTCAAGGTCTACAAGCGAATCTTTCCAAGATTTCCATTGTGCCTCTTTTTCTGCTGGCAATTGAGTGTCCCATTCACAGTTCTCTGAGCACAATTCTCTAATGAGAGCTTTACCTTGCATGATGATGGGGGCAGCAAACCCAAGAGGATCGTACAAGCTGTTAACAGCAGAAAGGATGCCTCTTCTTGTGAACGGCTTGTCTTCTCTTGATACGAGAAAGGTGAAACAGTCATGTTGCAAGTCCCAGTTAAGCCCTAAACTTCTCTGTAAGGGCAGAGGCTCTGCACCAAGGTCAAGACTTTTCAGTTCTTTTGCACGTTCCTCAGATGGAAATGCTTCCATTACGTCTGGGTTATTGGAGGCTATTTTGTGCAAACGAATGTTAGAGTCCGCCAGCATTTCTTTGGCACTTTTCAGAGTTTGAATGGCGCTAACGTCTGAAGAAAAAGAAGCCAGTCCATCATCAACGTAAAAGTTTTTAAGGACAAACTGTTTGGCCTCTTCACTGTACTCATCCTGTGTGGCCAGCGCCGCCCTCCGGAGACCATATATAGCTATGGCAGGAGACGGGCTATTTCCAAACACGTGTACGGTCATCCTGTACTCTCTGATTGCCCTTGTGAGATCGTTACCTTCGTACCACAGGAAACGCACAAAGTCGCGGTGGTCCTCGCGAATGACAAAACAGTAGAACATTTGCTGTATGTCCGCAGTTATTGCCACAGGTTCTTTTCGGAAGCGCAAAAGGACCCCAATAAGTGTGTTGTTCATGTCTGGACCACTCAACAAAACATCGTTCAAAGACGTGTCTTTGTAAGTTGCACTAGAATCAAACACTACCCGTATCTGATCAGGTTTGCGTGGATGGTACACACCAAAAAACGGTAGGTACCAACACTCTTGATCTTTGGTGGGTGGCGGAACGGGTTCAGCATGTCCTGACTCAAACATTTTTTCCATGAAGTTCAAGAAATGTTCTTTCATTTGGGGCTTTTTGTCAAGCGCTCGACGCAGTGAGTTGAGACGTTTGACTGCTTGGTCTCGATTGTTGGGTAATCTGTGTCTATTCGTTTTGAAGGGCAGTGGTGCCACCCAGCTGTTAGACTCGTCCATGCACATTTGTTCATCCATGATCTCCAAGAAGAGTTCATCCTCGACTGACATGGCAGGTTTGTCATCATGTGGGGTTCTCTTGAACAATTTGTTGGTTAGACAGTCATTTTCATCTATGTCCATCAAGCTGCACATGTTCCCAGAATTAAATGGGCCGTCAGAGCTCAGAATCTTTTCTTTAACATGGAATGAATTGGTGCAAGAGTCCAACAGAGATGTGCGTCCATTGATCAACACTGATGTGCGGTAAACACTGAGATTGCTAGGCACATGAGCACCTCCAAGGCAAACATCACCTATTATCACCCAGCCGAGGTCGAGGCGTTGGGCGTAAGGAGCATCGTGAGGGCCGTTGTAATGTTCTCTGACCTTGTGCAGTCTTGGTATGTCCCGACCAAGGAGGACCAGTATTGAAGCATTAGGGTCCAAATCAGGAATCTTGGCTGCCAAATGCTTGAGGTGAGCGTGTTGTCTTGCAGCCTCCGGTGTGGGGATCTCAGATCGATCATCTGGGAGCATGTTGCACTCGATTAATGTGGGCAGCCGGACGCTAGTGTTGCCATCAAGAGACTCCAGAATGAACCCGTCAGCTTGGCGTGCTTTTGTCTCTCCTACGCCTGAACAAGTCTTTAGAGTGTAAATTTTGGTGTCTGTGTTAACGTTAAAGATCTCAAAGAATTCTGTTTTTGCTAAAGACCTATTGCTTTGCTCGTCTAAGACAACATAAGCTTTCACTGCCTTTTCCTTGTGCCCAACAGGATAAATGTTTACTAAGCAGATTTTGGAGCATGAGCGTGAGCTGTTACCCTTTCCACATACCTCAGTACATTTGGAGACAATGGCGCGTATAGGACATTCTGCTTCCTCCCCGCCATGCACGTTAGGAGATTCAGATCCTGGAGTTTCAGTTTTCCAGGTTGGTGGTCCAGGGTGCAGTGCGGTAACGTGTTGGTCACTTTTGCACTCATTGCAATGTACACTTGCGTCGCAATCTTTTGCCATGTGGTTGACGGAGGAACAGCACTTGTAACAAATGGCCAATTCTTTCAGAATGACTTTCCTCTGATCCAAAGTCTTTGCTCTGAAACCACGACACTTGCGAAGGGAATGTGGTTTATTGTGGAGCGGGCACAGTTTATCCGGGTCAACCACCTTTTGGTCAGAGGATTCACGATTGCCTTTTGGAGCAAGTATTTCAGTTTTTCGAACAGATACTGCGGTTTTGAAATTGGGCTTGATCATTCTTTCAGGCCTACAAACACTTGGACCACTGGTAGAAAGCAAGGGAGCAAAGCTTGGGTCATTTAAAGTTTTAGCTTTGTCGCACACAAACTTCACGAAAACAGGAAATGGCGGGTATGAAGCATGGTGTTGCTCTTTATAGTAGGATGCTGTGGTAATCCATTTTTCTTGAAGGTGAAATGGGAGTTTCTGAACAATGGGTGTGATGCCCCGGGACGTGTCTAGGTAACTCAGACCAGGCAGGAATCCATCTACCCGGGCAGCATCAAGCTCTGAGATGAGATCACCTAACTCCCTTAACTTGCCGTTTTCTCTGTTTGCGATTTTGGGAAAATCTTCCAACTTTTTCAGGAGAGCATTCTCGATCGCTTCAGGGGACCCATAGATGTCTTCCAGTCTTTGCCATACCATTTTTACACCAGCTGCGGCATCGTAAGTGTGCACAGCCCTTAATCGTTTGGCTTGGTCTGATGATTTGGGGCCTAACCACTTGCAGAGGAGATCTAACTCTTCTTTTGGGGATAAATAGAGACCTGCTGTAGCGTTCAAAAAGGATGCCTTCCAAGCCCAATAATTTTCAGGCTTATCATCAAACGTCAGGAGCCCTGAGCTGACCAACTCTCTGCGCACCAAATATTTGGCTAAGTCCGATGTGGCTGGGGAATTGGACTCGTTTGCACTGGGTACAGGGCGAGGTGACGTCAGCCTAGGCTGCAAAGGAACTGACTGGTTCATTAGATGTTGCTGAAATCTGTGGTCTGTAGTAGCTGGGGTAGGATACTGTGAGTGGGACGTGAAAAGGGCATTTTTGAACGAGCTTTGGGCATAAGGATGAGTTGCTCCGCTGCTGATGTCATACTGTGGAGAGTGCGTCACTGGTAGCTCTTGAAACCCATATTCACTAATCTCGCTGTTTGATATGTTATGCTCTTTATCTTTATGTTGCTCAATATCGCCGCTGTATTTCACTCGCTGAGCTGCTGGAAGTGTCACTGTGCTAGCTTGAGGGTAATTAGAGCGATAAATAGTCTGCGGAGGTGGAGCTGGTATGGAGTCAACTACTTTGTCGCTGCTTTCTAGAAACCAGGGTTCTCCACCTTCTTCCCCAGCGGCTGCTTCCAGGACCTCTGCTTCGGCGTTGGCAGCAGCAGCTGCACTCTGTAGACGCAATTTGAGGAGGTCAGCGCTGAGCTCTGCTTTCTTTTTTGTAGCCTCAGCCTTGATGTGGGCCTTTTCTTTTAACACCTCTGCTTCTCGTTCAGCGTATGATGCCTTTGCTTGAGCGGCTGCTGCTTTAGCACGTGCTCTAGCAGCCAAAACGCTTGCATTAGACCACTGACTGGTGTGTGACCGCTGACTGGCGTGTGACCGCTGACTGGCGTGTGACCGCTGACTGGCACGTGAGTTGTTGGAACTGTTCGAGCTCGTTTCCCACAAGTCACCAACGTTGCTGGCTGAACTTTGGCGATCAGAGACAGCAGTGTAGTCTTCCGTGTCGACTTTTGGCTGACTTTCCATGTGTCTTTTTACTATTCTGCCTTCACTAGTGTGCATAAACTAGCTTTACAGATAGCTAACAGTTTCCAATAAAGTACCAGAAGCTTCTTGCTGTATTGTGGTGTTTTACTGAAAGGACTGTAAAACTGTAACATACAAAAACAAAGAAAAGCATATTACAATCTCAATATGAAGAATATACAATACAAAAATAAATATGTAGTCTAGAAATAACTAAACTTTCAAATCACGATTGTATGGCAAACAAATAGCACAATGCTAATTTACATAGAAAATGCCATAGAGAAGCTAACGCTATTAGCGTCACATATTTCCTTACAAATTACAAACAGAAAAATGCTAAAATGTTTAAAAAAAGATTACAAAAGTAGGCTAAGATCTCTAAGAAACAAATACTTACAGACAGATATTCGTCAGAGACCAAAATGACAGTTCAGAAACTTTAACACTCTGGAGATCGACTTGCAGGGGAAATGTTATGAGAACAACTGAGCTACGGAAACTCTGAGTGGACAAAACACAAGAAACTCAAAACCCAAATACCTCTTCTCACAATGGGCAGTACACTCGTGTTTCTGTTGTTGTCACGGTGGACAGTTCCTCTGCTTCCTTTTAGTCTCGTGTTTATGTTGTATGAATGCACGTGCGTGAGGGGCGTGTCTGTATGCCATTACCTGATCTGCTCCAGCTGCTCATCATCTCATCACAAGCTGCAGTTGATCACCACCACACTATATATACTCACCTCTGTTCTCTCATCTTTGTCAGATCGTTGTTTGGTGTTTGATGTGTCCGTGTCTCGGTCCCGTGTTCCTGATCGTCTCAAGTTTCATGGAGTTCGATCGTGCTTGGAGTATGTTCTTCGTCACCTGTGGATTCGTCTCACTGTCTGTCTTCACTTCATCGGGTTGACCATCGAAGTCACTGTGTCACTGTGCGCTTCAGGCTTACTGCATTGGACTGAGTTTACAATAAATACTGTATTCACTCGCTATTGCTTCATTGCTTGTGATATATTGCACCATGACAGAACGATCTGACAGTCAAATGGGAGCAGCGAGTGCATCAGCTTCGTACATCGAGGAATTTGTACATCACAGCATTCAAAGAAGCATCCAAGCATCCATCACAGCATCCAAGAGAAGGAGATCGGCGACACGAGTCGCGCAGTTCAAGCCTTGGTGACGCAGGTGTCCGAGCTCACCCAGCAGATCCAGCGCCTACGTGTTCCCACTGCGCCCACCACACCAGCCATTCCTCTCGCACCATCTGGAAGCCCCTCCCAGTCAGAGCCCTGGTTACCAGTTCCAGAGGCATATTCTGATGAGCCCTCATATTGCAGAGCATTGTTCTGCAATGTGAGCACCCGATGTTCTATGCATTTTGCCTTACAGCCACGCACTTTTTTTAACGAACAAACGAAGGTCGCGTTTGTGCTGACACTGTTGACTGGGAGAGCGGCACTCTGGGGAACGGCGGTGTGGGAGAACCAGAACCCATGCTGTGCCTCGTTCCAGACCCTATCAGACGAGATGAAGAAGGTCTTCGACCGAGCAGTGTCAGGAAGAGAGACGGCCAGGACGTTGGCTGAGCTCCGTCAGGGAGGACGTTCTGCGTCAGATTTCTCGATGGAGTTCAGTACCCTGGCGGCGGAGTGTGGCTGGAACGAGGAGGCGCAGTGGGACATGTTCCTGCATGGGCTGGCTGACCATGTCCAGAAGGAGATCTATGCCCTGGATCTTCCCACCACTCTCAACGGGTTGATCAACCTTGCCCTGCGGGTGGACATACAACTGTCCGGTAAAAGGCCAAGCCCGATAGTAAACGTGAGGCTACTGTCGGATGGGATCTCCGCCAGGAAGACCTCATCAGCTACATCTACCTCCACCCTCCTCTCGGTAAGACTGAGATGGTCAACTAATCAGCACGACTGTTTTGCACTGCTGGACTCCGGGGCGGAAGGTAATTTTATGGATTCTAATTTTGCACGCACCTTTCAGATTCCCCTCCGACCCCTCATTCACCGGATTTCAGTTCATGCATTAAACGGTCAAGAACTTCCCACCATCTCACACAGTACTGAAGAAATCACACTCATCACCTCTGGCAACCATCCCGAGACTATTTCTCTTCTTATTCTGGACTCACCCTTGGCACCTGTCGTTCTCGGACATCCTTGGCTGATCAAACACAACCCCTGTGTGGACTGGATTCATAAAGCTGTGCTGGAGTGGAATAAGGAATGTCATAAGTCTTGTCTCGTGTCTGCTTGTTCGTCTGTACCTGTTTCTGTGTTGCAGGAGGAAGCAGGGGATTTGTCTTACATGCCCGCGGAGTATCTGGATCTGAAGGAAGTGTTCAGTAAGTCTCGTGCTGCTTCTCTCCCTCCGCATCGTCCCTATGACTGTGCTATAGATTTACTGCCAGGTAAGTCTCCGCCTAAAGGCAAGTTATATTCACTTTCAATTCCTGAAAGAGAGGCTATGGAGAAATATATTTCTGATTCTCTAGCAGCCAAGTTCATTCACCCTTCCTCTTTTCCAGCGGGGGCGGGGTTCTTTTTTGTGGGGAAGAAAGATGGATCGTTGTGACCTTGCATTGATTACCGTGGGTTGAATAACATCACAGTAAAGAATACTTATCCTTTGCCGTTGATGTCTTCAGCCTTCGAGAGGTTGCAGGGAGCATCTATCTTCACAAAATAGGATTTACGTAACGCTTATCATTTGGTTCGCATCAGGGAGGGAGATGAATGGAAAACTGCTTTTAACACCCCTAGGGGGCACTTTGAATATTTGGTCATGCTGTTCGGTCTGTCCAACTCCCCAGCAGTTTTCCAGGCACTGGTCAATGACGTGCTGCGAGACATGATCGATCAATTCATATATGTCTACCTGGATGACATATTGATTTTTTCTTCGTCTCTCCAGGAGCATGTGCAGCACGTCCGTCGAGTGCTTCAGAGGCTGCTAGAGAATGGGCTTTTTGTCAAGGTGGAGAAATGCGATTTTCATGCACAGTCTGTTCCCTTTTTAGGATACATCGTGTCGTCCGAGGGGATGCGAATGGACCCTGAGAAGATCAAGGCTGTGGTTGATTGGCCAAGTCCAGATTCCCGCAAGGCCCTGTTGAGGTTTCTGGGGTTCGCCAATTTTTACCGGCGTTTCATTCCCAATTTCAGCCAGCTTGTCGCACCTCTGACTGCCTTGACCTCCCCTCGAACTGCGTTCAGGTGGACCGACTCAGCCGAAGCTGTGTTCGTTAAACTGAAGAGCCGCTTCATTTCCCAGCTCTCTGATAGCCCCTGATTCATCACGTCAGTTCGTGGTGGAGGTCGACGCATGGGAGTAGGAGCGGTGTTATCCCAGCATTCACCTGCGGACAACAGGATGCATCCTTGCGCGTTTTTTTCACATCGATTATCCCCAGCCGAACGCAATTATGACATTGGTAACAGAGAGTTGTTGGCAGTCAAGCTGGCGTTGGAAGAGTGGCGTCACTGGTTAGAAGGGTCGGGGGTACCTTTTATCGTCTGGACTGATCATAAGAATCTCGAATACATCAGAACTGCCAAAAGATTGATCTCCAGGCAGGCTCGGTGGGCACTTTTTTTCGGTCGCTTTGATTTCACTCTCTCTTACCGTCTAGGTTCTAAGAACATTAAACCAGACTCTTTATCTCGCATATTTGATTTTTCCGATCACCCGTCAACTCCCGAGTGTATTTAACCCGAAACCATATTTGTTTCAACACTCACATGGGAGATCGAAGCGAAGGTCAAGAGAGCCTTAGAAGGGGTAACGCCTCCGCCCGGTTGCCCACCGAACCGTTTGTTTGTGCCGACGTTATTCAGTGGGGTCACAGTTCCAACATAATTTGTCATCCAGGAGTTAATCGCACTGGTTTTTCAGTCAGACAAAGGTTTTGGTGGCCACGTATGGCTCGCGACATTCACGATTTTGTTTTGGCTTGCTCAGTTTGTGCTATTGATAAGTCTTCCAATCAATCTCCTGATGGGTTACAGTCCCGGTTCCCCCACCGCCGCGACTCGTAGATGGGGACCATCCTATTCGGTCAATCGCATTCTGGATTCTAGACGGAGGGAACGCGGGTTCCAGTACTTGGTGGACTGGGAAGGTTACGGTCCGGAGGAGAGAAGTTGGGTTCCTGCTAGAGACATTCTGGATCACTCTCTTATCGATGATTACAATCGACAGGTAAGGGAGTCTGAGAACGCCAGGAGGCGTTCTCTTAGGAGGAGGGGTACTGTCACGGTGGACAGTTCCTCTGCTTCCTTTTAGTCTCGTGTTTATGTTGTTGTATGAATGCACGTGCGTGAGGGGTGTGTCTGTATGGCATTACCTGATCCGCTCCAGATCTCCTGATCTGCTCATCATCTCATCACCAGCTGCAGTTGATCACCACCACACTATATCTATATATACTCACCTCTGTTCTCTCATGTCAGATCATTGTTTGGTGTATCCGTGTCTGGGTCCCGTGTTCCTAATCGTCTCAAGTTTCGTGGAGTTCGATTGTGCTTGGAGTTTATGTTCTTCGTCACCTGTGGATTCGTCTCACCGCCTGTCTTCACTTCATCGGGTTGACCACAAAGTCCCTGTGTCACCGTGCGCCATTGGACTGAGTTTACAATAAATACTGTATTCACTTGCTATTGCTTCCTGTGATATATTGCACCATGACAGTTGTTGTGTGTGTGCGCTGATTAGATGGGCATGCCCGCTCATAAGTGCTCATCAGCCATCGACTCAATTCTATCACCAGTTGCAGCTGATCTCATCATGTGTACATATAATCATCACCTTCTCATCTTCCTTGTCAGACTGTTGTTTGTGGTTTCCCCGGTGTGTGTATTTCCAGTTGCGTTCGAGTCTTGTGCCTTCCCTGGTCCGGTTCTTGTTTCTGTGGATTACTCTGGATATAATTTTGTCATTGTACTCACTTCACCGCACTCTGCACCTTATTCGTCTGACCATCGGAGTCCCTGCGCTACCTGTCTGTCTGTTTTTGGACTTCCTCTCTGTCTTATTCAAGTAAACTCTTGAATCAGGGATTAAAGTGAAAAAAAATCTTCTGACTGAAATATTCAAGTCATATTCCTGTAACTTTATTTAAATAGTAGAGACCAATAGCGTTTTAAGGGGAGATGTTTAAAACCGATCTAATATTGCCAGTTTGTGTAATTTAAAAGCTATTTTAATCTATGAAAAACAATTACTTATCTTGACAAATAATCAACCATATACATAACTTTTCAGTGCATGTTTTTATTTATCTTATGAGACCAAACAATGCTAAACTATATTAATATATAGTTTGTGCCATGGCAAATTGTTTTGGCTGAGGGCAAAGTGAAGTTTTATAACTTTATTATGTAGGCTATTTAACTTTAACTTTGTAGCCTATTAGAGAGCTGACTTATGTTTAACTGAATTGTTTGCTTTATTTCTCATTGTATAACTTATTATAGCCTACCTATTAGGCTACTTATACTTTTGAACGGGATATTAGCATTAAAACTGACATTTAACAAAAAAGAGACATGGTTGTGTAATTTTATATATTCTAAAATATATAAAATATTATATTACTATGCATTCTCTTCACTGTATGTGTGTGCATAATACAATAAAATGATACAACCCTGTCTCTTTGTTAAATGTCAGTTTTAATGATAAATAATGTTTCATATTTTTAAAATGAAAACAAAAAGAATCAGGTTTGTGTTTTAGCTATATTTCGTGTTGTTATAAATATATGATAATCAATGTGCGTTGCCTGAACCACATTTATGTGGCCATTTATATGTTTATGATAATAATTATGTTCATTTATAAATGAAAAGAGGCACAGTGGTGTTGATGAAAAAAGGCAGAGTTGATAACCGGAGTAGCCGCGTGCTGAGTGACGCGATCAAGAACGCGCTGTTAGCAGCGTCCTCTCGTCTTCGGGAGTTTGTTCTCCCGAGTCGAACTTGGCAAGTCCGAACTTCCAAGGACGCAAGTTCGAAGTTTGCGTACTTGGTATTCAGAAACGACCAATATTGACCCGCGTTCTGTTTTCTATCATGGGACCGCAGCAAACGAGCTGTGGCCTCGCCTGACAAGACTGAGTGAACAGGGTCCAGGGAGCAGTTTTTCCGTGAGCGGGAATTGAAAAACCGGAGTGGACCATGAGCAAAGTGATTAAAGAATGCTTAGAGTGGAGAGAGGAACGTGCTTTCGCTCCACTCCAGGCTTTATCACATCCCCCCTCAGCAGGGTGAATACGCATCATCTTTCCTTAATTTAAGACCTATTCAAACTAAAATTAAGACATTTATCACACTGTTTGCAAAATGAAAGCCTATGTACGGCTTTAAAATTATGAAAAGTTAATTTAAGACATAAGGACAGACGGGAACCCTGCAATTGACGGATATCCGTCATAGACTTGCTGCAATTAACGGAAATCTGTCGTAGTGACGGAGAACTTTAATCCCTGTTGAATTGAAACTTATTCAATAAAAGAGTTTACTTGCACTTTCTTTCGTCGTTCAATCATGACAGAACAAGCATGGAACCAGAGGGAGACTCCTCAAGCTCATTGGATGCCTTCTTAAGTAGCAGCATACAGAGAATGGACACTCAGGAAAAGCATCTCAATGATACTGATCGTGCTGTCCAGGTTTTAGTGGCGCAGGTGTCTGGGCTCACCCAACAGATTTAACATCTTTGTTTTCCCACCGTGTCACCCGCACCGCCAATTCCCCCACCGCCACCAGCGGACCCATCCCAGTCTGAGCCTCGTCTGCCGGTCCCCGAGTCTTATTCAGGTGAATCCAACTACTGTCGAGCGTTCTTAACCAGACGTTCAATGCATTTCTCTCTCCAACCCAGAACTTTTCAAGAGGACCAAACCAAGGTCGTGTTTGTGCCGACTCTTCTGACTGGGAAAGCGGCACTATGGGAAACGGCGGTGTGGGAAAACCAAGACGAATGCTGTTGCTCGTTCCAGTGGCTCTCTGACGAGATGCGGCGGGTCTTTGAACGGGCTGTGACGGGTAGAGAAGCTGCTACGGTGCTGGCTGAATTACGTCAAAGAGAGAGGTCCGTATCTGACTTTTCGATTGGATTTCAAACCCTGGCAAGCTTAGAGCCAATGGAACGAGGACAAGACCTCATCTACATCTACCTTCCTTCCGGTAAGACTCCGATGGTCAACTCACCTCCACGACTGTCAGGCCCTACTGGATAGAGGGTCGGAAGGTAATTTCATGGACCACTCATTTGCACGAAGATTCCCCTCCGACCCCTTTCACACCAGATTGATGTACATGCCCTCAATGGTCAAAGACTCCCCACCATTTCACTGATCACTGAAAACATCACCCTCATCACATCTGGCAATCATACTGAAACTATCTGCTTTTACATTCTGGACATTCCTCTTGCACCCATCGTTCTTGCTCATCCATGGCTCACCCGTCACAACCTCAAAATAGACTGGCGGCTGAAGTCTGTGGCGGCGTGGATCAGTTTTTGTCATAAGTCCTGTCTTTTGTCTGCCTGTCCATCTGTTTCTGTTCCAATGTTTCAGGAGAAGACAGTGGATTTATCTAACGTATCGGGACCTGAAGGAGGTGTTCAGTAAGTCTCGGGCTGATCTTCTTCCAACGTGACCTGACACACAAGGCCTACATCAAACAAAAGATAACTTCAAAGAAAGGTTTGAAAACATCCACAGTGTCAAACTCCACCAGCCAAGCCTTGCACTGGAAGATGCCCAGTGGCATGACAACTCCACAGTCCCTTATAAGGAGCACAGAGAACGTGACTCCTATGCCGATGACAGCTACCACTCCAACCGCATGGAAAAGTCATGGGACCAGCCACGCTTCTCAAGAAACCCACAAGAAGGAAACACCTGGAATCAACGAGTGCATCCAAAAGCATTCTATGTGGGTAAGCGACAACGAAACCCACCTCCACACCACACTGAGTGTGCTCAAGAACAAGACAGTCTCCCCTCAGAAGACATGGAGCAACTACTGAGGCAACTGCAAGTGTTCATCGAAGACAAGCTGAACACAGAAGACCAGTGATCACCTTGTACACCTTCCTGAGACGACCACCTTTTCTACAACAACACAGAACAAAGTGGTCTCTCAGTCAACCACTGACAAACACCCAGAGGTACCAGGAAACACCATCCTGGTTACCCATCACACCACAACCTCCAAACTCAAGAACCATGTGTGTGCTACAGCAACAACAGTAAGCACAGAAGTCAGAAAGTCTGTCACAACCAGAAGAGGAAGGCAACAAAGGAGACCACGTTTTGCACTACAGCTTCACGCATCCATGCCAAACCACCTCCCAATGTCTGCCAGAGAACTTCCTGCCTTACTGGACTGACCCTCAGCAGATCACAGAAGATGATGACATCTTGGTGACAAAGCTAAGCCATCAAGCAAAGGGGGGGAGCAAAACAGACTGAGACAGATCTGACATACATACAGCATACATACAGTACATGCACTAGTACATGCACATGCACTGTGTGTCTCAAGTAGTGAAGTGCAGCACTGGAGTCCCTCAAGGAACTGTTTTAGCACCATTTTTGTTCACTTTTTATACATCAGATTTTCAGTATAATTCAAAATCTTGTCATTTCCAGAAATTTTCTGATGATTCTGTAATAGTTGGCTGTATTAAGCACCATGATGAGAGTGAATATAGGGAGCTAATAAAGAGTTTCGTGGACTGGTGTGATAAAAACAGGCCCGGCTGCAGGATGAAATGACTGAGGGCGGGGGCATGTGAAATTGTTAAGGGGGCTTAACTTTATACCATCAATGAACAATCAATATACACACCTCGCTTTGGAACAACAGATTTTTAAATGCAGTGCTCCATAACACACTCCATATGCAACCACGTAATAAAAAGATAAGCCAGCATAATTTTTTATTCATAACTCTTTCATGCTCAAAGTGTGTATGTCAGGTTAAATTTGTAATTGTGATTAACACAAAATAGTTAGGGGAAAAACACGTTTGTCAAGTTGGTGTATTGTTTTGTATGTTTTTCGATACCTAAAGGCAGAATATAAGATGAAAAAGTTCGTTATTTTCAGTACTCACTTAAAACTGCTCCTCCCCCCAATCGAATCACTTGACGTCATAAGAGGGAGACGTCTTCCCAGGTCGCTGAGAGTGAGTTAGTGAGCTGTGTTGGTAATTGTACGAATGATAGAGCGAGAGAATTATTTGATTAGGACATTTATTTATTTAGTTATTTAAGTTAGGTAGTTAGTTAGGTATACGCAGGAAACAGGTTTGCCAACCGCAATTAATTAATTTGCACGCGAGATTTATTTATTTTAACCCCGTATTCTCCGTTTAAATTCATGCACCAAACCGTGACGGTGACGGCCGTACGTTTCGGGTTCAATACGAATACATGTACCGTCCCACCTCTAAGTTATGCCTATACTTACCAAGACACCTGACCAACTCTCCACTGGTTCTCTTCACACCAGATATTTATGTTTCTTCGATAGGAATTATTTAAATTTCTGTTTGGTTCCTCATCTGTCTCACGCCTGGGAGGCTCAAAATTGTAAGGTTGTGGCCCATCGGAGGTTTGAGGGGGATTTTGGATCTCCTCAGACTCAAAACTCTCCATACTTGAATAGAACGTTTTTGTCAGATCTCCCTCTTATGACATCACAGGCAGCTCCACTGTGATTTAAAAATATGATCTTAACAGAAATGGCTATAAAGCTTAATGTAGGGCAATTACAGTAATAATTTTAATGATAATTACATTTTCACTCATACATCTAAACATTATTTAATATATCTAAAAAAAAAATTAACCTGACATACACACTTTAAGTTTAAAATATCTGACTTACTCCCCAGAGTGAGTTTTTATTTTAGAACGTTCCCCCTTAATGTTTCCATGGCAACGCGTCATATTTGTCACGTGACACCATAGCCACAATAATGAATTGATGTGTATCGCTTTTATTTCGTTTTTCCTTTTTTTATTTAAAATATTCACAAACTTGCTTACCATGTCATCGACTATCTGATGTTGGATATTCCGATTGTCAAAAATGTGTAAGTGAGTGTGGTTGGTCGATTAAAACCTTTATAAATAATCTTGATCTTGATCTATAACGTGAGATGGACGACACAACGTTTATTTGCGCCGCAGTTCAGAGTCCTGTCAGTCATCATCAGTTTCTCCCGAGATATATGTAAGAAAGTGGCCGGTAAACTGCGAGAAGAATAATGCCGGTGTTGTGCCTAATTTCGACCCCCTGCCAAATTATTACCCCCCTCGTTGAAGTCAGTACCTGATTGCCTAATCCCAACCCCGCCCCTAATCTTAACCCCTCCCCCACAACTAATCCTAAACCTACCAATACTAGGGGGGTAATAATTTGGCGGGGGTCGAAATTCGGCACAACACCGGGCCTGAAAACGATCTCAGGCTAAATGCTTGTAAGACAAAGGAAATAGTGGTTGATTTTAGTAGACATCCTCAGAAAGTGGTACCAGTAAACATAAAAGAATCAGAGGTTGAGATTGTAACAACTCACAAGTATCTGGGTGTATATCTGAACAACAAGCTTGGTCGGATAACACGATGTATGTCTATAAGAAGATCAGAGTCGTATTCATTTGTTACGACGGCTGAGATCCTTTGGGGTACGTCAGGTACTACTTAAGACATTCTATGATTCTGTAGTCTCATCTGTTATTTTGTTCTCCATTACATGTTGGGGAGGGGGATTGTTGGAAAAGGAGAAGAATAAGTTAAACAAACTTATAAAGAAGGCAGGCTCTGTCGTGGGGAGTGTGTTACCCACTGTAGACAAGATAATGCAGGATAGAATGATTGGAAAACTTTCTCTTATGATTAATCATGACCATCATCCTCGTAATGAAATATCTCTCAAGCCTATGCGAGTACCCACAGCTCAAGATTAATTCATCCACGCTGTTACAAAGAGCGTTTTAGAAAATCTTTTTTTCCAACTGCAATTAGATTTTACAATCAGTGCTATATAAGATGATGCAGATGATGGTCATATATATAATCATGGTCATAATGCTTTGAAAAATTTATATTTGAGTACAAGACCTGTTGTTGTTGTGTATGTTGTTGTTATGTTTTTATTTTATTTTTATTGTATTTATGTGCTGCTGTGACATATAAATTTCCCCCCTGGGATTAATAAAGTAAATCAAATCAAATCAAAAATACACTGTACTAACATACACAAGTTAAACACATCTACCATGAAAAACATTCAACAAACATGTTCTTCCCCACATGTAGACACTGAAAGCGCAACACTGACTTAGCTACCCTTTATATAGGAAACATATAGCATTCCACCCAACAAGTACAACACCTCTCATTACATTGTGACACCTGTCACTGCACAACAGTACCCATACTCAACTGCTTTGTTTTGTTTTATCTCTTCCTTCCTTCCCTTTCCTTCCTCTTTTATTAGGTATCCCTGTTACCCCCATAAGTATGGAATGCCAAAGCTGACTTAATCAAAAATAAATATATACATAAATAAATATACGAAGAAATGTAAAAATACAAAAATAAATACATAAATAAATATACGAAGACATGTAAAAAAGTACAAATAAATGAGTATTTATACTTTTATTTCCATATTTATGTATAATTGTATTTTTTCACACATTTATTTATTTATTTCTACATTTTTTCATTTATTTATTTCCACTTTTATTTATTTCCACATTCATTTATGTTTTTATGTCTACATTTATTTATTTTCACATTTATTTATTTCTACATTTATTTATTTCCACATTTAATTATTTCCACATTTATTTATTCCAACATTTCTTTATTCCAACATTTCTTTCTCCGTATGTTAATGAGGGGGGCGTGTTTTAACTCAGACATAAGCAATCGAGCTCAGAGTGGCAGTGCTGAAGCTTTGAGGCCACAGTGACACCTTGTGGTGTTTGACCAAACGAAACGCAAGAGCTGTGCAGGCAATATGACATTTAAGTCATTTGTATCACCCTAAAGGTAGCCTTTAACCCTTAAAGACCTTAATAGCCTTTAACTGTAGCCTATGTAGGGTAGGCTATATAGGGTAAACTAACATAGCGCACATGAACAGAAACTGTCTTCAAGGTCAGGGGATCTCTGGATAATCCGTAATTCGTTTGTAATTATAAAACGAAAATACCGTTTTTCTGTTTTTTGTTTCAAATAGAAAAACCAAATAACCGTTTTTGGTGTCAGAATCAAAAAACGAAAAACCAATTAAAAACTGCCCGTTTTTCGGGTTTTTTTTTTGGAGATCATTTTATCGTTATTCCTTTTTGAACAAAGAATGAAGAGAGTCTTTGAACTTCTGTCAATTCGTTTTTCGTTTATAAACCAAAAACGGAAGTCACGTGGTCCATTCCTTTTTTGGAAGCGACTGTAACCGGAAACACTTTCAAAATAAAAGTAACTACAGAGATGATTGTAGACTAAAACTGAACTAATATAACTTTTTTTAGTACAACTAAAGTAGCACTGGGTGTGAATAACACTTTAGTTAACTGAAATAAAAATTAAAACTAATAAAATAATAACTCTGGCTGTTAGGGAGAATTAAACATTTGTAAAAAAAAAAAAAAAAAAAAAACATTGGTGAATAGGGCCTACAGCTGTATCAAAATGCCGTATCCATACTATGAGCAGGGCTCTGCATTGCAACTCTTTCGCTAGCATATATGGCCTAAAATGTTTTACAAGCATAGTGGGTGAGTGAAGACTAAAATCTACTGTAGCTAAATGTTATAAGGTTATATTATACTTGTATACATTTATAGTTCCTCCTCCAGGTTGTGGTTATTAGCCTCTGCAGTGGACAGATGTAGATTTAGCCAGAGCCAGGATGTCACTGTGCAAAAACATAATTTATAAAATATATATTTCATAAATCATATTTTTTTTAAATAAAAAACTGAACTTCACCTGCCTTCCAGCTCCCCTTTCTATACCTATACTATAGCACTATAGCTGCTAAAAACTCTTAGCTTCCACCATCTACTGTTACCCCTTCTGTGTCAAAACAAAACTCTTCCAAAACAAATCTAGAAAGTTTTAAAACTTTTTATTTTTCCTTTGCATTTTTCTCCAGTGTAATATTATTATGTTAGTTAAGTAGATTAAATATGTTTAACCCTTGTGCATCAATTATATTGAGGTCCGTATAATTGATTGACAAAAATGTCCGTGTCAAAAAACTGTCATAATTTTTTTTATTTATTTTTTTTATTTATTTTTTTTTTTTATTATTACTCCTATTTAGATTATTGCTGAAGTAAACTAAAGCTTAATTAAAATAATAAGTAAATCCAAAAAAAAGTTATATAGGTATAAGTTTATGAAAATTATTTATAAAAAAAAATCTGATTTATAAAATATATATTTTATAAATATATATTTTATAAAACAGGTTGAACCCTAAAACTGCAAGAAAATTGTAAAACTGTAAAAAATCTAAAACTGTAAAAAAAACAAAAAAACTCGTCATTATCATCACTGTAATATATTGGTCAAATATGAGTTACTTAGTCTAAATAATTTAATAAAACACTCCAATGTGTCTTTGATACATAAAATCATTTATAGTGCTACTGCTCCCCCTCTGAAAAAGTTTATAACACTTTGCTCTGAAAAAACAGAGCGATTAACTAGAAGTGTCACAAGAGGGGAGTGTAACCTCCCTCACCGTAAAACTAAATTTGGGAGCTCCTCTTTCTCAAACATCTCTATGAGTCAGTGGAATACGCTCCCCACGGAACTTATTTTATGCACAGATTTTAACACATTTACGGGTTTGTTAAAGAGTTGGTTGCTAAGTAAGCAAGTTTGCACACATTGTTAAGATGGTCTCCCTATGTCATTATTGCTACCTGTATACCTGTATCATAATCATGTGTTTTCAGAATCATGTGCAATTTTAAACTTAATTTTAATTTGTTATACCTGCCCAGGGACTACAGGTGGAAATTAGCAAATGTTGCTACAACCTGGCCCAAGACATATTCTCTTGTTTTAACAAGTTTAATGTTTATTGTGCATTGTCCCTGTTTCAAATAAATAATTTCCTTCCTTCCTTCCAAAATCAAAACAATGCATCTGAATAGGTTGTGTTCCAATTTTGAGTTGGATGGGCCTATCTCAAAAAAAAAAAAATTAGCTTTCGGTAAGAGTTTGTTTGGGTGCAGTAACAGATTTTCCCCATTGGGTGCCAGCAAAACTCCACTGGTCCACACAGTGATTGGATTTTAGATTTGCAAATGAGTTTTTCTCTCTCAAATATTACAAGTACACAAACACATATACACACACAAAAAATGTATTACACACATACAAACCACACTCTGACATCCACCCTCACAATTATTGTTACAGTTTTTTCTGATTGCTTAAGCACATTTTTTGTAACTATTGGCTAGTTTTGCAAAACTCTACACACAAATAAGAAAACCTTTCACCCAATTATCAAAACATTGTAGTTCTCTTGTAAAAGCAAACACTGTTTAGAGATTAACTCTAAACACCTTCGGAAAAATTGTGTTTTCGTATTAAACAGTAAACACAAGCCATCAACTACTAAGCACACAATGTGCCAACTACACACTGATGGTATGAATACAAAACACATCTGGCTTTTGCTGTCTCTGTGTACAGATGTCAATTTGAGGTCATACTTTTGTCATAGTGTCATGTAAACATACAAACTTCAAGTATTGGTGTTTATTCACACTCATAAAAACTAAGACAAAGTCAGAACACAAAATAGTAATTAAAAAAAAAAAAAAAAAATCAGCCTACATCATGTCGTCTTTCTGGGTTCGGCCGCAAAATTCCGTCCACATCGCATGCAATATCCTCCGGTCCAAGGCACCGGGGAAAATATGTCCTTGAATGCCGTATCCAGGCCTGACATGATGCCTGGTCAATATCTCCACATGCCTCCTCCATTGCCTGGAAAAGGGCTACCTGTTGATGAGGATGACGGTCGTACACTTTCCAGAACTCCTCAATGGGATTTACTGTACGTAAGAAGGGAGAGTATGGAGGGAGGTTGAGTGCCATGAAGAATGTGTGGTCTGTAAACCAGTTGCGGATTGTCCCATATGATGACATATCGGGTATGCTCTTCAACTCCACATCCTCTCCCTCTGCCTCTTTGTCCTTTTCTAGCTCCTTCCTCCAACTTCTTCACCTCCACATCCTCCCCTCAGCCTCCTCTGATTCTCACTCTTCTCACTCTTACTGCTCCTTCCATTGTACTCCACACAGACAGCTTACCTGTGGCTTATTTATAGTGCTTAGGCTGATTGCAAAGTGAACTCATTTTCTAAAACAGTTTTCACATATGAAAGTGAGCCAGACAGTTGGCAAAATAGCGTTAATGATAGCCATACATGTGTATAATTTTGCTAGAAGTGTGTTGGAAATTTGGTAATTGAGTGTAAGCATTGAGTTGTGTTTAAAGTTCTGCAAAAAGAGTGTTGTGCAGTGAATTCTGCCTACAGTTTTGCAAAGTGTGTGTTAAAAAATTGCAAACTGAGTGCAAAGCAGTTTTTGTGCTCTTAGTTTTGCAAACTCAGTGAGTGGTTTTGCTATACGTATAAATAGTTTTAGAAATTGTGCAACAAGAATCACGATTAGCGCTTAAGCATTCAGAAAAAAACTGTAATAAGCAGAAAACAGGAATAAAGCAATATTTGTCTTATAGGCCAAACCTGGACAACTGGCACCATCTGGTAAAAAAAAAAAAAAAAAAATAGTAAAAATACAAATTTCGGAGCCTTGCCAACAGAATAAAACAAAGAAAATATCTTAACAAAGTTGCATCATTTTATAGTTACAGATTTTTTTCAATTGCTTACACACTAAAAATTAAAACTTTCCCACTATTAGCAAACCTTACACTCAAGGAGCAAAACACCGGCCTAGATTTGCACAATTGTAAGCACATTGTCAGCTTCACCCTTTTTGCAAAACATTACACTCAGTGATTTGTAAAACTCTACACACATTTTCACACCTTAGACACAGATGAGGATTGTGAGGTTACTTCCTTGTCATAACAAAGCCCCAGTTTGCCATTGACCACACTAATGAACGAATTGGATATTCACATCCACCAGGTGTGGAAGCACAGATGTGCTAATTTGAAAACGCAGCACTCAGGTGTGCTATAAAAGGCAGCAGATGAGTCTTCAACAAAAAAAGAAGGATCTAGAAGAAGAAGAAGAGTGAGAATAAGAGGGGGAGCTCAAAGAGGACATGAAGGCCCTTACGAAAAAGAAGTATATTCAAGTTCATTTTATGTAGTATACTTAAGTAATGTTCAAGTATATTTTTAAGTATACATTATGTAGTAAGTATACTAATGTCACTATGTACTAGTAGTAAACTTGTAAGTGTACTATTTTAATACCGCGTCCACTTGGGACTAAATTGGCCCACTTTTAGTACATAAAAGTATATGTTTAAGTGTACTGTAAGTGTAACAGTAAGTGCACAACTAGTTCATAATTGTATCTCATGTGTACTGCAAGTGAATTTATGGGTATACTAGTAGTTTACTTTTTTACTGTAATACTTATACAAGTATACTTTGAATACTTAATTATACTTTTAAGTATTTCTGGATCAAAAGATTGAGTACAAGAACAGGACAAATATACTTGCTTTTCTCTCAGTATAAGTCAAGTACATTTACGTAAGTGTAATTTGAAGTATATTTCTGAGAAGTACATATAGTATACTTCTGAGAAGTACAGGAAAAATAAACTGAAAGTATACTTTCTTATTTTTAGTTTAAAAGAAGTATACTAATAGCACACTTGAATAAACTTCTTTTTCGTAAGGGGGAGGAGGACGAGAAGGAGGAAGAGGATGAGGAGAAGGGGGTAGAGGATGAAGAACAGGAGAAAGAGGTATAGAAGAAGAGGAAAAGAAGGAGATAGAGAAAGAGGCCTAGGTAGAGGTAGAGATAGAGAATGACTTGAAGAGTTGATAGAACCTGAACAAAGAAGACGAGGACCAAATTTGACTCAAGAAATCCGTGCAACACTTATTGACCATGTTATCAACCATGGACTGACACTGATGGAAGCTGGACAAAGAGATCAACCAAATCTCTGGTTGATACTGTAACTGAATAGTTACAATATTCTTGATGCTTTTACATTAGTTCAGAGTCAAGTATGTACTTCATGGAGTAATTGTAATTTGTTTACAGATATTATTTGTTTCATTGATTTCATTTTTGGTTAATTGCTGTAACTGATTATGCTAAGAAATACTGTAAGTATTGTAATAAATACTTGAAATATTCAGTCTGCAGCATCAGTGTTGTGCAGTGCTTGTTACGTTTATATATTCGTGTACAATCTCCCTATATCTCAAACTAATCAGAATGTTGAGTTTGTCACTTTTTTTTTTTTTCATTTTCATCTTTTTTTCAATTATTCCTTACAATGTCTGGCCAAAAAATCTAGCACATGCTATTTCCTAAAAATAGTTTTTTACAAATATGTTTTTATTTATCACAGCAGTGTGAAACTGGGTGCAATAGTGTCTGATCATTGAGGATTGTGTTGGTTAAATGAAAACTAATAGCATTTTCACAAATATGTGTATATCTTTTGACTGAAGTGTGTATGTTTTGACAGAAGTGTGTCATTTTGCAAACAATCTAGGAATTATGCAAATTGAGTGTGGTGTTTGGATAATTGTCATTATATTTTGAAAAAAAGAACCCGGTTTTCAAAATTGCGTGTAAACAATTGAAAAAAAACTGTAAAACAACACCCGTTGCTTTGTGTAATGAAGAGATGTGGATTGTGCATGAAGAACGTTGTGCATCAAAAATACCATATACATAATATGCACTTTATTGCATTCAAGAACTAAACCCTTCCTTAGTGCTTTGACTGGATAACGTGTGTTGTTTCATGGCAATGCTTATATTTTCTAACTTATTCTTCTTTGGATTGAAAAGAAAAGATAAAACACGCGTGCATTTCATGCATTTCCATTCTACAACTAATTAATTTGTGTTTTGACGAGAAAACATCTCAAGAGCGATCGCTTTACAATGCACACACTAACTTGTTCCTTTGTGCAACGAAGAGATTTGCAATGCTTGTGCATTGCACATGCACGCAATAACTAACCTCTGCGCAATGAAAAGAAAACACCTAACATGTGTTTCAGTGCATTGCATGATATATCTAACTTGCTCCTCGTTATGCATAAGCACGCAATAACTAACCTCTGTGCAGTGAAAAGAAAACATCTAACATGTGTTTCATTGCATTGCATGACATAATCTAACTTGTTCCTCGTTATGCATACACTCTCAGAAAAAAAGGTACGAAAGCTGTCACTGGGGCGGTACCTTTTCAAAAGGTACACTTTTGTACCTAAAGGCATATTGGTGCATACCTTCATGGTACATATTTGTACAATTATGGTACCAATATGCACCCTTTAGGTACAAAAGTGTACCTTTTTGAAAAGGTACCGCCCCAGTGACAGCTTTTGTACCTTTTTTTCGGACAGTGTATGCACGCAATAACTAACCCCTGTGCAGTGAAAAGAAAACACCTAATATGTGTTTCAGTGCATTGCATGACATATCTAACTTGTTCTGTTCCTCGTTATGCATATGCACGCAATAACTAACCTCTGTGCAATGAAAAGAAAACACCTAAGATGTGCTTCATTGCATTGTATGGCCTATCTAACTTGTTCCTCGTTATGCTTATGCACGCAATAACTAACCTCTGTCCAATGAAAAGAAAACACCTAAGATGTGTTTCATTGCATTGCATGACATATCTAAATTGTTCCTCGTTATGCATAAGCACGCAATAACTGACCTCTGTGCAGTGAAAAGAAAACACCTAAGATGTGTTTCAGTGCATTGCATGACATATCTAACTTGTTTCTCGTTATGCATATACACGCAATAACTAACCTCTGTGCAATGAAAAGAAAACACCTAAGATGTGTTTTATTGCATTGCATGACATATCTAACTTGTTCCTCGTTATACATATTCACGCAATAACTAACCTCTGTGCAATGAAAAGAAAACGACTAAGATGTGTTTCATTGCACTGCATGATCTAAAATGTTCCTCGTTATAACTATTCACGCAATAACTAACCTCTGTGCAATGAAAAGAAAACAACTAAGATGTGTTTCATTGCATTGCATGATCTAAAATGTTCCTCGTTATAACTATTCACGCAATAACTAACCTCTGTGCAATGAAAAGAAAACAACTAACATGTGTTTCAGTGCATTGCATGATATATCTAACTTGTTCCTCGTTATGCATAAGCACACAATAAATAACCCCGGGGCAGTGAAAAGAAAACACCTAAGATGTGTTTCAGTGCATTGCATGACATATCTGACTTGTTCCTCGTTATCAGCCCATTCTCACTCCCAAGGCATCACCTAACTGACGCCTTGGGAAGCATTTGGACATGCTTCAATATCTGACGCTTTAGGCGCCCTTTAGCGTCAATTAGATGACGCCCTAGGATCGCGTGTACCCTACCCCCACCCCACACCTAAACCTAACCGCGTCCTCTAACAGACGCTTTCCTTTAGCGTCAGTTAGATGACGCCATAGGATCGCGTCATGTAAGTGACGCTAAAGGGCGCCTAAAACGTCAAATATTGAAGCATGGTCAAAGGTGACGCCTTGGGGTGAGAATGCGTTGTCGTTATGCATATGCACGCAATAACTAACCTCTGTGCAATGAAAAGAAAACAACTAAGATGTGTTTCATTGCATTGCATGATCTAAAATGTTCCTCATTATAACTATTCACGCAATAACTAACCTCTGTGCAATGAAAAGAAAACAACTAAGATGTGTTTCATTGCATTGCATGATCTAAAATGTTCCTCGTTATAACTATTCACGCAATAACTAACTTCTGTGCAATGAAAAGAAAACAACTAAGATGTGTTTCATTGCATTGCATGATCTAAAATGTTCCTCGTTATAACTATTATGCATATGCACGCAATAACTAACCTCTGTGCAGTGAAAAGAAACACCTAAGATGTGTTTCAGTGCATTGCATGACATATCTAAGTTGTTACTCGTTATGCATATGCACGCAATAACTGACCCCTGTCCAGTGAAAAGAAAACACCTAAGATGTTTTTCAGTGCATTGCATGACATATCTAACTTGTTTCTCGTTATGCATATGCACGCAAATAACTAACCTCTCTGCAGTGAAAAGAAAACACCTAACATGGGTTTCAGTGCATTGCATGACATATCAAACTTGTTTTTCGTTATGCATATGCACGCAATAACTCGCTCTGTGCAATGAAAATAAAACACCTAAGATGTGTTTCATTGCATTGCATGACATATCTAACTTGTTCCTCGTTATGCATATGCACGCAATAACCTCTGTGCAATGAAAAGAAAACAACTAAGATGTGTTTCAATGCATTGCATGACCTATCTAACTTGTTCCTCGTTATTGCATATATGCATGCAATAACTATCCTCTGTGCAATGAAAAGAAAACACCTAAGATGTGTTTCATCGCATTGCATGATCTATCTAACTTGTTCCTCGTTATGCATATGCACACAATAACTCGGTCTGTGCAGTGAAAAAAAACACCTAAGATGTGTTTCATTGCATTGCATTGACATATCTAACTTGTTCCTCGTTATGCATATGCACGCAATAACCTCTGTGCTATGAAAAGAAAACAACTAAGAAACAACTGTTACAACAATAACTACTACTAACAAAAATAACTATACTCTGTGCAATGAAAAGAAAACACCTAAGATGTGTTTCATTGCATTGCAAGATAGATATAACTTGTTTCTCGTTATACATATGCATGCAAATAGCTAACCTCTCTGCAGTGAAAAGAAAACACCTAACATGGGTTTCAGTGCATTGCATGACATATCTAGTTTGTTCCTCGTTATGCATATGCACGTAATAACTAACCTCTGTGCAATAAAAAGAAAACACCTAAGATGTGTTTCATTGCATGATAGATATAACTTGTTTCTCGTTATGCATGCACGCAAATAAGTAACCTCTCAGCAGTGAAAAGAAAACACCTAACATGGGTTTCAGTGCATTGCATGACATATCTAACTTGTTCCTCGTTGCATATGCACGCAAAAACTAACCTCTGTGCAATGAAAAGAAAGCACCTAAGATGTGTTTCATTGCATGGCATGACCTATCTAACTTGTTCCTCGTTATGCATATGCACGCTATAACTAACCTCTGTGCAATGAAAAGAAATACCTAAGATGTGTTTTATCGCACTGCATGACATATCTAACTTGTTCCTTGTTATGATTATGCACGCAATAACTAACCTCTGTGCAATGAAAAGAAAACACCTGAGATGTTTCGTCGCATTGCATGACATATCTAAATTGTTCCTCGTTGCAATGAAAAGATATTTACGTGATTTTGCATGCATTTCTAAATAGTAAAATTACAAACTAATTTATTTGTGCACAGACGAGAAAACAACACATGAGCTTTACAGTGCATAGTATAGCTATTGAACTCATTTCTGGTAAAAGGGACCTCAGAAGTTTTTAAACAATATAAGCTTATTAGACACCTTTTGATGATATATAAGCTATACAAAGGTTCCTATTTGACCTACTGAACATAGTCCTTGCCGACGAGTACTAGGTCTCGAACTTTGTGTATAAATTCTCATAAACTCCTTTTGATGCTTCTTAAGGCATATAGAATGTCCATATCTTAAGTATTTAACTCATATCTGGTCAAAGGGTCCTCAAAAGTTTTTAAACAAGAAAAACTTTTAGACTCCTTCTGATATTACATGAGCTATAGATAGGTTCCTTTTTGACCTACTGAACATAGTTCTGGCCCACGAGTACTTGATCTTGAGCATTCTAAACATACTCATTAACTCCTTTTGATGTTACTGAAGCCATACAAGAGTCCTTATTTTAACTACTGAACATATTTCTGGCTTAAGGTGTTCTTTGAAAATCAGGATACTATACAGAATGACCTCTTCTGAGACAAATATCTGTCTTATTTTAGCCAGACAGATATTTGACCTACAGACTGTATTTCTTGCCCATGTGTACTTGATCTTGAACGTTCTACATACTCATAGACTCCTTTTGATGATTCCTAGGCCATATAGAATTGTCCACATCTGACCTATTGAAATTATTTCTGAAAAACTTATGGGCTCCTTTTGATGATATATAAATCAATTGCCAAAAACATTATAAAAACTCTATAGTAATTTGGACACTACCAACCACCTAGAAACACCACAGGAACCACACAGACTACCTTAGTAACCATCTAAATCACCCTAGCAACCACCCAGAACACCTTAGCAACACCCTAGCAAGCAACCAACCCTAGCAACCACCTAGCAACACCCTAGCAAGCAACCAACCCTAGCAACCACCTAGCAACACCCAAGCAACACCCTAGCAACCACCTAGCAACACCCTAGTAACCACCCAGAACACCCTAGCAACACCCTAGCAACCACCCGGAATACCCTAACAACCACCTAGCAACCACCCAGAACACTGTAGCAACCACCGGGAACACCCTAGCAACCGGGTGGTGAGATTTGCCACTGCAAGCAGCACTTCACATTTTCTTCTGGAAATGTGCCAAAATGTGTTACATAGGTCAAAAATTGACCCATGTATAGCTAATACAACATCAGAAGGACTCTATAAGTTTATATTGTTATGGTAAAAGGGTCCTCAAAAGGTTTCAAACAATATAAACATATTGATTAGTTTATATCAGATTACATTATATTACAAAAAGAATTTATTAGTTAAGAGCTAAATCATGCCCAAAAACATTACAGAAACTCTTTAGTAACCATATGTGAACACTACCAACCACCTGGTAACACCATAGCAACAACCCAGAATACCATAGTAACGACCTAAAACACCCTAGCAACCACCCAGCAACCAACACCAACAAACAAGAACACCCCAGCAACCACCTAGCAACACCCTAGCAACCATCCAGAACAACCTGGCAACCGCCTAGCAACATTAGCACCCAGCAACCACATAAAAACACCATAGCAACCACCCAGAATACCCTAACAACCACCTAGCAACCACACAGAACACCCTAGCAACCGGGTGGTGAGATTTTCCACTTCAGGCTCAACTTCACATTTTCTTCTGGAAATGTGCCATAAATGTGTTCCTGGTGGTCAAAAATGTATCTATGTATATCTAATATAACATCAGAAGAAGTCTAAAAGTTTACATTGTTTTAAACTTTTTGAGGAACCTTTGACCAGAAATGAGTTCAATGACATCACGAGAAGTAAATCTATCGGTATATTAACTCACAGATCAAGTACCCGTGGGACATAAATGTGTTCCTGAAGGTCAAAAATTGTCCTATGTATATCTAATATAATTGACCAATATATATCTTATATAACATCAGAAGGAGGTCAAATATTTGTCTGGCTGAAATTACATCATGAGAAGTAAATCTCTCGGTATACTCACCCATACCCATGTATAATATGAATATCAAGTACCCGTGGGCCATAAATGTGTTCCTGGAGGTCAAAAATTGACCTATGTATAGCTAATATAACATCAGAAGGAATCTATAAGTTTTTATTGTTTTAAACTATTTTGAGGAACTTTTCACCAGAAATGAGTTCAATAGGTCAGATATGGACTTCTCTATGGCTTCTTAGGAAGCGTCTATTGGAGTCTATGAGTCTGTATGGAAAGTTCAAGATCAAGAACTTTTGGGCCAGAAACATGTTCAGTAGGTCAAATATTTTTCTGGCTGAAATGACATCATGAGATGTAAATCACTCTGTATATTAACCCACAGATCAAGTACCCGTGGGCCATAAAAGTATTCATGGAGGTCAAAAATTGACCTATGTAATATTACATCAGAATGTTATATTACATAGTCTATGAATATATATGGAAAGTTCAAGATCTGGTACTTTTGGGCCAGAAACATGTTTAGTAGGTAAAATATTTTTCTGGCTGAAATGATATCATGAGAAATAAATCTCCAACCAACCAGAACACCCTAGCAACCACCAAGCAACCGCATAGCAACCACCCAGAACACCCTAGAAACAAACCAGAACAACCCATCAACCACCCAGAATACCTTTGCAACCACCCAGAATACCCTAGCAACCGCCTAGCAACACCCTAGCAACCACCCATAACAGCTTCGCAACCACCCGGAATACTCTAGCAACCACCCAGAACACCTTCGCAACCACCGAGAATACCCTAGCAACCGCATAGCAACACCATCGCAACCACCCAGAATACCCTAAAAAAAAACTACCAACCACCCAGAACACCATAGCAACCTCCCAGAACACCCTAGCAACCGGGTGCTGAGATTTGCCGCTTCAAGCTCCACTTCACATTTTCTTCAGGAAATGTGCCATAAATGTGTTCATGGAGGTCAAAATTGACCTATGTATATCTAATATAACATCAGAAGGAGTCTAAAAGTCTATATTGTTTTAAACTTTTTGAGAAACCTTTGACCAGAAATGAGTTCAATATGTCAGATATGGACTTCTCTGTGGCTTAGGAATCATCTGTTGGAGTCTATGAGTATGTTTGGAAAGTTCAAGATCAAGTACTTTTGGGCCAGAAACATGTTCAGTAGGTCAAATATTTGTCTGGCTGAAATGACATCATGAGATGTAAATCTCTCGGTATATTAACACACAGATCAAGTACCCGTGGGCCATAAAAGTATTCATGGAGGTCAAAAATTGACCTATGTAATATAACATCAGAATGTTATATTACATAGTCTATGAATATGTATGGAAAGTTCAAGATCTAGTACTTTTGGCCCAGAAACATGTTTAGTAGGTAAAATATTTTTCTGGCTGAAATGACATCATGAGAAATAAATCTCCAACCAACCAGAACACCCTAGCAACCACCAAGCCAACAGCATAGCAACCACCCAGAACACCCTAGAAACAAACCAGAACAACCCAGCAACCACCCAGAACACCTTCGCAACCACCCAGAATAACCTAGCAACCGCCTAGCAACACCCTAGCAACCACCCAGAACAGCTTCGCAACCACCCAGAATACCCTAGCAACCGCAAAGCAACACCATAGCAACCACCCAGAATACCCTAAAAAAAAACTACCAACCACCCAGAACACCGTAGCAACCTCCCAGAACACCCTAGCAACCGGGTGCTGAGATTTGCCGATTCAAGCTCCACTTCACATTTTCTTCAGGAAATGTGCCATAAATGTGTTCATGGAGGTCAAAATTGACCTATGTATATCTAATATAACATCAGAAGGAGTCTAAAAGTCTATATTGTTTTAAACTTTATGAGAAACCTTTGACCAGAAATGAGTTCAATATGTCAGATATGGACTTCTTTGTGGCTTA
This sequence comes from Pimephales promelas, assembly GCF_988280905.1. Taxonomy (NCBI): domain Eukaryota; kingdom Metazoa; phylum Chordata; class Actinopteri; order Cypriniformes; family Leuciscidae; genus Pimephales; species Pimephales promelas. Next base: position 11,358,549 of record NC_142773.1, on the reverse strand, counting down.
GGAAGCATCTGTTGGAGTCTATGACTATGTTTGGAAAGTTCAAGAACAAGTACTTTTGGGCCAGAAACATGTTCAGTAGGTCAAATATTTGTCTGGCTGAAATGACATCATGAGATGTAAATCTCTCTGTATATTAACCAACAGATCCAAGTACCCCTGGGCCATAAAAGTGTTCATGGAGGTCAAAAATTGACCTATGTAATATAACATCAGAATGTTACATTGCATGGTCTATTAGTATGTATGGAAAGTTCAAGATCAAGTACTTTTGGGCCAGAAACATGTTCAGTAGGTCAAATATTTGTCTGGCTGAAATGACATCATGAGATGTAAATCTCTCGGTATATTAACCAACAGATCCAAGTACCCGTGGGCCATAAAAGTGTTCATGGAGGTCAAAAATTGACCTATGTAATATAACATCAGAATGTTATATTACATAGTCTGTGAGTATGTGTGGAAAGTTCAATATCAAGTATTTTTGGACCAGAAACATGTTCAGTAGGTAAAATATTTTTCTGGCTGAAATGACATCATGAGAAGTAAATCTCCAACCAACCAGAACACCCTAGCAACCACCAAGCAACAGCGTAGCAACCATCCAGAACACCCTATAAACAAACCAGAACACCCCAGCAACCATCTGGCAACACCCTATTAACCACCATTAACACCCCAGCAATCGCCTAGCAACACCCTAGCAACCGCATAGCAACACCATAGCAACCACCCAGAATACCCCAGCAACTGCCTAGCAACACCCTAGCAACCACCCAGAACACCTTCGCAACCACCCAGAATACCCTAGCAACCGCATAGCAACACCATAGCAACCACCCAGAATACCCTAAAAAAAACACCTAGCAACCACCCAGAACACCGTAGCAACCTCCCAGAACACCCTAGCAACCGGGTGCTGAGATTTGCTGCTTCAAGCTCCACTTCACATTTTCTTCTGGAAATGTGCCATAAATGTGTTCATGGAGGTCAAAATTGACCTATGTATGTCTAATATAACATCAGAAGGAGTCTAAAAGTTTATATTGTTTTAAACTATTTTGAGGAACTTTTCACCAGAAATGAGTTAAATAGGTCAGATATGGACTTCTCTATGGCTTCTTAGGAAGCGTCTATTGGAGTCTATGAGTATGTTTGGAAAGTTCAAGATCAAGTACTTTTGGGCCAGAAACATGTTCAGTAGGTCAAATATTTGTCTGGCTGAAATGACATCATGAGATGTAAATCTCTCGGTATATTAACCCACAGATAAAGTACCCGTGGGCCATAAAAGTGTTCATGGAGGTCAAAAATTGACCTATGTCATATAACATCAGAACGTTATATTACATATTCTGTGAGTATGTGTGGAAAGTTCAAGATCAAGTATTTTTGGACCAGAAACATGTTCAGTAGGTAAAATATTTTTCTGGCTGAAATGACATCATGAGAAGTAAATCTCCAACCAACCAGAACACCCTAGCAACCACCAAGCAACAGCCTAGCAACCCTAGAACACCCTAGAAACAAACCAGAACACCCCAGCAACCATCTGGAAACACCCTAGCAACCACAATTAACACCCCAGCAACCGCCTAGCAACACCCTAGCAACCACCCAGAACACCTTCGCAACCACCCAGAATACCCTAACAACCGCATAGCAACACCATAGCAACCACCCAGAATACCCTAAAAAAAACACCTAGCAACCACCCAGAACACCGTAGCAACCTCCCAGAACACACTAGCAACCGGGTGCTGAGATTTGCCGCTTCAAGCGACACTTCACATTTTCTTCAGGAAATGTGCCATAAATGTGTTCATGGAGGTCAAAATTGACCTATGTATATCTAATATAACATCAGAAGGAGTCTAAAAGTCTATATTGTTTTAAACTTTTTGAGGAACCTTTGACCAGAAATGAGTTCAATATGTCAGATATGGACTTCTCTGTGGCTTAGGAAGCATCTGTTGGAGTCTATGAGTATGTTTGGAAAGTTCAAGATCAAGTACTTTTGGGCCAGAAACATGTTCAGTAGGTCAAATATTTGTCTGGCTGAAATGACATCATGAGAAATAAATCTCCAACCAACCAGAACACCCTAGCAACCACCAAGCAACAGCATAGCAACCACCCAGAACACCCTAGAAACAAACCAAAACAACCCAGCAACCAGCCAGAACACCTTCGCAACCACCCAGAATACCCTAGCAACCGCCTAGCAACACCCTAGCAACCACCCCGAACAGCTTCGCAACCACCCAGAATACCCTAGCAACCACATAGCAACACCCTAGCAACCACCCAGAATACCCTAAAAAAAAAAAAACCTACCAACCACCCAGAACACCGTAGCAACCTCCCAGAACACCCTAGCAACCGGGTGCTGAGATTTGCCGCTTCAAGCTCCACTTCACATTTTCTTCAGGAAATGTGCCATAAATGTGTTCATGGAGGTCAAAATTGACCTAGGTGTATCTAATATAACATCAGAAGGTGTCTAAAAGTCTATATTGTTTTAAACTTTTTGAGAAACGTTTGACCCGAAATGAGTTCAATATGTCAGATATGGACTTCTCTGTGGCTTAGGACTCATCTGTTGGAGTCTATGAGTATGTTTGGAAAGTTCAAGATCAAGTACTTTTGGGCAAGAAACATGTTCAGTAGGTCAAATATTTGTCTGGCTGAAATGACATCATGAGATGTAAATCTCTCGGTACATTAACACACAGATCAAGTACCCGTGGGCCATAAAAGTATTCATGGAGGTCAAAAATTGACCTATGTAATATAACATCAGAATGTTATATTACATAGTCTATGAATATGTATGGAAAGTTCAAGATCTAGTACTTTTGGGCCAGAAACATGTTTAGTAGGTAAAATATTTTTCTGGCTGAAATGACATCATGAGAAATAAATCTCCAACCAACCAGAACACCCTAGCAACCACCAAGCAACATCATAGCAACCACCCAGAACACCCTAGAAACAAACCAGAACAACCCAGCAACCACCCAGAACACCTTCGCAACCACCCAGAATACCCTAGCAACCGCCTGCAACACCCTAGCAACCAACCAGAACAGCTTCGCAACCACCCAGAATACACTAGCAACCACATATCAACACCCTAGCAACCATCCAGAACACCCTAGAAACAAACCAGAACACCCCAGCAACCATCTGGCAACACCCTAGCAACCACCATTAACACCCCAGCAACCGCCTAGCAACACCCTAGCAACCACCCAGAATACCCTAACAACCGCATAGCAACACCATAGCAACCACCCAGAATACCCTAAAAAAAAACACCTAGCAACCACTCAGAACACCGTAGCAACCTCCCAGAACACCCTAGCAACCGGGAGCTGAGATTTGCCGCTTCAAGCGACACTTCACATTTTCTTCAGGAAATGTGCCATAAATGTGTTCATGGAGGTTAAAATTGACCTATGATATCTAATATAACATCAGAAGGAGTCTAAAAGTCTATATTGTTTTAAACTTTTTGAGAAACCTTTGACCAGAAATGAGTTCAATATGTCAGATATGGACTTCTCTGTGGCTTAGGAAGCATCTGTTGGAGTCTATGAGTATGTTTGGAAAGTTCAAGATCAAGTACTTTTGGGCCAGAAACATGTTCAGTAGGTCAAATATTTGTCTGGCTGAAATGACATCATGAGAAATAAATCTCCAACCAACCAGAACACCCTAGCAACCACCAAGCAACAGCATAGCAACCACGCAGAACACCCTAGAAACAATCCAAAACAACCCAGCAACCACCCAGAACACCTTCGCAACCACCCAGAATACCCTAGCAACCGCCTAGCAACACCCTAGCAACCACCCAGAACAGCTTCGCAACCACCCAGAATACACTAGCAACCACATATCAACACCCTAGCAACCACCCAGAACACCTTCGCAACCACCCAGAATACCCTAGCAACCGCATAGCAACACCATAGCAACTACCCAGAATACCCTATAAAAAAAAAACTACCTACCACCCAGAACACCGTAGCAACCTCCCAGAACACCCTAGCCAACCGGCTGCTGAGATTTGCCGCTTCAAGCTCCACTTCACCTTTTCTTCAGGAAATGTGCCATAAATGTGTTCATGGAGGTCAAAATTGACCTATGTGTATCTAATATAACATCAGAAAGAGTCTAAAAGTCTATATTGTTTTAAACTTTTTGAGAAACCTTTGACCAGAAATGAGTTCAATATGTCAGATTTGGACTTCTCTATGGCTTAGAAAGCATCTGTTGGAGTCTATGAGTATGTTTGGAAAGTTCAAGATCAAGTACTTTTGGGCCAGAAACATGTTCAGTAGGTCAAATTTTTGTCTGGCTGAAATGACATCATGAGAAGTAAATCTCTCGGTATAATAACCCACATACCAAGGACCCGTGGCCATAAAAGTGTTCCTGGACGTCAAAAATTGACCTATGTAATATAACATCAGAAGGAGTCTATAAGTTTATATCGTTTTAAAGTTTTTGAGGAACCTTTGACCAGAAATTAGTTCAAAAGGTCAGATATGGACTTGTCCATGGCTTAGGAAGCATTTATTGGAGTCTATGAGTATGTATGGAAAGTTCAAGATCAAGTACTTTTGGGCCAGAAATATGTTCAGTAGGTCAAATATCTTTCTGGCTGAAATAACATCATGAGAAGGATCAATTAATTACCCATATGCTAGAAACATGTTCAGTAGGTCAAAAAGGAACCTATGTATATAACATCAGATTGAGTCTATCAGTTGATATAATTTAAAAACATTTGAGGAAACATAGACCAGAAATTAGTACAATAGGTCAGATATGGACTTCTCTATGGCTTAGAATCAAGTACCCGTGAGCCAGAAATATGTTCACTAGGACAAAAAGGAACCTATCTATAGCTTACAAATCATCAAAAGTCAATAAGTTAATATTTATTAAAACCTTTGAGGACCAATGAAAAGAAAACACCTAATATCTAGTTTCATTGGATTGCATAACAATCTAACTTGTTCTTCGTTGCAATGAAAATGCATAACGTGATGTTTTCTTGTCTGTGCACAAACAATCTAGTTTGTAAAATAGAAATGCATGCGAAAGCACATGCATACATTTTCTTTTCATTGCAATGAGGAACAAGTTCGATATTTTATGCATTGCGATAAAACAACACTCGTTACTTTGTGCAATGAAGAGATGTGGATTGTGCATGAAGAACGTTGTGCATCAAAAAATACCATATATGTAATATGCACTTTATTGCATTCAAGAACTAAACCCTTCCTTCTGCTTTGACTGGATAACGTGTTGTTTCATTGCAGTTCTTACATTTTCTAGCTTATTTTTCTTTGCAATGAAAAGAAAAGATAAAACACGCGTGCTTTTCCATGCATTTCCATTCTACAACTAATTAATTTCTGTTTTGACGAGAAAACATTAAAAGAGCGATCGCTTTACAATGCACACACTAACTTGTTCCTTGTGCAACGAAGAGATTTGCAATGCTTGTGCTTTAGGATTGCATTGCACATGCACACGATAACTAACCTCTGTCCAATGAAAAGAAAACACATAAGCTGTGTTTCATTGCATTGCATGACATATCTAACTTGTTCCTCGTTATGCATATGCACGCAATAACTAACCTCTGTGCAGTGAAAAGAAAACACCTAAGATGTGTTTCATCGCATTGCATGACATATCTAACTTGTTCCTCGTTATGCATATGCACGCAATAACTAACCTCTGTGCAGTGAAAAGAAAACACCTAAGATGTGTTTCAGTGCATTGCATGACAGATCTAACTTGTTTCTCGTTAAGCATATGCACGCAATAACTCGCTCTGTGCAGTGAAAAGAAAACACCTAAGATGTGTTTCAGTGCATTGCATGACTGATCTAACTTGTTTCTCGTTATGCATATGCACGCAATAACTCGCTCTGTGCAGTGAAAAGAAAACAACTAAGATGTGTTTCAATGCATTGCATGACAGATCTAACTTGTTTTTCGTTATGCATATGCACGCAATAACTCGCTATGTGCAGTGAAAAGAAAACACCTAAGATGGGTTTCAGTGCATTACATGACATATCTAACTTGTTACTCGTTATTCATTTGCACGGAATAACTAACCTCTGTGCAATGAAAAGAAAACACCTAAGATGTGTTTCATTGCATTGCATGACATATCTAACTTGTTCCTCGTTATGCTATGCACGCAATAACCTCTGTGCAATGAAAAGAAAACAACTAAGATGTGTTTCAATGCATTGCATGACCTAATCTAACTTGTTCCTCGTTATGTTTGCATGCAATAACTATCCTCTGTGCAATGAAAATAAAACACCTAAGATGTGTTTCATCGCATTGCATGACCTATCTAACTTGTTCCTCGTTATGCATATGCACGCAATAACTAACCTCTGTGCAGTGAAAAGAAAACACCTAAGATGTGTTTCATCGCATTGCATGACATATCTAACTTGTTCCTCGTTATGCATATGCACGCAATAACTAACCTCTGTGCAGTGAAAAGAAAACAACTAAGATGTGTTTCAATGCATTGCATGACCTATCTAACTTGTTCCTCGTTATGTATGCATGCAATAACTATCCTCTGTGCAATGAAAAGAAAACAACTAAGATGTGTTTCAATGCATTGCATGACCTATCTAACTTGTTCCTCGTTATGTATGCATGCAATAACTATCCTCTGTGCAATGAAAAGAAAACACCTAAGATGTGTTTCATCGCATTGCATGACCTATCTAACTTGTTCCTCGTTATGCATATGCACGCAATAACTAACCTCTGTGCAGTGAAAAGAAATCACCTAAGATGTGTTTCAGTGCATTGCATGACAGATCTAACTTGTTTCTCGTTATGTATGCATGCAATAACTATCCTCTGTGCAATGAAAAGAAAACACCTAAGATGTGTTTGATCGCATTGCATGACCTATCTAACTTGTTCCTCGTTATGCATATGCACGCAATAACTAACCTCTGTGCAGTGAAAAGAAAACAACTAAGATGTGTTTCAATGCATTGCATGACAGATCTGACTTGTTTCTCGTTATGTATGCATGCAATAACTATCCTCTGTGCAATGAAAAGAAAACAACTAAGATGTGTTTCAATGCATTGCATGACAGATCTAACTTGTTTCTCGTTATGTATGCATGCAATAACTATCCTCTGTGCAATGAAAAGAAAACACCTAAGATGTGTTTGATCGCATTGCATGAGCTATCTAACTTGTTCCTCGTTATGCATATGCACGCAATAACTAACCTCTGTGCAGTGAAAAGAAAACACCTAAGATGTGTTTCAGTGCATTGCATGACAGATCTAACTTGTTTCTCCTTAGGCACGCAATAACTCGCTCTGTGCAGTGAAAAGAAAACACCTAGGATGTGTTTCAGTGCATTGCATGACAGATCTAACTTGTTTCTCGTTATGCATATGCACGCAATATCTCGCTCTGAGCAGTGAAAAGAAAACACCTAAGATGTGTTTCAGTGCATTACATGGCATATCTAACTTGTTACTCGTTATTCATATGCACGGAATAACTAACCTCTGTGCAATGAAAAGAAAACACCTAAGATGTGTTTCATTGCATTGCATGACATATCTAACTTGTTCCTCGTTATGCATATACACGCAATAACTCGCTCTGTGCAGTGAAAAGAAAACACCTAAGATGTGTTTCAGTGCATTGCATGACAGATCTAACTTGTTTCTCGTTATGCATATGCACGCAATAACTCGCTCTGTGCAGTGAAAAGAAAACAACTAAGATGTGTTTCAATGCATTGCATGACCTATCTAACTTGTTCCTCGTTATGTATGCATGCAATAACTATCCTCTGTGCAATGAAAAGAAAACACCTAAGATGTGTTACATCGCATTGCATGACCTATCTAACTTGTTCCTCGTTATGCATAAGCAAGCAATAACTAACCTTTGTGCAGTGAAAAGAAAACACCTAAGATGTGTTTCAGTGCATTGCATGACAGATCTAACTTGTTTTTCGTTATGCATATGCACGCAATAACTAACCTCTGTGCAGTGAAAAGAAAACACCTAAGATGTGTTTCATCGCATTGCATGACATATCTAACTTGTTCCTCGTTATGCATATGCACGCAATAACTAACCTCTGTGCAGTGAAAAGAAAACACCTAAGATGTGTTTCAGTGCATTGCATGACAGATCCAACTTGTTTCTCGTTAAGCATATGCACGCAATAACTCGCTCTATGCAGTAAAAAGAAAACACCTAAGATGTGTTTCAGTGCATTGCATGACTGATCTAACTTGTTTCTCGTTATGCATATGCACGCAATAACTCGCTCTGTGCAGTGAAAAGAAAACAACTAAGATGTGTTTCAATGCATTGCATGACAGATCTAACTTGTTTTTCGTTATGCATATGCACGCAATAACTCGCTATGTGCAGTGAAAAGAAAACACCTAAGATGGGTTTCAGTGCATTACATGACATATCTAACTTGTTACTCGTTATTCATTTGCACGGAATAACTAACCTCTGTGCAATGAAAAGAAAACACCTAAGATGTGTTTCATTGCATTGCATGACATATCTAACTTGTTCCTCGTTATGCTATGCACGCAATAACCTCTGTGCAATGAAAAGAAAACAACTAAGATGTGTTTCAATGCATTGCATGACCTAATCTAACTTGTTCCTCGTTATGTTTGCATGCAATAACTATCCTCTGTGCAATGAAAATAAAACACCTAAGATGTGTTTCATCGCATTGCATGACCTATCTAACTTGTTCCTCGTTATGCATATGCACGCAATAACTAACCTCTGTCCAATGAAAAGAAAACACCTAAGATGTGTTTCATTGCATTGCATGACATATCTAACTTGTTCCTCGTTATGCATATGCACGCAATAACTAACCTATGTGCAGTGAAAAGAAAACACCTAAGATGTGTTTCATCGCATTGCATGACATATCTAACTTGTTCCTCGTTATGCATATGCACGCAATAACTAACCTCTGTGCAGTGAAAAGAAAACAACTAAGATGTGTTTCAATGCATTGCATGACCTATCTAACTTGTTCCTCGTTATGTATGCATGCAATAACTATCCTCTGTGCAATGAAAAGAAAACAACTAAGATGTGTTTCAATGCATTGCATGACCTATCTAACTTGTTCCTCGTTATGTATGCATGCAATAACTATCCTCTGTGCAATGAAAAGAAAACACCTAAGATGTGTTTCATCGCATTGCATGACCTATCTAACTTGTTCCTCGTTATGCATATGCACGCAATAACTAACCTCTGTGCAGTGAAAAGAAATCACCTAAGATGTGTTTCAGTGCATTGCATGACAGATCTAACTTGTTTTTCGTTATGCATATGCACGCAATAACTCGCTCTGTGCAGTGAAAAGAAAACACCTAAGATGTGTTTCATTGCATTGCATGACATATCTAACTTGTTACTCGTTATGCATATGCACGCAATAACTAACCTCTGTGCAGTGAAAAGAAAACACCTAAGATGTGTTTCATCGCATTGCAAGACATATCTAACTTGTTCCTCGTTATGCATATGCACGCAATAACTAACCTCTGTGCAGTGAAAAGAAAACAACTAAGATGTGTTTCAATGCATTGCATGACAGATCTAACTTGTTTCTCGTTATGTATGCATGCAATAACTATCCTCTGTGCAATGAAAAGAAAACAACTAAGATGTGTTTCAATGCATTGCATGACAGATCTAACTTGTTCCTCGTTATGTATGCATGCAATAACTATCCTCTGTGCAATGAAAAGAAAACACCTAAGATGTGTTACATCGCATTGCATGACCTATCTAACTTGTTCCTCGTTATGCATAAGCAAGCAATAACTAACCTTTGTGCAGTGAAAAGAAAACACCTAAGATGTGTTTCAGTGCATTGCATGACAGATCTAACTTGTTTTTCGTTATGCATATGCACGCAATAACTAACCTCTGTGCAGTGAAAAGAAAACACCTAAGATGTGTTTCATCGCATTGCATGACATATCTAACTTGTTCCTCGTTATGCATATGCACGCAATAACTAACCTCTGTGCAGTGAAAAGAAAACACCTAAGATGTGTTTCAGTGCATTGCATGACAGATCCAACTTGTTTCTCGTTAAGCATATGCACGCAATAACTCGCTCTATGCAGTGAAAAGAAAACACCTAAGATGTGTTTCAGTGCATTGCATGACTGATCTAACTTGTTTCTCGTTATGCATATGCACGCAATAACTCGCTCTGTGCAGTGAAAAGAAAACAACTAAGATGTGTTTCAATGCATTGCATGACAGATCTAACTTGTTTTTCGTTATGCATATGCACGCAATAACTCGCTATGTGCAGTGAAAAGAAAACACCTAAGATGGGTTTCAGTGCATTACATGACATATCTAACTTGTTACTCGTTATTCATTTGCACGGAATAACTAACCTCTGTGCAATGAAAAGAAAACACCTAAGATGTGTTTCATTGCATTGCATGACATATCTAACTTGTTCCTCGTTATGCTATGCACGCAATAACCTCTGTGCAATGAAAAGAAAACAACTAAGATGTGTTTCAATGCATTGCATGACCTAATCTAACTTGTTCCTCGTTATGTTTGCATGCAATAACTATCCTCTGTGCAATGAAAATAAAACACCTAAGATGTGTTTCATCGCATTGCATGACCTATCTAACTTGTTCCTCGTTATGCATATGCACGCAATAACTAACCTCTGTCCAATGAAAAGAAAACACCTAAGATGTGTTTCATTGCATTGCATGACATATCTAACTTGTTCCTCGTTATGCATATGCACGCAATAACTAACCTATGTGCAGTGAAAAGAAAACACCTAAGATGTGTTTCATCGCATTGCATGACATATCTAACTTGTTCCTCGTTATGCATATGCACGCAATAACTAACCTCTGTGCAGTGAAAAGAAAACAACTAAGATGTGTTTCAATGCATTGCATGACCTATCTAACTTGTTCCTCGTTATGTATGCATGCAATAACTATCCTCTGTGCAATGAAAAGAAAACAACTAAGATGTGTTTCAATGCATTGCATGACCTATCTAACTTGTTCCTCGTTATGTATGCATGCAATAACTATCCTCTGTGCAATGAAAAGAAAACACCTAAGATGTGTTTCATCGCATTGCATGACCTATCTAACTTGTTCCTCGTTATGCATATGCACGCAATAACTAACCTCTGTGCAGTGAAAAGAAATCACCTAAGATGTGTTTCAGTGCATTGCATGACAGATCTAACTTGTTTTTCGTTATGCATATGCACGCAATAACTCGCTCTGTGCAGTGAAAAGAAAACACCTAAGATGTGTTTCATTGCATTGCATGACATATCTAACTTGTTACTCGTTATGCATATGCACGCAATAACTAACCTCTGTGCAGTGAAAAGAAAACACCTAAGATGTGTTTCATCGCATTGCATGACATATCTAACTTGTTCCTCGTTATGCATATGCACGCAATAACTAACCTCTGTGCAGTGAAAAGAAAACAACTAAGATGTGTTTCAATGCATTGCATGACAGATCTAACTTGTTTCTCGTTATGTATGCATGCAATAACTATCCTCTGTGCAATGAAAAGAAAACAACTAAGATGTGTTTCAATGCATTGCATGACAGATCTAACTTGTTTCTCGTTATGTATGCATGCAATAACTATCCTCTGTGCAATGAAAAGAAAACACCTAAGATGTGTTTGATCGCATTGCATGAGCTATCTAACTTGTTCCTCGTTATGCATATGCACGCAATAACTAACCTCTGTGCAGTGAAAAGAAAACACCTAAGATGTGTTTCAGTGCATTGCATGACAGATCTAACTTGTTTCTCCTTAGGCACGCAATAACTCGCTCTGTGCAGTGAAAAGAAAACACCTAGGATGTGTTTCAGTGCATTGCATGACAGATCTAACTTGTTTCTCGTTATGCATATGCACGCAATATCTCGCTCTGAGCAGTGAAAAGAAAACACCTAAGATGTGTTTCAGTGCATTACATGGCATATCTAACTTGTTACTCGTTATTCATATGCACGGAATAACTAACCTCTGTGCAATGAAAAGAAAACACCTAAGATGTGTTTCATTGCATTGCATGACATATCTAACTTGTTCCTCGTTATGCATATACACGCAATAACTCGCTCTGTGCAGTGAAAAGAAAACACCTAAGATGTGTTTCAGTGCATTGCATGACAGATCTAACTTGTTTCTCGTTATGCATATGCACGCAATAACTAACCTCTGTGCAGTGAAAAGAACACCTTAGGTGTGTTTCAGTGCATTGCATGACAGATCTAACTTGTTTCTCGTTATGCATATGCACGCAATAACTCGCTCTGTGCAGTGAAAAGAAAACAACTAAGTTGTGTTTCAATGCATTGCATAACCTATCTAACTTGTTCCTCGTTATGTATGCATGCAATAACTATCCTCTGTGCAGTGAAAAGAAAACACCTAAGATGTGTTTCACTGCATTGCATGACAGATCTAACTTGTTTCTCGTTATGCATATACAAGCAATAACCTCTGTGCAATGAAAAGAAAACAACTCAGATGTGTTGCAATGCATTGCATGACCTAATCTAACTTGTTATTCGTTATGTATGCATGCAATAACTATCCTCTGTGCAATGAAAAGAAAACACCTAAGATGTGTTTCATCGCATTGCATGACCTATCTAACTTGTTCCTCGTTATGCATATGCACGCAATAACTCGCTATGTGCAGTGAAAACAAAACACCTAAGATGTGTTTCAGTGCATTACATGACATATCTAACTTGTTACTTGTTATGCATATGCACGCAATAACTAACCTCTGTGCAATGAAAAGAAAACACCTAAGATGTGTTTCATTGCATTGCATGACATATCTAACTTGTTCCTCGTTATGCATATGCACGCAATAACCTCTGTGCAATGAAAAGAAAACAACTAAGATGTGTTTCAATGCATTGAATGACCTAATCTAACTTGTTTCTCGTTATGTATGCATGCAATATCTATCCTCTGTGCAATGAAAAGAAAACACCTAAGATGTGTTTGATCGCATTGCATGACCTATCTAACTTGTTCCTCGTTATGCATATGCACGCAATAACTAACCTCTGTGCAGTGAAAAGAAAACACCTAGGATGTGTTTCAGTGCATTGCATGACAGATCTAACTTGTTTCTCGTTATGCGTATACACGCAATAACTCGCTCTGTGCAGTGAAAAGAAAACACCTAAGATGTGTTTCAGTGCATTGCATGACAGATCTAACTTGTTTCTCGTTATGCATATGCACGCAATAACTCGCTCTGTGCAGTGAAAAGAAAACAACTAAGATGTGTTTCAATACATTGCATGACCTATCTAACTTGTTCCGCGTTATGTATGCTTGCAATAACTATCCTCTGTGCAATGAAAAGAAAACACCTAAGATGTGTTTTATCGCATTGCATGACCTATCTAACTTGTTCCTCGTTATGCATATGCACGCAATAACTAACCTCTGTGCAGTGAAAAGAAAACACCTAAGATGTGTTTCAGTGCATTGCATGACAGATCTAACTTGTTTCTCGTTATGCATATACACGCAATAACTCGCTCTGTGCAGTGAAAAGAAAACACCTAAGATGTGTTTCAGTGCATTGCATGACAGATCTAACTTGTTTCTCTTTATGCATATGCACGCAATAACTAACCTCTGTGCAGTGAAAAGAAAACACCTAAGATGTGTTTCAGTGCATTGCATGACAGATCTAACTTGTTTCTCGTTATGCATATACACGCAATAACTCGCTCTGTGCAGTCAAAAGAAAACACCTAAGATGTGTTTCAGTGCATTGCATGACAGATCTTACTTGTTTCTCGTTATGCATATACACGCAATAACCTCTGTGCAATGAAAAGAAAACAACTCAGATGTGTTGCAATGCATTGCATGACCTAATCTAACTTGTTATTCGTTATGCAATAACTATCCTCTGTGCAGTGAAAAGAAAACACCTAAGATGTGTTTCATCGCATTGCATGACCTATCTAACTTGTTCCTCGTTATGCATATGCACGCAATAACTCGCTATGTGCAGTGAAAAGAAAACACCTAAGATGTGTTTCAGTGCATTACATGACATATCTAACTTGTTACTCGTTATGCATATGCACGCAATAACTAACCTCTGTGCAATGTAAAGAAAACACCTAAGATGTGTTTCATTGCATTGCATGACATATCTAACTTGTTCCTCGTTATGCATATGCACGCAATAACCTCTGTGCAATGAAAAGAAAACAACTAAGATGTGTTTCAATGCATTGCATGACCTAATCTAACTTGTTCCTCGTTATGTATGCATGCAATAACTATCCTCTGTGCAATGAAAAGAAAACACCTAAGATGTGTTTGATCGCATTGCATGACCTATCTAACTTGTTCCTCGCTATGCATATGCACGCAATAACTAACCTCTGTGCAGTGAAAAGAAAACACCTAGGATGTGTTTCAGTGCATTGCATGACAGATCTAACTTGTTTCTCGTTATGCATATACACGCAATAACTCGCTCTGTGCAGTGAAAAGAAAATACCTAAGATGTGTTTCAGTGCATTGCATGACAGATCTAACTTGTTTCTCGTTATGCATATACACGCAATAACTCGCTCTGTGCAGTGAAAAGAAAACACCTAAGATGTGTTTCAGTGCATTGCATGACAGATCTAACTTGTTTCTCGTTATGCATATACACGCAATAACTCGCTCTGTGCAGTGAAAAGAAAATACCTAAGATGTGTTTCAGTGCATTGCATGACAGATCTAACTTGTTTCTCGTTATGCATATACACGCAATAACTCGCTCTGTGCAGTGAAAAGAAAACACCTAAGATGTGTTTCAGTGCATTGCATGACAGATCTAACTTGTTTCTCGTTATGCATATGCACGCAATAACTCGCTCTGTGCAGTGAAAAGAAAACAACTAAGATGTGTTTCAGTGCATTACATGACAGATCTAACTTGTTCCTCGTTATGCATATGCACGCAATAACTCGCTATGTGCAGTGAAAAGAAAACACCTAAGATGTGTTTCAGTGCATTACATGACAGATCTAACTTGTTACTCGTTATGCAAATGCACGCAATAACTAACCTCTGTGCAATGAAAAGAAAACACCTAAGATGTGTTTCATTGCATTGCATGACATATCTAACTTGTTACTCGTTATGCATATGCACGCAATAACCTCTGTGCAATGAAAAGAAAACAACTAAGATGTGTTTCAATGCATTGCATGACCTAATCTAACTTGTTCCTCGTTATGTATACATGCAATAACTATCCTCTGTGCAATGAAAAGAAAACACCTAAGATGTGTTTCATCGCTTTGCATGACCTATCTAACTTGTTCCTCGTTATGCATATGCACGCAATAACTAACCTCTGTGCAGTGAAAAGAAAACACCTAAGATGTGTTTCAGTGCATTGCATGACATATCTAACTTGTTACTCGTTATGCATATGCACGCAATAACTATCCTCTGTGCAATGAAAAGAAAACACCTAAGATGTGTTTCATCGCATTGCATGACCTATCTAACTTGTTCCTCGTTATGCATATGCACGCAATAACTAACCTCTGTGCAGTGAAAAGAAAACACCTAAGATGTGTTTCAGTGCATTGCATGACAGATCTAACTTGTTTCTCGTTATGCATATACACGCAATAACTCGCTCTGTGCAGTGAAAAGAAAACACCTAAGATGTGTTTCAGTGCATTGCATGACAGATCTAACTTGTTTCTCGTTATGCATATGCACGCAATAACTCGCTCTGTGCAGTGAAAAGAAAACACCTAAGATGTGTTTCATTGCATTGCATGACATATCTAACTTGTTCCTCGTTATGTATGCATGCAATAACTATCCTCTGTGCAATGAAAAGAAAACACCTAAGATTTGTTTCATTGCATTGCAAGATAGATATAACTTGTTTCTCGTTATGCATATGCACGCAAATAGCTAACCTATCAGCAGTGAAAAGAAAACACCTAACATGGGTTTCAGTGCATTGCATGACATATCTAATTTGTTCCTCGTAATGCATATGCACGTAATAACTAACCTCTGTGTAATAAAAAGAAAACACCTAAGATGTGTTTCATTGCATTGCATGATAGATATAACTTGTTTCTCGTTATGCATATGCACGCAAATAAGTAACCTCTCTGCAGTGAAAAGAAAACACCTAACATGGGTTTCAGTGCATTGCCTGACATATCTAACTTGTTCCTCGTTATGCATATGCACTCAATAACTAACCTCTGTGCAATAAAAAGAAAACACCTAAGATGTGTTTCATTGCATTGCATGATAGATATAACTTGTTTCTCGTTATGCATATCCACGCAAAAACCTCTCTGCAGTGAAAAGAAAACACCTAACATGGGTTTCAGTGCGTTGCATGATATATCTAACTTGTTCCTCGTTATGCTTATGCACGCTATAACTAACCTCTGTGCAATGAAAAGAAAACACCTAAGATGTGTTTGATCGCACTGCATGACATATCTAACTTGTTCCTTGTTATGATTATGCACGCAATAACTAACCTCTGTGTAATAAAAGAAAAAACCTGAGATGTGTTTCGTCGCATTGCATGATAGATATAACTTGTTTCTCCTTATGCATATGGACGCAAATGCACGCAAAAACCTCTCTGCAGTGAAAAGAAAACACCTAACATGGGTTTCAGTGCATTGCATGACATATCTAACTTGTTCCTCGTTATGCATATGCACGCTTTAACTAACCTCTGTGCAATGAAAAGAAAACACCTGAGATGTGTTTCGTCGCATTGCATGACATATCTAACTTGTTCCTCGTTGCAATGAAAAGATATAACGTGATTTTGCATGCATTTCTATTTTACAAACTAATTTATTTGTGCACAGACGAGAAAACAACACATGAGCTTTACAGTGCGTAGTATAGCTATTGAACTCATTTCTGGTAAAAGGGACCTCAAAAGTTTTTAAGCAATATAAGCTTATTAGACACCCTTTGATTATATATAAGCTATACAAAGGTTCCTATTTGACCTACTGAACATAGGTTACTATATCCATCCATTACTATATACATTACTATACATCATACTACTTATGATGTTTTATGAGCAGGAAGATATTTGAACATTTACTGAACATATATCTGTCCCACGAGTACCTGATATTGAACTTTCTATACATAAAAAAATAGACTACTTCTTATGCTACTTCTTAGACTACTTTCTAGGCCTAGAGGTTCCTCATTGACCCACAAACATAGTCCTTGCCGACGAGTACTAGGTCTCGAACTTTTTGTATAAATTCTCTTAGACTCCTTTTGATGCTTCTTAAGGCATATAGAATGTCCATATCTTAAGTATTTAACTCATGTCTGGTCAAAGGGTCCTCAAAAGTTTTTAAACAAGAAAAACTTTTAGACTCCTTCTGATATTACATGAGCTATAGATAGGTTCCTTTTTGACCTACTGAACATAGTTCTGGCCCACGAGTACTTGATCTTGAACATTCTAAACATACTCATTAACTCCTTTTGATGTTACTGAAGCCATACAAGAGTCCTTATTTTAACTACTGAACATATTTCTGGCTAAGGTGTTCTTTGAAAATCAGGATACTATACAGAATGACCTCTTATCATGTTATTTTAGCCAGACAGATATTTGACCTACAGACTGTATTTCTTGCCCATGTGTACTTGATCTTGAACTTTCTACATACTCATAGACTCCTTTTGATGGTTCCTAGGCCATATAGAATTGTCCACATCTGACCTATTGAAATTATTTCTGAAAAACTTATGGGCTCCTTTTGATGATATATAAATCAATTGCCAAAAACATTATAAAAACTCTATAGTAATTTGGACACTACCAACCACCTAGAAACACCATAGGAACCACACAGACTACCATAGTAACCACCTAAATCACCCTAGCAACCACCCAGAACACCTTAGCAACACTCTAGCAACCACCTAGCAACCACCCAGAACACCTTAGCAACACCCTAGCAAGCAACCAACCCTAGCAACACCCAAGCAACCACCCAGAACACCCTAGCAACCACCTAGCAACACCCTAGTAACCACCCAGAACACCCTAGCAACACCCTAGCAACCACCCGGAATACCCTAACAACCACCTAGCAACCACCCAGAACACTGTAGCAACCACCGGGAACACCCTAGCAACCGGGTGGTGAGATTTGCCACTGCAAGCAGTACTTCACAATTTCTTCTGGAAATGTGCCATAAATGTGTTACATAGGTCAAAAATTGACCCATGTATAGCTAATACAACATCAGATGGACTCTAGAAGTTTATATTGTTATGGTAAAAGGGTCCTCAAAAGGTTTCAAACAATATAAACATATTGATTAGTTTATATCATATTACATTATATTACAAAAGAATTTATTAGTTAAGAGCTAAATCATGCCCAAAAATATTACAGAAACTCTTTAGTAACCATATGTAAACACTACCAACCACCTGGTAACACCATAGCAACAACCCAGAATACCATAGTAACGACCTAAAACACCCTAGCAACCACCCAGCAACCAACACCAACAAACAAGAACACCCCAGCAACCACCTAGCAACACCCTAGCAACCATCCAGAACAACCTGGCAACCGCCTAGCAACATTAGCACCTAGCAACCACATAAAAACACCATAGCAACCACCAAGAATACCCTAACAACCACCTAGCAACCACACAGAACACCCTAGTAACCGGGTGGTGAGATTTGCCACTTCAGACTCAACTTCACATTTTCTTCTGGAAATGTGCCATAAATGTGTTCCTGGTGGTCAAAAATGTATCTATGTATATCTAATCTAACATCAGAAGAAGTCTAAAAGTTTACATTGTTTTAAACTTTTTGAGGAACCTTTGACCAGAAATGAGTTCAATGACATCACGAGAAGTAAATCTATCGGTACATTAACTCACAGATCAAGTACCCGTGGGACATAAATGTGTTCCTGGAGGTCAAAAATTGACCTATGTATATCTAATATAATTGACCAATGTATATCTTATATAACATCAGAAGAAGGTCAAATATTTGTCTGGCTGAAATTACATCATGAGAAGTAAATCTCTCGGTATACTCACCCATAGATCAAGTACCCGTGGGAAATAAATGTGTTCCTGGAGGTCAAAAATTGACCTATGTATAGCTAATATAACATCAGAAGGAATCTATAAGTTTATATTGTTTTAAACTATTTTGAGGAACTTTTCACCAGAAATGAGTTCAATAGGTCAGATATGGACTTCTCTATGGCTTCTTAGGAAGCGTCTATTGGAGTCTATGAGTCTGTATGGAAAGTTTAAGATCAAGAACTTTTGGGCCAGAAACATGTTCAGTAGGTCAAATATTTGTCTGGCTGAAATTACATCATGAGATGTAAATCTCTCAGTATATTAACCCACAGATCAAGTACCTGTGGGCCATAAAAGTGTTCATGGAGGTCAAAAATTGACCTATGTAATATAACATCAGAATGTTATATTACATAGTCTATGAATATGTATGGAAAGTTCAAGATCTATTACTTTTGGGCCAGAAACATGTTTAGTAGGTAAAATATTTTTCTGGCTGAAATGACATCATGAGAAATAAATCACCAACCAACCAGAACACCCTAGCAACCACCAAGCAACAGCATAGCAACCACCCAGAACACTCTATAAACAAACCAAAACAACCCAGCAACCACCCAGAACACCTTCGCAACCACCCAGAATACCCTAGCAGCCGCCTATAGCAACACCCTAGCAACCACCCCGAACAGCTTCGCAACCACCCAGAATACCCTAGCAACCACATAGCAACACCCTAGCAACCACCCAGAACACCTTCGCAACCACCCAGAATACCCTAGCAACCGCATAGCAACACCTTAGCAACCACCCAGAATACCCTAAAAAAAAAACTACCAACCACCCAGAACACCGTAGCAACCTCCCAGAACACCCTAGCAACCGGGTGCTGAGATTTGCCGCTTCAAGCTCCACTTCACATTTTCTTCAGGAAATGTGCCATAAATGTGTTCATGGAGGTCAAAATTGACCTATGTATATCTAATATAACATCAGAAGGAGTCTAAAAGTCTATATTGTTTTAAACTTTTTGAGAAACCTTTGACCCGAAATGAGTTCAATATGTCAGATATGGACTTCTCTGTGGCTTAGGAATCATCTGTTGGAGTCTATGAGTATGTTTGGAACGTTCAAGATCAAGTACTTTTGGGCCAGAAACATGTTCAGTAGGTCAAATATTTGTCTGGCTGAAATGACATCATGAGATGTAAATCTCTTGGTATATTAACCAACAGATCCAAGTACCCGTGGGCCATGAAAGTGTTCATGGAGGTCAAAAATTGACCTATGTAATATAACATCAGAATGTTATATTACATAGTCTGTGAGTATGTGTGGAAAGTTCAAGATCAATTATTTTTGGACCAGAAACATGTTCAGTAGGTAAAATATTTTTCTGGCTGAAATGACATCATGAGAAGTAAATCTCCAACCAACC
This sequence comes from Pimephales promelas, assembly GCF_988280905.1. Taxonomy (NCBI): domain Eukaryota; kingdom Metazoa; phylum Chordata; class Actinopteri; order Cypriniformes; family Leuciscidae; genus Pimephales; species Pimephales promelas. The sequence continues at coordinate 11,337,841 of NC_142773.1, read as the reverse complement.
AGAACACCCTAGCAACCACCTAGCAACAGCCTAGCAACCATCGGGAACACCCTATAAACAAACCAGAACACCCCAGCAACCATCTGGCAACACCCTAGCAACCACCATTAACACCCCAGCAATCGCCTAGCAACACCCTAGCAACCACATAGCAACACCATAGCAACCACCCAGAATACCACAGCAACCGCCTAGCAACACACTAGCAACCACCCAGAACACCTTCGCAACCACCCAGAATACCCTAGCAACCGCATAGCAACACCATAGCAACCACCCAGAATACCCTAAAAAAAACACCTAGCAACCACCCAGAACACCGTAGCAACCTCCCAGAACACCCTAGCAACCGGGTGCTGAGATTTGCCGCTTCAAGCTCCACTTCATATTTTCTTCTGGAAATGTGCCATAAATGTGTTCCTGGTGGTCAAAAATTGATCTATGTATATCTAATATAACATCAAAAGAAATCTAAAAGTTTACATTTTTTTAAACTTTTTGAGGAACCTTTGACAAGAAATGAGTTCAATGAGATCACGAGAAGTAAATCTATCGGTATATTAACCCACAGATCAAGTACCCGTGGGACATAAATGTGTTCCTGGAGGTCAAAAATTGACCTATGTATATCTAATATAATTGACCAATGTATATCTTATATAACATCAGAAGGAGGTCAAATATTTGTCTGGCTGAAATTACATCATGAGAAGTTCTGTTCTGGGTGGTTGCTAGGGTGTTGCTAGGCGGTTGCTAGGGTATTCTGGGTGGTTGCGAAGGTGTTCTGGGTGGTTGCTGGGTTGTTCTGGTTTGTTTCTAGGGTGTTCTAGGTGGTTGCTATGATGTTGCTTGGTGGTTGCTAGGGTGTTCTGGTTGGTTGGAGATTTATTTCTCATGATGTCATTTCAGCCAGAAAAATATTTTACCTACTAAACATGTTTCTGGCCCAAAAGTGATGTGGTCGCAACCACCCAGAATACACTAGCAAACCACATATCAACACCCTAGCAACCACCCAGAACACCTTCGCAACCACCCAGAATACCCTAGCAACCGCATAGCAACACCATAGCAACTACCCAGAATACCCTAAAAAAAAAACTACCAACCACCCAGAACACGGTAGCAACCTCCCAGAACACCCTAGAAACCGGGTGCTGAGATTTGCCGCTTCAAGCTCCACTTCACATTTTCTTCAGGAAATGTGCCATAAATGTGTTCATGGAGGTCAAAATTGACCTATGTATATCTAATATAACATCAGAAGGAGTCTAAAAGTCTATATTGTTTTAAACTTTTTGAGAAACCTTTGACCAGAAATGAGTTCAATATGTCAGATAAGGACTTCTCTGTGGCTTAGGAAGCATCTGTTGGAGTCTATGAGTATGTTTGGAAAGTTCAAGATCAAGTACTTTTGGGCCAGAAACATGTTCAGTAGGTCAAATATTTGTCTGGCTGAAATGACATCATGAGATGTAAATCTCTCGGTATATTAACCAACAGATCCAAGTACCCGTGGGCCATAAAAGTGTTCATGGAGGTCAAAAATTGACCTGTGTAATATAACATCAGAATGTTATATTGCATGGTCTATGAGTATGTATGGAAAGTTCAAGATCAAGTACTTTTGGGCCAGAAACATGTTCAGTAGGGCAAATATTTGTCTGGCTGAAATGACATCATGAGATGTAAATCTCTCGGTATATTAACCAACAGATCCAAGTACCCGTGGACCATAAAAGTGTTCATGGAGGTCAAAAATTGACCTATGTCATATAACATCAGAATGTTATATTACAAAGTCTGTGAGTATGTGTGGAAAGTTCAAGATCAAGTATTTTTGGACCAGAAACATGTTCAGTAGGTAAAATATTTTTCTGGCTGAAATGACATCATGAGAAGTAAATCTCCAACCAACCAGAACACCCTAGCAACCACCAAGCAACAGCCTAGCAACCATCCAGAACACCCTAGAAACAAACCAAAACCACCCAGCAACCACCCAGAACACCTTCGCAACCACCCAGAATACCCTAGCAACCGCCTAGCAACACCCTAGCAACCACCCCGAACAGCTTCGCAACCACCCAGAATACCCTAGCAACCACATAGCAACACCCTAGCAACCACCCAGAACACCTTCGCAACCACCCAGAATACCCTAGCAACCGCATAGCAACACCTTAGCAACCACCCAGAATACCCTTAAAAAAAACCTACCAACCACCCAGAACACCGTAGCAACCTCCCAGAACACCCTAGCAACCGGGTGCTGAGATTTGCCGCTTCAAGCTCCACTTCACATTTTCTTCAGGAAAATTGCCATAAATGTGTTCATGGAGGTCAAAATTGACCTATGTATATCTAATATAACATCAGAAGGAGTCTAAAAGTCTATATTGTATTAAACTTTTTGAGAAACCTTTGACCCGAAATGAGTTCAATATGTCAGATATGGACTTCTCGAGTATGTTTGGAAAGTTCAAGATCAAGTTCTTTTGGGCAAGAACAGTTCAGTAGGTCAAATATTTGTCTGGCTGAAATGACATCATGAGATGTAAATCTCTTGGTATATTAACCAACAGATCCAAGTACCTGTGGGCCATAAAAGTGTTCATGGAGGTCAAAAATTGACCTATGTAATATAACGTCAGAATGTTATATTACATAGTCTGTGAGTATGTGTGGAAAGTTCAAGATCAAGTATTTTTGGACCAGAAACATATTCAGTAGGTAAAATATTTTTCTGGCTGAAATGACATCATGAGAAGTAAATCTCCAACCAACCAGAACACCCTAGCAACCACCAAGCAACAGCCTAGCAACCATCCAGAACACCCTATAAACAAACCAGAACACCCCAGCAACCATCTGGCAACACCCTAGCAACCACCATTAACACCCCAGCAATCGCCTAGCAACACCCTAGCAACCACATAGCAACACCATAGCAACCACCCAGAATACCCCAGCAACCGCCTAGCAACACACTAGCAACCACCCAGAACACCTTCGCAACCACCCAGAATACCCTAGCAACCGCATAGCAACACCATAGCAACCACCCAGAATACCCCAAAAAAAAAACACCTAGCAACCACCCAGAACACGGTAGCAACCTCCCAGAACACCCTAGCAACCGGGTGCTGAGATTTGCCGCTTCAAGCTCCACTTCATATTTTCTTCTGGAAATGTGCCATAAATGTGTTCCTGGTGGTCAAAAATTGATCTATGTATATCTAATATAACATCAAAAGAAATCTAAAAGTTTACATTTTTTTAAACTTTTTGAGGAACCTTTGACAAGAAATGAGTTCAATGAGATCACGAGAAGTAAATCTATCGGTATATTAACCCACAGATCAAGTACCCGTGGGACATAAATGTGTTCCTGGAGGTCAAAAATTGACCTATGTATATCTAATATAATTGACCAATGTATATCTTATATAACATCAGAAGGAGGTCAAATATTTGTCTGGCTGAAATTACATCATGAGAAGTTCTGTTCTGGGTGGTTGCTAGGGTGTTGCTAGGCGGTTGCTAGGGTATTCTGGGTGGTTGCGAAGGTGTTCTGGGTGGTTGCTGGGTTGTTCTGGTTTGTTTCTAGGGTGTTCTAGGTGATGATGTTGCTTGGTGGTTGCTAGGGTGTTCTGGTTGGTTGGAGATTTATTTCTCATGATGTCATTTCAGCCAGAAAAATATTTTACCTACTAAACATGTTTCTGGCCCAAAAGTGATGTGGTCGCAACCACCCAGAATACACTAGCAAACCACATATCAACACCCTAGCAACCACCCAGAACACCTTCGCAACCACCCAGAATACCCTAGCAACCGCATAGCAACACCATAGCAACTACCCAGAATACCCTAAAAAAAAACTAACAACCACCCAGAACACGGTAGCAACCTCCCAGAACACCCTAGCAACCGGGTGCTGAGATTTTCCGCTTCAAGCTCCACTTCATATTTTCTTCTGGAAATGTGCCATAAATGTGTTCCTGGTGGTCAAAAATTGATCTATGTATATCTATAATAACATCAGAAGAAGTCTAAAAGTTTACATTTTTTTAAACTTTTTGAGGAACCTTTGACAAGAAATGAGTTCAATGAGATCACGAGAAGTAAATCTATCGGTATATTAACCCACAGATCAAGTACCCGTGGGACATAAATGTGTTCCTGGAGGTCAAAAATTGACCTATGTATATCTAATATAATTGACCAATGTATATCTTATATAACATCAGAAGGAGGTCAAATATTTGTGTCTGGATGAAATTACATCATGAGAAGTAAATCTCTCGGTATACTCACCCATAGATCAAGTACCCGTGGGCCATAAATGTGTTCCTGGAGGTCAAAAATTGACCTATGTATAGCTAATATAACATCAGAAGGAATCTATAAGTTTATATTGTTTTAAACTATTTTGAGGAACTTTTCACCAGAAATGAGTTCAATAGGTCAGATATGGACTTCTCTATGGCTTCTTAGGAAGCATCTATTGGAGTCTATGAGTCTGTATGGAAAGTTCAAGATCAAGAACTTTTGGGCCAGAAACATGTTCAGTAGGTCAAATATTTCTCTGGCTGAAATGACATCATGAGATGTAAATCTCTCTGTATATTAACCCACAGATCAAGTACCCGTGGGCCATAAAAGTATTCATGGAGGTCAAAAATTGACCTATGTAATATAACATCAGAATGTTATATTACATAGTCTATGAATATGTATGGAAAGTTCAAGATCTAGTACTTTTGGGCCAGAAACATGTTTAGTAGGTATAATATTTTTCTGGCTGAAATGACATCATGAGAAAAAAATCTCCAACCATCCAGAACATCCTAGCAACCACCAAGCAACAGCATAGCAACCACCCAGAACACCCTAGACACAAACCAGAACAACCCAGCAACCACCCAGAACAACCTTCGCAACCACCCAGAATACCTCTAGCAACCACCCAGAACAGCTTCACAACCACCCAGAATACCCTAGCAACCACATAGCAACACCCTAGCAACAACCCAGAACACCTTCGCAACCACCCAGAATACCCTAGCAACCGCATAGCAACACCATAGCAACCACCCAGAATACCCTAAAAAAAACCTACCAACCACCCAGAACACCGTAGCAACCTCCCAGAACACCGTAGCAACCGGGTGCTGAGATTTGCCGCTTCAAGCTCCACTTCACATTTTCTTCAGGAAATGTGCCATAAATGTGTTCATGGAGGTCAAAATTGACCTATGTATATCTAATATAACATCAGAAGGAGTCTAAAAGTCTATATTGTTTTAAACTTTTTGAGAAACCTTTGACCATAAATTAATTCAATATGTCAGATATGGCTTCTTAGGAAGCATCTATTGGAGTCTATGAGTCTGTATGGAACGTTCAAGATCAAGAACTTTTGGACCAGATACATGTTCAGTAGGTCAAATATTTGTCTGGCTGAAATGACATCATGAGATGTAAATCTCTCGGTACATTAACACACAGATCAAGTACCCGTGGGCCATAAAAGTATTCATGGAGGTCAAAAATTGACCTATGTAATATAACATCAGAATGTTATATTACATAGTCTATGAATATGTATGGAAAGTTCAAGATCTAGTACTTTTGGGCCAGAAACATGTTTAGTAGGTAAAATATTTTTCTGGCTGAAATGACATCATGAGAAATACATCTCCAACCAACCAGAACAACCCAGCAACCACCCAGAACACCTTCGCAACCACCCAGAATACCCTAGCAACCGCCTAGCAACACCCTAGCAACCACCCAGAACAGCTTCGCAACCACCCAGAATACCCTAGCAACCGCCTAGCAACACCCTAGCAACCACCCAGAACACCTTCGCAACCACCCAGAATACCCTAGCAACCGCATAGCAGCACCATAGCAACTACCCAGAATACTCTAAACAAAAACTACCAACCACCCAGAACACGGTAGCAACCTCCCAGAACACCCTAGCAACCGGGTGCTGAGATTTGAAATTATTATTACATAGTCTGTGAGTATGTGTGGAAAGTTCAAGATCAAGTATTTTTGGACCAGAAACATGTTCAGTAGGTAAAATATTTTTCTGGCTGAAATGACATCATGAGAAGTAAATCTCCAACCAACCAGAACACCCTAGCAATCACCAAGCAACAGCCTAGCAACCATCCAGAACACCCTAGAAACTAACTAGAACACCCCAGCAACCATCTGGCAACACCCTAGCAACCACCATTAACACCCCAGCAACCGCCTAGCAACACCCTAGCAACCACCCAGAACACCTTCGCAACCACCCAGAATACCCTAACAACCGCATAGCAATACCATAGCAACCACCCAGAATACCCTAAAAAAAACACCTAGCAACCACCCAGAACACCGTAGCAACCGGGTGCTGAGATTTGCCGCTTCAAGCGACAATTCACATTTTTTTCAGGAAATGTGCCATAAATGTGTTCATGGAGGTCAAAATTGACCTATGTACTGTATATCTAATATAACATCAGAAGGAGTCTAAAAGTCTCTATTGTTTTAAACTTTTTGAGAAACCTTTGACCAGAAATGAGAACAATATGTCAAATATGGACTTCTCTGTGGCTTAGGAAGCATCTGTTGGAGTCTATGAGTATGTTTGGAAAGTTCAAGATCAAGTACTTTTGGGCCAGAAACATGTTCAGTAGATCAAATATTTGTCTGGCTGAAATGACATCATGAGATGTAAATCTCTCGGTATATTAACCAACAGATCCAAGTACCCGTGGGCCATAAAAGTGTTCATGGAAGTCAAAAATTGACCTATGTCATATAACATCAGAATGTTATATTACATAGTCTGTGAGTATGTGTGGAAAGTTCAAGATCAAGTATTTTTGGACCAGAAACATGTTCAGTAGGTAAAATATTTTTCTGGCTGAAATGACATCATGAGAAGTAAATCTCCAACCAACCAGACCACCCTAGCAACCACCAAGCAACAGCCTAGCAACCATCCAGAACACCCTAGAAACAAACCAGAACAACCCAGCAACCATCTGGCAACACCCTAGCAACCACCATTAACAAACACCCCATTAACCGCCTAGCAACACCCTAGCAACCACCCAGAACACCTTCGCAACCACCCAGAATACCCTAACAACCGCATAGCAACGCCATAGCAACCACCAAGAATACCCTAGCAACCAGGTGCTGAGATTTGCCGCTTCAAGCACTTCACATTTTCTTCTGGAAATGTGCCATAAATGTGTTCATGGAGGTCAAAATTGACCTATGTATATCTAATATAACATCAGAAGGAGTCTAAAAGTTTATATTGTTTTAAACTTTTTGAGAAATCTTTGACCAGAAATTAGTTCAATATGTCAGATATGGACTTCTCTATGGCTTTGGAAGCATCTGTTGGAGTCTATGAGTATGAATGGAAAGTACAAGGTCAAGTACTTTTGGGCCAGATATATGTTCAGTAGGTCAAATATATTTATGGCTGAAATTACATCATGAGAAGCAAAGCTCTCGGTACATTAACCCAAACATCAAATACCCGTGGACCATAAATGTGTTTCTGAAGGTCAAAAATTGACCTATGTATAGCTAATGTAACATCAGGAGTCTATAAGTTTATATTGTTTAAACCTTTTGAGGATCCTTTGACCAGAAATGAGTTCAATAGGTCAGATATGGACTTCTCTATGGCTTAGAAAGCATCTGTTGGAGTCTATGAGTATGTTTGGAAAGTTCAAGATCAAGTACTTTTGGGCCAGAAACATGTTCAGTAGGTCAAATTTTTGTCTGGCTGAAATGACATCATGAGAAGTAAATCTCTCGGTATAATAACCCACATACCAAGGACCCGTGGGCCATAAAAGTGTTCCTGGAGGTCAAAAATTGACCTATGTAATATAACATCAGAAGGAGTCTATAAGTTTATATCGTTTTAAAGTTTTTGAGGAACCTTTGACCAGAAATTAGTTCAAAAGGTCAGATATGGACTTGTCCATGGCTTAGGAAGCATTTATTGGAGTCTATGAGTATGTATGGAAAGTTCAAGATCAAATAAAAAAAAAAAGATGTACTTTTGGGCCAGAAATATGTTCAGTAGGTCAAATATCTTTCTGGCTGAAATAATATCATGAGAAGGATCAATTAATTACCCATAGGCTAGAAACATGTTCTGTAGGTCAAAAAGGAACCTGTGTATATAACATCAGATTGAGTCTATCAGTTGATATTATTTAAAAACATTTGAGGAAACATAGACCAGAAATTAGTACAATAGGTCAGATATGGACTTCTCTATGGCTTAGAATCAAGTACCCGTGAGCCAGAAATATGTTCACTAGGACAAAAAGGAACCTATCTATAGCTTACAAATCATCAAAAGTCAATAAGTTAATATTTATTAAAACCTTTGAAGACTCTTTGACTCTTTCGCATGGATTCTACTACTAATTCTTTTGTGCACTGACGAAAAAACATCACTTGAGCGGTCGTGCAATGCAAAAACGTACTCGTTCCTTTGTGCAACAGAGGAACGCATTCAATATCTAACTCATTCCGTTGTTCAACGAAAACACATCTAACGTCTAACGTTGTGCATTAAAGAATATGCACGCAATAACTAACATGTTTCTCTGTGCAATGAAAAGAAAACACCTAATATCTAGTTTCCTTGGATTGCATAACAATCTAACTTGTTCTTCGTTGCAATGAAAAGGCATAACGTGATGTTTTCTTGTCTGTGCACAAACAATCTAGTTTGTAAAATAGAAATGCATGCGAAAGCACATGCATACATTTTCTTTTCATTGCAATGAGGAACAAGTTCGATATTTTATGCGTTGCAATAAAACAACACTCGTTGCTTTGTGCAATGAAGAGATGTGGATTGTGCATGAAGAACGTTGTGCATCAAAAATACCAAATATGTAATATGCACTTTATTGCATTCAAGAACTAAACCCTTCTTTCGGCTTTGACTGGATAACGTGTGTTGTTTCATTGCAATTCTTACATTTTCTAACTTATTTTTCTTTGCAATGAAAAGAAAAGATAAAACACGCGTGCTTTTCCATGCACTTCCATTCTACAACTAATTAATTTCTGTTTTGACGAGAAAACATCAATAGAGCGATCGCTTTACAATGCACACACTAACTTGTTCCTTGTGCAACGAAGAGATTTGCAATGCTTGTGCTTTAGGATTGCATTGCACATGCACACGATAACTAACCTCTGTCCAATGAAAAGAAAACACCTAAGATGTGTTTCATTGCATTGCATGACATATCTAACTTGTTCCTCGTTATGCATATGCACGCAATAACTAACCTCTGTGCAGTGAAAAGAAAACACCTAAGATGTGTTTCATCGCATTGCATGACATATCTAACTTGTTCCTCGTTATGCATATGCACGCAATAACTAACCTCTGTGCAGTGAAAAGAAAACACCTAAGATGTGTTTCAGTGCATTGCATGACAGATCTAACTTGTTTCTCGTTATGCATATACACGCAATAACTCGCTCTGTGCAGTGAAAAGAAAACACCTAAGATGTGTTTCAGTGCATTGCATGACAGATCTAACTTGTTTCTCGTTATGCATATGCACGCAATACTCGCTCTGTGCAGTGAAAAGAAAACAACTAAGATGTGTTTCAATGCATTGCATGACCTATCTAACTTGTTCCTCGTTATGTATGCATGCAATAACTATCCTCTGTGCAATGAAAAGAAAACACCTAAGATGTGTTTCATCGCATTGCATGACCTATCTAACTTGTTCCTCGTTATGCATATGCAAGCAATAACTAACCTCTGTGCAGTGAAAAGAAAACACATAAGATGTGTTTCAGTGCATTGCATGACAGATCTAACTTGTTTTTCGTTATGCATATGCACGCAATAACTCGCTCTGTGCAGTGAAAAGAAAACACCTAGGATGTGTTTCAGTGCATTACATGACAGATCTAACTTGTTTCTCGTTATGCATATGCACGCAATAACTCGCTATGTGCAGTGAAAAGAAAACACCTAAGATGTGTTTCAGTGCATTACATGACATATCTAACTTGTTACTCGTTATGCATATGCACACAATAACTAACCTCTGTGCAATGAAAAGAAAACACCTAAAATGTGTTTCATTGCATTGCATGACATATCTAACTTGTTCCTCGTTATGCATATGCACGCAATAACTCGCTCTGTGCAATGAAAAGAAAACAACTAAGATGTGTTTCAATGCATTGCATGACCTAATCTAACTTGTTCCTCGATATGTATGCATGCAATAACTATCCTCTGTGCAATGAAAAGAAAACACCTAAGATGTGTTTCATCGCATTGCATGACCTATCTAACTTGTTCCTCGTTATGCATATGGACGCAATAACTAACCTCTGTGCAGTGAAAAGAAAACACCTAAGATGTGTTTCAGTGCATTGCATGAAAGATCTAACTTGTTTCTCGTTATGCATATACACGCAATAACTCGATCTGTGTAGTGAAAAGAAAACACCTAAGATGTGTTTCAGTGCATTGCATGACAGATCTAACTTGTTTCTCGTTATGCATATGCACGCAATAACTCGCTCTGTGCAGTGAAAAGAAAACACCTAAGATGTGTTTCAGTGCATTACATGACATATCTAACTTGTTACTCGTTATTCATATGCACGGAATAACTAACCTCTGTGCAATGAAAAGAAAACACCTAAGACGTGTTTCATTGCATTGCATGACATATCTAACTTGTTCCTCGTTATGCATATGCACGCAATAACCTCTGTGCAATGAAAAGAAAACAACTAAGATGTGTTTCAATGCATTGCATGACCTAATCTAACTTGTTCCTCGTTATGTATGCATGCAATAACTATCATCTGTGCAATGAAAAGAAAACACCTAAGATGTGTTTCATCGAATTGCATGACCTATCTAACTTGTTCCTCGTTATGCATATGCACGCAATAACTAACCTCTGTGCAGTGAAAAGAAAACACCTAAGATGTGTTTCAGTGCATAACATGACATATCTAACTTGTTACTCGTTATTCATATGCACGGAATAACTAACTTCTGTGCAATGAAAAGAAAATACCTAAGATGTGTTTCATTGCATTGCATGACATATCTAACTTGTTCCTCGTTTTGTATGCATGCAATAACTATCCTCTGTGCAATGAAAAGAAAACACCTAAGATGTGTTTCATTGCATTGCAAGATAGATATAACTTGTTTCTCGTTATGCATATGCACGCAAATATCTAACCTTTCTGCATTGAAAAGAAAACACCTAACATGGGTTTCAGTGCATTGCATGACATATCTAATTTGTTCCTCGTAATGCATATGCACGTAATAACTAACCTCTGTGTAATAAAAAGAAAACACCTAATCTTAGTCTGTAAGATTAAAACACCTAATCCTGTCTGTAAAAAGAAAACACCTAATCCTAATCACATCTGTGTTTCATTGCATTGCATGATAGATATAACTTGTTTCTCGTTATGCATATGCACGCAAATAAGTAACCTCTCTGCAGTGAAAAGAAAACACCTAAGATGTGTTTCATTGCATTGCATGATAGATATAACTTGTTTCTCGTTATGCATATCCACGCAAAAACCTCTCTGCAGTGAAAAGAAAACACCTAACATGGGTTTCAGTGCATTGCATGACATATCTAACTTGTTCCTCGTTATGCGTATGCACGCTTTAACTAACCTCTGTGCAATGAAAAGAAAACACCTGAGATGTGTTTCGTCGCATTGCATGACATATCTAACTTGTTCCTCGTTGCAATGAAAAGATATAACGTGATTTTGCATGCATTTCTATTTTACAAACTAATTTATTTGTGCACAGACGAGAAAACAACACATGAGCTTTACAGTGCATAGTATAGCTATTGAACTCATTTCTGGTAAAAGGGACCTCAAAAGTTTTTAAGCAATATAAAAGCTTATTAGACACCTTTTGATGATAAGCTATACAAAGGTTCCTATTTGACCTACTGAACATAGGTTACTATATCATTAGGTTACTATACATTGATATTTACTACTTATGATGTTTTATGAGCAGGAAGATATTTGAACATATACTGAACATATATCTGTCCCACGAGTACCTGATATTGAACTTTCTATACATAAAAAATAGACTACTTCTTATGCTACTTCTTAGACTGCTTTCTAGGCCTAGAGGTTCCTCATTGACCCACAAACATAGTCCTTGCCGACGAGTACTAGGTCTCGAACTTTTTGTATAAATTCTCATAGACTCCTTTTGATGCTTCTTAAGGCATATAGAATGTCCATATCTTAAGTATTTAACTCATGTCTGGTCAAAGGGTCCTCAAAAGTTTTTAAACAAGAAAAACTTTTAGACTCCTTCTGATATTACATGAGCTATAGATAGGTTCCTTTTTGACCTACTGAATATAGTTCTGGCCCACGAGTACTTGATCTTGAACATTCTAAACCTACTCATTAACTCCTTTTGATGTTACTGAAGCCATACAAGAGTCCTTATTTTAACTACTGAACATATTTCTGGCTAAGGTGTTCTTTGAAAATCAGGATACTATACAGAATGACCTCTTATCATGTTATTTTAGCCAGACAGATATTTGACCTAAAGACTGTATTTCTTGCCCATGTGTACTTGATCTTGAACTTTCTACATACTCATAGACTCCTTTTGATGGTTCCTAGGCCATATAGAATTGTCCACATCTGACCTAAAAACCGAAAAACTTATGGGCACCTTTTGATGATGTATAAATCAATTGCCAAAAACATTATAAAAACTCTATAGTAATTTGGACACTACCAACCACCTAGAAACACCATAGGAACCACACAGACTACCATAGTAACCACCTAAATCACCCTAGCAACCACCCAGAACACCTTAGCAACACTCTAGCAACCACCTAGCAACCACCCAGAACACCTTAGCAACACCCTACCAAGCAACCAACCCTAGCAACACCCAAGCAACCACCCAGAACACCCTAGCAACCACCTAGCAACACCCTAGTAACCACCCAGAACACCCTAGCAACACTCTAGCAACCACCCGGAATAGCCTAACAACCAACTAGCAACCACCCAGAACACTGTAGCAACCACCGGGAACACCCTAGCAACCGGGTGGTGAGATTTGCCACTGCAAGCAGTACTTCACAATTTCTTCTGGAAATGTGCCATAAATGTCAAAAATTGACCCATGTATAGCTAATACAACATCAGATGGACTCTAGAAGTTTATATTGTTATGGTAAAAGGGTCCTCAAAAGGTTTCAAACAATATAAACATATTGATTAGTTTATATCATATTACATTATATTACAAAAGAATTTATTAGTTAAGAGCTAAATCCAACCGGTTGCTAGGGTGTTCTGGGAGGTTGCTACGGTGTTCTGGGTGGTTGCTAGGTGTTTTTTTAGGGTATTATGGGTGGTTGCTATGGTGTTGCTATGCGGTTGCTAGGGTATTCTGGGTGGTTGCTAAGGTGTTCTGGGTGGTTGCTAGGGTGTTGCTGGGGTATTCTGGGTGGTTGCTATGGTGTTGCTATGTGGTTGCTAGGGTGTTGCTAGGCGATTGCTGGGGTGTTAATGGTGGTTGCTAGGATGTTGCCAGATGGTTGCTGGGGTGTTCTGGTTTGTTTATAGGGTGTTCTGGATGGTTGCTAGGCTGTTGCTTGGTGGTTGCTAGGGTGTTCTGGTTGGTTGGAGATTTACTTCTCATGATGTCATTTAGGCCAGAAAAATATTTTACCTAGTGAACATGTTTCTGGTCCAAAAATACTTGATCTTGAACTTTCCACACATACTCACAGACTATGTAATATAACATTCTGATGTTATATTACATAGGTCAATTTTTGACCTCCATGAACACTTTTATGGCCCACGGGTACTTGGATCTGTTGGTTAATATACCAAGAGATTTACATCTCATGATGTCATTTCAGCCAGACAAATATTTGACCTACTGAACATGTTTCTTGCCCAAAAGTACTTGATCTTGAACTTTCCAAACATACTCATAGACTCCAACAGATGATTCCTAAGCCACAGAGAAGTCCATATCTGACATATTGAACTCATTTCGGGTCAAAGGTTTCTCAAAAAGTTTAAAACAATATAGACTTTTAGACTCTTCTGATGTTAAATTAGATATACATAGGTCAAATTTGACCTCCATGAACACATTTATGGCACATTTCCTGAAGAAAATGTGAAGTGGCAAATCTCAGCACCCGGTTGCTAGGGTGTTCTGGGAGGTTGCTACGGTGTTCTGGGTGGTTGGTAGGGTTTTTTAGGGTATTCTGGGTGGTTGCTAAGGTGTTGCTATGCGGTTGCTAGGGTATTCTGGGTGGTTGCGAAGGTGTTCTGGTTGGTTGCTAGGGTGTTGCTATGTGGTTGCTAGGGTATTCTGGGTGGTTGCGAAGCTGTTCGGGGTGGTTGCTAGGGTGTTGCTAGGCGGTTGCTAGGGTATTCTGGGTGGTTGCGAATGTGTTTTGGGTGGTTGCTGGGTTGTTTTGGTTTGTTTCTAGGGTGTTCTGGGTGGTTGCTATGCTGTTGCTTGGTGGTTGCTAGGGTGTTCTGGTTGGTTGGAGATTTATTTCTCATGATGTCATTTCAGCCAGAAAAATATTTTACCTACTAAACATGTTTCTGGCCCAAAAGTACTAGATCTTGAACTTTCCATACATATTCATAGACTGTGTAATATAACATTCTGATGTTATACTACATAGGTCAATTTTTGACCTCCATGAATACTTTTATGGCTCACAGGTACTTGATCTGTGGGTTAATATACAGAGAGATTTACATCTCATGATGTCATTTCAGCCAGACAAATATTTGACCTACTGAACATGTTTCTGGCCCAAAAGTTCTTGATCTTGAACTTTCCATACAGACTCATAGACTCCAATAGACGCTTCCTAAGAAGCCATAGAGAAGTCCATATCTGACCTATTGAACTCATTTCTGGTGAAAAGTTCCTCAAAATAGTTTAAAACAATATAAACTTATAGATTCCTTCTGATGTTATATTAGCTATACATAGGTCAATTTTTTACCTCCAGGAACACATTTATGGCCCACGGGTACTTGATCTATGGGTGAGTATACCGAGAGATTTACTTCTCATGATGTAATTTCAGCCAGACAAATATTTTACCTCCTTCTGATGTTATATAAGATATACATTGGTCAATTATATTAGATATATATAGGTCAATTTTTGACCTCCAGGAACACATTTATGTCCCACGGGTACTTGATCTGTGAGTTAATATACCGATAGATTTACTTCTCGTGATGTCATTGAACTCATTTCTGGTCAAAGGTTCCTCAAAAAGTTTAAAACAATGTAAACTTTTAGACTTCTTCTGATGTTAGATTAGATATACATAGATACATTTTTGACCACCAGGAACACATTTATGGCACATTTCCAGAAGAAAATGTGAAGTTGAGCCTGAAGTGGCAAATCTCACCACCCGGTTACCAGGGTGTTCTGTGTGGTTGCTAGGTGGTTGTTAGGGTATTCTTGGTGGTTGCTATGGTATTTTTATGTGGTTGCTAGGTGCTAATGTTGCTAGGTGGTTGCCAGGTTCATCTATTGGAGTCTATGAGTCTGTATGGAAAGTTCAAGATCAAGAACTTTTGGGCCAGAAACATGTTCAGTAGGTCAAATATTTCTCTGGCTGAAATGACATCATGAGATGTAAATCTCTCTGTATATTAACCCACAGATCAAGTACCCGTGGGCCATAAAAGTATTCATGGAGGTCAAAAATTGACCTATGTAATATAACATCAGAATGTTATATTACATAGTCTATGAATATGTATGGAAAGTTCAAGATCTAGTACTTTTGGGCCAGAAACATGTTTAGTAGGTAAAATATTTTTCTGGCTGAAATGACATCATGAAAAATAAATCTCCAACCAACCAGAACACCCTAGCAACCACCAAGCAACAGCATAGCAACCACCCAGAACAACCCAGCAACCACCCAGAACACCTTCGCAACCACCCAGAATACCCTAGCAACCGCCTTGCAACACCCTAGCAACCACCCAGAACAGCTTCACAACCACCCAGAATACCCTAGCAACCACATAGCAACACCCTAGCAACCAGTTCATCTGTAAATCTCTTGGTATATTAACCAACAGATCCAAGTACCCGTGGGCCATAAAAGTGTTCATGGAGGTCAAAAATTGACCTATGTAATATAACATCTGAATGTTAGTCTGTGAGTATGTGTGGAAAGTTCAAGATCAAGTATTTTTGGACCAAAAACATGTTCAGTAGGTAAAATATTTTTCTGGCTGAAATGACATCATGAGAAGTAAATCTCCAACCAACCAGAACACCCTAGCAACCACCAAGCAACAGCCTAGCAACCATCCAGAACACCCTATAAACAAACCAGAACAGCCCAGCAACCATCTGGCAACACCCTAGCAACCACCATTAACACCCCAGCAATCGCCTAGCAACACCCTAGCAACCACATAGCAACACCCTAGCAACCACCCAGAACACCTTCGCAACCACCAAGAATACCCTAGCAACCGCATAGCAACACCATAGCAACCACCCAGAATACCCTAAAAAAAACCACCTAGCAACCACCCAGAACACCGTAGCAACCTCCCAGAACACTCTAGCAACCGGGTGCTGAGATTTGCCGCTTCAAGCTCCACTTCATATTTTCTTCTGGAAATGTGCCATAAATGTGTTCCTGGTGGTCAAAAATTGATCTATGTATATCTAATATAACATCAGAAGTCTAAAAGTTGACATTGTTTTAAACTTTTTGAGGAACCTTTGACAAGAAATGAGTTCAATGAGATCACGAGAAGTAAATCTATCGGTATATTAACCCACAGATCAAGTACCCGTGGGACATAAATGTGTTCCTGGAGGTCAAAAATTGACCTATGTATAGCTAATATAACATCAGAAGGAATCTATAAGTTTATATTGTTTTAAACTATTTGAGAAACCTTTGACCAGAAATGAGTTCAATATGTCAGATATGGACTTCTCTATGGCTTCTTAGGAAGCATCTATTGGAGTCTATGAGTCTCTATGGAAAGTTCAAGATCAAGAACTTTTGGACCAGAAACATGTTCAGTAGGTCAAAAATTTGTCTGGCTGAAATGACACCATGAGATGTAAATCTCTCGGTACATTAACACACAGATCAAGTACCCGTGGGCCATAAAAGTATTCATGGAGGTCAAAAATTGACCTATGTAATATAACATCAGAATGTTTTATTACATAGTCTATGAATATGTATGGAAAGTTCAAGATCTAGTACTTTTGGGCTAGAAACATGTTTAGTAGGTAAAATATTTTTCTGGCTGAAATGACATCATGAGAAATAAATCTCCCACCAACCAGAACACCCTAGCAACCACCAATCAACATCATAGCAACCACCCAGAACACCCTAGAAACAAACCAGAACAACCCAGCAACCACCCAGAACACCTTCGCAACCACCCAGAATACCCTAGCAACCACCCAGAATACCCTAGCAACCGCATAGCAACACCATAGCAACTACCCAGAATACCCTAAAAAAAAAACTACCAACCACCCAGAACACGGTAGCAACCTCCCAGAACACCCTAGCAACCGGGTGCTGAGATTTGCCGCTTCAAGCTCCACTTCACATTTTCTTCAGGAAATGTGCCATAAATGTGTTCATGGAGGTCAAAATTGACCTATGTATATCTAATATAACATCAGAAGGAGTCTAAAAGTCTATGTTGTTTTAAACTTTTTGAGAAACCTTTGACCAGAAATGAGTTCAATATGTCAGATATGGACTTCTCTGTGGCTTAAGAAGCATCTGTTGGAGTTTATGAGTATGTTTGGAAAGTTCAAGATCAAGTACTTTTGGGCCAGAAACATGTTCAGTAGGTCAAATATTTGTCTGGCTGAAATGACATCATGAGAGGTAAATCTCTCGGTATATTAACCAACAGATCCAAGTACCCGTGGGCCATAAAAGTGTTCATGGAGGTCAAAAATTGACCTGTGTAATATAACATCAGAATGTTATATTGCGTGGTCTATGAGTATGTATGGAAAGTTCAAGATCAAGTACTTTTGGGCCAGAAACATGTTCAGTAGGTCAAATATTTGTCTGGCTGAAATGACATCATGAGATGCAAATCTCTCGGTATATTAACCAACAGATCCAAGTACCCGTGGGCCATAAAAGTGTTCATGGAGGTCAAAAATTGACCTATGTCATATAACATCAGAATGTTATATTACATAGTCTGTGAGTATGTGTGGAAAGTTCAAGATCAAGTATTTTTGGACCAGAAACATGTTCAGTAGGTAAAATATTTTTCTGGCTGAAATGACATCATGAGAAGTAAATCTCCAACCAACCAGACCACCCTAGCAACCACCAAGCAACAGCCTAGCAACCATCCAGAACACCCTAGAAACAAACCAGAACAACCCAGCAACCATCTGGCAACACCCTAGCAACCACCATTAACACCCCATTAACCGCCTAGCAACACCCTAGCAACCACCCAGAACACCTTCGCAACCACCCAGAATACCCTAACAACCGCATAGCAACGCCATAGCAACCACCAAGAATACCCTAAAAAAACACCTAGCAACCACCCAGAACACCGTAGCAACCTCCCAGAACACCGTAGCAACCTCCCAGAACACCCTAGCAACCGGGTGCTGAGATTTGCCGCTTCAAGCACTTCACATTTTCTTCTGGAAATGTGCCATAAATGTGTTCATGGAGGTCAAAATTGACCTATGTATATCTAATATAACATCAGAAGGAGTCTAAAAGTTTATATTGTTTTAAACTTTTTGAGAAATCTTTGACCAGAAATTAGTTCAATATGTCAGATATGGACTTCTCTATGGCTTAGGAAGCATCTTTTGGAGTCTATGAGTATGAATGGAAAGTACAAGGTCAAGTACTTTTGGGCCAGATATATGTTCAGTAGGTCAAATATATTTATGGCTGAAATTACATCATGAGAAGCAAAGCTCTCGGTACATTAACCCAAACATCAAATACCCGTGGACCATAAATGTGTTTCTGAAGGTCAAAAATTGACCTATGTATAGCTAATGTAACATCAGGAGTCTATAAGTTTATATTGTTTAAAACCTTTTGAGGATCCTTTGACCAGAAATGAGTTCAATAGGTCAGATATGGACTTCTCTATGGCTTAGAAAGCATCTGTTGGAGTCTATGAGTATGTTTGGAAAGTTCAAGATCAAGTACTTTTGGGCCAGAAACATGTTCAGTAGGTCAAATTTTTGTCTGGCTGAAATGACATCATGAGAAGTAAATCTCTCGGTATAATAACCCACATACCAAGGACCCGTGGGCCATAAAAGTGTTCCTGGAGGTCAAAAATTGACCTATGTAATATAACATCAGAAGGAGTCTATAAGTATATATCGTTTTTAAGTTTTTGAGGAACCTTTGACCAGAAATTAGTTCAAAAGGTCAGATATGGACTTGTCCATGGCTTAGGAAGCATTTATTGGAGTCTATGAGTATGTAGTATGTATGGAAAGTTCAAGATCAAGTACTTTTGGGCCAGAAATATGTTCAGTAGGTCAAATATCTTTCTGGCTGAAATAATATCATGAGAAGGATCAATTAATTACCCATAGGCTAGAAACATGTTCTGTAGGTCAAAAAGGAACCTATGTATATAACATCAGATTGAGTCTATCAGTTGATATTATTTAAAAACATTTGAGGAAACATAGAGCAGAAATTAGTACAATAGGTCAGATATGGACTTCTCTATGGCTTAGAATCAAGTACCCGTGAGCCAGAAATATGTTCACTAGGACAAAAAGGAACCTATCTATAGCTTACAAATCATCAAAAGTCAATAAGTTAATATTTATTAAAACCTTTGAAGACCCTTTGACTCTTTCGCATGGATTCTACTACTAATTCTTTTGTGCACTGACGAAAAAACATCACTTGAGCGGTCGTGCAATGCAATAACTTACTCGTTCCTTTGTGCAACAGAGGAACGCATTCAATATCTAACTCATTCCAATATTCAACGAAAACACATCTAACGTCTAACGTTGTGCATTAAAGAATATGCACGCAATAACTAACATGTTTCTCTGTGCAATGAAAAGAAAACACCTAATATCTAGTTTCCTTGGATTGCATAACAATCTAACTTGTTCTTCGTTGCAATGAAAAGGCATAACGTGATGTTTTCTTGTCTGTGCACAAACAATCTAGTTTGTAAAATAGAAATGCATGCGAAAGCACATGCATACATTTTCTTTTCATTGCAATGAGGAACAAGTTCGATATTTTATGCATTGCAATAAAACAACACTCGTTGCTTTTGTGCAATGAAGAACGTTGTGCATGTTTCAGTGCATTGCATGACAGATCTAACTTGTTTCTCGTTATGCATATACACGCAATAACTCGCTCTGTGCAGTGAAAAGAAAACACCTAGGATGTGTTTCAGTGCATTGCATGACAGATCTAACTTGTTTCTCGTTATGCATATGCACGCAATAACTCGCTCTGTGCAGTGAAAAGAAAACAACTAAGATGTGATTCAATGCATTGCATGACCTATCTAACTTGTTCCTCGTTATGTATGCATGCAATAACTATCCTCTGTGCAATGAAAAGAAAACACCTAAGATGTGTTTCAGTGCATTGCATGACAGATCTAACTCGTTATGCATATACACGCAATAACTCGCTCTGTGCAGTGAAAAGAAAACACCTAAGATGTGTTTCAGTGCATTGCATGACAGATCTAACTTGTTTCTCGTTATGCATATGCACGCAATAACTAACCTTTGTGCAGTGAAAAGAAAACACCTAAGATGTGTTTCAGTGCATTGCATGACAGATCTAACTTGTTTTTCGTTATGCATATGCACGCAATAACTCGCTCTGTGCAGTGAAAAGAAAACACCTAAGATGTGTTTCAGTGCATTACATGACAGATCTAACTTGTTTCTCGTTATGCATATGCACGCAATAACTCGCTATGTGCAGTGAAAAGAAAACACCTAAGATGTGTTTCAGTGCATTACATGACATATCTAACTTGTTCCTCGTTATGCATATGCACGCAATAACCTCTGTGCAATGAAAAGAAAACAACTAAGATGTGTTTCAATGCATTGCATGACCTAATCTAACTTGTTCCTCGTTATGTATGCATGCAATAACTATCATCTGTGCAATGAAAAGAAAACACCTAAGATGTGTTTCATCGAATTGCATGACCTATCTAACTTGTTCCTCGTTATGCATATGCACGCAATAACTAACCTCTGTGCAGTGAAAAGAAAACACCTAAGATGTGTTTCAGTGTATGACAGATCTAACTCGTTATGCATATACACGCAATAACTCGCTCTGTGCAGTGAAAAGAAAACACCTAAGATGTGTTTCAGTGCATTGCATGACAGATCTAACTTGTTTCTCGTTATGCATATGCACGCAATAACTCGCTCTGTGCAGTGAAAAGAAAACAACTAAGATGTGTTTCAATGCATTGCATGACCTATCTAACTTGTTCCTCGTTATGTATGCATGCAATAACTATCCTCTGTGCAATGAAAAGAAAACACCTAAGATGTGTTACATCGCATTGCATGACCTATCTAACTTGTTCCTCGTTATGCATATGCAAGCAATAACTAACCTTTGTGCAGTGAAAAGAAAACACCTAAGATGTGTTTCAGTGCATTGCATGACAGATCTAACTTGTTTTTCGTTATGCATATGCACGCAATAACTCGCTCTGTGCAGTGAAAAGAAAACACCTAAGATGTGTTTCAATGCATTACATGACAGATCTAACTTGTTTCTCGTGATGCATATGCACGCAATAACTCGCTATGTGCAGTGAAAAGAAAACACCTAAGATGTGTTTCAGTGCATTACATGACATATCTAACTTGTTCCTCGTTATGCATATGCACGCAATAACCTCTGTGCAATGAAAAGAAAACAACTAAGATGTGTTTCAATGCATTGCATGACCTAATCTAACTTGTTCCTCGTTATGTATGCATGCAATAACTATCATCTGTGCAATGAAAAGAAAACACCTAAGATGTGTTTCATCGAATTGCATGACCTATCTAACTTGTTCCTCGTTATGCATATGCACGCAATAACTAACCTCTGTGCAGTGAAAAGAAAACACCTAAGATGTGTTTCAGTGCATTGCATGACATATCTAACTTGTTTCTCGTTATGCATATACACGCAATAACTCGCTCTGTGCAGTGAAAAGAAAACACCTAAGATGTGTTTCAGTGCATTGCATGAAAGATCTAACTTGTTTCTCGTTATGCATATGCACGCAATAACTCGCTCTGTGCAGTGAAAAGAAAACACCTAAGATGTGTTTCAGTGAATTGCATGACAGATCTAACTTGTTTCTCGTTATGCATATGCACGCAATAACTCGCTCTGTGCAGTGAAAAGAAAACACCTAAGATGTTTTTCAGTGCATTACATGACATATCTAACTTGTTACTCGTTATTCATATGCACGGAATAACTAACCTCTGTGCAATGAAAAGAAAATACCTAAGATGTGTTTCAGTGCATTGCATGACAGATCTAACTTGTTTCTCGTTATGCATATGCACGCATTTACTCGCTCTGTGCAGTGAAAAGAAAACACCTAAGATGTTTTTCAGTGCATTGCATGACAGATCTAACTTGTTTCTCGTTATGCATATACACGCAATAACTCGCTCTGTGCAGTGAAAAGAAAACACCTAAGATGTGTTTCAGTGCATTGCATGACAGATCTAACTTGTTTCTCGTTATGCATATGCACGCAATAACTCGCTCTGTGCAGTGAAAAGAAAACAACTAAGATGTGTTTCAATGCATTGCATGACCTATCTAACTTGTTCCTCGTTATGTATGCATGCAATAACTATCCTCTGTGCAATGAAAAGAAAACACCTTAGATGTGTTTCATCGCATTGCATGACCTATCTAACTTGTTCCTCGTTATGCATATGCACGCAATAACTCGCTCTGTGCAGTGAACAGAAAACACCTAAGATGTGTTTCAGTGCATTACATGACATATCTAACTTGTTACTCGTTATGCATATGCACGGAATAACTAACCTCTGTGCAATGAAAAGAAAATACCTAAGATGTGTTTCATTGCATTGCATGACATATCTAACTTGTTCCTCGTTATGTATGCATGCAATAACTATCCTCTGTGCAATGAAAAGAAAACACCTAAGATGTGTTTCATTGCATTGCAAGATAGATATAACTTGTTTCTCGTTATGCATATGCACGCAAATAGCTAACCTTTCTGCAGTGAAAAGAAAACACCTAACATGGGTTTCAGTGCATTGCATGACATATCTAACTTGTTCCTCGTTATGCGTATGCACGCTTTAACTAACCTCTGTGCAATGAAAAGAAAACACCTGAGATGTGTTTCGTCGCATTGCATGACATATCTAACTTGTTCCTCGTTGCAATGAAAAGATATAACGTGATTTTGCATGCATTTCTATTTTACAAACTAATTTATTTGTGCACAGACGAGAAAACAACACATGAGCTTTACAGTGCATAGTATAGCTATTGAACTCATTTCTGGTAAAAGGGACCTCAAAAGTTTTTAAGCAATATAAAAGCTTATTAGACACCTTTTGATGATAAGCTATACAAAGGTTCCTATTTGACCTACTGAACATAGGTTACTATATCATTAGGTTACTATACATTGATATTTACTACTTATGATGTTTTATGAGCAGGAAGATATTTGAACATATACTGAACATATATCTGTCCCACGAGTACCTGATATTGAACTTTCTATACATAAAAAATAGACTACTTCTTATGCTACTTCTTAGACTGCTTTCTAGGCCTAGAGGTTCCTCATTGACCCACAAACATAGTCCTTGCCGACGAGTACTAGGTCTCGAACTTTTTGTATAAATTCTCATAGACTCCTTTTGATGCTTCTTAAGGCATATAGAATGTCCATATCTTAAGTATTTAACTCATGTCTGGTCAAAGGGTCCTCAAAAGTTTTTAAACAAGAAAAACTTTTAGACTCCTTCTGATATTACATGAGCTATAGATAGGTTCCTTTTTGACCTACTGAATATAGTTCTGGCCCACGAGTACTTGATCTTGAACATTCTAAACATACTCATTAACTCCTTTTGATGTTACTGAAGCCATACAAGAGTCCTTATTTTAACTACTGATTTCTGGCTAAGGTGTTCTTTGAAAATCAGGATACTATACAGAATGACCTCTTATCATGTTATTTTAGCCAGACAGATATTTGACCTAAAGACTGTATTTCTTGCCCATGTGTACTTGATCTTGAACTTTCTACATACTCATAGACTCCTTTTGATGGTTCCTAGGCCATATAGAATTGTCCACATCTGACCTAAAAACCGAAAAACTTATGGGCTCCTTTTGATGATGTATAAATCAATTGCCAAAAACATTATAAAAACTCTATAGTAATTTGGACACTACCAACCACCTAGAAACACCATAGGAACCACACAGACTACCATAGTAACCACCTAAATCACCCTAGCAACCACCCAGAACACCTTAGCAACACTCTAGCAACCACCTAGCAACCACCCAGAACACCTTAGCAACACCCTACCAAGCAACCAACCCTAGCAACACCCAAGCAACCACCCAGAACACCCTAGAAACCACCTAGCAACACCCTAGTAACCACCCAGAACACCCTAGCAACACTCTAGCAACCACCCGGAATAGCCTAACAACCAACTAGCAACCACCCAGAACAGTGTAGCAACCACCGGGAACACCCTAGCAACCGGGTGGTGAGATTTGCCACTGCAAGCAGTACTTCACAATTTCTTCTGGAAATGTGCCATAAATGTGTTACATAGGTCAAAAATTGGCCCATGTATAGCTAATACAACATCAGATGGACTCTAGAAGTTTATATTGTTATGGTAAAAGGGTCCTCAAAAGGTTTCAAACAATATAAACATATTGATTAGTTTATATCATATTACATTATATTACAAAAGAATTTATTAGTTATTAGTGTTCTGGGTGGTTGCTAGGTGTTTTTTTAGGGTATTCTGGGTGGTTGCTATGGTGTTGCTATGCGGTTGCTAGGGTATTCTGGGTGGTTGCTAAGGTGTTCTGGGTGGTTGCTAGGGTGTTGCTGGGGTATTCTGGGTGGTTGCTATGGTGTTGCTATGTGGTTGCTAGGGTGTTGCTAGGCGATTGCTGGGGTGTTAATGGTGGTTGCTAGGATGTTGCCAGATGGTTGCTGGGGTGTTCTGGTTTGTTTATAGGGTGTTCTGGATGGTTGCTAGGCTGTTGCTTGGTGGTTGCTAGGGTGTTCTGGTTGGTTGGAGATTTACTTCTCATGATGTCATTTAGGCCAGAAAAATATTTTACCTAGTGAACATGTTTCTGGTCCAAAAATACTTGATCTTGAACTTTCCACACATACTCACAGACTATGTAATATAACATTCTGATGTTATATTACATAGGTCAATTTTTGACCTCCATGAACACTTTTATGGCCCACGGGTACTTGGATCTGTTGGTTAATATACCAAGAGATTTACATCTCATGATGTCATTTCAGCCAGACAAATATTTGACCTACTGAACATGTTTCTTGCCCAAAAGTACTTGATCTTGAACTTTCCAAACATACTCATAGACTCCAACAGATGATTCCTAAGCCACAGAGAAGTCCATATCTGACATATTGAACTCATTTCGGGTCAAAGGTTTCTCAAAAAGTTTAAAACAATATAGACTTTTAGACTCCTTCTGATGTTAAATTAGATATACATAGGTCAAATTTGACCTCCATGAACACATTTATGGCACATTTCCTGAAGAAAATGTGAAGTGGCAAATCTCAGCACCCGGTTGCTAGGGTGTTCTGGGAGGTTGCTACGGTGTTCTGGGTGGTTGGTAGGTTTTTTTAGGGTATTCTGGGTGGTTGCTAAGGTGTTGCTATGCGGTTGCTAGGGTATTCTGGGTGGTTGCGAAGGTGTTCTGGTTGGTTGCTAGGGTGTTGCTATGTGGTTGCTAGGGTATTCTGGGTGGTTGCGAAGCTGTTCGGGGTGGTTGCTAGGGTGTTGCTAGGCGGTTGCTAGGGTATTCTGGGTGGTTGTGAAGGTGTTTTGGGTGGTTGCTGGGTTGTTTTGGTTTGTTTCTAGGGTGTTCTGGGTGGTTGCTATGCTGTTGCTTGGTGGTTGCTAGGGTGTTCTGGTTGGTTGGAGATTTATTTCTCATGATGTCATTTCAGCCAGAAAAATATTTTACCTACTAAACATGTTTCTGGCCCAAAAGTACTAGATCTTGAACTTTCCATACATATTCATAGACTGTGTAATATAACATTCTGATGTTATACTACATAGGTCAATTTTTGACCTCCATGAATACTTTTATGGCTCACAGGTACTTGATCTGTGGGTTAATATACAGAGAGATTTACATCTCATGATGTCATTTCAGCCAGACAAATATTTGACCTACTGAGTATGTTTCTGGCCCAAAAGTTCTTGATCTTGAACTTTCCATACAGACTCATAGACTCCAATAGACGCTTCCTAAGAAGCCATCTGACCTATTGAACTCATTTCTGGTGAAAAGTTCCTCAAAATAGTTTAAAACAATATAAACTTATAGATTCCTTCTGATGTTATATTAGCTATACATAGGTCAATTTTTGACCTCCAGGAACACATTTATGGCCCACGGGTACTTGATCTATGGGTGAGTATACCGAGAGATTTACTTCTCATGATGTAATTTCAGCCAGACAAATATTTTACCTCCTTCTGATGTTATATAAGATATACATTGGTCAATTATATTAGATATATATAGGTCAATTTTTGACCTCCAGGAACACATTTATGTCCCACGGGTACTTGATCTGTGAGTTAATATACCGATAGATTTACTTCTCGTGATGTCATTGAACTCATTTCTGGTCAAAGGTTCCTCAAAAAGTTTAAAACAATGTAAACTTTTAGACTTCTTCTGATGTTAGATTAGATATACATAGATACATTTTTGACCACCAGGAACACATTTATGGCACATTTCCAGAAGAAAATGTGAAGTTGAGCCTGAAGTGGCAAATCTCACCACCCAACCTCTGTGCAGTGAAAAGAAAACACCTAAGATGTGTTTCAGTGCATTGCATGACAGATCTAACTTGTTTCTCGTTATGCATATACACGCAATAACTCGCTCTGTGCAGTGAAAAGAAACACCTAAGATGTGTTTCAGTGCATTGCATGACAGATCTAACTTGTTTCTCGTTATGCATATGCACGCAATAACTCGCTCTGTGCAGTGAAAAGAAAACAACTAAGATGTGTTTCAATGCATTGCATGACCTATCTAACTTGTTCATCGTTATGTATGCATGCAATAACTATCCTCTGTGCAATGAAAAGAAAACACCTAAGATGTGTTTCATCGCATTGCATGACCTATCTAACTTGTTCCTCGTTATGCATATGCAAGCAATAACTAACCTCTGTGCAGAGAAAAGAAAACACCTAAGATGTGTTTCAGTGCATTGCATGACAGATCTAACTTGTTTTTCGTTATGCATATACACGCAATAACTCGCTCTGTGCAGTGAAAAGAAAACACCTAAGATGTGTTTCAGTGCATTACATGACAGATCTAACTTGTTTCTCGTTATGCATATGCACGCAATAACTAACCTCTGTGCAATGAAAAGAAAACACCTAAAATGTGTTTCATTGCATTGCATGACATATCTAACTTGTTCCTCGTTATGCATATGCACGCAATAACTAACCTCTGTGCAATGAAAAGAAAACACCTAAGATGTGTTTCAGTGCATTGCATGAAAGATCTAACTTGTTTCTCGTTATGCATATGCACGCAATAACTCGCTCTGTGCAGTGAAAAGAAAACACCTAAGATGTGTTTCAGTGCATTGCATGACAGATCTAACTTGTTTCTCGTTATGCATATACACGCAATAACTCGCTCTGTGCAGTGAAAAGAAAACACCTAAGATGTGTTTCAGTGCATTGCATGACATATCTAACTTGTTCCTCGTTATGTATGCATGCAATAACTATCCTCTGTGCAATGAAAAGAAAACACCTGAGATGTAATTCGTCGCATTGCATGACATATCTAACTTGTTCCTCGTTGCAATGAAAAGATATAACGTGATTTTGCATGCATTTCTATTTTACAAACTAATTTATTTGTGCACAGACGAGAAAACAACACATGAGCTTTACAGTGCATAGTATAGCTATTGAACTCATTTCTGGTAAAAGGGACCTCAAAAGTTTTTAAGCAATATAAGCTTATTAGACACCTTTTGATGATAAGCTATACAAAGGTTCCTATTTGACCTACTGAACATAGGTTACTATATCATTAGGTTACTATACATTGATATTTACTACTTATGATGTTTTATGAGCAGGAAGATATTTGAACATATACTGAACATTTATCTGTCCCACGAGTACCTGATATTGAACTTTCTATACATAAAAAATAGACTACTTCTTATGCTACTTCTTAGACTGCTTTCTAGGCCTAGAGGTTTCTCATTGACCCACAAACACAGTCCTTGCCGACGAGTACTAGGTCTCGAACTTTTTGTATAAATTCTCATAGACTCCTTTTGATGCTTCTTAAGGCATATAGAATGTCCATATCTTAAGTATTTAACTCATGTCTGGTCAAAGGGTCCTCAAAAGTTTTTAAACAAGAAAAACTTTTAGACTCCTTCTGATATTACATGAGCTATAGATAGGTTCCTTTTTGACCTACTGAATATAGTTCTGGCCCACGAGTACTTGATCTTGAACATTCTAAACATACTCATTAACTCCTTTTGATGTTACTGAAGCCATACAAGAGTCCTTATTTTAACTACTGAACATATTTCTGGCTAAGGTGTTCTTTGAAAATCAGGATACTATACAGAATGACCTCTTATCATGTTATTTTAGCCAGACAGCTATTTGACCTAAAGACTGTATTTCTTGCCCATGTGTACTTGATCTTGAACTTCTACATACTCATAGACTCCTTTTGATGGTTCCTGGGCCATATACAATTGTCCACATCTGACCTATTGAAATTATTTCTGAAAAACTTATGGGCTCCTTTTGATGATATAGTAATCAATTGCCAAAAACATTATAAAAACTCTATAGTAATTTGGACACTACCAACCACCTAGAAACACCATAGGAACCACACAGACTACCATAGTAACCACCTAAATCACCCTAGCAACCACCCAGAACACCTTAGCAACACTCTAGCAACCACCTAGCAACCACCCAGAACACCTTAGCAACACCCTACCAAGCAACCAACCCTAGCAACACCCAAGCAACCACCCAGAACACCCTAGCAACCACCTAGCAACACCCTAGTAACCACCCAGAACACCCTAGCAACACCCTAGCAACCACCCGGAATACCCTAACAACCACCTAGCAACCACCCAGAACACTGTAAAAACCACCGGGAACACCCTAGCAACCGGGTGGTGAGATTTGCCACTGCAAGCAGTACTTCACAATTTCTTCTGGAAATGTGCCATAAATGTGTTACATAGGTCAAAAATTGACCCATGTATAGCTAATACAACATCAGATGGACTCTAGAAGTTTATATTGTTATGGTAAAAGGGTCCTCAAAAGGTTTCAAACAATATAAACATATTGATTAGTTTATATCATATTACATTATATTACAAAAGAATTTATTAGCTAGCTATTAGTTATTAGTTTATTAGTAGAGCTAAATCCAACCGGTTGCTAGGGTGTTCTGGGAGGTTGCTACGGTGTTCTGGGTGGTTGCTAGGTGTTTTTTTAGGGTATTCTGGGTGGTTGCTATGGTGTTGCTATGCGGTTGCTAGGGTATTCTGGGTGGTTGCTAAGGTGTTCTGGGTGGTTGCTAGGGTGTTGCTAGGCGGTTGCTGGGGTATTCTGGGTGGTTGCTATGGTGTTGCTATGTGGTTGCTAGGTCGTTGCTAGGCGATTGCTGGGGTGTTAATGGTGGTTGCTAGGATGTTGCCAGATGGTTGCTGGGGTGTTCTGGTTTGTTTATAGGGTGTTCTGGATGGTTGCTAGGCTGTTGCTTGGTGGTTGCTAGGGTGTTCTGGTTGGTTGGAGATTTACTTCTCATGATGTCATTTTAGCCAGAAAAATATTTTACCTAGTGAACATGTTTCTGGTCCAAAAATACTTGATCTTGAACTTTCCACACATACTCACAGACTATGTAATATAACATTCTGATGTTATATTACATAGGTCAATTTTTGACCTCCATGAACACTTTTATGGCCCACAGGTACTTGGATCTGTTGGTTAATATACCAAGAGATTTACATCTCATGATGTCATTTCAGCCAGACAAATATTTGACCTACTGAACATGTTTCTTGCCCAAAAGTACTTGATCTTGAACTTTCCAAACATACTCATAGACTCCAACAGATGATTCCTAAGCCACAGAGAAGTCCATATCTGACATATTGAACTCATTTCGGGTCAAAGGTTTCTCAAAAAGTTTAAAACAATATAGACTTTTAGACTCCTTCTGATGTTAAATTAGATATACATAGGTCCAATTTGACCTCCATGAACACATTTATGGCACATTTCCTGAAGAAAATGTGAAGTGGCAAATCTCAGCACCCGGTTGCTAGGGTGTTCTGGGAGGTTGCTACGGTGTTCTGGGTGGTTGCGAAGGTGTTCTGGTTGGTTGCTAGGGTGTTGCTATGTGGTTGCTAGGGTATTCTGGGTGGTTGCGAAGCTGTTCGGGGTGGTTGCTAGGGTGTTGCTAGGCGGTTGCTAGGGTATTCTGGGTGGTTGCGAAGGTGTTTTGGGTGGTTGCTGGGTTGTTTTAGTTTGTTTCTAGGGTGTTCTGGGTGGTTGCTATGCTGTTGCTTGGTGGTTGCTAGGGTGTTCTGGTTGGTTGGAGATTTATTTCTCATGATGTCATTTCAGCCAGAAAAATATTTTACCTACTAAACATGTTTCTGGCCCAAAAGTACTAGATCTTGAACTTTCCATACATATTCATAGACTATATAATATAACATTCTGATGTTATACTACATAGGTCAATTTTTGACCTCCATGAATACTTTTATGGCTCACTGGTACTTGATCTGTGGGTTAATATACAGAGAGATTTACATCTCATGATGTCATTTCAGCCAGACAAATATTTGACCTACTGAACATGTTTCTGGCCCAAAAGTTCTTGATCTTGAACTTTCCATACAGACTCATAGACTCCAATAGACGCTTCCTAAGAAGCCATAGAGAAGTCCATATCTGACCTATTGAACTCATTTCTGGTGAAAAGTTCCTCAAAATAGTTTAAAACAATATAAACTTATAGATTCCTTCTGATGTTATATTAGCTATACATAGGTCAATTTTTGACCTCCAGGAACACATTTATGGCCCACGGGTACTTGATCTATGGGTGAGTATACCGAGAGATTTACTTCTCATGATGTAATTTCAGCCAGACAAATATTTTACCTCCTTCTGATGTTATATAAGATATACATTGGTCAATTATATTAGATATATATAGGTCAATTTTTGACCTCCAGGAACACATTTATGTCCCACGGGTACTTGATCTGTGAGTTAATATACCGATAGATTTACTTCTCGTGATGTCATTGAACTCATTTCTGGTCAAAGGTTCCTCAAAAAGTTTAAAACAATGTAAACTTTTAGACTTCTTCTGATGTTAGATTAGATATACATAGATACATTTTTGACCACCAGGAACACATTTATGGCACATTTCCAGAAGAAAATGTGAAGTTGAGCCTGAAGTGGCAAATCTCACCACCCGGTTACCAGGGTGTTCTGTGTGGTTGCTAGGTGGTTGTTAGGGTATTCTGGGTGGTTGCTATGGTATTTTTATGTGGTTGCTAGGTGCTAATGTTGCTAGGCGGTTGCCAGGTTCATCTATTGGAGTCTATGAGTCTGTATGGAAAGTTCAAGATCAAGAACTTTTGGGCCAGAAACATGTTCAGTAGGTCAAATATTTCTCTGGCTGAAATGACATCATGAGATGTAAATCTCTCTGTATATTAACCCACAGATCAAGTACCCGTGGGCCACAAAAGTATTCATGGAGGTCAAAAATTGACCTATGTAATATAACATCAGAATGTTATATTACATAGTCTATGAATATGTATGGAAAGTTCAAGATCTAGTACTTTTGGGCCAGAAACATGTTTAGTAGGTAAAATATTTTTCTGGCTGAAATGACATCATGAAAAATAAATCTCCAACCAACCAGAACACCCTAGCAACCACCAAGCAACAGCATAGCAACCACCCAGAACAACCCAGCAACCACCCAGAACAACTTCGCAACCACCCAGAATACCCTAGCAACCGCCTTGCAACACCCTAGCAACCACCCAGAACAGCTTCACAACCACCCAGAATACCCTAGCAACCACATAGCAACACCCTAGCAACCACCCAGAACACCTTCGCAACCACCCAGAATACCCTAGCAACCACATAGCAACACCATAGCAACCACCCAGAATACCCTAAAAAAAACCTACCAACCACCCAGAACACCGTAGCAACCTCCCAGAACACCCTAGCAACCGGGTGCTGAGATTTGCCGCTTCAAGCTCCACTTCACATTTTCTTCAGGAAATGTGCCATAAATGTGTTCATGGAGGTCAAAAATGACCTATGTATATCTAATATAACATCAGAAGGAGTCTAAAAGTCTATATTGTTTTAAACTATTTGAGAAACCCTTGACCAGAAATGAGTTCAATATGTCAGATATTGACTTCTCTATGGCTTCTTAGGAAGCATCTATTGGAGTCTATGAGTCTGTATGGAAAGTTCAAGATCAAGAACTTTTGGACCAGAAACATGTTTAGTAGGTAAAATATTTTTCTGGCTGAAATGACATCATGAAAAATAAATCTCCAACCAACCAGAACACCCTAGCAACCACCAAGCAACAGCATAGCAACCACCCAGAACAACCCAGCAACCACCCAGAACACCTTCGCAACCACCCAGAATACCCTAGCAACCGCCTTGCAACACCCTAGCAACCACCCAGAACAGCTTCACAACCACCCAGAATACCCTAGCAACCACATAGCAACACCCTAGCAACCACCCAGAACACCTTCGCAACCACCCAGAATACCCTAGCAACCGCATAGCAACACCATAGCAACTACCCAGAATACCCTAAAAAAAAACTACCAACCACCCAAAACATGGTAGCAACCTCCCAGAACACCCTAGCAACCGGGTGCTGAGATTTGCCGCTTCAAGCTCCACTTCACATTTTCTTCAGGAAATGTGCCATAAATGTGTTCATGGAGGTCAAAATTGACCTATGTATATCTAATATAACATCAGAAGGAGTCTAAAAGTCTATATTGTTTTAAACTTTTTGAGAAACCTTTGACCAGAAATGAGTTCAATATGTCAGATATGGACTTCTCTGTGGCTTAAGAAGCATCTGTTGGAGTTTATGAGTATGTTTGGAAAGTTCAAGATCAAGTACTTTTGGGCCAGAAACATGTTCAGTAGGTCAAATATTTGTCTGGCTGAAATGACATCATGAGAGGTAAATCTCTCGGTATATTAACCAACAGATCCAAGTACCCGTGGGCCATAAAAGTGTTCATGGAGGTCAAAAATTGACCTGTGTAATATAACATCAGAATGTTATATTGCGTGGTCTATGAGTATGTATGGAAAGTTCAAGATCAAGTACTTTTGGGCCAGAAACATGTTCAGTAGGTCAAATATTTGTCTGGCTGAAATGACATCATGAGATGTAAATCTCTCGGTATATTAACCAACAGATCCAAGTACCCGTGGGCCATAAAAGTGTTCATGGAGGTCAAAAATTGACCTATGTCATATAACATCAGAATGTTATATTACATAGTCTGTGAGTATGTGTGGAAAGTTCAAGATCAAGTATTTTTGGACCCGAAACATGTTCAGTGGGTAAAATATTTTTCTGGCTGAAATGACATCATGAGAAGTAAATCTCCAACCAACCAGACCACCCTAGCAACCACCAAGCAACAGCCAGGCAACCATCCAGAACACCCTAGAAACAAACCAGAACAACCCAGCAACCATCTGGCAACACCCTAGCAACCACCATTAACACCCCATTAACCGCCTAGCAACACCCTAGCAACCACCCAGAACACCTTCGCAACCACCCAGAATACACTAACAACCGCATAGCAACGCCATAGCAACCACCAAGAATACCCTAAAAAAAACACCTAGCAACCTCCCAGAACACCCTAGCAACCGGGTGCTGAGATTTGCCGCTTCAAGCACTTCACATTTTCTTCTGGAAATGTGCCATAAATGTGTTCATGGAGGTCAAAATTGACCTATGTATATCTAATATAACATCAGAAGGAGTCTAAAAGTTTATATTGTTTTAAACTTTTTGAGAAATCTTTGACCAGAAATTAGTTCAATATGTCAGATATGGACTTCTCTATGGCTTAGGAAGCATCTTTTGGAGTCTATGAGTATGAATGGAAAGTACAAGGTCAAGTACTTTTGGGCCAGATATATGTTCAGTAGGTCAAATATATTTATGGCTGAAATTACATCATGAGAAGCAAAGCTCTCGGTACATTAACCCAAACATCAAATACCCGTGGACCATAAATGTGTTTCTGAAGGTCAAAAATTGACCTATGTATAGCTAATGTAACATCAGGAGTCTATAAGTTTATATTGTTTAAAACCTTTTGAGGATCCTTTGACCAGAAATGAGTTCAATAGGTCAGATATGGACTTCTCTATGGCTTAGAAAGCATCTGTTGGAGTCTATGAGTATGTTTGGAAAGTTCAAGATCAAGTACTTTTGGGCCAGAAACATGTTCAGTAGGTCAAATTTTTGTCTGGCTGAAATGACATCATGAGAAGTAAATCTCTCGGTATAATAACCCACATACCAAGGACCCGTGGGCCATAAAAGTGTTCCTGGAGGTCAAAAATTGACCTATGTAATATAACATCAGAAGGAGTCTATAAGTATATATCGTTTTTAAGTTTTTGAGGAACCTTTGACCAGAAATTAGTTCAAAAGGTCAGATATGGACTTGTCCATGGCTTAGGAAGCATTTATTGGAGTCTATGAGTATGTAGTATGTATGGAAAGTTCAAGATCAAGTACTTTTGGGCCAGAAATATGTTCAGTAGGTCAAATATCTTTCTGGCTGAAATAATATCATGAGAATGATCAATTAATTACCCATAGGCTAGAAACATGTTCTGTAGGTCAAAAAGGAACCTATGTATATAACATCAGATTGAGTCTATCAGTTGATATTATTTAAAAACATTTGAGGAAACATAGAGCAGAAATTAGTACAATAGGTCAGATATGGACTTCTCTATGGCTTAGAATCAAGTACCCGTGAGCCAGAAATATGTTCACTAGGACAAAAAGGAACCTATCTATAGCTTACAAATCATCAAAAGTCAATAAGTTAATATTTATTAAAACCTTTGAAGACCCTTTGACTCTTTCGCATGGATTCTACTACTAATTCTTTTGTGCACTGACGAAAAAACATCACTTGAGCGGTCGTGCAATGCAATAACTTACTCGTTCCTTTGTGCAACAGAGGAACGCATTCAATATCTAACTCATTCCAATATTCAACGAAAACACATCTAACGTCTAACGTTGTGCATTAAAGAATATGCACGCAATAACTAACATGTTTCTCTGTGCAATGAAAAGAAAACACCTAATATCTAGTTTCCTTGGATTGCATAACAATCTAACTTGTTCTTCGTTGCAATGAAAAGGCATAACGTGATGTTTTCTTGTCTGTGCACAAACAATCTAGTTTGTAAAATAGAAATGCATGCGAAAGCACATGCATACATTTTCTTTTCATTGCAATGAGGAACAAGTTCGATATTTTATGCATTGCAATAAAACAACACTCGTTGCTTTTGTGCAATGAAGAACGTTGTGCATCAAAAATACCATATATGTAATATGTACTTTATTGCATTCAAGAACTAAACCCTTCCTTCTGCTTTGACTGGATAACGTGTGTTTTTTCATTGCAATTCTTACATTTTCTAACTTATTTTTCTTTGCAATGAAAAGAAAAGATAAAACACGCGTGCTTTTCCATGCACTTCCATTCTACAACTAATTAATTTCTGTTTTGACGAGAAAACATCAAAAGAGCGATCGCTTTACAATGCACACACTAACTTGTTCCTTGTGCAACGAAGAGATTTGCAATGCTTGTGCTTTAGGATTGCAATGCACATGCACACGATAACTAACCTCTGTCCAATGAAAAGAAAACACCTAAGATGTGTTTCATTGCAGTGCATGACACATCTAACTTGTTCCTCGTTATGCATATGCACGCAATAACTAACCTCTGTGCAGTGAAAAGAAAACACCTAAGATGTGTTTCAGTGCATTGCATGACAGATCTAACTTGTTTCTCGTTATGCATATACACGCAATAACTCGCTCTGTGCAGTGAAAAGAAACACCTAAGCTGTGTTTCAGTGCATTGCATGACAGATCTAACTTGTTTCTCGTTATGCATATGCACGCAATAACTCGCTCTGTGCAGTGAAAAGAAAACAACTAAGATGTGTTTCAATGCATTGCATGACCTATCTAACTTGTTCATCGTTATGTATGCATGCAATAACTATCCTCTGTGCAATGAAAAGAAAACACCTAAGATGTGTTTCATCGCATTGCATGACCTATCTAACTTGTTCCTCGTTATGCATATGCAAGCAATAACTAACCTCTGTGCAGAGAAAAGAAAACACCTAAGATGTGTTTCAGTGCATTGCATGACAGATCTAACTTGTTTTTCGTTATGCATATACACGCAATAACTCGCTCTGTGCAGTGAAAAGAAAACACCTAAGATGTGTTTCAGTGCATTACATGACAGATCTAACTTGTTTCTCGTTATGCATATGCACGCAATAACTAACCTCTGTGCAATGAAAAGAAAACACCTAAAATGTGTTTCATTGCATTGCATGACATATCTAACTTGTTCCTCGTTATGCATATGCACGCAATAACTAACCTCTGTGCAATGAAAAGAAAACACCTAAAATGTGTTTCATTGCATTGCATGACATATCTAACTTGTTCCTCGTTATGCATATGCACGCAATAACCTCTGTGCAATGAAAAGAAAACAACTAAGATGTGTTTCAATGCATTGCATGACCTAATCTAACTTGTTCCTCGTTATGTATGCATGCAATAACTATCATCTGTGCAATGAAAAGAAAACACCTAAGATGTGTTTCATCGAATTGCATGACCTATCTAACCTGTTCCTCGTTATGCATATGCACGCAATAACTAACCTCTGTGCAGTGAAAAGAAAACACCTAAGATGTGTTTCAGTGCATTGCATGAAAGATCTAACTTGTTTCTCGTTATGCATATGCACGCAATAACTCGCTCTGTGCAGTGAAAAGAAAACACCTAAGATGTGTTTCAGTGCATTGCATGACAGATCTAACTTGTTTCTCGTTATGCATATACACGCAATAACTCGCTCTGTGCAGTGAAAAGAAAACACCTAAGATGTGTTTCAGTGCATTGCATGACATATCTAACTTGTTCCTCGTTATGTATGCATGCAATAACTATCCTCTGTGCAATGAAAA
Source organism: Pimephales promelas (assembly GCF_988280905.1). Taxonomy (NCBI): domain Eukaryota; kingdom Metazoa; phylum Chordata; class Actinopteri; order Cypriniformes; family Leuciscidae; genus Pimephales; species Pimephales promelas. Next base: position 11,299,935 of record NC_142773.1, on the reverse strand, counting down.
GAAAACACCTGAGATGTAATTCGTCGCATTGCATGACATATCTAACTTGTTCCTCGTTGCAATGAAAAGATATAACGTGATTTTGCATGCATTTCTATTTTACAAACTAATTTATTTGTGCACAGACGAGAAAACAACACATGAGCTTTACAGTGCATAGTATAGCTATTGAACTCATTTCTGGTAAAAGGGACCTCAAAAGTTTTTAAGCAATATAAGCTTATTAGACACCTTTTGATGATAAGCTATACAAAGGTTCCTATTTGACCTACTGAACATAGGTTACTATATCATTAGGTTACTATACATTGATATTTACCACTTATGATGTTTTATGAGCAGGAAGATATTTGAACATATACTGAACATTTATCTGTCCCACGAGTACCTGATATTGAACTTTCTATACATAAAAAATAGACTACTTCTTATGCTACTTCTTAGACTGCTTTCTAGGCCTAGAGGTTCCTCATTGACCCACAAACACAGTCCTTGCCGACGAGTACTAGGTCTCGAACTTTTTGTATAAATTCTCATAGACTCCTTTTGATGCTTCTTAAGGCATATAGAATGTCCATATCTTAAGTATTTAACTCATGTCTGGTCAAAGGGTCCTCAAAAGTTTTTAAACAAGAAAAACTTTTAGACTCCTTCTGATATTACATGAGCTATAGATAGGTTCCTTTTTGACCTACTGAATATAGTTCTGGCCCACGAGTACTTGATCTTGAACATTCTAAACATACTCATTAACTCCTTTTGATGTTACTGAAGCCATACAAGAGTCCTTATTTTAACTACTGAACATATTTCTGGCTAAGGTGTTCTTTGAAAATCAGGATACTATACAGAATGACCTCTTATCATGTTATTTTAGCCAGACAGCTATTTGACCTAAAGACTGTATTTCTTGCCCATGTGTACTTGATCTTGAACTTCTACATACTCATAGACTCCTTTTGATGGTTCCTGGGCCATATACAATTGTCCACATCTGACCTATTGAAATTATTTCTGAAAAACTTATGGGCTCCTTTTGATGATATAGTAATCAATTGCCAAAAACATTATAAAAAACTCTATAGTAATTTGGACACTACCAACCACCTAGAAACACCATAGGAACCACACAGACTACCATAGTAACCACCTAAATCACCCTAGCAACCACCCAGAACACCTTAGCAACACTCTAGCAACCACCTAGCAACCACCCAGAACACCTTAGCAACACCCTACCAAGCAACCAACCCTAGCAACACCCAAGCAACCACCCAGAACACCCTAGCAACCACCTAGCAACACCCTAGTAACCACCCAGAACACCCTAGCAACACCCTAGCAACCACCCGGAATACCCTAACAACCACCTAGCAACCACCCAGAACACTGTAAAAACCACCGGGAACACCCTAGCAACCGGGTGGTGAGATTTGCCACTGCAAGCAGTACTTCACAATTTCTTCTGGAAATGTGCCATAAATGTGTTACATAGGTCAAAAATTGACCCATGTATAGCTAATACAACATCAGATGGACTCTAGAAGTTTATATTGTTATGGTAAAAGGGTCCTCAAAAGGTTTCAAACAATATAAACATATTGATTAGTTTATATCATATTACATTATATTACAAAAGAATTTATTAGCTAGCTATTAGTTATTAGTTTATTAGTAGAGCTAAATCCAACCGGTTGCTAGGGTGTTCTGGGAGGTTGCTACGGTGTTCTGGGTGGTTGCTAGGTGTTTTTTTAGGGTATTCTGGGTGGTTGCTATGGTGTTGCTATGCGGTTGCTAGGGTATTCTGGGTGGTTGCTAAGGTGTTCTGGGTGGTTGCTAGGGTGTTGCTAGGCGGTTGCTGGGGTATTCTGGGTGGTTGCTATGGTGTTGCTATGTGGTTGCTAGGTCGTTGCTAGGCGATTGCTGGGGTGTTAATGGTGGTTGCTAGGATGTTGCCAGATGGTTGCTGGGGTGTTCTGGTTTGTTTATAGGGTGTTCTGGATGGTTGCTAGGCTGTTGCTTGGTGGTTGCTAGGGTGTTCTGGTTGGTTGGAGATTTACTTCTCATGATGTCATTTTAGCCAGAAAAATATTTTACCTAGTGAACATGTTTCTGGTCCAAAAATACTTGATCTTGAACTTTCCACACATACTCACAGACTATGTAATATAACATTCTGATGTTATATTACATAGGTCAATTTTTGACCTCCATGAACACTTTTATGGCCCACAGGTACTTGGATCTGTTGGTTAATATACCAAGAGATTTACATCTCATGATGTCATTTCAGCCAGACAAATATTTGACCTACTGAACATGTTTCTTGCCCAAAAGTACTTGATCTTGAACTTTCCAAACATACTCATAGACTCCAACAGATGATTCCTAAGCCACAGAGAAGTCCATATCTGACATATTGAACTCATTTCGGGTCAAAGGTTTCTCAAAAAGTTTAAAACAATATAGACTTTTAGACTCCTTCTGATGTTAAATTAGATATACATAGGTCCAATTTGACCTCCATGAACACATTTATGGCACATTTCCTGAAGAAAATGTGAAGTGGCAAATCTCAGCACCCGGTTGCTAGGGTGTTCTGGGAGGTTGCTACGGTGTTCTGGGTGGTTGCGAAGGTGTTCTGGTTGGTTGCTAGGGTGTTGCTATGTGGTTGCTAGGGTATTCTGGGTGGTTGCGAAGCTGTTCGGGGTGGTTGCTAGGGTGTTGCTAGGCGGTTGCTAGGGTATTCTGGGTGGTTGCGAAGGTGTTTTGGGTGGTTGCTGGGTTGTTTTAGTTTGTTTCTAGGGTGTTCTGGGTGGTTGCTATGCTGTTGCTTGGTGGTTGCTAGGGTGTTCTGGTTGGTTGGAGATTTATTTCTCATGATGTCATTTCAGCCAGAAAAATATTTTACCTACTAAACATGTTTCTGGCCCAAAAGTACTAGATCTTGAACTTTCCATACATATTCATAGACTATATAATATAACATTCTGATGTTATACTACATAGGTCAATTTTTGACCTCCATGAATACTTTTATGGCTCACTGGTACTTGATCTGTGGGTTAATATACAGAGAGATTTACATCTCATGATGTCATTTCAGCCAGACAAATATTTGACCTACTGAACATGTTTCTGGCCCAAAAGTTCTTGATCTTGAACTTTCCATACAGACTCATAGACTCCAATAGACGCTTCCTAAGAAGCCATAGAGAAGTCCATATCTGACCTATTGAACTCATTTCTGGTGAAAAGTTCCTCAAAATAGTTTAAAACAATATAAACTTATAGATTCCTTCTGATGTTATATTAGCTATACATAGGTCAATTTTTGACCTCCAGGAACACATTTATGGCCCACGGGTACTTGATCTATGGGTGAGTATACCGAGAGATTTACTTCTCATGATGTAATTTCAGCCAGACAAATATTTTACCTCCTTCTGATGTTATATAAGATATACATTGGTCAATTATATTAGATATATATAGGTCAATTTTTGACCTCCAGGAACACATTTATGTCCCACGGGTACTTGATCTGTGAGTTAATATACCGATAGATTTACTTCTCGTGATGTCATTGAACTCATTTCTGGTCAAAGGTTCCTCAAAAAGTTTAAAACAATGTAAACTTTTAGACTTCTTCTGATGTTAGATTAGATATACATAGATACATTTTTGACCACCAGGAACACATTTATGGCACATTTCCAGAAGAAAATGTGAAGTTGAGCCTGAAGTGGCAAATCTCACCACCCGGTTACCAGGGTGTTCTGTGTGGTTGCTAGGTGGTTGTTAGGGTATTCTGGGTGGTTGCTATGGTATTTTTATGTGGTTGCTAGGTGCTAATGTTGCTAGGCGGTTGCCAGGTTCATCTATTGGAGTCTATGAGTCTGTATGGAAAGTTCAAGATCAAGAACTTTTGGGCCAGAAACATGTTCAGTAGGTCAAATATTTCTCTGGCTGAAATGACATCATGAGATGTAAATCTCTCTGTATATTAACCCACAGATCAAGTACCCGTGGGCCACAAAAGTATTCATGGAGGTCAAAAATTGACCTATGTAATATAACATCAGAATGTTATATTACATAGTCTATGAATATGTATGGAAAGTTCAAGATCTAGTACTTTTGGGCCAGAAACATGTTTAGTAGGTAAAATATTTTTCTGGCTGAAATGACATCATGAAAAATAAATCTCCAACCAACCAGAACACCCTAGCAACCACCAAGCAACAGCATAGCAACCACCCAGAACAACCCAGCAACCACCCAGAACAACTTCGCAACCACCCAGAATACCCTAGCAACCGCCTTGCAACACCCTAGCAACCACCCAGAACAGCTTCACAACCACCCAGAATACCCTAGCAACCACATAGCAACACCCTAGCAACCACCCAGAACACCTTCGCAACCACCCAGAATACCCTAGCAACCACATAGCAACACCATAGCAACCACCCAGAATACCCTAAAAAAAACCTACCAACCACCCAGAACACCGTAGCAACCTCCCAGAACACCCTAGCAACCGGGTGCTGAGATTTGCCGCTTCAAGCTCCACTTCACATTTTCTTCAGGAAATGTGCCATAAATGTGTTCATGGAGGTCAAAAATGACCTATGTATATCTAATATAACATCAGAAGGAGTCTAAAAGTCTATATTGTTTTAAACTATTTGAGAAACCCTTGACCAGAAATGAGTTCAATATGTCAGATATTGACTTCTCTATGGCTTCTTAGGAAGCATCTATTGGAGTCTATGAGTCTGTATGGAAAGTTCAAGATCAAGAACTTTTGGACCAGAAACATGTTTAGTAGGTAAAATATTTTTCTGGCTGAAATGACATCATGAAAAATAAATCTCCAACCAACCAGAACACCCTAGCAACCACCAAGCAACAGCATAGCAACCACCCAGAACAACCCAGCAACCACCCAGAACACCTTCGCAACCACCCAGAATACCCTAGCAACCGCCTTGCAACACCCTAGCAACCACCCAGAACAGCTTCACAACCACCCAGAATACCCTAGCAACCACATAGCAACACCCTAGCAACCACCCAGAACACCTTCGCAACCACCCAGAATACCCTAGCAACCGCATAGCAACACCATAGCAACTACCCAGAATACCCTAAAAAAAAACTACCAACCACCCAAAACATGGTAGCAACCTCCCAGAACACCCTAGCAACCGGGTGCTGAGATTTGCCGCTTCAAGCTCCACTTCACATTTTCTTCAGGAAATGTGCCATAAATGTGTTCATGGAGGTCAAAATTGACCTATGTATATCTAATATAACATCAGAAGGAGTCTAAAAGTCTATATTGTTTTAAACTTTTTGAGAAACCTTTGACCAGAAATGAGTTCAATATGTCAGATATGGACTTCTCTGTGGCTTAAGAAGCATCTGTTGGAGTTTATGAGTATGTTTGGAAAGTTCAAGATCAAGTACTTTTGGGCCAGAAACATGTTCAGTAGGTCAAATATTTGTCTGGCTGAAATGACATCATGAGAGGTAAATCTCTCGGTATATTAACCAACAGATCCAAGTACCCGTGGGCCATAAAAGTGTTCATGGAGGTCAAAAATTGACCTGTGTAATATAACATCAGAATGTTATATTGCGTGGTCTATGAGTATGTATGGAAAGTTCAAGATCAAGTACTTTTGGGCCAGAAACATGTTCAGTAGGTCAAATATTTGTCTGGCTGAAATGACATCATGAGATGTAAATCTCTCGGTATATTAACCAACAGATCCAAGTACCCGTGGGCCATAAAAGTGTTCATGGAGGTCAAAAATTGACCTATGTCATATAACATCAGAATGTTATATTACATAGTCTGTGAGTATGTGTGGAAAGTTCAAGATCAAGTATTTTTGGACCCGAAACATGTTCAGTGGGTAAAATATTTTTCTGGCTGAAATGACATCATGAGAAGTAAATCTCCAACCAACCAGACCACCCTAGCAACCACCAAGCAACAGCCAGGCAACCATCCAGAACACCCTAGAAACAAACCAGAACAACCCAGCAACCATCTGGCAACACCCTAGCAACCACCATTAACACCCCATTAACCGCCTAGCAACACCCTAGCAACCACCCAGAACACCTTCGCAACCACCCAGAATACACTAACAACCGCATAGCAACGCCATAGCAACCACCAAGAATACCCTAAAAAAAACACCTAGCAACCTCCCAGAACACCCTAGCAACCGGGTGCTGAGATTTGCCGCTTCAAGCACTTCACATTTTCTTCTGGAAATGTGCCATAAATGTGTTCATGGAGGTCAAAATTGACCTATGTATATCTAATATAACATCAGAAGGAGTCTAAAAGTTTATATTGTTTTAAACTTTTTGAGAAATCTTTGACCAGAAATTAGTTCAATATGTCAGATATGGACTTCTCTATGGCTTAGGAAGCATCTTTTGGAGTCTATGAGTATGAATGGAAAGTACAAGGTCAAGTACTTTTGGGCCAGATATATGTTCAGTAGGTCAAATATATTTATGGCTGAAATTACATCATGAGAAGCAAAGCTCTCGGTACATTAACCCAAACATCAAATACCCGTGGACCATAAATGTGTTTCTGAAGGTCAAAAATTGACCTATGTATAGCTAATGTAACATCAGGAGTCTATAAGTTTATATTGTTTAAAACCTTTTGAGGATCCTTTGACCAGAAATGAGTTCAATAGGTCAGATATGGACTTCTCTATGGCTTAGAAAGCATCTGTTGGAGTCTATGAGTATGTTTGGAAAGTTCAAGATCAAGTACTTTTGGGCCAGAAACATGTTCAGTAGGTCAAATTTTTGTCTGGCTGAAATGACATCATGAGAAGTAAATCTCTCGGTATAATAACCCACATACCAAGGACCCGTGGGCCATAAAAGTGTTCCTGGAGGTCAAAAATTGACCTATGTAATATAACATCAGAAGGAGTCTATAAGTATATATCGTTTTTAAGTTTTTGAGGAACCTTTGACCAGAAATTAGTTCAAAAGGTCAGATATGGACTTGTCCATGGCTTAGGAAGCATTTATTGGAGTCTATGAGTATGTAGTATGTATGGAAAGTTCAAGATCAAGTACTTTTGGGCCAGAAATATGTTCAGTAGGTCAAATATCTTTCTGGCTGAAATAATATCATGAGAAGGATCAATTAATTACCCATAGGCTAGAAACATGTTCTGTAGGTCAAAAAGGAACCTATGTATATAACATCAGATTGAGTCTATCAGTTGATATTATTTAAAAACATTTGAGGAAACATAGAGCAGAAATTAGTACAATAGGTCAGATATGGACTTCTCTATGGCTTAGAATCAAGTACCCGTGAGCCAGAAATATGTTCACTAGGACAAAAAGGAACCTATCTATAGCTTACAAATCATCAAAAGTCAATAAGTTAATATTTATTAAAACCTTTGAAGACCCTTTGACTCTTTCGCATGGATTCTACTACTAATTCTTTTGTGCACTGACGAAAAAACATCACTTGAGCGGTCGTGCAATGCAATAACTTACTCGTTCCTTTGTGCAACAGAGGAACGCATTCAATATCTAACTCATTCCAATATTCAACGAAAACACATCTAACGTCTAACGTTGTGCATTAAAGAATATGCACGCAATAACTAACATGTTTCTCTGTGCAATGAAAAGAAAACACCTAATATCTAGTTTCCTTGGATTGCATAACAATCTAACTTGTTCTTCGTTGCAATGAAAAGGCATAACGTGATGTTTTCTTGTCTGTGCACAAACAATCTAGTTTGTAAAATAGAAATGCATGCGAAAGCACATGCATACATTTTCTTTTCATTGCAATGAGGAACAAGTTCGATATTTTATGCATTGCAATAAAACAACACTCGTTGCTTTTGTGCAATGAAGAACGTTGTGCATCAAAAATACCATATATGTAATATGTACTTTATTGCATTCAAGAACTAAACCCTTCCTTCTGCTTTGACTGGATAACGTGTGTTTTTTCATTGCAATTCTTACATTTTCTAACTTATTTTTCTTTGCAATGAAAAGAAAAGATAAAACACGCGTGCTTTTCCATGCACTTCCATTCTACAACTAATTAATTTCTGTTTTGACGAGAAAACATCAAAAGAGCGATCGCTTTACAATGCACACACTAACTTGTTCCTTGTGCAACGAAGAGATTTGCAATGCTTGTGCTTTAGGATTGCAATGCACATGCACACGATAACTAACCTCTGTCCAATGAAAAGAAAACACCTAAGATGTGTTTCATTGCAGTGCATGACACATCTAACTTGTTCCTCGTTATGCATATGCACGCAATAACTAACCTCTGTGCAGTGAAAAGAAAACACCTAAGATGTGTTTCAGTGCATTGCATGACAGATCTAACTTGTTTCTCGTTATGCATATACACGCAATAACTCGCTCTGTGCAGTGAAAAGAAACACCTAAGCTGTGTTTCAGTGCATTGCATGACAGATCTAACTTGTTTCTCGTTATGCATATGCACGCAATAACTCGCTCTGTGCAGTGAAAAGAAAACAACTAAGATGTGTTTCAATGCATTGCATGACCTATCTAACTTGTTCATCGTTATGTATGCATGCAATAACTATCCTCTGTGCAATGAAAAGAAAACACCTAAGATGTGTTTCATCGCATTGCATGACCTATCTAACTTGTTCCTCGTTATGCATATGCAAGCAATAACTAACCTCTGTGCAGAGAAAAGAAAACACCTAAGATGTGTTTCAGTGCATTGCATGACAGATCTAACTTGTTTTTCGTTATGCATATACACGCAATAACTCGCTCTGTGCAGTGAAAAGAAAACACCTAAGATGTGTTTCAGTGCATTACATGACAGATCTAACTTGTTTCTCGTTATGCATATGCACGCAATAACTAACCTCTGTGCAATGAAAAGAAAACACCTAAAATGTGTTTCATTGCATTGCATGACATATCTAACTTGTTCCTCGTTATGCATATGCACGCAATAACTAACCTCTGTGCAATGAAAAGAAAACACCTAAAATGTGTTTCATTGCATTGCATGACATATCTAACTTGTTCCTCGTTATGCATATGCACGCAATAACCTCTGTGCAATGAAAAGAAAACAACTAAGATGTGTTTCAATGCATTGCATGACCTAATCTAACTTGTTCCTCGTTATGTATGCATGCAATAACTATCATCTGTGCAATGAAAAGAAAACACCTAAGATGTGTTTCATCGAATTGCATGACCTATCTAACCTGTTCCTCGTTATGCATATGCACGCAATAACTAACCTCTGTGCAGTGAAAAGAAAACACCTAAGATGTGTTTCAGTGCATTGCATGAAAGATCTAACTTGTTTCTCGTTATGCATATGCACGCAATAACTCGCTCTGTGCAGTGAAAAGAAAACACCTAAGATGTGTTTCAGTGCATTGCATGACAGATCTAACTTGTTTCTCGTTATGCATATACACGCAATAACTCGCTCTGTGCAGTGAAAAGAAAACACCTAAGATGTGTTTCAGTGCATTGCATGACATATCTAACTTGTTCCTCGTTATGTATGCATGCAATAACTATCCTCTGTGCAATGAAAAGAAAACACCTGAGATGTAATTCGTCGCATTGCATGACATATCTAACTTGTTCCTCGTTGCAATGAAAAGATATAACGTGATTTTGCATGCATTTCTATTTTACAAACTAATTTATTTGTGCACAGACGAGAAAACAACACATGAGCTTTACAGTGCATAGTATAGCTATTGAACTCATTTCTGGTAAAAGGGACCTCAAAAGTTTTTAAGCAATATAAGCTTATTAGACACCTTTTGATGATAAGCTATACAAAGGTTCCTATTTGACCTACTGAACATAGGTTACTATATCATTAGGTTACTATACATTGATATTTACCACTTATGATGTTTTATGAGCAGGAAGATATTTGAACATATACTGAACATTTATCTGTCCCACGAGTACCTGATATTGAACTTTCTATACATAAAAAATAGACTACTTCTTATGCTACTTCTTAGACTGCTTTCTAGGCCTAGAGGTTCCTCATTGACCCACAAACACAGTCCTTGCCGACGAGTACTAGGTCTCGAACTTTTTGTATAAATTCTCATAGACTCCTTTTGATGCTTCTTAAGGCATATAGAATGTCCATATCTTAAGTATTTAACTCATGTCTGGTCAAAGGGTCCTCAAAAGTTTTTAAACAAGAAAAACTTTTAGACTCCTTCTGATATTACATGAGCTATAGATAGGTTCCTTTTTGACCTACTGAATATAGTTCTGGCCCACGAGTACTTGATCTTGAACATTCTAAACATACTCATTAACTCCTTTTGATGTTACTGAAGCCATACAAGAGTCCTTATTTTAACTACTGAACATATTTCTGGCTAAGGTGTTCTTTGAAAATCAGGATACTATACAGAATGACCTCTTATCATGTTATTTTAGCCAGACAGCTATTTGACCTAAAGACTGTATTTCTTGCCCATGTGTACTTGATCTTGAACTTCTACATACTCATAGACTCCTTTTGATGGTTCCTGGGCCATATACAATTGTCCACATCTGACCTATTGAAATTATTTCTGAAAAACTTATGGGCTCCTTTTGATGATATAGTAATCAATTGCCAAAAACATTATAAAAAACTCTATAGTAATTTGGACACTACCAACCACCTAGAAACACCATAGGAACCACACAGACTACCATAGTAACCACCTAAATCACCCTAGCAACCACCCAGAACACCTTAGCAACACTCTAGCAACCACCTAGCAACCACCCAGAACACCTTAGCAACACCCTACCAAGCAACCAACCCTAGCAACACCCAAGCAACCACCCAGAACACCCTAGCAACCACCTAGCAACACCCTAGTAACCACCCAGAACACCCTAGCAACACCCTAGCAACCACCCGGAATACCCTAACAACCACCTAGCAACCACCCAGAACACTGTAAAAACCACCGGGAACACCCTAGCAACCGGGTGGTGAGATTTGCCACTGCAAGCAGTACTTCACAATTTCTTCTGGAAATGTGCCATAAATGTGTTACATAGGTCAAAAATTGACCCATGTATAGCTAATACAACATCAGATGGACTCTAGAAGTTTATATTGTTATGGTAAAAGGGTCCTCAAAAGGTTTCAAACAATATAAACATATTGATTAGTTTATATCATATTACATTATATTACAAAAGAATTTATTAGCTAGCTATTAGTTATTAGTTTATTAGTAGAGCTAAATCCAACCGGTTGCTAGGGTGTTCTGGGAGGTTGCTACGGTGTTCTGGGTGGTTGCTAGGTGTTTTTTTAGGGTATTCTGGGTGGTTGCTATGGTGTTGCTATGCGGTTGCTAGGGTATTCTGGGTGGTTGCTAAGGTGTTCTGGGTGGTTGCTAGGGTGTTGCTAGGCGGTTGCTGGGGTATTCTGGGTGGTTGCTATGGTGTTGCTATGTGGTTGCTAGGTCGTTGCTAGGCGATTGCTGGGGTGTTAATGGTGGTTGCTAGGATGTTGCCAGATGGTTGCTGGGGTGTTCTGGTTTGTTTATAGGGTGTTCTGGATGGTTGCTAGGCTGTTGCTTGGTGGTTGCTAGGGTGTTCTGGTTGGTTGGAGATTTACTTCTCATGATGTCATTTTAGCCAGAAAAATATTTTACCTAGTGAACATGTTTCTGGTCCAAAAATACTTGATCTTGAACTTTCCACACATACTCACAGACTATGTAATATAACATTCTGATGTTATATTACATAGGTCAATTTTTGACCTCCATGAACACTTTTATGGCCCACAGGTACTTGGATCTGTTGGTTAATATACCAAGAGATTTACATCTCATGATGTCATTTCAGCCAGACAAATATTTGACCTACTGAACATGTTTCTTGCCCAAAAGTACTTGATCTTGAACTTTCCAAACATACTCATAGACTCCAACAGATGATTCCTAAGCCACAGAGAAGTCCATATCTGACATATTGAACTCATTTCGGGTCAAAGGTTTCTCAAAAAGTTTAAAACAATATAGACTTTTAGACTCCTTCTGATGTTAAATTAGATATACATAGGTCCAATTTGACCTCCATGAACACATTTATGGCACATTTCCTGAAGAAAATGTGAAGTGGCAAATCTCAGCACCCGGTTGCTAGGGTGTTCTGGGAGGTTGCTACGGTGTTCTGGGTGGTTGCGAAGGTGTTCTGGTTGGTTGCTAGGGTGTTGCTATGTGGTTGCTAGGGTATTCTGGGTGGTTGCGAAGCTGTTCGGGGTGGTTGCTAGGGTGTTGCTAGGCGGTTGCTAGGGTATTCTGGGTGGTTGCGAAGGTGTTTTGGGTGGTTGCTGGGTTGTTTTAGTTTGTTTCTAGGGTGTTCTGGGTGGTTGCTATGCTGTTGCTTGGTGGTTGCTAGGGTGTTCTGGTTGGTTGGAGATTTATTTCTCATGATGTCATTTCAGCCAGAAAAATATTTTACCTACTAAACATGTTTCTGGCCCAAAAGTACTAGATCTTGAACTTTCCATACATATTCATAGACTATATAATATAACATTCTGATGTTATACTACATAGGTCAATTTTTGACCTCCATGAATACTTTTATGGCTCACTGGTACTTGATCTGTGGGTTAATATACAGAGAGATTTACATCTCATGATGTCATTTCAGCCAGACAAATATTTGACCTACTGAACATGTTTCTGGCCCAAAAGTTCTTGATCTTGAACTTTCCATACAGACTCATAGACTCCAATAGACGCTTCCTAAGAAGCCATAGAGAAGTCCATATCTGACCTATTGAACTCATTTCTGGTGAAAAGTTCCTCAAAATAGTTTAAAACAATATAAACTTATAGATTCCTTCTGATGTTATATTAGCTATACATAGGTCAATTTTTGACCTCCAGGAACACATTTATGGCCCACGGGTACTTGATCTATGGGTGAGTATACCGAGAGATTTACTTCTCATGATGTAATTTCAGCCAGACAAATATTTTACCTCCTTCTGATGTTATATAAGATATACATTGGTCAATTATATTAGATATATATAGGTCAATTTTTGACCTCCAGGAACACATTTATGTCCCACGGGTACTTGATCTGTGAGTTAATATACCGATAGATTTACTTCTCGTGATGTCATTGAACTCATTTCTGGTCAAAGGTTCCTCAAAAAGTTTAAAACAATGTAAACTTTTAGACTTCTTCTGATGTTAGATTAGATATACATAGATACATTTTTGACCACCAGGAACACATTTATGGCACATTTCCAGAAGAAAATGTGAAGTTGAGCCTGAAGTGGCAAATCTCACCACCCGGTTACCAGGGTGTTCTGTGTGGTTGCTAGGTGGTTGTTAGGGTATTCTGGGTGGTTGCTATGGTATTTTTATGTGGTTGCTAGGTGCTAATGTTGCTAGGCGGTTGCCAGGTTCATCTATTGGAGTCTATGAGTCTGTATGGAAAGTTCAAGATCAAGAACTTTTGGGCCAGAAACATGTTCAGTAGGTCAAATATTTCTCTGGCTGAAATGACATCATGAGATGTAAATCTCTCTGTATATTAACCCACAGATCAAGTACCCGTGGGCCACAAAAGTATTCATGGAGGTCAAAAATTGACCTATGTAATATAACATCAGAATGTTATATTACATAGTCTATGAATATGTATGGAAAGTTCAAGATCTAGTACTTTTGGGCCAGAAACATGTTTAGTAGGTAAAATATTTTTCTGGCTGAAATGACATCATGAAAAATAAATCTCCAACCAACCAGAACACCCTAGCAACCACCAAGCAACAGCATAGCAACCACCCAGAACAACCCAGCAACCACCCAGAACAGCTTCACAACCACCCAGAATACCCTAGCAACCACATAGCAACACCCTAGCAACCACCCAGAACACCTTCGCAACCACCCAGAATACCCTAGCAACCACATAGCAACACCATAGCAACCACCCAGAATACCCTAAAAAAAACCTACCAACCACCCAGAACACCGTAGCAACCTCCCAGAACACCCTAGCAACCGGGTGCTGAGATTTGCCGCTTCAAGCTCCACTTCACATTTTCTTCAGGAAATGTGCCATAAATGTGTGGAGGTCAAAAATGACCTATGTATATCTAATATAACATCAGAAGGAGTCTAAAAGTCTATATTGTTTTAAACTATTTGAGAAACCCTTGACCAGAAATGAGTTCAATATGTCAGATATTGACTTCTCTATGGCTTCTTAGGAAGCATCTATTGGAGTCTATGAGTCTGTATGGAAAGTTCAAGATCAAGAACTTTTGGACCAGAAACATGTTTAGTAGGTAAAATATTTTTCTGGCTGAAATGACATCATGAAAAATAAATCTCCAACCAACCAGAACACCCTAGCAACCACCAAGCAACAGCATAGCAACCACCCAGAACAACCCAGCAACCACCCAGAACACCTTCGCAACCACCCAGAATACCCTAGCAACCGCCTTGCAACACCCTAGCAACCACCCAGAACAGCTTCACAACCACCCAGAATACCCTAGCAACCACATAGCAACACCCTAGCAACCACCCAGAACACCTTCGCAACCACCCAGAATACCCTAGCAACCGCATAGCAACACCATAGCAACTACCCAGAATACCCTAAAAAAAAACTACCAACCACCCAAAACATGGTAGCAACCTCCCAGAACACCCTAGCAACAGGGTGCTGAGATTTGCCGCTTCAAGCTCCACTTCACATTTTCTTCAGGAAATGTGCCATAAATGTGTTCATGGAGGTCAAAATTGACCTATGTATATCTAATATAACATCAGAAGGAGTCTAAAAGTCTATATTGTTTTAAACTTTTTGAGAAACCTTTGACCAGAAATGAGTTCAATATGTCAGATATGGACTTCTCTGTGGCTTAGGAAGCATCTGTTGGAGTCTATGAGTATGTTTGGAAAGTTCAAGATCAAGTACTTTTGGGCCAGAAACATGTTCAGTAGGTCAAATATTTGTCTGGCTGAAATGACATCATGAGAAATAAATCTCCAACCAACCAGAACACCCTAGCAACCACCAAGCAACAGCATAGCAACCACCCAGAACATCCTAGAAACAAACCAAAACAACCCAGCAACCACCCAGAACAACTTCGCAACCACGCAGAATACCCTAGCAACCGCCTTGCAACACTCTAGCAACCACCCCGAACAGCTTCGCAACCACCCAGAATACCCTAGCAACCACATAGCAACACCCTAGCAACCACCCAGAACACCTTCGCAACCACCCAGAATACCCTAGCAACCGCATAGCAACATCTTAGCAACCACCCAGAATACCCTAAAAAAAACCTACCAACCACCCAGAACACCCTAGCAACCGGGTACTGAGATTTGCCGCTTCAAGCTCCACTTCACATTTTCTTCAGGAAATATGCCATAAATGTGTTCATGGAGGTCAAAATTGACCTATGTATATCTAATATAACATCAGAAGGAGTCTAAAAGTCTATATTGTTTTAAACTTTTTGAGAAACATTTGACCCGAAATGAGTTCAATATGTCAGATATGGACTTCTCTGTGACTTAGGAATCATCTGTTGGAGTCTATGAGTATGTTTGGAAAGTTCAAGATCAAGTACTTTTGGGCAAGAAACATGTTCAGTAGGTCAAATATTTGTCTGGCTGAAATGACATCATGAGATGTAAATCTCTTGGTATATTAACCAACAGATCCAAGTACCCGTGGGCCATAAAAGTGTTCATGGAGGTCAAAAATTGACCTATGTAATATAACATCAGAATGTTATATTACATAGTCTGTGAGTATGTGTGGAAAGTTCAAGATCAAGTATTTTTGGACCAAAAACATGTTCAGTAGGTAAAATATTTTTCTGGCTGAAATGACATCATGAGAAGTAAATCTCCAACCAACCAGAACACCCTAGCAACCACCAAGCAACAGCCTAGCAACCATCCAGAACACCCTATAAACAAACCAGAACACCCCAGCAACCATCTGGCAACACCCTAGCAACCACCATTAACACCCCAGCAATCGCCTAGCAACACCCTAGCAACCACATAGCAACACCTTAGCAACCACCCAGAACACCTTCGCAACCACCCAGAATACCCTAGCAACCGCATAGCAACACCATAGCAACCACCCAGAATACCCTAAAAAAACCCACCTAGCAACCACCCAGAACACCGTAGCAACCTCCCAGAACACACTAGCAACCGGGTGCTGAGATTTGCCGCTTCAAGCTCCACTTCATATTTTCTTCTGGAAATGTGCCATAAATGTGTTCCTGGTGGTCAAAAATTGATCTATGTATATCTAATATAACATCAGAAGAAGTCTAAAAGTTAACATTGTTTTAAACTTTTTGAGGAACCTTTGACAAGAAATGAGTTCAATGAGATCACGAGAAGTAAATCTATCGGTATATTAACCCACAGATCAAGTACCCGTGGGACATAAATGTGTTCCTGGAGGTCAAAAATTGACCTATGTATAGCTAATATAACATCAGAAGGAATCTATAAGTTTATATTGTTTTAAACTATTTGAGAAACCTTTGACCAGAAATGAGTTCAATATGTCAGATATGGACTTCTCTATGGCTTCTTAGGAAGCATCTATTGGAGTCTATGAGTCTCTATGGAAAGTTCAAGATCAAGAACTTTTGGACCAGAAACATGTTCAGTAGGTCAAATATTTGTCTGGCTGAAATGACATCATGAGATGTAAATCTCTCGGTACATTAACACACAGATCAAGTACCCGTGGGCCATAAAAGTATTCATGGAGGTCAAAAATTGACCTATGTAATATAACATCAGAATGTTATATTACATAGTCTATGAATATGTATGGAAAGTTCAAGATCTAGTACTTTTGGGCTAGAAACATGTTTAGTAGGTAAAATATTTTTCTGGCTGAAATGACATCATGAGAAATAAATCTCCAACCAACCAGAACACCCTAGCAACCACCAAGCAACATCATAGCAACCACCCAGAACACCCTAGAAACAAACCAGAACAACCCAGCAACCACCCAGAACACCTTCGCAACCACCCAGAATACCCTAGCAACCACCCAGAATACCCTAGCAACCGCATAGCAACACCATAGCAACTACCCAGAATACCCTAAAAAAAAAACTACCAACCACCCAGAACACGGTAGCAACCTCCCAGAACACCCTAGCAACCGGGTGCTGAGATTTGCCGCTTCAAGCTCCACTTCACATTTTCTTCAGGAAATGTGCCATAAATGTGTTCATGGAGGTCAAAATTGACCTATGTATATCTAATATAACATCAGAAGGAGTCTAAAAGTCTATATTGTTTTAAACTTTTTGAGAAACCTTTGACCAGAAATGAGTTCAATATGTCAGATAAGGACTTCTCTGTGGCTTAAGAAGCATCTGTTGGAGTTTATGAGTATGTTTGGAAAGTTCAAGATCAAGTACTTTTGGGCCAGAAACATATTCAGTAGGTCAAATATTTGTCTGGCTGAAATGACATCATGAGAGGTAAATCTCTCGGTATATTAACCAACAGATCCAAGTACCTGTGGGCCATAAAAGTGTTCATGGAGGTCAAAAATTGACCTGTGTAATATAACATCAGAATGTTATATTGCGTGGTCTATGAGTATGTATGGAAAGTTCAAGATCAAGTACTTTTGGGCCAGAAACATGTTCAGTAGGTCAAATTTTTGTCTGGCTGAAATGACATCATGAGATGTAAATCTCTCGGTATATTAACCAACAGATCCAAGTACCCGTGGGCCATAAAAGTGTTCATGGAGGTCAAAAATTGACCTATGTCATTTAACATCAGAATGTTATATTACATAGTCTGTGAGTATGTGTGGAAAGTTCAAGATCAAGTATTTTTGGACCCGAAACATGTTCAGTGGGTAAAATATTTTTCTGGCTGAAATGACATCATGAGAAGTAAATCTCCAACCAACCAGACCACCCTAGCAACCACCAAGCAACAGCCAGGCAACCATCCAGAACACCCTAGAAACAAACCAGAACAACCCAGCAACCATCTGGCAACACCCTAGCAACCACCATTAACACCCCATTAACCGCCTAGCAACACCCTAGCAACCACCCAGAACACCTTCGCAACCACCCAGAATACCCTAACAACCGCATAGCAACGCCATAGCAACCACCAAGAATACCCTAAAAAAAACACCTAGCAACCACCCAGAACACCGTAGCAACCTCCCAGAACACCCTAGCAACCGGGTACTGAGATTTGCCGCTTCAAGCTCCACTTCACATTTTCTTCAGGAAATGTGCCATAAATGTGTTCATGGAGGTCAAAATTGACCTATGTATATCTAATATAACATCAGAAGGAGTCTAAAAGTCTATGTTGTTTTAAACTTTTTGAGAAACATTTGACCCGAAATGAGTTCAATATGTCAGATATGGACTTCTCTGTGACTTAGGAATCATCTGTTGGAGTCTATGAGTATGTTTGGAAAGTTCAAGATCAAGTACTTTTGGGCAAGAAACATGTTCAGTAGGTCAAATATTTGTCTGGCTGAAATGACATCATGAGATGTAAATCTCTTGGTATATTAACCAACAGATCCAAGTACCCGTGGGCCATAAAAGTGTTCATGGAGGTCAAAAATTGACCTATGTAATATAACATCAGAATGTTATATTACATAGTCTGTGAGTATGTGTGGAAAGTTCAAGATCAAGTATTTTTGGACCAAAAACATGTTCAGTAGGTAAAATATTTTTCTGGCTGAAATGACATCATGAGAAGTAAATCTCCAACCAACCAGAACACCCTAGCAACCACCAAGCAACAGCCTAGCAACCATCCAGAACACCCTATAAACAAACCAGAACACCCCAGCAACCATCTGGCAACACCCTAGCAACCACCATTAACACCCCAGCAATCGCCTAGCAACACCCTAGCAACCACATAGTAACACCCTAGCAACCACCCAGAACACCTTCGCAACCACCCAGAATACCCTAGCAACCGCATAGCAACACCATAGCAACCACCCAGAATACCCTAAAAAAAACACCTAGCAACCACTCAGAACACCGTAGCAACCTCCCAGAACACCCTAGCAACCGGGTGCTGAGATTTGCCGCTTCAAGCTCCACTTCATATTTTCTTCTGGAAATGTGCCATAAATGTGTTCCTGGTGGTCAAAAATTGATCTATGTATATCTAATATAACATCAGAAGAAGTCTAAAAGTTTACATTGTTTTAAACTTTTTGAGGAACCTTTGACAAGAAATGAGTTCAATGAGATCACGAGAAGTAAATCTATCGGTATATTAACCCACAGATCAAGTACCCGTGGGACATAAATGTGTTCCTGGAGGTCAAAAATTGACCTATGTATAGCTAATATAACATCAGAAGGAATCTATAAGTTTATATTGTTTTAAACTATTTGAGAAACCTTTGACCAGAAATGAGTTCAATATGTCAGATATGGACTTCTCTATGGCTTCTTAGGAAGCATCTATTGGAGTCTATGAGTCTCTATGGAAAGTTCAAGATCAAGAACTTTTGGACCAGAAACATGTTCAGTAGGTCAAATATTTGTCTGGCTGAAATGACATCATGAGATGTAAATCTCTCGGTACATTAACACACAGATCAAGTACCCGTGGGCCATAAAAGTATTCATGGAGGTCAAAAATTGACCTATGTAATATAACATCAGAATGTTATATTACATAGTCTATGAATATGTATGGAAAGTTCAAGATCTAGTACTTTTGGGCTAGAAACATGTTTAGTAGGTAAAATATTTTTCTGGCTGAAATGACATCATGAGAAATAAATCTTCAACCAACCAGAACACCCTAGCAACCACCAAGCAACATCATAGCAACCACCCAGAACACCCTAGAAACAAACCAGAACAACCCAGCAACCACCCAGAACACCTTCGCAACCACCCAGAATACCCTAGCAACCACCCAGAATACCCTAGCAACCGCATAGCAACACCATAGCAACTACCCAGAATACCCTAAAAAAAAAACTACCAACCACCCAGAACACGGTAGCAACCTCCCAGAACACCCTAGCAACCGGGTGCTGAGATTTGCCGCTTCAAGCTCCACTTCACATTTTCTTCAGGAAATGTGCCATAAATGTGTTCATGGAGGTCAAAATTGACCCATGTATATCTAATATAACATCAGAAGGAGTCTAAAAGTCTATATTGTTTTAAACTTTTTGAGAAACCTTTGACCAGAAATGAGTTCAACATGTCAGATATGGACTTCTCTGTGGCTTAAGAAGCATCTGTTGGAGTTTATGAGTATGTTTGGAAAGTTCAAGATCAAGTACTTTTGGGCCAGAAACATGTTCAGTGGGTCAATTATTTGTCTGGCTGAAATGACATCATGAGAGGTAAATCTCTCGGTATATTAACCAACAGATCCAAGTACCTGTGGGCCATAAAAGTGTTCATGGAGGTCAAAAATTGACCTCTGTAATATAACATCAGAATGTTATATTGCGTGGTCTATGAGTATGTATGGAAAGTTCAAGATCAAGTACTTTTGGGCCAGAAACATGTTCAGTAGGTCAAATATTTGTCTGGCTGAAATGACATCATGAGATGTAAATCTCTCGGTATATTAACCAACAGATCCAAGTACCCGTGGGCCATAAAAGTGTTCATGGAGGTCAAAAATTGACCTATGTCATATAACATCAGAATGTTATATTACATAGTCTGTGAGTATGTGTGGAAAGTTCAAGATCAAGTATTTTTGGACCCGAAACATGTTCAGTGGGTAAAATATTTTTCTGGCTGAAATGACATCATGAGAAGTAAATCTCCAACCAACCAGACCACCCTAGCAACCACCAAGCAACAGCCAGGCAACCATCCAGAACACCCTAGAAACAAACCAGAACAACCCAGCAACCATCTGGCAACACCCTAGCAACCACCATTAACACCCCATTAACCGCCTAGCAACACCCTAGCAACCACCCAGAACACCTTCGCAACCACCCAGAATACCCTAACAACCGCATAGCAACGCCATAGCAACCACCAAGAATACCCTAAAAAAAACACCTAGCAACCACCCAGAACACCGTAGCAACCTCCCAGAACACCCTAGCAACCGGGTGCTGAGATTTGCCGCTTCAAGCACTTCACATTTTCTTCTGGAAATGTGCCATAAATGTGTTCATGGAGGTCAAAATTGACCTATGTATATCTAATATAACATCAGAAGGAGTCTAAAAGTTTATATTGTTTTAAACTTTTTGAGAAATCTTTGACCAGAAATTAGTTCAATATGTCAGATATGGACTTCTCTATGGCTTAGGAAGCATCTGTTGGAGTCTATGAGTATGAATGGAAAGTACAAGGTCAAGTACTTTTGGGCCAGATATATGTTCAGTAGGTCAAATATATTTTTGGCTGAAATTACATCATGAGAAGCAAAGCTCTCGGTACATTAACCCAAACATCAAATACCCGTGGACCATAAATGTGTTTCTGAAGGTCAAAAATTGACCTATGTATAGCTAATGTAACATCAGGAGTCTATAAGTTTATATTGTTTAAAACCTTTTGAGGATCCTTTGACCAGAAATGAGTTCAATAGGTCAGATATGGACTTCGCTATGGCTTAGAAAGCATCTGTTGGAGTCTATGAGTATGTTTGGAAAGTTCAAGATCAAGTACTTTTGGGCCAGAAACATGTTCAGTAGGTCAAATTTTTGTCTGGCTGAAATGACATCATGAGAAGTAAATCTCTCGGTATAATAACCCACATACCAAGGACCCGTGGGCCATAAAAGTGTTCCTGGAGGTCAAAAATTGACCTATGTAATATAACATCAGAAGGAGTCTATAAGTTTATATCGTTTTAAAGTTTTTGAGGAACCTTTGACCAGAAATTAGTTCAAAAGGTCAGATATGGACTTGTCCATGGCTTAGGAAGCATTTTTTGGAGTCTATGAGTATGTAGTATGTATGGAAAGTTCAAGATCAAGTACTTTTGGGCCAGAAATATGTTCAGTAGGTCAAATATCTTTCTGGCTGAAATAATATCATGAGAAGGATCAATTAATTACCCATAGGCTAGAAACATGTTCTGTAGGTCAAAAAGGAACCTATGTATATAACATCAGATTGAGTCTATCAGTTGATATTATTTAAAAACATTTGAGGAAACATAGAGCAGAAATTAGTACAATAGGTCAGATATGGACTTCTCTATGGCTTAGAATCAAGTACCCGTGAGCCAGAAATATGTTCACTAGGACAAAAAGGAACCTATCTATAGCTTACAAATCATCAAAAGTCAATAAGTTAATATTTATTAAAACCTTTGAAGACCCTTTGACTCTTTCGCATGGATTCTACTACTAATTCTTTTGTGCACTGACGAAAAAACATCACTTGAGCGGTCGTGCAATGCAATAACTTACTCGTTCCTTTGTGCAACAGAGGAACGCATTCAATATCTAACTCATTCCAATGTTCAACGAAAACACATCTAACGTCTAACGTTGTGCATTAAAGAATATGCACGCAATAACTAACATGTTTCTCTGTGCAATGAAAAGAAAACACCTAATATCTAGTTTCCTTGGATTGCATAACAATCTAACTTGTTCTTCGTTGCAATGAAAAGGCATAACGTGATGTTTTCTTGTCTGTGCACAAACAATCTAGTTTGTAAAATAGAAATGCATGCGAAAGCACATGCATACATTTTCTTTTCATTGCAATGAGGAACAAGTTCGATATTTTATGCATTGCAATAAAACAACACTCGTTGCTTTTGTGCAATGAAGAACGTTGTGCATCAAAAATACCATATATGTAATATGCACTTTATTGCATTCCAGAACCAAACCCTTCCTTCTGCTTTGACTGGATAACGTGTGTTGTTTCATTGCAATTCTTACATTTTCTAACTTATTTTTCTTTGCAATGAAAAGAAAAGATAAAACACGCGTGCTTTTCCATGCACTTCCATTCTACAACTAATTAATTTCTGTTTTGACGAGAAAACATCAAAAGAGCGATCGCTTTACAATGCACACACTAACTTGTTCCTTGTGCAACGAAGAGATTTGCAATGCTTGTGCTTTAGGATTGCATTGCACATGCACACGATAACTCTGTCCAATGAAAAGAAAACACCTAAGATGTGTTTCATTGCAGTGCATGACACATCTAACTTGTTCCTCGTTATGCATATGCACGCAATAACTAACCTCTGTGCAGTGAAAAGAAAACACCTAAGATGTGTTTCAGTGCATTGCATGACAGATCTAACTTGTTTCTCGTTATGCATATACACGCAATAACTCGCTCTGTGCAGTGAAAAGAAACACCTAAGATGTGTTTCAGTGCATTGCATGACAGATCTAACTTGTTTCTCGTTATGCATATGCACGCAATAACTCGCTCTGTGCAGTGAAAAGAAAACAAAAAAGATGTGTTTCAATGCATTGCATGACCTATCTAACTTGTTCATCGTTATGTATGCATGCAATAACTATCCTCTGTGCAATGAAAAGAAAACACCTAAGATGTGTTTCATCGCATTGCATGACCTATCTAACTTGTTCCTCGTTATGCATATGCAAGCAATAACTAACCTCTGTGCAGTGAAAAGAAAACACCTAAGATGTGTTTCAGTGCATTGCATGACAGATCTAACTTGTTTTTCGTTATGCATATACACGCAATAACTCGCTCTGTGCAGTGAAAAGAAAACACCTAAGATGTGTTTCATCGCTTTGCATGTCCTATCTAACTTGTTCCTCGTTATGCATATGCACGCAATAACTAACCTCTGTGCAGTGAAAAGAAAACCCCTAAGATGTGTTTCAGTGCATTGCATGACAGATCTAACTTGTTTCTCGTTATGCATATACACGCAATAACTCGCTCTGTGCAGTGAAAAGAAAACACCTAAGATGTGTTTCAGTGCATTACATGACATATCTAACTTGTTACTCGTTATGCATATGCACGCAATAACTAACCTCTGTGCAGTGAAAAGAAAACCCCTAAGATGTGTTTCAGTGCATTGCATGACAGATCTAACTTGTTTCTCGTTATGCATATACACGCAATAACTCGCTCTGTGCAATGAAAAGAAAACACCTAAGATGTGTTTCATTGCATTGCATGACATATCTAACTTGTTCCTCGTTATGCATATGCACGCAATAACCTCTGTGCAATGAAAAGAAAACAACTAAGATGTGTTTCAATGCATTGCATGACCTAATCTAACTTGTTCCTCGTTATGTATGCATGCAATAACTATCATCTGTGCAATGAAAAGAAAACACCTAAGATGTGTTTCATCGAATTGCATGACCTATCTAACTTGTTCCTCGTTATGCATATGCACGCAATAACTAACCTCTGTGCAGTGAAAAGAAAACACCTAAGATGTGTTTCAGTGCATTGCATGACAGATCTAACTTGTTTCTCGTTATGCATATACACGCAATAACTCGCTCTGTGCAGTGAAAAGAAAACACCTAAGATGTGTTTCAGTGCATTGCATGACAGATCTAACTTGTTTCTCGTTATGCATATGCACGCAATAACTCGCTCTGTGCAGTGAAAAGAAAACACCTAAGATGTGTTTCAGTGCATTGCATGACAGATCTAACTTGTTTCTCGTTATGCATATACACGCAATAACTCGCTCTGTGCAGTGAAAAGAAAACACCTAAGATGTGTTTCAGTGCATTGCATGACAGATCTAACTTGTTCCTCGTTATGTATGCATGCAATAACTATCCTCTGTGCAATGAAAAGAAAACACCTAAAATGTACTTCATTGCAAGATAGATATAACTTGTTTCTCGTTATGCATATGCACGCAAATATCTAACCTTTCTGCAGTGAAAAGAAAACACCTAACATGGGTTTCAGTGCATTGCATGACATATCTAACTTGTTCCTCGTTATGCATTTGCACGCTTTAACTAACCTCTGTGCAATGAAAAGAAAACACCTGAGATGTAATTCGTCGCATTGCATCACATATCTAACTTGTTCCTCGTTGCAATGAAAAGATATAACGTGATTTTGCATGCATTTCTATTTTACAAACTAATTTATTTGTGCACAGACGAGAAAACAACACATGAGCTTTACAGTGCATAGTATAGCTATTGAACTCATTGGACCTCAAAAGTTTTTAAGCAATATAAGCTTATTAGACACCTTTTGATGATAAGCTATACAAAGGTTCCTATTTGACCTACTGAACATAGGTTACTATATCATTAGGTTACTATACATTGATATTTACTACTTATGATGTTTTATGAGCAGGAAGATATTTGAACATATACTGAACATTTATCTGTCCCACGAGTACCTGATATTGAACTTTCTATACATAAAAAATAGACTACTTCTTATGCTACTTCTTAGACTGCTTTCTAGGCCTAGAGGTTCCTCATTGACCCACAAACACAGTCCTTGCCGACGAGTACTAGGTCTCGAACTTTTTGTATAAATTCTCATAGACTCCTTTTGATGCTTCTTAAGGCATATAGAATGTCCATATCTTAAGTATTTAACTCATGTCTGGTCAAAGGGTCCTCAAAAGTTTTTAAACAAGAAAAACTTTTAGACTCCTTCTGATATTACATGAGCTATAGATAGGTTCCTTTTTGACCTACTGAATATAGTTCTGGCCCACGAGTACATGATCTTGAACATTCTAAACATACTCATTAACTCCTTTTGATGTTACTGAAGCCATACAAGAGTCCTTATTTTATCTACTGAACATATTTCTGGCTAAGGTGTTCTTTGAAAATCAGGATACTATACAGAATGACCTCTTATCATGTTATTTTAGCCAGACAGATATTTGACCTAAAGACTGTATTTCTTGCCCATGTGTACTTGATCTTGAACTTCTACATACTCATAGACTCCTTTTGATGGTTCCTAGGCCATATAGAATTGTCCACATCTGACCTATTGAAATTATTTCTGAAAAACTTATGGGCTCCTTTTGATGATATAGTAATCAATTGCCAAAAACATTATAAAAACTCTATAGTAATTTGGACACTACCAACCACCTAGAAACACCATAGGAACCACACAGACTACCATAGTAACCACCTAAATCACCCTAGCAACCACCCAGAACACCTTAGCAACACTCTAGCAACCACCTAGCAACCACCCAGAACACCTTAGCAACACCCTACCAAGCAACCAACCCTAGCAACACCCAAGCAACCACCCAGAACACCCTAGCAACCACCTAGCAACACCCTAGTAACCACCCAGAACACCCTAGCAACACCCTAGCAACCACCCGGAATACCCTAACAACCACCTAGCAACCACCCAGAACACTATAGCAACCACCGGGAACACCCTAGCAACCGGGTGGTGAGATTTGCCACTGCAAGCAGTACTTCACAATTTCTTCTGGAAATGTGCCATAAATGTGTTACATAGGTCAAAAATTGACCCATGTATAGCTAATACAACATCAGATGGACTCTAGAAGTTTATATTGTTATGGTAAAAGGGTCCTCAAAAGGTTTCAAACAATATAAACATATTGATTAGTTTATATCATATTACATTATATTACAAAAGAATTTATTAGCTAGCTATTAGTTATTAGTTTATTAGTAGAGCTAAATCCAACCGGTTGCTAGGGTGTTCTGGGAGGTTGCTACGGTGTTCTGGGTGGTTGCTAGGTGTTTTTTTAGGGTATTCTGGGTGGTTGCTATGGTGTTGCTATGCGGTTGCTAGGGTATTCTGGGTGGTTGCTATGGTGTTCTGGGTGGTTGCTAGGGTGTTGCTAGGGTGTTGCTGGGGTATTCTGGGTGGTTGCTATGGTGTTGCTATGTGGTTGCTAGGGTGTTGCTAGGCGATTGCTGGGGTGTTAATGGTGGTTGCTAGGATGTTGCCAGATGGTTGCTGGGGTGTTCTGGTTTGTTTATAGGGTGTTCTGGATGGTTGCTAGGCTGTTGCTTGGTGGTTGCTAGGGTGTTCTGGTTGGTTGGAGATTTACTTCTCATGATGTCATTTCAGCCAGAAAAATATTTTACCTAGTGAACATGTTTCTGGTCCAAAAATACTTGATCTTGAACTTTCCACACATACTCACAGACTATGTAATATAACATTCTGATGTTATATTACATAGGTCAATTTTTGACCTCCATGAACACTTTTATGGCCCACGGGTACTTGGATCTGTTGTTTAATATACCAAGAGATTTACATCTCATGATGTCATTTCAGCCAGACAAATATTTGACCTACTGAACATGTTTTTTTTGCCCAAAAGTACTTGATCTTGAACTTTCCAAACATACTCATAGACTCCAACAGATGATTCCTAAGCCACAGAGAAGTCCATATATGACATATTGAACTCATTTCGGGTCAAAGGTTTCTCAAAAAGTTTAAAACAATATAGACTTTTAGACTCCTTCTGATGTTAAATTAGATATACATAGGTCAAATTTGACCTCCATGAACACATTTATGGCACATTTCCTGAAGAAAATGTGAAGTGGCAAATCTCAGCACCCGGTTGCTAGGGTGTTCTGGGAGGTTGCTACGGTGTTCTGGGTGGTTGGTAGGTTTTTTTTAGGGTATTCTGGGTGGTTGCTAAGGTGTTGCTATGCGGTTGCTAGGGTATTCTGGGTGGTTGCGAAGGTGTTCTGGTTGGTTGCTAGGGTGTTGCTATGTGGTTGCTAGGGTATTCTGGGTGGTTGCGAAGCTGTTCGGGGTGGTTGCTAGGGTGTTGCTAGGCGGTTGCTAGGGTATTCTGGGTGGTTGCGAAGGTGTTTTGGGTGGTTGCTGGGTTGTTTTGGTTTGTTTCTAGGGTGTTCTGGGTGGTTGCTATGCTGTTGCTTGGTGGTTGCTAGGGTGTTCTGGTTGGTTGGAGATTTATTTCTCATGATGTCATTTCAGCCAGAAAAATATTTTACCTACTAAACATGTTTCTGGCCCAAAAGTACTAGATCTTGAACTTTCCATACATATTCATAGACTATGTAATATAACATTCTGATGTTATACTACATAGGTCAATTTTTGACCTCCATGAATACTTTTATGGCTCACAGGTACTTGATCTGTGGGTTAATATACAGAGAGATTTACATCTCATGATGTCATTTCAGCCAGAGAAATATTTGACCTACTGAACATGTTTCTGGCCCAAAAGTTCTTGATCTTGAACTTTCCATACAGACTCATAGACTCCAATAGACGCTTCCTAAGAAGCCATAAAGAAATCCATATCTGACCTATTGAACTCATTTCTGGTGAAAAGTTCCTCAAAATAGTTTAAAACAATATAAACTTATAGATTCCTTCTGATGTTATATTAGCTATACATAGGTCCATTTTTGACCTCCAGGAACACATTTATGGCCCACGGGTACTTGATCTATGGGTGAGTATACCGAGAGATTTACTTCTCATGATGTAATTTCAGCCAGACAAATATTTTACCTCCTTCTGATGTTATATAAGATATACATTGGTCAATTATATTAGATATATATAGGTCAATTTTTGACCTCCAGGAACACATTTATGTCCCACGGGTACTTGATCTGTGAGTTAATATACCGATAGATTTACTTCTCGTGATGTCATTGAACTCATTTCTGGTCAAAGGTTCCTCAAAAAGTTTAAAACAATGTAAACTTTTAGACTTCTTCTGATGTTAGATTAGATATACATAGATACATTTTTGACCACCAGGAACACATTTATGGCACATTTCCAGAAGAAAATGTGAAGTTGAGCCTGAAGTGGCAAATCTCACCACCCGGTTACCAGGGTGTTCTGTGTGGTTGCTAGGTGGTTGTTAGGGTATTCTGGGTGGTTGCTATGGTGTTTTTATGTGGTTGCTAGGTGCTAATGTTGCTAGGCGGTTGCCAGGTTCATCTATTGGAGTCTATGAGTCTGTATGGATAGTTCAAGATCAAGAACTTTTGGGCCAGAAACATGTTCAGTAGGTCAAATATTTCTCTGGCTGAAATGACATCATGAGATGTAAATCTCTCTGTATATTAACCCACAGATCAAGTACCCGTGGGCCGTAAAAGTATTCATGGAGGTCAAAAATTGACCTATGTAATATAACATCAGAATGTTATATTACATAGTCTATGAATATGTATGGAAAGTTCAAGATCTAGTACTTTTGGGCCAGAAACATGTTTAGTAGGTAAAATATTTTTCTGGCTGAAATGACATCATGAAAAATAAATCTCCAACCAACCAGAACACCCTAGCAACCACCAAGCAACAGCATAGCAACCACCCAGAACAACCCAGCAACCACCCAGAACACCTTCGCAACCACCAAGAATACCCTAGCAACCGCCTTGCAACACCCTAGCAACCACCCAGAACAGCTTCACAACCACCCGGAATACCCTAGCAACCACATAGCAACACCCTAGCAACCACCCAGAACACCTTCGCAACCACCCAGAATACCCTAGCAACCGCATAGCAACACCATAGCAACCACTCAGAATACCCTAAAAAAAACTTACCAACCACCCAGGACACCATAGCAACCTCCCAGAACACCCTAGCAACCGGGTGCTGAGATTTGCCGCTTCAAGCTCCACTTCACATTTTCTTCAGGAAATGTGCCATAAATGTGTTCATGGAGGTCAAAATTGACCTATGTATATCTAATATAACATCAGAAGAAGTCTAAAAGTCTATATTGTTTTAAACTATTTGAGAAACCCTTGACCAGAAATGAGTTCAATATGTCAGATATGGATTTCTCTATGGCTTCTTAGGAAGCATCTATTGGAGTCTATGAGTCTGTATGGAAAGTTCAAGATCAAGAACTTTTGGACCAGAAACATGTTTAGTAGGTAAAATATTTTTCTGGCTGAAATGACATCATGAAAAATAAATCTCCAACCAACCAGAACACCCTAGCAACCACCAAGCAACAGCATAGCAACCACCCAGAACAACCCAGCAACCACCCAGAACACCTTCGCAACCACCCAGAATACCCTAGCAACCGCCTTGCAACACCCTAGCAACCACCCAGAACAGCTTCACAACCACCCAGAATACCCTAGCAACCACATAGCAACACCCTAGCAACCACCCAGAACACCTTCGCAACCACCCAGAATACCCTAGCAACCGCATAGCAACACCATAGCAACTACCCAGAATACCCTAAAAAAAAACTACCAACCACCCAAAACACGGTAGCAACCTCCCAGAACACCCTAGCAACCGGGTGCTGAGATTTGCCGCTTCAAGCTCCACTTCACATTTTCTTCAGGAAATGTGCCATAAATGTGTTCATGGAGGTCAAAATTGACCTATGTATATCTAATATAACATCAGAAGGAGTCTAAAAGTCTATATTGTTTTAAACTTTTTGAGAAACCTTTGACCAGAAATGAGTTCAATGTGTCAGATATGGACTTCTCTGTGGCTTAGGAAGCATCTGTTGGAGTCTATGAGTATGTTTGGAAAGTTCAAGATCAAGTACTTTTGGGCCAGAAACATGTTCAGTAGGTCAAATATTTGTCTGGCTGAAATGACATCATGAGAAATAAATCTCCAACCAACCAGAACACCCTAGCAACCACCAAGCAACAGCATAGCAACCACCCAGAACACCCTAGAAACAAACCAAAACAACCCAGCAACCACCCAGAACAACTTCGCAACCACGCAGAATACCCTAGCAACCGCCTTGCAACACCCTAGCAACCACCCCGAACAGCTTCGCAACCACCCAGAATACCCTAGCAACCACATAGCAACACCTTAGCAACCACCCAGAATACCCTAAAAAAAACCTACCAACCACCCAGAACACCCTAGCAACCGGGTACTGAGATTTACCGCTTCAAGCTCCACTTCACATTTTCTTCAGGAAATGTGCCATAAATGTGTTCATGGAGGTCAAAATTTACCTCTGTATATCTAATATAACATCAGAAGGAGTCTAAAAGTCTATATTGTTTTAAACTTTTTGAGAAACCTTTGACCAGAAATGAGTTCAATATGTCAGATGTGGACTTCTCTGTGGCTTAGGAAGCATCTGTTGGAGTCTATGAGTATGTTTGGAAAGTTCAAGATCAAGTACTTTTGGGCCAGAAACATGTTCAGTAGGTCAAATATTTGTCTGGCTGAAATGACATCATGAGAAATAAATCTCCAACCAACCAGAACACCCTAGCAACCACCAAGCAACAGCATAGCAACCACCCAGAACACCCTAGAAACAAACCAAAACAACCCAGCAACCACCCAGAACAACTTCGCAACCACGCAGAATACCCTAGCAACCGCCTTGCAACACCCTAGCAACCACCCCGAACAGCTTCGCAACCACCCAGAATACCCTAGCAACCACATAGCAACACCCTAGCAACCACCCAGAACACCTTCGCAACCACCCAGAATACCCTAGCAACCGCATAGCAACACCTTAGCAACCACCCAGAATACCCTAAAAAAAACCTACCAACCACCCAGAACACCCTAGCAACCGGGTACTGAGATTTGCCGCTTCAAGCTCCACTTCACATTTTCTTCAGGAAATGTGCCATAAATGTGTTCATGGAGGTCAAAATTGACCTATGTATATCTAATATAACATCAGAAGGAGTCTAAAAGTCTATGTTGTTTTAAACTTTTTGAGAAACATTTGACCCGAAATGAGTTCAATATGTCAGATATGGACTTCTCTGTGACTTAGGAATCATCTGTTGGAGTCTATGAGTATGTTTGGAAAGTTCAAGATCAAGTACTTTTGGGCAAGAAACATGTTCAGTAGGTCAAATATTTGTCTGGCTGAAATGACATCATGAGATGTAAATCTCTTGGTATATTAACCAACAGATCCAAGTACCCGTGGGCCATAAAAGTGTTCATGGAGGTCAAAAATTGACCTATGTAATATAACATCAGAATGTTATATTACATAGTCTGTGAGTATGTGTGGAAAGTTCAAGATCAAGTATTTTTGGACCAAAAACATGTTCAGTAGGTAAAATATTTTTCTGGCTGAAATGACATCATGAGAAGTAAATCTCCAACCAACCAGAACACCCTAGCAACCACCAAGCAACAGCCTAGCAACCATCCAGAACACCCTATAAACAAACCAGAACACCCCAGCAACCATCTGGCAACACCCTAGCAACCACCATTAACACCCCAGCAATCGCCTAGCAACACCCTAGCAACCACATAGTAACACCCTAGCAACCACCCAGAACACCTTCGCAACCACCCAGAATACCCTAGCAACCGCATAGCAACACCATAGCAACCACCCAGAATACCCTAAAAAAAACACCTAGCAACCACCCAGAACACCGTAGCAACCTCCCAGAACACCCTAGCAACCGGGTGCTGAGATTTGCCGCTTCAAGCTCCACTTCATATTTTCTTCTGGAAATGTGCCATAAATGTGTTCCTGGTGGTCAAAAATTGATCTATGTATATCTAATATAACATCAGAAGAAGTCTAAAAGTTTACATTGTTTTAAACTTTTTGAGGAACCTTTGACAAGAAATGAGTTCAATGAGATCACGAGAAGTAAATCTATCGGTATATTAACCCACAGATCAAGTACCCGTGGGACATAAATGTGTTCCTGGAGGTCAAAAATTGACCTATGTATAGCTAATATAACATCAGAAGGAATCTATAAGTTTATATTGTTTTAAACTATTTGAGAAACCTTTGACCAGAAATGAGTTCAATATGTCAGATATGGACTTCTCTATGGCTTCTTAGGAAGCATCTATTGGAGTCTATGAGTCTCTATGGAAAGTTCAAGATCAAGAACTTTTGGACCAGAAACATGTTCAGTAGGTCAAATATTTGTCTGGCTGAAATGACATCATGAGATGTAAATCTCTCGGTACATTAACACACAGATCAAGTACCCGTGGGCCATAAAAGTATTCATGGAGGTCAAAAATTGACCTATGTAATATAACATCAGAATGTTATATTACATAGTCTATGAATATGTATGGAAAGTTCAAGATCTAGTACTTTTGGGCTAGAAACATGTTTAGTAGGTAAAATATTTTTCTGGCTGAAATGACATCATGAGAAATAAATCTCCAACCAACCAGAACACCCTAGCAACCACCAAGCAACATCATAGCAACCACCCAGAACACCCTAGAAACAAACCAGAACAACCCAGCAACCACCCAGAACACCTTCGCAACCACCCAGAATACCCTAGCAACCACCCAGAATACCCTAGCAACCGCATAGCAACACCATAGCAACTACCCAGAATACCCTAAAAAAAAAACTACCAACCACCCAGAACACGGTAGCAACCTCCCAGAACACCCTAGCAACCGGGTGCTGAGATTTGCCGCTTCAAGCTCCACTTCACATTTTCTTCAGGAAATGTGCCATAAATGTGTTCATGGAGGTCAAAATTGACCTATGTATATCTAATATAACATCAGAAGGAGTCTAAAAGTCTATATTGTTTTAAACTTTTTGAGAAACCTTTGACCAGAAATGAGTTCAATATGTCATATGGACTTCTCTGTGGCTTAAGAAGCATCTGTTGGAGTTTATGAGTATGTTTGGAAAGTTCAAGATCAAGTACTTTTGGGCCAGAAACATGTTCAGTAGGTCAAATATTTGTCTGGCTGAAATGACATCATGAGAGGTAAATCTCTCGGTATATTAACCAACAGATCCAAGTACCTGTGGGCCATAAAAGTGTTCATGGAGGTCAAAAATTGACCTGTGTAATATAACATCAGAATGTTATATTGCGTGGTCTATGAGTATGTATGGAAAGTTCAAGATCAAGTACTTTTGGGCCAGAAACATGTTCAGTAGGTCAAATATTTGTCTGGCTGAAATGACATCATGAGATGTAAATCTCTCGGTATATTAACCAACAGATCCAAGTACCCGTGGGCCATAAAAGTGTTCATGGAGGTCAAAAATTGACCTATGTCATATAACATCAGAATGTTATATTACATAGTCTGTGAGTATGTGTGGAAAGTTCAAGATCAAGTATTTTTGGACCCGAAACATGTTCAGTGGGTAAAATATTTTTCTGGCTGAAATGACATCATGAGAAGTAAATCTCCAACCAACCAGACCACCCTAGCAACCACCAAGCAACAGCCAGGCAACCATCCAGAACACCCTAGAAACAAACCAGAACAACCCAGCAACCATCTGGCAACACCCTAGCAACCACCATTAACACCCCATTAACCGCCTAGCAACACCCTAGCAACCACCCAGAACACCTTCGCAACCACCCAGAATACCCTAACAACCGCATAGCAACGCCATAGCAACCACCAAGAATACCCTAAAAAAAACACCTAGCAACCACCCAGAACACCGTAGCAACCTCCCAGAACACCCTAGCAACCGGGTGCTGAGATTTGCCGCTTCAAGCACTTCACATTTTCTTCTGGAAATGTGCCATAAATGTGTTCATGGAGGTCAAAATTGACCTATGTATATCTAATATAACATCAGAAGGAGTCTAAAAGTTTATATTGTTTTAAACTTTTTGAGAAATCTTTGACCAGAAATTAGTTCAATATGTCAGATATGGACTTCTCTATGGCTTAGGAAGCATCTGTTGGAGTCTATGAGTATGAATGGAAAGTACAAGGTCAAGTACTTTTGGGCCAGATATATGTTCAGTAGGTCAAATATATTTTTGGCTGAAATTACATCATGAGAAGCAAAGCTCTCGGTACATTAACCCAAACATCAAATACCCGTGGACCATAAATGTGTTTCTGAAGGTCAAAAATTGACCTATGTATAGCTAATGTAACATCAGGAGTCTATAAGTTTATATTGTTTAAAACCTTTTGAGGATCCTTTGACCAGAAATGAGTTCAATAGGTCAGATATGGACTTCTCTATGGCTTAGAAAGCATCTGTTGGAGTCTATGAGTATGTTTGGAAAGTTCAAGATCAAGTACTTTTGGGCCAGAAACATGTTCAGTAGGTCAAATTTTTGTCTGGCTGAAATGACATCATGAGAAGTAAATCTCTCGGTATAATAACCCACATACCAAGGACCCGTGGGCCATAAAAGTGTTCCTGGAGGTCAAAAATTGACCTATGTAATATAACATCAGAAGGAGTCTATAAGTTTATATCGTTTTAAAGTTTTTGAGGAACCTTTGACCAGAAATTAGTTCAAAAGGTCAGATATGGACTTGTCCATGGCTTAGGAAGCATTTATTGGAGTCTATGAGTATGTAGTATGTATGGAAAGTTCAAGATCAAGTACTTTTGGGCCAGAAATATGTTCAGTAGGTCAAATATCTTTCTGGCTGAAATAATATCATGAGAAGGATCAATTAATTACCCATAGGCTAGAAACATGTTCTGTAGGTCAAAAAGGAACCTATGTATATAACATCAGATTGAGTCTATCAGTTGATATTATTTAAAAACATTTGAGGAAACATAGAGCAGAAATTAGTACAATAGGTCAGATATGGACTTCTCTATGGCTTAGAATCAAGTACCCGTGAGCCAGAAATATGTTCACTAGGACAAAAGGAACCTATCTATAGCTTACAAATCATCAAAAGTCAATAAGTTAATATTTATTAAAACCTTTGAAGACCCTTTGACTCTTTCGCATGGATTCTACTACTAATTCTTTTGTGCACTGACGAAAAAACATCACTTGAGCGGTCGTGCAATGCAATAACTTACTCGTTCCTTTGTGCAACAGAGGAACGCATTCAATATCTAACTCATTCCAATGTTCAACGAAAACACATCTAACGTCTAACGTTGTGCATTAAAGAATATGCACGCAATAACTAACATGTTTCTCTGTGCAATGAAAAGAAAACACCTAATATCTAGTTTCCTTGGATTGCATAACAATTTAACTTGTTCTTCGTTGCAATGAAAAGGCATAACGTGATGTTTTCTTGTCTGTGCACAAACAATCTAGTTTGTAAAATAGAAATGCATGCGAAAGCACATGCATACATTTTCTTTTCATTGCAATGAGGAACAATTTCGATATTTTATGCATTGCAATAAAACAACACTCGTTGCTTTTGTGCAATGAAGAACGTTGTGCATCAAAAATACCATATATGTAATATGCACTTTATTGCATTCCAGAACCAAACCCTTCCTTCTGCTTTGACTGGATAACGTGTGTTGTTTCATTGCAATTCTTACATTTTCTAACTTATTTTTCTTTGCAATGAAAAGAAAAGATAAAACACGCGTGCTTTTCCATGCACTTCCATTCTACAACTAATTAATTTCTGTTTTGACGAGAAAACATCAAAAGAGCGATCGCTTTACAATGCACACACTAACTTGTTCCTTGTGCAACGAAGAGATTTGCAATGCTTGTGCTTTAGGATTGCATTGCACATGCACACGATAACTAACCTCTGTCCAATGAAAAGAAAACACCTAAGATGTGTTTCATTGCAGTGCATGACACATCTAACTTGTTCCTCGTTATGCATATGCACGCAATAACTAACCTCTGTGCAGTGAAAAGAAAACACCTAAGATGTGTTTCAGTGCATTGCATGACACATCTAACTTGTTCCTCGTTATGCATATGCACGCAATAACTAACCTCTGTGCAGTGAAAAGAAAACACCTAAGATGTGTTTCAGTGCATTGCATGACAGATCTAACTTGTTTCTCGTTATGCATATGCACGCAATAACTCGCTCTGTGCAGTGAAAAGAAAACAACTAAGATGTGTTTCAATGCATTGCATGACCTATCTAACTTGTTCATCGTTATGTATGCATGCAATAACTATCCTCTGTGCAATGAAAAGAAAACACCTAAGATGTGTTTCATCGCATTGCATGACCTATCTAACTTGTTCCTCGTTATGCATATGCAAGCAATAACTAACCTCTGTGCAGTGAAAAGAAAACACCTAAGATGTGTTTCAGTGCATTGCATGACAGATCTAACTTGTTTTTCGTTATGCATATACACGCAATAACTCGCTCTGTGCAGTGAAAAGAAAACACCTAAGATGTGTTTCATCGCTTTGCATGTCCTATCTAACTTGTTCCTCGTTATGCATATGCACGCAATAACTAACCTCTGTGCAGTGAAAAGAAAACCCCTAAGATGTGTTTCAGTGCATTGCATGACAGATCTAACTTGTTTCTCGTTATGCATATACACGCAATAACTCGCTCTGTGCAGTGAAAAGAAAACACCTAAGATGTGTTTCAGTGCATTACATGACATATCTAACTTGTTACTCGTTATGCATATGCACGCAATAACTAACCTCTGTGCAGTGAAAAGAAAACCCCTAAGATGTGTTTCAGTGCATTGCATGACAGATCTAACTTGTTTCTCGTTATGCATATACACGCAATAACTCGCTCTGTGCAATGAAAAGAAAACACCTAAGATGTGTTTCATTGCATTGCATGACATATCTAACTTGTTCCTCGTTATGCATATGCACGCAATAACCTCTGTGCAATGAAAAGAAAACAACTAAGATGTGTTTCAATGCATTGCATGACCTAATCTAACTTGTTCCTCGTTATGTATGCATGCAATAACTATCATCTGTGCAATGAAAAGAAAACACCTAAGATGTGTTTCATCGAATTGCATGACCTATCTAACTTGTTCCTCGTTATGCATATGCACGCAATAACTAACCTCTGTGCAGTGAAAAGAAAACACCTAAGATGTGTTTCAGTGCATTGCATGACAGATCTAACTTGTTTCTCGTTATGCATATACACGCAATAACTCGCTCTGTGCAGTGAAAAGAAAACACCTAAGATGTGTTTCAGTGCATTGCATGACAGATCTAACTTGTTTCTCGTTATGCATATGCACGCAATAACTCGCTCTGTGCAGTGAAAAGAAAACACCTAAGATGTGTTTCAGTGCATTGCATGACAGATCTAACTTGTTTCTCGTTATGCATATACACGCAATAACTCGCTCTGTGCAGTGAAAAGAAAACACCTAAGATGTGTTTCAGTGCATTGCATGACAGATCTAACTTGTTCCTCGTTATGTATGCATGCAATAACTATCCTCTGTGCAATGAAAAGAAAACACCTAAAATGTACTTCATTGCAAGATAGATATAACTTGTTTCTCGTTATGCATATGCACGCAAATATCTAACCTTTCTGCAGTGAAAAGAAAACACCTAACATGGGTTTCAGTGCATTGCATGACATATCTAACTTGTTCCTCGTTATGCATTTGCACGCTTTAACTAACCTCTGTGCAATGAAAAGAAAACACCTGAGATGTAATTCGTCGCATTGCATCACATATCTAACTTGTTCCTCGTTGCAATGAAAAGATATAACTTGATTTTGCATGCATTTCTATTTTACAAACTAATTTATTTGTGCACAGACGAGAAAACAACACATGAGCTTTACAGTGCATAGTATAGCTATTGAACTCATTGGACCTCAAAAGTTTTTAAGCAATATAAGCTTATTAGACACCTTTTGATGATAAGCTATACAAAGGTTCCTATTTGACCTACTGAACATAGGTTACTATATCATTAGGTTACTATACATTGATATTTACTACTTATGATGTTTTATGAGCAGGAAGATATTTGAACATATACTGAACATTTATCTGTCCCACGAGTACCTGATATTGAACTTTCTATACATAAAAAATAGACTACTTCTTATGCTACTTCTTAGACTGCTTTCTAGGCCTAGAGGTTCCTCATTGACCCACAAACACAGTCCTTGCCGACGAGTACTAGGTCTCGAACTTTTTGTATAAATTCTCATAGACTCCTTTTGATGCTTCTTAAGGCATATAGAATGTCCATATCTTAAGTATTTAACTCATGTCTGGTCAAAGGGTCCTCAAAAGTTTTTAAACAAGAAAAACTTTTAGACTCCTTCTGATATTACATGAGCTATAGATAGGTTCCTTTTTGACCTACTGAATATAGTTCTGGCCCACGAGTACATGATCTTGAACATTCTAAACATACTCATTAACTCCTTTTGATGTTACTGAAGCCATACAAGAGTCCTTATTTTATCTACTGAACATATTTCTGGCTAAGGTGTTCTTTGAAAATCAGGATACTATACAGAATGACCTCTTATCATGTTATTTTAGCCAGACAGATATTTGACCTAAAGACTGTATTTCTTGCCCATGTGTACTTGATCTTGAACTTCTACATACTCATAGACTCCTTTTGATGGTTCCTAGGCCATATAGAATTGTCCACATCTGACCTATTGAAATTATTTCTGAAAAACTTATGGGCTCCTTTTGATGATATAGTAATCAATTGCCAAAAACATTATAAAAACTCTATAGTAATTTGGACACTACCAACCACCTAGAAACACCATAGGAACCACACAGACTACCATAGTAACCACCTAAATCACCCTAGCAACCACCCAGAACACCTTAGCAACACTCTAGCAACCACCTAGCAACCACCCAGAACACCTTAGCAACACCCTACCAAGCAACCAACCCTAGCAACACCCAAGCAACCACCCAGAACACCCTAGCAACCACCTAGCAACACCCTAGTAACCACCCAGAACACCCTAGCAACACCCTAGCAACCACCCGGAAT
Source organism: Pimephales promelas (assembly GCF_988280905.1). Classification (NCBI taxonomy): domain Eukaryota; kingdom Metazoa; phylum Chordata; class Actinopteri; order Cypriniformes; family Leuciscidae; genus Pimephales; species Pimephales promelas. The sequence goes on along the minus strand of NC_142773.1, from coordinate 11,260,164 downwards.
ACCCTAACAACCACCTAGCAACCACCCAGAACACTGTAGCAACCACCGGGAACACCCTAGCAACCGGGTGGTGAGATTTGCCACTGCAAGCAGTACTTCACAATTTCTTCTGGAAATGTGCCATAAATGTGTTACATAGGTCAAAAATTGACCCATGTATAGCTAATACAACATCAGATGGACTCTAGAAGTTTATATTGTTATGGTAAAAGGGTCCTCAAAAGGTTTCAAACAATATAAACATATTGATTAGTTTATATCATATTACATTATATTACAAAAGAATTTATTAGCTAGCTATTAGTTATTAGTTTATTAGTAGAGCTAAATCCAACCGGTTGCTAGGGTGTTCTGGGAGGTTGCTACGGTGTTCTGGGTGGTTGCTAGGTGTTTTTTTAGGGTATTCTGGGTGGTTGCTATGGTGTTGCTATGCGGTTGCTAGGGTATTCTGGGTGGTTGCTAAGGTGTTCTGGGTGGTTGCTAGGGTGTTGCTAGGGTGTTGCTGGGGTATTCTGGGTGGTTGCTATGGTGTTGCTATGTGGTTGCTAGGGTGTTGCTAGGCGATTGCTGGGGTGTTAATGGTGGTTGCTAGGATGTTGCCAGATGGTTGCTGGGGTGTTCTGGTTTGTTTATAGGGTGTTCTGGATGGTTGCTAGGCTGTTGCTTGGTGGTTGCTAGGGTGTTCTGGTTGGTTGGAGATTTACTTCTCATGATGTCATTTCAGCCAGAAAAATATTTTACCTAGTGAAAATGTTTCTGGTCCAAAAATACTTGATCTTGAACTTTCCACACATACTCACAGACTATGTAATATAACATTCTGATGTTATATTACATAGGTCAATTTTTGACCTCCATGAACACTTTTATGGCCCACGGGTACTTGGATCTGTTGTTTAATATACCAAGAGATTTACATCTCATGATGTCATTTCAGCCAGACAAATATTTGACCTACTGAACATGTTTCTTGCCCAAAAGTACTTGATCTTGAACTTTCCAAACATACTCATAGACTCCAACAGATGATTCCTAAGCCACAGAGAAGTCCATATATGACATATTGAACTCATTTCGGGTCAAAGGTTTCTCAAAAAGTTTAAAACAATATAGACTTTTAGACTCCTTCTGATGTTAAATTAGATATACATAGGTCAAATTTGACCTCCATGAACACATTTATGGCACATTTCCTGAAGAAAATGTGAAGTGGCAAATCTCAGCACCCGGTTGCTAGGGTGTTTGGGAGGTTGCTACGGTGTTCTGGGTGGTTGGTAGGTTTTTTTTAGGGTATTCTGGGTGGTTGCTAAGGTGTTGCTATGCGGTTGCTAGGGTATTCTGGGTGGTTGCGAAGGTGTTCTGGTTGGTTGCTAGGGTGTTGCTATGTGGTTGCTAGGGTATTCTGGGTGGTTGCGAAGCTGTTCGGGGTGGTTGCTAGGGTGTTGCTAGGCGGTTGCTAGGGTATTCTGGGTGGTTGCGAAGGTGTTTTGGGTGGTTGCTAGGGTGTTCTGGTTGGTTGGAGATTTATTTCTCATGATGTCATTTCAGCCAGAAAAATATTTTACCTACTAAACATGTTTCTGGCCCAAAAGTACTAGATCTTGAACTTTCCATACATATTCATAGACTATGTAATATAACATTCTGATGTTATACTACATAGGTCAATTTTTGACCTCCATGAATACTTTTATGGCTCACAGGTACTTGATCTGTGGGTTAATATACAGAGAGATTTACATCTCATGATGTCATTTCAGCCAGAGAAATATTTGACCTACTGAACATGTTTCTGGCCCAAAAGTTCTTGATCTTGAACTTTCCATACAGACTCATAGACTCCAATAGACGCTTCCTAAGAAGCCATAAAGAAATCCATATCTGACCTATTGAACTCATTTCTGGTGAAAAGTTCCTCAAAATAGTTTAAAACAATATAAACTTTTAGATTCCTTCTGATGTTATATTAGCTATACATAGGTCCATTTTTGACCTCCAGGAACACATTTATGGCCCACGGGTACTTGATCTATGGGTGAGTATACCGAGAGATTTACTTCTCATGATGTAATTTCAGCCAGACAAATATTTTACCTCCTTCTGATGTTATATAAGATATACATTGGTCAATTATATTAGATATATATAGGTCAATTTTTGACCTCCAGGAACACATTTATGTCCCACGGGTACTTGATCTGTGAGTTAATATACCGATAGATTTACTTCTCGTGATGTCATTGAACTCATTTCTGGTCAAAGGTTCCTCAAAAAGTTTAAAACAATGTAAACTTTTAGACTTCTTCTGATGTTAGATTAGATATACATAGATACATTTTTGACCACCAGGAACACATTTATGGCACATTTCCAGAAGAAAATGTGAAGTTGAGCCTGAAGTGGCAAATCTCACCACCCGGTTACCAGGGTGTTCTGTGTGGTTGCTAGGTGGTTGTTAGGGTATTCTGGGTGGTTGCTATGGTGTTTTTATGTGGTTGCTAGGTGCTAATGTTGCTAGGCGGTTGCCAGGTTCATCTATTGGAGTCTATGAGTCTGTATGGATAGTTCAAGATCAAGAACTTTTGGGCCAGAAACATGTTCAGTAGGTCAAATATTTCTCTGGCTGAAATGACATCATGAGATGTAAATCTCTCTGTATATTAACCCACAGATCAAGTACCCGTGGGCCGTAAAAGTATTCATGGAGGTCAAAAATTGACCTATGTAATATAACATCAGAATGTTATATTACATAGTCTATGAATATGTATGGAAAGTTCAAGATCTAGTACTTTTGGGCCAGAAACATGTTTAGTAGGTAAAATATTTTTCTGGCTGAAATGACATCATGAAAAATAAATCTCCAACCAACCAGAACACCCTAGCAACCACCAAGCAACAGCATAGCAACCACCCAGAACAACCCAGCAACCACCCAGAACACCTTCGCAACCACCAAGAATACCCTAGCAACCGCCTTGCAACACCCTAGCAACCACCCAGAACAGCTTCACAACCACCCAGAATACCCTAGCAACCACATAGCAACACCCTAGCAACCACCCAGAACACCTTCGCAACCACCCAGAATACCCTAGCAACCGCATAGCAACACCATAGCAACCACTCAGAATACCCTAAAAAAAACTTACCAACCACCCAGGACACCATAGCAACCTCCCAGAACACCCTAGCAACCGGGTGCTGAGATTTGCCGCTTCAAGCTCCACTTCACATTTTCTTCAGGAAATGTGCCATAAATGTGTTCATGGAGGTCAAAATTGACCTATGTATATCTAATATAACATCAGAAGAAGTCTAAAAGTCTATATTGTTTTAAACTATTTGAGAAACCCTTGACCAGAAATGAGTTCAATATGTCAGATATGGATTTCTCTATGGCTTCTTAGGAAGCATCTATTGGAGTCTATGAGTCTGTATGGAAAGTTCAAGATCAAGAACTTTTGGACCAGAAACATGTTTAGTAGGTAAAATATTTTTCTGGCTGAAATGACATCATGAAAAATAAATCTCCAACCAACCAGAACACCCTAGCAACCACCAAGCAACAGCATAGCAACCACCCAGAACAACCCAGCAACCACCCAGAACACCTTCGCAACCACCCAGAATACCCTAGCAACCGCCTTGCAACACCCTAGCAACCACCCAGAACAGCTTCACAACCACCCAGAATACCCTAGCAACCACATAGCAACACCCTAGCAACCACCCAGAACACCTTCGCAACCACCCAGAATACCCTAGCAACCGCATAGCAACACCATAGCAACTACCCAGAATACCCTAAAAAAAAACTACCAACCACCCAAAACACGGTAGCAACCTCCCAGAACACCCTAGCAACCGGGTGCTGAGATTTGCCGCTTCAAGCTCCACTTCACATTTTCTTCAGGAAATGTGCCATAAATGTGTTCATGGAGGTCAAAATTGACCTATGTATATCTAATATAACATCAGAAGGAGTCTAAAAGTCTATATTGTTTTAAACTTTTTGAGAAACCTTTGACCAGAAATGAGTTCAATGTGTCAGATATGGACTTCTCTGTGGCTTAGGAAGCATCTGTTGGAGTCTATGAGTATGTTTGGAAAGTTCAAGATCAAGTACTTTTGGGCCAGAAACATGTTCAGTAGGTCAAATATTTGTCTGGCTGAAATGACATCATGAGAAATAAATCTCCAACCAACCAGAACACCCTAGCAACCACCAAGCAACAGCATAGCAACCACCCAGAACACCCTAGAAACAAACCAAAACAACCCAGCAACCACCCAGAACAACTTCGCAACCACGCAGAATACCCTAGCAACCGCCTTGCAACACCCTAGCAACCACCCCGAACAGCTTCGCAACCACCCAGAATACCCTAGCAACCACATAGCAACACCTTAGCAACCACCCAGAATACCCTAAAAAAAACCTACCAACCACCCAGAACACCCTAGCAACCGGGTACTGAGATTTACCGCTTCAAGCTCCACTTCACATTTTCTTCAGGAAATGTGCCATAAATGTGTTCATGGAGGTCAAAATTTACCTCTGTATATCTAATATAACATCAGAAGGAGTCTAAAAGTCTATATTGTTTTAAACTTTTTGAGAAACCTTTGACCAGAAATGAGTTCAATATGTCAGATGTGGACTTCTCTGTGGCTTAGGAAGCATCTGTTGGAGTCTATGAGTATGTTTGGAAAGTTCAAGATCAAGTACTTTTGGGCCAGAAACATGTTCAGTAGGTCAAATATTTGTCTGGCTGAAATGACATCATGAGAAATAAATCTCCAACCAACCAGAACACCCTAGCAACCACCAAGCAACAGCATAGCAACCACCCAGAACACCCTAGAAACAAACCAAAACAACCCAGCAACCACCCAGAACAACTTCGCAACCACGCAGAATACCCTAGCAACCGCCTTGCAACACCCTAGCAACCACCCCGAACAGCTTCGCAACCACCCAGAATACCCTAGCAACCACATAGCAACACCCTAGCAACCACCCAGAACACCTTCGCAACCACCCAGAATACCCTAGCAACCGCATAGCAACACCTTAGCAACCACCCAGAATACCCTAAAAAAAACCTACCAACCACCCAGAACACCCTAGCAACCGGGTACTGAGATTTGCCGCTTCAAGCTCCACTTCACATTTTCTTCAGGAAATGTGCCATAAATGTGTTCATGGAGGTCAAAATTGACCTATGTATATCTAATATAACATCAGAAGGAGTCTAAAAGTCTATGTTGTTTTAAACTTTTTGAGAAACATTTGACCCGAAATGAGTTCAATATGTCAGATATGGACTTCTCTGTGACTTAGGAATCATCTGTTGGAGTCTATGAGTATGTTTGGAAAGTTCAAGATCAAGTACTTTTGGGCAAGAAACATGTTCAGTAGGTCAAATATTTGTCTGGCTGAAATGACATCATGAGATGTAAATCTCTTGGTATATTAACCAACAGATCCAAGTACCCGTGGGCCATAAAAGTGTTCATGGAGGTCAAAAATTGACCTATGTAATATAACATCAGAATGTTATATTACATAGTCTGTGAGTATGTGTGGAAAGTTCAAGATCAAGTATTTTTGGACCAAAAACATGTTCAGTAGGTAAAATATTTTTCTGGCTGAAATGACATCATGAGAAGTAAATCTCCAACCAACCAGAACACCCTAGCAACCACCAAGCAACAGCCTAGCAACCATCCAGAACACCCTATAAACAAACCAGAACACCCCAGCAACCATCTGGCAACACCCTAGCAACCACCATTAACACCCCAGCAATCGCCTAGCAACACCCTAGCAACCACATAGTAACACCCTAGCAACCACCCAGAACACCTTCGCAACCACCCAGAATACCCTAGCAACCGCATAGCAACACCATAGCAACCACCCAGAATACCCTAAAAAAAACACCTAGCAACCACCCAGAACACCGTAGCAACCTCCCAGAACACCCTAGCAACCGGGTGCTGAGATTTGCCGCTTCAAGCTCCACTTCATATTTTCTTCTGGAAATGTGCCATAAATGTGTTCCTGGTGGTCAAAAATTGATCTATGTATATCTAATATAACATCAGAAGAAGTCTAAAAGTTTACATTGTTTTAAACTTTTTGAGGAACCTTTGACAAGAAATGAGTTCAATGAGATCACGAGAAGTAAATCTATCGGTATATTAACCCACAGATCAAGTACCCGTGGGACATAAATGTGTTCCTGGAGGTCAAAAATTGACCTATGTATAGCTAATATAACATCAGAAGGAATCTATAAGTTTATATTGTTTTAAACTATTTGAGAAACCTTTGACCAGAAATGAGTTCAATATGTCAGATATGGACTTCTCTATGGCTTCTTAGGAAGCATCTATTGGAGTCTATGAGTCTCTATGGAAAGTTCAAGATCAAGAACTTTTGGACCAGAAACATGTTCAGTAGGTCAAATATTTGTCTGGCTGAAATGACATCATGAGATGTAAATCTCTCGGTACATTAACACACAGATCAAGTACCCGTGGGCCATAAAAGTATTCATGGAGGTCAAAAATTGACCTATGTAATATAACATCAGAATGTTATATTACATAGTCTATGAATATGTATGGAAAGTTCAAGATCTAGTACTTTTGGGCTAGAAACATGTTTAGTAGGTAAAATATTTTTCTGGCTGAAATGACATCATGAGAAATAAATCTCCAACCAACCAGAACACCCTAGCAACCACCAAGCAACATCATAGCAACCACCCAGAACACCCTAGAAACAAACCAGAACAACCCAGCAACCACCCAGAACACCTTCGCAACCACCCAGAATACCCTAGCAACCACCCAGAATACCCTAGCAACCGCATAGCAACACCATAGCAACTACCCAGAATACCCTAAAAAAAAAACTACCAACCACCCAGAACACGGTAGCAACCTCCCAGAACACCCTAGCAACCGGGTGCTGAGATTTGCCGCTTCAAGCTCCACTTCACATTTTCTTCAGGAAATGTGCCATAAATGTGTTCATGGAGGTCAAAATTGACCTATGTATATCTAATATAACATCAGAAGGAGTCTAAAAGTCTATATTGTTTTAAACTTTTTGAGAAACCTTTGACCAGAAATGAGTTCAATATGTCAGATATGGACTTCTCTGTGGCTTAAGAAGCATCTGTTGGAGTTTATGAGTATGTTTGGAAAGTTCAAGATCAAGTACTTTTGGGCCAGAAACATGTTCAGTAGGTCAAATATTTGTCTGGCTGAAATGACATCATGAGAGGTAAATCTCTCGGTATATTAACCAACAGATCCAAGTACCTGTGGGCCATAAAAGTGTTCATGGAGGTCAAAAATTGACCTGTGTAATATAACATCAGAATGTTATATTGCGTGGTCTATGAGTATGTATGGAAAGTTCAAGATCAAGTACTTTTGGGCCAGAAACATGTTCAGTAGGTCAAATATTTGTCTGGCTGAAATGACATCATGAGATGTAAATCTCTCGGTATATTAACCAACAGATCCAAGTACCCGTGGGCCATAAAAGTGTTCATGGAGGTCAAAAATTGACCTATGTCATATAACATCAGAATGTTATATTACATAGTCTGTGAGTATGTGTGGAAAGTTCAAGATCAAGTATTTTTGGACCCGAAACATGTTCAGTGGGTAAAATATTTTTCTGGCTGAAATGACATCATGAGAAGTAAATCTCCAACCAACCAGACCACCCTAGCAACCACCAAGCAACAGCCAGGCAACCATCCAGAACACCCTAGAAACAAACCAGAACAACCCAGCAACCATCTGGCAACACCCTAGCAACCACCATTAACACCCCATTAACCGCCTAGCAACACCCTAGCAACCACCCAGAACTTCTTCGCAACCACCCAGAATACCCTAACAACCGCATAGCAACGCCATAGCAACCACCAAGAATACCCTAAAAAAAACACCTAGCAACCACCCAGAACACCGTAGCAACCTCCCAGAACACCCTAGCAACCGGGTGCTGAGATTTGCCGCTTCAAGCACTTCACATTTTCTTCTGGAAATGTGCCATAAATGTGTTCATGGAGGTCAAAATTGACCTATGTATATCTAATATAACATCAGAAGGAGTCTAAAAGTTTATATTGTTTTAAACTTTTTGAGAAATCTTTGACCAGAAATTAGTTCAATATGTCAGATATGGACTTCTCTATGGCTTAGGAAGCATCTGTTGGAGTCTATGAGTATGAATGGAAAGTACAAGGTCAAGTACTTTTGGGCCAGATATATGTTCAGTAGGTCAAATATATTTTTGGCTGAAATTACATCATGAGAAGCAAAGCTCTCGGTACATTAACCCAAACATCAAATACCCGTGGACCATAAATGTGTTTCTGAAGGTCAAAAATTGACCTATGTATAGCTAATGTAACATCAGGAGTCTATAAGGTATTGTTTAAAACCTTTTGAGGATCCTTTGACCAGAAATGAGTTCAATAGGTCAGATATGGACTTCGCTATGGCTTAGAAAGCATCTGTTGGAGTCTATGAGTATGTTTGGAAAGTTCAAGATCAAGTACTTTTGGGCCAGAAACATGTTCAGTAGGTCAAATTTTTGTCTGGCTGAAATGACATCATGAGAAGTAAATCTCTCGGTATAATAACCCACATACCAAGGACCCGTGGGCCATAAAAGTGTTCCTGGAGGTCAAAAATTGACCTATGTAATATAACATCAGAAGGAGTCTATAAGTTTATATCGTTTTAAAGTTTTTGAGGAACCTTTGACCAGAAATTAGTTCAAAAGGTCAGATATGGACTTGTCCATGGCTTAGGAAGCATTTATTGGAGTCTATGAGTATGTAGTATGTATGGAAAGTTCAAGATCAAGTACTTTTGGGCCAGAAATATGTTCAGTAGGTCAAATATCTTTCTGGCTGAAATAATATCATGAGAAGGATCAATTAATTACCCATAGGCTAGAAACATGTTCTGTAGGTCAAAAAGGAACCTATGTATATAACATCAGATTGAGTCTATCAGTTGATATTATTTAAAAACATTTGAGGAAACATAGAGCAGAAATTAGTACAATAGGTCAGATATGGACTTCTCTATGGCTTAGAATCAAGTACCCGTGAGCCAGAAATATGTTCACTAGGACAAAAAGGAACCTATCTACACTCTTAAAAAGGATGTGTTAAAAACAACACAACCTGTGTTATATCTTAACACATCTGTGTGTTTAGTTAAGGACAACACATTTTGTGTTACTTTTAACTCAACCAGTGTGTTATTGTTCTTAACACAGGGAGTGTGATTTCACTAAGTTTGCACTTTGAATTAGATTAAAATGTAGCAACTGACAAAATATTGCGTGTAAATAAGTTTTATTTACACTGGTGCACTCTTATAAAATGATTTTGTAAATAACACAACCTGTAAAAAGAGATGTTAAAAATGACACATGCTGTGTAGATTTTAACACATAAAGTGTGTGTGCTTAGGGACAACACATTTTGTGTAGATTTTAACACATGCTGTGTAGATTTTAACACATGTAGTGTGTGTGCTCAGGGACAACACATTTTGTGTAGATTTTAACACATGTTGTGTAGATTTTAACACGTTTTGTAGATTTTAACACATTTAGTGTGTTTGCTCAGGGACAACACATGTTGTGTCAAATTTAACACACAACCTGTGTTGTTTCTTTACACATCTCTGTGTTTATAAGGATTACACATTTTGTGTTACATTTAACACAACTAATGTGTTAGACAGCAGTGTGTTGTTGAAACCTTTTACACACTAATGTGTTATAGTAACACAACTTGTGTCAGATATGCGTCACATGTGACTAGTCGGAGAGTATTTGCCAGAGTTACTTCCCGTGTGCTTACAAAGGTGTTTGGATGAACACTGACACGTATTGGTAACTTGTGTTTATGTAGTCCAGTGATGTTTAAAAGAGTTTGTTTGAACATTTGGATGTTTTAGACATCATTAATCTACATAGACAAGCTCTTATTGAGAATTAACAGAGGTTTGATGTTTCATTTCAGTTTTATTTCAAGTCACCATAATCGTGATTAATGGCTCCTTTATTTGGGCTCTTGACCCTTTACTCTTGTTTTAGTGTTTCTCTGTCAGCTGTAACTGTATTTTAATAAAATGCATCTGTTATGGTGATAGAAAATATGATCAGAAGGTTCTTGAAGATGTCATAATCAGCAAGTTATGATCAAGTTTTTGAGTATATGGATGGAGTGCTTTATTTTAATTATGTATTGTTAGTTCTGAAAGTTTTGTGAAACTACATCCAGCAATCAAAAAGTGCAGAATGAAAAAAAAGTTTAAAGCTACAGCAGAAACCAGTCAAACACAGATATCAAGAATCAGCGTATGGATCTCAATAATGGTGACAAACGAAAAATTCAGGCCGCAATGCATGCTGGGACTTATGGATGAGCTTCATACTAGAGACATGAAGCTTTGCCACCATTGTTGAGAGTCATATGCTGATTCTTGATGTCTGTATTTGACTAGTTTCTGCTGCAGCTTTAAACTTTCTCTAAACATATTTTTTAAAGAATTATAGCATAAGGTAGCATACACCATAATATCATGTAAAACTGAGTATCTGTAATCAAATATAAGTGATCAAATATAAGTTATCTCTTAAACATTAAACTTCTCTTGCTATGTTAAAAAAACATCATGTTGAAAATTGATCATTTAATGATCTTTTTCCTCAAGATAATTTCAACTGTTTCAGACGTGCAATATAAATACACAGAAACAGCAAACAGAGAAACGAATGGTAAAGAGTGAAGGGTCAAGAGCCCAAATAAAGCTGCCACTAATCACGATTCTGGTGACATCAAAACAAACATTCAATGAATCGTCAACACAAAACCTGGTAATTCTCAATAAGTGTTTCTGTAGACGTCTGACAGAAATAAATTGTTTGTTATAATAAATTAGTTATTAATAACAAGTGAAATCAGCATTTGAAAAAACATTGAAACCGAGGCATGATGTGATTGGCTGCCAAAAACACTCATTAATCTGAAGTTTTTTTATGAATTAAGATTTTATTTATTTATTGTAATGTATTGTTTCATTTATTTTAGAGCTTGTTATGGGATACCATATAAAATATACTACCTCTAGTTAGGTTCATAAACACAAACTTCCCTCCACCCATTACAATTCTATCCAGTTACATTTTAACACACGTTGTGTGTTAAAAACTACACAACTTGTGTCAAAATACCATCAACACATGATGTGTGTTGTTTTTTAACACATCTCTTTTTAGAGTGTATAGCTTACAAATCATCAAAAGTCAATAAGTTAATATTTATTAAAACCTTTGTTGAAGACCCTTTGACTCTTTCGCATGGATTCTACTACTAATTCTTTTGTGCACTGACGAAAAAACATCACTTGAGCGGTCGTGCAATGCAATAACTTACTCGTTCCTTTGTGCAACAGAGGAACGCATTCAATATCTAACTCATTCCAATGTTCAACGAAAACACATCTAACGTCTAACGTTGTGCATTAAAGAATATGCACGCAATAACTAACATGTTTCTCTGTGCAATGAAAAGAAAACACCTAATATCTAGTTTCCTTGGATTGCATAACAATCTAACTTGTTCTTCGTTGCAATGAAAAGGCATAACGTGATGTTTTCTTGTCTGTGCACAAACAATCTAGTTTGTAAAATAGAAATGCATGCGAAAGCACATGCATACATTTCTTTTCATTGCAATGAGGAACAAGTTCGATATTTTATGCATTGCAATAAAACAACACTCGTTGCTTTTGTGCAATGAAGAACGTTGTGCATCAAAAATACCATATATGTAATATGCACTTTATTGCATTCCAGAACCAAACCCTTCCTTCTGCTTTGACTGGATAACGTGTGTTGTTTCATTGCAATTCTTACATTTTCTAACTTATTTTTCTTTGCAATGAAAAGAAAAGATAAAACACGCGTGCTTTTCCATGCACTTCCATTCTACAACTAATTAATTTCTGTTTTGACGAGAAAACATCAAAAGAGCGATCGCTTTACAATGCACACACTAACTTGTTCCTTGTGCAACGAAGAGATTTGCAATGCTTGTGCTTTAGGATTGCATTGCACATGCACACGATAACTAACCTCTGTCCAATGAAAAGAAAACACCTAAGATGTGTTTCATTGCAGTGCATGACACATCTAACTTGTTCCTCGTTATGCATATGCACGCAATAACTAACCTCTGTGCAGTGAAAAGAAAACACCTAAGATGTGTTTCAGTGCATTGCATGACAGATCTAACTTGTTTCTCGTTATGCATATACACGCAATAACTCGCTCTGTGCAGTGAAAAGAAACACCTAAGATGTGTTTCAGTGCATTGCATGACAGATCTAACTTGTTTCTCGTTATGCATATGCACGCAATAACTCGCTCTGTGCAGTGAAAAGAAAACAACTAAGATGTGTTTCAATGCATTGCATGACCTATCTAACTTGTTCATCGTTATGTATGCATGCAATAACTATCCTCTGTGCAATGAAAAGAAAACACCTAAGATGTGTTTCATCGCATTGCATGACCTATCTAACTTGTTCCTCGTTATGCATATGCAAGCAATAACTAACCTCTGTGCAGTGAAAAGAAAACACCTAAGATGTGTTTCAGTGCATTGCATGACAGATCTAACTTGTTTTTCGTTATGCATATACACGCAATAACTCGCTCTGTGCAGTGAAAAGAAAACACCTAAGATGTGTTTCATCGCTTTGCATGTCCTATCTAACTTGTTCCTCGTTATGCATATGCACGCAATAACTAACCTCTGTGCAGTGAAAAGAAAACCCCTAAGATGTGTTTCAGTGCATTGCATGACAGATCTAACTTGTTTCTCGTTATGCATATACACGCAATAACTCGCTCTGTGCAGTGAAAAGAAAACACCTAAGATGTGTTTCAGTGCATTACATGACATATCTAACTTGTTACTCGTTATGCATATGCACGCAATAACTAACCTCTGTGCAGTGAAAAGAAAACCCCTAAGATGTGTTTCAGTGCATTGCATGACAGATCTAACTTGTTTCTCGTTATGCATATACACGCAATAACTCGCTCTGTGCAATGAAAAGAAAACACCTAAGATGTGTTTCATTGCATTGCATGACATATCTAACTTGTTCCTCGTTATGCATATGCACGCAATAACCTCTGTGCAATGAAAAGAAAACAACTAAGATGTGTTTCAATGCATTGCATGACCTAATCTAACTTGTTCCTCGTTATGTATGCATGCAATAACTATCATCTGTGCAATGAAAAGAAAACACCTAAAATGTACTTCATTGCAAGATAGATATAACTTGTTTCTCGTTATGCATATGCACGCAATAACTAACCTCTGTGCAGTGAAAAGAAAACACCTAAGATGTGTTTCAGTGCATTGCATGACAGATCTAACTTGTTTCTCGTTATGCATATACACGCAATAACTCGCTCTGTGCAGTGAAAAGAAAACACCTAAGATGTGTTTCAGTGCATTGCATGACAGATCTAACTTGTTTCTCGTTATGCATATGCACGCAATAACTCGCTCTGTGCAGTGAAAAGAAAACACCTAAGATGTGTTTCAGTGCATTGCATGACAGATCTAACTTGTTTCTCGTTATGCATATACACGCAATAACTCGCTCTGTGCAGTGAAAAGAAAACACCTAAGATGTGTTTCAGTGCATTGCATGACAGATCTAACTTGTTCCTCGTTATGTATGCATGCAATAACTATCCTCTGTGCAATGAAAAGAAAACACCTAAAATGTACTTCATTGCAAGATAGATATAACTTGTTTCTCGTTATGCATATGCACGCAAATATCTAACCTTTCTGCAGTGAAAAGAAAACACCTAACATGGGTTTCAGTGCATTGCATGACATATCTAACTTGTTCCTCGTTATGCATTTGCACGCTTTAACTAACCTCTGTGCAATGAAAAGAAAACACCTGAGATGTAATTCGTCGCATTGCATCACATATCTAACTTGTTCCTCGTTGCAATGAAAAGATATAACGTGATTTTGCATGCATTTCTATTTTACAATCTAATTTATTTGTGCACAGACGAGAAAACAACACATGAGCTTTACAGTGCATAGTATAGCTATTGAACTCATTGGACCTCAAAAGTTTTTAAGCAATATAAGCTTATTAGACACCTTTTGATGATAAGCTATACAAAGGTTCCTATTTGACCTACTGAACATAGGTTACTATATCATTAGGTTACAATACATTGATATTTACTACTTATGATGTTTTATGAGCAGGAAGATATTTGAACATATACTGAACATTTATCTGTCCCACGAGTACCTGATATTGAACTTTCTATACATAAAAAATAGACTACTTCTTATGCTACTTCTTAGACTGCTTTCTAGGCCTAGAGGTTCCTCATTGACCCACAAACACAGTCCTTGCCGACGAGTACTAGGTCTCGAACTTTTTGTATAAATTCTCATAGACTCCTTTTGATGCTTCTTAAGGCATATAGAATGTCCATATCTTAAGTATTTAACTCATGTCTGGTCAAAGGGTCCTCAAAAGTTTTTAAACAAGAAAAACTTTTAGACTCCTTCTGATATTACATGAGCTATAGATAGGTTCCTTTTTGACCTACTGAATATAGTTCTGGCCCACGAGTACATGATCTTGAACATTCTAAACATACTCATTAACTCCTTTTGATGTTACTGAAGCCATACAAGAGTCCTTATTTTATCTACTGAACATATTTCTGGCTAAGGTGTTCTTTGAAAATCAGGATACTATACAGAATGACCTCTTATCATGTTATTTTAGCCAGACAGATATTTGACCTAAAGACTGTATTTTTTGCCCATGTGTACTTGATCTTGAACTTCTACATACTCATAGACTCCTTTTGATGGTTCCTAGGCCATATAGAATTGTCCACATCTGACCTATTGAAATTATTTCTGAAAAACTTATGGGCTCCTTTTGATGATATAGTAATCAATTGCCAAAAACATTATAAAAACTCTATAGTAATTTGGACACTACCAACCACCTAGAAACACCATAGGAACCACACAGACTACCATAGTAACCACCTAAATCACCCTAGCAACCACCCAGAACACCTTAGCAACACTCTAGCAACCACCTAGCAACCACCCAGAACACCTTAGCAACACCCTACCAAGCAACCAACCCTAGCAACACCCAAGCAACCACCCAGAACACCCTAGCAACCACCTAGCAACACCCTAGTAACCACCCAGAACACCCTAGCAACACCCTAGCAACCACCCGGAATACCCTAACAACCACCTAGCAACCACCCAGACCACTGTAGCAACCACCGGGAACACCCTAGCAACCGGGTGGTGAGATTTGCCACTGCAAGCAGTACTTCACAATTTCTTCTGGAAATGTGCCATAAATGTGTTACATAGGTCAAAAATTGACCCATGTATAGCTAATACAACATCAGATGGACACTAGAAGTTTATATTGTTATGGTAAAAGGGTCCTCAAAAGGTTTCAAACAATATAAACATATTGATTAGTTTATATCATATTACATTATATTACAAAAGAATTTATTAGCTAGCTATTAGTTATTAGTTTATTAGTAGAGCTAAATCCAACCGGTTGCTAGGGTGTTCTGGGAGGTTGCTACGGTGTTCTGGGTGGTTGCTAGGTGTTTTTTTAGGGTATTCTGGGTGGTTGCTATGGTGTTGCTATGCGGTTGCTAGGGTATTCTGGGTGGTTGCTAAGGTGTTCTGGGTGGTTGCTAGGGTGTTGCTAGGGTGTTGCTGGGGTATTCTGGGTGGTTGCTATGGTGTTGCTATGTGGTTGCTAGGGTGTTGCTAGGCGATTGCTGGGGTGTTAATGGTGGTTGCTAGGATGTTGCCAGATGGTTGCTGGGGTGTTCTGGTTTGTTTATAGGGTGTTCTGGATGGTTGCTAGGCTGTTGCTTGGTGGTTGCTAGGGTGTTCTGGTTGGTTGGAGATTTACTTCTCATGATGTCATTTCAGCCAGAAAAATATTTTACCTAGTGAACATGTTTCTGGTCCAAAAATACTTGATCTTGAACTTTCCACACATACTCACAGACTATGTAATATAACATTCTGATGTTATATTACATAGGTCAATTTTTGACCTCCATGAACACTTTTATGGCCCACGGGTACTTGGATCTGTTGTTTAATATACCAAGAGATTTACATCTCATGATGTCATTTCAGCCAGACAAATATTTGACCTACTGAACATGTTTCTTGCCCAAAAGTACTTGATCTTGAACTTTCCAAACATACTCATAGACTCCAACAGATGATTCCTAAGCCACAGAGAAGTCCATATATGACATATTGAACTCATTTCGGGTCAAAGGTTTCTCAAAAAGTTTAAAGCAATATAGACTTTTAGACTCCTTCTGATGTTAAATTAGATATACATAGGTCAAATTTGACCTCCATGAACACATTTATGGCACATTTCCTGAAGAAAATGTGAAGTGGCAAATCTCAGCACCCGGTTGCTAGGGTGTTCTGGGAGGTTGCTACGGTGTTCTGGGTGGTTGGTAGGTTTTTTTTAGGGTATTCTGGGTGGTTGCTAAGGTGTTGCTATGCGGTTGCTAGGGTATTCTGGGTGGTTGCGAAGGTGTTCTGGTTGGTTGCTAGGGTGTTGCTATGTGGTTGCTAGGGTATTCTGGGTGGTTGCGAAGCTGTTCGGGGTGGTTGCTAGGGTGTTGCTAGGCGGTTGCTAGGGTATTCTGGGTGGTTGCGAAGGTGTTTTGGGTGGTTGCTGGGTTGTTTTGGTTTGTTTCTAGGGTGTTCTGGGTGGTTGCTATGCTGTTGCTTGGTGGTTGCTAGGGTGTTCTGGTTGGTTGGAGATTTATTTCTCATGATGTCATTTCAGCCAGAAAAATATTTTACCTACTAAACATGTTTCTGGCCCAAAAGTACTAGATCTTGAACTTTCCATACATATTCATAGACTATGTAATATAACATTCTGATGTTATACTACATAGGTCAATTTTTGACCTCCATGAATACTTTTATGGCTCACAGGTACTTGATCTGTGGGTTAATATACAGAGAGATTTACATCTCATGATGTCATTTCAGCCAGAGAAATATTTGACCTACTGAACATGTTTCTGGCCCAAAAGTTCTTGATCTTGAACTTTCCATACAGACTCATAGACTCCAATAGACGCTTCCTAAGAAGCCATAAAGAAATCCATATCTGACCTATTGAACTCATTTCTGGTGAAAAGTTCCTCAAAATAGTTTAAAACAATATAAACTTATAGATTCCTTCTGATGTTATATTAGCTATACATAGGTCCATTTTTGACCTCCAGGAACACATTTATGGCCCACGGGTACTTGATCTATGGGTGAGTATACCGAGAGATTTACTTCTCATGATGTAATTTCAGCCAGACAAATATTTTACCTCCTTCTGATGTTATATAAGATATACATTGGTCAATTATATTAGATATATATAGGTCAATTTTTGACCTCCAGGAACACATTTATGTCCCACGGGTACTTGATCTGTGAGTTAATATACCGATAGATTTACTTCTCGTGATGTCATTGAACTCATTTCTGGTCAAAGGTTCCTCAAAAAGTTTAAAACAATGTAAACTTTTAGACTTCTTCTGATGTTAGATTAGATATACATAGATACATTTTTGACCACCAGGAACACATTTATGGCACATTTCCAGAAGAAAATGTGAAGTTGAGCCTGAAGTGGCAAATCTCACCACCCGGTTACCAGGGTGTTCTGTGTGGTTGCTAGGTGGTTGTTAGGGTATTCTGGGTGGTTGCTATGGTGTTTTTATGTGGTTGCTATGTGCTAATGTTGCTAGGCGGTTGCCAGGTTCATCTATTAGAGTCTATGAGTCTGTATGGATAGTTCAAGATCAAGAACTTTTGGGCCAGAAACATGTTCAGTAGGTCAAATATTTCTCTGGCTGAAATGACATCATGAGATGTAAATCTCTCTGTATATTAACCCACAGATCAAGTACCCGTGGGCCGTAAAAGTATTCATGGAGGTCAAAAATTGACCTATGTAATATAACATCAGAATGTTATATTACATAGTCTATGAATATGTATGGAAAGTTCAAGATCTAGTACTTTTGGGCCAGAAACATGTTTAGTAGGTAAAATATTTTTCTGGCTGAAATGACATCATGAAAAATAAATCTCCAACCAACCAGAACACCCTAGCAACCACCAAGCAACAGCATAGCAACCACCCAGAACAACCCAGCAACCACCCAGAACACCTTCGCAACCACCAAGAATACCCTAGCAACCGCCTTGCAACACCCTAGCAACCACCCAGAACAGCTTCACAACCACCCGGAATACCCTAGCAACCACATAGCAACACCCTAGCAACCACCCAGAACACCTTCGCAACCACCCAGAATACCCTAGCAACCGCATAGCAACACCATAGCAACCACTCAGAATACCCTAAAAAAAACTTACCAACCACCCAGGACACCATAGCAACCTCCCAGAACACCCTAGCAACCGGGTGCTGAGATTTGCCGCTTCAAGCTCCACTTCACATTTTCTTCAGGAAATGTGCCATAAATGTGTTCATGGAGGTCAAAATTGACCTATGTATATCTAATATAACATCAGAAGAAGTCTAAAAGTCTATATTGTTTTAAACTATTTGAGAAACCCTTGACCAGAAATGAGTTCAATATGTCAGATATGGATTTCTCTATGGCTTCTTAGGAAGCATCTATTGGAGTCTATGAGTCTGTATGGAAAGTTCAAGATCAAGAACTTTTGGACCAGAAACATGTTTAGTAGGTAAAATATTTTTCTGGCTGAAATGACATCATGAAAAATAAATCTCCAACCAACCAGAACACCCTAGCAACCACCAAGCAACAGCATAGCAACCACCCAGAACAACCCAGCAACCACCCAGAACACCTTCGCAACCACCCAGAATACCCTAGCAACCGCCTTGCAACACCCTAGCAACCACCCAGAACAGCTTCACAACCACCCAGAATACCCTAGCAACCACATAGCAACACCCTAGCAACCACCCAGAACACCTTCGCAAGCACCCAGAATACCCTAGCAACCGCATAGCAACACCATAGCAACTACCCAGAATACCCTAAAAAAAACTACCAACCACCCAAAACACGGTAGCAACCTCCCAGAACACCCTAGCAACCGGGTGCTGAGATTTGCCGCTTCAAGCTCCACTTCACATTTTCTTCAGGAAATGTGCCATAAATGTGTTCATGGAGGTCAAAATTGACCTATGTATATCTAATATAACATCAGAAGGAGTCTAAAAGTCTATATTGTTTTAAACTTTTTGAGAAACCTTTGACCAGAAATGAGTTCAATGTGTCAGATATGGACTTCTCTGTGGCTTAGGAAGCATCTGTTGGAGTCTATGAGTATGTTTGGAAAGTTCAAGATCAAGTACTTTTGGGCCAGAAACATGTTCAGTAGGTCAAATATTTGTCTGGCTGAAATGACATCATGAGAAATAAATCTCCAACCAACCAGAACACCCTAGCAACCACCAAGCAACAGCATAGCAACCACCCAGAACACCCTAGAAACAAACCAAAACAACCCAGCAACCACCCAGAACAACTTCGCAACCACGCAGAATACCCTAGCAACCGCCTTGCAACACCCTAGCAACCACCCCGAACAGCTTCGCAACCACCCAGAATACCCTAGCAACCACATAGCAACACCTTAG
Source organism: Pimephales promelas (assembly GCF_988280905.1). NCBI lineage: Eukaryota > Metazoa > Chordata > Actinopteri > Cypriniformes > Leuciscidae > Pimephales > Pimephales promelas. The sequence continues at coordinate 11,240,292 of NC_142773.1, read as the reverse complement.
CAACCACCCAGAATACCCTAAAAAAAACCTACCAACCACCCAGAACACCCTAGCAACCGGGTACTGAGATTTACCGCTTCAAGCTCCACTTCACATTTTCTTCAGGAAATGTGCCATAAATGTGTTCATGGAGGTCAAAATTTACCTCTGTATATCTAATATAACATCAGAAGGAGTCTAAAAGTCTATATTGTTTTAAACTTTTTGAGAAACCTTTGACCAGAAATGAGTTCAATATGTCAGATGTGGACTTCTCTGTGGCTTAGGAAGCATCTGTTGGAGTCTATGAGTATGTTTGGAAAGTTCAAGATCAAGTACTTTTGGGCCAGAAACATGTTCAGTAGGTCAAATATTTGTCTGGCTGAAATGACATCATGAGAAATAAATCTCCAACCAACCAGAACACCCTAGCAACCACCAAGCAACAGCATAGCAACCACCCAGAACACCCTAGAAACAAACCAAAACAACCCAGCAACCACCCAGAACAACTTCGCAACCACGCAGAATACCCTAGCAACCGCCTTGCAACACCCTAGCAACCACCCCGAACAGCTTCGCAACCACCCAGAATACCCTAGCAACCACATAGCAACACCCTAGCAACCACCCAGAACACCTTCGCAACCACCCAGAATACCCTAGCAACCGCATAGCAACACCTTAGCAACCACCCAGAATACCCTAAAAAAAACCTACCAACCACCCAGAACACCCTAGCAACCGGGTACTGAGATTTGCCGCTTCAAGCTCCACTTCACATTTTCTTCAGGAAATGTGCCATAAATGTGTTCATGGAGGTCAAAATTGACCTATGTATATCTAATATAACATCAGAAGGAGTCTAAAAGTCTATGTTGTTTTAAACTTTTTGAGAAACATTTGACCCGAAATGAGTTCAATATGTCAGATATGGACTTCTCTGTGACTTAGGAATCATCTGTTGGAGTCTATGAGTATGTTTGGAAAGTTCAAGATCAAGTACTTTTGGGCAAGAAACATGTTCAGTAGGTCAAATATTTGTCTGGCTGAAATGACATCATGAGATGTAAATCTCTTGGTATATTAACCAACAGATCCAAGTACCCGTGGGCCATAAAAGTGTTCATGGAGGTCAAAAATTGACCTATGTAATATAACATCAGAATGTTATATTACATAGTCTGTGAGTATGTGTGGAAAGTTCAAGATCAAGTATTTTTGGACCAAAAACATGTTCAGTAGGTAAAATATTTTTCTGGCTGAAATGACATCATGAGAAGTAAATCTCCAACCAACCAGAACACCCTAGCAACCACCAAGCAACAGCCTAGCAACCATCCAGAACACCCTATAAACAAACCAGAACACCCCAGCAACCATCTGGCAACACCCTAGCAACCACCATTAACACCCCAGCAATCGCCTAGCAACACCCTAGCAACCACATAGTAACACCCTAGCAACCACCCAGAACACCTTCGCAACCACCCAGAATACCCTAGCAACCGCATAGCAACACCATAGCAACCACCCAGAATACCCTAAAAAAAACACCTAGCAACCACCCAGAACACCGTAGCAACCTCCCAGAACACCCTAGCAACCGGGTGCTGAGATTTGCCGCTTCAAGCTCCACTTCATATTTTCTTCTGGAAATGTGCCATAAATGTGTTCCTGGTGGTCAAAAATTGATCTATGTATATCTAATATAACATCAGAAGAAGTCTAAAAGTTTACATTGTTTTAAACTTTTTGAGGAACCTTTGACAAGAAATGAGTTCAATGAGATCACGAGAAGTAAATCTATCGGTATATTAACCCACAGATCAAGTACCCGTGGGACATAAATGTGTTCCTGGAGGTCAAAAATTGACCTATGTATAGCTAATATAACATCAGAAGGAATCTATAAGTTTATATTGTTTTAAACTATTTGAGAAACCTTTGACCAGAAATGAGTTCAATATGTCAGATATGGACTTCTCTATGGCTTCTTAGGAAGCATCTATTGGAGTCTATGAGTCTCTATGGAAAGTTCAAGATCAAGAACTTTTGGACCAGAAACATGTTCAGTAGGTCAAATATTTGTCTGGCTGAAATGACATCATGAGATGTAAATCTCTCGGTACATTAACACACAGATCAAGTACCCGTGGGCCATAAAAGTATTCATGGAGGTCAAAAATTGACCTATGTAATATAACATCAGAATGTTATATTACATAGTCTATGAATATGTATGGAAAGTTCAAGATCTAGTACTTTTGGGCTAGAAACATGTTTAGTAGGTAAAATATTTTTCTGGCTGAAATGACATCATGAGAAATAAATCTCCAACCAACCAGAACACCCTAGCAACCACCAAGCAACATCATAGCAACCACCCAGAACACCCTAGAAACAAACCAGAACAACCCAGCAACCACCCAGAACACCTTCGCAACCACCCAGAATACCCTAGCAACCACCCAGAATACCCTAGCAACCGCATAGCAACACCATAGCAACTACCCAGAATACCCTAAAAAAAAAACTACCAACCACCCAGAACACGGTAGCAACCTCCCAGAACACCCTAGCAACCGGGTGCTGAGATTTGCCGCTTCAAGCTCCACTTCACATTTTCTTCAGGAAATGTGCCATAAATGTGTTCATGGAGGTCAAAATTGACCTATGTATATCTAATATAACATCAGAAGGAGTCTAAAAGTCTATATTGTTTTAAACTTTTTGAGAAACCTTTGACCAGAAATGAGTTCAATATGTCAGATATGGACTTCTCTGTGGCTTAAGAAGCATCTGTTGGAGTTTATGAGTATGTTTGGAAAGTTCAAGATCAAGTACTTTTGGGCCAGAAACATGTTCAGTAGGTCAAATATTTGTCTGGCTGAAATGACATCATGAGAGGTAAATCTCTCGGTATATTAACCAACAGATCCAAGTACCTGTGGGCCATAAAAGTGTTCATGGAGGTCAAAAATTGACCTGTGTAATATAACATCAGAATGTTATATTGCGTGGTCTATGAGTATGTATGGAAAGTTCAAGATCAAGTACTTTTGGGCCAGAAACATGTTCAGTAGGTCAAATATTTGTCTGGCTGAAATGACATCATGAGATGTAAATCTCTCGGTATATTAACCAACAGATCCAAGTACCCGTGGGCCATAAAAGTGTTCATGGAGGTCAAAAATTGACCTATGTCATATAACATCAGAATGTTATATTACATAGTCTGTGAGTATGTGTGGAAAGTTCAAGATCAAGTATTTTTGGACCCGAAACATGTTCAGTGGGTAAAATATTTTTCTGGCTGAAATGACATCATGAGAAGTAAATCTCCAACCAACCAGACCACCCTAGCAACCACCAAGCAACAGCCAGGCAACCATCCAGAACACCCTAGAAACAAACCAGAACAACCCAGCAACCATCTGGCAACACCCTAGCAACCACCATTAACACCCCATTAACCGCCTAGCAACACCCTAGCAACCACCCAGAACTTCTTCGCAACCACCCAGAATACCCTAACAACCGCATAGCAACGCCATAGCAACCACCAAGAATACCCTAAAAAAAACACCTAGCAACCACCCAGAACACCGTAGCAACCTCCCAGAACACCCTAGCAACCGGGTGCTGAGATTTGCCGCTTCAAGCACTTCACATTTTCTTCTGGAAATGTGCCATAAATGTGTTCATGGAGGTCAAAATTGACCTATGTATATCTAATATAACATCAGAAGGAGTCTAAAAGTTTATATTGTTTTAAACTTTTTGAGAAATCTTTGACCAGAAATTAGTTCAATATGTCAGATATGGACTTCTCTATGGCTTAGGAAGCATCTGTTGGAGTCTATGAGTATGAATGGAAAGTACAAGGTCAAGTACTTTTGGGCCAGATATATGTTCAGTAGGTCAAATATATTTTTGGCTGAAATTACATCATGAGAAGCAAAGCTCTCGGTACATTAACCCAAACATCAAATACCCGTGGACCATAAATGTGTTTCTGAAGGTCAAAAATTGACCTATGTATAGCTAATGTAACATCAGGAGTCTATAAGGTATTGTTTAAAACCTTTTGAGGATCCTTTGACCAGAAATGAGTTCAATAGGTCAGATATGGACTTCGCTATGGCTTAGAAAGCATCTGTTGGAGTCTATGAGTATGTTTGGAAAGTTCAAGATCAAGTACTTTTGGGCCAGAAACATGTTCAGTAGGTCAAATTTTTGTCTGGCTGAAATGACATCATGAGAAGTAAATCTCTCGGTATAATAACCCACATACCAAGGACCCGTGGGCCATAAAAGTGTTCCTGGAGGTCAAAAATTGACCTATGTAATATAACATCAGAAGGAGTCTATAAGTTTATATCGTTTTAAAGTTTTTGAGGAACCTTTGACCAGAAATTAGTTCAAAAGGTCAGATATGGACTTGTCCATGGCTTAGGAAGCATTTATTGGAGTCTATGAGTATGTAGTATGTATGGAAAGTTCAAGATCAAGTACTTTTGGGCCAGAAATATGTTCAGTAGGTCAAATATCTTTCTGGCTGAAATAATATCATGAGAAGGATCAATTAATTACCCATAGGCTAGAAACATGTTCTGTAGGTCAAAAAGGAACCTATGTATATAACATCAGATTGAGTCTATCAGTTGATATTATTTAAAAACATTTGAGGAAACATAGAGCAGAAATTAGTACAATAGGTCAGATATGGACTTCTCTATGGCTTAGAATCAAGTACCCGTGAGCCAGAAATATGTTCACTAGGACAAAAAGGAACCTATCTATAGCTTACAAATCATCAAAAGTCAATAAGTTAATATTTATTAAAACCTTTGTTGAAGACCCTTTGACTCTTTCGCATGGATTCTACTACTAATTCTTTTGTGCACTGACGAAAAAACATCACTTGAGCGGTCGTGCAATGCAATAACTTACTCGTTCCTTTGTGCAACAGAGGAACGCATTCAATATCTAACTCATTCCAATGTTCAACGAAAACACATCTAACGTCTAACGTTGTGCATTAAAGAATATGCACGCAATAACTAACATGTTTCTCTGTGCAATGAAAAGAAAACACCTAATATCTAGTTTCCTTGGATTGCATAACAATCTAACTTGTTCTTCGTTGCAATGAAAAGGCATAACGTGATGTTTTCTTGTCTGTGCACAAACAATCTAGTTTGTAAAATAGAAATGCATGCGAAAGCACATGCATACATTTCTTTTCATTGCAATGAGGAACAAGTTCGATATTTTATGCATTGCAATAAAACAACACTCGTTGCTTTTGTGCAATGAAGAACGTTGTGCATCAAAAATACCATATATGTAATATGCACTTTATTGCATTCCAGAACCAAACCCTTCCTTCTGCTTTGACTGGATAACGTGTGTTGTTTCATTGCAATTCTTACATTTTCTAACTTATTTTTCTTTGCAATGAAAAGAAAAGATAAAACACGCGTGCTTTTCCATGCACTTCCATTCTACAACTAATTAATTTCTGTTTTGACGAGAAAACATCAAAAGAGCGATCGCTTTACAATGCACACACTAACTTGTTCCTTGTGCAACGAAGAGATTTGCAATGCTTGTGCTTTAGGATTGCATTGCACATGCACACGATAACTAACCTCTGTCCAATGAAAAGAAAACACCTAAGATGTGTTTCATTGCAGTGCATGACACATCTAACTTGTTCCTCGTTATGCATATGCACGCAATAACTAACCTCTGTGCAGTGAAAAGAAAACACCTAAGATGTGTTTCAGTGCATTGCATGACAGATCTAACTTGTTTCTCGTTATGCATATACACGCAATAACTCGCTCTGTGCAGTGAAAAGAAACACCTAAGATGTGTTTCAGTGCATTGCATGACAGATCTAACTTGTTTCTCGTTATGCATATGCACGCAATAACTCGCTCTGTGCAGTGAAAAGAAAACAACTAAGATGTGTTTCAATGCATTGCATGACCTATCTAACTTGTTCATCGTTATGTATGCATGCAATAACTATCCTCTGTGCAATGAAAAGAAAACACCTAAGATGTGTTTCATCGCATTGCATGACCTATCTAACTTGTTCCTCGTTATGCATATGCAAGCAATAACTAACCTCTGTGCAGTGAAAAGAAAACACCTAAGATGTGTTTCAGTGCATTGCATGACAGATCTAACTTGTTTTTCGTTATGCATATACACGCAATAACTCGCTCTGTGCAGTGAAAAGAAAACACCTAAGATGTGTTTCATCGCTTTGCATGTCCTATCTAACTTGTTCCTCGTTATGCATATGCACGCAATAACTAACCTCTGTGCAGTGAAAAGAAAACCCCTAAGATGTGTTTCAGTGCATTGCATGACAGATCTAACTTGTTTCTCGTTATGCATATACACGCAATAACTCGCTCTGTGCAGTGAAAAGAAAACACCTAAGATGTGTTTCAGTGCATTACATGACATATCTAACTTGTTACTCGTTATGCATATGCACGCAATAACTAACCTCTGTGCAGTGAAAAGAAAACCCCTAAGATGTGTTTCAGTGCATTGCATGACAGATCTAACTTGTTTCTCGTTATGCATATACACGCAATAACTCGCTCTGTGCAATGAAAAGAAAACACCTAAGATGTGTTTCATTGCATTGCATGACATATCTAACTTGTTCCTCGTTATGCATATGCACGCAATAACCTCTGTGCAATGAAAAGAAAACAACTAAGATGTGTTTCAATGCATTGCATGACCTAATCTAACTTGTTCCTCGTTATGTATGCATGCAATAACTATCATCTGTGCAATGAAAAGAAAACACCTAAAATGTACTTCATTGCAAGATAGATATAACTTGTTTCTCGTTATGCATATGCACGCAATAACTAACCTCTGTGCAGTGAAAAGAAAACACCTAAGATGTGTTTCAGTGCATTGCATGACAGATCTAACTTGTTTCTCGTTATGCATATACACGCAATAACTCGCTCTGTGCAGTGAAAAGAAAACACCTAAGATGTGTTTCAGTGCATTGCATGACAGATCTAACTTGTTTCTCGTTATGCATATGCACGCAATAACTCGCTCTGTGCAGTGAAAAGAAAACACCTAAGATGTGTTTCAGTGCATTGCATGACAGATCTAACTTGTTTCTCGTTATGCATATACACGCAATAACTCGCTCTGTGCAGTGAAAAGAAAACACCTAAGATGTGTTTCAGTGCATTGCATGACAGATCTAACTTGTTCCTCGTTATGTATGCATGCAATAACTATCCTCTGTGCAATGAAAAGAAAACACCTAAAATGTACTTCATTGCAAGATAGATATAACTTGTTTCTCGTTATGCATATGCACGCAAATATCTAACCTTTCTGCAGTGAAAAGAAAACACCTAACATGGGTTTCAGTGCATTGCATGACATATCTAACTTGTTCCTCGTTATGCATTTGCACGCTTTAACTAACCTCTGTGCAATGAAAAGAAAACACCTGAGATGTAATTCGTCGCATTGCATCACATATCTAACTTGTTCCTCGTTGCAATGAAAAGATATAACGTGATTTTGCATGCATTTCTATTTTACAATCTAATTTATTTGTGCACAGACGAGAAAACAACACATGAGCTTTACAGTGCATAGTATAGCTATTGAACTCATTGGACCTCAAAAGTTTTTAAGCAATATAAGCTTATTAGACACCTTTTGATGATAAGCTATACAAAGGTTCCTATTTGACCTACTGAACATAGGTTACTATATCATTAGGTTACAATACATTGATATTTACTACTTATGATGTTTTATGAGCAGGAAGATATTTGAACATATACTGAACATTTATCTGTCCCACGAGTACCTGATATTGAACTTTCTATACATAAAAAATAGACTACTTCTTATGCTACTTCTTAGACTGCTTTCTAGGCCTAGAGGTTCCTCATTGACCCACAAACACAGTCCTTGCCGACGAGTACTAGGTCTCGAACTTTTTGTATAAATTCTCATAGACTCCTTTTGATGCTTCTTAAGGCATATAGAATGTCCATATCTTAAGTATTTAACTCATGTCTGGTCAAAGGGTCCTCAAAAGTTTTTAAACAAGAAAAACTTTTAGACTCCTTCTGATATTACATGAGCTATAGATAGGTTCCTTTTTGACCTACTGAATATAGTTCTGGCCCACGAGTACATGATCTTGAACATTCTAAACATACTCATTAACTCCTTTTGATGTTACTGAAGCCATACAAGAGTCCTTATTTTATCTACTGAACATATTTCTGGCTAAGGTGTTCTTTGAAAATCAGGATACTATACAGAATGACCTCTTATCATGTTATTTTAGCCAGACAGATATTTGACCTAAAGACTGTATTTTTTGCCCATGTGTACTTGATCTTGAACTTCTACATACTCATAGACTCCTTTTGATGGTTCCTAGGCCATATAGAATTGTCCACATCTGACCTATTGAAATTATTTCTGAAAAACTTATGGGCTCCTTTTGATGATATAGTAATCAATTGCCAAAAACATTATAAAAACTCTATAGTAATTTGGACACTACCAACCACCTAGAAACACCATAGGAACCACACAGACTACCATAGTAACCACCTAAATCACCCTAGCAACCACCCAGAACACCTTAGCAACACTCTAGCAACCACCTAGCAACCACCCAGAACACCTTAGCAACACCCTACCAAGCAACCAACCCTAGCAACACCCAAGCAACCACCCAGAACACCCTAGCAACCACCTAGCAACACCCTAGTAACCACCCAGAACACCCTAGCAACACCCTAGCAACCACCCGGAATACCCTAACAACCACCTAGCAACCACCCAGACCACTGTAGCAACCACCGGGAACACCCTAGCAACCGGGTGGTGAGATTTGCCACTGCAAGCAGTACTTCACAATTTCTTCTGGAAATGTGCCATAAATGTGTTACATAGGTCAAAAATTGACCCATGTATAGCTAATACAACATCAGATGGACACTAGAAGTTTATATTGTTATGGTAAAAGGGTCCTCAAAAGGTTTCAAACAATATAAACATATTGATTAGTTTATATCATATTACATTATATTACAAAAGAATTTATTAGCTAGCTATTAGTTATTAGTTTATTAGTAGAGCTAAATCCAACCGGTTGCTAGGGTGTTCTGGGAGGTTGCTACGGTGTTCTGGGTGGTTGCTAGGTGTTTTTTTAGGGTATTCTGGGTGGTTGCTATGGTGTTGCTATGCGGTTGCTAGGGTATTCTGGGTGGTTGCTAAGGTGTTCTGGGTGGTTGCTAGGGTGTTGCTAGGGTGTTGCTGGGGTATTCTGGGTGGTTGCTATGGTGTTGCTATGTGGTTGCTAGGGTGTTGCTAGGCGATTGCTGGGGTGTTAATGGTGGTTGCTAGGATGTTGCCAGATGGTTGCTGGGGTGTTCTGGTTTGTTTATAGGGTGTTCTGGATGGTTGCTAGGCTGTTGCTTGGTGGTTGCTAGGGTGTTCTGGTTGGTTGGAGATTTACTTCTCATGATGTCATTTCAGCCAGAAAAATATTTTACCTAGTGAACATGTTTCTGGTCCAAAAATACTTGATCTTGAACTTTCCACACATACTCACAGACTATGTAATATAACATTCTGATGTTATATTACATAGGTCAATTTTTGACCTCCATGAACACTTTTATGGCCCACGGGTACTTGGATCTGTTGTTTAATATACCAAGAGATTTACATCTCATGATGTCATTTCAGCCAGACAAATATTTGACCTACTGAACATGTTTCTTGCCCAAAAGTACTTGATCTTGAACTTTCCAAACATACTCATAGACTCCAACAGATGATTCCTAAGCCACAGAGAAGTCCATATATGACATATTGAACTCATTTCGGGTCAAAGGTTTCTCAAAAAGTTTAAAGCAATATAGACTTTTAGACTCCTTCTGATGTTAAATTAGATATACATAGGTCAAATTTGACCTCCATGAACACATTTATGGCACATTTCCTGAAGAAAATGTGAAGTGGCAAATCTCAGCACCCGGTTGCTAGGGTGTTCTGGGAGGTTGCTACGGTGTTCTGGGTGGTTGGTAGGTTTTTTTTAGGGTATTCTGGGTGGTTGCTAAGGTGTTGCTATGCGGTTGCTAGGGTATTCTGGGTGGTTGCGAAGGTGTTCTGGTTGGTTGCTAGGGTGTTGCTATGTGGTTGCTAGGGTATTCTGGGTGGTTGCGAAGCTGTTCGGGGTGGTTGCTAGGGTGTTGCTAGGCGGTTGCTAGGGTATTCTGGGTGGTTGCGAAGGTGTTTTGGGTGGTTGCTGGGTTGTTTTGGTTTGTTTCTAGGGTGTTCTGGGTGGTTGCTATGCTGTTGCTTGGTGGTTGCTAGGGTGTTCTGGTTGGTTGGAGATTTATTTCTCATGATGTCATTTCAGCCAGAAAAATATTTTACCTACTAAACATGTTTCTGGCCCAAAAGTACTAGATCTTGAACTTTCCATACATATTCATAGACTATGTAATATAACATTCTGATGTTATACTACATAGGTCAATTTTTGACCTCCATGAATACTTTTATGGCTCACAGGTACTTGATCTGTGGGTTAATATACAGAGAGATTTACATCTCATGATGTCATTTCAGCCAGAGAAATATTTGACCTACTGAACATGTTTCTGGCCCAAAAGTTCTTGATCTTGAACTTTCCATACAGACTCATAGACTCCAATAGACGCTTCCTAAGAAGCCATAAAGAAATCCATATCTGACCTATTGAACTCATTTCTGGTGAAAAGTTCCTCAAAATAGTTTAAAACAATATAAACTTATAGATTCCTTCTGATGTTATATTAGCTATACATAGGTCCATTTTTGACCTCCAGGAACACATTTATGGCCCACGGGTACTTGATCTATGGGTGAGTATACCGAGAGATTTACTTCTCATGATGTAATTTCAGCCAGACAAATATTTTACCTCCTTCTGATGTTATATAAGATATACATTGGTCAATTATATTAGATATATATAGGTCAATTTTTGACCTCCAGGAACACATTTATGTCCCACGGGTACTTGATCTGTGAGTTAATATACCGATAGATTTACTTCTCGTGATGTCATTGAACTCATTTCTGGTCAAAGGTTCCTCAAAAAGTTTAAAACAATGTAAACTTTTAGACTTCTTCTGATGTTAGATTAGATATACATAGATACATTTTTGACCACCAGGAACACATTTATGGCACATTTCCAGAAGAAAATGTGAAGTTGAGCCTGAAGTGGCAAATCTCACCACCCGGTTACCAGGGTGTTCTGTGTGGTTGCTAGGTGGTTGTTAGGGTATTCTGGGTGGTTGCTATGGTGTTTTTATGTGGTTGCTATGTGCTAATGTTGCTAGGCGGTTGCCAGGTTCATCTATTAGAGTCTATGAGTCTGTATGGATAGTTCAAGATCAAGAACTTTTGGGCCAGAAACATGTTCAGTAGGTCAAATATTTCTCTGGCTGAAATGACATCATGAGATGTAAATCTCTCTGTATATTAACCCACAGATCAAGTACCCGTGGGCCGTAAAAGTATTCATGGAGGTCAAAAATTGACCTATGTAATATAACATCAGAATGTTATATTACATAGTCTATGAATATGTATGGAAAGTTCAAGATCTAGTACTTTTGGGCCAGAAACATGTTTAGTAGGTAAAATATTTTTCTGGCTGAAATGACATCATGAAAAATAAATCTCCAACCAACCAGAACACCCTAGCAACCACCAAGCAACAGCATAGCAACCACCCAGAACAACCCAGCAACCACCCAGAACACCTTCGCAACCACCAAGAATACCCTAGCAACCGCCTTGCAACACCCTAGCAACCACCCAGAACAGCTTCACAACCACCCGGAATACCCTAGCAACCACATAGCAACACCCTAGCAACCACCCAGAACACCTTCGCAACCACCCAGAATACCCTAGCAACCGCATAGCAACACCATAGCAACCACTCAGAATACCCTAAAAAAAACTTACCAACCACCCAGGACACCATAGCAACCTCCCAGAACACCCTAGCAACCGGGTGCTGAGATTTGCCGCTTCAAGCTCCACTTCACATTTTCTTCAGGAAATGTGCCATAAATGTGTTCATGGAGGTCAAAATTGACCTATGTATATCTAATATAACATCAGAAGAAGTCTAAAAGTCTATATTGTTTTAAACTATTTGAGAAACCCTTGACCAGAAATGAGTTCAATATGTCAGATATGGATTTCTCTATGGCTTCTTAGGAAGCATCTATTGGAGTCTATGAGTCTGTATGGAAAGTTCAAGATCAAGAACTTTTGGACCAGAAACATGTTTAGTAGGTAAAATATTTTTCTGGCTGAAATGACATCATGAAAAATAAATCTCCAACCAACCAGAACACCCTAGCAACCACCAAGCAACAGCATAGCAACCACCCAGAACAACCCAGCAACCACCCAGAACACCTTCGCAACCACCCAGAATACCCTAGCAACCGCCTTGCAACACCCTAGCAACCACCCAGAACAGCTTCACAACCACCCAGAATACCCTAGCAACCACATAGCAACACCCTAGCAACCACCCAGAACACCTTCGCAAGCACCCAGAATACCCTAGCAACCGCATAGCAACACCATAGCAACTACCCAGAATACCCTAAAAAAAACTACCAACCACCCAAAACACGGTAGCAACCTCCCAGAACACCCTAGCAACCGGGTGCTGAGATTTGCCGCTTCAAGCTCCACTTCACATTTTCTTCAGGAAATGTGCCATAAATGTGTTCATGGAGGTCAAAATTGACCTATGTATATCTAATATAACATCAGAAGGAGTCTAAAAGTCTATATTGTTTTAAACTTTTTGAGAAACCTTTGACCAGAAATGAGTTCAATGTGTCAGATATGGACTTCTCTGTGGCTTAGGAAGCATCTGTTGGAGTCTATGAGTATGTTTGGAAAGTTCAAGATCAAGTACTTTTGGGCCAGAAACATGTTCAGTAGGTCAAATATTTGTCTGGCTGAAATGACATCATGAGAAATAAATCTCCAACCAACCAGAACACCCTAGCAACCACCAAGCAACAGCATAGCAACCACCCAGAACACCCTAGAAACAAACCAAAACAACCCAGCAACCACCCAGAACAACTTCGCAACCACGCAGAATACCCTAGCAACCGCCTTGCAACACCCTAGCAACCACCCCGAACAGCTTCGCAACCACCCAGAATACCCTAGCAACCACATAGCAACACCTTAGCAACCACCCAGAATACCCTAAAAAAAACCTACCAACCACCCAGAACACCCTAGCAACCGGGTACTGAGATTTACCGCTTCAAGCTCCACTTCACATTTTCTTCAGGAAATGTGCCATAAATGTGTTCATGGAGGTCAAAATTTACCTCTGTATATCTAATATAACATCAGAAGGAGTCTAAAAGTCTATATTGTTTTAAACTTTTTGAGAAACCTTTGACCAGAAATGAGTTCAATATGTCAGATGTGGACTTCTCTGTGGCTTAGGAAGCATCTGTTGGAGTCTATGAGTATGTTTGGAAAGTTCAAGATCAAGTACTTTTGGGCCAGAAACATGTTCAGTAGGTCAAATATTTGTCTGGCTGAAATGACATCATGAGAAATAAATCTCCAACCAACCAGAACACCCTAGCAACCACCAAGCAACAGCATAGCAACCACCCAGAACACCCTAGAAACAAACCAAAACAACCCAGCAACCACCCAGAACAACTTCGCAACCACGCAGAATACCCTAGCAACCGCCTTGCAACACCCTAGCAACCACCCCGAACAGCTTCGCAACCACCCAGAATACCCTAGCAACCACATAGCAACACCCTAGCAACCACCCAGAACACCTTCGCAACCACCCAGAATACCCTAGCAACCGCATAGCAACACCTTAGCAACCACCCAGAATACCCTAAAAAAAACCTACCAACCACCCAGAACACCCTAGCAACCGGGTACTGAGATTTGCCGCTTCAAGCTCCACTTCACATTTTCTTCAGGAAATGTGCCATAAATGTGTTCATGGAGGTCAAAATTGACCTATGTATATCTAATATAACATCAGAAGGAGTCTAAAAGTCTATGTTGTTTTAAACTTTTTGAGAAACATTTGACCCGAAATGAGTTCAATATGTCAGATATGGACTTCTCTGTGACTTAGGAATCATCTGTTGGAGTCTATGAGTATGTTTGGAAAGTTCAAGATCAAGTACTTTTGGGCAAGAAACATGTTCAGTAGGTCAAATATTTGTCTGGCTGAAATGACATCATGAGATGTAAATCTCTTGGTATATTAACCAACAGATCCAAGTACCCGTGGGCCATAAAAGTGTTCATGGAGGTCAAAAATTGACCTATGTAATATAACATCAGAATGTTATATTACATAGTCTGTGAGTATGTGTGGAAAGTTCAAGATCAAGTATTTTTGGACCAAAAACATGTTCAGTAGGTAAAATATTTTTCTGGCTGAAATGACATCATGAGAAGTAAATCTCCAACCAACCAGAACACCCTAGCAACCACCAAGCAACAGCCTAGCAACCATCCAGAACACCCTATAAACAAACCAGAACACCCCAGCAACCATCTGGCAACACCCTAGCAACCACCATTAACACCCCAGCAATCGCCTAGCAACACCCTAGCAACCACATAGTAACACCCTAGCAACCACCCAGAACACCTTCGCAACCACCCAGAATACCCTAGCAACCGCATAGCAACACCATAGCAACCACCCAGAATACCCTAAAAAAAACACCTAGCAACCACCCAGAACACCGTAGCAACCTCCCAGAACACCCTAGCAACCGGGTGCTGAGATTTGCCGCTTCAAGCTCCACTTCATATTTTCTTCTGGAAATGTGCCATAAATGTGTTCCTGGTGGTCAAAAATTGATCTATGTATATCTAATATAACATCAGAAGAAGTCTAAAAGTTTACATTGTTTTAAACTTTTTGAGGAACCTTTGACAAGAAATGAGTTCAATGAGATCACGAGAAGTAAATCTATCGGTATATTAACCCACAGATCAAGTACCCGTGGGACATAAATGTGTTCCTGGAGGTCAAAAATTGACCTATGTATAGCTAATATAACATCAGAAGGAATCTATAAGTTTATATTGTTTTAAACTATTTGAGAAACCTTTGACCAGAAATGAGTTCAATATGTCAGATATGGACTTCTCTATGGCTTCTTAGGAAGCATCTATTGGAGTCTATGAGTCTCTATGGAAAGTTCAAGATCAAGAACTTTTGGACCAGAAACATGTTCAGTAGGTCAAATATTTGTCTGGCTGAAATGACATCATGAGATGTAAATCTCTCGGTACATTAACACACAGATCAAGTACCCGTGGGCCATAAAAGTATTCATGGAGGTCAAAAATTGACCTATGTAATATAACATCAGAATGTTATATTACATAGTCTATGAATATGTATGGAAAGTTCAAGATCTAGTACTTTTGGGCTAGAAACATGTTTAGTAGGTAAAATATTTTTCTGGCTGAAATGACATCATGAGAAATAAATCTCCAACCAACCAGAACACCCTAGCAACCACCAAGCAACATCATAGCAACCACCCAGAACACCCTAGAAACAAACCAGAACAACCCAGCAACCACCCAGAACACCTTCGCAACCACCCAGAATACCCTAGCAACCACCCAGAATACCCTAGCAACCGCATAGCAACACCATAGCAACTACCCAGAATACCCTAAAAAAAAAACTACCAACCACCCAGAACACGGTAGCAACCTCCCAGAACACCCTAGCAACCGGGTGCTGAGATTTGCCGCTTCAAGCTCCACTTCACATTTTCTTCAGGAAATGTGCCATAAATGTGTTCATGGAGGTCAAAATTGACCTATGTATATCTAATATAACATCAGAAGGAGTCTAAAAGTCTATATTGTTTTAAACTTTTTGAGAAACCTTTGACCAGAAATGAGTTCAATATGTCAGATATGGACTTCTCTGTGGCTTAAGAAGCATCTGTTGGAGTTTATGAGTATGTTTGGAAAGTTCAAGATCAAGTACTTTTGGGCCAGAAACATGTTCAGTAGGTCAAATATTTGTCTGGCTGAAATGACATCATGAGAGGTAAATCTCTCGGTATATTAACCAACAGATCCAAGTACCTGTGGGCCATAAAAGTGTTCATGGAGGTCAAAAATTGACCTGTGTAATATAACATCAGAATGTTATATTGCGTGGTCTATGAGTATGTATGGAAAGTTCAAGATCAAGTACTTTTGGGCCAGAAACATGTTCAGTAGGTCAAATATTTGTCTGGCTGAAATGACATCATGAGATGTAAATCTCTCGGTATATTAACCAACAGATCCAAGTACCCGTGGGCCATAAAAGTGTTCATGGAGGTCAAAAATTGACCTATGTCATATAACATCAGAATGTTATATTACATAGTCTGTGAGTATGTGTGGAAAGTTCAAGATCAAGTATTTTTGGACCCGAAACATGTTCAGTGGGTAAAATATTTTTCTGGCTGAAATGACATCATGAGAAGTAAATCTCCAACCAACCAGACCACCCTAGCAACCACCAAGCAACAGCCAGGCAACCATCCAGAACACCCTAGAAACAAACCAGAACAACCCAGCAACCATCTGGCAACACCCTAGCAACCACCATTAACACCCCATTAACCGCCTAGCAACACCCTAGCAACCACCCAGAACACCTTCGCAACCACCCAGAATACCCTAACAACCGCATAGCAACGCCATAGCAACCACCAAGAATACCCTAAAAAAAACACCTAGCAACCACCCAGAACACCGTAGCAACCTCCCAGAACACCCTAGCAACCGGGTGCTGAGATTTGCCGCTTCAAGCACTTCACATTTTCTTCTGGAAATGTGCCATAAATGTGTTCATGGAGGTCAAAATTGACCTATGTATATCTAATATAACATCAGAAGGAGTCTAAAAGTTTATATTGTTTTAAACTTTTTGAGAAATCTTTGACCAGAAATTAGTTCAATATGTCAGATATGGACTTCTCTATGGCTTAGGAAGCATCTGTTGGAGTCTATGAGTATGAATGGAAAGTACAAGGTCAAGTACTTTTGGGCCAGATATATGTTCAGTAGGTCAAATATATTTTTGGCTGAAATTACATCATGAGAAGCAAAGCTCTCGGTACATTAACCCAAACATCAAATACCCGTGGACCATAAATGTGTTTCTGAAGGTCAAAAATTGACCTATGTATAGCTAATGTAACATCAGGAGTCTATAAGTTTATATTGTTTAAAACCTTTTGAGGATCCTTTGACCAGAAATGAGTTCAATAGGTCAGATATGGACTTCTCTATGGCTTAGAAAGCATCTGTTGGAGTCTATGAGTATGTTTGGAAAGTTCAAGATCAAGTACTTTTGGGCCAGAAACATGTTCAGTAGGTCAAATTTTTGTCTGGCTGAAATGACATCATGAGAAGTAAATCTCTCGGTATAATAACCCACATACCAAGGACCCGTGGGCCATAAAAGTGTTCCTGGAGGTCAAAAATTGACCTATGTAATATAACATCAGAAGGAGTCTATAAGTTTATATCGTTTTAAAGTTTTTGAGGAACCTTTGACCAGAAATTAGTTCAAAAGGTCAGATATGGACTTGTCCATGGCTTAGGAAGCATTTATTGGAGTCTATGAGTATGTAGTATGTATGGAAAGTTCAAGATCAAGTACTTTTGGGCCAGAAATATGTTCAGTAGGTCAAATATCTTTCTGGCTGAAATAATATCATGAGAAGGATCAATTAATTACCCATAGGCTAGAAACATGTTCTGTAGGTCAAAAAGGAACCTATGTATATAACATCAGATTGAGTCTATCAGTTGATATTATTTAAAAACATTTGAGGAAACATAGAGCAGAAATTAGTACAATAGGTCAGATATGGACTTCTCTATGGCTTAGAATCAAGTACCCGTGAGCCAGAAATATGTTCACTAGGACAAAAAGGAACCTATCTATAGCTTACAAATCATCAAAAGTCAATAAGTTAATATTTATTAAAACCTTTGAAGACCCTTTGACTCTTTTTTTTGACTTGTTCCTCGTTATGCATATGCACGCAATAACTAACCTCTGTGCAGTGAAAAGAAAACACCTAAGATGTGTTTCAGTGCATTGCATGACACATCTAACTTGTTCCTCGTTATGCATATGCACGCAATAACTAACCTCTGTGCAGTGAAAAGAAAACACCTAAGATGTGTTTCAGTGCATTGCATGACAGATCTAACTTGTTTCTCGTTATGCATATACACGCAATAACTCGCTCTGTGCAGTGAAAAGAAACACCTAAGATGTGTTTCAGTGCATTGCATGACAGATCTAACTTGTTTCTCGTTATGCATATGCACGCAATAACTCGCTCTGTGCAGTGAAAAGAAAACAACTAAGATGTGTTTCAATGCATTGCATGACCTATCTAACTTGTTCATCGTTATGTATGCATGCAATAACTATCCTCTGTGCAATGAAAAGAAAACACCTAAGATGTGTTTCAATCGCATTGCATGACCTATCTAACTTGTTCCTCGTTATGCATATGCAAGCAATAACTAACCTCTGTGCAGTGAAAAGAAAACACCTAAGATGTGTTTCAGTGCATTGCATGACAGATCTAACTTGTTTTTCGTTATGCATATACACGCAATAACTCGCTCTGTGCAGTGAAAAGAAAACACCTAAGATGTGTTTCATCGCTTTGCATGTCCTATCTAACTTGTTCCTCGTTATGCATATGCACGCAATAACTAACCTCTGTGCAGTGAAAAGAAAACCCCTAAGATGTGTTTCAGTGCATTGCATGACAGATCTAACTTGTTTCTCGTTATGCATATACACGCAATAACTCGCTCTGTGCAGTGAAAAGAAAACACCTAAGATGTGTTTCAGTGCATTACATGACATATCTAACTTGTTACTCGTTATGCATATGCACGCAATAACTAACCTCTGTGCAGTGAAAAGAAAACCCCTAAGATGTGTTTCAGTGCATTGCATGACAGATCTAACTTGTTTCTCGTTATGCATATACACGCAATAACTCGCTCTGTGCAATGAAAAGAAAACACCTAAGATGTGTTTCATTGCATTGCATGACATATCTAACTTGTTCCTCGTTATGCATATGCACGCAATAACCTCTGTGCAATGAAAAGAAAACAACTAAGATGTGTTTCAATGCATTGCATGACCTAATCTAACTTGTTCCTCGTTATGTATGCATGCAATAACTATCATCTGTGCAATGAAAAGAAAACACCTAAGATGTGTTTCATCGAATTGCATGACCTATCTAACTTGTTCCTCGTTATGCATATGCACGCAATAACTAACCTCTGTGCAGTGAAAAGAAAACACCTAAGATGTGTTTCAGTGCATTGCATGACAGATCTAACTTGTTTCTCGTTATGCATATACACGCAATAACTCGCTCTGTGCAGTGAAAAGAAACACCTAAGATGTGTTTCAGTGCATTGCATGACAGATCTAACTTGTTTCTCGTTATGCATATGCACGCAATAACTAACCTCTGTGCAGTGAAAAGAAAACCCCTAAGATGTGTTTCAGTGCATTGCATGACAGATCTAACTTGTTTCTCGTTATGCATATACACGCAATAACTCGCTCTGTGCAATGAAAAGAAAACACCTAAGATGTGTTTCATTGCATTGCATGACATATCTAACTTGTTCCTCGTTATGCATATGCACGCAATAACCTCTGTGCAATGAAAAGAAAACAACTAAGATGTGTTTCAATGCATTGCATGACCTAATCTAACTTGTTCCTCGTTATGTATGCATGCAATAACTATCATCTGTGCAATGAAAAGAAAACACCTAAGATGTGTTTCATCGAATTGCATGACCTATCTAACTTGTTCCTCGTTATGCATATGCACGCAATAACTAACCTCTGTGCAGTGAAAAGAAAACACCTAAGATGTGTTTCAGTGCATTGCATGACAGATCTAACTTGTTTCTCGTTATGCATATACACGCAATAACTCGCTCTGTGCAGTGAAAAGAAAACACCTAAGATGTGTTTCAGTGCATTGCATGACAGATCTAACTTGTTTCTCGTTATGCATATGCACGCAATAACTCGCTCTGTGCAGTGAAAAGAAAACACCTAAGATGTGTTTCAGTGCATTGCATGACAGATCTAACTTGTTTCTCGTTATGCATATACACGCAATAACTCGCTCTGTGCAGTGAAAAGAAAACACCTAAGATGTGTTTCAGTGCATTGCATGACAGATCTAACTTGTTCCTCGTTATGTATGCATGCAATAACTATCCTCTGTGCAATGAAAAGAAAACACCTAAAATGTACTTCATTGCAAGATAGATATAACTTGTTTCTCGTTATGCATATGCACGCAAATATCTAACCTTTCTGCAGTGAAAAGAAAACACCTAACATGGGTTTCAGTGCATTGCATGACATATCTAACTTGTTCCTCGTTATGCATTTGCACGCTTTAACTAACCTCTGTGCAATGAAAAGAAAACACCTGAGATGTAATTCGTCGCATTGCATCACATATCTAACTTGTTCCTCGTTGCAATGAAAAGATATAACGTGATTTTGCATGCATTTCTATTTTACAATCTAATTTATTTGTGCACAGACGAGAAAACAACACATGAGCTTTACAGTGCATAGTATAGCTATTGAACTCATTGGACCTCAAAAGTTTTTAAGCAATATAAGCTTATTAGACACCTTTTGATGATAAGCTATACAAAGGTTCCTATTTGACCTACTGAACATAGGTTACTATATCATTAGGTTACTATACATTGATATTTACTACTTATGATGTTTTATGAGCAGGAAGATATTTGAACATATACTGAACATTTATCTGTCCCACGAGTACCTGATATTGAACTTTCTATACATAAAAAATAGACTACTTCTTATGCTACTTCTTAGACTGCTTTCTAGGCCTAGAGGTTCCTCATTGACCCACAAACACAGTCCTTGCCGACGAGTACTAGGTCTCGAACTTTTTGTATAAATTCTCATAGACTCCTTTTGATGCTTCTTAAGGCATATAGAATGTCCATATCTTAAGTATTTAACTCATGTCTGGTCAAAGGGTCCTCAAAAGTTTTTAAACAAGAAAAACTTTTAGACTCCTTCTGATATTACATGAGCTATAGATAGGTTCCTTTTTGACCTACTGAATATAGTTCTGGCCCACGAGTACATGATCTTGAACATTCTAAACATACTCATTAACTCCTTTTGATGTTACTGAAGCCATACAAGAGTCCTTATTTTATCTACTGAACATATTTCTGGCTAAGGTGTTCTTTGAAAATCAGGATACTATACAGAATGACCTCTTATCATGTTATTTTAGCCAGACAGATATTTGACCTAAAGACTGTATTTCTTGCCCATGTGTACTTGATCTTGAACTTCTACATACTCATAGACTCCTTTTGATGGTTCCTAGGCCATATAGAATTGTCCACATCTGACCTATTGAAATTATTTCTGAAAAACTTATGGGCTCCTTTTGATGATATAGTAATCAATTGCCAAAAACATTATAAAAACTCTATAGTAATTTGGACACTACCAACCACCTAGAAACACCATAGGAACCACACAGACTACCATAGTAACCACCTAAATCACCCTAGCAACCACCCAGAACACCTTAGCAACACTCTAGCAACCACCTAGCAACCACCCAGAACACCTTAGCAACACCCTACCAAGCAACCAACCCTAGCAACACCCAAGCAACCACCCAGAACACCCTAGCAACCACCTAGCAACACCCTAGTAACCACCCAGAACACCCTAGCAACACCCTAGCAACCACCCGGAATACCCTAACAACCACCTAGCAACCACCCAGAACACTGTAGCAACCACCGGGAACACCCTAGCAACCGGGTGGTGAGATTTGCCACTGCAAGCAGTACTTCACAATTTCTTCTGGAAATGTGCCATAAATGTGTTACATAGGTCAAAAATTGACCCATGTATAGCTAATACAACATCAGATGGACTCTAGAAGTTTATATTGTTATGGTAAAAGGGTCCTCAAAAGGTTTCAAACAATATAAACATATTGATTAGTTTATATCATATTACATTATATTACAAAAGAATTTATTAGCTAGCTATTAGTTATTAGTTTATTAGTAGAGCTAAATCCAACCGGTTGCTAGGGTGTTCTGGGAGGTTGCTACGGTGTTCTGGGTGGTTGCTAGGTGTTTTTTTAGGGTATTCTGGGTGGTTGCTATGGTGTTGCTATGCGGTTGCTAGGGTATTCTGGGTGGTTGCTAAGGTGTTCTGGGTGGTTGCTAGGGTGTTGCTAGGGTGTTGCTGGGGTATTCTGGGTGGTTGCTATGGTGTTGCTATGTGGTTGCTAGGGTGTTGCTAGGCGATTGCTGGGGTGTTAATGGTGGTTGCTAGGATGTTGCCAGATGGTTGCTGGGGTGTTCTGGTTTGTTTATAGGGTGTTCTGGATGGTTGCTAGGCTGTTGCTTGGTGGTTGCTAGGGTGTTCTGGTTGGTTGGAGATTTACTTCTCATGATGTCATTTCAGCCAGAAAAATATTTTACCTAGTGAACATGTTTCTGGTCCAAAAATACTTGATCTTGAACTTTCCACACATACTCACAGACTATGTAATATAACATTCTGATGTTATATTACATAGGTCAATTTTTGACCTCCATGAACACTTTTATGGCCCACGGGTACTTGGATCTGTTGTTTAATATACCAAGAGATTTACATCTCATGATGTCATTTCAGCCAGACAAATATTTGACCTACTGAACATGTTTCTTGCCCAAAAGTACTTGATCTTGAACTTTCCAAACATACTCATAGACTCCAACAGATGATTCCTAAGCCACAGAGAAGTCCATATATGACATATTGAACTCATTTCGGGTCAAAGGTTTCTCAAAAAGTTTAAAACAATATAGACTTTTAGACTCCTTCTGATGTTAAATTAGATATACATAGGTCAAATTTGACCTCCATGAACACATTTATGGCACATTTCCTGAAGAAAATGTGAAGTGGCAAATCTCAGCACCCGGTTGCTAGGGTGTTCTGGGAGGTTGCTACGGTGTTCTGGGTGGTTGGTAGGTTTTTTTTAGGGTATTCTGGGTGGTTGCTAAGGTGTTGCTATGCGGTTGCTAGGGTATTCTGGGTGGTTGCGAAGGTGTTCTGGTTGGTTGCTAGGGTGTTGCTATGTGGTTGCTAGGGTATTCTGGGTGGTTGCGAAGCTGTTCGGGGTGGTTGCTAGGGTGTTGCTAGGCGGTTGCTAGGGTATTCTGGGTGGTTGCGAAGGTGTTTTGGGTGGTTGCTGGGTTGTTTTGGTTTGTTTCTAGGGTGTTCTGGGTGGTTGCTATGCTGTTGCTTGGTGGTTGCTAGGGTGTTCTGGTTGGTTGGAGATTTATTTCTCATGATGTCATTTCAGCCAGAAAAATATTTTACCTACTAAACATGTTTCTGGCCCAAAAGTACTAGATCTTGAACTTTCCATACATATTCATAGACTATGTAATATAACATTCTGATGTTATACTACATAGGTCAATTTTTGACCTCCATGAATACTTTTATGGCTCACAGGTACTTGATCTGTGGGTTAATATACAGAGAGATTTACATCTCATGGTGTCATTTCAGCCAGAGAAATATTTGACCTACTGAACATGTTTCTGGCCCAAAAGTTCTTGATCTTGAACTTTCCATACAGACTCATAGACTCCAATAGACGCTTCCTAAGAAGCCATAAAGAAATCCATATCTGACCTATTGAACTCATTTCTGGTGAAAAGTTCCTCAAAATAGTTTAAAACAATATAAACTTATAGATTCCTTCTGATGTTATATTAGCTATACATAGGTCCATTTTTGACCTCCAGGAACACATTTATGGCCCACGGGTACTTGATCTATGGGTGAGTATACCGAGAGATTTACTTCTCATGATGTAATTTCAGCCAGACAAATATTTTACCTCCTTCTGATGTTATATAAGATATACATTGGTCAATTATATTAGATATATATAGGTCAATTTTTGACCTCCAGGAACACATTTATGTCCCACGGGTACTTGATCTGTAAGTTAATATACCGATAGATTTACTTCTCGTGATGTCATTGAACTCATTTCTGGTCAAAGGTTCCTCAAAAAGTTTAAAACAATGTAAACTTTTACACTTCTTCTGATGTTAGATTAGATATACATAGATACATTTTTGACCACCAGGAACACATTTATGGCACATTTCCAGAAGAAAATGTGAAGTTGAGCCTGAAGTGGCAAATCTCACCACCCGGTTACCAGGGTGTTCTGTGTGGTTGCTAGGTGGTTGTTAGGGTATTCTGGGTGGTTGCTATGGTGTTTTTATGTGGTTGCTAGGTGCTAATGTTGCTAGGCGGTTGCCAGGTTCATCTATTGGAGTCTATGAGTCTGTATGGATAGTTCAAGATCAAGAACTTTTGGGCCAGAAACATGTTCAGTAGGTCAAATATTTCTCTGGCTGAAATGACATCATGAGATGTAAATCTCTCTGTATATTAACCCACAGATCAAGTACCCGTGGGCCGTAAAAGTATTCATGGAGGTCAAAAATTGACCTATGTAATATAACATCAGAATGTTATATTACATAGTCTATGAATATGTATGGAAAGTTCAAGATCTAGTACTTTTGGGCCAGAAACATGTTTAGTAGGTAAAATATTTTTCTGGCTGAAATGACATCATGAAAAATAAATCTCCAACCAACCAGAACACCCTAGCAACCACCAAGCAACAGCATAGCAACCACCCAGAACAACCCAGCAACCACCCAGAACACCTTCGCAACCACCAAGAATACCCTAGCAACCGCCTTGCAACACCCTAGCAACCACCCAGAACAGCTTCACAACCACCCAGAATACCCTAGCAACCACATAGCAACACCCTAGCAACCACCCAGAACACCTTCGCAACCACCCAGAATACCCTAGCAACCGCATAGCAACACCATAGCAACCACTCAGAATACCCTAAAAAAAACTTACCAACCACCCAGGACACCATAGCAACCTCCCAGAACACCCTAGCAACCGGGTGCTGAGATTTGCCGCTTCAAGCTCCACTTCACATTTTCTTCAGGAAATGTGCCATAAATGTGTTCATGGAGGTCAAAATTGACCTATGTATATCTAATATAACATCAGAAGAAGTCTAAAAGTCTATATTGTTTTAAACTATTTGAGAAACCCTTGACCAGAAATGAGTTCAATATGTCAGATATGGATTTCTCTATGGCTTCTTAGGAAGCATCTATTGGAGTCTATGAGTCTGTATGGAAAGTTCAAGATCAAGAACTTTTGGACCAGAAACATGTTTAGTAGGTAAAATATTTTTCTGGCTGAAATGACATCATGAAAAATAAATCTCCAACCAACCAGAACACCCTAGCAACCACCAAGCAACAGCATAGCAACCACCCAGAACAACCCAGCAACCACCCAGAACACCTTCGCAACCACCCAGAATACCCTAGCAACCGCCTTGCAACACCCTAGCAACCACCCAGAACAGCTTCACAACCACCCAGAATACCCTAGCAACCACATAGCAACACCCTAGCAACCACCCAGAACACCTTCGCAACCACCCAGAATACCCTAGCAACCGCATAGCAACACCATAGCAACTACCCAGAATACCCTAAAAAAAAACTACCAACCACCCAAAACACGGTAGCAACCTCCCAGAACACCCTAGCAACCGGGTGCTGAGATTTGCCGCTTCAAGCTCCACTTCACATTTTCTTCAGGAAATGTGCCATAAATGTGTTCATGGAGGTCAAAATTGACCTATGTATATCTAATATAACATCAGAAGGAGTCTAAAAGTCTATATTGTTTTAAACTTTTTGAGAAACCTTTGACCAGAAATGAGTTCAATGTGTCAGATATGGACTTCTCTGTGGCTTAGGAAGCATCTGTTGGAGTCTATGAGTATGTTTGGAAAGTTCAAGATCAAGTACTTTTGGGCCAGAAACATGTTCAGTAGGTCAAATATTTGTCTGGCTGAAATGACATCATGAGAAATAAATCTCCAACCAACCAGAACACCCTAGCAACCACCAAGCAACAGCATAGCAACCACCCAGAACACCCTAGAAACAAACCAAAACAACCCAGCAACCACCCAGAACAACTTCGCAACCACGCAGAATACCCTAGCAACCGCCTTGCAACACCCTAGCAACCACCCCGAAACAGCTTCGCAACCACCCAGAATACCCTAGCAACCACATAGCAACACCCTAGCAACCACCCAGAACACCTTCGCAACCACCCAGAATACCCTAGCAACCGCATAGCAACACCTTAGCAACCACCCAGAATACCCTAAAAAAAACCTACCAACCACCCAGAACACCCTAGCAACCGGGTACTGAGATTTACCGCTTCAAGCTCCACTTCACATTTTCTTCAGGAAATGTGCCATAAATGTGTTCATGGAGGTCAAAATTTACCTCTGTATATCTAATATAACATCAGAAGGAGTCTAAAAGTCTATATTGTTTTAAACTTTTTGAGAAACCTTTGACAAGAAATGAGTTCAATATGTCAGATGTGGACTTCTCTGTGGCTTAGGAAGCATCTGTTGGAGTCTATGAGTATGTTTGGAAAGTTCAAGATCAAGTACTTTTGGGCCAGAAACATGTTCAGTAGGTCAAATATTTGTCTGGCTGAAATGACATCATGAGAAATAAATCTCCAACCAACCAGAACACCCTAGCAACCACCAAGCAACAGCATAGCAACCACCCAGAACACCCTAGAAACAAACCAAAACAACCCAGCAACCACCCAGAACAACTTCGCAACCACGCAGAATACCCTAGCAACCGCCTTGCAACACCCTAGCAACCACCCCGAACAGCTTCGCAACCACCCAGAATACCCTAGCAACCACATAGCAACACCCTAGCAACCACCCAGAACACCTTCGCAACCACCCAGAATACCCTAGCAACCGCATAGCAACACCTTAGCAACCACCCAGAATACCCTAAAAAAAACCTACCAACCACCCAGAACACCCTAGCAACCGGGTACTGAGATTTGCCGCTTCAAGCTCCACTTCACATTTTCTTCAGGAAATGTG
Organism: Pimephales promelas; assembly: GCF_988280905.1. NCBI lineage: Eukaryota > Metazoa > Chordata > Actinopteri > Cypriniformes > Leuciscidae > Pimephales > Pimephales promelas. The sequence continues at coordinate 11,212,978 of NC_142773.1, read as the reverse complement.
CCATAAATGTGTTCATGGAGGTCAAAATTGACCTATGTATATCTAATATAACATCAGAAGGAGTCTAAAAGTCTATGTTGTTTTAAACTTTTTGAGAAACATTTGACCCGAAATGAGTTCAATATGTCAGATATGGACTTCTCTGTGACTTAGGAATCATCTGTTGGAGTCTATGAGTATGTTTGGAAAGTTCAAGATCAAGTACTTTTGGGCAAGAAACATGTTCAGTAGGTCAAATATTTGTCTGGCTGAAATGACATCATGAGATGTAAATCTCTTGGTATATTAACCAACAGATCCAAGTACCCGTGGGCCATAAAAGTGTTCATGGAGGTCAAAAATTGACCTATGTAATATAACATCAGAATGTTATATTACATAGTCTGTGAGTATGTGTGGAAAGTTCAAGATCAAGTATTTTTGGACCAAAAACATGTTCAGTAGGTAAAATATTTTTCTGGCTGAAATGACATCATGAGAAGTAAATCTCCAACCAACCAGAACACCCTAGCAACCACCAAGCAACAGCCTAGCAACCATCCAGAACACCCTATAAACAAACCAGAACACCCCAGCAACCATCTGGCAACACCCTAGCAACCACCATTAACACCCCAGCAATCGCCTAGCAACACCCTAGCAACCACATAGTAACACCCTAGCAACCACCCAGAACACCTTCGCAACCACCCAGAATACCCTAGCAACCGCATAGCAACACCATAGCAACCACCCAGAATACCCTAAAAAAAACACCTAGCAACCACCCAGAACACCGTAGCAACCTCCCAGAACACCCTAGCAACCTGGTGCTGAGATTTGCCGCTTCAAGCTCCACTTCATATTTTCTTCTGGAAATGTGCCATAAATGTGTTCCTGGTGGTCAAAAATTGATCTATGTATATCTAATATAACATCAGAAGAAGTCTAAAAGTTTACATTGTTTTAAACTTTTTGAGGAACCTTTGACAAGAAATGAGTTCAATGAGATCACGAGAAGTAAATCTATCGGTATATTAACCCACAGATCAAGTACCCGTGGGACATAAATGTGTTCCTGGAGGTCAAAAATTGACCTATGTATAGCTAATATAACATCAGAAGGAATCTATAAGTTTATATTGTTTTAAACTATTTGAGAAACCTTTGACCAGAAATGAGTTCAATATGTCAGATATGGACTTCTCTATGGCTTCTTAGGAAGCATCTATTGGAGTCTATGAGTCTCTATGGAAAGTTCAAGATCAAGAACTTTTGGACCAGAAACATGTTCAGTAGGTCAAATATTTGTCTGGCTGAAATGACATCATGAGATGTAAATCTCTCGGTACATTAACACACAGATCAAGTACCCGTGGGCCATAAAAGTATTCATGGAGGTCAAAAATTGACCTATGTAATATAACATCAGAATGTTATATTACATAGTCTATGAATATGTATGGAAAGTTCAAGATCTAGTACTTTTGGGCTAGAAACATGTTTAGTAGGTAAAATATTTTTCTGGCTGAAATGACATCATGAGAAATAAATCTCCAACCAACCAGAACACCCTAGCAACCACCAAGCAACATCATAGCAACCACCCAGAACACCCTAGAAACAAACCAGAACAACCCAGCAACCACCCAGAACACCTTCGCAACCACCCAGAATACCCTAGCAACCACCCAGAATACCCTAGCAACCGCATAGCAACACCATAGCAACTACCCAGAATACCCTAAAAAAAAAACTACCAACCACCCAGAACACGGTAGCAACCTCCCAGAACACCCTAGCAACCGGGTGCTGAGATTTGCCGCTTCAAGCTCCACTTCACATTTTCTTCAGGAAATGTGCCATAAATGTGTTCATGGAGGTCAAAATTGACCTATGTATATCTAATATAACATCAGAAGGAGTCTAAAAGTCTATATTGTTTTAAACTTTTTGAGAAACCTTTGACCAGAAATGAGTTCAATATGTCAGATATGGACTTCTCTGTGGCTTAAGAAGCATCTGTTGGAGTTTATGAGTATGTTTGGAAAGTTCAAGATCAAGTACTTTTGGGCCAGAAACATGTTCAGTAGGTCAAATATTTGTCTGGCTGAAATGACATCATGAGAGGTAAATCTCTCGGTATATTAACCAACAGATCCAAGTACCTGTGGGCCATAAAAGTGTTCATGGAGGTCAAAAATTGACCTGTGTAATATAACATCAGAATGTTATATTGCGTGGTCTATGAGTATGTATGGAAAGTTCAAGATCAAGTACTTTTGGGCCAGAAACATGTTCAGTAGGTCAAATATTTGTCTGGCTGAAATGACATCATGAGATGTAAATCTCTCGGTATATTAACCAACAGATCCAAGTACCCGTGGGCCATAAAAGTGTTCATGGAGGTCAAAAATTGACCTATGTCATATAACATCAGAATGTTATATTACATAGTCTGTGAGTATGTGTGGAAAGTTCAAGATCAAGTATTTTTGGACCCGAAACATGTTCAGTGGGTAAAATATTTTTCTGGCTGAAATGACATCATGAGAAGTAAATCTCCAACCAACCAGACCACCCTAGCAACCACCAAGCAACAGCCAGGCAACCATCCAGAACACCCTAGAAACAAACCAGAACAACCCAGCAACCATCTGGCAACACCCTAGCAACCACCATTAACACCCCATTAACCGCCTAGCAACACCCTAGCAACCACCCAGAACACCTTCGCAACCACCCAGAATACCCTAACAACCGCATAGCAACGCCATAGCAACCACCAAGAATACCCTAAAAAAAACACCTAGCAACCACCCAGAACACCGTAGCAACCTCCCAGAACACCCTAGCAACCGGGTGCTGAGATTTGCCGCTTCAAGCACTTCACATTTTCTTCTGGAAATGTGCCATAAATGTGTTCATGGAGGTCAAAATTGACCTATGTATATCTAATATAACATCAGAAGGAGTCTAAAAGTTTATATTGTTTTAAACTTTTTGAGAAATCTTTGACCAGAAATTAGTTCAATATGTCAGATATGGACTTCTCTATGGCTTAGGAAGCATCTGTTGGAGTCTATGAGTATGAATGGAAAGTACAAGGTCAAGTACTTTTGGGCCAGATATATGTTCAGTAGGTCAAATATATTTTTGGCTGAAATTACATCATGAGAAGCAAAGCTCTCGGTACATTAACCCAAACATCAAATACCCGTGGACCATAAATGTGTTTCTGAAGGTCAAAAATTGACCTATGTATAGCTAATGTAACATCAGGAGTCTATAAGTTTATATTGTTTAAAACCTTTTGAGGATCCTTTGACCAGAAATGAGTTCAATAGGTCAGATATGGACTTCTCTATGGCTTAGAAAGCATCTGTTGGAGTCTATGAGTATGTTTGGAAAGTTCAAAATCAAGTACTTTTGGGCCAGAAACATGTTCAGTAGGTCAAATTTTTGTCTGGCTGAAATGACATCATGAGAAGTAAATCTCTCGGTATAATAACCCACATACCAAGGACCCGTGGGCCATAAAAGTGTTCCTGGAGGTCAAAAATTGACCTATGTAATATAACATCAGAAGGAGTCTATAAGTTTATATCGTTTTAAAGTTTTTGAGGAACCTTTGACCAGAAATTAGTTCAAAAGGTCAGATATGGACTTGTCCATGGCTTAGGAAGCATTTATTGGAGTCTATGAGTATGTAGTATGTATGGAAAGTTCAAGATCAAGTACTTTTGGGCCAGAAATATGTTCAGTAGGTCAAATATCTTTCTGGCTGAAATAATATCATGAGAAGGATCAATTAATTACCCATAGGCTAGAAACATGTTCTGTAGGTCAAAAAGGAACCTATGTATATAACATCAGATTGAGTCTATCAGTTGATATTATTTAAAAACATTTGAGGAAACATAGAGCAGAAATTAGTACAATAGGTCAGATATGGACTTCTCTATGGCTTAGAATCAAGTACCCGTGAGCCAGAAATATGTTCACTAGGACAAAAAGGAACCTATCTATAGCTTACAAATCATCAAAAGTCAATAAGTTAATATTTATTAAAACCTTTGAAGACCCTTTGACTCTTTCGCATGGATTCTACTACTAATTCTTTTGTGCACTGACGAAAAAACATCACTTGAGCGGTCGTGCAATGCAATAACTTACTCGTTCCTTTGTGCAACAGAGGAACGCATTCAATATCTAACTCATTCCAATGTTCAACGAAAACACATCTAACGTCTAACGTTGTGCATTAAAGAATATGCACGCAATAACTAACATGTTTCTCTGTGCAATGAAAAGAAAACACCTAATATCTAGTTTCCTTGGATTGCATAACAATCTAACTTGTTCTTCGTTGCAATGAAAAGGCATAACGTGATGTTTTCTTGTCTGTGCACAAACAATCTAGTTTGTAAAATAGAAATGCATGCGAAAGCACATGCATACATTTTCTTTTCATTGCAATGAGGAACAAGTTCGATATTTTATGCATTGCAATAAAACAACACTCGTTGCTTTTGTGCAATGAAGAACGTTGTGCATCAAAAATACCATATATGTAATATGCACTTTATTGCATTCCAGAACCAAACCCTTCCTTCTGCTTTGACTGGATAACGTGTGTTGTTTCATTGCAATTCTTACATTTTCTAACTTATTTTTCTTTGCAATGAAAAGAAAAGATAAAACACGCGTGCTTTTCCATGCACTTCCATTCTACAACTAATTAATTTCTGTTTTGACGAGAAAACATCAAAAGAGCGATCGCTTTACAATGCACACACTAACTTGTTCCTTGTGCAACGAAGAGATTTGCAATGCTTGTGCTTTAGGATTGCATTGCACATGCACACGATAACTAACCTCTGTCCAATGAAAAGAAAACACCTAAGATGTGTTTCATTGCAGTGCATGACACATCTAACTTGTTCCTCGTTATGCATATGCACGCAATAACTAACCTCTGTGCAGTGAAAAGAAAACACCTAAGATGTGTTTCAGTGCATTGCATGACAGATCTAACTTGTTTCTCGTTATGCATATACACGCAATAACTCGCTCTGTGCAGTGAAAAGAAACACCTAAGATGTGTTTCAGTGCATTGCATGACAGATCTAACTTGTTTCTCGTTATGCATATGCACGCAATAACTCGCTCTGTGCAGTGAAAAGAAAACAACTAAGATGTGTTTCAATGCATTGCATGACCTATCTAACTTGTTCATCGTTATGTATGCATGCAATAACTATCCTCTGTGCAATGAAAAGAAAACACCTAAGATGTGTTTCATCGCATTGCATGACCTATCTAACTTGTTCCTCGTTATGCATATGCAAGCAATAACTAACCTCTGTGCAGTGAAAAGAAAACACCTAAGATGTGTTTCAGTGCATTGCATGACAGATCTAACTTGTTTTTCGTTATGCATATACACGCAATAACTCGCTCTGTGCAGTGAAAAGAAAACACCTAAGATGTGTTTCATCGCTTTGCATGTCCTATCTAACTTGTTCCTCGTTATGCATATGCACGCAATAACTAACCTCTGTGCAGTGAAAAGAAAACCCCTAAGATGTGTTTCAGTGCATTGCATGACAGATCTAACTTGTTTCTCGTTATGCATATACACGCAATAACTCGCTCTGTGCAGTGAAAAGAAAACACCTAAGATGTGTTTCAGTGCATTACATGACATATCTAACTTGTTACTCGTTATGCATATGCACGCAATAACTAACCTCTGTGCAGTGAAAAGAAAACACCTAAGATGTGTTTCAGTGCATTGCATGACAGATCTAACTTGTTTCTCGTTATGCATATACACGCAATAACTCGCTCTGTGCAATGAAAAGAAAACACCTAAGATGTGTTTCATTGCATTGCATGACATATCTAACTTGTTCCTCGTTATGCATATGCACGCAATAACCTCTGTGCAATGAAAAGAAAACAACTAAGATGTGTTTCAATGCATTGCATGACCTAATCTAACTTGTTCCTCGTTATGTATGCATGCAATAACTATCATCTGTGCAATGAAAAGAAAACACCTAAGATGTGTTTCATCGAATTGCATGACCTATCTAACTTGTTCCTCGTTATGCATATGCACGCAATAACTAACCTCTGTGCAGTGAAAAGAAAACACCTAAGATGTGTTTCAGTGCATTGCACGACAGATCTAACTTGTTTCTCGTTATGCATATACACGCAATAACTCGCTCTGTGCAGTGAAAAGAAACACCTAAGATGTGTTTCAGTGCATTGCATGACAGATCTAACTTGTTTCTCGTTATGCATATGCACGCAATAACTCGCTCTGTGCAGTGAAAAGAAAACAACTAAGATGTGTTTCAGTGCATTGCATGACAGATCTAACTTGTTTTTCGTTATGCATATACACGCAATAACTCGCTCTGTGCAGTGAAAAGAAAACACCTAAGATGTGTTTCATCGCTTTGCATGTCCTATCTAACTTGTTCCTCGTTATGCATATGCACGCAATAACTAACCTCTGTGCAGTGAAAAGAAAACCCCTAAGATGTGTTTCAGTGCATTGCATGACAGATCTAACTTGTTTCTCGTTATGCATATACACGCAATAACTCGCTCTGTGCAGTGAAAAGAAAACACCTAAGATGTGTTTCATCGCTTTGCATGTCCTATCTAACTTGTTCCTCGTTATGCATATGCACGCAATAACTAACCTCTGTGCAGTGAAAAGAAAACCCCTAAGATGTGTTTCAGTGCATTGCATGACAGATCTAACTTGTTTCTCGTTATGCATATACACGCAATAACTCGCTCTGTGCAGTGAAAAGAAAACACCTAAGATGTGTTTCAGTGCATTACATGACATATCTAACTTGTTACTCGTTATGCATATGCACGCAATAACTAACCTCTGTGCAGTGAAAAGAAAACCCCTAAGATGTGTTTCAGTGCATTGCATGACAGATCTAACTTGTTTCTCGTTATGCATATACACGCAATAACTCGCTCTGTGCAATGAAAAGAAAACACCTAAGATGTGTTTCATTGCATTGCATGACATATCTAACTTGTTCCTCGTTATGCATATGCACGCAATAACCTCTGTGCAATGAAAAGAAAACAACTAAGATGTGTTTCAATGCATTGCATGACCTAATCTAACTTGTTCCTCGTTATGTATGCATGCAATAACTATCATCTGTGCAATGAAAAGAAAACACCTAAGATGTGTTTCATCGAATTGCATGACCTATCTAACTTGTTCCTCGTTATGCATATGCACGCAATAACTAACCTCTGTGCAGTGAAAAGAAAACACCTAAGATGTGTTTCAGTGCATTGCATGACAGATCTAACTTGTTTCTCGTTATGCATATACACGCAATAACTCGCTCTGTGCAGTGAAAAGAAAACACCTAAGATGTGTTTCAGTGCATTGCATGACAGATCTAACTTGTTTCTCGTTATGCATATGCACGCAATAACTCGCTCTGTGCAGTGAAAAGAAAACACCTAAGATGTGTTTCAGTGCATTGCATGACAGATCTAACTTGTTTCTCGTTATGCATATACACGCAATAACTCGCTCTGTGCAGTGAAAAGAAAACACCTAAGATGTGTTTCAGTGCATTGCATGACAGATCTAACTTGTTCCTCGTTATGTATGCATGCAATAACTATCCTCTGTGCAATGAAAAGAAAACACCTAAAATGTACTTCATTGCAAGATAGATATAACTTGTTTCTCGTTATGCATATGCACGCAAATATCTAACCTTTCTGCAGTGAAAAGAAAACACCTAACATGGGTTTCAGTGCATTGCATGACATATCTAACTTGTTCCTCGTTATGCATTTGCACGCTTTAACTAACCTCTGTGCAATGAAAAGAAAACACCTGAGATGTAATTCGTCGCATTGCATCACATATCTAACTTGTTCCTCGTTGCAATGAAAAGATATAACGTGATTTTGCATGCATTTCTATTTTACAATCTAATTTATTTGTGCACAGACGAGAAAACAACACATGAGCTTTACAGTGCATAGTATAGCTATTGAACTCATTGGACCTCAAAAGTTTTTAAGCAATATAAGCTTATTAGACACCTTTTGATGATAAGCTATACAAAGGTTCCTATTTGACCTACTGAACATAGGTTACTATATCATTAGGTTACTATACATTGATATTTACTACTTATGATGTTTTATGAGCAGGAAGATATTTGAACATATACTGAACATTTATCTGTCCCACGAGTACCTGATATTGAACTTTCTATACATAAAAAATAGACTACTTCTTATGCTACTTCTTAGACTGCTTTCTAGGCCTAGAGGTTCCTCATTGACCCACAAACACAGTCCTTGCCGACGAGTACTAGGTCTCGAACTTTTTGTATAAATTCTCATAGACTCCTTTTGATGCTTCTTAAGGCATATAGAATGTCCATATCTTAAGTATTTAACTCATGTCTGGTCAAAGGGTCCTCAAAAGTTTTTAAACAAGAAAAACTTTTAGACTCCTTCTGATATTACATGAGCTATAGATAGGTTCCTTTTTGACCTACTGAATATAGTTCTGGCCCACGAGTACATGATCTTGAACATTCTAAACATACTCATTAACTCCTTTTGATGTTACTGAAGCCATACAAGAGTCCTTATTTTATCTACTGAACATATTTCTGGCTAAGGTGTTCTTTGAAAATCAGGATACTATACAGAATGACCTCTTATCATGTTATTTTAGCCAGACAGATATTTGACCTAAAGACTGTATTTCTTGCCCATGTGTACTTGATCTTGAACTTCTACATACTCATAGACTCCTTTTGATGGTTCCTAGGCCATATAGAATTGTCCACATCTGACCTATTGAAATTATTTCTGAAAAACTTATGGGCTCCTTTTGATGATATAGTAATCAATTGCCAAAAACATTATAAAAACTCTATAGTAATTTGGACACTACCAACCACCTAGAAACACCATAGGAACCACACAGACTACCATAGTAACCACCTAAATCACCCTAGCAACCACCCAGAACACCTTAGCAACACTCTAGCAACCACCTAGCAACCACCCAGAACACCTTAGCAACACCCTACCAAGCAACCAACCCTAGCAACACCCAAGCAACCACCCAGAACACCCTAGCAACCACCTAGCAACACCCTAGTAACCACCCAGAACACCCTAGCAACACCCTAGCAACCACCCGGAATACCCTAACAACCACCTAGCAACCACCCAGACCACTGTAGCAACCACCGGGAACACCCTAGCAACCGGGTGGTGAGATTTGCCACTGCAAGCAGTACTTCACAATTTCTTCTGGAAATGTGCCATAAATGTGTTACATAGGTCAAAAATTGACCCATGTATAGCTAATACAACATCAGATGGACACTAGAAGTTTATATTGTTATGGTAAAAGGGTCCTCAAAAGGTTTCAAACAATATAAACATATTGATTAGTTTATATCATATTACATTATATTACAAAAGAATTTATTAGCTAGCTATTAGTTATTAGTTTATTAGTAGAGCTAAATCCAACCGGTTGCTAGGGTGTTCTGGGAGGTTGCTACGGTGTTCTGGGTGGTTGCTAGGTGTTTTTTTAGGGTATTCTGGGTGGTTGCTATGGTGTTGCTATGCGGTTGCTAGGGTATTCTGGGTGGTTGCTAAGGTGTTCTGGGTGGTTGCTAGGGTGTTGCTAGGGTGTTGCTGGGGTATTCTGGGTGGTTGCTATGGTGTTGCTATGTGGTTGCTAGGGTGTTGCTAGGCGATTGCTGGGGTGTTAATGGTGGTTGCTAGGATGTTGCCAGATGGTTGCTGGGGTGTTCTGGTTTGTTTATAGGGTGTTCTGGATGGTTGCTAGGCTGTTGCTTGGTGGTTGCTAGGGTGTTCTGGTTGGTTGGAGATTTACTTCTCATGATGTCATTTCAGCCAGAAAAATATTTTACCTAGTGAACATGTTTCTGGTCCAAAAATACTTGATCTTGAACTTTCCACACATACTCACAGACTATGTAATATAACATTCTGATGTTATATTACATAGGTCAATTTTTGACCTCCATGAACACTTTTATGGCCCACGGGTACTTGGATCTGTTGTTTAATATACCAAGAGATTTACATCTCATGATGTCATTTCAGCCAGACAAATATTTGACCTACTGAACATGTTTCTTGCCCAAAAGTACTTGATCTTGAACTTTCCAAACATACTCATAGACTCCAACAGATGATTCCTAAGCCACAGAGAAGTCCATATATGACATATTGAACTCATTTCGGGTCAAAGGTTTCTCAAAAAGTTTAAAACAATATAGACTTTTAGACTCCTTCTGATGTTAAATTAGATATACATAGGTCAAATTTGACCTCCATGAACACATTTATGGCACATTTCCTGAAGAAAATGTGAAGTGGCAAATCTCAGCACCCGGTTGCTAGGGTGTTCTGGGAGGTTGCTACGGTGTTCTGGGTGGTTGGTAGGTTTTTTTTAGGGTATTCTGGGTGGTTGCTAAGGTGTTGCTATGCGGTTGCTAGGGTATTCTGGGTGGTTGCGAAGGTGTTCTGGTTGGTTGCTAGGGTGTTGCTATGTGGTTGCTAGGGTATTCTGGGTGGTTGCGAAGCTGTTCGGGGTGGTTGCTAGGGTGTTGCTAGGCGGTTGCTAGGGTATTCTGGGTGGTTGCGAAGGTGTTTTGGGTGGTTGCTGGGTTGTTTTGGTTTGTTTCTAGGGTGTTCTGGGTGGTTGCTATGCTGTTGCTTGGTGGTTGCTAGGGTGTTCTGGTTGGTTGGAGATTTATTTCTCATGATGTCATTTCAGCCAGAAAAATATTTTACCTACTAAACATGTTTCTGGCCCAAAAGTACTAGATCTTGAACTTTCCATACATATTCATAGACTATGTAATATAACATTCTGATGTTATACTACATAGGTCAATTTTTGACCTCCATGAATACTTTTATGGCTCACAGGTACTTGATCTGTGGGTTAATATACAGAGAGATTTACATCTCATGATGTCATTTCAGCCAGAGAAATATTTGACCTACTGAACATGTTTCTGGCCCAAAAGTTCTTGATCTTGAACTTTCCATACAGACTCATAGACTCCAATAGACGCTTCCTAAGAAGCCATAAAGAAATCCATATCTGACCTATTGAACTCATTTCTGGTGAAAAGTTCCTCAAAATAGTTTAAAACAATATAAACTTATAGATTCCTTCTGATGTTATATTAGCTATACATAGGTCCATTTTTGACCTCCAGGAACACATTTATGGCCCACGGGTACTTGATCTATGGGTGAGTATACCGAGAGATTTACTTCTCATGATGTAATTTCAGCCAGACAAATATTTTACCTCCTTCTGATGTTATATAAGATATACATTGGTCAATTATATTAGATATATATAGGTCAATTTTTGACCTCCAGGAACACATTTATGTCCCACGGGTACTTGATCTGTAAGTTAATATACCGATAGATTTACTTCTCGTGATGTCATTGAACTCATTTCTGGTCAAAGGTTCCTCAAAAAGTTTAAAACAATGTAAACTTTTACACTTCTTCTGATGTTAGATTAGATATACATAGATACATTTTTGACCACCAGGAACACATTTATGGCACATTTCCAGAAGAAAATGTGAAGTTGAGCCTGAAGTGGCAAATCTCACCACCCGGTTACCAGGGTGTTCTGTGTGGTTGCTAGGTGGTTGTTAGGGTATTCTGGGTGGTTGCTATGGTGTTTTTATGTGGTTGCTAGGTGCTAATGTTGCTAGGCGGTTGCCAGGTTCATCTATTGGAGTCTATGAGTCTGTATGGATAGTTCAAGATCAAGAACTTTTGGGCCAGAAACATGTTCAGTAGGTCAAATATTTCTCTGGCTGAAATGACATCATGAGATGTAAATCTCTCTGTATATTAACCCACAGATCAAGTACCCGTGGGCCGTAAAAGTATTCATGGAGGTAAAAAATTGACCTATGTAATATAACATCAGAATGTTATATTACATAGTCTATGAATATGTATGGAAAGTTCAAGATCTAGTACTTTTGGGCCAGAAACATGTTTAGTAGGTAAAATATTTTTCTGGCTGAAATGACATCATGAAAAATAAATCTCCAACCAACCAGAACACCCTAGCAACCACCAAGCAACAGCATAGCAACCACCCAGAACAACCCAGCAACCACCCAGAACACCTTCGCAACCACCAAGAATACCCTAGCAACCGCCTTGCAACACCCTAGCAACCACCCAGAACAGCTTCACAACCACCCAGAATACCCTAGCAACCACATAGCAACACCCTAGCAACCACCCAGAACACCTTCGCAACCACCCAGAATACCCTAGCAACCGCATAGCAACACCATAGCAACCACTCAGAATACCCTAAAAAAAACTTACCAACCACCCAGGACACCATAGCAACCTCCCAGAACACCCTAGCAACCGGGTGCTGAGATTTGCCGCTTCAAGCTCCACTTCACATTTTCTTCAGGAAATGTGCCATAAATGTGTTCATGGAGGTCAAAATTGACCTATGTATATCTAATATAACATCAGAAGAAGTCTAAAAGTCTATATTGTTTTAAACTATTTGAGAAACCCTTGACCAGAAATGAGTTCAATATGTCAGATATGGATTTCTCTATGGCTTCTTAGGAAGCATCTATTGGAGTCTATGAGTCTGTATGGAAAGTTCAAGATCAAGAACTTTTGGACCAGAAACATGTTTAGTAGGTAAAATATTTTTCTGGCTGAAATGACATCATGAAAAATAAATCTCCAACCAACCAGAACACCCTAGCAACCACCAAGCAACAGCATAGCAACCACCCAGAACAACCCAGCAACCACCCAGAACACCTTCGCAACCACCCAGAATACCCTAGCAACCGCCTTGCAACACCCTAGCAACCACCCAGAACAGCTTCACAACCACCCAGAATACCCTAGCAACCACATAGCAACACCCTAGCAACCACCCAGAACACCTTCGCAACCACCCAGAATACCCTAGCAACCGCATAGCAACACCATAGCAACTACCCAGAATACCCTAAAAAAAAACTACCAACCACCCAAAACACGGTAGCAACCTCCCAGAACACCCTAGCAACCGGGTGCTGAGATTTGCCGCTTCAAGCTCCACTTCACATTTTCTTCAGGAAATGTGCCATAAATGTGTTCATGGAGGTCAAAATTGACCTATGTATATCTAATATAACATCAGAAGGAGTCTAAAAGTCTATATTGTTTTAAACTTTTTGAGAAACCTTTGACCAGAAATGAGTTCAATGTGTCAGATATGGACTTCTCTGTGGCTTAGGAAGCATCTGTTGGAGTCTATGAGTATGTTTGGAAAGTTCAAGATCAAGTACTTTTGGGCCAGAAACATGTTCAGTAGGTCAAATATTTGTCTGGCTGAAATGACATCATGAGAAATAAATCTCCAACCAACCAGAACACCCTAGCAACCACCAAGCAACAGCATAGCAACCACCCAGAACACCCTAGAAACAAACCAAAACAACCCAGCAACCACCCAGAACAACTTCGCAACCACGCAGAATACCCTAGCAACCGCCTTGCAACACCCTAGCAACCACCCCGAAACAGCTTCGCAACCACCCAGAATACCCTAGCAACCACATAGCAACACCCTAGCAACCACCCAGAACACCTTCGCAACCACCCAGAATACCCTAGCAACCGCATAGCAACACCTTAGCAACCACCCAGAATACCCTAAAAAAAACCTACCAACCACCCAGAACACCCTAGCAACCGGGTACTGAGATTTACCGCTTCAAGCTCCACTTCACATTTTCTTCAGGAAATGTGCCATAAATGTGTTCATGGAGGTCAAAATTTACCTCTGTATATCTAATATAACATCAGAAGGAGTCTAAAAGTCTATATTGTTTTAAACTTTTTGAGAAACCTTTGACAAGAAATGAGTTCAATATGTCAGATGTGGACTTCTCTGTGGCTTAGGAAGCATCTGTTGGAGTCTATGAGTATGTTTGGAAAGTTCAAGATCAAGTACTTTTGGGCCAGAAACATGTTCAGTAGGTCAAATATTTGTCTGGCTGAAATGACATCATGAGAAATAAATCTCCAACCAACCAGAACACCCTAGCAACCACCAAGCAACAGCATAGCAACCACCCAGAACACCCTAGAAACAAACCAAAACAACCCAGCAACCACCCAGAACAACTTCGCAACCACGCAGAATACCCTAGCAACCGCCTTGCAACACCCTAGCAACCACCCCGAACAGCTTCGCAACCACCCAGAATACCCTAGCAACCACATAGCAACACCCTAGCAACCACCCAGAACACCTTCGCAACCACCCAGAATACCCTAGCAACCGCATAGCAACACCTTAGCAACCACCCAGAATACCCTAAAAAAAACCTACCAACCACCCAGAACACCCTAGCAACCGGGTACTGAGATTTGCCGCTTCAAGCTCCACTTCACATTTTCTTCAGGAAATGTGCCATAAATGTGTTCATGGAGGTCAAAATTGACCTATGTATATCTAATATAACATCAGAAGGAGTCTAAAAGTCTATGTTGTTTTAAACTTTTTGAGAAACATTTGACCCGAAATGAGTTCAATATGTCAGATATGGACTTCTCTGTGACTTAGGAATCATCTGTTGGAGTCTATGAGTATGTTTGGAAAGTTCAAGATCAAGTACTTTTGGGCAAGAAACATGTTCAGTAGGTCAAATATTTGTCTGGCTGAAATGACATCATGAGATGTAAATCTCTTGGTATATTAACCAACAGATCCAAGTACCCGTGGGCCATAAAAGTGTTCATGGAGGTCAAAAATTGACCTATGTAATATAACATCAGAATGTTATATTACATAGTCTGTGAGTATGTGTGGAAAGTTCAAGATCAAGTATTTTTGGACCAAAAACATGTTCAGTAGGTAAAATATTTTTCTGGCTGAAATGACATCATGAGAAGTAAATCTCCAACCAACCAGAACACCCTAGCAACCACCAAGCAACAGCCTAGCAACCATCCAGAACACCCTATAAACAAACCAGAACACCCCAGCAACCATCTGGCAACACCCTAGCAACCACCATTAACACCCCAGCAATCGCCTAGCAACACCCTAGCAACCACATAGTAACACCCTAGCAACCACCCAGAACACCTTCGCAACCACCCAGAATACCCTAGCAACCGCATAGCAACACCATAGCAACCACCCAGAATACCCTAAAAAAAACACCTAGCAACCACCCAGAACACCGTAGCAACCTCCCAGAACACCCTAGCAACCTGGTGCTGAGATTTGCCGCTTCAAGCTCCACTTCATATTTTCTTCTGGAAATGTGCCATAAATGTGTTCCTGGTGGTCAAAAATTGATCTATGTATATCTAATATAACATCAGAAGAAGTCTAAAAGTTTACATTGTTTTAAACTTTTTGAGGAACCTTTGACAAGAAATGAGTTCAATGAGATCACGAGAAGTAAATCTATCGGTATATTAACCCACAGATCAAGTACCCGTGGGACATAAATGTGTTCCTGGAGGTCAAAAATTGACCTATGTATAGCTAATATAACATCAGAAGGAATCTATAAGTTTATATTGTTTTAAACTATTTGAGAAACCTTTGACCAGAAATGAGTTCAATATGTCAGATATGGACTTCTCTATGGCTTCTTAGGAAGCATCTATTGGAGTCTATGAGTCTCTATGGAAAGTTCAAGATCAAGAACTTTTGGACCAGAAACATGTTCAGTAGGTCAAATATTTGTCTGGCTGAAATGACATCATGAGATGTAAATCTCTCGGTACATTAACACACAGATCAAGTACCCGTGGGCCATAAAAGTATTCATGGAGGTCAAAAATTGACCTATGTAATATAACATCAGAATGTTATATTACATAGTCTATGAATATGTATGGAAAGTTCAAGATCTAGTACTTTTGGGCTAGAAACATGTTTAGTAGGTAAAATATTTTTCTGGCTGAAATGACATCATGAGAAATAAATCTCCAACCAACCAGAACACCCTAGCAACCACCAAGCAACATCATAGCAACCACCCAGAACACCCTAGAAACAAACCAGAACAACCCAGCAACCACCCAGAACACCTTCGCAACCACCCAGAATACCCTAGCAACCACCCAGAATACCCTAGCAACCGCATAGCAACACCATAGCAACTACCCAGAATACCCTAAAAAAAAAACTACCAACCACCCAGAACACGGTAGCAACCTCCCAGAACACCCTAGCAACCGGGTGCTGAGATTTGCCGCTTCAAGCTCCACTTCACATTTTCTTCAGGAAATGTGCCATAAATGTGTTCACGGAGGTCAAAATTGACCTATGTATATCTAATATAACATCAGAAGGAGTCTAAAAGTCTATATTGTTTTAAACTTTTTGAGAAACCTTTGACCAGAAATGAGTTCAATATGTCAGATATGGACTTCTCTGTGGCTTAAGAAGCATCTGTTGGAGTTTATGAGTATGTTTGGAAAGTTCAAGATCAAGTACTTTTGGGCCAGAAACATGTTCAGTAGGTCAAATATTTGTCTGGCTGAAATGACATCATGAGAGGTAAATCTCTCGGTATATTAACCAACAGATCCAAGTACCTGTGGGCCATAAAAGTGTTCATGGAGGTCAAAAATTGACCTGTGTAATATAACATCAGAATGTTATATTGCGTGGTCTATGAGTATGTATGGAAAGTTCAAGATCAAGTACTTTTGGGCCAGAAACATGTTCAGTAGGTCAAATATTTGTCTGGCTGAAATGACATCATGAGATGTAAATCTCTCGGTATATTAACCAACAGATCCAAGTACCCGTGGGCCATAAAAGTGTTCATGGAGGTCAAAAATTGACCTATGTCATATAACATCAGAATGTTATATTACATAGTCTGTGAGTATGTGTGGAAAGTTCAAGATCAAGTATTTTTGGACCCGAAACATGTTCAGTGGGTAAAATATTTTTCTGGCTGAAATGACATCATGAGAAGTAAATCTCCAACCAACCAGACCACCCTAGCAACCACCAAGCAACAGCCAGGCAACCATCCAGAACACCCTAGAAACAAACCAGAACAACCCAGCAACCATCTGGCAACACCCTAGCAACCACCATTAACACCCCATTAACCGCCTAGCAACACCCTAGCAACCACCCAGAACACCTTCGCAACCACCCAGAATACCCTAACAACCGCATAGCAACGCCATAGCAACCACCAAGAATACCCTAAAAAAAACACCTAGCAACCACCCAGAACACCGTAGCAACCTCCCAGAACACCCTAGCAACCGGGTGCTGAGATTTGCCGCTTCAAGCACTTCACATTTTCTTCTGGAAATGTGCCATAAATGTGTTCATGGAGGTCAAAATTGACCTATGTATATCTAATATAACATCAGAAGGAGTCTAAAAGTTTATATTGTTTTAAACTTTTTGAGAAATCTTTGACCAGAAATTAGTTCAATATGTCAGATATGGACTTCTCTATGGCTTAGGAAGCATCTGTTGGAGTCTATGAGTATGAATGGAAAGTACAAGGTCAAGTACTTTTGGGCCAGATATATGTTCAGTAGGTCAAATATATTTTTGGCTGAAATTACATCATGAGAAGCAAAGCTCTCGGTACATTAACCCAAACATCAAATACCCGTGGACCATAAATGTGTTTCTGAAGGTCAAAAATTGACCTATGTATAGCTAATGTAACATCAGGAGTCTATAAGTTTATATTGTTTAAAACCTTTTGAGGATCCTTTGACCAGAAATGAGTTCAATAGGTCAGATATGGACTTCTCTATAGCTTAGAAAGCATCTGTTGGAGTCTATGAGTATGTTTGGAAAGTTCAAAATCAAGTACTTTTGGGCCAGAAACATGTTCAGTAGGTCAAATTTTTGTCTGGCTGAAATGACATCATGAGAAGTAAATCTCTCGGTATAATAACCCACATACCAAGGACCCGTGGGCCATAAAAGTGTTCCTGGAGGTCAAAAATTGACCTATGTAATATAACATCAGAAGGAGTCTATAAGTTTATATCGTTTTAAAGTTTTTGAGGAACCTTTGACCAGAAATTAGTTCAAAAGGTCAGATATGGACTTGTCCATGGCTTAGGAAGCATTTATTGGAGTCTATGAGTATGTAGTATGTATGGAAAGTTCAAGATCAAGTACTTTTGGGCCAGAAATATGTTCAGTAGGTCAAATATCTTTCTGGCTGAAATAATATCATGAGAAGGATCAATTAATTACCCATAGGCTAGAAACATGTTCTGTAGGTCAAAAAGGAACCTATGTATATAACATCAGATTGAGTCTATCAGTTGATATTATTTAAAAACATTTGAGGAAACATAGAGCAGAAATTAGTACAATAGGTCAGATATGGACTTCTCTATGGCTTAGAATCAAGTACCCGTGAGCCAGAAATATGTTCACTAGGACAAAAAGGAACCTATCTATAGCTTACAAATCATCAAAAGTCAATAAGTTAATATTTATTAAAACCTTTGAAGACCCATTGACTCTTTCGCATGGATTCTACTACTAATTCTTTTGTGCACTGACGAAAAAACATCACTTGAGCGGTCGTGCAATGCAATAACTTACTCGTTCCTTTGTGCAACAGAGGAACGCATTCAATATCTAACTCATTCCAATGTTCAACGAAAACACATCTAACGTCTAACGTTGTGCATTAAAGAATATGCACGCAATAACTAACATGTTTCTCTGTGCAATGAAAAGAAAACACCTAATATCTAGTTTCCTTGGATTGCATAACAATCTAACTTGTTCTTCGTTGCAATGAAAAGGCATAACGTGATGTTTTCTTGTCTGTGCACAAACAATCTAGTTTGTAAAATAGAAATGCATGCGAAAGCACATGCATACATTTTCTTTTCATTGCAATGAGGAACAAGTTCGATATTTTATGCATTGCAATAAAACAACACTCGTTGCTTTTGTGCAATGAAGAACGTTGTGCATCAAAAATACCATATATGTAATATGCACTTTATTGCATTCCAGAACCAAACCCTTCCTTCTGCTTTGACTGGATAACGTGTGTTGTTTCATTGCAATTCTTACATTTTCTAACTTATTTTTCTTTGCAATGAAAAGAAAAGATAAAACACGCGTGCTTTTCCATGCACTTCCATTCTACAACTAATTAATTTCTGTTTTGACGAGAAAACATCAAAAGAGCGATCGCTTTACAATGCACACACTAACTTGTTCCTTGTGCAACGAAGAGATTTGCAATGCTTGTGCTTTAGGATTGCATTGCACATGCACACGATAACTAACCTCTGTCCAATGAAAAGAAAACACCTAAGATGTGTTTCATTGCAGTGCATGACACATCTAACTTGTTCCTCGTTATGCATATGCACGCAATAACTAACCTCTGTGCAGTGAAAAGAAAACACCTAAGATGTGTTTCAGTGCATTGCATGACAGATCTAACTTGTTTCTCGTTATGCATATACACGCAATAACTCGCTCTGTGCAGTGAAAAGAAACACCTAAGATGTGTTTCAGTGCATTGCATGACAGATCTAACTTGTTTCTCGTTATGCATATGCACGCAATAACTCGCTCTGTGCAGTGAAAAGAAAACAACTAAGATGTGTTTCAATGCATTGCATGACCTATCTAACTTGTTCATCGTTATGTATGCATGCAATAACTATCCTCTGTGCAATGAAAAGAAAACACCTAAGATGTGTTTCATCGCATTGCATGACCTATCTAACTTGTTCCTCGTTATGCATATGCAAGCAATAACTAACCTCTGTGCAGTGAAAAGAAAACACCTAAGATGTGTTTCAGTGCATTGCATGACAGATCTAACTTGTTTTTCGTTATGCATATACACGCAATAACTCGCTCTGTGCAGTGAAAAGAAAACACCTAAGATGTGTTTCATCGCTTTGCATGTCCTATCTAACTTGTTCCTCGTTATGCATATGCACGCAATAACTAACCTCTGTGCAGTGAAAAGAAAACCCCTAAGATGTGTTTCAGTGCATTGCATGACAGATCTAACTTGTTTCTCGTTATGCATATACACGCAATAACTCGCTCTGTGCAGTGAAAAGAAAACACCTAAGATGTGTTTCAGTGCATTACATGACATATCTAACTTGTTACTCGTTATGCATATGCACGCAATAACTAACCTCTGTGCAGTGAAAAGAAAACACCTAAGATGTGTTTCAGTGCATTGCATGACAGATCTAACTTGTTTCTCGTTATGCATATACACGCAATAACTCGCTCTGTGCAATGAAAAGAAAACACCTAAGATGTGTTTCATTGCATTGCATGACATATCTAACTTGTTCCTCGTTATGCATATGCACGCAATAACCTCTGTGCAATGAAAAGAAAACAACTAAGATGTGTTTCAATGCATTGCATGACCTAATCTAACTTGTTCCTCGTTATGTATGCATGCAATAACTATCATCTGTGCAATGAAAAGAAAACACCTAAGATGTGTTTCATCGAATTGCATGACCTATCTAACTTGTTCCTCGTTATGCATATGCACGCAATAACTAACCTCTGTGCAGTGAAAAGAAAACACCTAAGATGTGTTTCAGTGCATTGCACGACAGATCTAACTTGTTTCTCGTTATGCATATACACGCAATAACTCGCTCTGTGCAGTGAAAAGAAACACCTAAGATGTGTTTCAGTGCATTGCATGACAGATCTAACTTGTTTCTCGTTATGCATATGCACGCAATAACTCGCTCTGTGCAGTGAAAAGAAAACAACTAAGATGTGTTTCAGTGCATTGCATGACAGATCTAACTTGTTTTTCGTTATGCATATACACGCAATAACTCGCTCTGTGCAGTGAAAAGAAAACACCTAAGATGTGTTTCATCGCTTTGCATGTCCTATCTAACTTGTTCCTCGTTATGCATATGCACGCAATAACTAACCTCTGTGCAGTGAAAAGAAAACCCCTAAGATGTGTTTCAGTGCATTGCATGACAGATCTAACTTGTTTCTCGTTATGCATATACACGCAATAACTCGCTCTGTGCAGTGAAAAGAAAACACCTAAGATGTGTTTCATCGCTTTGCATGTCCTATCTAACTTGTTCCTCGTTATGCATATGCACGCAATAACTAACCTCTGTGCAGTGAAAAGAAAACCCCTAAGATGTGTTTCAGTGCATTGCATGACAGATCTAACTTGTTTCTCGTTATGCATATACACGCAATAACTCGCTCTGTGCAGTGAAAAGAAAACACCTAAGATGTGTTTCAGTGCATTACATGACATATCTAACTTGTTACTCGTTATGCATATGCACGCAATAACTAACCTCTGTGCAGTGAAAAGAAAACCCCTAAGATGTGTTTCAGTGCATTGCATGACAGATCTAACTTGTTTCTCGTTATGCATATACACGCAATAACTCGCTCTGTGCAATGAAAAGAAAACACCTAAGATGTGTTTCAATGCATTGCATGACATATCTAACTTGTTCCTCGTTATGCATATGCACGCAATAACCTCTGTGCAATGAAAAGAAAACAACTAAGATGTGTTTCAATGCATTGCATGACCTAATCTAACTTGTTCCTCGTTATGTATGCATGCAATAACTATCATCTGTGCAATGAAAAGAAAACACCTAAGATGTGTTTCATCGAATTGCATGACCTATCTAACTTGTTCCTCGTTATGCATATGCACGCAATAACTAACCTCTGTGCAGTGAAAAGAAAACACCTAAGATGTGTTTCAGTGCATTGCATGACAGATCTAACTTGTTTCTCGTTATGCATATACACGCAATAACTCGCTCTGTGCAGTGAAAAGAAAACACCTAAGATGTGTTTCAGTGCATTGCATGACAGATCTAACTTGTTTCTCGTTATGCATATGCACGCAATAACTCGCTCTGTGCAGTGAAAAGAAAACACCTAAGATGTGTTTCAGTGCATTGCATGACAGATCTAACTTGTTTCTCGTTATGCATATACACGCAATAACTCGCTCTGTGCAGTGAAAAGAAAACACCTAAGATGTGTTTCAGTGCATTGCATGACAGATCTAACTTGTTCCTCGTTATGTATGCATGCAATAACTATCCTCTGTGCAATGAAAAGAAAACACCTAAAATGTACTTCATTGCAAGATAGATATAACTTGTTTCTCGTTATGCATATGCACGCAAATATCTAACCTTTCTGCAGTGAAAAGAAAACACCTAACATGGGTTTCAGTGCATTGCATGACATATCTAACTTGTTCCTCGTTATGCATTTGCACGCTTTAACTAACCTCTGTGCAATGAAAAGAAAACACCTGAGATGTAATTCGTCGCATTGCATCACATATCTAACTTGTTCCTCGTTGCAATGAAAAGATATAACGTGATTTTGCATGCATTTCTATTTTACAATCTAATTTATTTGTGCACAGACGAGAAAACAACACATGAGCTTTACAGTGCATAGTATAGCTATTGAACTCATTGGACCTCAAAAGTTTTTAAGCAATATAAGCTTATTAGACACCTTTTGATGATAAGCTATACAAAGGTTCCTATTTGACCTACTGAACATAGGTTACTATATCATTAGGTTACTATACATTGATATTTACTACTTATGATGTTTTATGAGCAGGAAGATATTTGAACATATACTGAACATTTATCTGTCCCACGAGTACCTGATATTGAACTTTCTATACATAAAAAATAGACTACTTCTTATGCTACTTCTTAGACTGCTTTCTAGGCCTAGAGGTTCCTCATTGACCCACAAACACAGTCCTTGCCGACGAGTACTAGGTCTCGAACTTTTTGTATAAATTCTCATAGACTCCTTTTGATGCTTCTTAAGGCATATAGAATGTCCATATCTTAAGTATTTAACTCATGTCTGGTCAAAGGGTCCTCAAAAGTTTTTAAACAAGAAAAACTTTTAGACTCCTTCTGATATTACATGAGCTATAGATAGGTTCCTTTTTGACCTACTGAATATAGTTCTGGCCCACGAGTACATGATCTTGAACATTCTAAACATACTCATTAACTCCTTTTGATGTTACTGAAGCCATACAAGAGTCCTTATTTTATCTACTGAACATATTTCTGGCTAAGGTGTTCTTTGAAAATCAGGATACTATACAGAATGACCTCTTATCATGTTATTTTAGCCAGACAGATATTTGACCTAAAGACTGTATTTCTTGCCCATGTGTACTTGATCTTGAACTTCTACATACTCATAGACTCCTTTTGATGGTTCCTAGGCCATATAGAATTGTCCACATCTGACCTATTGAAATTATTTCTGAAAAACTTATGGGCTCCTTTTGATGATATAGTAATCAATTGCCAAAAACATTATAAAAACTCTATAGTAATTTGGACACTACCAACCACCTAGAAACACCATAGGAACCACACAGACTACCATAGTAACCACCTAAATCACCCTAGCAACCACCCAGAACACCTTAGCAACACTCTAGCAACCACCTAGCAACCACCCAGAACACCTTAGCAACACCCTACCAAGCAACCAACCCTAGCAACACCCAAGCAACCACCCAGAACACCCTAGCAACCACCTAGCAACACCCTAGTAACCACCCAGAACACCCTAGCAACACCCTAGCAACCACCCGGAATACCCTAACAACCACCTAGCAACCACCCAGACCACTGTAGCAACCACCGGGAACACCCTAGCAACCGGGTGGTGAGATTTGCCACTGCAAGCAGTACTTCACAATTTCTTCTGGAAATGTGCCATAAATGTGTTACATAGGTCAAAAATTGACCCATGTATAGCTAATACAACATCAGATGGACACTAGAAGTTTATATTGTTATGGTAAAAGGGTCCTCAAAAGGTTTCAAACAATATAAACATATTGATTAGTTTATATCATATTACATTATATTACAAAAGAATTTATTAGCTAGCTATTAGTTATTAGTTTATTAGTAGAGCTAAATCCAACCGGTTGCTAGGGTGTTCTGGGAGGTTGCTACGGTGTTCTGGGTGGTTGCTAGGTGTTTTTTTAGGGTATTCTGGGTGGTTGCTATGGTGTTGCTATGCGGTTGCTAGGGTATTCTGGGTGGTTGCTAAGGTGTTCTGGGTGGTTGCTAGGGTGTTGCTAGGGTGTTGCTGGGGTATTCTGGGTGGTTGCTATGGTGTTGCTATGTGGTTGCTAGGGTGTTGCTAGGCGATTGCTGGGGTGTTAATGGTGGTTGCTAGGATGTTGCCAGATGGTTGCTGGGGTGTTCTGGTTTGTTTATAGGGTGTTCTGGATGGTTGCTAGGCTGTTGCTTGGTGGTTGCTAGGGTGTTCTGGTTGGTTGGAGATTTACTTCTCATGATGTCATTTCAGCCAGAAAAATATTTTACCTAGTGAACATGTTTCTGGTCCAAAAATACTTGATCTTGAACTTTCCACACATACTCACAGACTATGTAATATAACATTCTGATGTTATATTACATAGGTCAATTTTTGACCTCCATGAACACTTTTATGGCCCACGGGTACTTGGATCTGTTGTTTAATATACCAAGAGATTTACATCTCATGATGTCATTTCAGCCAGACAAATATTTGACCTACTGAACATGTTTCTTGCCCAAAAGTACTTGATCTTGAACTTTCCAAACATACTCATAGACTCCAACAGATGATTCCTAAGCCACAGAGAAGTCCATATATGACATATTGAACTCATTTCGGGTCAAAGGTTTCTCAAAAAGTTTAAAACAATATAGACTTTTAGACTCCTTCTGATGTTAAATTAGATATACATAGGTCAAATTTGACCTCCATGAACACATTTATGGCACATTTCCTGAAGAAAATGTGAAGTGGCAAATCTCAGCACCCGGTTGCTAGGGTGTTCTGGGAGGTTGCTACGGTGTTCTGGGTGGTTGGTAGGTTTTTTTTAGGGTATTCTGGGTGGTTGCTAAGGTGTTGCTATGCGGTTGCTAGGGTATTCTGGGTGGTTGCGAAGGTGTTCTGGTTGGTTGCTAGGGTGTTGCTATGTGGTTGCTAGGGTATTCTGGGTGGTTGCGAAGCTGTTCGGGGTGGTTGCTAGGGTGTTGCTAGGCGGTTGCTAGGGTATTCTGGGTGGTTGCGAAGGTGTTTTGGGTGGTTGCTGGGTTGTTTTGGTTTGTTTCTAGGGTGTTCTGGGTGGTTGCTATGCTGTTGCTTGGTGGTTGCTAGGGTGTTCTGGTTGGTTGGAGATTTATTTCTCATGATGTCATTTCAGCCAGAAAAATATTTTACCTACTAAACATGTTTCTGGCCCAAAAGTACTAGATCTTGAACTTTCCATACATATTCATAGACTATGTAATATAACATTCTGATGTTATACTACATAGGTCAATTTTTGACCTCCATGAATACTTTTATGGCTCACAGGTACTTGATCTGTGGGTTAATATACAGAGAGATTTACATCTCATGATGTCATTTCAGCCAGAGAAATATTTGACCTACTGAACATGTTTCTGGCCCAAAAGTTCTTGATCTTGAACTTTCCATACAGACTCATAGACTCCAATAGACGCTTCCTAAGAAGCCATAAAGAAATCCATATCTGACCTATTGAACTCATTTCTGGTGAAAAGTTCCTCAAAATAGTTTAAAACAATATAAACTTATAGATTCCTTCTGATGTTATATTAGCTATACATAGGTCCATTTTTGACCTCCAGGAACACATTTATGGCCCACGGGTACTTGATCTATGGGTGAGTATACCGAGAGATTTACTTCTCATGATGTAATTTCAGCCAGACAAATATTTTACCTCCTTCTGATGTTATATAAGATATACATTGGTCAATTATATTAGATATATATAGGTCAATTTTTGACCTCCAGGAACACATTTATGTCCCACGGGTACTTGATCTGTGAGTTAATATACCGATAGATTTACTTCTCGTGATGTCATTGAACTCATTTCTGGTCAAAGGTTCCTCAAAAAGTTTAAAACAATGTAAACTTTTAGACTTCTTCTGATGTTAGATTAGATATACATAGATACATTTTTGACCACCAGGAACACATTTATGGCACATTTCCAGAAGAAAATGTGAAGTTGAGCCTGAAGTGGCAAATCTCACCACCCGGTTACCAGGGTGTTCTGTGTGGTTGCTAGGTGGTTGTTAGGGTATTCTGGGTGGTTGCTATGGTGTTTTTATGTGGTTGCTATGTGCTAATGTTGCTAGGCGGTTGCCAGGTTCATCTATTGGAGTCTATGAGTCTGTATGGATAGTTCAAGATCAAGAACTTTTGGGCCAGAAACATGTTCAGTAGGTCAAATATTTCTCTGGCTGAAATGACATCATGAGATGTAAATCTCTCTGTATATTAACCCACAGATCAAGTACCCGTGGGCCGTAAAAGTATTCATGGAGGTCAAAAATTGACCTATGTAATATAACATCAGAATGTTATATTACATAGTCTATGAATATGTATGGAAAGTTCAAGATCTAGTACTTTTGGGCCAGAAACATGTTTAGTAGGTAAAATATTTTTCTGGCTGAAATGACATCATGAAAAATAAATCTCCAACCAACCAGAACACCCTAGCAACCACCAAGCAACAGCATAGCAACCACCCAGAACAACCCAGCAACCACCCAGAACACCTTCGCAACCACCAAGAATACCCTAGCAACCGCCTTGCAACACCCTAGCAACCACCCAGAACAGCTTCACAACCACCCGGAATACCCTAGCAACCACATAGCAACACCCTAGCAACCACCCAGAACACCTTCGCAACCACCCAGAATACCCTAGCAACCGCATAGCAACACCATAGCAACCACTCAGAATACCCTAAAAAAAACTTACCAACCACCCAGGACACCATAGCAACCTCCCAGAACACCCTAGCAACCGGGTGCTGAGATTTGCCGCTTCAAGCTCCACTTCACATTTTCTTCAGGAAATGTGCCATAAATGTGTTCATGGAGGTCAAAATTGACCTATGTATATCTAATATAACATCAGAAGAAGTCTAAAAGTCTATATTGTTTTAAACTATTTGAGAAACCCTTGACCAGAAATGAGTTCAATATGTCAGATATGGATTTCTCTATGGCTTCTTAGGAAGCATCTATTGGAGTCTATGAGTCTGTATGGAAAGTTCAAGATCAAGAACTTTTGGACCAGAAACATGTTTAGTAGGTAAAATATTTTTCTGGCTGAAATGACATCATGAAAAATAAATCTCCAACCAACCAGAACACCCTAGCAACCACCAAGCAACAGCATAGCAACCACCCAGAACAACCCAGCAACCACCCAGAACACCTTCGCAACCTCCCAGAATACCCTAGCAACCGCCTTGCAACACCCTAGCAACCACCCAGAACAGCTTCACAACCACCCAGAATACCCTAGCAACCACATAGCAACACCCTAGCAACCACCCAGAACACCTTCGCAACCACCCAGAATACCCTAGCAACCGCATAGCAACACCATAGCAACTACCCAGAATACCCTAAAAAAAAACTACCAACCACCCAAAACACGGTAGCAACCTCCCAGAACACCCTAGCAACCGGGTGCTGAGATTTGCCGCTTCAAGCTCCACTTCACATTTTCTTCAGGAAATGTGCCATAAATGTGTTCATGGAGGTCAAAATTGACCTATGTATATCTAATATAACATCAGAAGGAGTCTAAAAGTCTATATTGTTTTAAACTTTTTGAGAAACCTTTGACCAGAAATGAGTTCAATGTGTCAGATATGGACTTCTCTGTGGCTTAGGAAGCATCTGTTGGAGTCTATGAGTATGTTTGGAAAGTTCAAGATCAAGTACTTTTGGGCCAGAAACATGTTCAGTAGGTCAAATATTTGTCTGGCTGAAATGACATCATGAGAAATAAATCTCCAACCAACCAGAACACCCTAGCAACCACCAAGCAACAGCATAGCAACCACCCAGAACACCCTAGAAACAAACCAAAACAACCCAGCAACCACCCAGAACAACTTCGCAACCACGCAGAATACCCTAGCAACCGCCTTGCAACACCCTAGCAACCACCCCGAACAGCTTCGCAACCACCCAGAATACCCTAGCAACCACATAGCAACACCTTAGCAACCACCCAGAATACCCTAAAAAAAACCTACCAACCACCCAGAACACCCTAGCAACCGGGTACTGAGATTTACCGCTTCAAGCTCCACTTCACATTTTCTTCAGGAAATGTGCCATAAATGTGTTCATGGAGGTCAAAATTTACCTCTGTATATCTAATATAACATCAGAAGGAGTCTAAAAGTCTATATTGTTTTAAACTTTTTGAGAAACCTTTGACCAGAAATGAGTTCAATATGTCAGATGTGGACTTCTCTGTGGCTTAGGAAGCATCTGTTGGAGTCTATGAGTATGTTTGGAAAGTTCAAGATCAAGTACTTTTGGGCCAGAAACATGTTCAGTAGGTCAAATATTTGTCTGGCTGAAATGACATCATGAGAAATAAATCTCCAACCAACCAGAACACCCTAGCAACCACCAAGCAACAGCATAGCAACCACCCAGAACACCCTAGAAACAAACCAAAACAACCCAGCAACCATCTGGCAACACCCTAGCAACCACCATTAACACCCCAGCAATCGCCTAGCAACACCCTAGCAACCACATAGTAACACCCTAGCAACCACCCAGAACACCTTCGCAACCACCCAGAATACCCTAGCAACCGCATAGCAACACCATAGCAACCACCCAGAATACCCTAAAAAAAACACCTAGCAACCACCCAGAACACCGTAGCAACCTCCCAGAACACCCTAGCAACCGGGTGCTGAGATTTGCCGCTTCAAGCTCCACTTCATATTTTCTTCTGGAAATGTGCCATAAATGTGTTCCTGGTGGTCAAAAATTGATCTATGTATATCTAATATAACATCAGAAGAAGTCTAAAAGTTTACATTGTTTTAAACTTTTTGAGGAACCTTTGACAAGAAATGAGTTCAATGAGATCACGAGAAGTAAATCTATCGGTATATTAACCCACAGATCAAGTACCCGTGGGACATAAATGTGTTCCTGGAGGTCAAAAATTGACCTATGTATAGCTAATATAACATCAGAAGGAATCTATAAGTTTATATTGTTTTAAACTATTTGAGAAACCTTTGACCAGAAATGAGTTCAATATGTCAGATATGGACTTCTCTATGGCTTCTTAGGAAGCATCTATTGGAGTCTATGAGTCTCTATGGAAAGTTCAAGATCAAGAACTTTTGGACCAGAAACATGTTCAGTAGGTCAAATATTTGTCTGGCTGAAATGACATCATGAGATGTAAATCTCTCGGTACATTAACACACAGATCAAGTACCCGTGGGCCATAAAAGTATTCATGGAGGTCAAAAATTGACCTATGTAATATAACATCAGAATGTTATATTACATAGTCTATGAATATGTATGGAAAGTTCAAGATCTAGTACTTATGGGCTAGAAACATGTTTAGTAGGTAAAATATTTTTCTGGCTGAAATGACATCATGAGAAATAAATCTCCAACCAACCAGAACACCCTAGCAACCACCAAGCAACATCATAGCAACCACCCAGAACACCCTAGAAACAAACCAGAACAACCCAGCAACCACCCAGAACACCTTCGCAACCACCCAGAATACCCTAGCAACCACCCAGAATACCCTAGCAACCGCATAGCAACACCATAGCAACTACCCAGAATACCCTAAAAAAAAAACTACCAACCACCCAGAACACGGTAGCAACCTCCCAGAACACCCTAGCAACCGGGTGCTGAGATTTGCCGCTTCAAGCTCCACTTCACATTTTCTTCAGGAAATGTGCCATAAATGTGTTCATGGAGGTCAAAATTGACCTATGTATATCTAATATAACATCAGAAGGAGTCTAAAAGTCTATATTGTTTTAAACTTTTTGAGAAACCTTTGACCAGAAATGAGTTCAATATGTCAGATATGGACTTCTCTGTGGCTTAAGAAGCATCTGTTGGAGTTTATGAGTATGTTTGGAAAGTTCAAGATCAAGTACTTTTGGGCCAGAAACATGTTCAGTAGGTCAAATATTTGTCTGGCTGAAATGACATCATGAGAGGTAAATCTCTCGGTATATTAACCAACAGATCCAAGTACCTGTGGGCCATAAAAGTGTTCATGTAGGTCAAAAATTGACCTGTGTAATATAACATCAGAATGTTATATTGCGTGGTCTATGAGTATGTATGGAAAGTTCAAGATCAAGTACTTTTGGGCCAGAAACATGTTCAGTAGGTCAAATATTTGTCTGGCTGAAATGACATCATGAGATGTAAATCTCTCGGTATATTAACCAACAGATCCAAGTACCCGTGGGCCATAAAAGTGTTCATGGAGGTCAAAAATTGACCTATGTCATATAACATCAGAATGTTATATTACATAGTCTGTGAGTATGTGTGGAAAGTTCAAGATCAAGTATTTTTGGACCCGAAACATGTTCAGTGGGTAAAATATTTTTCTGGCTGAAATGACATCATGAGAAGTAAATCTCCAACCAACCAGACCACCCTAGCAACCACCAAGCAACAGCCAGGCAACCATCCAGAACACCCTAGAAACAAACCAGAACAACCCAGCAACCATCTGGCAACACCCTAGCAACCACCATTAACACCCCATTAACCGCCTAGCAACACCCTAGCAACCACCCAGAACACCTTCGCAACCACCCAGAATACCCTAACAACCGCATAGCAACGCCATAGCAACCACCAAGAATACCCTAAAAAAAACACCTAGCAACCACCCAGAACACCGTAGCAACCTCCCAGAACACCCTAGCAACCGGGTGCTGAGATTTGCCGCTTCAAGCACTTCACATTTTCTTCTGGAAATGTGCCATAAATGTGTTCATGGAGGTCAAAATTGACCTATGTATATCTAATATAACATCAGAAGGAGTCTAAAAGTTTATATTGTTTTAAACTTTTTGAGAAATCTTTGACCAGAAATTAGTTCAATATGTCAGATATGGACTTCTCTATGGCTTAGGAAGCATCTGTTGGAGTCTATGAGTATGAATGGAAAGTACAAGGTCAAGTACTTTTGGGCCAGATATATGTTCAGTAGGTCAAATATATTTTTGGCTGAAATTACATCATGAGAAGCAAAGCTCTCGGTACATTAACCCAAACATCAAATACCCGTGGACCATAAATGTGTTTCTGAAGGTCAAAAATTGACCTATGTATAGCTAATGTAACATCAGGAGTCTATAAGTTTATATTGTTTAAAACCTTTTGAGGATCCTTTGACCAGAAATGAGTTCAATAGGTCAGATATGGACTTCTCTATGGCTTAGAAAGCATCTGTTGGAGTCTATGAGTATGTTTGGAAAGTTCAAGATCAAGTACTTTTGGGCCAGAAACATGTTCAGTAGGTCAAATTTTTGTCTGGCTGAAATGACATCATGAGAAGTAAATCTCTCGGTATAATAACCCA
This sequence comes from Pimephales promelas, assembly GCF_988280905.1. Classification (NCBI taxonomy): domain Eukaryota; kingdom Metazoa; phylum Chordata; class Actinopteri; order Cypriniformes; family Leuciscidae; genus Pimephales; species Pimephales promelas. Next base: position 11,181,339 of record NC_142773.1, on the reverse strand, counting down.
CATACCAAGGACCCGTGGGCCATAAAAGTGTTCCTGGAGGTCAAAAATTGACCTATGTAATATAACATCAGAAGGAGTCTATAAGTTTATATCGTTTTAAAGTTTTTGAGGAACCTTTGACCAGAAATTAGTTCAAAAGGTCAGATATGGACTTGTCCATGGCTTAGGAAGCATTTATTGGAGTCTATGAGTATGTAGTATGTATGGAAAGTTCAAGATCAAGTACTTTTGGGCCAGAAATATGTTCAGTAGGTCAAATATCTTTCTGGCTGAAATAATATCATGAGAAGGATCAATTAATTACCCATAGGCTAGAAACATGTTCTGTAGGTCAAAAAGGAACCTATGTATATAACATCAGATTGAGTCTATCAGTTGATATTATTTAAAAACATTTGAGGAAACATAGAGCAGAAATTAGTACAATAGGTCAGATATGGACTTCTCTATGGCTTAGAATCAAGTACCCGTGAGCCAGAAATATGTTCACTAGGACAAAAAGGAACCTATCTATAGCTTACAAATCATCAAAAGTCAATAAGTTAATATTTATTAAAACCTTTGAAGACCCTTTGACTCTTTTTTTTGACTTGTTCCTCGTTATGCATATGCACGCAATAACTAACCTCTGTGCAGTGAAAAGAAAACACCTAAGATGTGTTTCAGTGCATTGCATGACACATCTAACTTGTTCCTCGTTATGCATATGCACGCAATAACTAACCTCTGTGCAGTGAAAAGAAAACACCTAAGATGTGTTTCAGTGCATTGCATGACAGATCTAACTTGTTTCTCGTTATGCATATACACGCAATAACTCGCTCTGTGCAGTGAAAAGAAACACCTAAGATGTGTTTCAGTGCATTGCATGACAGATCTAACTTGTTTCTCGTTATGCATATGCACGCAATAACTCGCTCTGTGCAGTGAAAAGAAAACAACTAAGATGTGTTTCATTGCATTGCATGACCTATCTAACTTGTTCATCGTTATGTATGCATGCAATAACTATCCTCTGTGCAATGAAAAGAAAACACCTAAGATGTGTTTCATCGCATTGCATGACCTATCTAACTTGTTCCTCGTTATGCATATGCAAGCAATAACTAACCTCTGTGCAGTGAAAAGAAAACACCTAAGATGTGTTTCAGTGCATTGCATGACAGATCTAACTTGTTTTTCGTTATGCATATACACGCAATAACTCGCTCTGTGCAGTGAAAAGAAAACACCTAAGATGTGTTTCATCGCTTTGCATGTCCTATCTAACTTGTTCCTCGTTATGCATATGCACGCAATAACTAACCTCTGTGCAGTGAAAAGAAAACCCCTAAGATGTGTTTCAGTGCATTGCATGACAGATCTAACTTGTTTCTCGTTATGCATATACACGCAATAACTCGCTCTGTGCAGTGAAAAGAAAACACCTAAGATGTGTTTCAGTGCATTACATGACATATCTAACTTGTTACTCGTTATGCATATGCACGCAATAACTAACCTCTGTGCAGTGAAAAGAAAACCCCTAAGATGTGTTTCAGTGCATTGCATGACAGATCTAACTTGTTTCTCGTTATGCATATACACGCAATAACTCGCTCTGTGCAATGAAAAGAAAACACCTAAGATGTGTTTCATTGCATTGCATGACATATCTAACTTGTTCCTCGTTATGCATATGCACGCAATAACCTCTGTGCAATGAAAAGAAAACAACTAAGATGTGTTTCAATGCATTGCATGACCTAATCTAACTTGTTCCTCGTTATGTATGCATGCAATAACTATCATCTGTGCAATGAAAAGAAAACACCTAAGATGTGTTTCATCGCATTGCATGACCTATCTAACTTGTTCCTCGTTATGCATATGCAAGCAATAACTAACCTCTGTGCAGTGAAAAGAAAACACCTAAGATGTGTTTCAGTGCATTGCATGACAGATCTAACTTGTTTTTCGTTATGCATATACACGCAATAACTCGCTCTGTGCAGTGAAAAGAAAACACCTAAGATGTGTTTCATCGCTTTGCATGTCCTATCTAACTTGTTCCTCGTTATGCATATGCACGCAATAACTAACCTCTGTGCAGTGAAAAGAAAACCCCTAAGATGTGTTTCAGTGCATTGCATGACAGATCTAACTTGTTTCTCGTTATGCATATACACGCAATAACTCGCTCTGTGCAGTGAAAAGAAAACACCTAAGATGTGTTTCAGTGCATTACATGACATATCTAACTTGTTACTCGTTATGCATATGCACGCAATAACTAACCTCTGTGCAGTGAAAAGAAAACCCCTAAGATGTGTTTCAGTGCATTGCATGACAGATCTAACTTGTTTCTCGTTATGCATATACACGCAATAACTCGCTCTGTGCAATGAAAAGAAAACACCTAAGATGTGTTTCATTGCATTGCATGACATATCTAACTTGTTCCTCGTTATGCATATGCACGCAATAACCTCTGTGCAATGAAAAGAAAACAACTAAGATGTGTTTCAATGCATTGCATGACCTAATCTAACTTGTTCCTCGTTATGTATGCATGCAATAACTATCATCTGTGCAATGAAAAGAAAACACCTAAGATGTGTTTCATCGAATTGCATGACAGATCTAACTTGTTTCTCGTTAAGCATATACACGCAATAACTCGCTCTGTGCAGTGAAAAGAAACACCTAAGATGTGTTTCAGTGCATTGCATGACAGATCTAACTTGTTTCTCGTTATGCATATGCACGCAATAACTCGCTCTGTGCAGTGAAAAGAAAACAACTAAGATGTGTTTCAGTGCATTGCATGACAGATCTAACTTGTTTTTCGTTATGCATATACACGCAATAACTCGCTCTGTGCAGTGAAAAGAAAACACCTAAGATGTGTTTCATCGCTTTGCATGTCCTATCTAACTTGTTCCTCGTTATGCATATGCACGCAATAACTAACCTCTGTGCAGTGAAAAGAAAACCCCTAAGATGTGTTTCAGTGCATTGCATGACAGATCTAACTTGTTTCTCGTTATGCATATACACGCAATAACTCGCTCTGTGCAGTGAAAAGAAAACACCTAAGATGTGTTTCAGTGCATAACATGACATATCTAACTTGTTACTCGTTATGCATATGCACGCAATAACTAACCTCTGTGCAGTGAAAAGAAAACCCCTAAGATGTGTTTCAGTGCATTGCATGACAGATCTAACTTGTTTCTCGTTATGCATATACACGCAATAACTCGCTCTGTGCAATGAAAAGAAAACACCTAAGATGTGTTTCATTGCATTGCATGACATATCTAACTTGTTCCTCGTTATGCATATGCACGCAATAACCTCTGTGCAATGAAAAGAAAACAACTAAGATGTGTTTCAATGCATTGCATGACCTAATCTAACTTGTTCCTCGTTATGTATGCATGCAATAACTATCATCTGTGCAATGAAAAGAAAACACCTAAGATGTGTTTCATCGAATTGCATGACCTATCTAACTTGTTCCTCGTTATGCATATGCACGCAATAACTAACCTCTGTGCAGTGAAAAGAAAACACCTAAGATGTGTTTCAGTGCATTGCATGACAGATCTAACTTGTTTCTCGTTATGCATATACACGCAATAACTCGCTCTGTGCAGTGAAAAGAAAACACCTAAGATGTGTTTCAGTGCATTGCATGACAGATCTAACTTGTTTCTCGTTATGCATATGCACGCAATAACTCGCTCTGTGCAGTGAAAAGAAAACACCTAAGATGTGTTTCAGTGCATTGCATGACAGATCTAACTTGTTTCTCGTTATGCATATACACGCAATAACTCGCTCTGTGCAGTGAAAAGAAAACACCTAAGATGTGTTTCAGTGCATTGCATGACAGATCTAACTTGTTCCTCGTTATGTATGCATGCAATAACTATCCTCTGTGCAATGAAAAGAAAACACCTAAAATGTACTTCATTGCAAGATAGATATAACTTGTTTCTCGTTATGCATATGCACGCAAATATCTAACCTTTCTGCAGTGAAAAGAAAACACCTAACATGGGTTTCAGTGCATTGCATGACATATCTAACTTGTTCCTCGTTATGCATTTGCACGCTTTAACTAACCTCTGTGCAATGAAAAGAAAACACCTGAGATGTAATTCGTCGCATTGCATCACATATCTAACTTGTTCCTCGTTGCAATGAAAAGATATAACGTGATTTTGCATGCATTTCTATTTTACAAACTAATTTATTTGTGCACAGACGAGAAAACAACACATGAGCTTTACAGTGCATAGTATAGCTATTGAACTCATTGGACCTCAAAAGTTTTTAAGCAATATAAGCTTATTAGACACCTTTTGATGATAAGCTATACAAAGGTTCCTATTTGACCTACTGAACATAGGTTACTATATCATTAGGTTACTATACATTGATATTTACTACTTATGATGTTTTATGAGCAGGAAGATATTTGAACATATACTGAACATTTATCTGTCCCACGAGTACCTGATATTGAACTTTCTATACATAAAAAATAGACTACTTCTTATGCTACTTCTTAGACTGCTTTCTAGGCCTAGAGGTTCCTCATTGACCCACAAACACAGTCCTTGCCGACGAGTACTAGGTCTCGAACTTTTTGTATAAATTCTCATAGACTCCTTTTGATGCTTCTTAAGGCATATAGAATGTCCATATCTTAAGTATTTAACTCATGTCTGGTCAAAGGGTCCTCAAAAGTTTTTAAACAAGAAAAACTTTTAGACTCCTTCTGATATTACATGAGCTATAGATAGGTTCCTTTTTGACCTACTGAATATAGTTCTGGCCCACGAGTACATGATCTTGAACATTCTAAACATACTCATTAACTCCTTTTGATGTTACTGAAGCCATACAAGAGTCCTTATTTTATCTACTGAACATATTTCTGGCTAAGGTGTTCTTTGAAAATCAGGATACTATACAGAATGACCTCTTATCATGTTATTTTAGCCAGACAGATATTTGACCTAAAGACTGTATTTCTTGCCCATGTGTACTTGATCTTGAACTTCTACATACTCATAGACTCCTTTTGATGGTTCCTAGGCCATATAGAATTGTCCACATCTGACCTATTGAAATTATTTCTGAAAAACTTATGGGCTCCTTTTGATGATATAGTAATCAATTGCCAAAAACATTATAAAAACTCTATAGTAATTTGGACACTACCAACCACCTAGAAACACCATAGGAACCACACAGACTACCATAGTAACCACCTAAATCACCCTAGCAACCACCCAGAACACCTTAGCAACACTCTAGCAACCACCTAGCAACCACCCAGAACACCTTAGCAACACCCTACCAAGCAACCAACCCTAGCAACACCCAAGCAACCACCCAGAACACCCTAGCAACCACCTAGCAACACCCTAGTAACCACCCAGAACACCCTAGCAACCACCCGGAATACCCTAACAACCACCTAGCAACCACCCAGAACACTGTAGCAACCACCGGGAACACCCTAGCAACCGGGTGGTGAGATTTGCCACTGCAAGCAGTACTTCACAATTTCTTCTGGAAATGTGCCATAAATGTGTTACATAGGTCAAAAATTGACCCATGTATAGCTAATACAACATCAGATGGACTCTAGAAGTTTATATTGTTATGGTAAAAGGGTCCTCAAAAGGTTTCAAACAATATAAACATATTGATTAGTTTATATCATATTACATTATATTACAAAAGAATTTATTAGCTAGCTATTAGTTTATTAGTAGAGCTAAATCCAACCGGTTGCTAGGGTGTTCTGGGAGGTTGCTACGGTGTTCTGAGTGGTTGCTAGGTGTTTTTTTAGGGTATTCTGGGTGGTTGCTATGGTGTTGCTATGCGGTTGCTAGGGTATTCTGGGTGGTTGCTAAGGTGTTCTGGGTGGTTGCTAGGGTGTTGCTAGGGTGTTGCTGGGGTATTCTGGGTGGTTGCTATGGTGTTGCTATGTGGTTGCTAGGGTGTTGCTAGGCGATTGCTGGGGTGTTAATGGTGGTTGCTAGGATGTTGCCAGATGGTTGCTGGGGTGTTCTGGTTTGTTTATAGGGTGTTCTGGATGGTTGCTAGGCTGTTGCTTGGTGGTTGCTAGGGTGTTCTGGTTGGTTGGAGATTTACTTCTCATGATGTCATTTCAGCCAGAAAAATATTTTACCTAGTGAACATGTTTCTGGTCCAAAAATACTTGATCTTGAACTTTCCACACATACTCACAGACTATGTAATATAACATTCTGATGTTATATTACATAGGTCAATTTTTGACCTCCATGAACACTTTTATGGCCCACGGGTACTTGGATCTGTTGTTTAATATACCAAGAGATTTACATCTCATGATGTCATTTCAGCCAGACATATATTTGACCTACTGAACATGTTTCTTGCCCAAAAGTACTTGATCTTGAACTTTCCAAACATACTCATAGACTCCAAAAGATGATTCCTAAGCCACAGAGAAGTCCATATATGACATATTGAACTCATTTCGGGTCAAAGGTTTCTCAAAAAGTTTAAAACAATATAGACTTTTAGACTCCTTCTGATGTTAAATTAGATATACATAGGTCAAATTTGACCTCCATGAACACATTTATGGCACATTTCCTGAAGAAAATGTGAAGTGGCAAATCTCAGCACCCGGTTGCTAGGGTGTTCTGGGAGGTTGCTACGGTGTTCTGGGTGGTTGGTAGGTTTTTTTTAGGGTATTCTGGGTGGTTGCTAAGGTGTTGCTATGCGGTTGCTAGGGTATTCTGGGTGGTTGCGAAGGTGTTCTGGTTGGTTGCTAGGGTGTTGCTATGTGGTTGCTAGGGTATTCTGGGTGGTTGCGAAGCTGTTCGGGGTGGTTGCTAGGGTGTTGCTAGGCGGTTGCTAGGGTATTCTGGGTGGTTGCGAAGGTGTTTTGGGTGGTTGCTGGGTTGTTTTGGTTTGTTTCTAGGGTGTTCTGGGTGGTTGCTATGCTGTTGCTTGGTGGTTGCTAGGGTGTTCTGGTTGGTTGGAGATTTATTTCTCGTGATGTCATTTCAGCCAGAAAAATATTTTACCTACTAAACATGTTTCTGGCCCAAAAGTACTAGATCTTGAACTTTCCATACATATTCATAGACTATGTAATATAACATTCTGATGTTATACTACATAGGTCAATTTTTGACCTCCATGAATACTTTTATGGCTCACAGGTACTTGATCTGTGGGTTAATATACAGAGAGATTTACATCTCATGATGTCATTTCAGCCAGAGAAATATTTGACCTACTGAACATGTTTCTGGCCCAAAAGTTCTTGATCTTGAACTTTCCATACAGACTCATAGACTCCAATAGACGCTTCCTAAGAAGCCATAAAGAAATCCATATCTGACCTATTGAACTCATTTCTGGTGAAAAGTTCCTCAAAATAGTTTAAAACAATATAAACTTATAGATTCCTTCTGATGTTATATTAGCTATACATAGGTCCATTTTTGACCTCCAGGAACATATTTATGGCCCACGGGTACTTGATCTATGGGTGAGTATACCGAGAGATTTACTTCTCATGATGTAATTTCAGCCAGACAAATATTTTACCTCCTTCTGATGTTATATAAGATATACATTGGTCAATTATATTAGATATATATAGGTCAATTTTTGACCTCCAGGAACACATTTATGTCCCACGGGTACTTGATCTGTGAGTTAATATACCGATAGATTTACTTCTCGTGATGTCATTGAACTCATTTCTGGTCAAAGGTTCCTCAAAAAGTTTAAAACAATGTAAACTTTTAGACTTCTTCTGATGTTAGATTAGATATACATAGATACATTTTTGACCACCAGGAACACATTTATGGCACATTTCCAGAAGAAAATGTGAAGTTGAGCCTGAAGTGGCAAATCTCACCACCCGGTTACCAGGGTGTTCTGTGTGGTTGCTAGGTGGTTGTTAGGGTATTCTGGGTGGTTGCTATGGTGTTTTTATGTGGTTGCTAGGTGCTAATGTTGCTAGGCGGTTGCCAGGTTCATCTATTGGAGTCTATGAGTCTGTATGGATAGTTCAAGATCAAGAACTTTTGGGCCAGAAACATGTTCAGTAGGTCAAATATTTCTCTGGCTGAAATGACATCATGAGATGTAAATCTCTCTGTATATTAACCCACAGATCAAGTACCCGTGGGCCGTAAAAGTATTCATGGAGGTAAAAAATTGACCTATGTAATATAACATCAGAATGTTATATTACATAGTCTATGAATATGTATGGAAAGTTCAAGATCTAGTACTTTTGGGCCAGAAACATGTTTAGTAGGTAAAATATTTTTCTGGCTGAAATGACATCATGAAAAATAAATCTCCAACCAACCAGAACACCCTAGCAACCACCAAGCAACAGCATAGCAACCACCCAGAACAACCCAGCAACCACCCAGAACACCTTCGCAACCACCAAGAATACCCTAGCAACCGCCTTGCAACACCCTAGCAACCACCCAGAACAGCTTCACAACCACCCAGAATACCCTAGCAACCACATAGCAACACCCTAGCAACCACCCAGAACACCTTCGCAACCACCCAGAATACCCTAGCAACCGCATAGCAACACCATAGCAACCACTCAGAATACCCTAAAAAAAACTTACCAACCACCCAGGACACCATAGCAACCTCCCAGAACACCCTAGCAACCGGGTGCTGAGATTTGCCGCTTCAAGCTCCACTTCACATTTTCTTCAGGAAATGTGCCATAAATGTGTTCATGGAGGTCAAAATTGACCTATGTATATCTAATATAACATCAGAAGAAGTCTAAAAGTCTATATTGTTTTAAACTATTTGAGAAACCCTTGACCAGAAATGAGTTCAATATGTCAGATATGGATTTCTCTATGGCTTCTTAGGAAGCATTTATTGGAGTCTATGAGTCTGTATGGAAAGTTCAAGATCAAGAACTTTTGGACCAGAAACATGTTTAGTAGGTAAAATATTTTTCTGGCTGAAATGACATCATGAAAAATAAATCTCCAACCAACCAGAACACCCTAGCAACCACCAAGCAACAGCATAGCAACCACCCAGAACAACCCAGCAACCACCCAGAACACCTTCGCAACCACCCAGAATACCCTAGCAACCGCCTTGCAACACCCTAGCAACCACCCAGAACAGCTTCACAACCACCCAGAATACCCTAGCAACCACATAGCAACACCCTAGCAACCACCCAGAACACCTTCGCAACCACCCAGAATACCCTAGCAACCGCATAGCAACACCATAGCAACTACCCAGAATACCCTAAAAAAAAACTACCAACCACCCAAAACACGGTAGCAACCTCCCAGAACACCCTAGCAACCGGGTGCTGAGATTTGCCGCTTCAAGCTCCACTTCACATTTTCTTCAGGAAATGTGCCATAAATGTGTTCATGGAGGTCAAAATTGACCTATGTATATCTAATATAACATCAGAAGGAGTCTAAAAGTCTATATTGTTTTAAACTTTTTGAGAAACCTTTGACCAGAAATGAGTTCAATGTGTCAGATATGGACTTCTCTGTGGCTTAGGAAGCATCTGTTGGAGTCTATGAGTATGTTTGGAAAGTTCAAGATCAAGTACTTTTGGGCCAGAAACATGTTCAGTAGGTCAAATATTTGTCTGGCTGAAATGACATCATGAGAAATAAATCTCCAACCAACCAGAACACCCTAGCAACCACCAAGCAACAGCATAGCAACCACCCAGAACACCCTAGAAACAAACCAAAACAACCCAGCAACCACCCAGAACAACTTCGCAACCACGCAGAATACCCTAGCAACCGCCTTGCAACACCCTAGCAACCACCCCGAACAGCTTCGCAACCACCCAGAATACCCTAGCAACCACATAGCAACACCTTAGCAACCACCCAGAATACCCTAAAAAAAACCTACCAACCACCCAGAACACCCTAGCAACCGGGTACTGAGATTTACCGCTTCAAGCTCCACTTCACATTTTCTTCAGGAAATGTGCCATAAATGTGTTCATGGAGGTCAAAATTTACCTCTGTATATCTAATATAACATCAGAAGGAGTCTAAAAGTCTATATTGTTTTAAACTTTTTGAGAAACCTTTGACCAGAAATGAGTTCAATATGTCAGATGTGGACTTCTCTGTGGCTTAGGAAGCATCTGTTGGAGTCTATGAGTATGTTTGGAAAGTTCAAGATCAAGTACTTTTGGGCCAGAAACATGTTCAGTAGGTCAAATATTTGTCTGGCTGAAATGACATCATGAGAAATAAATCTCCAACCAACCAGAACACCCTAGCAACCACCAAGCAACAGCATAGCAACCACCCAGAACACCCTAGAAACAAACCAAAACAACCCAGCAACCACCCAGAACAACTTCGCAACCACGCAGAATACCCTAGCAACCGCCTTGCAACACCCTAGCAACCACCCCGAACAGCTTCGCAACCACCCAGAATACCCTAGCAACCACATAGCAACACCCTAGCAACCACCCAGAACACCTTCGCAACCACCCAGAATATCCTAGCAACCGCATAGCAACACCTTAGCAACCACCCAGAATACCCTAAAAAAACCTACCAACCACCCAGAACACCCTAGCAACCGGGTACTGAGATTTGCCGCTTCAAGCTCCACTTCACATTTTCTTCAGGAAATGTGCCATAAATGTGTTCATGGAGGTCAAAATTGACCTATGTATATCTAATATAACATCAGAAGGAGTCTAAAAGTCTATGTTGTTTTAAACTTTTTGAGAAACATTTGACCCGAAATGAGTTCAATATGTCAGATATGGACTTCTCTGTGACTTAGGAATCATCTGTTGGAGTCTATGAGTATGTTTGGAAAGTTCAAGATCAAGTACTTTTGGGCAAGAAACATGTTCAGTAGGTCAAATATTTGTCTGGCTGAAATGACATCATGAGATGTAAATCTCTTGGTATATTAACCAACAGATCCAAGTACCCGTGGGCCATAAAAGTGTTCATGGAGGTCAAAAATTGACCTATGTAATATAACATCAGAATGTTATATTACATAGTCTGTGAGTATGTGTGGAAAGTTCAAGATCAAGTATTTTTGGACCAAAAACATGTTCAGTAGGTAAAATATTTTTCTGGCTGAAATGACATCATGAGAAGTAAATCTCCAACCAACCAGAACACCCTAGCAACCACCAAGCAACAGCCTAGCAACCATCCAGAACACCCTATAAACAAACCAGAACACCCCAGCAACCATCTGGCAACACCCTAGCAACCACCATTAACACCCCAGCAATCGCCTAGCAACACCCTAGCAACCACATAGTAACACCCTAGCAACCACCCAGAACACCTTCGCAACCACCCAGAATACCCTAGCAACCGCATAGCAACACCATAGCAACCACCCAGAATACCCTAAAAAAAACACCTAGCAACCACCCAGAACACCGTAGCAACCTCCCAGAACACCCTAGCAACCGGGTGCTGAGATTTGCCGCTTCAAGCTCCACTTCATATTTTCTTCTGGAAATGTGCCATAAATGTGTTCCTGGTGGTCAAAAATTGATCTATGTATATCTAATATAACATCAGAAGAAGTCTAAAAGTTTACATTGTTTTAAACTTTTTGAGGAACCTTTGACAAGAAATGAGTTCAATGAGATCACGAGAAGTAAATCTATCGGTATATTAACCCACAGATCAAGTACCCGTGGGACATAAATGTGTTCCTGGAGGTCAAAAATTGACCTATGTATAGCTAATATAACATCAGAAGGAATCTATAAGTTTATATTGTTTTAAACTATTTGAGAAACCTTTGACCAGAAATGAGTTCAATATGTCAGATATGGACTTCTCTATGGCTTCTTAGGAAGCATCTATTGGAGTCTATGAGTCTCTATGGAAAGTTCAAGATCAAGAACTTTTGGACCAGAAACATGTTCAGTAGGTCAAATATTTGTCTGGCTGAAATGACATCATGAGATGTAAATCTCTCGGTACATTAACACACAGATCAAGTACCCGTGGGCCATAAAAGTATTCATGGAGGTCAAAAATTGACCTATGTAATATAACATCAGAATGTTATATTACATAGTCTATGAATATGTATGGAAAGTTCAAGATCTAGTACTTTTGGGCTAGAAACATGTTTAGTAGGTAAAATATTTTTCTGGCTGAAATGACATCATGAGAAATAAATCTCCAACCAACCAGAACACCCTAGCAACCACCAAGCAACAGCCAGGCAACCATCCAGAACACCCTAGAAACAAACCAGAACAACCCAGCAACCATCTGGCAACACCCTAGCAACCACCATTAACACCCCATTAACCGCCTAGCAACACCCTAGCAACCACCCAGAACACCTTCGCAACCACCCAGAATACCCTAACAACCGCATAGCAACGCCATAGCAACCACCAAGAATACCCTAAAAAAAACACCTAGCAACCACCCAGAACACCGTAGCAACCTCCCAGAACACCCTAGCAACCGGGTGCTGAGATTTGCCGCTTCAAGCACTTCACATTTTCTTCTGGAAATGTGCCATAAATGTGTTCATGGAGGTCAAAATTGACCTATGTATATCTAATATAACATCAGAAGGAGTCTAAAAGTTTATATTGTTTTAAACTTTTTGAGAAATCTTTGACCAGAAATTAGTTCAATATGTCAGATATGGACTTCTCTATGGCTTAGGAAGCATCTGTTGGAGTCTATGAGTATGAATGGAAAGTACAAGGTCAAGTACTTTTGGGCCAGATATATGTTCAGTAGGTCAAATATATTTTTGGCTGAAATTACATCATGAGAAGCAAAGCTCTCGGTACATTAACCCAAACATCAAATACCCGTGGACCATAAATGTGTTTCTGAAGGTCAAAAATTGACCTATGTATAGCTAATGTAACATCAGGAGTCTATAAGTTTATATTGTTTAAAACCTTTTGAGGATCCTTTGACCAGAAATGAGTTCAATAGGTCAGATATGGACTTCTCTATGGCTTAGAAAGCATCTGTTGGAGTCTATGAGTATGTTTGGAAAGTTCAAGATCAAGTACTTTTGGGCCAGAAACATGTTCAGTAGGTCAAATTTTTGTCTGGCTGAAATGACATCATGAGAAGTAAATCTCTCGGTATAATAACCCACATACCAAGGACCCGTGGGCCATAAAAGTGTTCCTGGAGGTCAAAAATTGACCTATGTAATATAACATCAGAAGGAGTCTATAAGTTTATATCGTTTTAAAGTTTTTGAGGAACCTTTGACCAGAAATTAGTTCAAAAGGTCAGATATGGACTTGTCCATGGCTTAGGAAGCATTTATTGGAGTCTATGAGTATGTAGTATGTATGGAAAGTTCAAGATCAAGTACTTTTGGGCCAGAAATATGTTCAGTAGGTCAAATATCTTTCTGGCTGAAATAATATCATGAGAAGGATCAATTAATTACCCATAGGCTAGAAACATGTTCTGTAGGTCAAAAAGGAACCTATGTATATAACATCAGATTGAGTCTATCAGTTGATATTATTTAAAAACATTTGAGGAAACATAGAGCAGAAATTAGTACAATAGGTCAGATATGGACTTCTCTATGGCTTAGAATCAAGTACCCGTGAGCCAGAAATATGTTCACTAGGACAAAAAGGAACCTATCTATAGCTTACAAATCATCAAAAGTCAATAAGTTAATATTTATTAAAACCTTTGAAGACCCTTTGACTCTTTCGCATGGATTCTACTACTAATTCTTTTGTGCACTGACGAAAAAACATCACTTGAGCGGTCGTGCAATGCAATAACTTACTCGTTCCTTTGTGCAACAGAGGAACGCATTCAATATCTAACTCATTCCGTTGTTCAACGAAAACACATCTAACGTCTAACGTTGTGCATTAAAGAATATGCACGCAATAACTAACATGTTTCTCTGTGCAATGAAAAGAAAACACCTAATATCTAGTTTCCTTGGATTGCATAACAATCTAACTTGTTCTTTGTTGCAATGAAAAGGAATAACGTGATGTTTTCTTGTCTGTGCACAAACAATCTAGTTTGTAAAATAGAAATGCATGCGAAAGCACATGCATACATTTTCTTTTCATTGCAATGAGGAACAAGTTCGATATTTTATGCATTGCAATAAAACAACACTCGTTGCTTTGTGCAATAAAGAGATGTGGATTGTGCATGAAGAACGTTGTGCATCAAAAATACCATATATGTAATATGCACTTTATTGCATTCAAGAACTAAACCCTTCCTTCTGCTTTGACTGGATAACGTGTGTTGTTTCATTGCAATTCTTACATTTTCTAACTTATTTTTCTTTGCAATGAAAAGAAAAGATAAAACACGCGTGCTTTTCCATGCACTTCCATTCTACAACTAATTAATTTCTGTTTTGACGAGAAAACGTCAAAAGAGCGATCGCTTTACAATGCACACACTTCCTTGTTCCTTGTGCAACGAAGAGATTTGCAATGCTTGTGCTTTAGGATTGCATTGCACATGCACACGATAACTAACCTCTGTCCAATGAAAAGAAAACACCTAAGATGTGTTTCATTGCATTGCATGACATATCTAACTTGTTCCTCGTTATGCATATGCACGCAATAACTAACCTCTGTGCAGTGAAAAGAAAACACCTAAGATGTGTTTCATCGCATTGCATGACATATCTAACTTGTTCCTCGTTATGCATATGCACGCAATAACTAACCTCTGTGCAGTGAAAAGAAAACACCTAAGATGTGTTTCAGTGCATTGCATGACAGATCTAACTTGTTTCTCTTTATGCATATACACGCAATAACTCACTCTGTGCAGTGAAAAGAAAACACCTAAGATGTGTTTCAGTGCATTGCATGACCTATCTAACTTGTTCCTCGTTATGTATGCATGCAATAACTTTCCTCTGTGCAATGAAAAGAAAACACCTAAGATGTGTTTCATCGCATTGCATGACCTATCTAACTTGTTCCTCGTTATGCATATGCAAGCAATAACTAACCTCTGTGCAGTGAAAAGAAAACACCTAAGATGTGTTTCAGTGCATTGCATGACAGATCTAACTTGTTTTTCGTTATGCATATACATGCAATAACTCGCTCTGTGCAGTGCTAAGAAAACACCTAAGATGTGTTTCAGTGCATTACATGACATATCTAACTTGTTACTCGTTATGCATATGCACGCAATAACCTCTGTGCAATGAAAAGAAAACAACTAAGATGTGTTTCAATGCATTGCATGACCTAATCTAACTTGTTCCTCGATATGTATGCATGCAATAACTATCCTCTGTGCAATGAAAAGAAAACACCTAAGATGTGTTTCATCGCATTGCATGACCTATCTAACTTGTTCCTCGTTATGCAAATGCACGCAATAACTAACCTCTGTGCAAGTGAAAAGAAAACACCTAAGATGTGTTTCAGTGCATTGCATGACAGATCTAACTTGTTTCTCGTTATGCATATACATGCAATAACTCGCTCTGTGCAGTGCTAAGAAAACACCTAAGATGTGTTTCAGTGCATTGCATGACAGATCTAACTTGTTTCTCGTCATGCATATGCACGCAATAACTCGCTCTGTGCAGTGAAAAGAAAACACCTAAGATGTGTTTCAGTGCATTACATGACATATCTAACTTGTTACTCGTTATTCAATATGCACGGAATAACTAACCTCTGTGCAATGAAAAGAAAACACCTAAGATGTGTTTCATTGCATTGCATGACATATCTAACTTGTTCCTCGTTATGCATATGCACGCAATAACCTCTGTGCAAGGAAAAGAAAACAACTAAGATGTGTTTCAATGCATTGCATGACCTAATCTAACTTGTTCCTCGTTATGCATATGCACGCAATAACTAACCTCTGTGCAGTGAAAAGAAAACACATAAGATGTGTTTCATCGAATTGCATGACCTATCTAACTTGTTACTCGTTATGCATATGCACGGAATAACTAACCTCTGTGCAATGAAAAGAAAACCCCTAAGATGTGTTTCATTGCATTGCATGACATATCTAACTTGTTCCTCGTTATGCATGTGCACGCAATAACTCGCTCTGTGCAGTGAAAAGAAAACACCTAAGATGTGTTTCAGTTCATTGCATGACCTATCTAACTTGTTCCTCGTTATGTATGCATGCAATAACTATCCTCTGTGCAATGAAAAGAAAACACCTAAGATATGTTTCATTGCATTGCATGATAGATATAACTTGTTTCTCGTTATGCATATTCACGCAAATAGCTATTTAGCGTTATGCATATGCACGCAAAACGCAAATAGCGTTATGCATATACAACTTGTTTCTCGTTATGCGTATGCACGCAAATAACTAACTTCTCTGCAGTGAAAAGAAAACACCTAACATGGGTTTTAGTGCATTGCATGACATATCTAACTTGTTCATCGTTATGCATATGCACGTAATAACTAACCTCTGTGCAATAAAAAGAAAACACCTAAGATGTGTTTCATTGCATTGCATGATAGATATAACTTGTTTCTCGTTATGCATATGCACGCAAAAACCTCTCTGCAGTGAAAAGAAAACACCTAACATGGGTTTCAGTGCATTGCATGACCTATCTAACTTGTTACTCGTTATGCATATGCACGCAATAACTAACCTTTGTGCAGTGAAAAGAAAACACCTAAGATGTGTTTCAGTGCTTTGCATGACAGATCTAACTTGTTTCTCGTTATGCATATACACGCAATAACTCGCTCTGTGCAGTGAAAAGAAAACACCTAAGATGTGTTTCAGTGCATTGCATGACAGATCTAACTTGTTTCTCGTTATGCAATAACTCGCTCTGTGCAGTGAAAAGAAAACACCTAAGATGTGTTTCAGTGCATTACATGACATATCTAACTTGTTACTCGTTATTCATATGCACGGAATAACTAACCTCTATGCAATGAAAAGAAAACACCTAAGATGTGTTTCATTGCATTGCATGACATATCTAACTTGCTCCTCGTTATGACATGCACACAATAACCTCTGTGCAATGAAAAGAAAACAACTAAGATGTTTCAATGCATTGCATGACCTATCTAACTTGTTCCTCGTTATGTATGCATGCAATAACTATCCTCTGTGCAATGAAAAGAAAACACCTAAGATATGTTTCATTGCATTACATGATAGATATAACTTGTTTCTCGTTATGCTTATGCACGCAAATAGCTATTTAGCGTTATGCATATGCACGCAAAACGCAAATAGCGTTATGCATATACAACTTGTTTCTCGTTATGCGTATGCACGCAAATAACTAACTTCTCTGCAGTGAAAAGAAAACACCTAACATGGGTTTCAGTGCATTGCATGACATATCTAACTTGTTCATCGTTATGCATATGCACGTAATAACTAACCTCTGTGCAATAAAAAGAAAACACCTAAGATGTGTTTCATTTCATTGCATGATAGATATAACTTGTTTCTCGTTATGCATATGCACGCAAAAACCTCTCTGCAGTGAAAAGAAAACACCTAACATGGGTTTCAGTGCATTGCATGACATATCTAATTTGTTCCTCGTAATGCATATGCACATAATAACTGACCTCTGTGTAATGAAAGAAAACACCTAAGATGTGTTTCATTGCATTACTTGATAGATATAACTTGTTTCTCGTTATGCATATGCACGCAAATAAGTAACCTCTCTGCAGTGAAAAGAAAACACCTAACATGGGTTTCAGTGCATTGCATGACATATCTAACTTGTTCCTCGTTATGCATATGCACGCAATAACTAACCTCTGTGCAATGAAAAAAAAACACCTAAGATGTGTTTTCTCGCACTGCATGACATTTCTAACTTTTTCCTTGGAAAAAGTTAGAAATGTCATGCAGTGCGAGAAAACACATCTTAGGTGTTATATTCATAAATATGCACGCAATAATTAACCTCTGTGCAAAGAAAAGAAAGCACCTAAGATGTGTTTCATCGCATTGCATGACCTATCTAACTTGTTCCTCGTTATGCATATCCACGTAATATCTAACCTCTATGCAATGAAAAGAAAACACCTAATATGTGTTTCATTGCATTGCATGATAGATACAACTTGTTTCTCGTTATGCGTATGCACGCAAATAACTAACTTATCTGCAGTGAAAAGAAAACACCTAACATGGGTTTCAGTGCATTGCATGACATATCTAACTTGTTCATCGTTATGCATATGCACGTAATAACTAACCTCTGTGCAATAAAAAGAAAACACCTAAGATGTGTTTCAGTGCATTGCACGACATATCTAATTTGTTCCTCGTTATGCATAAGCACGCAATAACTAACCTCTGTGCAATGAAAAGAAAACACCTAAGATGTGTTTCAGTGCATTGCACGACATATATCTAATTTGTTCCTCGTTAAGCATAAGCACACAACAAATAACCTCTGTACAATGAAAAGAAAACACCTAAGATGTGTTTCAGTGCATTGAACAGGAACATCTAACTTGTTCCTCGTTATGCATAAGCACGCAATAACTAACTTCTGTGCAATGAAAAGAAAACACATCTTAGCTGTTTTCTTTTCATTGCACAGAAGTTAGTTATTGCGTGCTTATGCATAACGAGGAACAAGTAAGATATGTCATTCAATGCACTGAAACACATCTTAGGTGTTTTCTTTTCATTGCACAGAGGTTATTTGTTGTGTGCTTATGCTTAACGAGGAACAAGTTAGATATGACGTGCAATGCACTGAAACACATCTTAGGTGTTTTCTTTTCATTGCACAGAGGTTAGTTATTGTGTGTAAATGCATAACGAGGAACAAGTTAGATATGTCGTGAAATGCACTGAAACACATCTTAGGTGTTTTCTTTTCATTGCACAGAGGTCATTTATTGCGTGCATATGCATAACGAGGAACAAGCTAGATATGTCATGAAATGCAATGAAACACATCTTAGGTGTTTTCTTTTCACTGCACAGAGGTCAGTTATTGCGTGCATATGCATAACGAGGAACAAGTTAGATATGTCGTGCAATGCAATTAAACACATCTTAGGTGTTTTCTTTTCATTGCACAGAGGTTAGTTATTGCGTGCATATGCATAACGAGGAACAAGTTAGATATGTCGTGCAATGCACTGAAACACATCTTAGGTGTTTCCTTTTCATTGCACAGAGGTCATTTATTGTGTGCATATGCATAACGAGGAACAAGCTAGATATGTCATGCAATGCAATGAAACACATCTTAGGTGTTTTCTTTTCACTGCACAGAGGTTAGTTATTGCGTGCATATGCATAACGAGGAACAAGTTAGATATGTTAGATATGATAGTAAGTTAGTTATTGCGTGTATATGCATAACGAGGAACAAGTTAGATATGTCATGCAATGCACTGAAACACATCTTAGTTGTTTTCTTTTCATTGCACAGAAGTTAGTTATTGCGTGCATATGCATAACGAGGAACAAGTTAGATATGTCGTGCAATGCAATGAAACACATCTTAGGTGTTTTCTTTTCATTGCACAGAAGTTAGTTATTGCGTGCATATGCATAACGAGGAACAAGTTAGATATGTCGTGCAATGCAATGAAACACATCTTAGGTGTTTTCTTTTCATTGCACAGAAGTTAGTTATTGCGTGCATATGCATAACGAGGAACAAGTTAGATATGTTAGATATGATAGTAAGTTAGTTATTGCGTGTATATGCATAACGAGTAACAAGTTAGATATGTCATGCAATGCACTGAAACACATCTTAGGTGTTTTCTTTTCATTGCACAGATGTTAGTTATTGCGTGCATATGCATAACGAGGAACAAGTTAGATATGTCGTGCAATGCAATGAAACACATCTTAGGTGTTTTCTTTTCATTGCACAGAGGTTAGTTATTGCGTGGATAGTTATAACGAGGAACAAGTTAGATATGTCATGCAATGCAATGAAACACATCTTAGGTGTTTTCTTTTCATTGCACAGAGGTTAGTTATTGCCTGCTTAAGCATAACGAGGAACAAGTTAGATATGTCTTGCAATGCAATGAAGCACATCTTAGGTGTTTACTTTTCATTGCACAGAGTTTAGTTATTGGGTGCATAGTTATAACGAGGAACAAGTTAGATATGTCATGCAATGCACTGAAACACATCTTAGGTGTTTCATTGCATTGCACAGAAGTTAGTTATTGGGTGCATATGCATAACGAGGAACAAGTTAGATATGTCATGCAATGCACTGAAACACATCTTAGGTGTTTTCTTTTCATTGCACAGAAGTTAGTTATTGCGTGCATATGCATAACGAGGAACAAGTTAGATATGTTAGATATGATAGTAAGTTAGTTATTGCGTGTATATGCATAACGAGGAACAAGTTAGATATGTCATGCAATGCACTGAAACACATCTTAGGTGTTTTCTTTTCATTGCACAGAAGTTAGTTATTGCGTGCATATGCACAACGAGGAACAAATATGTCGTACAATGCAATGAAACACATCTTAGGTGTTTTCTTTTCACTGCACAGAGGTTAGTTATTGCGTGGATAGTTATAACGAGGAACAAGTTAGATATGTCATGCATAAAAATGAAACACATCTTAGGTGTTTTCTTTTCATTGCACAGAGGTTAGTTATTGCCTGCTTATGCATAACGAGGAACAAGTTAGATATGTCTTGCAATGCAATGAAACACATCTTAGGTGTTTACTTTTCATTGCACAGAGTTTAGTTATTGGGTGCATAGTTATAACGAGGAACAAGTTAGATACATCTTAGGTGTTTCACATCTTAGGTGTTTCATTGCATTGCACAGAGGCTAGTTATTGCGTGTATATGCGTAACGAGGAACAAGTTAGATATGTCATGCAATGCACTGAAACATATCTTCGGTGTTTTCTTTTCATTGCACAGAAGTTAGTTATTGCGTGCATATGCATAACGAGGAACAAGTTAGATATGTCGTGCAATGCAATGAAACACATCTTAGGTGTTTTCTTTTCATTGCACAGAGGTTAGTTATTGCGTGGATAGTTATAACAAGGAACAAGTTAGATATGTCATGCAATGCAATGAAATGCATCTTAGTTGTTTTCTTTTCATTGCACAGAGGTTAGTTATTGCGTGCTTATGCATAACGAGGAACAAGTTAGATATGTCGTGCAATGCAATGAAACACATCTTAGGTGTTTTCTTTTCATTGCACAGTGTTTAGTTATTGCGTGCATAGTTATAACGAGGAACAAGTTAGATATGTCATGCAATGCACTGAAACACATTTTAGGTGTTTCATTGCATTGCACAGAGGTTAGTTATTGTGTGTATATGCATAACGAGGAACAAGTTAGATATGTCATGCAATGCACTGAAACACATCTTAGGTGTTTCATTGCATTGCACAGAGGCTTATTGCGTGTATATGCGTAACGAGGAACAAGTTAGATATGTCATGCAATGCACTGAAACACATCTTCGGTGTTTTCTTTTCATTGCACAGAAGTTAGTTATTGCGTGCATATGCATAACGAGGAACAAGTTAGATATGTCGTGCAATGCAATAAAACACATCTTAGGTGTTTTCTTTTCATTGCACAGAGGTTAGTTATTGCGTGGATAGTTATAACAAGGAACAAGTTAGATATGTCATGCAATGCAATGAAATGCATCTTAGTTGTTTTCTTTTCATTGCACAGAGGTTAGTTATTGCGTGCTTATGCATAACGAGGAACAAGTTAGATATGTCGTGCAATGCAATGAAACACATCTTAGGTGTTTTCTTTTCATTGGACAGTGTTTAGTTATTGCGTGCATAGTTATAACGAGGAACAAGTTAGATATGTCATGCAATGCACTGAAACACATTTTAGGTGTTTCATTGCATTGCACAGAGGTTAGTTATTGCGTGTATATGCATAACGAGGAACAAGTTAGATATGTCATGCAATGCACTGAAACACATTTTAGGTGTTTCATTGCATTGCACAGAGGTTAGTTATTGCGTGTATATGCATAACGAGGAACAAGTTAGATGTGTCGTTCAATGCACTGAAACACATCTTTGGTGTTTTCTTTTCATTGCACAAAGGTTAGTTATTGCATGGATAGTTATAACGAGGAACAAGTTAGATGTGTCGTGTAGATGTCTACAGACTCGTTATAACTATCCACGCAATAACTAACCTTTTTGCAATGAAAAGAAAACACCTAAGATGTGTTTCAGTGCATTGCATGACATATATAACTTGTTCCTCGTTATGCATATGCACGCAATAACTAACCTCTGTGCAGTGAAATGAAAACGGTCAGGGGATCTCTGGATAAACCGTAGTTCGTTTGTAATTATGAAAAGAAAATGCCGTTTTTTGTTTTTTGTTTCAAATAGAAAAACCAAATAACCGTTTTTGGTGTCAGAATCAAAAAACGAAAAACCAATTAAAAACTGACTAATAACTGAACTAATATAACTTTTTTAGTACAACTAAAGTAGCACTGTGTATGAAAAACACTTTAGTTAACTAAAATAAAAATTAATAAAATAATATCTCTGGTTGTTAGGGAGAATTAAACATTTGTAAGAGCATTGGTGAATAGGGCCTACAGCTATGTATGCTATGAGCAGGGCTCTGCATTGCAACTCTTTCAATAGCATATATGGCCTAACATGTTTTACAAGCATAGTGGGTGAGTGAAGACTCAAATACTGTAAATGTTATAAGGTTATATTATACTTTGATACATTTATATAGTTCCTCTTCCAGGTTGTGGTTATTAGCCTCTGCAGTGGACAGATGTAGATTTAGCCAGAGCCAGGATGTCATTGTACAAATACAGCCTCCTCCTGAGAGCAACACATTCCCTTTGTAGTGTTTTACATCTACTGAAGTTAAAGATAATAAATAATGCTCTCCAATCTTTTTTTACATAAAGTGTGGTGTTGGTTGTGTGTGGAAGTGAAAGAGTTGCAATGCAGAGCCATGCTTTACTGTACCGTTGTACAATATGATGTACATTTGTAATTAAAGTCATAAGCTGACATCATCCAATTCCACAAAAGCAGTGCCACAAAATCCACAAAGATGTGGCTTAACATAAACCATACATATCTGAAAATGACAACAATTAAGGCCCTTTTATGGTGCCAGAGGAAGGAGTGGTGTTCTGCTTTGTCCTGTCCAGCATTTATTTGAAGAGAGAGTGATGGTAGGTGAAGGGGCCAGTCCTGCTACTATCATCAGTCCTTAAACCCTGCACACAGTGCACAGGCTCACATCCTCCAGGACAGGTATTGGGGAAACTCTGGGAGGCCCTGACACGAGTACCAGGGAGAAAAAATAAATGCCAAAAAACTAAAAGTAAAAAACTAAACACTTTTATTTTACTTTACACAAGTACCAAAAGTACAGAGCACTGCCTTTACCTGGTGGTTCATCAAACAGAATTAAACCCCCCAAAAGCGCTAAAAGATCTGAAAGTCCCAGTTCATTTTTGACCGAGTAATGCTGGGTTTCACACACAAGTAGGTCTACATAACTAATGAGAACTACAAGCTGCATTAACCCTTGTGCATCCTTATGGACATTTTTGTCCTTTTCAGTTTTTTTTATCACTTAACCTGTGTTAATGCTAATTTGGCACAGGTGTGTATTTTCATGGAATTTTACTATTTTACCGCCATTTTCTTAAAAAAAATAATAATGATTTTGCATTAGGTACACAAAATACTCCCTATCTGCGCCCTTTGGACAAAAATGTTCCCATTGAAACCACAATTTTTAATCCCAGGGTCATTTAACTATAAAATGATGCAATCTTTGTTAAGAGGCTTTTATTCTGTTGGCAAGGCTCCAAAAGTTTAATTTTTACTATTTTTTTTTATCAGATGGTGCCAGTTGTCCAGGTTTGGCCTATAAAACAAATATTGCTTTATTCCTGTTTTCTGCTTATTAACGATAATTGTGTGGGTGGATGTCAGAGTGTGGTTTGTTTGTATGCGTGTAATACATTTTTGTGTGTGTGTATATGTGTTTGTGTGCTTGTAATATTTGAGAGAGAAAAACTCATTTGCAAATCTAAAATCCAATCACTGTGTGCACCAGTGGAGTTTTGCTGGCACCCAGTGGGGGAAATCTGTTACTGCACCCAAACAAACTCTTACTGAAAGCTCATTTTTTTTGAGATAGGCCTATCCAACTCAAATTTGGAACACAACCTATTCAGATTCATGGCTTTGATTTTCTTGCAGTTTTTGAGTTCAACCTGATTTATAAAATATATATTTTATAAATCATGTTTTTTTATAAATAATTTTCATAAACTTATACCTATATAACTTTTTTTTTGTGGATTTACTACTTATTATTTTAATTTAGCTTTAGTTTACTTCAGCAATAATCTGCCATGGGTCTTCTTTAAAATGATACCAACTTAAGTCTGTGCTCCAAGCTTCACATTTCTATGACAGTTTTTTGACACGGACATTTTTGTCCTCTATATAATTGATGCACAAGGGTTAAAATATTTAATCTACTTAACTAACATAATAATATTACACTGGAGAAAAATGCAAAGGAAAAATAAAGAGAGTTTTTAGCAGCTATGCGATTATAGCGATAGAAAGGGGAGCTGGAAGACAGGTGAAGTTCAGTTTTTTATTTAAAAAAAATATGATTTATGAAATATATATTTTATAAATTGTGTTTTTGCACAGTGACATCCTGGCTCTGGATAAATCTACATCTGTCCACTGCAGAGGCTAATAACCACAACCTGGAGGAGGAACTATAAATGTATAAAAGTATAATATAACATTTACAGTAGGTTTTAGTCTTCACTCACCCACTATGCTTGTAAAACATTTTAGGCCATATATGCTAGTGAAAGAGTTGCAATCCAGAGCCCTGCTCATAGCATACATAGCTGTAGGCCCTATTCACCAATGGTTTTACAAATGTTTAATTCTCCCTAACAGCCAGAGTTATTATTTTATTTGTTTGAATTTTTATTTCAGTTAACTAAAGTCTTACTCACACCCTGTGCTACTTTAGTTGTACTAAAAAATGTTATATTAGTTCAGTTTCAGTCTACCATCACCTCGCTAACTGTAGTTACTTTTATTTTGAAAGTGTTTCCGGTTACATTCGCTTCCAAATAAGGAATGGACCACGTGACTTACGTTTTTGGTTTATAAACAAAAAACGAATTGACAGAAGTTCAAAGACTCACTTCATTCTTTGTTCAAAAATGAATAACGATAAAATGATCGCCAAAAAACGAAAATCGGGCAGTTTTTAATTTGTTTTTCGTTTTTTGATTCTGACACCAAAAACGGTTATTTGGTTTTTCTATTTGAAACAAAAAACAGAAAAACGGTATTTTCGTTTTATAATTACAAACGAATTACGGATTATCCAGAGATCCCCTGACCCTTCAACGGGTCTGATAGTTGGACAATGGACATGAAAGTGCGTGAAAGTATATCCACTATTATCCACTACTATCCGCACTAACATGCGGTGGATAGCTGATAGCTTGCGTTTATTGTCGATAAGACTTGCACACCAGCGCAGAACGCGGAGAGAAACCAGCGCACATTTCACTGACTCCTATATGATCAGTTTGAAACGCGACTCAGTGGTTTACAGTGGCGTTTCCTTTTGTATGCATAACAGGTGACAATTCAAATGTTTAAAACGCAACCCATATAACATGGATGCTGCTCTTAGATAGCTACTGATCTACTGATAAAGTCATCAATTTTTAATTATTCTTAAATCAAACAAAAGGGGCTCATGTAAACGCAGTGAGCTATACATCTCACGCCATGGAGCACAGAAGAATCATATGCCCATTCAAACAGCACCGGTCATGCCCATGGTCCTGGTGATATTTCCCCATATAATTGATATTATATCTCCCCAAACCTTATTAAATAGGTAGGCTTATAGCTACATCATCATATATGTCAAGTTCTTAATATTAATCGATAAACTACTCAGTAATTATAATAATAAGGCACTGTTATCAGTAAAATAAAATGAACAAAAGTCAATAAGTCATTAAAAGTCAAAATCTTAATACAGAATGCATGGCGTGGGATGCGAGGCTCACTCGATTACATGCCCCATTGTTTAATTTAAGAATAATTCAAAATTGGTGCCTTGTGATTAATCAGTGTCTAAGAGCAGCATCTCGCACACAAAACGCGACTCAATGCGCGGTTGAATTCGCGTTTCCTTACGCAGTTATGCATACGAAATGAGGAAACGAATGTAAACCGCGTTTTGAGTCGCGTTTTGTGCGCGAGTCTCATCGAAAATAAATGCAAGCCAAACGCAAGCTATCAGCCCTATCCACCGCATTTACATTGTTATAAATAGTGGATACTTTCACGCGCTTTCATGTCCAAGTATCTGCTATCAGACCCGTTGAAGTGCAGTTTCTGCTCATGTGTGTTAACCCTTAGCCTACCCTAGGCTACAGTTAGGGTGATACACATAACTTAAAATGTGATATTGCCTGGACAGCTCTTGCGTTTCGTTTGGTCACACACCACAAGGTGTCACTGTGGCCTCAAAGCTTCAGCACTGCCATTCTGAGGTCGATTGCTGATGTCTGCGTTAAAACACGCCGCCCTCATTAGAATACGGAGGAAGAAATGTTGGAATAAATAAATGTGGAAATAATTAAATGTGGAAATAAATAAATTTAGAAATAAATAAATGTGAAAATAAATAGATGTAGACATAAAAACATAAATACATAAATAAATGTAGAAATAAATAAATAAATAAATAAATGTGTGAAAAAATACAATTATACATAAATATGGAAATAAAAATATAAATACTCATTTATTTGTACTTTTTTACATTTCTTTGTATATTTAATTATGTATTTATTTTTGTATTTTTGCTTTTTTACATTTCTTCGTATATTTATTTATGTATATATTTATTTTTAATTAAGTCAGCTTTGGCATTCCATACATTAGGGTCAAGGGTACAATATAAGGATTAACGCACCACGCCTGATATTTGCAAGTCACCTTAAAACGAATGTTAGCCAGAGAATTCCCTGCATCATTCGAATCAAAATTTAAAAGGTAAATATCTAAACCTAGAACAATTTAGAAGAGAATAAAACAAACAAATTAAATTTAGTCATAAAGTTGATCAATCACCGTTTTAAAACAAACTAGAATAACGGTCCTAAAATTGAACTAAACTTTTCCCACATAATTGACCTGTTGAGAGAGTGAACCTGTTTTAGGCCTAGATAATCTAATGCCCTGCACCAGTAAGTGACCAGTCATGGAGGTTGCCTTGTTGTTTGCTGTGTGTGTTTGCTTCTTCTTCCCGTGTTTCTCCAGCATTCAATGATGTCTCAACCCATCATCGAGCGAAGGGAGGATATATGTAGAGACTTTGGGGGGAGAGGCGAACCAAACACAACAGAATCTATGAGAGTTAATCCCCACATTCCAGAGTCACGGAATGGCTCCAGAATGTCTGCTTTGGGACAAGGAAAACCCCAGAGAAGTTTTTCTTTATGGCCGCAGGCCCAAATGATAGGCACTAAACAGGAAGAGCTGTCAATGTGTTAATGTTTTACCCAAGACAAATCTGCTCAGAAAGGCCTGACCACCAAGAGGCCTGACCCTCTTTGACCTCCCTCAGCATCATCACTGTTGATCCTAGACAAAGATGTTACACAGACCTTTGTCCCACTCCTCAAACACACAGGGACCTCACTGTTGAGATCTGAGATCTCGCACATAAAATCATTAAAACTCACACAGAACTATTCTGTGGTCACGTGTGGTTGGATACGAGAGGAGGGCGAGGAGGATTCAGTCTCCTCGCTCCCCTCAGGAACCTGATGATCAGATCGTGCTTCCCCAACGACTTACCTTCGACTGCTTCATGAAATGCGGCAATTGCAGCCACATAAACTTTCAGGGTGGAGGGAGACAGCCTTCACTCCAACCCTTCTTGCAGGAAGGAAAGCACGACACTGATCGAGCATCTCCGGAGAGAAGAGCACCAGTTGACGAAGAGGTTCCACTTCAACGCATAGACGTGTCTAGTGGACGACGCTCTAGCGGAAGTGATGGTAGCCGCTACCGCAGGTGGCAGGGTACTCAAACCTGCCTCGTCCCATCCAGGAGCCACACGTGTAGCCTCCACAGATCGAGACGAGGGTGCCACAGGGTGACCCGTCTCTGAGAGAGGAGGTCCTTCCTCAGAGGAATAGGCCAAGGAGGTGCTGTCGCGAGGAGTACCAGTTCGGAGAACCAGGTCTTGGTGGGCCAATATGGGGCTACCAGCAAGACCTGCTCCTCGTCCTCCTTGATCTTGCACAGAGTACGTGCAAGAAGGCTCACTGGGGGAAATGCATACTTGCGTGGGCACCGTGGCCAGCTGTGCGCCAAGGCGTCTGTGCCAAGCGTGCCCTTGGTTAGAGAGTAAAACAGGGCGCAATGGGATGAGTCGTGGGAAGCGAACAGATCTATCTGTGCGTCCCCGAACTGGTCCCATATCAGCTGGACCGACTGGGGATGGAGTCGCCATTCGCCAGAGACTGGACGGAACCGCGACAGCTCGTCGGCTGCCAGGTTCCGCTCTCCTGGAATGTAAATAGCACGAAGGGACCTCAGGTGCTTCTGACTCCATAATAGGAGGTGGTGTGCGAGTTGCGACATCCGACTTGAGCGTAGACCACCCTGACGGTTGATGTACGCTACTGTTGCGGTATTGTCTGCGCGGACTAGTACGTGTTGACCCCTGAGCAGCGCTCGAAAGTGGTGCAGGGCAAGGCGTACTGCCAGCAACTCGAGGCAATTGTTATGCATAAGGCCCTGTGGTCCTGTCCAGGAACCCGCGGCTGCATAACCATTGCACATGGCTCCCCAACCCGTGGCAGATGCATCTGTGGAGACAACAACATGCCTGGAAACTCGCTGCAGAAGGACACCGGTCCGCAAGAAGCTGAGGTTCGTCCACGGGAAGAAGATTTGACGGCAGGTCGGAGTTACTGGAACTCTGAGCGTACCGCGATACCATGCCATAGCTGTCAACCCTCCCGTTTTTTCCGGGTTTCTCACGTATTTTAGCTCTTTTCCCGCTGTCTTCCCGTTTGAGCATTTTCCCGTAAAATATACCGTATTTTTACTCTCTGATTGTGTGAGACGTACGGGCTCGGACAGATTCGGCTTGAAGTCGTTTATCCTCGGATGCGGTGCCGCGCGCGCTGGCCGGAGACACACTGGCTGCGTGGTGTGTCCGTTTTTTGCACGCTGCCTGCGTGACACGCGCGTCTCCAGAAAACGCGTGCATGCTAGAAATAGAACTGACGCCTATTTTTCACGCGACAGGCAGGCGTGTATCTTTGCCTGGAATTTCTTTGCGTTTCCAGGCAAAAAAATAAATAAAAAATAGGAAACGATGTTTAGGCTAGCTGAATGTAATTTTGTACTCGAATACATATTAATACATTACATTTTGATGTTTGAAAGTCTAGGTTTTTACATAAATTCAGATATCAATGTAATTTAAACAAATAATAATTATTATAAATAGATTTTCAAATATATGAATAAAATATATTTTCTTTTTTTCCATTTTTTTCTTAAGCTCTTAACAATGTGATTACATGAAGAAGAAAAAAAAACTTGAAAAAAAAAAACGTTCTGGGCCTCAGGAGGATATAAAGATAGTGTGTCTTCTGAGTGATGGTCCACCATCAGGCTAAATAGGCTCTTTAAAGCTACACAAAATGTGTAAATGTAATTAAAATAAACACAGCCCACTTCCCTATTTTGCGGATTTTGGAAGATGTGTGATAGGCTAAATGTTGAAATTGTTGTCCAAATGCTAGAGCAACACATGCTAATCCAAATGTAGATTTTTTTCCCTTTAAATGACACTGTCTCTTTCTCTCTCACACATAGGCTAGTTATGAACACCTTAGACTTTTAAGGATTGTGCTTTATTTTTAAAGTTTGTGGGTGAGAATCGTGCAAAAAAAAAATCCCTTATTTTGGGGATGGATTCCGGGAAAACTCCCTTATTTTCAATGTTCAATGTTGACAGCTATGTACCATGCCCACCTCAGGACTCGATCGCGAAGCCACAGCTGAAGCGTGTCAATTGCCTCGATATGAAGCAGTCCGAGCGGCGTTGCCGTGGCTGCGGATGCCATATGCCCCAGGAGCCTCTGAAAAAGTTTCAGTGGGACCGCACTCTTGCCCTCGAACTGTCGAAGACAAGCCAGCAGTGAGTGTGCGCGCTCGCTCGTGAGCTGTGAGGACATGGCGACCGAGTCTATCTCCATAACGAGAAAAGAGATCCTCTGCACGGGGCAAAGTTTGCCCTTCTCCCAGTTGATCCGAAGGCCCAGACGGGTTAGGTGCCGGAGCACGGGGTCTCTGTGGTTATTTAATTTAGTTTATTAATTAATAAATTAACTTGGTCCACAAACTTGATCTGAAAATTTGGTCCATAAATCAAACACACTTGCATGTAATAATATGAAACTCGGTACACATAGATCTCATCGGTTCCTATATCCTTAACACTCTTTTTTTTTACCCCAGCCCAACAGGAAGTCGGCTATTTAGGGTTGTTTGTAAAAAACATGCAATGGAATAATTTAAAGTACTTCTTTTGAGAATACAAAGAAGTGCCACAACATAAAAAATTGCCAGGGGATTTTTGATATCTCGAACTGTTTGATATCTTCACCATTCTTTCAGAATCTCTTCGGTTGATGGTTTAAACTCAAAATCATAAATAGGGCTATACTGCCCTCTTGTGTCAAATTATATTTCTATATTTATTACGTATGTAACAGAGGATGTTGTGTTTTATTGCGAGTGTACACAAATATAGGTAAACAGTTTGCAGTCTGTTGTCCTGTATAAACAAATAACGGATTATGTTTCCTGTTTCCACTGTTCACACACACACACACACACACACACTCAGTTCAATCGCACCTCCCTCCCCCTCCTCTCTCTCTCTTTCTCTCTCTCACACACACACACACACTTTCTGCGAGGCAGCGGCTCCAGAAGTGCACGTGCTCAGAGGGAACTTCAACACACACTTCGACGTGCGCGCCTCTCTCTCTAGTGCGCACATACACACACTCCAGCTTGAGAGAGAGAGAGAGAGAGAGAGAGAGAGAGAGACGCGCGCGTCGAATTGTGTGTGTGTTAAAGTTCCCTCTGAGCTCGTGCACTTCTGAAGCCACTGCCGCACAGAAAATAAGAAAATACCATGCAGAGGATTGACGCGAAATGTGTGGAAATCCATTTGATTGTAGTTTAATTGAGAAATAATTTCAGTGCTCTGGTCAACCGCTATAGAGTGAAAACTGATTAAAGTGGTGGAAATAACGGTTGATGGACACAGAACAGTAACAATTACACACCCACCCGCGTGAATTCAAAATACATCATTAGTTTAAATTGATGTTTTTGTGTGGGGGGTAGTTTTAGATATGATTATAAGAGTTTGCATATTCACTTTTATTGAAAATATTTAGCTATTAGATCTATTTAAATGCTTCAGTTTGTTTTCATATTATAATAATATATTATGTCCACAAATTGAAGCATTTAAACTAATATATAATATCACTTCAAATACTTCAATTCGTTTTTTAAATTATATCAGGCCTCTTTTGTATTATATTATGAGCCTAAATAAAGAATCTAACAAAGGTATTGTTTAGGTTATATTAGGTCTATATTTTATTATATTTTAAGGCTAAATAAAGAACCTCACAAGGGTTGTTTAGGGCTCATTGCCATTAAAAATTTGAAACCCCTTGCTAAAGAAAATATGGGAAATTCATAAGCAACAATCATTTAACTTTGATGGTTTAATGCTTCCTGTACACAATTCATTGACTGTACAAAAATACTTTATGGTTTTCCCAAACCATCTCAGTGTAACAGCTTATTTTTCTTTCTTACTATATTCTTTTATTGTAAAGAATTGAACTGTCCTGCAAAAGATTTTGTAAATTTATTTTTCATAGTATTTATTGGTAAAGACTGTACAGTTAACAGCACTGGAAAAAAATATCAGATAACCTAAAATGTGCTTGTTTTTCAAAAATATGATTTAATACCAATATGTTACATTAAGGGTCAAATAAAATATAAATGGCACATTTAAGTTAAAAGTTACAAATGAATGTTGAAACCATTGTGTTTCTAAATATGATGTACAGGTCAGGTATAAAGAATATTTTTTCTCAGGTGGTGAAAAAATAGAAAAAATTTAGAGGGAACATTGAACTGTGTTCATGATCATAGGCCCTGTCCCAAATGGCACACTTCATATGAATTTTCAATGTTGTGTACTTATGTAATGCGCCTGTTAAATCCATGACTGTCTGTAGGGTGTCTCATTTTTCATTTTAGGTTTCAGAAGGTTGCTCACGCATACATTTTGGTTGATATGTGCCCTCGATGCGCACTTTTGCAGAGCCCACACTGCTGCAAGCTCTACGGCACACTTCTTTTCGACAGTCAAAGCAGTGTTACATTTGTGCACAATAACCCTAAAGGCACCAGGGTGGCGGTGCCACCGGCTATATATATATATATATATATATATAAATATAGCTGCGAGCAACGATGAAGGGCCAAAGGCGGCGGTACCGCCACGGGGTTGCGGTGCCACCGGCTTGGGCCCGCAATCGCTGCTCGCAGCTATATTTAGGGCCCAAGCCCTGAAAGGGCGAAGGCCCTATTGTTTTCCTTAGGATTATTATTAGGGCCCAAGCCCTGAAAGGGCGAAGGCCCTATTGTTTTCCTTGGGATTATTTATTATTCTTCTATTTAGGGCCCAAGCCCTGAAAGGGCGAAGGCCCTATTGTTTTGCTTAGGATTATTAGGATTATTATTGTTTTCCTTAGGATTATTATTAGGGCCCAAGCCCTGAAAGGGCGAAGGCCCTATTGTTTTCCTTAGGATTATTAGGGCCCAAGCCCTGAAAGGGCGAAGGCCCTATTGTTTTGCTTAGGATTATTAGGGCCCAAGCCGTGAAAGGGCGAAGGCCCTGTTGTTTTCCTTAGGATTATTATTATTAGGGCCCAAGCCCTGAAAGGGAGAAGGCCCATATTGTTTTCCTTAGGATTATTATTAGGGCCCAAGCCCTGAAAGGGTGAAGGTCCTATTGTTTTCCTTAGGGCCCAAGCCCTGAAAGGGCGAAGGCCCTATTGTTTTCCTTAGGATTATTAGGGCCCAAGCCCTGAAAGGGCGAAGGCCCTATTGTTTTGCTTAGGATTATTAGGGCCCAAGCCGTGAAAGGGCGAAGGCCCTATTGTTTTCCTTGGGATTATTATTATTAGGGCCCAAGGCAAGGCATTAGGGCAACACATTCTCACTCCCCAACTCGTCACATATGGACGCTTGGGCAGGACCCCTTGGCGTCATTTATTGACGCACTGGGTATACCTTTGTCGTCATTTTTCAACGTGCAGGGTAGTCCGATAGACTTCTATAGATCTCTCAACCGGAGCCTGTAGCGTTGAAATTTGACGTCTTGGGTAAGCTCACCGCAATGGTCTGCTGCGAATGGGTCGAGAGTCGAGACTGCAATAAAAATGAATAGGCTACAATAAATGATCTATGCCAGGGCTAGTATAGTGGTGGTGATCCAACTGTTTCTACATGTTTAAAAACCCTCACAATCTGATTTCAAAGTGCCCTCTCCGCAAAGGTTTAGCGGGTTCATGTGCAACCGCATTCATCGGTGAGTTTAACAACGCTCATTGTGTTGTACAACCATTCATCGGTGAGTTTAACAACACTCAACTGCAGGTAAAGCGGCATTCAGAGGGGAGTTTAACCAAATCAACGCTAAACTGCATGTAGAAAGGCATTTAACGGTGAGTTTAACAACGCTCCACGGCGTGTGCAAGTAAGCAGTTTAAGCGTTTTCTTGTCGAAGGTTAACGTTACTGGCATCCATGATGTACACGTGCTTTAGAGCATGCAGGATAACGTATTTTTATCGGAGTTTTGTTTATGTTAATAAATATATATATAATGTTTATATAAAATTTATAATGTTTTTTAATTTAAATTTGTATTTTTTTTAAATCATCTAAATTAATAACGCTGACGTCACTGTATGGGGTGATCCCGAGGTCCATTGCGATTTTCCACTCGGTAAGTAGAAGAGTTAATTAATAGAGATGGATACTATTCTTAAATGTACACATCAAAAACTCTTGAATTAGGACAAGACGTTGTGTTTAGAACCTTTAGATGTGTAAGGTGGCAATTTATTTTGACAGTAAATGATGGAAAGAGACAATATGAAAATATAGCTTGATGCTGCACCAAATGTGCAGGCCAGCAAAGTTAATTGAATTAAAGTTTTTGTCAAATTTTGTTGCATATAATCCTATGAAATAATCATGTAAGGCAATACTAGTGGAGATTTTAAGGTTTTCAGTATTACATTAGCACACAACTGTTATTCAACATTATAAATGTTCAGATGAAGAACGGTGTTGCCAGATTGGTTTGTTTTACAGCCTATTTGTTTAAAATCCACGCAAAATTATATAATTAACACTCAAACAAATGTATAATAAATAATATAAATTAATTTTATGCCCTTTTTATCACACTTAGTGCGACCTAAAACCAACAAATTGGCTGGAAAACTATCCAATCTGGCAAATAGAAGAATACTGTTGTACAATTAAGGTGTTCAATTCTGATTTGCTTTTTTCTCTCTCATCAGGTCCTTCAATTTTGCCTGCTCTTTATCCCACACGACACATACACACACAGAAACACACAATAAAGGCACTTTTAAGAGCCACGTCTGTCTGTTTCTTTCTTTCTCTCTCTCTCTCTCTTTCTCTTTCTGTGTTGTTTGTTTTTGTGTATATTTGTTGTCAAGTCATGACAAGGCCCAAATTCAGGCCCTGCCCTTCTTGCCAGACTCCCAATCAGGCAAACAGGAAAACTTGCAATGTTTGTTTTGCAAGCCTGTCCACCAAAAAAAAAATCCAAGAAAAAGTGGTGTCACTGGATAGCCAGTGGGGGGAATCTGTGCTTATAATGCTGGGCGTATAATTGATTCTGCCCGTATTGCAGTAAGTAAAAGTGTTAATATTTCATAAGTTAGTGTAACCTGAAGTGAAGCTGAAAGCTTGTGTTTTTCACACATTGCATATCAGACATATATACCAATGTGACCTGGCCTTTGCTAACATAGTCTTATTTCATACATGGAAAAATCCTTTTTTACCTACAAATTGTGCTAGAGCGTAACTATAAGTTGTGTTCTCTGTGAAGTATTAAAGGAGTAGTTCACTTTTAAATTTTTTTTTGCTGATAATTTACTCACCCCCTATGTCATCCAAGATGTCCATGTCTTTCTTTCTTCAGTCAAAAAGAAATTAAGGTTTTTGATGAAATCATTCCTGTATTTTTCTCCATATAATGGACTTTAATGGGGTCCAAACGGTTCAAGGTCCAAATGACAGTTTCAGTGCAAACTGTTCAAAGGGCTTTAAACGACTCCAGACGATAAATAAGGGTCTTATCAAGCGAAACAATCGGTCATTTCAAAAATGACTCGTTCATTTTGACTCGTTCTCGAAAAAAGATTCGTTCATTTTGATGAACGAGTTCGAACAGGAGAGTCACGAACGCTCATCACAGACCAGAGCAAGGCGACCATTTGAGCTTATAAAACTTAAACTTTTTTATTTATTTATTAAATGACCAATAGTTTCACTAGATAAGACCCTTATTCATCGTCTGGTGTCGTTTAAAGCCCTTTGAACAGTTTGCACTGAAAGTGTCTTTTCGACCTTGAACTGTTTGGTTCCCATTGAAGTCCATTATATGGAGAAAATCCTGGAATGTTTTCATCAAAAACCTTGATTTCTTTTCGACTGAAGAAAGACCGACATGGACATCTTGGATGACATGGGGGTGAGTAAATTATCATAAATTCGTAAATTATCGTTTTTACGTATTCATCATTCGGTGGCTCTGAATTGTCAAAACACCATTCAAAATTCTTGCTAATGATCCAAAAACCTTTTTTTTTTTTATAACAGATGAAAGTTTCATAGGCAGTGTGTAAACGTGATTGACTAAACATTTATTTGTTGTATTTATTTTGTAATGTGCGAAAATTTCGGACGTGAATTACGGAGTTGGTGCACAAGAACCTTTAAGAGGACTTTTGGGAAACCAGTCCTGTATTTTTGTTTGATTAGCAAAAACAGGGATGAATTTACTTTGACCTAAATGGAAAGGACTGCATATCACCTCGCATGTGAAATTATAAATTTGGACAGATTCCGCTACAAATCATGGCATCATGGCTAAATAAACTTTCCTTGTCTTTTCATCATTTCAGGTTGCCGAAAATGTAGTAGGCAGAAGGTTTTCCAGTTTGATCGAATAAATGGGGAACGGATAAATGAGGTAAAATGTGTTCTGTTAGGCTGCTTAGTTTTCTAAATTAATGATTTGGACCTTTCAAAGATAATACAACATGTTATGTCCTATTCCGTGATTGCTTAAACAGTTAAAATTATTATTATTCATGTTTGTGTGTAGGGGAAAGCTGAATTGAAAGTCCACTGTTGCCATGCACTGTGTGGTAAGTCATGTTTTATTAATTATTCAATTCCATGTTGCAATGCAAATTAGTCTATTCCATGATTAATATGATGTAGGCAAAGTTCTGGTGTCTTGCAAGCAGCGTTGAAGTTCATGTCAGTGTTTTCTGTGACAAGAGAAAACTCACTGGTCTGTAGTTGTTCCCATCAGTAAATCATCCTCCGAGGTAGCCTTTTGAAAAACTGGAGTGAGGTCGATTATCAGTACTCAGAAGCAAATAGCAATGAGGTAGAGGCATTTAGAAGTGCTAGATCCCTCAGGTAGGTCCTAGGGAGGTAGTAACCTTTAGGACAAGCATTCCAATGATGAAAAAATTATGGAATAGTCTTCCGAGCATTCCAAATTCAGACACACTCTCTTAGTACAGACTTAAGACAAATATCTGAATTTGAAATGCTCGTAAGACTATTCCATCATTTTTAAGACCAAGGGGAGAATGATCTACCTCCTTGTTTTTATTTAGAATATTCTATTTTTTTATATCCTGGAATTGCAACGCGTTCTCATCCCAAAGCGCCATATAGGACGCTTTTGCAAAAGCGTAAATATCCAACACACATGGCACCCTTTAACGTGAAATGAGACGCAGATATATTTGGGCAGATGGCGCCCCCTAGTGGTCTAACCCTTACCCCACACCATACCTAAACTTAACCATTAACCGAAGCGTCTCATTAGACGTTAAAGGGTGCCATGTGCGTTGGATATTTACGCTTTTGAGAATGGGCGGAATTGTGTGATTAACACAATGGATTGTAGGTAACAAGGAGCTGAAACATTCAGTACTTTCTAAAGTAATTAATATAGTTCTAAAAGTGGCTGACAGACAGCCAATGTATGGACAATAAAATGGTCCTGATGTGATCATGTAAGTGCTATATACATGTAAAAATTATTATTATAATTATCATGGTTTCTGTTTCTAGTGAGTACTCTAGTGGCTAGCTCTAGCTCTGAACTAGCTTATTTATTGAGCCTGCAAGGACATCCACTCTGTAATGCATTACAAAAGTATTATCATGCATACATAAATTAATCTTTCAGCATCTGAAACACTTTTACATTTTGATGAACTATCTAAATTGAACCCAACAGTGATTTAGATTTGTTTTCTCTGTGTTCTAATGAATTTTTTTTGCACTTATGATATTTTACAGTGGCAAAACTTGGGATGATACGTGGGAGCCTGCCAGTGAATTCGCACATTTTATGCCTAATTCCCCACATCCCAACCAGCTTTCAGCATGATGTGTCGTGAGCCTAGTCAACTGGACTCAAGCAGATTTTTTCTTCTTTTTGTATTCTTTTTATTTTTTTTTCTTGCTTTTGTTCATTAAAGTTTTTTGCAAAATATCCAGTCTCTTTTGTGTTTACTTGCTTAATGGTGTTTAAAAAACAACCTTTTTCATGAACTGCACAGATCATAAGGGAGAAAATTAGTGCAGTTGGGAGTTTGACATAATGGAATTCCCAAAGGAATTATTAATTTTTTTAATTTTTTTTTTAGTATAGGTAAGTCTACTTTATCTATTTGTTTGGTAAACAACAGAATACTCCTTAATATATTAAAATGTCACTTAAATGTAGTGGTGTTTGAAATATTCAATTACAATATTAGATATTAATTCCTTTAACATTTATAATCATAATTGTTATTATTGTAATTACCTATTTATATTTGCCTTGCATTTATTCACAGCAAAATAATGTAAAACTAAATGTGTGTGTGTGTGTGTATATATATATATATATATATTGGGGGCAATGTGTTCTTCAGAGGGAAGGGGTTAAAGAAACGTCTTCATATATTTTGGCACATCACATGAAAAACTAAGGTGAACTACAAGGTAGTGGGCATTCATGGTGAACATGATGGCTTCAATTTACTTATTAGATTATATATAGTTTCCATTGAAGGGGGTTTTGTTAGTCCCTTTTGAATTTGATTAATAGATTTATTTACATCTGTTCAAAACAAATACTGCAATGCTATAATAACTATCAAGAGTTTGTATTTTTGTAAGATCGCTCATATATTATTATTACGTTATACAATAATACATTATACATAAATAATCATGGAAATTAAGTCGTATTTCTTTCAATGAAAAATAACAACAAAATAAATAAATATCCTGGATTTGTGTACATCAAAAGTCGGAAGAACCACCAAATGGCCAAGTGTGACGTAGTTTTGACGTTTCCATGGCGCCAGCAGGACAAGCTGTGGTTGGACTAACGTTTATGTCAGAATAAAAAACGCTCCATATCGCAAACTATGTTTTGCTGTCGTTATGACGTCAATAATACTACCAGTTAACAATGAGGTATTGCTATATTAAAAGATATTACACCTTTACCGAGATCCTAACCCTAACCTTGTAGTGTAACTACACACTTCAATGAACTACAATTTACAGCGCCCGTCCCAGTGACACAACGATAGAGGCTCATGGGTAATATAGTTTTAAAACGTTTTGTTATGGAATTAAATAAATACAATCTTTAATGAACAAAAGTACATCTAAATATGTTAATTAAGCTAATCTCTTCGACATATTTGAGATTCAGACTAAAATGTTGTATTTCACTGTGAGCACTTTTTAAAATGATTTTGTAACACCTTTCCATGTATGCCAGACATCTCTGTTCAACATTATGTATTAAACATAACAAAAATAATTGTCCTACCAATTTTCACTTCTATACGCTTATCAGACTTTGCATTTGCAGACTTTGCAGAGTGTTTTTTTTTTTTTAGGGTTTTTTTTTTTTTTTTTTGCTTTTCCAGGGGTGCTACGGGACCCCTGAGGGAGGAAGAGCGGATAAAGCTACTCTCTTCATCATGGACAACAAACTGTATTGAGTCACATTTATATCTGCACATTATTTTTTTCCCCACCTTTTCTATATTTATATATGCTTGTGTTTGGTTTTTGATCTGCACTCGTAACACAAAAATACAGTAATATTTTACAAATGTTTTAAAATAGACTTTTCAGAATTGCTAAAACACTAACCCCGTTTACAGACAACAACTCAAAATTGTTCACTTATTTCTAATTGATGAGATCAAACCAATTGCACCAATTCATTATACAAGTCAGTTCAGAGTTCCAAAATTGATTTAAAATGTTGCACTGAATGTTGATACAAACAATGGATGGTAACAATATAAGAGGGAGAGTATGTGAAATAGGTGGTGAACAAAGAGGAAGAGGAGGAGGATGAGAAAGAGCAGAGCAAGGTGTGGAGAATGTTTTAAAGGCTGGATCTGCTTTAGCGATTTTCCTTTTGCCTGAGATGACATTGTCTGTGATGTGGCCAAGGTCTTCCGGCCGGACCAACATGAAGACATGATGCTGAGGCAGAATCACTCTCTCACTGACCATGATTTTGCAATAATTCTTCTGAGTGTACATTTCTGTTTACACACGTTTTTCAAAACGTATAATAATACACTTTTGAATATACCATGTAAACACTGCTGTTCTAAATCTAAAGCTCTTTGGTCTTTCATAGGCTTATATCTACATTTCAATACAATGTTCTACAGTGAGAGTAATCTGCTGAGAGGGGTAACAAGTACACGTAAACACCAATGCAATGTAGAAACAGAAATTATATATTAGGCCAAACATTACTATTGTATACATAGCATACAACAAAACTATAAACATGTACATAAGCAATGTTTGCACATGTGAGGAGTGTGTGTAATGTTTGCACATGTGAGGAGTGTGTGTGTGACCTGGTGAATAACTAAGTGTAGCATTTTGATTGGTTGTGTCTTTGTGTTTTAGCTATCTTGTGTAGCTATCTTATTTTTAAGAGAATTGTGTGTAGTGTTTTGAAAAAAAAAGTGTTTTATGCAATTGAAAACTGAGTCAAAAGCTGAGAAATAACATATGGTTTGAAGATTTGGCATATAGTTAGTTTACTTTATTAGTTAGTTAGTTAGTTTACTTTATTGTCATTCAAACATGTTAGACATGAAGGAATGAAATTCGTTTCCCAGGTCCGGCAGCGTAATACAGAATAAATAACAATTCAATCCTCAGATAAACCCCAATAAAACGTATAAAATGGATTATATATATTACATTAAAATATCCTAACCATAAAAACAATCAAGAACTATAACCCATCTGACTATAATCATCATAAAAGTGTCATGTGCAGTAGCAGCTATAGGCAAGCAGAGGGCAAGAGGAACCTAAACTGAGGAGTTCATAAGCCTCACTGCCTCTGGAAAGAAGCTGCACTTCAGTCTTGTGGTTCTTGCTCTAAGGCTACGCAGCCTTCTGCCAGAGGGGAGGATGGTAAACAGTTTATGCGCTGGGTGAGTGGAGTCCTTCATAATGTCCGATGCCCTGCCTCTGCACCTGTTGACATAGATCTCATCTAGGGAAGGAAGGCTGTCATTTGTTGTTATTCTCCTAGCAGACTTAACTACTCGCTGCAGCGCCTTCTTGTCGGCTGCAGAGCAGTTTCCATATTAGGCCGTGATGGAAAATGACAGTGTGCTCTCCACCACACACCGGTAAAAACAGGTCAGAATAGCAGGGTTGAGACCGGCCTGCTTTAACCTCCTTAAATAGTACAACCGTTGATGAGCTTTCTTAATAATGCTGGCTGTGTTGGTGTGCCATGTGAGGTCATTGGAAATGTACAGGCCCAGATATAAAGTTGGTCACCGTCTCTACAGCTACTCCCTCAATATAGAGGGGGGGAGGTAGGATTTGACCTCTCTTCCTAAAGTCCACAACCATCTCTTTAGTCTTTCCCACGTTGATGCGGAGATTATTTTCTCTACACCAAACCACGAGTTCCTCCACCTCCTGCCTATACGCTGACTCGTCATTGTTGGATATTAGTCCAATCACCGCCGTGTCATCTGCAAACTTCACAATGTGATTGCTCAGACGTGTTGCAGAGCAATCATATGTAAGAAGCGTATACAACAAAGGACTCAGGACGCATCCTTGTGGGGAGCCTGTGTTAAGTATAAGGGTGGAGGATAAGGTGTTGTGGATCTTAACCGACTGTGGCCTGTTTGTCAAAAAGTCCAGGACCCAATTGCACAGAGATGGTCTAAGTCCCAGCAGTACCAGTTTGTTGATTAATGACTGTGGGATGATGGTGTTAAAGGCAGATGTAAAGTCTAGGAAAATCAGCCTGACATAAGAGTCCCTGTTCTCCAAGTGGGTAAGAGCAGAGTGGACGACAGTTGACACTGCGTCAGACACAGACCGGTTCCTTCTATAGGCATACTGATGGGGGTCCACAGTGATGTTAACAGTGTCTTTTATATGGGTCAGAACCAGTCGCTCGAAGCATTTCATGATCAGTGGGTTTTATAGTTTTATGGTTTT
This sequence comes from Pimephales promelas, assembly GCF_988280905.1. Classification (NCBI taxonomy): domain Eukaryota; kingdom Metazoa; phylum Chordata; class Actinopteri; order Cypriniformes; family Leuciscidae; genus Pimephales; species Pimephales promelas. The sequence continues at coordinate 11,139,227 of NC_142773.1, read as the reverse complement.
ATAGTTTTATAGATCAGTGGGTCATATAGTTTTGCACTTTGAGTGAGAGGTTTCAAAAATCATGTGACATGAAAAGATTTTGTGTGTAGGCAGTTGGTAAAAACTGTAACATGCTTTTGATTTAGGCTTTTTTCACGGTAACCTTTTTGTCTTTTGCAGTTGTCTTTTACTGTATTTTCACAGTATGCAAAACAGTGCTGAAGACATTCAATACTATATAATATTCGGTAACAATATGCATTTTACATTCCCGTTACCCATGTACATACTATATACTAATTATAGTAAATACAATCACTGGGTAATAACTATGTTCTAACCCTGAACCTACCACTAGCCCATGTACTTACCTTATATTAGCCAGTACTTTCTAGGTAAGTAAACTGTAAGTACAGTACTGTAAAAGGAAGCATTAACCTATATTCAGTACAATTCTATACTTGCAGTGCTTACAGTACACAATTTATTCACCTTGTCATTATTATACTTTTTAACGTAATTGCAAAAACAAAATTACTTAGTTGCGATACATTTCTTTTTGGTAACTGCGTGTTTTGGATTCTGTTCTTAATTTTTTTTTTTATCTATTGTCTAACAAATGATCTGTAGTGATCATAATAATGATTATTCCTCCTCATCATTATGGTTTTCCTCCTCATAATCTGCTTCTTCCATGTCACTAAACAGGTTTCAATTGGCTTTATGCACAGGTGCACTACTTCCTGAATATCAGTCAGCTCCTTGTTTCCTGTCTGCCATTATTAGCCAAATTGATTAATTCAGGTGTGCTTGACCTCAGTAGTCACGGCAACAATAATCAGACACACCTGAATTAATCAATTTGGCCAGTAATGGCAGACAGGAAATAAGGAGCTGGCTGAAGTTCAGGAAGTAGTGCAGCTGGGCATAAAGCCAATTGTTATACAGCACCCTACAGTTCAACTAATGAAAGTTACTATACCTCACAGTACAGTACTTTAATTAATGCAATTACATTCCACCACTGACTGGTTTAAGAGGCATGCATGTACACATTTCTATGTATGTGAAAGAAGAGGTTACACTTTGGTTTTATTTATATGGTGATAAATAGCAGATTTTATTACATGCTTTATATTCATAGTTAAGGCTATTGTCCAAGTCTGAAAGGTGTTACAGTCTTGTAGATTACAGTCCATCATCAGAAATGTCATCGTCACTGTCGTACTCATCAGATGATGCATTGTCCAAAAAGCTGATGTTCTCTGCTCCAGACAAAACTTGGAGGTAACAGTCTCTTGCTTGCACCTTCATTTCTCTGATTTGATGCCGCTTTCTGAGGATGATGCTGTGCAGACCTTTCAAACCCTCTCCACTTAGATCACATTGCGAATCTTAAAAGAGGAACACAAGAATATAATACCAGCCTTAGAAACGTTATAAACAGTCATCATTGTTGTGTGTTTATTTATTAGGGCCCCCTAATAGCAATCTTTTGTCGGTGCAACCCTATGGCTATAGCCTGGTTGAAACCAGACCATTCATTCATAATTGAGTTATGGTCTGGCAAAGCATCATAGACAAATCATTTCCAGAGGGGCGTCACCAACGGACATCGCGGATAGACCTAAAACCAATCAGAGTGATGAAGGAGATGACGTATGCAGAGCGGCGGAGAAACATCTCCGAGTGTTGTTCTTTGCTCAGTTTTTAACACAAAGGAAACGTTCGAAGCGCTTAAAACAGACACGATAGCTGATTCGAACGAGTGATTTGACGGCGGCACCCAACTTTATAATGTAGGCTACAAAATCTGCTTCAAAATCCTAGCGCTGTTGTCATCGTGTAAAACCCGCCCCAACGTTTCTGATTGGTGCCGCGATTTCGACGGATTGGAAATGAGCTTGAATGAGCTCTTTGCCAGACTAACTTTCAGAGCAAATCTAAATTTGCCGGAAGTTGTATGGGTTTTCCCAGGCTACTATGGTTATGTAATTTATTACAAATACATAATATAGAGTGTCTCACTTGAAAATAAGCAGGACAGCTCTCTGAGGGTATCAGAACGAGCTGAGAGAGATTTCCAATGGTGGTCCATCTCTGCAACAAGAATCTTCTGCTCCTCCTCAAGCCTCCTTACTGACATGATGATGTCAAAAGCTCTTCTCTTTGTCCTTAGATCGACAGAGTCTGGAATGCATTTATGATAAATAAACAAATCATTAGTTTTAAACATCAACCTTCAAAGACCCTCTAAAATAGTATGGGGTTGCAGAATAACATTTGAAGTCATTATGTATCAGATTTGTCAGTAGCAGTCAACAGTCTAGTGTACATACCACTGTGTGGGAGCTGCCATGGCCAAGCTGTCTCACCAGACAAAATGGTGTCTAGGCAAAGAGTTTCTGTGATTGGAACCATTCTGTTGTATTTCTCCACAACAGATGTCAGGATTCCCTTCTCCTCCCTGATCTTGCGGCGGATTCTGGCTCGACCTTTGTTGCCATCGTTATCTTTATATTAGAGACGCTGGGAACGTCTCTTGATACTGGCTACCAGCACCTCAATTCTGCTGGCCAGGGCATCAGCATCATTCGTAGTTGTTGTTGCTGTTGTTGCTGCTGAGAAGAAATAGGTGTGGTTTGCACTTTACAATACCAGTAACAATTACAATTATTTGTGACTAAATGTATTACAAGTAATCATTTCCTTACAGTCAGCCCAATCCTTTACATCATTCACCCAGTCTTCCAATTGGCTCGCTGTCACTGTCAATTGGGCTTTCATGGTCTCTAGGTTTTGTAACTGGCTTTGCAGAGATTTTGTGGTCTACAATAACAAACAGTAGTTAGAAACAAGAACCAAATGTTCGATGCACAGCTTCATACACTGCTAACATGCAATACTGAACATCTAAAATTAATTCTACTGATGTCATGACCTTTTGATATCGGCGGGTCAGTGAGATTGCCAAATTGTTAACCTTTTGCTGATTCCAGCGCATGGCCATGAGAGTGAGCATGTCTGTGCGTCCTGCAAAGACAGAAAATAAGATGTTACCATATTCCTCCAAATTAGTATATAAGGATGTACCTAGTGCAGTATGTCACCTTACCTGCCTTTGACATATGTTTTGTGGTCACTGCAATCCTAGAGAGGAAGGCATTGCACTGTTCCACCTCCTCCCCCAGTGTTAGACCAGCCCCATCCTGATATGCCCCACTCCATTTCACCTGGTTAAGAATAATAATAATAAAAAAAACAATAAAAAAAAAAAAAAAAAACATGTTTCTAGATTTAGATAATACAATTATATCATATAGCAACATTTCCTTACCTCACATTTAAAATCATGGGCTTTGGCATGAAATACCGAAAGGAAAGGCTTCATGTTCAGAAGGTGCTGGAGCTCTGGACAGCTTTTCGCAACTCTTTGGAGGTAGGGCCAATATTTGCAGGTCACATCCATGCAAAAAAAAGTGATTTGCCTACTGGCCAGCTTTTCTTGCAGGTACAGGGGATAGGCAAAAATTTCCCCCCTATTCATATTTAAGGCAGAGAGCAGGACACCGTGCCGACACACCGCAAGCTCCAATCCCTCCTCGTCTACCTTGCTGGAAGATCTTTGTGAGGTCTCTCTGGCTGCTGACCACTCACCTCCACAAACACCTCTTCCACTGACCTACAATAAGAAAAATGGTGGATGAAAATAAGACTCTCATAAACAAACTCTTCGGAAAGAGGTTTTACAAAATTTTACATGTTTGGTTGTGTTGTGAATGTGGTCCACAAATCTTTTCACGTCTTCATCCTTGGCAATGAAGACGTCTTCAAAGATGGCCTGTTCCTCAGATCTAAAAAAATAAAAAACAACAATTGGTGATGGATAACAACTTATGATAACTTATAATCTGAGATTTCTTGGTTCACACATTAAAGAGTTATGTTTTCCTATTAATACAAACAATGTGATACACAGTTTGGAGTACCTAGCAGCATTCTTGAAACGATAATGCTTGCGGTTTCCATCAACTGAAACTGCAAGCATTTCAGGGGTGCACGCAGGACAGTTAAAGGGTTCTTCCTTGCACATATTGTCCAACTCAAATCGCACAGCCTCCCACTCAAAACAACTTTTCAGAAAACTGTCTGCTGAGATCTTGCCAGTCTATTAAAAACAAGGAAACCAACAGCTAATAATGTACAACAAATAAATTAGCATCAAACAGTTTATCAAACCACAACTCAACAAATATCAAAATTAAGTAGTCACACGACCAAAGCGGACAGTTCGCTGATTCAGCATTCTTAAAAATGCTTGGCAGGACAGTCCTGGTGCCGCCATCTTCATTTCTTCAAATGAAAAAAAGACATCTGTGGCTGGAACTGTGGCAAATTGAAGGGTTGCAGGCCAGTAGTCACTTCTGTTTAGGTCAGCGACTCCAGAAGTCCAAGTGGCTTGGCATGCCTCACAAATTAACTCGGGCATGCTTAGATCATGTCGTCCTGGAAATATCAAAAACACATCCACTGTAATGTAAACCAGGATTTGTGTTCTTTGTACAATTTATACATTACTTTAAAAGTTTTATATCAATGTCAAACTTGCAGGTAGTCACGTATGGATATATATTTATTTTTTAAGATGCTTCTTAAACAGGACAAAATAAAGTTCTTCACATTCTTACCATTCATTGTGACCACAGCAACAGTCTTTCCTGGACTAACCCTCAATGACTCTGGTGAGCAACCACAGATTTTGTCAGGCATCTCCACAGGTACAAGCCGGACTGAAAAAGAACATATGGTACAATTGAATTATGATCAATTTGTATTGACTGAGATTGTAATAGATCAATGGCAATGAAGATAAATCCAAGATAAAACAATAATGGAAAAAAGGCATAATTTAAATAATAAAGCTTATGAGCTTAACTATTCTGAAAATTATACATATGTTGAACACAAACCAGAACTTACCACAATGGGAAAGAGCCTTATCCACCACGTAAGATGTTGAAGGCATGGTTGGAAGAATCCAGCAGTCATGGCATCTCTGTTGTGAAGAACATGTCTGGTGTGCATGCTGACGTCACATTCAGCACAGAAGAAGGGACGTGGTCTACAGTCACAACACCGGACAGCCGCTGGATTACTCCCACACTGTTGGCAGATGTGTGTTGCCACATGTTCCCTTTCCGCAGCCGTGTTTACCAGGCGGGGTCTCTCTGCCCTCCACCTCTCTGAAAAGAGACTTTGTCTTTTGCTCCAGTTTAAGGAAGCCAGAAGAGGATCTCTTGGGGTTTCAAGAGGTGATGCTTCATCACCAGAGAATTCACTTAGTGAGTGTTGGAGATCTTGTAGAAAACACTCTGTAAATGATATGGAATATTGAAAAATTCATTCCATGTATGTGTATATATATATATATATATATATGTATATATATTTTTTTTACAATATTAAAGTGTACTCAATTTGGCTGTGAAAGGATCAGTATTCTACCAAAGTTTAAAGTAGAAACATTTATTTACATTCTAACCCACTGTCATAAATGTTATAAATATCATATATATATATATATATATATATATACAAGGGCTAATGGTGACACTATGAAGTACACACCAACAGTCTCTGGAGTAAAGGCCACCTCACAGTTAGGGTCAGGAGCAATGAAGGGAGGATCAGTCTTCCGAATGTGATCAGCTGTAGAGGATAAAAACAACACAAATCAACATTTATAACTTGTCCCAATGCCTGGTTGCCCGCCTAAAATGGTGCAAGCTCACTGTTTAACATAGAGCTAGAGAGAAATATTAGTACACTTATTTTCCAAACCCTAATGGGGAAAGTCCAATTACTATTGGTTATCTGCATATAAGGTGTCATATAGATGATGACAGCAAATATGAATCCTTATATAGAAGCAGATTAAAAAGAAACACGTTGGTTGGCAATTGACAACACACTCTGAAGAATAAAGTGTTTCAAACACAGCCTTGCCAAGACCAATAACTTGAAAGAGATTAAGTATGATAGTAACCAGGCTATCTCATTTGACGTTATATTAACCATTTTGACAACAATGCCTGACAATGTCAATACAGCCCACAATTAAACTATTTTTTATGCTTTGCAGAAATATCTAATATTAACCTGAATGTGTCTTTCACTTAATCCAAGACTAATGATGTCTTTCATTAATCTACTTTTTATGCAAAAAATCAAATGACTGATTCTGGGTTGACTGTTTCCCTGCCATATTACGCTATACATGTATTGTAACATATACACTCATAAGTGGTTAAACAATCTACAATATATCTCGCATGAACGATATTTCCAGTATTGTCTCTTTTTCTCCAAACCACCCTCGGTTCAGGTGTCTTTACTGGTGCTGCTGCTGCTGCCTCCTCTTCCTGCAGCTCATCAAGAAGGTCATCAAGACTTTGGAGCTCATCTTTCAGTTCTTGGTCATCAACCAAGTTATCTAAGATCATGAGATGATCTTGGATTTCTGAATCACTCTTGGACATTGTGATGGGCAGAAACACAAACAAACAGAAAGACTCACAACGAAGAGATGACAAACAAACAAATAAATGTAGAGAGAGAGAGAGAGAGAGAGAGAGAGACACTGATAAGTGCAGATTAACAAGACAGACGTGGCTCTTAAAAGTGCCTTTGTTTGTGTGTGTGTGTGTTTGTGTGTGTGTGGGGGGGGGGGTTGGCGATAATAAAACTCGTTTTAGAAGCTGCCAATTTTGAGGGTCCTAAAGAAAAAACAGAATTGAACATTTTACACCAGTATTCTCTTCATCTGTGTTGCCAGAATGAGCTATATTTTATGTGATATTCATTGTATACAGTTCAATAAACTAGAATTTAATATTGTTAATGACATTTTAGAAAATAATTAGACAAGAAATGTTGTCTAAAATTATATATAATTCATATACGAATCAGTCAATAAGTTATGATATAATTACTTATTACATTAATTATACATTAACTATACGATTTGTTTGGGTGTTAATTATATAATTTTGCGTGGATTTTAAACAAATAGGCTGTAAAACAAACCAATCTGGCAACACCGTTCTTCAAATGAACATTTATAATGTTGAATAACAGTTGTGTGCTAATGTAATACTGAAAACCTTAAAATCTCCACTAGTATTGCCTTACATGATTATTTCATAGGATTATATGCAACAAAATTTGACAAAAACTTTAATTCAATTACGTAAATAAACTATATATAAGGGTCCATTTTTGACCTACTTAAAATATTTCTGTCCAAAGAGTCTTTGAACTTGAACTTTCCAAAAACACTCATTGACTCAATCTGATGTTTCATCTGACAGACAGTGTGGTCCATGCCCAGAAATAAGTTAAGGTTAAGTATGGAGTCAAGTCAAGTCAAGTCACATTTATTTATATAGCGCTTTTCACAATACAGATTGTATCAAAGCAGCTTCACAGTGATAACATGTAAGTAGCACAACACAGATCAACAACATTGCTAAACACTAAATAAATAAATAACCCCAACTGAGCAAGCTCAAAGCAAGCCAAAAGCAAGGCGACAGTGGCAAGGAACCAAACTCCATCAGATTGGATGGAGAAAAAACCTTGGGAGAACCCAGGCTCAGTCGGGGGCCAGTTCTCCTCTGGCTTACATTCATATTGTTTAAATATAATATTAAATATAAATATTGTTTATGAATCAAACGGCGCCATAACATATCGCAGGCGTTGAGTCGTCTCATCACAGGCGTTGAGTCGTCTCATCACAGGCGTTGGGGCATCCGAAATCCCCGTGAGAGGCTGGACACAAAACTGGACCTGACGAACGCCATTTTTCTCGGGACAAGCGTCCCGAGATAACAGCAGAAAGGCAGATGGGAAATAATTAGCATAGCTGATGTTCATAATAATTTCCGTTATAACTCACAAACTCTCCGTAACCCGAACTCTCCGCAACCCAACCATACGCGCCGACCCGTTTGTCTAAGAGGCTGAGAGGAGTCTCCTGCTTAAGAAACATTGAGGTTTATTGCTCATGAAACAGCAGCAGAATGACTCAATAAGTAGTTCTCAGAAGGACTCAAAACAGCTGAAGGACTATAATGAGTATTTATGGAAAGTTCAAGTTCAAAGACTCTTTGGCCAGAGACATGTGAAGTAGGTCAAATATGGAACACTGTCTGGCTGATGAAACAGCAGAAGGACTCAATAAGTAGATATGGAAAGTTCAGGTTCCAAGACTCTTTGGATATAAATATTTTAAGTAGGTCAAACATGGACCACTGTCTGCCTGAAAAAAAACATCAAAGGAGTTAATGAATATTTATTGAAAGTTCAAGGTCAAAGACTCTTTGGACAGAAATTTGTTAAGAAGGTTAAATATGGAGCACTGTCTGGCTGAAAAAAAAAACATCAAAGGAGTTAATGGGTATTTATGGAACGTTCAAGTTCAAAGACTCTTTGGAAAAAATATGTTAAGTAGGTCAAATATGGTCAGGAGTAAATGAGTATAAGTATAAGAGAATAAGGACTAAAATTCATGAAACAGCAAGATGTCTATGAGTTTGCATAGTAAGTTAGCCTTTTAAAAGAATTTGGCAAAAATGTCAAGAAGATCAAATATTGACAACTCTCTGGCTGAAAAAAAAACATCAAAGGAGTTAATGAGTGTTTTTGGAAAGTTCAAGTTCAAAGACTCTTTGGAGAGAAATATTTTAAGTAGGTCAAACATGGACCACTGTCTGGCTGAAAAAAAATCAAAGGGGTTAATGAGTATTTATGGAAAGTTCAAGGTCAAAGACTCTGGACAGAAATTTGTTAAGTTAGGTCAAATATGGACCAGTCTGGCTGTAAAAAACATCAAAGGAGTTAATGAGTTAGGTATGGAAAGTTCAAATTCAAAGACTTTTGCCAGAAATGTGTAAAAGTAGGTCAATCGTGGACCACTGTCTGGCTGAAAAAAACATCAAAGGAGTTAATAGGTATTTATGGAAAGTTCTTCAAGTTCTTTTAGTCAGGGAGCCAAAGTCTCAAAAATGGGTTGAACCTGACATGGTCTGCCATACTTTTTATTTGTGTTTTTTCTGTTAACTTTGACCCTAAGAACAAATAATTGGAGGGTCTGCTCTGCCGGAAATATCGCGAAAAAAAATTGTGGGCATTTTAGTGTAAGCACCCTTTATTTTTTATCAGAAAAATGTGAAAAATTATTTTTTTCATCAAATTCTTAGTGGGTTGGGTAGGTTCTCAATAAATGCATTCCAGATACACAGAACACATGTGCAGACAACATCCACTGAAAAAATAATTCTTAAAACACATTTCTACATGATTTCGCATCAATTTAATGCAAAAAAACAGGCGTTTTTTCACTTATTTTCCACTATTTTCATCTTTACTTCATTGGCAATCAACTATTCCCTTAAGTTATGACATCAGGCAATATGCCATTCTTTTCACCAAACACTATACTCATTACACAGAAAAAATTATAAAAATCCAAACAAAATCAATGGATCTGTGATGATTTCACTACTAGTTGGCGATCAACAGGCTCAGAATTTCAATAGAATTTTAGACTACTCTCAAAATTCTTAAAAACATGCTGGATATTTAGCATCATGGCTCACTTACAAACACACACACACACGCACACACATGATCTTAGTAATTTTTATGAGTTTGGAACAACCAACCAATGGTTACCAACGGTTACCAACAGACTTCGAAGCTGCTCATCATTGTCTGTGGTAAGTGATAGTGACTAATATACCGGTAGGTCTGCCCCAGAGTTTTGGGGAAAGAATGGTAATATGGATACTGTAATTGTAATTAACTGAAAGGACCACACCAGTCTTCAAACAATAATATTTCTGATGATTCCTCATCCCAAACATATCCCTGTAGCAGCAGCATTCATTCTCTACTAGTTTACTTAGCTAGCTTTAGCCGTTTTAGCTAATGTCGGTGGTTTCTTTAAACGGCATTACTCCTCACAGGTATGGGGTACAGAGTAGAGACTTACTTTTTTTAAATGCTTAGGATATTATTCTCTAATAGAGGTATGTGTCCTATATGTTCAATAAGCTTCAACCGGAAGTTGAGAAATTGCCAAAATTTCAACTGGACTTGTTAGGTAAAGAAATAGATATGAGAATAAATGCTGCTACAGGGATACGTTTGGAGCGAGGAATCATTGGAAATAAACTTGTATGAAGCCTGGTGTGGTCCTTGAAGTGTTTTTCATGTCAGACAGATAGTAGGCTAGTAAGGATAACTAAAGGCTACATTAAACGTTAGTTGCCATTAGCAATTAGCTACATGGCTAGTTGTTACATTCAGATTTAGAAAGTTTAGCTAGTTAGCTTGTGCACGAATGGCCACACAGACACAAAAAAACAATATGTAGCTATATTGGATATCAGATTGTACACAATACTGAACAATACAAATGTTCAGTAAAATGTAAACATACTATATAGTATGCATAGTTTGTTTTTTGTATATAATACTGTACAGTATAGAGTGAGTGATTTGTCAAAAGCTAGTTACCTAGTAGTGTCAAACATCTAGATTTCTTTCACCCGAATGCACAATATTTTCCATTGGCAGATTTGGTTCTGATCTTATTGGGTTTGCTGTGGAGGAAAAGGTAACGAGAAGAGAAGTCAGCAGACGATTGGAAAGGACTGTAAAAAGGAGTGGAGGACTGAACAGAAGGGAAGAGTAGAATCAGGAGAGTAGAGTGAAGAGGACAGGGGTGGACTGAACAAGAGAGAAGAATAGTAGATGGAAAAAGAGGAGTGAATTGATCATTTACATTTCTTCATTTAGCTGATGCTTTTTATCCAAAGTGACTTACAATTGCTATATATGTCAGAGGTCACACACCTCTGGAGAAACTAAGGGTTAAGTGTCTTGCTCAAGGACACATTGGTGTCTCACAGTGGATTCGAACCCCGGTCTCTCACACCAAAGGCATGTGTCTTATCCACTGCGCCATAACCACCCCGCTCAGTGATGATCAGATGTGGTTTGTTGGTGCCTTGGGGAAGAAAGGACCACAGTTGATCACAGTTGCAGGGATGGTATCTGGGATGAGAAATGTTGGAATGATTTCCATGTAGGAGCAGTGCAATTTGGTTCCAGGTCCTCCAATAGTTTGTTGGTGACTTGGGGAAGATGGGACCATAGCTTATCACAGTTGCGGGGATGGTATCTGGGATGGTAAATGCTTGGAATGAACTGCCATGCAGTGTTCGTCCATCCTTTGTGTACTCTGGGAAGTCAAGTTTATCAAACTGTGTGAATCATCAAACCTTCAGGTTCGTTGGTATGAAGGCACCATCCCTAGTTGTCTGCTCTTCAACTGCCATTGTTGTAAAACATATGTAATTCTTTGTAGCTGATGCTGTTCCTAAATCTATTTAGGAGTGACACGATTGACTTCTGGTTTCCTTAACGGCTATCCCAACGTGTTTCGGTGTTAGGATCTTGGCAACTGCTTTGCAGACATCCTGGGCAAGGTTGAGAACTTGTTCTTGCTGCTTAAGACTAACTTTCACCCGGTCGTCTTCACCTAACTCTGGAGATGCATCTGTTATCATCCATGCCAGGTGGTATAACAGCTCAATCTTTGGGATGCCTCCAGGTATGATATCTTGCTGCAGTGTTGGGTCTTCAGTCATACTGCCAGCGATCTGGTGACTTCCTCTGGCTTGAGCTGTTCTGGCTTGTCTTGCTTCCTTCAGGGCCTGCTTAGGTTGGTCCTGGAGTTCCTTCCGTATTCTAGTTGCAGTGTTGTAGGAAGAGACTATGGTGTGAAATATCTCAAGCCTATGCGAGTACCCACAGCTCAAGATTAATTCATCCACGCTGTTACAAAGAGCGTTTTAGAAAATCTTTTTTTCCAACTGCAATTAGATTTTACAATCAGTGCTATATAAGATGATGTAGATGATGGTCATATATATAATCATGGTCATAATGCTTTGAAAAATTGATATTTGAGTACAAGACCTGTTGTTGTTGTGTATGTTGTTGTTATGTTTTTATTTTATTTTTATTGTATTTATTAGGGGTGGCACGGTACATGAAAAAACACCCGAACCGTTCGGTTCGCTTGTCTCGGTTCGGAGCGCGTGTGCGTCTCACGGTTCGACGCATGCGCAATGTAACCTCGTGCCCGTATGTGACGTGTGTTTTCTTTTCGCGCGACATTAACTTGTTCGACTTGGACCGGCGCTGCACAGAGCGACCGGTGAATAACATCAATCTAGCGCGAGTCGGCTCCGTATGCATTCATCACTTTCGCGGTATTTGATGTCATTATCAAGTTAGTAAACAAGCCAGTAAAAGTGGAGTATGGAGCGCTGCAGGTCACGGCACGCGGAGAAATGGCAAGTGGGAGAGATGAGGGAGTTGGAGGATGCGCCAGCGTTGTATAAGTCTATGGTATAAGTCCGGTGTGTGGGAACATTTTGGATTTCATGTTATGATATTTTAATATAACGCTACAGTGGCACTTTATGTATAGATAAGAGCTTCAGTCATACGTTTCCACACCCTGCACTTTAATTTTAAGTGGAAAAAAGTACACTCACATTTTGGGAATAGAAGCATTGTTGATACTGTTTTTGTGTTGAGGTTGAACTTAAATTTCACTTCATGTTTATGGCCTTTGCTATTGATATAGCTTAATTATCTATAGGCAATGAGGTTTCATGTATTGACATTTAAAAGACAGTGTTTTAAGAGTTCCTCTCTTTTTCTTTTAAAAGATAGAATTTTGGTAAGAGCTACAAAAGTTAGCAGTTGATACATGAAAGTTAATTTCTTTGTGTAAATAAGATTTATGTGATAAAAATGCACAAGTTCTTGTAGAGATAGTGATACACATTCTCCTTTTTTTTTTTGCCAAATAAACAAAAAGCATGTCAATTTCTTCTCTCTTGCTGTATCTAAATCTCACCTAGCTTTCCTCTGAGATAGTCCCAAAATGTGCTTAAAGTCAAAGAGTCAAATTCAGTTTGTGCATGATTGCATGAATATAATATATATTTTTTTAATACTGTATCCTAAAGTGTGGATAATTAAGCTATATATCACATGCTGAAGTACATTTCTGGAGTGTTAAAGATTAAAAGAAAAAATAACAAGAACCGTACAGAACCGAAAACCGTGACCCTAAAACCGTGATACAAACCGAACCGTGGGTTTTGTGAACCGTGCCACCCCTAGTATTTATGTGCTGCTGTGACATATAAATTTCCCCCCTGGGATTAATAAAGTAAATCATCATCATCAACTCACTTTCTTCTTCATATTCTGCAAGAAGTATGCAGAGTATTAGGGTGGTGATGGTGCAGTGGATAAGGCACATGCCTTTGGGTTGAGAAACTCTGGTTTGAATCCACTGCGAGACACCAATGTGTCCCTGAGCAAGACACTTAACCCCTAGTTGCTCCAGAGGCGTGCGACCTCTGACATATATAGCAATTGTAAGTCGCTTTGGATAAAAGCATCAGATAACTGTAAATGAGTATTTCTTCTTCATACTCTGCCTCTTCCGTTTTCTCCTTAAGTTCCTTCAACTTTGAGAGCATGTGGCCAACATTCATTTATGCTGAGCAAATAGAACATACTTTCTGTGGCACAACCATTATTTTAAAAATACCACCTACTTCAAAGTGCCTTCTAAGGTGGGCAATAAAGGACTGATATGTATGAGGTAACATTGTGAACTCCATGGCTTTCCAAGTATTTATGGAATTCATCCCTCAAAGCTGTAACGAAGAATATGGCATTCAGGTCTGGATGCTGGTGCCATAGGGTGGCCCGTCTCTGAGAGAGCAGATCCTGGGCCAGGGAGGGGCTGTTGCGAGGAGCACCAGTTCCAGGAACCAGATCCGGTTGGACCAATACAGCGCAACTAACAAGACCTGCTCCTCGTCCTTCCTGACCTTGCACAATGTCTGTGCAAGAAGGCTCACTGGGGGAAACGCATACTTGCGTAGGTCCGGGGACCAACTGTGTGCCAGAGCATCCATTCCGAGGGTCCCCTCGGTCAGAGAATAGAACGACTGGTAGTGAGAATTGTCCAGGGCGGCAAACAGATAAACCTGTGGGGTCCACACTGAGGCCTGGATGGTGGCTGCTGCTGGGGCTTCACAGGAGCGGAGGATGCCCCAGGAGGTCGACCTCAGTGACGAGCGGATGGAGGGTCTGCGACCAGTGAACGGGTGGGGCAAAGCTGTCAACCACGTCGCCGAATAACCAAACCTGGGACAGAGGGGCATCCAGGAACCGATTCTTAATGGTGTCCCTCATATCAGCCAGGTTGAGCCAAAGGTGGTGCTCCTGGACCACCAAGGTGGACATCGCCTGACCAATGGAACGTGCGGTTTCCTTCGAAGGGGGCAACACAGCCGAATCCTCATCTCCAGAGGACTGAAGCTCCCCCTACAATGCTGTGAACAACATCTGATCATCAAGCAGAGCCCCAAAGGACATGGTTGGTTGTTGCAGCGCTTGTAAGGTGTGAGGGACCCAAGGAGATTGCCTCAGCGGGGAAGTCCTCACATTAATCCTCAGATCACCCTCAGATCACCCTGACCATGCACAAAAGTAGGTTTATTTTGAGGTCCAAAATAAAAGCTAGATCGGGACATAGGCGAGGGGACTGCACCTCCCTTGAGGTAAGCAAGTCTCAATCTCAGCACAGTCATAGTCATATTCCCGCAATGAAAACATGAACTATTCACAAAAGTTGCCTCAGCGTGCTGAATGCCCAACACGAAAAGGAACTATTGTGACCATCTGCTGGCGCCAGGGAATGACCGCATCCATAAACGCACGAGCGGAAAGACATCCTGAAACATCCTGTTGCTCTTTTAGTGAAAACACAAAAATTCAGTGTCAAAGTACCCAAGGATAGCCGTGGTGTAATCGGGGTACACTCTCAAAGAGGAACGACCACCAAGACCGACACACACACACACAAGCAATGCTGTGAAAATCCTTGAGGCCACCACTGATCGCACAGTCACACCAGCAGTGGATACAGAGTCTTGCTTTTCTGGAATCTTAAACATTGCACCAGTCTGCAGAACTCAGCCAGACGAAAGCTCGGCTCCTAAGTGAAAGACAATGTGTGCGTGCGCCCGCTTCCTGTTTATACCCACGCAATGGATCTGTGATGATTTCACTACTAGTTGGCGATCAACAGGCTCAGAATTTCAATAGAATTTTAGACTACTCTCAAAATTCTTAAAAACAAGCTGGATATTAAGCATCATGGCTCACTTACAAACACACACACACACACACACACACACACACACACACACACACACACACACACACACACACACACACATGATCTTAGTAATTTTTATGAGTTTGGAACAACCAACCAACGGTTACCAACGGATTTTCGAAGCTGCTATACCCACGCTGCGGAGTGGGGCACGTGATGCGATCCCTGAAGTGGTCCCGATTACATTGTCACGTCGATGTTACGCCGCACGTGATCGACTGAAAGGGAACTAAAATTTTAATAGTAGGTACTCAATCAAAACTGCGGAATTGTGGAAGTTTTACACTTACTATCGCCGACTCTGTTATCTTTCTTTCTTCTCAGGTTAAGTCTGAGTGTCATCCTGTATTGATAAACTTCAGATGGTTCAGAATTCAGCAGCTCGGATCATTACACAAACACTGTTGAATGAGCATATTACTCCAGTTTTAGGGAACATTCATTGGTTTCCAATCAGATTTCATATCAATTCAAAATTTTACTTTTTACTTTTTGTAAGGTGTCCTTGAGTGTCTTGAAAGACGTCCAACAAATAAAATGAATTATTATTATTACTACTAGCTAACTAGCTTTTGACAAATCACTCACTCTATATACTGTAAAAACAAAAACAAACTATGCATACTATATAGTATGTTTACATTTTACAGAACATTTGTATTGTTCATTATTGTGTACAGTCTGATATCCAATATAGCTATATATTGTTTTTTTTTGTCTGTGTGGCTTTCTAACTTTCTAAACCGCAATGTAACAACTAGCCATGAAGCTAAATGCTAATGGTAGCTAACGTTTAATGTAGCCTTTAGTTATCCTTACTAGCCTACTATCTGTCTGACATGAAAAACACTTCAAGGACCACACCAGGCTTCATACAAGTTTATTTCCAATGATTCCTCGCTCCAAACGTATCCCTGTAGCAGCATTTATTCTCATATCTATTTCTTTACCTAACAAGTCCAGTTGAAATTTTGGCAATTTCTCAACTTCCGGTTGAAGCTTATTGAACAAATAGGACACATACCTCTATTAGAGAATAATATCCTAAGCATTTAAAAAAAGTAAGTCTCTACTCTCTACCCCATACCTGTGAGGAGTAATGCCGTTTAAAGAAACCACCGACATTAGCTAAAACGGCTAAAGCTAGCTAAGTAAACCAGTAGAGAATGAATGCTGCTGCTACAGGGATATGTTTGGGATGAGGAATCATCAGAAATATTATTGTTTGAAGACTGGTGTGGTCCTTTTAGTTAATTACAATTACAGTATCCATATTACCATTCTTTTCCCAAAACTCTGGGGCAGACCTACCGGTATATTAGTCACTATCACTTACCACAGACAATGATGAGCAGCTTCGAAGTCTGTTGGTAACCGTTGGTAACCATTGGTTGGTTGTTCCAAACTCATAAAAATTACTAAGATCATGTGTGTGCGTGTGTGTGTGTGTTTGTAAGTGAGCCATGATGCTAAATATCCAGCATGTTTTTAAGAATTTTGAGAGTAGTCTAAAAAATTCTATTGAAATTCTGAGCCTGTTGATCACCAACTAGTAGTGAAATCATCACAGATCCATTGATTTTGTTTGGATTTTTATAATTTTTTCTGTGTAATGAGTATAGTGTTTGGTGAAAAGAATGGCATATTGCCTGATGTCATAACTTAAGGGAATAGTTGATTGCCAATGAAGTAAAGATGAAAATAGTGGAAAATAAGTGAAAAAACGCCTGTTTTTTGCATTAAATTGATGCGAAATCATGTAGAAATGTGTTTTATGAATTATTTTTTCAGTGGATGTTGTCCGCACATGTGTTCTGTGTATCTGGAATACATTTATTGAGAACCTACCCAACCCACTGAGGATTTGATGAAAAAAATAATTTTTCACATTTTTCTGATAAAAAATAAAGGGTGCGTACACTAAAATGGCCACAATTTTTTTTCGCGATATTTCCGGCAGAGCAGACCCTCTAATTATTTGTTCTTAGGGTCAAAGTTAACAGAAAAAACACAAATAAAAAGTATGGCAGACCATGTCAGGTTCAACCCATTTTATAGAGCTTTTGAGACTTTGGCTCCCCGACTATTTGGAGAGAAATATGTTAAGTAGGTCAAATATGGACCACTGTCTGGCTAATGAAACAGTAGCAGTACTCAATAAGTAGTTATGGAAAGTTCAAGTTCAAAGTTGCCATTGATCTATTACAATCTCTGTCTCTTTGGACAGAAAAATGTTTAGTAGGTCAAAGTAGGTCTGACCTACTTTCTGGCGGATGAAACATCAGAAGGAGTCAATGAATATGTATAGAAAGTTCAATGACTGTTTTGCCAAAAATATGTCAAGCAGGTCAAATTTTGACCACTCTCTGGCTGAAAAAAACATCAAAGGAGTCAATGAGGATTTATGGAAAGTTCAGGTTCAAAGACTCTTTGGACCGAAGGCTTATGAAAGTTTGCCCTTTAAAAGACTTTGGCCAGAATGAGATGTTACAGTTTTTTTCGATTGCTAAACGACAATGAGCACAACTGGAGCTAAATGTGCAAAACTCTAACCACAGTCTGCATTACCAACAGTCACCTGAGCACAACTCTTACGTAACACACGGCTCA
The DNA here is from genome assembly GCF_988280905.1 of Pimephales promelas. Classification (NCBI taxonomy): domain Eukaryota; kingdom Metazoa; phylum Chordata; class Actinopteri; order Cypriniformes; family Leuciscidae; genus Pimephales; species Pimephales promelas. The sequence continues at coordinate 11,121,289 of NC_142773.1, read as the reverse complement.
AAACAGGCTCAGTGTGCACAACACTATGCACAACCCTCACTGAGATAACACACACTGAGAGGAAAAACAGTAGCATCAAACACCAATGCAGAAAATCCAAACTTTTCATCTTTACAGTTTCAACAATTTCACACTTCATACAAAGTAATATTTTCTTCAAAGAAAACAGTGACATTCTTTCATTTGATATATTTACATTTTTAGAACATAACAATTGAAAATTAGCAGTTTGCTTCAATAGTCTGTAGTAATTTACAGAATTACAGTAATGAGAAAAAAAGGTAGAAACTAAAAGTACATACTGTGATACTGTAACCCTCCCTCCCCAGACAGCAAACTGACATTGAATCAACGTGGAAACGACGTCTCTCATGACATCGAAACAACGTTGATTTTGCTCATTGAATTACAGTAACGTTGAACCAACGTCAGACGCGGCATTCTTCAAAGCTAAATGAAAATCGAAAATTGGTTTGCTTTCGTAACGTTAAAACAATGTTGATTTCAAGTTGATTTTCCGTTAGTTTTGAAAGAATGACACGTCTGACGTTGGTTCAACGTTACTGTAATTCAATGAGCAAAACAATGTCAGATCAACGTTGTTTCGATGTCATGTTTTCACGTTGATTCAATGTCAGTTTGCTATCTGGGTCTCTCAAGCATTAGGCCACAAGTTTTCAGCCTTTCAGCTGAAATAGTTTGAACATCAGCAGTGTGTGAAATGCACAAGGCTGAAATTTATTCTGTTTTGAATGAGTGGTTTACAGTTTTGACAGCAGTGTGTTAGCATTTGAACAAAGTGCTGTAAATCCACAGTGTTGTGCAGGTTGTGGTTAAAGTCATGGGATAAGTGTGTAGAGTTTTGAAAACTGTGTTCAAGCACTGAAAAACGATCTAGAGTTTGGTCAACATGAACTGCTGCTGTGCAGACTGGAGTTAGAGTTTTGCACATGTAGCTCCAGTTGTACTCCACTGTCGTTTAGCAATCGAAAAAAACTGTAATTAGGTCAAATATGGACTCTCCTTCTTAAGATACAACAAAAGAAGTCAAAGAGTATTTATGGAAAGTTCAAGTTCAAAGACTCTTTGGCCAGAAATATGTTAAGTAGGTCAAATATGGACGCTCCTGCTTAATAACATCAGAAGGAGTCAAAGGGTATTATGGAAAGTGCAAGTTCAATGACTCAATTTGGCCATAAATATGTTAAGTAGGTCAAATATTGACCACTGTCTGGCTCTAGAAACATCAGAGGGTCTCAATGAGTATATATGGAAAGTTCATGTTCAAAGACTCTTTGGAGAGAAATATGTTAAGTAGGTCAAATATTTGACACTGTCTGGCTGATGAAACATCAGAATGAGTCAATGAGCATTTTTGTGAAAGTTCATAGCAAGTTCATTTATAATGCAATGGGAAAAGCAGGTCATCTGTTTTCATTGCATGTAATTTATTTATTTGTTCTATAAACTGTTCTATAAACATCGGAATGAGTTAGTTGTTGCATGCATTGTAAAGCAACATCGTAATGCATTGATTTCCCTTCAGTTATTTCTGAATGTTAGTAGTAGTATAGTTTTAGCGTGCATTATAGTAGAATGGCTATTACAATAATTTCTCTTCAATATGAAAATGACTTTAGTGTGCAATTGCAATGCAATGGGAAAAGCACGTTATCTGTTTTCATTGCACAGAAGTTTGTTCTTTCTTGCAATGCAACTATGCACATGTGCTCAATGCAAATCGGAATGAGTTATTGCATTGTAACGCGACACAGCTCATATGATGTTTTCTCGTCTGTGCACAAATTAATTAGATTGGAAATGCACGGGAAAGCACTTCTGTTATGTCTGTTCATTGCACAGAGGAAAACGTTAGTTCTTGAGTGCATCACAGTAAAATGGCTATTGCAACAATTACCCTTTCAATATGAAGAGGTCTAGTTTAGTGTGCAATTGCAATGCGAAAGCACAATACATAATGCAATGGAAAAGCACGTTATCTGTTTTCATTGCACAGAAATTCGTTCTTACTTGCAATGCAACTATCTGCTGTATGCACATGGGAATGAGTTATTTCATTGTAAAGCAACAGCTAATGCAACGATTTCTCTTTATCACACGAATGCAACATCTAAATGCAATGATTTTCCTTCAGTTATTTCTGAATAAGTTAGTGGTAGTATGTAGTTCTAGCGTGCATTATAGTAGAATGGTTATTGCAATACTTTCTATTCAATATGAATATGACTAGTTTAGTGTAAAATTGCATTGCGAAAGCACAAAATATAATGCAATGGGAAAAGCACGTTATCTGTTTTCATTGCACAGAAGTTAGTTCTGTCTTGCAATGCAACTTGCACATGTGCTCTATGCACATGGGAACGAGTTATTGCATTGTAAAGCGACCGCTCATATGATGTTTCCTCGTCTGTGCACAAATTAGTTGTAGATTGGAAATGCACGGGAAAGCACTTCTGTTATGTTCATTGCACAGAGGAAAACGTTAGTTCTTGAGTGCATTATAGTAAAATGGCTATTGCAATACGAAAAGGACTAGTTTAGTGTGCTATTGCTTATGCATTGTTAAGCGACGGCTTATGTTTTCTCGTCTGTGCACAAATTAGTTGTAGAATTGGAAATGCACGGAAAAGCACTTATGTTATGTCTTGTCATTGCACAGAGAAAAATGTTAGTTCTTGCGTGCATTATAGTAGAATGCAATAATTGCAATAATTTCCCTTCAAAGGACTAGTTTAGTATGCAATTGCAATGCGAAAGCACAATATATGATGCAATGGGAAAAGCACGTTATCTGTTTTTATTGCACAGATGTTAGTTCTTTCTTTTAATGCAACTATCTGCTCTACGCACATCGGAATGAGTTATTGCATTGTAAAGCAACAGCTAATGCAACCATTCCTCTTTATCACACGAATGCAACATCTAAATGCAATGATTTCCCTTCAGATATTTCTGAACAAGTTTGTAGTTTATTGTAGTTTTAGCGTGCATTATAGTAGAATGGCTATTGCAATAATGTCCCTTCAATATAAAAAGGACTAGTTTAGTGTGCAATTGCAACGCGAAAGCACAATATATAAAGCAATGGGAAAAGCACGTTATTTGTTTTCATTGCACAGAAGTCAGTTCTTTCTTGCAATGCAACTATCTGCTTTATGCACAAAGGAATGAGTTATTGCATTGTAAAGCAATAGCTAATGCAACGATTTTTCTTCATGACAAAAATGCAAAATCTAAACGCAATCTAAACACACCAACTAACTTACACAACTGAATAAGTTAGTTGGTGTGTGGAAAAGCATGAAAAGCACAAGTGTATTGTACAAGTGTATAAGTGTAGTATTGTTATTCTTCAAAGCACAACATTTGATCGTATGTGCAATGAATCCAAAAAGCACGTGCATCTCTTCCTTGCACAAAGGAACGAGATAGGTATTGTATGCATTGTTAAGCGACGGCTTATGTTTTCTCGTCTGTGCACAAATTAGTTGTAGAATTGGAAATGCACGGAAAAGCACTTATGTTATGTCTTGTCATTGCACAGAGAAAAATGTTAGTTCTTGCGTGCATTATAGTAGAATGCAATAATTGCAATAATTTCCCTTCAAAGGACTAGTTTAGTATGCAATTGCAATGCGAAAGCACAATATATGATGCAATGGGAAAAGCACGTTTTCTGTTTTCATGCACAGAAGTTAGTTATTTCTTGTAATGCAACTCTATGCTTTGTGCACATCGGAATGAGTTATTGCATTGTAAAGCAACAGCTAATGCACCAATTTATCTTCATCACACAAATGCAAAATCTAAAGGCAATGATGTCTCTTCAGTTACACAACTAAATAAGTTAATTGTTGTGTGGAAAAGCATGAAAAAGCACAATGGACTTATTCAATGGACAATATTCGTCATTGGACAACGTTTGATCGTATGTGCAATGAATCCAAAAGCACATTTCTTGCACATCTCTTCGTTGCACAAAGGAACAAGTTAGTTATTGTATGCATTCTAAAGACATCTATGTGATGTTTTCTCGTCAGTGCACAAATGAATTAGTTGAATTAGATAGAAATGCAAGCTAAAGAACACGTTGTATCTTTTCTTTTCATTGCACAGAGGAATATGTTCGTGTGCATATGGCTATTCAATAATTGTCCTTCAAAAAGGAACAGTTTGTTATGCAATTGTTATGCATATTTTTGTATCTGCGATTGTTATGCACATCTGAATAAGTTATTGCATTGCAAAGCAACAGCTAATGCAACAAATCTCTCTTCATCATGACACAAATGCAACAGCATTGCAAAGCGACAGCTCATTTGATGTTTTCTCGTCAGTGCATAAATTAAATAGTTGGAGGAACTAAAATAGTTGGAGGAACTAAAATTTCCAATAGAGGAAATTTTTAGTTATTGCGTGCAGTAGAATGGCTATTTTAATTGATTTCCCTTCAATATATAAAAAAGCAACAGTTTGGTATGCAATGCAATGAGAAAACACAATTTATAATGCAATGCGAAAAGCAAGTTTTCTGTTTTCAATTCATAGACGTTAGTTCTTTCTTGAAATGCAATGCAACTATCTCTTCTATGCTTTACAATGCTTCTGCATTGTAAAGCAACAATTCATATGATGTTTTCTCTTCAGAACAGAAATGAATTAGTAGTTGCATGGAAATGCATGGAAAAGCACATAGGTGTTTTCTTTTCATTGCACAGAGAAAAATGTTAGTTATTGCAATGCAATTCAACTATCTCTTCTATGCATATTGGAAGGTGTTAGTTATTCTATGCTTGGACTGTACATAGCTTATATGTTATTCTTTAATGCACAATGTTGGACGTGTGTTCATGCTGTATGTTGTAAAGCAACAGCTAATGTAATGCAATGCAATTCAAAAGTACATGCACTGCACATCTCTGTTGCACAAAGGAACGAGTTAATCATTGTATGAAATTGTATAAAATTGGTAACGCAACCATTCATATGAAGTTTTCTCTTCAGAACACACATGAATCAGTTTGTAAAATGCATGGGAAAGCACATATGTTATGTCTTTTCTTTTCATTGCAAATAGGGAGTTAGATATTTTATGCATTGCAATGAAACAACACACATTAATCTATTCAACGCACTTCGGATTAGTTCTTGAATGCACTGAACTACAAGAAAGTTGTTTCTGAAGATAGTTCTTTCTTGCAATGCAACTATCTTTTCTATGCACATCGGAATGAGTTAATTATTGCATGTAAAGCAACAGCGAATGCAACGATTTCTCCATCACACGAATGCAAAATGCAAATAGATGTTGCATTATGCAATGATTATAAATGCAATAAATGCAATGATTTCCCTTCAGTTACACAACTGAATAAGTTAGTTGTAGTGTGGAAAAGCATGCGAAAGCACGTGTTATTTGAACGTGTTATTTGGCATGAGTTAGTCATTTTAGACCGTAGCCTATACTGACCGCTCATTTGATGTTTTCTCGTCAGTGCACGAATGAAATAGTTGTAGATTGGAAATGCACGGGAAAGCAATGTTATGTCTTTTCATTGCACAGAGGAAATTGTTAGTTTTTCCGTGCATTATGGCTATTGCAATAATTTCCCTTCAATATAAAAAGGACTTTTTTAATAAAAAAGTTTAGTGCACGAAGCCTACTTGCACAACTACTTCTGCGTTCTACTTATTACATATCGGAAGTATCCGGTTAAAGTGTTCATCGCACGTCCATACATGAGAATGCAGATTATCACTACGTTTTATGTATGCCAATTGATCAAAATAATGATCTCTGTATTAACTATCTTGAAATGTTCCTATAAATATATTTTCTTTTCAACTGTTCAGCAGTCCTATGTCTTCTCATTAACAGTATTTTTTTTCTATTAGTCTTCTTATATTCTATACTTGAGGTTGCATTTTTTATGAATTTGACAAATAAAAAGTATTTCTTGTGTGCATTGGTGCTTTATTCCTGTCTTTTTAAAATAGTTGAATGAATGAATGAATTGAATGAATGCTCGCGAGGTGCCTATCCGATCAGAACGCACGCAGCTGGAGAATGACAGTCAACTTCTCTGAATATTAATTAAGGCATGCATCATCATGCATATGCATATCATGCATATCAAATATCATTTTGGGCATGCACATGTAAATAATTAAACGATTAACATTGAAAAATGACACTAAATTCATACAAACATTACAATATTTATTCCAAATTAATAAATGTTTGTGTTTCGTACTGATGTTATTCTGTTCTCACACACAATTGCAGCATCGCGGTCACTAGTGTAGACGAACACTGACACCCTGTGGTGAAATAATGGCGTATTTTTAACAGCCGCAGCTTTTCTCGGATTGGGTTGGTCTGGATTTAAACTTCATGTTCTGATGAGTTTTGAAAATTCTGCAAAACCATCAGAATATCCCTTCTTCTGTCAATGAAAATTTCCAAAATATAAAATCTTATTACAGCCATTCATTTTAGATGGCGTTTGTTCAACTCATTGACCGCAGTACATTGAAAGTAAACATAACCGGAAATAAGTGATATGTATTGTTTCCAAACGGAAGTGCGTCGCGAAGTTCAGTGCAAGTGGTTACAATAAATATTGTAAATATTGTACTCCACATCGAGAGGGGTCAGCTGAGGTGGCTTGGGCATCTGTTCCGGATGCCTCCTGGACGCCTTCCCGGTGAGGTGTTCCGGGCTCGGGCGGAGACCCCGGGGAAGACTACTTGTACGCACGCACGCACACACACACACACACACACACACACACCTCTGAAGGGATAGTCCATCATTCTCCACTTGTCGCAGCTCTCTCGCGAAAATGTTCGTGGCACACACTATTATAGTTTGGATCAGGTTTAGACGTGTCCGTGTTTGATGGCAAACCAACCGTCCAGAGCCAGAGTCTAGCCCTGGCAGCATCGCGGGGAACATATTCAACGCACTTGGACTTTGCACCATGAAAACAAATAGTTTGCGTCCCATGATTGCCTCTCTCATCTAACGTTACTACGCGATATCACAGTTTGTCATGTCTGTCGTTGGAAAGATCCATGTGGTGTCATGAATAATTAAGAGGCCGTGTCTTCTCATAGGATAACACCGATGAGTCATCAACGCACTGTGCAGTGCACTGCCACGTCAACCGCTACAATGAAGATTTTAAACCCGGAAGACGAAAAAAGCGGAAAAACCTCAAATTTAACCATTTTATCCTTAAATCTAACAGATGCTAACATTGTCTTCAATGGTGTTCAACACACATACCTCTGTTATAATCTCAGAAAATTTGGTTTGGGGTTTCATGACCCTTTAAGCATTTACTACGTTACAATGATAACAAACATTTGTACAAACATATTTAATACATAATAAACATATTTACAAACATTAAAACACAAACTAAGACGGCGCAGGGCGTTTAGACAATGGATACGCGCAAGTGAGTTGGAGAGAGAGAGAGAGTGAGAGAGAGTGAGTTGTAGAGAAAGAGAGAGTTACATTCACCAAAACAGTCAGTTAACCTTTCTGAACACCACAAAAACACTTTCTTAAAGGTTCTCAAAGCGATCCTGGGTGTTGACGTTCGAATATTTTCAAACAAATCGGAGCTAGACCCTCCCTCCTCCGCATCTCATCTCCTCTCCCTCCCTTCCGTGCTTCCTGAAATAATTGTGAACGTGCATAGTTCTAGCTAATTATATCATTGTGTGGGTTTGGCGAACATAAGCGTCAATTCAGAAGAAAAAAAAACAATTTAACGTTACCCACCTGTCAAGCAAAAACAGAGCAACCTGAATGTCGGACTGAAAGCCCTTCTGCCGCCGGAGTTCTCGCCATCGTTCAAAAGCTTTGCTACCGATGTAAATTCGGAACTTCGCACATTCTTTATCCGACTCCTTCTTCTTTTTAATTTGTTCCTCAGAACGACGTCTCTTTGGTCGTGTGTCGGTAATTTTTCAAACTTCCCTCTGATGCTTCGCTGCTCTCCTTCACACACACACACACCCTTCATGTGCACGCGCACTAACCCCCCAGACCCACCCTCAAATACTTCTTGCCAGTGATTGGCTGGAACACTGTTTGTTAGGTTTCGTATTCCGGGTAAGACATGATTGTTTTTGTTGCCGTTTGTGGAGCCTGTGGTGTCTACAGAGACCGCGTTTTTTTACAGTGTGTTTAGGGGACAGGCAGCTAGCCGGTAGTGAGGAGACGTTTGATGTATGTGACAAAAAAATGTTTTGGCCCAGCATCGCTTAGAGAACCTTTAATGCTTCTTATAAGCTCTAAAAGAAGGTATAAGTATACCTTCTTTTAGCATATTTGGTCTGTGTGAGTCGCGGGCTCGTTGCTCGGGCCGTGGAGAGCGACCGCAGCATTTTTGCACGGCCCATCCCGGTCCGTGCATGGTTGGTCGCTTGCGCGTGGCTCCTTTGTTCCGTGGGGAGTCACGTGGCGTTCGTTGGCATTCAGCGCGAGTGTTTGAAAGGCTTAAAGTCTTTGAGGTGACGTTACCCGAGGAAATAGTTCGGCAAAGTCCACTTCCTTTCCTGGGAGACAAACTTGGTAGTCCACTTGAGGAAAAGACGAAGCTTTTAGATGAACAAAAGAAAAGATCCATGGTCGGATCAGATCTCCGTGAGGAGATCTCGAGCATTACATGTTTCTCTGAGAAGGTCAGAATGTAAAAAGGGAAGAGGCGGAGCCGGCGCGCTACCTTTATCCCCTTGGCAAAATCCATCCCCTTCCTGTTGGCTTGAGCCAATCGGGGAGATGGACGTTGCGCGCGAGAACTCTTGGTTTATTGTCCTTTGTTCCTCAGCGCGCGCTCCTCGTGGAAGGGGGTGTGTTCACGGAGGTTAATAGTCAGTGTTGTAGTACTTGAGACTCGGACTCGTCTCGGACTCGGTCTCGAGACCATATTTTAATGGTCTTGGTCTTGTCATGGACTCGTGTGCATTTGGACTCGGAATTGACTCGGACTCGAACATTTTTTTTTTAGGACTCGGACTTATTCCCGAGTCCACTCGAGTTCAATTCAAAATATTTTTCATGATTATTAATGTATGTTAATTAGGGCTGTCGCGGTAACCGCAATATTGTAGTAGCTACCGCGCTTCTGATAAGACAACCGCAGAGGATTGCACGTAACCGCAGCAACCGCGATATTCAATTTTTTTTTATAAGGCTATACCCTTCTTGTTTTGAACGTAATGCATGTGTATTGAATGTTAAACCAGTTCATAATGATAACAAGACTGTTTATCATGGTGATGTGTAGCCTACAGGCTTCACACAGATAGTGAATGAGAGAGATCGGCAGAGCGCGTGCAATTACCTGCCTCTGTCTTTGAAGTCGTGAAAAGCTTGTCGTATCAAAGGGAAGCAAAATATTTGTTGCATCATCATTTTAACGTTCTCTTCACGTGTATTTTCCCATAAATGCGCGTCAGCAGCAGCGCTGTTCAACATCCCACAGCACAAGGAAGCCGAAATAAAATCAGTGAGTCACGCATTGAATCAATGGGTCTCTAATAAGTGAAGCATCAGCTTCAGCGTTGCCTATGCGACGCATTGCTGCTCAGCTGAGCCTCGAAAAGTTGAACATCAATGTTAGAAATAATTAACATATTGTTTCTTTACATCTCTTTTAATGAATCAGCTTTTTTAAACGTGTTCGTTGAATGAACGGTTCAATGACTCGCTCAAAGTCCGTTGTCATAACAATATGCGCGCTGAGTGAAAGTTTTTCAATGCGCATATACTGTAGACGCTGTTTAGTTTCGGTTACAATGCTTACTGAAAATGTCCTCGTTTTTGTCCACATCGTAAACTTTATTTATATAGCAACAAAAACATATTAAATAAATAAATGGCGGTAATACCGCATATCGCGCTATTGAGCCACTCAATATTACCGCAAGGGAAATTCCATTACCGCGACAGCCCTAATGTTAATAAAATATTTCTTTAAATTGATTGACACATCCAGTGATTGGTGATTTTCTAGTGCGCAACTGCGCATGACAAATTGTAATAAAATTACTTTTAACACCACCTACTATGTGGCCTTTTTACCCTAAACTGATCAAGTAAATTCAGTAAAAAAAAAAAAAAAAAAAAAAGGATTTCTCTAAGTAAATAAAAGTAAATTAGGTAATCAACCCTCAGTGGTCTCGGTCTCGACTCGGACTCGACCGTCTCTGGTCTCGGACTCGACTCGGACTCGACTCTCTATGGACTCGGTCTTGACTCGGACTCGACTCTCTCTGGTCTCGGTCTGGACTCGGAATCGAGTGAGGTGGTCTCGACTACAACACTGTTAATAGTAAAACCGTTTGATGTTCATTGTCGGCAAAACAAATTAAAAAAACACTTTACTTTACATCTCTATGCATATTCGAGTGTTTCATTCAATAAGCATTCTAGAGATATCAAGGAACATTATGTTATATTAAAAGAATATACACTTATGTTTAAAATGCATGAAGAAGGTATTTCTAATTTCTATTTACGCTGTGACCAAACAAAGTTATTTCACTGTGACATGGGGAAGAACACACATACATAAAACCCTTGAATACCTTTGTTAAAAGTCTTTGAAACAACAGAAATGTATTTCTCTTTGTTCAGAGACATTCGTTCGGCCACACATTCCATTGGTGTCATAAGAGTCTTGTAACTCGATGCCACTGGGGTAAGTGAGTGAATGTGTGCATACGTTTCGGGGGAGGGTCGAGTCACCTGGCAAAGTCCCTACACACAACTGCAGGGGAGGAGGTTGAAATGGTAAACAGCTACCTGTCTTGTTGTGCCCTCACAACCAAGTACATGACAAATCTGGTAATTGTTGCTTATTTATATTATTTTAGGAAACCTGTCTTTTATTCTTTCTTCTTTTTATTGTTTTTATTTTTTATGTCTAATACTTTGTACTCTGAGATTGCAAATATTATGTATTGCAAAATGCAAATATAAAGCTGGAAATATTCTATTATGATAGTAAGTAACACATTAATAGAAATGCATTACATCTCTCTTTAAAGGAGGGGTTGACTGCTTTTTTTCTTTGCATGATTGTGTTTATGGGGTGCAATATACCATGTATTCGTGGTTTTTCTTTTTTAAAAAGTCTTATTTTTCATAAATTCCACCTTTATTGTAAGCCGCGCTCTCCTTTGTCCCTTGAACGAGCAGTTGACTTCCTGAAAACACTCCACGCAGAACCACGCAGTGGGCTCAGATTGGTTATTTTGGGCCGGTGTGTGGTGATTGGCTAAACTGTCGCTCACATTATCTGGAAGGTTAACGCCCATTACCTTTACGGGCGAAACGTACATCATGATGTAAATATGATGTACATCAGATGTAAATATGTGTCGAACTGCAGTATCAGTTTAAGGCAGAATCAGTATTATAGGTTCCAAGTAGATATAGTAACAATAATCCCTTATACAGTCTCAATTGATGCCTAATAAACATTGATACAAGTAGGCTATGGTTAAAGTGGTGAACTTATAAAATCCTAATGCGTTGAGAAGGGAAAACAAAACTTTTATACATTTACTCACCAATAATGATGCCTTTTTAATTTGGTCAAGGGCGACCAGCTGCTCCCCATCCCCTCTGGTTGGCTTCCCACCTTAAAGTAAAATTTCAAAATTATTATAAAAGGGGGTTAAATTGAAGCTTGTGAAAGCAATACTTTTTTTATATACACATCACATTTTCTTGAGGTGCAAGGAAATACAAAAATGGCAAGTAAAAAAGCGATGGTATGCCCGCACACAAACATAATTTATTCCACAGAATATTAATTGTTTTTTACGGACAGAAGAGATTAGGAGAATGTTTTGTACCATTCAGGTTGTTTTTCAGCAAAGTCTCCAGATCAAATGTGCCCAGCAGCAGATTCCACACCATGGCAGTAGCAGAGGTGGCAAGGAGGGCTGCTTTCCACACTTCTGCCTGGCAAAACACCCCAGAGCCCTTTATAACTTCAATCTGAAAAATAATTTATTCATTTATTGGCATTGTTTCATATTGATTCTTATGCTTAGCTTCCCAATAGTTTATATGTTTTTATGTATGAATGCAGATTAATGATAAAGAAACAAAATAATAATATTACACAAAATAATAATATGAAACAAATTAATAATTGCCCTAAATGTTCTTAAAAGAGAGGAGGAGGAGGATAGGGTGTCGGGGTGGGGATGGGGATATTTATTAATAAATAAATAAAAATTCAAGGGGGGTTACTCACCGGTTGCACTTTTCAAAAGAGGAGGAATCTAAATCCTCAACAGGACTCCTTCCAGTCTTGTTCATAGAAGAAAAATAAAAGTTATTCTCTTCAATAAATTAAAGTGCAAATAACTTAAATCAAATAATTAACACTATCAATCAGCCCAACATCACAAGTCTGAAGTCTCTACAGCTCTGCTAGAGAAACAATTTTAAAAAGCAAAATCAGAGGAACTTACCTTTTTGAGCAATAATGGCGAGGTAACTTTTCATTTGAGGTAATTCTAGAAAGAGGTTATATAAAGAAAAAAAAACAATTACAATCACTTAATCAAAATAGTAATGCCCTAACGTTAATGTTTACTATTTGAAAGACATTTCCTGCAACTGTAAAGGCAAGCCCATTATTGATACGGCTCTTTCTTTCACCAATTTCGACCAAATTCAAACTCCACAGGTATTTTTTTTTTTCTGGAGCCGATTGCCTTCTTGAGCCGTTGGCAGAGAAGTATCATTTATTCTCATGACGTTATGTTCTCTAGGCCATGACTTTTGTTAACCCTCTACGAATTCCTCCAGAAAGAAACAAATAAATACACGTTAATTCTAAATTGAATCTTATCAACGGCTAAGTTATTTTAGCACCCACAGTAACGTTACGTTACCTCACCAGCTAACAACATAGGAAGTGTATGGGCTGAAACAGGTGTGTTTGGCAAAAAATAAATGCTAAGTTTATAGTTCTCTGCCACCGCAAATAAATATAACATTAGGAATACTTACGATTGGTGATAAGTAGGACTTAGAGGATCTCCAATGCTGAAATCGCAATTTTTAGTCCCAGCCGTTATCTTCCGGCGCGAAACTTGACTTCATCTCATCGGATACGGATAACGTCAAGCGTTAGGCGGGTGACGTCATCAACTACGGGGCGCTGTAGCGGCCAATCGGCAGTGCAGCAGCATTCGAATTTATTAACCACTGTGAATTGCTCAGATAGATGGTGGGATGATGATGATTATTTGAATGTACGTTCTATTCACTTTTTTTTTTTTTTTTGCTACATTTTGACTGTAATGACATTTCAGCCAGAAAAAAAAACTGCATTCAGACAATACAGAAAACATTGCAATTTGCATTGCATTTGGTGGATGTATCGGTGAATGTGTGGATGTGTATGGGAAAGTGACTTGAAATTGGAAAAAGGGCTTTTTGGTAAAATGAAAAAACAACAAACCCTTTTGTTATACATTTCCTTCTTTTCCACTAAGTCATTCTGATATGTATATAAATATTTATTTATTTATTTGAGCAATATAGTGACATATACATACACTCTAAAAATGCTTTGGGTCAAACATGGACAAACCCAAATGTTGGGTTAAAAATGCAATTAAAAAAATGTACAGTTGAAAAAGTGAAAGTGAAAGTTGAATTTGGGTTAAAATTTGAAATTACATTTTTAACCAAACATTTGGGTTTGTCCATATTTCACCCAAAATTTGGGTTCAAACAACCCAGCATTGTTTAGAGTGGATGAGCTACAAATGACCAGATTCTGCCATGAGCTACAGTATAGGATACTCTTGTATATAGCACTTATGTGTGGATATAAAGAAGCAATGCAGGAGACCTATATGGCCTGTATATGCACATATATGCACCTAAAATTGCCTATATGTGTCATATATACACACATATGCAGCATATATCTTATCATATATGTGCATATATGCACCTAAAATTGCCTATATGTGTCATATATACACACATATGCAGCATATATATTATCATATATGTGCATATATGCTGTATATATGCAGCATATATGTGCATATAAACTGCATATAGGTTTCATATATGCGCATATATCCTCATATAGTTTCTTTCCATGTGGGTAGCCTTTCTTGTTCTGTCCTATCTATTATATTTTGCTTCCTCACTAAACAGCTGTGCTTTACATTTAAAAAAGTTGTGCATCTGATTTTTACGATGTTTTTCATGAATGTATAACAAGAATACAAAGAGCAATGTGTACGTTTTACCAGAGTAAGTGCTACACTTATTGTCTCTTATTTGTTCCCCACTAAGGAATGTTTTTTTCACTAAATGTTCAGATTTTATAAAATTATTGTGCACTTGTGATTTTTCTAGGCTAAGTTTTGCTGAGTTATCCACTAATCTAGTTTACAATAGCATTTTTGTCATAGGTTATGGTCATATATATATTTTTTATTTGTTGTTTTTCTTTATAATGAAGTTTAACACACAAAAGAGTGTGGTTTTTAGGGTTTTATTTTGTTATAATAAACAAAAAAAGGAATATAATTTTTTATCCGATTAATCGATTAATCGAAAAAATAATCGTCCGATTAATCGATTATCAAAATAATCGTTAGTTGCAGCCCTAGTTTTACACAATAGCATCTGATTGGCAACAATAGTAACTGACTGGCTACTAATGTTATACTCAAACAGCGTGGCATTAGTTTATGTTCTTAATCAAATCGAAAATAACTTCATAAAGCATACATGAAAAATACGTTTAAAGGAGCTAAACGCAAGTATCTGAGTTTTTGCAGAACTACGCCCCCTCTGGCGACAAGTAAAACTGCGTGCGCGCTCACACACACATACACGTACTTATTGTACGTTTGCACGAGCTGTTCATAACCAAAGGAGCATCAGCCGGCACACATCTTTTGTTACAGTCATAATGAGGTAATACAGTTATAAATCTGCAGGTCATTTAAAATATAAGGAAAGGCATTCGAGTAAACACTTGTGTGTGTGAGGGGAAAACAGGGGTAGTAGAAAACTTCGGTTTTTGTTTCCATCTATCTCTATATTGAACTGTTTTAATTGCTTACTGTATCCTATAATTATGGAAACACGTTCATGAACAATATAAGTTATTACTTTGTAGCCTATAGGACCCGTCTGAGCCCTAGAGCAGACCAGAGATCTCTCAGTTTGTTGAAAGCCTTCCCGATGTTGACAGTCGTCTTATTCCGACGACTGGCACTGGACAGACAGACAAGTTGTATTTTCTTTGTCTCACGTGGAGTTTGCGTTGGGGTTTGGAATGAACTACAAGCCGGTCTCTTTGGGGCTGTTTACACCTGGCCACAATGCGTTTTCTCAGATCGGATAGCTATCTGATTTATCAAAACGATTCCATTACACCTAGTCACATAAATGTGTTCCCTTTCGTAGTCACTTCGAGTTACGTCAGAAGTTGACGGAGAATGGGGGTTTCGCATAGAAAGCCAATCCTCTTCGAGTATTTAAAAGCGAGCCAATGGCATGAAAATGCCTTAGGGCTGCGGAATTTGCATAGCGTATCTCCGCCCCACGCAGTGGGTATAAAAGGAGGAAGTGAACGCAACCGCAGTATGTTTTCGCTTCGGTGCCGAGAGACCTCTTCACTCCTAAAGCCATTCTCACTGACAAGACTCTTTGAGACGAGCGTCCTCTTCAGTGTTGGTGTGACGGCGGTACCCAGCGAGATTCTGCATCGCCTGCGATCTGAGCAGTGGTCTGCCAGACTTTGCGCTTCTCCCTGGTCGCCTCAGCGCTGAAAGAGTGAATTTCCTCCTCTCATTGAAAGAGCTGCAAGTGGCACGTATTTTTAAAGATGTCTCGCCCGTGTTCTTCTGGGTGCGGTCGATTCATGTCATCTTCTGATGGTCACGATCGCTGCTTTGTGTGTCTGGGCATTCAGCATGCAGCAGCAGCGTTCGTGGATGACTCATGTTCCTTCTGTGGGAACATGACCATCTCTACACTGAGATCTAGACTCAATGATCTGACTAAAGTGAGAGTCCCCGTCTCCGCTACTCGATCTGCTTCTTCCACGAGAAGCTCTTCGACTCGCGGACAGGGTGATCTGACGGTGACGGTGTGGAACAAAGCCCCGACGATAGTTCCTCGGGCCACACCCCCCGCTCCAGTGTTAGAGCCAGCGAGCGCCAGTTCGATTCAGCCGTCTGCCTCTTCGCAGGTACCGTCTGTTTCGTTCGGCGCTCCAGAGGATGATGCGATGTCGATCGCAGCACCACAAGGCGGGCTTGATTCCTCGGGAAGTGAGGATGCGGCTGCGTTGCCTCCCTCGGGAGTGCCAGCGTTGCCCGTGTGTGATCCCGAGTTAACGGCCATGCTATCTCGGGCCGCCGTGAGTATCGGGTTGGAGTGGAACCCTCCGCCCTGCCCCGATTTCTCGCGGACGGATAATTGGTTTTTGGGCAAGGCTGCCGCCGCAAGGCCACAGCCGACCCCAATACCTTTTTTCCCCGAGCTGCATGCGGAGCTGACGCACTTGGAAGGCTCCTTTGTCCTCCCGAGAGCGCGCTCTAGCCTCCCCCGCCTTTCCTCCCCTCGATGGTGGGGCCGCCCGTGGGTACACTGGGATGCCCCTGGTGGAGCATTCTGTTGCGATGCAGCTGTGTCCACAGAGCGCCTCCTCCCGTGGTCCTCCTAAGCACCCATCCAAAGCCTGTAGGTTCTCGTCTGCTATGGCGGCGCGTTCCTATAGAGTGGCGGGACAGGCGGCCTCCGCCCTGCATGCGATGAGCACTTTGCAGGTTTTCCAATCCAAACTGCTCAGAGATATGCACGAGGGGGGACTGACCAAACGGCCTTTAATGAACTGCAAGCCTCCACCGACCTTGCCCTCCGGGCGACGAAGGTGGCCGCTCGCTCCGTCGGTCAGGTGATGGCCACTAGTGTGGTCCAGGAGCACCATCTCTGGCTTAACCTGGCAGACACACGGGATGCTGAGCGGACTCGTCTGCTCAACGCCCCGCTCTCCCAGGTTGGCCTTTTCGGCAGTGCAGTCGAGGACTTTGCCCAGCAGTTCTCGACTGCCCAGAAGCAGACGGAGGCGATCAAACATTCTGCCCCGACGGCCAGCTGCTGCCTCCACCCAGCCGTCGGTACAGACGCCTCCTCCTGCTCGCTGCCGAGGACGCCCCCCTGCAGCTCCCCTCCCTCCCTCCCAGCAGCAGCCTTCATCCGGGTCGCGGCGCGGAGGAGGCCGCAGGCAGGCGTCACAGCCCCCTCAGGCCGCACGCCCCGCTAAACGCCAGGCTAAGCGACGTTCCTGAGACGGGCTGCTCAGTGATGAAGTCGAGTGTTTCCCAGAAGGTGGTAGCAGGCCCTCTCCTTTCCCCGGTGGAGGGCCGGGGGAGAATCTTTTGTTCTCAGCTCCCCGCTGCTCACCCACGGGTGGGCAGTACCCTGAGTTGGTCAAAGAAAGACTTGACATCATCACTGAGCACACAGACAGGAATGGGTGCGCTCGACGTCCCAGTGCGTCGACCCACTCATTCCTCTCTGTCTCTGAGGGCGCGGAAGGGAGCGTGTGTCGTCCCTCGACTATGCCACTCCCCTCCCCCTCTATCGCCAGACCCCCGGCAGAACAGACCCCCGTGGAACGTGCATCCTTCCCTGGTCTCTTCTGTCGGGGAGCGGGCTTCGGCTGTGTATCCGGGCGGGGTAACTCCTGTGCGCATGCCAGTCGACCCGCCTCGCTGCCCCTCCGGGGGACGTCTGTGGTTCGTATGACCCCGCTGGTACACTTCCTTGAAGCTTGGCTAGAGTCCCGCTGGGTCATCAGAACGATCAGATTCGGCTACGCGATTCAGTTCGCACGGTCTCCTCCCCGTTTCAGGGGAGTTCGCTCCACGATGGTCGGTGGCAATGCCCCGGTCATGAGAGCGGAGATTGCGACCCTGCTGGCGAAGGGTGCAATCGAGACGGTCCCTCCAGCCGAGATGAGGTCCGGGTTTTACAGCCCCTACTTCATTGTCCCCAAGAAGACCGGTGGGTTACGACCGATCCTGGATCTGCGCATTTTGAACCGTACTCTCCATCGACTACCGTTCAAAATGATCACAGCCAAACGCATTTTCGAATGCGTTCGGCTTCAGTATTGGTTTGCAGCGATCGAACTGAAGGACACGTACTTTCATGTCTCCATTTTGCCTCGACACAGACCATTTCTTCGGTTTGCTTTCGAGGGCCAGGCATATCAGTACGCGGTTCTCCCATTTGGGTTAGCTCACTCTCGAGAACAGGTTTGCGAACACAGAGACCTGGTGCTGCGGCACCTAGCCCGTCTGGGGCTTCGGGTCAACCGGAAAAAGAGCAAACTTTGCCCCATGCAGAGGATCTCTTTTCTCGGCATGGAGATAGACTCGGTGGCCATGTCCGCGCAGCTCACGAACGAGCGCGCGCACTCACTGCTGACTTGTCTTCGACAGTTCGAGCCTGTTTCAGAGGCTCCTGGGGCATGTGGCATCCGCGGCCACGGCAACGCCGCTCGGTTTGCTTCATATGAGACCGCTTCAGCTGTGTCCCGAGGTGGGCATGGCATCGCGGCTCGCTCCGAGTTCCAGTGACTCCAGCGTGCCGCCGAACCTTCTTCCCGTGGTCGAACCTCAGCTTTTTACGGGCCGGTGTCCCTCTTCAGCGAGTTTCCAGGCATCTCGTTGTCTCCACGGATGCATCTACCACGGGTTGGGGTGCCATGTGCAATGGGCATGCAGCCGCGGGTTCCTGGAGAGGACCCCAGCGCCTCATGCACATCAATTGCCTCGAGCTGCTGGCAGTACGCCTGGCCCTGCACCGCTTTCGAGCACTGCTCAGGGGTCAACACGTACTTGTCCGTTCAGAAAACACCACTGCAGTACTGTACATCAACCACCAGGGGGGTCTACGCTCACGCCGGTTGTCGCAGCTCGCCCGCCACCTCTTGCTATGGAGTCAGAAGCACCTGAGGTCCCTTCGTGCAGTGTACATTCCAGGAGACCGGAACCTGGCAGCCGACGAGCTGTCACGGGTCCGCCCTATCTCCGGCGAATGGCGACTCCATCCCCAGACGGTCCAGCTGATTTGGGACCAGTTCGGGTGGCACTCTTTGGCACCCTCGTCCCAATCACTGGAGGCTGCAGGCTACGAGGCAGGTTTGAGTTCGCTGCCACCTGCGGTGGCGGCAACCATCACTTCCGCTAGAGCGTCGTCCATGAGACACCTTTACGGGTTGAAGTGGAACCTCTTCGTCAGCTGGTGCTCTTCTCGCGGAGAAGACCCCCGGAGATCAGTGTCGTGCTTTCCTTCCTGCAAGAAGGGTTGGAGCGCAGGCTGTCGCCCTCCACCCTTAAGGTTTACGTCGCGGCCATTGCCGCCTCTGATGAAGCAGTAGAAGGTAAGTCCTTAGGGAAGCACGACCTGGTCATCAGGTTCCTGAGGGGAGCGAGGAGGCTACATCCGCCTCGTCCTCCCCTCGTACCCTCTCAGTAGTTCTAAGTGCTCTGCAGAGGCCTCCCTTTGAGCCTTTGCAATCGGTAGAGTTAAAGTTTCTGTCCATGAAGACGGCACTCCTGGTTGCACTGGCCTCCATCAAGAGGGTGGGGGACCTGCACGCATTCTCCGTTGACGAAGCGTGCCTGGAGTTCGGGCCGGCTTACTCTCACGTGATCCTGAGACCCCGGCCTGGATACGTGCCCAAGGTTCCCACCACTCCCTTCCGGGACCAGGTGGTGAACCTGCAAGCGCTGCCCCTGGAGGAGGCAGACCCAGCCTTGGCACTGCTCTGTCCGGTACGTGCTCTCCGCACCTACGTTGACAGAACGCGGTGTTTCAGGACCTCAGACCAGCTCTTTGTCTGTCATGGGGGGAGCCAGAAGGGAAGGGCTCTCTCAAAGCAACGGCTGTCTCACTGGATAGTGGACGCCATTGCTTTGTCTTACCAGCAGCAAGGCCATCCGTGCCCCCTTGATGTGACGGCCCATTCCACTCGGAGTGTGGCCTCCTCTTGGGCTCTAGCGCACGGCGCCTCGCTAACAGACATTTGCAGAGCTGCAGGCTGGGCGACACCAAACACCACTGCATGAAAATAGGTGTATCCGGACCAGTATACTCCTGTATACACTGCTGAAATTCGGAAGAATCCAGGAGTATAGTGGCCGGATATGTCAAATTCCATGGGTTCGTATATATCCTCATACATCCGGAATGATACCAAATCGGATGTATGTTGTGGACATATACTTCCGTGCTAGAGCCATTTGTTGCCATGGCAAGTAATCCCATTAAAGTTTTTAGCAGGAAAAATTCACACCTTTTTGCAGGAAACATTCACACCTTTTTGCCTTCCAACCAAACTGGATTGGTTGTTCTTTTAAAGCCACTCCCAACACCCAGACCACTATTGGAGGGCAGGACACATTGAAAACCCAGTAAATGGACTTTATTGGTTACTTTTAAACAGAGCCCACCCTAGGCCTTATAGCATAGTGATTTGATTGGTTATATACCAGCTATGCAGATATTGCTCAAATATATACCAAACCTCCCTCCCCCAATTTTAATATATTCATTAAAATAAATTTTATATATATATATATATATATATATATATATATATATATATATATATTTAAACACACAAAGAACAATGGGAAAGTCTGAAATTTTTATTAAGACATTATTTTATTTTTATTTTTATAACACATTCCAAATAGCATTATAAACAAGCATTACAGAGGAATGGGGGAACAAAAACTAGAAAAAAAAGTATGAAGTAATAACATCTCAAAGGAAGGAAAAAAAGATCATGGACATTCCAAAGAAAATTATAAACATACATTAAATAAATTGTTAACTTTTTATTTTCGTTATTTTTTTTTTACCCAATCATTTTAAAGGACAGATGTAAAGGAATAAAGTACACAGTGTATATAAAAAGTAACATATATATATATATATATAAAAAAAAAAAAAATATATATATATATATATATATATATAAATAAAATATACGTAGATATTCCAAGTAAACAATATAAATAAATAGAACATTACAGAGAGTGCATTATAAACATACATTAAAATGCAAACAAGTAAACAAAATGGAGATAAGCAACATGGACAACAAAAAAAGGAACAAATATATGAAATAATACGAGAAAAATAAATAAGAAATTAAAGTGTATATAAAATATTCAAGGTGTACACTGCCGTTTATAAGTTTGGGATCGGTAAGAAGTCTCTTATGCTCGCCAAGGCTGCTTTTTTTTATTTATAAAAAATACAAAAAAAAGTAAGAGTAATATTGTTAAATATTATGACAATTTAAAATAAACGTTTCTATTGGAATACATTATTCCTGTGATCAAAGATGATTTTTTAGCATCATTACTCCAGTCTTCAAAGTCACATGATCCTTCAGAAATCATTCTAATGTGATGATTTGATGCTCAATAAATATTCATTATTATTACCAAAGTTGAAAACAGTTGTAGACTTTTTAGGATTATTTGATCAATAGAAAGTTATATTTCATTTATTTGAAATATGATGTTTTGTAACATTATAAATGTCTTTACTGTCACGTTTGATTAATTTAATGCATATATATATATATATATTTTTATATGAGTTAACATTTTTCAAACTGCCATGATACGCTGGTGGTGTGACGCATAGTGTGGGTCAGCCTCTAGTCTGTTTTATAGTACCTAGCAGAGAGCAGATTGGTGGAGACCTCACCATTCACACTGGCCTTCCATCAACAATAGCATCATCTTCATCGGACATCAGTTCTATTGTTGCGGTCTTCCAAAGTTCCTTTTCTGTGTTGGTTTGTACAACCCCGGACCTGGTCTCCAGCAACTGAAAAACGTGACAGTAACTTAACCACTAAAACACAGAGAGGAGGATAGTTACATTCTGAAGAGAAAAAAAAAGTGCTTAACCAGTTTCTTAACTTACCAGTCGCTTTCTTTGAAGGTTCTTTGCAATGCTCGTCATAGTTCCCTTTCGAAGGGAACTCAACAATACGTCGAATGACGCTATGGGGAACGCCTCAGGCGTGACAGGTGTCTGAAATCAAATATCAACTCACAGTAATCAGGTTGACCGGCGACAGCCCGTGCATCATCAGCTTGAATGATGAGCGCGTCAATCTGGATGTATAAGAAGGGCGCCTTGAAACCGTGACAACATCTTTTCGTCTTCAGGGACTGTTTGTCTGTGTGATAGTATCAACGATTAAACGCGCAGAGACGTGGAGAAACACTTTGCGCGAGTGTGCCGACTTGTGTCCAGATATTTGACACCGGAGGATTCACACGATCTGTGCGTGTTCTGCCTGAGAGAAGAGCATTCGCGGGAAGCTCTCGAGGGAGTTTTTTTGCGCAAACTGAGAGTTTTTCCTTTCAGAACTCTCTGCTCTCGTCTGACCCACTTCTCGAGGGAAGTGGGCGCGGCATCTGAACCCCGCGGTTCCGGTTCCCGCTCGGGCTGAGGCTCAGTGGCGGTTGAGCTCGTGGAGCTTTCAGATGGAGCTGGCAGATTATCGGGAGAGGGGCGTTAACCTCGCGGATGATCTACCAGCTGACGAGGGTGAGTTACAGATTAATGTTGAACATCTAAGAAGAGAGAAAATGAGCGCTCTCTCTCTTTGGTGAATCTGTAACTGTTCTCTTTGGGCAGGGCAGGAGTTGGCTGTAATATATATATATATATATATATATATATAGAAAAGGATGTCAGTTTGGTTAAGACCGAATCATTTCAGCCCTCCTGCCCAGTGTACGCTGAGCTGGTTGACATTATGGGGCGCGCCTCAGACAGATTGCTGTTGCAGTGGAGGCGCGTCTGGGAGGAACCCGCTCATGGTATTTTGGATGGCTGGTTCCTCCCCACCCATAAGCCACCAGCCCGGATGAGCCTTCCATTCGTTTACGATCTCCACGCTGGGATCGAGAGGGTATGGAAGAATCCGTTCTCCTCACGTCTCTATCTGCATCAGCGGGCTAGTTTCGCTGCTGTGGAGGGAGCCGTGGAGAACGGATAAGTGTCGAGGCCGCCAGTGGACGAGACGTTGGCTAACTATCTCGTCTCTGGTTGGTCCTCTTCACTAAGAGCTCTGACCCTGTCATCCAAGC
Organism: Pimephales promelas; assembly: GCF_988280905.1. NCBI lineage: Eukaryota > Metazoa > Chordata > Actinopteri > Cypriniformes > Leuciscidae > Pimephales > Pimephales promelas. Next base: position 11,098,045 of record NC_142773.1, on the reverse strand, counting down.
TGCTCAAGACATCTTCATGCTTGAATGACAGAGCGTACACGGCAGCAGGTCAGGCAGGTGCGGTTCTGCACGCCCTTGTGGTCCTCAGGCCTACCAGACCGATCTGTTGCGGGACTCCGGGCCACCAAGCAAGCTGCTGTTCTGTCGGTGCTATGGTGGCCACGGAGAGACATCTGTGGGAGCTCCCACATACTGTGGTTGCCAGGTTACAGGCCTCACCAGGCCTTCCTGGTTATGAGCTCCCACTGATTGTGGTCACCGGGTTACAGGCCTCACCAGGCCTTCCTGGTTATGAGCTCCCACATGCTGTGGTCGCTGGGTTACAGGCTTCACCAGGCCTTCCTGGTTATGAGCTCCCACATACTGTGGTTGCCAGGTTAAAGGCCTCACCAGGCCTTCCTGGTTATGAGCTCCCACACATTGTGGTCGCCAGGTTACAGGCCTCACCAGGCCTTCCTGGTTATGAGCTCCCACATACTGTGGTCGCCAGGTTACAGGCCTCACCAGGCCTTCCTGGTTATGAGCTCCCACATACTGTGGTCGCCAGGTTACAGGCCTCACCAGGCCTTCCTGGTTATGAGCTCCCACATACTGTGGTCACCAGGATACGAGCTCTCACGTACTGTGGTCGCCAGGTTAAAGGCCTCACCAGGCCTTCCTGGTTATGAGCTCCCACACATTGTGGTCGCCAGGTTACAGGCCTCACCAGGCCTTCCTGGTTATGAGCTCCCACACATTGTGGTTGCTAGGTTACAGGCCTCAAAGGGGCCTTCCTGGTTATGAGTTCCCACTTTCTGTGGTGGTCAGGTTATAGGCCTCACCAGGCCTTCCTGGTGATGAGCTCCCACACATTGTGGTTGCTAGGTTACAGGCCTCAAAGGGGCCTTCCTGGTTATGAGTTCCCATATACTGTGGTAGTCAGTTTACAGGCCTCACCCAGCCTTCCTGAATGTGGGCTCCCACATGATGCGGTAGCCAGACTACAGCCTCACCACCTTCCCTGAGCACTTTGCTCCCACTCTGTGGTCACCAGGCTTCAGGCTTCATTGGCCTTCCTGGTTGTGAGTTGTCACATGTCAGGTTGCAGGCTTCACCAGGCCTTCCTGAATGTGAAACCCCCACTTTTCGTGGTCGCTAAGTTGTAGTGGTGAGTCTTCACATGTCAGGCTGCAGGCCTCAGCGGCCTTCCTGAATGTGAGCTCCCCATGCATTGGGACTATCGGGTGTTAGGCCTTGTCAGGCCTTCCTGATTATGGGTTCCCACTTGTTGTGGCTACCAGGTTACAGGCCTCAAGTTCGGCCTTTCTGAATTCAGAGTGAAGTACACTAACCCCTACTTCACCTATTATTGTGGTAAATCACATGACGGGATGTCTTGTGTACTTTCTAAAATCCATTTTGTATGGTAAGGGTCACGCGTGGTATGCTTCGGTCCCTTCTTATGTGGCTCAGACCCCGGTCTTCCCTTGGGTCCCACTTTAAGTGGCGTCCTGTCACTGGCTACAGGGACGCCCTTCTCTGGCTAACTTCTGGAAGAAGTAGCTTCCACTTGGTGGAGTAAGCTCCCACAGGTTGTGGTCACCAGGCTGGGTCTCACTGACCTTCCTGAGTACGAGCTCCCACCCAATGTGGTCGCCAGGTTACAGGCCTTACCAGGCCTTCCTGGTCATGAGCTCCCACACACTGTGGTCGCCAGGTTACAGGCCTCAACAGGCCTTCCTGGTTATGAGCTCCCACATATTGTGGTTGCTGGGTTACAGGCCTCACCAGGCCTTCCTGAATTCAGAGTGAAGTACACAAACCCATACTTCACCTATTATTGTGGTAAGTCACCCGACGAGATGTCCTGTGCACTTTTTAAAATCCATTTCTTATGGTGAGGGTCACGTGCAGTATGCTTCGGTCCCTTCTTATGTGGCTCAGACCCCGGTCTTTCCTCGGGTCCCACTTTAAGAGTTCTTAAGAGCTAACTTCTGGAAGTAGCTCCCACTTGGTGTGGTTTTTCAGGTACACCAGGCTGGGTCTCACTGACCTTCCTGAGTACGAGCTCCCACCGGATGTGGTCGCCAGGTTACAGGCCTCACTAGGCCTTCCTGGTTATGAGCTCCCACATACTGTGGTCGCCAGGTTACGAGCTCCCGCATACTGTGGTCGCCAGGTTACAGGCCTTACCAGGCCTTCCTGGCCATGAGCTCCCACACACTGTGGACGCCAGGTTACAGGCCTCAACAGGCCTTCCTGAATTCAGAGTGAAGTACACAAACCCATACTTCACCTATTATTGTGGTAAGTCACCTGACGAGATGTCTTGTGCAGTTTTTAAAATCCATTTCATATGGTGAGGGTCACGCGCGGTATGCTTCGGTCCCTTCTTATGTGGTTCAGACTCCGGTTCTTCACTTTGGGTCCCACTGTAGATGTGTCTTTGTCGCAATACATTACGACAGGCACTTCCCTTGTTCAAGCTATCTCCCACAACTGTGGTTTTAGGTCTGATTAGACCTTTTTCGAGGTAGCCCAACATTGTGGGTCTGTCAGGTTTCTAGCCTCTGGCTTTCCTGAAGGATGAGCTTCCACATGCTGTGGTCGTTGGGTTTCAGGCCGCACAACGTACGGCCTTCCTGACATGAGCCCTCATGTATCGGAGCTCCCCACACATGGGGTCATCAGGTCTAAGGTCTCTTTGACCTTCCTGATTTTTGATCCCTCTCTTACTTCCTCAGTGCTCAAAAGCGAGCACTGGGTGGAAACTCGTGGATTGAGTGTACGATTCCCATTGGTTCGAGGTTGAGTCACACTCTCCGGAGGATCCCGTCTCTGTGATCCGAAACTCGATGGTTTCCGCCAGCTTCGCGGGCCTTCAGTTTTTGGATGCCTTTTCTAGGCAATTTCCAGAGGCTCTGTCTTGGACGGACAGGCTATGGCCAGACTGTGTGTCTTAGTACAGATCACCAGGCCAGCCTGGGGGCATTTCAGGAGGAGTGTTCTCCTGAATAGTGACTGGCTGGGGGTCTCTTTGGCCCCCTAGCCACACTCCCTAGAAGGGACCCCTTCTATTTTGAAGTTGTGGTTCTAAAGCCTTTGAGCTGGCCCTGATTTACTCACGTTATTACGTTCTGGTTTTTCTTGGTTCATTAGCTTGGGCTATGACCGGTAGGGAGTGCTGTCACTGACAGCCCGATGTAACATAGGGTGAGTGGTTTCAGTGTTCCTTGGAATTACTGGTTCTGACAGTTGTCACTGCCTTTCGGCATGCACTCCCCTCAGCATGGCGGAGTGGGTATTTCGTTCCCCATAGCGTCATTCGACGTATTGTTGAGTTCCCTTCGAAAGGGAACGTCTCAGGTTACGACTGTAACCTATGTTCCCTGAGAACAGGGAACGAGACAATACGTCTCGTTGCCATGCCTCGGGGCCTGCCTGCAACAGTCCCTTCAGACGATAGGATGTTGTCACGGTTTCAAGGCGCCCTTCTTATACATCCAGATTGACGCGCTCATCATTCAAGCTGATGATGCACGGGCTGTCGCCGGTCAACCTGATTACTGTGAGTTGATATTTGATTTCAGACACCTGTCACGCCTGAGGCGTTCCCCATAGCGTCATTCGACGTATTGTCTCGTTCCCTGTTCTCAGGGAACATAGGTTACAGTCGTAACCTGAGACGTTTTTCTTTTCTGGGCCTTTTCAGGCTGAGCCAAAGAATACTTCCTCTGCAAAGTCTCAAAATACATCTTCCAACCTGCTAAATATATCATAAATAAATGTAATGGCAATAAAAATAAGTAAAACAGAGGACAATAAAATGATTACAACATCTTTAAGATTACCTTGTACACATTCAGGGTCAACGTCTGTAAAAGTTGACCTTAATTCTTCGAAGAGGTAAGTGGTCACAGCCAGGTTATGTGATGAATTTATTCTGGGGGGGAAAGTTGCAAGGTATCATTAATGAAATTCACTTTTGGCATTCCAAATCCATAGAGTAGTAGATTAAACTAACATTTAGGCTATAGTATAAGAAACCGTCTTGGTAACACTTTAAAATAAGGTTCCATTAGTTAACATTAGTTAATGCATTAGTTAACATGAATTAACCATGAACAACATATCTGTTCAGCATTAGTTAATATTTGTTAACATTAACTCACACATTTACTAATGCATCAATTAACGTTAATATCATAATTAGTTAACATTAGTTAATGCATTAGTTAACACGAATTAAACATGAACAACATATCTGTTCGGCATTAGTTAATATTTGTTAACATTAACTCACACATTTACTAATGCATCAATTAACGTTAATATCATAATTAGTTAACATTAGTTAATGCATTAGTTAACAGGAATTAACCATGAACAACATATCTGTTCAGCATTAGTTAATATTTGTTAATGTTAACCCAAATATTTACTAAACCATAAATTCATGTTAACATCATAATTAGTTAACATTAGTTAATGCATTAGTTAACATGAATTAACCATGAACAACATATATGTTCACCATTAGTTAATATTTGTTAAAATTAACTCACACATTTACTAATGCATCAATTAACGTTAATATCATAATTAGTTAACATTAGTTAATGCATTAGTTAACATGAACTAACCATGAACAACATATCTGTTCGGCATTAGTTAATATTTGTTAACATTAACTCACACACATTTACTAATGCATCAATTAACGTTAATATCATAATTAGTTAACATTAGTTAATGCATTAGTTAACATGAATTAACCATGAACATATCTGTTCAGCATTAGTTAATATTTGTTAATGTTAACCCAAATATTTACTAAACCATCAATTCATGTTAACATCAAAATTAGTTAACATTAGTTAATGCATTAGTTAACATGAATTAACCATGAACAACATATCTGTTCAGCAATAGTTAATATTTGTTAACATTAACTCACACATTTACTAATGCATCAATTAACGTTAATATCATAATTAGTTAACATTAGTTAATGCATTAGTTAACATGAATTAACCATGAACAACATATCTGTTCAGCATTAGTTAATATTTGTTAATGTTAACTCACACATTTACTAATGCATCAATTCATGTTAACATCAAGGTACTCTCGTTGGTGCACGATAATAAAGCAGTGGATTAAAAGCTTACTTTTCCCCCAGCGGTGCTGCAGACTTCCAGACTCAGACAGTAAGTATGGCAGGTAAGGATTCTTCACAGTACAGGGTACTCTCGTTGGTGCACGGTAATGAAGCAATGGATTAAAAGCTTACTTTTCCCCCAGCGGTGCTGCAGACTTCCAGACTCAGACAGTAAGTATGGCAGGTAAGGATTCTTCACAGTACAGGGTACTCTCGTTGGTGCACGGTAATGAAGCAGTGGATTAAAAGCTTACTTTTCCCCCAGCGGTGCTGCAGACTTCCAGACTCAGACAGTAAGTATGGCAGGTAAGGATTCTTCACAGTACAGGGTATTCTCGTTGGTGCACGGTAATGAAGCAGTGGATTAAAAGCTTACTTCTCCTCAGCGGTGCTGCAGACTTCCAGACTCAGACAGTAAGTATGGCAGGTAAGGATTCTTCACAGTACAGAGTACTCTCGTTGGTGCACGATAATAAAGCAGTGGATTAAAAGCTTACTTTCCCCCCAGCGGTGCCGCAGACTTCCAGACTCAGACAGCAAGTATGGCAGGTGAGGATTCTTCACAGTACAGGGTACTCTCTCTCTCTTCAGTTCACAGTAGGGCGACAGTGGGTTAAATGATTACTTTACCAGCGTTGCTGTATACCTCTGGGCTCAAACAGTAAGTAGAACAGGTGAGGATATTCACAGTACACAGTACTCTCTCTTCAGTTCACAATAGGGAGACAGTGAGTCATAAGATTACTTTACCAGCGATGTTGTGTGCTTCTGGCAAAAGGCAAAAAAATAAGGCAAAAGCACTGCAATTCACTCACACGATAGGGTTGGACAGAGGCCCCACTCCGTCCGTTGCGCTCGTTTACAGGGGTTTCACGGTAATGAAGCAATGGATTAAAAGCTTACTTTTCCCCCAGCGGTGCTGCAGACTTCCAGACTCAGACAGTAAGTATGGCAGGTAAGGATTCTTCACAGTACAGGGTACTCTCGTTGGTGCACGGTAATGAAGCAGTGGATTAAAAGCTTACTTTTCCCCCAGCGGTGCTGCAGACTTCCAGACTCAGACAGTAAGTATGGCAGGTAAGAATTCTTCACAGTACAGGGTATTCTCGTTGGTGCACGGTAATGAAGCAGTGGATTAAAAGCTTACTTCTCCTCAGCGGTGCTGCAGACTTCCAGACTCAGACAGTAAGTATGGCAGGTAAGGATTCTTCACAGTACAGAGTACTCTCGTTGGTGCACGATAATAAAGCAGTGGATTAAAAGCTTACTTTTTCCCCAGCGGTGCCGCAGACTTCCAGACTCAGACAGCAAGTATGGCAGGTGAGGATTCTTCACAGTACAGGGTACTCTCTCTCTCTTCAGTTCACAGTAGGGCGACAGTGGGTTAAATGATTACTTTATCAGCATTGCTCTATACCTCTGGGCTCAAACAGTAAGTAGAACAGGTGAGGATATTCACAGTACACAGTACTCTCTCTTCAGTTCACAATAGGGAGACAGTGAGTCATAAGATTACTTTACCAGCGATGTTGTGTGCTTCTGGGCTCAAACAGCAAGTAGAACAGGTAGGGATCTTCACAGTACAAAGTACTCTCTCCTCAGTTCACAGTAGGGCAACAGTGGGTTAAACGATTACTTTATCAGCGTTGCTGTATACTTCTGGGGTCAAACAGTAAGTAGAACAGGTGAGGATATTCACAGTACACAGTACTCTCTCTTCAGTTCACAATAGGGAGACAGTGAGTCATAAGGTTACTTTACCAGCGATGCTGTGTGCTTCTGGGCTCAAACAGCAAGTAGAACAGGTGGGGATCTTCACAGTACAAAGTACTCTCTCCTCAGTTCACAGTAGGGCGACAGTGGGTTAAACGATTATTTTACTAGCGATGCTGTATGCTTCTGGGCTCAAACAGTAAGTAGAACAGGTGAAGACATTCACAGTACACAGTACTCTCTCTTCAGTTCTCTTCATATCACTCTGGGCTTCTGACGGGGGCAGATATAATATCCTTCCACGAACATGTAAGCATGGATAGGGGCCACTTCTCAACAAAGACACAGCACACTTGTGTTCACTTCAATTCCACAGCAGTAAATCAATGTGTATTAATAAGGCAAAAGCACTGCAATTCACTCACACGATAGGGTTGGACAGAGGCCCCACTCCGTCCGTTGCGCTCGTTTACAGGGGTTTCACTTTTAATTCCTCCTCATCACACTCTGAAACACATAGCTCCTCCAACAGTCAGATCCACATTCACTATATCCTCTTCAAGCGGTTCAAATGTCCATAAGATGAAAACAATTCACTTATCTTTCCTCTCTCCTTCCACAGCACAGATCCAGTCCTAGCTCGGTCCAGCAGTCTTCCCACAAACGATCACTCTGACCCAGCAAACTCGAATGGGCGATCTCCACACCCCAACGATTTTTCAGAGGAAGCCTGTATCCAGCACTGCCCAAAGTCAACCCACTTTAATGTCTGATCTTGTCAACCCTTTGGAATCTTGACACACTGTACACCCACCGACCGCGCTCCAAACACTCTCTAAATGCTCCTTTTATATTGTGGCTTATGAAACAGGAAGCCTGTGTGAGCGCCGCTCCTCTCTCTCTCACACCTGCCATGCATTAGCGCTAATCAGTACGGGCATGTTTCCATCACACACGGAACCGTAGTGGAGTGTTGCACCCAATACGTTCCCCTAGGAAACTCGGGACTCTCAAGAAGGTTCCGTTTACTGAGCGATTTTGTCACCCGTGACATCCCCCCTTGCCAATCGGTTCCAGTCCCTGGGGACCTCTCAGGTGGTTGTCCTCGGGTGTTCCGTTGAGATCGTCGGGGTGGCGAGGGCGGAGCCGCTCTGGCTTCAACTTCGGGGTCACTCGGGACCACAGCCCACCCTACCATAGGTGCCTCTGAGGCGAGTGGTGCACTTGGGGCCTCAGCCGCTAGTTGCGGGTAGTTCGGACAGGGACGGAGCAGGTTTCGATGGAGCACCCGTATTGGTCCTGGCTTCCCTTCGGGCCGTACAGAGTAGACGGGGGCATCAGGCCCTTGTCGTTGTTCCACCACATATGGCGTCGACTCCCAGCGGTCACTGAGCTTCCCTTTCCCTGGGCGCCGGTTGTCCCGTACCAGCACTCGCTCCCCAGGTAACAAAGGGGCCTCTCGGGCAGTCCGGTCGTATAGTCTCTTATTCTTGGCGGCTGCTGCACTCAGATGGTCTGAGACTCGTCGGTAGGCATTGAGCAGTTGGTGGTGGTGCCGATTTACCCAGTCAGTGGTACTATACCCTCTTTCCGCAGCCTCGGTCCCCATGAGCAAGTCCACAGGCAAGCGGAGGTGGCGCCCAAACATAAGGTAGGAAGGAGCATAACCGGTGACACTGTGCACACTGTTGTTGTATGCTTGTAACAGCGAGGGAAGACTCTCGGCCCATTGGCCCTGTTCACTCTCTAGGGTCCCCAGCAACCCCAGCAAGGTCTGGTTGAATCTTTCGCACCCTCCGTTACCCTGAGGGTGGTATGAGGTCGTATGGGTCTTTCGGCACCCATAGAAGCGGCTCAGCTCTTGGATGACCCGGGACTCGAAATTTGAACCTTGGTCCGATGACCCGGGACTCGAAATTTGAACCTTGGTCCGAGTGTAGGGTTTCTGGGCAGCCAAAAGGTTGTATCACTGCTCTCCAAAGGGCGTTGGCTGTGGTAACTGCCGTTTGATCGACGGTGGGGACGGCCCAGGCATATTTAGTAAATAGGTCGGTCATGACCAGAATATTCTGGAATCGGTCTGTTGGTCGACCCAGAGTCAGGAAATCTATCCCTACGATATGCAGAGGTGCTTTCGGTCGCAGGGGGACCAATGGGGCTCGAACCTCCTTCCTGCGTTTGAACAAGGTACACCGTGGGCAGCTCTGAACAAATTCCTCAACTTTCTTTTCCATCCTAGGCCAGTGGAAATACCTCCTCAGCAGGGACAGTGTCCTCTCTTGGCCCTGATGGCCAGTATGGGTGTGATAGGCATTCAACAGCTCCGAAACTTGGCCCTCTGGTACAACAACTTGGTGTACAGTCTCCTGTGTGCGGGGATCCCGCCTTGAACGACAGATTACTCCTTCTCGGAGTTGCAGCCTCTTCCACTGTCTCACAAGCTGTCGTACCCCCACCGTCTAAGTCTGTCTCTCCTCTGCCCTCGGCATGTTTCCCTGTCGGAGGTACAACAGGAGCTGACCCAAATCTGCATCTCTCTGCTGCAGCTCTCTCCACCGTCCGGTGTCCCACCCCTAACTAGATGGAACAGGCTCTGGGGCCCCGGGAGCTCCCACCATGGCCACCAGCAACTCATCTTCGGTACCAAGGGCACCGAGGGGTGCTCGATCATCTCTCTGGGTGGCTGGGAGTCTGGACAAGGCATCTGCATTTACGTGCTCTCTGCCGGGACGATATTTAAGCTGGTAATCATAATTTGCTAGTTGTGCCACCCAGCGCTGCTCCACTGCCCCCAACTTAGCGGATTGCAAGTGTACTAAGGGATTGTTGTCTGTAATCACCGTTACCTTGGCTCCCCACAAGTAGTCTTTAAACTTCTCCGTCATGGCCCACTTCATCGCCAGTAGTTCGATTTTAAAGGAGCTATAGTTTGCAGCGTTTCGCTCGGCGGGATGTAAACTTCGACTTGCGTACGTTATCACTCTCTCCACTCCTTGATGCTCTTGGGCCAGCACGGCCCCCAATCCTGCATTGCTGGCGTCAGTGTACAGGAGAAACGGCTGGGTGAAATCTGCATAGGCTAAGATTGGGGCCTTCAGGAGTTCCTGTTTAAGGTTTTGGAAAGCGGTCTCACAGGTGGAATCCCAGTGTACTGAGGGGGAGCCTTTACCACGGGCACGTCCAGTGCCAGCCAAGAGTTGGTTCAGTGGCTTAGCAAGCCCAGAGAATCCCTTTATAAAGCGGCGATAATATCCCACAAAGCCCAGGAACGACCGCACCTGTCTTACTGTCCGGGGTGGCCCCCATCCTTGGACCGCGGCCACCTTCTCTGGGTCAGGGGAGATCCCTACAGCACTGACACGATGTCCCAAGAACTGCACCTCTTTCCGCAGTAACTGGCATTTTTCCGGCCTAAGCTTCAGCCCATATTTCTCCATGGCCCTGAAAACTCCTTCCAGATGATGCAGGTGAGTGTGGAAATCAGGGGAGAAGACGATCACATCGTCTAGGTAGACCAGCGTTGAGTCGACTAATTGTCCTCCTAGGCAGCGCTGCATCAGGCGTTGGAAAGTCGCAGGGGCGTTGCACAGACTGAACGGCATACGGTCCCATTCAAATAGCCCAAACGGGGTGGTGAAAGCTGTCTTCTCCCTATCTCGGTCATCTACCTGCACCTGCCAGTATCCACTTGCCAGGTCCAATGTCGAGTACCATGCCGCTTGGGTAAGACTGGTGAGTGAGTCTTCAATCCGTGGCAATGGGAATGCATCTTTCTTCGTTACACTGTTAAGTTTGCGATAATCAACGCAAAACCTCCAGGCTCCCGTCTTCTTCTGCACCAGAACGATGGGCGCAGCCCAAGGACTACTGCTTTCTCGGATGATTCCTCCCTCCAGCATACCTTTCAACAGGGTGCGGACCTCGGTATAAAGAGTGGGGGGCACCGGACGGTACCGCTCTCAACTAGGCGTCGCCTCACCAGTGGGTATTTGATGCTTCACCACCCCTGTGCAGCCATAGTCCTCTTCATGTGTTGAAAACACATGTTGCCACTTCCTCAAAAGTTCCTGAAGCTGTACCACTTGTTCCTCTTCCAGATTCTCACCCTTCAGGGACTCTCCCATCAGATGGGCCGGCATCCCTCCTCCAACCGAACCCGGTTCTACCTCGACAGGGCGGACGGCAACTTCCACCACCGCAGGGCTCACCTGTCTGAAGCAGACAGCTTGGTGCTCGTGCACCTGGGCAGGACGTACCGAGGAAACTCGGGCCAGACGTTGGTGTCGACGAAGGAGCACAGGGTAAGGATTTGTGTTCCGTACTTTTACTGAGACTCGCCCCCGATGGACAACCGCCAGCCCGTGAGCCACTTCAACTGGCTGACAATCTTCGTGAGGCTCTACCAGGACACAGGTGCCTGACCCACGGGGTCTTGCGGGTACTCGTACCCAAAGAACGGTCTCACTCTGAGCTGGGATGGACAGAGCATACCTACAGGCAACTCGACCGATGTCTTCCCTCTCTTCTATGTGATTAGCTGCGTGCACTCTTTTACAATCGGCCAGAATTCGTTCCCAGTCCTGTTTTGCCGGTGACGGAGACATCCGAGCCGGCCGGCCCTGAAACAATTCTTCCCAGCAATCCAGTATAACGTTCATCCCTAAAAGTGCTCGATGATTTCCCAAGCAATGATCTCGGACGATAACTACCCCTTTTTGTTGGACGGGGACCCCTCGGACAAGAAAATCTACCATGATGTACCCTATGTAGGGGATGTCCAAATCATTGGCCCCCCGTAGGGTCAACCTGGAAGCTTCAGTTGCTTGGAGCCGATGATCTGCGAACAACTCCTGGGCCAGGCTCTCCGAGAATAGCGTAACTTGAGACCCTGTGTCAACCAAACAGTCTATCGTGACTCCATTGGCTTGAACCTCCACGGTAGGGCAATGTCCCACCCAGTCATCTCGCGCAACAGGAACAGAAAGAGGGTCACGCAAAGGGGTCCCGGCCACTTGACCCACAGTGGCCGGTAGAACTAAAAACCCCCTTGAGAACCCCGACGAAGCCCACACTGGCGACTGATATGTCCAGGATCTCCACAATTTATACAGATGGGCCTTCCTTGGTCGTCCCACTGGAACCGGGGGCCCACAGGCCGTAGGGGGCGGCACAGAGGACCTCGCCCTTCCTCTGAATACGACCTCTCTCGCCCCACTGCTCCGCCTTCGACTCGTCCTCGACGAAGTTCACCCAGCAGATTCCGGGATAATTCCGCCATCTGTCCCTTGACATCCTCCAACAGTTCGGCCCTCAGTTTCTGCTTCCAATCGCTCGGTTCGACAGGCACAGGTCCACTGGCACTACTTGCTGCCACACAGACTGGTGTGCGAGTTACCTCTCCCTGGTCCAGTTCCAACGCCAAGGCCTCTTGTCGCAGAGCCTCAAAGGTCATAGTGGGGTCTCGTCGAAGCTGGAGTCGTATGCCCTGAAGTACTGGCCCTTCACACAGCCCCAAGACGAATTGAGCTCGTAGCAAGTCATCCCCTTCTCCCAGTCCATGATCCGGTCGCCCCTTCAGCCGGCTAAACTGCTCCCGCAACTTCAAGGAGTATGCCCGAAGTGTCTGCGTAGGCCCCTGTTGATAGTTAAAGAACTGGGCACGAAGAGTGGCCACTGGGGTGGAGTCTCCATATAATCCGAACAAGAAATCAAAGATAGTTTTTGCGGTAGCACGTGTGGCTTCCGATGCAGCCAGAACCTCCCTTTTGGCTTCTCCTTCCAGCGACCCCAACACAAACTGTACTCTCTGTGCTGCACTCAGTCCCTGTAGTCCAGCCAGATACTCCGTCTGCGCCTTCCAATCCTGTAAGCTTAACTCCGATCCTGGTCCTCCATAGCACTGCGCCCAGGGAGCTCCCATGAAGATCGGCATGACTTGAGGACGAGCCGCTGGTGCCTCTTCGTCCGCCATCGCGTACCTGTGGCCGCTACAACTCACGGTGTGTACCCTGCCGACTATGCCACTTATGTCACAGGTCGAGGGGAGGAACGCTCGGGTGACCAACCACCCCCCCTCTAACCGAGTCACCACCGTGAGGAGCCGACACCACAGGCACACAACAGAGGACCACAGAGACAGAGATAAGTTTCAAAGGAGTAACAATCTTTATTAAACCAGGGGTTTCTCACAGTTTAAGATACTCTCGTTGATGCACGATAATGGAGCAGGGGGTTGCAGCTTACTTCTCCCCAGCGGTGCTGCAGACTTCCAGACTCACGAGTAAGTATGACAGGTAAGGATTCTTCACGGTAGAAGGTACTCTCGTTGGTGCACGATAATAAAGCAGTGGATTAAAAGCTTACTTTTCCCCCAGCGGTGCTGCAGACTTCCAGACTCAGACAGTAAGTATGGCAGGTAAGGATTCTTCACAGTACAGGGTACTCTCGTTGGTGCACGGTAATGAAGCAGTGGATTAAAAGCTTACTTTTCCCCCAGCGGTGCTGCAGACTTCCAGACTCAGACAGTAAGTATGGCAGGTAAGGATTCTTCACAGTACAGGGTACTCTCGTTGGTGCACGGTAATGAAGCAGTGGATTAAAAGCTTACTTTTCCCCCAGCGGTGCTGCAGACTTCCAAACTCAGACAGTAAGTATGGCAGGTAAGGATTCTTCACAGTACAGGGTACTCTCGTTGGTGCACGGTAATGAAGCAGTGGATTAAAAGCTTACTTTTCCCCCAAGGGTGCTGCAGACTTCCAGACTCAGACAGTAAGTATGGCAGGTAAGGATTCTTCACAGTACAGGGTACTCTCGTTGGTGCACGGTAATGAAGCAGTGGTTTAAAAGCTTACTTCTCCTCAGCGGTGCTGCAGACTTCCAGACTCAGACAGTAAGTATGGCAGGTAAGGATTCTTCACAGTACAGGGTACTCTCGTTGGTGCACGGTAATGAAGCAGTGGATTAAAAGCTTACTTCTCCTCAGCGGTGCTGCAGACTTCCAGACTCAGACAGTAAGTATGGCAGGTAAGGATTCTTCACAGTACAGAGTACTCTCGTTGGTGCACAATAATAAAGCAGTGGATTAAAAGCTTACTTTCCCCCCAGCGGTGCCGCAGACTTCCAGACTCAGACAGCAAGTATGGCAGGTGAGGATTCTTCACAGTACAGGGTACTCTCTCTCTCTTCAGTTCACAGTAGGGCGACAGTGGGTTAAATGATTACTTTACCAGCGTTGCTGTATACCTCTGGGCTCAAACAGTAAGTAGAACAGGTGAGGATATTCACAGTACACAGTACTCTCTCTTCAGTTCACAATAGGGAGACAGTGAGTCATAAGATTACTTTACCAGCGATGTTGTGTGCTTCTGGCAAAAGGCAAAAAAATAAGGCAAAAGCACTGCAATTCACTCACACGATAGGGTTGGACAGAGGCCCCACTCCGTCCGTTGCGCTCGTTTACAGGGGTTTCACGGTAATGAAGCAATGGATTAAAAGCTTACTTTTCCCCCAGCGGTGCTGCAGACTTCCAGACTCAGACAGTAAGTATGGCAGGTAAGGATTCTTCACAGTACAGGGTACTCTCGTTGGTGCACGGTAATGAAGCAGTGGATTAAAAGCTTACTTTTCCCCCAGCGGTGCTGCAGACTTCCAGACTCAGACAGTAAGTATGGCAGGTAAGGATTCTTCACAGTACAGGGTATTCTCGTTGGTGCACGGTAATGAAGCAGTGGATTAAAAGCTTACTTCTCCTCAGCGGTGCTGCAGACTTCCAGACTCAGACAGTAAGTATGGCAGGTAAGGATTCTTCACAGTACAGAGTACTCTCGTTGGTGCACGATAATAAAGCAGTGGATTAAAAGCTTACTTTTTCCCCAGCGGTGCCGCAGACTTCCAGACTCAGACAGCAAGTATGGCAGGTGAGGATTCTTCACAGTACAGGGTACTCTCTCTCTCTTCAGTTCACAGTAGGGCGACAGTGGGTTAAATGATTACTTTATCAGCATTGCTCTATACCTCTGGGCTCAAACAGTAAGTAGAACAGGTGAGGATATTCACAGTACACAGTACTCTCTCTTCAGTTCACAATAGGGAGACAGTGAGTCATAAGATTACTTTACCAGCGATGTTGTGTGCTTCTGGGCTCAAACAGCAAGTAGAACAGGTAGGGATCTTCACAGTACAAAGTACTCTCTCCTCAGTTCACAGTAGGGCAACAGTGGGTTAAACGATTACTTTATCAGCGTTGCTGTATACTTCTGGGGTCAAACAGTAAGTAGAACAGGTGAGGATATTCACAGTACACAGTACTCTCTCTTCAGTTCACAATAGGGAGACAGTGAGTCATAAGGTTACTTTACCAGCGATGCTGTGTGCTTCTGGGCTCAAACAGCAAGTAGAACAGGTGGGGATCTTCACAGTACAAAGTACTCTCTCCTCAGTTCACAGTAGGGCGACAGTGGGTTAAACGATTATTTTACTAGCGATGCTGTATGCTTCTGGGCTCAAACAGTAAGTAGAACAGGTGAAGACATTCACAGTACACAGTACTCTCTCTTCAGTTCTCTTCATATCACTCTGGGCTTCTGACGGGGGCAGATATAATATCCTTCCACGAACATGTAAGCATGGATAGGGGCCACTTCTCAACAAAGACACAGCACACTTGTGTTCACTTCAATTCCACAGCAGTAAATCAATGTGTATTAATAAGGCAAAAGCACTGCAATTCACTCACACGATAGGGTTGGACAGAGGCCCCACTCCGTCCGTTGCGCTCGTTTACAGGGGTTTCACTTTTAATTCCTCCTCATCACACTCTGAAACACATAGCTCCTCCAACAGTCAGATCCACATTCACTATATCCTCTTCAAGCGGTTCAAATGTCCATAAGATGAAAACAATTCACTTATCTTTCCTCTCTCCTTCCACAGCACAGATCCAGTCCTAGCTCGGTCCAGCAGTCTTCCCACAAACGATCACTCTGACCCAGCAAACTCGAATGGGCGATCTCCACACCCCAACGATTTTTCAGAGGAAGCCTGTATCCAGCACTGCCCAAAGTCAACCCACTTTAATGTCTGATCTTGTCAACCCTTTGGAATCTTGACACACTGTACACCCACCGACCGCGCTCCAAACACTCTCTAAATGCTCCTTTTATATTGTGGCTTATGAAACAGGAAGCCTGTGTGAGCGCCGCTCCTCTCTCTCTCACACCTGCCATGCATTAGCGCTAATCAGTACGGGCATGTTTCCATCACACACGGAACCGTAGTGGAGTGTTGCACCCAATACGTTCCCCTAGGAAACTCGGGACTCTCAAGAAGGTTCCGTTTACTGAGCGATTTTGTCACCCGTGACATCCCCCCTTGCCAATCGGTTCCAGTCCCTGGGGACCTCTCAGGTGGTTGTCCTCGGGTGTTCCGTTGAGATCGTCGGGGTGGCGAGGGCGGAGCCGCTCTGGCTTCAACTTCGGGGTCACTCGGGACCACAGCCCACCCTACCATAGGTGCCTCTGAGGCGAGTGGTGCACTTGGGGCCTCAGCCGCTAGTTGCGGGTAGTTCGGACAGGGACGGAGCAGGTTTCGATGGAGCACCCGTATTGGTCCTGGCTTCCCTTCGGGCCGTACAGAGTAGACGGGGGCATCAGGCCCTTGTCGTTGTTCCACCACATATGGCGTCGACTCCCAGCGGTCACTGAGCTTCCCTTTCCCTGGGCGCCGGTTGTCCCGTACCAGCACTCGCTCCCCAGGTAACAAAGGGGCCTCTCGGGCAGTCCGGTCGTATAGTCTCTTATTCTTGGCGGCTGCTGCACTCAGATGGTCTGAGACTCGTCGGTAGGCATTGAGCAGTTGGTGGTGGTGCCGATTTACCCAGTCAGTGGTACTATACCCTCTTTCCGCAGCCTCGGTCCCCATGAGCAAGTCCACAGGCAAGCGGAGGTGGCGCCCAAACATAAGGTAGGAAGGAGCATAACCGGTGACACTGTGCACACTGTTGTTGTATGCTTGTAACAGCGAGGGAAGACTCTCGGCCCATTGGCCCTGTTCACTCTCTAGGGTCCCCAGCAACCCCAGCAAGGTCTGGTTGAATCTTTCGCACCCTCCGTTACCCTGAGGGTGGTATGAGGTCGTATGGGTCTTTCGGCACCCATAGAAGCGGCTCAGCTCTTGGATGACCCGGGACTCGAAATTTGAACCTTGGTCCGATGACCCGGGACTCGAAATTTGAACCTTGGTCCGAGTGTAGGGTTTCTGGGCAGCCAAAAGGTTGTATCACTGCTCTCCAAAGGGCGTTGGCTGTGGTAACTGCCGTTTGATCGACGGTGGGGACGGCCCAGGCATATTTAGTAAATAGGTCGGTCATGACCAGAATATTCTGGAATCGGTCTGTTGGTCGACCCAGAGTCAGGAAATCTATCCCTACGATATGCAGAGGTGCTTTCGGTCGCAGGGGGACCAATGGGGCTCGAACCTCCTTCCTGCGTTTGAACAAGGTACACCGTGGGCAGCTCTGAACAAATTCCTCAACTTTCTTTTCCATCCTAGGCCAGTGGAAATACCTCCTCAGCAGGGACAGTGTCCTCTCTTGGCCCTGATGGCCAGTATGGGTGTGATAGGCATTCAACAGCTCCGAAACTTGGCCCTCTGGTACAACAACTTGGTGTACAGTCTCCTGTGTGCGGGGATCCTGCCTTGAACGACAGATTACTCCTTCTCGGAGTTGCAGCCTCTTCCACTGTCTCACAAGCTGTCGTACCCCCACCGTCTAAGTCTGTCTCTCCTCTGCCCTCGGCATGTTTCCCTGTCGGAGGTACAACAGGAGCTGACCCAAATCTGCATCTCTCTGCTGCAGCTCTCTCCACCGTCCGGTGTCCCACCCCTAACTAGATGGAACAGGCTCTGGGGCCCCGGGAGCTCCCACCATGGCCACCAGCAACTCATCTTCGGTACCAAGGGCACCGAGGGGTGCTCGATCATCTCTCTGGGTGGCTGGGAGTCTGGACAAGGCATCTGCATTTACGTGCTCTCTGCCGGGACGATATTTAAGCTGGTAATCATAATTTGCTAGTTGTGCCACCCAGCGCTGCTCCACTGCCCCCAACTTAGCGGATTGCAAGTGTACTAAGGGATTGTTGTCTGTAATCACCGTTACCTTGGCTCCCCACAAGTAGTCTTTAAACTTCTCCGTCATGGCCCACTTCATCGCCAGTAGTTCGATTTTAAAGGAGCTATAGTTTGCAGCGTTTCGCTCGGCGGGATGTAAACTTCGACTTGCGTACGTTATCACTCTCTCCACTCCTTGATGCTCTTGGGCCAGCACGGCCCCCAATCCTGCATTGCTGGCGTCAGTGTACAGGAGAAACGGCTGGGTGAAATCTGCATAGGCTAAGATTGGGGCCTTCAGGAGTTCCTGTTTAAGGTTTTGGAAAGCGGTCTCACAGGTGGAATCCCAGTGTACTGAGGGGGAGCCTTTACCACGGGCACGTCCAGTGCCAGCCAAGAGTTGGTTCAGTGGCTTAGCAAGCCCAGAGAATCCCTTTATAAAGCGGCGATAATATCCCACAAAGCCCAGGAACGACCGCACCTGTCTTACTGTCCGGGGTGGCCCCCATCCTTGGACCGCGGCCACCTTCTCTGGGTCAGGGGAGATCCCTACAGCACTGACACGATGTCCCAAGAACTGCACCTCTTTCCGCAGTAACTGGCATTTTTCCGGCCTAAGCTTCAGCCCATATTTCTCCATGGCCCTGAAAACTCCTTCCAGATGATGCAGGTGAGTGTGGAAATCAGGGGAGAAGACGATCACATCGTCTAGGTAGACCAGCGTTGAGTCGACTAATTGTCCTCCTAGGCAGCGCTGCATCAGGCGTTGGAAAGTCGCAGGGGCGTTGCACAGACTGAACGGCATACGGTCCCATTCAAATAGCCCAAACGGGGTGGTGAAAGCTGTCTTCTCCCTATCTCGGTCATCTACCTGCACCTGCCAGTATCCACTTGCCAGGTCCAATGTCGAGTACCATGCCGCTTGGGTAAGACTGGTGAGTGAGTCTTCAATCCGTGGCAATGGGAATGCATCTTTCTTCGTTACACTGTTAAGTTTGCGATAATCAACGCAAAACCTCCAGGCTCCCGTCTTCTTCTGCACCAGAACGATGGGCGCAGCCCAAGGACTACTGCTTTCTCGGATGATTCCTCCCTCCAGCATACCTTTCAACAGGGTGCGGACCTCGGTATAAAGAGTGGGGGGCACCGGACGGTACCGCTCTCAACTAGGCGTCGCCTCACCAGTGGGTATTTGATGCTTCACCACCCCTGTGCAGCCATAGTCCTCTTCATGTGTTGAAAACACATGTTGCCACTTCCTCAAAAGTTCCTGAAGCTGTACCACTTGTTCCTCTTCCAGATTCTCACCCTTCAGGGACTCTCCCATCAGATGGGCCGGCATCCCTCCTCCAACCGAACCCGGTTCTACCTCGACAGGGCGGACGGCAACTTCCACCACCGCAGGGCTCACCTGTCTGAAGCAGACAGCTTGGTGCTCGTGCACCTGGGCAGGACGTACCGAGGAAACTCGGGCCAGACGTTGGTGTCGACGAAGGAGCACAGGGTAAGGATTTGTGTTCCGTACTTTTACTGAGACTCGCCCCCGATGGACAACCGCCAGCCCGTGAGCCACTTCAACTGGCTGACAATCTTCGTGAGGCTCTACCAGGACACAGGTGCCTGACCCACGGGGTCTTGCGGGTACTCGTACCCAAAGAACGGTCTCACTCTGAGCTGGGATGGACAGAGCATACCTACAGGCAACTCGACCGATGTCTTCCCTCTCTTCTATGTGATTAGCTGCGTGCACTCTTTTACAATCGGCCAGAATTCGTTCCCAGTCCTGTTTTGCCGGTGACGGAGACATCCGAGCCGGCCGGCCCTGAAACAATTCTTCCCAGCAATCCAGTATAACGTTCATCCCTAAAAGTGCTCGATGATTTCCCAAGCAATGATCTCGGACGATAACTACCCCTTTTTGTTGGACGGGGACCCCTCGGACAAGAAAATCTACCATGATGTACCCTATGTAGGGGATGTCCAAATCATTGGCCCCCCGTAGGGTCAACCTGGAAGCTTCAGTTGCTTGGAGCCGATGATCTGCGAACAACTCCTGGGCCAGGCTCTCCGAGAATAGCGTAACTTGAGACCCTGTGTCAACCAAACAGTCTATCGTGACTCCATTGGCTTGAACCTCCACGGTAGGGCAATGTCCCACCCAGTCATCTCGCGCAACAGGAACAGAAAGAGGGTCACGCAAAGGGGTCCCGGCCACTTGACCCACAGTGGCCGGTAGAACTAAAAACCCCCTTGAGAACCCCGACGAAGCCCACACTGGCGACTGATATGTCCAGGATCTCCACAATTTATACAGATGGGCCTTCCTTGGTCGTCCCACTGGAAC
Source organism: Pimephales promelas (assembly GCF_988280905.1). Taxonomy (NCBI): domain Eukaryota; kingdom Metazoa; phylum Chordata; class Actinopteri; order Cypriniformes; family Leuciscidae; genus Pimephales; species Pimephales promelas. Next base: position 11,077,742 of record NC_142773.1, on the reverse strand, counting down.
CGGGGGCCCACAGGCCGTAGGGGGCGGCACAGAGGACCTCGCCCTTCCTCTGAATACGACCTCTCTCGCCCCACTGCTCCGCCTTCGACTCGTCCTCGACGAAGTTCACCCAGCAGATTCCGGGATAATTCCGCCATCTGTCCCTTGACATCCTCCAACAGTTCGGCCCTCAGTTTCTGCTTCCAATCGCTCGGTTCGACAGGCACAGGTCCACTGGCACTACTTGCTGCCACACAGACTGGTGTGCGAGTTACCTCTCCCTGGTCCAGTTCCAACGCCAAGGCCTCTTGTCGCAGAGCCTCAAAGGTCATAGTGGGGTCTCGTCGAAGCTGGAGTCGTATGCCCTGAAGTACTGGCCCTTCACACAGCCCCAAGACGAATTGAGCTCGTAGCAAGTCATCCCCTTCTCCCAGTCCATGATCCGGTCGCCCCTTCAGCCGGCTAAACTGCTCCCGCAACTTCAAGGAGTATGCCCGAAGTGTCTGCGTAGGCCCCTGTTGATAGTTAAAGAACTGGGCACGAAGAGTGGCCACTGGGGTGGAGTCTCCATATAATCCGAACAAGAAATCAAAGATAGTTTTTGCGGTAGCACGTGTGGCTTCCGATGCAGCCAGAACCTCCCTTTTGGCTTCTCCTTCCAGCGACCCCAACACAAACTGTACTCTCTGTGCTGCACTCAGTCCCTGTAGTCCAGCCAGATACTCCGTCTGCGCCTTCCAATCCTGTAAGCTTAACTCCGATCCTGGTCCTCCATAGCACTGCGCCCAGGGAGCTCCCATGAAGATCGGCATGACTTGAGGACGAGCCGCTGGTGCCTCTTCGTCCGCCATCGCGTACCTGTGGCCGCTACAACTCACGGTGTGTACCCTGCCGACTATGCCACTTATGTCACAGGTCGAGGGGAGGAACGCTCGGGTGACCAACCACCCCCCCTCTAACCGAGTCACCACCGTGAGGAGCCGACACCACAGGCACACAACAGAGGACCACAGAGACAGAGATAAGTTTCAAAGGAGTAACAATCTTTATTAAACCAGGGGTTTCTCACAGTTTAAGATACTCTCGTTGATGCACGATAATGGAGCAGGGGGTTGCAGCTTACTTCTCCCCAGCGGTGCTGCAGACTTCCAGACTCACGAGTAAGTATGACAGGTAAGGATTCTTCACGGTAGAAGGTACTCTCGTTGGTGCACGATAATAAAGCAGTGGATTAAAAGCTTACTTTTCCCCCAGCGGTGCTGCAGACTTCCAGACTCAGACAGTAAGTATGGCAGGTAAGGATTCTTCACAGTACAGGGTACTCTCGTTGGTGCACGGCAATGAAGCAGTGGATTAAAAGCTTACTTTTCCCCCAGCGGTGCTGCAGACTTCCAGACTCAGACAGTAAGTATGGCAGGTAAGGATTCTTCACAGTACAGGGTACTCTCGTTGGTGCACGGTAATGAAGCAGTGGATTAAAAGCTTACTTTTCCCCCAGCGGTGCTGCAGACTTCCAAACTCAGACAGTAAGTATGGCAGGTAAGGATTCTTCACAGTACAGGGTACTCTCGTTGGTGCACGGTAATGAAGCAGTGGATTAAAAGCTTACTTTTCCCCCAAGGGTGCTGCAGACTTCCAGACTCAGACAGTAAGTATGGCAGGTAAGGATTCTTCACAGTACAGGGTACTCTCGTTGGTGCACGGTAATGAAGCAGTGGATTAAAAGCTTACTTCTCCTCAGCGGTGCTGCAGACTTCCAGACTCAGACAGTAAGTATGGCAGGTAAGGATTCTTCACAGTACAGGGTACTCTCGTTGGTGCACGGTAATGAAGCAGTGGATTAAAAGCTTACTTCTCCTCAGCGGTGCTGCAGACTTCCAGACTCAGACAGTAAGTATGGCAGGTAAGGATTCTTCACAGTACAGAGTACTCTCGTTGGTGCACGATAATAAAGCAGTGGATTAAAAGCTTACTTTCCCCCCAGCGGTGCCGCAGACTTCCAGACTCAGACAGCAAGTATGGCAGGTGAGGATTCTTCACAGTACAGGGTACTCTCTCTCTCTTCAGTTCACAGTAGGGCGACAGTGGGTTAAATGATTACTTTACCAGCGTTGCTGTATACCTCTGGGCTCAAACAGTAAGTAGAACAGGTGAGGATATTCACAGTACACAGTACTCTCTCTTCAGTTCACAATAGGGAGACAGTGAGTCATAAGATTACTTTACCAGCGATGTTGTGTGCTTCTGGCAAAAGGCAAAAAAATAAGGCAAAAGCACTGCAATTCACTCACACGATAGGGTTGGACAGAGGCCCCACTCCGTCCGTTGCGCTCGTTTACAGGGGTTTCACGGTAATGAAGCAATGGATTAAAAGCTTACTTTTCCCCCAGCGGTGCTGCAGACTTCCAGACTCAGACAGTAAGTATGGCAGGTAAGGATTCTTCACAGTACAGGGTACTCTCGTTGGTGCACGGTAATGAAGCAGTGGATTAAAAGCTTACTTTTCCCCCAGCGGTGCTGCAGACTTCCAGACTCAGACAGTAAGTATGGCAGGTAAGGATTCTTCACAGTACAGGGTATTCTCGTTGGTGCACGGTAATGAAGCAGTGGATTAAAAGCTTACTTCTCCTCAGCGGTGCTGCAGACTTCCAGACTCAGACAGTAAGTATGGCAGGTAAGGATTCTTCACAGTACAGAGTACTCTCGTTGGTGCACGATAATAAAGCAGTGGATTAAAAGCTTACTTTTTCCCCAGCAGTGCCGCAGACTTCCAGACTCAGACAGCAAGTATGGCAGGTGAGGATTCTTCACAGTACAGGGTACTCTCTCTCTCTTCAGTTCACAGTAGGGCGACAGTGGGTTAAATGATTACTTTATCAGCATTGCTCTATACCTCTGGGCTCAAACAGTAAGTAGAACAGGTGAGGATATTCACAGTACACAGTACTCTCTCTTCAGTTCACAATAGGGAGACAGTGAGTCATAAGATTACTTTACCAGCGATGTTGTGTGCTTCTGGGCTCAAACAGCAAGTAGAACAGGTAGGGATCTTCACAGTACAAAGTACTCTCTCCTCAGTTCACAGTAGGGCAACAGTGGGTTAAACGATTACTTTATCAGCGTTGCTGTATACTTCTGGGGTCAAACAGTAAGTAGAACAGGTGAGGATATTCACAGTACACAGTACTCTCTCTTCAGTTCACAATAGGGAGACAGTGAGTCATAAGGTTACTTTACCAGCGATGCTGTGTGCTTCTGGGCTCAAACAGCAAGTAGAACAGGTGGGGATCTTCACAGTACAAAGTACTCTCTCCTCAGTTCACAGTAGGGCGACAGTGGGTTAAACGATTATTTTACTAGCGATGCTGTATGCTTCTGGGCTCAAACAGTAAGTAGAACAGGTGAAGACATTCACAGTACACAGTACTCTCTCTTCAGTTCTCTTCATATCACTCTGGGCTTCTGACGGGGGCAGATATAATATCCTTCCACGAACATGTAAGCATGGATAGGGGCCACTTCTCAACAAAGACACAGCACACTTGTGTTCACTTCAATTCCACAGCAGTAAATCAATGTGTATTAATAAGGCAAAAGCACTGCAATTCACTCACACGATAGGGTTGGACAGAGGCCCCACTCCGTCCGTTGCGCTCGTTTACAGGGGTTTCACTTTTAATTCCTCCTCATCACACTCTGAAACACATAGCTCCTCCAACAGTCAGATCCACATTCACTATATCCTCTTCAAGCGGTTCAAATGTCCATAAGATGAAAACAATTCACTTATCTTTCCTCTCTCCTTCCACAGCACAGATCCAGTCCTAGCTCGGTCCAGCAGTCTTCCCACAAACGATCACTCTGACCCAGCAAACTCGAATGGGCGATCTCCACACCCCAACGATTTTTCAGAGGAAGCCTGTATCCAGCACTGCCCAAAGTCAACCCACTTTAATGTCTGATCTTGTCAACCCTTTGGAATCTTGACACACTGTACACCCACCGACCGCGCTCCAAACACTCTCTAAATGCTCCTTTTATATTGTGGCTTATGAAACAGGAAGCCTGTGTGAGCGCCGCTCCTCTCTCTCTCACACCTGCCATGCATTAGCGCTAATCAGTACGGGCATGTTTCCATCACACACGGAACCGTAGTGGAGTGTTGCACCCAATACGTTCCCCTAGGAAACTCGGGACTCTCAAGAAGGTTCCGTTTACTGAGCGATTTTGTCACCCGTGACATCCCCCCTTGCCAATCGGTTCCAGTCCCTGGGGACCTCTCAGGTGGTTGTCCTCGGGTGTTCCGTTGAGATCGTCGGGGTGGCGAGGGCGGAGCCGCTCTGGCTTCAACTTCGGGGTCACTCGGGACCACAGCCCACCCTACCATAGGTGCCTCTGAGGCGAGTGGTGCACTTGGGGCCTCAGCCGCTAGTTGCGGGTAGTTCGGACAGGGACGGAGCAGGTTTCGATGGAGCACCCGTATTGGTCCTGGCTTCCCTTCGGGCCGTACAGAGTAGACGGGGGCATCAGGCCCTTGTCGTTGTTCCACCACATATGGCGTCGACTCCCAGCGGTCACTGAGCTTTCCTTTCCCTGGGCGCCGGTTGTCCCGTACCAGCACTCGCTCCCCAGGTAACAAAGGGGCCTCTCGGGCAGTCCGGTCGTATAGTCTCTTATTCTTGGCGGCTGCTGCACTCAGATGGTCTGAGACTCGTCGGTAGGCATTGAGCAGTTGGTGGTGGTGCCGATTTACCCAGTCAGTGGTACTATACCCTCTTTCCGCAGCCTCGGTCCCCATGAGCAAGTCCACAGGCAAGCGGAGGTGGCGCCCAAACATAAGGTAGGAAGGAGCATAACCGGTGACACTGTGCACACTGTTGTTGTATGCTTGTAACAGCGAGGGAAGACTCTCGGCCCATTGGCCCTGTTCACTCTCTAGGGTCCCCAGCAACCCCAGCAAGGTCTGGTTGAATCTTTCGCACCCTCCGTTACCCTGAGGGTGGTATGAGGTCGTATGGGTCTTTCGGCACCCATAGAAGCGGCTCAGCTCTTGGATGACCCGGGACTCGAAATTTGAACCTTGGTCCGATGACCCGGGACTCGAAATTTGAACCTTGGTCCGAGTGTAGGGTTTCTGGGCAGCCAAAAGGTTGTATCACTGCTCTCCAAAGGGCGTTGGCTGTGGTAACTGCCGTTTGATCGACGGTGGGGACGGCCCAGGCATATTTAGTAAATAGGTCGGTCATGACCAGAATATTCTGGAATCGGTCTGTTGGTCGACCCAGAGTCAGGAAATCTATCCCTACGATATGCAGAGGTGCTTTCGGTCGCAGGGGGACCAATGGGGCTCGAACCTCCTTCCTGCGTTTGAACAAGGTACACCGTGGGCAGCTCTGAACAAATTCCTCAACTTTCTTTTCCATCCTAGGCCAGTGGAAATACCTCCTCAGCAGGGACAGTGTCCTCTCTTGGCCCTGATGGCCAGTATGGGTGTGATAGGCATTCAACAGCTCCGAAACTTGGCCCTCTGGTACAACAACTTGGTGTACAGTCTCCTGTGTGCGGGGATCCCGCCTTGAACGACAGATTACTCCTTCTCGGAGTTGCAGCCTCTTCCACTGTCTCACAAGCTGTCGTACCCCCACCGTCTAAGTCTGTCTCTCCTCTGCCCTCGGCATGTTTCCCTGTCGGAGGTACAACAGGAGCTGACCCAAATCTGCATCTCTCTGCTGCAGCTCTCTCCACCGTCCGGTGTCCCACCCCTAACTAGATGGAACAGGCTCTGGGGCCCCGGGAGCTCCCACCATGGCCACCAGCAACTCATCTTCGGTACCAAGGGCACCGAGGGGTGCTCGATCATCTCTCTGGGTGGCTGGGAGTCTGGACAAGGCATCTGCATTTACGTGCTCTCTGCCGGGACGATATTTAAGCTGGTAATCATAATTTGCTAGTTGTGCCACCCAGCGCTGCTCCACTGCCCCCAACTTAGCGGATTGCAAGTGTACTAAGGGATTGTTGTCTGTAATCACCGTTACCTTGGCTCCCCACAAGTAGTCTTTAAACTTCTCCGTCATGGCCCACTTCATCGCCAGTAGTTCGATTTTAAAGGAGCTATAGTTTGCAGCGTTTCGCTCGGCGGGATGTAAACTTCGACTTGCGTACGTTATCACTCTCTCCACTCCTTGATGCTCTTGGGCCAGCACGGCCCCCAATCCTGCATTGCTGGCGTCAGTGTACAGGAGAAACGGCTGGGTGAAATCTGCATAGGCTAAGATTGGGGCCTTCAGGAGTTCCTGTTTAAGGTTTTGGAAAGCGGTCTCACAGGTGGAATCCCAGTGTACTGAGGGGGAGCCTTTACCACGGGCACGTCCAGTGCCAGCCAAGAGTTGGTTCAGTGGCTTAGCAAGCCCAGAGAATCCCTTTATAAAGCGGCGATAATATCCCACAAAGCCCAGGAACGACCGCACCTGTCTTACTGTCCGGGGTGGCCCCCATCCTTGGACCGCGGCCACCTTCTCTGGGTCAGGGGAGATCCCTACAGCACTGACACGATGTCCCAAGAACTGCACCTCTTTCCGCAGTAACTGGCATTTTTCCGGCCTAAGCTTCAGCCCATATTTCTCCATGGCCCTGAAAACTCCTTCCAGATGATGCAGGTGAGTGTGGAAATCAGGGGAGAAGACGATCACATCGTCTAGGTAGACCAGCGTTGAGTCGACTAATTGTCCTCCTAGGCAGCGCTGCATCAGGCGTTGGAAAGTCGCAGGGGCGTTGCACAGACTGAACGGCATACGGTCCCATTCAAATAGCCCAAACGGGGTGGTGAAAGCTGTCTTCTCCCTATCTCGGTCATCTACCTGCACCTGCCAGTATCCACTTGCCAGGTCCAATGTCGAGTACCATGCCGCTTGGGTAAGACTGGTGAGTGAGTCTTCAATCCGTGGCAATGGGAATGCATCTTTCTTCGTTACACTGTTAAGTTTGCGATAATCAACGCAAAACCTCCAGGCTCCCGTCTTCTTCTGCACCAGAACGATGGGCGCAGCCCAAGGACTACTGCTTTCTCGGATGATTCCTCCCTCCAGCATACCTTTCAACAGGGTGCGGACCTCGGTATAAAGAGTGGGGGGCACCGGACGGTACCGCTCTCAACTAGGCGTCGCCTCACCAGTGGGTATTTGATGCTTCACCACCCCTGTGCAGCCATAGTCCTCTTCATGTGTTGAAAACACATGTTGCCACTTCCTCAAAAGTTCCTGAAGCTGTACCACTTGTTCCTCTTCCAGATTCTCACCCTTCAGGGACTCTCCCATCAGATGGGCCGGCATCCCTCCTCCAACCGAACCCGGTTCTACCTCGACAGGGCGGACGGCAACTTCCACCACCGCAGGGCTCACCTGTCTGAAGCAGACAGCTTGGTGCTCGTGCACCTGGGCAGGACGTACCGAGGAAACTCGGGCCAGACGTTGGTGTCGACGAAGGAGCACAGGGTAAGGATTTGTGTTCCGTACTTTTACTGAGACTCGCCCCCGATGGACAACCGCCAGCCCGTGAGCCACTTCAACTGGCTGACAATCTTCGTGAGGCTCTACCAGGACACAGGTGCCTGACCCACGGGGTCTTGCGGGTACTCGTACCCAAAGAACGGTCTCACTCTGAGCTGGGATGGACAGAGCATACCTACAGGCAACTCGACCGATGTCTTCCCTCTCTTCTATGTGATTAGCTGCGTGCACTCTTTTACAATCGGCCAGAATTCGTTCCCAGTCCTGTTTTGCCGGTGACGGAGACATCCGAGCCGGCCGGCCCTGAAACAATTCTTCCCAGCAATCCAGTATAACGTTCATCCCTAAAAGTGCTCGATGATTTCCCAAGCAATGATCTCGGACGATAACTACCCCTTTTTGTTGGACGGGGACCCCTCGGACAAGAAAATCTACCATGATGTACCCTATGTAGGGGATGTCCAAATCATTGGCCCCCCGTAGGGTCAACCTGGAAGCTTCAGTTGCTTGGAGCCGATGATCTGCGAACAACTCCTGGGCCAGGCTCTCCGAGAATAGCGTAACTTGAGACCCTGTGTCAACCAAACAGTCTATCGTGACTCCATTGGCTTGAACCTCCACGGTAGGGCAATGTCCCACCCAGTCATCTCGCGCAACAGGAACAGAAAGAGGGTCACGCAAAGGGGTCCCGGCCACTTGACCCACAGTGGCCGGTAGAACTAAAAACCCCCTTGAGAACCCCGACGAAGCCCACACTGGCGACTGATATGTCCAGGATCTCCACAATTTATACAGATGGGCCTTCCTTGGTCGTCCCACTGGAACCGGGGGCCCACAGGCCGTAGGGGGCGGCACAGAGGACCTCGCCCTTCCTCTGAATACGACCTCTCTCGCCCCACTGCTCCGCCTTCGACTCGTCCTCGACGAAGTTCACCCAGCAGATTCCGGGATAATTCCGCCATCTGTCCCTTGACATCCTCCAACAGTTCGGCCCTCAGTTTCTGCTTCCAATCGCTCGGTTCGACAGGCACAGGTCCACTGGCACTACTTGCTGCCACACAGACTGGTGTGCGAGTTACCTCTCCCTGGTCCAGTTCCAACGCCAAGGCCTCTTGTCGCAGAGCCTCAAAGGTCATAGTGGGGTCTCGTCGAAGCTGGAGTCGTATGCCCTGAAGTACTGGCCCTTCACACAGCCCCAAGACGAATTGAGCTCGTAGCAAGTCATCCCCTTCTCCCAGTCCATGATCCGGTCGCCCCTTCAGCCGGCTAAACTGCTCCCGCAACTTCAAGGAGTATGCCCGAAGTGTCTGCGTAGGCCCCTGTTGATAGTTAAAGAACTGGGCACGAAGAGTGGCCACTGGGGTGGAGTCTCCATATAATCCGAACAAGAAATCAAAGATAGTTTTTGCGGTAGCACGTGTGGCTTCCGATGCAGCCAGAACCTCCCTTTTGGCTTCTCCTTCCAGCGACCCCAACACAAACTGTACTCTCTGTGCTGCACTCAGTCCCTGTAGTCCAGCCAGATACTCCGTCTGCGCCTTCCAATCCTGTAAGCTTAACTCCGATCCTGGTCCTCCATAGCACTGCGCCCAGGGAGCTCCCATGAAGATCGGCATGACTTGAGGACGAGCCGCTGGTGCCTCTTCGTCCGCCATCGCGTACCTGTGGCCGCTACAACTCACGGTGTGTACCCTGCCGACTATGCCACTTATGTCACAGGTCGAGGGGAGGAACGCTCGGGTGACCAACCACCCCCCCTCTAACCGAGTCACCACCGGGAGGAGCCGACACCACAGGCACACAACAGAGGACCACAGAGACAGAGATAAGTTTCAAAGGAGTAACAATCTTTATTAAACCAGGGGTTTCTCACAGTTTAAGATACTCTCGTTGATGCACGATAATGGAGCAGGGGGTTGCAGCTTACTTCTCCCCAGCGGTGCTGCAGACTTCCAGACTCACGAGTAAGTATGACAGGTAAGGATTCTTCACGGTAGAAGGTACTCTCGTTGGTGCACGATAATAAAGCAGTGGATTAAAAGCTTACTTTTCCCCCAGCGGTGCTGCAGACTTCCAGACTCAGACAGTAAGTATGGCAGGTAAGGATTCTTCACAGTACAGGGTACTCTCGTTGGTGCACGGTAATGAAGCAGTGGATTAAAAGCTTACTTTTCCCCCAGCGGTGCTGCAGACTTCCAGACTCAGACAGTAAGTATGGCAGGTAAGGATTCTTCACAGTACAGGGTACTCTCGTTGGTGCACGGTAATGAAGCAGTGGATTAAAAGCTTACTTTTCCCCCAGCGGTGCTGCAGACTTCCAAACTCAGACAGTAAGTATGGCAGGTAAGGATTCTTCACAGTACAGGGTACTCTCGTTGGTGCACGGTAATGAAGCAGTGGATTAAAAGCTTACTTTTCCCCCAAGGGTGCTGCAGACTTCCAGACTCAGACAGTAAGTATGGCAGGTAAGGATTCTTCACAGTACAGGGTACTCTCGTTGGTGCACGGTAATGAAGCAGTGGATTAAAAGCTTACTTCTCCTCAGCGGTGCTGCAGACTTCCAGACTCAGACAGTAAGTATGGCAGGTAAGGATTCTTCACAGTACAGGGTACTCTCGTTGGTGCACGGTAATGAAGCAGTGGATTAAAAGCTTACTTCTCCTCAGCGGTGCTGCAGACTTCCAGACTCAGACAGTAAGTATGGCAGGTAAGGATTCTTCACAGTACAGAGTACTCTCGTTGGTGCACGATAATAAAGCAGTGGATTAAAAGCTTACTTTCCCCCCAGCGGTGCCGCAGACTTCCAGACTCAGACAGCAAGTATGGCAGGTGAGGATTCTTCACAGTACAGGGTACTCTCTCTCTCTTCAGTTCACAGTAGGGCGACAGTGGGTTAAATGATTACTTTACCAGCGTTGCTGTATACCTCTGGGCTCAAACAGTAAGTAGAACAGGTGAGGATATTCACAGTACACAGTACTCTCTCTTCAGTTCACAATAGGGAGACAGTGAGTCATAAGATTACTTTACCAGCGATGTTGTGTGCTTCTGGCAAAAGGCAAAAAAATAAGGCAAAAGCACTGCAATTCACTCACACGATAGGGTTGGACAGAGGCCCCACTCCGTCCGTTGCGCTCGTTTACAGGGGTTTCACTTTTAATTCCTCCTCATCACACTCTGAAACACATAGCTCCTCCAACAGTCAGATCCACATTCACTATATCCTCTTCAAGCGGTTCAAATGTCCATAAGATGAAAACAATTCACTTATCTTTCCTCTCTCCTTCCACAGCACAGATCCAGTCCTAGCTCGGTCCAGCAGTCTTCCCACAAACGATCACTCTGACCCAGCAAACTCGAATGGGCGATCTCCACACCCCAACGATTTTTCAGAGGAAGCCTGTATCCAGCACTGCCCAAAGTCAACCCACTTTAATGTCTGATCTTGTCAACCCTTTGGAATCTTGACACACTGTACACCCACCAACCGCGCTCCAAACACTCTCTAAATGCTCCTTTTATATTGTGGCTTATGAAACAGGAAGCCTGTGTGAGTGCCGCTCCTCTCTCTCTCACACCTGCCATGCATTAGCGCTAATCAGTACGGGCATGTTTCCATCACACCCGGAACCGTAGTGGAGTGTTGCACCCAATACGTTCCCCTAGGAAACTCGGGACTCTCAAGAAGGTTCCGTTTACTGAGCGAATGCATATTTTTGAACACGTTGTATCTTAAAATGTATTATTTAATTAAAATATCTATGTTATATTTTTAATGTGCAACAGTTGACGCTGGGAACAAGCTCAACATGTGCTCAACAATAATTTACATAGCCAGTTATGAAAAATGGAGGAGATTTATCAAATCGAAAACTAAAGGAGAAAAACAGACTGCCTATATGTGCTTTTTTGCTTTTTTGGATATCCAGGGTGGCAACCAATATAGCCAGAAAATACATACATGTGACAATATTTCAGGTGGGGATCATCAACATTTGCTTCTTAGACATCCTAAAGACTGTAAAAATACAAAAGTTAGAAAACATATATCAGATGTCACAGTCCTCGTCTGCACCAGTCTGTCTTGTCATCAGCACTACACTTCCCAGGATCCTCTTGTCTCCACTCCTGAACTCACTCCCTCATCAGCCACCTGTTCCTCGTCTTGATCATCTGTGTCACCTGTTCTCACCTCATTATGTTTGATTCCTGCTTGTATTTAGTTCTCCCTCATTCAGTCAGTCTTTGTCGGTCAATGTTGATGTTACCCTGTGTTTGCTCCTGTTCATTTTTATCCTTGCCTGTTCCTTTTGTGAGTAAAAGTTATATTAATTGAATCTGGACTCAGCCTGTCCTTCTGCCTGCACCATACCGTGACAGATACCGCCATACCGCCACCAGCAGTTGTCCGGGGAGGGCTCCCAGTTGAGCTTCGCGGCTTATGTGGAGTGGGTGCTGGTAAGCTGTGGATCATCTTTCACCGTCGATGACGTCACCAGCCCCACTCCAAAACCGGAGCCCTCATCATCGCTGGTCCCGACCAGCCCCTTCAAGCCTGAATCCTCCTCATCGCTGGTCCCCTCCAGTCCTGTCGAGCCCCCCTCTCCGCTGGTTCCGCCCAGCCTCGCCGAACTCGAACTCTCTCAGCCCTCCCGAGTCAGATCTCCCCTCACCGCTGGTCCCGTCCAGCCCCGTCCAGCCCCCGTCTCCGCTGGTTCCGCCCAGCCCCACCGAACTCGAGCTTTTCGCCCCGCTGGTTCTGTCCAGCCCTCCCGAGTCAGATCTCCCCTCACCGCTGGTTCCGTCCAGCCCTCCCGAACCTGAGCTCCCCTCACCGCTGGTTCCGACCAGCCCCGTCCAGCCAGAGCCCGTGACCGTCCAGCCTGAGCCCGAGACCGTCCAGCCTGAGCCCGAGACCGTCCAGCCAGAGCCCGAGACCGTCCAGCCAGAGCCCGAGACCGTCCAGCCAGAGCCCGAGACTTCACCGCCGTGGTCACGACCTCAGCCTGCTCCGCCCTGGCCACGCCTTCAGCCTGCTCCACCACGCCCTCAGCCTGCTCCGCCCTGGCCACGCCTTCAGCCTGCTCCACCACGCCCTCAGCCTGCTCCGCCCTGGCCACGCCTTCAGCCTGCTCCACCACGCCCTCAGCCTGCTCCGCCCTGGCCACGCCCTGCTCAGCCCTCAGATCGTCCCCCCTCCTTCCTCTGTTCTGCGGCGTGAGGCCACGCCTTCCGGGAGGGGGGAGTTCTGTCACAGTCCTCGTCTGCACCAGTCTGTCTTGTCATCAGCACTACACTTCCCAGGATCCTCTTGTCTGCACTCCTGAACTCACTCCCTCATCAGCCACCTGTTCCTCGTCTTGATCATCTGTGTCACCTGTTCTCACCTCATTATGTTTGATTCCTGCTTGTATTTAGTTCTCCCTCATTCAGTCAGTCTTTGTCGGTCAATGTTGATGTTACCCTTTGTTTGCTCCTGTTCATTTTTATCCTTGCCTGTTCCTTTTTTGAGTAAAAGTTATATTAATTGGGCGGCAAAGGCTCAGTGGTTCATGTGGGTTGTCTACGAACCGAAAGGTTGGTGGTTCAATCCTCGGTTCCACCTGACCAAGTGTCGAGGTGTCCGTGAGCAAGACACCTAACCCCAGCTGCTCCCGACGAGCTGGCTGGCGCCTTGCATGGCTGACACCGCCGTCGGTGTATGAATGTGTGTGTGAATGGGTGAATGTGAGGCAAATGTAAAGCGCTTTGGTGGCCATTAGGTCTATGAAGGCGCTATATAAATGCAGTCCATTTACCATTTACCATTTAATTGAATCTGGACTCAGCCTATCCTCCTGCCTGCACCACACCGTGACATCAGAAGGGTTCATAAGGGAGGAGTTCCAGTGATCCAATGTCACCATTTTTTGACATTTTTTGGTGTTTATTTGAGATTTTATGCACTATACATCATCTAATCAAGACAATCCTCATATCTATCAATTCATCATGCAAAGACGAAGAGAAAATGGGGTAGATTGTGTCTGTAGGATGTATTGTTCAGATTCTATGTAGATTTAAAGTTTTCATTTTCCACAGCCAAAAATCAAGCGCGGACACAAAAGATGATACAAAAAATCACATATGGGACAAAAATTTGCACGGGAAACATCAAAATTCCTTTTCTAGACACCTTAAGGATTACAAAAAACTAGGTTAAAAAAATATATCTTTCGGGTGCAGATGAACCCCCCCTTCCTAGCAGACTATATTTTTAGGGCCCGAGTACTAACAGTGCGAGGACCCTATTGAAACTGTTAGGGTTATTTATTTTTAGGGCCCGAGCACTATAATAATAATAATAATTCATTACATTTATATAGCACTTTTCTCGGCAAGACAGTATGTCACGTTATAAAAAGACACTAAAAACAGCCAGGGCTGAACATCTCCGCAAACTAATCGAAAATAACCAAAATAATCCAAGGTTTTTATTTAACACCGTGGCTAGACTAACAAATAAACAGACATCACCAGAGCAAAATATACCGTTACAGTTTAGTAGTAATGATTTTATGAATTACTTCAATGCGAAAATAGAAAGCATCCGAAACAAAATTATAAATGTACAATCCGCTATGGTGTCTTACGATTCAGCTTCAACTATGGCCCCTCTAGAACAACTACACCGCTTTACAACGATAGGACAGGAGGAGCTAAATAAACTTATCATTGCATCTAAACCAACAACTTGTTTATTAGATCCAATACCCACTAAACTACTGAAAGAACTATTACTTGTAGTGGAAGAGCCTCTCCTCAATATTATTAACTCGTCTTTATCTTTAGGTCATGTCCCAAAAATATACAAGCTGGCTGTAATAAAACCGCTCATTAAGAAACCGCAATTAGATCCAAATAACTTGGCAAATTACAGACCCATTTCAAATCTTCCATTTATGTCCAAAATACTTGAAAAAGTAGTGTCCGCTCAATTGTGCTCTTTTTTGCAAGAAAATGATATCTATGAAAAATTCCAGTCAGGATTCAGACCGCATCATAGTACAGAAACTGCGCTAGTTAAAATTACAAATGATTTACTTTTAGCTTCTGACCAAGGCTGTATCTCAATACTAGTCCTACTTGATCTTAGCGCTGCGTTCGACACTATAGATCATATAATACTCTTGGATCGACTACAAAACTTCACCGGTGTCCAGGGACAGGCATTAAGCTGGTTTAGATCGTACTTATCGGACCGTTCTCATTTTGTCTGTTTAAATGGGAAAAAATCAAAGATAACGTCAGTAGACTATGGAGTACCGCAAGGATCGGTTTTAGGCCCTCTGCTATTCTTAATATATATGCTGCCACTTGGTAATATTATAAGAAAACATGGAATTAATTTCCACTGTTACGCTGACGACACTCAATTATATATTTCATCACGACCAGATGAAAACACTAACTCATCTAAAATGACAGAGTGTCTCAAAGATATAAAATGCTGGATGACGCGTAATTTCCTGCTATTAAATTCAGATAAAACGGAGGTATTACTTATTGGTCCAAAAAACTACTCACAAAACCTCTTACAATACAACTTTAATATAGACGGATGTCCTGTTACTTTATCCACTACAGTAAAAGACCTGGGTGTTATACTAGACCGCAACTTGTCTTTCGAAGATCATATTTCATATGTTACAAGAACAGCCTTTTTCCACCTTAGAAACATTGCTAAGCTACGTAACATGCTATCTATTTCTGATGCAGAAAAATTAGTTCACGCATTCATGACCTCGAGACTAGATTACTGTAATGCTTTATTAGCTGGTTGTCCTGCATCCTCAATAAACAAGCTACAGTTAGTACAAAATGCAGCTGCTAGAGTTCTTACTAGGTCAAGAAAATATGATCATATAACACCGATTTTATCATCTCTACACTGGTTACCTATTAAGTTCCGCATCAACTACAAAATACTACTACTGACCTATAAAGCCCTAAATGGTTTAGCACCTATGTACTTAACGGACCTTCTTTCGCCCTACAATCCACCGCGTTCCTTAAGATCACTAAATTCAAGGCTTCTGGTCATTCCTAGGATATCGAAGTCCAGTAAAGGAGGGAGGGCGTTCTCGCATTTAGCTCCAAAACTCTGGAATGGCCTTCCCGATACGGTCCGAGCCTCTGACTCGCTGACACAGTTTAAAACTAGATTAAAGACGCATCTCTTTAGTCAAGCATTCACATAATGCTTACCTTCTAGTCCTCTGTTATGCCATACGGAACCGTTTGCCACTGAAACTGCTTAACGCACCAGTGGGGCTCGACAGCCTTTTAGACAAACGGGTCGGCGCGTATGGTCGGCGCGTATGGTTGGGTTGCGGAGAGTTCGGGTTACGGAGAGTTTGTGAGTTATAACGGAAATCATTATGAACATCAGCTATGCTAATTATTTCCCATCTGCCTTTCTGCTGTTATCTCGGGACGCTTGTCCCGAGAAAAATGGCGTTCGTCAGGTCCAGTTTTGTGTCCAGCCTCTCACGGGGATTTCGGATGCCCCAACGCCTGTGATGAGACGACTCAACGCCTGTGATGAGACGACTCAACGCCTGCGATATGTTATGGCGCCGTTTGATTCATAAACAATATTTATATTTAATATTTATATTTAAACAATATGAATGTAAGCCAGAGGAGAACTGGCCCCCGACTGAGCCTGGGTTCTCCCAAGGTTTTTTCTCCATCCAATCTGATGGAGTTTGGTTCCTTGCCACTGTCGCCTTGCTTTTGGCTTGCTTTGAGCTTGCTCAGTTGGGGTTATTTAGTGTTTAGCAATGTTGTTGATCTGTGTTGTGCTACTTTCATGTTATCACTGTGATACAATCTGTATTGTATTGTGAAAAGCGCTATACAAATAAATGTGACTTGACTTGACTTGACACTCAAAGCGCTTTACATAGAGGGGGGAATCTCCTCAACCACCACTAGTGTGCAGCATCCACCTGGATGATGCGACGGCAGCCATAGTGCGCCAGAACGCTCACCACACACCAGCTTACTAGTGGAGAGGAGACAGTGATGAAGCCAATTGGTATATATGGGGATGATTAGGAGGCCATGATGGACAGAGGCCACTGGGAAAATTTGGCCAGGATGCCGGGGTTACACCCCTACTCTTTCGAAAGACATCCTGGGATTTTTAATGACCACAGAGAGTCAGGACCTCGGTTTAACGTCTCATCCGAAGGACGGTGCTCTTTGACAGTATAGTATCCCCATTACTAAACTGGGGCATTAGGACCCACACAGACCACAGGGTGAGCACCCCCTGCTGGCCTCACTAACACCTCTTCCAGCAGCAACCTGGCTTTCTCAAAAGGTCTCCCATCCAGGTACTAACCAGGGTGATATGGCTGCTGTGCTGTGCACTAACAGTGCGAGGACCCTATTGAAAATGTTAGGGTTATTTTTAGGGCCCGAGCACTAACAGTGCGAGGACCCTATTAAAACTGTTAGGATTATTAGGGCCCGAGCACTAACAGTGCGAGGATCCTCTTGAAACTGTTAGGATTATTAGGGCCCGAGCACTAACAGTGCGAGGACCCTATTGAAACTGTTTTTCTTTATATTTTTTTCTTATTTTTTTTTTCTTTTTTCTGCAAAGTAAGCGCCATTTTCGGGGCCGCAACATGCTCAAAAACTCACCAAATTTGGCACGCATGTCAGGACTGGTGAAAAATTTCGTATTTTGTGGGTTTCACAGATGGGCGGGGCAAAATGGCACGCTAGCGCCACCTAGAAAATTGGAAAAAATTAGCCCCTCGTCCACGTTCAACCTACATGCACGAAATTTGGTGGGGACGTGTATCATATCAAGACGCACAAAAAAGCCTCAAGAACCCTTACCCTAAACTCGACAGGAAGTCCGCCATTTTGAATTCGGCGACCAAATTGGGACGATTTACACACTCCGTACTTTAACGAACTCCTCCTAGGGATTTAGTTGGATCGACTTCAAATTTCTGCTGTACCTTCTAAAGGCATTGAGGATGTAAAGTTGTGCTATCTGCGCGTTTTCGTCGATGGGTGTGTCCGTGGCGTCGATGATTCGCCATGAAACAGGAAGTTGTAGTAACTTGGCTGTAAATGCCCAGATCTGCACGAAATTTTACACATTTGACAAGAGTCCCGCCCTGAACAAATCTACATGCCGACTTTCAACCACAGTCATAGCGCCACCTGCTGGCAACAGGAAGTGAACTTTAACGAAGCAGCCCCCGCCGCATGTTTGACCGACAGGCACAAAATTTCTGTGGTACATCTACCATGTCCAGACGCACAGAAAAGCCTCTTGAAGCAATGCCCTAAACTCGACAGGAAGTCGGCCATTTCTAATTTTACCGCCATTTTTGGATGATTTACTCATTACGTACTTTAACTAACTCCTCCTAGGGATTTAGTCGGATCCACTTCAAATTTCTGCTGTGCCTTTTAAAGGCATTGACGATGTAAAGTTGTGCTATCTGCGCGTTTTCGTCGATGGGCGTGTCCGTGGCGTTGATGATTCGCCATGAAACAGGAAGTTGTAGTAACTTGGCTGTAAATGCCCAGATCTGCATGAAATTTTACACATTTGACAAGAGTCCTGCCCTGAACAAATCTAAATGCCGACATTCACCCACAGTCATAGCGCCACCTAGTGGCAACAGGAAGTGACCTTTAACAAAGCAGCGAAAAATTTCACAGCTGCACCGGCTGAGCCGCAGAATATGCAACGCGGCCGCCTCACACCCCAACGCGCTACAGGTGCGAGGGCCCGCCCATCGCTGCTTGCAGCTTTAATTAGGGCCCGAGCACTAACAGTGCGAGGACCCTATTGAAACTGTTAGGATTATTTTTTTTAGGGCCCGAGCACTAACAGTGCGAGGACCCTATTGAAACTGTTAGGATTATTTTTTTTTTTTTTTTTTTTTTTTTTTTTCTTTTTTCTGCAAAGTAAGTGCCATTTTCGGGGCCGCAACATGCTCAAAAACTCACCAAATTTTGCACGCATGTCAGGACTGGTGAAAAATTTCGTATTTTGTGGGTTTCGCAGATGGGCGGGGCAAAATGGCACGCTAGCGCCACCTAGAAAATTAGAAAAAATTAGCCCCTCGTCCACGTTCAACCTACATGCACGAAATTTGGTGGGGACGTGTATCATATCAAGACGCACAAAAAAGCCTCAAGAACCCATACCCTAAACTCGACAGGAGGTCCGCCATTTTGAATTTGGCGGCCATTTTTGGACGATTTACAGACTCCGTACTTTAACGAACTCCTCCTAGGGATTTAGTCGGATCGACTTAAAATTTCTGCTGTGCCTTCTAAAGGCATTGACGATGTAAAGTTGTGCTATCTGCGTGTTTTCGTCGATGGGCGTGTCCGTGGCGTCGAAGATTCGCCATGAAACAGGAAGTTGTAGTAACTTGGCTGTAAATGCCCAGATCTGCACGAAATTTGACACATTTGACAAGAGTCCCGCCCTGAACAAATCTACATGCCGACATTCACCCACAGTCATAGCGCCACCTGCTGGCAACAGGAAGTGACCTTTAACGAAGCAGCCCCCGCCGCTTGTTTGACCGACATGTACGAAATTTCTGTGGTACATCTACCATGACCAGACGCACAAAAAAGCCTCAAGAACCCATACCCTAAACTCGACAGGAAGTCCGCCATTTTGAATTCGGCGACCGATTTGGGACGATTCACACACTCCGTACTTTAACGAACTCCTCCTAGGGATTTAGTCGGATCAACTTCAAATTTCTGCTGTACCTTCTAAAGGCATTGACGATGTAAAGTTGTGCTATCTGCGCGTTTTCGTCGATGGGCGTGTCCGTGGCGTCGATGATTCGCCATGAAACAGGAAGTTGTAGTAACTTGCCTGTAAATGCCCAGATCTACACGAAATTTTACACATTTGACAAGAGTCCCGCCCTGAACAAATCTACATGCCGACATTCACCCACATTCATAGCGCCACCTAGTGGCAAGAGGAAGTGACATTTAACGAAGCAGCCCCCGTCGCATGTTTGACCGACATGTACGAAATTTCTGTGGTACATCTACCATGTCCAGACGCACAGAAAAGTCTCTTGGAGCGATGCCCTAAACTCAACAGGAAGTCAGCCATTTCTAATTTTACGGCAATTTTTGGATGATTTACTCATTACGTACTTTAACTAACTCCTCCTAGGGCTTTAGTCGGATCGCCTTCAAATTTCTGCTGTGCCTTCTAAAGGCATTGACGATGAAAAGTTGTGCTATCTGCGCGTTTTCGTCGACGGGCGTGTCCGTGGCGTCGATGATTCGCCATGAAACAGGAAGTTGTAGTAACTTGGCTGTAAATGCCCAGATCTGCACGAAATTTAACACATTTGACAAGAGTCCCGCCCTGATCAAATCTACATGCTGACATTCACCCACAGTCATAGCGCCACCTGCTGGCAACAGGAAGTGGCCTTTAACGAAGCAGCGTGGCAAATGCACAGCCGCACTGGCTGAGCTGCAGAAAATGAAACGCGGCCGCCTCAGACCCCGACGTGCTACAGGTGCGAGGGCCCGCCCATCGCTGCTTGCAGCTTTAATTATTATTATTTTTTATTTTTTTATTATTTTTTTTTCTGCAAAGTAAGTGCCATTTTCGGGGCCGCAACATGCTCAAAAACTCACCAAATTTGGCACGCATGTCAGGACTGGTGAAAAATTTCGTATTTTGTGGGTTTCGCAGATGGGCGGGGCAAAATGGCACACTAGCGCCACCTAGAAAATTGGAAAAAATTAGCCCCTCGTCCACGTTCAACCTACATGCACGAAATTTGGTGGGGACGTGTATCATATCAAGACGCACAAAAAAGCCTCAAGAACCCATACCCTAAACTCGACAGGAGGTCCGCCATTTTGAATTTGGCGGCCATTTTTGGACGATTTACAGACTCCGTACTTTAACGAACTCCTCCTAGGGATTTAGTCGGATCGACTTAAAATTTCTGCTGTGCCTTCTAAAGGCATTGACGATGTAAAGTTGTGCTATCTGCGCGTTTTCGTCGATGGGCGTGTCCGTGGCGTCGAAGATTCGCCATGAAACAGGAAGTTGTAGTAACTTGGCTGTAAATGCCCAGATCTGCACGAAATTTTACACATTTGACAAGAGTCACGCCCTGAACAAATCTACATGCCGACATTCACCCACAGTCATAGCGCCACCTGCTGGCAACAGGAAGTGACCTTTAACGAAGCAGCCCCCCGCCACTTGTTTGACCGAAATGTACGAAATTTCTGTGGTACATCTACCATGACCAGACGCACAAAAAAGCCTCAAGAACCCATACCCTAAACTCGACAGGAAGTCAGCCATTTTGAATTTGGCGACCGATTTGGGACGATTTACACACTCCGTACTTTAACGAACTCCTCCTAGGGATTTAGTCGGATCAACTTCAAATTTCTGCTGTACCTTCTAAAGGCATTGATGATGTAAAGTTGTGCTATCTGCGCGTTTTCGTCGATGGGCGTGTCCGTGGCGTCGATGATTCGCCATGAAACAGGAAGTTGTAGTAACTTGGCTGTAAAAGCCCAGATATGCATGAAATTTTACACCTTTGACAAGAGTCCCGCCCTGAACAAATCTACATGCCGACATTCACCCACAGTCATAGCGCCACCTGCTGGAAACAGGAAGTGACCTTTAACGAAGCAGCGTAGCAAATGCACATCCACACCGGCTGAGCTGCAGAAAATGCAACGTGGCCGCCTCAGACCCCGACGTGCAACAGGTGCGAGGGCCCGCCCATCGCTGCTTGCAGCTTTAATTTTTTTTTTTTTTTTTTTTTCTTTTTTCTGCAAAGTAAGTGCCATTTTCGGGGCCGCAACATGCTCAAAAACTCACCAAATTTTGCACGCATGTCAGGACTGGTGAAAAATTTCGTATTTTGTGGGTTTCGCAGATGGGCGGGGCAAAATGGCACGCTAGCGCCACCTAGAAAATTAGAAAAAATTAGCCCCTCGTCCACGTTCAACCTACATGCACGAAATTTGGTGGGGACGTGTATCATATCAAGACGCACAAAAAAGCCTCAAGAACCCATACCCTAAACTCGACAGGAGGTCCGCCATTTTGAATTTGGCGGCCATTTTTGGACGATTTACAGACTCCATACTTTAACGAACTCCTCCTAGGGATTTAGTCGGATCGACTTAAAATTTCTGCTGTGCCTTCTAAAGGCATTGACGATGTAAAGTTGTGCTATCTGCGTGTTTTCGTCGATGGGCGTGTCCGTGGCGTCGAAGATTCGCCATGAAACAGGAAGTTGTAGTAACTTGGCTGTAAATGCCCAGATCGACAGGAAGTCGGCCATTTCTAATTTTACCGCCATTTTTGGATGATTTACTCATTACGTACTTTAACTAACTCCTCCTAGGGATTTAGTCGGATCCACTTCAAATTTCTGCTGTGCCTTTTAAAGGCATTGACGATGTAAAGTTGTGCTATCTGCGCGTTTTCGTCGATGGGCGTGTCCGTGGCGTTGATGATTCGCCATGAAACAGGAAGTTGTAGTAACTTGGCTGTAAATGCCCAGATCTGCATGAAATTTTACACATTTGACAAGAGTCCTGCCCTGAACAAATCTAAATGCCGACATTCACCCACAGTCATAGCGCCACCTAGTGGCAACAGGAAGTGACCTTTAACAAAGCAGCGAAAAATTTCACAGCTGCACCGGCTGAGCCGCAGAATATGCAACGCGGCCGCCTCACACCCCAACGCGCTACAGGTGCGAGGGCCCGCCCATCGCTGCTTGCAGCTTTAATTAGGGCCCGAGCACTAACAGTGCGAGGACCCTATTGAAACTGTTAGGATTATTTTTTTTTTTTTTTTTTTTTTTTTTTTCTTTTTTCTGCAAAGTAAGTGCCATTTTCGGGGCCGCAACATGCTCAAAAACTCACCAAATTTTGCACGCATGTCAGGACTGGTGAAAAATTTCGTATTTTGTGGGTTTCGCAGATGGGCGGGGCAAAATGGCACGCTAGCGCCACCTAGAAAATTAGAAAAAATTAGCCCCTCGTCCACGTTCAACCTACATGCACGAAATTTGGTGGGGACGTGTATCATATCAAGACGCACAAAAAAGCCTCAAGAACCCATACCCTAAACTCGACAGGAGGTCCGCCATTTTGAATTTGGCGGCCATTTTTGGACGATTTACAGACTCCGTACTTTAACGAACTCCTCCTAGGGATTTAGTCGGATCGACTTAAAATTTCTGCTGTGCCTTCTAAAGGCATTGACGATGTAAAGTTGTGCTATCTGCGTGTTTTCGTCGATGGGCGTGTCCGTGGCGTCGAAGATTCGCCATGAAACAGGAAGTTGTAGTAACTTGGCTGTAAATGCCCAGATCTGCACGAAATTTGACACATTTGACAAGAGTCCCGCCCTGAACAAATCTACATGCCGACATTCACCCACAGTCATAGCGCCACCTGCTGGCAACAGGAAGTGACCTTTAACGAAGCAGCCCCCGCCGCTTGTTTGACCGACATGTACGAAATTTCTGTGG
Source organism: Pimephales promelas (assembly GCF_988280905.1). NCBI lineage: Eukaryota > Metazoa > Chordata > Actinopteri > Cypriniformes > Leuciscidae > Pimephales > Pimephales promelas. The sequence goes on along the minus strand of NC_142773.1, from coordinate 11,054,665 downwards.
TACATCTACCATGACCAGACGCACAAAAAAGCCTCAAGAACCCATACCCTAAACTCGACAGGAAGTCCGCCATTTTGAATTCGGCGACCGATTTGGGACGATTCACACACTCCGTACTTTAACGAACTCCTCCTAGGGATTTAGTCGGATCAACTTCAAATTTCTGCTGTACCTTCTAAAGGCATTGACGATGTAAAGTTGTGCTATCTGCGCGTTTTCGTCGATGGGCGTGTCCGTGGCGTCGATGATTCGCCATGAAACAGGAAGTTGTAGTAACTTGCCTGTAAATGCCCAGATCTACACGAAATTTTACACATTTGACAAGAGTCCCGCCCTGAACAAATCTACATGCCGACATTCACCCACATTCATAGCGCCACCTAGTGGCAAGAGGAAGTGACATTTAACGAAGCAGCCCCCGTCGCATGTTTGACCGACATGTACGAAATTTCTGTGGTACATCTACCATGTCCAGACGCACAGAAAAGTCTCTTGGAGCGATGCCCTAAACTCAACAGGAAGTCAGCCATTTCTAATTTTACGGCAATTTTTGGATGATTTACTCATTACGTACTTTAACTAACTCCTCCTAGGGCTTTAGTCGGATCGCCTTCAAATTTCTGCTGTGCCTTCTAAAGGCATTGACGATGAAAAGTTGTGCTATCTGCGCGTTTTCGTCGACGGGCGTGTCCGTGGCGTCGATGATTCGCCATGAAACAGGAAGTTGTAGTAACTTGGCTGTAAATGCCCAGATCTGCACGAAATTTAACACATTTGACAAGAGTCCCGCCCTGATCAAATCTACATGCTGACATTCACCCACAGTCATAGCGCCACCTGCTGGCAACAGGAAGTGGCCTTTAACGAAGCAGCGTGGCAAATGCACAGCCGCACTGGCTGAGCTGCAGAAAATGAAACGCGGCCGCCTCAGACCCCGACGTGCTACAGGTGCGAGGGCCCGCCCATCGCTGCTTGCAGCTTTAATTATTATTATTTTTTATTTTTTTATTATTTTTTTTTCTGCAAAGTAAGTGCCATTTTCGGGGCCGCAACATGCTCAAAAACTCACCAAATTTGGCACGCATGTCAGGACTGGTGAAAAATTTCGTATTTTGTGGGTTTCGCAGATGGGCGGGGCAAAATGGCACACTAGCGCCACCTAGAAAATTGGAAAAAATTAGCCCCTCGTCCACGTTCAACCTACATGCACGAAATTTGGTGGGGACGTGTATCATATCAAGACGCACAAAAAAGCCTCAAGAACCCATACCCTAAACTCGACAGGAGGTCCGCCATTTTGAATTTGGCGGCCATTTTTGGACGATTTACAGACTCCGTACTTTAACGAACTCCTCCTAGGGATTTAGTCGGATCGACTTAAAATTTCTGCTGTGCCTTCTAAAGGCATTGACGATGTAAAGTTGTGCTATCTGCGCGTTTTCGTCGATGGGCGTGTCCGTGGCGTCGAAGATTCGCCATGAAACAGGAAGTTGTAGTAACTTGGCTGTAAATGCCCAGATCTGCACGAAATTTTACACATTTGACAAGAGTCACGCCCTGAACAAATCTACATGCCGACATTCACCCACAGTCATAGCGCCACCTGCTGGCAACAGGAAGTGACCTTTAACGAAGCAGCCCCCCGCCACTTGTTTGACCGAAATGTACGAAATTTCTGTGGTACATCTACCATGACCAGACGCACAAAAAAGCCTCAAGAACCCATACCCTAAACTCGACAGGAAGTCAGCCATTTTGAATTTGGCGACCGATTTGGGACGATTTACACACTCCGTACTTTAACGAACTCCTCCTAGGGATTTAGTCGGATCAACTTCAAATTTCTGCTGTACCTTCTAAAGGCATTGATGATGTAAAGTTGTGCTATCTGCGCGTTTTCGTCGATGGGCGTGTCCGTGGCGTCGATGATTCGCCATGAAACAGGAAGTTGTAGTAACTTGGCTGTAAAAGCCCAGATATGCATGAAATTTTACACCTTTGACAAGAGTCCCGCCCTGAACAAATCTACATGCCGACATTCACCCACAGTCATAGCGCCACCTGCTGGAAACAGGAAGTGACCTTTAACGAAGCAGCGTAGCAAATGCACATCCACACCGGCTGAGCTGCAGAAAATGCAACGTGGCCGCCTCAGACCCCGACGTGCAACAGGTGCGAGGGCCCGCCCATCGCTGCTTGCAGCTTTAATTTTTTTTTTTTTTTTTTCTTTTTTCTGCAAAGTAAGTGCCATTTTCGGGGCCGCAACATGCTCAAAAACTCACCAAATTTTGCACGCATGTCAGGACTGGTGAAAAATTTCGTATTTTGTGGGTTTCGCAGATGGGCGGGGCAAAATGGCACGCTAGCGCCACCTAGAAAATTAGAAAAAATTAGCCCCTCGTCCACGTTCAACCTACATGCACGAAATTTGGTGGGGACGTGTATCATATCAAGACGCACAAAAAAGCCTCAAGAACCCATACCCTAAACTCGACAGGAGGTCCGCCATTTTGAATTTGGCGGCCATTTTTGGACGATTTACAGACTCCGTACTTTAACGAACTCCTCCTAGGGATTTAGTCGGATCGACTTAAAATTTCTGCTGTGCCTTCTAAAGGCATTGACGATGTAAAGTTGTGCTATCTGCGTGTTTTCGTCGATGGGCGTGTCCGTGGCGTCGAAGATTCGCCATGAAACAGGAAGTTGTAGTAACTTGGCTGTAAATGCCCAGATCGACAGGAAGTCGGCCATTTCTAATTTTACCGCCATTTTTGGATGATTTACTCATTACGTACTTTAACTAACTCCTCCTAGGGATTTAGTCGGATCCACTTCAAATTTCTGCTGTGCCTTTTAAAGGCATTGACGATGTAAAGTTGTGCTATCTGCGCGTTTTCGTTGATGGGCGTGTCCGTGGCGTTGATGATTCGCCATGAAACAGGAAGTTGTAGTAACTTGGCTGTAAATGCCCAGATCTGCATGAAATTTTACACATTTGACAAGAGTCCTGCCCTGAACAAATCTAAATGCCGACATTCACCCACAGTCATAGCGCCACCTAGTGGCAACAGGAAGTGACCTTTAACAAAGCAGCGAAAAATTTCACAGCTGCACCGGCTGAGCCGCAGAATATGCAACGCGGCCGCCTCACACCCCAACGCGCTACAGGTGCGAGGGCCCGCCCATCGCTGCTTGCAGCTTTAATTAGGGCCCGAGCACTAACAGTGCGAGGACCCTATTGAAACTGTTAGGATTATTTTTTTTTTTTTTTTTTTTTTTTTTCTGCAAAGTAAGTGCCATTTTCGGGGCCGCAACATGCTCAAAAACTCACCAAATTTTGCACGCATGTCAGGACTGGTGAAAAATTTCGTATTTTGTGGGTTTCGCAGATGGGCGGGGCAAAATGGCACGCTAGCGCCACCTAGAAAATTAGAAAAAATTAGCCCCTCGTCCACGTTCAACCTACATGCACGAAATTTGGTGGGGACGTGTATCATATCAAGACGCACAAAAAAGCCTCAAGAACCCATACCCTAAACTCGACAGGAGGTCCGCCATTTTGAATTTGGCGGCCATTTTTGGACGATTTACAGACTCCGTACTTTAACGAACTCCTCCTAGGGATTTAGTCGGATCGACTTAAAATTTCTGCTGTGCCTTCTAAAGGCATTGACGATGTAAAGTTGTGCTATCTGCGTGTTTTCGTCGATGGGCGTGTCCGTGGCGTCGAAGATTCGCCATGAAACAGGAAGTTGTAGTAACTTGCCTGTAAATGCTCAGATCTGCATGAAATTTTAGACATTTGACAAGAGTCCCGCCCTGAACAAATCTACATGCCGACATTCACCCACAGTCATAGCGCCACCTGCTGGCAACAGGAAGTGGCCTTTAACGAAGCAGCCCCCGCCGCTTGTTTGACCGACATGTACGAAATTTCTGTGGTACATCTACCATGACCAGACGCAAAAAAAAGCCTCAAGAACCCATACCCTAAACTCGACAGGAAGTCCGCCATTTTGAATTTGGCGACCGATTTGGGAAGATTTACACACTCCGTACTTTAACGAACTCCTCCTAGGGCTTTAGTCGGATCGACATCACATTTCTGCTGTGCCTTCTAAAGGCATTGACGATGAAAAGTTGTGCAATCTGCTTGTTTTCCTCAATGGGCGTGTCCGTGGCGTCGATGATTCGCCATGAAACAGGAAGTTGTTGTAACTTGGCTGTAAATGCCCAGATCTGCACGAAATTTTACGTATTTGACAAGAGTCCCGTCCTGAACAAATCTACATGCCGACATTCACCCACAGTCATAGCGCCACCTGCTGGCAAAAGGAAGTGACCTTTAACGAAGCAGCCCCCGCCGCATGTTTGACCGACATGTACGAAATTTTTGTGGTACAACTAACATATCCAGACGCACAGAAAATCTCTTGGAGCGATGCCCTAAACTCAACAGGAAATCGGCCATTTCTAATTTTACCGCCATTTTTGGATGATTTACTCATTACGTACTTTAACAAACTCCTCCTAGGGATTTAGTCGGATCGACTTCAAATTTCTGCTGTGCCTTCTAAAGGCATTGACGATGTAAAGTTGTGCTATCTGCGCGTTTTCGTCGATGGGTGTGTCCGTGGCATCAATGATTCGCCATGAAACAGGAAGTTGCAGTAACTTGGCTGTAAATGCCCAGATCTGCACGAAATTTTACACATTTGACAAGAGTCCCGCCCTGAACAAATCTCCATGCCGACATTCACCCACAGTCATAGCGCCACCTGCTGGCAACAGGAAGTGACCTTTAACGAAGCAGCATAGCAAATGCACAGGCTGAGCTGCAGAAAATGCAACGCGGCCGCCTCAGACCCCGACGCGCTACAGGTGCGAGGGCCCGCCCATCGCTGCTTGCAGCTTTAAATTTTTTATTATTATTATTTTTTTTCTTTTTTCTGCAAAGTAAGTGCCATTTTCGGGGCCGCAACATGCTCAAAAACTCACCAAATTTGGCACGCATGTCAGGACTGGTGAAAAATTTCGTATTTTGTGGGTTTCGCGGATGGGCGGGGCAAAATGGCACGCTAGCGCCACCTAGAAAATTGGAAAAAATTAGCCCCTCGTCCACGTTCAACCTACATGCACGAAATTTGGTGGGGACGTGTATCATATCAAGACGCACAAAAAAGCCTCAAGAACCCATACCCTAAATTCGACAGGAGGTCCGCCATTTTGAATTTGGCGGCCATTTTTGGACGATTTACAGACTCCGTAATTTAACGAACTCCTCCTAGGGATTTAGTCGGATCGACTTAAAATTTCTGCTGTGCCTTCGAAAGGCATTGACGATGTAAAGTTGTGCTATCTGCGCGTTTTCGTCGATGGGCGTGTCCGTGGCGTCGAAAATTCGCCATGAAACAGAAAGTTGTAGTAACTTGGCTGTAAATGCCCAGATCTGCACGAAATTTTACACATTTGACAAGAGTCCCGCCCTGAAAAAATCTACATGCCGACATTCACCCACAGTCATAGCGCCACCTGCTGGCAACAGGAAGTGACCTTTAACGAAGCAGCCCCCGCCGCTTGTTTGACTGACATGTATGAAATTTCTGTGGTACATCTACCATGACCAGACGCACAAAAAAGCCTCAAGAACCCATACCCTAAACTCGACAGGAAGTCCGCCATTTTGAATTTGGCGACGGATTTGGGACGATTTACACACTCCGTACTTTAACGAACTCCTCCTAGGGATTTAGTCGGATCAACTTCAAATTTCTGCTGTACCTTCTAAAGGCATTGACGATGTAAAGTTGTGCTATCTGCGCGTTTTCGTCGATGGGCGTGTCCGTGGCGTCGATGATTCGCCATGAAACATGAAGTTGTAGTAACTTGGCTGTAAATGCCCAGATCTACATGAAATTTTACACATTTGACAAGAGTCCCGCCCTGAACAAATCTACATGCCGACATTCACCCACATTCATAGCGCCACCTAGTGGCAAGGGGAAGTGACCTTTAACGAAGCAGCCCCCGTCGCATGTTTGACCGACATGTACGAAATTTCTGTGGTACATCTACCATGTCCAGACGCACAGAAAAGTCTCTTGGAGCGATGCCCTAAACTCAAGAGGAAGTCAGCCATTTCTAATTTTACCGCCATTTTTGGATGATTTACTCATTACGTACTTTAACTAACTCCTCCTAGGGCTTTAGTCGGATCGACATCACATTTCTGCTGTGCCTTCTAAAGGCATTGACGATGTAAAGTTGTGCTATCTGTGCGTTTTCGTCCATGGGCGTGTCCGTGGCGTCGATGATTCGCCATGAAACAGGAAGTTGTTGTAACTTGGCTGTAAATGCCCAGATCTGCACGAAATTTTACATATTTGACAAGAGTCCCGTCCTGAACAAACCTACATGCCGACATTCACCCACAGTCTTAGCGCCACCTAGTGGCAACAGGAAGTGACCTTTAACGAAGTAGCCCCCGCCGCATGTTTGACCGACATGTACGAAATTTTTGTGGTACAAATAACATATCCAGACGCACAGAAAAGTCTCCTGGAGCGATGCCCTAAACTCAACAGGAAATCGGCCATTTCTAATTTTACAGCCATTTTTGGATGATTTACTCATTACGTACTTTAACTAACTCCTCCTAGGGATTTAGTCGGATCGACTTCAAATTTCTGCAGTGCCTTCTAAAGGCATTGATGATGTAAAATTGTGCTATTTACGCATTTTCGTCGATGGGCGTGTCCGTGGCGTTGATGATTCGCTATGAAACAGGAAGTTGTATTAACTTGGATGTAAATGCCCAGATCTGAATGAAATTTAACACATTTGACAAGAGTCCCGCCCTGAACAAATCTACATGCCAACATTCACCAACAGTTATAGCGCCACCTGCTGGCAACAGGAAGTGACCTTTAATGAAGCGTAGCAAATTCACAGCTGCACCGGCTGAGCTCCAGAATATGCAACGCGGCCGCCTCACACCCCGACGCGCTACAGGTGCGAGGGCCCGCCCATCGCTGCTTGCAGCTTTAATTAGGGCCCGAGCACTAACAATGCGAGGACCCTATTGAAACTGTTAGGATTATTTTTTTTTTTCTTTTTTCTTTTTTCTGCAAAGTAAGCACCATTTTCGGGGCCGCAACATGCTCAAAAACTCACCAAATTTGGCACGCATGTCAGGACTGGTGAAAAATTTCGTATTTTGTGGGTTTCGCGGATGGGCGTGGCAAAATGGCACGCTAGCGCCACATAGAAAATTGGAAAAAATTAGCCCCTCGTCCACGTTCAACCTACAAACACGAAATTTGGTGGGGACGTGTATCATATCAAGTCGCACAAAAAAGCCTCAAGAATCCATACCCTAAACTCAAAAGGAAGTCGGCCATTTTGAATTTGGCACCCATTTTGGGACGATTTACACACTCAGTACTTTAACGAACTCCTCCTAGGGATTTAGTCGGATCGACTTCAAATTTCTGCTGTGCCTTCGAAAGGCATTGACGATGTAAAGTTGTGCTATCTGCGCGTTTTCATCGATGGGCGTGTCCGTGGCGTCGAGGATTCGCCATGAAACAGGAAGTTGTAGTAACTTGGCTGTAAATGCCCAGATCTGCACGAAATTTTACACATTTGACAAGAGTCCCGCCCTGAACAAATCTACATGCTGACATTCACCCACAGTAATAGCGCCACCTGCTGGCAACAGGAAGTGACCTTTAACGAAGCAGCCCCCGTCGCATGTTTGACCGACATGTACGAAATTTCTGTGGCACATCTACCATGTCCAGACGCACTGAAAAGTCTCTTGGAGCGATGCCCTAAACTCAACAGGAAGTCGGCCATTTCGAATTTTACCGCCATTTTTGGATGATTTACTCATTACGTACTTTAACTAACTCCTCCTAGGGCTTTAGTCGGATCGACTTCACATTTCTGCTGTGCCTTCTAAAGGCATTGATGATGTAAAGTTGTGCTATCTGCGCGTTTTCGTCAATGGGCGTGTCCGTGGCGTCGATGATTCGGCATGAAACAGGAAGTTGTAGTAACTTGGCTGTAAATGCCCAGATCTGCACAAAATTTTACACATTTGACAAGAGTCCCGCCCTGAACAAATCTACATGCCGACATTCACCCACAGTCATAGCGCCACCTAGTGACAGCAGGAAGTGACCTTTAACGAAGCAGTACCCGTCGCATGTTTGACCGACATGTACGAAATTTCTGTGGTACATCTAACATGTCCAGACACACAGAAAAGTCTCTTGGAGCGATGCCCTAAACTCAACAGGAAGTCAGCCATTTCGAATTTTACCGCCATTTTTGGATGATTTACTCATTACGTACTTTAACTAACTCCTCCTAGGGATTTAGTTGGATAGACTTCAAATTTCTGCTGTGCCTTCTAAAGGCATTGACGATGTAAAGTTGTGCTATCTCCGCGTTTTCGTCGATGGGCGTGTCCGTGGCGTCGATGATTCGCCATGAAACAGGAAGTTGTAGTAACTTGGCTCTAAATGCCCAGATCTACACGAAATTTTACACATTTGACAAGAGTCCCGCCCTGAACAAATCTACATGCCGACATTCACCCACATTCATAGCGCCACCTAGTGGCAAGAGGAAGTGACTTTTAACGAAGCAGCCCCCGTCGCATGTTTGACCGACATGTACGAAATTTCTGTGGTACATCTACCATGACCAGACGCACAAAAAAGCCTCAGAACCCATACCCTAAACTCGACAGGAAGTCCGCCATTTTGAATTTGGCGACCGATTTGGGACGATTTACACACTCCGTACTTTAACGAACTCCTCCTAGGGATTTAGTTGGATCAACTTAAAATTTCTGCTGTACCTTCTAAAGGCATTGACGATGTAAAGTTGTACTATCTGCACGTTTTCGTCGATGGGCGTGTCCGTAGTGCCGAAGATTCGCCATGAAACAGGAAGTTGTAGTAACTTGGCAGTAAATGCCCAAATCTGCACCAAATTTTACACATTTGACAAGAGTCCCGTCCTGAACAAATCTACATGCCGACATTCACCCACAGTCATAGCGCCACCTAGTGGCAACAGGAAGTGACCTTTAATGAAGCGTAGCAAATTCACAGCCGCACAGGCTGAGTTCCAGAATATGCAACGCGGCCGCCTCACACCCCGACGCGCTACAGGTGCGAGGGCCCGCCCATCGCTGCTTGCAGCTTTAATTTTTTTTTCTTTTTTCTTTTTTTCTTTTTTCTGCGAAAATAAGCGCCATTTTCGGGGCCTCAACATGCTCAAAAACTCACCAAATTTGGCACGCATGTCAGGACTGGTGAAAAATTTCGTATTTTGTGGGTTTCGCGGATGGGCGTGGCAAAATGGCTCCCTAGCGCCACCTAGAAAATTGGAAAAAATTAGCCCCTCTGTGATGAAGTGAGGTATGTAACTTTCAATTCAAAGAACCAAACCGTGGGTTTTGTGCTTAATATAATTTTATTTGTTGTTTGTTTTACACATGTCTCGAATGAAAGGTGTGCATTTCATTGCGATCCATTGTATGATGGTCTTAGCTGTTTGTGCCTGTAAATGAGAAAAGGTGAATGTAAAGTATACAAATAATGATTTGTTTGTTAATGGTGAATCTTTCTGTCTTACCTTCTCCCTGGAACTTCCTGAAAGGAGGGGCTCGCGAACAGGAAGCCTGATTTATACCACCCAAAGGAGGAGGAGTTCAAGTATTCAAAATGTTGAATGTTCTTACATTGAATGCATGTCTTTTAAGATTCTCGGTGGTTTTCATGATGAAAATAGAGCTTAAAAATGAAGATGCTAATACCAATGTTTGAATGTTGATGTTAAATATGATCTTATAAATAAGTTATGTAGATTGTATTTGAGACAGCCTTGCCATTGGTACGTTTGAATTTGAGGGGAGGAGCCTCAACTATAAAGAGTCTGATTGTTTGGACAAAAGGGAGAGAGGAGAAGAGAACAAACAGTGATTGTTGGGCCAGTAACCAACGTGTTTGATTTATCCTATGTAAATTTATTTTGATATGTTTTTTTTTTCCTTTTTGTTTGTATTTTTTTGTTTTTCCTGTATTGGAATTTTGGTGGAAGGAACTACATTACACTGTTTGGAGCATGCCCTGACAAGAAAATTAAATCACCTTTGTGAGACTTCAGAGTTTTTTCCTTTTCTTGCTGCCTGCCTGGCCATTGCTAAGACTGTCTTTACCACAAATGGTGTCAGAAGTGGGATTTTGACGTCTCTGCGGGAACTGGCAGTAGAAGAGGATAACTGGAAGTTGTGAGATGACTGCTAAAGGGCATGTTGGTCCTCAAAGGACTACCAGAGCACATCCTGTTCTGTTCTCAGAGGGAGATGAGGATACAGAGGAAGTTCAGTTTGGTGATTTAGACCTGGGGGCTGATGCACAGGAGGAACCCATTGCAAGCAAGTTACACCAAGCCGGAAAAATCCAAGAAAAGACTGATCCGGTGGTAAGACCCAAGACTGGGAAATCTAGTACTCCTCGAGATGATAAGGACAATGTTGTTATGGGACAGGAATTTTTGACAGAAATGAGAAGTTTCATGAGACAACAACAAAGAAATGAGAAAGTTCTTTTTGATGAACTGCAAGATTTGAAGTCCACCATTTTTCAGAAATCTAGGAATGAATGGGGGTTGGAAGAGCAAATCAGCCAAAATACTCACCACGCCTTACCTACACCAAGAACGTTTCATCCAACAACAATAAGAGGTACGTTGCATTCACTTCAAGCACATCCTGTGGATGATAGCGGACAAGATATTGGTCAATCACCAGCAGTACCTTATAGACGTTATCATGAACCACGAATCCCTGAATTCATTGAGGGGGAAGATGTGGAGAGTTTTTTTATTCGTTTTGAACGTATTGCAAGAACGTGGGGATGGCTAACGGATGAATGGGCGGCTCGAGTTGTTACTCTGTTGACAGGCAAGGCCTTAGAAGCATATGCTGGGATGGATGAACAACGCTCCGGTTTCTATGAGGATATCAAGGCTGCAGTACTAGTTAAAGTACAATGTAACGGAGGAGACTTATCGCCAGCGCTTCAGGAGTCTCACAGTGCCATCTGGTGAGAGTGTCGGAGAGACCTATAATCGAATTAAAGGGCTGTACAAGAGATGGATGCGACCTGAACTCAAGACTAAAGATCAGATAGGAGAGGCTATCATTCTTGAACAGTACTTGAGGATTCTTCGTCCAGATGTGAGGACCTGGGTTAAAGAAAATCAGCCTCAGACTGGAGAGGACGCTGCGAGATTGGCAGAGAGGTATATGGCCGCACATCGGGAACCGCAACGGACTTACAAAGGTACTGTGGGTAAGGGGAAATCTGAGGAGCCCAGAGATCAGACTGTGGGAGTAATGGGGAAAACTTCTACTTTTGCTAAGGGGCTTCTAATCTGTTTCCACTGCCAGCAGCCTGGGCATAAGGCATCTTTTTGCCCATTAAGAACACCCAAGGTAACGAACATGTGTTATGTTCCTCGAGAGGAGCGGTCTAATGAACTGGTGAGATCCACTGACAAACACAGACATGTTTTATCAGTAATTATCAATGGTCATCCTGCTCAAGCACTTGTAGATACGGGGAGCACGCAAACCTTGGTAAAATCGCATTTACTGAGCTGTGAAATGTTAAACTATGGGGATACAGTGTGTTTAGGTTGTGTACATGGGGAAGAAAAGATCTATCCAACTGCTGATGTATCCATGGTTCTTGATGGACAGGCATTTTTGCTGAGGGTGGGGGTAATCGACAACCTGGCATATGATATGGTTTTAGGTGATGATTTTCCTTCTTTAACTGATCTGGTCAATGCAACAACCAAAACTTGTGCAGTAGTAACTCGATCTCAAACTAAAGGGCTACAACCCCTACCTAATGCCCATGCGGATTTGTTTGGGTCTGAGGGGAAGGTTAGAAAGAGTAAAAAACAACGAAGGCAGGACAAACATAGGGGGAAAGTTAAGGCCCAGGAGCTTGTACCATGTTTTCCTGGACCTGAGTCAGATGTCATTGATTCTCAGTGGAGGATGCCTGACAATTTTGGGGAATTACAGAGGGCAGATGTTACCTTACAACCTCTGTATCAAAAATTGTGTGAGGTAGATGGTAAGCCTGTGGGTGTACCACAGTTTGGTGGGGATCAATTTATCTTGAAAGATAATCTTTTGTATATGGCAGATACAGAGAGTCCAAGATTGGTTGTGCCTACTGAACTGCGTAAGATAATCTTACATCTGGGTCATACTATACCATGCTCTGGACATTTAGGTCAGCAGAAAACTTATGGGCGAATTAGTCAACGGTTCTACTGGCCCAAAATGTATCAGGAAGTTCAAGATTACTGTAAGACCTGTTCTGAGTGCCAGCTTGTAGCCCCTATTCGTAAGGCAGATCGGAGTTATTTGCAGCCCTTACCAATCATCGGCACTCCTTTTGATCGAATAGGTATGGACATAGTTGGTCCTCTAGTGAAGAGTAGTTCAGGTAATCAATTTGCCCTGGTAATTTGCGACTATGCAACAAGATATCCTGAAGTGTACCCTTTGCGATCGATCCAGGTTAAACATATTGTGAAATGTTTAATTGATATGATCTCCAGAGTTGGAGTACCATCTGAGATTATTACTGACCAAGGGACTAATTTCATGGCTAATGTGTTGAAGTTATTGTACAAACAATTGGGCATTAAAGGTATCCGCACTACACCGTTTCACCCCCAAACTGATGGGTTAGTTGAGCGTTTTAATGGCACACTAAAAAGTATGTTAAAAAAATTTGTGACTGAGACAGGTAGAGATTGGGATAAATGGATTCCTTTTCTTTTGTTTGCATATAGAGAAGTGCCCCAATGTTCAACTGGTTTCTCTCCTTTTGAGCTTTTGTATGGCAGGCAAGTTCGAGGTCCCCTGGACATGCTCAAGGAGGAATGGACGGCAGAGAAACCAGCCCAGTGCAGTATCGCCTCGTATGTATTACAGATGAGGGACCAGTTGGAGACATTTCGGACTTTGGCCAAAGAAAATCTACAAGATGCTCAGAAGAAACAGAAGGTATGGTACGACACTCATGCCAGAGAAAAGAACCTACAACCTGGGCAGAAAGTTCTTGTACTGTTACCTTCAGATACATGCAAACTGTTGGCCAAGTGGCAGGGTCCATATGTCGTAACACGCAAACTTGGCCCTGTAACATATGAGATTCTGTGTCCTGATAGGAAGCGTCCTAAACAGATCCTTCATGTTAATCTGTTGAGGGAGTTTAAGGAGCGGGGGCCTGAACCTAAAGATCATGTGGTACTGATGGTGCGGACAATCGTGGAAGAAGAAGATGAGTTAGAAATGGAACCAGTCCGACCTTCAGCTGAGAATCCTGGTCGTAATTCACATCTAAGTGAACAACATCAACAACAACTCGCAGAGGTGTGCCAATCTTTTCCATCTCTTTTCCAGGAAAAACCGGGGCGTACCGAAGTGATCACCCATAACATCATCTTGAAAGAGGAAGTTCCCATTCGACAGAAGCCTTATCGAGTTCCTGAGAGGATGGTAGAGAAACTGAAGGAGGAGATTGACACAATGTTGGAGATGGGAATAATCGAACCTTCGCAAAGTGAGTGGTCAAGTCCTATACTTCTGGTTCCCAAGAAAGATGGTGGACTGAGGTTCTGTACAGACTTTAGAAAACTGAACAGTGTCTCCTGCTTTGATTCCTATCCAATGCCTCGAATAGACGAACTGATTGAAAGACTGGGTAAAGCGTGTTACATGACTACATTAGACCTATGCAAAGGATACTGGCAAGTGCCCCTTCACCCCTCCTGTAAGCCATATACTGCTTTCCGTGCTCCTACAGGGCTCTATCAGTATAATGTAATGCCTTTTGGGTTACATGGAGCACCGGCAACGTTCCAGAGACTTATGGACAATGTACTTGCTGGGTGTGACCAATATGCAGCTGCATATTTAGATGATGTAGTGATATACAGTGGAACATGGCAGGAGCATTTAGATCATCTTAGAGATATCCTAGGACGGCTTCAGAGAGCTGGACTCACCATTAATACCACCAAATGCTCGTGGGCACAAACAGAGGTGAAGTATTTGGGATACCTCATTGGCCATGGTCAGATTAAGCCACAAGTGGAGAAGCTTAAGTGTATTCAAAACATTCAAAGGCCACAGACAAAGAAACAAGTGAGATCGTTCCTTGGTTTAATTGGGTGGTATCGCCGTTTTATTCCCCATTTCGCAACCCTGGCTACCCCATTGACTAACCTCACCAAAAAGAGTGCTTCTAAGTTTCACTGGACAGTGGAGTGCGAAGGAGCTTTCACAGCACTTAAAGATATATTATGTCAAGAAGCAGTTTTGCAGAGCCCTGATTTCTGGAAGAAGTTTCTTGTGCAGGTGGATGCCTCAGATGTCGGACTGGGAGCAGTTTTGGCCCAAGGAGAGCCTGGGAGTGAGAGGCCAGTCTTGTTCTTGAGTAGAAAGCTCTTTGATCGAGAGAGAAGATATTCAACAATTGAAAAGGAAGGCCTTGCAATCAAGTGGGCTATTGACTCTCTCCGATATTACCTACTTGGGCGGGAATTCACCCTGCAAACTGATCACCGAGCTTTGAAATGGATGCAAACCATGCAGAATAGTAATTCGAGGATACTGCGCTGGTGTCTGGCTCTGCAACCGTATAAATTTACCATTGAGCATTGTCCAGGTAAGAAAAATCTCATTGCTGATTACTTATCACGGTTGCCCGACAAATCTCATCCAGAGAGGGAGGAAGGGAGAAATGTGATGAAGTGAGGTATGTAACTTTCAATTCAAAGAACCAAACCGTGGGTTTTGTGCTTAATATAATTTTATTTGTTGTTTGTTTTACACATGTCTCGAATGAAAGGTGTGCATTTCATTGCGATCCATTGTATGATGGTCTTAGCTGTTTGTGCCTGTAAATGAGAAAAGGTGAATGTAAAGTATACAAATAATGATTTGTTTGTTAATGGTGAATCTTTCTGTCTTACCTTCTCCCTGGAACTTCCTGAAAGGAGGGGCTCGCGAACAGGAAGCCTGATTTATACCACCCAAAGGAGGAGGAGTTCAAGTATTCAAAATGTTGAATGTTCTTACATTGAATGCATGTCTTTTAAGATTCTCGGTGGTTTTCATGATGAAAATGGAGCTTAAAAATGAAGATGCTAATACCAATGTTTGAATGTTGATGTTAAATATGATCTTATAAATAAGTTATGTAGATTGTATTTGAGACAGCCTTGCCATTGGTACGTTTGAATTTGAGGGGAGGAGCCTCAACTATAAAGAGTCTGATTGTTTGGACAAAAGGGAGAGAGGAGAAGAGAACAAACAGTGATTGTTGGGCCAGTAACCAACGTGTTTGATTTATCCTATGTAAATTTATTTTGATATGTTTTTTTTTTCCTTTTTGTTTGTATTTTTTTGTTTTTCCTGTATTGGAATTTTGGTGGAAGGAACTACATTACACTGTTTGGAGCATGCCCTGACAAGAAAATTAAATCACCTTTGTGAGACTTCAGAGTTTTTTCCTTTTCTTGCTGCCTGCCTGGCCATTGCTAAGACTGTCTTTACCACACCCTCGTCCACGTTCAACCTACAAACACGAAATTTGTTGGGGACGTGTATCATATCAAGACGCACAAAAAAGCCTCAAGAACCCATACCCTAAACTCAACAGGAAGTCGGCCATTTTGAATTTGGCGCCCATTTTGGGAAGATTTACACACTCAGTACTTTAACTAACTCCTCCTAGGGCTTTAGTCGGATCGACTTCAAATTTCTGCTGTGCCTTCTAAAGGCATTGACGATGTAAAGTTGTGCTATCTGCGCGTTTTCGTCGATGGGCGTGTCCGTGGCGTCGATGATTCGCCATGAAACAGGAAGTTGTAGTAACTTGGCTGTAAATGCCCAGATATGCATGAAATTTTATACCTTTGACAAGAGTCCCGTCCTGAAGAAATCTACATGCCGAACATTCACCCACAGTCATAGCGCCACCTGCTGGCAACAGGAAGTGACTTTTAACGAAGCAGCCCCCGTCGCATGTTTGACCGACATGTACGAAGTTTCTGTGGCTCATCTACCATGTCCAGACGCACTGAAAAGTCTCTTGGAGCGATGCCCTAAACTCAACAGGAAGTCGGCCATTTCGAATTTTACCGCCATTTTTGGATGATTTACTCATTACGTACTTTAACTAACTCCTCCTAGGGCTTTAGTCGGATCGACTTCACATTTCTGCTGTGCCTTCTAAAGGCATTGACGATGTAAAGTTGTGCTATCTGCGCGTTTTCGTCAATGGGCGTGTCCGTGGCGTCGATGATTCGCCATGAAACAGGAAGTTGTAGTAACTTGGCTGTAAATGCCCAGATATGCATGAAATTTTATACCTTTGACAAGAGTCCCGTCCTGAAGAAATCTACATGCCGAACATTCACCCACAGTCATAGCGCTACCTGCTGGCAACAGGAAGAGACCTTTAGCGAAGCAGCGTAGCACATGCACAGCCGCACTGGCTGAGCTGCAGAATATGCAACGCGGCCGCCTCACACCCCAACACGCTACAGGTGCGAGGGCCCGCCCATCGCTGCTTGCAGCTTTAATTTTTAGGGCCCGAGCACTAACAGTGCGAGGACCCTATTGAAACTGTTAGGATTATTAGGGCCCGAGCACTAACAGTGCGAGGACCCTATTGAAACTGTTAGGATTATTATTATTATTTTTTTTTTCTTCTTTTTTCTGCAAAGTAAGCGCCATTTTCGGGGCCGCAACATGCTCAAAAACTCACCAAATTTGGCACGCATGTCAGGACTGGTGAAAAATTTCGTATTTTGGGGGTTTCACAGATGGGCGGGGCAAAATGGCACGCTAGCGCCACCTAGAAAATTGGAAAAAATTAGCCCCTCGTCCACGTTCAACCTACATGCACGAAATTTGGTGGGGACGTGTATCATATCAAGACGCACAAAAAAGCCTCAAGAACCCTTACCCTAAACTCGACAGGAAGTCCGCCATTTTGAATTCGGCGACCAAATTGGGACGATTTACACACTCCGTACTTTCACGAACTCCTCCTAGGGATTTAGTTGGATCGACTTCAAATTTCTGCTGTACCTTCTAAAGGCATTGACGATGTAAAGTTGTGCTATCTGCGCGTTTTCGTCGATGAGTGTGTCCGTGGCGTCGATGATTCGCCATGAAACAGGAAGTTGTAGTAACTTGGCTGTAAATGCCCAGATCTGCACGAAATTTTACACATTTGACAAGAGTCCCGCCCTGAACAAATCTACATGCCGACTTTCAACCACAGTCATAGCGCCACCTGCTGGCAACAGGAAGTGAACTTTAACGAAGCAGCCCCCGCCGCATGTTTGACCGACAGGCACAAAATTTCTGTGGTACATCTACCATGTCCAGACGCACAGAAAAGCCTCTTGAAGCAATGCCCTAAACTCGACAGGAAGTCGGCCATTTCTAATTTTACCGCCATTTTTGGATGATTTACTCATTACGTACTTTAACTAACTCCTCCTAGGGATTTAGTCGGATCCACTTCAAATTTCTGCTGTGCCTTTTAAAGGCATTGACGATGTAAAGTTGTGCTATCTGCGCGTTTTCGTCGATGGGCGTGTCCGTGGCGTCGATGATTCGCCATGAAACAGGAAGTTGTAGTAACTTGGCTGTAAATGCCCAGATCTGCATGAAATTTTACACATTTGACAAGAGTCCTGCCCTGAACAAATCTAAATGCCGACATTCACCCACAGTCATAGCGCCACCTAGTGGCAACAGGAAGTGACCTTTAACAAAGCAGCGAAAAATTTCACAGCTGCACCGGCTGAGCCGCAGAATATGCAACGCGGCCGCCTCACACCCCAACGCGCTACAGGTGCGAGGGCCCGCCCATCGCTGCTTGCAGCTTTAATTATTATTATTTTTTTTTTATTTTTTATTTTTTATTTTTTTCTGCAAAGTAAGTGCCATTTTCGGGGCCGCAACATGCTCAAAAACTCACCAAATTTGGCACGCATGTCAGGACTGGTGAAAAATTTCGTATTTTGTGGGTTTCGCAGATGGGCGGGGCAAAATGGCACGCTAGCGCCACCTAGAAAATTGGAAAAAATAAGCCCCTCGTCCACGTTCAACCTACATGCACGAAATTTGGTGGGGACGTGTATCATATCAAGACGCACAAAAAAGCCTCAAGAACCCATACCCTAAACTCGACAGGAGGTCTGCCATTTTGAATTTGGCGGCCATTTTTGGACGATTTACAGACTCCGTACTTTAACGAACTCCTCCTAGGGATTTAGTCGGATCGACTTAAAATTTCTGCTGTGCCTTCTAAAGGCATTGACGATGTAAAGTTGTGCTATCTGCGCGTTTTCGTCGATGGGCGTGTCCGTGGCGTCGAAGATTCGCCATGAAACAGGAAGTTGTACTAACTTGGCTGTAAATGCCCAGATCTGCACGAAATTTTACACATTTGACAAGAGTCCCGCCCTGAACAAATCTACATGCCAACATTCACCCACAGTCATAGCGCCACCTGCTGGCAACAGGAAGTGTCCTTTAACGAAGCAGCCCCCGCCGCTTGTTTGACCGACATGTACGAAATTTCTGTGGTACTTCTACCATGACCAGACGCACAAAAAAGCCTCAAGAACCCATACCCTAAACTCGACAGGAAGTCCGCCATTTTGAATTTGGCGACCGATTTGGGACGATTTACACACTCTGTACTTTAACGAACTCCTCCTAGGGATTTAGTCGGATCAACTTAAAATTTCTGCTGTACCTTCTAAAGGCATTGACGATGTAAAGTTGTGCTATCTGCGCATTTTCGTCGATGGGCGTGTCCGTGGCGTCGATGATTCGCCATGAAACAGGAAGTTGTAGTAACTTGCCTGTAAATGCCCAGATCTACACGAAATTTTACACATTTGACAAGAGTCCCGCCCTGAACAAATCTACATGCCGACATTCACCCACATTCATAGCGCCACCTAGTGGCAAGAGGAAGTGACATTTAACGAAGCAGCCCCCGTCGCATGTTTGACCGACATGTACGAAATTTCTGTGGTACATCTACCATGTCCAGACGCACAGAAAAGTCTCTTGGAGCGATGCCCTAAACTCAACAGGAAGTTGGCCATTTCGAATTTTACCGCCATTTTTGGATGATTTACTCATTACGTACTTTAACTAACTCCTCCTAGGGCTTTAGTCGGATCGACTTCACATTTCTGCTGTGCCTTCTAAAGGCATTGATGATGTAAAGTTGTGCTATCTGCGCATTTTCGTCAATGGGCGTGTCCGTGGCGTCGATGATTCGCCATGAAACAGGAAGTTGTAGTAACTTGGCTGTAAATGCCCAAATCTGCACAAAATTTTACACATTTGACAAGAGTCCCGCCCTGAACAAATCTACATGCCGACTGTGGTATGGGGGGCGTGGGATAGCGCTGTCTGCGGCGGGAGAGCGGGGGAGGAGTCGAGCGGGAAGTAAGCGGGTCAAGTTCAAATGATAAACACCTGTCTGTAATTCCAGTGATTGGCGTTGGGAGAGTATTTAAGCGGGCCAGTCGGACGCTTCATTGAGAGAGACTGGAGCTTGTGTGCTGAGCTGGAGCTGTCCGTGGATCCTGATCGGAATCTAAAAGAAAGACGTAAAGAGTGGAAAAGTGCGACGCCGAAGGAAGCTGTGAATCAGCGGGGAAGAGTTTATTTTTGTTGTGACCAAATAACTGTGAAGTGCGCTGAGGCGCCGTGGAACGAGTATTATTTGTGGATTTAATAAAGCACACGAGCTCCAGTATTTGCCGACCCCTTGTCTTCTTCCATCACCCTCCTTGAACCTTATCACACTGGTGCCGAAAACCCAGGATAAAAGAAGCAGCCGCCGCCAGGAATCCTCTGTCTTCGCCGTTTGCGGAGATCATCCAGGGACTCGCGGGCTTGCATCAACAACACCAGGCAGCCCTGTTGAAGATGGAGGAGCGGCAGGAACGACGATTCGACACGCTCCTCCAGGAACAACAGGCGGCCCGCGAGCAGTTCCGGAGCTGGGTGGACCAGGGGGTCCGGCTCCCGGCTGCGGCCCCCATGCTGCACAAGATGGGTCCGCTGGACGATCCGGAGGCCTTCTTGGACCTCTTCGAGAGGTCGGCCGCGGCCGGGAAATGGCCGGAAACTGACTGGCCGCTGCGCCTCATCCCACTGCTGTCCGGGGAGGCGCAGCTCGCCGCCCAACACCTGCCCGTCAGTAACCTCCTGGTCTACCAGGACCTTAAACGCGCCATTTTACAGCGGGTCGGTCGGTCTCCGGAGCAAAGCCGCCAGCGGTTCCGGTCCCTAGAGCTGGGGGAGATCGGCCGGCCCTTCGTCTTCGCGCAGCAGCTCCGGGACGCCTGCCGCAAATGGCTGGTGGCCTAGGGACGCGACGTCAACGGAGTCATCGAGCTGGTGGTGCTGGAGCAGTTCATCGCGAAACTGCCAAAGAAGACCGCGCAGTGGGTCCAGTGCCACCGGCCGACGTCGCTGGACCAGGCTATCACGTTGGCGGAGGACCAGCTGGTGGCGTGCCCGGGGGTCGGCGAACCCCAACCATCTTCTCTCTCTCTCTCTCCCCACTCCCTCTCTCTCTCGCCCTGTCCCCGCTCCCAGGTCCCGAGGAGGAGTTCCCCCGCGACCAGCACCCCGCTGGAGGTCGGACCCAGCGCTGAGGCGGTCCCGGCGCCCCGCCCTCCGCCTCGAAGTGGAGTCCTGACTGGGAGCGTCCCTCAGTCTTCTGGCCCCGCGCTCTCCCCTCGCCAATCCCTTGACCCGTTTCCCGCCACCGGAGTGGCGGGGAGGCCTGGGCCGGCCTGTTGGCGTTGTGGGGACCCGGGGCACTTTATTGATAGGTGTCCACTGATGGGGGTGGACACCTTTATTCGGGTCCCCTATGCGCCACAGGCCGCCCCCGATCAGACTGGGCTGTATCAGATACCTGTAAGTATCGAGGGGGTTACGTATCAAGCTTTGGTGGATTCAGGTTGTAACCAGACCTCCATCCACCAAAGTTTGATTCAGCCTGGGGCATTGGATAAGAGCCGCGAGGTTATGGTGCGGTGTGTGCACGGCGAGGTGATGGGGTATCCCGTCGTGCCAGTTATGATCCAATTTAGGGGACAAAAACATAGTGTGGAGGTGGCAGTTAATCCGCACCTCCGGCACCCGCTGAGTCTGGGAACTAATTGGCCGGGGTTTCAATCATTATTGGCGTGTCTGTGCGCGGGTGCTCCTGGGCAAAAACAACGGCACCGGGGGGGGGGGGGGGGGGGGGCGACTGTTCAGGCCGGCGAGGCTGTCCCGGGACCATCGGCGGCTGGCCCAGAGGAACGGAGCGGGGCCGAAATACCCATCTTTTCGGTCCGTGATGATTTTCCTCTGGAACAGTCCCGAGATGATACGCTAAAAAACGCGTTTGAACGGGTCCAGGTCATCGACGGACAGCCGGTGCGGCCAGATCAGCCGCTCACGTACCCGTATTTTGCCATGATTAAAGATAGGTTGTATCGGGTGACTCAGGACATCCAGACAAAGCAAGATACAACCCAGTTGTTAGTTCCTAAAAGCCGTCGGGAAATGCTTTTCCAGGCGGCTCATTCTAATCCGATGGCTGGACACCTCGGGCAGGCAGCCACGTTAAATCGTTTAATGACCCGATTCTTTTGGCCGGGCATTCATGAGAATGTGCGCAGGTGGTGCGCGTCTTGTCATGAATGTCAATTAGTGAACCCTCCGGCCCATAATAAAGCACCATTGTGCTCCTTACCGTTAGTCGAGGTCCCCTTCGAACGAATTGGGATGGACCTCATCGGGCCATTAGAGCGATCAGCACGGGGGCATCGCTTTGCATTGGTCCTGGTGGATTATGCAACGCGATACCCGGAGGCAGTGCCTCTTCGCAATATCTCGGCTAAAAGTGTTGCGAGTGCGCTGTTTCAATTAATCTCCCGGGTGGGAATCCCGAAAGAGATTCTCACCGACCAGGGCACGGCGTTTATGTCACGGACCTTGCGCGAACTGTATGAGTTATTGGGCATTAAATCGATTCGCACCAGCGTCTATCACCCACAAACGGACGGTTTGGTGGAACGATTTAATCGCACGTTAAAATCCATGATTCGTAAGTTCGTGCGGGAAGACGCCAAAAATTGGGATAAGTGGTTAGAACCCCTCTTGTTCGCTGTACGGGAGGTCCCGCAAGCCTTCACGGGGTTTTCCCCCTTCGAGCTTCTCTATGGACGTCAGCCCCGTGGGCTATTAGATGTGCTTAGAGAGGCTTGGGAGGACGGACCTTCTAATAGTAAAAATGAAATTCAATACGTCCTGGACCTGCGAACAAAACTCCACACTCTGGGGCGGCTCTCCATGGGGAATTTGTTACAGGCGCAGGATAGGCAACGTCGGCTGTACAACAGGGGGGCTAAACTACGTAAATTTGCACCGGGAGATAAAGTGCTCGTATTGCTTCCCACATCCAGCTCGAAATTACTCGCAAAGTGGCAAGGACCGTTTGTGGTTACACGGCGAGTTAATGATCTTAACTATGAAATCGTTCGTTCAGATAGGGGGGGAGCGCATCAAACATACCACCTCAACCTCCTTAAAAGATGGAATGAGGTGGAGTCAGCGATGCTGGCGACGGTGGTGAGTGGGGAGGAGGATCTCGGGCCAGAGGCGAATGTAAAAGTGCAATCCTTCCCTCTGGCCGCTTGTGGAGACCACCTCTCGCCGTCCCAGATCGCTGACATTCAACAGTTACAAGCGGAATTCGCAGACGTGTTCTCGCCCCTCCCTGGCCGAACGAATCTCATACAGCACCACGTTGAGACGGAGCCGGGCGTGGTGGTTCGCAGCCGGCCGTATAGATTACCCGAACACAAGAAAAAGGTAGTTCAGGATGAATTAGCGGCGATGCTGGATATGGGAGTAATAGAGGAATCCAACAGTGACTGGGCAAGCCCGATAGTTTTGGTGCCCAAAACCGACGGCACAGTCCGGTTCTGTGTGGATTACCGCAAGGTGAATGCTGTATCGAAGTTCGATGCATATCCAATGCCAAGGGTTGACGAGTTACTTGATCGGCTAGGCACGGCTCGTTTTTATTCGACACTGGATTTAACGAAGGGATATTGGCAGATCCCCTTATCTCCAATGTCCAAAGAAAAGACTGCTTTCACGACGCCGTTCGGATTACACCAATTTGTCACCTCTCCGTTCGGTTTGTTCGGGGCACCTGCCACCTTCCAGCGCTTGATGGACCGGATTCTACGGCCGCATGCAGCATATGCTGCGGCGTACTTGGATGATATTATCATCTATAGTAACGATTGGCCGCGGCATATGCAGCATTTGCGAGCGGTCCTCAAGTCGCTAAGGAGGGCGGGGCTCACGGCCAACCCGAAGAAGTGTGCGATTGGGCGCGTGGAGGTCAGGTATCTGGGCTTCCACTTGGGCCACGGACAGGTGCGTCCCCAAATTGATAAGACGGCAGCGATTGCGACCTGTCCGAGACCCAAGACCAAAAAGGAGGTTAGACAGTTCCTGGGGCTGGCAGGATATTATAGGAGATTTGTGCCTGATTATTCGGACCTTGCTAGCCCGCTGACTGATCTAACTAAAAAGGGGGCGCCAGATACCGTCCAGTGGACGGAGCAATGTCAGCAGGCTTTTACCCAGATAAAAGCAGCTCTGTGTGACGGCCCGCTTTTACAGGCTCCTAATTTTTCTCTTCCCTTTTCTCTGCAGACAGACGCGTCGGACAGAGGACTGGGTGCGGTCCTGACCCAGGAGATGGAGGGCGAGGAGCGGCCGGTGCTGTACATCAGTCGTAAGCTCTCTAAGAGGGAGACGATGTACAGCACCATTGAGAAAGAGGCGTTAGCCATCAAATGGGCCGTCCTCACTCTCCGCTATTATCTCCTGGGTCGGGAGTTCACCCTCTGTACCGACCACACTCCCCTGCAGTGGCTCCACCGCATGAAAGATGCCAACGCGCGGATCACCCGTTGGTATCTGGCTTTACAACCTTTCAAATTCAAGGTGATCACAGGCCGGGGGCACAGATGGCTGTGGCTGACTTTCTCTCCCGGAGGGGGGGGGGGGGTTGGGGGGAGGCTGCAGGCCGGACGGCTCCCCGGCCTGAGTCGGGCGGTGGGGGTATGTGGTATGGGGGGCGTGGGATAGCGCTGTCTGCGGCGGGAGAGCGGGGGAGGAGTCGAGCGGGAAGTAAGCGGGTCAAGTTCAAATGATAAACACCTGTCTGTAATTCCAGTGATTGGCGTTGGGAGAGTATTTAAGCGGGCCAGTCGGACGCTTCATTGAGAGAGACTGGAGCTTGTGTGCTGAGCTGGAGCTGTCCGTGGATCCTGATCGGAATCTAAAAGAAAGACGTAAAGAGTGGAAAAGTGCGACGCCGAAGGAAGCTGTGAATCAGCGGGGAAGAGTTTATTTTTGTTGTGACCAAATAACTGTGAAGTGCGCTGAGGCGCCGTGGAACGAGTATTATTTGTGGATTTAATAAAGCACACGAGCTCCAGTATTTGCCGACCCCTTGTCTTCTTCCATCACCCTCCTTGAACCTTATCACACCGACATTCACCCACAGTCATAGCGCCACCTAGTGACAGCAGGAAGTGACCTTTAACGAAGCAGAACCCGTCGCATGTTTGACCGACATGTACGAAATTTCTGTGGTAGATCTACCATGTCCAGACACACAGAAAAGTCTCTTGGAGCGTTGCCCTAAACTCAACAGGAAGTCAGCCATTTCTAATTTTACCGCCATTTTGGGATGATTTACTCATTACGTACTTTAACAAACTCCACCAAGGGGTTTAGTTGGATCGACTTCAAATTTCTGCTGTGCCTTCTAAAGGCATTGACGATGTAAAGTTGTGCTATCTGCGCGTTTTCGTCGATGGGCGTGTCTGTGGCGTTGAAGATTCGCCATGAAACAGGAAGTTGTAGTAACTTGGCTGTAAATGCCCAGATCTGCACAAAATTTTACACATTTGACAAGAGTCCCGCCCTGAACAAATCTACATGCCGACATTCACCCACAGTCATAGCGCCACCTGCTGGCAATAGGAAGTGACCTTTAATGAAGCACCGTAGCAAATTCACAGCTGCACCGGCTGAGCTGCAAAATATGCAATGCGGCCGCCTCACACCCCGACGCGCTACAGGTGCGAGGGCCCGCCCATCGCTGCTTGCAGCTTTAATTTTTTTGTTCTTTTTTCTGCAAAGTAAGCGCCATTTTCGGGGCCGCAACATGCTCAAAAACTCACCAAATTTGGCACGCATGTCAGGACTGGTGAAAAATTTTGTATTTTGTGGGTTTCGCGGATGGGCGTGGCAAAATGGCACACTAGCGCCACCTAGAAAATTGCAAAAAATTAGCCCCTCGTCCACGTTCAACCTACATGCACGAAATTTGGTGGGGACGTGTATCATATCAAGATGCACAAAAAAGCCTCAAGAACCCATACCCTAAACTCAACAGGAAGACGGCCATTTTGAATTTGGCGCCCATTTTGGGAAGATTTACACACTCAGTACTTTAACGAACTCCTCCTGGGGATTTAGTCGGATCGACTTCAAATTTCTGCTGTGCCTTCTAAAGGCATTGACGATGTAAAGTTGTGCTATCTGCGCATTTTCGTCGATGGGCGTGTCCGTGGCGTCGATGATGCGCTATGAAACAGGAAGTTGTAGTAACTTGGCTGTAAAAGCCCAGATATGCATGAAATTTTACACCTTTGACAAGAGTCCCGCCCTGAACAAATCTACATGACGACATTCACCCACAGTCATAGCGCCACCTGCTGGCAACAGGAAGTGACCTTTAACGAAGCAGCATAGCAAATGCACATCCGCACTGGCTGAGCTGCAGAAAATGCAACACGCCTCAGACCCCAACGTGCTACAGGTGCGAGGGCCTGCCCATCGCTGCTTGCAGCTTTAATTGTGTTTTGTACTTGTAGAATATTGTTTTGTACTTGTAGAATTTTGCTTTGTACTTGTAGAATTGTGTTTTTTACTTGTAGAATTTTGTTTTGTACTTGTAGAATTTTGTTTTGTACTTTTAAAGATTTTAGTTTGTACTTGCCGGATATTTTGGTCATTGAAGAAATACGTTTATGTACATGTAAAACATACTGTATTTGTTTGATAGGTACGTTTTTTATTTGCAGAACAATATGCATTCGTTTGTGAGTCATTTTTTGTATTTATAAACCACACTGAGTTTGTTTGTGAATCATTGGGTGTGAGTAAAACACGTTTGTTTGCTGTTCTTTTCAAAGATGTTTATAAATGTAAGCAAATATCATTTGGGAATTACCCCTCTTTCGAATATCTGGGTATTGTGTTAAAAGGTG
This sequence comes from Pimephales promelas, assembly GCF_988280905.1. NCBI lineage: Eukaryota > Metazoa > Chordata > Actinopteri > Cypriniformes > Leuciscidae > Pimephales > Pimephales promelas. The sequence continues at coordinate 11,028,139 of NC_142773.1, read as the reverse complement.
CTCCACGTATTTTACTTATCTTTGTTTACAGGCCTCTAAAATACTCTCCAGCCTTTGCTGAGGACTTTACAGAACTGTTATCAACAATTGCCTCTGAGTTTGACTCTTTTGCCATTGCTGGAGATTTTAACATTCACATAGATAATGCAGAAAACAATATGGCAAAAGAAATCAAAACTGTTTTAAAAACTTTTAAACTGACACAGCATGTACATGGTCCCACACACAATCGTGGACACACTCTAGATTTACTTATCAGTATGGGTTTAAACATCTCATCGATGGGTTTAAACATCTCATCTCATCTTAAGGATGTAGCACTGTCTGATCATTTCTGTATTTTCTTTGATATATTGATCTCTCCTGCCATTGAAGCTAGAGCTGTGTCTGTCAAGAAGAGATGCTTAAATGAAAACACTGGTGTGCTATTTGTGAAGGCTATATCTTTAAAACCAAGCATATCTGCCGACTCTGTTGATTTTCTCCTTGATTCTTTTAACTCAAAAGTTAAGAGTGTAATTGATGATATTGCTCCTGTGAAAGTCAGGAAGAATAGTGGCAGACAAATAGCACCTTGGAGAAACTCAACAGCTGTGCAAAATATGAAAAGACAATGCAGAAGAGCAGAACGTATGTGGCGGAAGACAAAACTTGTAGTCCATTATAACATCTACAAAGACAGCATCCACGCTTTCAATAGGGAACTAGGCAAAGCTAGACGGACTTTCTTCTCAAATATTATAAACAGCAATATAAACAACACACGCACTCTTTTTGCTACTGTAGAGAGACTGACAAACCCCCCAAGCCAGATTCCCATAGAAATGCTCTCAGAAAGGAAATGCAGTGAGTTTGCTTCTTTCTTCTCTGAGAAAATCAATAACATCAGAAAGGTGATCAGCACATCCTTGAGTTGCTCTGGGGTCAGGCAGATCAGACCACAACCTGAGAAAGTAGTTACTATGTCTGATTTCGAAGAAATTGATGGCACAATTTTGGTAGAAACCGTACAGCACCTTAAAACATCCACCTGCGCCCTTGACACACTTCCCACATCTTTTTTCAAAAGTGTGTTAAACTGTTTAGAAGCAGGTCTCCTAGAAGTTGTAAATGCCTCACTTCGCTCTGGGAGTTTTCCTAACTCCCTGAAAACTGCAGTTGTCAAGCCCCTCCTGAAAAAGAGCAATCTGGATAAGACCATCTTAAGCAACTATAGACCGATCTCAAATCTTCCTTTCATAGGCAAGATCATTGAAAAGGTTGTCTTCAATCAGCTTAACAAATTTTTAAGCTCAAATAGATATTTTGACAATTTTCAATCTGGTTTCCGATCGCATCACAGCACAGAGACAGCGCTCATAAAGATAATAAACGATATTCGCTTAAATACTGATACAGGCAAATTATCCGTGTTAGTACTACTCGACCTCAGTGCTGCATTTGACACTGTTGATCACAACATACTTCTTGACAGGCTGGAAAACTGGGTGGGATTTTCTGGTATAGTACTAAAATGGTTCAGGTCATACTTAGAAGGGAGAGGTTATTTTGTGAGTATGGGATATCATAAGTCTGAGTGGACATCCATGACTTGCGGAGTCCCTCAAGGGCTCGATTCTTGCGCCACTCTTGTTCAACCGCTCCCAATGAGCCAAATAATGAAAAAGAACCAAATCGCTTACCACAGCTATGCAGATGACACACAGCTCTACTTAGCCCTATCGCCAAACGACTATAGCCCCATTGACTCCCTGTGCCAATGCATTGATGAAGTAAACGGTTGGATGTGTCAAAACTTTCTGCAGTTAAACAAAGACAAAACTGAAGTTATTGCGTTTGGAAACAAAGATGAAGTTCTCAAGGTGAATGCATACCTTGACGCTAGGGGTCTAACAACTAAAAATCAAGTCAGGAATCTTGGTGTGTCTCTAGAGTCAGACCTTAGTTTCAATAGTCATGTCAAAGCAATAACTAAATCAGCATACTATCATCTGAAAAATATTTCAAGAATTAGATGCCTTGTTTCCAGTCAAGACTTAGAGAAACTTGTGCATGCTTTCATCACCAGCAGTGTAGATTACTGTAATGGCCTCCTCACTGGCCTTCCAAAAAAGACCATAAGACAGTTGCAGCTCATACAGAACGCTGCTGCCAGGATTCTGAGCAGGACCAGAAAATATGAACACATCACACCAGTCCTCAGGTCTTTACACTGGCTCCCAGTTAAATTTAGGATTGATTTTAAAGTATTATTACTGGTATATAAATCATTCAATGGGTTAGGACCTCAATATATCGCAGATATGCTCACTGAATATAAACCCAACAGATCGCTCAGATCACTAGGATCACATCAGCTAGAAATACCAAGGGTTCACTCTAAGCATGGAGAGTCTGCTTTTAGCTATTATGCCAGCCGCAGCTGGAACCAGCTTCCAGAAGAGATCAGGTGTGCTCCTACAGTAGTCACATTCAAATCCAGACTCAAAACACATCTGTTTAGCGGTGCATTTACTGAATGAGCACTGTGCCACTATTCGTCCGACTGTTACTGTACTTCATTTTATTCTAAATGGTTTTAATTTACTGTATTTTATTTTTATCATAATTTTTATTTTCCATTATTTCTTATTTTTTATTCTAAACTGTTTTAATTATTCTGATTTCTTTTGATTATTTAAATTTCTTCTATGTAAAGCACTTTGAATTGCCATTGTGTATGAAATGTGCTATATAAATAAACTTGCCTTGCCTTGCCTTGCCTTGTTTGTGTGTGAGGTTTAGGCACATAATTCGCTCCATACAACGCCTTTAGAACCCATAGACGCGACTAAACATTCCAGAGCTCTTAAATTTTCGCGCATGTATTATTTTGGCAGGACAGAGATGGATCGGAGAATACAAGAAAAAAAGGAAGAAAGTAAAGCAATGCTAAAAGATAAGGCGAAAGAAAAGGGACCTTACAGGAACAAACTCACACAAAGTGCAAAACAGCTGTATTTGGAGAAGCAGCATCAATATATTTGTTCTTTTGCACTAATAACAGTATTATTATTTTATTATTATTACTTATGTTGTCCATGAAACTTATGTTGTCCAAATAGCATATATATTTCAGTTCTCAATAAATATTGTTAAGCCATATCAAGTTGTTTCAAACATTTATTTCAATGAAATAAAAAAGTAATGAACAAGGCACTCAAACAACACTTTTGCATATGTTCGTTAAGGCACAGCAAACAGTGAAAATCGTATACTAAAGGCATCAGCAAACCCGGCAATCCGGCGTCTCCTCGTCAGATCAGACTCTCCCTGCTGTGTCAATTTCGGTAACCCCAAAAACTTAATTCCATTGTTCCTATGTTTTCCATATGTATCGTGTGAGTTACTGAAGGAGTTTTTAACACAGCAGTTACTTCCAGGCATGGTAAAACAATGCGGTATTGCGAGAAACTCCTCTACAACCGAGCTAAAAACACACGTAATCAATACTGTTTTGCCGTGGGAATCCTACCAACGTGGCGGAGAGGGGAGGGGCACTGTAAAATGACGTCAACTCCTCATTCTCAATAGGCTACAATACCTTTCAAAACAGATTAAATTAATGTCCTTCCAGAGGAGATAGAGGGAAACAAAAATGTTATTTTTAACAGATTTAAAGGACACCATACAAATAAGGAAAAACAAAACATCTGGAAGGACATGTTGCAAACTAACTGCAACCGTGTTCAAAGATCAGGGAAGGAGGTCCGCGAGAAATGCCCAATACATGGCTGGTTTTCGTGCACGTCAGCAAGTCATTGACAGATTTTTTTGAATTCATCCCTATTTTGCCCAGTCTTTAAAGCATATTTCTCAGATTACTTATTTTATGATTTTTTTTGTTAATTCATTTAATTTAGATGTGTATTTCTATTTTTTTCTTCCCTTTTTAATTAGGCCTATTTAATTTATTCATTTAAACAAAACACGAGTAAAACAAAGTGTACAATCAAAACCTATACAGTATATTATAGGCTACTTACGTTGCAGTGTAATCTATTGAATAAAAGTGTCCTGCCGGTTGTCCTGCAGGTGACCTCATAACTCTGTCTTCTTACGATGCATTTGGGGATGTACGATTACTCCAGAGCACTCGTAGTTCTACGAAGATTTTCAAGTGCTACTTAAGTTACGATGCTTTTGGCAAACAGAACATAATATTAAGATCATTCGTACGATCGTTTTTACGATCAACTTTGGCTTACGATGCTTTTGGGAAACGCAGCCCAGATCAGAAACTGCAATATCAGCCTACCACAACTGGGCTTAACTTACTTATTATTATTATTAATTATAATAATAATAATAATAATAATTTAACTATTTTTGCTGTTGCAGTGCATTCGTTGAATTCTGAATTTTGCACACATAATTGAAAGCAATTTGTTTGTGGATAGTAGCCTAGCCTAAAACATATCGGCAACATTCATCAAGCTAACGGATAGGCCTAATTGATAGGCCTATTATGTCGTTTTAACGAGATATCATGTAGTTTTAACGAGATATCATGTCGTTTTAACGACTTATTAAGTCATTTTAATGAAATATTATGTCGGTTTAATGAGATATTATGTAGTTTTAACGACTTATTAAGTCATTTTAACGACTTATTATGTCATTACAAGATATTATGTCATTTGAACGACTTAATTATGGCGTTATTACGAGATATTATGTCATTTTAACGACTTATTAAGTCGTTTTAACGACTTATTATGTCACTTTAACAACTTATTTATAATGTTGTTATAACGACATACTAAGTCGTTAAAACGACATAATATGTCGTTATAACGAGATAAGTTTTCTTTTCTTTTTTTCTCACCTTGCGGTTCAGGGCTTCCGTAAATTTTGATATGCCACTAGAGGGCAGAATCAGACCGGGAATTAAAGAACGCATTGTAGATATGTTGACCTACTGTTTTCATAACACTTGATAATATACTTTTATTATGAAATATAATAATAATAATTATTATTAATATTTTTAACTATTTTTGTTGCTGCAGTGCATTCATTGAATTCTGAATTTTGCACACCTAATTGGGTAACACTTTACGGTGAGGGTACATGAATTATCATGAATTCATGTGTAAATTAATGCATGAATTATGCATTAATATCTCATGAATCATTACGAAATAAGTTCAATGTTTTTCATTCATGACTTCATGAACGAACAACACCTTAATTAAAACATTAACTAAGATGAGCACATCATCATGAATTATGATTTATTACGCATGATCATGATGTTTTTTTTTTCACAGTTATCATAGTTAAAAGCACATTGTTCATCAGTGTTTCAAAGGACCAAGTCACCACTTTAGTTAAGGAGCCACACACATGATGAAGTCATTGATAGATAATGCTTAGTTAATAATGACTTCTGTATTTGATTAACATAATTTGTGTGCTATGAGCTGTGATTGGTCTATTTTGGTGTCTCCAATACAGTAGTCATCATTAACTAAGCATTATCTATTAATGACTTCTTCATGTGTGTGGCCCCTCAACTAAAGTGGTGACTAGGTCACTGACCTAGACAAAGAACAAAGAAAACATCATGATAATACGTAATAAATCATTATTCATGATGATATGCTCATCTTAGTTAAAGTTTTAATCACGGTGTGGTTCATTCACGAAGTCATTATTATGATATTCATTCATGAAGTCATTATTATGTCATTATTAGATATCAATGCATGAATGAATGCATAATTCATTCATTAATTTATACATGAATTCATGATAATTCATGTACCCTTACCTAAAGTGTTACCCATAATTGAAAGCAATTTGTTTGTGAATAGTAGCCTAAAGTAGCCTTTCTGCAACATTTATCAAGCTCACGGATAATTGTGCATGCTTCTTAATCAATACGATTCTAAACTCATAATAAAGTATACTACTATGTTTATTTACAATAGTATGAAGTTGTGATTTCCCCCTCTTTCCTCAACAATTTGGCTTCATTGTAATGAAGTACATTATTTTTGAAAAGTTGTATGGAGCTGACCAGCCAAAAGGGAAGTATTCATAGATTGGTATTTATATTTGTTCAAGCTTGAGAACCTTTTTGTTTATTTTCTAATATATATGTCTAATTACACAGGATTACATTTCAAGTCTACCACACTTTTTGAAAAATGTAACTTAAACATACTTTTTTTTTACTCTTACTTAAAGTATATTTTATATTTTGTGTAAGAACATAGCAAAATGATTAAGCTTTTGGTGGGTTTACGTATACGTACCTAACCATGTGTAGGTCTACTGCAATATATTTTAAATATGAACATTTACATTTATTCATTTAGCTGACGCTTTTATCCAAAGCGACTTGCAATTGCTATATATGTCAGAGGTCGCCCAGCTCTGGAGCAACTAGGAGCAACTTAAGTGTCTTGCTCAGGGACACATCTGGAGCAACTTAAGTGTCTTGCTCAGGGACACATTGGTGTCTCACAGTGGATTCGAACCCAGGTCTCTCACACCAAAGGTCTTATCCACTGCACCATCACCACCCTAGCACAAGTACACTCTAGTACATGTGCCTCAGCCATATTTTCAAAAGTAAGATTTTAAAAAACATTTTAATATAAAGTACACTAATAAATATTTATGTCCACTAGGTGACACTGTGGTGTTTACATGTTCATTTGTCAGAAGGAAACCTTTAGAGTCTAGAAACTCATTGCAGCTAAAGACACAACCATGTATTTCAAATTTGAGAAGGATGAAATTATTTTTACATCCTTTTTGTGGAAACCAAAGAAAATGCAAGGTATGAACTGAAACATCTAGTTTTTTCTGTTAACAAATGCTGTAAGGGCAGAATTTCCAAACACAACTTTTGCCTACAACGCAAATGTAACAATGAGCAATTTGCAAATTCAATTATTTAAAGGTGCTCTAAGCGATGTCGGGTGACGTAACTTCATGTTGAAGTTTAAAGTATTTTCAAACAAAATGGAGGCTAGATAGACCCTTCCTCCTCCTCATCCACGCACTAACCCCCAAAACCCCACCCCCCTGGCCTTCTTGTCAGTTATTGGCTGGAACAGTTTGTTATGTTGTTTCGTGGAGGAGTTGCTGCTGTTTGTCTTTGTTGCCATTTGTGGAGCCTGGGTTGTCTGGATAGACAGCGTTTTTTACAGAGTGTTTAGGGGACAGGCAGCTAGTGGATAGTGAGGAGATGTTTGCTGTATGTGACAAAAAATGTTTGGGCCTAAAAAACGTGTGGCATCGCTTAGAGCAGGGGTTCCCAACCTTTTTTGTGCCAGGGACCGGCATATTCATAAAAAAAATTCCAGGGACCAGCTGTCAATTTGAATACCTCAATTTTAAGATGCATTGTTTGGATTCGGAACATATCACTGTGCAAAACAGTAACATATAATTTATAATTTATATAATTTATATTTATTTGCATATAAGTTATTTGCATATAATGAACTAGGTGGCAACAAAGGCTCCTTGCATACCAATCTTTTTAAACTTTCAGAACGGTTCACAAAAAGTTTCTCTTCTCTCCCATTCAATTCGGTCTACTTCAAAAGCATATCACATAGCACTCACTCACTAGCAGGTGCATATACGTTGGAACCCCCACCCCCGGCCGCCCCCTAAATTCACATAAGGATTCAATAAGGATTATGCATTAACATGCATTGTGTATTATCATGCAATTTATACGCGAAAATTTGTTTTTACGTGCATTTGATACGCAGAAAACTTAATAATTGGTCAGAATTATGTCTGACCCATTCCAATTGTTTTCCGATATATGGTGACCCAAGCACTGATGGACCAAAGAGCGCACATTTCGACATGTGCAGTAAAAACTTTAAATATAAATTCTCAGAAAATGCATTTTAATACTAATATATTGAAAAGGCTGTTTATATACTCCATTAATAAAGGAGTTCAGACAAAGGAAACATATCAGTTGATATGCGTTTTTATATTTAATATGAGGGAAATACTGTAGACATGCATGCGTGACACAAAAAATCTTTAAATTTTAGGTAGCAAAATATTTTTTAGAAAATTCTAGACTAACATCACTCATAAATCCTGAAATTTCACACATCTCTTGAGTTTTATTAAAAACTTTTAACTTTTAGGTAGCTAAATATTTTTAGTAATTCTCTCAATTACACTAAGGTTAGATTTCATTGAAGGTAAATTGGACACTGACGCCCAAAGACGTGAAGTGAACAAGACAGAGGCTGCCCGGTACTGTCAGAAATAGTTAACTCTGTGGCGATGCAAGTGCAAAACTAATCACAAAGTCAACCAGGATACATAACACAGCCTACTAGGCCTATAGAAACAGTTTCAGAATACAATAGCAAACACACCGTGATTTGGATGTTTGGTGAAGTGCCGCTGCAGTTTTGACGGCTTCATTGCTTGATTGGAGAGTTTTTCACCACAAATTATTACACACAACGGATTTGACGCCACGGAAACGCCTGTTGGCGTGAATCAATACCTAATGTATGAGGTATCGTATTTATGATTGAAGCTTGACTTTTTCTTTTTCTTTCTCTATATTTCAAGTTAGTCATCGCCTTTCCTTTTACCGGAACTGTCCGCAATGAAATTAGCCATTAAAGTCTGCTGAGCCCGCTCATCTCTCCGCATACTTTTGTCACTTCAGCTGCACGCACCCATGCACACACCGCGCTCAGTCTGTTTAGATATGACGCGTTGCTAAGCAATCGGAAGACGCTCTAAGAAACACGTTTTAATATTTTTGCTTATTTGTATTTATTTATTGTTTGTGTTTTGGATTAAATAACATGACACGTTAAAAAGCATCTTAAAAAGACAAATATTATTATGGAAAAAAAATAAAAAATTCTGGGAATATGTGTTCACGAACAGGTGTTGTGCCTAATTCCGACCCCCCGGCAAAAGACTACCCCCTTTCGCGTGCACGCGGACAGTACCGTCGTGTTTCCGGTAGATGGCAGTTAAAACACGCAACGTTCGGTTAAACGCTTCACTGATCCCCACTCCAAACGTTCAAATTGAAGAAAATCTGTTATTTTCCTGTAGATGGCAGTATAAACTCAGAAACGTAATTGCTTTTCAACCCTAATCGTAAAGGAAACTGGCACGTCCGTAGCAAATCTCTTTTGATAAACGCTTCGATGGCGTAATTTGTTCCATTTTTTTCTTCTTCTTTTTTTCTTTTCTGCTTAGATGCAAACCAAGCTATGCATCATATTGTCACTTACACCGAAATGTTTATAATATTCCAATAAATTTATGAAATAAAATACATACACAAGGATTTTGTCTTGGTACTGAAGCTTCCAGTGCACATAATACAACAAGAAACATGATAATAATAAAATATGAAAGTATAAAGACACGATAGGTTTAGTCATAATGAACTTTAACAGATTATGAACATATTTATTTAGTATTTTATAAATAATTTCTTTTCTCTAAGTACACAAACGCTGCCTAAAATGGGTCTGAACACCAACACAAGCAGCAAAACTGTGTGTAAAATGCTACATTTCACACTATTAACATGGACAGATTTAGTTATAAAGGGGGTATTATTTGGGCAGGCCGTTTTTACCCACCTGCCTGGATTATACCCCCCAATTTCTTCTATCTAAATACACAAACGGTTCCTAAAATGGGTATGAACACCAACACAAGCAGCAATACTGTGTGTAAAATGCTATATTTTACTCTATTAACATGGACAGATTTAGTTATAAAGGGGGTATTATTTGGGTAGGCCGTTTTTACCCACCTGCCTGGATTATACCCCCCAATTTCTTCTCTCTAAATACCCAAATGCTTCCTAAAATGGGTCTGAACACCAACACAAGCAGCAATACTGTGTGTAAAATGCTATATTTTACTCTATTAACATGGACAGATTCAGTTATAAAGGGGGTATTATTTGGGCAGGCCGTTTTAACCCACCTGCCTGGATTATACCCCCCAATTTCTTCTCTCTAAATACCCAAATGCTTCCTAAAATGGGTCTGAACACCAACACAAGCAATACTGTGTGTAAAATGCTATATTTTACTCTATTAACATGGACAGATTCAGTTATAAAGGGGGTATTATTTGGGCAGGCCGTTTTTACCCACCTGCCTGGATTATACCCCCCAATTTCTTCTATCTAAATACACAAATGGTTCCTAAAATGGGTCTGAACACCAACACAAGCAGCAATACTGTGTGTAAAATGCTATATTTTACTCTATTAACATGGACAGATTTAGTTATAAAGGGGGTATTATTTGGGCAGGCCGTTTTAACCCACTTGCCTGGATTATACCCCCCAATTTCTTCTCTCTAAATACCCAAATGCTTCCTAAAATGGGTCTGAACACCAACACAAGCAATACTGTGTGTAAAATGCTATATTTTACTCTATTAACATGGACAGATTCAGTTATAAAGGGGGTATTATTTGGGCAGGCCGTTTTTACCCACCTGCCTGGATTATACCCCCCAATTTCTTCTATCTAAATACACAAATGGTTCCTAAAATGGGTCTGAACACCAACACAAGCAGCAATACTGTGTGTAAAATGCTATATTTTACTCTATTAACATGGACAGATTCAGTTATAAAGGGGGTATTATTTGGGCAGGCCGTTTTAACCCACCTGCCTGGATTATACCCCCCAATTTCTTCTCTCTAAATACCCAAATGCTTCCTAAAATGGGTCTGAACACCAACACAAGCAATACTGTGTGTAAAATGCTATATTTTACTCTATTAACATGGACAGATTCAGTTATAAAGGGGGTATTATTTGGGCAGGCCGTTTTTACCCACCTGCCTGGATTATACCCCCCAATTTATTCTATCTAAATACACAAATGCTTCCTAAAATGGGTCTGAACACCAACACAAGCAGCAATACTGTGTGTAAAATGCTATATTTTACTCTATTAACATGGACAGATTCAGTTATAAAGGGGGTATTATTTGGGCAGGCCGTTTTAACCCACCTGCCTGGATTATACCCCCCAATTTCTTCTCTCTAAATACCCAAATGCTTCCTAAAATGGGTCTGAACACCAACACAAGCAATACTGTGTGTAAAATGCTATATTTTACTCTATTAACATGGACAGATTCAGTTATAAAGGGGGTATTATTTGGGCAGGCCGTTTTTACCCACCTGCCTGGATTATACCCCCCAATTTCTTCTATCTAAATACACAAATGGTTCCTAAAATGGGTCTGAACACCAACACAAGCAGCAATACTGTGTGTAAAATGCTATATTTTACTCTATTAACATGGACAGATTTAGTTATAAAGGGGGTATTATTTGGGCAGGCCGTTTTAACCCACTTGCCTGGATTATACCCCCCAATTTCTTCTCTCTAAATACCCAAATGCTTCCTAAAATGGGTCTGAACACCAACACAAGCAATACTGTGTGTAAAATGCTATATTTTACTCTATTAACATGGACAGATTCAGTTATAAAGGGGGTATTATTTGGGCAGGCCGTTTTTACCCACCTGCCTGGATTATACCCCCCAATTTCTTCTATCTAAATACACAAATGGTTCCTAAAATGGGTCTGAACACCAACACAAGCAGCAATACTGTGTGTAAAATGCTATATTTTACTCTATTAACATGGACAGATTCAGTTATAAAGGGGGTATTATTTGGGCAGGCCGTTTTAACCCACCTGCCTGGATTATACCCCCCAATTTCTTCTCTCTAAATACCCAAATGCTTCCTAAAATGGGTCTGAACACCAACACAAGCAATACTGTGTGTAAAATGCTATATTTTACTCTATTAACATGGACAGATTCAGTTATAAAGGGGGTATTATTTGGGCAGGCCGTTTTTACCCACCTGCCTGGATTATACCCCCCAATTTATTCTATCTAAATACACAAATGGTTCCTAAAATGGGTCTGAACACCAACACAAGCAGCAATACTGTGTGTAAAATGCTATATTTTACTCTATTAACATGGACAGATTTAGTTATAAAGGGGGTATTATTTGGGCAGGCCGTTTTAACCCACTTGCCTGGATTATACCCCCCAATTTCTTCTCTCTAAATACCCAAATGCTTCCTAAAATGGGTCTGAACACCAACACAAGCAATACTGTGTGTAAAATGCTATATTTTACTCTATTAACATGGACAGATTCAGTTATAAAGGGGGTATTATTTGGGCAGGCCGTTTTTACCCACCTGCCTGGATTATACCCCCCAATTTCTTCTATCTAAATACACAAATGGTTCCTAAAATGGGTCTGAACACCAACACAAGCAGCAATACTGTGTGTAAAATGCTATATTTTACTCTATTAACATGGACAGATTCAGTTATAAAGGGGGTATTATTTGGGCAGGCCGTTTTAACCCACTTGCCTGGATTATACCCCCCAATTTCTTCTCTCTAAATACCCAAATGCTTCCTAAAATGGGTCTGAACACCAACACAAGCAATACTGTGTGTAAAATGCTATATTTTACTCTATTAACATGGACAGATTCAGTTATAAAGGGGGTATTATTTGGGCAGGCCGTTTTAACCCACTTGCCTGGATTATACCCCCCAATTTCTTCTATCTAAATACACAAATGGTTCCTAAAATGGGTATGAACACCAACACAAGCAATACTGTGTGTAAAATGCTATATTTTACTCTATTAACATGGACAGATTCAGTTATAAAGGGGGTATTATTTGGGCAGGCCGTTTTTACCCACCTGCCTGGATTATACCCCCCAATTTCTTCTATCTAAATACACAAATGGTTCCTAAAATGGGTATGAACACCAACACAAGCAGCAATACTGTGTGTAAAATGCTATATTTTACTCTATTAACATGGACAGATTTAGTTATAAAGGGGGTATTATTTGGGCAGGCCGTTTTTACCCACCTGCCTGGATTATATACCCCCCAATTTCTTCTCTCTAAATACCCAAATGCTTCCTAAAATGGGTCTGAACACCAACACAAGCAATACTGTGTGTAAAATGCTATATTTTACTCTATTAACATGGACAGATTTAGTTATAAAGGGGGTATTATTTGGGCAGGCCGTTTTAACCCACTTGCCTGGATTATACCCCCCAATTTCTTCTCTCTAAATACCCAAATGCTTCCTAAAATGGGTCTGAACACCAACACAAGCAATACTGTGTGTAAAATGCTACTTTCACTCTATTAACATGGACAGCATTTGTGTATTTAGAGAGAAGAAATTGGGGGGTATAATCCAGGCAGGTGGGTTAAAACGGCCTGCCCAAATAATACCCCCCTTTATAACTGAATCTGTCCATGTTAATAGAGTAAAATATAGCATTTTACACACAGTATTGCTTGTGTTGGTGTTCAGACCCATTTTAGGAAGCATTTGGGTATTTAGAGAGAAGAAATTGGGGGGTATAATCCAGGCAAGTGGGTAAAAACGGCCTGCCCAAATAATACCCCCTTTATAACTGAATCTGTCCATGTTAATAGAGTAAAATATAGCATTTTACACACAGTATTGCTGCTTGTGTTGGTGTTCAGACCCATTTTAGGAACCATTTGTGTATTTAGATAGAAGAAATTGGGGGGTATAATCCAGGCAGGTGGGTTAAAACGGCCTGCCCAAATAATACCCCCTTTATAACTGAATCTGTCCATGTTAATAGAGTAAAATATAGCATTTTACACACAGTATTGCTGCTTGTGTTGGTGTTCAGACCCATTTTAGGAAGCATTTGGGTATTTAGAGAGAAGAAATTGGGGGGTATAATCCAGGCAAGTGGGTTAAAACGGCCTGCCCAAATAATACCCCCTTTATAACTAAATCTGTCCATGTTAATAGAGTAAAATATAGCATTTTACACACAGTATTGATTGTGTTGGTGTTCAGACCCATTTTAGAAAGCATTTGGGTATTTAGAGAGAAGAAATTGGGGGGTATAATCCAGGCAAGTGGGTTAAAACGGCCTGCCCAAATAATACCCCCTTTATAACTGAATCTGTCCATGTTAATAGAGTAAAATATAGCATTTTACACACAGTACTGCTGCTTGTGTTGGTGTTCATACCCATTTTAGGAACCATTTGTGTATTTAGATAGAAGAAATTGGGGGGTATAATCCAGGCAGGTGGGTAAAAACGGCCTGCCCAAATAATACCCCCTTTATAACTGAATCTGTCCATGTTAATAGAGTAAAATATAGCATTTTACACACAGTATTGCTTGTGTTGGTGTTCAGACCCATTTTAGGAAGCATTTGGGTATTTAGAGAGAAGAAATTGGGGGGTATAATCCAGGCAGGTGGGTTAAAACGGCCTGCCCAAATAATACCCCCTTTATAACTGAATCTGTCCATGTTAATAGAGTAAAATATAGCATTTTACACACAGTATTGCTGCTTGTGTTGGTGTTCAGACCCATTTTAGGAAGCATTTGGGTATTTAGAGAGAAGAAATTGGGGGGTATAATCCAGGCAGGTGGGTAAAAACGGCCTGCCCAAATAATACCCCCTTTATAACTAAATCTGTCCATGTTAATAGTGTGAAATGTAGCATTTTACACACAGTTTTGCTGCTTGTGTTGGTGTTCAGACCCATTTTAGGCAGCGTTTGTGTACTTAGAGAAAAGAAATTATTTATAAAATACTAAATAAATATGTTCATAATCTGTTAAAGTTCATTATGACTAAACCTATCGTGTCTTTATACTTTCATATTTTATTATTATCATGTTTCTTGTTGTATTATGTGCACTGGAAGCTTCAGTACCAAGACAAAATCCTTGTGTATGTATTTTATTTCATAAATTTATTGGAATATTATAAACATTTCGGTGTAAGTGACAATATGATGCATAGCTTGGTTTGCATCTAAGCAGAAAAGAAAAAAAGAAGAAGAAAAAAATGGAACAAATTACGCCATCGAAGCGTTTATCAAAAGAGATTTGCTACGGACGTGCCAGTTTCCTTTACGATTAGGGTTGAAAAGCAATTACGTTTCTGAGTTTATACTGCCATCTACAGGAAAATAACAGATTTTCTTCAATTTGAACGTTTGGAGTGGGGATCAGTGAAGCGTTTAACCGAACGTTGCGTGTTTTAACTGCCATCTACCGGAAACACGACGGTACTGTCCGCGTGCACGCGAAAGGGGGTAGTCTTTTGCCGGGGGGTCGGAATTAGGCACAACACCGGCACCGGTCCGCGGACCGGGGGTTGGGAATCACTGGCTTAGAGCACATTTAATTAGTTAAATGTCTAAGTAGAGGTGTAAAGTCCTGGTTCAGAAAGTAAAAGTCCTCCTCAGTATTTTAACACATTGATTATGAAATTAAACCTTTTCAATAATTTACCCACACTTTGAATATCAAGTAGCCTAGGCTATTGTTTAATTCAATTCAAATTATTTCTATATCACTTTTCAAAATTCAGGTTGCAAAGTAGCTTTACATACATATAGAAAGTAGTTATATGTAATTATGACAAATAAAGAAAACAATATATAGTCCATTTAAAATGAAAGAAATTGATGTACCTGATTCCTAATACACTCCAATACCTACTGTAATGGTACTTAATAGTACTTTAATGGCTTGCACTTTGAAATGTGGACTGCAGCCCTTTGGGCTGTCAAAACAAAATAATTACTCATTACTTATTCATTACTTATTAATTAATTGTTAAACAAATAATTACAAATTATGAACAAATTATTAAAATGATCCTGGCTTGTCCTCAAAAATTACACAAAAAGTAAAAATGTAAAACAAATTCACCAACATTAACTGCATAAAAAGTTACAATGTAAAATGTATTAAAATAATTTCAATTCATGCGTCACATTTACATCCACTGCATAATGTGAGGAATCGTTTTACTGCCTTTCAGGAGCAGTCTTCTGAACATTGAGATTTGAAGCGCGCAGAGACAATCGACGGATGGTTGGTTTTATTCCATCCGCAAGCACTGAAACACAAGCTCTGCATGGTCACATTCTGCCACCAACAAACAGAAATGTCTGTGTTTTAGTGTGTGCACAAGAATAAATCTCATGTTAATGCAATTGCTTCCTGCAACGTAAATGAAATATCGTGTCATGTAAATGGAAGCAAAATATTCTGGTGATGATATTTAATGTTGTGTCTGATGGCTTTATTTCTTCAATAGCTTCAAGTTCAATGCGCTTTCGTGTTCTATACAGTTTCGCGTTTATTTTCACACACCACTAATTGCACCTACAGTATATCCAGACTTTTCTCTAATGTTCTCTCTGGATATTTGAGTAACTGGTATACTGGGTGTATCTGTAGAAGGCTGTGCCTTTATTTATAAAGATTACTTTATTGTATTTGAAGCACATGTAACACTTTATAATAACTACATGCTAATAATCATTAGTTAAGCATGAGTAAACCATTAATTCATCATTCATAATAAGCAGTTCATAAATACAGCTATAAATGCTTTCTTCTTGATTTAAAAGCATATCTATAATTTGTTTAATAATTGTATTTTCATCCTTTATTAATGATCAATTTATCATTTCTAAATGAAGAATTGCATTTTTTATGAACCAGTTATTTGAGAGTTGTCAGTGGTTCGTAAGATTACTTAGAGCGTGTAAGTAATTGATTAATAAACTATTTAAATGTACATTCATACATCTTATTATTCAGACATATAGTGATGGTTACTTAAAGGACAACTCCGGCGCAAAATGAACCTTTGGTCTAATTACACATTGTTACCTAGTCAACCGTTATCTGAGATTTGTTTTCATGATTGCCGAATGTAAATAGTTTTATCTCTAAAAACAGTTTAGCCTATAACGCTAGTATAACGCTAGTATATGGGGCATAGAGTAATGACAAATAAAAATCGCTTGTTATTACCACTAAAAAGGCTCAAAATAGCCCCACACTATCACAACAGCATAATAAGGGTCCCTACATTCAAACCGAAGCATTGAGAACTTTGTCAGTGTCCATACAGTTTAATAAGAAGATATTTTATACACACAGTCAACTTCGCGAATATAGGAAGAAGCCATCTTTGAAAAATAGTCTCTACCAGTCGATCTACGAACGCCGATCCAAGTGCGGTGGTGAGATGTGAATAAGGTGATAAGGTGAGCGCGAACAGTAGTCTACAAACATGTACAAATTGAAGAGAAGAAAATGGTTCGTGTTTGTGTTTCTTCCGGAAACAATGGATATGAGATTCTGCACAGTTCAGCGCACTTGGATTGGCGTTCGTAGATCGACTGGTAGAGACTATTTTTCAAAGATGGCTTCTTCCTGTATTCGCGAAGTTGACTGTGTGTATAAAATATCTTCTTATTAAACTGTATGGACACTGACAAAGTTCTCAATGCTTCGGTTTGAACGTAGGGACCCTTATTATGCTGTCGTGTTAGTGGGGGGCTATTTTGAGCCTTGTTAGTGGTAATAACAAGCGATTTTTATTTGTCATTACTCTATGCCCTATATACTAGCATAGCGTTATAGGCTAAACTGTTTTTAGAGATAAAACTATTTACATTCGGCAATCATGAAAACAAATCTCAGATAACGGTTGACTAGGTAGCAATATGTAATTAGACCAAAGGTTCATTTTGCGCCGGAGTTGTCCTTTAATGGTTACTAAATGCTTTATTAACATGTATTAATGCTGTAATTCAGGGTTAATTTGGGTAGTTATAAAGCATTTAGTAGTGGTCAGTTAACTATGTTCGTGAGCTAATCTAAAGTGAGGACTATTCATGCCTTGTAAAGCATTTTTAAAGGCTGTTAAATATTTCTATGTTCTGTATCACTGCGTTATGTTTGTTTACTGTTTAGAAGATTGACGAGTCTTTAACTTGCCTTTATAAATGCTTTACAAAGCATGAATAGTCCTCACTTTAGATTAGCTCACAAAAATAGTTAACGGAACACTACTAAATGCTTTATAACTGCCTGTATTTACTTAATTTACTTACACTTTCTAAGTGATCTTATGAATGACTGACAACTCTTAAACAACTGGTTTGGAAATAATGCTATAATTCATTTAGAAATTATTAATTAACAAAGTATGAAAATACAATTATTAAACGCATTATAGATATGCTTATAATATCTTAAATCAAGAAAAAAGCATGTATAGCTATATTTATAAACTGCGTTTTAATGTCTATTAATGTTTTATAAATGATGAATTAACTGTTTACTCATGCTTAACTAATGATTAATAGCATGCAGTTATTATAAAGTGTTACCGAATCACAAAATAATGATGCCATTAGCAAACTTAAAGTTTAGTATAATATTAATGTATGTTCAACACTCTTGCAGTGTAATTGAAAAATATATTAAAAACAACTTTATTTGAATAAATGCATTTGTACCAATTTAAATGTAAAATATACATGTAAAATGCATTTAGTACAAAATTAGTTCCAATTTAACAGAATTTAAGTATACCAATTTATAGTGGGCCACAAATACACTAGTTATACTAAAGCACAATTAGGGTAGACCCACCAGAAAAACAAAATGACTACTGCATGTAATGTGTTTGTCAGATATGATCATTTCCTGCTCCTCCCAAGTAAGTTTCCTCTCTTATTGTTGATGTAGATTGCTCTAAAAAAAGTGCTTTAGAACGGCAAACAACTTCTCAGATCCATTGTGTTAGTATTAGCATTCCAGGATTTGCACTCCAGACTAATATTTTCCATGCGTACGGCTGTTTTATATCCTGGAGACTGGGATTTTCCTGAAGAATGAAATGGAAAACTTTTAAGTATCCTGAGTGCCATACTTATGTGAAAGTACTCTTAAAGGGATTTTCTGTCAATAACAAAAATTTGCAACAAAGACAGAACTGATTTCAAACCATGGATGTTTTAAACTCAGAGGACGGCAGCAATTATGAGGACTATTATAATGCAGAAGGACTTGAAGAATATGGACTCTGCAAGAAGACACATCTAAAGGAATTCAGCAATCTGTTTCTAACTATATTCTACTCCATTACCTGTGCGCTGAGCATTATTGCTAATTTAATCCTCCTAATAGCATTCATCAAACACAAAACTCTGAGAAAGGTGTTGCCTCTGCACATGGTCATATCGGATTTTATTTTTACACTGAGCCTTCCGTTTTGGGCAGTGTATGCCAGCAGTGAATGGATCTTTGGTGATCAAAGCTGTAAGGCAATCACATTGGTTTACACGGTCAGTTTGTATAGCAGCAATCTCTTTGTTGCTAGTAAGAGCTTACAAAGATTTATGGACCTTTTATGTGTTGTTTCTACCATCAGGATCTTCAACAGTCCAAAGAGGAATACTATCATGTGCATTTTGGTGTGGCTTTTATCAGTTTTGGCTGCTGCTGTTCATGTCAGCTTTGTTGAGACTCAAAAGGTCCATGAACTGAACATTTGCACTTTCAATTTCCACAATAAAGTTGGATGGAAAATCTACATAAGATTTCAGATGAACATACTTGGGTTTGTCATACCATTTTTAGTGCTCCTATTTTGTTCAATCAGACTACCATGTGTTTCTGTGGTAAGGAACAGATTCCAGATGTTTAAATATGAAATTGGATTCACTGTCATGTTTTTTCTCCTCTGGTTCCCATACAGTGTTGTAATTTTTTTGCATGCTTTGCAAGACCTTCACATTTTTTATACATGTTCCACTAACATAAACTTGGACTTTGCTATTCAGGTTACAGAATGTATTGCTTTCATGCATGCTTTCATAAATCCTCTTTTATATATATATTTAAACAAAAAAGTCTGGAAACGATTGAGAAATGCTTCCAAAACTCCAAGGGAGTATCTGCTTGAGGAATGCAACAGTTCATCAAACATGTCCAGTCAGGATGGTGCTATAGAGCTAAGGTCTGTTCAGCAATATCAAAACCATGACCTGAGCTTTTGTGCTGAACGACCAAATAACTTACTACCAAAGCCAAAGTAAAAGCTTGTGAAAAAATATCAAGCTTTGCTGTGTATCTCGGTGTGTACTGTTTACTGTGTGTATCTCAGTATACCAACACAGATTCCACTCCTACTCACATATGGTTTATTTCTACATATAATTTTATATAAATACATATTTTTGCAGTTTATATTAGCTTGTTTTATATAATTTCTTTAATGACAAAATTTGTTGTTGAAGTTAGTTAAGTTTATTTCCACAAGCAATGGCTGATTCAGCAGTAATAAAACCAAACTCAAAATAATGTGTGTGTGTGTGTGTGTGTGTCTCTTTAAGATGCATGTGAGGTGGGGGGAAAAACACTATATCAGCATTTTGTTGTCAAGCTAAAATGCTTATGTAATAAACAAGTTTTTCAGCAAAACACTAATATTGACAATGTAAAATACAATGTTTTCAACAAATATTGAGATATGCTGAATCAGTTCAACAAGTGGCCTTTCTCTGACATTCTTATCATAAAGATAACGGTAGCCTTGACCTTGCTTGTTTTGGATTAAAAATTACTCTGCTAGAAGCATAATTAAACAAAGCTCAATATTATTTTCTTTTCTTTAAGAACTTCAGTATAAGTTTGCATTGTTATGCAACACACTGTTATTTTGTTATATATTTTACAGATTTGTACATTCTTCACCAGGTTTTTTTTATAAATTATTTTTTTGACTTACAATAAAACACCATTTAAATTATTTTTTCTCAATAAATTACAAAATGGAAGGTCAAATTCATTCCTTGTTTGTGGTTTAAAAGTAGTGTCTCTCATAGCAAAAAAACAAAACAAAAAATAGCTGTATCTATAATGCAAAGTTCAAGGCCTAAGTCACTCTCATACTTATGGAGGCAATCAGGGCCTTTATCAAGTTGAATGGCTAAGGCAGAAACAGTATCCAAATAGTGTATTTTTGAGAAGGTCCAATTTCTATAATTGTAAAATCCTTTTAGCAAATGTTTAGGTTTAAAAAAAAATGACAGAGGTCTAAACAAGATCTGTTACTTACAACACCCTCATGTTACAGTCCTTCGTCTGCACCAGTCTGTCTTCGTCATCTGCACTACACCTCCCAGGATCAAACTCACTCCCTCATCAGCCACCTGTTCCTTGTCTTGTTTCATCATTTTCACCTGTTTGTACCTCGTTTTGGTTGATTCCTCTGTGAATTTAGTTCCTCCTCATTCAGTCTGTCATTGTCGTCGTTGTGTATGTTACTATGTGTGAAGAGTGAGTTCCTGCCTGTTCCTGTGCTTGTTGATTGTTTATAGTTAATTGAATTAGAGCTTTGCCTCTTTGGTCTCCTTCTTCAACCTTCACACCACCACACCCCGTGACACCTCATCACACACCCCTTTGTCCATATTGCGGTTTTAGGGGAGTGAGCAATTGCCCCTAAATGGCTAAAATGCAATGTTGTCAAATTGGACAGATGGTGAATTTAGAAAACGGTTTCTAAGGAGTTTGTAAATCATTTCAGATTGACACCCCAGAGTGTACCAGAATTTTGGTACTGATGTGTGAATAGTATCTTACCAGTAAAAAGACAGAATACCATTGCTTGTGTGAACAGCACATTTGTGTATTCACAGGAAAAGTAAAAAATCTGGTAATTTTACAGTAATTTACCAGGTTTAATGTGTAAAAGGAGATACAATATTTGACCTCTCCCATAAATTATTACACTGTTTCATTTGCATTACATTTACATTTAGTCATTTACAGGGACGTGCAAAGGAATTTTGAGGGGCAGTTGCTCTGACCTGAAAAAAGGGCATCCCTCCTCCCTCCTCCCCCTTCACAGGCGGAGGAATATATTCAGTTGAATTTGTCCCTTTCCAAACTGCCTTATCCAAACGCAATGCCTCATCTTATGGTCTTATTATTATCTATAAAGATTGCAAAACGTCAGAGATGAGACACATGAGAAAAAGAGTTTCTCATTTTATCGTTTATCACTTCTAATAAAAAAAAAGAAAATGCTTAGATTTTGGGAAGAATATGGACTCTGCAAGAAGACATCTAAAGGAATTCAGCAATCTGTTTCTAACTATATTCTACTCCATTACCTGTGCGCTGAGCATTATTGCTAATTTAACCCTCATATTCATCAAAAGTCTGAGGAAGGTGTTGCCTCTGCACATGGTCATGTCGGATTTTATTTTTACACTGAGCCTTCCGTTTTGGGCAGTGTATGCCAGCAGTGAATGGATCTTTGGTGATCAAAGCTGTAAGGCAATCACATTGGTTTACACGGTCAGTTTGTATAGCAGCAATCTCTTTGTTGCTACTGTAGTAAGAGCTTGCAAAGATTTATGGACCTTTTATGTGTTGTTTCTACCATCAGGATCTTCAACAGTCCAAAGAGAAATAGTATCATGTGCATTTTGGTGTGGCTTTTATCAGTTTTGGCTGCTGCTGTTCATTGCGTAAAGGAAACAAGAATTCCGGTAGGGAACAGAATCGACTGCAGTGCCGATCCTGACCTCCCCATGGGGCCCTAAACAAAATTCTGCTAAGGGGCTCTCTACCTGATCTGTGCCGCCGTGAGCTATGTAAACCATTTGCCATTGCCACACAGTCAGGCCTGACATTTCAGTGCTCCCAATACAATCCTCTCTCCTTTAAACAAAACAGTCAAAGAATAAGTACAACAATATAGAACAGAATGAGGTTCAAACAAACAATATTTAGAGTATTTTTTATAAGATAACAAGTGAATATTAACGTAAACATAAATAAGAAGAAAATAATAAAGTATAACCCTGAGCTTTGGCTTTTGGGATTAACTTTGGTTCTCTCTACAGCCTGGGTATTTTCGGCATCAGTATGTTTTTATTTTTATGTCCAGCTAATCACATTTTAAATTCAATATAGCCTATAGATCAATAGTTCATCAATGTCAAATTGTCAATACATTGCTTTCTATCTTGCATAATTAGTGCAGTTGTTAGTTTTTAACTACACTGAGACTAGACAATCAGTGTCTATCTTGTTTTATAATGTGTACTTTGATTGGGAGTGCCATCATTCACATGCATGTATTGTTCAGTATGTCTGGTCTCCATATATTTCTGCTTGAAAAATGCGAGTTTCATTTTGTGCACACGCATACAGTATGAACACACCATAACACACGCGACGCGGTTATGTTTTCCGAGCTGCAGTAAACAAACACGAAGGGCATATGGGTAGTTGCCCGGGCAACCTGAGCAACCCCCCTGTGCAAGTCTCATTTAACAGTTTTTTTTTCAGAGCACTTTACAAATAAGGAACATCACTTCGTACTCTTAAAACTGCCATTTTAGTGTTGGGTATGGTTGGCTCTTTATAAATTGCTCGTTGTCCTTGTTGTGTTCCTCAAATACGATTAGGATAAAAAGCCTCTGTTAAATGACTAAATGTGAATATAAAGCAAACAAATAAATAAATAAAAATTTAAATTTTTAAATTAGGTCATTCTGGGATGTGTTTCCCGAAAGTATCGTTCGCCAAATATGGTCGCAAGTTCTGTCGTTATCAGCATAGTTCAACAAGTCGGTGTTTCCCGAAACCACCGTTCCATCAAACATTCGCAAACAGAATCGCAAAGTTGTGTGATTGGAACAACAGCTCTCAAGCTGTGGTAAGAAGCATAGTTTATAAATTGCATGACGTGGAATTAATAAATCCGTATCTTGAGCAAAATATGCAAGCTGACATTCAGTACAACCTGTGTCTTTTATTTAGAATACATACAAATGTGTTAGACATCTTTGACATCGCAAGACTGTGCATGTGCGAACATGCTCTACTATGTAAGAACGAGCCTATGATTAAAGGGACACCATGCAGGAATTCCGTATTTGTCAAACAGCGACCCCTAGAGTCGCTGTGGAGTGCTTGTATGTAACGTTACTGTCGTAAATACCACTCATGCACAGCGTGACGTGTTACATAGTATACAATAGTACATTATGTTTAATTTGTTGTTTAATGAGATCTAATATTTGTTGTTAGTGGTGAGAATTTTCACGTGATTAAATGCATAGATCCAACTAATATCCCCATGAACTTGGTCCAGTGGCAGAACTTTTACCAAGCGTGTCAGAGGTTCTAGGTTCTAATCCGCACTAGTAGTATAGTTTAATTTCCTCATCAAAACCGATTGTTTATTAGTGGTTGTATATCAAGCAGGGACATTTTTGTGCATTAGGTTTTGGGATTTCACCATAACAAATGTAGTTAGTCTCTCGGTCTACGCAACGGATTGAAGTGCCTGTGTGAACTGAAGACTGTGCACCGCGTCACAACAGAGTACTGTAACGCAGCGGCAACGAGCACTTTGGTCACTTGATTTCAAAAACAACACATTTCAGATCGCCTCTTACCATTCAACCTGAAATAAGTCAAATAACCATTTCAATAACTCCGAAGCTGTTCAGAAAGATCTAAAATTACATGCTAATATTTTATCTTCAATGTTTAACTAAATAAAACTAAAATTAATAATACAAATGTTTAAGGAAATAGGAACTTATAAAATTCACTAAACTGTACTGATTAATATGTCTGTTATTCTTCAGTGCTCTGTAAAGGTATATAAATTCAGGTATTGGTAGACATTTAACAACAGGCAATGGATCAAGGTAACCTTTATTGCACCATCAAGGTTATATATATATAACTACTGCAACAAATTCTGTTATCTCACTGATAAGAATAGCCTTGATCCTTCCCCTTCAACATCATGACATATGTCAGCAGACTATGATGTAGAAGATAGACATTTGACTATACATAGACATTTGACTATAAGCAAAGAATAGTTTATACAGGTTTTAGATTATCTAAAACCTGCATAAACTATTCTTTACTTCCTTCCCAATAACTGTAGTGAGCGAATGATTAACATTAAATGATTGAACTATTATTAGTTAATAGATTTATTAATGTTTTTTGCTTAAAATTTGAAATCAAACCCCAGCTTTCTTTTCACATACTATTTGTAACATTTCAGAAAATAAATTATTAGATTTATAAAAATTTAGTACATCTGGGCATTAGATGTATTTATTTATTTATTTTCATTTCGGGAAGCCCTAATCTTATACATTAGGGCAATTTAATAATGTGTTTCCCCCAAAATGTCAAATTGTTTAAGCAAAATGTCGATAAACTGATAATAATTTATCTGAATCATGTCAACTTATGTTTTACAATATAGCACAATGAACATACAAAAAGGAAAACACTGAATACACAGAAACAATATTGTAAAGAGACCCTATATTAAGAGTCATTCCCTGCACTACAGAAATTCACAAGGAGTTATGTGATTTTAAATGACTGCAGGGGGTGGGGCCTACACACAGCTGCCAGGAAAGAGGAATTAAAAAGAGAGCATAGCGTGGCTACGAGAACGCCAAAGACCTTGAACGCCATGGGCAGCCTTTTTCAAATCCTGCTTGCAATTTTTATCTCTGTTATAGGGGCCCTCTACCTTTTGGGGTCTTTTCGCCGCAGGCGACCTGGAGAACCCCCTCTGGATAAGGGACCTATTCCGTGGCTTGGTCATGTTCTGGAATTCAGGAAGGACACAGCCAAATTCCTGCAGAGAATGAAAGAAAAACATGGAGATATTTTTACAGTGCAGCTGGGAGGCTTTTATTTCACTTTCATTACAGATCCACTTTCTTTTGGCTCAGTGGTGAAAGAGGCTAGAACAAAGCTGGACTTTACTAAATTTGCAGAACTACTAGTTGCAAGAGTATTTGGCTATCATTCCTTGGAAAATGAACACAAGTTTCTCCAGGCATCAAGTAACAAGCACCTCATGGGAGATGGTCTGGTTGTCCTGACTCAGGCCATGATGTACAATCTTCAGAATTTGATGCTTCACAGCGTTGGATCTGGGAATGACAATTCATGGCAAGAAACTGGACTATTTGCTTACAGCTACAACATTGTCTTTCGCGCTGGCTATCTGGCACTGTTTGGAAATGAGTCAGGTAAAAGTACAGGGACTTTGGAAAAAGCTAAGGAAATTGACCGGGAACTTTCAAATGAACTTTTCAAGGAATTCAGAAAATATGACCAGTTATTCCCAAATCTGGCTTATGGTGTCCTGGGACCCAGTGAGAAGATGGAGTCAGAGCGTTTGAAAAGACTGTTCTGGAACACACTTTCAGTGCAGAAGATGAGATTTAGAGACAACATCAGCAGATGGGTACATGAACAGGTACAGGTGAGAGCTGACCAGGGCATGCAAGAGTTCATGCAGGATCGATACATGTTTCTACTTCTGTGGGCATCTCAGGGAAATACAGGTCCTGCAGCATTCTGGCTACTCTTATATCTGATGAAGCACCCTGAGGCAATGAACAGCGTTAAGAATGAAGTTGAGCGGGTGCTCAGAGAAACAGGGCAGGAAGTAAAACAAGGTGGGCAGCTAATTGACCTGACTAGGGATATGCTTCTCAAAACTCCCATTCTAGACAGTGCAGTGGAGGAAACTCTCCGTCTTACAGCTGCCCCTGTCCTTACAAGAGCTGTCATGCAGGATATGACCATCAACATGGCCAACGGACAAGAGTACAAGATCCGTGAGGGTGACAGAGTGGCGATTTTCCCCTACACAGCTGTTCAAGTAGACCCAGAAGTTTACCCAGATCCCTTCACATTCAAGTATGACCGTTTTCTCACACCAGATGGAAGCAAAAAGACTGATTTCTACAAGGGTGGAAAGAAACTCAAGTATTACAACATGCCCTGGGGAGCAGGAACCACAATGTGTCCAGGAAGATTCTTCGCCACAAATGAGCTGAAGCAGTTTGTCTTTCTCATGTTGTCCTACTTTGACTTGGAGCTCATAAATCCAAATGAAGAGATTCCAGGCATTGATATCAGACGATGGGGCTTTGGCTCCATGCAACCATCTAAAGACATCCAGTTTAGATACAGACTTCGATTTTAAAAAAATATTATTCTATGATTTAATACACTGAAGCTTCAACAAAACTTATCATCAG
Source organism: Pimephales promelas (assembly GCF_988280905.1). Taxonomy (NCBI): domain Eukaryota; kingdom Metazoa; phylum Chordata; class Actinopteri; order Cypriniformes; family Leuciscidae; genus Pimephales; species Pimephales promelas. Next base: position 11,001,082 of record NC_142773.1, on the reverse strand, counting down.
ACAGGATTCATTTATGGAAGCTGACTTTAAAACTGACATGCTCACATTTCCCTGTTAACCTGGAAAATGATAATTACTGTCCTAAATACCTGAGGTGTTGCTTTTGATATATCTCACAGCCTGGAATTCAGTCCCATGTGCTTGCATTTACTCTGTGTTACACAAATATTGTATATAAGCAAGAACAAATGTCATACAACATACACAGGAACAAGATATTTTTGTGTATAATCATCTACATAAAATTAAAATCAACTTATTGTGCTGGTTTCTCATGTGCTATTTGAGAGAAAAACAAGATATATAAATGAAGTGTATACAATATATATATAAAAAATACTGTACATTAAGCTCCTTGTCTTTTCATTGTTCCTTATTGACTATACTGAACTGATATTTATTTTTAATTGCCAATGTAAATGCCCCATGTAAAAAAAAACAAACAAAAAAAACAAAACAAAACTAATTTAGGGTCAACTTTATTTGCTTGACCTTTGCACCAAGATATTTTATAATACATTTCTATACATTATTAACATAGAAAAAGGCTTGTCAATGGGCTCTGACTAATTCTTTCTTTTTACTTGTTTATCATCATCGGACTTTTAGCTTTAACCCATTACCCGTCTTTGTTTTAAGAGCAGGTGCAACTCGAGAAATTGGCAGTTTAGGTTGTTTCTCCGCCATTCACACAGCTGTAGCACACTGGCAATCTTGAGATTTAATGACGGTATGCACTGTGCAAGAGAGGGGTGTGATCAGGGCATACATGAACGTACTGTAATTGACAGTACTAAGACATTCCTCCTGGCTCTGACTGGTTGTTTCTGACGAGAGTGGTGTATTTCTGCAAATGCCAGAGGAGCTTGATTTTGTTCACAGATTATCTGTCTCATATTCTACTGCCAGGACATAATGATAGTTTTAAAAAATATGTAAAAAATAAATAAATAATAATAATAATTTTTTTTTTTTTTACAAAAGTTACTTACAGCAGCTTTAAAGGAGCAATGTGTGATTTTTAGCGACATCTAGTGGTTCGGTTGCGAGTTTGCACCAGGTTTGCACTAATGGCTCCGCCCACTGCTCACCCCTCCCTTTCGAAGAAGCTACGGTTGCTAAAACGGGACAAACATCTCGTCGGCTGAGACAGCAGAGAATAGCCAGAGTAAGCCAAGAGTGTGTAACATTGTCACTGTTTCTGTACCACAGTCCATTATAAACCACATCATGGATACTGTTTACAAAGCCAGTCAGGTGAGGATCAAGGGTTTTAATATATAATTTAATATAATAATAGTAATCAGCTGATTGTCTCACAAACGTAACCAGCAGCACATTTCTCCCCACATACTGTAGCAAACCCATAATACAGCGAGGGAGCAGCTATATATTTTTTCTAACAGGGTAGTAATAGTTTAGCTGGCTAATATGAGCTGTTACTGTGGCTGAGCTGGGACGCGTCCGCATGAGTCCAAAGGTCGGAAGTGCGCGCGCTGTTACAATCATGTCATCTCCGCATCCCATAGATACTATTTACTACACACAATACACTCTAAAAAATGCTGGGTTGTTTTAACCCAACTTTGGGTCAAATATGGACTAACCCAGCCGTTGGGTTAAATTTTTACATTACATTTTTAACCCAACATTTCGGGTTTGTCCATATTTGACCCAAAATTGGGTTAAAACAACCCAGCATTTTTTAGAGTGTAGGCTTTTTTCTCTGATTTTGAAAACTCTTCGTGATCGACTTTAGTGATCTAAAAGTCTCTATGGACGGGTTAGTGATTCCTGTTACGTACTGTTTTACGGTCAATGACATGAATACTAATCATCAGCTGTCTCACGAACGTAACAGCACATCTATCCCCAACATAACAAACCCATAACACAGCGAGGGAGAACTAAGTTACATAAAACAATCCCAACTACATATTTTACACCACTCACAAGGGAAAAGTCACTACTCACGGAGTGTAAGGCTAGCTTCCAGCTTTCCGCTACTTCTCTTTCAAGGTAGTGATGAAAGCGCTGTTCTGTAGCGCTGTTTGTTCGCGTTCGGCTACGGTAGGAATATGACGTCACAACATGGCGACCTTCATAGAAGGGGATTCCCGCGGTTATGGAGCTATTAATGTCTCATTCTAAGGTAATAAAAACATTACGGTTAAATAAGTAAGTTCTTTATACACCACTGAAAACATAGTTATGGATGTCATATTGCATTTCTGTTAATAGATACTCAACTTTGTTACACATTGCACCTTTAAGCTTGATTTTGATTCAAAAGTTAAAAATTCTATTTATGTTCTTCAGTATTGATTCTTGGTGGGACAAGTTTGGTATGCCTTTTTTTTAGGAACAGTTCATAAAGTTCATAGCTACAAAATTAAAATTATAACATCATTTACTCAATCTGACTTTCTTTTTTTCTGCATAAAATAATGAAAGTCCAAAGTTGTTTTGGACCTCAATCACACACCCATTGCATAAAAGTAAAACATTTGTTAGTTATAATAGTTCAAATATCTGCCAGAAAATGTTTGAAATTGTCACAGTCCTTCGTCTGCACCAGTCTGTCTTGCCATCAGAACTACACTTCCCAGGATCCTCTTCTCTCCACTCCTGAACTCACTCCCTCATCAACCACCTGTACATCGTCTTCATCATCTGTGTCACCTGTCTTCACCTCATTATGTTTGATTCCTTCTTGTATTTAGTTGTCCCTCATTCAGTCAGTCTTTGTCAGTCAATGTGAATGTTACACTGTGTTTGCGCCCGTCTACCTGTATCCTTGTCTGTTCGTCTGTGAGTAAAAGTTATATTAATTGGAAAACTGGACTTAGTCTGATCCTCTGCCTGCACCACACTGTGATGGAAATGAACTGAGGAAGTAAATGATGACATAATCTTTTGGAAGTATCCTTTTAATAAGGGACATACCTTATGTGTCTATACAGAAGCTTAAATTTAACTATCCTGCGAAATCATTGAAGAAAACCTTGTGACAAATAGCCTTTAAAATCTCCCTTATAATTTGTCTACATATACAGAAAAAAAATTATAGCTTAAATATTAAGCTGTATAGCAATAAATATTGTATATTTATAAAAGCAATAAAGTCTTCTGGTGCACATTTTCAAAAGATGATTTATATTAACAAAATCTGCATTATCAAAGTACTTATTTGGACCTAACATACAAATTCACTGAATTAGACAACAGTTTTACAAGAAAGACAGTGTAACATGTTGTGTTAACATTCTCTCTGCCTTATGGGAGTGGAAGTCATTATAAGACCTCTCTTCTGTTTTGTTTTGTTTTATTTAGAAGGTATGAAGCATCAGATAGACAGGAAGGAACTATGAGTCTTGGATCAGTTTATGCAGGCAGGCAGTGAAATATCCAGAACAAACCATCATGAATTCTTTGTTGGTTTATGTTTGTTAGTGCTGGCTAGTCAGGGCGTAAAGAAGAAAGTGTGCATGATGTTTTGGTGATGACCTATAGACCTTTTTCACAAAAACTGGAAATATGTAATCGTTTTGGAAGAGTTCCTGTCAACACATCAGAAAAACTTATACTGGAAGAGAAAATTGATCAGATAGTCTTCACAACTTCGAAAAAATTTAAACTTGTCATGGTCGAGATGTTGATGACTTTGTAAAATGCTGTGGTGATGCTTGTCTGCAGCTGATGTATCTAAGACCAAAGATAAGACTATTGATTACAGAACTGAAGCGAATTCTTCCTAGGGCTGGGCGATATATCGAACGATATTGAATGCGCATCTAATCAGTAAAGCCGGTTCCTTGATTAGTAGTAAATCACCTTCACCTGCTTTCAGATGGAGCGGCATTCACTACAAAGAGCCGTAGATCACTGACAAGCTGAGCCATATCGCGTTAATATCGAGGACATATCGATATCGATATTTAATGCGATATGGCTCAGCTGGTCAGTGAACTACGGCTCTTCGTCACGACGAAATCTCCCGTGTTAAACTAACACACCTGGGAGTGTATATGAGTCCACACTCAAGAGTGTTAAAGTTAATGAGATAATTAAGTGATTAAATGAGTGATGATTGAGCATTATTGAAGACACCTAAAGCAGAATCACAAGGAAAAAATCTAAAATTTTAAGCCACCGTTATGGAGATGAGTGTTTGCTTTAGTTGGGCTCTTCACCCTTATAATATTAACTTTATATTTTAATTTGCTGTTACATCTGAGTTATATCTATCAGATGAACAAAAATAAACAATAATAAAATGATTGTAGTCATATAATGACATTTATCATTTGAAATCTATCTCATTATATATAAAATGTATAATAACATTTATTTATAAATTTATTTATAAAATTTATAACATATAATGTATTCTGTTGCTTAGTGTATGACTTAGATTCTGAATAAAATGTCCAGAATGTTAAATATACACTCTAAAAAATGCTGGGTTGTTTTAACCCAACTTTGGGTCAAATATGGACTAACCCAGCCGTTGGGTTAAATTTTTACATTACATTTTTAACCCAACATTTCGGGTTTGTCCATATTTGACCCAAAATTGGGTTAAAACAACCCAGCATTTTTTAGAGTGTAATAGACAGTTTTCTCAAAAGTTGCTTAAAAGAAAAAAATCTTTCTTTTAGGCACACACAGACCTCAAGATTCAGTCAATGCTTCTCAACAACGGTGACGAGTAGAATTTTTAAGTAGGAAAAGTAAATTACATCGACAATTCAGATCATAATTTATTCAAACCGCAATGCATGATGGGAGCCATTAATGAGTTGTGATTGGTGGCAACAATGATTAATATCGCCACCACAGTTGAGATAGACAGGCTGATTATTGATCTCTGTGTTTCTAAATAAGCATGAAAGTGATTTGATCAGAATAATATTTATTAATTATTTTAGGTTATAAGAAACATACAGATATGCCGTACAATCACTAAAATGTTGCTAACAAGTTTAGCCAAATCATCTGAAAAGTTTCATTTTACAGATCACAGCATGATTATGTCAAACCATAACCAACACTATAAGATCAAAGATGTCTTATTTGACTGTTATTAATCAATAACAGCAGACACAAAATTTAAAGTGAAAGTATAAGTGTCAAGAGCCCAACTAAAGCAAACACTGATCTCCATAACGGTGGCTTACAAATTGTGATTTTGTCCTTCAGCGATTCTGCTTGTGATCATCAGGTGTCTTCAATAATGCTCAATCATCACTAAATTAATCACTTAATTATCTCATTAACTTTAACACTTATATCGTCCATTTGAAAGCATGTGAAGGTGATTTACTGCTAATCAAGGAACCGGCTTTACTGATTAGATGCGCATAACAATATCGTTCGATATATCGCCCAGCCCTATGTAGCCCACTGTTGTGTGTTCTTATTTATCTTATTTATTTATCGTGTGTTCTTATTTATATTCAACGCATTCTCACCCCAAGGCGTCACCTTTGACCATGCTTCAATATTTGACGTTTTAGGCGCCCTTTAGCGTCACTTACATGACGCGATCCTACGGCGTCATCTAACTGACGCTAAAGGAAAGTGTCAGTTAGAGGACGCGGTTAGGTTTAGGTGTGGGGTGGGGGTAGGGTACACGCGATCCTAGGGCGTCATCTAACTGACGCTAAAGGGCGCCTAAAGCGTCAGATATTGAAGCATGTCCAAATGCTTCCCAAGGCGTCAGTTAAGTGACGCCTTGGGGGTGAGAATGGGCTGTTATATTGTGGTGTATATTTTCATGTGTTTATTACGCTGGATACAAATTTCCTGGGATCTTAATAAAGTTGAACACGAACTAACATTACTTTGGTAATACACAAATCAAAAAACATAAATAATAAACATACAATGACGGCTTAGTGAATGGTGACATGAGAAGTACAGAAGATCACAAGATCAATAACATCCCACCAGATAGCCTGAATCCATTTCCGTCGAACTTCATCAACAGGGAACTGACCAGGGAAGGAATGAAAACGACATATATGGCTCTTTTGGGAATAACAAAAAAGATCAGTACGCAAAAACTCTTACTAGTTGCCTGTGGCCTGTTATGACTGGAGCGGAAGAAGATTACCACGACAATTGCGTATTTCTGATAACAAATACGGAAGTTGTGAGAAAGGTCTATTGGATTTGACCACCAGTCACATTTCCAACGCATAACAAGCAAAGTATAGGCCCTTCTGCATGTTGGAAACGGTTTTCTCAAACCTATGCAAGTAAGTCGCTATGGATATTTTCACATTTGAGTCCTATTTAAATCTTTGTGTATGTCCTATCGGTTAGAATCTTGTGGCTCATAAGGTAAAAATCTTTCTAGGGCAGTGTTTCCCAACCCTGTTCCTGGCGGCAAACCAACACTGCGCGTATTCTTTGTCTCCCTTATCAAACACACCTGATTCAACTCATCAGCTCATAATCAGATGAGTTAATGAGCTGATGAGTTAAATAAGGTGTGTTTGATTAGGGAGACAAAGAATATGCGCATTGTTGGTGTGCCGCCAGGAACAGGGTTGGGAAACACTGTTCTAGGGGATCTTAATTTTATCCACTACCCCGGTGGAGGCACATTTCCCTTCAGTTACACTATCAACATAACCCAGATCTCAGATCTTCACCTGATAGTGTCAGATTATGTTTCTTTAGATTTGACAATGGAAAATCCCTCAAAGAAAAAAACAAAAACAAATCAACAAAACCACACAAAATTATAACAGATTAATAAATGTGTATTTATTTCTCTCAGTACTCTTTTGTCTTGTTTTTCCCCTCCTTGAATGAACAAATAATTCAATTCACAAAGTCACAACTCAAAGTCTCTCACCGAACTCTCCCGCAATCTTTTCTAGAGAGAGCCGAGGTTACGTTAGGTAACCGATTCGTTCTCTTACGAGAGGTTCTCTCGTATTGCGTAAGCTAGCTTACGCTACGGGAACATCTGGTCAACGCCGTGCGCGCTATGTAACCACTAAGCATCCCAGGGGGAAAAACACAAAGGGAGTCTTAAGGTGGAAGAAGACAATAAGGCGGCCAGCATAGCGGCCGTTATCATCTAATGCAAAACGCCATTAAGGCGGCCGGCATAGCGGGCCGTGAACGTATACGCATAAGCATATAGTGGGAAGCACAAGGGGCGAACAGGTTGTGATAGGACTCCCAATAGTGCAGCTTCTTATAGGATAGCTGTATAGTACTAGACCGCCAGTAATTTAGCCTGTAAGAGCCCGTTCCTGTTTAGCCAGAGCCCGTTCCGGGTCACTGCTCGTGCGGTCGACCGGTCGGTGCTGACAGTAGCTTGAATGTTTGTCTCCCGTAACGTGTGTTTTTGAGTGTTTTATTTTGGGTATCGATCGATTCAGTATAGTTCCAGCTTAGTATTTTTGTGGCGTGTTTGTGAGGGTGTTGCCACCCCCTCATATACTGGAAGCAACAAGCCGACGTTAATTAAATCAGTTAAGTCAGTTTGTGCTCACTGCTGCTAAGCATGGATCCTACGTGGACACTATGGACTTTTATGCTCTTATTTTTCGTTTTGGATTATCTGCTTACTGCATCTTATGGATATACCCCTCCGGACACTCGACGGATTACTTATTCCAGGGATTTTTTACTGCAGTTGCAACTTCACTTCCACCAAGGCATCGACAAGTTGCCTGAGGAACTACACCGTAAACTCCCAACCGACGGGACTGACATTCTGCATAACAACAGAAGGAAGGTAACAAGACGGGGGAGGAAGAAGAAGGGTGGAATTAAAGCAAAACTGAGGCGAGGAGGAAATAAGTACCGTGCGCTTCCCTCAGTGATTCTTGCTAATGTGCGCTCGTTGCGTAACAAGATTGATGAATTGCAAGCTAACGTTTATCACATGTATGAATACCGGACTGCCTCCATTCTTGCTTTCACTGAAACGTGGCTAACTGGAAGTGACAACAGTGACAGTATGTACATAGATGGCTTCGGGTCGCCTGTGAGGCTGGACCGTGATAATGAACTGACTGGTAAGCACCATGGTGGTGGCGTCTGCCTTTACATTAATCCACGTTGGTGCAAAACAGTTGTTGTCAGAGAAGAACTGTGTAATCCTGACATTGAACTCTTGGCTGTCTCCCTACGTCCCTTTTATCTTCCTAGGGAATTTCCACAACTGTTTTTTATTTTGGTCTACATTCACCCCAGGGCAAATGCACCCATTGCTATAGATTACATCAAAAATACGCTCGACAGACTAGAGCTGATATCTCCGGATGCCCCTAAGTTTATCATGGGTGATTTTAATAACTGTTTTTTAGATAAATCAATTAAAGGATTCTTTCAGTATGTCAACTGCGCTACCCGTTCAGGGAGAACACTGGACAAATGCTATGGGTCAGTTCCGGATGCCTACAGAGCCGTCCCTCTCCCCCCCTTGGGCTCTGCTGACCACAGCAGTATACTGCTTGCCCCCGGCTTGGCAGGGTATTAAGAACATGGCAGCAGTGAACTCTGTCTCTTCCAGCCGCAAACCCATCGAAGTAGCAGGAAGTTGTTCCACTTCACTCCCGAATGACTTCAATACCTTCTTCACTAGATTTGAAAAAGATAACAGTACTCAGCTAGAGTCAATCATCTCCACTCTAAGATCGGATGATAATGGCCTTAGTATTAATATATCAGAGGTGGTGAGTGCCCTCAAAAGGACTAAAAAGAACTCAGCTCCAGGGCCAGATGGCATCAGTGGGCGGACCCTCTGGTACTGTGCTGAGCAGCTGGGAGGTGTGTTTCAGCATCTGTTCCAGGGCTCTTTGAACAGCGGCACAGTCCCTGCGATGTGGAAAAACTCAATAGTGATCCCCATCCCTAAGAAGGGCACCGCCAGGGTCCTGAAAGATTTTAGACCAGTCGCTCTTACCTCCCTGGTCATGAAGGCCATGGAGAGGATCATTAAGGAATACATAATTAAGGCAACTAGCTCGATGATGGATCCTTTGCAGTTTTCTTATCAGGCTGGCAGGGGTGTTGATGACGCAAAAATATTCATCCTAGACACCATCCACAAGCACTTGGAAATACCTAACACCTCAGCCAGACTTCTTTTCGTAGACTTTTCATCTGCATTTAATACAATGCAGCCATATATTTTGGCAGAGAAGCTTATCACACGCTTCCACCTCAACCACCAACTCATCCTGTGGATTCTAGATTTCCTCACCAAAAGATCACAGAGGGTATTGGTGAACCACACTCTATCGGACAACCTCTTCACCTCCACAGGCTCTCCACAAGGCTGTGTCCTCTCTCCACTGTTTTTCATCCTCTACACTGATGATTGTAGATCCGTCCAGCCAAACTGCCATTGTGTGAAATTTGCTGATGATACAGTCTTCTTGTCTCTGCTTTCCAGTAATGTACAACATCACGGACCAGCCCTGCAGGACTTTTTAATTTGGTGCGGAAAGTCTTGTCTAGAGCTGAACATAGATAAAACCAAAGACATGATTGTTACCTTCTCACCCAAACAAAGACAATTAGCAGAGGCTGTCACCACTATTATTCAGCAGGAGCCAGTGGAGATAGTGGCGACATACAAATACCTGGGATCGACCTTCGATAACCTGTTAAGGTTTTCCACCAATACAGAGGAAATCCTTAAAAAGTGTCATCAGAGACAATATCTACTTAGGAAGTTGAAGTCATTCGGGGTTAACAAAGTTATTCTTAAGACATTTTATTATTCTTTCATTGAAAATGTAATAACTTTTTCATTTACTAGCTGGTTTCATTCCATCACTCTCCTAAACAGGAACCATCTGTCGAGCGTGGTTAAGGTCTGTTCAAAGATCATTGACCAGCCTGTTCGTACTCTTAATGCCTTATGCGACCAACAGACTGTAAAGGTGGCACGTAGGATTATTAATGACCCCTCTCACATTCTGTTTTCGGAGTTTGAATGGCTACCCTCGGGAAGCAGACTCCGTTGTCCGCTTTGTCGGACACAGAGGAGGAAAGTAACCTTCATCCCGAGGGCCGTGCAGCTTATGAACTTGAATTTTAATAGGAGTTAATGATTTTTCAGGTTTTAGTTTTTTAACGATATGTGCTGTGTAGTGTTGGTTGTGCAATGTGCTTTGCTTATGTAAGCTACTGTAATGTGCCTTTAAATTTCCCCCTGGGGACAAATAAAGTTGAATGAATGAATGAATGAATGAATGTAAGGCGGGAACTTCCAAGTTATAGAATCTGATAAAAGTGGAGGGGGAAGCCCATCCCGCAGCCACACAAATGTCGTGAATGGAAATTCCGCAGGACCATGCCCACGATGAGGCCATGCCTCTGGTGGAATGAGCCCTGACGCCCAGCGGGCAAGGCAGGTCTTTTGAGGCGTAAGCAGAAGCAATAGCATCCACTATCCACCTAGACAGTGTCTGTTTAGAGGCGGCCAGACCCTTGGTGTGGCCGCCGAACGACACAAACAGCTGCTCCGAGCGTCTGAACGCAGCAGCGCGTGTAGTGTACACTCTGAGAGCCCGGACCGGGCAGAGGCGATCAGTGTCACGTTCACTATCGGATGCAGGCAGCGCCGATAGAGAGATCACTTGCGCCCTGAAGGGAGTACCAATTGCTTTTGGAACATAACCGTGTCTAGGTTTCAGAATGACAATGGAATCATTAGGTCCAAACTCAAGGCACGCGGCGCTAGAAGACAGCGCGTGAATGTCCCCCACGCGTTTTACTGAGGCGAGGGCAGTCAGAAAAACTGTTTTTAGCGAGAGGTATTTTAGCTCCACGGACTCGAGTGGTTCAAACGGTGGGGCTTTCAAAGCTTCTAGAACTATAGAAAGATCCCAGACCGGCACCGTGGAGGGGGGGAGGGGGGTTCATCCTTCTGGCTCCCCTGAGGAAGCGGATAATTAGCTCGTCTTTGCCCAAAGACTGGGCGCGCCGGGGTTCAACGAACGCCGCGACGGCTGCCACGTAAACCTTTAGAGTGGATGGGGACCTGCCCTTATCCAGCATCACCTGAAGGAACACGAGCAAAGACGAAACCTCGCACGTCCGTGGGTCCAAGTTTTTGTCGGTGCACCATCTAGAAAACAGACCATTTTGCAGCATAGAGCTTTCTAGTAGATTCCGCTCTGGCATGTTTGATCGTGTTCAGAACTCCTTCTGGCAAATCGACGAGTAGTCGTTGGTCACCCATGCATGAAGCGCCCAGCGCTGTGGATGGGGATGCCAGATCGAGCCGCGAGCTTGAGTGAGGAGATCTTCTCTGATTGGAATGGGCCACGGGGCTGTCCGTGACAGCTGCGTAAGCTCCGGGAACCAAATCTGATTCTCCCAGCGCGGGGCTATGAGGAGCACCGAGTGGCGTGTGTCCCTGATTCTCTGAATGACCTGCGGTAGCAGAGAAATCGGGGGAAAAGCATAGAGTGGGCGGCGGGGCCAATCCTGGGCTAACGCATCCTCGCTCTTTGAAAAGAATATCGGGCAGTGAGCGTTCTCTTCTGACGCGAAAAGATCTATCTCCGCTCTGCCGAATAGGCGCCACAATGTTTGAACTGTTTGAGTGTGCAGGGACCATTCTCCGGGGGAGACAAGGTTCCTGGACAGCATGTCTGGACCGTCGTTCAGATGGCCCGGTACGTGCGTCGCTCTGAGCGAGAGCAGGTGACTCTGGGACCACAATATGATGCGGCGCGTCAGATGAAAGAGCTTCTTGGATCTGACCCCGCCCTGACGGTTGATGTAAGATACCACGGCCGTATTGTCTGAGCGAATCAGGACGTGGTGACCGTGTATGCGCGGGAGGAAACGCCGCAGCGCGTTCTCTACCGCTATCATCTCCAGACAGTTTATGTGTAGGGAACTCTCCTGGCTCGACCACTGGCCAGCGGCCGGTGAGCCCTCGCAGACCGCAGCCCAACCCGTGTTGGATGCGTCCGTCGAGATGACTTTTCGGCGAGAAACGGTTCCCATGGTAACGCCCCTCTGAAACCACTCGCTTACTGACCATGGTTGCAGTGCAGTGATACATGTCTGTGTAACCTTGATAATCTGGCGGCCCGTAGTCCACTCGCGGTGTGGTACGCGGGCGGCTCTTTAACCAGAGTTGAAGGGGGCACATGTGAAGGAGACCCAGCTGTAGCACAGCGGAGGCTGAGGCCATATAACCCAGCATCCTCTGAAAGGATTTCAGGGGTGTGTGGGTACCCATCCGAAAGGAGGCGGCTAGACGCTGAACACGGCGCGCGCGCTGTGCGGATAAGCGAGCCTTCATCGTGATCGAGTTCAAATCTATTCCAAGGAATGAAATAGTTTGACTGGGCTGGAGAGAGCTCTTTGTCCAGTTGACAGAGAGTCCCAGCGCTTTCAGATGGGTTAGGAGAACTGCGCGGTGCGACAGAAGCTCCGTCTGAGATTGTGCTACAATCAGCCAGTCGTCCAGATAGTTTAAAATGCGCAGCCCCTGACTCCGCAGGGGGGCGAGCGCTGTATCCATGCACTTCGTGAACGTACGGGGTGCTAAGGATAGGCCGAACGGGAGGACGGCATATTGGTAAACTAGACCCTCGAAGGCGAAACGTAGGAATGGCCTGTGATGAGGGTTTATCTGGATCTGAAAATAGGCGTCTTTCAGGTCTAGAGAGATGAACCAGTCCCCCTGGCGGACGTGCGTGAGGAGTTTTCTGACTGTGAGCATTTTGAACGGTCTCTTCATGAGCGCTTTGTTCAAAACCCTGAGATCTAAGATCGGCCTGAGGCCGCCGTCTTTCTTGGGAACAAGAAAATAACGGCCGTAAAACTCCGACTCGGTCATAGATGGCGGAACTCTCTCTATTGCGCCCTTCTGCAGCAGCTTCGCTATCTCTGATCCGAGCGTGTTCATCGCAGCTGGGCTGACAGCGGATTCGAGCGGCGACGAAACTGTAATCGATAGCCATTCTTTATGATGCTTAAAACCCATGGGGAGATGCCGGGGATGGCTTCCCACGCTTCGCAGCATGCGGCTAGCGGTTGAATGGCGATTTCGCCCTGATTGCTGCACATAGCGGGCTGGACACTGTGTGTGTGGGCGCGCTTAGAGTGTGTGTGGCAACGGGACTTACACTCAGAGAGGAGTTTATGGGCCGTGAGACAGGGCGAGCAGAGGGGGGACACGCGCACGGGCTCGTGGGCGTGTTTATGTTTTCTGCTACTAGAGCGGTCAGTGACCGCTCCGTGAGAATGGGCTCTGTGGGAGACACGGGGCATATTGTGCTTGTGTGTATGCGTGAACACATGCTTGTGGGCACATTTTTTTACACTTGAGGCTTTTACGCTCTTTTTGTGAAATCTCTGAGTGGCCGTGAAAACGGCTTTTTGTCGCTCACAAGCGGGCATGGGAACCGGCTTGTTTGTGGTGGTAAACACTACTGTAGTCGGCGAGGCTTCGGGGACTAGCAGAGGACGAAACTTTGACGGCGGTCCGGCCGCAGCGGGAGGAGGCCGTCTTTTTCTCAGCTGTGCTAGGTTGTATGGTTGGGTTGCGGAGAGTTCAGGTTACGGAGTTTTTGTGAGTTATTACGGAAATCATTATGAACATCAGCTATGCTAATTATTTCCCATCTGCCTTTCTGCTGTTATCTCGGGACGCTTGTCCCGAGAAAAATGGCGTTCGTCAGGTCCAGTTTTGTGTCCAGCCTCTCACGGGGATTTCGGATGCCCCAACGCCTGTGATGAGACGACTCAACGCCTGTGAAGAGACGACTCAACGCCTGCGATATGTTATGGCGCCGTTTTATTCATAAACAATATTTATATTTAATATTTATATTTAAACAATATGAATGTAAGCCAGAGGAGAACTGGCCCCCGACTGAGCCTGGGTTCTCCCAAGGTTTTTTCTCCATCCAATCTGATGGAGTTTTGGTTCCTTGCCACTGTCGCCTTGCTTTTGGCTTGCTTTGAGCTTGCTCAGTTGGGATTATTTAGTGTTTAGCAATGTTGTTGATCCTGTGTTGTGCTACTTTCATGTTATCAGTGTGAAGCTGCTTTGATACAATCTGTATTGTGAAAAGCGCTATATAAATAAATGTGACTTGACTTGACTTGACTTGCTAGGCAGACTTTTGCTGATCAGGCTTCAGCGTGATCTTGGGTCGAGGCCCCCGGGGAGGAGGCAGTCTGCGGTGGCTGTCAGAGCGAGAGCGAGGGCGGCCGCCCTGTCTACGCTGGGGCTGCTGAGCTTGCTGAGGTGGGCGCTGTTGCGGGGTTCTGGCAGGAGGTTCGTGAGAGCGGACTGCAGAAGTGTTGGCGCGGCGGGGCAGGAACAAGTTCATGGCCTGGGTGGCTTTTTGTACCTCGGAGAAGCGGTCAACAATGCCCGTGACGGCAGATCCGAAGAGGCCGGTCGGAGAGATAGGCGCGTTGAGGAACACGGCGCGTTCTGAATCTCCCATGTCGGCAAGCGTGAGCCACAAGTGTCTCTCAGCGACACAGAGGGCGGCCATGCATCTCCCCAGGGCTTGTGCGGCGGCTTTAGTGGCGCGAAGGGAGAGGTCCGTCGTGCTTCTCAAATCCGAAAGGGTGGATGGCTTCCTACCGCTCTTCGCCATCTCGCACAAGAAGTCGCTCTGCAGCACTTGGAGGACTGACATGGAATGCAGCGCTGAGGCGGACAGTAACCGACTGGTTTCAGAGGGGCGTCACCATGGGATCCTTTTCTCGCCGAAAAGTCATCTCAACAGACGCATCCAACACGGGTTGGGGCGCGGTCTGCGAGGGCTCCCCGGCCGCCGGCCTATGGTCGAGTCAGGAGAGTCTCTTGCACATAAACTGTCTGGAAATGCTTGCGGTCGAGAACACGCTTCTGTGTTTCCTCCCGCGCATTCAGGGTCACCACGTCCTGATCCGCTCGGACAACATGGCCGTGGTCTCCTATATCAACCGTCAGGGCGGGATCAGGTCCAAGAATCTCTTCTATCTGACCTGCCGCATCCTAGTATGGTCACAGAGTCACCTGCTCTCGCTCAGAGCGACGCATGTGCCGGGCCATCTGAACGACGGCCCAGACATACTCTCCAGGAACCTTGTCTCCCCCGGGGACTGGTCCCTGCACACTCAAACAGTCCAAACACTGTGGCGTCTATTCGGCAGGGCAGACATAGATCTCTTCGCATCAGAAGAGAACGCTCACTGTCCGATACTGCCCGAGACTGGCCCCGCCGCCCGCTCTATGCTTTCCCCCCGATCTCTCTGCTACCGCAGGTCATTCAGAGAATCAGGGACACACGCCACCCGGTGCTCCTCATAGCCCCGCGCTGGGAGAATCAGATTTGGTACCCGGAGCTCACACAGCTGTCGCAGACAGCCCCGTGGCCCATTCCAATCAAAACAGATCTCCTCACTCAAGCCCGCGGCTCGATCTGGCACCCCCATCCACAGCGCTGGGCGCTTCATGCATGGGTGACCAACGACTACTCGTCAATTTGCCAGAAGGAGTCCTGAACACGATCAAACACGCCAGAGCGGCGTCTACTAGAAAGCTCTATGCTGCAAAATGGTCTGTGTTCTCGAAATGGTGCACCGACAAAAATTTGGACCCACGGATGTGCGAGGTCTCGTCTTTGCTCATTTTCCTTCATGAGATGCTGGACAGGGGCAGGTCCCCATCCACTCTAAAGGTTTACGTGGCAGCCGTCGCGGCGTTCGTTGAACCCCGGCGCGCCCAGTCTCTGGGCAAAGACGAGCTAATCATCCGCTTCCTCAGAGGAGCCAGAAGGATGAATCCCCCTCGCCCCCCTTCGGTTCCGGTCTGGGATCTTTCGATAGTCCTCGAGGCGTTGAAAGCCCCTCCGTTCGAACCACTCGGGTCCGTAGACCTAAAATATCTCTTGCTAAAAAACGTTTTTCTGATCGCGCTTGCGTCAGTAAAACGCGTGGGGGACATTCACGCGCTCTTCAAGCGCGACGTGTCTTGAGTTTGGTCCTAACAACTCTGTCATCATTCTCAAACCTAGACATGGTTATGTTCCAAAGGTGATTGGTACCCCTTTTAGGGCTTCCCTATCGGCACTGCCTGCATCCGATAGCGAGCGTGATGCCAATCTCCTCTGCCCGGTCCGGGCACTGAGATTGTACACTACACACGCTGCCGCGTTCAGACGCTCGGAGCAGCTGTTTGTGTCGTTCGGGGGCCGTACCAAGGGATTGGCCGCCTCAAAACAGACACTGTCTAGGTGGATAGTGGACGCTATCGCCACCGCTTATGCCGCTAAAGACCTGCCTTGCCCGCTGGGCATCAGGGCTCATTTCACTAGGGGCATGGCCTCATCGTGGGCATGGTGCTGCGGGATTTCCATTCACGACATTTGTGTGGCCGCGGGCTGGGCGTCCCCGTCCACTTTTGCCAGATTTTATAACTTGGAAGTTCCCGCCTTACAGGCGAAAGTACTGGCGGTTTAGTATGTTACAGCCCTCATATAAGAAGCTGCACTATTGGGAGTTCTATCTCAACCGGTTCACCCCTTGTGCTCCCCTCTGGTGTTTATGTATTATCAGATAACGTCCCGCTATGCCTTATGAGCTTGTGCATTATTCTATAACGGCCGCTACGCTGCCGCCTTATTATTCCCCTTCCACTGTAAGATCCCCCCGGTTCCCCAGCTAGCTTACGCAATACGAGAGAACCTCTCGTAAGAGAACGAATTGGTTACCTAACGTAACCTCAGTTCTCTCTAGATGAGGGAACAAGTATTGCGTTCCCAGCCGTGCTTGCGCCACTAGCGTTTTCGCTTCACGCTGAATAAATCGTTCTATACAGCCTCGGGAGAGCATTTTATACACTCAAGCCACGCCCTTTTCGGCGGGCTTTGGCATAATGAACGAGCGCCTGCCGCTCATTGGGCGCGGGTTCAGCGCCGCTCTCCCATAGGCTTGTGCATTTTCTCTGAACAAACCAATGAGCTGCTAGTTAGCCCGCTCATGGTCTGCCTCAGAGGAAATGCGTTGACAAGGATTCCAAATTATGTAATAATTTTTGGCTTCAACAAGCTAGCTTACGCAATACTCGTTCCCTCATCTAGAGAGAACCGAGGTTACGTTAGGTAACTGATTCGCTTGTCAACAACAAGCCCACTTTAACGCCAATTATGGACTGGATAGTTCCTTTCTGAAGGCGTCAAGCTTCTGCTGACAAACACTACAGGCCTTAACCCCTGTCCTTGGTCCTGATACAGCACCCTGCCCAACCCTTCACAGCAGGCATCAACATGTAAGACGTACGGGGGCTGAGAATTAGCAAAAACCAACACAGGCGCCTGGGTAAGTCTCACCTTCAACTCATTGAGAGCAGCTTCACAAGCATCAGTCCATCTACTTCCAAATGGATCTGAGGCTTTGTACACGACTCTGTCTATGTTGTCCCCAGCTTTTATCTTCTTCATGGTCTTAGCAGGTAGACACCCCTGCAGCAACTGGTTTAGTGAGTAAGACACTCTTGAATAGTCTTTGACAAATCTCCTGTAGTACCCACAGAAACCTAAGAAGGAACGTAGCTCTGTCACATTCTGGGGTCTGGGCCATGACTTGACAGCTTCAATTTTGGAGGGATCAGTTGAGACACCGTCTTGAGATACAATGTGACAAACATAGCTGACAGAAGTCTGACAAAAGGTGCACTTGTCCAGGGACAACTTTAACCCTTCGCTCTGCAAGCGGTCCAATATCTTGAGCAGCCTCTCCTCATGCTCCTCCAAAAAGTCCGTCCAAAGATAATCAGGTCATCCAAGTAGACCAACACTTCCAACAGGTTCATGTCTCCCACCGTCTTTTCCATCACTCGTTGGAAAGTTGAGGGAGCACCACAAATCCCTTGTGGCATCCTTTGGAATTGATAAAATCCCACTGGGCAAATGAAAGCTGTCTTTTCTTAGCCGTCTTCACTCAGAGGGATATGATAATATCCACTCCTAAGGTCCAATACACTGAACCACTTGCTTCCATTTAAGCAGGCCAGAGCATCTTCAATGCGTGGAACGGTGTATTGGTCAGGGATTGTGCGACGATTCAATGTTCTGTAGTCCACACACATCCTGATCTGTCCATTCTTTTTCCGGACTACAACGATCGGTGAAGCGTAGGGACTTCTGGAGTCTGCAATGATTCCAGCCTCTTTTAGCTTCTCCAAGTGCTCCCTAACATCCTCGATGTCGGCTGGTGCAAGCCGCCGTGACCTCTCACGAAAAGGCTTATCCTCCGTCAGTCTGATATGATGTTGGGTACTCTTCGAACATCCCACATCAAATTCATCACAGGAGAAAACATCCTTTCTCGCCAACATATTTTCTGCAAGCCGTTGTTTCCATTCTTCAGAAACCGAGGTATCGCCAAAATTAAATGAATCCTTGGTCAGTTTGGTTTGTCCACTACTCTCTCTGGGTTTAGAAACAGTAGGCACAATGTCAACCGGAAACACATGGGCGATCGGCATTTCTCTCTTAATCGTTACTGGGCAAGAAGAGACATTCCTAATAGTGACTCCAATTCTTTTTGACTGGACTGCAGCAGCAGACTGCACCTCAGCTCTCACCAGCAGTTCCTCAGGAAACCGGGACTCCTCAGGATGATCCACTAACAAGGTTTTAGAAGATGATGTGACAGGGTATTTCAAGATTCCAGAAACGCTCACACTCTCTCCCGGAGACAACCTCAATGGCTTAAAGGGTTAGTTCACCCAAAAATGAAAATTAAGTCATTAATTACTCACCCCCATGCTGTACCAACCCCGTAAGACCTTCGTTCATCTTCGGAACACAAATAAAGATATTTTTGATTGAATCTGAGAGCTGGATCAGTCCTACATAGAATGCCTAAGGGACTGGCTCTTGACGGCCCATAAAGTCATTAAAGAAAAGGTTTAAATATTCCATGTGCCTACAGCGGCTCAAATATAAGTTTATCAAGCGACGAGACTACTTTTTGTGCGAAAAAAACATAAATAACGACTTAATTCGACTATTCTATTACTTCCTTATGGGCGCATGCGCGAGAACTGAGACGAGGAGTTCTTCTCCTTCAACTACTTTTTGTTACTGGCTGCTCCGCTTAGGAGTATTACCGCCACCTACCGTATAAAATGATGATCCATATATAAGGCGCTCCGGATTATAAGGAACACTGTTGTTTTTTGAGAAGATTAAACGCTTTTAAGTGCACCTTGTAGTGCGGAAAATACGCTAATTGAAAAGCGTATGTACAGCGCGCATCTTCCTCTGCTTGTAAACAGAAAGTTTTGCGCTTCCAGCTATATCAGCACATCATCTTATACGGTAGGTGGCGGTAATACTCCTAAGCGCGGTGAGCAGCCCGTAACAAAAAGTAGTCGAAGGAGAACGTCCTCGTCTCAGTTCTCGCGCATGCGCCCATAAGGAAGTAATAGAATAGTCGAATTAAGTCGTTATTTATGTTTTTTTTTTGCACAAAAAATAGTCTCGTCGCTTGATAAACTTATAATTGAGCCGCTGTAGGCACATGGAATATTTAAACCTTTTCTTTAATGACTTTATGGGCCGTCAAGAGCCAGTCCCTTAGGTATTCTATGTAGGACTGATCCAGCTCTCAGATTCAATCAAAAATATCTCTATTTGTGTTCCGAAGATGAACAAAGGTCTTACGGGGTTGGAACAGCATGGGGGTGAGTAATTAATGACTTAATTTTCATTTTTGGGTGAACTAATCCTTTAAGGCGATGAAACCAGACTGTCCCTCTACAGTCATCAATGTCACACTTGTTAACAGCAATGACCCGTTCATAGGCAGTTCTGATCTCAGGATGAACAGTGAGGGTATGGAGGAAATCATTACCCATCTTCGTCTTGCAAACTTCCACAAGCTTCTTTACCACAGCCGTATTTGTTCCCACCAGAATGTTGACATCGCCTTTCATGACAGGATCGGGACAGACCAACACAAGTGCATCTATGGATTCCGCCACTCCTGCCACAGATCCTGGAAACTCCAGCCTTAAAGACAAGCAGTCATCCTAAGGGTATCTCTGCGAGCTTAATCCCCATATCTCCAGATTTTCAATTGGTGTCAATGGCAGATGCTTTAAGTGTTTCTCATAGAACAACAGATCTGTACAACAGCGTAACCTGCGATCCACTATCTAGTAAAGCCTTAGATACCTTCCACCTGGATGGGAAGGACAGAGCTAAGTTCCACTAACCCGTTCGGAAGATCTACTTGCTCAGCTCTTGCTCTTTTGCACTTTGTGGAACGTGTCTTCCCCGGAGCTTCAGGCCGTTCCTCTACTGAGCCCCGGAGGCATTTCCCGACGGCTGTCTCATTTTGATGAGCCGCTGGTTTACCCTCCTGAGATTTTCTTCCTTGGTACAATCACGTTTCAGATGCCCATCTTCTCCACATCTGTAACAAAAGATGTTTCGCTTGTTCACTGGTCTGTTTGGTGTTCTTACTCGCAGTTGCAGTTAAACTGTGCTTAGCGGAATGATCATAAGTCACTGGTTCCTTCGCCATAGCTGTCAAGCGAGACACCTCGTTCTTCAGCCCCCTAATCTCCCTCTTCAGCATTTCTACTTCTGAATTTGCCAGGTTGGTGTTACCAGATGACTCAGTCTTTGCAGGTGGCAAACCAGACACAGCTACATTTGCATGCACTGAGCTCCTTTGTTTTAACATGCTCTCTTCTTCTCGCACCTCTTTCATTAGCTCATTGAAGGAAGGAGGGGCACACAGCTTATGGGTCATCCTCAAGCGCATTGCCACCAGGTCACTTGAAAGAGCACCTCTAACTATTTGCTGCATTCGAAGACGATTCATTTCAGAGAACTCAATGCCTCTTTTCCTCAGCATACTGTGTAGCATCCTATCCAACCTCATTATGTAGGCTGAGAGCTTCTCTCCCTCACTCTGGTAAGTGCTCTTAAATTTTAACATCAAATCTGCAGCATCTTCAGTGGTGCCAAACGCTGACTCTAATGCACTGAGGTAGTCACTGAAAGTAGCAGATGTGTTACCGGTCTTCTCGAACCTTACAATGTCCGCTGCAGGACCTCTGAGACACTCTACTAGTCTCTGCTTTTTGACATTATCCGAACACTGCCACTCTTCCAGAATGTGAGTAGTCTGCTCCACCCAGACCTCATACTCATCCTCTCCATGGGGAGAGGGAATGAACCCAGAGAAGGGACGCAGCTTCCTATATCCAGCTCTCTCAGACGAAGCCACATGACATGTTTGAACAAGGGAGTTTATGGCATCAACCAGTCTAGTGTCAAGCACAGGTGTAGGGGAAGCTAAACTTGGAATGTCAGATAGTGACTTTCCCTCTGCTTGAAGAAAAGACATCAGCTTAGTCTGAAACTCATCTTCTTTACTGTGTTTAGGTGCTTCAACTGCAACATGCACAACCTGTGTGTACCAGGTACCTACTTCAGGTCCTCCAAGCTCTGCAGGTATAGACATCTCAGAAACTTTGCTAACTGTCTCAATCAGAAGAAACTGCTGTCGCTTAGTCTTATCAAAGAGGCGATCAATCACTTTGCATTTCCTCATTCCCAGAGCAGCATCCAGCACTTCATAAACTACTCTTTCTTCACAATCTGCAGGTACATTGCTCAGAATGATAACCCTGTCCAACTCAAGACCATTCTCTCTGCACCAATCAATAATCCCAATAACCTCCATTTTTTTTCTGTGTAAAAAAATAACAAAGTTAAACAAAGTTCTCTTCACAGAATTCTCAAAGAAACAATATACACATAAATCACTTAAAAAAAATTCCAACTTGTCAAAAAAAAAAAAAAATTCACAATTTCGTCTTCAAAGAACACAAGTTCACTGTTTCTAAAACACAATCTGAATAATCTGACCTATCCCGGACGAGCCCCCACAAAATGTAGCCCTCCTACCGGTTAGACTCTTGTGGCTCACAAGGTAAAATTCTTTCTAGGGGATCTTTATTTTATCCACTACCCCGGTGGAGGCACATTTCCCTTCATTTACACTATCAACATATAACCCAGATCTCAGATCTTTAACGCCAATTATGGACTGGATAGTTCCTTTCTGAAGGCGTCAAGCTTCTGCTGACAAACACTACAGGCCTTAACCCCTGTCCTTGGTCCTGATACAGCACCCTGCCCAACCCTTCACAGCAGGCATCAACATGTAAGACGTACGGGGGCTGAGAATTAGCAAAAACCAACACAGGCGCCTGGGTAAGTCTCACCTTCAACTCATTGAGAGCAGCTTCACAAGCATCAGTCCATCTACTTCCAAATGGATCTGAGGCTTTGTACACGACTCTGTCTATGTTGTCCCCAGCTTTTATCTTCTTCATGGTCTTAGCAGGTAGACACCCCTGCAGCAACTGGTTTAGTGAGTAAGACACTCTTGAATAGTCTTTGACAAATCTCCTGTAGTACCCACAGAAACCTAAGAAGGAACGTAGCTCTGTCACATTCTGGGGTCTGGGCCATGACTTGACAGCTTCAATTTTGGAGGGATCAGTTGAGACACCGTCTTGAGATACAATGTGACAAACATAGCTGACAGAAGTCTGACAAAAGGTGCACTTGTCCAGGGACAACTTTAACCCTTCGCTCTGCAAGCGGTCCAATATCTTGAGCAGCCTCTCCTCATGCTCCTCCAAAAAGTCCGTCCAAAGATAATCAGGTCATCCAAGTAGACCAACACTTCCAACAGGTTCATGTCTCCCACCGTCTTTTCCATCACTCGTTGGAAAGTTGAGGGAGCACCACAAATCCCTTGTGGCATCCTTTGGAATTGATAAAATCCCACTGGGCAAATGAAAGCTGTCTTTTCTTAGTCGTCTTCACTCAGAGGGATATGATAATATCCACTCCTAAGGTCCAATACACTGAACCACTTGCTTCCATTTAAGCAGGCCAGAGCATCTTCAATGCGTGGAACGGTGTATTGGTCAGGGATTGTGCGACGATTCAATGTTCTGTAGTCCACACACATCCTGATCTGTCCATTCTTTTTCCGGACTACAACGATCGGTGAAGCGTAGGGACTTCTGGAGTCTGCAATGATTCCAGCCTCTTTTAGCTTCTCCAAGTGCTCCCTAACATCCTCGATGTCGGCTGGTGCAAGCCGCCGTGACCTCTCACGAAAAGGCTTATCCTCCGTCAGTCTGATATGATGTTGGGTACTCTTCGAACATCCCACATCAAATTCATCACAGGAGAAAACATCCTTTCTCGCCAACATATTTTCTGCAAGCCGTTGTTTCCATTCTTCAGAAACCGAGGTATCGCCAAAATTAAATGAATCCTTGGTCAGTTTGGTTTGTCCACTACTCTCTCTGGGTTTAGAAACAGTAGGCACAATGTCAACCGGAAACACATGGGCGATCACTTACCTTCACCTGCTAGTGTCAGATTATGTTTCTTTAGATTTGACAATGGAAAATCCCTCAAAGAAAAAAAAAAATTAACAAAACCACACAAAATTATAACAGATTAATAAATGTGTATTTATTTCTCTCAGTACTCTTTTGTCTTGTTTTTCCCCTCCTTGAATGAACAAATAATTCAATTTACAAAGTCACAACTCAACAACAATGAATACCAATCATCACCATTACCCACAAAAAAAAAAAATGTCAATGTACTACTTTTTCAGTACACAGATGGCGCGCTAGTTGGAGCTCTTTGATGTAAAAGTGTACTCACGAATCAGTGAAAACCAATGATTCCAGTTGTTGAATAGTCATCCACAGGTAACACTTTATTTTGATAGTCCACTTTAGACATTCTACTAACTATAAGTAACTCTTCAACTACATGTCAACTAACTGTCATTATAAATGGTAACACTTTAGAATACGGTTCCTTCGTTAATGAATAACTACACAAGAACTAATGAGTAACACAATAATAACAATCTAGTAACTATTATTAACTAACAAGAAACTCTGATTAACGAACTAGTAAGTAATAGCGCACAGACGAAAGTGGTAGTTCACTATTAAGTAATCGATAACTACTATTTTTTTAATACTTCCCAGAGAACTACTGAAAAAGTTTATTAACAATCTAGTAACTACTATTAACTAAAAGAAATTCTTATTAATGAATTAGTAAGTAATAGCTCACAGATGAAAGTGTTACTAGATACTTCTGTGGGAATTACTAATTATTTGGATTCGTATTATAAAGTGAAGATCCTTGGAATTAACTAGTAATTACTCAAGTGTTACTAAAGACATTTTCTAAAAGTATACTAAAGTTCACCAAAAATCTCAAACGGTTGCACAAATCATGACTAGATCATGTAGGAACACTTGAGTAATTACTAGTTAGTTCCCAGTGGCGGCTGGTGAAAATTATTGTAGGGGGGGCTGAATAAGAGGGGGGTCTGGGAGTTCCCCCCCAGAAAATTTTGAATTTAGTAGATGTGATTTCCTGCATTCTGGTGCATTTTAGGCCTTAGGCCATGCCCTTACCTATACCAATAAAATAACTTAAACCAGTCAATACCAATGGTCAAATAATACAATAATAATAATAACAGTTTGACAGTTAATGATAATGAACAAGTTGCATGTTTATTATGCTCTGTGTGCTGACAGAAAAAGTGCAAACGCATAATATTGATAAATTATATAGGTAATACAAAAAAAAAAAAAAGGTAATACAACAATCTAGTTTAATCAATCCCCAGCTGTAGACTACATATTTTTGACAAATTGACAATTGGATAATGGATAACAATGTGTTGATACTAGAGAAAGAGAGAGAGAAAAGGCTCTGAAAGAGAGGATGGGACAACATTCTTGATTGTAACACCCAAGTATGAGAAGAAAGTTGATTTTAACTAGTATGAAACACAGTAATCTAGCTCAGAACTTAAAAACATCAAAAACAAAGCAAACACACAGGTATTAATATTCCTATAACTAATATCAAATGTGTGTGAAACAGTGTTTATGTGTGTGTGAGTGAGTGAGTGAGTGACAGAGGGACTAACTTTACATTATTTCCACTCGACGTCACTGGCGCTGCCATTCTTCTCTCATCTGAGGTAAAAAAAATGTCCCGTGGTGCGCGTGCACAGTGCACTCCCCTAATCTGATACTGTGGGCGATATTTTCAGCGCCCCCAAACCATAAAATTTGACGGCGCTGATTGGCGAAATATAAACTTTTTTGCATAGCAACCGGGGAACCATTGGCTTAAATTCCAGCACTGTGGGGCTGAGCGAACTGGCGCCCTGAGAAGACAGCCTATTGGCTATACTACTACACCAACATGATAAAAGTAACGAAAGTGAATGCAAATATCATTCTGGTGAGTTCAAAACACTTTTCAAAGTAAAACCAATATTAGCATATAATTAACAAAGATTATTTTTCAAAATGATAAATTATAATATATATTAAAAAAACAGACAGACAGGTCGGAGGGAGGGCGGCGCCCCAGCGCCCTCTATGGGCGAGCCGCCCCTGTTAGTTCCAATGATCTTCACTTTATAATACGGATCCAAATAATTAGTAAGTAATAGCTCACAGATGAAAGTGTTACTAGATACTTCTGTGGGAATTACTAATTATTTGGATCCGTATTATAAAGTGAAGATCATTGGAACTAACTAGTAATTACTCAAGTGTTACTACATGATCTAGTCATGATTTGTGCAAACGTTTGAGATTTTTGGTGAACTTTAGTATACTTTTAGAAAATGTCTTTAGTAACACTTGAGTAATTTTTTTTAGTAAAGTTTTTGACGATTTTCGCTATTTTAATGCCCCGCTGAATATTTTCTTCCATGAATATATGAAGATGATGTATATAAAATAAAGATCTGAGCCTCTGCTTTTAGGCAAAAAAAAACGTCTTTATTTTATCTTCATTTGTTTTTTTTTATTGCCTCTTGAACAGAGGTAGGTTTTGTCAAAAACACAACATTTTGGACAAAAAACTGAGAAAAAGGTATTTTTATCAAACAAGTGCATTTAAAAGCAGAATACATTCAGATGTTGTTTCCTTCATATATAAAACTTTCCAAAATAAATTAAAAACATAAATAAATGTAAAATATATCAAATTTAGGCGCTGTAATTTGCTTTTGAGTGGTACACAGAGTAACATTTCCCAGGATGTAAGGGGACACCACAACTTTTGCAAATAAAACTTCTGCCTCTGCCTCTCTGTGTTCTACCTGTGAATAATGAATAATTGGAATTACTTTCAATAAACAGGCCTAGACACACACACACACACACACACACACACACACACACACACACTGTAATGGCTAATTTTGCATTTACATTTATACAAGTTTCTTTTCTTTCATATATGATCTTTATTTTCTTTTATGTTTTCTTTTATTTCATTAAGATGTGATAGATGTGTTTGTAACTTTTACTAACGTTGGAGAAGATATACTCATGAGCATTTAAAGGAAAATATTCATATCATCTAACATATACTCATAAGCATTTAAAGGAAGATGTTCATGTAATCCAAAGGACATTGTTAAAGATATAACAAGCTGTTAGAAATGCATAAGTTAGAGTAAGCTTAAGGTATAACTAAACTGTTAGAAATGCGTAATGTAAGCTTAGTGTGAGGACATAATGTTCTGTGTTTAACAAAGAAGCAAGCAGCATGAAAACATTTTAATAGCTCATTGTATCTCAAGTGTGAGTTATATGTGTGCAGGGTTTTGATCAAATTAACGATAAACAAGAACTTGCACCCAAAAGATAAATTGAGCAGAAAGGTGTGAGGTCGAACATAACTTGTAACCAAGAGATAAATTGAGGTGTGAAGCTGTATTTGAACATAGGAAACTTAACACAAACGTCATTGTGCTGTCCAAATTAAAAATACTGTCTACAAGAATAGTCAAGGGCAGCGCAAACAGGTTTCCTTGCTAGAGGGTGTAGGAGACACTCCGTAGCAAAACCAGACATAGCCTGCATGGTTTCCTGGGTTTTCAGGTATATAAGGATGATGAGAAGGACTAGCCTTCGCCTTCACATGTTGACACTGTTCTGTATGTTGAACGCCAACGATTGGACTTGTTTTCTTTGTAAGAAAATAAACTTTTGATACTTTGACTTTTGAAAAGGTTTTCACTTGTCTTCTTCCTGCTATCTTTTCGAATAACAGAGAATCATTTCCACAACAAATGGCGACGAGGAGGATGGGATGCTGAACCAAGGAGCGGCGTGAGGAGCGAACAATTGGCTGATCACCCCCAGAACAGTATACTCTGCGGCTCGAATCCTCAAGCTTAAGGAGAGAGAATTGTTTCGCTCATCACGACGACCGAGGTGACGCACTCCCAGAAGCGAACTCACAAGGTCATCAAGAGACGGTGAGAAAAATTATTTACGTAGTAAATAAGAGAATTATTTGCGTATTGAATACTTTTCCTAAAATGGTCAGAGGTTTGGAATAAACCTGAAAGTAAACTTTCAAAGAGTTTGAGA
The DNA here is from genome assembly GCF_988280905.1 of Pimephales promelas. Taxonomy (NCBI): domain Eukaryota; kingdom Metazoa; phylum Chordata; class Actinopteri; order Cypriniformes; family Leuciscidae; genus Pimephales; species Pimephales promelas. The sequence continues at coordinate 10,973,586 of NC_142773.1, read as the reverse complement.
ATAAGCCTGATAGTAATTTTCTCAAATAGCAAGTATTAATTGTTTTCCCAAAAGGGCCAGAGTTTGAGAAAAATACTGAGAGTGATTTCTCAAACACCAGATGGGGCCTGTTTGAAATAAGCCTGATAGTAATTTTTCAAACAGCAAAAGGCACTCATTTGGGAAAGACCTCCGTCGACGGATGGAGGCAATTTGAAAGTCCTTTATTGACGAATAAAGGCAGGCGTGGTGGCCACATTGGGGGAAAGAATTAATACAGTAGATAAGAGAGCGTGGTGACCACGTGAGGAAAAGATTTAAATACGCAAATACAAATATTGTGGAGCAAATTACACAAGGAAAATGGGAAATAAAAATTCGAAAAGAGAGGAGGAACGGGTTGATATTTCTAAACGAATTGATTTTTCTAAGAGCTCGTATGTAGCCATGGATAAAATAATGGGAACCTGGTATCATGAGTATGTGCCGTACTTAGCACACCATTATGGGTTTAATGGAGGGTTTAGTGTGTCACATCTGACTCAAACCAAAGTACATTGGGCAACTCATAAGGTCAAGAATAAAGACAAAGAGTTTTACAATAAGTGTGGTGAGATCATAGGGAAATGGTTAGAAGAGGCAATGCGCAGACAGCAAAAATAAGGCTCTCGTGCCATCGCACCATCACATTCTGATAAAGAAAGAGAGGAGGCATCAAAGAAAGCATTACAGGATGTTAAAACTGACTGTTCTACCTTTAAAACTGACTGTTCTACCCTTAAAAATGACTGTTCTAACATTCCTGACGGTTTTTCTCCTTTCTTTGGTCAATTTATGAAAATGATGATGGATGACGGGAGTTATCCGGCTCGACGCCCACCTGCTCTCAATCCTGGTCTAAGTGGAGCTGCTGCGGGAGAATCACCAGCCAGTTCGCCATCACAAGCGCCATCGCAAGCCAGCGTGCCGTCTGAAGTACAAGCCAGCGCACCAGCTGCCCCACCGCCCAGTTATACTCTGAGGGAGGGCAGCGAAGAGGCGCCATCTTCAACTCGCTCTGGGACAGTATATAATGAGACCATGGACTGAAGAGGACATGAGACAAGCCTCTGCTCACCTGCCAAACATCGAGTTAGGCGGGGCCAAGCTGGGTGCTGAACTAGCTGCATTCTGCAGAGAATTCAGGCCGAGTCTCAATGAACTGAGGAGACTGATGATTTTGAAATATGGACTAGTGCAAATGACCAGACTGTTGGAAAAGTGGCCAGAAGACGCACGTCTGAAACACACCACTATCAGCAAAACCAAAGAGGTGGTGGAGGAAGAGGCAAATGGCGTGGTCGTGGCAACGGTGGACATTTCGCACAGAATCAACAACGTCCAGGTCGAGACACTTGTTTCATTTGTGGACAGAAAGGACATTGGCGTGATTCGTGCCCGCAGGCAGGCAATACCACGAGTCAGGCGGATTGAGAGGGGGAGGGTGCGAGCAACGGGTCTCCGACGGTCTCCACATCAGATGAGTATACTTTTTCTTCTTCTCCTTCTGACTCTGCTCTTTGCAATGAAGACAAGCTTGCTGATATTTTCTATAAGGCTCATCAATCTTTACCTCTGATAGAAGTAAACGTTCTTGACAAGACAATGTTGTTTCTAATTGATACCGGAGCCACATTTTCACTAATAAAAGAGACAGAGTTTAAACAACCAGTTTCACTTTCTGGAAAGACAACTCTTTCCAGGAGTGCATCTGGTCATGTGGTTGCAGAAGCATTCACAACACCGCTTGAGTGTTCTATTGATGGGAGAAAATTTTAACATAGTTTTTTGATTACGCAGACATGTCCAGTTAATTTAATGGGTCGAGATTTACTTTGTAAATTGGGTGTTTCTATTCACTGTACTGCTGAAGGGATTTCTGCTGACATGAGAATGATGTATGAAACAACAGGGGAAAACCCGTTGTTTGTGTATGAATGGCAAGTTTCTAACACGTGTCTGACCACAAAGGCTCATGACAGAGTGTTGCCATCGTCTGAATTTATGAATGATTCAGACTTGCACTGTACTTCACATGTCAGCAATAGTCCTGATGATGATTATTCACAGCGTTGGTTTGCTGTTGATGTGGAAGATGTAAAGACAGATTATCTGTATTGGACAAATCACTGGTGTGTTTTGAGTGTGAAACTGACTGACAAACAGGCAATGTTTTATGATGTGGAGAATGCACAGCCTCATATATCACTGGCCAAACCAGTAAAGGCTGAATGGCGTGACGCGGGTCCATTCATGGCCAAGTGTCATGAATTGACCGACTGGGTCATAATAGATCAAAAACGACTGGTCTGCCAAAGCGAAAGTACCGGATGGTTCAAACAGCCATGTCGTAAAACATTGCGAGGTTTGAGAGCAGTCACGGTGTTGGAAGAGGTAATGAGATTTGGCAGTCTGACATTATCGCAGCTCCCTGTTATCCCGGAGGGGTTGGAGGGAGTTCCGAGTTGTTTGTGGGCTAAAGATAGCTATGATGTAGGACTGATTGCTGGGTGCGAACCAGTTCGAATAAAGCCCAAGTCTGACTATAGGCCAAAGAAAATGCAATATCCGCTGAAGAAGGAAGCAATTGAGGGCATTACTCCTGTGTTTAATTCCTTACTGGAAAGAGGGGTGATTGTTGAGTGTCCGGACTCTCCTGTTCGCACACCTATTTTTCCAGTAAAGAAAATACGACCGGACGGGTACACCCTGACTCACAATTTTGGTTTGCATTTAACTTCAATGGGAAAGCGTACACATTTACGAGAATTGTGTCAGGGGTACTGTGAAAGTCCAACTATTTTTACCGAAGCTTTGAAACGCAGTTTAGAAGATATAATTCTTCCGCCTGGCGTGGTTCTTTTGCAGTATGTTGATGATCTGTTGTCCAGATGTAAAGATTTGCCTGCAGGCTACTATCACGTTGTTAACTTATTTGGCCGAGCGGGGTCATAAGGTTAATCCGAGTAAAGTGGCCATAAACCAGACCAAAGTCACCTTTTTAGGTCACGTGTTGACACCGAATGGAAAATCACTGTCAGACAGCAGGGTTACAGCCATACAGAACATTCCTAAACCGATCACTAAAAAACAAATGATGTCTTTTTTAGGAATGACTTCGTATTGTAGGACATTTATTCCAAGCTACAGTGAGAAGGAAGGGCCTCTGTCTGCATTAATTTATGGACAGGATATGGCAGCCCATGACAAACTGACATGGACTGTAGAGACAGAACATGCTTTTTGTGAAATGAAACAGGCTTTGCTGAGTGCACCTACGCTGGGCATCCCAAATCCTGATAAGCCATTTACACAGACAGTTGCTGAGAAAAATGGTTACATGTCTTCTGTCCTGTTACAGGAGCATGGGGGAAAACTCAGACCAGTGGCATATTTCTCAACTAAGTTAGACGCAGTAGCGAGAGGACTTCCTGCCTGTCTGAGGGCTGTGGCCGCAGCTGAAAGAGCTGTGGTGGCCTCTAGAGAATTTGTAGGTTACAGTGACCTGACACTGCTTGTGCCACACGCTGTGTCAATGATATTATTAGAACAGAGGACTTCTCATTTATCTGCAGCACGGTGGCTGAGATATAACTTTGTATTGTTGGAACTGTCAAATGTTACAGTTAAACGGTGTAATGTGTTGAATCCAGCTACTCTGCTCCCAACGGAGCAGGATGGTGAACCCCACTGTTGTGTTTCAGCCTTGGAACAGATATGTAGTCCCAGACCAGACTTGACAGACGAGGCTCTACCCAACAGTGACATGATTCTTTATGTGGATGGGTCATCCAGCAGAGATGACCTAGGCAAAAACAGAGCTGGCTACGCAGTAGTTTCCTTAACTGAGATTCTGGAACAACAACCACTGCCGTCACATTTTTCAGCACAAGCTGCTGAATTGGTTGCTTTGACTGCAGCATGCAAATTAGCGAGTGGTCAACGTGTTACAATTTACACTGACTCAAGGTATGCTTTTGGTGTTGTCCATGATTTTGGTGCATTATGGAAACATCGACAATTTCTGAAAGCAGATGGAAAGCCAATCCTGAACCATCAGCTGGTGAGTGAATTGTTAGATGCACTGCTTTTACCAAAGGAAGTGGCAGTGTGCAAGTGCCAGGCACACACCACAGGCATTGATGAAGTGTCTAGAGGAAACAGAGCGGCTGATTTAGCTGCTAAGGCTGCAGCACTACTTCCTGTTCAGATAAACACTGCAGTTCAGATGCAGGAAGAATTAGGAGACGTTGAGATCATGCAGCAGCACGCTTCTCCCTCTGACAAAGAGAAGTGGAGAAAGGCGGGGTGTGTGTTTGTGAATGGACAATGGAGGGGCCCCAACAATAAACCATGTTTACCTTCTCATTTCTTTCAGGCTTATGCTAAGCTGACACATGGACTGGATCACGTGTCGAAAAGTGGAATGTTTAATGCTATGCAAAATAACTGGTTTACTAAAGGTTTCTCCACAGTGGCTGCAGATTATTGCAGCAGATGTATGATTTGTAGAACTAACAATGTCGGCAGGGGTCAGGCAATGAGACAGGCGGGGCATCCCATTCCGCAAAGACCATTCTCACACGTAATGCTTGATTATATTGAGTTGACCCAATCTGACAAAAAGAAATACTGCATAGTTGCGGTAGACATGTTTTCAAAATTGGTAGAAGCTATGCCAACAGCAAAGGCAGATGCCAAAGGGGAGGCAACTACTCCTACAGGAGATAGTCCCGCGATGGGGTATTCCTGAAAAGTTATCAAGTGATAATGGGTCGCATTTTGTAACTTACATGAGAATGAGGAAGAGGGGACGCGCACAACTCTCTCCATTTGAGATTCTGTTTGGTCGTCCACCTCACATGAGCTGGGAACCCCACAATCCTAGACCACTGCCTGACACCACTCTTTGTGAGCATGATATGTTGAACTATTGTGTTGAGCTGGATAAGGTGTTTTCTGATATCTCACGACAGGTCAAAGCAGCAGCTCCAGTGCCAGCTGAGACGGCCCTGCACAGCATCAGACCAGGAGATTTCGTGCTGATAAAGGATCTGAGGCGGAAGCACTGGAAAGCAAAGAGGTGGCAGGGGCCATTTCAGGTTTTGCTGACAACTCACACTGCGGTGAAAGTCGGAGAGAGAGCTCCGTGGATCCACGGGACGCACTGTCGGAAAGTGCCAGCACACGCGGAAGCTGCAACGGACGGGCAATCCCACTCACAGCTTACGAGATCCGAACAGGTTTAAGACTAACTGACTTTGCTTGCCAACCTGTAGGTTTCTCACTTGCAAATCATCGTCATTGGAGAGAGGACGAATCTATCGTACAAGACGATTCTGCGATCTTAGGGGTAATACGTACGTTGTCAAGAACTCTGTGGAATTTTGACGGAGAGGGCATTGCAGTAACTTGTTTAATAATATCTACTAGACCGGCCCTAAGACCAGCGATAAATAGGCAAACAGGACTTATATCGTTCACACAAGAACATTATCTCGCCTGACGAGGTTGCCGTGTGTGGCAATATGTTACTAAATCTTATCCTCTTAACTAGCCTGGCCATAGGCCTAGCACAGGATGGTAGCATCAAAGTGAACATGACAAGAGAAAAAGGGAGTGAAATTGTTATAATATGTGATCCTATCTCAGCAGCAGGACCTGGGTACAATCCAGAGCGTCTGAACAAGTGGGGTAAAGCCATGTATTTTTGTAAGGATCCCTGTGGATGGGGAGATGTGTATGGAGGTAATGAGGAGGCTGTTAGAGAAGGCCTCTTAACCAGAGCAGGGTATACCTCATATAGTGGTTACAGCAGACGGGTGAAATCAGGTCTTTTGAAGATAGAAGAAATCACTGAAAATCGTAAGATCAAACTGAAAATTACACTGTCAACAGGAAATGATGGCACTACTCAATGGGGTGGTAAATATTTTTGTGCCTGGTGGACTGCAGGTACCGACACTTACGTCCCACTTGAAATTAGAATGGTAGACCCGACACCGAAAACTCATATGCTATCCGAACTTATCTCGCATACTAGCATATCTGAAGAAGAAGAGAAGGAATTAGAAAGACAGTTCAATTTACATCATGAGGACGGAACTATCACCAAAAGTAGAATTCAATGTGGAAGTAACAAAGCATGCATGTTAAGTTTACTTCAAAGGCAAGCGTTGGCCATCAACCAATCATGTTGGTGGTGTTTGCGAATGGATAGAACCTGGAGGGTCCATCCATTACGAGCTGCAAATTTAGGAGAGTTAAAGGGATTAATACCGTGTGCTATGTGGGATCTATTGAATGCGATTAACCCTGAAGAGACCAAACCAATATCCCCTTAAAAGGTAGTGTGTAACAATCGATCAGAACACAGCCGATCAGAATACAGCACCAAAGGTTTTGACAATGTGTGGGGGATCAAACCACAACTAGGCGACGTGTGTCTGTGTAAATTCGAGTTCGGAGGGGGATCTACAATGGTTGGCACGTCACATTGCACAACCACGGTAATGATGAACGATGACAAGTAGAACGTCTGATGGTACATTTATCACGTGTCCCGGTGACAACTATGGGTTCGGAGAGACGACCGCCGGAACAGTATGGGTCTGTGGTCATACCGCTTACCACTCCCTGCCTAAGAAATGGACAGGGTGCTGTTATCCAGGACTCGTAGATGTAGGAACGGAAGTTTATGTTAAAGAACAAAATGGTATCCATAAGCAAACCTCTACTCGACCAAAAAGGAGTTTAGCCGATGAAAAGATACCTCTTATGTTTCAAGGTACCAAACTTTGGGATCCGTGGACAAGTAGACTAGCTATGACTGGGTGGTCTTTCCTCGTGGGGGGAGGCACTGCTGCTAACTTGCTAAAAATAAATGGCTTAGCTTGGCAGGTATTGCGCTTAGCCAATGAGACTGAAGATGCATTAACAGAACTGAACGTTGAACTAAAGGGAATTAGGGAGGCAGTGATACAACATAGACTCGTTTTGGATATGCTCACCGCGGAACATGGAGGCATGTGCAAAATGTTAGGAACCTCGTGTTGTTTTAGTCTGCCTGACGTCTATGACAATGTAACCAACCTAATAGAGCACATGAAATTGGCCGTAGCTACACCAAAAGACATGTCCTCTTCACTGGATGGGTGGTTCTTGGGTCTGCAGGGGTGGACCAAATGGCTGATAAGTACAGTCTTACCAATAGGATGTTTAGTTTTGATTTTGCTTCTGGTAATCCCATGTTTGATGAATTGTGTCTCTACTATCGCTGCAAAGGCAGTGACCACCACTATGCTTAACATGAACGAAGGAGAATATGCAACCATGTTCCTTAGGGCACCCGATGGTGATGTTGAAGTACAGGAGTATGAGGTGTATGAGAATGAAGACACGCATGAGGTTTGAGGACACGCATGAGTTTTGACTAAGAAATGAAGTAAACATGGGAAAAATTTACTTGGTGTAAGTTACTATGATTATGGAGTAAATGTCAAAATTGTGTGTAAGTTCTTTAAATGAACTTGGGGTGGAATGTAATGGCTAATTTTGCATTTACATTTATACAAGTTTCTTTTCTTTCATATATGATCTTTATTTTCTTTTATATGTTTTCTTTTATTTCATTAAGATGTGATAGATGTGTTTGTAACTTTTACTAACGTTGGAGAAGATATACTCATGAGCATTTAAAGGAAAATATTCATATCATCTAACATATACTCATAAGCATTTAAAGGAAGATGTTCATGTAATCCAAAGGACATTGTTAAAGATATAACAAGCTGTTAGAAATGCATAAGTTAGAGTAAGCTTAAGGTATAACTAAACTGTTAGAAATGCGTAATGTAAGCTTAGTGTGAGGACATAATGTTCTGTGTTTAACAAAGAAGCAAGCAGCATGAAAACATTTTAATAGCTCATTGTATCTCAAGTGTGAGTTATATGTGTGCAGGGTTTTGATCAAATTAACGATAAACAAGAACTTGCACCCAAAAGATAAATTGAGCAGAAAGGTGTGAGGTCGAACATAACTTGTAACCAAGAGATAAATTGAGGTGTGAAGCTGTATTTGAACATTGTGAACATTGTCTGTCTGATACATTTTCACTACTCCACTGTTTGAGACGATTGCAATCTGTTTCTGTGATCAAAGAGTTGCGCACTCATTCAGAACATGCGCGCGGGTCTTCCTTACTGTATACCACCTAAAACACGGATACCCGGAAAATTCTGTGTTTGGCGGGGATGCGTTTTTTCATAAAACCCGGAAAATTCTGTGTTTGGCGGGGAAAGAGTTAATAGACAAACAGAGAACTGCAATCAAGGCATTTGTCGATCGGAAAGATATTTTTGGCGTCCTTCCTACATGATTCGGGAAAAGTGTAACTTATCAGCTGGCTCTGACGGTCGTTAAGAAGATGGGACGTTATTAAAAGCCTGTGGTCGTTGTGGTTTCTCCTTTGGTGGCACTCATGGAGAAGTAAGTAAAAGAAGTAACACTCATTATTTAACTTCTAAAATAAATAAAGTAGGCTACGTTCTGTATTTGAAAACTGCGCTATGCAAAGGAGTTGACTTATGCGTTGCTCTGATTGGTTGGTAGGTCCAATTGAGTACAGAGGTTTTTTTTTGTCCTGGTTCGGTTACGACACGCCTCATAATCAAAGCCCAATGGAGGAGTTTCAGACTCATATTCTTTCTTGAATATGAGTATGACGAAGTCAGGCTAGCAAATCACTATAATGCAAATCACTATAGAGCCAAATGGACTTGGCGTGCATGATTCATAATCACACATATAAATACAGAAGTGGATGCATGCACTAGTTGCTTTTTCGCTGAGGAGCTGAGCGTAACCTGGAGTCAGCGGTGGTCTAGCAGTGGCAAGGTAGCAGTAGTGGCAGAATGTCGTTTACCGCCGCGGCAAGTGCCGCGGTAAATCTCCCGCGGCAAAAATAAACCAGCAGTATTTCAAAGTCGGTGGAGAAATGACCACCAGGTGGCGCAAAGGGACATTAAGCGAAAGCAAAACGGATGTAGCCGACATTTTAAATGGAATATAGCTTTAACTAGAATATAAACTTTTAGGCTATAGGAGAACATTTTATTAATCAAAAGTTAAAATAGGCCTATCTCGCAGTCAGCGAAAATAATTAAAGTGCTGCCCAATGACGCTATTGAGGAATGCAAAGACTGCAGAGCGCTTCTCTCGCGTGCGCACTGTGCACACTGATTGCTGAACAACCGAACATCTGGGCTTTTGTCAGTGAGAAAAGTCGTGGTCGAGGTTATTTTGATGACACTGTTTCAAATCCCGCATAAACATAAAATTACCTTGCATTTCTATTTTACATTTAAGGAACAAATCTCTTCCAATAGATTGACTGAATTTACATCTTCAAAAGCAGTTATGTAAAAAAAAAAAATTCCATGTAGATTTAAAAAAAAAAAAAAAAACATAACCAAGCTAAGCAAGTTGCGAATTGCCAGTGGGTAGGCTATTTCCCCCTCTAAATAGACAATATCAAATATGTGTATATATACATATACATATACATATATATATATATATATATATATATATATTAAATATGCTACACGCACGTTTAAACAACAAATAGCCTAATAAAATCTGAACCAACGCTTCTGCGCCTGTATTGAGACATAACATGCAGCGCGCGTTTCAGTTTCAGTGGCCTTAATATTCTTCGACAAACGCGGCGGTGCTCACTTGAATTTATTTTTCTCATCACAGCTATAATAAAATCATATTTTAAAACTGTAAGAGGTCTCCTTTTTCATGTAGCCTAAAGTAGCCCAGGCCTACATTCACAATAGGCATAACAACAAACCGTTTTCTTTCTCATGAGAGCGAAAATATGGCTGAATGGTAGAACATAGGCCTACGGTTCTACCATTCCAAAGACCTGGGTTCGAAGCTTGATCAAACATGGATTACTGTAGTTGTATTTTATATTTAGGCTATTAATGCAGAAAGATTTGTTCTAAAACTCCATTTAGTTTTTTTTTTTTTTTTTTTTTGCTTATATTTATAAAATGAAATAACCATGCATTTCTATTTTACACTAAGGAACAAATCTCTTCCAACAGATTGACTGAATATCTTCAAAAGCAGTTATGCAAAAAATATAGAAAATAAAACTTAATGGGGTTCCATGTAGAATTAAAAAAATATCCCCCCTCCACAGTAATCAATGCTATAATTAGCCTAGACCATATCAAATATATAGCCTATGTTTATTTATTTTTAAATATGCAACACGCATGTTTAAACAACAAATAATAAAATCAGAACCAGCGCTTCTGCTTCTGTATTGAGAGATGTCAGTTTCAGTTTCAGTGGCCCTAATACATTGATTCACGACTTTTTAAAATGTCACAAATTGTTTTGAGGTGGTTTTGAACGAAATATTGAAGTTTATAATTGAGTATTTTTTGACACACCACGCCCAGTGTAGGCCTATATTCTAAAATCAGGTTTTATTCTGGCATTAATTGTGTTCGACAAATGCGGCGGTTTGAATTTATTTTTCTCATAACAGCTAAAATAAAATCATCTTTTAAACTTTAAAAGGTGTACGTTTTCGTGTAAAGTCGGCTTACACTCACAATAGCCTAGGTTAACGACAAAACTTTTTCCTGCTCATTTGAGCGAATACTCACTGGAGAAACATATGTTTGGGCATTTTCCTGTAAGTGAACACATGGCCGAGTGGTAGAACTTACGGTTAGAACATGATAATGATGACTTGGGTTCGAAGCCCGATTCAACATGGATAACTGTAGTTAAATTTTATATTTAGGTATTTATGCAGAAAGATTTGTCTAGTTCTAAAACTGTTACAGTAGCCTACACCATTTAGTTTTTTTTTTTTGCTTGTATTCCAAAACGCTATAAATCCATTTCAATAGTTTTTAGGAAAACTACATTTTTTACCTAGACCCACACATTTTGTGAATATTCAAATTAAATGTTTTATTGGTTCAGTCTGAACATGTTGAACAATGATTATTAAGTCAAACAACAATATTTTTAATGATAAATTAAAAGTTAATTTTATTTATAATTTTTTTTTCAAAACGCTATATAAATCCATCCATTTTTTGTAAAAATATTTGTCTTTAAAAGAAAAGAAAAAACAAACAAACAAGAGAATATGCAACATATAATCAGGGGCTCATGCTATAAATTAATATAAATTAAATTTAGTAACACAACTTGAAAAAAGTAATGATAGTAATGTTATGTAATGTTATTTAGTAATAGCCAACATTCAGAGTCATTTTTAGTAAAGTGTCAAACCTGTAACAAATAGTATTAATTTCTACATATGCACGAAAAAACTAATCATTAAAAATAATCAATAATGATAACGAATATATTCAAAAGTAGGGATGGGCCCCCCTCCAGCACATGCACACACACACATGCATGTAGATAAAGGCCATGTGAGCAAAGCGGAGCGGCGTGACGCTTAAATAAGTAAAATAAACATTAAATAAACAAAGGCTACGTTTCACATTTATGTTTAATAATATTATGTTACTTATTTTTATTATTTCGTCTATGTTGAGTAGGCTATATGAAAAGTGAACCGCATGAGATGAGTAAGATAGGATCTAAAGCTACCCAATATCGGAAAATATTTGTGGGTCAGACATGATTTTGACCACCAATTAAGTTTTGTTTTGTAGAAAGCTTGTAAATTTCGTTTCAGATAAATTCTATCTTCAATTTAATTAATGTTTCATTAACAAATTGACTGGATTAACACATTATAAGTAAATATCAGACAATAGGCTATAATCAGGACACAGGCGCGTGTGAACTGGAGCGTGTCTCATAACCGAAACACCGCGATTCTTGCCTGAGAACTAGAAAGCTTTAAATGTCTACTTTAAAACAAAACATTTAAAAAAATAAATAAATTGGCAACTCTCTGCGTAAGTAGGCTAATTCGAAGTAGCCTATGCGTTTAGGCCTATGCGCGTTCACTGTGAAGGCGAGTCAGCATCATCAACTTTATCTTTGCTGCTGACACTGACACTGACAGAAAACACTAGTTTACTAGAGTTTAGAGCAGCATGTTTGCAACAATAACACAGTCAAACAGAATGTAAGCCCTGTGTGTGTGTGTGTGTGCATGTGCAGTTGTGTGTGTGCGTCACACCTTAAATGTTTTAGAATGTAACACAACATTCAAATGCAAATGCGCCCTCCCCCACTTGAAAGGCCGTGTGTCCACCAAAGTGTTTTTCCACACGCCTGGCGTAGCCTATATGTTTTCAATTGTTTTCAATGGGAGCACCGCGTTTTTTTAAACGCTATGAGCGTACCTAATCAAAGCAGCTCCTGAGATTAGGCTGGCGTTTCTAGTATGTCGTTTTTTCTTCGAACAATTCAAGAACAATGTAGGCTATAGGCTACAAATTGAACATGGTTCATTTTTTGTAAAACTTTAAAACTGGCCTTTACTTTTCTTGACGATTCCTCGGTAGCTTTTGTTTGAAGGCATTCAATTGCTCCAAAAACACTAACGTTAGAAACATAACGTCTCGGTTACGTATGTAACCCTCGTTCCCTGAGTAGGGAACGGAGACGTTACGTTAGAAGTGACGGAGATTGGGGGATTTCGCATAGAAAGCCAATCCTCTTCGAGTATTTAAACACGAGCCAATGGCATACAATGCCTTGGGGCTGCGGAAATTTGCATAGCGTACTCCGCCCTACTCCGTGAGTATAAAAGGAGGAAGTGAACGCAACCGCAGTATGTCTTCGCTGAGGAGCCAAGACTGAACTCGGCATCTACCCAGCGATACAGCAGAAGTGGCAGGGAGACGTAACGTCTCCGTTCCCTACTCAGGGAACGAGGGTTACATACGTAACCGAGACGTTCCCTTTCGTAGTCACTTCGAGTTACGTCAGAAGTGACGGAGATTGGGGGATCTTCAAGCTGTCTTCCAGTGCCCTGCGAAAGACTGAACCCCCGAGCTTTATCTCTTTTTTTTTTTTTTTTTTTTGGGGATCCGACTTTGACACAGGATTACCAAGGTACACTGGGAAACATATCCCGAAGGGGACATGCTACCAGTTGCCTACCGAAGGGAGGACTTAAGAACACATATGGCCACATAGGAACGCATATGGAACACTGGAGTACCAACCGCAGGTGGCTATAATTTAAACTCCAGGGGTGGCAGATGGCTTGCCAAGGGAAGACACATGCTCAGGGAGGCTTACAGTGGATAATACACATGAGACGGTTACCATGGGGAACCGTGCGCATGGAGGCACCTAGCTAGCATCCAGAGCAACAGCAGTGGTGCCCGCATCGTCGGTGCTGGAGGACTCAAGACTTCAATGGAAGAACTGAGGAAATATCGCACTTATCCAGTCCGGGGAGTGGAGTGGCGAGCAAGCGAAGACACCTGAGCGGGTCCAGTACCGGCCGTAACGAGTACGAGAGAGGACACTGGCTCAATTCGCAGATTATAGAATCTGGCGAAGGTGTTGGGTGTCGCCCAGCCTGCAGCTCTGCAGATGTCTGTTAGCGAGGCGCCGTGCGCTAAAGCCCAAGAGGAGGCTACACTCCGAGTGGAATGGGCCGTCACACCAAGGGGGCACGGAAGGCCTTGCTGCTGGTAAGACAAAGCAATGGCATCCACTATCCAGTGGGACAGCCGTTGCTTTGAGAGAGCCCTTCCCTTCTGGCTCCCTCCATAACAGACAAAGAGCTGGTCTGAGGTCCTGAAACACTGCGTCCTGTCGACATAGGTGCGGAGAGCACGTACCGGACAGAGCAGTGCCAAGGCTGGGTCTGCCTCCTCCGGGGGCAGCGCTTGCAGGTTCACCACCTGGTCCCGGAAGGGAGTGGTGGGAACCTTGGGCACATATCCAGGCCGGGGTCTCAGGATCACGTGAGAGTAAGCCGGCCCGAATTCCAGGCACGCTTCGTCAACATAGAATGCGTGCAGGTCCCCTACCCTCTTGATGGAGGCCAATGCAACCAGGAGTGCTGTCTTCATGGACAGAAACTTTAACTCTACTGAATGCAAAGGCTCAAAGGGATGCCTCTGCAGAGCACTTAAAACTACTGAGAGGTCCCAAGAGGGTACGAGGGAAGGACGAGGCGGATGCAGCCTCCTCGCTCCCCTCAGGAACCTGATGACCAGGTCGTGCTTCCCTAAGGACTTACCTTCCACTGCTTCATGAGAAGCGGCAATGGCCGCGACATAGACCTTAAGGGTGGAGGGCGACAGCCTGCGCTCCAACCCTTCTTGCAGGAAGGAAAGCACGACACTGATCGGACATCTCCGGGGGTCTTCTCCGCGAGAAGAGCACCAATTGACGAAGAGGTTCCACTTCAACGCATAAAGGTGTCTCGTGGACGACGCTCTTGCGGAGGTGATGGTTGCCGCCACCGCAGGTGGCAGCGAACTCAAACCTGCCTCGTCCCGTCCAGGAGCCACACGTGCAGCCTCCAAAGATCGGGACAAGGGTGCCACAGAGTGCCCCGTCTCTGAGAGAGTAGGTCTTGTCTCAGAGGAATAGGCCAAGGAGGTGCTGTCGCGAGGAGCATGAGATCGGAGAACCATGTCTTGGTGGGCCAATAGGGGGCTACCAGCAAGACCTGCTCCTCGTCCTCCTTGATCTTGCACAACACCCGTGCAAGGAGGCTCACTGGGGGAAACGCATACTTGCGTGGGCCCCGTGGCCAGCTGTGCGCCAGCGCATCCGAACCGAGAGTGCCCCAGGTCAGAGAATAAAACTGGGCGCAGTGGGCTGAGTCCCGGGAGGCGAACAGATCTATCTGTGCCTCCCCGAACTCTTTCCAGATCAGCTGGACCGACTGGGGATGGAGTCGCCACTCGCCGGAGATAGGGCGGACCCGAGACAGCTCGTCGGCTGCCCAGTTCCGGTCTCCAGGAATGTGAACTGCACGAAGGGACCTCAGGTGCTTCTGACTCCATATCAAGAGGTGGCGGGCGAGCTGCGACAACTGGCGCGAGCGTAGACCCCCCTGGTGGTTGATGTACGCTACAGCCGTAGTGTTGTCTGAGCGGACAAGCACATGCTGGCCCTTGAGCAACGCTCTGAAGCGGTGCAGGGCGAGCCGTACTGCCAGCAGCTCGAGGCAATTGATGTGCATGAGGCGCTGGGCCCCCGTCCAGGAGCCGGCGGCTGCATGCCCATTGCACATGGCACCCCAACCCGTGGTAGATGCATCCGTGGAGACGATGAGATGCCTGGAAACTCGCTGAATAGGGACGCCCGTCCGTAAAAAGCTGAGGTTCGACCACGGGAAGAAGGTTCGCCGGCATGCCGGAGTCACTGGGACTCGGAGCGAGCCGCGATGCCATGCCCACCTCGGGACTCGATCGCGAAGCCACAGCTGAAGCGGTCTCATATGAAGCAAACCGAGCGGCGTTGCCGCGGCCGCGGATGCCATATGCCCCAGGAGCCTCTGAAAAAGTTTCAGTGGAACCGCACTCTTGCCCTCGAACTGACGAAGACAAGTCAGCAGTGAGTGCGCGCGCTCGTTCGTGAGCTGCGCGGACATGGCGACCGAGTCTATCTCCACGCCGAGAAAAGAGATCCTCTGCACGGGGCCAAGTTTGCTCTTTTCTCGGTTGACCCGAAGGCCCAGACGGGCTAGGTGCCGGAGCACCAAGTCTCTGTGTTCGCAAAGCTGAGCTCGAGAGTGTGCTAGTATCAGCCAGTCGTCGAGATAATTCAGGATGCGAACCCCGTGTTCGCGAAGGGGAACAAGGGCTGCCTCGACGATCTTCGTGAAGACGCGAGGGGACAGAGCTAACCCGAATGGGAGAACGGCGTACTGATATGCCTGGCCCTCGAAGGCAAACCGAAGAAACGGTCTGTGTCGAGGTAAGATGGACACATGGAAGTACGCGTCCTTCAGGTCGATCGCTGCAAACCAATCCTGATACCGAACACATTCGAAAATGCGTTTGGCCGTGAGCATTTTGAACGGTAGTCGATGGAGAGAACGGTTCAAAATGCGCAGGTCCAGGATCGGTCGTAACCCACCGGTCTTCTTGGGGACAATGAAGTAGGGGCTGTAAAACCCGGACCTCACCTCGGCTGGAGGGACCGTCTCGATTGCACCCTTCGCCAGCAGGGTCGCAATCTCCGCTCTCAGGACTGGGGCATTGCCACCGACTATCGTGGAGCGAACTCCCCTGAAGCGGGGAGGAGACCGTGCGAACTGAATCGCGTAGCCGAATCTGATCGTTCTGATGACCCAGCGGGATACCCCGGGAAGCGCTAGCCAGGCTTCCAGGAAGTGAGCCAACGGGGTCATGTGAACCACAGACGTCCCCCCGGAGGGGCAGCGTGGCGGGTCGACTGGCACGCGTGCAGGAGTTACCCCGCTCGGATGCGTCGAAGCCCGCTCCCCGACAGAAGGGACCAGGGAAAGCGGAGCGTTCCACGGGGGTCCGTTCTGCCGGGGGTCTGGCGAGAGAGGGGGAAGGGATTGGTGTAGCCCGGGGACGACACACGCACCCTTCCGCGCCCTCCGAGACAGAGAGGAGTGAGTGGGCCGACACACTGGGGCATCGGGGGCACTCACTCCAGTCTGTGAGCTCAGTGAGGATGTCAAGTCTTTCTTTAACCAGTTCAGGGAGCTGCCCACCCGTGGGTGAGCAGCGGGGAGCTGAGAACAAAAGATTCTCCCCCGGCCCTCCACCGGGGAAAGGAGGGGGCCTGCTACCGCCTCCTGGGAAAGACTCGAGATCGACACTGAGCTGCCCGTGTCAGGATCTTCGCTTGGCCTGGCGTTTAGCGGGGCGAGCGGCCTGAGGGGGCTGTGACGCCGGCCTGCGGCCTCCTCGACGCCGGGGCCCGGGTGAAGGCTGCTGCTGGGGCCGGGCGGGAGGGAGGGGAGCCGCAGGGGGGCGTCCTCGGCGGCGAGCAGGGGGAGGCACCTGTGCCGACGACTAGGTGGAGGCAGCAGCTGGTCGTCGGGGCAGGATGTGTTTAATGGCCTCCGTCTGCTTCTGGGCAGTGGAGAACTGTTGGGCGAAGTCCTCGACCGCACCGCCGAAAAGGCCAACCTGGGATAGCGGAGCGTCGAGCAGACGAGTCCGCTCAGCGCTCCGCGTATCCGCCAGGTTGAGCCACAGATGACGCTCCTGAACCATGCTAGTGGCCATCACCTGACCAACGGCGCGAGCAGCCACTTTCGTCGCCCGGAGAGCAAGGTCAGTGGCGGACCGCAGTTCTTTAAATGCCGTCGGATCAGTCCCGCCCTCGTGCATGTCTCTGAGCAACTTCGCTTGGAAGACCTGCAAAGTGGTCATAGCATGCAGAGCGGAGGCCGCCTGTCCCGCCGCTCTGTAGGATCGCGCCGCCATAGCAGACGAGAACCCACAGGCTTTGGATGGGTGCTTAGGAGGACCACGGGTGGAAGCGCTCTGTGGACACAGCTGCATCGCAACAGAGCGCTCCACCGGGGGCATCCCAGTGTACCCACGGGCGGCCCCGCCGTCGAGGGGGGGAAAGGCGGGGGAGAGATCGCGCTCTCGAGTGGACAAAGGAGCCCCCCAAGAGCGCGATAACTCCGCATGCAGCTCGGGGAAAAAAGGTATCGGAGTCGGCCGTGGCTTTGCAGCGGCAGCCTTGTCCAAAAACCAATTATCCATCCGTGAGAGGTCGGGGCAGGATGGAGGTTTCCATTGTAGCCCGATACTCCCAGCGGCTCGAGACAGCATGGCCGTCAACTCGGGATCTGACGCGGACAACGCTGGAACTCCCGAAGGAGGCAACGCAGCCGGATCTTCCTCTCCCGAGGAATCAAGCCCGCCTAGTGATGCTGTGATAGACATCGCATCATCATCTGGGGCGCTGCTCGAAGCAGCCGGTGCCGCCGAAGAGACAACCGACCGAGTCGAACTAGCGCCCGCTGGCTCACGCACTGAGGCGGGAGGTGTGGCCCGAGGAATCGTCGGGGCTTTATCCCACACCGTCACCGTTAGATCGCCCGGTCCCCGGGTCGACGGGCCCCCTTTCGTGAAGGAAGCCGATCGAGTAGGGGGGACCGGGGCTCTCACTCTAGTGAGATCATTGAGCCGCGACCTCAGTGTGGAGATGGTCATGGTCCCACAGAAGGAACATGAGTCATCCACGAACGCTGCTGCTGCATGCTGAATGCCCAAGCAAACAAAGCAGCGTTCGTGACCATCAGATGACGATAGAAATCTACCACATCCAGAAGGGCACGGGCGAACCATCTTTAAAAAGACGTGCCGCGTGCAGCTCTTTTACAGAGAGGAGAGAAATTCACTCTTTCAGCGCTGAGGCTACCAGGGAGAAGCGCAAAGTCTGGCAAACCACTGCACAGATCGCAGGCAATGCAGAATCTCGCTGGGTACCGCCGTCACACCAACACTGAAGAGGACGCTCGTCTCGAAGAGTCTTGAATCAGCTTTGAGGAGTGAAGAGGTTCTCTTGGCTCCGAAGCGAAAACATACTGCGGTTGCGTTCACTTCCTCCTTTTATACTCACGGAGTAGGGCGGAGTACGCTATGCAAATTTCCGCAGCCCCAAGGCATTGCATGCCATTGGCTCGTGTTTAAATACTCGAAGAGGATTGGCTTTCTATGCGAAATCCCCCAATCTCCGTCACTTCTGACGTAACTCGAAGTGACTACGAAAGGGAACTGCACTTTATCACAACGGATTAATAAACTGTACCCACGAGTTCCTAATCCGTGCTCTCAGATTTTTAAACCGTGCCCTCAGTTTTTGCAATCTGTGCCCAAAAATTCATAAACCGTGCCCACGCTTTCGCAATCCGGACTCACGGAGTGTGCCGCATGATTCAACCAGGCCTCCTGTTTAGATGCGGGATGCATTGCATTGTTTTTAAAATCGTTTTTTAAAATGGATAATTTCTTGTATTTAAAAAAAAATACTTTTATAGGATACTTTTATCTTTAAAGTAAATTTTTCGAGGAAAAAGCTCAGTACTATAATAAGCGAAAAAATAAAAATAAAATAGGCTAATAATAACAGACAGTTCAAAAACTGCAAAAGATTTGTTTATAAGTTATAAATTATTTTATGTTAAATATATTATTGTCTTCGGTGAACTCATTCATAGTAATAAACGTAAATAATAATTAGCTAACAAATCAAAATGCATTTAGGCTACCCTATTTAGAAGACGCTTTTTAATCCACAAAAAAAAGAACAAAGCAATTCGTCAAATGTCAGTCTTAGACAATAATAATGGGCTAAGATTCTAACAAACAAACAGGTTTTTAACGCATATCCAACTGTTTGTGTGAAGCGCGCACTGCATGTCACTGCCGCGGCCGCAAACACTTGCATGTTCCTATCAACAGTGGAACAATTTAAAATAATCTAGCGGAAAAAAAATACATAATTATTTGCAACTAGCCTACTTTTATTTGTGTAAACTCACAATAACAAGAAAACGTCGTTATTAAATTTTTTGACACATTTATTATGATTAGCCTATAAATCACCTATAAATCATCTCACTCTATGCTTCCCGAGACATGCTCTTCTCATTTAGCACTGCAAAATATAGTTTTTAGAAAGTAAAATCTATTTTTTTTTCATATTAATTTGCGAATATTTTAAATGTTTAATAAAGGCAAAAAGTCAATGTTATTTATTTTTTTGTGCACAAACACTTGGATAGCCTATGCGTCAAAATCTTGTGTTTAGGCCTATTTGTGATAATCTCAGCCCTGTTTTATTATTGTCTAACCTGTATTATGACTGACATTTGACGAATTGCTTTGTTTCTTTTTTTTTTTTTGTTGTTGATAAAAACGTCTTATAGGCCTATCTAAATGCAGTATGTAGCCTAAATGTAATAATAATAGCATATTATTATTAGGCCTATTATTTGCGTTTATAACTTTAAATGAGTTCACTTAAAACAGGAATATGTTAATCATAAAAAATTTATGAATGTTTTATTTTTATAGGCCTATAACTTTGTGTTTGTGTTAGGCTATATTTATTTATTTATTTTTTTGTAAGTGAAGTCCTTTTAAAAACAATGCATCCCGCATCTAAACAGGAGGCCTGTTTGAATCATGCGGCACATTCTCGGGGACGAGCCACAAACCCGCGAGTCCGGATTACAAACCCGTGAGTACGGATTGCGAAAGCGTGGGCACGGTTTATGAATTTGTGGGTAGGCCTACAGATTTACAAACGGTTTACAAATCTGAGAGCACGGATTAGGAACTCGTGGGTATGGTTTATGAATCCGTAGGCACGAATTGTTAAACCGAGGGAACAGTTTAAGAATCCGTGAGTAGCCTACAGTTTATAAACTGAGGGGACGGATTGATTTGTGATTTCACCGGAACGAATGAAACCTCCACAACTGATTGCAGCGTGCGTCCGATTGAAGACAACACATTTCAGCGCTAGATGAATGAAACGAATGCGGTTAGCTAAGATTTCAAAAGTGGTGGGGACAATATCGACCCTGGCAAAAAGGGACATGTCCCACCCCTTCCCCAAGTACAGGCTAGAGTGTTAACCTTGAATTTATCTACCTCAGCTCTCAATGAGAAGTGGCAAATTAAGTCGGACACTTTAAGTAGGCCTAAATAAACAGTTAATAAACTCGCTAATAAACAGCTATCTATTTAAGCTTCAAGAACGGTAGGCTAAAACATAAAAGCTGTCGGCCAACAGCATGTAACGAGGTTCGATCTCGCGTCGTTTGGAAGTCGATGAGGTTGAGGATGATGCGTTAACCACACAGCTATCGCAATGTTGTCTCATATGATTGTAAAGCCTCATTGATGTACCCTAATATGTTTCGACTGCAATGTTTTAAGGTTTCATTATTTTTTCAATTTAATTTCAGTATTGTGATTAATTAATTAATTTAACAACGTTTCCATTTGAATTAATCTGCTACCATCTTTCAATCGCTCTGAAAGAGCCGCGGCGCAGCTGAAGATTACACAAAAAACGGACACTTTTCAAAGTCTGTGATATTAGCGCCTCTTAGCGGCCAAAGGCAGCAAATACACCTAAACTTTTACCGCCGCGGCAAACCTGCGGCGGTAAAAACCACATTCTGGTTGTCTACCTACTGCATGTCCTCCGTTCCCTCCTTCAGGGAACGGTGGGTTGCATACGCAACCAGGATGTTCCCTTTCAGTTGATAACGTCAGGCGTAGTTGACTGAATGGGGATAACCTTTGAAAATGCCACTAAAGCTGCCACCTTCCAGTGCCTAGACAAAAGCCTCCTGATGCCCCTGAAATTTTAAGGCGGGGAAGGACACTGCTGTTCCTACAGGACCACTGGGAAAGCATTCCCCATACATTGGAAGGAAGGGACACTGCAGAAGCCACATCCAACCCGGAGGGAGGTAACATGGAGAATACACATATGAACTGGGCGGATGACCGGGCAGTATGGCATATGGAATGTCACTGGGGTGGCTCCAGTCTGGTGAAACTGACTTCAGTAGAAGGGAGCCCATGGAAGCAGCGGTTAAAGTTCCCCTCCGATCATATTTTTTAGATATTTTTAAACATTCCCAATGGTCTTTAAATTATGATTATGCCATTTTTAGCCAAAATCACAAAACCTGTGCCGTTTTCTGGGATTTCACTTCAGCAGAGCGGCAGTAGCTCATTAGCAATTCGCCTCTGGGTTGTGGGCGGAGCCGTTGGCATGGAGACGACCCTCCCCTTCCCGTTGCTGAGAGCTCTGTCTCTCCCGCTAGCTTACACTGACAAATTATAAGCAACTATGAATGAATTTATTAGTTGTTGGGTCTTAAATTCAGGCTATTGCTGTCTGATTCTCACCTCCTGATCCGAGACATTCTTTCCTTTGCACCTTCATGTTTATCAGGTTTGTTCTCCTCCTCTCGTGTCTTGATACGTTAGCTGTCAACTCATCAGTGTCTGACTCTGATCTGTCTGCTGGGCCGTGCCGTGTGTGACACTGCAGGACCGGAAAGAGTAATGATTAGTTAATATTTGGAGTCTCGAGTTTGAGTTCGGCCGGGTCTTTCATTCTTCCTCTCAGTCCCAAAGAGACTATGCTGTCAGTACCGGAAAGAGAAATGATTAGTTCATCTCTCGAGTTTTCGGGTTTGAGTCGTTCTTTTGTCACTTGACCGCTGGTCTCTCGCATGAAATACAACATTAGATATTGACTGCGTCTGTATGTATATTGTTTTATATTTATAGGCAGCCATTAAATAACAAAATATGTGCAATAAACATTATCTGAAAAATAAAAGTTCCATATTGTCCCTGTCCATCTCTTTTCTATATTGTGCATCTGTGGTGTGTTTTATGATATATTATACATGAATTAAGTACTATTATATTATACATAATCTACGTGCTTGTTTTTAAAAGGTTTAGGGAGTATGAGTATGGAGGAGAGTAAGTTGTGGCCCCGTTGTAAGTTGTGGTCTATTTTACCTGGCATTTTAGTGTCTGCTATTCACAGCCTTTTGAATGTAGAAATACTTGGAAATAACACTCCGAGCTTATTTTTCTCAACATCAGAAAAATTACACAAGAACATGTTAAAACCTAGAATTTTTTTTTCATCGGAGGGGGTCTTTAAAACTAGGTGTCGCCCAGCCCCCAACTTTAGAATCTGTCAGCAAAGCACTCTGTCGTTCTCCTCGAGTTGTTGCAGTTGGCGGCCAGCCGGGGTGATCTGTTCTCACACAGGGCATGCCGCTCTACCACGGAACCTCAGGACTTGATAATAATAAAATAATAATAATTCGTTACATTTATATAGCGCTTTTCTGGACACTCAAAGCGCTTCACATAGAAGGGGGGGATCTCCTCAACCACCACCAATGTGCAGCATCCACCTGGATGATGCGACGGCAGCCATATTGCGCCAGAACGCTCACCACACACCAGCTTACTGGTGGAGAGGAGACAGTGATGAAGCCAATTGGTGTATATATGGGGATGATTAGGAGGCCATGATGGACAGAGGCTACTGGGCAAATTTGGCCAGGATGCCGGGGTTACACCCCTGCTCTTACGAAAGACATCCTGGGATTTTTTATGACCACAGAGTGTCAGGACCTCGGTTTAACGTTTAATCCGAAGGACGGTGCTCTTGACAGCATAGTGTCCCCATCACTTTGCTGGGGCGTTAGGACCCACACAGACCACAGGGTGAGCACCCCCTGCTGGCCACACTAACACCTCTACCAGCAGCAACCTGGCTTTCTCAGAAGGTCTCCCATCCAGGTACTAACCAGGCTCAGCCCTGCTTAGCTTTAATGGGCAACCAGTCTTGGGCTACAGGGTGATATGGCTGCTGGCTAAAACTAGTGCTGAAGCGGTGTTAAAGAGATAGTTCACTTTGAAATTTAATTTTTGATATGTTTTATCTTACCTCAAGGGCATCCAGGATGTTGGTGTCTTTGTTTCCACAGTATTTTCAATTTTGAAATTTTTTGGTCAAACCGTTGTTGTGTGTCAATCATATAATGGAGTTTTAGGGGGTCCACCTCAAAGAGCATGCACAGAGAAGTCAAAATTAAACATGATTTAATGACTCGTGAATGTAAGTACACACTGATGGCCTAAGACACAAAACAAGCGGTTTGTGTGAGAAAACAAACAGTATTTATATAGTTTTTACCTCTTGTTAACAGCTACATGTATTGATCTGAATCAGATGTCCAACTGAACCGAACTGAACCGTGTCCAAACGTTACAACGGAAGTGATCTCTTGCGCGTCACGTCACGCATTGTTTACACTGAGATTTCGGAAGTGTTATCTTTCACTAAACATATTTAGATATATCGAAATTGTCTTCCATTTCCCGTATATCTAAATATGTTTTGACCGAAAAATGTCAAAATTGAAAATACTGTGGAAACAAAGACACCTACATCTTGGATACCCTTGAGGTAAGCTAAAACATTTCAAAAATTAAAGCTGCAAGCAGCGATGGGCGGGCCCTCGCACCTGTAGCGCGTTGGGGTGTGAGGTGGCCGCGTTGCATATTCTGCGGCTCAGCCGTTGCGGCTGTGAATTTGGTTCGCTGCTTCATTAAAGGTCACTTCCTGTTGCCAGCAGGTGGTGCTATGACTTAGGGTGAATGTCGGCATGTAGATTTGTTCAGGGCAGGACTCTTGTCAAATGTGTAAAATTTGGTGCAGATCTGGGCATTTACAGCCAAATTACTACAACTTCCTCTTTCATGGCGAATCATCGACGCCACAGACACGCCCATCAACGAAAACACGCAGACAGCACAACTTTACATCATCAATGCCTTTAGAAGCCACAGCAGAAATTTGAAATCGATCTGACTAAATCCCTAGGAGGAGTTAGTTAAAGTACGTAATGAGTAAATCATCCAAAAATGGCGGTAAAATTCGAAATGGCCGACTTCCTGTTGAGTTTAGGGCATCGCTCCAAGAGACTTTTTTGTGTGTCTGGACATGTTAGATGTACCACAGAAATTTCGTACATGTCGCTCAAACATGCGGCGGGGGCTGCTTCGTTAAAGGACACTTGCTGTTGCCACTAGGTGGCGCTATGACTGTGGGTGAATGTCGGCATGTAGATTTGTTAAGGGCGGGACTCTTGTCAAATGTGTAAAATTTCGTGCAGATCTGGGCATTTACAGTCAAGTTACTATAACTTCCTCTTTCATGGCGAATCATCAACGCCACGGACACGCCCATCGACGAAAATGCGCAGATAGCACAACTTTACATAATCAATGCCTGTAGAAGGCACAGCAGAAATTTGAAGTCGATCCGACTAAATCCCTAGGAGGAGTTCGTTAAAGTACGGAGTGTGTTAATCGTCCCAAAATGGCTGCCAGATTCAAAATGGCGGACTTCCTGTCTAGTTTAGGCTATGGGTTCTTGAGGCTTTTTTGTGCGTCTTGATATGATACACGTCCCCACCAAATTTCGTGCATGTAGGTTGAACGTGGACGAGGGGCTAATTTTTTCCAATTTTCTAGGTGGCGTTAGCGAGCCATTTTGCCACGCCCATCCGCGAAACCCACAAAATACGAAGTTTTTCACCAGTCCTGACATGCGTGCCAAATTTGGTGAGTTTTTGAGCATGTTGTGGCCGTGAAAATGGAGCTTACTTTGCAGAAAAAAAAAAAAAAAAAAAAAAAAATTAAAGCTGCAAGCAGCGATGGGCGGGCCCTCGCACCTGTAGCGCGTTGGGGTGTGAGGTGGCCGCGTTGCAAATTCTGCGGCTCAGCCGTTGCGGCTGTGAATTTGGTTCGCTGCTTCATTAAAGGTCTCTTCCTGTTGCCAGCAGGTGGCGCTATGACTGTGGGTGAATGTACGTAATGAGTAAATCATCCAAAAATGGCTGTAAAATTAGAAATGGCCGACTTCCTGTTGACTTTAGGGCATCGCTCCACGAGACTTTTCTGTGCGTCTGGACATGGTAGATGTACCAAAGAAATTTCGTACATGTCGGTCAAACGTGCGGTGGGGGCTGCTACGTTAAAAGTCACTTCCTGTTGCCAGCAGGTGGCGCTATGACTGTGGGTGAATGTCGGCATGTAGATTTGTTCAGGGCGGGACTCTTGTCAAATGTGTAAAATTTTGTGCAGATCTGGGCATTTACAGCCAAGTTACTACAACTTCCTGTTTCATGGCGAATCATCGATGCCACGGACACGCCCATCGACGAAAACGCACAGAAAGTACAACTTTACATCGTCAATGCCTTTAAAAGGCACAGCAGAAATTTGAAATCGATCTGACTAAATCCCTAGCTAAAGTTAGTTAAAGTACGTAATGAGTAAATCATGGAAAAATGGCGATAAAATTCGAAATGGCCGACTTCCTGTTGAGTTTAGGGCATCGCTCCAAGAGACTTTTTTGAGTGTCTGGACATGTTAGATGTACCACAGAAATTTCGTACATGTCGCTCAACATGCGGCGTGGGCTGCTTCGTTAAAAGACACTTCCTGTTGCCACTAGGTGGCGCTATGACTGTGGGTGAATGTCGGCATGTAGATTTGTTCAGGGCGGGACTCTTGTCAAATGTGTAAAATTTCGTGCAGATCTGGGCATTTACAGTCAAGTTACTATAACTTCCTCTTTCATGGCGAATCATCAACGCCACGGACACGCCCATCGACGAAAATGCGCAGATAGCACAACTTTACATCATCAATGCCTGTCGAAGGCACAGCAGAAATTTGAAGTCGATCCGACTAAATCCCTAGGAGGAGTTCGTTAAAGTACGGAGTGTGTTAATCGTCCCAAAATGGCTGCCAAATTCAAAATGGCGGACTTCCTGTCGAGTTTAGGCTATGGGTTCTTGAGGCTTTTTTGTACGTCTGGTCATGGTAGATGTACCACAGAAATTTCGTACATGTCGGTCAAACAAGCGGCGGGGGCTGCTTCGTTAAAGGTCACTTCCTGTTGCCAGCAGGTGGCGCTATGACTGTGGGTGAATGTCAGCATTTAGATTTGTTCAGGGCAGGACTCTTGTCAAATGTGTAAAATTTCCTGCAGATCTGGGCATTTATAGCTAAGTTACTACAACTTCCTGTTTCATGGCGAAACATCGACGCCACGGACACGCCCATCAGCGAAAACGCGCAGATAGCACAACTTTACATCGTCAATGCCTTTAGAAGGCACAGCAGAAATTTGAAGTGGATCCAACTAAATCCCTAGGAGGAGTTCGTTAAAGTACGTAATGAGTAAATCATCCAAAAATGGCGGTAAAATTAGATATGGCCGACTTCCTGTCGAGTTTAGGATATTGTTCCAAGAGGCTTTTCTGTGCGTCTGGACATGGTATATGTACCACAGAAATTTTGTGCATGTCGGTCAAACATGCGGCGGGGGCTGCTTCGTTAAAGTTCACTTCCTGTTGCCAGCAGGTGGCGCTATGACTGTGGGTGAAAGTCGGCATGTAGATTTGTTCAGGGCGGGACTCTTGTCAAATGTGTAAAATTTCGTGCAGATCTGGGCATTTACAGCCAAGTTACTACAACTTCCTGTTTCATGGCGAATCTTTGACGCCACGGACACGCCCATCGACGAAAACGCGCAGATAGCACAACTTTACATCGTCAATGCCTTTAGAAGGCACAGCAGAAATTTTAAGTCGATCCGACTAAATCCCTAGGAGGAGTTCGTTAAAGTACGGAGTCTGTAAATCGTCCAAAAATGGCCGCCAAATTCAAAATGGCGGACCTCCTGTCGAGTTTAGGGTATGGGTTCTTGAGGCTTTTTTGTGCGTCTTGATATGATACACATCCCCACCAAATTTCGTGCATGTAGGTTGAACGTGGACGAGGGGCTAATTTTTTCCAATTTTCTAGGTGGCGCTAGCGTGCCATTTTGCCCCGCCCATCTGCGAAACCCACAAAATATGAAATTTTTCACCAGTCCTGACATGCGTGCCAAATTTGGTGAGTTTTTGAGCATGTTGCGGCCCCGAAAATGGCACTTACTTTGCAGAAAAAATAAATAAATAAATAAATAAATAAAAAAATTAAAAAAAATTAAAGCTGCAAGCAGCGATGGGCGGGCCCTCGCACCTGTAGCGCGTCGGGGTGTGAGGCGGCCGCGTTGCATATTCTGGAACTCAGCCGGTGCGGCTGTGAATTTGCTACGCTGCTTCATTAACCCTCTGAGACCTAAGGGTATTTTTACAATAAATTTTCCGTCTGGTGTCATTTACTAAAAAAGCTTGTAAAATATCAACCCTTTGGTGCACAGACAATTGACACACCTCTTTTTTTTCAGGACAAATTGAACTTTCAGCATATTTGTGTTACATTGATGTCACCTGAATGTAAAATAAGTTATGGGACCATAAAGACAAATGAAAAAATAAATCGGAAATGGAATCACTCAATTATTTATTGAAATCACACACAAATAAATAAAAGCTAAGCAATTTTCCTCTGGAAAATAGTTTGTTCATGTCTTTGGAGTCCTGGAGCACAGGAATAAACATTATAACTTGTACAGAACAAAAACTATTGACATTTTTCCAAAAGAAGTCCAGGCGTTTGGGGCCTCATGAAATTCACTGGTGCCAAGCCTCAAAACAGTTCCTATCAGCAATCACACAGAGGGCCACATCACAGGTTTTGCATTTCTATTTTATTTATTCTTTTATTTATTATGTTCTTTTTATTCTTTTATAATACATTTATACTACTATAATACTTTTTTACAGTAAATAAATAAATGGCACTTCAGCTGGGTCTATCCTGGTAATCTAGTTTCTCATCTGTCAAAAAGCTCTGTTCTCCTGAAAATCCTTCATCCTGCAATGCACCAAAATAGACCAGCGCTTTATTTACGTCCATTTCGCTGTGTTTCTCTGTGAATCGCGCGTCTCCGTGAGTCTCTCTATCTCTCTACACTATATCAGCGCTTGGTTCATGCGTATTGACGCGCACCAATGTTTACAACGGATCAGCCTGTAATTGGTCAAAAACCATCACGTGAAAACATCACGTGATATCCAGGATGTCCGCTAGCATTGAGCTAGCGGCAAAAATGACCGAATATTTATGAATTATGGGCTTCAAGATTATCAAAGTTTGACATAAAGTGTTTGGATTTATTGCTGAAAACCTCTGAAAGGAAGCACAAGTTCCAGGCTGGATAGAAAACCTTCTGTAAAGGCTAGAAAGACCCGAAAGACACCCCCGTGATGGCTAGCTCGTTAGCTTTCTGCTGGAAAAAACGGTAAGAAAATCGATAAATCTGTCATCGAGTTATGTAAACATTTATCGGAGGTGACGTGTGGCATCGTCGACGACGCCGTCGGGCTCAGGGGGTTAAAGGCCACTTCCTATTGCCAGCAGGTGGCGCTATGACTGTGGGTGAATGTCGGCATGTAGATTTGTTCAGGGCGGGACTCTTGTCAAATGTGTTAAATTTTGTGCAGATCTGGGCATTTACAGCCAAGTTACTACAACTTCCTGTTTCATGGCGAATCTTCGACGCCACGGACACGCCCATCGACGAAAATGCGCAGATAGCACAACTTTACATCGTCAATGCCTTTAGAAGGCACAGCAGAAATGTGAAGTTGGTCCGACTAAATCCCTACTTGGAGTTCGTTAAAGTACGTAATGAGTAAATCATCCAAAATTCGCAGTAAAATTAGAAATGGCCGACGTCCTGTTGAGTTTAGGGCATCGCTCCAAGAAACTTTTCTGTGCGTCTGGACATGGTAGATGTACGACAGAAATTTCGTACATGTCGGTCAAACATGCGGCGGGGGATGCTTCGTTAAAGGACACTTCCTCCTGTCACTAGGTGGCGCTATGACTGTTGGTGAATGTAGACATGTGGATTTGTTCAGGGCGGGACTCTTGTCAAATGTGTAAAATCTTGTGCAGATCTGGGCATTTACAGTTAAGTTACTACAACTTCCTTTTTCATGGCGAATCATCGACGCCACGGACACGCCCATCGACGAAAACGCGCAGATAGCACAACTTTACATCGTCAATGCCTTTAGAAGGTACAGCAGAAATTTTAAGTTGATCCGACTAAATCCCTAGGAGGAGTTCGTTAAAGTACGGAGTGTGTAAACCGTCCCAAATCGGTCGCCAAATTCAAAATGGCCGACTTCCTGTCGAGTTTAGGGTATGGGTTCTTGAGGCTTTTTTGTGCGTCTGGTCATGGTAGAAGTACCACAGAAATTTCGTACATGTCGGTCAAACAAGCGGCGGGGGCTGCTTCGTTAAAGGACACTTCCTGTTGCCAGCAGGTGGCGCTATGACTGTGGGTGCATGTCGGCATGTAGATTTGTTCAGGGCGGGACTCTTGTCAAATGTGTAAAATTTTGTGCAGATCTGGGCTTTTACAGCCAAGTTACTACAACTTCCTGTTTCATGGCGAATCATCGACGCCACGGACACGCCCATTGACAAAAACGCGCAGATAGCACAACTTTACATCGTCAATGCCTTTAGAAGGCACAGCAGAAATTTTAAGTCGATCCGACTAAATCCCTAGGAGGAGTTCGTTAAAGTACGTAGTCTGTAAATCGTCCAAAAATGGCCGCAAAATTCAAAATGGCGGACCTCATGTCGAGTTTAGGGTATGGGTTCTTGAGGCTTTTTTGTGCGTCTTGATATGATACACGTCCCCACCAAATTTCGTGCATGTAGGTTGAACGTGGACGAGGGGCTAATTTTTTCCAATTTTCTAGGTGGCGCTAGCGTGCCATTTTGCCCCGCCCATCTGCGAAACCCACAAAATACGAAATTTTTCACCAGTCCTGACATGCGTGCCAAATTTGGTGAGTTTTTGAGCATGTTGCGGCCCCGAAAATGGCACTTACTTTGCAGAAAAAAAAAAAAAAAAAAAAAAAATTAAAGCTGCAAGCAGCGATGGGCGGGCCCTCGCACCTGTAGCACGTCGGGGTCTGAGGCGGCCGTGTTGCATTTTCTGCAGCTCAGCCAGTGCGGATGTGCATTTGCTATGCTGTTACGTTAAAGGTCACTTTCTGTTGCCAGGAGGTGGCGCTATGACTGTGGGTGAATGTTGGCATGTAGATTTGTTCAGGGCGGGACTCTTGTCAAACGTGTTAAATTTCGTGCAGATCTGGGCATTTACAGCCAAGTTACTACAACTTCCTGTTTCATGGCGAATCATGGACGCCACGGACACACCCATCGACGAAAACGCGCAGATAGCACAACTTTACATCGTCAATGCCTTTAGAAGGTACAGCAGAAATTTGAAGTTGATCCGACTAAATCCCTAGGAGGAGTTTGATAAAGTACGGAGTGTGTAAATCTTCCCAAATCGGTCGCCAAATTCAAAATGGCGGACTTCCTGTCGAGTTTACGGTATGGGTTCTTGAGGCTTATTTCTGCGTCTGGTCATGGTAGATGCACCATAGAAATTTCGTACATGTCGGTCAAACAAGCTGCGGGGGCTGCTTCATTAAAGGTCACTTCCTGTTGCCAGCAGATGGCGCTATGACTGTGAGTGAATATCGGCATGTAGATTTGTTCAGGGCGGGACTCTTGTCAAATGTGTAAAATTTCGTGCAGATCTGGGCATTTACAGCCAAGTTACTACAACTTCCTGTTTCATGGCGAATCATCGACGCCACGGACACGCCCATCGACGAAAACGCGCAGATAGCACAACTTTACATCGTCAATGCCTTTAGAAGGTACAGCAGAAATTTGAAGTTGATCCGACTAAATCCCTAGGAGGAGTTCGTTAAAGTACGGAGTGTGTAAATCTTCCCAAATCGGTCGCCAAATTCAAAATGGCGGACTTCCTGTCGAGTTTAAGGTATGGGTTTTTGAGGCTTTTTTGTGCGTCTGGTCATGGTAGATGCACCACATAAATTTTGTACATGTTGGTCAAACAAGCGGAGGGGGCTGCTTCATTAAAGGTCACTTCCTGTTGCCAGCAGGTGGCGCTATGACTGTGGGTGAATGTCGGCATGTAGATTTGTTCAGGGCGGGACTCTTGTCAAATGTGTAAAATTTCGTGCAGATCTGAGCATTTACAGCCAAGTTACTGCAACTTCCTGTTTTATGGCGAATCTTCGACGCCACGGACACGCCCATCGACGAAAACGCGCAGATAGCACAACTTTACATCGTCAATGCCTTTAGAAGGCACAGCAGAAATTTTAAGTCGATCTGACTAAATCCCTAGGAGGAGTTCGTTAAAGTATGTAGTGTGTAAATCGTCCAAAAATGGCCGCCAAATTCAAAATGGCGGACTTCCTGTCGAGTTTAGGGTATGGGTTCTTGAGGCTTTTTTGTGCGTCTTGATATGATACACGTCCCCATTAAATTTCGTGCATGTAGGTTGAACGTGGACGAGGGGCTAATTATTTCCAATTTTCTAGGTGGCGCTAGCGAGCCATTTTGCCTCGCCCATCCGCAAAACCCACAAAATACGAAATTTTTCACCAGTCCTGACAAGAGTGCCAAATTTGGTGAGTTTTTGAGCATGTTGTGGCCCCGAAAATGGCGCCTACTTTGCAGAAAAAATAAAAAAAAAAAAAATAAAAAAAAAATAACCCTAACAGTTTCAATAGGGTCCTCGCACTGTTAGTGCTCGAGCCCTAAAAAAAATAATCCTAACAGTTTCAATAGGGTCCTCGCACTGTTAGTGCTCGGGCCCTAATTAAAGCTGCAAGCAGCGATGGGCGGGCCCTCGCACCTGTACCGCGTCGGGGTGTGAGGTGGCCGCATTACATATTTTGCAGTTCAGCTGTTGTGGCTGTGAATTTGCCACACTGCTTCATTAAAGGTCACTTCCTGTTGCCAGCAGGTGGCGCTATGACTGTGGGTGAATGTCGGCATGTAGATTTGTTCAGGGCGGGACTCTTGTCAAATGTGTTAAATTTCGTGCAGATCTGGGCATTTACAGCCAAGTTACTACAACTTCCTGTTTCATGGCGAATCATCGACGCCACGGACACGCCCATCGACGAAAACGCGCAGATAGCACAACTTTTCATCGTCAATGCCTTTAGAAGGCACAGCAGAAATTTGAAGGCGATCCGACTAAAGCCCTAGGAGGAGTTAGTTAAAGTACGTAATGAGTAAATCATCCAAAAATGGCGGTAAAATTAGAAATGGCTGACTTCCTGTTGAGTTTAGGGCATCGCTCCAAGAGACTTTTCTGTGCGTCTGGACATGGTAGATGTACCACAGAAATTTCGTACATGTCGGTCAAACATGCGACGGGGGATGCTTCGTTAAATGTCACTTCCTCTTGCCACTAGGTGGCGCTATGAATGTGGGTGAATGTCGGCATGTAGATTTGTTCAAGGCGGGACTCTTGTCAAATGTGTAAAATTTCGTGTAGATCTGGGCATTTACAGCCAAGTTACTACAACTTCCTGTTTAATGGCGAATCATCGACGCCACGGACACGCCCATCGACGAAAACGCGCAGATAGCACAACTTTACATCGTCAATGCCTTTAGAAGGCACAGCAGAAATTTTAAGTCGATCCGACTAAATCCCTAGGAGGAGTTCGTTAAAGTACGGAGTCTGTAAATCGTCCAAAAATGGCCGCCAAATTCAAAATGGCGGACCTCCTGTCGAGTTTAGGGTATGGGTTCTTGAGGCTTTTTTGTGCGTCTTGATATGATACACGTCCCCACCAAATTTCGTGCATGTAGGTTGAACGTGGACGAGGGGCTAATTTTTTCCAATTTTCTAGGTGGCGCTAGCGTGCCATTTTGCCCCGCCCATCTGCGAAACCCACAAAATACGAAATTTTTCACCAGTCCTGACATGCGTGCCAAATTTGGTGAGTTTTTGAGCATGTTGCGGCCCCGAAAATGGCACTTACTTTGCAGAAAAAAAAAAAAAAAAAAAAAAAAATTAAAGCTGCAAGCAGCGATGGGCGGGCCCTCGCACCTGTAGCACGTCGGGGTGTGAGGCGGCCGCGTTTCATTTTCTGCAGCTCAGCCAGTGCGGCTGTGCATTTGCCACACTGCTTCGTTAAAGGCCACTTCCTGTTGCCAGCAGGTGGCGCTATGACTGTGGGTGAATGTCGGCATGTAGATTTGATCAGGGCGGGACTCTTGTCAAATGTGTTAAATTTCGTGCAGATCTGGGCATTTACAGCCAAGTTACTACAACTTCCTGTTTCATGGCGAATCATCGACGCCACGGACACGCCCATCGACGAAAACGCGCAGATAGCACAACTTTTCATCGTCAATGCCTTTAGAAGGCACAGCAGAAATTTGAAGGCAATCCGACTAAAGCCCTAGGAGGAGTTAGTTAAAGTACGTAATGAGTAAATCATTCAAAAATGGCGGTAAAATTAGAAATGGCTGACTTCCTGTTGAGTTTAGGGCATCGCTCCAAGAGACTTTTCTGTGCGTCTGGACATGGTAGATGTACCACAGAAATTTCGTACATGTCGGTCAAACATGCGACGGGGGCTGCTTCGTTAAATGTCACTTCCTCTTGCCACTAGGTGGCGCTATGAATGTGGGTGAATGTCGGCATGTAGATTTGTTCAGGACGGGACTCTTGTCAAATGTGTAAAATTTCGTGTAGATCTGGGCATTTACAGCCAAGTTACTACAACTTCCTGTTTCATGGCGAATCATCGACGCCACGGACACGCCCATCGACGAAAACGCGCAGATAGCACAACTTTACATCGTCAATGCCTTTAGAAGGTACAGCAGAAATTTGAAGTTGATCCGACTAAATCCCTAGGAGGAGTTCGTTAAAGTACGGAGTGTGTAAATCGTCCCAAATCGGTCGCCGAATTCAAAATGGCGGACTTCCTGTCGAGTTTAGGGTATGGGTTCTTGAGGCTTTTTTGTGCGTCTGGTCATGGTAGATGTACCACAGAAATTTCGTACATGTCGGTCAAACAAGCGGCGGGGGCTGCTTCGTTAAAGGTCACTTCCTGTTGCCAGCAGGTGGCGCTATGACTGTGGGTGAATGTCGGCATGTAGATTTGTTCAGGGCGTGACTCTTGTCAAATGTGTAAAATTTCGTGCAGATCTGGGCATTTACAGCCAAGTTAGTACAACTTCCTGTTTCATGGCGAATCTTTGACGCCACGGACACGCCCATCGACGAAAACGCGCAGATAGCACAACTTTACATCGTCAATGCCTTTAGAAGGCACAGCAGAAATTTTAAGTCGATCCGACTAAATCCCTAGGAGGAGTTCGTTAAAGTACGGAGTCTGTAAATCGTCCAAAAATGGCCGCCAAATTCAAAATGGCGGACCTCCTGTCGAGTTTAGGGTATGGGTTCTTGAGGCTTTTTTGTGCGTCTTGATATGATACACGTCCCCACCAAATTTCGTGCATGTAGGTTGAACGTGGACGAGGGGCTAATTTTTTCCAATTTTCTAGGTGGCGCTAGCGTGCCATTTTGCCCCGCCCATATGCGAAACCCACAAAATACGAAATTTTTCACCAGTCCTGACATGCGTGCCAAATTTGGTGAGTTTTTGAGCATGTTGCGGCCCCGAAAATGGCACTTACTTTGCAGAAAAAAGAAGAAAAAAAAAAATAACCCTAACAGTTTCAATAGGGTCCTCGCACTGTTAGTGCTCGGGCCCTAAAAATAATCCTAACAGTTTCAATAGGGTCCTCGCACTGTTAGTGCTCGGGCCCTAAAAATAATCCTAACAGTTTCAATAGGGTCCTCGCACTGTTAGTGCTCGGGCCCTAATTAAAGCTACAAGCAGCGATGGGCGGGCCCTCGCACCTGTAGCGCGTCGGGGTGTGAGGCGGCCGCGTTGCATATTTTGCAGCTCAGCCGGTGCGGCTGTGAATTTGCTACGCTGCTTCATTAAAGGTCACTTCCTGTTGCCAGCAGGTGGCGCTATGATTTAGGGTGAATTTCGGCATGTAGATTTGTTCAGGGCGGGACTCTTGTCAAATGTGTAAAATTTGGTGCAGATCTGGGCATTTACAGCCAAGTTACTACAATTTCCTCTTTCATGTCGAATCATCGACGGCACGAATAGCCCATCGACAAAAATGCGCAGATAGCACAACTTTACATCGTCAATGTCTTTAGAAGGCACAGTAGAAATTTGAAGTCGATCCGACTAAAACCATAGGAGGAGTTTGTTAAAGTACGTAATGAGTACATCATCCAAAAATGGTGGTAAAATTAGAAATGGCCGACTTCCTGTTGAGTTTAAGGCATCGCTCCAAGAGACGTTTCTGTGTGTCTGGACATGGTAGATGTACCACAGAAATTTCGTACATGCCGGTCAAACATGCGGCGGGGGCTGCTTCGTTAAAGGTCACTTCCTCTTGCCACTAGGTGGCGCTATGAATGTGGGTGAATGTCGGCATGTAGATTTGTTCAGGGCGGGACTCTTGTCAAATGTGTAAAATTTCGTGTAGATCTGGGCATTTACAGCCAAGTTACTACAACTTCCTGTTTCATGGCGAATCATCGACGCCACGGACACGCCCATCGACGAAAACGCGCAGATAGCACAACTTTACATCGTCAATGCCTTTAGAAGGCACAGCAGAAATTTTAAGTCGATCCGACTAAATCCCTAGGAGGAGTTCGTTAAAGTACGGAGTCTGTAAATCGTCCAAAAATGGCCGCCAAATTCAAAATGGCGGACCTCCTGTCGAGTTTAGGGTATGGGTTCTTGAGGCTTTTTTGTGCGTCTTGATATGATACACGTCCCCACCAAATTTCGTGCATGTAGGTTGAACGTGGACGAGGGGCTAATTTTTTCCAATTTTCTAGGTGGCGCTAGCGTGCCATTTTGCCCCGCCCATCTGCGAAACCCACAAAATACGAAATTTTTCACCAGTCCTGACATGCGTGCCAAATTTGGTGAGTTTTTGAGCATGTTGCGGCCCCGAAAATGGCGCTTACTTTGCAGAAAAAAGAAAAAAGAAAAAAAAATTAAAGCTGCAAGCAGCGATGGGCGGGCCCTCGCACCTGTAGCGAGTCGGGGTGTGAGGCGCCGCGTTGCATATTCTGCAGCTCGGCCAGTGCGGTTGTGCATTTGCCACACTGCTTCGTTAAAGGCCACTTCCTGTTGCCAGCAGGTGGCGCTATGACTGTGGGTGAATGTCGGCATGTAGATTTGATCAGGGCGGGACTCTTGTCAAATGTGTTAAATTTCGTGCAGATCTGGGCATTTACAGCCAAGTTACTACAACTTCCTGTTTCATGGCGAATCATCGACGCCACGGACACGCCCATCGACGAAAACGCGCAGATAGCACAACTTTTCATCGTCAATGCCTTTAGAAGGCACAGCAGAAATTTGAAGTCGATCCAACTAAATCCCTAGGAGGAGTTAGTTAAAGTACGTAATGAGTAAATCATCCAAAAATGGCGGTAAAATTAGAAATGGCTGACTTCCTGTTGAGTTTAGGGCATCGCTCCAAGAGACTTTTCTGTGCGTCTGGACATGGTAGATGTACCACAGAAATTTCGTACATGTCGGTCAAACATGCGACGGGGGCTGCTTCGTTAAATGTCACTTCCTCTTGCCACTAGGTGGCGCTATGAATGTGGGTGAATGTCGGCATGTAGATTTGTTCAGGACAGGACTCTTGTCAAATGTGTAAAATTTCGTGTAGATCTGGGCATTTACAGCCAAGTTACTACAACTTCCTGTTTCATGGCGAATCATCGACGCCACGGACACGCCCATCGACGAAAACGCGCAGATAGCACAACTTTACATCGTCAATGCCTTTAGAAGGTACAGCAGAAATTTGAAGTTGATCCGACTAAATCCCTAGGAGGAGTTCGTTAAAGTACGGAGTGTGTAAATCGTCCCAAATCGGTCGCCGAATTCAAAATGGCGGACTTCCTGTCGAGTTTAGGGTATGGGTTCTTGAGGCTTTTTTGTGCGTCTGGTCATGGTAGATGTACCACAGAAATTTCGTACATGTCGGTCAAACAAGCGGCGGGGGCTGCTTCGTTAAAGGTCACTTCCTGTTGCCAGCAGGTGGCGCTATGACTGTGGGTGAATGTCGGCATGTAGATTTGTTCAGGGCGTGACTCTTGTCAAATGTGTAAAATTTCGTGCAGATCTGGGCATTTACAGCCAAGTTAGTACAACTTCCTGTTTCATGGCGAATCTTCGACGCCACGGACACGCCCATCGACGAAAACGCGCAGATAGCACAACTTTACATCGTCAATGCCTTTAGAAGGCACAGCAGAAATTTTAAGTCGATCCGACTAAATCCCTAGGAGGAGTTCGTTAAAGTACGGAGTCTGTAAATCGTCCAAAAATGGCCGCCAAATTCAAAATGGCGGACCTCCTGTCGAGTTTAGGGTATGGGTTCTTGAGGCTTTTTTGTGCGTCTTGATATGATACACGTCCCCACCAAATTCCGTGCATGTAGGTTGAACGTGGACGAGGGGCTAATTTTTTCCAATTTTCTAGGTGGCGCTAGCGTGCCATTTTGCCCCGCCCATCTGCGAAACCCACAAAATACGAAATTTTTCACCAGTCCTGACATGCGTGCCAAATTTGGTGAGTTTTTGAGCATGTTGCGGCCCCGAAAATGGCACTTACTTTGCAGAAAAAAGAAAAAAAAAAAAAAAAAAAAAATAACCCTAACAGTTTCAATAGGGTCCTCGCACTGTTAGTGCTCGGGCCCTAATTAAAGCTGCAAGCAGCGATGGGCGGGCCCTCGCACCTGTAGCACGTCGGGGTGTGAGGCCGCTGCGTTGCATATTCTGGAGCTCAGCCGGTGCGGCTGTGAATGTGCTTCGCTGCTTTATTAAAGGTCACTTCCTGTTGCCAGCAGGTGGTGCTATGACTGTGGGTGAATGTCGGCATTTAGATATGTTCAGGGCGGTACTCTTGTCAAATGTGTACAATTTTGTGCAGATCTGGGCATTTACAGCCAAGTTACTACAACTTCCTGTTTCATGGCGAATCATCGACGCCACGGACATGCCCATCGATGAAAACGCGCAGAGAGCACAACTTTACATTGTCAATGCCTTTAGAAGGCACAGCAGAAATTTGAAGTCGATCTGACTAAATGCCTAGGAGGAGTTAGTTAAAGTATGTAATGAGTAAATCATCCAAAAAAGGCGGTAAAATTAGAAATGGCCGACTTCCCGTTGAGTTTAGGGCATTGCTCCAAGAGACTTTTTTGTGCGTCTGAACATGGTAGATGTACCACAGAAATTTCCTACATGTCGCTCAAACATGCGACGGGGGCTGCTTCGTTAAAGGATACTTCCTGTTGCCAGTAGGTGGCGCTATGACTGTGGGTGAATGTCGGCATGTAGATTTGTTCAGGGCGGGACTCTTGTCAAATGTGTAAAATTTCATGTAGATCTGGGCATTTACAGCCAAGTTACTACAACTTCCTGTTTCATGGCGAATCATCGACGCCACGGACAAGCCCATCGACGAAAATACGCAGATAGCACAACTTTACATCGTCAATGCCTTTAGAAGGTACAGCAGAAATTTGAAGTTGATCCTACTAAATTCCTAGGAGGAGTTCGTTAAAGTACGGAGTGTGTAAATCGTCCCAAATCGGTCGCCAAATTCAAAATGGCGGACTTCTTGTCGAGTTTAGGGTATAGGTTCTTGAGGCTTTTTTGTACGTCTGGTCATGGTAGATGTACCACAGAAATTTCGTACATGTCGGTCAAACATATGGCGGGGGCTGCTACGTTAAAGGTCACTTCCTATTGCCAGCAGGTGGCGCTACGACTTAGGGTGAATGTCGGCATGTAGATTTGTTCAGGGCGGGACTCTTGTCAAATGTGTCAAATTTCGTGCAGATCTGGGCATTTACAGCCAAGTTACTACAACTTCCTGTTTCATGGCGAATCATCGACGCCACGGACACGCCCATCGATGAAAACGCACAGAGAGCACAACTTTACTTCGTCAATGCCTTTAAAAGGCACAGCAGAAATTTGAAGTCGATCCGACTAAATCCCTAGGAGGAGTTCGTTAAAGTACAGAGTGTGTAAATCGTCCAAAAATGGCCGCCAAATTCAAAATGGCAGACTTCCTGTCGAGTTTATGGTATGGGTTCTTAAGGCTTTTTTGTGCGTCTTGATAAGATACATGTCCCCACCAAATTTCGTGCATGTAGGTTGAACGTGGACGAGGGGCTAATTTTTTCCAATTTTCTAGGTGGCGCTAGCGTGCCATTTTGCCACGCCCATCCGCGAAACCCAAAAAATACGAAATTTTTCACCAGTCCTGACATGCGTGCCAAATTTGGTGAGTTTTTGAGCATGTTGCGGCCCTGAAAATGGCGCTTACTTTGCAGAAAAAAAAAAAAGAAAAAAGTAAAAAGAAAAAAAAATAATCCTAACAGTTTCAATAGGGTCCTCGCACTGTTAGTGCTCGGGCCCTAATTAAAGCTACAAGCAGCGATGGGCGGGCCCTCGCACCTGTAGCGCGTCGGGGTGTGAGGCGGCCGCGTTGCATATTTTGCAGCTCAGCCGGTGCGGCTGTGAATTTGCTACGCTGCTTCATTAAAGGTCACTTCCTGTTGCCAGCAGGTGGCGCTATGATTTAGGGTGAATTTCGGCATGTAGATTTGTTCAGGGCGGGACTCTTGTCAAATGTGTAAAATTTGGTGCAGATCTGGGCATTTACAGCCAAGTTACTACAATTTCCTCTTTCATGTCGAATCATCGACGGCACGAATAGCCCATCGACAAAAATGCGCAGATAGCACAACTTTACATCGTCAATGTCTTTAGAAGGCACAGTAGAAATTTGAAGTCGATCCGACTAAAACCATAGGATGAGTTTGTTAAAGTACGTAATGAGTACATCATCCAAAAATGGTGGTAAAATTAGAAATGGCCGACTTCCTGTTGAGTTTAAGGCATCGCTCCAAGAGACGTTTCTGTGTGTCTGGACATGGTAGATGTACCACAGAAATTTCGTACATGCCGGTCAAACATGCGGCGGGGGCTGCTTCGTTAAAGGTCACTTCCTGTTGCCAGCAGGTGGCGCCATGACTGTGGGTGAATGTCGGCATGTAGATTTTTTCCGGGTGGGACTCTTGTCAAATGTGTAAAGTTTCATGCAGATCTGGGCATTTATAGCCAAGTTACTACAACTTCCTCTTTCATGGCGAATCATCGACGAAACGGACATGCCCATCGATGACAATGCGCAGATAGCACAACTTTACATCGTCAATGCCTTTAGAAGGCACAGCAGAAATGTGAATTCGGTCCGACTAAATCCCTAGGAGGAGTTCGTTAAAGTACGTAATGAGTAAATCATCCAAAAATTTTGGTAAAAATAGAAATGGCTGACTTCCTGTTGAGTTTAGGGCATCACTCCAAGAGAGTTTTCTGTGCGTGTGGACATGGTAGATGTACCACAGAAATTTCGTACATGTCGGTCAAAGGTGCGGCGGGGGCTGCTTCGTTAAAAGTCACTTCCTGTTGCCACTAGGTGGCGCTATGACTGAGGGTGAATGTCGGCATGTAGATTTGTTCAGGACGGGACTCTTGTCAAATGTGTTAAATTTCGTGCGGATCTGGGCATTTACAGCCAAGTTACTACAACTTCCTGTTTCATGGCGAATCATCGACGCCACGGACACGCCCATCGACAAAAATGCACAGATAGCACAACTTTACATCGTCAATGCCTTTAGAAGGTACAGCAGAAATTTGAAGTTGATCCGACTAAATCCCTAGGAGGAGTTCGTTAAAGTACGGAGTGTGTAAATTGTCCCAAATCGGTCGCCAAATTCAAAATGGCAGACTTCCTGTCGAG
The DNA here is from genome assembly GCF_988280905.1 of Pimephales promelas. Taxonomy (NCBI): domain Eukaryota; kingdom Metazoa; phylum Chordata; class Actinopteri; order Cypriniformes; family Leuciscidae; genus Pimephales; species Pimephales promelas. Next base: position 10,932,289 of record NC_142773.1, on the reverse strand, counting down.
TTTAGGGTATGGGTTCTTGAGGCTTTTTTGTGCGTCTTGAAATGATACACATCCCCACCAAATTTCGTGCATGTAGGTTGAACGTGGACGAGGGGCTAATTTTTTCCAATATTCTAGGTGGCGCTAGCGAGCCATTTTGCCCCGCCCATCCGCGAAACCCACAAAATACGAAATTTTCACCAGTCCTGACATGCAGATAGCACAACTTTACATCGTCAATGCCTTTGCCAGCCGTCAATGCCAGCAGAAATTTGAAGTCGATCCGACTAAATGCCTAGGAGGAGTTCGTTAAAGTACTGAGTGTGTAAATCGTCCCAAAATGGGCGCCAAATTCAAAATGGCCGACTTCCTGTTGAGTTTAGGGTATGGGTTCTTGAGGCTTTTTTGTGCGTCTTGATATGATACACGTCCCCACCAAATTTCGTGTTTGTAGTTTCCAATTTCCTAGGTGGCGCTAGGGTGCCATTTTGCCACGCCCATCCGCGAAACCCACAAAATACGAAATTTTTCACAGGTCCTGACATGCGTGCCAAATTTGGTGAGTTTTTGAGCATGTTGTGGCCCCGAAAATGGCGCTTACTTTGCAGAAAAAAGAAAAAAGAATTAAAGCTGCAAGCAGCGATGGGCGGGCCCTCGCACCTGTAGCGCGTCGGGGTGTGAGGCGGCCGCGCTGCATATTCTGCAGCTCAGCCGGTGCGGCTGTGAATTTGCTACGCTGCTTAATTAAAGGTCACTTCCTGTTGCCAGCAGGTGGCGCTATGATTGTGGGTGAATGTCGGCATGTAGATTTGTTCAGGGCGGGACTCTTGTCAAATGTGTACAATTTGGTGCAGATCTGGGCATTTACAGCCAAGTTACTACAACTTCCTGTTTCATGGTGAATCATCGACGCCACGGACACGCTTATGGACGAAAACGCGCAGATAGCACAACTTTACATCGTCAATGAAGAAGGCACAGCAGAAATGTGAAGTCGATCCGACCAATTCCCTAGGAGGAGTTAGTTAAAGTACGTAATGAGTAAATCATCCTAAAATGGCGGTAAAATTAGAAATGGCCTACTTCCTGTTGAGTTTAGGGCATCACTCCAAGAGACTTTTCTGTGCGTCTGGACATGGTAGATGTACCACAGAAATTTCTGGTAGATGTACTACAACTTCCTGTTTCATGGCGAATCATCGCCGCCACGGACACGCCCATTGAGGAAAACTCGCAGATAGCACAACTTTTCATCGTCAATGCCTTTAGAAGGCACAGTAGAAATTTGAAGTCGATCCGACTAAGTCCCTAGGAGGAGTTAGTTAAAGTACGTAATGAGTAAATCATCCAAAAATGGCTGTAAAATTAGAAATGGCCGACTTCCTGTTGACTTTAGGGCATCGCTCCAAGAGACTTTTCTGTGCGTCTGGACATGGTAGATGTACCACAGAAATTTCGTACATGTCGGTCAAACGTGCGGCAGGGGCTGCTTCGTTAAAGGTCACTTCCTGTTGCCAGTAGGTGGCGCTATGACTGTGGGTGAATGTCGGCATGTAGATTTGTTCAGGGCGGGACTCTTGTCAAATGTGTAAAATTTCATGCAGATCTGGGCATTTACAGCCAAGTTACTACAACTTCCTGTTTCATGGCGAATCATCGCCGCCACGGACACGCCCATTGAGGAAAACTCGCAAATAGCAAAACTTTTCATCGTCAATGCCTTTAGAAGGCACAGTAGAAATTTGAAGTCGATCCGACTAAATCCCTAGGAGGAGTTCGTTAAAGTACGTAATGAGTAAATCATCCCAAAATGGCGGTAAAATTAGAAATGGCCAACTTCCTGTTGAGTTTATGGCATCGCTCCAAGAGACTTTTCTGTGCGTCTGGACATGGTAGATGTACCACAGAAATTTCGTACATGTCGGTCAACCATGCGACGGGGGCTGCTTCGTTAAAGGTCACTTCCTGTTGCCACTAGGTGGCGCTATGACTGAGGGTGAATGTCGGCATGCAGATTTGTTCAGGACGGGACTCTTGTCAAATGTGTCAAATTTCGTGCAGATCTGGGCATTTACAGTCAAGTTACTACAACTTCCTGTTTAATGGCGAATCATCGACGCCACGGACACGCCCATCCACGAAAACGCGCAGATAGCACAACTTTACATCGTCAATGCCTTTAGAAGGTACAGAGAAGTGTCAGGTTCCGTTGGGGGGCGCTGTAATGCTGTAGCACGAGACACGGCGAGACTTGGCATCTTCATGGCGTGCTTCTGAAGCAAGCAAACAACAAATGCTTAATAATTAACGAAAAGATAATAATAATAATACATCAAGTCAAGTAAGTGACTTAAAACATTAAACTCGGCAATCCTGGACCACAGGGAGGAGGATTTAGCCAGCTTGACGAGCTTTATTGACGAGAGTTACCAGTGTATTGTTATGGGCAAATCCAAGAGGAGTCGGAAAGACTCCCCCGGGGAATCCTCTCCGACATCATTAACCGGGAACGACACGACGGACTTATTGCTTTCCATAGAAGGGAAATTATCCAGCTTTGATGCGCGGTTGGGCCTGCTTGAGGACCTTTACCGGGAAATCCAGGCATTACGTGAGTCTCTGGAATATAGCCAAAATCAGGTAGAATCTCTGGCCGCGGAGAACAGCTCATTCCGGGATTCTGTGAAATACCTGAATGAAGAAGTAACTCGACTCACGGTAGAAAATAAAAAAATGAAAGAAATGATTCTAGACGTGCAGGGTAGGAGCATGAGGGATAATTTGGTGATCGCCGGTTTACCAGAACAACCTGAAGAAGATGCCGAGGTAACCTTTAAAAACTTTCTGCAAACACAACTGAAACTTCCAGAAGTTAAGGCCAAGGCCATTCAGTTTGATCGCGTGCATCGTCTGGGTGCAAAAAGATCAGCAGGCCAAAGACCGCGTCCCATTGTTGCTAAATTTGTGCTTCATAAAGAAAAAGAAGAAGTGAAGCGCTGCGGTAGACAGCTCCGGGGTACTGACTACAGTATGAATGATCAGTTTCCAAAAGAAATTCTGGAGCGTCGTAAGATCTTGTTCCCCATCAGGAAGAAATTCCTGGAGGAAGGAGCCCGCGCTGTCATCTCGGTGGACAAACTGTATGTAAATGGGCAGCTATACCGAGACCAGAAAAATACCCCTTGGCTCTACTGAATTCAGATATTATTTTTCTTCATGTAGTTTACATGGGAGAGATATGCTAATCGGATTCGCTGGGTTTAATACATTAGATCTGCTAATTGATTGTGATATCTATTTATTATAACACTGCCGGTCTCTTGTTTGTTAGTAACCATTTTTTGTAATGGTTTTTGTATTTAGTTTCTTTTTTTCAGTTTTCTTTTCTTTTTTAGTTTTTTTTTTCTCTTGCATTATTTTCTTTTTATTCTTGCACACTATTCCCCACTCTCACCCCCCAGGACACTACATGTATACAAAAAATATATGTATAGAAACAAACTGGTATCTGTATATTTTTCATACATACAGACATGTTATACTGATAGAGTCACATGAACGTAAGGAAACATACACAATTACACACACGTATGTGCATGCTCACACACACACACACACACGCATACATATATGCACACACATTTATACATACACACATTTATAGATAACATTCAACACACAACATCACTATGTGCATGAATACATTCAGATTTATCACGTGGAATGTACACGGGGCTGGGACCAGAGAGAAGAGGCTAAAAATTCATAATCGATTAAATGACTTAAAAGCGGATGTTGTGTTCTTACAGGAGACTCACATGTCAAATACTTCAGTCGATATCCTTTCTACAGTACAGTTTCCGCACATCTTTTCTTCCAGTTATAACTCTAAACAGAGAGGGGTTGCCATTTTGAAAAGTGTTCCATTTTGCAAATGATCTGAAGTGTTGTGCTACTTTGTTGTAGGGTTGTGTTAATTGTGTGTAGTGTTTTGACAAACCGGGCCCTGTTTTCAAAATTGTGCTTAAGCAATCGAAAAAAACTGTAATAGAAAGGTCAAATTCACAGTTTTCAACATAGTTACAGATCCCGAAGGGAGATTTATAGTAGTTAATTTGTCAGTTCAGAATATGAAACTGTGCTTAGCCAATTTATATGGTCCAAATGTTGATGACCCTTCCTTTTTTCACTCCTTCTTCGCCTCACTGTCTGAGTATACAGACAGTGTATTGATTATTGGAGGGGACTTCAACATGGTAATGGACCCCACCGCTGACCGGCTTAGTAATACAGGTAATCATCGAAACTGGCAATCTGTTAACACAGTCAAACAATATTTGGAAGACCTGGGACTATGTGACGTCTGGCGTTCTTACCACCCTAATCTTAAAGAATATACTTTTTTCTCCTCAGTTCATAATTCATATTCTAGATTAGATTATTTTCTAGTTAGCAACTCTTTAGTGAGTGAGTTATCTGATATTCAAATTCACCCGATCACTGTGAGTGACCACGCCCCAGTTTCTTTCAATATGAGGAATAAATCAACTACCTTACCCTAGGAATTGGAGATTCAATTTAGCACTGCTTAAAGACCCTGACTTTATCAGTTATTTTAAAAGAGAATGGTCCATCTATTTAGAAAACAATGATACACCAGGAGTCTCAGCAGGTATCCTTTGGGAAGCGGGGAAGGCAGTGATGAGAGGAAAAATAATTTCTTTTGCATCATGTAAAAAAAAGAAGGAAAATGCAATTATATCAGAACTAGAATTAAGAATTAAATCACTAGAGGAGATCTATAATACATCACCGGAAGAACAGACGCTTAAGCAAATAAGGAAAGCTAAACTTGAATTAAACGAAATAATCAATAAGAAAACACAATTTATGGCACAACGGTTACGCTTAGAACAGTTTGAACATAGCAATAAATCTGGAAAATTTTTAGCTAACCAATTAAAAACTAACAAAGAAAAATCAATGATTAACTCAATTAAAGACTCAGCAGGTAATATCATACATGAGCCCAATGCAATAAATGATACCTTTAGAAACTTCTATAGAACTTTATATTCATCCCAACTAGATCCATCAGATAGTGATATCCAGAAATTCTTGGACAACATAAACCTCTCAAAATTAAATGAAGAACAAGTCATGGCTTTAGACTCTCCCCTTACAGTGGAAGAGCTATACGAAGCCCTTAAACATATGACTTGCAATAAAGCTCCCGGACCAGATGGCTTCCCAATAGAATTTTATAAAGAATTTTGGACAATTCTGGCACCAACTTTTTTTAAAATGGTCACACAAATTAAAGAAGAAAACTACTTAACACCAACCATGAACTCAGCAAACATTATTGTATTGTTAAAAACAGGCAAAGATCCTACATTACCAGCTAGTTATCGCCCCATATCACTGATAAATGTTGACCTTAAAATAATTTGCAAAGCCTTAGCGGGAAGATTAGAGAAAATAACTCCATATATAATTCACCCTGATCAAACGGGTTTTATAAAAGGCAGACACTCCTCTTCAAATATGCGCAGATTTATTAATTTAATTGACTATTCCAACATTAATAATTTAGAAACAATTATAGTATCTCTGGACGCGGAAAAAGCCTTTGACAGAGTTAATTGGAAATTTCTTTTTGCTACTTTAAGTAAATTCGGCTTTGGATCAACCTTTATTAACTGGATTAAGATCTTGTATAAATCCCCTAATGCAAGAGTTAGGACAAATTATCAAACCTCTCCTAGTTTCAGTCTGCAGAGAGGCACTAGACAGGGATGCCCTCTTTCCCCATCACTTTTTGCCATCTTCATAGAACCTTTAGCAATGGCAATCAGGCAAAATCAGCATATTAAAGGTATTTGGTCTTTAAAGAATGAACATAAGATAAGTCTTTATGCCGACGATGTTTTATTATTCCTTCAGAACTCACGTACATCTTTCTCTGAAACAATTACATTAATTAATAAGTTTTCATCTTTGTCCGATTATTCTATTAACTGGTCAAAGAGCACAGTTCTACCGATTAACTGTAGGTTTCAAGGGCCATCCAGTATAGCATTACAATCAGGAAATATAAGATATCTTGGCATAAACATCTCATCCAGACTGTCAGATTTAATAAAGTTAAATTATACTAAACTACTGAAGACCATAGAAGACGATCTTGCTCGATGGAAATCTCTACCCATCTCACTCATGGGTAGAATTGCCACAATAAAAATGATGATTTTGCCAAAAATTAATTACTTGTTTTCCATGATTCCTACGAAACCTCCATATACGTGGTTTAGATCACTAGAATCTCACATTTCTCAATTTCTCTGGAAAAACAAACCCTCTCGAATCAGCCTGAAAACTTTACAGAAAACTAAAGACAGGGGTGGACTAGATTTACCTAATTTCCATCATTATTTCTTAGCAAATAAGTTACAGTATATTTCTAAATGGCTTAAACCTAGTGTATTAGATGAAACATGGATGGATATAGAGCAAGCACTATGCGACAATCTGGAAATTTCTAATTTACCGTATTTCAGTTTGAATATTAAATCTCATAAGTGCTTTAAGAGCATCAACATCAGCACTTGTTTGACAGCTTGGTGGGAATTTCTTAAAAAAACAGACTCTTCAATGATACCATGTAGACTCACCCCTATATGGAATAATCCTGATATCACACTAAACAAAAATATGATCAATTTTATCCAATGGAAAAACAAAGGAGTTAAATATTTAGAGCATTTAATGCATAACTGTAATTTTTTACCATTTCAAATAATCACCTCACAGTATGGGATAAGTAATAACAGTTTTTTAGAATATCAACAACTCAAATCAGTAATTAGTAAAAAATTCCCTCTTAATCAAATAAACCTGGAACTCCCACCAAGTGTTACAGAATTTAGGAGCCTTGGTACTCCAAAGCTACTATCGAAAATAAATAGAGTTATTTCTAAAATAGATGACACAATTTCATTACCAATTGCGAAATGGGAGTCAGATTTATCACTAAAGCCCACCAATCAGTTTTGGTCAGAAATGATATTTAACAATTTTAATATGACTGACAGCCTGAATCTACAACTTGTACAATATAAAATCCTCCATAGAACTTATTATACAGGACAAAGGATGTTTAAGATGGGTTTTAATCAATCAAATACTTGCACACAGTGCACAAATGATACAGCAGACGATTACATGCATGCCTTGTGGCTTTGTACACCGGTCCAACGATTCTGGACTAAGGTTTGTGAGGACTTATCAATATGGCTTAATTGTAATATACCTACTTGTCCAAAGCTATGTTTATTGGGGGATTTAAATGATATCAATATGGAGATCAACAAAGCACATATGGTCCTTACCACTTTATCTGTCGCAAAGAAAACTATCCTTTTGAATTGGAAAACTAAAAACAATCTTAGCATTAACCAGTATAGAAATCTCCTGTCGGACCACATCAGTCTGGAATCCATGTTTGCTTTTAACAAATTACGATCAGCTGATTTCGATCATCTCTGGGCCCCGCTGATTAATTATGTCACTTAATGGGAGGGAAGGGTTCTGTGTTCCGCCTCACGGAGGGATATGGGGTTCTGCAGTACGATCAGCGCAAACCCGTAACTAGTTTGTGCTCTTGCCCAGTAGTATGCAGTTAGTACAAGCAACTGACCAGTCTGTTCCCAGCAGTCTACAGTTAGCACAAGTCCGTTACCAGGTTATGGACTGGTCGAGTGGCTTACAACTACTAGCCCAAGCCATCTTACAGTCTATGGGCCAATCTGTTACCCAACAACTAGCCTAAGCAAGCTCACAGCCTGTGGTCCAGTTCGACATCCAGTATCCAGCCTAGGCCAGCTCACAATCTGGCATCTTAAAGCCAAAAGCCTGGCATCTTAAAGCCAGCGCAAGTCAGCACACAGTATGTTGAACTGTCAGATAGCCTGCTGTTAGCTACTGTCAGAACACAGTTTGTGGACCAATCTGGCATCCAACAACCAGCCCAAGTCAATCCATAATAGGTAGACCAGCCTGGCATTCATTCAATAACCAGCCTAAGTCAGATCACACTCTGTGGACCAGTCTGGTATTCAATATTCAACCTAAACCAGCTCTCAATCTGTGGACCGACGTGGCATTCAACAACCAGCCTAAGAAAAAAAAAAAAAGAAAAAAAAAAAAAAAGAAATCCCGTCCTGTAGCTTATTACACTAAATGGAGCTAAAAAATATCATAATCAAAGACAACATTAACAAATAATTAATTTACCAACCAAGCAAGCAACCACCCAGCCAACCAACCAACCAACCAACCAAGCATCCAACCAACCAACCAACCAACCAAGTATCCAACCAACCAACCAAGCATCCAACTAACCAAGCAAGCAAGCAACCAACCAACCAACCAACCAACCAACCAACCAACCAACCAAGCAACCAACCAAGCAACCAACCAACCAAGCATCCAACCAACCAAGCAAGCAACCAACAAAGCAACCAACCAACCAACCAACCAAGCATCCAACCAACCAATCAAGCAACCAACAAAGCAACCAACCAACCAAGCAACCAACCAACCAACCAACCAACCAATAAAGCAACCAACCAACCAAGCAACCAACCAACCAAGCAAGCAACCAACAAAGCAACCAACCAAGCAAGCAACCAATAAAGCAACCAACCAACCAACCAACAAAGCAAGCAACCAAGCAAGCAACCTATAAAGCAACCAAGCAACCAAGCAACCAACCAACCAACCAAGCAACCAACAAAGCAACCAACCAACCAACCAAGCAAGCAACCAATAACCAACCAAGCAACCAAACAAGCAACCAACCAACCAAGCAACCAACAAAGCAACCAACCAACCAACCAACCAACCAAGCAACCAATAACCAACCAAGGAAAAAAAAAAAAAAAAAAAAAAGAACATCATTACTGTCTTTGTTCCCTTTTATGTACAGTATCTTTCTTAAAGTGTGTATATAATGTATATATTCAAGGTGGTTCATGCAGCGTCAGTCGGAACAGGGCAACTGTTCTGCAGAAATCTAAAGACCTGAAGTTCCTTACCGGTTTCGAAGCCAAGGCATTCAAGGATGCACACGTGGAGGCAGTGATGATCCTCGGTGAAGCATTTGCTTCTTCGGAAGTGTTTGACTTTGGCACTCAGAGTACCACACAGCGTATCCAGAGCCTGATCCCTGTCATGCTTCAACACCGTCTCACTCCTCCTCCAGAGGAGACTTACTCTCTGCACCGCAAAATGGCTGGCTCATTCCTCATCTGTTCCAAGCTAAAGGCCCGCATTTCCTGCCGAAAAATGTTCCTTGATATTTACAATGCCTACAAACGTCAACGACAGGAAAGATGCACGCAGGTTTAGGTTTTGAGGGTTATATGTGACCATTTAATCACTCAAGAACTTTAAGATCAACATGACACACAGATGTTTATTTATATGTATACATAAAAAGTGCAATTGTGTCAGTATGTTTTTCCCTTTTATTTTCTTTGATTGAAAAAAAAAAACGTCTCTGGTTACGTATGTAACCTTAGTTCCCTGAAGGGAACGAGACGCTGCGTGTAAACGCCGTGTAAACGCCGTGGGAACGCCTCTGCGTGACGAGTCATGAAGCACGTATGAAATCTGTCCAATGGCGAGACGGAACGTCATAGGCGGGGTGACGTATCGACCAGGAAACTATAAAGCATCCCCGAAACACAAGCGCAACAGCTTCTGATAGGACTGAAGCAAGCGCTCACGGGCATGCTGGGAGTATGGCATAGACACGCAGCGTCTCGTTCCCTTCAGGGAACTAAGGTTACATACGTAACCAGAGACGTTCCCATTCAGGGAACTTCGAGCTGCGTGTAAACGCCGTGGGAACGCTAATACCAATGCCACCATGCGAGCAGGTGTCCGTTGTATGAATATCAGAGTGCACATTCTGACAAAAGCATCTGAGCCCCTGGGGTGGAGCTGAAGTCCAGATGGTAAAACTTCACAAATGTGTGAGGTGAAGACCATCCTGCCGCCTCACAGAAGTCACACAAGGGAACTCCTGATAATAATGCCTTAGAGGCAGCCATACTCCGAGTTGAATGAGCCCGGACAGCCAAGGGAGAAGGCTGACCAGAGGACTCATAAGCAAGTGAAATGGCCTCGACCACCCACTTACTCATTCTCTGCTTAGACGCCGCAGAACCTCTATTAGGAGGCCCAAAGCAGACAAATAATTGTTCTGATTCCCTCCACAGGGCAGCTCTGTGGACATACGCGTCTAAGGCCCTCACCGGGCAGAGCAGATTTAGTTTCTCCTGGTCTGGTGTCCGAAACGGAGGAGGACAGAAGGCCTGTAGCACTATAGGTTTGACAACCGTAGTTGGAACCTTCGGAACATACCCCGGTCTAGGGAGGACGAAAGCCTTCGCCATACCGGGAGCAAATTCCAAGCACGAGGGGGAAACCGACAGCGCCTGAATATCTCCAATCCTCTTTAGGGAAGAGATGGCTAGGAGAAAGATGGTTTTGAGAGTAAGAAACTTCTCAGGCACCTCATCAATGGGCTCGAAAGGGGCTAAACAGAGCCCCTCCAACACAACCGCTAGATCCCAGGTCGGTACCCTCGTACGCACTACCGGCCTCAGCCTCAGGATACCACGAAGGAAACGGGTTACCAGGGGATGTCTCCCAAGAGAAGCTCCACTCAAAGGGACATGGTAAGCGGATAGGGCCGCCACGTACACCTTTAGTGTGGAGTACGATAACCCTGTGGAGAAGCGTTCCTGAAGGAATTCCAGCACTGCCGGCAACGGGCAGTTAACTGGATCCAACTGTCGCTCTCCACACCAAGAGGTGAACAGTTTCCACCTCGAGGCATACAACTTCCTCGTGGATGGGGCTCTGGACTGGAGGATGGTCTCCACGACCTCAGTCGAGAGACCTGAATCTATGAGCTGGGCCCCCTCAGAGGCCAAGCCCACAACCTCCACAGTTCCGGACGGGGGTGGAGTATCCCCCCGTCTGCTTGAGACAGAAGGTCCCTCCTGACCGGAATCTCCAGAGGAGGACCCTCGAGAAGGGAAATCAGGTCCGCAAACCATACCCTGGTTGGCCAACGGGGGGCCACCAGAAGTACACTGACCCCCTCCTGGCGAATCCTTTCCAGAACCCCTGGGAGCAGAGCAATCGGGGGAAAAGCGTACAGGGGTGCCCTCGGCCACTCCTGTACCAACGCATCCAGCCCCAATGGAGCTGGAGGACTCAGGGAAAACCACAGCGGGCAGTGTGAGTTCTCCCTGGACGCAAAGAGGTCCACTTCGGCCCGACCGAAGTGTCTCCAAAGGAGCTCCACCACCTCGGGGTGAAGTCTCCACTCCCCGGGCCTCGGCCCCTGCCTCGACAGGATGTCCGCTCCCCGATTTAAGTATCCTGGGATATAAATCGCTCTCAGCGACCGAAGTTTCCCCTGGGACCACAACAGGATCTGGCGCGCCAGCTTGTACAATGGACGTGAGCGCAGACCCCCCTGGTGGTTTATGTAAGAGACCACAGACATGTTGTCTGACCGGACAAGAACATGATGATCTCTGAGGTCTGGGAGAAAGTGTTTCAGAGCCTGAAACACCGCCATCATCTCTAGACAATTTATATGCCATCGGAGATGATGGTCTTGCCACAGCCCGCGGGCCGAGCGACCACTTATGATCGCTCCCCAGCCCGTGAGAGAGGCATCCGTCGTCACCGTTACCCGGCGACACGGGGCTCCCAGCGCAGGTCCCAGGGACAGGAACCAAGGTTCTTTCCACATAGCCAGGGCACGGAGACCACGTCGCGTGACCTTGATCTTGCGGAGCGGGTTTCCCCTCGGGGAGAACCCCTTGGTCCTGAGCCACCACTGTAGTGGTCTCATGTACAGCAGGCCGCACGGTAACACGTTGGATGCTGCTGCCATCAGACCCAGAATTCTCTGGAATTCCTTTACAGTGAGTGACTGGCCTAGCTTCACTTGCTTGACAGTCGAGATAATCGAGGCTATACGAGCCGGCGACAGACGTGCCTGCATCGTCGTCGAATCCCATACCACGCCTAGAAAAGTGGTCCGCTGAACTGGCGAAAGCACACTCTTCTTGGCGTTGAGTCTCAACCCCAACCTTCTGATGTGGGCGAGGACGGCATCTCGATGCCGAATCGCCTGATGCTCTGATTGAGCCAGAATCAACCAATCGTCGATGTAATTTAAAATGCGAATGCCCTGGAGACGCAGCGGGGCCAAGGCCGCGTCCATGCATTTCGTGAAGGTTCGAGGAGATAACGCTAGGCCGAATGGAAGGACCCGATATTGGTACGCTTCGCCCCCAAAAGCGAACCTCAGGAACTTCCGATGTTGCGGAAGGATGGAGATATGGAAGTACGCGTCTTTTAGGTCTATCGTGACAAACCAGTCCTCGGACCTGATCTGTGACACGATCTGCTTGAGAGTCAGCATTTTGAACTTGAGCTTCCCTACTGACCGATTTAAGAGGCGCAGGTCTAAAATCGGACGCAGCCCCCCATCCTTCTTTGGAACAATGAAGTACCGGCTGTAATACCCCAGCTCTCTGTCGGGAGGAAGAACTCGTTCTATCGCCCCCTTCAGTAGCAGAGCTTTCACTTCTTGTTCCATAACCAGAGCCTGCTCGGGGGTCACCACTGTGGGCAAAACCCCCCGAAAACGAGGTGGACGCGACCTGAACTGGATCGCGTACCCGCGTTCGATAGTCTGCAGGACCCAACGAGATATATTTGGAAGACTTCCCCATTCTACCAGAAATTCTACTAAGGGTACCAGCCTCTCGAGACTGGCCTCTGGAGTAGTTTTTAAAACAGAAACAGCGCCCTGTGACCGCGCACAGGCAGGGTTTAACGACCGTTCTGTATCGCTCCTCGGAGCAAACGAGCGTCCCTCGGGAAATCGCTCGCTGGGACCGTCTGCACCCCCTATTACAGGCAGGGTTGGCAGAACGAACCCCTGAGGGCACCGAGAGAGAGCGGGCGCCGGATTCAGCGGCGAACACCTCTGTCTCACGGTGGGGACCACCCTCAGTAGCCTGACACCAGTGGCGTCAGGACTTCTTCGACGAAGCCTTCCTGGCGACAATAACCGTCCTCAGATCGGTTCTATCCCGGGAAGACCTCGCCTGAGAATGCCGCGTCTCAGCCCAGTTTTGCTGGGGAGGAGCCCGAGACGCGACGCTCTTCTTCTGCTGCGCCCTATGCGAGGAACCCGACGGGCGGGGCTGCTCTCGCCCAGCAGCCCCCGAAGGATGAGTACGGAGGGGGAGACATTTCTGGAGCGCCGCTGCCTGCTTTTTTCCCTCTTGGAATCTCTCAATCACTGCGTTCACAGAACCACCAAAAAGACCTTCGGTCGACAGCGGCGCATCCAGGAGAAAAGCTTTATCTTTCTCCTTCATATTAGCCAGATTTAGCCATAAATGCCTCTCCGTGGCCACCAGGGCTGCCATAGAGCGGCCGACTGATCTGGCCGTCTCCTTGGTGGCACGGAGAGAAATATCTGCCGCCTGACGCAGCTCATTAATCACGTCAGTGCTGACGACCTCCCCCTCGCTCATATCCTTCAGCAGATCTGCTTGATACGCCTGGAGGATGGCCATCGTATGCAAGCAAGATGCTGCCTGTCCCGCCGCTGAATAAGCTTTGCCCACCAAAACCGAAGTATTTCTGAGTGGCTTGGTGGGCAACGCCGGTGTTTTAAAAGACGATGCCGTCTCAGGAGAAAGATGGCTCGCCAAAACTTCCTCCATCCTCGGCATCGCCCCATAACCGTGTCCCCTAGACCCAGCAATATTAGCGTACATAGAGGTCTGTTGTGTCAAAATTCTAGCTGACACTGGTTTGTTCCACGATCTACACACCGAGGTGTAAGGGAAAGAAGGGCAAGAAGGGCAAACACCGGCGTGGAGGTAGTGAGTGTGATTTTAAAAATCTCTCATCCATTTTACTTTTTACTCTCGACTCTTGTTTTTCAACTGGCCATTCAATGGTTAATTTTTCCACAGCCCGAGTCAAAACCTCCATCAGCTCTACATTCGCGGGAGACTGGGATGGCGAGTCCCCGATCTCCACTGAGTCCATAGACTCTGCATCCACACTTTCAACATCCAGCTCCTCAGAACTGGATAATTGAAGTGATGGCGCCTCAGCCCGGGCAGGAGAAACCGCAACGCGGACCCCCGCAGCGAGAACTGAGGCACTGGATCTACCAGGTAAGGGCAGAGAAAGGGCGGGGCCCGTCTCAATCCCCGCTGATAGATCCATCTGCGAACCCCACGACGCAAGCCTTCGCTGTGCCTCGGCAGCAGCGGGACCCGAGCCGCGGGGAGCGCGCACCGAACCACTCTCCTCGAAGAGTGCCCGGCGGGAGCGAAGTGTCTTCATGGGCAGACACTCGCAGTGCTCACAGCCGGCCCCCTCGAGAGCCGACTGAGCATGCTGCACTCCCAAACAAACAACACACAGATCGTGTGTATCCCCACCCGTGATGAAGCGAGGGCAGGGATGAACACACTTTCTGAAATTCTGCTGTTGTTTGCTTGCCATATTTTCCAATATATATATATATACAATATTAGACAGACAGACAATATTCATACATAGAGCGCCTGTGAAGACTCAGAAGCTGTTGCGCTTGTGTTTCGGGGATGCTTTATAGTTTCCTGGTCGATACGTCACCCCGCCTATGACGTTCCGTCTCGCCATTGGACAGATTTCATACGTGCTTCATGACTCGTCACGCAGAGGCGTTCCCACGGCGTTTACACGCAGCTCGAAGTTCCCTGAATGGGAACTGTATGCAAAGGTAGATTTTCTTAGAATTAGTTAACAAGGCCCTTGTTATGATCATTGCCAAGCGTTTAAAGTTATGACACTGTAAGCAATGAATGTAACGGTTTTACTCCAGTAGAGTGAATTACAAATCAGAATTCTTGTGAATGATATAAATCTAACAATTGAATTTGACTGCACGGTTTGATTTGCAACATCATGTTTCAATTTATACCTAGTAAGAAATGTGTGTATTTCTCTTCTCATCATTAAAAGTATGTGACAACAAAAAAGAAAAAAAAAAAAGAGTGAGCATTTGATAACAAAAAAGAAAAAAAAGAAAGAAAAAAAAGAAGGTACAGCAGAAATTTGAAGTTGATCCGACTAAATCCCTAGGAGGAGTTCGTTAAAGTACGGAGTGTGTAAATCGTCCCAAAATGGCGGTAAAATTAGAAATGGCCAACTTCCTGTTGAGTTTATGGCATCGCTCCAAGAGACTTTTCTGTGCGTCTGGACATGGTAGATGTACCACAGAAATTTCGTACATGTCGGTCAACCATGCGACGGGGGCTGCTTCGTTAAAGGTCACTTCCTGTTGCCACTAGGTGGCGCTATGACTGAGGTGAGGGTGAATGTCGGCATGTAGATTTTTTCAGGGCGGGACTCTTGTCAAATGTGTAAAATTTCGTGCAGATCTGGGCATTTACAGCCAAGTTACTACAACTTCCTGTTTCATGGCGAATCTTCGACGCCACGGACACGCCCATCGACGAAAACGCGCAGATAGCACAACTTTACATCGTCAATGCCTTTCGAAGGCACAGCAGAAATTTTAAGTCGATCCGACTAAATCCCTAGGAGGAGTTCGTTAAAGTACGGAGTGTGTAAATCGTCCAAAAATGGCCGCCAAATTCAAAATGGCGGACTTCCTGTCGAGTTTAGGGTATGGGTTCTTGAGGCTTTTTTGTGCATCTTGATATGATACACGTCCCCACCAAATTTCGTGCATGTAGGTTGAACATGGACAAGGGGCTAATTTTTTCCAATTTTCTATCAATCAATCAATCAAATTTTATTTGTATAGCGCCTTACAACAGCCAAAAAGGTGCACAAGGCGCTTTCCAGTAAAAGCATCAATAGACAACAGAAAAAAAAGGGGAAGAACAAAACAAAACACAAAAATAAGCCAGAGTTGAAGATTACATGTTAAAAGCTTGTCTGAACAGATATGTTTTTAACTGTGATTTAAAAGCACCCAGCACAGTGATGCTTCTTAGGAATGTTGGTAAAGCGCTCCACAGTTTAGGGCCCTGGACAGCAAATGACCGGCCTCCAAACTTTTTATATTTAAATTTGGGAATGACCAGATAGATCTGTTCAGATGAGCGCAAAGTTCTGGGTGGTTGATAAACTGTTACTAAATCGGCGAGGTAGACCGGGGCCAGACCATTAATAGCCTTGAACACAAACAGTAGGATCTTATACTCCACCTTAAACCGTATCGGGAGCCAGTGGAGCGAGCGGAGGACAGGGGTGATGTGCGAGCGTTTGGAGGTGTTGGTGAGTAGACGTGCTGCCGCGTTCTGAACCAGTTGAAGCCGATTAAGAGATGATTGATTAAGTCCAGTGTAGAGGGCATTACAGTAGTCTATCCTCGAGCTGATAAAGGCATGAATGACTTTTTCAAAGTCAGCTCGGGACAAGAATGGTTTGACCTTACTGAGAAGCCTCTAGGTGCTAGAAGCTTCTAGGTGGCGCTAGCGTGCCATTTTGCCCCGCCCATCCGCGAAACCCAGAAAATACGAAATTTTTCACCAGTCCTGACATGTGTGCCAAATTTGGTGAGTTTTTGAGCATGTTGCGGCCCCGAAAATGGCACTTACTTTGCAGTAAAAAAAAATAAAATAAAATAATAATAATAATAATCCTAACAGTTTCAATAGGGTCCTCGCACTGTTAGTGCTCGGGCCCTAAAAATAACCCTAACAGTTCCAATAGGGTCCTCGCACTGTTAGTGCTCGGGCCCTAAAAATAACCCTAACAGTTCCAATAGGGTCCTCGCACTATTAGTGCTCGGGCCCTAATAACCCTAACAGTTTCAATAGGGTCCTCGCACTGTTAGTGCTCGGGCCCTAATAAAATAACCCTAACAGTTTCAATAGGGTCCTCGCACTGTTAGTGCTCGGGCCCTAAAAATAACCCTAACAGTTTCAATAGGGTCCTCGCACTGTTAGTGCTCGGGCCCTAATAAGAAATAATGAAAAATAAAAATTATGATAAAAATAAAATACAGTAAATTAAAACCATTTAGAACATTAAAGCTGCAAGCAGCGATGGGCGGGGCCTCGCACTTGTAGCACGTCGGGGTCTGAGGCGGCCGTGTTGCATTTTCTGCAGCTCAGCCAGTGCGGCTTTACATTTGCCACGCTGCTTCGTTAAAGGTCACTTCCTGTTGCCAGCAGGTGGAGCTATGACTGTGGGTGAATGTCGGCATGTAGATTTGTTCAGGGCGGGACTCTTGTCAAAGTTGTAAAATTTCATGCATATCTGGGCTTTTACAGCCAAGTTACTACAACTTCCTGTTTCATGGCGAATCATCGACGCCACGGACACGCCCATCGACGAAAACCCAAAGATAGCACAACTTTACATCGTCAATGCCTTTAGAAGGCACAGCAGAAATGTGAAGTTGATCCGACTAAAGCCCTAGGAGGAGTTCGTTAAAGTACGTAATGAGTAAATCATCCAAAAATGGCGGTAAAATTAGAAATGGCCGACTTCCTGTTGAGTTTAAGGCATCGCTCCAGGAGGGTTTTTTGTCCGTCCAGACATGGTAGATGTACCAAAGAAATTTCGTATATGTCGGTCAAACGTGAGGTGGGGGCTGCTTTATTAAAGGTCACTTCCTGTTGCCAATAGGTGGCGCTATGACTGTGGGTGAATATCGTTATGTAGATTTGTTCAGGGCGGGAGTCTTGTCAAATGTGTTAAATTTCGTGCAGATCTGGGCATTTACAGCCAAGTTACTACAACTTCCTGTTTCATGGCGAATCATCGACGCCACGGACACGCCCATCGACGAAAACGCGCAGATAGCACAACTTTACATCGTCAATGCCTTTAGAAGGCACAGCAGAAATTTGAAGTCGATCCGACAAAATACCTAGGAGGAGTTCGTGAAAGTACGGAGTGTGTAAATCGTCCCAAAATGGGCGCCAAATTCAAAATGGCCGACTTCCTGTTGAGTTTAGGGTATGGGTTCTTGAGGCTTTTTTGTGCGTCTTGATACGATACACGTCCCCACCAAATTTCGTGCTTGTAGGTTAAAAGTGGACGAGGGGCTAATTTTTTCCAATTTTCTAGGTGGCGCTAGGGAGCCATTTTGCCACGCCCATCCGCGAAACCCACAAAATATGAAATTTTTCACCAGTCCTGACATGCGTGCCAAATTTGGTGAGTTTTTGAGCATGTTGCGGCCCCGAAAATGGCGCTTACTTTGCAGAAAAAAGAAAATATATAATCCTAACAGTTTCAATAGGGTCCTCGCACCGTTAGTGCTCGGGCCCTAAAAAAGAAAAAAGAATTAAAGCTGCAAGCAGTGATGGGCGGGCCCTCGCACCTGTAGCGCGTTGGGGTGTGAGACGGCCGCGTTGCATATTCTACAGCTCAGCCGGTGCGGCTGTGAATATGGTTCGCTGCTTAGGTAAAGGTCACTTCCTGTTGCCAGCAGGTGGCGCTATGACTTAGGGTGAATGTCAGCATGTAGATTTGTTCAGGGCGTGACTCTTGTCAAATGTGTAAAATTTCGTGCAGATCTGGGCATTTACAGCCAAGTTACTACAACTTCCTGTTTAATGGCGAATCATCGCCGCCACGGACACGCCCATTGAGGAAAACGCGCAGATAGCACAAATTTTCATCGTCAATGCCTTTAGAAGGCACAGTAGAAATTTGAAGTCGATCCGACTAAATCCCTAGGAGGAGTTCGTTAAAGTACGTAATGAGTAAATCATCCCAAAATGGCGGTAAAATTAGAAATGGCCTACTTCCTGTTGAGTTTATGGCATCGCTCCAAGAGACTTTTCTGTGCGTCTGGATATGGTAGATGTACCACAGAAATTTCGTACATGTCGGTCAAAGATGCGGTGGGGGCTGCTTCATTAAAGCTCACTTCCTGTTGCCACTAGGTGGCGCTATGACTGTGGGTGAATGTCGCCATGTAGATTTGTTCAGGGCGGGACTCTTGTCAAATGTGTAAAATTTCGTGCAGATCTGGGCATTTACAGCCAAGTTACTACAACTTCCTGTTTCATGGCGAATCATCAACGCCACGGACACGCCCATTGAGGAAAACGCGCAGATAGCACAACTTTACATCGTCAATGCCTTTAGAAAGCACAGCAGAAATGTGAAGTTGGTCCGACTAAATCCCTAGGAGGAGTTCGTTAAAGTACGTAATGAGTAAATCATCCAAAAATGGCGGTAAAATTCGAAATGGCCTACTTCCTGTTGAGTTTATGGCATCGCTCCAAGAGACTTTTCTGTGCGTCTGGATATGGTAGATGTACCACAGAAATTTCGTACATGTCGGTCAAAGATGCGGTGGGGGCTGCTTCATTAAAGCTCACTTCCTGTTGCCACTAGGTGGCGCTATGACTGTGGGTGAATGTCGCCATGTAGATTTGTTCAGGGCGGGACTCTTGTCAAATGTGTAAAATTTCGTGCAGATCTGGGCAATTACAGCCAAGTTACTACAACTTCCTGTTTCATGGCGAATCATCAACGCCACGGACACGCCCATTGAGGAAAACGCGCAGATAGCACAACTTTACATCGTCAATGCCTTTAGAAGGTATAGCAGAAATTTGAAGTTGATCCTACTAAATCCCTAGGAGGAGTTCGTTAAAGTACGGAGTGTGTAAATCGTCCAAAAATGGCCGCCAAATTCAAAATGGCGGACTTCCTGTCGAGTTTAGGGTATGGGTTCTTGAGGCTTTTTTGTGCATCTTGATATGATACACGTCCCCACCAAATTTCGTGCATGTAGGTTGAACATGGACGAGGGGCTAATTTTTTCCAATTTTCTAGGTGGCGCTAGTGTGCCGTTTTGCCACGCCCATCCATGAAACCCACAAAATACGAAATTTTTCACCAGTCCTGACATGCGTGCCAAATTTGGTGAGTTTTTGAGCATGTTGCGGCCCCGAAAATGGCGCTTACTTTGCAGAAAAAAGAAAAAAAAAAAAAAAATTAAAGCTGCAAGCAGCGATGGGCGGGCCCTCGCACCTGTAGCACGTCGGGGTCTGAGGCGGCCGCGTTTCATTTTCTGCAGCTCAGCCAGTGCGGCTGTGCATTTGCCACACTGTTGGTCCGACTAAATCCCTAGGAGGAGTTCGTTAAAGTACGGAGTGTGTAAATCGTCCCAAATCGGTCGCCGAATTCAAAATGGCGGACTTCCTGTCGAGTTTAGGGTATGGGTTCTTGAGGCTTTTTTGTGCGTCTGGTCATGGTAGATGTACCACAGAAATTTCGTACATGTCGGTCAAACAAGCGGCGGGGGCTGCTTCGTTAAAGGTCACTTCCTGTTGTCAGCAGGTGGCGCTATGACTGTGGGTGAATGTTTGCATGTAGATTTGTTCAGGGCGTGACTCTTGTCAAATGTGTAAAATTTCGTGCAGATCTGGGCATTTACAGCCAAGTTACTACAACTTCCTGTTTCATGGCGAATCTTCGACGCCACGGACACGCCCATCGACGAAAACGCGCAGATAGCACAACTTTACATCGTCAATGCCTTTAGAAGGTACAGCAGAAATTTGAAGTCGATCCGACTAAATCCCTAGGAGGAGTTCGTTAAAGTACGTAATGAGTAAATCATCCAAAAAAGGCGGTAAAATTAGAAATGGCTGACTTCCTGTTGAGTTTAGGGCATCGCTCCAAGAGAGTTTTCTGTGCGTCTGGACATGGTAGATGTACCACAGGAATTTCGTACATGTCGGTCAAACATGCGACGGGGGCTGCTTCGTTAAAAGTCACTTCCTCTTGCCACTAGGTGGCGCTATGAATGTGGGTGAATGTCGGCATGTAGATTTGTTCAGGGCGGGACTCTTGTCAAATGTGTAAAATTTCGTGTAGATCTGGGCATTTACAGCCAAGTTACTACAAGTTTCTGTTTCATGGCGAATCATCAACGCCACGGACACGCCCATCGACGAAAACGCGCAGATAGTACAACTTTACATCGTCAATGCCTTTAGAAGGTACAGCAGAAATTTGAAGTCGATCCAACTAAATCCCTAGGAGGAGTTCGTTAAAGTACGTAATGAGTAAATCATCCAAAAATGGCGGTAAAATTAGAAATGGCCGATTTCTTGTTGAGTTTAGGGCATCGCTCCAAGAGACTTTTCTGTGCGGCTGGATATGTTAGTTGTACCACAAAAATTTCGTACATGTCGGTCAAACATGCGGCGGGGGCTGCTTCGTTAAAGGTCACTTCCTGTTGCCAATAGGTGGCGCTATGACTGTGGGTGAATGTCGGCATGTAGATTTGTTCAGGGCGGGACTCTTGTCAAATATGTAAAATTTCGTGTAGATCTGGGCATTTACAGCCAAGTTACTACAACTTCCTGTTTCATGGCGAATCATCAACGCTACGGACACGCCCATCGACGAAAACGCGCAAATAGCACAACTTTACATCGTCAATGCCTTTAGAAGGCACAGCAGAAATTTGAAGTTGATCCGACTAAATCCCTAGGAGGAGTTCGTTAAAGTACGGAGTGTGTAAATCGTCCCAAATCGGTCGCCAAATTCAAAATGGCGGACTTCCTGTCGAGTTTAGGGTATGGGTTTTTTAGGCTTTTTTGTGCGTCTTGATATGATTCACGTCCACACCAAATTTCGTGCATGTAGGTTGAACGTGGACGAGGGGCTAATTTTTTCCAATTTTCTAGGTGGCGCTAGCGTGCCATTTTGCCCTGCCCATCCGCGAAACCCACAAAATACAAAATTTTTCACCAGTCCTGACATGCGTGCCAAATTTGGTGAGTTTTTGAGCATGTTGCGGCCCCGAAAATGGCACTTACTTTGCAGAAAAAAAAAAAAAAAGAAAAAAAAATCCTAACAGTTTCAATAGGGTCCTCGCACTGTTAGTGCTCGGGCCCTAAAAAAGAAAAAAGAAAAAAGAAAAAAAAAATAATCCTAACAGTTTCAATAGGGTCCTCGCACTGTTAGTGCTCGGGCCCTAATTATGAAGCTCTCACTGAACTAATTTAAAAAAGGCAGCATGTGAGGGAACATTATTTATTTTGTGCAAGCCATGTTTCATGTGTGACATTTTCATGTGTGACCCTTTAACCAAAACTACAACAGACAATCACATTCTTGTTCCAATGTGTATATATGGGGCAATAAATACTTGATCTAACACTGATGGCCATATTACACAAGGGAAACCCATTTGTATGATGGTACTGTCACGGTCACCAGCTCTATCACCTCCACTACTGTACATCTCCCATCATCCTTTATGATCCCCACCTGCACTCAGGCAGCCATCACCACACCTGTTGCAGATTACCACCTGATTAATGATGCACCACACCTGCACCAGCTCAACACCACCACCCTTCATAAACCTGCACATCCCACCACTTTGGGTCTTATCAGAGGCTGCGTTTACACTTGGCATTAACGTGTGACCTGTATCCGGATGTTATCCACATATTGAAAAAAAAAAAGTGTAAAAGCACTTCTGATCAGAATGTTATCCGATGAGCGTGTCCAAGTCAATAAGTAGTTGAGGACGCATTGTGATTATATATATAAATGCATCTCAGTGTAATATAAATGCAATCCAGCCATTGTGCCTGCATTCACATGTGTACGTCATAAAAAACTCTGTCCAGTCTTTATCCCCCCTCCTCTCTCCAGAAATTGCTGCACGTAGCTGTGTGGTTTTGCGATACTGTCGAGTGTGAAGCATATCGCAAAAATACTAAAATTGTTTGCTTTCATACCCTAAAGTTGCAAAACCATACATTTTCTGTAAAAAACTCCACAGCTGGCAAAGTTCTCTGATACGTTTCTCTGTACCGTTTCCATTACAGCAGCTATACACATTATTAATACTTGCAGACTCTTCGTCCTCCTTATTTTGCAAGATTTGTAAAATGTACCTGGACTGAAAACTGCTTTTAAAAGAAAACCCACCACTTCAGATCGACTTTGCACCGGAGCCATCCTTTTTTTGAGTGTATGTGTTTTACAGGAATGCGAGATTCGATCTGTTATCCAGATAGAGAAGCCACTTAATGTGTACAGTTATAAAAGCACCATGTCCTGGCTTATGATCTGATCTGCCTGATCGGATCACGGTGATCGTATATGCCAAGTGTAAATGTAGCCATAGATATAGTCAACGCGTTCTCATCCCAAAGCGCCATATAGGACGCTTTTGCAAAAGCGTAAATATCCAACGCACATGGCACCCTTTAACGTCTAATGAGACGCTTCGGTTATGGTTAAGTTTAGGTAAGGTGTTGGGTAAGGGTTAGACCACTAGGGGGCGCCTTCTGCCCAAATATATCTGCGTCCCATTTCACGTTAAAGGGTGCCATGTGCGTTGGATATTTACGCTTTTGCAAAAGCGTCCTATATGGCGCTTTGGGATGAGAAGGGGCTCATATAGTGCTGGGCGGTTTGACCAAAAATTCATATCATTTTTTTTTTTTCAAAATTAAGCCGTATTTATGACAGGTTTTTTATTATTATTATTATTTTTTTTTTTATGCATAATCAGGTGTTCAAAGCATTTTCTACTGGTTGAAAGAAGAATTACTGCAATAAATTGATTTGGATGGTCTATTTTACTGTCATTAGTGAATATTGTAGAATAGACTAGGGCCCAATATAACCTAAAATTATGATTTATTAACGTTCTAATAACATTCTTATAACCAGGAAATAATGTTAAAATACAACGTTTATGTAACGAGAGAATTGAACGTTCTAATGATGTTTGAAAGATGATCTTATAGCCAAGCAAGCACGTTAATTCAACGTTGATATAATAATGGGAGAACTGAACGTTCTTATAATATTTTGAATAACGTTCTTAATACAACATCTAAAAAAAACTGGACAGAAATAACGTTTTTATAACTTAACGTTATGAAAACGTTCTTATAACCTAAAATTGTTATCTTGGGAAGAGGTGAGATTGGCGATTGCACTGAACACGTTTTAAATGCATGATTCTCTGAGCGAGGCCAGAGAAAATAGACCTATTCTTACAAGAGAAGCGTGTATCTGAGAGTGCGCGCAGCACATTATGTTCCACGCGTAAGCATTATATTAATGTACTTTCACGCTACAATAGTGCGCTCTCGACATTTGACAGGAAAATAACGCCATAGTTCTGCGGCATCCATCTTCCCTGTAAAGTAACACCAGAGCACTGCTGTATACCTTCGGCCTAGCCTCACAGTCGCTGCTGAGAAGTGCAACGTTGTAAAGGGTCCATCTAAAACAGTGTCGCGCAGCAAATTAAATAAATTGGTATGTTGGGATATAAAACATTAATATCATAACAAAATTATACACCGGTTTTCGGTATAAACTGCTATACCGCCCAGCACTAGATACACTCACCCTGACTCCTAACCTGCTAATTACCAGCTATCAGATCTACTGATATCTGTCTTCGGCCACTCATCAGATCCTCCTCTGCCTTCTCCGTTCCATCTCACCTGCAAGTATCAAAATAATTTTGAATGATGTTCTCATAATAAATCCAGCCATACCTCACTGCATTACATTTCCACCTGCCATTCTAGTTTACTGCTTCAGATTCCCCTGCATTATAAATAAGCCTGTTTATATATCACTCCGTTGTCTTACTCTTCTGTTCAGTGACACATCATGTTTAAAACATTTGAACACAAGGGAAACATTTGTTTGGGCATATGAACGTTTTGTACTGTTTTGGCATATGAAAAATATGGATACCACTGATCTTCTATTACTTGTTTATAAAAAATCCTGGTGTTGATATTATATTGTTTTTAAGGAGGACATGAGGAGTCTTCCTCCTTGGGAGAAAAAGACAAGCTGATGTTCATGGCCCAGGCAATAAAGGCACTTGAAGAGGAACGAGATTTTCTCCGTCAAGCTGTCCTAAAACTCTCAAGTACGAGACATATATCTGTTTTGCTCTATTGACTATTTTATTTAAGAATTTAGTAATTACTGAACAAGTTTAATTTTCTAACTTTTCAGTAAGGTCTAAATATAGATTGAATGTTGGGTTTTTATATTGAATTATTATTCTATAACATCTTGTTTATCATCTCTGAATATATCTTGGGAAAATTCACTAGTTTAGTGCAGAAAAATAGAGATATATAATGTCCAGCTGAAAAGACTGTGTTTCTCTTTAAGAACACGCAGGCAGAGCTGAGGTGCAAAAGACAATATCTCTCGTTTAGCTCTCCTTCTCTTAACACTACAACGACACTTCGCCTATCAAAATAAAGCACAAAACAGAATAAAATCCAGTCCTGGGTGAACTACAACAGCCTGCAAGTTTTTATTTATTTTATCCAGTGTTATCGTGTTGTGTGATGCGGAGCACAAGAGATCAACAGAGTTTGAAGCTGCTCATTTAAAAGACCTTGCTCACCTCTAAATCCAATTCCAAATCTGTTTTCACAGGATAAATTTTGAGTTTGTAAGCTTTCGATTGATACCTAATCTATAATGATTACTAAAATATGTGATATGAAAAAAGGCAATATAAAAGGGAGCGCCAGTCGGCCCGCTAGCAGGACATGACAGTTAATTAAACCTGTTTTTCTCAAAAAAAAAAAAAAAAAAGGTTTAATTACCTGTTTTTTTCTTCCGTTTCTGAAAATCATAGCAATCAGCCGACTTCAGATAACCATAACTTTTGTTACAGACAAACGATAAAAGAAGTAATAACAGATTAGGAAAGGGCTTGAACCCAGCTTTAATATGGTCTCAAAACCTGTAATATGTCAAATTTCACCATGTGGTGGGTTTTCCCAGATCGCATCACATATTTAGAAAATGTCTGAGAAATGCAAACGTGATATTTAAGATAGGAAACTAATTGTAAAAAAAAAAAAAAATGCTAGCAGTTCAAGACCACCAATATATATATTATGTTTGTTTTACAATAATATGCTTTTACCTGGAAATTGATCAGTTTGATGCAAGTCTTGTTTTTTGGTTTTGGTTTGTCTTAATAAAGGAAGCTTTAATCTTTTTACAGCAACAACCCCAGAAGATGTACTGAAGCGGTACAATAAAGTTTTTCACGCCTTCAAGAAAGAAGGGAGTATCAGTAAGGCATGCACCAAAGTTGGGGTTGACCGAAATACACTGGCATTAACAGCTGTTGTGGCTGAAATACAGCTTGTTGATCCAGAGTTTTACCGAAGCATCCCAAAGTTCAGATTAAAGGATGAGAAACTCTGCGACTTTGCAAAGCGGTGCCTGCAGTCAATGACAGCAGACCTCAAGTCTACCATAGAAAATGCAAAAAAAGAGCGTAAACTGCTGCCAATAACATACAAGCTCAGATAGAAAGACATAAAGTTAGTCCGGAGCCCTGTGTAATGTTCCTTATAACTGCTCTGAAATGGTAACTGAGTTTAATTTGACAATTTTGGTCATTGTACAATGCTGTTCTAGTGTTAACCCAGCTGCAGGTAAACTGAAGTTTTACTTGAAAATCTGGTAAACTGTTCTGTAATGTGTTAAATAAACATTATTCAGCTTTATTACATTGTTTTTCTCTTCTTTTTTTTTTTTTTTTTTTTTTTGCAGTCATCTATATTTTTTTTTACTGAGAAGTAATCAAGGTTTAATACTTGGACATTTTACCCAAACAACTATTAAAATACATTCAAGTGGACAATTCCAATGGAATTAACATGTAACATTTCATAATTCGGAAGTTCCCTTGAAATCATGTAACGACACTGATGGTACACAACAATGACCCTAGCTATTGGACTTTATATTAAATGGACAGTTTCTGCAGAGTTAACATTTAAGTACACTGTTAATACAATGTTGTACAAAGGTTTTGGTTTTTATTGTACACAGTAAGTTATGACAGTTTAACACAAGTGCAGAGTTACTGAGGAGATACCATGTAAGTACACTGTTAATACAGTGTTGCACAGAGGTTTGGGTTTTGTACATTACTTGTAATGTTATAGCCATTTTACACTTTATATTAAGTAGACAGTTCCTGAGGAATTACCATGTAAGTACGCTGTTAATACAGTGTTGTACAGAGGTTTCTGTTTTTTTTATTATACACAGTAAGTTATGATAGTTTTACACTTTATATTAAGTGTACAGTTCCTGAGGAGTTACCATGTAAGTACACAGTTAATACAGTGTTGCACAGAGGTTTTTTTGTATTGTACACAGTAAGTTATGATAGTTTAACGCATTGTATAAGTGCAAAGTTACTGAGGACTTACCATGCAAGTACACTGTTAATACAGTGTTGTACAGAGGTTTTTTTTATTATTATACAGAGTAAGTTATGACAGTTTAATGCATTGTATAAGTGCAGAGTTACTGAGGAGTTACCATGCAAGTACACTGTTAATACAGTGTTGTACAGAGGTTTTTTTTTTTATTATACACAGTAAGTTATAATAGTTTAAAAGGGGAAACTTTAGCTGTAATTCAGCGTGAGTCATACAGTAAATACATGGTATACACATAGGAATCATCATGATTTCAGTGGAGTTTCAGTGCCTTCCAAACTGGTAACTACAGTATTGAAGACTGTGTGGAAGTGGAAGAATGTGTGTAAATGCATATTGTTGTTACAAAACGTAGTTACAAAATGCCTGTTACACATGTGTACTCAGTGATGTAGTGGTGCCTGGAGAAGTGGGTATACTCTTAATTTATGCCCCCAATATTTTTTAAGCGTCCCAGCAAAGGATGAACGCCCTGTGTTATAAACAGTGACATGTAAGACTACTAGTCTTGCATTAGTATTCAATATGCAAGACTATAGAATAGAGTAGGTATAATGAATACAATAGAACACATAGAATCAGTAGTATTCTTGCATATCAGGGCCGCACATATAGTTTTCTAAATACCTAGGTGCCAGGTCCCATAAATTTTATTGTTAGGGGGGTTCGGGGGCATGCCCCCCCCCCGAGAAAATTTTGATTTTCCTGATCTCGAAATGAGCATTTTAAGGTGTTTTGATGGCCAAAAAAATTGACAACAATAGCTTTAAAAGCATGAAGTAACCTATTTGATCAGATTCTTAAACATGAGAATCAGTTCCATTTTCAGCGACTTTTCTTTCCTAAATTAATCAATGTTTTTTGGACTAATCTGTTAATTTAATTAATGGTTCAATTGCTCACTCAAAAAGACAGTCACTTGTCGCCACCCTCTGGCTAAATGATGCAATTGGCGCAAACTCAGACAAGTCAAACACATTCGAAAAAATGTTATACAAATATATATACAATAATAATGGCAATATATTTAATAGGGTGCTTGTGTTGTTAAATTGAGCTTGTAATTTACACTGCCTTTAATCAAACTGATTATTTCTGTCGGTCATTTAAAACGTCTATTGAAAAACAGACGTAAATTTGAGCTACTTGCATATCTCGCACTGTCGTTAACTGAAGTGAAGCGCCGCGTTGCGATTCGCGCTCGGCTCGCGCTTCTATGAACAAAAATACTGCATTCTTTGATTGGTCTCACGAACATTTTGATATTGACGAGCAGGTGAGTGCTGAAGCAGATCAGATGAGAAGGTCAGTTATCGTCGCGATGGGAGAATCATTGCAGCAACAAATTAGAGTTAATATTACGGGTACAACTCTAACGGGGTGTTTTTTTATTCACGAAATTGGATTAGCAACTAAATGATGCGCATCAGAGGGGATTTAGAAGTGGGTATACGCAATGCCGACTGAAAAGGAAGTGGGTATACGCCGTATACCTGCGTATACCCTGCACTACACCACTGTGTGTACTTACTCCAGTGAAAAAAAGTGTTGTTACCAATGTCCTGTTACACATTTGTACTTACCCATACATTTCAGTGTGTTATTACATATGTGTAGTTACACACATACTACAGCTGTAAATACTATGTACCAATATGCATTTACACTGTACTTACAAACTTAGTACATATCTAGTAACCATGTAATTTCACAGGTATTAGGGCCACTTAATATAAAGTGGGACCAAAGACACTAAAAACAGCCAGGCCTGAGCATCTCCGCAAACTAATCGAAAATAACCAAAATAATCCAAGGTTTTTATTTAACACCGTGACTAGACTAACAAATAAACAGACATCACCAGAGCAAAATATACCGTTACAGTTTAGTAGTAATGATTTTATGAATTACTTCAATGAGAAAATAGAAAGCATCCGAAACACAATTATAAATGTACAATCCTCTATGGTGTCATATGATTCAGCTTCAATTATGGCCCCTCTAGAACTAGAACTAAACCGCTTTACAATGATAGGACAGGAGGAACTAAATAAACTTATCATTGCATCTAAACCAACAACATGTTTATTAGATCCAATACCCACTAAACTACTGAAAGAACTATTACCTGTAGTGGAAGAGCCTCTCCTCAATATTATTAACTCGTCTTTATCTTTAGGTCATGTTCCAAAAATATTCAAGCTGGCAGTAATAAAACCGCTCATTAAAGGTGGCATATGTAATAATTGAGGTAACAATATACGAAAAATGAGCTACACGCATCAAAAGAATGAGAAGAAATAAGTGCAAGATGTCATTAAAAAACTGACAAGTTATAGTGCTGCCGAGATATTACCCTGAATTAGCATGCTAAATTACTAGCCCCGGCCCGGCAGGTATCGTAATACCAGTTCCAGCCATGGGAGGCGGTATGCGGACGGGCAACGTTAGCACCAGCCAAACTGCAATAGACGAGTGAGTCGCGCTCGCGCCGGCTTGTGTGTGTACTTGAACCTGATGTCAGTCGTGTGGAAATACAGCCAATTACTACATTTCAGTTCAGGGAAGAGTTTAAAAAATGATTGGTCGACATTATGCATGAGGAATACATTTTGGTAAGTTGTAGCATACTGTATCTTTCACCAGTGTTCGTGTTCTTTTTCCAGCTAGTAGAGACGATCGGTTCACGTGCGCTAGGGATCTGTAGTGTAACATGTACAAGCGCCAAAACGGTATTTAGGGCCCAAGCCCTGAAAGGGCGAAGGCCCTATTGTTTTCCTTGGGATTATTTTTCTTTACTATTATTAGGGCCCAAGCCCTGAAAGGGCGAAGGCCCTATTGTTTTCCTTAGGATTATTATTAGGGCCCAAGCCCTGAAAGGGCGAAGGCCCTATTGTTTTCCTTAGGATTATTCTTTTCTATTATTAGGGCCCAAGCCCTGAAAGGGCGAAGGCCCTATTGTTTTCCTTCCGATTATTTTTTTTCTTAGGGCCCAAGCCCTGAAAGGGCGAAGGCCCTATTGTTTTCCTAACGATTATTATTAGGGCCCAAGCCCTGAAAGGGCGAAGGCCCTATTGTTTTCCTTGGGATTATTATTAGGGCCCAAGCCCTGAAAGGGCGAAGGCCCTATTGTTTTCCTTAGGATTATTATTATTATTATTATTATTATTATTATTTATACGACTATTCGGGCACTTTTGGGGCCCTTAACATGCTCAAAAACTCTTGAAACTTTGCACACGGGTCAGAAACCGCGGCCATCAGGGCCGGGCTGAAGATGGTACCCGGGCGTGGCAGGGGGGCTAGACAGCGCCCCCTGGAACGGAGTCCGAATACTTGGTCCATAAATCAAACATGCTTGCATGTAATAATATGAAACTCGGTGCACATATAGATCTCATCGTTCATGTATACCTCATACTATTACTTTTTACCCCAGCCCAACAGGAAGTCGGTTATTTAGGGTTGTTCATAAAGCACTCGCAATGGAATTTGCAATACTCCTCCTAGAGAATTCAAACACACGGCACGAAACTCGGTCAGCATGAAGTCAAGGCATTGAGGATGAAAGTTTGCGAGGGGATTTTTGATATCTCGAACGGTTTGGCAGTGGCGAGGAAACGAAATTATGGCGAGAAACGTGAAACAGGAAGTGTGTCATAACTTCAGCATACATTAACTGATCTTGATGAAACTTCAGCAGTTTGTTCGCTGTAAGAGGACGATCACATGGATGTGACTATTGTGAGTCAAAGTTATAGCGCCACCAACTGGTAGCAGGAAGTGTGTTACTTTCAAAATGCTTTGAACTCACCCTTTTATTTTGACCCGATTTGCCTCAAACTTCATCTGTATAATGTAAATGCATAGCAGATGAAGACCTGTGAATGGATTCTTGATATCTTTGATACTGTTGCCGTGGCAATGCATCAAACTTTAAAATTCTTTTTTTTGATGATTTTGAGACTCTTAGCGGCTTTTAGGGCCCTTAACGGGTTTGAAAACTCTTGAAACTTTGCATACAGGTCAGATCCCACAGCCATCAGGCCCGGGCTGAAGATGGTACCTGGGCGTGGCAGGGGGGCTAGACAGCACCCCCTGGAAGGGGGTCCAAAAACTTGGTCCATAAATCAAACACGCTTGCATGTAATAATATGAAACTCGGTACACATGTTGATGTCATCTTTTCATATATACCTCACACTCTTACTTTTACCCCAGCTAGACATGAAGTCGGTTATTTAGGGTTGTTCATAAAACACACACAATGGAATTTGCAATACTCCTCCTAGAGAATTCAAACACACGGCACGAAACTCGGTCAGCATGAATTCAAGAAACTGAGGATGAAATTTTGCGAGGGGATTTTTGATATCTCGAACGGTTTGGCCGTGGCGAGGAAATAAAATTATGGCGAGAAACGTGAAACAGGAAGTGTGTTATAACTTCAGCATACATTAACTGATCTTGATGAAACTTCAGCAGTGTGTTCGCTGTAAGAGGCCGATCACATGGATGTGACTATTGTGAGTCAAAGTTATAGCGCCACCAACTGGCAGCAGGAAGTGTGTCACTTTCCAAATGCTTTAAAATCATCCTTTTATTTTGACCCGATTTGCTTCAAACTTCATCTGTATAATGTAAATACATGGCAGATGAAGACCTGAGAATGGATTCTTGATATATCTGATACTGTTGCCGTGGCAACGCATCAAACTTTGAAATTATTTTAGGATGCTTTTGAGACTCTTAGCATGCTTGAAATTGCATGAAAATCAACAGACACATCACATTTATTAGCCAGTAGACATGTGCAAAGTTTCAGAAACGGGCATGGTGCAGGGACTAAATAGCGCCACCTTTTGACAGAAGTGGCGTTGTTAGTTTTATCTACAGTTACAAAAATCGGTATATACATTTTAATCCTCAAGCCGGACAACTTTCTAATTCATAGTCATTAGTTTGGATCAAGAGGAAGTCAGATATTTTGGTTTGAATATGGTGAGCCTCTCTCTGAGCCTACTGTACGTCCCTATATGGCAAGCCCTTTTAACATTTAAAAGCTAAGTTTGCCTATCCGGAATTAACATTGTAGATATCAACACCCCACCTTTTGACAAAAGTGACTAGTCTTAATTACATTTTGAATAGTTTGTATTATCATTTAAGATATCTGTAATGTAATTGTGACTAGTCGAAACAACAGATAGAGTATGGCAAGCTGTTTTAACATTTCATTTAATCATGAAAGGGCTAAAGCCTGCGACACCGCCACCCCGGTGCCTTTAGGTAACTAAAGGAACCGGGGTTGCGGTGCCACCGGCTTGGGCCCGCCATCGCTGCTCGCAGCTATATTTCTTCTTTAGTATTATTATTATTTTGCTACCTTTTGGGCACTTTTGGGGCCCTTAACGTGCTCGAAAACTCTTGAAACTTTGCACACGGGTCAGAACCCGCGGCCATCAGAGCCGGGCTGAAGATGGTACCCGGGCGTGGCAGGGCAGCTCGTCAGCGCCCCCTGGAACGGGGTCCGAACACTTGGTCCATAACTCAAACACGCTTGTATGTAATAATATGAAACTCGGTACACACGTTGATCTCATCGTTTCATCTATACCTCGCGCTCTTACTTTTTACCCCAGCCCAACAGGAATTTGGCTATTGAGGTTTGTTTGTAAAACGCTCGCAATGGAATGTCAAATACTCCTCCTAGAGCTTTGATCCACATTCGACGAAACTCGGTCAGCGTGAAGTCAAGACATTGAGGATGAAAGTTTGCGAGGGGATTTTTGATATCTCGAACGGTTTGTCCGTGGCGAGGAAACGAAATCATGGCGAGAAACGTGAAACAGGAAGTGTGTTATAACTTCAGCATACATTAACTGATCTTGATGAAACTTCAGCAGTGTGTTCGCTGTAAGAGGACGATCACATGGATGTGACTATTGTGAGTCAAAGTTATAGCGCCACCAACTGGCAGCAGGAAGTGTGTCACTTTCAAAATGCTTAGATATCACCCTTTTATTTTTACCCGATTTGCTTCAAACTTCATATGTATAATGTAAACATACGGCAGATGTAGACCTGTGAATGGATTCTTGATATCTTTGAAACTGTTGCCGTGGCGACGCATCAAACTTTACCCTTCTTTTAGGATGCTTTTAGGATGCTTTTGAGACCCTTAGCATGCTTCAAATTGCATGAAACTCGACAGACACATCACATTTATTAGCCAGTAGACATGTGCAAAGTTGCAGAAACGGGCGTGGTGAGGGCTCAGTAGCGCCACCTTTTGACAAAAGTGGGGTGGTTAGTTTTAACTAGAGTTACAAAAATTGGTATGTATATTGTACTCCTCGAGCCGGACAACTTTCTAATTGACACTTATTAGCTAGGACCCACAGAAACTCAGATATTTTTGTTTGAATATGGCCACTCTGAGCCTACATGTCTCTGTGTCTCTGTGTCTTTGGCTGGCTGGCTGTCTGTGTGTGTGTGTGTGTGTGTGTGTGTGCAGGGGGAGGGGGCTTAACCATTTCACTGCTGTGTGTATGACCTGCATAAAGAAAATACATTTCTCAAGCCTGGTATTTTTTAAATAAGTTTTTATTTTTATTTTTTATAAGTAAAGGCATATAACTAGTTTAATTGTAGTGAATTGACAATAGTTTTATATAATTAGTTTATTAATCAGATTAACTTGGTCAATAAACTTGGTCTGAAAATTTGGTCCATAAATCAAACACACTTGCATGTAATAATATGAAACTTGGTACACATATAGATCTCATCGTTTCATATATACTTCACACTCTTACTTTTTACCCCAGCCCAACAGGAAGACGGCTATTTAGGGTTGTGTTTAAAACACATGCAATGTAATTTAAATTATTGCTCCTAGAGCACTGAACCAAATTCGCCGAAACTCGATCAGCGTGAAGTCAAGACATTAAGGATGAAAAAGTGCCACGGGATTTTTGATATCTCGAACGGTTTGGCCGTGGCGAGGAAACGAAATTATGGCGAGAAACATGGAACAGGATGTGTGTTATAACTTCAGCATACATTAACTGATCTTGATGAAACTTCAGCAGTGTTTTCGCTGTAAGAGACCAATCACATGGATGTGACTATTGTGAGTCAAAGTTATAGCGCCAACAACTGGCAGCAGGAAGTGTGTCACTTTCAAAATGCTTTGAAATCACTCTCTTATTTTTAACCGATTTGCTTCAAACTTCATCTGTATAATGTAAATACACGGCAGATGTAGACCTGTGAATGAATTTTTGATATCTTTGATACTGTTGCCGTGGAAAAGAAACAAACTTTAACATTCTTTTTTGATGCTTTTGGGACTCTTAGCATGCTTGAAATTGCTTGAAACTCAACAGATACATCACATTTATTAGCCAGTAGACATGTGCAACTATGGCAAAAGATTAAAGTAATGTCAAAAAAGTAAACACTAAAAGCCTCATATCTTCTAAAAATGTAATTATACATCATTTGTTTCTAAATTAAATTATACAAATATTATAACTTCCCCAATTTTTCCTTTTTTTCATTTAAGAATTATGTTTACGTTCAAAAACAGCCAGAATTGTTGTAAAATTCAGAAAAAAATAATAATCTGAGTCATACGTAGTGCTATACTGCCCTCTTGTGTTCAATATCAGGTAGGCCTATTGTGTATTCCAACCGGTTAATCAACGTGTGACTCCGCTGGGACTTGGGAGCTTTTAAATCGCTTACTTAAAACTAGTGTTGTCAAAAAACTCGGTACTTCGGTACCAAGTCGGTACTAAAAAAAAAAAAATGTTACGGTACCAGCTTTTCTAGGTACCGAGTACCAGGTTAATCCAGTTCTGTTCTAGACGCGATGTCTGAAACATGCACAGTTGCGTCCTCTTTATAACGCTGATATGGCTCTCTCTCTCTGAATCCACTTGTTGAAACGAAAGGAGGAAAGAGCCACATATGGAAATATTTTGGATTAGGCTAATGTCACGTTGCCATAAGAGGCCGATTACATGCAAATTCGCAATTTCAAATATAGGCGCGATTCAAGCACGCTCATAATAAAAACTCGTTGGCGTTGCATAGCAACGACAGACGCCGCGTGAGAGCAAGCGCTTTGGAAAGAATAAGCACGCGCAAAAATATAATAAAAAAACACGCGCGACATGTGAACGGCCTCTAAAGTGCTTTCGGGGTAGTTTTACGAGTAAATGAGCACAGTAGTATCCACCCGACACCAGAGTAGGCTACTGGTATTAGTATTGTCATTTAATGTCAGTGCCAGTTCTAGGCGTATTCTTGCCTTTATAACTCAGGAGGTTTAAAAAGCCTTTTTAAAATTAAATATGAATGCAGTTTTAGATTAAATAAAAGGACAGTCAAGTCAAATAAAACATGTTTTATGGTAATGCTACAAAGATACCATTCATCAACATTACCTAGTTATCAACAGTGAACAATATATTTTTACAACATTAATTCATGTTTGAAAATGTTATTTATTACAAACACCTGATTGTTCATGTTTGTTCACTTAATTCATTGTGCATTAAATAAATAATGGATTAAAACTTTACAAACAACTTTAAAAATGTGTTAGTGTATACTATTGTTTATTTTAGGTCATTTTATCTAATCTTTTGTTTATAATACAAATGTACAGTTTCCATACTTGTAACCGTGATAAACACTTAAATATATGTAAATTTAAACTAAGCTTTGGTACCGAAATTGGTACCGAGAACCGTGAATTTTAACTGGTATTGGTACCGAATACTGAAATTTTGGTACCGTCACAACACTACTTAAAACCGAAAGTCAAAATACGGATGTCCGCACAAGACATTAATGGTGTGGAGTAGAGCGAGCATTTTAAATAAATTCCTATTAAGTAGGATTGAACTACACAGAAAGAATGTTCACTCTGTTCTGCTGGTTCCTCGCTGGTGGATCATATGATTACTTTGTCATAATCTATGACAAAAATGCTATTATAAACTATATTAATAATAGATAATACACATTGCTCTTATTTTTAAAAAATACATTCATGAAAAACAAGATAACAAAAATCATAAAAAGATATAGCCATGGCTGCTATAAATGTTTGAAATGCATAGGACAGATGTTTAATGATGCAGCAACATATAATTGAAAGGCAATTAATAATCTGTCATTACGTCACTGCATTATGATATTACGGCTCTAATACGGTGCAGCACAAAGCACTTATGTGCATCCCGAGCGGAGAATGATGTGCTTGAAGCCACATGAAGTTACAGCGCAGTGAGTCCGTATTGAAAAGTTCAAAGCACAAAGGAAATACATATTTATGAACAGTGTATTATACATTATCTATCTATGCAATAGTTTATTGAGCCTTTTCTTTTAAAGGTTTTAAATTTCAGTTACTGTGTGCGTGAAGAACAATTATAGTGCTCTGACTCTAGTGTTGTGATCTAACCGACAGCGTCTGACACCCGGTAGAAAGTAACACGATTAAGTTACAGCAATAAAGTCCAGCAAGAAAAAGTTTCTTCATTCGAAAATATAGACCTTTAGACCTTTATCTTAAAGACCCAGTATAATAGGATTAACATTGAATCATCTTGAAGATCGTTTCATCATTGACTGTAACCGAATGCGACGTGCTGTTTGAATGCTGAATGGAGAATGACTGACAGGCGCAGAGAGGGAAAAGTTTACGTGTTCTTGAATTTAATGACTTAAATATTAATTTCTATATCACATAATAGCTTCAGAACACTTATAATACAGTACACAAAAACTTAATGGTACTTTAGAAAGTTTTTGTGCCTTTGTGCCTTACATAGAATAGTATATGCACAATATAGAATTTGAATCAGCCTCGTCAAAGATGGCAGTGTCAGAGCCGATACCGATCCTGAGTATCTAACCGGCACACTTCTTTTCAACAGTCAAATTGAAATTGAAATTGCTTGAAACTCAACAGATACATCACATTTATTAGCCAGTAGACGTGCAAAGTTTCAGAAACGGGCATGGTGCAAGGACTAAATAGCGCCACCTTTTGACAAAAGTGGGGTTGTTCGTTTTATCTACAGTTACAAAAATCGGTATATACATTTTACTCCTCAAGCCGGACAACTTTCTATACATAGTCATTAGCTCGGACCAAGAGGAAGTCCGATATTTTGGTTTGAATATGGTGAGCCTCTCTCTGAGCCTACGTCCCTGTATGGCAAGCCCTTTTAACATTTAAAAGCTAAGTTTGCCTATCCGGAATTAACATTGTAGATATCAACAACGTCTTTCTGTCTAGTCGTAATTACATTTTGGATAGTTTGTATTATCATTTAAGATATCTGTAACATAATTTTGACTAGTCGAAATGATAGAGTATGGCAAGCCGTTTTAACATTTAATCATGAAAGGGCCAAAGCCTTCGGCACCGCCACCCGGGTGCCTTTAGGTAACTAAAGGAACCGGGGTTGCGGTGCCACCGGCTTGGGCCCGCCATCGCTGCTCGCAGCTATATTTAGGGCCCAAGCCCTGAAAGGGCGAAGGCCCTATTGTTTTCCTTAGGATTATTAGGGCCCGAGCACTAACAGTGCGAGGTCCCTATTGAAACTGTTAGGATTATTTTTTTTTTTTTTTTTTTTTTTTTTTCTTTTTTCTGCAAAGTAAGTGCCATTTTCGGGGCCGCAACATGCTCAAAAACTCACCAAATTTGGCACGCATGTCAGGACTGGTGAAAAATTTCGTATTTTGTGGGTTTCACAGATGGGCGGGGCAAAATGGCACGCTAGCGCCACCTAGAAAATTGGAAAAAATTAGCCCCTCGTCCACGTTCAACCTACGTGCATGAAATTTGGTGGGGACGTGTATCATATCAAGACGCACAAAAAAGCCTCAAGAACCCATACCCTAAACTCGACAGGAGGTCCGCCATTTTGAATTTGGCGGCCATTTTTGGACGATTTACAGACTCCGTACTTTAACGAACTCCTCCTAGGGATTTAGTCGGATCGACTTAAAATTTCTGCTGTGCCTTCTAAAGGCATTGACGATGTAAAGTTGTGCTATCTGCGCGTTTTCGTCGATGGGCGTGTCCGTGGCGTCGAAGATTCGCCATGAAACAGGAAGTTGTAGTAACTTGGCTGTAAATGCCCAGATCTGCACGAAATTTTACACATTTGACAAGAGTCACGCCCTGAACAAATCTACATGCCGACATTCACCCACAGTCATAGCGCCACCTGCTGGCAACAGGAAGTGACCTTTAACGAAGCAGCCCCCGCCGCTTGTTTGATCGACATGTACGAAATTTCTGTGGTACATCTACCATGACCAGACGCACAAAAAAGCCTCAAGAACCCATACCCTAAACTCGACAGGAAGTCCACCATTTTGAATTTGGCGACCGATTTGGGACGATTTACACACTCTGTACTTTAACGAACTCCTCCTAGGGATTTAGTCGGATCAACTTAAAATTTCTGCTGTACCTTCTAAAGGCATTGACGATGTAAAGTTGTGCTATCTGCGCGTTTTCGTCGATGGGCGTGTCCGTGGCGTCGATGATTCGCAATGAAACAGGAAGTTGTAGTAACTTGGCTGTAAATGCCCAGATCTTCACTAATTTTTACACATTTGACAAGAGTCGCGCCCTGAACAAATCTACATGCCGACATTCACCCACATTCATAGCGCCACCTAGTGGCAAGAGGAAGTGACTTTTAACGAAGCAGCCCCCGTCGCATGTTTGACCGACATGTACGAAATTTTTGTGGTACAACTAACATATCCAGACGCACAGAAAAGTCTCTTGGAGCGATGCCCTAAACTCAACAGGAAGTCAGCCATTTCTAATTTTACCGCCATTTTTGGATGATTTACTCATTACGTACTTTAACTAACTCCTCCTAGGGCTTTAGTCGGATCGACATCACATTTCTGCTGTGCCTTCTAAAGGCATTGACGATGTAAAGTTGTGCTATCTGTGCGTTTTCGTCCATGGGCGTGTCCGTGGCGTCGATGATTCGCCATGAAACAGGAAGTTGTTGTAACTTGGCTGTAAATGCCCAGATCTGCACAAAATTTTACATATTTGACAAGAGTCCCGTCCTGAACAAATCTACATGCCGACATTCACCCACAGTCATAGCGCCACCTAGTGGCAACAGGAAGTGACCTTTAACGAAGCAGCCCCCGCCGCATGTTTGACCGACATGTACGAAATTTTTGTGGTACAACTAACATATCCAGACGCACAGAAAAGTCTCTTGGAGCGATGCCCTAAACTCAACAGGAAATCGGCCATTTCTAATTTTACCGACATTTTTGGATGATTTACTCATTACGTACTTTAACTAACTCCTCCTAGGGACTTAGTCGGATCGACTTCACATTTCTGCTGTGCCTTCTAAAGGCATTGACGATGTAAAGTTGTGCTATCTGCGCGTTTTCGTCGACGGGTGTGTCCGTGGCGTCAATGATTCGCCATTAAACAGGAAGTTGTAGTAACTTGGCTGTAAATGCCCAGATCTGCATGAAATTTTACACATTTGACAAGAGTCCTGCCCTGAACAAATCTACATGCAGACATTCACCCACAGTCATAGCGCCACCTGCTGGCAACAGGAAGTGACCTTTAACGAAGCAGAGCAAATGCACAGCGGCACTGGCTGAGCTGCAGAATATGCAATGCGGCTGCCTCACACCCCGACGTGCTACAGGTGCCCGCCCATCGCTGCTTGCAGCTTTAATTATTATTATTATTAGGGCCCAAGCCCTGAAAGGGCGAAGGCCCTATTGTTTTCCTAAGGATTATTATTATTAGGGCCCAAGCCCTGAAAGGGCGAAGGCCCTATTGTTTTCCTTAGGATTATTCTTTTCTATTATTATTATTATTATTATTATTTTTCTTACGACTATTCGGGCACTTTTGGGGCCCTTAACATGCTCGAAAACTCTTGAAACTTTGCACACGGGTCAGAACCCGCGGCCATCAGAGCCGGGCTGAAGATGGTACCTGGGCGTGGCAGGGGGGCTCGTCAGCGCCCCCTGGAATGGGGTCCGAACACTTGGTCCATAA
Organism: Pimephales promelas; assembly: GCF_988280905.1. Taxonomy (NCBI): domain Eukaryota; kingdom Metazoa; phylum Chordata; class Actinopteri; order Cypriniformes; family Leuciscidae; genus Pimephales; species Pimephales promelas. Next base: position 10,891,828 of record NC_142773.1, on the reverse strand, counting down.
CTCAAACACGCTTGCATGTAATAATATGAAACTCGGTACGCATGTTGATCTCATCGTTTCATCTATACCTCGCGCTTTTACTTTTTACCCCAGCCCAACAGGAAGTCGGCTATTGAGGTTTGTTTGTAAAACGCTCGCAATGGTATTTGAAATACTCCTCCTAGAGCTTTGATCCAAATTCGACGATACTCGATCAGCGTGAAGTCAAGACATTGAGGATGAAAGCTTGTGTGGGGATTTTTGATATCTCGAACGGTTTGGCCGTGGCGAGGAAACGAAATCATGGCGAGAAACGTGAAACAGGAAGTTTGTTATAACTTCAGCATACATTAACTGATCTTGATGAAACTTCAGCAGTATGTTCGCTGTAAGAGGACGATCACATGGATGTGACTATTGTGAGTCAAAGTTATAGCGCCACCAACTGGCAGCAGGAAGTGTGTCACTTTCAAAATGCTTTGATATCACCCTTTTATTTTTACCCGATTTGCTTCAAACTTCATATGTATAATGTAAACATACGGCAGATGTAGACCTGTGAATGGATTCTTGATATCTTTGAAACTGTTGCCGTGGCGACGCATCAAACTTTACCCTTCTTTTAGGATGCTTTTAGGATGCTTTTGAGACCCTTAGCATGCTTTAAATTGCATGAAACTCGACAGACACATCACATTTATTAGCCAGTAGACATGTGCAAAGTTGCAGAAACGGGCGTGGTGAGGGCTCAGTAGCGCCACCTTTTGACAAAAGTGGGGTTGTTAGTTTTATCTACAGTTACAAAAATCGGTATGTATATTGTACTCCTCGAGCCGGACAACTTTCTAATTGACACTCATTAGCTAGGACCCACAGAAAGTCAGATATGTTTGTTTGAATGTAGAGAAAATCTCAGAATTTTGCCAGTCTCTCAGTGTCTCTCTGTGTGAGTGAGAGGAGGGGGGCTTGTCAGGTTAATTTTAACCCTTTATTTGCTGTGTGCGACTTCTCTGGCATTTTCGGGGGCCTTAACAGCCTCGAAAACTCTTGAAACTTTGCACACGGGTCAGAACCCATGGCCATCAGGGCCGGGCTGAAACTGGTAACCGGGCGTGGCAGGGCGGCTCGACAGCGCCCCCTGGACTGGGATTCGAACATTTGTCCATAAATCAAACACACTTGCATGAATTAATATGAAACTCGGTACAATTATAGATCACATCAGGCCAAACAACTTTCGTGCTCTAAGTTTTATGACAGTTCAAATGGAAGTTATTTATGAATTATGAATTATGGGTTGTTTGAATAATTGTCCTAGGAGAAATACATCAAATCACAATGCATGTGTTTACCAATCACAACCAAACTCGGTGTGCATGAAGTCAAGACATTGAGGATGCTCAATTCCGGACGGATTTTTGATATCTAGAACGGTCTGGCCGTGGCGAGGAAATGAATTTTATGACTAAAAAAGGACACATAAAGTGTGTTATAACTTTGCTCAATTTATCTACAGTTACAAAACTTACCACGTATATTGTTCTCGTCAAGCCGATCAACTTTCCAATTTAAAGTCATTCGCTCTGAGCAACAGAAAGTCAGATATTGTAGTTTGAATGGATTTATTTCCCCTGCGATTCTCTCTCTCTCTCTCTCTCTCTCTCTCTGTGTGTGTGTGGGTGTGTGTGTCTGTGTGGGGAGGGGAGGGCTGTTGTCTGTGTTTATGTGTGTGTGTGTGGCTGGCTGTGATTTTTCCTACAAGTCCTTGTTTCTAAGTCCTTGTCTTTTTGCATAACAATTTTGCATAACAATATTTTTAAATGACAAAATAGGCATATAACCCCCATCTTTTAAATGTATAGATTGCTTTAAATAAAAGTAAGATTGTATTTGTAATTGAAGTTGAATGAATTTAAAATTAATGTGCTATATTTCAATATATTTGTTTTCCTTAAGATTTTAAAACACTAACTTCATTCTTATCTGAATTACAAATATTTGTTTCTGTATAAAATAATACTCTGACTAAAAACACATTTGATGTTTTTTTTTGGGTATTTTTATTTACATGTATTTATGTGTGTGTGTGTGTGTATAAAGTGCAGGGTTTTTTTAGATAAAGTAGAATTTCTATAACTATGTGTTGAACTAATGAATCACTCTTGTGTGTGTTAAACACAATCTACTTAATACAGACAACTTCATTATAAAGATAAATAACAAATCCAAAAAATATATGATTATAATCTATGACAAAAAAAGCCATTACAAACTATATTAATGGAAAATACACATTGCTCTTTGTATTGTTGTAAAATATTCATGAAAAACAAGATAACAAAAATCAAAAAGATAAATTATTATAGATATAGCCATGTTTTAAATGTATAGCAGAGATGTTAATTGAGACAGCAACATACAAACTTTCTAGAACAACATGGACCTGGATAGCTGGTTTTTATGGAGGACAGAGAAGAGGAAGAGGGTGCAAATCAAACAGCTCATTCTCAGACTACACAGCAAACAGCTTAAGTTTTTAGTGCTTTGTTTGAGGTTTTTAGTGCTCTGTCCTATCTATTATCAACATATAATAGATGGAACAGAACAAGAAAGGCAATTAATAATCTGTCATTGCGTCACTGCATTATGATATGAAAGGCTCAGTACAGTGTGGCACAAAACGCTTATGCGCATCCCGAGTGGAGAATGATGCGCTTAAAGCCACATGGGGTTACAGCGCACAGCGCATCGAGTCCGCATTGATGCAAGCTCTACAATACACTTCTTTTTGATAGTCAAAGCGGGGGTTACGTTTTTACACGTCGTACAGAATAACCCTAAAGGCACCAAGGTGGCGGTGCCACCGGCTTTATATTAAATATAAATAAAGCTGTGAGCAGCAATAAAGGGCCAAAGCCGGCGGTACCACCATCCCGGTGCCTTTGGGTAACTAAAGGCATCGGGTTGCGGTGCCACCGGCTTGGGCCCGCAATCGCTGCTCGCAGCTATATTTATTATTATTATTATTATTTATACGACTATTTGGGCACTTTTGGGGCCCTTAACATGCTCAAAAACTCTTGAAACTTTGCACACGGGTCAGAATCCGCGGCCATCAGGGCCGGGCTGAAGATGGTACCCGGGCGTGGCAGGGGGGCTAGACAGCGCCCCCTGGAACGGGGTCCGAAAACTTGGTCCATAAATCAAACACGCTTGCATGTAATAATATGAAACTCGGTGCACATATAGATCTCATTGTTCATATATACCTCAAACTATTACTTTTTACCCCAGCCCAACAGGAAGTCGGTAATTTAGGGTTGTTCATAAAACACTCGCAATGGAATTTGAAGTACTCCTCCTAGAGAATTCAAACACACGGCACGAAACTCGGTCAGCATGAAGTCAAGGCATTGAGGATGAAAGTTTGTGAGGGGATTTTTGATATCTCGAACGGTTTGGCCGTGGCGAGGAAACGAAATTATGGCGAGAATCGTGAAACAGGATGTGTGTCAGAACTTCAGCATACATTAACTGATCTTGATGAAACTTCAGCAGTTTGTTTGCTGTAAGAGGACGATCACATGGATGTGAATATTGTGAGTCAAAGTTATAGCGCCACCAACTGGCAGCAGGAAGTGTGTCACTTTCAAAATGCTTTGAAATCACCCTCTTATTTTTACCCGATTTGCTTCAAACTTAATCTGTATAATGTAAATACATAGCAGATGAAGACCTGTGAATGGATTCTTGATATCTTTGATACTGTTGCCGTGGCAACGCATCAAACTTTAAAATTCTTTTTTTTGATGATTTTGAGACTCTTAGCGGCTTTTGGGGCCCTTAACGGGTTTGAAAACTCTTGAAACTTTGCACACAGGTCAGATCCCACAGCCATTAGAGCCGGGCTGAAGATGATACCTGGGTGTGGCAGGGGGGCTAGACAGCGCCCCCTGGAACGGAGTCCGAACACTTGGTCCATAAATCAAACATGCTTGAATGTAATAATATGAAACTCGGTACACATGTTGATCTCATCGTTTCATCTATACCTCACACTCTTACTTTTTACCCCAGCCCAACAGGAAGTCGGCTATTGAGGTTTGTTTGTAAAACGCTCGCAATGGAATGTGCAATACTCCTCCTAGAGAATTCAAACACACGGCACGAAACTCGGTCAGCATGAAGTCAAGGCATTGAGGATGAAAGCTTGTGTGGGGATTTTTGATATCTCGAACGGTTTGGCCGTGGCGAGGAAACGAAATCATGGCGAGAAACGTGAAACAGGAAGTTTGTTATAACTTCAGCATACATTAACTGATCTTGATGAAACTTCAGCAGTATGTTCGCTGTAAGAGGACGATCACATGGATGTGACTATTGTGAGTCAAAGTTATAGCGCCACCAACTGGCAGCAGGAAGTGTGTCACTTTCAAAATGCTTTGAAACCACTCTCTTATTTTTAACCGATTTGCTTCAAACTTCATCTGTATAATGTAAATACACTGCAGATGTAGACCTGTGAATGAATTTTTGATATCTTTGATACTGTTGCCGTGGCAACGAATCAAACTTTAACATTCTTTTTTGATGCTTTTGGGACTCTTAGCATGCTTGAAATTGCTTGAAACTCAACAGATACATCACATTTATTAGCCAATAGACATGTGCAACTATGGCAAAAGATTAAAGTAATGTCAAAAAAGCAAACACTAAAAGCCTCATATCTTCTAAAAATGTAATTATACATCATTTGTTTCTAAATTAAATTATACAAATATTATAACTTCCCCAATTTTTCCTTTTTTTCATTTAAGAATTGTGTTTACGTTCAAAAACAGCCAGAATTGTTGTAAAATTCATAAAAATAATTCATTCATTCAAAAATAATAATCTGAGTCATACGTAGTGCTATACTGCCCTCTTGTGTTCAATATCAGGTAGGCCTATTGTGTATATTCCCACCGGTTAATCAACGTGTGACTCCGCTGGGACTTGGGAGCTTTTAAATCGCTTACTTAAAACCGAAAGTCAAAATACGGATGTCCGCACAAGACATTAATGGTGTGGAGTAGAGCGAGCATTTTAAATAAATTCCTATTAAGTAGGATTGAACTAAACAGAAAGAATGTTCACTCTGTTCTGCTGGTTCCTCGCTGGTGGATCATATGATTACTTTGTCATAATCTATGACAAAAATGCTATTATAAACCATATTAATAATAGATAATACACATTGCTCTTATTTTTGAAAAATACATTCATGAAAAACAAGATAACAAAAATCATAAAAAAATATGGCCATGGCTGCTATAAATGTTTGAAATGCATAGGACAGATGTTTAATGACGCAGCAACATATAATTGAAAGGCAATTAATAATCTGTCATTACGTCACTGCATTATGATATTACGGCTCCAATACGGTGCAGCACAAAGCACTTATGTGCATCCCAAGCGGAGAATGATGTGCTTGAAGCCACATGAAGTTACAGCGCATTGAGTCCATATTGAAAAGTTCAAAGCACAAAGGAAATACATATTTATGAACAGTGTATTATACATTATCTATCTATGCAATAGTTTATTGAGCCTTTTCTTTTAAAGGTTTTAAATTTCAGTTACTGTGTGCGTGAAGAACAATTATAGTGCTCTGACTCTAGTGTTGTGATCTAACCGACAGCGTCTGACACCCGGTAGAAAGTAACACGGTTAAGTTACAGCAATAAAGTCCAGCAAGAAAAAGTTTCTTCATTCGAAAATATAGACCTTTAGACCTTTATCTTAAAGATCCAGTATAATAGGATTAACATTCAATCATCTTGAAGATCGTTTCATCATTGACTGTAACCGAATGTGACGTGCTGTTTGAATGCTGAATGGAGAATGACTGACAGGCGCAGAGAGGGAAAAGTTTGTTCTTGAATTTAATTATTTAAATATTAATTTCTATATCACATAATAGCTTCAGAACACTAATAATACAGTACACAAAAACTTTATGGTACTTTAGAAAGTTTTTTGTGCCTTTGTGCCTAACATAGAATAGTTTATGCACAATATAGAATTTGAATCAGCCTCGTCAAAGATGGCAGTGTCAGAGCCGATACCGATCCTGAGTATCTAATCGGCGCACTTCTTTTCAACAGTCAAAATGAAATTGAAATTGAAATTGCTTGAAACTCAACAGATACATCAAATTTATTAGCCAGTAGACATGTGCAAAGTTTCAGAAACGGGCATGGTGCAAGGACTAAATAGCGCCACCTTTTGACAAAAGTGGGGTTGTTAGTTTTATCTACAGTTACAAAAATCGGTATATACATTGTACTCCTCAAGCCGGACAACTTTCTAATACATAGTCATTAGCTCGGACCAAGAGGAAGTCAGATATTTTGGTTTGAATATGGTGAGCCTGTCTCTGAGCCTACGTCCCTGAATGGCAAGCCCTTTTAACATTTAAAAGCTAAGTTTGCCTGTCCGGAATTAACATTGTAGATATCAACAACGTCTTTCTGTCTATTCGCAATTACATTTTGGATAGTTTGTATTATCATTTAAGATATCTGTAACATAATCGTGACTAGTCGAAATTACAGAGTATGGCAAGCCGTTTTAACATTTAATCATAAAAGGGCCAAAGCCTTCGGCACCGCCACCCGGGTGCCTTTAGGTAACTAAAGGAACCGGGGTTGCAGTGCCACCGGCTTGGGCCCGCCATCGCTGCTCGCAGCTATATTTATTATTATTATTTATACGACTATTCGGGCACTTTTGGGGCCCTTAACATGCTCAAAAACTCTTGAAACTTTGCACACGGGTCAGAACCCGCGGCCATCAGGGCCGGGCTGAAGATGGTACCCGGGCGTGGCAGGGGGGCTAGACAGCGCCCCCTGGAACGGGGTCCGAACACTTGATCCATAAATCAAACACGCTTGCATGTAATAATATGAAACTCGGTACACATGTTGATCTCATCGTTTCATCTATACCTCGTGCTTTTACTTTTTACCCCAGCCCAACAGGAAGTCGGCTATTTAGGGTTGTTCGTAAAACACTCGCAATGGAATTTTTAATACTCCTCCTAGAGCTTTCATCCAAATTCGACGAAACTCGGTCAGCGTGAAGTCAAGACATTGAGGATGAAAGTTTGCGAGGGGATTTTTGATATCTCGAACGGTTTGGCCGTGGCGAGGAAACAAAATTATGGCGAGAAACGTGAAACAGGAAGTGTATCATAACTTCAGCACACATCAACCGATCTTGATGAAACTTCAGCAGTGTGTTCGCTGTAAGAGGATGATCACATGGATGTGACTATTGTGAGTCAAAGTTATAGCGCCACCAACTGGCAGCAGGAAGTGTGTCATTTTCAAAATGCTTTGAAATCACCCTCTAATTTTAACTCGATTTGCTTCAAACTTCATCTGTATAATGCAAATACATGGCAGATGAAGACCTGTAAATGGATTCTTGATATCTTTGAAACTGTTGCCGTGGCAACGCATCAAACTTTACCATTCTTTTAGGATGCTTTTGAGACTCTTAGCATGCTTCAAATTGCATGAAACTCGACAGACACATCACATTTATTAGCCAGTAGACATGTGCAAAGTTTCAGAAACGGGCGTGGTGAGGGCTCAGTGGCGCCACCTTTTGACAAAAGTGGGGTTGTTAGTTTAATCTACAGTTACAAAAATCAGTATGTATATTGTACTCCTCGAGCCGGACAATTTTCTAATTGACACTCATTAGCTAGAACCCACAGAAAGTCAGATATGTTTGTTTGAATGTAGAGAAAATCTCAGAATTTTGCCAGTCTCTCAGTGTCTCTCTGTGTGAGTGAGAGGAGGGGCGCCTGTCAGGTTAATTTTAACCCTTTATTTGCTGTGTGCAACTTCTCTGGCATTTTCGGGGGCCTTAACATCCTCTAAAACTCTTGAAACTTTGCACACGGGTCAGAACCCATGGCCATCAGGGCCGGGCTGAAGCTGGTAACCGGGCGTGGCAGGGCGGCTCGACAGCGCCCCCTGGACTGGGATTCAAAAATTTGTCCATAAATCAAACACACTTGCATGAATTAATATGAAACTCGGTACAATTAAAGATCACATCAGGCCAAACAACTTTCGTGCTCTAAGTTTTATGACAGTTCAAATGGAAGTTATTTATGAATTATGAATTATGGGTTGTTTGAATAATTGTCCTAGGAGAAATACATCAAATCACAATGCATGTGTTTACCAATCACAACCAAACTCGGTGTGCATGAAGTCAAGACATTGAGGATGCTCAATTCCGGACGGATTTTTGATATCTCGAACGGTCTGGCCGTGGCGAGGAAATGAATTTTATGACTAAAAAAGGACACATAAAGTGTGTTATAACTTTGCTCAATTTACCTACAGTTACAAAACTTACCACGTATATTGTTCTCGTCAAGCCGATCAACTTTCCAATTTAAAGTCATTCGCTCTGAGCAACAGAAAGTCAGATATTGTAGTTTGAATGGATTTATTTCCCCTGCGATTCTCTCTCTCTCTCTCTCTCTTTCTCTCTCTGTGTGTGTGTGGGTGTGTGTGTCTGTGTGGGGAGGGGAGGGCTGTTGTCTGTGTTTATGTGTGTGTGTGTGTGGCTGGCTGCGATTTTTCCTACAAGTCCTTGTCTCTAAGTCCTTGTCTTTTTGCTTAACAATTTTGCATAACAATATTTTTAAATGACAAAATAGGCATATAACCCCCATCTTTTAAATGTATAGTTTGCTTTAAATAAAAGTAAGATTGTATTTGTAATTGAAGTTGAATGAATTTAAAATTCATGTGCTATATTTCAATATATTTGTTTTCCTTAAGATTTTAAAACACTAACTTCATTCTTATCTGAATTACAAATATTTGTTTCTGTATAAAATAATACTCTGACTAAAAACACATTTGATGTTTTTTTTTTTTTTGGATTTTAATTTACATGTATTTATGTGTGTGTGTGTGTGTGTGTGTGTGTGGTGTGTGTGTGTGTGTGTGTGTGTATGTGTGTGTATATATAAAGTGCAGGGTTTTTTTTAGATAAAGTAGAATTTCTATAACTATGTGTTGAACTAATAAATCACTCTTGTGTGTGTTAAACACAATCTACTTAATACAGACAACTTCATTATAAAGATAAATAACAAATCCAAAAATATATGATTATAATCTATGACAAAAAAAGCCATTACAAACTATATTAATGGAAAATACACATTGCTCTTTGTATTGTTGTAAAATATTCATGAAAAACAAGATAACAAAAATCAAAAAGATAAATTATTTTAGATATAGCCATGTTTTAAATGTATAGCAGAGATGTTAATTGAGGCAGCAACATACAAACTTTCTAGAACAACATGGACCTGAATAGCTGGTTTTTATGGAGGACAGTGAAGAGGAAGAGGGTGCAAATCAAACAGCTCATTCTCAGACTACACAGCAAACAGCTTAAGTTTTTAGTGCTTTGTTTGAGGTTTTTAGTGCTCTGTCCTATCTATTATCAACATATAATAGATAGAACAGAACAAGAAAGGCAATTGATAATCTGTCATTGCGTCACTGCATTATGATATGAAAGGCTCAGTACAGTGTGGCACAAAACGCTTATGCGCATCCCGAGTGGAGAATGATGCGCTTAAAGCCACATGGAGTTACAGCGCACAGCGCATCGAGTCCGCATTGATGCAAGCTCTACAATACACTTCTTTTTGATAGTCAAAGCGGGGGTTACGTTTTTACACGTCGTACAGAATAACCCTAAAGGCACCAAGGTGGCGGTGCCACCGGCTTTATATTAAATATAAATATAGATGTGAGCAGCGATAAAGCGCCAAAGCCGGCGGTACCACCATCCCGGTGCCTTTGGGTAACTAAAGGCATCGGGGTTGCGGTGCCACCGGCTTGGGCCCGCAATCGCTGCTCGCAGCTATATTTATTATTATTATTTATACGACTATTTGGGCACTTTTGGGGCCCTTAACATGCTCAAAAACTCTTGAAACTTTGCACACGGGTCAGAATCCGCGGCCATCAGGGCCGGGCTGAAGATGGTACCCGGGCGTGGCAGGGGGCCTAGACAGCGCCCCCTGGAACGGGGTCCAAAAACTTGGTCCATAAATCAAACACGCTTGCATGTAATAATATGAAACTCGGTGCACATGTTGATCTCATCGTTCATATATACCTCAAACTATTACTTTTTACCCCAGCCCAACAGGAAGTCGGTTATTTAGGGTTGTTCATAAAACACTCGCAATGGAATTTGAAGTACTCCTCCTAGAGAATTCAAACACACGGCACGAAACTCGGTCAGCATGAAGTCAAGGCATTGAGGATGAAAGTGTTTGCGAGGGGATTTTTGATATCTCGAACGGTTTGGCCATGGCGAGGAAACAAAATTATGGCGAGAAACGTGAAACAGGAAGTGTGTTATAACTTCAGCATACATTAACTGATCTTGATGAAACTTCAGCAGTGTGTTCACTGTAAGAGGACAATCACATGGATGTGACTATTGTGAGTCAAAGTTATAGCGCCACCAACTGGTAGCAGGAAGTGTGTCACTTTCAAAATGCTTTGAACTCACCCTTTTATTTTTACCCGATGTGCTTCAAACTTAATCTGTATAATGTAAATACATAGCAGATGAAGACCTGTGAATGGATTCTTGATATCTTTGATATTGTTGCCGTGGCAACGCATCAAACTTTAAAATTCTTTTTTTTTATGATTTTGAGACTCTTAGCGGCTTTTGGGGCCCTTAACGGGTTTGAAAACTCTTGAAACTTTGCACACAGGTCAGATCCCACAGCCATCAGGCCCGGGCTGAAGATGGTACCTGGGTGTGGCAGGGGGGCTAGACAGCACCCCCTGGAACGGGGTCCGAACACTTGGTCCATAAATCAAACACGCTTGCATGTAATAATATGAAACTCGGTACACATGTTGATCTCATCGTTTCATCTATACCTCACGCTCTTACTTTTTACCCCAGCCAAACAGGAAGTCGGCTATTGAGGTTTGTTTGTAAAACGCTCGCAATGGAATGTGCAATACTCCTAGAGAATTCAAACACACGGCACGAAACTCGGTCAGCATGAAGTCAAGGCATTGAGGATGAAAGTTTGCGAGGGGATTTTTGATATCTCGAACGGTTTGGCCGTGGCGAGGAAACAAAATTATGGCGAGAAACGTGAAACAGGAAGTGTGTTATAACTTCAGCATACATTAACTGATCTTGATGAAACTTCAGCAGTGTGTTCACTGTAAGAGGCTGATTACATGGATGTGACTATTGTGAGTCAAAGTTATAGCGCCACCAACTGGCAGCAGGAAGTGTGTCACTTTCAAAATGCTTTGAAATCACCCTCTTATTTTTAACCGATTTGCTTCAAACTTCATCTGTATAATGTAAAAATACAGCAGATGTAGACCTGTGAATGGATTCTTGATATCTTTGATACTGTTGCTGTGGCAACAAATCAAACTTTAACATTCTTTTTTGATACTTTTGGGACTCTTAGCATGCTTGAAATTGCTTGAAACAGATAGATACAGATAGCTCGACAGATACATCACATTTATTAGCCAGTAGGCATGTGCAACTTTGGCAAAAGATTAAAGTAATGTCAAAAAAGTAAACAGTAAACACTAAAAGCCTCATATCTTCTAAAAATGTAATTATACATCATTTGTTTCTAAATTAAATTATACAAATATTATAATTAAACCAGTTTTTCCCTTTTTTCATTTAAGAATTATGTTTACGTTACAAAAACAGCCAGAATGGTTGTAAAATTCAGAAGAAGAAAAAATAATCTGAGTCATACGTAGTGCTATACTGCCCTCTTGTGTTCAATATCAGTTAGGCCTATTGTGTATATTCCCACCGGTTAATCAACGTGTGACTCCGCTGGGACTCGGGAACTTTTAAATCGCTTACTTAAAACCGAAAGTCAAAATACAGATATCCGCACAAGACATTAATGTTGTGGAGTAGAGCAAGCATTTTAAATAAATTCCTATTAAGTAGGATTGAACTAAACAGAATGAACGTTCACTCTGTTCTGCTGGTTCCTCGCTGTTGGCGCGCACAGTTATGAATGCTTGTGCAGCCATGAGTTTTAGTTTAATTTTAAAATTAGCGCAATTTCGGGATTTGTATTATTTGAATTTATTTTTAAAAAACACAATGTTGAGTTTTATTGTAACACTGTTTAATCGCGCCCACGGTTATATTTTGTATATTATATATAATTATAATGTATTTCTGTATAAAATAATACTACAATAAAAAACACATATGTGACCGACCTGATCCAGCAAAATTAGTCAGTGACCCAAATTTAAAAATTGAGATTTTGATATTAATGGAAAGAGGACACTGTAAGCTTTCAAATGATACCTTGGTCATACCTTGAATGGTTGTAAAGATATACAGATTTCAATTCTGGTCGTCTGCCCTTTTTTTCCAATTGAAAACCTAAGAAAATCGCTTTTAAAGTTTTTTTTGCCCGTTTTTTTTTTTTTTGTTGATATCTTTCAAAATCCATAGCATTTTAAGGGATAAACTATTTATTTTATATAGCTTAATTTGACCAAATAGATTAACATATCTAAATGCCATTTAATGAGGCTGAAACTCAACTTATTTTTAATTTTTTTGAAATAAATAATTAAAAAGTCACTTTTACAAAAATGTTCTAAAATCAGAAAGATTGAAGAGGAGTCAGAGAGAAATTCAGTTTTAGCCCACATAAGCAGAGAGCAGTCTGTTTTCTTTCATTTTGAATGGTTGTCTTTAAAAGTAGACATTTCAATATATATGTGAGGATACCTTATACGCTGACTTTCGGTTCACGAGACAAGCTTCAGTTCACGTGCCGCGCGTCGTGATTAGGCCTAGCCTATTGTCTGCAATTTATTTCTTATTATTAAATCCTAGTAATTGGTTGATGAAACATTGATTTAAATTAAGATAATTATTTTAAAACGAAATTTACTTTAAAGAAAGGCTTTGTGCTTGCATGTTTAAGCTATGTGAAAGTTTTAGTGCTGCTTCCAGAGAACGGTCACGTTCGGATTGTTTTTCCTCATAAATGCGAACACGGAAAATAAAATAAAGATTTTATGTTCTGGAGAGAGTCAACCCTTCTTCATCCGGTGAGTATTACTTTTGGTTTGTGCAGTGTGGTTCACATAGGCCAATTTATTAAAATATTTAATTATCTGGGAATTGGATCTCCTCCATAATGCTGAAATTGCCCAATTTTAAAATTTTTTGTAATAATTTAAGTTTTGTGGTGTAAGTCTACGTATTTTATAATGTTAACTTCAAATAATACTAATAGTAATTTAAAGATGTTGCAGCTAGCATTGGGTCTGGGCGTGAAGGATAACTTCGGGAGTTGAAGGGACGTGTCGGTGTCGTGATTCTGTCTTCTCACACCGCGACACAGGTTCGTGGATCTGAGTGTCGCGATCGTTACAGCCTTACATAGGCTATATTCTTCTTGCAGATAAATATACTCACGCAGTTTAGGTTAGAAGCCTCCAGTGAGTTCAACGTTTCAGGGGATACCCGGGAAATGCTCAGAGGTGACGAGGGGAGTTGAGAAGAGCAATGTTTATTTCAGCGAATTTAAAGCTTTGACAACTTTAATCATTATTTAAATACCTTTACTCAATTATCTCGACTACGAAACCCTGTGAGATTATTTTTGAATGTCTGTTCTTTGAAATTATCAAAAATATATATATATATATATTTTTTTTTTTATTTCATGGTTTTTCCACATAATCGGCCCATATCTTAAAATGGAAGGTTGCAACTTCCGACTCATTTCGCCAGAGCGGGTCACATTTGATTTTTATTTTTTAAACAATGTAATGTGTAACCTAAAAATAAACAGATTATTTGATAAATGGTATATTTAAATCTGCATATTGTAGCCTAATATCTGCAGGGCAGCCTAGTCTTAATAAATGTATGCTTCATTTTTCATTAGTAAATTTGATCAATAAATTCAATAATTTAGAATAATAAGACACTAGGGCTGTTACCCTAGGTAAGGCTGATCAAATTAAATCGGTTACACAATAATGTTACGAGATTGGTTTAACAGGAGTCAATTAAAAATCGCTGTAAAGAACGATACTTTTAAACATAACCCTAAATCACCATAAGGTGTCACCAGATGACCGTCTTAATGAACGAGTCATGGATTCAAAATGCTGAATCATTCAGTAATGAGAAAACACATTGCTTTGAGATGCGCGATGGGTCGCTGTGATCTTTGTTTAACTATTTTCTCTGCTGAAACAGAAAAAAGTCAATATTGCATCTAAAAAGTCAATATTGCATCTAAAATGTAAGTGACTTGACTTGTATGTGTGACTATGTTTGTTGTAGTGATAAGAGTTGCACCCTTGTTAAAGTTTAAGGCCTTGTGTTTTTGGATATATATCTTTCTTTCTTTCTTTTTTCTTTTTTTACAAAATATGCACATAACCCATATATTTTAGATTTATTATTTGCTTTAAATTAAATTAGGATTGTATTTTTGGTAATTGAACCTGAATGAATTTAAAAATGAATGTGCTATATTTCAGATCATATATTTGTTTTTCTTAAAATTTGAACTAACTTTATTCTCAGCTGAATTATAAATATTTTATTTCTGTATGAATTAAAAACACATTTGATTTTTCTTTTTTAATCAATGTAGAATGTGTAACTGAAATATAAACAGATTAGGGCTCTGTTCGAGGACAAGTAACTAAAACCAATGCGACATGATGAATGTTTGTTTCCCAAACCATCTCAGAGTAACAGCTTACTTTTCTTTCTTACTATATTCTTTCTTACTATAAACTGTGCTGTAGAGCTTGCATCAGTCAAAGCAGGGTTACATTTTGCATGTCGTGCACAATAAACCTAAAGGCACCAGGGTGGCGGTGCCACCGGCTTCATATATATATGTATATATATATATATATATATATATATATATATATATATATAGCTGTGATCCGCGATGAAGGGCCAAAGCCAGTGGCATGACCACCCTGGTGCTTTTAGGTAACTAAGGAACCGGGGTTGCGGTGCCACCGGCTTGGGCCCGCAATCGCTGCTCGCAGCTATATTTAGGGCCCAAGCCCTGAAAGGGCGAAGGCCCTATTGTTTTCCTTGGGATTATTTTTCTTTACTATTATTATTATTATAATAATTATTATTTTACTACCTTTTGGGCACTTTTGGGGCCCTTAACGTGCTCGAAAACTCTTGAAACTTTGCACACGGGTCAGAACCCGCGGCCATCAGAGCCGGGCTGAAGCTGGTACCCGGGCGTGGTAGGGCGGCTCGTCAGCGCCCCCTGGAACGGGGTCCGAACACTTGGTCCATAACTCAAACACGCTTGTATGTAATAATATGAAACTCGGTACACATGTTGATCTCATCGTTTCATCTATACCTCGCGCTCTTACTTTTTACCCCAGCCCAACAGGAAGTCGGCTATTGAGGTTTGTTTGTAAAACGCTCGCAATGGAATGTCATATACTCCTCCTAGAGCTTTGATCCAAATTCGACGAAACTCGGTCAGCGTGAAGTCAAGACATTGAGGATGAAAGTTTGCGAGGGGATTTTTGATATCTCGAACGGTTTGTCCGTGGCGAGGAAACGAAATCATGGCGAGAAACGTGAAACAGGAAGTGTGTTATAACTTCAGCATACATTAACTGATCTTGATGAAACTTCAGCAGTGTGTTCGCTGTAAGAGGACGATCACATGGATGTGACTATTGTGAGTCAAAGTTATAGCGCCACCAACTGGCAGCAGGAAGTGTGTCACTTTCAAAATGCTTTGATATCACTCTTTAATTTTTACCTGATTTGCTTCAAACTTCATATGTATAATGTAAACATACGGCAGATGTAGACCTGTGAATGGATTCTTGATATCTTTGAAACTGTTGCCGTGGCGACGCATCAAACTTTACCCTTCTTTTAGGATGCTTTTAGGATGCTTTTGAGACCCTTAGCATGCTTCAAAATGCATGAAACTCGACAGACACATCACATTTATTAGCCAGTAGACATGTGCAAAGTTTCAGAAACGGGCGTGGTGAGGGCTCAGTAGCGCCACCTTTTGACAAAAGTGGGGTTGTTAGTTTTATCTACAGTTACAAAAATCGGTATGTATATTGTACTCCTCGAGCCGGACAACTTTCTAATTGACACTCATTAGCTAGGACCCACAGAAAGTCAGATATGTTTGTTTGAATGTAGAGAAAATCTCAGAATTTTGCCAGTGTCTCAGTGTCCCTCTGTGTGAGTGAGAGGAGGGGCGCCTGTCAGGTTAATTTTAACCCTTTATTTGCTGTGTGCGACTTCTCTGGCATTTTCGGGGGCCTTAACATCCTCGAAAACTCTTGAAACTTTGCACACGGGTCAGAACCCATGGCCATCAGGGCCGGGCTATAGCTGGTAACCGGGCGTGGCAGGGCGGCTCGACAGCGCCCCCTGGACTGGGATTCGAACATTTGTCCATAAATCAAACACACTTGCATGAATTAATATGAAACTCGGTACAATTATAGATCACATCAGGCCAAACTACTTTCGTGCTCTAAGTTTTATGACAGTTCAAATGGAAGTTATTTATGAATTATGAATTATGGGTTGTTTGAATAATTGTCCTAGGAGAAATACATCAAATCACAATGCATGTGTTTACCAATCACAACCAAACTCGGTGTGCATGAAGTCAAGACATTGAGGATGCTCAATTCCGGACGGATTTTTGATATCTCGAACGGTCTGGCCGTGGCGAGGAAATGAATTTTATGACTAAAAAAGGACACATAAAGTGTGTTATAACTTTGCTCAATTTACCTACAGTTACAAAACTTACCACGTATATTGTTCTCGTCAAGCCGATCAACTTTCCAATTTAAAGTCATTCGCTCTGAGCAACAGAAAGTCAGATATTGTAGTTTGAATGGATTTATTTCCCCTGCGATTCTCTCTCTCTCTCTCTCTCTCTCTGTGTGTGTGTGGGGGGGTGTGTGTCTGTGTGGGGAGGGGAGGGCTGTTGTCTGTGTTTATGTATGTGTGTGTGGCTGGCTGTGATTTTTCCTACAAGACCTTGTCTCTAAGTCCTTGTCTTTTTGCATAACAATTTTGCATAACAATATTTTTAAATGACAAAATAGGCATAACCCCCATCTTTTAAATGTATAGTTTGCTTTAAATAAAAGTAAGATTGTATTTGTAATTGAAGTTGAATGAATTTAAAATTCATGTGCTATATTTCAATATATTTGTTTTCCTTAAGATTTTAAAACACTAACTTCATTCTTATCTGAATTACAAATATTTGTTTCTGTATAAAATAATACTCTGACTAAAAACACATTTGATGTTTTTTTTTGGTATTTTTATTTACATGTATTTATGTGTGTGTGTGTGTATAAAGTGCAGGTTTTTTTTAGATAAAGTAGAATTTCTATAACTATGTGTTGAACTAATAAATCACTCTTGTGTGTGTTAAACACAATCTACTTAATACAGACAACTTCATTATAAAGATAAATAACAAATCCAAAAAATATATGATTATAATCTATGACAAAAAAGCCATTACAAACTATATTAATGGAAAATACACATTGCTCTTTGTATTGTTGTAAAATATTCATGAAAAACAAGATAACAAAAATCAAAAAGATACATTATTTTAGATATAGCCATGTTTTAAATGTATAGCAGAGATGTTAATTGAGGCAGCAACATACAAACTTTCTAGAACAACATGGACCTGGATAGCTGGTTTTTATGGAGGACAGTGAAGAGGAAGAGGGTGCAAATCAAACAGCTCATTCTCAGACTACTCAGCAAACAGCTTAAGTTTTTAGTGCTTTGTTTGAGGTTTTTAGTGCTCTGTCCTATCTATTATCAACATATAATAGATGGAACAGAACAAGAAAGGCAATTAATAATCTGTCATTGCGTCACTGCATTATGATATGAAAGGCTCAGTACAGTGTGGCACAAAACGCTTATGCGCATCCCGAGTGGAGAATGATGCGCTTAAAGCCACATGGAGTTACAGCGCACAGCGCATCGAGTCCGCATTGATGCAAGCTCTACAATACACTTCTTTTTGATAGTCAAAGCTGGGGTTACGTTTTTACACGTCGTACAGAATAACCCTAAAGGCACCAAGGTGGCGGTGCCACCGGCTTTATATTAAATATAAATATAGCTGTGAGCAGCGATAAAGGGCCAAAGCCGGCGGTACCACCATCCCGGTGCCTTTGGGTAACTAAAGGCATCGGGGTTGCGGTGCCACCGGCTTGGGCCCGCAATCGCTGCTCGCAGCTATATTTTCTTTTATTTTTCTAACGACTATTCGGGCACTTTTGGGGCCCTTAACATGCTCGAAAACTCTTGAAACTTTGCACACGGGTCAGAACCCGCGGCCATCAGAGCCGGGCTGAAGCTGGTACCTGGGCGTGGCAGGGCGGCTCGTCAGCGCCCCCTGGAACGGGGTCCGAACACTTGGTCCATAACTCAAACACGCTTGTATGTAATAATATGAAACTCGGTACACATGTTGCTCTCATCGTTTCATCTATACCTCACACTCTTACTTTTTACCCCAGCCGTACAGGAAGTCGGCTATTGAGGTTTGTTTGTAAAACGCTCGCAATGGAATGTTAAATACTCCTCCTAGAGCTTTGATCCAAGTTCGACGAAACTCAGTCAGCGTGAAGTCAAGACATTGAGGATGAAAGTTTGCAAGGGGATTTTTGATATCTCAAACGGTTTGTCCGTAGCGAGGAAACGAAACTATGGCGAGAAACGTGAAACAGGAAGTGTGTTATAACTTCAGCATACATTAACTGATCTTGATGAAACTTCAGCAGTGTGTTCGCTGTAAGAGGACGATCACATGGATGTGACTATTGTGAGTCAAAGTTATAGTGCCACCAACTGGCAGCAGGAAGTGTGTCACTTTCAAAATGCTTTGAAATCACCCTTTTATTTTTATCCGATTTGCTTCAAACTTCATCTGAATAATGTAAACATACGATAGATGTAGACCTGTGAATGGATTCTTGATATCTTTTAAACTGTTGCCGTGGCAACGCATCAAACTTTACCATTCTTATAGGATGCTTTTGAGACCCTTAGCATGCTTCAAATTACATGAAACTCGACAGACACATCACATTTATTAGCCAGTAGACATGTGCAAAGTTGCAGAAACGGGCGTGGTGAGGGCTCAGTAGCGCCACCTTTTGACAAAAGTGGGGTTGTTAGTTTTATCTACAGTTACAAAAATCGGTATGTATATTGTACTCCTCGAGCCGGACAACTTTCTAATTGACACTCATTAGCTAGGACCCACAGAAAGTCAGATATGTTTGTTTGAATGTAGAGAAAATCTCAGAATTTTGCCAGTCTCTCAGTGTCCCTCTGTGTGAGTGAGAGGAGGGGCGCCTGTCAGGTTAATTTTAACCCTTTATTTGCTGTGTGCGACTTCTCTGGCATTTTCGGGGGCCTTAACATCCTCGAAAACTCTTGAAACTTTGCACACGGGTCAGAACCCATGGCCATCAGGGCCGGGCTGAAGCTGGTAACCGGGCGTGGCAGGGCGGCTCGACAGCGCCCCCTGGACTGGGATTCGAACATTTGTCCATAAATCAAACACACTTGCATGAATTAATATGAAACTCGGTACAATTATAGATCACATCAGGCCAAACAACTTTCGTGCTCTAAGTTTTATGACAGTTCAAATGGAAGTTATTTATGAATTATGAATTATGAATTATGGGTTGTTTGAATAATTGTCCTAGGAGAAATACATCAAATCACAATGCATGTGTTTACCAATCACAACCAAACTCGGTGTGCATGAAGTCAAGACATTGAGGATGCTCAATTCCGGACGGATTTTTGATATCTCGAACGGTCTGGCCGTGGCGAGGAAATGAATTTTATGACTAAAAAAGGACACATAAAGTGTGTTATAACTTTGCTCAATTTACCTACAGTTACAAAACTTACCACGTATATTGTTCTCGTCAAGCCGATCAACTTTCCAATTTAAAGTCATTCGCTCTGAGCAACAGAAAGTCAGATATTGTAGTTTGAATGGATTTATTTCCCCTGCGATTCTCTCTCTCTCTCTCTCTCTCTCTCTCTCTCTGTGTGTGTGTGTGTGTGTGGGTGTGTGTGTGTGTGGGGAGGGGAGGGCTGTTGTCTGTGTTTATGTGTGTGTGTGTGTGTGTGTGTGTGTGGGTGTGTGTGTGTGTGTGGGGAGGGGAGGGCTGTTGTCTGTGTTTATGTGTGTGTGTGTGGCTGGCTGTGATTTTTCCTTCAAGTCCTTGTCTCTAAGTCCTTGTCTTTTTGCATAACAATTTTGTATAACAATATTTTTAAATGACAAAATAGGCATATAACCCCCATCTTTTAAATGTATAGATTGCTTTAAATGAAAGTAAGATTGTATTTGTAATTGAAGTTGAATGAATTTAAAATTCATGTGCTATATTTCATTCAATATATTTGTTTTCCTTAAGATTTTAAAACACTAACTTCATTGTTATCTGAATTACAAATATTTGTTTCTGTATAAAATAATACTCTGACTAAAAACACATTTGATGTTTTTTTTTGTATTTTTATTTACATGTATTTATGTGTGTGTGTGTGTGTGTGTGTGTGTGTATAAAGTGCAGGGTTTTTTTAGATAAAGTACAATTTCTATAACTATGTGTTGAACTAATAAATCACTCTTGTGTGTGTTAAACACAATCTACTTAATACAGACAACTTCATTATAAAGATAAATAACAAATCCAAAAAATATATGATTATAATCTATGACAAAAAAAGCCATTACAAACTATATTATTGGAAAATACACATTGCTCTTTGTATTGTTGTAAAATATTCATGAAAAACAAGATAACAAAAATCAAAAAGATAAATTATTTTAGATATAGCCATGTTTTAAATGTATAGCAGAGATGTTAATTGAGGCAGCAACATACAAACTTTCTAGAACAACATGGACCTGGATAGCTGGTTTTTATGGAGGACAGTGAAGAGGAAGAGGGTGCAAATCAAACAGCTCATTCTCAGACTACACAGCAAACAGCTTAAGTTTTTAGTGCTTTGTTTGAGGTTTTTAGTGCTCTGTCCTATCTATTATCATCATATAATAGATGGAACAGAACAAGAAAGGCAATTAATAATCTGTCATTGCGTCACTGCATTATGATATGAAAGGCTCAGTACAGTGTGGCACAAAACGCTTATGCGCATCCCGAGTAGAGAATGATGTGCTTAAAGCCACATGGAGTTACAGCGCACAGCGCATCGAGTCCGCATTGATGCAAGCTCTACAATACACTTCTTTTTGATAGTCAAAGCGGGGGTTACGTTTTTACACGTCGTACAGAATAACCCTAAAGGCACCAAGGTGGCGGTGCCACCGGCTTTTTATTAAATATAAATATAGCTGTGAGCAGCGATAAAGGGCCAAAGCCGGCGGTACCACCATCCCGGTGCCTTTGGGTAACTAAAGGCATCGGGGTTGCGGTGCCACCGGCTTGGGCCCGCAATCGCTGCTCGCAGCTATATTTCTTCTTTAGTATTATTATTATTTTGCTACCTTTTGGGCACTTTTGGGGCCCTTAACGTGCTCGAAAACTCTTGAAACTTTGCACACGGGTCAGAACCCGCGGCCATCAGAGCCGGGCTGAAGATGGTACCCGGGCATGGCAGGGCAGCTCGTCAGCGCCCCCTGGAACGGGGTCCGAACACTTGGTCCATAACTCAAACACGCTTGTATGTAATAATATGAAACTCGGTACACACGTTGATCTCATCGTTTCATCTATACCTTGCGCTCTTACTTTTTACCCCAGCCCAACAGGAATTTGGCTATTGAGGTTTGTTTGTAAAACGCTCGCAATGGAATGTCAAATACTCCTCCTAGAGCTTTGATCCACATTCGACGAAACTCGGTCAGCGTGAAGTCAAGACATTGAGGATGAAAGTTTGCGAGGGGATTTTTGATATCTCGAACGGTTTGTCCGTGGCGAGGAAACGAAATCATGGCGAGAAACGTGAAACAGGAAGTGTGTTATAACTTCAGCATACATTAACTGATCTTGATGAAACTTCAGCAGTGTGTTCGCTGTAAGAGGACGATCACATGGATGTGACTATTGTGAGTCAAAGTTATAGCGCCACCAACTGGCAGCAGGAAGTGTGTCACTTTCAAAATGCTTTGATATCACCCTTTTATTTTTACCCGATTTGCTTCAAACTTCATATGTATAATGTAAACATACGGCAGATGTAGACCTGTGAATGGATTCTTGATATCTTTGAAACTGTTGCCGTGGCGACGCATCAAACTTTACCCTTCTTTTAGGATGCTTTTTTGGTGCTTTTGAGACCCTTAGCATGCTTCA
Source organism: Pimephales promelas (assembly GCF_988280905.1). Taxonomy (NCBI): domain Eukaryota; kingdom Metazoa; phylum Chordata; class Actinopteri; order Cypriniformes; family Leuciscidae; genus Pimephales; species Pimephales promelas. The sequence continues at coordinate 10,869,323 of NC_142773.1, read as the reverse complement.
AATTGCATGAAACTCGACAGACACATCACATTTATTAGCCAGTAGACATGTGCAAAGTTTCAGAAACGGGCGTGGTGAGGGCTCAGTAGCGCCACCTTTTGACAAAAGTGGGGTTGTTAGTTTTAACTAGAGTTACAAAAATTGGTATGTATATTGTACTCCTCGAGCCGGACAACTTTCTAATTGACACTTATTAGCTAGGACCCACAGAAAGTCAGATATTTTTGTTTGAATATGGCCACTCTGAGCCTACATGTCTCTGTGTCTCTGTGTCTTTGGCTGGCTGTGTGTGTGTGTGTGTGTGTGTGTGTGCAGGGGGAGGGGGCTTAACCATTTCACTGCTGTGTGTATGACCTGCATAAAGAAAATACATTTCTCAAGCCTGGTATTTTTTAAATAAGTTTTTATTTTTATTTTTATAAGTAAAGGCATATAACTAGTTTAATTGTAGTGAATTGACAATAGTTTTATATAATTAGTTTATTAATCAGATTAACTTGGTCAATAAACTTGGTCTGAAAATTTGGTCCATAAATCAAACACACTTGCATGTAATAATATGAAACTTGGTACACATATAGATCTCATCGTTTCATATATACTTCACACTCTTACTTTTTACCCCAGCCCAACAGGAAGTCGGCTATTTAGGGTTGTGTTTAAAACACATGCAATGGAATTTAAATTATTGCTCCTAGAGCACTGAACCAAATTCGACGAAACTCGATCAGCGTGAAGTCAAGACATTAAGGATGAAAAAGTGCCACGGGATTTTTTATATCTCGAACGGTTTGGCCGTGGAGAGGAAACAAAATTATGGCGAGAAACGTGAAACAGGATGTGTGTTATAACTTCAGCATACATTAACTGATCTTGATGAAACTTCAGCAGTGTTTTCGCTGTAAGAGACCGATCACATGGATGTGACTATTGTGAGTCAAAGTTATAGCGCCACCAACTGGCAGCAGGAAGTGTGTCACTTTCAAAATGCTTTGAAATCACTCTCTTATTTTTAACCGATTTGCTTCAAACTTCATCTGTATAATGTAAATACACGGCAGATGTAGACCTGTGAATGAATTTTTGATATCTTTGATACTGTTGCCGTGGCAACGAAACAAACTTTAACATTCTTTTTTGATGCTTTTGGGACTCTTAGCATGCTTGAAATTGCTTGAAACTCAACAGATACATCACATTTATTAGCCAGTAGACATGTGCAACTATGGCAAAAGATTAAAGTAATGTGAAAAAAGTAAACACTAAAAGCCTCATATCTTCTAAAAATGTAATTTTACATCATTTGTTTCTAAATTAAATTATACAAATATTATAACTTCCCCAATTTTTCCCTTTTTTCATTTAAGAATTATGTTTACGTTCAAAAACAGCCAGAATTGTTGTAAAATTCAGAAAAAAATAATAATCTGAGTCATACGTAGTGCTATACTGCCCTCTTGTGTTCAATATCAGGTAGGCCTATTGTGTATATTCCCACCGGTTAATCAACGTGTGACTCCGCTGGGACTTGGGAGCTTTTAAATCGCTTACTTAAAACCGAAAGTCAAAATACGGATGTCCGCACAAGACATTAATGGTGTGGAGTAGAGCGAGCATTTTAAATAAATTCCTATTAAGTAGGATTGAACTAAACAGAAAGAATGTTCACTCTGTTCTGCTGGTTCCTCGCTGGTGGATCATATGATTACTTTGTCATAATCTATGACAAAAATGCTATCATAAACTATATTAATAATAGATAATACACATTGCTCTTATTTTTAAAAAATACATTCATGAAAAACAAGATAACAAAAATCATAAAAAGATATAGCCATGGCTGCTATAAATGTTTGAAATGCATAGGACAGATGTTTAATGACGCAGCAACATATAATTGAAAGGCAATTAATAATCTGTCATTACGTCACTGCATTATGATATTACGGCTCTAATACGGTGCAGCACAAAGCACTTATGTGCATCCCGAGCGGAGAATGATGTGCTTGAAGCCACATGAAGTTACAGCGCATTGAGTCCGTATTGAAAAGTTCAAAGCACAAAGGAAATACATATTTATGAACAGTGTATTATACATTATATATCTATGCAATAGTTTATTGAGCCTTTTCTTTTAAAGGTTTTAAATTTCAGTTACTGTGTGCGTGAAGAACAATTATAGTGCTCTGACTCTAGTGTTGTGATCTAACCGACAGCGTCTGACACCCGGTAGAAAGTAACACGGTTAAGTTACAGCAATAAAGTCCAGCAAGAAAAAGTTTCTTCATTCGAAAATATAGACCTTTAGACCTTTATCTTAAAGACCCAGTACAATAGGATTAACATTGAATCATCTTGAAGATCGTTTCATCATTGACTGTAACCGAATGCGACGTGCTGTTTGAATGCTGAATGGAGAATGACTGACAGGCGCAGAGAGGGAAAAGTTTACGTGTTCTTGAATTTAATGACTTAAATATTAATTTCTATATCACATAATAGCTTCAGAACACTTATAATACAGTACACAAAAACTTTATGGTATTTTAGAAAGTTTTTGTGCCTTTGTGCCTTACATAGAATAGTATATGCACAATATAGAATTTGAATCAGCCTCGTCAAAGATGGCAGTGTCAGAGCCGATACCGATCCTGAGTATCTAATCGGCGCACTTCTTTTCAACAGTCAAATTGAAATTGAAATTGCTTGAAACTCAACAGATACATCACATTTATTAGCCAGTAGACATGTGCAAAGTTTCAGAAACGGGCATGGTGCAAGGACTAAATAGCGCCACCTTTTGACAAAAGTGGGGTTGTTAGTTTTATCTACAGTTACAAAAATCGGTATATACATTTTACTCTTCAAGCCGGACAACTTTCTATTACATAGTCATTAGCTCGGACCAAGAGGAAGTCCGATATTTTGGTTTGAATATGGTGAGCCTCTCTCTGAGCCTATGTCCCTGTATAAAGCTAAGTTTGCCTATCCGGAATTAACATTGTAGATATCAACAACGTCTTTCTGTCTAGTCGTAATTACATTTTGGATAGTTTGTATTATCATTTAAGATATCTGTAACATAATTTTGACTAGTCGAAATGACAGAGTATGGCAAGCCGTTTTAACATTTAATCATGAAAGGGCCAAAGCCTTCGGCACCGCCACCCGGGTGCCTTTAGGTAACTAAAGGAACCGGGGTTGCGGTGCCACCGGCTTGGGCCCGCCATCGCTGCTCGCAGCTATATTTATTCTTTGAATTGCGTAATATAATTGACAGAATCTGAGAGCTTAACTAACCTGCTTGCTAAGTGTCAATTGCGTGTCAAGTCAAGTCAAGTCACATTTATTTATATAGCGCTTTTCACAATACAGATTGTATCAAAGCAGCTTCACAGTGAAAACATGAAAGTAGCACAACACAGATCAACAACATTGCTAAACACTAAATAACCCCAACTGAGCAAGCTCAAAGCAAGCCAAAAGCAAGGCGACAGTGGCAAGGAACCAAACTCCATCAGATTGGATGGAGAAAAAACCTTGGGAGAACCCAGGCTCAGTCGGGGGCCAGTTCTCCTCTGGCTTACATTCATATTGTTTAAATATAAATATTAAATATAAATATTGTTTATGAATCAAACGGCGCCATAACATATCGCAGGCGTTGAGTCGTCTCATCACAGGCGTTGAGTCGTCTCATCACAGGCATTGGGGCATCCGAAATCCCCGTGAGAGGCTGGACACAAAACTGGACCTGACGAACGCCATTTTTCTCGGGACAAGCGTCCCGAGATAACAGCAGAAAGGCAGATGGGAAATAATTAGCATAGCTGATGTTCATAATGATTTCCGTTATAACTCACAAACTCTCCGTAACCCAAACTCTCCGCAACCCAACCATACGCGCCGACCATACGCGCCGACCCGTTTGTCTAAAAGGCTGTTGAGCCCCACTGGTGCGTTAAGCAGTTTCAGTGGCAAACGGTTCCGTATGGCATAACAGAGGACTAGAAGGTAAGCATTATGTGAATGCTTGACTAAAGAGATGCGTCTTTAATCTAGTTTTAAACTGTGTCAGCGAGTCAGAGGCTCGGACCGTATCGGGAAGGCCATTCCAGAGTTTTGGAGCTAAATGCGAGAACGCCCTCCCTCCTTTACTGGACTTCGATATCCTAGGAATGACCAGAAGCCTTGAATTTAGTGATCTTAAGGATCGCGCTGGATTGTAGGGCGAAAGAAGGTCCGTTAAGTACATAGGTGCTAAACCATTTAGGGCTTTATAGGTCAGTAGTAGTATTTTGTAGTTGATGCGGAACTTAATAGGTAACCAGTGTAGAGATGATAAAATCGGTGTTATATGATCATATTTTCTTGACCTAGTAAGAACTCTAGCAGCTGCATTTTGTACTAACTGTAGCTTGTTTATTGAGGATGCAGGACAACCGGCTAATAAAGCATTACAGTAATCTAGTCTCGAGGTCATGAATGCGTGAACTAATTTTTCTGCATCAGAAATAGATAGCATGTTACGTAGCTTAGCAATGTTTCTAAGGTGGAAAAAGGCTGTTCTTGTAACATATGAAATATGATTTTCGAACGACAAGTTGCAGTCTAGTATAACACCCAGGTCTTTTACTGTTGTGGATAAAGTAACAGGACATCCGTCTATATTAAAGTTATATTGTGAGAGGTTTTGTGAGTAGTTTTTTGGACCAATAAGTAATACCTCCGTTTTATCTGAATTTAATAGCAGGAAATTACGCGTCATCCAGCATTTCATATCTTTGAGACACTCTGTCATTTTAGATGAGTTAGTGTTTTCATCTGGTCGTGATGAAATATATAATTGAGTGTCGTCAGCGTAACAGTGGAAATTAATTCCATGTTTTCTTATAATATTACCAAGTGGCAGCATATATATTGAGAATAGCAGAGGGCCTAAAACCGATCCTTGCGGTACTCCATAGTCTACTGACGTTATCTTTGATTTTTTCCCATTTAAACAGACAAAATGAGAACGGTCCGATAAGTACGATCTAAACCAGCTTAATGCCTGTCCCTGGACACCGGTGAAGTTTTGTAGTCGATCCAAGAGTATTATATGATCTATAGTGTCGAACGCAGCGCTAAGATCAAGTAGGACTAGTATTGAGATACAGCCTTGGTCAGAAGCTAAAAGTAAATCATTTGTAATTTTAACTAGCGCAGTTTCTGTACTATGATGCGGTCTGAATCCTGACTGGAATTTTTCATAGATATCATTTTCTTGCAAAAAAGAGCACAATTGAGCGGACACTACTTTTTCAAGTATTTTGGACATAAATGGAAGATTTGAAATGGGTCTGTAATTTGCCAAGTTATTTGGATCTAATTGCGGTTTCTTAATGAGCGGTTTTATTACAGCCAGCTTGTATATTTTTGGGACATGACCTAAAGATAAAGACGAGTTAATAATATTGAGGATTGTCTCAATAATATTGAGGATTGCGTGTCTCACGGTGAATTCACGGCGCTAGCTTGATCAACATCAGCGAATGCTGTCTGTCAAATTAGGAGCACAAGTCATTATTTGGAGGTATACTGCCCCCATCTGTTATGGAATATGGAGTAGGATTTGATTTATGATGTTAGATGGCACCTTTAAGAAACCGCAATTAGATCCAAATAACTTGGCAAATTACAGACCCATTTCAAATCTTCCATTTATGTCCAAAATACTAGAAAAAGTGGTGTCCGCTCAATTGTGCTCTTTTTTGCAAGAAAATGATATCTATGAAAAATTCCAGTCAGGATTCAGACCGCATCATAGTACAGAAACTGCGCTAGTTAAAATTGCAAATGATTTACTTTTAGCTTCTGACCAAGGCTGTATCTCAATGCTAGCTCTACTTGATCTTAGCGCTGCGTTCGACACTAAATGGATCGACTACAAAACTACACTGGTGTTCAGGGACAGGCATTAAGCTGGTTTAGATCGTACTTATCGGACCGTTATCATTTTGTCTGTTTAAAGGGGGAAAATCGAAGATAACATCAGTAGACTATGGAGAACCGCAAGGATCGGTTTTAGGCCCTCTGCTATTCTCAATATATATGCTGCCACTTGGTAATATTATAAGAAAACATGGAATTAATGGTTACACTTTATTTCGATAGTCACTTTAGACATTCTACTAATTATAAGTAACTTTTCAACAACGTGTCAACTAACTCTCATTAGAGTATTAGTATATTAGAGTAGACTGTCAGTAGACTGTTGGTTTATGGTTAGGTGTTAGGCTTTGGGTTAGGAGAATAAATTTACTTGTAGTCGTCAAGTTACTAATAGTCAGTTGAATGTCTGTTGGGGGACAAACAAAATAAAGTGTTAGCAGATATTAAGCTGACAGTCTACTAATACTCTAATGACAGTTAGTTGACATGTAGTTGAAAAGTTACTTATAGTTAGTCGAATGTCTAAAGTGGATAAAATGGAGGTATTACTTATTGGTCCAAAAAACTACTCACAAAACCTCTTACAATACAACTTTAATATAGACGGATGCCCTATTACTTTATCCACTACAGTAAAAGACCTGGGTGTTATACTATAACGCAACTTGTCTTTCGAAAATCATATTTCATATGTTACAAGAACAGCCATTTTCCACCTTAGAAACATTGCTAAGCTACGTAACATGCTATCTATTTCTGATGCAGAAAAGTTAGTTCATGCATTCATGACCTCGAGACTAGATTACTGTAATGCTTTATTAGCCGGTTGTCCTGCATCCTCAATAAACAAGCTACAGTTAGTACAAAATGCAGCTGCTAGAGTTCTTACTAGGTCAAGAAAATATGATCATATAACACCGATTTTATCATCTCTACACTATTACCTATTAAGTTCCGTATCAACTACAAAATACTACTACTAACCTATAAAGCCCTAAATGGTTTAGCTCCTATGTACTTAACGGACCTTCTTTCACCCTACAATCCACCGCGTTCCTTAAGATCACTAAATTCAAGGCTTCTGGTCATTCCTAGGATATCTAAGTCCAGTAAAGGAGGGAGGGCGTTCTCGCATTTAGCTCCAAAACTCTGGAATAGCCTTCCCGATACGGTCCGAGGCTCTGACTCGCTGACACAGTTTAAAACTAGATTAAAGACGCATCTCTTTAGTCAAGCATTCACATAATGCTTACCTTTTAGTTCTCTGTTATGCCATACGGAACCGTTTGCCACTGAAACTGCTTAACGCACCAGTGGGCCTCGACAGCCTTTTAGACAAACGGGTCGGCGCGTATGGTTGGGTTGCGGAGAGTTTGTGAGATAGTGGTTTTCTAACACCGACTCCCGTATAATGGAAATCGTTATGAACATCAGCTATGCTAATTATTTCCCATCTGCCTTTCTGCTGTTATCTCGGGACGCTTGTCCCGAGAAAAAATGGCGTTCGTCAGGTCCAGTTTTGTATCCAGCCTCTCACCTGAGCCTGGGTTCTCCCAAGGTTTTTTTCTCCATCCAATCTGATGGAGTTTTGGTTCCTTGCCACTGTCGCCTTGCTTTTGGCTTGCTTTTGGCTTGCTTAGTTGGGGTTATTTAATATTTAATATTTAACAATATTATTGATCTGTGTTGTACTACTTTCATTTTATTACTGTGTGAAGCTGCTTTGATACAATCTGTATTGTGAAAAGCGCTATATAAATAAATGTGACTTGACTTGTGTAACGGTTACCAGCTGGAGTGCCCTATTTAGCCACCAGAGGGCACTCCAGATAAGACTATGTTTCACACAAACTACAGTTCCCAGAACTCACTGCCCGGACTCATCATCACTGATCACATTCACCTGTACCTCATTCACTATTGCATTCACCTGTCTCATCTTGTTAGCCTGGCTATATATACAGCCCATTCTCACCCCCAAGGCGTCACTTAACGCCCCACTTAGGCCCCACCTAACCTTGGGAAGCATTTGGACATGCTTCAATATCTGACGCTTTAGGCGCCCTTTAGCGTCAGTTAGATGACGCCCTAGGATCGCGTGTACCCTACCCCCACCCCACACCTAAACCTAACCGCGTCCTCTAACTGACGCTTTCCTTTAGCGTCAGTTAGATGACGCCATAGGATCGCGTCATGTAAGTGACGCTAAAGGGCGTCTAAAACGTCAAATATTGAAGCATGGTCAAAGGTGACGCCTTGGGGTGAGAATGCATTGATATATACCATGTTCATTCAGTCACTCACCGCTAAGTCTTGTTTAAGTGTTACACTGCAATTCTGAGCATTCTTACGGTTTTCTTGTCTCTTGGTTTTTGGATATCTTGCCCTGTTCCCTGGATTACTCTCTTGCCTCTGGTCCCTGCCTGTTTTGTTTGTTTCTCTGTGTATCTGTCTTGGACTGCCTATCTGTGTATGACCCTTGCCTGTACATTGGATTACGCCTCTGGATTGCCCTCAAATAAAGCTGCGTTTGGATCTTAACCCTCTTCTGAGAGCAGATTCGTGACCGAAAACCGTAGAATGCTCAGAATTGCAGTGTAACACTTAAACAAGACTTCGCGGTGAGTGACTGAATGAACATGGTATATATAGCCAGACTAACAAGATGAGACAGGTGAATGCAATAGTCAGTCCTTCCAGAAAAACGCGGAGTTTTTTTGTGATTGTTGCGGGCAAAAATCCTTGATTACGCGGCCCGTTTTCTTTAAAAATGCGATGGAATATGCGGTATATTTATGCAATTTTATGCGATGAAATTGCGGGAACTTGCAAAAATTGCGGGAACTTGCAAAAATTGCGGGAACTTGCAAAAACTGCGGTTTGATGAAAAAGAGAAAAAAAGTGATTCCCCCAACATCCTGTTCTCACTAGGCTACTACCTTAATGTAAAGAGTCATTTCTTATTACTTTCTATGATGTAGCAAGCATACTACATCATAGAAAGTGCTGGGAATATTTAATTTCTCATCTTGTTTTATTTTTATTAAATTTTCAAAATCACAGAGTTTGATATCAAGTTCTTGACATTTCTTTTACACATTTTCTGATAAGTATAAAATCTGAGAAGTAGCCTAAAACATGAAACAATAATTTGGAAAAAAAAAAAAAAAGAAAAAAAAAAAAGATAGAGGGCATCACAGACATATTAAATTCCTTTAGCAGAGATACAGATCTTTTGGGCTTTTCGATTTTTTTTTTTAAATTTTAAAGACTCAAAATACATTTTAAAGGCTGTTTTGAAATGAGCAAAGTTGGGTTTTGAGTTAGGCTACTCCACTTAGTTTGATGAATATGAAATTTTCCTAATAATAGAAAAAATCGATAACATACATTTTTCTTATAGGAAAGTCAAAATCATTTGTATGAAGATGACAAATTTAAGACAAGGTTGCAATTCATTTTAAAACCTAGAAATTGAGACATCTCATTCCAAAAGATTGAAAAATAGGGACATTCAAACAATAAGTGCACAATAGACTCTCTTTCACAATTACAAAATCAGCAATGTTTTATTTCAGACTGTAACGAGTGTAAATAAGGTGTGGCCCCTTTAAGAGCTGTGCGCTGAACTGTCTGCAGTGTGTGCGCCTCAAACACCCCATGTCGTGTGCGGGTAATTTCTGTTTGATGCTTATTCTTTTATCTTATTTTGTTTATTAAGTAACGATGTGATGGTAGAACGTGTGACAGACAGTTATACGAGTTCGATTTGTGAGATGTCAATCGCCTCCGTGAGTCTTTCTGGCCTCTGCAATAACTTCAGCTGTGAGCTATCCCGTCGCGTAATTGCGTCACTTCATAACGTTCCCATGGAAACCGGAGGAAATGGCTGCTCTTGTATGAAGCAAACGCAACATTTTTCAACTTTCTGCGAAGATATATGTGACTTTTTTTTGCAACGAAAATACGAGGATTATGAAATCATGCAAGCCCCGCATATTTTGCGTGGAAATCGGCATTTTATGCGGCGAAAGTGCGGCTTATTCGGAAAAATGCGGCCCCCGCATAAATATGCGGACTTTGACTGATTTTGCATTGAATTCAGCGATCGCATAATCGCGTTTTTCTGGAGGGACTGAATAGTGAATGAGGTACAGGTGAATGTGATCAGTGATGATGAGTCCGGGCAGTGAGTTCTGGGAACTGTAGTTTGTGTGAAACATAGTCTTATCTGGAGTGCCCTCTGGTGGCTAAATAGGGCACTCCAGCTGGTAACCGTTACAACTTGACTTAAATAGGTTAAGCAAAACAAATGTTTGAACTTTTGTGTTTAAAAAAAAGAAAATTTTAAACGCATACTAACCTGGAATTACATATACTGTTTGATACAGTACAAATATTTTGAGTGTCTCTTATTTTCCTGTAAAGAACAACACTTGTCCCACATTTTTCTCTGAAGCTGGCTATTCACAATTTGCAGATAACTATTAGCCACGACCAGTTGCAGCAATAAAATACATGTTCTTACAGGTATTCAATATTATTTTATTAATAATCTGGCATGCGATGAGCTTCAGAACCTAAATTACAGGGCATTGATTGAAGGTCAGAATTACACGAGCTCTGGATAGATTGGCCAGATACTGCATTCCATCGCAAATGAGCTCATCACATTAAAAGGTGTCGTGAGGTTTTCACAGGCAGTGAACTCGTACCATAATGTGTTAGTAACAATACAGAGAAAATTGTTAAAACAGCCAACCACACAACACGCTCTTCCCGGCATCACTGGACATACGCACAAAATAACTAAATAAAAACATCTAACATCTGCTATAGCCGCCTACGAGAACAACGCTACTTCCGCAGCAGCAAGGCCCGCGGTAATGGCGGCGCTGCTTTACTTCCATGTTTCGCCGGATTTGTGTATAAAAGCGTTATTTTGGCGTGACTGAAGAAGCGGCGAACAGACAGCGCCAGTGTCCTCTCGTCGTCCAGATCCAAAGCAATTAAAGCCTATGAAGACATTTTAAAAATGGGTTGTCACAGTCATGATCTCAGCCTCAGTAAGTAGTTTGAGGGTTGATTTGTAAATAAAGACTACACGCCTGTGCACATATATATTCAAACGCGCATACGTCTATGGACTGAACATGTGATGCGCATGTGCGTGCCGTCTGCTTTCTCACGGGTTTGTGTTTTTGAGGTTTGCGCAGAGATAATGGACAAACGTTTGCACCTTTGAATCTATTTCAGGGAGTGCGGATGGGTGGCCGGAGTGCGTTAAGATTTTTTCTGTTAGAACAGTGTCATATTAGTGGCCCTTAAGTTCATAAATAATGATCTTCGCAACGGAAGTGAATCAATCAAAACTAACTTTAGCTGGACAATAACTTTATCCTAATGCTGGTGTAAAGCCTAAACAATCTGTTGTGGTAATTAGGGGCCAAGCACAGAATATGCGTAGGCACCTATTGTATCCGTTGGTGTTCTCAAAATTCTTCTTCTTCTTCCAACTGGGAGTCTATGGCAGCCCATAGAACCACTTGCTGTATCTCTGCAACGCTTTATCGCATCCAGACCAATCTTGGTACATGTCATCGTTTCGGTAGGTGGCGTTTCGGCGCAGCACCACCTACTGGTCCGAAGAAATGAAAAATTGCTATTTTGGCTTATAACTTTTGCCCAAGCCCTTCATAAGACATAAACAAGTGGGGAGACACACTTCCATATATACAGCCATGCATGGTCACATGATCACATACATCCAATCAAGTGAAAAGGCACTTGTTTTTAAGCCTTTTTGCCGGAATTCATCTTTAAATGTCTTTAATTGCTCCTTGATGCAGTTGGGCTGAAACTTCCAGCAATGTTGGCTTGTCTTGTCATCTGCATTTGCGCTTGGCTCCGGTAACCTGCCTTAAAACAGTCCATATTGTTAAAAGCGCAATATAAATTAAGGTGAATTGACTTGACTATTAACTTCATCAGAAGTTTCCATCATTGATCATGTTATTTTTGTGTTTTTTGTTTTTGTTTTTAAATGTAAAGCTGCTTTAAAACAATCTGGATTGTATAAAGCACTACATAAATCAGGGGTGTCAAACTCAGCTCCTATGGTCACAATCCAACACAGTCTCATGAAAATGCATATCAATACCACGAATGTCATTTCTCGTGGCGTTTATACGCCAAAAATGTTGGCGCTACGCACTAAAATGTATTACGCACATATGCTACGCACTAAAAAACCCTGGGGTAGGTTTAGGGAGGAGGGGGGTGGGGAGTTTGTGCGTAATATAAGCCAAAAAGTGCGTATCATATGCACGCGAAAAATGCATACCATATACACGCAAAAACTGTTTTTGGCGTATAAATGCCACGAGAAATGACATTCGTGCTATAGATACAAACTTTCATGAGATCGGGCTCCACAGTCCTACATAATTTAGTTCCAACCCTGCTTCAACACACCTGTAGTTGTCAAATTATGGATTTTTCTGGAGTCAGCCATTATGAAAGACCTTGCTATAAACTTGTAATGCCTCTGAGATGCTGAATGTCTTTTACTGTATTTCCAGATTAGATTAGGAATAATAAAATTGTGCAGAATTTCATACAATCAATATATTTACCACACACAAACTCAAAAAAGGAAAAAAGACATAAAAGTGGTTCATATGACTTATTCCAAGTCTTTTGAAGACATATTAAAGCTTTCTGTAAAGAACACATTTTTTCTTCATTATTAAGTCAGTCATTATTCTTTACTGCTGCACTTTTTCCAATCTCATTCATGTTTTTACTTGCCACACCACAATCAGCTATGACACATGCAATTTTGTCATTACTGAATCTCCTTTTCAGGTTCCTTATGTTGTTTTGTAATTAATTTTTCCCAGATTTTGCCCTTAAATTATTTGATATGACTATGATATTTCTCATTTTAAATAAGCAATGAATATCACCAATTAGAAAAACATAACAAAACAATCTCCTACCAATAATCAGGGGAAAAATTAGTCTTTTAGCACTTAAACAAAAAAATCCATTGTCTTTAAAGGGTTGAAGACTGAGATGATGGCTCTGTGAGAGAATCATGTTGGAAACCACAATAAAAGAAACACAAACAGAAGGGAAAACAATGGATCTATTGGCTTGTGGTGTTGCTCCTGTGTGTCACTGCCTGTACTTGGTAGTGAATGGTTTTGAGGGTAAATGATCCATTGTGCCTCCTTTTGCCTGGTTGTGTTGAGTCAGTTTGTGGGTTTGTGATGTTTTACAAAGACTTCATAAGAAAATCTACCATCATGGAGAGGTAGGTGATTTACTTGTACTAAGGAAAAATACTATTGAAAAGAGTACTTTTTAATATATATATATATATATATATATATATATATATATATATATATATATATATATATATATATATATATATATACTGTATATATATATATACTGTATATATATATATATATATATATATATATATATATATATATATATGAAGAGTTCAGATGCAAAAACCTCTAAGTGCCATTTGAAATTTTCTTCTAGAATGATCATTTTTATCAAGCTTGTATATTTAAGTTCAGTGATTTCACTTAAATGGCAATGATGATTACCTATTAATTGTTATTTAAGTTAAATTACTGAACTTAAATATACAAGTTTGATAAAAATCATCCTTAAAGAAGAACATTTCAAATGGCATTTAGAGGCTTTTGCATCTGAACTCTATATATATATATAAATATATATATATATATATATATATATATATATATATGAACATTATTTAATATTTGAAGTGGTTAATTAAGTTTATGTTTTTATGTTTCCTTGTAAACAATCAGGGTGATTTGTTTCTTTTTATGCAAAAAAATCGAATAATTCAGATATAAGATTGATAACTCTACTAGATTAAGCCTATCTGCCAAACACATTTATAAGTTCTAAGCAATGCACCAAGACTATTTTCATAGGTAATGAAAAAGACTAGCGTGATTTAACACTCTACTATTCACACCTGGTTAATAGAAAGTGCAATCTAACTACTGTATATTAATTGAGGGCATAAGAGGAGTGCATTGCAACATTCTTCAACTCTGTAGAAGTTGGAAAAACACACCTTTAGCAGGGTTAATCTAATTAATAAAAATCTAAAACCATAAAGTAAAAAAACGTAAATTCTGTTACTGCAAATCCATCCATCCATCCGTCCGTCCGTCCGTCCGTCCGTCTGTCTATCTATCTATCTCTATACATATACAGACTTGGTAAAAAAACAAATAAAAGTAATATAAAAATACAGCAGTTCATTTCACATTGACTAAAACTACCAAAACATGTCTCAAATAAATTAATTCTTCCATAACACTAGCAAATTTTGTCACCCAACAAACACACATTGTCAGTAATAAAACAAAGATTAAAAAACAAACAAACAAACAAACACACAAAAAACACTAACAATAGGTAGTAGCCTACACAACAACTGTTTTGTAAAATTTATTGTAGAGTTTGTAGAAAAACTGCAACTTGAATTGTGTTCAGATGTAGCTGAACACCTACACAGTCTTTCAATTTTATCACCATATGTACAAAAAAATTATTTTGTACTGAAATGTAAACAAACTATGTATTTTGTACTGCAGGAAATTCTTAACAATATGAGCTGTCATATGTTGTTCATTTCTAAATGAAGAATTGCATTTTTATAAACCAGTTATTTAAAGGTGCTGTATGCGATTTTTAGCGACCTCTAGCGGTGATGTTTCAGAATGCAACAAGAGCGCTCGTGCTTGTGTGCGTGATCAATCTCAAGAGCGAGCAATCATTACCAGCCACACGGAGACTTTCAACGTAATGGCGAAATCATCACACAACATGCTGGAAACTAATGTAAACTCCCACTGCAGGTACAATAATAGCCTAACTTACTTTTATTAGCTTGACGTTGAACTAATGCTCTGTGCTCGTACCATGATAATGTTACAATAAACTGCATTTAGCCGACATGTGATGTTATATAGCATAAGCCATTTCTCTAACTATTCGTGTATCTTTCACAATCAGCAATGTCAACATAGGTGAATGTATAATATGATTACGAAAACGGTTAGTGAACTAAACTGAACAGTTTCAGTGTATCAGTAAGATCGTAGGAAGTAACAATACTGTACTGAATTTGTCTGGAAATGTGTATAAACAATATGGTAGTCGATCAGATTCACGTTTTGCCTGACGAGCTTGAGCAGATAAATCTTTTTTTGTTTTTTATATTTATGTGGACTGCATTTATATAGCGCTTTCATAGAACTAATGGCCACCAAAGCGCTTTACATATTGTCTCACATTCACCCATTCACACACACATTCATACACAAGGTGCAAGGCACCATCCAGCTCGTCGGGAGCAGCTGGGGTTAGGTGTCTTGCTCACCTCAACACTTGGTCAGGTGGAACCGAGGATTGAACCACCAACCTTTCGGTTTGTAGACAATCCACATGAACCACTGAGCCACTGCCGCCCCGTGGAGATTGTGTTTGAGATTGTGGTGATTGTGTTTGAGTCTGTGTTGTGCGTGAGGCAGGACGTTTTGGGGAGTTATCACACTCCATGTCGTCAGCTGAAGTGCTGTTGGTCGCATGATAGACTGGATAGAAAGGCTCGGGAGCGCGCATGCACGTCACATCTGATGGATTTCGCAGGAAATCCGACCTGGAGACCTCGCATATAAATAAGAATATTGGCCTTCAAAGGTAATGGCAAAACCCGAAAAGTGGATCGTTGCAATGTGTGATTACAACCCCTTCAAACACAGGCAATAAAAAAAGTCAAGTCAAGTCAAGTCACATTTATTTATATAGCGCTTTTCACAATACAGATTGTATCAAAGCAGCTTCACAGTGATAACATGTAAGTAGCACAACACAGATCAACAACATTGCTAAACACTAAATAAATAACCCCAACTGAGCAAGCTCAAAGCAAGCCAAAAGCAAGGCGACAGTGGCAAGGAACCAAACTCCATCAGATTGGATGGAGAAAAAACCTTGGGAGAACCCAGGCTCAGTCGGGGGCCAGTTCTCCTCTGGCTTACATTCATATTGTTTAAATATAAATATTAAATATAAATATTGTTTATGAATCAAACGGCGCCATAACATATCGCAGGCGTTGAGTCGTCTCATCACAGGCGTTGAGTCGTCTCATCACAGGCGTTGGGGCATCCGAAATCCCCGTGAGAGGCTGGACACAAAACTGGACCTGACGAACGCCATTTTTCTCGGGACAAGCGTCCCGAGATAACAGCAGAAAGGCAGATGGGAAATAATTAGCATAGCTGATGTTCATAATAATTTCCGTTATAACTCACAAACTCTCCGTAACCCGAACTCTCCGCAACCCAACCATACGCGCCGACCCGTTTGTCTAAGAGGCTGTCGAGCCCCACTGGTGCGTTAAGCAGTTTCAGTGGCAAACGGTTCCGTATGGCATAACAGAGGACTAGAAGGTAAGCATTATGTGAATGCTTGACTAAAGAGATGCGTCTTTAATCTAGTTTTAAACTGTGTCAGCGAGTCAGAGGCTCGGACCGTATCGGGAAGGCCATTCCAGAGCTTTGGAGCTAAATGCGAGAACGCCCTCCCTCCTTTACTGGACTTCGATATCCTAGGAATGACCAGAAGCCTTGAATTTAGTGATCTTAAGGAACGCGGTGGATTGTAGGGCGAAAGAAGGTCCGTTAAGTACATAGGTGCTAAACCATTTAGGGCTTTATAGGTCAGTAGTAGTATTTTGTAGTTGATGCGGAACTTAATAGGTAACCAGTGTAGAGATGATAAAATCGGTGTTATATGATCATATTTTCTTGACCTAGAAAGAACTCTAGCAGCTGCATTTTGTACTAACTGTAGCTTGTTTATTGAGGATGCAGGACAACCGGCTAATAAAGCATTACAGTAATCTAGTCTCGAGGTCATGAATGCGTGAACTAATTTTTCTGCATCAGAAATAGATAGCATGTTACGTAGCTTAGCAATGTTTCTAAGGTGGAAAAAGGCTGTTCTTGTAACATATGAAATATGATTTTCGAACGACAAGTTGCGGTCTAGTATAACACCCAGGTCTTTCACTGTTGTGGATAAAGTAACAGGACATCCGTCTATATTAAAGTTGTATTGTGAGAGGTTTTGTGAGTAGTTTTTTGGACCAATAAGTAATACCTCCGTTTTATCTGAATTTAATAGCAGGAAATTACGCGTCATCCAGCATTTTATATCTTTGAGACACTCTGTCATTTTAGATGAGAAAAAAAAAGGATTCATTTTATAAAAATAGTTACATATAGAACCTTTAAGAGTTTTCAGTGGTTCATAAGATTACTTAGAGTGCGTAAGTAAATGATTAATAAACTATTTAAATGTACATTCATACATCTTATTATTCAGACATAGTGATGGTTACTTACTGTGTTAATAAATGCTTTATTGCTTTATTATTATTAATAAATGCATGTATTTATGCTGTAATTCAGGGTTAATTCAGGGTAGTTATAAAGCAATTAGTACAGGTCAGTTAACAATGTTTGTGAGCTCATCTAAAGTGAGGACTATTCATGCCTTGTAAAGCATTTATAAAGGAGATTTAAAGGCTCTTAAATATTTCTGTATCACTGTGTTGTGTTTGTTACATTTTACTGTTTAGAAGATTGATGTGCCTTTAAATCTTGTTTATAAATGCTTTACAAGGCATGAATAGTCCTCACTTTAGATGAGCTCACAAAATAGTTAACTGTCCACTACTAAATGCTTTATAACTACCTGTATTTACAACATTTACTTACACTTTCTAAGTGATCTTATGAATGACTGAGAACTCTTAAATGACTGGTTTGTAAATAATGCTATACTTCATTTAGAAATGATTAATTGATCATTAACAAAGTATGAAAATACAATTATTAAAACGCATTATAGATATGCTTATAAATCAAGAAAAAAGCATTTATAGCTGTATTTACAAACTGCTTATTAATATCTATTAATGATATTAAATGATGAATTAACTGTTTACTCATGCTTAACAAATGATTAATTGCGTGCAGTTATTATAAAGTGTTACCACATTATACAATGTTTTCTTTTGCAAAATGTCTTAATAAAACAAAAATGACTGCAGCATTATTTTGTTACATGGTCCATGTTTAAATTACAATACAACCCCCCCCCCCCCCTTTAATGACAAAGACTAACAGCTGTGTAGTTGTGCAGCTACATTTAATTGTTTTGATAATATAAATTTTTTTAGATGTGGAAATCATTTTAATATGGTATTACTGTAAAAATGTAGCACATTGCTGTCTTATTCATTTTTGTATTGTATTAGGTTTTGAAAAAGAGTACAGATCGCCCAGTAGGGTTCACAGAGTTCCCTTTTGAAACTCCTGAGACACTTTGGTTGAACTCCTGAGACACTTTGGTTGTTGCCTTGCTTTTGGCTTGCTTAGTTGGGGACATTTTAATATTCAACAATATTATTGATATGTGTTGTATTATTTTCATGTTATCACTGTGAAGCTGCTTTAATACAAACTGAATTGTAAAAAGCACTAAATAAAAATGTGACTTGACTTTGGGAAACGCATCAGCATGACTATTGACTGAAGCACTGTAAAATCATGGCAATTGTATTGACCGGTGACAGCTATGACATAGATCACTTCGCTCCACATCGTGCCAAAAAATAGTGATTCTTGCCTTGTTTTTAAATAATAAATCAAACACATTTCATTGAAAGTTTTTCTCAGTCTTTTCCACTGGCCAAATAGTATTCTTAAGTGATTTATATTATTAATGGAAAGAGATAGGCCTTATTGTGCATTATTTGCTCAAAAATAATTTCAAATATTTTCTGCTCTTGTCACAGTGTGGTGTAGGTTGAAGAAGATGAAGAGGCAAAAAAAAAAATCCAATACAAACTTTTACTATAAATATAGTTCAAACAGGTACAGACAGGCAGGATGAACACACACACTAAATAAGACTGAGAACAGACTAAGACTGGCTGAACTGAAAGGAACTTAATACAAACACTGATGAACACAGATTAATAGAAACCAGGTGACAGAAATGATAATTTACTAGACACAGGTGAAACAGATGATGAACTAAATGACAGTAACCATAGAAACAGATGAGTGTCAGCAGGGTCAAAAGGGATTGAAGACTCCAGGACAGTACCGGTAGTTCAGGAGACCAGGGCACAACAGGAAGAGCAGATGGCCCGGGGCGGAGTAGGCTGTTCGGGAGGCCATGGCGGAGAAGACCCTTCGGCCGGCCGAGGCGAATCATCCTTCGTGGCCTTTCCGTGTGGGCCCAGTATGGCCACCATGACCGAGGATGAACCCTCCCCCCTCCAAAACTCATCTTGGGCAAAGCTATGGGCATAGGCTCAGGGACAGGCCTTGAGGGTTCAGGTGGTAGGGCCGGAGGTGACGGTTCAGTGGGAGAGGGTGACTGTGGTTGAGTGGGGGTGGTACCTTCACTAACCTCTCTGACAGTGAGTGAAGAACCACTCAACCACAGCACATATTCAATGAGCCAGGGACCATGTGGTTCTGCAGGAAATTGTTGGTAGAGGAACTCGTCCAACCCACACCATTTTTAAGGTGTCCTTGTTCCATGGTACCTTATGCGTCAGATCGAGGAACTCCTCTACACTCCTCCTCTCCTCTACTCCTCTACTGCTGACCATTTTGGAAGCGGGTGAGGAGAGATTGAGCTGGGTTCACCGGGGTGAGAAGGATACCTGGTATATACGTGTAATTTTCTAAAAGTGTTTAAAAGTGACTGTGGCGAGCAGGAGGAGGCTGAGGAACCCTGATTCACCCACATTATGTTACTGTGTTAGTGTGGGGCTTGTCACGGTTCTGTCACTTCAGTCTGGTTAATTCTTGGTTTGGTGACAGAACTCTGACATTACCAGGTTTGTCATGTTTTGGTGTTAGTGTTTGTTGTGAGCACATGGCTTGTCATGTGTTTCCTTGTGCCATGTGCTCTTCTGTCTATTGTCTAGCCCCTCCCATTTTGTTAACTGATTATTGGTTCATTTATCCCACCTGTGCTGGTCGTTACCCTCCTTTGTTTGTTCCCCTATTTAATCTCCTTGTGGTTGTAGTCCTGTGCTTGTTTGTTACATACATGTCTACTCGTGTTCTGATTCTTGGCCTGGTCTGTTACCTGTTTTGTTTTGTTATATTCTGGATTTATTTTCTACTTTTCATTAAACATCCATCCTCTGCATTTGAGTCCTCGCTCTCCTTTCCACAAGCACCCCGTGACAGAACGAACAAGCCATCATGAGGACTCAGCGGAGGAGGAGCTCAAAGGAACCACCGGTCCTTCCTTTGTCATGCCCATTATATGAACGGATTGTGAAATTCAGGGAGTTGGCCTCTCTTCGGCAACAGGGGACTAAGGTGAGGGACTTTGCCCAGAAGTTCACTGCAGCGGCAGAGGGATTGAAGGGGGCCCTGAAGGATCTACTTAATTATGCACTTGATAAGCCCATCCCTTTTGTAATTATGAGAGGTTTGCAGAGGTTGACGTTTGGGCAATTTAAAAAACTCCTTCAACGTCACGAAGATTCTCCTGATTCAGTGGGCCAAGAGAATCCATCTTTGTGGTCAAAGGGTATCAGAGTCCGGTGGTCCCGAGTCCTGTGGTCCCGATTCCGGTGGTCCCGAGTCCGGTGGTCCGGAGACGGAAGAGGAGGAGAAAGGCCGCCTCAACGACTTGTCTGGAGCCTTGTTAGTAGCAATTTCTTTTTACTTATTAAATGCCCCCATCAGAGTTTCCGCTAGAAAAAAATGGTGCCGGTCAAAGTGACCGGCAGAGTTTTAGTTTAACGGACATTTTGATGATATGCCGGTCAAATATCGCCTCTTAATTAGTCAAGTTGAGGAAAACTGGAGGCAGGCTATGTAACTTAAAAAATGACATCATCAGGCCGTATAGAATGCAACATGTTTATTAGCATAACTTTCAAATAGACGGAAAACATGAACGCCCTATTTCCCGCTCCGCTCCGCTCACACCAAGAGAAAACTCCACGTCTTTTACCCGCCTGACTAAAGTTGCTTGCATTGTATTCAGCATTCCCCAAGCGAGTCTGCGAGCGCAGAGAGGGTTTTCTCCGCTGCTGGCCTGCTTTCAAGAAACCACCGCATGTGTCTGAAGCCTCAGACATTGTCCAAACTCGTGTTCTTGAAGGTGAACTCAAAAGAACTGTAGGCTAGATAAGGAAAGCAATTCTTTTTTTTTCTTTTTTTTAAGTTTGAGACAATTTAAATTGTCATCCACGTGCTCTCTGCGCAAAGTCCAGTTAGATATAGGCGTCTGGTGGCCTAATAGTTAATTTACCAAAATTTATTTAATTTAACACGTTGATGTTGATGTAGAGGATTTTTATTTATATAATTAGGCCCATTGATTCTTTTAATTTTACAGTTTTTTTTTGTTTTTTGTTTTTTTTTGTGTACAGATGATATAGGCCTAAGCCAATTTAAATTTTAATAATGCGCGCTGCGCAAAAATCAGTTAGGCTTATCAAAATGTGGCCTAATGATTAATTAGCCTACTTTTAAACATAAATGTAGGCATATACTGTATATATATATATATATATTTTTTTACATTTTTGTTCATATTTTTATTTTAGTTATATTATTAGGCCCATTTATTCGTTTAATTTTACAGCAGTTTGTGTGTACAATGGTTATAAGCCCATTTACATTTTTATCGTGTGCGTTGGGCAAAAAGTTCAGTTATCAAAATTCTGGCCGATAGTTAATTTACTTTTATTAACTTTTATGTATATTTTTGTTTATATAATTTTTGTTCATATTATTAGGCCAATTTATTCGTTTAATTTTACAGGACTTTTTGTGTATGCTACATTCATGTTCTTGCTAGTCCTAATTTGTAATTTGAAATGAAACATTTCTGTTTGGAAAATGTTGTTGGTCTTTAGTTGTTTGTAAGGTAAGGCTGTGGTCTAACCCAAAAGTGAAATAAAAATACATGTAGATTTTTTTTTGTTTGTTTTTGGAGCGAGCGGGGGCGATTTGAGAGGAGCGCGAAGCAAACTGCGTTGAGCGCTGAACGGGGAGCGCTTTATGAACATTCTGTGACAACCGGGAACAGTGATTTGATTATTGATTATATGAGGTTGAACTGGCCGTGCAGAGCGGGCATAAGATGGACACGAGCGCGAGTGCACTGTCGTTTTTTGAGAAAATTGAAGGCTTTTAAGTGCGCCTTATAGTGCGGAAAATACGGGTACATGCCGTCTTTAAATAAATGCACAAAAATATACATTTTTATTTCTATTTTACATTTTTAGTAATCTAATAATGTTGTGCAAGTTTAAATGTTAGAAAAATAAATAAATAAATAAAGGCATCTTGCCATACTAAAAGGGGACGTTTCTGTAGAATGACCCGTTTAATAAATCAACAGATCCTACTTAGCCTACCACTACGTGTCTGCGGATATCTAGAGGGATTCAGAAGGGCATCGAGGCAGTGAAGTAGATCCATGCAATCCTCGGGGAACCGATCTTGCAAGGCATCTATCAGATGTTGAACATAGCGTTCCCTGGCTTTTTTGAAAGCTTGAATAGCGGTCGCTTGAATTGGTCACGTTGACATCATTGTATGTGTGCCGTCTTTAATTTCATTCAAACGGTAGAGCTTGTTGCTTTATAACATAGCCACAGGTCGGTGTATTTTTGCTTTATACATTTTAGGCTTATTCTCTAATTCAGATTGTGTTAGGGGGGCGGGATTATTAGGCAATTTTAATCGGACAATTTGACCGGAGAGATTTAATTTTGTGGGAAATTTACTTTTTTTCCCGGCCAATGTCCGGTAATTACCGGACAACGGAAACCCTGGCCCCCATATACTAGCACATACGCTAAACTTTTTTCATGATAATCGAATGTAAAAGAGTTATATCTCTAAAACAAATCTCAGAGAATGGTCGACTAGGTACAAAGGTGTAATTAGACCAAAGGTTCATTTTGCGCCGGAGTTCTCCTTTAAAGGTCCCCTGACATGGGGTTATTCAACACTATCTCACGACCAATTCGTACGAATTCGACGCATGATTAAAAAGTGGCTAATTCGTACTAATTCGTACGACCTCACTCGTACTAATTCGTACGATTTGTCTAAACCCACGTGATGGTTAAGTTTAGGGGCGGGGTAAGGGGTAGGTCATTCGTATGAATTCATACGAATTGGCCAATTCGTAAAATATGTACGATTTAGCAAAATCGTATTAATTCGTACGAGTGAGGTCGTATGAATTGTTACGAATTAGCCACTTTTTAATCATTCGTCAAATTCGTACGACTTGGTCGTGAGATCGGGTTGGGTTATTTTATTATTTTATAATGTTTCCCTTATAATGTTAGTATGTTTTTTAGATCAAAAATAGTCATAATTTATAAATAAAAGGCATTTTTCCTAGCCTGATTTTAGCCTCTGCTTTGAAAGCTCTGTTTGAAGGGGCGTGTCTGCTGTGGAATTCAGTGTAACCGCCCACTGCTGTGATTGGCTGACATGCTTGCATATGAAATAGCTACATATTACATGTGAAACTCTCTTGAATACTTTCACTACAGCTATTATACATTTTTACTATTACAGCTATCGAGTATTTAGATTCCAATCACATAAAAGGTTGCTGTGATGAGCATTGAGCAAGCAGAATGAAGATCTTATTGCAACACAGTTTCTGCACTCTCTGCTTTCACCAATGCAAACACGATGATGTACATACAATAAGAGCTTCGGTGTCCAGTGTAACGTGCGTCATTGATTTCATAATGAGTTGTCCAGATAAACTCGCGCTGTGTGGTAAGATTGTTATTTGATTGCTTTCTGTATATAATTTGTTCACAATTTAAATAAGATTATTTTCATCCTACTAAAAGAAACGATGTGAAGTTGAAATTTTAATCACTGGCTTATAAACAGTGTTGAACGATTTTGAGAGAAAGATTAAATTACCTGTCTGAACTTGAAAAATTAGGCTACAGTATCAGAAATTGTTGTTTGGTAGCTCTATCGATTTATTTTCAGACATTCATCGAGTTGAGGAAACAGTCCTCTGTGAAATGTTTGGACCATACAAAACTTTGGGAGTTGAGTCGGTGCATTTCCAGAGAAAATAAAATTAACTCATTGGCCCTCATTTATCATTCTTGCGTAGAAACGGGTGTATATGTTGGCGTAAGATTATGCTTACACTCCTCTCACCGCCTGATTTATGAAGCTGTGCGAACCTTTGAAATCCAGGTGTACGCAATGCCTGCCCTTGATAAATCCCGCGGCAGAAAACGATCGTCATTAGAATAACACGCCCCTAAATATTCAAGTCTCCGCTCCCCCCAAGCCCTCATTTTACGCCATGGACACACGGAAGACGGCAAAGAAGAGAAACTTCTCTGACGTGATGCCGAAATGACCTATCACATGCATTATTTTACAACACGTCTTTTGAATTAGGATTCAATTTAGAATCACTTCACATGTATTGGGGTGTACAATAGTGATGATGATGATGATGATGTGATGTGGAGTACCATTCATTCACACTAATAATTGCATGACAATTTGCAATATTCTTCTAGGCCTATATATTATTAGGCCTATTATGATTTGTATTATTAATGGCGCTTGTTATTTAGAACAAGAATGTCGTTATTATTATTATTTGTATTATAATTATACACTCACCGGCCACTTTATTAGGTACCCCATGCTAGTAACGGGTTGGACCCCCTTTTGCCTTCAGAACTGCCTCAATTCTTCGTGGCATAGATTCAACAAGGTGCTGGAAGCATTCCTCAGGGAGTTTGGTCCATATTGACATGATGGCATCACACAGTTGCCGCAGATTTGTCGGCTGCACATCCATGATGCGAATCTCCCGTTCCACCACATCCCAAAGATGCTCTATTGGATTGAGATCTGGTGACTGTGGAGGCCAATTGAGTACAGCGAACTTATTGTCATGTTCAAGAAACCAGTCTGAGATGATTCCAGCTTTATGACATGGCGCATTATCCTGCTGAAAGTAGCCATCAGAAGTTGGGTACATTGTGGTCATAAAGGGATGGACATGGTCAGCAACAATACTCAGGTAGGCTGTGGCGTTGCAACGATGCTCAATTGGTACCAAGGGGCCCAAAGAGTGCCAAGAAAATATTCCCCACACCATGACACCACCACCACCAGCCTGAACCGTTGATACAAGGCAGGATGGATCCATGCTTTCATGTTGTAGACGCCAAATTCTGACCCTACCATCCGAATGTCGCAGCAGAAATTGAGACTCATCAGACCAGGCAACGTTTTTCCAATCTTCTATTGTCCAATTTCGATGAGCTTGTGCAAATTGTAGCCTCAGTTTCCTGTTCTTAGCTGAAAGGAGTGGCACCCGGTGTGGTCTTCTGCTGCTGTAGCCCATCTGCCTCAAAGTTCGACGTACTGTGCGTTCAGAGATGCTCTTCTGCCCACCTTGGTTGTAACGGGTGGTTATTTGAGTCACTGTTGCCCTTCTATCAGCTCGAACCAGTCTGGCCATTCTCCTCTGACCTCTGGCATCAACAAGGCATTTCCGCCCACAGAACTGCCGCTCACTGGATGTTTTTTCTTTTTCGGACCATTCTCTGTAAACCCTAGAGATGGTTGTGCGTGAAAATCCCAGTAGATTAGCAGTTTCTGAAATACTCAGACCAGCCCTTCTGGCACCAACAATCATGCCACGTTCAAAGTCACTCAAATCACCTTTCTTCCCCATACTGATGCTCGGTTTGAACTGCAGGAGATTGTCTTGACCATGTCTACATGCCTAAATGCACTGAGTTGCCGCCATGTGATTGGCTGCTTAGAAATTAAGTGTTAACGAGCAGTTGGACAGGTGTACCCAATAAAGTGGCCGGTGAGTGTATGTAAAAGAAGAGGAATGTATTTTTTATTATTTTGTCAGTCTGAATTATTTTTTGGTCATTGAAAGCCTTTCATTACCGAACCGTGTCCGTGCGCACCTGCTGGGATAATCCTGAAACGGCAGAGTAAAGTCCACAGGCTCGCAACTGAAGGAATGCTTACAAATCAAATGCCTTGGTAAAGTCTCACAAATTAAACAATTGAAGTCCATGTTGCACAAAAATAAATACTGAAGTTTATAAATACTATTTTGTTTTGTTTTTTTACACTGGGTCATAATATATCATATATTTTAGTTTGTCAGTGCGTTTTGTGGTGTTAGGACTTTTTCTGCGCATTTCCGCACTAACTCAAAACGTGCGTACACCACCTCCTGAGCTGGTGTAGGATTTGAGTGTGCCGTACGCCAACGTCCATATTGATAAATCTCAAAATCACCGTGGTTTTGGGTGTACGCCAGGTGTACGCTGGAAATTTGGTGTACGCACTTTTGATAAATGAGGGCCATTGTTTCTTCAGAGGCTCGGATGAAGGAACTAGAAAATACTTTTGTGTTCATTTGTACATCTGAACACTGATCAACTGCCATGCGAGGAAATCTTTCAAGGAAAAACTAAAATCGCGCCTGCATGTTCGTACTTCCTGTTCTTAGCTCGTTTTCTCAGGGCCCAGCCAAATTCTCCAGGCGGGCAAAGCAGAGAAAATGGGAGTAACCTTTTCCCCGTACGATGTCATATAGGGGAGATTCAAGATCAGTGCGTCTGAGCTGCAGAGAAGAGAAAGATAACCAAAGCTCGGTTTACACCGATTGAAAATTCTAGACATGAGGGGACCAAATACAGGCTAGGGGAACTCATATTAATGTTAAAAAGAAAATGAAAATTTCATGTCAGGGGACCTGCTGATTTCCAGAGAAAATATAGGGCTGCGGAATTTTAGGAATTTATTTTAGATCTTTCTGGTTAAAATTGCTTTTTAAAATTTACAAAATGCACACACACACACAGACACACGCATGCATACACTATATATATGTAATATATACCGTAGCGTTCTTCGCTAAAGACGAGCCGTATTTGAATAACAAAAAGGTGTTTATTAGAGGCTGTTGTCGCAACCCACGCCATACACATGAGACAGCCGCACTTGAACCAGCGAGACGATCTCCCTCCACGGGGTGGAGCATTAGTCTCTATTGAACTTGAACAACGAATCACATTGACTCACATAAATGCATAAAGCACAACATTAACATTAAATTGCATCCTTACTTGTGACAGAACAGCATTTTGAACACGTTACACTACCCCCCCCCCCCCTCTAACTGGGATGTCGCCCAGTGGTGTCACCTGCTGTCCACTACTGGTCATATCAACTGGTTCAATTACCCCCTCTGCCCCCCTTTGAGTCCCACTGTTGTGTGAAGGAAGTACTGTGGCACCCTCTGGTGTCGCGGCACCCCGGTAAGGGGCCAGCCTATCACGATGAAGTACCACTTTGCGCCCCCGTGGAGGCAACTGCACCCGATGCACCACCTCCCCCAGCTTGTCCAATATCGGGCATGGTCCCACCCAGTGGCTGTCCAGCTTTGGGCACCTTCCTCTCTTCCTGACTGGGCTGTAAACCCAAACTAGCTGTCCGACCCCAAAGTTGCAACGTCGAGCATGCAAGTCATATGCTCTTTTCACCTCTGAGGACACCAGGTGCTTCCTGGCAAATGCATGGGCAGAGTCCAAGCGGTCCTGGAGTTGTCTAGCATATTCAGGTCCAGCAGGAACAGGAGGAGCATCAGGGGCCCGCCCGAAGCCCAACTGTGTAGGGGTTCTAATCTCACTAGCCAACATGAGCAGGGCCGGTGTGCATGAGGTAGAGTCCTGAATAGCAGAGTGACATGCCATTAAGACCAGTGGCAGATGGGTGTCCCAATCGTGCTGATGAGTTGATGTTAAAATGGACAACTGTTCAGCTAGTGTCCTGTTGAATCGCTCCACAAGCCCGTCACTTTAAGGGTGGAGTGGGATGGTGCGGGTCTTATTGATCCCCAGATGCTCACACATTAAAGAGAAGACCCTGGACTCGAAGTTTCTGCCTTGATCACAATGGATACACTGGGGCACCCCAAACCTACTAAACATGCCCTCCACCAAAACATTGGCAACAGTCTCAGCCTCCTGGTTAGGCAGTGCAAAGGCCTCAGGCCACTTCATAAAGTAATCCATAGTGGCCAAAACAAAGCGATTTCCCTGTGTGGTGCGAGGAAATGGCCCCATGACGTCCACCCCCACCCGCTGCATCGGCTCCCCCACCAGAAACTGCTGCAGCTGGGCCCTAGACTTTCCCTGCGGCCCTTTGCGTGCTGTACAAAGATCACAACGTCTACAGAAGTCCTCCACATCACGCCTCAGCCATCCCCAGTAGAAGGTCTGACGCAAACGCCGAAGTGTCTCGGTCACCCCAAAATGGCCAGACCCGGCAAAGCCATGCATGGCCTTCAACACTGCCTCTTGCATGTCCTTAGGCACCACAATTTGCCATCTTTTTTCTCCTGTCGCTGGTACCACCCATGCTCGCTGGAAGACCCCCTCTGTCAGCCGTAAACACTTGAACTTGGCCCATAATCGCTTGGTACCTGGGGAGAGGGCTGCTACCTCCTCCCATGGTGGTCGTTGCTGTGCCTCTACCCACAGGATCACAGGCTGTAGGTCTGGGTCCCCCCTCTGATTCTCTGCCCATTGAGTGACATCCACCTCCTGTAGCTCCCGACAGACCGGCTCGGGCCCATCGCTTTCATCCAATTTCTGGCTAAGCTCCAACTCCTTGGCTTCTCTGCGCTCACAATACCTGCACTCCTGCACACTACACGGACGTCTCGACAGTGCGTCTGCATTACCATGCCGTTCCCCTGCACGATGCGTAACGGTGAACTCATAACTTTGCAACTCCTCGAGCCAACGAGCCACCTGGCCCTCTGGTTCCTTGAAAGTCATCAACTACTGCAAGGAGGCATGGTCAGAGCGTATGGTGAAGTGCCGGCCGCACAAGTAGTACTTGAAGTGCCTTATGGCGGAGATTGCGGCCAACAGCTCTCGTTGTGTGACACAATACCTCTTTTCAGACTTTTTTAGCCCCTTGCTGAAATATGCTACTACTTTCTCTCCATCTGGGCACACTTGGGAAAGAACAGCCCCATTCCATCCCCACTTGCATCTGTGTCAAGAACGAAAGGCAGTTGGGGATCGGGAGGTGCCAGAATGGGCGCACACACCAGGGCTTGCTTCAGAGTATCAAAAGCCTTTTGACAGCACTCCGACCAGACAAAGCACTGATCCTTTTGCAGGAGCTTGTATAAGGGAGCAGCAATACAAGAAAAAACGCATACAATCTTCCTGTAGTAGGATGCCAGACCCAAGAAGCTTTTTAATTCCTTCTGACTCGGTGGGATAGGCCACTCCTGTACGGCTCTGACCTTGTCTTCGACTGTGCCAATCCCCTCACTGTCAATGCGATGCCCCAAGAAGGTCACCTCTCTGCTTAACAGCCGGCATTTATTGGGATTTAACTTCAGAACCGATGCTCTGATTTTCTCCAGCATTTTTGGTGGATTTTCTCCACCATTTTCTCCAGCCTCAGGGCTGTGACAGCTAAATCGAATGAACTCCCATGTGCTAGTATATCGTCCAAAAACACCAGACACTGCTACCACGGAATGCCTTCCAGTACCCTCTCCATTAGGCGCTCAAATGTGGCAGGGGAATTGCAGAGACCAAAACATAGAACTTTAAATTGCCACAGACCCCTTACCGTGCAAAAAGCCGTCTTGGATCTGGCTTCTGGCTTCAGAGGCACTTGCAACTACCAACTCCTCAAGTCCAATGATGAAAACCAGCAAGAGCCAGTCACCAGATCCAAACATTCGTCCACGTGGGAGAGGATATGAGTCTTTCCGTGTCACTGCATTGAGCCTCCTGAAATCGACACAAAAACGCCATTCCCCCCCTTTCTTTGGGACCATGACCGCTGGGGATGCCCAGGGGCTCTCAGAGGGCTCTATTATACCGGCACGCTGCATCTTTACCAACGCCTGCTCCGCCGCCTCCTGCCGACCTAAGGGCATTTGTCTTGGCCGCTGACGTATGGGCGTTGCATCCCCATGATGTCATGTTGCACCAGGGAAGTCTGACCCAGGTCCTCTTCATCACAGGAAAAACAGTCCTGGAATTCCACTATCAGCTGCCACAACTGTCCTTGTTGCTGCATGTCCAGGTCGTTGGAGCTCTTTTGTGTCATCTCCCGCAGAGCCCTTATTATTTCTCCCTATTCCCTAAAAGCCGACTCAGGCCAAGTGTCCAGTAACTGGTGCTCTTGATGGGATGCACTGGGTGGTACTGTGCTGTGTGCCCCATCCCCATCATTTAGGTCACATGCCCAGGAACCTATAGTCAGCCCATCAGTGTGACGAGCCCCAGGTGGCCTCATCCTCACTACCTGACCATTGTTAAAACTCAAAGTGACCTTGGACAGGTCTAAATGACAGCCATGGTCCCTCAAAAAGTCCAAACCCACGATACAGCTGTCTTGTACATTAGCTATCCACACCAGATGTTGTATATTCAAACCCCCCACGGTCAGTGTCAACAGCCCCCTCCCTATCATCGGTGCCAGCTCACCAGTCACTGTGCGGAGTTGAACTGCTGTGTCTTCTGGCCATGTTCCCGCCGGTACCACCTCTGGGCGAACCACAGTAACTGTAGACCCTGTGTCTACTAGGGCTGTGCATTCCACTCCCTCGATGCAAATGGGAACATGGCAAATATCTGATATGGCTGTTCTTCCCACCACCACCACCCCATGTTCTTTAGTCCCGTTGCTCATTCTGGGCCTGTCTGTGTGTTCACAGTAAACAATAAAAAGCGGGACATGGGCTGGGGGTCTGCAGCATCCCGCCTACTGTGCCCCCTTCTGTTTCCTGAATTCCTAGCCATCATAGGGCATTCCTTAACCAGAGGAATGCTGCCTGTGTCTCCTGGGTGGAGGCAACGCCAATCCCCGAGTCATCTCCGTAATCTCCTCCAGCCACTCAAGATTTGGTGAAGCCATGTCACCACCCCCGGCTGCCCTGATGGTGGGGGAGGGGTCCCTTGCTGTGCCTCGCATTGCTGCCTCAACCGCCATTTCCCTCCAGTGCCCACTCCAAGGCCTCTGCCAAATCACGTGGGCGTGCAAGCTGTGTATGTATGCGCAGCTCTGCTGGGGAAAGCTCTGATGAACTGATCACGGGCCAGCTCACTCTGCACTGATGGAGGAATATGCGCATAAGCTCGCCTTGCTAGGGATTCAATATCGTTGGCAAGAACCCGCAGTGGTTCCCCCGGAATTCTTTGACGGCTGTGTAATTCAGACCGGAGAAGCTCAGATCGGAAACATTGTCCAAAGCGTCGTCTCAATGCACCAACCAATGCACCATAATCAGCCCTCTCACTAGTATCAAGCAGCAACAGACATGAAAGTGCATCATCTGTCAGGCAAAGAGCGAGTTGAAGGGCTTTCTGTTCCTCTGACCAAGCATATGCATGAGCTAAAAGTTCAAATTGGGCATGAAAAGCCTCCCAATCCGATTTACCGGCGTATTTCGGTGTTTTTATTCCAGCTGGCATATTCAACTCATGGGTGCCGCCATTATTTACCTTTTGTCCCCTCATATCTTGTGAGATCGACGAGCCGGCGTCTGACGTCATGATGTTTTGCCGCTGGTAATGGCGGCTCGTGACGTTCGGCAGCGGCGGATAATGGCGGCTCACTTTTTCGCCTGCGGCCACGGCTTCACATTGCTCTTTGAATCGGCCTTGAAATGACTGGAGACTGGAGCGTTGTGCACACCAAACATACTGGCCGACCCAGCTCCAGAGTGGCCGTCATCTTCCTCCATCTTAATACGAACTGCATTATCCATTCTCACCAGCGGAAGATAGCAGCTGCCTGGCCAATGCACGCTCACTCAGGGCTCAAATCAGTGGTTGTCCCTCCCGCTGTTCTTTTCTTTTTTTTATTTCTTTTTTTTTTTTACTTCTGACACCAGTTGTAGCGTTCTCCGCTAAAGATGAGCCGTATTTGAATAACAAAAAGGTGTTTATTAGAGGCGGTTGTCGGCCACAACCCACGCCATACACATGAGACAGCCGCACTTGAACCAGCGAGACGATCTCCCTCCACGGGGTGGAGCATTAGTCTCTATTGAACTTGAACAACGAATCACATTGACTCACATAAATGCATAAAGCACAACATTAACATTAAATGCATCCTTACTTGTGACAGAACAGCATTCTGAACACGTTACAATACTTCATATCCTTCATTAAAAGAACCACTCTCAAAGATGGGTTCTGGTTTCCAAGACTTTGAGCTTGGCTCTGGTTCAAGTCCTCCTTGTGAATCAGGAAAGTACTTCCTCATTGAGACATGAAGCTCAGACAGTGGTCTTAGGGTGTAGTGCTACTGACAGCCTGGTGCATACTCGTAGGGGAAATTAACACTGGTATTTCAGTTAACCATGGAGTTAAATATTTTTCTGCTTGTCAGAGGGTTTTTTATTTTTCTGCTGTTAGAGGAGCATCTAGAGAACATGTCATCCACTTCTTTAACTGAAGGGACTGAAAAAGGAGGCATGACCGGAGGCATGGTGACGAGACGCAGTGTCTCGTTCTGTTCTCAGGTAACATAGGTTACAGTCGTAACCTGAGACGTTCCCTTTTGAAGGGAACTCAAACTGTGTCAAGCGCTATGGGGAACCCTGCCATGCTGAGGGGATGCTTCAGCAACTATGGCTACAAGCAAAAACACCTTAACTCAAAGTTAAAACCCCTTACGGCTTAGACGTTAGGCCAACTGTAGAACTACTCCCTACACCCACTGCTCGAGCGCCATGCTAAGCGTGGGGAAATCTGTGAATCAAACAGAGGGCTTGCCAGCTCAAGAGCATGGGAACTACAGCCCAACCTTCAGAGTGGGGTCCTTATGGGCCCTAGACTGCAACTTTCGGAGGGACAGTGTCAACCCCCACACCAGGGAGTCTATCATGCTTAACGCTGAAGCCAACAACCTGTTTGGGTTTACATTACTCAACCACAGTCTCTAGCCGGTGCTAGAGATGGTGCTAGCAGAGGCCTCAGCAGGATGACTCTAACACCGTGTCCTAACTACACGCGACGTGACGCCGCAACACGCGATAAAAGGTATCTTTTCCATGTTAATCAGAGTTTTGTCCTAACCAGACGCAACGGCGACACGCGAAGTTTCTAATTTAGAAACGATTCCTATTTCTGCGACGTCGCGGCTGACAGAATGAAGAAATTACACTGGTTATGAGTACACATTATTTATTTTTAGTTAAAAAAAGGGTCACTGTGCCACAAGCGATAACGGATAATTTACCTCAGATTTTGAAAGCATGTAATAAATCAATGAGTATATTTTGTTAATGTTTAGATTTTTAATAATGTTATTTCTTGATTTGATTATGTCTTTACCCATTTCCAATGCGAGTGCGGGCCAACAGTGTGCTTTCACAGTGCTCACACACTGTTCTAAATGTGTGGCGTCTCACAGTCGCGTCGCGTCTAGTGTGGACAGACACACTTGCTGTCGCTGGAATTTTATCGCGTCACGTGTAGTTAGGACACGGTGTTACATTAGAGGAGGTCTGCCACACTTACACCACTGTGGTCTAGAGCTTTTCCTCATAGGGTGAATAAAGTTCATGTAGAACTCAGGCTGTAAGAGGCCTAAACAACTCTGTTAGTGAGATGGCCCTTTTTCTACTACATGCAAAGCTTGTTTGCATGGAGGCATCAGAACAGAACAGATCAACACAGCCAAACTGTGTATATGGAGGTCTCAGCAGGATGACTCAAAAGAGAGGAGGCCTGCCACATATTTTAGGAGAGCTAGCTCGACGATCACGAAGGGAGCGAAGGGCCTAATGCTGCGTTCATGTGCTATGGTAATTATGGTAAATACCAAAATCCGACATGGAAAATGCACATGAACACCCCCTCATGTGGTATTATCCACTGGGCAACTTGTAGAATATTTTGATGGACGAGTTGCCGAGATGAGATAACCTTTGATCTTTTCAAAATGGCAGAGAGCACCGCGAGAGCCGTGAATGGTAAAAATATATACTATTCATGATCTAGAAAAAATAGGATACAGCATATTATTTACCTTTTGAGTTTTAATAAATCATTTTCTTGCTGTTGCAGATGACTTAAGCAATCTAAAATAGTTTTAGCTAAATAACAGGTCTGGATCCCCATCTTTTTACCACATTACGACAACAAAAGCACTTGAATGCAACACACTGGTAAATACCAGTTCACAAGTGGAAAATATCCTATTTTCAATAGCATGTGAATGCACCATTAAGCACCTCCTCAGAGAGGAAGGGGCCACTTCTCAAGCTCCACCTAAAATGCTTTTATCATGGAGGCCTCAGCAGGATTACTTTTGAAGGTGAGGAGGCATGCTATAGACCATATTGCAAGATGTAAACAACACTGGTCCAGAAGCACTTCCTGTTTCAGTTTTTTAACACTACATAAAAGCTGGAACAACCAACATATAAAACTGAATCAAAAAGTTAAACAAATATCTTTAAGATGTTTTCTTTACATGTGAAATAAAGAAAACAGTTACAATCTGAAACAGGAAGTGTTTCTGGACCAGTGTTGTTTACATCTTGCAAAATGGTCTATAAACACAGTCTAAAAAGACTAAGTTATACAGTTTTTTGTATTCCTGCCATTTCTAAAGGTGGGCATACACTGTGCGATTTTCGTCCGATTTTGAGCCAAATTCTGACTTGTGCGACTCTTTTTCGTGTCGGACTGATTTTCAGCTTTGTCGTGCGTTGTTTGTCGTGCAGTGTTCGTGCAGTGTACAGGGAGAAAAGAGAGGCGATTAACTTCTCACAATCGACAATCGGATGGTCGGATGAATTTCTGGCATGTCAGAAATTTTGGTCGCTCCTCGTGACTATATCGCACAGTTGAAGCAAAGCTACGAACCGATAGCCCTAAACTCAGTGTTTTTTCCCTCACTGCGCCTGCGCTAAAACAGAAGTTTAACCATTTCATCTGCAGCAAAAAATAAAATTAACATAAAAACAAAAAGAGGGAGATCTTTAAGTTCTGTAGTTCAAAAAATGACTTGCTCTCCAGTTAGTGTTGCAAAATGGATAATATTACCCACGTCTTCCAAGCCACCTGCGATGTAACCTCTTTTATTAATTTGTTAAACAATGTTTTTGAAATAAACCTGTTTTTAATTTTTATTGATGATTAATTATGGCAATGTTTGGACATATTATAGACTGTTAATAGCTATTTTATATGTATATTGTATTTATATTTATATTGTAATCGATCTAAATGTTTTAGACAATTTTTCATGAGGAGTAAGATTATGTAATATTTTATTATCCTCACAGCACGTTGGTTGTGCTGTGAAAATATTGCGTGGCAAATTAATTAAAATAGCGGATCAATTTAATAATAAAATTAGCCTACAGGCCTCCCCTAATAATTATAATACAATAATACTAATATAATTAAATGCATAAATTGAAAATGCTAAATCATCTTGATATTGATAGCAGATGCTTGTTTTGACAATATCTCTGGATACATACAGGCGCAATACATACAGGCGCAATATAGGTGCATACGGGATACATACAGGCGCAATATAGGCGCAATCCAGGGGATTATCGCAGATATTACACGTATAGTGTGAGCAGTGAAGTCGCAGCTCAACGATCGGACCGTACAGTGTGAGCACATAAATCCTGAACTTTGGCTTTGCATCACATGCGATTTACTTGTTGAGTGTGAGTAGGTACCTTGCTGAAAGCGAACAAGACATCGCACATGCCCGCCTTTAGTTGCCCTGATCACCTCATTATGAGTTAATTCTGTTCAGCTGTGTTGCTTGTTACTTAGTTTGTGTACCTGTATAGTTATTCCTTTTCAGTCACTCCTTGTCTGTTCACCATATTGGTTAGAGTGTGTTGCTGCCCTACCCTATCTCACGACCAATTCGTACGAATTCGTACGAATGATTCAAAAGTGGCTAATTCGTACTAATTCATACGACCTCACTCGTTCAAATTTGTACGATTTGTCTAAACCCACGTGACGGTTATGTTTAGGGGCGGGGTCAGGGGTAGGTCATTCATACGAATTCATACGAATTTGCTAATTTGTAAAATATGTACGAATTAGCTAAATCGTACTAATTCGTACGAGTGAGGTCGTACAAATTGTTACGAATTAGCCACCTCGTAAAATTCGTACGAATTCCCGTGAGATCGGGTTGTGCTGCCTGATCGTCTGTTTGCTAAATTACCATCAAAGGGTTAGTTCACCCAAAAATGAAAATTATGTCATTAATGACTCACCATCATGTTGTTCCAAGTCCGTAAGACCTCCGTTCATCTTAAACCGGAACACAGTTTAAGATATTTTAGATATAGTCCGAGAGCTTTCTGCCCCTCCATTGAAATGTATACATGGTACACTGTCCTTGTCCAGAAAGGAAATAAAGACATCATCAAAGTAGTCAAAAACTACAACTTTATCAAGCATTGTATTCTCTTTCGGTTCTGTTGTCAATCCTCGTTCAGTGACGCTGGTGACGTAAGACGCTGCTGACGTGTTATCTGGTGCGCCCGAGCTTCATTTACAGTCTGAAGCCGCCTTTCCACTGCACACAACAAACGACAGTCATCGGACCGGAAGTCATTCATTTCCAATGGAGAGTCGTACGGGAGCTGCAGGAAGTTCGATCATTTGCGTACTTCTGTGGCTAGACTGTATGCGACTGGCTGACCGGATGTGATGTATTCTAATCAAAACAATGAGCGTGAGGCTAGAATGGGCTCTATGCACGGCGGTATTTCCGGTGAAGGTGTAAGGATGCTCGATAACTTCCGCCGATCGTAGAGTCCAATGCAATACCGAGAATTTATATTGAATTTTATACTCTATATTATACTATATTACTTATATATTGATATTGACTTTTATACTCTATATTATACTCTATATTATAAACTATATTAAATAAACATAACTATATATAAAATTACATCTAAACGTATGTACGTTTCGTTTCAAAAACTGGAGGACAGCAAATTGTGAAGACTCTGCCATAATCCCTCGGTTTTCCTCGGTTTTCCTCTGCTTTAATCTCCACAACCGGAAATGGACGAGCATCCTTGCGTCAAATGCGGAATTTATGCGTGCGTTTTACGGAATTTAGACGTTTTTTGTTTTTTTTGCAACAGGACGTATTCAATGCTATAATGTATTTCTAAAATAAAAAATATGATATATCTTACATTTCAAGCAATTTGGAAGCAAAATTACTTTTACAAAGATAATCAAGCAAAGATAACAGTTTAATCAGTCTTTATTTGTATTATTTAATTGGCATTAAACAATGTAATTCTTATTCACAGTGATTTAAGATTATTAAATGAAAATATTCAAAAATTATTGCACAACCATTAAAAAGGTGGCGATATTGGAGCCTATGTCAATAGACATTAATCAAAATATGAAGAGAGTAGTATGGTGCATTTTTTATTATAGTGATTCGAAGATTCATTGCTCCGTTGAGAATGTTTTGTGTGTTAATTATGTACATCCTTTGGGTTGGCTAAACTTACTCCTGGATGCGTTTATGAAAATTGCATACTTCGAGGAAGCAAGGTGTGAATCAACAGCAAGTTCAGGGTATCTTTGACGGTAAGAATACCCTCCTGAGTATTAAAATCAAAGTCAACAGAACATAACCCAGACAACAGTGTGGTTACTGTAATTATTCTTTACAACTAAAACGTCATAAGAGTCAACAAATAATCTGCCTAAACAGTCTAAAGAGCAGCAGTTCTTTCCTGCTTCCTGTGGATAGCAGGAAAGCAGATTGCCAAAGAGATAGATTCACTCAACATTCCAACAGAGTAGAAGCATTCTCACTGTTTGGATGCCTAATGAGCACTTACAACTAATGGCAATACAACCAAGCTTTTACTGTGATTGATATTACGGTCAGGAGGTAATTAGGCAAAATCCTTTGAAGGACCTGACAAGGTATATGACATTTGTCTGGCACCAGGGCCTCTCCAGAAAACTTTATCAGAACTGTATAATATATTTGAGTATCTCAGGTTGTATCTGTTTGTGATATTTTTCATTTAGTCTGTGCAAATGTTTTTACAGGCTGATAAAATGGCAATCACTTTGTAGTATGGTCCTGTATAATGTTTCCATTCAAACTTCAAACTAGTTCAGTATTGCTTTGGTTGTTATTGACTTGAAATCCTCACATTAGCTGATAGGCAATCTTATGTAAAAAGCAAGCTATTATTGATTGTGAAATGTATGTTAATTGTTTGAAAAAAATGTGCTAATGCATGTGACGTTTTAAAAAAAGCTATATTTTGTATAATGCAATAACATTCATACATCTTTTTGTGTTTGGCTTAAGTGTACTCTTATGGGCCACCGTATATATAAGGATTAATGTACTGTATATTATAAGCCTTAGTTTAATAATCTAGCAACAATGCTTCTAACCTTTCAAAGGGGAAACACGGGACAAGTTCAAATTCTCTGCACTCTGCTAGGTTTCCTGCACACATTTCTTTTTGTGCCTCTGTAAGAAGTCCTTTAAAATGATTAAATTCTAAAAGAAATATATTTGAATCCCATTATTAATCTGACTCTAAATCACATGAGTTGTCAAAAGGCTGAAGTTCTGCCTAGATTGATCATCATTTTATAAGCAATCCTAATTTAGATATTTGTTTAGTCATAGTAATTTGATCATTTAGTGTCTCATACTCACATTAAGGACCATACAGTGCATTATCACGAGTTTCATGATCACAAACTGGCAAGTCTAATTGTAGTCAGAGGTTACCGGGCTTGCTAATAACATTAAATCTGGCCTACAGCTTGCTCACAACCAAATTACTTCATATTAGCTTTGCATACAAGTGGTTAAGTTGTTGATGATTAGACATCTGGAAGTCCCAGATAACTGAAAAGTGAAGAATTATTATTCTGGTCAGAGATTTTCCATAACATCAGACTCCTCGTAATCTACTAGGCAAAATAATTTCAGAAGAATCCAGAATAAACCAAATGTAACACTTTATTTTGGTGGGTAAAACTGATAAAAGTTCATTTCAAAAAGAAAGAAAGAAAAGAGAGTGTGAGAGAGAGCGAGGGAGCTGAATTTGAACTTTCTTTATTACAGTTTTTACAAAGACACCACACACACAAAAAAAAAAAAACATCATTGGAAAAAATAGAACAGTGCAATTACAGAAATTGTGCAAAAAACAAACTCAAAGTAAAGAAGATCCTCCAATGATTTATACAAATTAAAATCAATCAACGCTCTAGATTTGGAAGAGACCAAGTAGAAAATTCAACAACTGAATCCCACATATTAACAACCCAAAACAAAAGTCATCAAAGATAGTGTTTATGTAAAAAATATTTCTCAATAAAATAAACAAAGGTTCCAACTTGCAGTTTCTCTTTTATAACAAAAAGGACCTAACCTCAGGATTTAAAATAGAAATAAAAGCATTAACAGCTTAGGAGCTCAAAGACCAAGAGACTTTGTATCTTCAGCAGGATTCTTTATTTGAGAAACACAAGCTGTTGGTAGCTGCAGTCCTTGTCAAGTCTGCTTCATCCATCTTACCCAACTGAACTAAAATACTGCATATAGTTTATACTTTTAGAGGGGGAGGAGTTACTCTAAAACAAAGCATGTAAATGAGGTATACAGGTTTTGGAATATGCTCAGCATGACTATTCAAACCTGCTCAGCATGACTCTTCAAACGCTGAGACAAAAACAGGAAGGGTAGGCCTTCTCGCACTGAGACAGGAACTCACAAACAAAAGGCGATGGTATCAATTTAACTTGCAATAGAAAAATCAGGATGACAGCAACAGGCAGGTTTGTGACATTTCCCTTAGCTACAAAATTCACACTAATAAACTTCCTCAGTTTATATACTATAGTATTGGAAATCTAAATGAAACATTTTAATACATTTTTGGTAACACTTTATTTTACGCACACAACGGTGTAAGTACACTGAAATTACAAACGTTTCTGTAATTTTAATGTACTTCTGTGTAGGTATAAGGGAACAATATGTTAAGTTTGGGGTAATAAAGGGGTAACAAACAGATATACAACCTGCAAATAACTTTGTAAGTACACTAAAATTACGGTGTACGTTTCTGTAATTTTAGTGTACTTCCGTGTAGTTATAAGGGAACAATATGTTAAGTTTGGGGTACTAAAGGGGTAACAAGCAAATTATTTAATTAGTTAAAAAATAACAGGTACCTATTCTGTTAATATATTCCAGGCAAAAATTGTACGGCTGTTGTTTATAAAACATATCACATTTCTGGCAAAATATGTTCTTGTGCAATGTTACAGGGTAATTTTGACATCTGTGGGTTGAAAATTAAACACACACACACACACACACACACATATATTATATATATATATATATATATATATATATATATTAGGGGTGGCACGGTTCACGAAACCGACGGTTCGGTTTGTATCACGGTTTTAGTGTCACGGTTTTCGGTTCTGTACGGTTCTTGTTATTTTTTTCTTTTAATCTTTAACACTTCAGAAATGTACTTCATCATGTGATATATAGCTTAATTATCCACACGTTAGGATACAGTATAAAAAAAATATATTCATGCAATCATGCACAAACTGAATTTGACTCTTTGACTTTAAGCACATTTTGGGACTATCTCAGAGGAAAGCTAGGTGAGATTTTGACACAGCAAGAGAGAAGAAATTGACATGCTTTTAGTTTATTTGGCAAAAAAAGGAGAATGTGTATCACTATCTCTACAAGAACTTGTGCATTTTTATCACACAAATCTTATTTACACAAAGAAATTAACTTGCATTTATGAACTGACAACTTTTGTAGCTCTTACAAAAATTCTATCTTTTAAAAGAAAAAAAGAGGAACTACACTGTCTTTTATGAATAAGTCAATATACATGAAACCTCATTGCCTATAATTAGGCTATAGAAATAGCAAAGGCCATAAACATAAAGTGAAAAGTTCAACCTCAACACAAAAAACAGTATCAACAATGCTTCTATTCCCAAAAAGTGAGGGTACCTTTTTTTCAGTTTAAATTAAAGTGCAGGATTTGGAAACATTTGACTGAAGCTCTTATCTAAACATAAAGTGCCACTGTAACGTTATATTAAAATACCATAACATGAAATCAAAAATGTCCCCACACACCGGACTTATAGACTCATACGACGCTGGCGCATCCTCCAACTCCCTCATCTCTCCCACTTGCCATTTCTCCGCGTGCCGTGACCTGCAGCGCTCCATACTCCACTTTTACTGGCTTGTTTACTAACTTGAACCGGCGCTGCACAGAGCGATCGGTAATGACATCACATACCGCGAAAGTGAGTGACGGAGCCGTCGTTCCCGCTCTAGTGTGATGTTATTCACCGGTCGCTCTGTGCAGCGCCGGTCCAAGTCGAACAAGCTTATGTCGCGCGAAAAGAAAACACACGTCACATACGGGCACGAGGTTACATTGCGCATGCGTCGAACCGTGAGACGCACAGACGCTCCGAACCGAGACAAGCGAACCGAACGGTTCGGGTGTTTTTTCATGTACCGTGCCACCCCTAATATATATATATACTATGATAAAAATTTAATTTATTGGCATTTCTTACTAGATTACTTAATGTTAAGTCAAAATAATTTGTTTTTGATATGATTTTAATTTAGACCTTACCATGTGGTAATTCAGCCCGTTCTCATCCTTTAGCGTCTCATAGAACGCTATATGACAAAACGGCGCTGTACTACGCACATGGCACCCTTTATCGTTAATATTCACGAGAACCCAAGGCGTCATAAATCCTTTCGCATAATATGAGACTACCCTACCCCACACCTAAACCTAACCATCACAGCGCGTGTTATATTATCGATAACGGGTACCATGTGCGTAGTATAGACGCTTTCATCAGATGCGTTGCCATGGTGATGAGCTGGCCCAAAGTTAACTTCCGTTCTGTTCGTTTATTAGTGTTTACCAGATAATATGGCATTGACTACAAATGCAGTGAAAGTTAAGGTGATGAGCAGGTTGTTGAGCTGTGGGGTGCAACCTGACCTAGGGAGCAAACGCAACTTTTAAAAATGAAAATGTCAAGGTTTCCTATGAGGGAGACGGTGGTATTAAAATAGCCTAGCTATGTTTATCTGATCTGAGTGATAACCGGTACAGTGTTTCCCATACAATTATTAATGGCAGCCCACCACATTATCAGCTCTGAGCGCCACATATTGATTTCCGTGTTTTTAACAATTTAAGATGGGAAAAGTTGTAATTGACTGCAGAGTTGTGTGCAGCGCATATTCGCACGCTCTCTCTCTCTCTCTCTCTCTCTCTCTCTCTCTCTCTCTCTCTCTCTCTCTCTCTCTCTCTCGCAAACACATTGACAGCGGACCAGTCTGTGTATTGAATGGTTAGTATCATAAACAGCGCTGCACAGATCCATCCAACATGCTGTCAATGTGGAGACCCACCTTAAAAAAGGTTAGCAAGCATGTAAGAAGCCTAGCTAATAAGGAGAGCTGTTAATCTTATCAAACCCCGCTGTCGCGCTCGCCACAGTTTTTTTAACACTGCGGTAAATCAGACACGTCGGTAGAAAAACATCTCCAATTTTTGTTCAACGGGTCTGGTAGTGTCACATTTCAGTTTGGCAAGGTAACATTTATTTTCTTTGACTGGCAAAAAATACCAGCTACTAAGGTTATTTACTCGTTATGGATTGTCTCCGCAAGTCTGCCGGAAGTTAAGTTTGGGCCAGATTAATGCACTTGCGCAGTACCGTTTGTTTATGTTGTCACTGCTGAAAGCGTCTATAGCGCCGTTTTGTCATATAGCGTTCGATATGACGCTAAAGGATGAGAATGCGTTGGGTAATTAGTACTTACCTTATCCCATTGAATTGCAATGACACCTAAATGTCATGGCAAATATACTGTGTAATTAAAACGTTTTTTTGTTTGTTTGTTTGTTTTTGATAACAGTACCTTTCTCTGTAATTATTACAGTGCAAATAGTGTTGTTTCGTATTGCTACATAGTAAGTAGCGTTTGTTACCCCCTTGTTCTGTGTTGTTACAGGGTAAGTGCAATTCCTGCGGGCTGTAAATTAAAGTGGTGCTTGATACACCCTTGTTCTGCGTAGTTACTGGGTAAGTGTAACTCCTACAGGCTGTAAATTAAAGTGGTGCTTGTTACCCCTTTATTACCCAAAACTTATTGTTCCCTTATACCTACACGGAAGTACACTATAATTACAGAAACGTACACTGTAATTTCAGTGTACTTACACAGTTGTTTGCGGGTCGTAAAATAAAGTGTTACCTAAATTTTTAACACTTAACAGCCATTAGCTGGTGACCTCTCCACTAGATCACCTACTCTTTGTCAATGGTGGCTTATACAGAACCCTCCATGCTGGTTTTCTATTCTCAAAAATAAATGTACACCATGGTGTATCTCCTATGTTATTTAAACTCTCTTTGTTAAAACCAGAACACATGATTTGGACAAAACTTTACCCATAGTTGAAAAAAATCCAAAAACACTGTCATGTTTCCTTTTATAAGTTCTCTCAACATTGCAAAGCGGTCATTATGGGAACACCTTCTGTGTCACGAATGTCTGAAGCCCCTAAACAATCACGCCATTTTGATTGGCCAGTAGTGCCTAGCACCACCCAAAAAATATATCACGTAGCTTCATATCAGCGTACTGTGAGCTATTTAATCACATAATGCCTGAAGGAAAGTAACATTTCTCATGTTCATTGGCATACTTCAGATCAGTTTCACTCCTCTCAAGCGGACACGATGAGCTACAGGAAATGCATTGACCTGTGTGACAGGTTCATTGCAGGAGAAGACACTCATGACGGGTGTGTGTAATATTTAGGCCTTAATCACATTTAGGCGGCCCATCTGGCTGTTGACACTGCAATAGTCTGCATCTGCGTTTTGTGCTCCAGGTTCGCCTGCTTTCTGAGGGACCTGCTTTTCCGCCTCTCCGTTTCTGCAGTTGCCAAGACACCACATGAGACGGACACTTGGGGTGACGATTACGAGCTGGAGCACATGGAGAGTAAGCAGACAGAATATTCTCCCTTTCTCTCACTCTCTCCCTGAGCTACATGCTCGCAGACGAGCGCGGCTGTGACCCTGTCGGTTTCGATTTGCAGCCTACCCCAGAAGCTCGCAAGTCGATTTCTTTTGTCTGTGGCACATTTGATGATGATGTGCTGTCTACAATAGCTTCTGACTCTGAGGAGTGATGTGTTTTGTTCTCTCCCTCCAAAGAGACAGGAGAAAAGCACTTCTCTGTAGTACAATGAGCTGTTAGATGTTGTCACTCGTGCTGTAGACAAGCTGGGGCTAGAATGGGAATGCAAGCCCGCACAAACTCGGCCCCAGTTGAAACTGACCAAACGATATTTGACCAACCACACCCCATCTCATCCCCGTAAGCAGTGTTGGGAGTAACGCATTACAAAAGTAATACATTACAGTAACATATTACTTTTTGCTGTAACGCAGTAGTGTAAGGCATTACTAATCAATTTTCAGTAATATTTTACTCGTTACATGTTCAGTGAGGCTTGTATTACAGTTGTATTACAGTGTATTGTCTGCTTTTACTTCTTAAAGGCAACAGACTATGTGAAAGTTTTAAAGCAGTCTTTTAGTGCCAGTTCAGAGCGGTCGCGTCTGTAACATAGTTTTTTCCTCATAAATGCGA
This sequence comes from Pimephales promelas, assembly GCF_988280905.1. Classification (NCBI taxonomy): domain Eukaryota; kingdom Metazoa; phylum Chordata; class Actinopteri; order Cypriniformes; family Leuciscidae; genus Pimephales; species Pimephales promelas. Next base: position 10,824,393 of record NC_142773.1, on the reverse strand, counting down.
ACACGAGAACTAAAATAAAATGAATATTTTAAGTTCTATGGAGACTGGAGAGCCAACCCTTCCTCATCCGATTTGCGCAGTGTAATTAACAGAATTACAAAAAATATATTTTACCTCCTATTTTTTTGTCACGCATGAATGTGTGTCTTTTCCCGAATATTAAAAATAAAACATAGACTGATATTTGTCTAATGTCTGGAGTCCTTTAAGGAAGTAGCCTATATACGTTTCAATACATGTATTTTTTGAGAATTTGTATTTCAAGTTTTGACTGCAAATGTCATGTCCATAATGCTGGACTTCCCCAATTTTAAATAATTTATCCTCAACTAGTTTTGTGGTGTAGGTCTACGTATTTTATAATGTTAACTTCAAATAATACTAATAGCCTAATTTAAAGATAAGGCAGCATTGGATATGGACGGTAAGGAGAATAACGCTGGAGTTGGATGAGGTGTGTCGCGATTCTGTAGGTTCGTGGATCTGAGTCGTGTGGCGAATCGCGATTTCGGTTTCATATTGCTTATCGTTCCAGCCCAAAAGTTAAGTTCTACTTAGTTATTTTGGTGAAAGTAATTTAAAAGTAATACATGAGTAATGTAACGCATTACAATTCTGGGACAGTAATATTGTAAGGTAATGAATTACTTTTAAATAACAGTAACAAGTAATTCCTAATGTATTACAGTTTGGAAGTAACTTGCACAACACTGCCCGTAAGCCTCTCCCCTTCTTCCAAGACCTCCACCATGAGGTTTCAAAGTCTTGGAAGCAGCCATTTTGACACACATTACTAACCCTGCTGCCACTGATTTCGCCACGGTTTCTAAAATGATGGAGCAAGGCTACGCAGGAATGCCGGCTGTTGAAGAAATCCCCATCTCAGGACGACTTCAGCTCCAGCTTGGAAGTCACGGCCCTTGCTGCCATCCAAACCGTGCAGGATTACTTTTGCTTTGGTTGGAAAATCGTGCATGGCCACTGAACAGGCAGCAGCTTATCTTCATTCTATGGCTGTACACCAGGTCTATCAAGCAGAGCTACTTAAAGAGCTGGATGAAGGGGAAGGTATGACTCCAGAGGCTGTCAAGGAGCTCAGGCAGGCAACTGACTTGGCGCTTATAGCTACCAAAGCATGGTGGCTTACGTCTGATATTGGACTTACAAAACTTAAACCTTGTGCTCAGTGGGACAGTGATGTTTTACAGATGTTAAAGTCAAATAACCAGACCAGAGATTGGTTTGGGACCATCGACCTAAAGGATGCGATAGTACATCGAGATTTGGTACTCAGCCATTTGAGGAGCTTTGGTTTATGCTTAAAACTTTAGAAGAGTGTATCTCTACCACAACATCAAATGACTTTTCTGGACGTGGAACTAGACTAAAGACATGTCTGGAACTAGACTAAACACATATTTTTTTTAGTATGGGTTTTTAATATTTATGGTTTAACACTTAACCCATAAATATTAGCACTTAGGCCGTGTGTCCATCAAAGCATTTTTAGCCAGCTGAAAATGGCAGACGCTCTGCTGAAGACGCCGTGCTTTGGGCTATTCAGAGCGTTTTGGCAGCGCAGCGTTTTTTCCGTTGAGACGTTTTGTTGCTATGCACGTTGGGTGCTCGGCGCTTCAGCATGAAAAAAACGCTCAGCGCCTCGTTACGTTCATGGCGTTTAAAAAACACGCCGCTCCCATTGAAAACAATTGAAAACATACGCCAGGCGCGTGGAAAACGCTTTGGTGGACACACGGCCTTACTACTATTCTATTCTGATTCTCAATTTTTTTTTTTTACTTGCTACGTGCACTTTGCTAGACTAACTGGGCTTTGACACAGCACTCTAGTTCATTTTATTGTTTCTATTGTTCTCATTTGTAAGTTGCTTTGGACAAAAGCGTTTGCTAAATGATTAAATGTAAATCAATGTCACCATTCTCTCGTAAATTTCTCATTACAGGTTATGTTTCAATCGCTGTATTGCTGCATGACTGTATAATTTCCACAAGTTCAGAATTCTCTGTATCTCTACCAGGATTAGTCTGTGCACTTGCATGTGATTCTGTGCTTTCTGTTCCTAATGTTTTCAGAGCCAATGAGATTGATCTGGCCTCAGCTGTCTCAGTAGAACATCCACCCCATTAGTGTCATGTTTTAGCAAACATGTCGTAGACAGCAGACGAATGGGATAAATGCAAAAAGACTTTATTAACAGAGAATTTACCATAACCATACTCAAACTAAAGATGAATGAGAACCAACAAAGGGAACAGAAACACAGGCAAATATAAACTATGTGCAAAGGATGATTGGAATAACACAGGTGTGGCAAGAGAGACCTGATGAGTAACCATAGTAACAAACAAGATAGATATTAGTAACCTAGAAGACCAACGAGAACACATAGGCAAATGGAAGCAAAGCAGACAGTGAGAGTGAAAATGAAACTAAAATAAGCATAGCTGTGAAAATTAGTAGTAAAATCCCCTGCCTTGTCAACTCTGACTCGATCCGGTCCACTGTAGATGGACCTGCTGTATTAGAGCCCACCATGATATTAATGTCTGCTGTTGTCTCTGGCATTTCCCTTTTTTTAGGACAAACAAGGACTATTCAAGGACTTTTCCGCAAGGAGAATATGCTTGTTTTAGGATTTCAATCTCTAACAAACGGGGGGACATTTGAAAGAGTATTTTAGATGATATTATTTCAAATTTCATCATCAATGATAATGACACTAACTCATTGGTTTTATCCACCGTTTTAAGAAAGATAACAGTAGCACTATTCATTCTCGAGGTTGAAAGGGTTCAAGCCTCTTTTCACCTAGTGACACTTCAGGACTGCGTTGTCATTGTGTCCAGGCACACGTCCTGCATCAGATCTAGAAACAGCCCGGATCAGGTGGACTGTGTTTAACCTTGGGAAACAGAGATACTAATAGTAGGCTAGACGACATCCTTCTTATGATATAACAAGTACATATGGATTTACGGGAAGTGTTCCTGGTTCCGGCTGACCTAATCTATGCAGCCTAACATTGAATTATTGAAGATTATTACACTATTGATTATACACTATAATGTGTATGCTAGGTCAAAGAGATGTGTTTTAGTCTAGATTTGAACTGACAGAATGTGTCTGCTTCCTGGACAATGTTAGGAAGACTGTTCCAAAGTTTTGGTGTTAAATAGGAAAAGGATCTACCGCTAGCTGTCAATTTTGATATTCTAGTTATTATCAACTGGCCAGAATATTGAGATTGCAATAGACGTGACGGACTATAATGCGTTTAGAGCTCGCTCAAGTACTGGGGAGATAAACCATTTAGGGCTTTGTAAGTAATCAGCAATGTTTTAAAATTTATAAGATGTTTAATAGGGAGCCAATGTACTATAGTGCTGACAGAACCAGGCTAATATGGTCATACTTCCTGGTTCTGGTAAGAACTCTAGCTGCTGTGTTTTGGACAAGCTGTAGTTTGTTTAAAAAGATCCAACCCCCATAAAAACTAATAACAGAAAAGGAAAAAAAGTAAATAGATAAGAGTAAACACTTGCCCACGGCTGTAACGTACGGACAGAAACGGTCGGATCCATGCGCAGAACTTTATTGCAAGCAGACATAACAAGCAGGCAAACAGTAAAACAAAGGGACAATCCAGAAACTCATGGACTAAACAGCCAATGGTCGAGGCAGGCAGCACAGATTCGTTAACAGTCAAGGATACAGGCAAGGGTCAAGAGTCCAGGAAAACACGGAGAAACTGAACAGGGAATAACGCTTGGAATTGCACGCTTACAGTGTAACAAGAATTTGCACGGAACACAGGGAAAACTCATGTTTAAATAAGGAACTCAATAACCAATAATGAAACACAGCTGAACATAATAAAACACAAAGAGTCCATGGGGAAACACAACATGGGGAAAGAGTGCCCTCCAGAGGCTCTCGAGGGCACTACAGCTGCAGATTGTCACATAACCCCCCCCTCTAAGGAGCGGCTTCCAGACGCTCCAAAGAGCTCCGGGGGGAGGTCAACGGGGGCTGGGATGGAGGGCCAGGCCCATGGAGAGGCAGGAGGCCAGGCACATGGGGAAGCACACTTGGAAGGGTACCAGGATGGAGCAGACTCAGGCAGACATGAGGGCGGTGGTGCAGACACAGGCAGAGATGAGGGCGGAGCAAAATCAGGCGAAGCCCATGTCAGCGTCGCCTCCATGGCCCTCACAGACACAGACGAGGTCCATGTCAGCATCCCCTCCATGGCCCCCACAGAGTACCTACTGCCCCCCCCCAAAAAATACTTGGGGAAATTCACAGGAGGAACCTCTGGGTGGTAAACGGGTTCAGGAAAGGCCTCCCGGAGCTTGAAGGGTGCAGGAAGAGCGAGGCGCAGAGGCGGGGCCGGCAGGGCGAGGCACAGAGGGGGGGGGGGGGGGCGGCAGGGCGAAGCACAGAGGCGGGGCCGGCAGGGCAAGGAGTCTGGGAACGCTAACTGGAGCCTGGTGAACCAAACGAGTCCTCCTTCTCCTGCGGCGGCGGCGTCTCACTTGGCTTGATTCACTCGCTGGGCCTGATTCACTCACTTGACTTGAAGAATCACTGGACTGACTAGATTCAACACTGGACACACTTGATTCACTCAGCTCGGCACTTGATTCACTCGACTCGGCACTTGACTCACTTGATTCACTCGGCTCGGCACTTGACTCACTTGGCTCGTCACTCGGTTCACTTGGCTCGGCACTCGATTCACTCAGCTGGGCACTTGACTCACTTGATTCACTCGGCTCGGCACTTGACTCACTCGAGTCGGCTGGCACGCGCTCAAACTTCGGTTCGACCCGCGAAAATAAGGAAATAAGGAACTCAATAACCAATAATGAAACACAGCTGAACATAATAAAACACAAAGAGTCCATGGGGAAACACAACATGGGGAGAGAGTGCCCTCCAGAGGCTCTCAAGGGCACTACAGCTGCAGATTGTCACAACGGCACTGCAGTCACTCACACTCAGGACATTCCACCCACTCGTTCCTAGCAAATATTTAGAGATGAAAAGATTGAAGGATGCATGCATGACAACAGGGAGGCACACAGCATTATACATCCTGGTCTCACTGGTATTTATTCAAAGGTAAAGGTTTATGTAACTATACAAGGTATAAAATGTGTTTTGAACGTCAGCATATACCCAGCAAAATTTCCCAGTTTGCTGGGAGGCGAAAGAGTAGTATGAGTAAAGATCTAACTGTAACAGATTTGCTGATTAAGGTCGCAACTGAGGATGGAGATGAAAATTGTTAAATAAAGACTTGAATTTAATTATACAATCAATTAACCTGTTTGAGCCGTGAACACTCAGTGTTAATTCTTTATTAACAGCAGTTTGCCAGCAGCCATCACCCTGTAGCCCAAGACTGGTTGCCCACTGAAGCTACGCAGGGCTGAGCCTGGTTAGTACCTGGATGGGAGACCTCCTGAGTAAACCAAGTTGCTGCTGGAAGTTAGTGAGGCTAGTAGGGGGTGCTCACCCTGTGGCCTGTGTCGGTTCTAACGCCCCAGTATAGTAATGGGGAAACTATATCAAAGAGCTCCGTCCTTCGCATGAGACGTTAAACTAACGTCCTGACTCTCTGTGGTCACAAAAAATCCCAGGATGTCTTTCGAAAGAGTTGGGGTGTAACCCCGGCATCCTGGCCAAATTTGCCCAGTTGCCTGTACATCATAGCCTCCTAATAATCCACATATATATTGTAGATATATCACTTGGCTTTATCACTGTCTCCTCTCCACCAGTAAGCTGGTGTGTGGTGGGCGTTTTGGCGCAATATGGCTGCCATTGCATCATACAAGTGGATGCTGCACAGTAGTGGTGGTTGAGGAGATTTCCCCTTCTATGTAAAGCGTTTTGAGTGCCGAGAAAAGCGTTATATAAATATAATGAGTTATTATTATTATTATTATTATTAATTCTAAGAAATATACATTTACTTTACGGCAAGTAGTCAAAATCTGCATGATTAGGGACTCCAGTATAGATATGAGCTTGAAATATGGTCAACTGTGTGATATACACAAGACATTAACTAGATATTAACTAGACTACATTTAAACTACATGGCAACACCCATATCACCCTGTAGCTTAAGACTGGTCGCCCACTGAAGCTAAGCAGGGCTGAGCCTGGTTAGTACGTGGATGGGCCAGCAGATAGTGGTCTGTCTGGGTCCTAATGCCCCAGTGTATAGACGGGGACACTTTAATGACAAAGAGCACTGTCCTCCGGATGAGACATTAAACCGAGGTCCTGACACTCTGTGCTCATTAAAAATCCCAGGGTGTCCTTCGAAAAAGAGTAGGGATGTAACCCCTACCAAATTTGCCTTTTGGCCTCTGTCCATCATGGCCTCCTAATTTTCCCCATATACTGATTGGCTTCATCACTGTTTCTTCTCCACCAGTAAGCTGTTGTGTGGTGGGCGTTCAGGCACATATGGCTGTCGTCGTATCATCCAGATGGATGCTGCACATTGATGGTGGTTGAGGAGATTCCCCCTTCCATGTAAAGTAATTTGAGTACACAGAAAAGCGCTATATAAATGCAATGAATTATTATTATTATTATTATTATTATTATTATAAAATTCATACAGTTTACCAAATGAAAGAGAACTGAAGCATAATACAGGAAAGCATGTAGTTATAGCATTGTTTGAGATCAACAGCCTTGAGCAAAGTACCATCACCAAGAGACGTGATCTTGTGATCAGTGATTTTTTAAAGTATGAAGTATGAACTTAAAACAGTTTAATCTGAAATCAATAAATCTTATCCCGATAATTATTTATGTGGCAAAATGCTGTGTAATAAGTGGAATGACTCAGATCAATATTTTGTCTAATTATTTACTTAATAAGCGGGTGTAATAAGCGGGATAATGTACATCCAGCTGCCGGTTCTCTCAAAATAACCCCCAACATTAGAAGCATTATCCCTTACATATTCTATATACAGTATATAACCACTAGAGAAATGTATAAACATGTCTCCAAATTTCCCATCTCGTGATTTTCCTTTTATGTGGTTTAGCCTATGTATTCATTCTCTCTTTTAAACTTTTTGGATTAATGTTTCAGACTTGCATACTATGGTTAACCAAAATCATATGTGTAGCATGTTTAGTCTCTATAAACTGCAATCCCCCATTTATTATTTTACAATACATTTGACTAACTTTGTGAGGCATTAGTATTATAAGAATCTTGAAGATTATTTTGTTAAAGGTTCTCTAAGCGATGTGGGGCCAAAACATTTTTTGTCACATACATCAAACGTCTCCTCACTATCGGCTAGCTGCCTGTCCCCTAAACACACTGTAAAAAACGCGGTCTCTGTAGACACCACAGGCTCCACAAATGGCAACAAAAACAATCATGTCTCACCCGGACCACGAAACCTAACAAACAGTATTCCAGCCAATCACTAGCAAGAAGTATTTGAGGGTGGGTCTGGGGGGTTAGTGCGCGTGCCCATGAAGGGTGTGTGTGTGTGTGTGAAGGAGAGAGAAGCATCAGAGGGAAGTTTGAAAAATGTCTGACACACGACCAAAGAGACGTCGTTCTGAAGAACAAATTAAAAAGAAGAAGGAGTCGGATAAAGAACGTGCGAAGTTTCGAATTTACATCGGTAGCAAAGCTTTTGAACGATGGCGAGAACTCCGGCGGCAGAAGGGCTTCCAGTCCGACATTCAGGTTGCTCTGTTTTTGCTGGACAGGTGGGTAACGTTAAATAGTTTTTTGTTCTTCTAAATTGACGCTTATGTTCGCCAAACCCACACAAGGATATAATTAGCTAGAACTATGCACGTTCACAATTATTTAAGGAAGCACGGAAGGGAGGGGGAGGAGATGAGATGCGGAGGAGGGAGGGTCTAGCTAGCCTCCGATTTGTTTGAAAATATTCCGAACGTCAACACCCAGGATCGCAATAGTCAACGATCTTGGGTTAACAATAGTCACAAAATGGCAGCAGCTGCATTCGTATGAAACTCCATGATACTGGATGGCAAAATTACAAAACTATACACAAAATACTAATTCGGCTGAGTTTTAATACTTTATTAGCTCACCAAATGCAAAACTTCCACAAAGAAAAAAAAAAAACATTTCTAGCTGGCCTATAGCACTGGTGACTTCAGTAACCCAGATGAGCTTGCGTTATCTGTTTTGAGCAGTTGTTATCTGGGAATAACTTACCACCTGATGGCACTATTGACTAAAAGGGGTTTATTTCTCCTTATCAGCAAGAATTAAGTGAGAGTCACAACTCTCTGCAAATTCCTTTTGGGGTCGTAAAAAGTATTATCAGTCTTAATGTGTCTGGCCTTGTTCACACTACATGATTTTAAAACGTCGGGCTGAACTGTGCGGTTCACACTACACCTTGCTCTGACTTGCTCTCAGTGAAATCAGGAGTGTTTAAGTTGTTTAGCTGTTCACACCACACAACACAACGTGATTGATCCACAAAAGGAGGTAACTCACTACACGAGTTGACAGCGCACTACATAGAGATACAACCATGATCGGATGATAAGAGCAAATCATTTGTGACTCAATGAGAACTGTTTCAGTACTATGTTGCGGTCTAAATCCTGAAAATAATCAAATAAATAATGAGTTGACAACAACTCTGTCACCCAACGATTCTATTTTGTCTACAAACCATGTTTTGTCATGAAAAAACATGCAATAAATAAATAAATAAATATTGCGCCAATACCCAGCGAAGAAGAGAACACAACACTTGAATATGGACGTCAGACAGAAACTAGTGCTGAACACTGTTTGCGCGACGATCTGCTCTGAGGAAAAAAATGCAAAAAAAAAAAAGAAAAACTAAAGCCAAGTTCACACTACAGGATTTTAAGCCCGATTTATGCCCGCTTTGCAAATCGTTGAGCTCGCCGACAGGTCAGGTTATATCGCGTGCAAATCGCGATGTGCAAATCGCAGTGTGCAGCTAGCCTGACTTCGTCATACTCATATTCAAGAAAGAATATGAGTCTGAAACTCCTCCATTGGGCTTTGATTATGAGGCGTGTCGTAACTGAACCAGGACAAAAAAAAAACCCCTCTGCACTCAATTGGATAGTCGGTAGACCTACCAACCAATCAGAGCAACGCATAAGTCAACTCCTTTGCATAGCGCAGTTTTCAAATACAGAACGTAGCCTACTTTTTTATTTTGGAAGTTAAATAATGAGTGTTACTTCTTTTACTTACTTCTCCATGAGTGCCACCAAAGGAGAAACCACAACGACCACAGGCTTTTCATTACGTCCCATCTTCTTAACGACCGTCAGAGCCAGCTGATAATTTACACTTTTCCCGAATCATGTAGGAAGGACGCCAAAAATATCTTTCCGATCGACAAATGCCCTGATTGCATTTCTCTGTTTGTCTATTAAAATGAATGCGCTGTCGATTTTTTTTTTAACAAAAGACGTGACAGCGGAATCTATACACTGTTAGAAATTGCTGTAAATTTACGGCTAAATTTCAACAGTATATTCCTGTTTTGTTCAAAAGCAGTACATTGCTGTTTTTTTGCGTTTGTAATATGACGTAGAAAAATTATAACGGCATTTTAACGTAATTATTGCTCGAGGGAAACAAAACGGTACTTAACAGTATTTTTGACTTGACATCGGAAGAGCTGCAGTGAGCACGCATGGATTTTTCATCCATCTTCATACTTATAATAGGTGAGTTCCCTTTTGTTTTGCTCGTTGTGATAGAAAAATGCATTACATCTGCAATTGTTACTAACTTGTATTTTGGATATTGGAAGTAGCCTAACTATTTTTGTATTCGCAGTGATAAAAGCACCAACTGCGACATCGTGAGGGAAGTTGGATTCCTCACACGGATAATTCCCGATTAGAGGGTGAGTTTCATCCAAAATCAATTTTTCTGCAAAGTTTATGCAAAGCTATAAGTAAAAACATTGTTGCATGTGAATTACATCGTCGTCTTAGCGCGCTAAAGTGTTGCAGCTTGATTTTTCATTATTCGGAAAACCGTTGCACAAAACCTAAATTTCGGGCTTTTTGTGCTTTTAAATGGGGATAAACTTGTTGTAGGCCTAATCTGTACATCTCAGGGTGATTTATTTGTTGTACAAGTGATTGTATTGTTAGGCCTACTTTAATGGTGGCTTTATTTTTGCATAGATCCAGGTTTTGATATAAGTATAAGTGATAGAATAAGCATTAAGAATAATTCATATTAAAGTTAAGCTGTATTGTTACTTTGTCCAGCACGAAATTTAGAATAATCTTTAAGACTAATTAATATTTAAAGTTTAGTTATTGCTGCTGCAGTGTTACTTTGTCCAGCACGTAATTTTTAATAATCATTAAGACTAATTAATGTTTCACTGTTGCTGCTGCAGTGTTATTTTGCCCAACACGTAATTTAAAATTTATTAACACTAATTCACATTTAAAGTTTTGTTGTTGCCGCTGCAGTGTTACTTTATTATATTTATTAACACTAATTCATATTTAAACGTTAGTTATTGCTGCTGCAGTGTTATCATGCTGCAGAGCATGATTTGGAGTGAAATGTGGTGCTATAGAGTCTCGTGTCGTGTAAATTTACAGTACATTTCGGTTTGTATACCCCCAGAACACTTGGAATATATGACATGAGTCACATAGAATCATTTTCTGATTTCAATTGTCAGAAACCAGATTTCAGATTACATGTGTAGTCAATTTTTCTTTAATTTGTGATCTGAAAAAGAACATATGGCCTTGAACAACACCAGGGTGAGTAATTATTTGCTTAATTTTCAATTTTTATATTAATTTACTTATTTTCACCACTTAAAAGGATAGTTTACACACACACACAACACACACTAATTATATCATCTTCTTGCCCAGTGTTGTTTCTGTTGAGTTTATGTTTAACATGGACTTTTAATTGATGGACAACAATTATTAAACAATTTTAGAAATATCTTTGTCTAAAGATAAATTAAAGTTTTATGGGTTTGGAACATAAGGGTGAGTAATTCATGACAGGATTTTCTTTTTATGGTTAAACTAACCCATTAACAATGTTGAGAACATAATTTCACAATACACATTTTTAATGTTTGCCCAGATAAGTCCATGATCAACACGTTGAAAATGTAATAAAAATGGCTCTGTCAATGATTTCATTTACAATACGGTGGTGGCAGATTCATGTTTTTATGCCGATGCTGACAGTTTTTCATTTTAAAGTTTCAGGTGAAACACCAGGAAACTGTATTCAGCACTGGATGATCAGCCTTGAGGGTCATATTATTTGTGAGGGCATCCAGACGGTTTTCTGTCTGGGCTTGCTGCTGTTTTTTCTACTTTTTACAACTTCAATCTTCAATACCAAGCTGAGGCAGCATGCACACTGGAATTTATTCAAAGGTAAATACTTGGATGCATACATTCAATTCACTTCACTTTTATTTATATAGCACTTTTTATAATGCATATCATTTCAATGCAGCTTTACATAACATTTTTCATTGTTGCAATGTTGCATGTTTAATTGATGAAACACAATTTGGCCCGAATTAACGGAATCTAGCATCAAATAAAGACATTTTCTTTTAAACTATTTGAAGCACGGTGAGTAGCCATAGATGACTATGTCAAGGAAATAAACAGGGCTTTGGTGGTGGTGAAGTGTTGGTGAAAACCTTGGAAGGAAGCCTCATCTTTGACACCTAAATGATGATCAAATGATTTTGTTAAAATGTTTTAAACATTGCTAAAATAGCATATAAGGTGTGCATAGGAGATATCTTTATTCTAGATTAAATCACATCCTTCACCCCCAAAAGATTGTTCAGAAAGCTATCCTTTCCTGACAAAGTTAAAGGAAGTGATCTTAAAACAAGAATAGTTAAGATTATAGCAAATTTATATGTTCTTTGTGAGTAAACTAATTCTGAACAAACATGTTTGTTTTTCAGGTGGTTCATCGGGATAAACCCAGAAAAAAGGCACCAAGGTTGGAGGAGTCATTTCAAAACGGACGGGGAAGGTCGCCCAGAAAAACAAAACAGTGAACCCTCGTGTCTCCAGTCTGCTTAAAAAATGTATGGATTTTGAGTGGGACTTTATACAAGTATTACACACACAACCACACACAAACACTCACACCCCACACACACACACACACACACACACACACACACACACACATATACGCGCGCACACACACACACACACACACACACACTCAAAATCAGGTGAATAAGGTAATTCACTGTTTGTGTCCAGAGTAAAAAAAAAAAAAAAATGACAGTATACTTAATCATTTGTTAAGGACTTGTTCAAGTTACAGGATAGATCATATTCTGATTTTGGAAACATCTTGTTTATTTATGTTTGTTGTAACTTCTAAACCTTGAATTTTCAGAAGTTTCAGAAGTTTAATAAACAAGAGACATGTTTTGAAACAATAAAGCTGCTTTTCTTCTGTTACATTTTTAATTCACTATTTCACCTTTAAATTTATTCACTTTTGGTATTTTATAGCAAGACTGCAACAGGGAAATGTATTAAATCACAAGGTTCAGAAAATAATCTTTAAAAACACAGGGGGAAAAATTGTCCTTTTTGCTAACTGTCCATTATTCAGTACATTACACAATACCATATTGTATATTTGTGTAGTTTACACTAATTTCAATATGAAGAACAAATAAGTGCCCATGCTTTTTTCAGGATATTGCTGTAACATGTAGAAACTGCTTTATGCATTTCCAAAAGCAGTAACAACTGTAAATTTAACCAACAGTAAGACACCGTTAATTTAACAGTATCTTGCTGGCAACCATGCTGCCAGTTAATTACTGTTTTTTAATAAACGGTAGTGAACTGTAAATTTCACTAACAGTAAAAACCTGTTAATTTAACAGTAACTTGCTGGCAACCGTGCTGCCAGTTCTTTACTGTTTTTTAACGGGAAAATTTTTAACAGTGTACATCTCAATTCTCCAGCTGCAGTCATCTCTGACAAGCGCTCTTTGATAACGTGATGATTACGTCTCTGCAGATCATCTGTCCATCATCATAAAGCCCGCCCTGGCAATTTGATTGGCCCGTTCATTTCTTGCCTGATCATAATTACTCCTCAATGGATCGAGTCCAGACCGAATTTCCCGACCAAAAAATATTGTGGGCGGAGTTCGGGCTGGCATCCAGGCTAGTGTGCAGCACTAGTTTCTGTTTGACGTCCATATTCGCGTGTTGTGTTCTCTTCTTCGCTGGGTATTGGCGCACGTGCTGTTTCGCGTCATTTATGGTTTGTTTTTTATTGCTGGTTTTTCGTGACAAAACGTGGTTTGTAGACAAGATAGAATCGTTGGGTGACAGACTTGTTGTCAACTCGTTATTTATTTGATTATTTTCATGATTTAGACCATACCATAGTACTGAAACAGCTCTCATTAGAGTCAAAAATGATTTGCTCTTATCATCCGATCGTGGTTGTATCTCTATGTAGTGCGTTTTCAACTCGTGTAGTGAGTTACCTCCTGTTGTGGATCAATCATGTTGTGTTGTGTGGTGTGAATAGTTAAACAACTTGAACACTCCTGATTTCACTGAGAGCAAGTCATGTAGTGTGAACCGCACAGTTCAGCTCGACGTTTTAAAATCATGTATTGTGAACTAGGCTTAAGATTTACCCGGTGTCCTCAACCCATGCGTTGCTATGATTAGCTGTTCTCATGACATCACTGAGTTTGAGTCGTGCGACGGCTCTGGATATCTAGCAGGCTATACTGTATATTTTTCTGGGCTAGGAGATGCGTCTGCGAGGCGTCTGCGAGCGTTTTCGCTGCGTTGTTGGCTCTTTCATACTAACAGATTGGCAAGCGTTCATCGTCCGCTAATCCCCTGCGATTTGCACGCGATAACACCCTGACCTGTCGGCGAGCTCAATGATTTGCAAATCGCGCATAAATCGGGCTTAAAATCCTGTAGTGTAAACTTAGCATAGGACACCGGGTTCTGCCAGTATGTTAGCTTCATTTTGGACGTTAGTTTTGGGGGAAGTTCCATTTATTTGGGAGAGTGAGTTTGCTGGATTATTCATTAAACATAATTAATACTTTGTGTGTGTCTGATTGGCAGGGGTGTAAAGTAACGAATTACAAATACTCACGTTACTGTAATTAAGTAGTTTTTTTCAGAAATTGTACTTTTTTGAGTAAGTTGAAAATTGTGTAATTTTACTTTTACTTGAGTACATTTTAAGTGATGTATCGGTACTTTTTCGCCGCTATTTTCCTTCTGTTTGTGGCCGTTTGTGGAATTGCGAGACGAGTTCATAATGCGGTGAATTCCCGCTCCCATTTACTTCACAATCATAGAGAGACGCGCGTCACGATCTGTGCACCACTGCCGCGCTTGCCATGCTGCCAGATTCAGAATCAGTGCACCATGTCGTTAACTTGAACTGCATTACTTAATAAGAAATTAGCACAGCTCGTTAATAAACAGCGTTTTTTTATTGTTCCATTATATGATCCGTCTTCATTTGGCAAGTGCACTTGCGCAAAAACATTTTTCATGCTGAACTTTTTTTGTTTGTTTGTGGATGCTGCTGATAAAACAGCTTCGCCGAGACTTCAGAGACAAAGTGTGTTTGTTTCTTTTGTAAAAGTTTCCTGGATATAACTTTGTGCATAATATTTAATGCACAATTTTCCTTACAAATTATATTATCAGCAATGTAATTAGTGTTAGCTCACTATCTTAGCCTTTTTCAGTGCATTATTTGAGGTAATATGATAATATTAGTGATTCTCATTTATCAAAACACTAACATTGGTACCGTTTTGGAGAGAAATTGGGTATTTTTTTTTATTTAACCCATCTCTTGGTGTGTGATGCTGAACTATCATATGAGTTTCTAAAGGTTTTTGAATTCTTTGCACAGTTATGAATATTGATATTTTATGTGCAACAATAACATGCTCAGGCCCAGTGGCTTTTCGCCTAATTTTAAATGCTTTTCCCCCCAAATAATATGATTTAAATGGTGATGAGTGTACTGATTTGATGCATTTTAAAAAGATGGATGATAGATATTCTTCAATCTTTCTTACAAAGAACAAAATATAATGTGAATTCCAGTATGTGCATTTTTTTTTAATTTATAAATTGTAGTGCACAGTGTTTATTATAAGGGTTAGAATCGGCACCCTTAGTACTCACTACTCACTACTCTTGAGTACTTTTAAATAAGCTACTTTTTTACTCTTACTCAAGTAATTTTTTGGACAAGTACTTTTTACTCTACTCACACTACATTTTTTGGAATGTAATGGTACTTTTACTTGAGTATGTTTTTTCAGTACTCTTTCCACCACTGCTGATTGGTCTAGATGCCACACGATTCGAAACATTTGGATTACAGAACAGAATTAAAATGGATTAAGTTTATGATATAAATATAAATATTTATATATTTAATAAGTTAAATAAGGGGTTATGAACAATTTGTATATCTGTGAAGTTATTAATATGTAAATAATTTATGTTTTAGTTGCTGTCAATATTGTAGCCTACATTTTAAAGCCTATGCAAACGTAAGTATATGTAGGCTACGTGTGGTAGAACCACACTTTAAGTAAAATACATACAGTATACAAAGGCCTACTCAAGATCATGTTGCACTAGATGAGTGGTCTCGTAAAGAACTCCAGATAAACAAACTACACTGTTTGTATTTATCAGTACAATTATAACGTCTCGGTTACGGATGTAACCCTCGTTCCCTGAGTAGGGAACGGAGACGTTACGTCAGAAGTGACGGAGAATGGGGGTTTCGCATAGAAAGCCAATCCTCTTCGAGTATTTAAAAATGAGCCAATGGCATGAAAATGCCTTGGGGCTGCAGAATTTGCATAGCGTATCTCCGCCCCACGCAGTGGGTATAAAAGGAGGAAGTGAACGCAACCGCAGTATGTCTTCGCTGAGGAGCCAAGGCTGAACTCCGGCGTCTACCCAGCGATACAGCCGAAGTGGCAGGGAGACGTAACGTCTCCGTTCCCTACTCAGGGAACGAGGGTTACATCCGTAACCGAGACGTTCCCTTTCGTAGTCACTTCGAGTTACGTCAGAAGTGACGGAGAATGGGGGTCAGTGCCATCATGCCATCTTCAAGCTGTCTTCCAGTGCCCTGCGAAAGTCTGGACCCCTGAACCTTTTTTTTTTTTTTTTAACAGGGATCCCACTTTGACACAGGAATACCAAGGTACACTGGGAAATATATCCCGGGAGGGACATGCTACCTGATGCCTACCGAAGGAGGACTTACAAATATGCATATGGCCGCATAGGAACGCATATGGAGATCACTGGATCACCAACCGCAGGTGGCTACTAGAATTTAACTCCAGGGGTGGCAGATGGCTTGCCAAGGGAAGATACATGCTCAGAGAGGCTAACAGTGGATAATACACATGAGACAGTTACCATAGGGAACCGTGCACATGGAGGCACCTAGCCAGCATCCAGAGCAACAGCAGTGGTGCCCGCATCGTCGGTGCTGGAGGACTCAAGGCTTCGACAGAAGACACTGAGGAAATATCGCACTTATCCAATCCGAGGAGTGGAATGGCGAGCAAGCGAAGACACCTAAGCGGGTCCAGTACTGGCGGAAGCGAGTACGTGAGAGGACACCGGCTCAATTCGCAGATTATAGAATCTCGCGAAGGTGTTTGGTGTCGCCCAGCCTGCAGCTCTGCAAATGTCTGTTAGCGAGGCGCCGTGCGCTAGAGCCCAAGAGGAGGCCACACTCCGAGTGGAATGGGCCGTCACACCAAGGGGGCACGGACGGCCTTGCTGCTGGTAAGACAAAGCAATGGCGTCCACTATCCAGTGAGACAGCCGTTGCTTTGAGAGAGCCCTTCCCTTCTGGCTCCCCCCATGACAGACAAAGAGCTGGTCTGAGGTCCTGAAACACCGCGTTCTGTCAACGTAGGTGCGGAGAGCACGTACCGGACAGAGCAGTGCCAAGGCTGGGTCTGCCTCCTCCAGGGGCAGCGCTTGCAGGTTCACCACCTGGTCCCGGAAGGGAGTGGTGGGAACCTTGGGCACGTATCCAGGCCGGGGTCTCAGGATCACGTGAGAGTAAGCCGGCCCGAACTCCAGGCACGCTTCGTCAATGGAGAATGCGTGTGGGTCCCCCACCATCTTGATGGAGGCCAGTGCAACCAGGAGTGCCGTCTTCATGGACAGAAACTTTAACTCTACCGATTGCAAAGGCTCAAAGGGAGGCCTCTGCAGAGCACTTAGAACTACTGAGAGGTCCCAAGAGGGTACGAGGGGAGGACGAGGCGGATGTAGCCTCCTCGCTCCCCTCAGGAACCTGATGACCAGGTCGTGCTTCCCTAAGGACTTACCTTCTACTGCTTCATGAGAGGCGGCAATGGCCGCGACGTAAACCTTAAGGGTGGATGGCGACAGCCTGCGCTCCAACCCTTCTTGCAGGAAGGAAAGCACGACACTGATCGAACATCTCCGGGGGTCTTCTCCGCGAGAAGAGCACCAGCTGACGAAGAGGTTCCACTTCAACGCGTAAAGGTGTCTCGTGGACGACGCTCTAGCGGAAGTGATGGTTGCCGCCACTGCAGGTGGCAGCGAACTCAAACCTGCCTCGTCCCGTCCAGGAGCCACACGTGCAGCCTCCAGAGATCGGGACGAGGGTGCCACAGAGTGCCCCGTCTCTGAGTGAGTAGATCTTGTCTCAGAGGAATAGGCCAAGGAGGTGCTGTCGCGAGGAGCATGAGTTCGGAGAACCACGTCTTGGTGGGCCAATAAGGGGCTACCAGCAAGACCTGCTCCTCGTCCTCCTTGATCACAACACCCGTGCAAGAAGGCTCACTGGGGGAAACGCATACTTGCGTGGGCCCCGCGGCTAGCTCTGCGCCAGTGCATCTGTGCCGAGCGTACCCTCGGTCAGGGAATAAAACTGGGCGCAGTGGGATGAGTCCCGGGAGGCGAACAGATCTATCTGTGCCTCCCCGAACTGGTCCCAAATCAGCTGGACCGTCTGGGGATGGAGTCGCCATTTGCCGGAGATAGGGCGGACCCGTGACAGCTCATCGGCTGCCAGGTTCCGGTCTCCTGGAATGCACACTGCACGAAGCGACCTCAGGTGCTTCTGACTCCATAGCAAGAGGTAGCGGGCGAGCTGCGACAAGACAAGTAAGTTAACGGACAAGTACATGTTGACCCCTGAGCAGCGCTCGAAAGCGGTGCAGGGCCAGGCGTACTGCCAGCAGCTCAAGGCAATTGATGTGCATGAGGCGGGGTCCTGTCCAGGAACCCGCGGCTGCATGCCCATTGCACATGGCACCCCAACTCGTGGTAGATGCATCTGTGGAGACAACGAGATGCCTGCAAATTTGCTGAAGAGGGACACCGGCCCGTAAGAAGCTGAGGTTCGACCACGGGAAGATGCCATGCCCACCTTGGGTCTCGATCGCGAAGCCACAGCTGAAGCGGTCTCATATGAAGCAAACCGAGCGGCGTTGCCGCGGCGGCGGATGCCATATGCCCCAGGAGCCTCTGAAACAGTTTCAGTGGAACCGCACTCTTGCCCTCGATCTGTCGAAGACAAGTCAGCAGTGAGTGCGCGCGCTCGCTCGTGAGCTGCGCGGACATGGCGACCGAGTCTATCTCCATGCCGAGAAAAGAGATCCTCTGCACGGGGCAAAGTTTGCTCTTTTCCCTAACCCACGTAACCCACCGGTCTTCTTGGGGACAATGAAGTAGGGGCTGTAAAACCCGGACCTCATCTCGGCTGGAGGGACCGCCTCGATTGCACCCTTCGCCAGCAGGGTCGCAATCTCCGCTCTCATGACCGGGGCATTGCCACCGACCATAGTGGAGCGAACTCCCCTGAAACGGGGAGGAGACCGTGTGCGAACTGAATCGCGTAGCCGAATCTGATCGTTCTGATGACCCAGCGGGACAGGCCGGGAAGCTCTAGCTAAGCTTCCAGGAAGTGTACCAGCGGGGTCATACGAACCACAGACGTCCCCCCAGAGGGGCAGCGAGGCAGGTCGACTGGCATGCGCGCAGGAGTTACCCCGCCCGGATGCACAGTCAAAGCCCGCTCCCCGACAGAAGAGACCAGGGAAGGACCAGCGTTCCACGGGGGTCTGTTCTGCCGGGGGTCTGGCGATAGAGGGGGAGGGGAGTGGCGTAGTCGAGGGACGACACACGCTCCCTTCTGCACCCTCAGAGACAGAGAGGAATGAGTGGGCTGACGCACTGGGACGTCGAGCGCACTCATTCCTGTCTGTGTGCTCAGTGATGATGTCAAGTCTTTCTTTAACCAACTCAGGGTACTGCCCACCCGTGGGTGAGCAGCGGGGAGCTGAGAACAAAAGATTCTCCCCCGGCCCTCCACCGGGGGAAGGAGGGGGCCTGCTACCACCTCCTGGGAAAAACTCGACTTCATCACTGAGCAGCCCGTCTCAGGAGCGTCGCTTGGCCTGGCGTTTAGCGGGGCGTGCGGCCTGAGGGGGCTGTGACGCCTGCCTGCGTCCTCCTCCACGCCGCGACCCGGATGAAGGCTGCTGCTGGGGCCGCGTGGGAGGGAGGGGAGCTGCAGGGGGGCGTCCTCGGCGGCGAGCAGGGGGAGGCGTCTGTACCGACGGCTGGGTGGAGGCAGCAGCTGGCCGTCGGGGCAGAATATGTTTGATCGCCTCCGTCTGCTTCTGGGCAGTAGAGAACTACTGGGCAAAGTCCTCGACTGCACCGCCGAAAAGGCCAACCTGGGAGAGCAGGGTGTCGAGCAGACGAGTCCGCTCGGCATCCCTTGTGTCTGCCAGGTTAAGCCAGAGATGGCGCTCCTGGACCATGCTAGTGGCCATCACCTGACCAACGGAGCAGTTCATTAAAGGCCGTTTGGTCAGTCCCCCCTCGTGCATATCTCCCTTGTCAGTCCCCCCTCATGCATGAGAAGTTTGGCTTGGAAAACCTGCAAAGTGCTCATCGCATGCAGGGCGGAGGCCGCCTGTCCCGCCGCTCTATAGGAACGCGCCGCCATAGCAGACGAGAACCTACAGGCTTTGGATGGGTGCTTTGTAGGACCACGGGAGGAGGCGCTCTGTGGACACAGCTGCATCGCAACAGAGCGCTCCACCGGAGGCATCCCAGTGTACCCACGGGCGGCCCCACCGTCGAGGGGAGGAAAGGTGGGGGAGGCTAGAGCGCACTCTCGGGAGGACAAAGGAGCCTTCCAAGTGCGCGTCAGCTCCGCATGCAGTTCGGGGAAAAAAGGTATTGGGGTCGGCTGTGGCCTTGCGGCGGCAGCCTTACCCAAAAAACAATTATCCATCCGTGAGAGATCGGGGCAGGGCGGAGGGTTCCACTCTAACCCGATTCTCACGGCGGTCCGAGATAGCTTGGCCGTTAACTCGGGATCAGACATGGGCAACGCTGGCACTCCCGAGGGAGGCAACGCAGCCGCATCCTCACTTCCCAAGAAATCAAGCCCGCCTTGTGATGCTGCGATCGCATCATCCTCTGGAGCGCCGAATGAAACAGACGGTACCTGCGAAGAGGCAGGCGGCTGAATCGAACTGGCGCTCGCTGGCTCTAACACTAGAGCGGGGGGTGTGGCCCGAGGAACTATCGTCGGGGCTTTGTTCCACAACGTCAGATCACCCTGTCCGCGAGTCGAAGAGCTTCTCGTGGAAGAAGCAGATCGAGTGGCGGGGACGGGGACTCTCACTTTAGTCAGATCATTGAGTCTAGATCTCAGTGTAGAGATGGTCATGTTCCCACAGAAGGAACATGAGTCATCCACGAACGCTGCTGCTGCATGCTGAATGCCCAGACACACAGAGCAGCGATCGTGACTTTTAGAAGATGACATGAATCGACCGCACCCAGAAGAACACGGGCGAGACATCTTTAAAAAGACGTGCCACGTGCAGCTCTTTCGATGAGAGGAGGAAATTCACTCTTTCAGCGCTGAGGCGACCAGGGAGAAGCGCAAAGTCTGGCAGACCACTGCTCAGATCGCAGGCGATGCAGAATCTCGCTGGGTACCGCCGTCACACCAACACTGAAGAGAACGCTCGTCTCGAAGAGTCTTGGATCAGTGAGAATGGCTTTAGGAGTGAAGAGGTCTCTTGGCTCCGAAGCGAAAACATACTGCGGTTGCGTTCACTTCCTCCTTTTATACCCACTGCGTGGGGCGGAGATACGCTATGCAAATTCCGCAGCCCCAAGGCATTTTCATGCCATTGGCTCGTTTTTAAATACTCGAAGAAGATTGGCTTTCTATGCGAAACCCCCATTCTCCGTCACTTCTGACGTAACTCGAAGTGACTACGAAAGGGAATTATAGTTATACAGCTTTCTAACTGAACACAAATGAGAAACATTAAACTTATTTACATCAAGTAACTCTACGCTTGATGCACTGGGGCCTTGTCTTACAGTCAATCTAATTTTTATGACCGTGCCATCTAGTGGTCTCAAATATTAGTACAGTTGCAAATTCTGAAACAACTGGAATTTTGTGAATACAATTATAAGGCTAATAAAACAACATTCTTATAATTAATTATTATTAATATTACATGTCATGTAGCAAAAACACTTCGTTTTTTTATTTTATTTATTTAGTTTCAACTTAGATTATCAGCATGGAAATTTGAGTGAAAAGTTAAAACAGAAAAATGCACATGAATGTGAGAATTTCAAGAGAACATCTCTCCTTTTTGGAAATATGACATGGTCATGTTTTGTGCTAAGCCTGATGATCATTTTATCCAGCACTATTTTAAAATATTGCAAAAAGAATGTTGTGTGCTTCAATAACCATTGACATGATGTCATGACATAATGTCAGTACAAACAGCTAATTGGATACAAGTATTTCCCAGTGCACAGGACTTCTAATTACAACTTATGATACAAGAAATGTATATTATACTGTAGTAGTTTCTTAACAGACCATGTGGTTGAATTGCTACCAAATTTTGTGGGACCAGCATCCCTGTCAATATGTTTATCATTATTGCAGAAGTATATGTGACGCATCACATAAATGTGCTATGCTCTAATCTGCTGCTTATGTCATGACATGTATGACTGCCTGAGATAATATTTGTGAGCGTAATAATCTTGGTCAGTGATGACTATTATTACTGTCAGAGCTGAAGTTGGGGAGGCCTAGGGTGTGAGTTGGCTGAGTTCATCCAGAACACGGCAGCTCTGCTGGGCCCCTGAGCCCCAGCTCTGATGTGGCTCTGTGTTGCTAATAAAACCCTAGGACTGGAGAAGAGTCCTTGGGTTTAGCCTCACCGCCACATGACATGTGCAATTTTGACAAGAACATGTGAAAGAGAAAGAACCTTAGGCTGGCTGAGGAGGTTGAGTGTTAAAAACAATTCCAAATGATGAGTGCAGTGTCTATGATTAAGTTGGTAACTAAATCATTGGTAACTTTCATTGAATCATTGAACTTTCATGTTAATATGCGTATAATTTCAAAGTTATGCCACCATTAAGCATATTGTTCATCAGTGTTTCAAAGGACCAAGTCACCACTTTAGTTGAGGGGCCACACACATGATGAAATCATTAAAAGATTATGCTTAGTTAATGATGACTTCTGTATTTGAATGTCAACAGAATTCATGTGCTATTTGCTGTGATTGGCCAATTTTGGGGTCTGTCCATTTACCTGTTGGCTATGAAGAAGACATGCTTGGAAACTCATATCATAATTCAGAAAAACAGTTCTCATATTAATTGATATAATGTTCTAGCCTGTATGCACGCATGAGGTAATGTGGATTTTTGTATATTCCTTTAATAATTCGAAGAGTATCTAGCATGCATGAATTTATGCTTTTTATGCATGAGTTTGTGATGATTCATGTACCATAACTGTAGCTTTATCCACAATGGATAATAAAGACACATTTTTTTGTGAACAAAGAAAACATCAATAAATCATAATTAATGATGATGTACTCATCATAGTTAATGTTTTAAATAAGGTGTTGTTCATCCATGAAGTCATGAATGAAAAACATTGAACTTGTGTTAGTTCCTGATGAATCCTGAGATATTAATGTATGAATTAATGCCTAATTCGTGCATGAATTTATGATAATTCATGCACCCTTATATGTAAAGTGTTACCGAATTTTTATTTTTATTTCCTTGTCCACATGAATCTTCGCCGGTGGGCCCTTCAATTCACCCCGTTCCACTTTAAATAGTTTAATAAGTCATCTACCATCGTTGTTTGCTTTATTTTCTCCAAGCAGTCACTATGTCGAATACACAGAAATACCCTTACACTGAACAAAGTCAACACTGTTCTGCTCAACAACCTCATTTACATTTTCAATTACAATTCTACAATTCTTATTTTGTTAACTGCACATGATGGAATGACTCTGCGGACTCTTCTCCCTAGCCAACCATGCATCCAACATGTAAACTGACATTCTCGTTATTCTCCGGATTTAAGCCTACGGTGTGATCATCTCGCTACTGTCAAAACTTAGCTAGCTAGCCGGTACATTGGAAAAACAAAAAACGAAGCTGCTACAACGGCTAGGCTACAACCGGCTACAACCTTTACACATCTCTACCCATAATGCATTGAGACGTAAATAAATATGCCGGCCTATAAGTGAACGGATTTTCAGCTTTTTTAAAAATATAAAAACAAAAACATTTGGAGTGTTTTTGTATCACCTTTTTATAGCTGACGCCCACGTTAATCTTATAAGGCCAACATGCAGCACTGTCAGGGTTACTTTTAAAGAATCTGTGATACATATATATATATATATATATATATATATATATATATATATATATATATATGAAGTGAATTACTGAATATAAAATTACATACATTTATTATGAAATATTATGAAATATATTGTCACATTTTTAAATATATTTTCAATGCAATTCCTTATGTATCTTTCAATATAATTTTAATTTTCAAATATACTGTTATATCATTTCATATAGTGATAATTTGATCATTCATATATTGGAAAATATAGTTTATTTTTGTAAGGGTGACAACGTGAAAAGTTTTTTTTTTTAATCTTTGCAAATTTACTAAAGCCGCAGTCTGATGTTTTTCCTCTTTTCGCCATCTCTGTTCGAAATCTGAAATTGCAGGAATTCGTGGAATTATCAACTTTATGTGAGTTGTACTTTAACACTCTAGACACGGCACAGCGCATCCACAACAGAAAGTTCTGAATTTATTGGTTGAGATTACATTATATATAGATGGGCTTTAGTTTTACAGAAAGCCTATGATTAATGTCATAATTTTCCCCATGAACCTTGAAATATTGAAACATCAGTATTATAAAGAAATTTAAAAGAAAATATTATAATGAAAATGTTTTTGGCTGGTTTATTTTTTAGGAGTATAGAGACATCAATAATCAACATATGACAGAGATGGGAGTGTTCAACACATGTTCAAGTCAAAAGTAAATCTCAAGTCCCTATCATCAAGTCTCAAGCAAGTCCAAGTCGCAGGTACACACAACCAAGTCAAGTCAAGTCAGTGGTTCACTTCAAGCAAGTCAAATCGAGTCCTGCTAAGGGTCAACCTTATTTTTTTTTTCTCTCAGAAATTATTACCTTTCTTATACATTTCTATTGTAATATTAATAATATTCATATAATTTATAGGATATATTTATGATTATCAAAATTTGGAATGATTATTATTATTATTATAACAATTATATAAAACATGTTGAAGATAAATCATTTGAAGCTAAATTCACAAGTGTGATGCATTAATTATATTGGTATTATAGTAAATGTCATATGTAACTTTCCCATTAAGAACCAATATGTGACCCCATAAATAATTTCCGGGGGCATTTTTTAAACAATTTTTAAACCATTTTTCTAACTATGTTTTAACATTTTTTTCTAACCATGCAATTTTACTGCAATTACAACACACCATTTATAATGTTATGAGCAATGTTCCCTCTAAAAAAGAAAATAATAAAATGTCATGCAGAGGACTGACACAAAATGTGTGGGGAAATCCATTTGATTTTAGTTTAGGGAATGCTGTCTGTCAAATTAATTAAAACTAATGATAAAAATGTAATATGAACGAAACGAATACCATAAAACTAGAAATAATAGCCTGGGCTTTAATTTTCCCATATCGTCGAAATGCACCGACTTGTCTATAAAACGGCCTTTATAATTTAGTATTGAGATGTATTTCATTTAGTCTCTAATCTGTAAAAATCTCCAAATGCTCCACGTGAAACTGCGGTCTTCCAACCTTTTACTATCGTGTCAATTGATTTGGAAAATATGCACGAGGGAGACAGAGCAACACAGCGCTCGCCCGTGTTGTTTGATTTGGGCATGTAGGCTACCTGTCTGTGTACATAAACTAAAAGAAAAGCTTATATTCTGACTTGCTTGCTCGTTTTATTTATTTATAAAACATATTTTTACCCAAACTGAATAATTAAGACAAGTTTAAATGGCTAAATCTTGTATAAATATGTTTGAGTCTTCTGACGTGGCCTACTCCAGTTCTTGTTAAAACACACTAGACATGCAAATTCTGTGCAGTTTGGTCACTTTTTGTGTGAGTGAAATCATATTTATTTTCTCCATGAAAAGTCAAGTCAAGTCAAGTCACATTTATTTATATAGCGCTTTTCACAATACAGATTGTATCAAAGCAGCTTCACAGTGATAACATGAAAGTAGCACAACACAGATCAACAACATTGCTAAACACTAAATAACAGCTGTGACATCATCAGAGCTCGTGCAGCCGCTCTTGAGAAGCTGCGCCGGCTACTCTCGT